>NC_083697.1:56775000-59275000 GCF_033118175.1 Dama dama
GATAAATTTTATTTATATACAGGATGAACACTTTGCATTTTATATATTTTTAAAATCAGGATGAACTACATTTATAACTTAATAGAAGACTTACTTTCTTAGAAACCTCTAACTTCTAGGAAGTTGACCAGCTCACAACTTTATTAACCTGCTAATCATGTCAGGCCAATTTCTGAAATTCACTGTGAGTGGAAACTATTCAGAAAACAATGCTGGTTGGGTTTTGAACAGTGTGACTTTTCCTAATGAACTCCTTCACCCATTTGTTTTCTCTATATTACCTGGGAGATGAAATTAGGGCTATTGAAAAGAGTTCATAATTAAAATGCCATTGTTATTCAGTGTTTGTATTATACCCAAAATGATGATCAAAGATTAACTAAAGGTCAGAAGGCAGTGGTTTAGAAAGCAAGCAAACACACACACAACTGGCAATTAAATTTAGAAGCACATCGCAAATGGCGAAATCCCTTCTTAGTGATGGAGGACATACTGCAACTGAATGTAAAAATATCAAAGGTGATAGTGACAGAAATTAATTTTGTTTATATCATGAACATTTGCAGCAGACACGGCACCAGGCAAGTTCATAGAGTCGCGAAAATTGAAAACACAAAAGATTTACTAAGGCCATCAGGTTCATCTCACACCCAATGAAAGCTTGTTTAGAGCAAGAATGATGGATGGTTCTTCTTCTCTAGTTTGAAATCTTTTGAGAAGTAAAGATTTGCTCTTCCTCATTTTAATTCAGTATCATCCCAACCTAACACATCGCTTTTATCACAAACATGCTCCAGTGTGTACCTGGAGCTCTCAAAAAATATTGCCCTTTCTGAACCATAATCAGTTTTATCTGTTCTGTGCCTTTTCATAGCTTTTCATACTGTTGAAATGGCCTCTCTCTTTTTTCCATAACATTTTCCTCCAGTTTTTTTTTTTTTTTTTTTAGATTATCACAAAGGCCATCACTTACATGAAGCATTTCCTCAGCTCTTCAATTTTTATTTTTTTACTTTTACTTTTTAATTTCTTAACATTTTATTTTAAATTAATTTTAAACTTACAGAAACACTGCAAAGAGTAAAGAAGTCCTATTCCTTTTTCCATTCTTCTCAGTGTTAATATGTTATTAGTTGTAGTACATTTATTAAAAGTATGTACTTAATATTATTAAAATACTGTTTAAAAATTATAGACTTTTTAGTTCTGCCAGTTTTCCACTCTTGTCCTTGTGTTGAATACTTGCAGCTAGATATATGAGACTGGAATTCATGGAACAAATTGTAGCCAGGAATCATTTATTTGGGTGTCATAAAAATACAGAGTATCTAAAGTCATGGTTTTTGAGAAGATTATCTAGAAATTGACTGTAGCTTTGTTATCACTGGAAGCATCTATCATTCAGAATCTGGGAAGATAATAATTCAGCAAAGAGATAGAAAAGAACCATCTAGTGAGGGCTGAGGCTGACATCAAATATAAAGAGAAATACTGACAGTGTAAGAAAAGATTATTAATTTTTTACAAGGCTAATTTTTAATACAATAAAGAAGTATTTAAATAGGAAATATTGAATTTGATCCTATACATACAAAGCAAAAGTTTAAACGTTTGATCATTTTTAAAGAAGGAAAGACTGTTGATAGGTACAGACTCAGATATGTCCATAGATATAGTATTGGTAATATGTAAAAATTCTCTTTTGTTAAGCTTTTATTTTTTCACAGTGGAAAAAAAAAAAAAAATTACCAGCTGAGAGTGAGGACTGGGAGGAGGTTGTGAAAATAAGGGTACTTAATGGAAGCATTAAAAATTAAAGTTCAAATTGCAGAGCCTTAACAAAAGGACACAGGGAAGGTCTTCTTACCAGTTTGTCTGAATAATTTTCTTTAAGCTAATCTACTGAGTGGACTATTTTCAAGTGGTTCTTTGATCCAGCCTCTGTCCAACATTTGGCTCCTATAGACTTGCAACAAGAGGCTTCATCCAGATTGTAGAAGGAATAGGTAGGTGGAATGTAGAGAAAGAACAATTGTTAGTTCATTGATCCTCAAGTGACCCATAATTTGTATTCACGTTTTAATATTAAGAATGAATCACTTGGTTTCGCTCAACTGTGACAAGGCCAAGTTCTACAACCAGGCCTAGGAAATGGCTTTAGTGAGCATCTGGATTATCTTTGCTAGAGTAAGGTCAGAGATTTAAGGGGACATATTATTGTAAGTCATTAAGAAAATAAAGATTACTAGATATAGGAAAACTGCTGAGCAGAACGAAAGTCTCCCTTGAGATTCATAGATTTAAAGTGAGTATATTTAGCATAGTCTAATATTAGTTCTTAAAGTTATGGTCCTGGTTTTAAAGATAGTATAATCAGTTTGGTTATGATGCTTCTGTCTGTGGGTAAATAGGATAAGAGTTGAACTTAAATACATTAGACTTTTGTTGGGAAGTTTCGAATGAAGGAGGCAACAGAAATATGGGAATAAACAAAGGAGTGATTAGAGAATTGATAGGAATCCAAGCTCAATAGGGAATAATAGCAAATAAAGACAAAAACTCTGTGAGTAACAACGTAAAGATTATATGTTCAACAGATTGATGGTCCAATTGAGAAAAAGAAAAAATTGTTGAGTCAGGGACCAGAGGGAATGAAGTAGAAATGCAGAAACTGTGGTCAGGGAGTAAAGGGCTTATAATTGGGTAGGACAATTAGAGATGGGGTAAAGGAGAGGATCATTAGGGGTGAAAATATTGGAAGTAACCTCTACAAGAATGTTGAAATAAGTATGAACTATTGACAGGAGAAATAGTTTCAGGGGCTATATCTTCAAGTGATAGAGGATTAGACTGGGAGACTGTGGATGACTATGATTTTCAAGAGTTTTATAGACTGCAGAGGGTCATTTGTAAGTGACAAAGAAGGTGAGGAAGATGCCTATTCAATCTTTAGGCAGTGATCCATTTGAGAGAAAAAGCAGCTATCATTAGCTGAAAATAAAGTGAAGCCTCAGAGCACAGTAAGGATTTTATAACAAAGTAGTGAAGGAACACTAGAAACAAGGAATTTTGCTGTGGAAAAGCATGAATATATGGTCAAATACAGTCAAAAACAGTCAAATAAAAGATTCATTATTGTCCAGAGAAGTCAGATTGAGTCAGATGAGGTATTTACCGAGTTATTTCAGGATGAGAGTCTTGTTAATGAGGGAAGATATTAGGGAAGTAATTAATTTCATCAGTGTTGAGCAGTTCATTGTTACTTTGTATCTTTTCGCAGCTCTCTCTGGAGCTCTGTCCCTTTGTTCAGCTAACAGTTCAATCTCACAAAGCTACACACTTAGCTACATACACACACAAACAAAAAAGGAGATATAACCTGGAAGATAAATCACATGCATAATACTTGAGGCCAGAAGGTAAATCTATAAAAATGTCATATGCATCATAATTAAATTTAGTTTATGTAAGTATAAGGATTTTTGTGTTTTTTGGTCAATGGTCTTCTTGTGAAAGAAAATAAATTGTTATCTAAAATCAAGTGGATCATTTTCCTGTGACTAGAATCATCGGTATTTGGAAATACTAACAGATCTTGCAGTGATTTAAAGCTTAAAAAATTATAATATTTTGTTAATTTATTAAGGGTTGTCATAGTCCTAAAGAGAGACAAGTATGGCAAATAAATGCAGGACTGGAATAAAAAAAATACCATCAAGGTTTTAATTAATGCTTGTTCTTATTGATCTTTACTAATAGGAATGATGAAATGTTATATAATAATAAGATAAAATATGAATAACAAAAATCAGTATTTTATTAAGATTTAAACCACCCAATACTTAATACAATGGTTTTGTAGTCTCCATTGGTAGTAATCACTACCAGTTCTCTTTTCTTTCAAGGTACAGTTGGTTGTGCTAAAATACTTGTTTGGAAAATACAAATTGGCTCCAATTTGACTGATATACTAGAGAACTGTTTGAACAAAATGCAAATTTTGCATTTGTTTATGTTTAAACTTATCAAGAGAAACACTAGGTAAACACAGAAAACTAGCTAGCTGTATCAAGCCACTAGGGCTTATACAAACTGTACTCCTTCTAACATCTCTGCAAACTTCCTTGGCTCCCAATGTGTTAGAACTTTCCATCCTATTTCAGAGAATCCTCCTTTCACCGCTTCCCAGTAAACCTCAGTTCAGTTCAGTTCAGTCGCTCAGTCGTGTCCGACTCTTTGTGACCCCATGAATCACAGCACACCAGGCCTCCCTGTCCATCACCAACTCCCGGAGTTTACTCACATTCATGCCTATCGAGTCGGTGATGCCATCCAGCCATCTCATTCTCTGTCGTCCTCTTCTCCTCCTGCCCTCAATCCCTCCCAGCATCAGGCATCAGGGTCTTTTCCAATGAGTCAACTCCTCGCATGAGGTGGCCAAAGTACTGGAGTTTCAGCTTCAGCATCAGTCCTTCCAATGAACACCCAGGACTGATCTCCTTTAGGATGGACTGGTTGGATCTCCTTGCAGTCCAAGTGACTCTCAAGAGTCTTCTCCAACACCACAGTTCAAAAGCATCAATTTTTCAGTGCTCAGCTTTCTTCACAGTCCAACTCTCACATCCATACATGACTACTGGAAAAACCATAGCCTTGACCAGATGGACCTTTGTTGGCAAAGTAATGTCTCTGCTTCTTAATATGCTATCTAGGTTGGTCATAACTTTCCTTCCAAGGAGTAAGCATCGCTTAATTTCATGGCTGTAGTCACCATCTGCAGTGATTTTGGAGCTCCAAAAAATAAAGTCTGACAGTGTTTCCACTGTCTCCCCATCTATTTCCCATGGGGTAATGGGACCAGATGCCATGATCTTGGCCTGCATGTTAAGCTTTAGGCCAACTTTTTCACTCTCCTCTTTTACTTTCATCAAGAGGCTTTTTAGCTCCTCTTCACTTTCTGCCATAAGGGTGGTGTCATCTGCATATCAGGTTATTGACATTTCTCGCGGCAATCTTGATTCCAGCTTATGCTTCTTCCAGCCCAGCATTTCTCATGATGTACTCTGCATATAAGTTAAATAAGCAGGGTGACAATATACAGCCTTGACGTACTCCTTTTCCTATTTGCAACCAGTCTGTTGTTCCATGTCTAGTTCTAACTGTTGCTTCCTGACCTGCATACAGGTTTCTCAAGAGGCAGGTCAGATCCTCAACATGTGTTAATTTTAATGCACACCTCTGCAAGCAACCGTCAGATGTCTCTTTTTTAAAAGCTATGTGTCACTGATGAAGTTTTTGAGTGCCAGTAACTTAATCTTATTTTTTTATGTAAGTCTTGTGGTTTTTGTTTCATGACTTTATATAGCATGATGATTTTTAGGAAGAACTAGCTGCACTGGAAATTTATACAACTCAGCCTTCTTTCAGTGAGGTAGACAAGATCATGTGACTTATTTTGGCTAATAGACTGTGAGCAGAAATAACATGAAACTTGTGGGACAAGGGATAAGATCACACACCCACAAAACTCCAACTGTTTCTTATTCTTTCTTATGACATGGGAGGAAATTGTTCCAAACAGTGCAGCTGCAGGAAGGTGGAAACTCTGTCAATTAGATCATTTTCTCTGCATGAAGGACAGTTTCTTTCTGAAAATCTGGAACAATATCAGGCTTTATATAAAAGAAAAATAAATATTTATAATCTTAAGCCACTGAGATTTTGAATTTGTATCTTATTGGAATAGAATTAATAATATCTTGACTTTAAAAGAAGTAAAAATTAATTGCTTGATTTGGGATATAGAGTGTTTCACCATAGACCTATTTTGGAGTTTTTAACATTCATCTTTATTAATTTACCTTAAAAGTATATGAGGTGTTCTGTATCAGAAATATTCTGTAATTCTCATTAAATATCTCACAGTGACTGTTAAGTATCTGCCAAGCCCCACCCTCTTTTATCCTTGTCCTTACCCTTGGAACAGGGGAATAAGGGTCAGGTCGATGGTCCTATGCAAACAACTGGTCAACCTGCAGGTGAGAGATAAGGAAGAATGATTTAATTTTGCTTGTGAAGAAAAAGAAGCTACTTTCCTGAGAGTCTCTTCCCTACTCCAGCTCTTGGATATAAAATTAGAATCTTTCCAGGAGCCAAATATTCCTCAGTTCTTCTGTTTTTGTCACCTAAGATATCTCAAACTAATCTGATTTTGTTGCTCCTTGAATGTAAATACTCAGAAAAATAGCAGCTCCAGTCTTCCTGACACTCTGAGAATTCCATCTAGGAGACTACTCTGTAACCATGGTCTCCTAGAGATAAGATATGTTTTATTATCCTTTTGGATAAAAACAATTAGCTAGACAAATGGCTATGGATAGAATTCTCACACTTTGTGAAGGATCTTTAGGAGCTGGGCTTTTTACAGAAAACATTGAGAAATCTAGGAAATTTTTCATCACCATAAATATCAGTGTAGCAAGTGGAATAATTCCACTTTTATTGCCAGTTAACAGATTACTCTAGAGAAGGAAATAGCAACCCACTCCTGTATTCTTACTGGGAAATCCCACGGACAGAGGAGCCTGGCAGGCTACAGTCCATAGTGTTGCAAAGAGTCCTACGTGACTGAGCACACACATCCAACAGATTACTACCCTTATTCTTAGAGTCCAAGTTGTGTGTTATATGTATTTTTGACAAAGTAGACAAATTATGTTCCTTACTGAGATGGAAATAACAATGCTGTGCTCCAGGTAAGAACAAATATTATTAAGAAATTATTTTTAAATTTTCAAAGAGTAACTTCTGGCTTCTGACAATATTAATAGCAGCTAGCGCTTGCCCAGACAGTGACTTTGTCAGGTACTATTTTAAGTGCTGTAGTATAATAACTCATTTATCTCCTACAACTCAGTAAGGTAAATATTAACAACCTCGTTTTTACATGTAAGGAAATTGAGGTACAGAGAAGTGAAAAAATTTCACAAGATCATGAAACTGCCGGCTAAAAAGATGCACAACTTGAGAGTTGTGAGTTGAGTTTTATCTGAGGCAAAACGAGGGCTGCAGCCTGGGAAGCAGCACCTCAGCTCTGAGAGACTGCTCAAAAGAGATAATAGGGGAAAGTCAATCTTACCTATTGACTTTGGTGAAGGGGGGAGTTCAATACCACTAAGCATTCATTTACAAAACGTTTTCTGCTAGCACAAGGATCTGATGTCACCATGAAGGGATTCGTTGCTTTTCTAGATATGAGGAGATGCAAAGATTGTGATTATAAAATCTGTTCCTAAAACATCTGTCTAAAGACCTGTCCCACCAGATTATCTGGAGCACAGAGCGCCTTACTCCACCCTGAACTCCCTCAGGGTGTATTGAAGGTCAGCAGCTGCAACAGTGCAGGGCTGTCTCAGCAGAGGCAGATGGTGAATGCCCTTGTTCAGTCGTCAGCAACGATTTTGGCAAGTGCCAATTTGTAGTTGAGAAAACCCAGCAGGACCTGATGGGCCTCTTGAGCAATGAAGCTTTTCTGTTCCCCTCCAGCCTGCATGACCTTCCCTGAGTTCCAAAGGGCAGATTCTGAACTGATTCTGAACAGATACTGATTCAGGAAGCTAAGGAATACAAAGTCAAGGATCCACGCTGCCCATGCTAAGTTACTTCAGTCATGTCCAACTCTTTGTGACTCCATGGACTGTAGCCCACCATGCCCTTCTGTCCATGGAATTCTCCAGACAAAAGTATTGGTGTAGGTAGCCATGTCCTTCTCCAGGGCATCTTCCCAATCCAGGGCTCCTGCATTGCAGGAAGATTCTTTATGCCGGGCCACCTGGAAAGCCCGAAGTCAAGGGAGGTGCAGCCAAGAAACAATAGTGTGGCCTTGAGGGTAGAGCACTGGGTCCACCTCAGTTCAGTTCACGCCAGGCCTCCCTGTCCATCACCAACTTCCGGAGTTTACTCAAACTCATGTCCATTGAGTCGGTGATGCCATCCAGCTATCTCATCCTCTGTCATCCCCTTCTCCTCCCGCCTTCAATCTTTCCCAGCATCAGGGTCTTTTCAAAAGAGTCAGCTCTTCACATCAGGTAGCCAAGGTATTGGAGTTTAGCTTCGGCATCAGTCCTTCCAATGAATATTCAGGAATGATCTCCTTTAGGATGGACTCATGCAAGATTGGATCTCCTTGCAGCCCAACGGACTCTCAAGAGTCTTCTCCAACACCACAGTTCAAAAGCATTGATTCTTCAGTGCTCAGCTGTCTTTATAGCCCAAATCTCACATCCATACATAAGGTTCCACCTCAAGGGATAAATAATGTCTATAAGCCCTATAAAAATTAAAAGCCAACAAACAGAAGATGTCAGTATTACTGGATATGGTCACCTGAAGCCAGACTAAAGGAACCAGAGAAGATCATCAAGATCACCTGAGAGGAGATTAAATGAGCACAGGCCCCTGCACGTACCCTATTATCAGCATCTCCACTCGAACCTTAGTTATAAAACTCCTCACCAAACCCCACTGATTGGGACACACAGTTTTCGAGGGCAGAGCCTGCTGTCTCCCATTTGTCTGGTAAAGCAATAGCTATTTATTCCTACTTCACCCAAAAATCTGTCCCTAAGATTTGATTTGGCTCTGGTGCAGGGGCCAAGCTTAAGGCATCAGTCACACAGTATACATGTAGCTCCGATCTAATCTTAAGTGTGAATCTCAGACTCCATTCTCTTAATCAACATAGTATCCTGCTCTTAATATAGTTAAGTACTGTGCACCAGTGATGAGAAAATATAAATATACAGTAAGGAGATAGGAAGGACATAAATAAATGTATTCATTTACATGCAAAACAAATTTAAGAGTAAATGAAAAATATAAATATTCAGGCACATATTGTATATTAAAAAATCATTACAATGGAAAATGTAAGGGTTTATACTGAAAAGATAATTGGCATGTCAAACAGTATAAATAAGAAAGAATTCGTAGTGTAAAACAACAGAATCAAATAAAAAAAAATTAGACAAAGACAAAATTCCAAAAATCTTCTGAAGAATGTAAGCTATAAATAATAAGAATTACACTGACATGCTTCTCAGTGAAAATATGGACTAGAAAAAGACATTGAAGGAATATTTTCAAAATATCAAAAGAAAATAACTGAAATTTTGTATGCAGTAGAGTAATTTGAATATCATGAAAAATAAATTTATTAAATATTGAGGGTCATATTCAGTTCAGAAATTTAATGACACCTTATTCTTGGAAATAAATTTGAAGAAATATCTGAACAAAGGGAAAAAATACATGAGGCCATTATAAAATATGATTAGTGAGAGTGACTAAGAGGCTAACAAGGTTTACTACTTTATTAATTGTTTGACTCACTTTACTGATTTAAATATTAGGCTCTTCTGGAAACGCTAATTCACAGACACATCCTGAAATAAACAGACTTATGAGCTTTTAAGTTGGCACGTAAAATTAACTATCCCAGTAGGTATAAAAATACTGAAGATAGATTTTATGTAATAACAACACAATGGACTTTGGGATTTTCTTAGTCTGTTCAGGCTGCTATAAGAAAATACTACAGTAGTTATTGCTCAGAGTGCTGGAGGTCAGGCAGTTCAAGATTTAGGTGTGGGCAGTCTGGTGTCTGGTGATGTGTGTGCATGCTTTTTAGGAAGAAATAATCATGACTGATTTTTCCACCAGTAGAAGTTCTGCCAAGTGAAGTTCATCTAAAGTGCTATATTCTTCTAACTAGGGAATTCCAAATGATTTATCACATGTGAGATCATAAGAAACATTGGTGATATTTTTACTTTCATGTCGGTCTGATTAATCACAATGGAAGAAATGGAGTAAAGGCTTTGGAATGAAGGCCCACCCATGAGATATTTTCCAATATATGTACAAAGGACAATCAAAATAACAAGAAAGAATGCCAAAATACTTAAGAATGATATACAGCTCTTTCTAATCTTATAGTTAATTATTTAATACATTCAGTTCTGAAATGCCTAAGTATTAAATCACACATTTTTTATTCAAAAGAGTTAATTTATTGGAGAGTTTAAATTCTCTCAAGTGAAAATATATATAAAAATAACAGCTGGTATTATACATTTTAATCTCAAGGAATTTGAGTACATAGTCACTAAGTTGTGTTCAACTCTTTCGACCCTGTGGACTGTAAAATAAGTAGATAATTTATTTTTTATTGTAAAAACATTACTTGGCTTCTGCGATTTTAAAAATTGCTATTGTTTCTATGTGTGGTAGTAGATAGAATCCATGTTTCTTCCTTAGTTTTGACTTCTTTTCAACTTGGCTCCAGTTAACCTTTGTAAGTTGTTCAATGAGAAACTCCAGTGAACTGTATCACCACACACAATTAATGGCTGAGTGGTCTATAATAAATGAAAATGCCACCACTGCCTAGCAATTAGCTTATGGATCATCCCCAACCACTTAGAACCTCTTCCGTCCGCAGCATTTAAACATGCTGGGTAATTTAAATTATACTTAAAGCGAACAGCGATATTCAATTACTAGTGGGTTCATTGTGTGGAATTGTCAACATTATGATTAACAGCCCTTATGAAAAACAATTAATTTGGTGTCTTGTTGCTAGGTCAATTATAAAAGTTAATTCCCTTGAGGAAAGAATTATGTTTATCAACACACACTTTTATAATGCTTTGATCTAAAATCTTAACTTTTTCAATTGAAGAAAAAGCTGCAGAACTTAAGTGTGAAAATAAATATATCTTTAACATTATCCCAGAAAAATAATGTAGTCCCTTTTTTTTTTTTTTAATTGCTTAAAGAACATGGTGACAGCTAAAAGGGAATTAAAAGCTTCAATTTACACAGAAATCAGGTATATTCTCTCATATTACAAATCTATCTTTGAGACTCAAATTACTCACATTCAAGGGAGGAATAGCAGTTAGACAAAGATATTTGACTTCTTATAAAAGAGTTCAACTACCGAGGAGATATGTGTCATTTCAAACTCAGTAGCATTAAACACAAAAAGCTATCTCATCTGACTAAACCACTGAGCTAAAAAGAAAACAAGAACAGAACACAGCCTTTCTTTTTTTAAGCAAATGTTTTCAATAGGTATAAAAATAACTCTTCTTGACTTATTCATAATACCTTGGCTGAGATCAGAGAAAACACCACTCTGTTCTTATGAAAATCATTGACAGTTTATATTTATTGTCTTCCCTGAAGGGGTAGGATTTAATATCATTCTACTTTATGAAGCGCTCAGAATAAAAGGGTCAACAAGTTAGATGATCATGCTTTTAATGGTGATTATATCTGTCATCTTTATATTCATATTTATGACAATTATACCTATTTGTAGTCCCAATGGGTCTATTTGGATGATGTCTTAACCTCTTTTCTATCTTTCTTTCCCAAAATTATTGTCTAATCTTATTAATTAATCCTTTATAAGATATCTCATTTATGATTAATTTGTCTTTTCCCATTGATCAAATTCTTTTCTTGGGTTATACAAAAGTTTCTGACATCATAACTGCTATTACTCTGAGTTTCTCATGTCTTGACCAAAAAAGAAAAAACAAATTCAATTCATAGAAGTACAGGATTGAAAGAAAACTTGAAAATAAAAGGGTTTAACTGTTTATTCATTTTATAAAAGACTGCCAAATACCACTATTGAGAAATTCAGTGATTGTAGTTTGACTGGCAACTTGTTGTCTATCTTGATCTTATTGAACAATCTAACCATGAAAACAGGACAGGATCTTCTGTGCACCAACATCACCCTATATATGTATTCAATATTGACTATTTTGCCTCTTCACAATGCATTGTAATAATGCTTATGAATGACCTTGCATCCTATTACAACTTAATAATAGTAAACTGCATTACTCATCTATCACCTATATTTATATAGCTTAAGGCCTATAAATATTTGCTAAATGGATAAATGATTGAAATAAAAACTGATATGTTATTCATTTTACTCAGAAAATATTTTAAGAAACTATTGAGAACAGAGAGCTATACTAGGAAATGTATACATAGTTGTAAACAAAATATGGCTTGACACTACTGTCCAATAATATTTTCTACTGATAATATTGGGCAAGCCAAAATCCATATCAGTATAATAAGACTCAGGAGCCACATATTTGCTCTTAGACCAATTAGTCTGGTCAAAATCCAAAAATAAACTCTTAGGAATTTGCTGGTGGATGCAAATCAATCAGGGATAGCTTTAAGTAGATTACAGAAAAAAATAATAAAACTAAAAGGAAAAAAAAAAACACTAACAGTATCCCTAATTTATATAGAACTTTATGGGTTATAAAATATATTTGAGAATAGTAGCTTTTGATGCTCAGAAGAATATTGCAAAAGTAGGTCTGATTCTGTTACTCCCATTTCACAGTTAAGCAAAGTAAATCTCAAAAATTTAAGGGACTTTCATAAAAAAGGTATAAAAAATTAAATCAAGAAAATTTGGCAGTCTGATTTTTCAAAATACTGTCTTTGGATCAATAGCATGCCTTGGAAATGCAACATCTTAGATTTCAGGCATACAGAATCACATTCTGCCTTTGAACATATTTCCCACGTGATACATATGCATGTATGATATAGCATTTGAAAAAAAATGAGTCTAGTTCTTTTTATACTGTATCATACCTCTACAAACCTGCACTCATTCAGCCTGGTGAGCAGAAATCATGATAAACATTTAAGAGTATTTGTTTTACTTGTTTTGCAGTGAAAGCAGTTTTGGGGTAAAATAAGAGGCTTAAAATGAATGACAAAAATGCAGGGAAAAGTCAAACTTCAGTGTTTTGATCAATTGAATGCTTGGCGAATTGAACTAGGTAAAAACTAAGACTAGAATTTTAAGTGTAGGTGATTTCTGGACTCTTTAATGATGTTAAATAAGAGCTCTCCCCGCTCCCCCCACCGGTCATCGCTTTGCCTAACAACTCATTGCATTTGTTTGAAGAGAATTTGCTAATTGTGACAATTAATTAAAAATACAAAAATGAAATAGTGTCAGAGAATATCATTCTATAACACACATGAGAAATTGTAATGCACATGATTGTCAAATTACATTAGAATATGTATCATCTAAAGATAAAACACACTAAAGTGCAAGGCCATCTATGAAGATATGGGGATTTGTTCTTTCATTTTGTCATTTATGTTAACCATTTCTTATTTCTCATGCCAATTCTTTTTTTTTTTTCCTCTCTCTCTCTCTCTTTCCACATGGGTGATGTGTTCTGCCCCCTCCCCACCAGGTCAGCCCCTCCGAGCATACCCCATGCCAATTCTTAATACCAACATTGAAAAAGATCTCAGAAGACTATTTTACATGAGAAAACATGAATAAATATAGAAACATTTACTTTTATTGGAGTTGCCCTATTCTGCCTAAGGGTTTTCCAAAATAAGGCTGAGAAATGTTTGAAGGACAACAAAGAAATTTCCTGTTTGAAATCAAACAAATGACGGAATTCTGTTGAACATGGGGGAAAAAAGACATCTTTGATTCCACTTGGGTGAAAAAAATTCAAAAGTCTTAAATGTTTGAACACATAGATAAGCAGTTCCTCCTTTGACTGCAAGTTCAAACTGAAGATTCCTCTGTCCCATAGAGATTCATTCATTCTTGATATTGATAGGTTGTACTAAAATCTCTCCTGAAAATTCAGTTCTCAAACAGAATACAGCTTCTCAAAAGATGAAATTTCATAGCACTTCAAATAATACTGAAGCTATTCTGTTCTACTGTCACTAGTCTTTAATGGTCTAATGTTGAAACTATGGGTTCACAAATATTTAAAGAGCCAGAAAATGCTTGGTGCATAGCTTTAGAGGGGGTTAGAAAGAAATTCATCATGAAACACCTGCTTCAAAAGAAAAATGGTATGCTATGGTAAATTTATTTCACAAGATTAGCTTTCATGTGTTCAGCATGGAATGCTGGGAAATCTAGGAACAACCTAAGGTTTCATTTTTTTTAAAAGAGGGTAACACCATTTCTTCTTTTATCCACTGCTTTGAGAAATCTTTATTGTATGAACAACGCAAACCAAGTCTTCAATTCAATAAGGGGTGTCAGTTTAATGTAACACAATCAAGCCACATTTTTATTTAATTCCTTCACAAATACATTACCATCTAGTAATATGTGCTATGAAGGAATTAAATAAAAATAAAGTAATAAAGAGACTGAGATATTACTGAAAATTATTCACATATGAAAGCTAAGGAAGCCAACTCTGAGGAGGTAATGTTTAAATCAAGGAAGTAAAAGATGATAAAGAATTAATCACTAGAATAATGAGGAAATAACATTCAAAGTATATGAAATAACTTTTCAGGCTATGAAGACTATGACACACACACACACATTAGCTTTTATTTATTGAATGTCAAGTTTTTAATCTTTACTTAGAAATTTATATTTTACAGGCACTGTTATCTCATATCTGTCTTAAAACAACCTTGAGAAATTTGCCTATTATTTCTATGCAACAGTTAGAAATTTCATGGGAAAACAAAGTTAAAAAAATTAAATACTTAGCTGATATTATGCAACAAATAAATATAACTAGCTTTTTTCTGAACACCAGGGGCCTCTCTTTCCCTTACCAAACAAGTTTCAAATAGGCATTGAATAAACTATAAATGCTATGGGGAGTGCAAGACAGTTTAATCCAAGACTTCAAAATATTTCTATAAATTTTCAAACTTTATAAAATATTTCCCTGTAATCTTTATGAATTATAAGTAGGAAACCATATATAAAATCAAAATAAGATTTGAATACCATTTTGTTATTTGTTATATGCCAATTCACCACTACAGATTATTAAATACAAAGGAAATTTTTTAATTATTCTGTGTAAAGAAAAAATAATTTAAAAGCAAAGATGGTTACAACAACATACTTTGAGATTTATTATATATCACTTAACAAATGAGAAGATTGTCAACTAATGTCTCAGTATTCATCAATGAAAAAGGACGACTGTCACTTAATCATAAGAAAGTATAGAAATGCCAGGGTGTCTGTCATAAAATATACATATATGAAGAACCAGAGTGGGTGGATGAATGCCAGTAGAGTGTAGACAAAAATCTGACTGATATTTAAAGTTGGTTATAGCTTAAGTACAATGTCACGAACCTCTGTCCATGATTCTTCTGGCACTCTATCAGATCTAATATCTTGAATCTATTTCTCACTTCTACTGTATAATCATAAGGCATTTGATATAGGTCATGCCTGAATGGTCTAGTGGTTTTCCCTACTTTCTTCAATTCAAGTCTGAATTTGCCAATAAGGAGTTCATGAGCTGAACCACAGTCAGCTCCTGGTCTTGTTTTTGCTGACTGTATAGAGCTTCTCCATCTTTGGCTGAAAAGAATATAATCAATCTGATTTCAGTGTTGACCACCTGTGATGTCCATGTGTAGAGTCTTCTCCTGTGTCATTGGAAGAGCGTGTTTGCTATGACCAGTGCGTTCTCTTGGCAAAACTCTATTAGCCTTTGCCCTGCTTCATTCCGTACTCCAAGGCCAAATTTGCCTATTATTCCATGTGTTTCTTGACTTCCTACTTTTGCATTCCAGTCCCCTATAATGAAAAGGACATCTTTTTTGGGTGTTAGTCTTAGAAAGTCTTGTAAGTCTTCATAGAACTGTTCAACTTCAGCTTCTTCAGCATTACTGGTCGGGGCATAGACTTGGATTACCGTGATATTGAACTGTTTGCCTTGGAAACGAACAGAGATCATTCTGTCGTTTTTGAGATTGCATCCAAGTACTGCGTTTTGCACTCTTTTGTTGACTATGATGGCTACTCCATTTCTTCTCAGGGATTCCTGCCCACAGTAGTTGATACAATGGTCATCTGAGTTACATTCACCCATTCCAGTCCATCTTAGTGTGCTGATTTCTAACACATCGATGTTCACTCTTGTCATCTCCTATTTGACCACTTCCAATTTGCCTTGATTCACAGACCTAACATTCCAGGTTCCTATGCAATATTGCTCTTTACAGCATTGTACTTTACTTCCATCACCAGTCACATCCACAACTGGGTGTTGTTGTTGCTTTGGCTCCATCTCTTCATTCTTTCTGGAGTTATCTCTCCACAGATCTCCAGTAGCATATTAGATGGATGAGTAAACTCTGGGAGTTAGTATTGGACAGGAAGGCCTGGTGTGCTACAGTCCATGGGGTCTCAAAGAGTCAGACGTGACTGAGTGACTGAACTGAGCTGACTGATTGCTTAAGTGAAATTTATGCTGTCAAACATGCAATATACATCAACAAAAAAAGTACATAATATTCTGAATATATAGATTTGTAAATAGAGAAGGCAGAAGAAAGTTAGGCCTTTAGCTAAGTTTAAATTTAGTAGTGAAGTGAAAGTGCTAGTTGCTCAGTCCTGTCCAACTCTTTGCAATGCCATGGACTGTGGCTCCTCTGTCCATGGAATTCTCCAGGCAAGAATCAGTTCAATTTAGTTCAGTTCAGTCACTCAACTGTGTCTCACTCTTTGTGACCTCATGGACTGCAGCACGCCAGGCTTCCCTGTCCGTTGCCAACTCCTGGAGCTTGCTCAAACTCATGTCCATTGAGTTGGTGATGCCATCCAACCATCTCATCCTCTGTCATCCCCTTCTCCTCCTGCCTTCAAGCTTTCACAGAACTGGGGTATTTTCCAATGAGTCAGTTCTTCGCATCAGGTTGCCAAAGTATTGGAGTTTCAGCTTCAGCATCAGTCCTTCCAATGAATATTCAGGACTGATTTCCTTTAGGATTGACAGGTGATCTCCTTGAAGCCCAAGGGACTTTGAAAAGTTTTCTCCAATACCGCGGTTCAAGAGCATCAATTCTTTAGTACTCTGCTTTCTTTATAATCCAACTCTCAGATCCATACATGACTACTGGAAAAACCATAGCTTTGACTATATAGACGCTGGTTGGCAAAGTCATGTCTCTGTTTTTTAATATGCTGTCTAAGTTAGTCATAGCTTTTCTTCCAAGGAGCAAGTGTCTTTTAATTTCATGGCTACGGTCACCATCTGCAGTGCTTTTGGAGCTCAAAATATAGTCTCTCACTGTTTCCATTGTTTCCCCATCTTTGCCGTAAAGTGATGAGACTGAATGCCATGATCTTAGTTTTCTGAATGTTGAATTTTAAGCCAACTTTTTCAATCACCTCTTTCACTTTTTTCAAGAGGTTCTTTAGTTCTTCTTCATTTTCTGCCATATGGGTGGTGTCATCTGCATATCTGAGGTTACTGATATTTCTCCTGGCAATCTTGATTCCAGCTTGTGCTTCATCCAGCCCAGCTGGTGTGAGTAGCCATTCCCTTCTCCAGGGGATCTTCCTGACCCAGATATTGAATTAGGTCTATGTTGTTGCAGGTGGATTCTTTACCATCTGAGTCACCAGGGAAACACAGATTTAATAGCAATCTTTACAAAAAAAGATGCCTTCTGACTGATTTTATTAATTCACAATAGCAAGATGTCCAAATGTAAATGTGTGTTACTGCAGTATCAATTAGCTGTTAAATTATATTTATTTGCTTGGAAGAGATAATTAAGAGTATTTAGTCCGTTTTCTTAACTCTAGAAAATTAAATAAAAGCTATCACAAATATATATCTATCACTGATAGATATATAGTCAATGATACTAAAGACCATTGTTGTTCAGTCGCTAAGTTGTGTCCAACTCTTTTGTGGTCCCATGGACCATAGCCCACCAGGCTCCTCTGTCCATGGGATTTCCCAAGTAAGAATGTTGGAGTGGGTTGCTGTTTCCTTCTCTAGGGAACCTTTCTGACCCACGGATCAAACATGTCTCCTGCATTAGCAGGTGGGTTCTTTACCCATTGAGCTACTTGGGAAGCACATTACAGATCACAGAAGTCCATAAATTCTTATTGAACAATTATTTGCCTTTAAGGACCAAATGATTTAGTTAACTTTATAAAATAATTTACAGATTTCCCTGTAGTTCAAACGGTAAAGAATCTGCCTGTGATGCAGGAGACCAGGGTTCAATCCCTTGGTTGGGAAGTTCCTCTGGAGAAGGGAATGGCAATCCACTCCAGTATTCTTTCCTGGAGAATTCTATGGACTGAGAAACCTGGCGGGCTGCAGTCCGTGGGGTCACAAAGAGTCGGACATGACTGAGCAACTAACACACACACATAGCATAAAATAATTTAATATCATGGGTAAAATGCAAAGAAAATGAAATATATTTGCACCTAAGTCTTAGTGTTTTGTGTCAACATTTTAAAATCTACACTTTTCTTCCACAATATCATATTATAATGTGGAAAACACTAAGAAGGTGCCATTAATTTCAGAGAATTGACTATCACATCCTAAAGGAAACAATATAGTAAAACTAAATACAATTTCTACAAAGAAACCCAACGGATCTGGAAATACTCATATGTGCTTTGGGAGCATGAAAAGAAAGAGGGAACTATGGTTTGTGAGAGTGACTTATAAAAGTATATCTATCTATCTATCTATCTATATATATATATATAACACTGGCAGTGATGTTGTGTCTGGCTAAAGGAAAACTCAGTACAGATAAAACATATACCATATCTATAATTCATAGGATTCTATAACCTATGTTTCCTTTTCTCTAAAGATATTCAGGAAAAAGAAATTAAAGATGTCCATAATTTTAGATCTTACTACGGCGGTTAAGACCTAGATGGAGAACTCCCTAGTATTTTAGAGACATTAAACCTACTATTATCTAAATAATATTTCTTTCTGTAGGCAGATTTTATTCACCTGTTTTTTTTGTTGTTGTTGTTGTCTTTTATTGTTGTTGCTTGTTGTATTTTTTTTTTTACCATGGTCAAATTATATTCAGCATCATTTAAAATGTATTATTTTTCAACAGTGGACTCCTGAAATTTTATTGTGACTTAAGACAGCAAGGTAGCACAGCTTACTGATCTTTACAACATGCAAAATACATATTTACACTCATTTCATTAACCTCTCAAAGACATTTGACTTAATAAATACTCAGAAATGTTTGTTGCTGAATTTGCTATTAACAAATGAAACAAACAAACAAAAAACAGCTACCATGCAGTGGCAGGACTCACAAAACCCAACTGATTGCTTGAAATGAGGCAGAATGTAAATTGCAATGTTTTATTTGGGAAGAAAATATGTCTATATTCTAGAATATATCTGTATTTACCAGGTCTTTTATTTCCTGCACTGATGCTTTAACATTTGGGGTCTTGAAGACCCTGGAAGAACTGCCCCTTATAGGTTAACAAATTCCTAGAAATAATAAACAACTTAGCCAAGAGGTAAGATAAGGGTTAGTTGCTCAGTCGTTCCTACTCTTTTTGACCCCATGGACTGCAGCCCACCAGGCTCCTCTGCCCATGGGATTTTCCAGGCAAGAACGCTTGAGTGGGTTGCCATTTCCTTCTCCAGGGGATCTTCCTGACCCAGAGATCAAACCCAGGTCTGCTGCACTATAGGCAGATTCTTTACCAACTGAGCTACAAGGGAAGCCAAGTGAACATTAATCAAATCAAACCAGCCAGCTCAGAGCCACTATGACCAAACACTTCTATTCCCAACCACCTCTTTTATTGAACTTTCACACTCAGGGCCATACTCTACCTGCCCTAATCATGCTGAAAACAGCCAAAGGACCTACACCCCAGAGTCCACTGAAATTATTCAAACTAGGCAATCCTAAACCTGCTTACCATGCCTCATTAATTTCTTTCCATGGAAACCACAGTATAGGTTCTTCCCACAGTTAACATTCCTCCCTCTAAATTTTAACTGAGTTCAATGCTTCCCTATGTGGTCCTCCCAAGGTGTGGAGTGCTCCATACTTCCAGGATCTGTGAATATAGCAAACACTCTTTTCAATAGCAGTAGTCTATGACCAACCTAGACAGCATATTAAAAAGCAGAGACATTACTTTGCCAACAAAGGTCCATCTGGTCAAGGCTATGGTTTTTCCAGTGGTCATGTATGGATGTGAGAGTTGGACTGTGAAGAAAGCTGAGCACAGAGAAATTGATGCTTTTGAACTGTGGTGTTGGAGAAGACTCTTGAGAGTCCCTTGGACTGCAAGGAGATCCAACCAGTCCATCCTAAAGATCAGTCCTTTGGAAGAACTGATGCTGAAGCTGAAACTCCAATAATTTGGCTACCTCGTGTGAAGAGTTGGCTCATTGAAAAAGACCCTGATGCTGGGAGGGATTGGGGGCAGGAGGAGAAGGAGACGACAGAGGATGAGATGGCTGGATGGCATCACTGACTCAATGGACATGAGTTTGGGTAAACTCTGGGAGTTGGTGATGGACAGGGAGGCCTGGCGTGCTGCGATTCATGGGGTTATAAAGAGTTGGACATGACTGAGTGACTGAACTGAACTGAATTGAATAATATTTTAAATTATAATAAAAATAAATTTATTATATAAATTTATTATAAAATTTATTATATAAATTATAATAAAAATATATTAAATAGTACCATGGTTTTATTTTTTCAGGCTAGAAAAAATAGTATATTACTGTATGTTTTAAATTGAATAGATCCTGAATTACTAAAGTTATGTTGATGTGGCTATGTTTTAATGGAAACATTTTAAGAATTTTTTGTTTTCTTTCTGGAGTACAAAAAAAACCTGAGTAAAATATACATACTAAAAGTACTCTCTTTAAATGAAACTAAAACAGTGCAATGAACTACAACTTTAAGTGAAGAATGGTGATCTATTAAGCATATAATAAAATTTTAAAAATATTTTGTTTATATTTATTTATTTTTCAATTTAGGAGGACCATAAAAGACTACAGAGAACTTTGGATACTTAGAAACACAAGCACATCCTGTAGGCAAGTTATGTAATTTCCACAGTAAGCTCTGTGGTAACTTGACCTTCTGTTGTCCACTTACAATTATATTAAATATGAACTATGTGTGCCTGGCATTACAGTAAGTGCCATAGATAGAAAATTGGATAAAATAAAGTCTCTATTTTTATGTGACTTTCTTCTGTATGGAAAACACTACATTTTTTGATATATAATATTCCAAAAGCAATGGGAACTTGGTCAAGGGAAAAATATAGATTTGATGTATGTCAAGTGATATCACAAAATAGCAATATATTTGATATGTGTTAGTTACTCAGTCATGTCTGACTCTTTGCAACCCCATGGACTGTAGCCTGCTAGGTTCCTCTGTCCATAAAATTTTCTAGGCAAGAACATTGGAGTGGGTAGCCATTCCTTTATGCAGGGGATCTTCCTGACCTAGGGACTGAACCTTAGTATTAAGCATTGCAGGTTGATTCTTTACTATCTGAGACACCAGGGAATCCCCTAATATATCTGATATACACAAATGCAATTAGATTATAATTAAATTAGAGAAAAAGGCAAACAGACTCTTTGCCTATAAACAGTAAAGTATGAACAAGACATGTCAGAATTATTCTGATATTTTAGAATGTATTATAGATCATAAAATATATAGTTTAAAGTCAACTTCCAATAACATAGTGAATTGAGGAGATACATATATCCACCATCCCAACTAAACCATAATAGAAATGATGGAGTAAAAGTTAATTATAAATAATAAAGTCCTTCAAAAGCAATGTTAAAAAAGCTTCCTTGTGGAAATTAAACCATAGATCTATATGCCTTCCAATTACAGAAACTGCATGGAACATAAACCTAATTAAGAAATTACCATACAAATATTCCAGGATCATTAGAACTGCTATTGCTGCAGGAGAAACAAACATGAAATTGCTGTTTGAGACACTTTCCCAGGACAGGAGTTATGACTTCAATTCAGAAAATGACCTCTCCACAATGATGAGCTCAGAACTTAAAATTATAATACATACAGAAATAACTGAGTATGAAAGGAATTATCAGTGACAAAGAGAGAGAAAATTGAAAAGGAATTAGTTTCTACATTAAATATGATATTTAAACAATATTACATTAAAGTGTTCAAATTCATAAGAGAAAAATTAGGAATAGAATATACATTTAGAGGAAAGATCAGCATATCAGTAGGCTGACATATTTAAAGTTATCTCTGGTTATCAAAGTAAAGTATAATGTGTGTGTGTGTGTTTAGTCAAGCAGTTGTGTTCGACTCTTTGCGACCCTTTGGACTGTAGCCTGCTAGGCTCCTCTGTCCATGGTTAAAAAGTAAATTAGACACAGATGATGAGGAAATCAATCAACTGGAAGGATCTGAAAGAGAAAATGTTGCCTTGAGGTCAGAAGGATTAAAGATCTGAAAGAATGAGATGATGGATGTTGATTAAACTAATTGCGGTGATCATTTAATGGTAACTGTAAGTCAAATCATCATGCTGTATACTTGAAACTTACATAGTGCTGTATGTCAATTATATATCAATAAAACTGAAATGAAAAACTTAGTTTAGTTTTTTTTTTTAAAGATTTGAATTAGTGCCTAAAAAGCTTGAAAAAGTCCAGAAAAGAGAATGATAATGTCCATGCTATGACTAACTAGTGTTTAAGAAGGTAAAAAAAAAAAAAAAAGAGAGAGGTAATATTCAAAAGAATGATAATACTTGAAATATTTTCAGAATTAAACATAGAGATGAGTTTACACTTGATACAAAATATCAAGAAATAAATGAAGACACATCTATAACATATCACAGTTCAGTTCAGTTCAGTCGCTCAGTCGTGTCCGACTCTTTGAGACCCCATGAATTGCAGCACGCCAGGCCTCCCTGTCCATCACCAAACACCAGAGTTTACTCAAACTCATGTCCACTGAGTTGGTGATGCCATCCAGCTATCTCATCCTCTAACATATCACAGTAAAAAGCATCAAATGAAACCAGAAAGCAAGGCAGATTAGAGGAGGAAATGAAGCTAACATATAAAAAATATTGGCAAATTAAGGTATTAGTTCACAATTGTGGGGACTGTCAAGTTCAAGCTCTGTAAAAGCAGACTGGTGGTTTTGAAATACAGGTAAGAACTGATGCTTGAGTTCAAAGCAGGGTCTGGAGACAGATTTCATTCTTTCTTGGGGGATCTTAGTCTTTTTTCTAGGGCCAACCGACTGGATGAGGCTCATTCACATTTACTTGAATTCTTAAACATCAATCACATTTAAAATATACCTTCAGAGCAGCAATTAGACTGGTGTGTGACAAGAAATTGGTGTACATACCATGTACATACACCATGGTGTACATACCATGGTGATGGTATGTACAAGATGACACATAAAATTAAACATTATACTTAGCATTCGGACTCTTAAAACTAAAAACAAGAAAAAAAAATTTAAATTTTCTTCACAAAAAAGGATATACTCTTTGTTTTTTTTAAAGGATATACTCTTAACTTATGCTGAACAGTTCCTAGAATTTATATTATCAGTCTAATCCAGATAATCTTGGATAATAATTTGTAAAACTATATGTTCTCTTTCTGGAAAGAGAGTTCAACACAGAAGACAACACAAAGTTATTCTTTAAGGCTCAAATATAGAAACAAATTGAATTAATTCTCCAATATGTTTCCTTTACCTCAGATGGTGAAATTTTAAATTTCTGGATTTTATTTACATAATCTGTGAGTTTTATTTCTGGATTTGTTTTGGATGGTCTTACCATAAAATGAAACAGTTATCACCACTGAAACACTACTGTTACCAAAGCTCACCATTAAATCCCTTTATGAGGTCACTAATATTTAATTATCTTCATATACTTATGAACATATGCTAGATTTCCATATCTATATTTTGAATTGAAATACATCAAAACAATATTGGAAAGAAGTCCTATACCTTTCTTAACCTTTCAAGAAATATTGTCTTAATGCACACTGAAATATTGCTTTCTGTTTTATTAGGCATCAGAATGATCCATGATTAATAGTTGCACAACAAGTTATTTCTATAAATAGAGGAATGTCAACAAAGAATCTTCATAGTCAGCAGTATTTTATGATTTTGGCCTTTTTTTTTTTTTTCTGTTTGTATTTCTTGCTATTTTTCTCAGCAAAACTGACATACTTCGTGCATTGTGGATCTTGTTCCTTTAAGGTTGATTTCAGAGGCTTTGGGTTGCTGTTGTTTTTTTCTATCTGATTTATCTGTAACTTTAATACCTTGAGAGTTTCTATCTGCTCTGTTACTTAATATCTGGTAGAAATTTAAAAGAATGAGAGAATGAGGCCATCAATTGACCTAAAATCAAATGCACACCAGAGAAAATTCCAACTGAAAATTTGGAATAAGGTATTGTATTAACAACATACAAAATGGATATCAAAAATCTAAACTTATATATTATTAATCCTATTTCTGCAAACCACTGGGAAACAAAGAAAATGAAGATACACTATTTATTTTCTCCTTTGAAGCTATTTAAAATAGGAATTTAAGACACTAATAATTTATAATCAAAATTTAACTGCCTACAAATTAATATTCACCTTGTATTCTGTAATATAAAGTAAAATCTCTTTTTCAAAATTTAATAACTTACTTCTGAGGATAGACTTTAACATACATTGCAATGCTAATAGAATGTAATTACTATTCCATGTTTTGGTGTTTTATTCTAGAATCATAGGAGTTTTAAATTGCCTTTTGTAAGTCTGTTGGTTTTCATTTATTAAGAAAATGAACATTTCTTGACTTTTGTGATTCCTGCAAGAAAACTGAATTTTCTAGGTATTAAGGATTACAATAAATGTCATCTTTGCCAAGTAAATGCAACTTTTCTAATAAGAAAACACAAGAAAGTAAAGGGAAGTTTTATTTTTTGACACATGTAAAACTTAAAATTCAAGAATTATTAATTATTAACAAAACAGAAGATCATTTATGAGTAGGTGGTATATTTTACCACAACTTATATACGCTAGTTGGGCTCACAACCTAGTTTGAGGAAGATTATACTTAACTGAAATAATTTACTACTTAGTTACTCTTAGCAGGTCTTAGAAATATTCAATTTTTTTCCAGAAAATAATTTATGAAAGTAGTAAATAATGTTTTTCAAGGCTTCATTAATTCTGAACTCTTAAGGCAAATTCACAAGTTCGATTTTTTTTTTTCATTTATTTTTATTAGGTGGAGGCTAATTACTTTACAATATTGTAGTGGTTTTTGCCATACATTGACATGAATCAGCCATGGATTTACATGTGTTCCCCTTCCTGAACCCCCCTCCCACCTCCCTCCCCATCCCATCCCTCTGAGTCATCCCAGTGCACCAGCCCCGAGCACGTGTCTCATGCATCCAACCTGGACTGGCGATCTGTTTCACACTTGATAATACACATGTTTTGATGCTATTCTCTCAGATCATCCCACCCTCACCTTCTCCGATAGATGTATAGAATAGACTTTTGGACTCTAAGAGTTTGAATTTTAAGGAAACATACTTGTGAGATCTAATTGGTAATTTATACAGCAATGTAAGTAAGCAACTTTATATTCATTTTTTTTTCTTCTGGTCCACTATACAATTATACTTCCAGTATTCATGAAGAAATTTATCTTGCTGTGGAATTAACTAAATATATATATGCTTTGGAACAAAATGTCCTAAGCACTGTAAAGTATTAGTATTATAATCATATATTTTAAAGTCACCAAACATCATTTTTACTATCACACTTTAGGGAATACTTTTGGGTTTTCATTATGAATTACAATATCTTCTCTTATATTCATCATATTCCATTTCCTCTTTTCTGAAAGTCAATAAAAAACCCCAAATTCACATATAATACTCAAGGATTCAAAGGCAGAAATGGTCTCTAGAACCAACGTGGAAATTCTCTTACTCTTAAATGGTCCCAAGTAAGCAACTTGTACGTATGGAATGCTTCAATAATTTTTTACCTATTACTATAGGTACTTAAATTTAAGGCTGACACTTTGAATACAAGTACTCTCTGGATAATGAGAAGAATGCAAAGAGATACTAAATTCTGAGAGCATACTTGACATACCTTACTGAAATACATATTTCACTCTGAAATTTTCTAAGTAATCATTTTAATTGGCAAGTTATTTAAAAACATCACTGTTGGATTCCAGTTTCCCTTCCAAGATGTAAAGAGTTTGCAGATCGTTATTTCTACTCCCACAACAAGAGTAAAAACCAAACAAATTGAAGTACAACATGTTTTTTTGATCCATCAGAGAATTGAGGTCGCAGCACATGCTGCCACTGTAAAAACTGTAGACAGGTGAATTCAGGGAACACAGAACAGCTTATCTGAAGCAGAAGTCACTGAAACCTCTGAATGGTAATTTTAATGAATTGCTGAAAGCTGAATGTGGACTTGTTTGAGAGTTAAATACTCCTTGGGAGTTGCCCAGCCCAAGGAGATGCCACATACTGGGAGGTTTAACTTCCAAGAACCCCACCAAGTTCTTCCAGTGAAGATCTGAGAAAAATCCCCTTTTATTTGCCCAGGGAAAGGGGGAAAGTAATTACTTTGAAATATATCCATGGGAAAGATGACCATTTTGAAACAAGCTCAAAGTGTTCTTCACAACAAATGCCAACCTAGAGAGACAAGACTTCACCAAAGCCTGATTCAATTTAAGGGAAAGGAAATTACCCAACTTTAGCTCCTTCTAGCCTTTCTGCCTCAACTAAGGAGGGAAAGAAAAGCTAAGAAGCACTTCTAAAGTTCCCTGGAGTGGACACATATCAGTTAAAAGGACTGAAACCTAATCAGTATCTTAGGAACACATCAACAGGGATTCGGTATAATAACATGGGGATATAGCTGGATATAATTCAAGGCCCAGACGCCACTTAAGAAGGAGTCCTAGGGAAAACTAAGACAACAAGGGAGCCAGACAAGGACTCTGAAGAAAAGAGGCACCTCTGAAACCTACAGTTCTAGCAAACTGTAAACTTAGACTAATTCTTGGACAAACATTAAACTTGTCATTGAAAGACCATCTATCTCAGTTTCTATTACCTGATATATCATGTCCACCTTTCAACAAAAAAATTGCAAGGCACCTTAAAAGGCAAAACATATACACACTTATAAACAGCTTCAAAGATAACATACAATTCATTTTGATCTTGGAAATCATTTAAATATTTAATAACATTTTCTAAAAATATGGGGCAAAATAAAAATAAGAGAAAAATATGTGGGGATTACTATATCCTTAACAAAAACTAAGTAACTTCATTTGTTTTTCCCTACTTAACTGCTTAACTACTTAACTATTTTACTTATCTGCAGAATACTTGGCAGATGCAAGCAACGCATCATTCAATTTTAATGTTTTGATGCAAGAGATTTCCGAGTTGTGCCAAATTCTTTTGGAATGCCACGTCCATATAATTATTCAGTGTTTTATAGTTTATAATTTCTTCATCATTACTGAAGTTAATGCAATCAGCTGAGGAAAACAGTAAAAATAATCAACTCCAATACTGTCAAATGTACAAGGGCCATAATATAGTAGAGGTGGTCTTAATCTAAATTTCCACCTCAATATTGTGTGAAGGTGAGAGTTGGACCATAATAAAGGCTGAGCACCGAAGAACTGATGTTTTTAAACTTTTGGACTGTGGCGCTGGAGAAGACTCCTGAGTGTCCCTTGAACAGCAAGGAGATCAAAACTGTCAATCCTAAAGGATATCAACCCCGAATATTCATTGGAAGGACTGATGCTAAACCTGAAGCTCCAATACTTTGGTCAACTGATGCAAAGAGCTGATTCACTGGAAAAGACGCTGATGCTGTGAGGGCAAGAGGAGAAGGGGGTGACAGAGGATAAGACCGTTGGATGACATCTCTGACTCAATGGACATGAGTTTGACAAACTGAGGGAGATAGTGAAGGACAGGGAAGCCTGGTTTGCAGCAGTTCATGGGGTCAGAGAGAGCTGGAAACAACTTGGCTACTGAACAACAATGTTGCTATTTGCTACAAAGTACAGATATTCAAGTTCCACATAGGCAGCTTGAAACTCGGCAATCAAATTATTTGAAAACGAAAATGAAAGCTTATTATAGAATGCTTGTATTTTCTTTTCTCTCTCTGGAACCAGTATATTGCTGGCAGCTATTGTATTAAAAAATAAAGTATATTTTCACTATAAAAAAATCCAATAAATGTTTCAAAATGTTTTTATTCTAATGTTGTCCCATGAACATTATTATTTTTCAATTTAAGTTTATTGAAAATAATGGTCTCCATTCATTAAGGAAGATGAAAACACAAACTAGTCAGGTTAAGTATAACCAAACTGTATGTTGAAAAATAATTACTTTCCCATTCAATGGTAACATTGAATAATGGGGACTGCTTGATTTACAAGCTCAGTTAAATGGATTCTGGGAAATATTTAACAGATTGAATTATCAGTAACATTTTGATTTCCCTTACTGTTAATTAGAGGCTATAACTAAATCAGAGGATAAGGAAAAAACAGTTTTTGCAGTTGTTTAGTTGATCTGTTTTATTGTGTTTTTCTAGGAAGGTCAGAAGCGTTTCTCTATTACAAAGTACATTTTACAAAAAATAATGAAAGTCAACCACAATTTTACTAAAAATTTATCAAAAAGTGTCTTTCTTGCTGATCTTTATGAACTGTGTATGAAAACTCAATTCTTTTCATTCTCCATTTCATTATTAAGGTCGTATTCCTGATAAGTAGCCTTGTAGCCTGTAGCCATGGCACTGGTTATTATTTCAAGCATTTATATGGCCTTGAGATTTTTGACATGCTGTAGTTATAGCAGACATCATTTCTTTGTGAATGATACATAAGGATTTTTAGGTATCTTTGGGACATGCAGAAATTCCATAAAGATATCCATAACTTTCAAATTGCTTATACACTTATAAAAAAAAGTATATATTCCAAAAAGCCCCCATTTTATGTTGTCTTATGTGACCAGATTTGAATTTTGTGTATCCAAAGAGAGTTTATTTGTACTTTAACAGCACAAATGCATCATTAGATAATTGGAACAAGTGCACAGTTATTGAAAGTTCAGTTCTGGAGTCATACAGACTTGATTAAAACCCAGGATCTCCCATTTGGAAAATTTTTGTTTGAAAATTCTTCAAATTCATGAAAGTTTTTCTTAGCCTCACTTGGTTTGAGGGTTTGTGTCTGCAAAATATGGATAAAGATAACAAGTAGTTCAGGGAGAGGATAAAGAAGAGGGTGATAAAATTTTTTCCTGAAAGGACCAGATAGTAAATATTTTAGGCTTTGCAGGACATAAAGCTTTTACTGCAACTACTCAACTCTGCTATTACAGCATAATAATGCATATTCTAATATATATGGTTGTGTTCCAATAAAAATTTATTTATAGAAACAGGCAATGGACCAGATTTGTCCCATGAGACAGTTTGCCAATCTGTCTATATAAAAAATTTACTTATAATACACAGACCCAAAACACATACACATAAAAAATACAACACAGAAAATAGAAAAAATTAGAGAAAGGAGACAATGCAATGAAGAATGAGGAAGGAACTATTACAAGCTCAAAGAAGTATCATGAGCAAAATCAAAGGCAAGAAACAACTAGAAATATAGGTTTCAAACACAAATCATAAATAAATATTAATTGCTTTAATAATTAAAGCATATCTACAAAGCAAATAAACAAAACCCCCACTACTTCACAGAAAAATATCAGCAAATTATATACATATTTCACAGAAAATGAAAAATAAGTAGCCCTTAAACACGTGAAATATATTCAGCTTCATTAATTACAAAGAGATTTTAGTTTACCAATTTTTCAGTTTATTAGTATGTGTCAGTTAAGATTCAAACTAAAAGTATACTATATATATAGCATATATATATATATGTATATATGTATACATACATATATGCATACATATGTTCAGTCAGTCTTACTGTATTCTAAAAGCTAGATTATATTTTTATAGGCCAGACTATGGAAAAATAGGGGCTTCCCCGGCAGCACCAGTGGTAAAGAACCTGCCTGCCAATGCAGGAGATGTAAGAAGTGTGGGTTCGATCCCTGGTTCAGAAGATCCCCTGGAGGAGGGCACGCGAACCTACTCCAGTATTCTTGCCTATAGAATCCACAGGCACAGAGGAGCCTGGGGGGGCTAAAGTCCATAGAGTCACAAAGAGTCAGATAACCGAAGTGACTTAGCACAAATGCACACATGGAAAAATAGTCAGTTTAACTGTTGATCAAAAATAAATTAGTGAGAACAAGATGGCAGAGGAGTAGGTGGACGTGGAGTACATCCCTCTCCACGGCTACATCAAGATTACACCTTCAGACACGGAAGTTCATGGAGAACATCAGGTGAGAGCGGACAGGGGTACCTGACCGGTGGAAAAGAATATATAGACCCACGCAAAACTCATTAGGATGAACTAGGGCGGGGGAAGCAGTGTTAGTAGGACCGGACTCACCCTTGGCAGGTGGGGGACGTCCGGTCCCCACATCGGGGCAATTGTCTGAGTCAGAGGAGAAACATTTAAGGCTGAGAGTGAAACAGCTGCTCTGGGGCGGCCTAAATGGGGTGAGAATCAGACAGTCCTTGCTGCAGCCATACACACCCCGGACAGGGATTTAGATCTCCTGGAAGGTGCAGCGGCTGGGAGCTGGAGTTTAGGGACTGTGGAGCGATCCCAGGGCGAGGGCTGTTGTTGACGGTGGAGAGCCAGATCAAGGGGATGTGAGGAAGGAGGCCGTGGTGGGAAACGCCTGTGGAGGAAAGCTGGGCAGCCATGGAAACAGGGTGATACAGCAGAGACACGCCTAGGGGGTGGAGCCATCACCACAGCCTCTCTCCCCCACAGGCCAGCGTTGCAAGCGGAACAATAGAGAGTGTGGGACCTAACCCTAGAGTAGGACCCACTCAGGTGCCCCTTTGAGCGCCTGATATGCCAATTTACAGAGGAAGACCCCGGCCACGGGGCCCCTCTGTGTGCCGGACGTGCTGAACGGCAGAGAAGGACCCCAGGCAAGGGAGCCCTCTAAGTGCCTGTGCAGACAGAGCCCAGAGCCGCGGAGAAAGACTGGCCAGAGGCCTTCTGGTCGCCAGCTACAAGAGGCTGGAAGAAAGACTGACAGGGCCATAACTCCTGCGGCAGAGGCAGCCCGTGTCCCTGCGCGCTCCGCGCTGCCAGGGTCCCTGCAAGCCAAGCAGCTGAGCCACCTTCACGCTCAGCTCTCACTGGGGCAGCGCTGCCGCGGGCAAAAAAGGTCTTGTGTCTATGCGCACAGGGTCGCTTTGGTCGTGTCTGACTCTTTGCGACCCTGTAGACTGTGGCCCGCCAGGCTTCTCTGTCAGGGAGGGGGTTCTCCAGGCAAGCATACTGGAGCGTATTGGCCAAAACTGGTTGCCATCCCCTTCCAGAGCACTGTATTTCCTGCTGCCCGAGCCGCCAGCTCCCCTGAGTACCTGGTGCTGCCAGAGCCCCTGCGACCCAAGCAGCTGCACCACCCCCTCATCTGGCCCTCACAGGGGCAAACCCAGTCCTCCAGGGCAGCCTCAGGGGCAAACCCCAGTGGAAACACACATGCAGAGGTGGAAATAAAACCACAGTTGAGACCCAGGGGCAGTGTGGCTAGGGAAGAAGACCCCAAACCTTCCCACCAGCTAGTCAAGCTGCAGATAAATCCACACGATCAACTAGGCAGACTGTGTCTATGTTATATATAAAAGGTCATAGAGAGAGCCCACAAAAGAAAATGCACTAGTTCTGATAGCTGTGGACACTGGAGGCAAGGACACAGAGGAGTGGGGCCAGGTTAGAATCTGAGCCGCCCCCACAGCAGGTCCAGAGACCAGCACAGTGTTGGAGGGCGTCCTCGGGGGGTGAGGTGGGCTGTGACTCCTGGGGAGGGAAAGGACTCTGACAGCAGGGACTCAAGAAAAACATTCACTGTTACTATTTGACTTGTACTGTAGATTCTTTTGGATTTCTTCCTTTCTTTCTTTTTTTCTCCACCCCCCACCCTTTTGTAGTTGTCGATTTTATTGGCACTATGAAATCTAATTAAGCTTTTGAATTTTTTGTTTGTTTTCTTCATTTTTTTCTCAGTCACGTTTTTAAATTGTTGTTATAAACCTCTGCCTCTACGTTGGGCTTTTGCAGTTCTGGTAGTTCTCTCTCTCTCTCTCTCTTTTTTCTTTTTCCTTTTCTCTTCTTTTAATTTTAATTTTTAAAACCTATTATTGTTTTTCTTCATTTATTCCTTTATTTGCTTTTCCTCCTGTTCTTATCCCCTTACAGTTCATCTTTAATATATAAAAATCTCCTTTATCTACCTCTATTTCACTTTGCATATCTACTCTTTCTTTTCCTTCTTTCCTTTCTTCTCAAGGCATTTGTTAATTTTATTTTTATTGCTTTATTCCCCAATTGGCACCTTGCTTTAGTTTCATTTTCCAGTTTGTGCTTTAGTTAGTTTTGTTCTTAATTGATAGATATGATTTTTGGTTTCCTTTGTTTGCCAGGTCAATGTATTGTACTTCATTTTTGTTGGGCTGTTTTGATTCTACTTATGGGTGTTTATGTATATGTGTATATTCAGTCACACTTTTTATTTTTGTTATAAACCTTTGCTTCTATGGTGTGCTTTTGCAGTTCAGTGGAGCTTTCCTTTTTTCTTTCTTCTCCAATTATTTTCCTTCTCTTTTTCTATAATTTTAATTTTTAATTTTTTAAACCTATTTTATTTTTACTACACTTATTCCTTTGTTTGCCTTTCCAACTGTTCTTTTCCCCTTGCAGTTAATCTTTACTGTATATAAATCTTCATCTACCTCTATTTAACTTTGCATATCTGTCCTTTCTTTCCTCTCAAAATATTTGTTAGTTTTCTTTTAATTGCTTCATTCCCCAATTGGCATCTTGCTTTAGATTTGCTTTCCAGTTTGTTCTTTAGATAGTTTTGTTCTTAACTGGTAAATATAATTTTTGATTTCCTTTGTTCACCAGGTCAAACTCTTGTACTTTATTTTAGTTGGACTGTTTTGACTTTACTCATGAGTGTATATGTATATTTGTATATTCCACTATTTTTATTATTAATTGCCTGATTTTTTACTGCCATTTATCTGAGGTTCATCTTTGGTTTCTCACTTTTGGATATTTGTTTTAATCTCACTTAATGCCATAACAAACCACTTGTGGAATCTTCGTTCCTGACCAGGGATTAATCCCTGAGGCTTTGGAGTGGGAGCACTGACTCCAAGACCTAGAATACCAGAGAACTAACCCTAGGGAGTATCAGAGAGTGAGAACTCACACAAAGGAAACCACTTGAATGTAAGATCCAGCATCACCCAACCACCAGTTGCAAACTGTGCAGGACACCTCATCTAAACAACAAACAAAAGAAAAGTACAAATCCAATAATCAGCAGACAGGATTACCACCTCACTCAGCCTTGCCCATCAGACTGAAACCAAACAAACACAAATCTCATCACAAATCTCACCCTACATGAAGCTCACACAAACCACTGGACCAACCTTAGGAGGGCAGAAACCAAAAGGGAAGAAGAATTCAACCTTCATCAAAAAAACAATTCAACTTTCCCTTAACCCTGGGAAAGAGAGACCTCAAACACAATAAGTTAAAAAAAGAAAAAGAAAATGCAGAGAAATACTTCACAAATGAAGGAACAACTATAAACACAGAAGTCCAAATAAATGAAGAGGAAATAGGAAAACTACCTGAAAAAGAATTCAGAATAATGATAGTAAAGATAATGAAAGACCTTGAAAACAAAAGGGAGAAAATGCAAGAATCAGTTAACAAAGACCTAGAAGGATTAAAGAATAAACATAGACAAACAACACAATTACTGAAATTAAAAATACTCTGGAAGGAGTCCATAGCAGAATACCTGAAGAAGAAGAATGAATCAGTGAGTTGGAAGATAAAAAGGTGGAAATAATTTCTGAAGTGCAGAATAAAGTAAAAAGAATGAAAAGAACTGAAGATAATCTTAGAGACCTCTGGGACAATATCAAACCCACCAACATTTGAATTATAGGGGTCCCAGATGAAGAGAAAAAGAAAGGGTATGAGACATTTTTCCCCATATGGAAAAGGAAATAGTCCATCAAGTCCAAGAGGCACAGAGAGTTCCAAACAGGTAAGCCCAAGGAGAAACATGTCAAGACACATATTAATCGAACTAACAAAGACTAAACACAAAGAAAGAATATTAAAAGGAGCAAGTGAAAAGCCACAAGTAACATTCAAGGGAAACCCCATAAGCTTAACAGCCGATCTTTCAACAGAAATTCTGCAGGCGAGAAGGGAATGGCAGGATATATTTAAAGTATTGAAAGGGAAAACTCTACAATCAAGATTACTGTACCCAGCAAGGATCGCATTCAAAATTGATAGAGAAATAAACAGCTTTTCAGAAAAGCAAAAGTTAAGAGAATTAAGTACCACCAAACCAGCTTTACAACAAATGTTAAAGGGACTTATATAGTCAAGAAATACAAGAGAAGAATCAGTTCAGTTCAGTTCAGTCTTTCAGTCGTGTCTGACTCTGTGGCCCAATGGACTGCAGCACGCCAGGCCTCCCTGTTCATCACCAACTCCCTGAGTTCACCCAAACTCAAGTCCAATGGGTCTGTGATGCCAGGCAACCATGTCATCCTCTGTTGCCCCCTTCTCCTCCTGCCCTCAATCTTTCCCAGCATCAGGGTCTTTTCAAATGAGTCACCTCTTCCCACCAGGTGGCCAAAGTACTGGAGTTTCAGCTTCAACATCAGTCCTTCCAGTGAACACCCAGGACAGCTCTCCTTTAGGATGGACTTATTGGATCTCCTTGAAGTCCCAGGGACTCTCAAGAGTCTTCTCCAACACCACAGTTCAAAGCATCAATTCTTTCGTGCTCAACTTTCTTTACAGTCCAACTCTCACATCCATACATGACCACTGGAAAAACCATAGCTTTGGCGGGATGGACCTTTGTTGGCAAAATAATGCCTCTGCTTTTTAATATGCTGTCAAGGTTGGTCATGACTTTCCTTCTAAGGAGTAAGCGTATTTTAATTTCATGGCTGCAATCACCATCTGCAGTAATTTTGGAGCCCCCAAAATAAAGTCAGCCATTGTTTCCCCATCTATTTGCCATGAAGTGATGGGACCATATGACATGTCTTAGTATTCTGAGTGTTGAGCTTTAAGCCAACTTTTTCACTCTCCTCTTTCACTTTCATCAAAAGGCTCTTTAGTTGTTCACTTTCTGCCATAAGGGTGGTGTCATTTGCGTATCTGAAGTTATTGATATATCTACTGGCAAACTTGATTCCAACGAGTGCTTCTTCCAGCCCAGCGTTTCTCATGATGTACTCTGCACATAAGTTAAATAAGCAGGGTGACAATATACAGCCTTGAAGTACTCCTTTTCCTATTTGGAACCAGTCTGTTGTTCCATGTCCAGTTCTAACTATTACTTCCTGACCTGCACACAGGTTTCTCAAGAGGCAGGTTAGGTGGTCTGGTATTCCCATCTCTTTCAGAATTTTCCACAGTTTATTGTGATCCACACAGTTGAAGGCTTTGGCATAGTCAATAAAGCAGAAATAGCTGCTTTTCTGGCACTCCCTTGCTTTTTTGATGATCCAATGGATGTTAGCAATTTGATCACTGGTTCCTCTGCCTTTTCTAAATCCAGGTTGAACATATGGAAGTTCACGGTTCACCTATTGCTGAAGGCTGGTTTGGGAAATTTTTAGTATTAGTTTGCTAGGGTGTGAGATGAGTGCAATTCTGTGGTAGTTTGAGTATTCTTTGGCATTGCCTTTCTTTGGAATTGAAATGAAAACTTAATTTTTCCAGTCTCGTGGCCACTGCTGCGTTTTCCAAATTTGCTGGCATATTGAGTGCACCACAGCATCATCTTTTATAATTTGAAATAGCTCAACTGGAATCCCTCACCTCCACTAGCTTTGTTTGTAGTGATGCTTTCTAAGGCCCACTTGACTTCACATTCCAGGATGTCTGGATATAGGTGAGTGATCACACCATCATGGTTATCTGGGTCATAAAGTTTTTTTTTTTTTTTTTTTTTTTTTTTTACAGTTCTTCTGTGTATTCTTGCCACTCTACTTAATATCTTCTGCTTCTGTTAGGTTCATACAATTTCTGTCCTTTACTGAGCCCATCTTTGCATGAAATGTTCCCTTGGTATCTATAATTTGTTGAAGAGATTTCTAGTCTTTCCCATTCTATTATTTTTCTCGATTTCTTTGCACTGATCACTGAGGAAGTCTTTCTTATCTCTCCTGGCTATTCTTTGGAATGCTGAATTCAAATGGGAATATCTTTCAATTTCTCTTTTGCTTTTGCTTCCCTTATTTTCACAGCTATTTGTAAGTCCTCCTCAGACAGCCATTTTGCTTCTATTCATTTCTTTTTCTTGGGGATGGTCTTGATTCCTGTCTCCTGTACAATGTCATGAACCTTTATCTATAGTTCATCAGACACTCTATCAGAATAGTCCCTTAAATCTATTTCTCACTTCCACTGTAAAATCATAAGTGATTTGATTTAGGTCATGCCTGAATGGTCTAGTGGTTTTCCCTACTTTCTTCAGTTTAAGTCTGAATTTGGCAATAAGGAGTTCATGATCTGAGCCACAGTCAGCTCCCGGTCTTGTTTTTGCTGACTGTATAGATCTTCTCCATCTTTGGCTGCAAAGAATATAATCAATCTGATTCTGTTGTTGACCATCTGGTGATGTCCATGTGTACAGTCTTCTCTTGTGTTGTTGGAAGTGGGCGTTTGTTATAACAAGTGCATTCTCTCGGCAAAACTCTATTAGCCTTTGCCCTGCTTCATTCTGCACTCTAAGGCCAAATAGTCCTGTTACTCCAGGTTATTGATATTTCTCCCAGCAATCTTGATTCCAGCTTGTGCTTCCTCCAGTCCAGCGTTTCCCATGATGTACTCTGTATATAATTTAAATAAGCAGGGTGACAATATATAGCCTTGATGTACTCCTTTTCCTATTGGGAACCAGTCTGTTGTTCCTTGCCCAGTTCTAACTGTTGCTTCCTGACGTGAATATAGATTTCTCAAGAGGCACTCAGCCATAAAAATGAAGGCATTTGAGTCTGTTCTGGTGAACTGGATGAGCCTAGAATCTATTATACTGAGTGAAGTGAGTCAGATCGAGAAAGATAAATACAGCATTCTAACACACATATATGGAATCTAGAAAAATTGTACTGAAGAATTTATTTACAGGGAAGCAATGGAGAAACAGACATAGAGAATAGACCTATGGACATTGGGAGAGGGGAGGAGAGGGTGAGATGTATGGAAGGAGTAACATGGAAACTTATATTACCACATGTAAAATAGACAGCCAATGGGCATTTTCTGTATGGCTGAGGAAACTCAGTAAGGGCTCTCTATCGACCTAGAGGTGTGGGATGGGGAGGTAGATGGGCGGGAGGTTCAAAAGGGGATATGTGTGTACTTAGGGCTGATTCATGTTGAGGTTTGACAGAAGACAACAAAATTCTGTAAAGCAATTATCCTTCAACAAAAAAATAAATTAAAAATTAAAAAAAGAAAAATAATAATAAATTGGCACAGAACCCTGTTGAAGGCAACTAGCAATGTCTACCAATTATACTTCTAATTATCCCATGATATATTAGATATTTGTAAATTGATATATGTTCTAGGTGAGACTTTGTTTTCTATCTTTTTTATTTTTGGTAATAGCAAAAGTTTACAATTGGAATAGGTGCAATTATTGTGACATTGACACAATGAAATTCAATCAACTTAAGCATAAAAAAAATGTTCCTATGCATTGATATGGCTACATTTCCAATATATATTGTTAATTGCAAAGAGCCAGATTATTAAAAAAAAAAAAAAGAGTGCATATGAAAAGTTATCCTTTTCAGAAATAATATATATTTACTTTTAATTTTCTAAAGAGATATATTGAAAATTGGTAGTGATTCCATGAAGACAGTGAGAGGAAGACACAGCTCTGCACTGATTACCTTTCAATTCTCATTGAGCTCTAATTGCTCACTGGGCATCATGGGTGGGGGTGCAGAGACTCCACTCTTCACTGATTACATTTTAGTTCTTATTTTAAATTTGAATTATGTAAATATATAACTTACTCAAATACCAAATTCATAAAAAATAAAATCATATACAGATTCATACACAACTGATCAACATCTAAAGTTATTTATTAATTTATGTCTGTGTGTAAAGAGTTGGACACGACTGAGTTCAGATCTTAGGCTCGAATGCAAAGAAAGAAATTTAGATGTTGAAAGGTTACAATCTTTTAATGGAATGGTTACAAATCCTAATGTATTTGAAATTTCTCATATTTTGCCACTCTGCAAAAGATACATTAAAAAAAATTGTCAACACCTATATCCTCACAAAAAACCTAACTTTAAATGTGGAATTGATAAAGGAGAACAGATTTTATTCCATTAATTGGGCACTACAATGATACCAGTTGCAAATTTTTAGTCTCCATTGTGAGCTAGAAAATGGACAGTTTATTTGACTAGTAAACAATAGATGCAGTTATTTAAGTTTCAGAATGCCTGGATTAAGAAAACAAATAGACAAAGAATATTTTTCCTTGTCAATGCTGATAATCACTTGAAACATCACTAGAGAAAGAACAAAGTGCGATGTTTTCTATCACTTTAACCTCTCAAAAAATAAGGAAATGTTGTGATGGAGAAATTATTTGGTTGAAATTCCAGAACAATGATTAAAATCTTAGCTCCTCCACTTGGGAGCTGCTGATTAACTTCCCTAGTTTACTTTAATAATTCATAACATACTGAAAATATTCCCTTTGTCACACAGTCACAGTCAGATTTAAATGTATAATATATGAAGTGCTTATCAGCACACTATCAATCTGAAAGCATTAATCAATATTAGTTGACACTGAATCAGTGTCTATATAAGAGTAAAAATGCCTTTTTTATAAACTCCTCCATTTCAAGGTAATATCCAATCAGAAACCAAGGTTGTGTAACCTGAGAGATTTACTTAGGCACTTTTCTTTGACAGAATTATTTACTTTAATGAATATATTATATTAAGTTAAATTTACTTACTCTTAATTTTATTCCTTTCCAAACCAATTTTGAGAAACAGCGTGAACAGACTCTGTATCTCATTTTTGAGCTATAAAGCATAGTTTTATTTTCCCTAAATCAGAAAGCATCCATGAGTTTATAGTTTGTTTCTATTAGCTTAAAATATACATATTTTTAAAATATTTGACACATATAATTATAAAGAGCCAATTTAAGTATAAATATATGACTAATAGTATCAAAAAGTAAAATTCTTATAGCAGAATTAAATACATGAAATAGGACCAATCACTTAAAGCTGTATATTACTAGCATATAAAGACAGAATAATGGGAAAAAAGAAAATTTATAAATACACTTAAATATATTTGCCAATTTAGAGTATGTTTAAGTATTATCCCAGTATGTGGAAATAAATATGCTTGAGATGACTAATTGGCATTGTGGAAAAAAATTATTCATATCAATAACTTAAAAGATGAAGCAAAACTTCAAAACTACTCAATTATTTCAAACAATAAACATAACAATGTAAAGAAACTGTGGGAGACTCCATTTTTACTTATGAAGGGAGGAAAAATTCCTAAAGCCATAAAGAAAAGGTTGAAATATTCATTCAATATATAGCGATAAATGTAGATATATTTATAGAAATTGGTAGAGAAAAGTTACTACACTTATTAATACAAAAGGTTATTATCCCTAGTGCATAAGGAGCTTTTACAAATTGATTTTTCCCCTCCCCCCCTACAAATTGATTTTTTTAATAGACACTAACAGAGTTATGAAAACACAGGTTTCAAATAGCAATACATTAACAAGTACTGAATATCTCTCAGAATAAAACAAACTTTGAGAAAATAAAAATAAGAAAACAAAAAATACATACTTTAAAATTATTATTACAAGATAAACTAAAAAGGAATATAAAAATGTTGAGTATATTTGAGCAAAAATGGAATCAAATTGGGCAACACTAAACCAGAAGTGGTTTGAGTGAAAGTCGCTCAGCCATGTCTGACTCTTTGCGATCCCATGGACCATATACAGTCCATGGAATTCTCCAGGCCAGAATACTGGAGTGGGTAGCCTAGCCTTTCCCTTCTTCAGGGGTTCTTTTCAACCCAGGGATCAAACCCATGCCCCCTGCATTGCAGGCGGGTTCTTTACCAGCTGAGCCACAAGGGAAGCCCAGAAGTGGTCTCTATCTTCTAACTCAGCAATTCTCTCACCGAGAATTGATCCTATAGATATTAGGTACATATTCATGCATTCAGGAAGGAACAGGAGTGCACAGCACTGAAATGACTGATGGATATTTTTATTCACAGTAGCATTGCTCACAGTAACAAAAGCCTGGAAACAACTTAAATGCACAAGAATGGATATCTGTAACATAAAATGTAGTACATAGTTACAATCTTTTTTTTTAAACACTACATGCACACGCATATACACAAATAAGTGAAGATGAAGGAGGATTTTTAGATACAGATAAGTAAAGACTGTTAAGTGTAAAAGCAAGGTGTCCAACAAGGGTATTCTATCCTATGTTCCATAAAAAAGTGAAGGCATAAATATATATTTTCATCATTTAAAAAATACCCTGGAGGGGCTTCCCTGGTGGTTCAGTGTTAAACGAATATGCCTGCCAATGCATGAAATATGGGTTTGATCCCTGATCCGAGAAGATCTCATGAGACTTGGAGCAACGAAGTGCATCTCAAGTACAGCTACTGAGCCTCTGCTCTAGAGCTAGAGAGCCGCAACTGCTGAAGCCCACTCGGCCCAGAGCCCATGCTCCCCAAAGAGAAGCCACTGCAATAAGCCTGCGCACCACAACTAGAGGGTAGCCCCCCGCTTGCCACAACTAGAGAAAAGCCCATGCAGCTCCAAGCAGACTCAGCACAGCTACAAATAAAGAAATTATATTTAAAAAGAAACAAAAAACTGTAAAATTCAATAAGAAACTAACACAAGGGCTTATCTCTGGTGGTATTCCCAGATGGAGGGTCAGGACCAGAGAGGACGGAGAACAAGAGTTCTTTATATTTTTTACCTGTTTGCCTTTGTGAATTGGGTGGTTGCAGTATCTATTAAAATATAGCTTAGAGAAAAGAAAAAACCAAAAAAAAAAACCAAAACCCAAACTGCACAGCTGACCCAGTGGCTTCAGGTCTTTAGCAGCAGGACAACTTGGCAGCTTTGATCATTGCCCAGGAATACTATTTGCACCTTTGCAGGTTCAGTTACGTAACAGTGGCCTGCCTGAGGGGGTTTTTTGTCTTTTCCTCTTTCTTGACCATTTTTCCCTTGAGCCTTTTCTGAGCTAAGGTACAAGAATTTAAACTACTTTGGGTACAGCTTCTGTAGATAGAAACAAAGAATCACTAACCAATTTATTGAACAGTACTTTAAGGTTAATTTATATCTTTTTAGCATTAAGTCCATGGCTCCTTCCAAACACTTCACTTTCCTCACAGAGAAAGAAAAACAGTGTTCACAAATATCATCTAACTTACATTCAAATAATTCCAAAATTTAATGAATATTCCAAAGATGAGGTAAGAATTGAGGATCCTACATGTTAAATTGTCTAAAGAAAGCGATTCAGGCTAAGTACTAAACTATGTTATTGACTTCTTTCTCCAGTAAACCATGCTAATATCGAAGTCTTTCTTCACATAGGAACTAACTCCCTGTGATGGATTTGTTGTAGTTCCGGGAAACAAACTCACTCAGAAGGACAATGCAGATAGTGGAGTGCAGTTTATTACACCAGGTGGCCCAAGGCACAGTCTTCTCTTAGCCAACAACCCTGACCAGTTTTTGTGAAAACCTTATATACCCTAAGTGTACGGTGCCTAAACCCACCTCCCCAGATTCCCTGAAATTAGTCGGAAAAAAGAAAAGAAAGATACAAAGTTAACCCGTGATTCATATGCCTTAAGCCTAGGTAGTTAACAGTGGGACGATTATCAATAGGCCTATGGTCATATCCCAATAAGCATAATAGAATTTATGATTCTATTTGGTTACACATATAATTAGGGTATTCTTTTAGGCGGCTGAGTGTCTAGGTAGGAGCCCTGGGGCTCTTCCTTCTGGGGGTTCTGGTTTTCCAGCTGGTATGTTGTTTCCATAGATATTGGGCATATAGCTCAAAGTCCACAGTATGGCCAAGATGGAGTCCTGCTTTCAAGATGGAGCTTGTTCTGTCTGTTTCCTCCTTCACTATAAAATCCCCACTCTACTGGGCATGTCACCCCTCTCAATGTCTATGCGGAGACCTTTACACTCTCTCTCTCTCTAAAATAAACTCTGCTTGCCTGTTACTGTATTTGCACATTTGTAAAATTCATTCTTTGGCTCCACGAACAAGAACTTGGATTCCCGTTTCAGAAGTGGGACAAAACTTAGGGAAGCTGCCAGCATCAAGTCCTGATCTGCTGCTACAGAAGTTTTCAGTCAGAGTCCTATTTTAATAAATGGTCTGGCCTTTGTGCCTGTGTATATTCAGTCTCTCACTGCCCTTAAGGAAGGTATTCTCTGTTGGGAAAACAATGACCAAGATTACTGAGGACATAAAATTCCTATTTGTGGCAAGACAAGAAAAATTTCAGTATAAAATTTTTCTTTGCCCATCTGGACCTCCTCTCCCCTCTTTAGTGTGTGTTGTATAACCTCATTAACCAGATAGCCTTCAGAGATAACATTCCTTCTTAATCTCCTAAACAGTCACAACTCTTTAGAAGATAATCTTCCCTGTTAATCCTGTAAGGGGTCATATACAGGATTGTTGCATAGATCTGGATTGTGTAAACTGTCAATATTATATAATTTGAGTTATAATCCTTTGTTTTAAAAACTTGTATAACTGTGCTTTGACTTCTAATGAGAATAGTCCTCAGAGTTTCCTGAAAGACTATCTCTTGAGTTATAATCTTCAGGTTGGCTCAAATAAAATTTTCCATTTCTGCCTTAGATCAATTGTTCATTAATTTTTTGATTAACACAACCTTAACTTTCCCCTCAGCCTGACTGAACTTTAGGCATCTTTCTTCCCAACTCTGGGATTCTCACCATTTTTTCATAGAACATTTAATTTAGAAAACTTGTAATTATAAATTCTTTCTCTGACCCTTTGGATCTAAACCCTTTAAAAAGTGTCTTGCCAGTTTACAGCCCAGGACTATCTTTCTCAAAGTCATAGGAGCTAGCCTTTTGAAATAAAATCATCAAGGAAAACAGTGTCCCATCTTCTAGTCTCTATAGGAGGGTAGGAGCCTAACTCCTAACTTCCTAGAACAGCTCATTGCAAATTGTAAAACTGCCTCCCATCAAGAAGAGGAAGTTTACTTCTTCTTTTAGCAAAGCTAGGTAGCAAACAAAGATTTTTGATCTTGTGATGCTTGTGATCTCCCTCAAGCCCAACTCTTAAAATTTCTCCCAACCTTTCATTTAAATGGAGTTAAGTTCAAACTTTCTCTCTCTCCTGTTTCAATAGCATTGAATAAAATCCTTCTTACCTGTTCAATTGCATTTGGTGCAGACTTTGCATTGCCACATGCATCATAACATTAGTGTCACAATTTTTTTTTCTATCATATACTTCAAAGAATAAAATAAGTTGTTAGATGTGAAAGGCAGAAAGATTAAAGTAAAAATACAATTTAAAATATTAACAATAAAACAAGAGATAAATAGGTATTGGCTGTAACACAATTAGCAAATTGAGTCTTGTTTACATAACCGGTCATTAATTTAAAAAGGAAAAGTAAACTTTGCTTAATTTTTTTTGCATTAAAAAAATCAATGATTAAAATGATAATTTATTTTAGGAATATAGAAACCTCAGACTAATGATGTAAATTGAGCCAGATAGGTCTTTAGGGCCAAGTAACTGCAGCTTTTTTTTGTTTTCTTTTCATCTTTCTATAAACATATGTGGTCATCATGAGGGGTCCCTGAATGATGTTAGCCCAAGACACTTTTTTTTTTTTTTCTGTATATAGCTTTGTTTATGATTATAGTAGTTTCTCTAACTTTGGTCACATTCCATAATTCTCTTAATACAATCATTAACAGAATATTTACAGTTAACAGTTGGCCCATACAGAGAAGGATAAGTTTTGAAATAGCTGCCAAAACAAACAAGCAAAAAGAATGAATTATTATCTGCTCTAAAATGGAACTTCAGAATGTTAATTGCAAATTCTTACTAACATTCTGTCCACTATGTCTAGATAATTATTCTGTACAACTTCTGAAAAATCTTTAAGGAAGTGTATGTAGACATTTAAATAGCTAAGGGTTACTCAATCACACTAACTTTTATACAAATCTATAAGCAGAGAGGAAATCTAATGCAGAATCATTAAAAAGCATTCTTGTGTCAGTAGGGAAATGGTGATTTGATTAGCCACAAGCATCTGCCTGACCTCATTTGTCTTCTAGGTTTAATATAATCTCCATCTACTCCTTCATTTAATGCTGATTTCTCTTCACGACCCACAAAGACCTGCCTCAGGATGGGCATATCCTTCTTTTAGGAACTTAGCATCAATAGCAGACATTTTGTCTTTTGTCTCTGTAATATCATAAAACCATGATTTAAATAGAGACCCTATCGAATGTATAGGTATTCATAGTTGTCTGTCTTAATTGTATTGAACCAGCAGAGATCTGATTCCCTTTAAAACACCGCCGAATGTTTGTCACTGCTGTCAGTTTCCTATGAATGTTTTCTCTGCATCTATTCTATGTCCTTAAAACTGCCGTTTCTTAGTTTTTGAAAAAGTTTCCAGAACACTTGTAATTCAGAAAACTGTCTCAAATTTTACTGAATGTTTGCTAAGTGTCAGGAAATTTGCACTGGCTTTAAAACACACAATTTAAATTTTTATAATCCTGTGATACGGATATCATATGATGTAAACATTATTGTTCAATAGGTGAGAAAGATTAGAAAGTAGCAGAACCCATACCTGCTACCATTATTCAATATTGATTTCCCATTCCATTGGTGTTCCATCGCCTCAGTGGCTGCAACCAGAAGAGAACTATTTGGTTCATGACTCTATTTCATGAGGGGCTTCCCAGGTGGTGCTAATGGTAAAGAACCTGCCCGCCAATACAGGAGACGGAAGAGACTTGGGTCTGATTCCTGGGAAGATCTCAAGGGGATCTTCCCCTTGAGAAGGGCATGACAACCCACTCCAGTATTCTTGCCGGGAGATTCCATGGACTGTGGAGCCTGGTGGGCTATAGTGCATAGGATCACAAAGAGTCGGATAGAACTGAAGTGACTTAGCATGCACTATTTCATGATAGTCATAGTCTATATATTATTTTTAAGTAAATGAGGTCCACACACAAGCTCCTGTTAACCTTAAAAAATGAAACAATCACTGAATTTATTAGCAAAATAGGCTTATTAGAGAGCAGAGAATTATAATTTGAGGCATGATGGCAAAACATGTGCAATTCCAGTGAAACTAAGGTGACTCTTTTATAGAGGAGCAGAAGTTGGGAGGGGCGGTTTATAACAAAAAGCCCATTGAAGAAAACTGGGAGTTCAAAGCATAGTAGCTTTTCATTGACTGAGTTGTGAAAGTCTCTGATTGGCTGAGCTGTTGCCAGGGGAGAAAAAAATATTTCTTCCTCCTACTGATGGTAATAATGTCACTTCCTGCTAAAGATGCAGTGTGTGTCTCTTCTTGTTGGGATCTGTATGGAGGTCAAGTGGTACTTGAATGAGAGCGCCCCCTTCTGGCCTCCTGACTCCATTTTAGCACGGTTATTAATTTTTATACTCTCAACCTAATAAAGTTATTGGAAACATAGTTATGTTATACAACATAATCAATATAATTTTGCACCAAATATTATAAGAGAACACAAACTCCTCTCAGCAAAAACACCAACAAATTAAAAGTTTAATGTTTTTTATATTGTCTTTAGTCTTAAATTACTGTGAACCATAGTAATAATTCCAAAAGAAATATGCAGTCCAAACCATGTCCTTCTTTATTATTTTGAGTGTCTTATGAGGGTTATTTTTTCTTTCTTTTTTTTTTTTTTTTTTTTTTGGCATTTTATCTCCTAACACGTACTCTATGATTTTTCCTCCAAAGGCACACTCAGGTCTTCAGAAAACACCAAGATTAAAAAAGAAAATGAAAAAATGAACATATATATAAATGTAATTACAAAATATGATATATGCATGGTTTTGATTAATTTAAATCTGTCTAAATGAAATGGGCAGCATCACAAACCCATCACCTTATCCAAACTTTTGTTAAGAAGATATGCCAATGAAACTGTTATTTTTCATTTTACGTGATTTTCTAAAGCTCGTTGAACTCATTTCCTGGTGAAATTACATCTTATCCCAGGTAATAAAAAGTTCTTTGCTGTTTTTTTTTTGTTTGTTTGTTTTTTCACAACCTCTTTCTCCTCTACAGAAAACAGAGTTTCATCATTAGACCCTCAGAAAAATATGTTTATTAAACCTCTTGTCCATAGTCCAGTTCTGAAAATCATATATAAGGAAGGAAGCAATGGTGATTCAAGTAAAGCTGAATGGTAATTGACAAGCAATACCCAACACATACAGACAGGGCCAAGTTGAAGGAAATATCCAAGAGAGAGTATTACAACTTGATGGGCTTAAATGTGGATGCTTAGAGATTGGAATCTAGACACTGAAAAATTCATGTAAGTAAAAAAATGTTTTACAGCTGTGTTAAAATCTGGGCACACATATATAGAATGGATTGACATACAGATGTGTGCCTTAGAGGACCTGCTATTTGGATCTGTCTCACTAAAATGACTCTAGTTCTCATTCTTTAGCTGACAATACATCAATGTTCTGCAGATTGTGTCTCTTGAGTTGAAAATATTATATTGGTAATGGACTTAATATAAAGATTTTAATGGTTAATGCTATGCTATGTCTTTTTGTTAATATTTTTATTGGAAATAACCTTGTTTTATGTTTGCCGTATATTCCTAATGCTCTTCAATGAACATGTATGGCTTTTTAAATCCAAAATAATTCATGCTACTAAAAAATAGTATATATATATGTTTTTTTTTTAAGTCCTGACAAATGAGGGAAATACTGAAAATGAAATCAGTAAAATAACTTTCTTATTTGGTTAATTGAAAACAAAAACAACAAGCCAAAAGTGGATTGAATTGGGCAATTGTCCATATTTTATGTCCCAAATATTAATTTTTGTGTTCCTGAGTATATATAGTTGTGAAAAATATGGACTGTCATTAGTGTTGAAATGTTTCTATATCTCTATTCAATAAAATAAAATTTGTGGAACAAATCACAAATTTTTTAAAAGTTGTGGAATAAAAATGACTAAATAAAGAACTGAGTGACTGTACAAATAAATTAATAATGTATTCTAGTTGCTAATACCTGACTTGAAAATAAATTATGCCATGTATGGGTAGTGCAGAACAGATGTTCCAAATAATTGAAGGAATTCAGGTTACCCTGTGACTGACCTCAATTATTTTTAAGTGAGAAATTACCACAGAAGGCATTGTCCATAAGGTCATAATGCTTTACTTCTGAAAGTTTGGGAAAACAGTGCCTCTTCTGGCCTGCTACACAACTTTTAGTATACATATGGCATATAAACAGGATTGATAAACTCATTAAATTAGACTCATAGATTCACTGAGTTTTGAGGCTAAAAGTATATTCTAGACACCATTTAATCTAATCTCTCATCTGTTGGGTCAAAAAGCAGAGCAATAAACACTTAACGATATTTCCTCAGTTCACACAATGACTTAATTAGGAGTTTTGGTTAGAACCCTGCACTATTCCCGCTCAATCTTTGGTCCCTACACTATAATGAATCTGTTTTCCTTAAGGACACACAAATACACATTGGCAGGATAAAAATACGTAAACTGATCTGCAATTTTAGTTAAAAATGAAAATTTGATCAATACACTATTTAATCAAATAAATAAAGCAGAAAAAAATGGAAAAAATATTGGTGGTGGTTGTTTAGTCCCTTAGTCATGCCCCACTCTGCAACCCCATGAACTCTAGTCTGCCAACCTTCGCTGTTCATGGAATTTCCCAAGCAAGAATACTGGAGTGGGTTGCGATTTCCTTCTTCAAGGAATCTTGCTGACCGAAGGATTGAACTCATGTCTCCTGCAAGTCTCCTGCATTAACCACTGAGCCACCAGGGAAGCCTGGTCTGGTGTATGTATTGACAAATTTATTACCTTATATGGAACCCATTACCACTTTCACTTTGTGTATTGTAGTTATAATCCATAACTAAAATTGAGATATACCAGTCAAATACAAAGTTATGATAGGAAAAATACATAATAAATACTTAGTAAGTAAGTAAATAAAGTCGCTCACTTGGGTCCGACTCTTTGCGACCCTAAGGACTGTAGCCTACCAGGCTCCTCTGGAGGAATTTTCCAGGCAAGAGTACTGGAGTGGGTTGCCATTTCCTTCTCCAGGAGATCTTCCTGACCCAGGGATCAAACCGGGGTCTCCAGCATTACAGGCAGACACTTTACCATCTGAGCCATCAAGAAAGGCCAATCAAATACAAAGTTATGATGGGAAAAATACATAATAAATACTTAAAATATTGACGACTGCACACTCCCAGCAGATAGTGATTATGTTCAAACCTCTGTAAACAGAGCCCTAACCAGAGTCAAGCAGAGTTTCCAACAGCTTAAAGCATTGACTCAAGGATGATCCCAGGTTCCTCCAATCCCTCCCCTCCTTGCCTGCCCAAGAAAGCTCAGTGCTCCCAGGAAAATTTGCTGTTTGTTCCAGCCAAAACTTGGTGATAACGAGGTCAATCTCTGAATTCCCTCTTGGAGCCGTTACTTTCGAAATCTTGAAATTTTAAATCCTTTCTCTGTCCTTTCAGATGTAAATCTTTTACTCAAAACTGCTTCCTCAAGGACCTAGAGAACTGGCTACTTGTAACCTAAGCAAACATTCAGGAAGATGACTCTCAGAATCTCTCCGTCCTTAGGGAAGGATATGGGCACCTTGTTTCAACTTCATTTTGTCATAAAGATAGGAGAAGTTTGTTTCTCCTCTGGCTAAGCACCAGTGAACAAAAGCTGGTAGCCAGGTCACAGTGCCTCTCCCTTACAGAGAACAGTCTTAAAAGTTTCCAGCCTTTTGTTTCACAGTTCCGAGTTCAAATCATGCTGGACCCTCTTTCCTATTACAGTAATGGGTGTCCATTTATGTTTGTCATTGACAATATGTTACTAGGTGCTCAGAATTGGCAAATCAACTCTGACTATAGGTGGTTGAGTGAGGCCAAGTCATTGTAACTATTTTAGGAGTATCAAGACTTACACACCATTATGATGCCATCCACATGAATATCATTTCATACTGTGTGGTGAGATTAAGTAGTTTAAACATGAACGTTTGATTGCTTAATGGCTTCACTGTAGCTAGAGGTGATGCCGAAAACAGAAGGATTGCCTCCCTAAACCTGTTCAGTTTTACTAAGAAGGTAAATCCTCTCTAACTTTAGTACCTACTCTAAATCTTTGATGTCCAAGTGGATTACAGGTGTGACATTTTTATTATGAATGATTAGGGTCCAGTAAACTCTGGAGTAGCTAGTCCAAAAGCACTCAAATTTAGCATAATAAAATCCTAACTAATATGAAAGTTAATTTTGAGCCTTAGATGGCTATGCTTTTACCCATGGTTTAAGATAATAATTTTATTATATACAAGAAAAAAATACTGTTTGGGGTCATTAGTTTGCTTATAGGTCTATTAAGTCCCATGACATGTCTTCATCAGTTTTTAACAGTGTTTTTGTTTATTGAGTTGAATTGACTCCAGGAGTTGGTGATGAACGGGGAGGCCTGCAATCCTTGGGGTCGCAAAGAATTGGACACTACTGAGCAACTGAACTGAACTGAAAGAAGCTAAAACATTTACACAATTAGGATGAAGAACCATATGTGAGTAGTGTGAGTAGTTTTCTTAGTTTTATTTCTAAGTTCATTCATTTCTTTTCTCTCATGTGGAACATTCAGGAATGTTGCACACACACACAAAAGTCTGGAAAAGTTTCAGAAATCTGGTGAACAGTTGAGCAGGTGCTTATTCTTAGCTGGAGAAATGGAAGTGTTACATTGTAAACAATTTTTTTTCTTTTTTTTTTTTTTTTTCCTTTTTTTGTAAACAATTTTTAAAGGCACTGTTTAGATGTAAAGATTTTTAAAATACTGATGAAAGAATGTAAAGGAAAAAGTGTGAAATAAATACCATGTCACAGGCAGAGAAGTCCACAGAACATGCATTCTGTCTATTTGTATCTTCAGACTTGGTTGACACATCACCTCTTAATATTGAATTCCTGAAAAGCTACCTAATATTCATGTGCTGTAAACCTTTCATATATATATATATATTTTAAGAGGACTTTATCTAAAGCTGTAGCAGTCTTGGTCTTCATGTAGCACATGCCTCTTACATCAATGTGAATTCATCCTTCTTCAACTCCACACCTTACAGAGGTCAGTTCACCTCCCTTGGAAACAGTGGTGAATAACAAGGAGGGAAGCTGTAATTTGAGTGACTCTGGAACCACTGCACAGAAGGCGGACATGAGGAAGATGCCAGGACTCTAAGTTGTTAGCAGTACTCATATTTAGATTACACAAGAGAACAGTGAAGTGATACAAAGCCTTTAGTAAATAATGCCATCTAAACTGAAAAATCTAGGATGCCTACTAAAGATATCTAACATCTAAACAATGCAATAGAACAATTTGATGGGCTTAGGAAGAAAACATTCAGAAAATATTCAAATAATAGAGATAGCAATCAACCTAACAGAGGGTTTTTCATGAATAACGTCTCAAAAAAGGATCTAGGACACTGGAAATAAGTATACTGGAGAAATATATTACCACACATGCTTTAAATAACAGAGGATGACTGAGCTGAAAGTTCAGTTCAGTTCAGTTCAGTCACTGAGTTGTGTCCGACTCTTTGCGACCCCATGGACTGCAGCACGCCAGGCTTACTTGTTCATCACCAACTCCCAGAGCTTGCTTAACTCATATCCATCCAGTCAGTAATGCCATCCAACCATCTCATCCTCTGTGGTCCCCTTCTCCTCCCACCTTCAATCTTTCCCAGCATCAGAGTCTTTTCCACTAAGTCAGTTCTTCGCATCAGGTGACTAAAGTATTGGAGTTTCAGCTTCAGCATCAGTCCTTCCAATGAATATTCAGGACTAATTTACTTTAGCGTTGACTGGTTGGATCTCCTTGCAGTCCAAGAGACTCTCAAGAGTCTTCCCCAACACCACAGTTCAAAAGCATCAATTCTTTGGCACTCAGCTTTCTGCCATACAGGTGGTGTTATTTGCATATCTGAGGTTATTGATATATCTCCTGGCAAACTTGATTCCAGCTAGTGCTTCTTCCAAGCTAGGGTTTCTCATGATGTACTCTGCATATAAGTTAAGCAAGCAGGGTGACAATATACAGCTTTGACATACCCCTTTCCTGATTTGGAACCAGTCTGTTGTTCCTTGTCCAGCTCTAACTGTTGCTTCTTGACCTACATACAGATTTCTCAGGAGGCTGAAGTTTGCTTTCACCAATTATATGATTCTCATGTTAAAACACTTAGGCAAAAGCTGAATGACCATTTTTTCAATTCACAACCAAATTAAAATATATAAAGCCAATGTGTCCTAAAATAATCTCAGCAAATTAACATTCAATGATTTAAAATCAAGGGTGGCTTTTAAGTAGAATAATCAGCATTCAACTACTAAATTGGAACACATCTAGCTGACTTAGTTATTTTGTACTGAAGTACAATCTTCATAGTATTTTCTATTTTAAATTGAGTCACAGAATCAGAAAAAAAAAAAAAAAAAGCTAATGCTATGAATGAAAAGATGCAGAGAAACAAAGCCATTTTTATTCTGTCACTATGGATTAGAAAAGGAAAGAGTAAATAAAACTAGGTCTAGTGGGATAGATTATTGATGTAATTAAGGTCTGGTAAAAATGGAGGTAATCAAGGTTTAAATAAACCTATTTGATTAATTCACCTGGATGCAGTATGCATACAGGATGTCATTTTTTCCTTGTTTCTTCTTTCTCTCTCTTTCCTTTTCATGAAAAAATAAAGTGTTTCAACATTAGTTAGAACATACAAATGAATCAAAGAAAACTTATGTAATGACTTATTATTTATATTTATACTTAAAATAATATCAAACATGATGTTTGGACCTGTTTCTGTTTACTACCATAGCCAACTGTCACGTTTGGAGATTAAACCCTTGAAAGGGTGTTGGTCTAAATTATGATATGCTGGTAATATATAAAATATATGATATGCAAGAAGGACGCAAATAATCAAAGATGAATGTAAACTATCACTAGTGATTTTTATATTGATTGCATAAGAAAGGATAAAATTTTGGCTCTATTGAGTTAAATGTATTATTATTTTATTGTATGTTATATATTACCTATCTTATTTTACATCTTTAACTGTGGCTAATCAAAAAATTTAAGTTATATATGTGGTTCACATTATATTTCTACTGGACATCTTTGCTTTAGAGTACCATGATATATTAATTATATAAGTATACATTTAAAAGAGTTGAAAACATTTGTCATTCTAGAGTCAATTTGATGGACAATATTTTGTATAAGACATTGTTTTGATGTTACCTAAAAGGAAATATGTATGTAGCATTCTAATTCAAAATTTTATATAATGTGCTTGAATTGTGAATGAATCGTTGTTTAGTCACAAAGTTGTGTTTGTCTTTTTGCAACCCCATGGATTGCAGCACATCAGGCTCCCCTGGCCTCCTTGTCTCCCTGAGTTGGCTCAAATCCATTGAGTTGGTGATCTACATGAATAGTAGATACAATCAAAATTAGGGACAACCGATTGGATTTTTAGCATTCGGCATTTAAGTGTAATGAAGAGATCTACGGAAATATTGATGATTTAAAAATCTACGAGGCAGGTGTTCCAAAGTCTGACTTCTTACTTTCCTTCCCATTTCTCCTTCAATGATGTTGTCTCTACCTTCACTTCAACTACCCACTTGCTCACGGCCCACAATTTTTCTCTGCAGTAGCTTCAGTACTCTCCTCATCATCTCAGTCCCATATGTTCTGCTCTCTGACCAACTCATTGCAGTGTTCCAGTTTTTCCCTCAGTACCCCAATTTCCTATAGTCATTCAACACACTGGAAACTGAAAGCATGGATCTTACCACCCTTCCACAGGTATCAGTCCATTTCTTTCCACCGTATGCAACTTAAAGCTCATGTGCACGCTCAGCCACTTCAGTCGTGTCCGACTCTTTGCAACCCCATGGACTGTAGCCCACCAGGCTCCTCTGTCCATAGGATTCTCCAGGCAAGAATACTGGAGTGGGTTCCCATGCCCTCCTCCAGAGGATCTTCCCAACCCAGGGATCAAACCCACGTCTCCTGCATCTCCTGCATTTCAGGCAAATTCTTCACTGAGCCACCTGGGAAGCCCCAAAGTTCATGATAAATCGTTAAAACCATGTCCCGGTTAGTGACCTCCTTTTCAATCTCAGTGAAGAAAGCAAAGCTTTCTCCTAACCTCTACAACTGTAACTTTTTTTTTACATTTGTTGAAAACTTATGGCTCCCTTGCTCTGGGTGTTTGTCACTAAAGCCTGTAACACAATGTTTCTTCAGGGAGTATAAAGGGACTTGAAAAATAGCAAATGCTCAAATATTTGTTAAAGAATTGAAACAATAAAAGGATAAACAACAGACACATTTTCCATTCTTATTTCGACAAATAACCTCCCTTTGTAACTGTAAACCAAAAACATTATCAATATCCACTTGATTTTTTTTTTTCTTCAAGTTTATTTTTGGTTACAAATACAGAAGTTGACACTTAAAGAGAGTAATCATTAATTTAAAATAAATTGTAAGTAAAATGATATGTGAATTTGATTAAATATTTATACCATTTCAATTGCTTCCTATGTGGTTCAGTGGGCAAAGAATCTGCCTACAATGCAGGAGACATAGGAGACGCAGGTTCAGTCCTTGGGTGGGGAAGATAACCTCTGGAGGGCATAGCAACTCACTCCAGTATTCTTGCCTGGAGAATCCCATGGACAGAGGAGCCTGGCGGGCTACAGTCCCTGGGGTCACAGAAGAGTAGGAAATGACTGAAGTGACGGAGCATGCACCATTTTAATTAAATTATTTTCTCACACAGTATTTAATTTACCTTACTGAATGGGCCATTTTCTTGATTTGACATTAATTTTATGAGTTTTGTGAATTTATTCTTTTCATATTACTATTCACTTAGGTGGAAATGTTTTATTTATGCATCTTTGAATATGTTTTCCTTTGCTAAAATAGATTTTTTTTAAAAATCACACTTATTGACATATAATTTTCACAATACTCCAATGCTAAATGGTAACTATGACTTCCTTCTTGGCACATGGCTCGTAATAACCTTTATAAATTAAAAATCAAAGTCCTCCAGTCATTCAGTGTAAGAGTTTCCAGAGATATTAGAAATTATCTTTTTAGTTTCTTCATACCAATTTGCTACAACAAATTCAACAAACATTTCTATCTTCATGTATTTGTCGAGAGACTGCCATTGATGCTTCAAGATTTGTTTAAAAGCATATAAGCTTAGATCTAGAGAATAGCTTTAATATCACCTTGTCCATGACATTATGGATATGTGAAAATCCCCATCTAGTGAGTCTAAAGCTTTGCTCCTTAATTAGACAAGTAACATTAAGTGTTACACCCCATAAATTCAAACCAAATTTCTTTTAGTGACAATTGGTTTTGATAATTATCTTCATTAGTCAGGAATTTTCTTCAAAAATTTCCTTTTAGAAAACATATATCTAAGAAACAAAAGGAGTTAGCATATTCTTTAATTCAGTATGATTAAACTAGAATTTAGTCAGAGGTTCTGTTTGAAAATTAATAAGCTCAGTGCTGAGAATGAAGGAAATCACCCTGATTCCTGTTCTTGAGGAGATTATAACTCCATTTAGCTTCAAAGCAGACATTTACAATTAGCCTGTGACTCCCAAAATTAAAAGAAAAATATAAAGCACATGATTTGCCTCAAAGCCCTTCACTTGACTATGCATTGGGATTATTTCTGCACTTAATTTTTTATGTTTGTTAGTTGCTCAGTTGAGTTTGACTCTTTGCGACCCCATGAACTGTATGTAGACCGCCAGGCTTCCCTGTTCATGGAATTCCTCAGGCAAGAATACTGGAGTGGATTGCCATTCCCTTCTCCAGAGGGTCTTCCTGACCCAGGCACTGAACCCGAACCCTGATCTCCTGCATTAGAGGCAGATTCTTCACTGTTTGAACTACAGGGAAGTTTCTAATAGTGACTCAAATTCAGTGTGGTGCCATAGAATGAACCTTTGAATTAGGCAGATAAAAGTTTAAACAGGGTCCTGCAATTTGGCTCTGAGCAGGATTTTAACCTCTTTTTCAATCTTGGTTTCTTAATTTTTAAAGTGCAAATAAATAGCACTCTTTCAGGGTGACTGGAACATTTTTACATAAAGTTTACATGGACCATACACAGTGCTTGGAAGACATACAACATTCAAAATATGGTAGATATCTCTCTGGTGTTTTGTTTAGGTGGTAACGAATACATGTTGTTAAGATTCTTAGACACATAGTAGAACTTAAAATGGACAAAAAAGACAGAAATATATTTCCAAAAAATCAATTTGTATAAACTAGTGTTTGAAATAACTAGAATAAAAACAACAACCAAAGCAGTTTAGATTTAAGAGAGAAAAAAATGCTTTCTTCAAGGCCTTCCCACTGACTCCCTCACTACTTAAAGAATCAAATAAAAATCCATAGAAGTCACAGAACTGTGCAGGTAGAAATTACTTCAGAAATTATATAACTCAAGTCTTTTGTTTTAGAGCTGAGGAAGCCAAGGTCAAGAGCTCTTGAATTAATTATTGCAGTCAATAGAGTAAGTGAGTTGAAGATTTGCACATTTCTACTCTCTTTGAAGACCTCTTAAGAGACAATAAACCACCCTGCATGAAAATATATATATATTCAAACATAGATATACAATGTAAACTAGAAAAGAAAAAAGAGCAGGAATGCTACAAAAAGCTAACATAGGAAGCTTAAAAATAACTTTGAGGTAATACATATCTTTTTGCCTTTTCATACTCTTCATGGAGTTCTAAAAACAAGAATACTGAAGTGGGTGTCATTCCCTTCTCCAGTGGACCATGTTTTGTCATAACTCTCCACCATGACACATCCGGTTTTGGGTGGCCCTACACGAGCCAGACATCCTGGAATGTGAAGTCAGGTGGGCCTTAGAAAGCATCACTATGAACAAAGCTAGAGGAGGTGATGGAATTCCAGTTGAGCTATTGCAAATCCTGAAAGATGATGCTGTGAAAGTGCTGCACTCAATATGCCAGCAAAGTTGGAAAACTCAGCAGTGGTCACAGGACTGGAAAAGGTCAGTTTTCAGTCCAGTCCCAAAGAAAGGCAATCCCAAAGAATGCTCAAACTACTGCACAATTGCACTCATCTCACACACTAGTAAAGTAATGTTCAAAATTCTCCAAGGCAGACTTCAGCAATACTTGAACCATGAACTTCAAGCTGGTTTTAGAAAAGGCAGAGGAACCAGAGATCAAATCGCCAACATCTTCTGGATCATCGAAAAAGGAAGAGAGTTCCAGAAAAACATCTATTTCTGCTTTATTGACTATGCCAAAGCCTTTGACTGTGTAGATCACAATAAGCTGTGGAAAATTCTGAAAGACATGGGAATACCAGACCACCTGACCTGCCTCTTGAGAAACCTATATGCAGGTCAGGAAGCAACAGTTAGAATTGGACATGGAACAACAGACAGGTTCAGAATAAGAAAGGAGTACGTCAAGGCTGTATATTGTCACCCTGCTTATTTAACTTATATGCAGAGTACATCATGAGAAATGCTGGGCTGGAGGAAGCACAAGCTGGAATCAAGATTGTCAGGAGAAACATCAATAACCTCAGATATGCAGATGACACCACCCTTATGGCAGAAAGTGAAGAGGAACTAAAAAGTCTCTTGATGAAAGTGAAAGAGGAGAGTGAAAAAGTTGGCTTAAAGCTCAACATTCAGAAAACTAAGATCATGGCATCTGGTCCTATCACTTCATGGGAAATAGATGGTGATACAGTGGAAACAGTGTCAGACTATTTTGGGGGGCTCTAAAATCACTGCAGATGGTGATTGCAGCCATGGAATTAAAAGACACTCCTTGGAAGGAAAGTGATGACCAACCTAGATAGCATATTAAAAAGCAGAGACATTACTTTGCCAACTAAGGTCCATCTAGTGAAGGCTATGGTTTTTCCAGTGGTCATGTATGGATGTGAGAGTTGGACTGTGAAGAAAGCTGAGCGCCGAAAAATTGATGCTTTTGAACTGTGGTGTTGGAGAACACTCTTGAGAGTCCCTCGGACTGCAAGGAGATCCAACCAGTCTATCCTAAAGGAAATTAGTCCTGGGTGTTCATTGGAAGGACTGATGCTGAAGCTGAAACTCCAATACTTTGGCCACCTGATGCGAAGAGTTGACTCATTGGAAAAGACCCTGATGCTGGGAGGGATTGGGGTCAGGAGGAGAAGGGGACAACAGAGGATGAGATGGCTGGATGGCATCACTGACTCAATGGACATGAGTTTGAGTAAACACCGGGAGTTGGTGATGGACAGGGAGGCCTGGCGTGCTGTGATTCATGGGGTTGCAAAGAGTCAGACACGACTGAGCAACTGAACTGAACTGAACTGACACGGCATGCATGGGTCATAGTTTCATTGAGTTAGACAAGGCTGTGATCCATGTAATCAGTTTGGTCAGTTTTTCTAATTGTGGTTTTCATTCTGTCTGCCTTCATAGGGATAAGAGGCTTGTGGAAGCTTCCTGATAGATGGACTGGTGTGGGGAAATCTGGGTCTGATGGGTGGGGTCATATCTTTAAATCTTTAATCCAATTTTCTGTTAGTGGGTGGGGCTGTGTTTCCTCCCTTTTCCCTCCCTCCCTATCCCTATGGCAGGGGTAATGGCAGTAATGGTGACTTCCTTCAAAAGGACTTATGCCAGCACTCTGCAGCTCCCTGGACTGTTATATTCTATGCCCCTGGTCCCCCAGGAGGCCACTGTTGACCCATGCCTCTACTGGAGATTCCTGGACACAGGCAAGTCTGACTCAGTCTCTTCTGGGGTCACTACTCCTTTCTCCTGGGTTCTGGTGCACACAAGGTTTTGTTTGTGCCCTCCAAGAGTCTGTTTCCCCTGTTCTGTGGAAGTTCTGTAATCAAATCCCACTGGTTTTCAACGAGGTAAAACATAGGTAATTATAAACCTAGAGTAATTATAAAATTATTCTATACAATTTTACTATTCTTTCCAAATGGAACATACACAATATTCACTCTAATTATTAAGATCATTTTAAGAAATCATTTATTCACTTAATGAATGTGATTTCTTGCAGATCATTTATTTATTCATTGCAAATATTTATGCTTAACATATAATCAAAGAACCATTATTCCCTACTGACAAAATCTCTGAATTGCCAATGATAACTAGTTTTTCTGTGGCTGTCTTAAGACATTGATTTACCCTAGATGTATGCCATATTTATAATTAAAGTACATGTGAAAATCTAGGATTTCTTTTTTAATGAATCACTTTATCCAAAATTTATAAATGTTACTGAGTATCTGCCATGTCCTGATCTATGGTAAGGAATGAAATTCATATTCAAACAATTAAAAATAACATCTTGATTTAAATTTTTGTTTTAAATCTACTTTTAGGTACCACATTTATAATAGATATAGCAGTGGGGACATTAAATCATAAGTATAATCCTACTGGTTTGGAAAAAAAATTAAAGCATGCACACATGTATTTGATATGAAACTTCAAGAAAATTTTACTAGATTTTTAACTTTTTTAGAATAGCTTATATTCACAGAAAAATTGAACAGATGGTACAGAGATTTCTCATATACCTCCTATCCCAGGCATGCATAACCTCCTCCTTTATCAACATCTTCCTCCAGAGCAATACATTTGTTACAGTTGATGAAGCTACCTGGTATATCATTATCACACATTATCACATTATATTAGAGTTCACTCTTTTAGTGTTTTCTCTTGTTTAGACAAAGCAGTTGAACATGACTGAGTGACTAAACACAGCATACATAAAGTGTATCCATCATTATACCATCAGGCAGATTACACTCACTGTCCTAAAACTCTGTGCTCCACTGATTCATTCTTTCCTCCTTCTTCCCTCCATCAGCTAATGCTGGTGGCAACCGCTAATTTCATACTGTTTTCAAAGTTTTCCCTTTTCCAGAATGTTTTATAATGGGGATCGTATGCTATGCAGTCTTTTCAAATTGGCTTCTTTCATTTATTAGTATACTGAAGGTGAGGAAAAATAATTTCCCCTCTACCCTTCTAAGTTTTTGGTTGATAAACTCCATATAATAAAAGATTAACAGGAGAAAGGAATACAGATGTTTATAACATGTATAACTTCTGCATACATGGGAGATTCCCAGGAAAACTGAGTAATTTCTTAAATGGACCAATCCATCATTTTAAATACATCTCCAAGACAAAATAAGACATTGGGAGGGGAAGGGCCAAGTTTTCAGGAAAAGTACAGTAAATAAAGTTATGGCTGTTATATAGATTTAAGTCCTATCTTTGGTAAGTTCTAGAGAATTGATCACCTTCCTTTTCCTGGTACAGAAAGGGAGACATCATTACAAACAGAGATTTCCATATAAATGTAAATATCTCTTACAAAAGCACAATTTCTACTCAGTATTCAGAGATTTTCCTATGTCTGTTGATTGTTAAAACAAGCAGCCTCAAATAGTTCTTATGCCAAAGCAGTAACATATTCTGCTTCCCTTCATTATATCTAGGTTTCCTCCATAATATTTCATGGCTTGATAACTCATGTCTTTTTGCACTGAATAATATTCTACTGTTTGGATGTACCAGTTTACCTACTTGGTTGATACCAAGTTTTGACAACAATGGATAAAACTGCTTTAAAGATCCATATGTAGTTATTGCCTCAATATATGCTTTCGATTCCTTGCGTAAATACTAAGAAGCACAATTGCTGGATCGTTCTAAGCTCTACTGTGTGGTAAGACTGTGATAAATGTATATTTAATTACATAATTATCTTTTAAGTAAAATAGCTAAGGCTTATTAAAGAAAACCTAAAGAGCATTTTTTAGAAGAGAATAAATTTTTTCTTTTCCTCTTTATTTTATCACATCCTATTGAAAAACAAAGACATAACAGAAAGTTAGAGACTTGTTCTCTAGAGTTGATGAACTTTTTTGGCTAATAAAAAAAAAAAAAAAAAAAAAAACGATCTCCTGTCAACTTTATGCTGACAACCAAATTTCCTGGCATTAAAATTGTATGTAATTATTTTCCCCAGATGCAAATTGTTAGAATGGTCTCATGGATTAAATATTATTCAGCAGAAAATAGTCCAAAGATAATACATTTCCACAGATCCTACTGAAATTTATATATTTATTATATATAAATATTTGACTATCCATTTATATAATAAACATATATTTAACCCATCACATATTATTCAACAATCTATTTTAGTTGAATTTACTAGGTCCCTTAATTTTCAAGAAAGAATGTTAATATTCTTCAATTGATCTTTGACATGTGTGGATGTTCCCACAAATTATTTATATAAAAATTTGTCATACTCTAGGTTCTTTCAAGGGAATATAACCTGGAACTGCATAAATCTTAATATAAACTCAGGTCTGATTAGTAATATTCATAAAGGATTTATTGAAGGATAGGTATACCCTTACTCCTGTAACTACCTAATTTTTATTGCATTATCAAGGTGGGTTACTAGAAAATTATATTATCATCTGGGTTTTTTGCATCTTCATCAAATCTGAAAATTTTAAATAAGCGTTTTTTAATGATAGTTGTCCTCTTTTTGATACTGAGCCATTAAAATATCCATAAAACTAAACACTATGTTTGTTTTAGTCTAGTCATTTAATATAGTATCACCATATGTGTGTGTCTATATGTGTGTGTGTGTGAGAAAGATTTATAAAGAATGTTTCCCTCAGAAGTAAATATTAGAAAAACCATTATCCTCCTAAGAAGCTGGTATTAACTTGTTAGTATCATACACTGTCAACATATATCATTTTATTTTTACATTTTGCTCCAATAGCTAGTAATCTTATATTAAGCTTATTTTTTCAGCTCAAAAGATATATATTGTGTAGTATGAGATAATATAAGCCTCTATGAAGTCTCTTCCAATTATATAATTTGTAAGTCAATTAGTAGTTTCAATTTGCCCTATTTCTTTTCATCTCCACAGTAATTATATTTAAGTACTTAATGATTTTATGGTTAACATCTGGTTGTTTGTTTTATTGAAGGGCAGAAAATTTAAATAAATACAATTTTAAAATCAAATGGCTTGATCAAAATGTGCTTACTCATTTAGTATCCATAATAAACATTTTAAAACTGAGAACATCATATATTTTACTTTATTTTATTCTCTAAGTATATATCCATTGATAATTTTGACAGAATTATTAAAAATTGCAAAATATTTGAATACTGATCATATGCTTCTTTTCAAGAAAAATGGCACTGACAGAGTAATCTTCAAAGTAACTTCATGCTTGTACACCAGAGATTTACACAGACTTACTCAAAAAATGCTAAACATACTTGAAGCTAGAAACTGCCTGTTATTCACTATACTTCCTGTGCCGTGCAATATTGTGTATACATAAGGGTTTCAAATATTTCTTAAATGTATTCTCAAAGTGATAGGCTATATTATCTATTTTTAATTTATCTTACCGTGAGGTTGAGAGATAATAATTTGTGATATTTGAACACATAACAAAATGACACAAGAGATTTCACTGGCATATTTATTTATGTTATAAAATTATTTTATTTATATTTGTACTTCACAGAGAGATTTATGATGTGTTAAGTACCCATTTTTAACAGTAAACTTATTTCTTGATATAATGTAATTTTGTAGCTTTTACTCAGTTAATATATTTAATGATCTATGATTATCTTAGTTTTCTTGGTTTCGTATCAAATGATCAAGAGTCAAGATTTTAAAAAAGTGTTAGAACTATGTATTTAACATATAATACTGAATTTATTTTATTGTGCTTAGTCCTGTTACATTTATCTCTCTTCATTTAATTTGTATACTGTGAAAATTGAGTTTTAAAGAAAAATTGTAAACCATATAATGTATTAAGAAAAACACATTACCATCACCTAAGCCTCTACTTAGCTAAATAGATAGAATTTTAAACATTATGTAATATAAATTTTTCAACAAAATTAAAATGACCTGTATCAGTATAGTTGAAGAAGCAATCATCTTCACAGAAATATCTATCCAGAAAAGGTAAAAAACCATGAGAATAATAACCTGCATGTAAAACCTAAGAAGACATAATAACCCCTAATAAAACAATAAAGAAATTTAATCATAATATCCCAATTTCTTTAAGTAAAAGATTTGTGAGGAATATATGTCGACAAGTATTATTAGTTGCTCATGTCTCTCAGAAGTTAGAAAATAAATTTGCTTTTAGCTATAGTTTGCTCTTAAATCCTACATTCTAAATTCTCAATAGGCTTTTAAGAGACAAGAATCTTGATGTGGTGAAGGCTTGGAGCAAACAATACATTCAATCATCACTACTCAAGAAGATCTAAAGTAAACTCAATCAGAAACCTGGGAGACACTTCACAGACGGTATCTGAATGGAATCATGGACCATGTCTTTCTTAAACAGTAGTAGTCACTGAAAGCATCATAGCTAAAAATATCTTGATTCATAAACTTGGATTCATTCAAGAGATTATTACTCAAGATATTTTTGTTGCATATAGAGTATGTGCAACTTTTTGTGAAATATAGCATAAATCCTTCCATTATTAATGAGACTATCAAATGTTCATTTAAAACTCAACATTCAGAAAACTAAGATCATGGCATCTGGTCCCATCACTTCATGGCAAATAGATGGGGAAACAATGGCAACAGTGAGAGACTTTATTTTGGGGGGGTCCAAGTCACTGCAGATAGTAACTGCAGCCATGAAGTTAAGAAACACTATGACCAACCTAGACAGCATATTAAAAAGCAGAGACCTTACTTTACCAACAAAGGTCCATCTAGTCAAAGCTATGGTTTTTCCAGTAGTCATGTATGGATGTGAGGGTTGGACCACAAAGAAAGCTGAGCACCGATGAATTGATGCTTCTGAACTGTGGTGCTGGAGAAGATTCTTGAAAATCCCTTGGACTGCAATGAGACCCAGCCAGTCAATCCTAAAGGAAATCAGTCCTGAATATTCATTGGAAGGACTGATGCTAAAGCTGAAACTCCAATACTTTGGCCACCTGATGTGAAGAACCAACTCATTGGAAAAGACCCTGGTGCTGGGAAAGACTGGGGGCAGGAGGAGAAGGGGACGACAGATGATGAGATGATTGAATAACATCACTGACATGATGGACATGAGTTTGAGTAAACTTTGGGGGCTGGTGATGGACAGGGAAGCCTGGTGTGCTGCAGTCCATGGGATTGCAAAGAGTCAGACATGACAGAGCGACTGGACTGAATTGATCAGATATGTGGAGGGATAAAGTGTATTGTATAGACAGCATAGAGAAGTACAGAGAAGAGATATGTCATAAAAGATGCAGAATGTTGGCTTTCTCTTGAAGGTGAATGGAAGGTAAAAATGAACCACCACTGCAAAGGAAAATTCTTGGTCAGTGGGAAAAATTTAAAATTCAAAATAAAATAATATAATATATATGCATGTGTTTTAAATTTACTATTGGGGAGACTTCTCAGGTGGCCCAGTGTTTAAGATTGTGCTACCAATGCAGGCAGGGTGAGTTCAATCCCTGGTTAGGAAACTGGGTTCCTCCCACAAAAAAAGAAGTAAATTTACTATTTGGAAAGAAAGAATAAAAAAGAATGTCCATCATGGGAAAATATTTAGATGTACTTAAAAATCAAGCTATTTAAATCATGTTTGAATACATCATTTCAAATGTTTGGGAGATTTACTTTTAACTCTCCTTTTGTGTAAATCTCAAATACTTTTTGAAATTGCTGAAGTCCTAATAGTAAAGATAGTATTTGGTTTGTGTAGTGCATTAGTGAAAGGATATATCTTATAGCAAGTTTGGGCCAAATTATGAAGAAAAAAAAAAAAAAACTTAATGCGCAGGGAATCTTTATGTTAAACTAAAGTCAATGATTGCCTGTTGAAGGATTGGATCATGCCTATGGCATAATCAAAGTGAAATTTGAAATTTAATTCAAAGACTAATCTGTCAGAGGCAAACATATTAAATGATGATGGTGAAAAAACTGGAGAATTAAAAACAAAATTACTTAATTTGAATTTCAAGGCCTGTGGCTGGAGTCTTGTCTTTCAATGTGCTATATGGTCCATTGTACTGAGATTATCTTTCTGTCTATATTAAACATTAGCATCCAATGGAGCAATCTATCAGATCACACTCTGTAAAACTTATGTTCTTGTACATATATCATACATAGTTTCATGGAGGTGGATAATATATGAGTGGAGATTTTAAAAATTAGTTTGTTACAGGGAGCATGTCAATAGAACTTTATGGTTGATTAGATAAGGTGGAAAGGATAATAGGAAGATAGAAAGAATATTAGTAAATTTATCATCAGATGTAAAATAAGATTCTACAGTTAAATATAGCTGCTCATTCAGCCCTGACTACTAAATGTAATATAATCTCAGTTCAAAATCACATAAGATAAATTAAATTAGCCATTTTCATCAACATGCTGAGGAAAAACTATGGCCATAACTGGGGATTTTCAGAAAGTAGCTTCTTAGAAGAAAATAAATAAATAAATAAATAACAATGGCTTGGACTACACTGTTAAGAAGGCAGAGTGATTTGAGAATCACATGAGATTCTGTAGTGCATAAGACTTGCTTACTTATTCTCAGTTCAAATTGGCGTCTTCATGCAGATTTACTTGATTTATTTTTATTTTTTCCCAGTAATGTTGGTTTCATTGGGAAAAAACAGCTTCTTTTTCTAAAGGGAATTATGAAGAACTTTCTCAAGCCTTACGGACAAATTTAAATTTTGAAGAAGATGCTTAAATTGGAAAAATGGCAATGTACAACAACAACAACAAAAAGATGATGAAATGCTGCAAGACTCACCAAAGAAAAAAGTCTCAAATTTTGTTTGGTAGCTATGGATACTTTTAGCTCCAAAACTATGAAAAACCATGACAGTGAAATGGGGCAGGATCAGGGATGGGAGATGGAGGTGTGTTCATAATGGAAAACCCTTCATGATTACACTGCTTCATTTCCAGTTTAAGTGGGTCTACAAACTAAGCAAAAGAAGAGTTATCTAATCTTATAATGCATTAGTTAAAATATTATAGGACTGTGACCAATTATTGCAAAGGTTGCCCTTCATCCTTAATTTCAAAACATATAATTATCATAATCTGAATTCAAAATTTCTTAATAAGCTATCATAAAAAGAAAACACAGCTTAGAGATTATTTATATACACATGCATATGTATATATTATATATGAATGCATATAGACATATATATTAATATACATCTCTATATGTGTCATACATATGTACAAACTAGAGAAAAATGAAAACTTAGTGTTGAATCTATGTCTAATAGCTATAGTTATTTTAAAAACTTTCACAGAAATTCAGTGAACAATTATTAATGTTTACATTTATCAATCTAGTAGTTTAAGACTATAGTTTGTTCTGGTGAAATATTACTATCTAACTTAGCAAGTAATGTTTATCTGACTATAATATCTAAGGATAGGAAAATATATTTTGCTACATAACTAATGATAGAGATAAAAGTATAAAATTTTTAAAGAGAGAATAATAATGTTTATGGAAAATATGAAAGAAATTTTGGGACAAGTGGTCCATCTAACAGATAAATACAGTAAGCCCACTGGATAATCAAAACCATTCTGTTATTTAATTAATATGGCAAATTTAGTTTATATGGATTATGTAGATTCCCTTTCTGTTTTGAATGAGTGAACAAATCTGATAATTGCTTGGTGGTTTGTTTCACTTTGCTTGTACAGGCAACAGATATGCAAATATGAAATCACTATGTAAAACAGCAAAGTAAATTATAACCCTGGTTAAATATCTCATATGTATTTAGTAACAGAGTATTATCCTAAGCATTAACTCAGGGACAAAAATGTACATTTGTGACATAAGAAATAAAAGGATAATAATGGTTAACACTGAGAATTTTCTAGTTTTGTCTTTGTGGAAAATTCTCCTTTGAGAAAAAAAATATGTGCATATGATACAATAATTTAAATGTGCTAACCAGATATCAGGGATAAGTGGTATATTTTCCCAATGGCATTGACATTTGACCAATGAACATATGATATTTTGGAGATGATAACAGTACTTATTACACCAGGAGTGATAGCTAATTTTTACCTTCATGGAATCTTAATGGAAGCAGCAACACATCATTTTACGATGCCTGTGGTGATCAGAGTGAAATACTCCATCTCTAAGGCTCATGAACCAACACTCAGAAGAGTTCTTCAGTCTACTCTATCTTTTCAAAATCATTTACCCAAGCCAGGATTTCTTAACACAGTTCTTTATAACACACCACAGAAAGAAAAAATAGAACAGCTCATAAGAGCTTGAGACTTATTCATCTACCATCTTCCTTTTGGATCTCCAATCACATGCTTGCACACACACATTTATTTATAGTATAATCATTTATAGTGCTATAGCTATATATATATATATACACATATGTATATATATATACACACATATATATGTATATAGTTATATGCATATATATATAACTATATACACATAGTTGTATATATTAATAGTTTAGTTGTAATTATGGTAATATGCATTACTTGTAGTAAACAAACTTCCTCTATTTCCTTTTATCACAGATTCCTGAACATCTTTTGCTGTTGCAAAAGATTCTATTCTATTCTATTCTAAAAAATATTCTATTTTTGCAACCTGAAAAGTGCACTGAGAACTCTAGTAAACATTTAAGTAAACATTAATGACCGCAGGTGACTCCTTCAACATGGATGAAAACAACCTCTTCCTCTAGATCTAAATTAATCAAAGCTGCCCTGCTAGGGGGAAAATCATACTGACACTGAGATGATGTCAAGAACAACTTAGGGAAATGACAGTTTTGTAGCTTAGAAAGTCACTTCCTACTCCTTGGATCCTAGAACTCTGTACACAGTATTTGCTCAATAAATTTAATTAATGGTACTAAAGTAACTTAATTGAAAGTACTAAATTCAAATTATCTCATGAATTTAAGGAATTATATGCAGGAATAATCTTTAAAAGCCCTTAAAAAGGGCTTCATAGGTGGCTCAAGGGAAAGAATTCACCTGCCAGTGTAGGAAACAGGACAATACCTAGGACAGGAAGATCCCCTGGAGAAGGAAATGGCAACCTACTCGGTATTCTTGCCTGGGAAATCCCATGGACAGAGGAGCCTGTGGGGAAACAGTCAATGGGTTGCAAAAAGAGTCGGAGAGGACTTAAAGACTAAACAACAATTTTAAAGAATATACCTTTCCCCAAAGATTTTATTGCCCATGAGCATGTGTCCTAAATAAGTTTAAGATCACAGACTGTAAAAAATCTTAGTAGATAGATTTACTGAAACTCCAGTACTTTGGCCACCTCATGCAAAGAGTTGACTCATTGGAAAAGACCCTGATGCTAGGAGGGATTGGGGACAGGAGGAGAAGGGGATGACAGAGGATGAGTTGGCTGGATGGCATCACCGACTCGATGGACATGAGTTTGAGTAAACTCCGGGAGTTGGTGATGGACAGGGAGGCCTGGCGTGCTGCGATTCATGGGGTCACAAAGAGTCAGACACGACTGAGCGACTGAACTGAACTGAATATAGTACTCATAGCTAAATGTTACATTCCTAACTCTACAAATTATCCAAGTATTTATATAAAGATTCCATTCTCTGGAATGGTTATTTATAAAGTCATTCCATCATTCAGGCAACTGAAATAATACAGGTTTGTCTGCATTAAGAGCATCAGTGAAAAGGTGCCCACTAATGTAGCCCCCAGGTAACTATTTATATTAAAACATCATCCTTTGATGACAACATTATTTGACTTTGTCAACAGTTCTATTGTTAATTATATTGTTTTGGAAAATAAGCCTATGTTTTAGACCTCTTTATGTGAATAATTTCCTCAACAATTGTAGACTCTCCACATTTGATTACATAGAATCCTAAATATTTGTCTATTTGTACATTTTGTGAGAAAATTTCATTTCTTGAACATTAGTGACTTCCCTTCAAAAATAGAAGATAACTTAGATTTAAACCTCAATTTCATAAAGACATTTTATATATGTCATTCTTATTTATAAGAGGTTCTGCTTACAGTTTAGCATGTACTCGTCTCCCAGCTAAACTGAATAGATGTTGATGAATAAAGAATCCAGAGATGTTGGCTTCAGGGCACCTGAGATCAATCTCATTACACAATATTGTTATGAAAGCTGTTAGTTTTATACAGGGCAACCATTATATGTGACATACAGTTGGCAAAGGTTAAATACATATTGTAAATTTTAAAAAAATATAAAATTGTTTCAAATTAAAATGAATTCATGAGAGAATATGTGCTGTCATGAATTTAAAAAAAGAAAGAAAGACAATTTCATAAGCAATCTGTGCTTGAGTTTAATTCATGTCACCATCTTGAACTCCCAAGGTGGAATAAGTGGTATTTTCAGAAAATTTAAAGTAAAGCATTAACTCTCTCATAGTATTCTTGCTGGAGACTTAACATTCATTGCTCCCATTATATATATAGTTTCAAAGAATATGAATTATCATAGCTCTTATCACAGTCTCACTGTGGTAGAATATGTTATATATATATATTTTTTAAAAATCAGAAGAGATTTTAAACCAGTTTTAAAAATGTCTTTGTAAAAATTTGTGTCTTCACTAACTGTCAGGTCGTAAAATGTAAAATTATCTGAGTAAATTATTTCTTGGAGATCAAGAAAAGATTCTCACCAAAATTATACAGAATGCTTATTTCTGTTGACTAGACCAAGCGCAAACCAGTTTGATCTTGATTTTAACTTTGTTGTTCTTGAGTCTCTAAATTGTCTGATGCTTTGCGACTCCATGGACTGCAGCACTCCAGGCTTCCCTGTCTTTCACTGTCTCCCAGAGTTTGCTCAAACATGCCCATTGACTTAGTGATACCATCCAAGATTTTAATTTTACTGACAAAATTTAGACATGTAATTTCATCTGCATAAAAACAGAATGCATTCTGAACATCTGAAGTATAATGTATTACCTCAAGTATATCATGCTGACTTATAACAATATATATATATAGTGGATAATATATATGTAAATATAGTAAATTATTATAGCTTATGTATTATTTTATTTACCTTTAACATACTAAAGACACCTTAACTTTGGAATTGATATTTTTAGATAAAATAAAGGAATTTACACTTTACAACTAACCTTGTTGAGAATGAGCATTTTGCCTCTATTTATCCCCTAGGTTGCATTAAAACCACAGCATCACACCTGTGTTTAGCACCTGGCATCAGTTTCTTTGTAAAATATAACTGCCTATCATTTTGAAACAAACAAAAATAAATTATTTATTAAGGATGAAGAAACCGTATTCTGTTTCTAGATTCACAATAAAGTTATAGATACGTCAATACAATTTGCTGTTATGAGCTGAAAGGTTTAAATGTTATAAGCTATTTTCTTGACTTTAAAAAAGAATAAGTATCCAGGTGTGGTGATATTTTCAGTTACTGTTTCTGCAGAGGAAATTAAAGATTTATCAAATTATGACAAAAATTTAATCATGTGTTAGGTCATAAAGAACTAAATTAAATCATTTCTCAAGGAAGTTTATTAAAGTCAGTTTAAATATGACCTGGTGTTCAAAACTGAGGTCTGCTATCTAGGTCCTATATACCACTAATTTTTCTTTAGTTTACCAATCTCTTCTTTATATTTGCTAGTATTTAATAGAGGTGTATCTTATATGCTAATACAATGTATAAATTAATTCACTTGAGCAAATCAATTAGCTACTTATTTCATGTGACAAGTTGATTTCCAGTCTAACTATGTAACTTTTTTATTCTCATTTAATTGAATAGTGAAAGGGCAAAATTCTGTTTTGGCTTGATACTTCTAGTAGAAGTCCTCATAGAAGAAAATGCAATCACTAGAGTTTAAAAAGGATTAAAGTGTTTTGAGATAAAATTTGATATTAGTAAATTGATCTAGAGGATACATTGAAAATACTAGTTTTATGTTGGATTGCTAGAAAATAGCCAATTGGATTCAATACCGTGAAAGCTCTCTGTGAACAGGTTCTGTCACATTGTCAGGTAGCATATATTTAAGAAATTTGTGCTGAATATAAAAACTAGTTAAACTGAAATTTAATACAATTTTAAAAGATGTTTATGTATTGACAAAAAAACCTGATTATTCAGAATAATACTGCAAAGCTCAGTTAATTTATTGGAAATCTCTATTACCTGGGTAAAAATACATGTTTTTGGAAATAACAGTTTATTTTACTGAAGTTCTCAGTTTGTATTTAAATCTTTACTAAATTGTGGCTGTACTGGTATAACAGCATAATTAGCCATGCAGTTTATATAACATGAGACTCAAAGTAAAATGAAAAGACACAAAATCAATAATCATTTTTGTTTGGGGTATCTGGTAACGGTTAGAAATTTAGTTATATCTTTCACTGCAGAGAGTATCACTGGGAGTTGTAAAAACTTCCTAAAGGCAAAATAGTATGAGAAGAATGTTCAACTTGGATCCTAATTCTAACAGGACCTCTACTATCAACAATATGTCAGAGATGGGGTAAAAGTGGATTTTTCTTTGCCTCTTTCTTCATTTTAACTTGAAGGAATTTGTGTTGCATGAATTCTTAAATAATATAATGGAGGCCAGTGCTCCTCAAAGTTATATCACATTACTGTAAGTCTTGAGAGATGCTCTATAAAAAATATGTTTCTCCTTAATGAATTTAGGAGACACTATGTACTATCCCATTTAAAGATTTACATAACAATTAGCATATTAAGGGCTCATTGAAGTTATTCAGTAAATTGTTGAAATTTACTTGGGAAGTTCTGATGCAGGTACATATACAAAGTTTTTGGTTAATATTAACTTATGATGTTGATTAAGAAATCATTAGTATTCTAATATTTTGAAAGTAGATGTCCTATAAACAGCTACCAATTTATAAACACTCAGAGAGCAAAGTACCACCTTGAGGCTATGTCTTAAAGCTTCCAATGGGGAGTATCACTTGACTTATCTGAATTACACCTGAACAGCTTGGAGACCTCCCATAGTTAAGCAACTGTAACAGCTTGCCAAACTCCTGCATAAAATAAAATAAAATACCCAGAGTGCTATAAAAAAGCAAAATGTTGTAAGTCTGTGGACTTCTTCCTATTTCTGTTTTATTTATACTGCTTATAAAAGTAAATTACTTGTTTGAAGTACTACTCTTGAAGCTGCCTGGATCTCTATGGGGAAGTACTTCTGCGAATCCTCTTTTATTGGTAGTGGTTGATCTTTGGCTCCGGGATGAGATCTGCAAGGTTAAAAGCTTTGCATTATAAGGGAAGAGTCAATCTGATTTGAGAATAGCGGGAGACCTTCTAGTAAGAACCAAACCTGATGGAAATTACCTCTTTTAAAACTGATTCCAAATAGTGTAACCAGAGCAGCTGCATTTCTGTAAATAGCTGGAAAGTTCTGTCCTTTAGGTTTCAGCTCCAAAGAACAATTACAAAGATAACATCTAACAGAGCTTGGAACAATTTTGCCATCAGCAAGAAAGTTTACTTCTTTCTTTCCCCCACCCCCTTTTAGTTTCGGTTAAGAAACAAAAATGATGTTTATTCTGATGTTTTACTATTAATTATTCAGGAAAATAATTCATTTAACATTTATGAATAATTTTGCTGAAACAATTTTCCTTATATGAGAATAGATAAATAAAAACACAGAATTTGGTCAGATGGAAGAGAATTTTACCATTGAAATTATTAATTGCATAAAACCCTCTTAAACTGATGGTCAGCTGAGGATACTGAATTCTGTTATAGACATTCTGTTTTATGAGACTAGATATTTCCTAGTCATCATTTTAGTTAGGTAATTAGACACAAAATGACATATTTTCATATTTTCTTCTATATAACATAACAGATTGTTAGACCTTTAGTCATACTGAAACTAATTTTTAACCTATTGGAAGATCCTTTTGAGGACTGCTTATAAGCTATAATTATTCCTGCCAGGGATAAAAGAGTATGCTTGAAATCCAATTTGCTGAGTTAACCAAGATCTCACGGAACAAAACAAGAGCGGAGAGAGAGAGTAGCACTAACTTTATTCATTCCAGTCTCTCTTTTTCTGACAGAGGATAGGTAGGGAGGTAGATAGATAATCAATGCACACATATATACATAATTTCCACATTCACATATTTTTAAAATTAATATTTATAATGCTAATTATGAGCCGAGAACTTCAAGATGTACAAGCTGGATTTAGAAAAGGCAGAGGAACCAGAGATCAAATTGCCAACACCCATTGGATCATAGAAAAAGCAAGTGAATTCCAGAAAAACATCTACTTCTGCTTTACTGACTATGCTGAAGCCTTTGACTGTGTGGATGACCACAAACTGTGGAAAATTCTTAAAGAGATGGGAGTACCAGACCGCCTGAGAAACCTGAGAAACTATATGCAGGTCAAAAAGCAACAGTTAGAACCAGACATGGAGCAACGGACTGGTTCAAAATTGGGAAAGGAGTATATCAAGGCTGTATATTGTCACCCCGCTTATTTAAATTATGTGCAGAGTATATCCTGCGAAATGCTGGGCCAGATGAATCATAAGCAGGAATCAAGATTGCTGGGAGAAATATCAACAACTTCAGATACGCAAATGATACCACCCTAATGCCAGAAAGCAAAGAAGAACTAAAGAGCCTGTTGATGAAGGTGAAAGAGAAGAGTGAAAAAAACTGGCTCAAAACTCAGCATTCAAAAAACTAATATCATGGCACTGGTCCCATTACTTCATGGCAAATAGATGGGGAAAGAGTGGCAGACTTTATTTTCTTGGGCTCCAAAATCACTGCAGACGGTGACTGCCACCATGAAATTAAAAGATGCTTACTCCTGGGAAGAAAAGCTATGACAAACCTACACAGTGTATTTAAAAGCGAAGACATAACCTTGCAAATAAAGGTTTGTATGGTCAAAGCTATGGATTTTCCAGTAGTAGATCTTTGCACATTTGTCCTGCTTATAAAAGGAAATTACTTGGTGTACTGCCTTTTCAAGCAGCCTGGTTCTCTATGGGAAGTGCTCTTATGAGTCCTGTTTTACTGACTGTATTTGCAAGGATTTCATTTACAGGTGGCCAATAGAAAGTGAAATGAAAGTGAAAGCCACTCAGTCATGTCTGAACTCTTTGCAACTACACAGTCCATGGAATTCTCCAGGCCAGAATACTGGAGTGGGTAGCCAGTTCCCTTCTCCAGGGAATCTTCCTAACCCAGAGATCAAACCCAGGTCTCCCGCATTGCAGGAAGATTTACCAGCTGAGCCCAAGGGCAAGTCAAATGGGAAGTAAGAAGAAAGGGATAGTACTATAGATTCTTATCAGTCAAATATTTTGCATAGCTAAGCACCACCCTCAAATGTCATCTGTGAATAACACACAAACATGTGCTAGGTCACCTCACATTTCTGCTTCTGTGCTTACACAATTTCTCTTGTTCCTTATCTTCTTTTTTCAACTCTGTATTCCATCTAATCAAATCCTAACCTTTACTGATCCCATCTCAGTTTGGATCACTCTGTGAAGCCTTTCTCTACCAAAAAAAAAAAAAAAAAAAAGTCATATTTTCCATTTCTTTTTTATATTATTAAATAGCAACTTAAAAAGACCATTCTTTACAACTAAGTGCATATATTAAAGAGTCAGACAAGACTTAGTGACTGAAAAACATATATTAACATATTTTTACATCTTCTTGAGTGTAAACCTTCTTAATTCAATGATACTATAATAATTAATAGAGTTTATAAACAAAATTTGCCTTATAGCAATGACTATGAAAAAAAAAAATAAGGAACAGACATAGAGAACAGACTTATGGACATGGGAGAGCAGAGGAGAGGGTGAGGTGTATGGTAAAAGTAACACGGAAGCTTACATTACCGTATGTAAAATAGATAGCCAACGGGAATTTGCTGCATGGCTCAGGAAACTCAAACAAGTCTCTGTATCAACCTAGAAGGGTGGGATGGGGAGGGAGATGGGAGGGAGTTTCAAAAGGGATGGGATATATGTATACCTATGGCTGATTCGTGTTGAGGTTTGACAGAAAACAACAACAACAACAAAATAAGGGTTCAAATCTGATCCAAAAACTCAGCCACTGTTATCAGCTATGAAAACCTATGAAATTAAATTCTTGACTATGTTATCTGTAGTGAAGACCCAATAGGTGAAAAATGTGCTAAATTTTCGTTTAATTTTCTGTTAAAATTTTTATATCTAGTATAAATTCAAGTACCTAGTATAATACAAAGTCTTGATTAGAATTTGACCTATGCTCTAGAGATAGGCAGATGACACCACCCTTATGGCAGATAGTGAAGAGGAATGAAAAATCCTCTTGATGAAAGTGAAAGAGGAGAGTGAAAAAGTTGGCTTAAAGCTCAACATTCAGAAAACAAAGATCATGGCATCTGGTCCCATCACTTCATGGGAAATAGATGGGGAAACAGTGGAAACAGTGCCAGACTTTATTTTTCTGGGCTCCAAAATCACTGCAGATGGGGATTGCAGCCATCAAATTAAAAGATGCTTACTCCTTGGAAGGAATGTTATGACCAACCTAGATAGCATATTAAAAAGCAGAGACATTACTTTGCCAACAAAGGTCCGTCTAGTCAAGGCTATGGTTTTTCCAGTGGTCATGTATGGATGTGAGAGTTGGACTGTGAAGACAACTGAGCACCGAAAATTGATGCTTTTGAGCTGTGGTGTTGGAAAGACTCTTGAGAGTCCCTTGGACTGCAAGGAGATCCAACCAGTCCATCCTAAAGATCAGTCCTGTGTGTTCATTGGAAGGACTGATGCTGAAGCTGAAACTCCAATACTTTGGCCACCTCATGCAAAGAGTTGATTCATTGGAAAAGACCCTGATGCCGGGAGGGGTTGGGGGCAGGAGGAGAAGGGGACGATACAGGATGAGATGGGTGGATGGCATCACCGACTCGATGGACATGAGTTTGAGTAAACTCTGGGAGTTGGTGATGGACAGGGAGGCCTGGCATGCTGCGATTCATAGGGTCACGAAGAGTCAGACACGACTGAGCGACTGAACTGAACTGAACTAGAGATATATCAAATTCTTTACAAATTGCTTCATTTCTTAATCTTCAATAATGCTGAAAACTACATCAAAATTCCTTAATTTTTTAAATAAATGACATAGATATCTCTGAGAAATACAAACTGTGAATTCAACATATTAGAAATCAAAAATGAAAGAAATAAAAACACATTACATGTCGATATCTCTATAAAAATACCATTTTTTTACAGAACTTAGTTGAAAAACATAGTAATGAGCTATTTAATGAAACATTTTTCTTTAAATAATGATTTAGAGAAATTTTCTCTGATGAATAACTCATCTTGCCTTCTGCACATAACTGATCTAAAGAGTTCTACTGTTTACAAACTAAATTGCTCAAATATTTATGAAATACACAAATTTTATCACAATATCAAAAAAGAAAAAATGTAAAAGAGGACTTTCCTTGTGGCTCAGTGGTAAAGAATCTGCCTGCCAGTTCAGGAGACATGGGTTTGATCCCTCATGCCACAGAGTTAACTAAGCCCATGTGCCACAATTACCGAGCCTGTGCTTGAGAGCCCAGTGGTCAGAAATAGTGAGCCCAGGTGCCAAAGCCATTGAAGCCCACACACCCTAGAGCCCATTTTGCTCCCCAAGAAAAGAAGCCACCACAATGAGAGTAGCCCCCCTTCCTCTGCAACTAGAGAAAAGCCCACATAGCAACAAAGACCCAGCATAGCCAAATACATAAATAAAATGACTAAATAGGTAAAATATTCCTTAGAATAAGTTCAAATACACACATCTTATTAAGGCGGATATCAATGAAAGAGATATAAGCTCTTTCAGAGGTGGCAGACATGATCTCTAGCTCATATCCTTCTGCCAATTCTACCATATTCCAAAAAATTTTCTCCTTTTCACCCAGCTACACAGACCAGAGTTACATTTGTTCAATTAGTTATTTCCTAAAACAAGTTTGCCACATTTATCTGCTTCACCCACCTTACTGATGACTATCCACAGATGTGTTTAAAATGTTCCCGTCACAATTGTCACTTTCTATAACAGGGATAGAGTCTTCAGCCATCTTTGCTCTATTTTTTTTTTTTTTTTTTTTTTTTTAGTTGAAAGATAATTACTTTACAGAATTTTGTTGTATTCTGTCAAACCTGAGCCATACAGCAAATTCCCGTCGGCCATCTGTTTTACACATGGTAATGTAAGTTTCCATGTTACTCCTTCCATACATCTCACCCTCTCCTCCCCTCTTCCCATGTCCATAAGTCTGTTCTCTATGTCTGTTTCTCCATTGCTGCCTTGTGAATAAATTCTTCAGTACCAATTTTCTAGATTCTGTATATATGTGTTAGAATACAATATTTATCTTTCTCTTTCTGACTTACTTCACTCTGTATAATAAGTTCTAGGTTCATCTACCTCCTTAGAACTGACTTTTATGGCTGAATAATATTCTATTGTGTATATGTACCACAACTTCTTTATCCAATCATCTGTCAATGGACATCTAGTTTGCTTCTGTGTTCTAACTATTGTAAATAGCACTGCAATAAACAATGGGATACATGTGTCTTTTTCAATTTTGGTTTCCTCAGGGTATACGCCTAGGAGTGGGATTGCTGGATCATATGATGGTTTTATTCCTAGTGTTTAAAGGAATCTCCATATCGTCTTTCATAGTGACTGAATCAATTTATATTTCCACCAACACTGCAAGAGGGTTTCCTTTTCTCCACACAACCTCTCCTACATTTATTGTTCCTAGACATTTTGATGATGGCCAATCTAACCAGTGTGAGGATATTTCATTGTAGTTGTGATTTGCATTTGTCTAATAATGAGCAATGTTGAGCATCTTTTCATGTGTTTGTTAGCCATCTTTATGTCTTCTTTGAAGAAATGTCTGTTTAGGTATTTTCCCACTTTTTGATTGGGTTGTTTGTTTTTCTGGCATTGAATTGTATGAACTGCTTATGTATTTGGGAAATTAATCCTTTCTCAGTTGTTCCATTTGCTATTGTTTTCTCCCATTCCAAGGGTTGTGTTTTCACCTTGCTTATAGTTTCCTATGTTGTGCAAAAGCTTTTAAGTTTAATCAGGTCCCACTTGCTTACTTTTGTTTTTATTTCCATTACTCTAGGAGGTGGGTCACAGAGGATCTTGCTTTGATTTATGTCATCGAGTGTTCTGCCTATGTTTTCCTCTAAGACTTTTATAGTTTCTGGTCTTACATTTAGGTCTTTAATCCATTTTGAGTTTATCTTTGTGTATGGTGTTAGGAAGTATTCTAGTTTCATTCTTTTACATGTAACTGTCTAGCTTTCCTAGCACTATTTATTGAAGAGGCTTTCTTTGTCTCATTGTATACTCTTGCCTCTGTTAAAAATAAGGCACCCATAGATGCATGGGTTTATTTCTGAGCTTTCTATCTTGTTCCTTTGGTCTATATTTCTGTTTTTGTGCCAGTACCATACTTCCTTGATGACTTAGCTTTGTGGTATAATCTGAAGTCAGGAATGTTGGTTCCTCAAGTTCTTCTTCTTTCTCAAGACTGCTTTGGCTATTTGGGATTTTTGTGTTTCCATATGAATTGTGAAAATTTTTGTTCTAGTTCTGTGAAAATGCCATGGATAATTTGATAGGGATTGCACTGAATCTGTAGATTGCTTTTGGTAATATAATCATTTTCACAATATTGATTCTTCCTATCAAGGAACATGGGATATCTCTCCATCTGTTTATGTTGTCTCTTATTTCTTTCATCAGTGTCTTACAATTTTCTGTGTACAGTTCTTTTGTCTCCTTACGTAAGTTTATTCCTAGATATATAATTTTTATTGTTGCAATGGTGAATGGATTGATTACTTAATTTCTCTTTCTGATTTTTCATTGTTAGTATATAGAAATGCAAATGATTTCTGTGTATTGATGTTGTATCCTGCAACTTTGCTAAATTCACTGATTAGCTCTAGTACTTTTCTGATGCTATCTTTAAGGTTTTCTATGTACAGTGTCATGCCATCTGCAAAGAGTGAGAGCTTTACTTATTCTTTTCCAATCCAGATATCTTTTATTAATTTTTTCTTCTGTTATTGCTGTAGCTAGGACTTCCAGATCTATGTTGAATAATAGTGGTGAAAGTGGGCACCCTTGTCTTGTTCCTGATCTAGCAGGAATGCTTTCAATAGAATAAGGTTTGCTGTAGGCTTATCATATAGCGCCTTTACTATGTTGAGGTAGGTTTCTTCTATGCCCATTTTTTGAAGAGTTTTCATCATAAATGGATGCTGAATTTTGTCAAAGCCTTTTTCTCCATCTATTGAGATTATCATATGGTTTTTATCTTTCACTTGTTAATATAATATATCACATTGATTGATTTGCATATATTGAAGAATCCTTGCATCACTGGAATGAACATGATTTGATCATGGTGTATGAATTTTTGATGTGTTGCTGAAATATGTTTGCTAAAATTTTGTTGAAGATTTTTGCATTTATGTTAATCAGTGATATTGACCTGTATTTTTTCTTTTTTTGTGTTGTCTTTGTCTGGTTTTGGCATTAGGGTGATAGCAGCCTCATAGAATGAGTTTGAAAATATTGCTTCCTCTGCAATTTTTTGAAAGTTTTAGAAGGATAGGCATTAGCTCTTCTATAAATGTTTGATAGAATTTTGCTGTGAAGCCATCTAGTCCTGGGCTTTTGTTTTTTGAGAGATTTTTGGTCACACTTCAATTTCAGTACTTGTGATTGGGTTGTTCATAATTTCTATTTCTTCCTAGTTCAGTCTTGGAAGATTGAACTTTTCTAAGGATCTGTCCGTTTCTTACATGCTATCCATTTTATTGCCATATCAGTGTTCATAATAGTCTCTTATAATCCTTTGTATTTCTGCATTGTCTGCCATAACCTTTCCTTTTTCATTTCTAATTTTGTTGATTTGATTCTTCTCTCTTTTTTGCTTGATGAGTCTGGCTAAAAGTTTGTGAATTTTTATCTTCTCAAAGAACCAGCTTTTAGTTTTATTAATCTTTACTATTGTTTCTTTCATTTCTTTTTCATTTATTTCTGCTCGGATTTTTATGATTTCTTTCCCTCTACTAATTTTGGGGTTTTCCTGTTCTTCTTTTTCCAGTTGTTTTAGGTGTAAAGCTGGTTTTCTACCCTACATATCCCTTGTTTCTTGAGGTAGGATTGCATTGCTGTAAACTTCCCACTTAGAACTGATTTTACTGCATCACATAGGTTTTGCATTCTCGTGTTTTCACTGTCATTTGTTTCTAGAAATTTTTAAATTTCCCCTTCGATTTCTTCAGTAATCAGTTGGTTATTTAGAAATGTATTGTTTAATCTCCATGTGTTTGTGTTTCTTACAGCTTTTTTCTTGTCATTGATATCTCATCTCATAGCACTGTGGTCAGAGAAGATGCTTGATATGTATTCAATTTTCTTAAATTTACTGAAGTTTGACTTGTGACCCAAGATGTGGTCTCATCTGGAGAATGTTCCATGTGCACTTGAGAAGAAGGTGTATTCTTTTGCATTTGGATGGAATGTCCTGAAGATATCAATGAGATCCATCTCATCTAACGTATCATTTAAGACTTGTGTTTCCTTATTAATTTTCTGTTTTGATGACCAGTCCATTGGTCTGAGTGGGGTGTTAATGTCTCCTTCTATATTGTGTTACTGCCAATTTCTCCTTTTATGTTTGTTAGTGTTTGTCTTATGTATTGAGGTGCTCCTATGATGGGGGCATAGATATTTACAATTGTTATGTCTTCCTCTTGGATCAATCCCTTGATCATTATGTAGTGTCCTTCCTTATCTCTTGTAATATTCTTCAATTTAAGGTCTATTTTGTTTGATATTAGGATTGCTACTCCAGCTTTCTTTTGTTTCCCATTTGCATGGAATATGTTTTTCCATCCTCTCACTTTCAGTCTATATGTGTGTTTAGGTCTGAAGTGGGTTTCTTATAGACAGCATTTATTTGGGTCTTGTGTTTGTATCCATTCAGCCAGTCTGTGTGTTTTGATTGGAGCATTTAATCTATTTATATTTAAAGTAACTATTGATATATATATTCCTATTTCCGTTTTCTTAATTGTTTGGGGTTGATTTTTCAGATCTTTATTCTTCTCTTGTATTTTTTGACTATATAACTCCCTTTAACATTTGTTGTAAAGCTGGTTTGGTGGTACTGAATTCTCTTAACTTTTTGCTTGTCTGAAAAGCTTTATATTTCTCCATCAATTTTGAATGAGATCCTTGCTGGGTACAGTAATCTTGGCTGTAGAGTTTTCCCTTTCAATACTTTAAATATATCCTGCAATTCCCTTCTCGCCTGCAGATTTTCTGCTGAAAGATCAGCTGTTAAGCTTATGGGGTTTCCCTTGTATGTTACTTGTTACTTTTCACTTGCTGTTTTTAATATTCTTTCTTTGTGTTTAGTCTTTGTTAGTTCAATTAATACGTGTCTTGACATGTTTCTCCTTGGGCTTACCTGTATGGGACTCTCTGTGCCTCTTGGACTTGATCGACTATTTCCTTTTCCATGTTGGGAAAATTTTCAACTATAATCTCTTCAAAAATGTCTCATACCCTTTCTTTTTCTCTTTCTCTGGGACCCCTATAATTCAAATGTTGGTGAGTTTGATATTGTCCCAGAGGTCTCTGAGACTATCTTCAGTTCTTTTCATTCTTTTTACTTTATTCTGCACTTCAGAAATTATTTCCACCATTTTATCTTCCAGCTCACTGATTCGTTCTTCTGTTTCAGGTATTCTGTTATTGATTCCTTCCAGAGTATTTTTAATTTCAGTAATTGTGTTGTTTGTCTATGTTTATTCTTTAATTGTTCTAGATCTTTGTTAATTGATTCTTGCATTTCCTCCCTTTTGTTTTCAAGGTCTTTCATTATCTTTACTATCATTATTCTGAATTCTTTTTCAGGTAGTTTTCCTATTTCCTCTTCATTTATTTGGACTTCTGTGTTTCTACTTTGTTCCTTCATCTGTGTAGTATTTATCTGCCTTTTCATTATTTTCTTTTAAGTTATTGTGTTTGAGGTCTCTGTTTGCCAGGCTTCAAGGTTGAATTCTTTCTTACTTTTGGTTTCTGCCCTCCTAAATTTGGTCCAGTGGTTTGTGTAAGCTTCATATAGGGTGAAATTTGTGCTGAGTTTGTTTGTTTGTTTTTCCTCTATTAAGCAAGAATGAATGAGGTGGTAATCCTGTCTGTTGATGATTGTGTTTGTATTTTTGTTTTTTGTTGTTTAGATGAGGTGTCCTGCACAGTTTGCAACTGGTGGTTGGGTGATGCTGGATCTTGTATTCAAGTGGCTTCCTTTGTGTAGGTTCTCACTATTTGTTATCACAAGGGTTACTTTTCTGATAGTGTAGGGTCTTGGAATCAGTGTTCCCACTCCAAAGGCTCAGGGCTTGATCTCTGGTCAGGAATGAAGTTACAACAAGTGGTTTGTTATGGCATTAAGTGAGCTTAAAACAAAAATCCAAAAGTGAGAAACCAAAGATGAATCCCAGACAAATTGCAGTTACAAAATCAGGAAAGTAATAATTAAAATATTAATTATTATAATAATTGAATATACACATATACATACACACCCATAAGCAAAGTCAGAACAGTCCAACTAAAATAAAGTAAAATAGATTGACCCAGCGAACAAAGGCAATCAAAAATATAATTTACCAGTGAAGAACAAAACTAACTAAAGCACAAACTAGAAAGTAGAACTAAAACAAGGTGCCAAGCAATGGAAAAAAGCTAACAAATATTTTGAGAAAAAATGAAAGAAAGAATAGATATTCAAGGTTAAATGGAGGTAGATGAAGAAGATTTATATAAAGTAAAGATTAACTGCAAGGCCAAAAGAACAGTAGGAAAGGCAAACAAAGGAATAAATGTAGAAAAAAATGCAACAGGTTTAAAAAATAAAAATAAAAATTATAAAAAAGAGAAAATTAAAAAGAAAGGAAGAAGAAAGAAAAGAAAAGAAAAAAAAAAGGAAACACAGAACTGCAAAAATCCACCATACAGGCAGAGGTTTTTGTTTTTTTTTTTTTTAAGAGGCAGAGGTTTTTAACAAAAATAAAAAGTGTGACTGAATATACACATGTACATATATACCCATAAGCAAAATCAAAACAGTCCAACAAAAATAACGTACAATAGATTAACCTAGCAAACAAAGGAAACCAAAAATTGTATCTACAGGTCAAGAACAAAACTAACTAAAGCACAAACTGGAAAACAAAATTAAAGCAAGGTGAAATTAGGATAAAGCAATGAAAATAGAACTAACAAATATGTTGAGAGGAAGTGAAAGAAAGAAAAGAAAGAAAGAATAGATCTATAAGGTTATACAAAATTAGATACAGAAGATTTCTATTCATTAAAGATTAACTGCAAGGGGAAAAGAACAGTAGGAAAAGCACACAAAGGAATGAATGTAGAAAAATAATAATAGGCTAAAAAATCAAAAATTTAAATTTAAAAAAAAGAAAAGAAAACAGGAAAACCCCCACAGAACTGCAAAAACCAAACATAGAGGCAGAGACTCATTGAACAATGAAAAAAGAGACTGAGAAAAAAAAAAAAAAAACCAAAAGCTTAATTAGATTTCATAGAGCCAATAAAATTGACAATTACAAGGCAGGGGGAGGGAAAATATCCAATAAAATCTACAGAACAAGTCAAAACATAGGAATGATAAACGTTTTTCTTGAGCCACTGCTTTCAGAGTCCTTTCCCTCCCCGGGAGTCACAGTCCACCTCAACCCCCTAGGACGCCCTCCAACACTGTGTTGACCTCTGGACCTGCTGTGGGGGCGGCTCAGATTCTAACCTGGCCCCACTCCTCTGTGTCCTTGCCTCCAGTGTCCACAGCTATCAGAACTAGTGTGTTTTCTTTCATGAGAGCTCTCTGTGTCCTTTCATATATTCCATGGACACAGAGTCTGCCCAGTTGATCGTGTGGATTTAATCTGCAGCTTGTGCAGCTGGTGGGAAGGTTTGGGGTCTTCTTCCTTAGGCACACTGCCCCTGGGTCTCAATTGTGGTTTTATTCCCACCTCTGCATGTGGGTCGATCCCTGGGGTTTGCTCCTGAGGCTGCCCTGGAGGACTGGGTTTGCCCCTGTGAGGGCCAGATGAGGGGGTGGTGCAGCTCCTTGTGTTCCGTGGGCTTTGGCAGCACCACATACTCAAGAGAGTTGGCGGCTCGGGCAGCAGGAAATACAGTGCTCTGGAAGGGGATGGCAACCAGGATTGGCCAATACGCTCCAGTATTCCTGCCTGGAGACCCCCTCCCTGACATAGAAGCCTGGCGGGCCACAGTCTACAGGGTCGCACAGAGTTGGACTTGCCTGAAGCAACCCTGCGCACAGAGACGCAAGGCTCTTTGCCGGTGGCAGCTCTGCCCAAGTGAGAGTGGCGTGTGAATGAGGCACCGCTGCTGGCTTTGGTGACCCCGGTGGCGCCCTGTGTGCAGGGACACGGACCACCACAGGAGCGATGGCCCTATCAGAGTCTTTTCCCAAGCCTCGGGGGACCAGAAGGCCTCTTTGGCCAGTCTTTCATGTAGATTTGCCCATTCAGCACTTAGAGGGCTCGCTTGCCTGGGGTCCTTGCCTGTTGTTCAGCACATCAGGCACATAGAGGGCCCACCCGCACCCCACCCCTCCGCGCTGGGGTCCTACTCTGTAGATCGGCACATCAGTCACTTAAAGGGGCACCCTGGTGGGGCCCTAGGCTGTATTTCAGTGCATCCGGTGTTTGCTGGGCCAGCCTATCGTTCAGCGGCCAGTGCTGGCGTGTAGGGGAGAGAGGCTATGGTAATGGCTCCACCCCCTACACGTGACTCAGCAGTATTACCTTTCTGCCATGGCTCCCTGCCTTTCCTCCACAGGCATGTCCCACCACAATTGCCTCACTCACATCCACTCCACCCGCCTCTCCACAGTGAACAGCAGCCCTTGCCCTGGGATTGCTCCACAATCCCTAAACTCCAGCTCCAAGCCACTGCGCCTTCCAGGGAACCTGCATCCCTGTCCGGGGTATGTATGGCTCCGACAAGGACTGGCTGATTCTCATCTCACTTAGGCTGCCACAGATCAGCTGTTTCGCTCTCAGCCTTAAATGTTTCTCCTCTGACTCAGACAATTGTCCCAATGTGGGGATCAGATCCCTGCTTCAGTTCCCCCACCCACTGAGGGCAGTTCCAGTCTTCCTAACACTCCTGTTTTTCCTCCTAGTTCCTGTGCCTTACATGGGTATGTATATTCTTTTCCACTGGTCAGGTACTCCTGTCTACTCCCAGCTGGTATTCTGCATGCACTTCTGTGTCTGAAGGTGTATTCCTCATGGATCCATGGAGAGAGATGTACTCCACATCCACTTACTCCTCCGTCATCTTTAAATCCTTCACCTTTGCTCTTGACTCCATTCACTCTCACCTTCTCCAGAGCCTCCTCCATCAAACATACACTTTCTCCTATCTTTCTCAGAGCTAAAGTCTACTCTTTTTTTTTTTTTTTTTCCTTCAGCTAGGACTCAAGTAGGCAAGCAGGGGTTTATTTTTGGACTTTCACATTCCCGAAAAACAAATGCAACCTACTCAGAAATCTAAAGAGCACTGCTCTTCCTCCAGGTTACAATTGTCCTGGAGAGAGAGGACAGGCCAGACAAGAGGGGTGATGTTACTTACAGATTGTACAGCCTCAAATAATAACATTTGCTCACAAGCGGAGTCTACTCTTTATTATCCTTTAGCATGGAGCTACTATATCTTTTTTTCTCTTTCTCTTCAATACTAGATTTCTTGAAATAGCAATATTTATACTATATAGGTTTTCTTTCTCTTCTTCACCTCTCAATTGTTTATTCTCCCTGTGAAATACAACTTCCTCTGACAATTAGTAAAACATTACCAATCACATCATAATTGCAATAATACTCCACAATAGACACAACCTCATCTAAACATTGAACCATGTGGCCAGTCTCTTAGGCTTCAAACTCTTCTGACTTGAAGATGCCTATTTGGGTCCTGTGCTTATCTTTTAATGGGATTGCATGGTGTTTTTAAATTGAGTTATGAGTTCTTTGTGTGTGTGTGTGTGTGTGTATTGCATATTAACCCTTTTTTGGATATATCATTTGCAAATATCTTCTCCCATTCATTAGACTGACTTTTCACTTTGCTAATGACTTTGTTTTCTGTAAAGAAGCTTTTTAGTTTGATACTGTCCCATTTGTTTATTTTTACTTTTGTTTCCCTTGCATGAAGAAACAGACCCCCCCCAAAAAAAAAAATATTGCTAATAGTGATGCCCAAAAGCATACTGCCTGTGTTTTCTTCTAGTGGCTTTTTTGTTTGTTTATTTGTTTGAAGTCTTACATTTAGATCTTTAATCCATTTTTAGTTTATTTTTGTATATGGTGTCAGAAAATAGTCTAGTTTGATTCTTTTACATGTAGCTGTTCAGTTTTCCTGACACCATTTATTGAAAATGCTCTCTTTTCCCCGATTGAATATTTTTGTCTTCTTTGTAAAACATTAATAAACCATATGTACATGGGTTTATGTTATAGCTCTTTATTCTGTTCCATTGATCTCTGTGTGTTTTTTTTGGCCAGGACTATGCTGTTTTGATTACTTAGCTTTGTAGTACAGCTTGAACTCAGGTCCAGGGAGTGTGATATTCCAGCTTTGTTCTTTGTCACAATTGCTCTGGTTATTCAGGATATCTTCTAACTCTTTTAGTTCTATAATCTAATCTTTTCTACACTCTTATCAATTATTTCTTTTTCTAAAATGCATTTCCTTATTTCAGTCACCTATATAAACTTTTATCTGTAACTTAATAGGAATTAGTTTTTTTAATAAGTGATTAGAGTGATGAACATATTATTATATTAGTGTTCTTTTCTTTTGTCGTTCTTTCTCCCAGAGACTATAACAGAATTCCTCTTCAAAGTTATTTAAAAATATAATATTTTCTTGATTTTTATAAAGAATTGGATTTATTTTACCTTAGCATTTAATATGAATTTTACCATCTGCTGTCTGTAAGCTTCAAATTATGAGATAGCACAATAGTTAAGGATATTGTACATCATACCTGCTCAGACTATAAGAGGTTATTTGTTGATGGTTGTGGAGAAGCTTATGACAATCATGGTAAGATAGTATTAGCTCATGCTCTTGTCTCATTAAATTGCATCAGTTAACTATTCAAATTTAAATCATTAGGAGTTTAATAAGTGAAATTTTATAATATTTACATATTTCTAATTATTTTCAGAGGACATTATTTTTATTATGGTGATGTATGTGTAATAAGATATCTATCTCAAATTAAGCTTCTCAATTAAGTGAAAACTTTGAATAACTTTCCTCAGTAGTGACAAAAAAGACTCTCTTTAGAGCATAACATTCTCTGCCTTCCCTGGATCTATACCTGCACGTGCCCTGTATTATGCCTCTTTATTTAATCCTCTGAAATGAGTAATTAGAAGGTAATTCACCCTCAATGAAGTGTCAGGAAGTGTATACCAGAAAATATTATGAAGAAAAAAAGTGTCATTTCAAATAGGTACACCTACTTTCTAAATGACTAACAGTAGAGCACTTCTAACTCTCAGGTAAATCAGAAAATATGCAAATTGCCTCTTTAAATTCTTTTCTTGTAAAATGGATAGTAAATGTCAGGATAACCTTGTACTTGGAAAAAACGATACAGTGATAAAGTGTTAAGTTTCAGAGCATCTCATTTCCAAACATTTCAGAGTATTTCAGCATGTGTTAACTTAGAAACTACCAGCTGATATTTAGCTCTGAATGAACCAGAGAGTACATTAATAACAGGGGGACAAAATAATATATAGACTTAACTGTGATTACATGTTTTCCTTTTTGAAAATAAGAGTTAAATTGTTGAGGAGTGGAAATGACCTTTGAAGTCAATAAATATGGGTTGCAACCCCGTTTCTACCATTCGTTAGGCATGTCATTAGAGCTAAATACTTCAACTCTTTGAGACTCAGTTTAACTTGAAAATATGCATGATAACACTTACCTTTCAGAATTGGGTGAGAATTAGATATTATATACATACATATATATATATATATATATATATATAATACGTGCATATAGATCCTCCAAAATTTACCATTATTATTATTTAGTTAATAAGTCATTTTCAGAATAAGTACTTGCTAGTAAAAAATACTTTAATGAATTTTAGGCTTAAAACTCAACGTTTAAAAAACTAAGATCATGGCGTCACTTCATGGCAAATAAAGGGGGAAAATGTTGAAGCAGTTGCAGACTTTATTTTCTTGGACTCCAAAATCACTGCAGACAGTAACTGCAGCCATGAAGTTAAGACACTTACTCCTTGGAATGAAAGCTATGATAAACCTAGACAGTGTATTAAAAAGCAGAGACATCACTTTGCAGACAAATGGACAGACAAAGGTCCATATAGTCAAAACTAGGATTTTTCCATAATCATATATGGATGTAAGAGTTGGACCATAAAAAAAGTTGAGCACTGAAAAATCCATGCTTTTGAGTTATGGTGCTGGAAAAAACTCTTGAGAGTCTCTTGGACAGTAGGGAGATCAAACTGGTCAATACTAAAGGAAATCAACCCTGAATATTTATTGGAAGGACTGATGTTGAGGCTGAAGCTCCAATATTTTGGCCACCTGATGCGAAGAACTGACTCATTTGAAAAAACCCAGATACTGGGAAAGACGGAAGGAAAATGAAGGGGGAGGCAAAGGATGAGATGGTTAGATAGCATCATTGACTCAATGGACATGAATTTGAGCCAGTTCCAGTAGATCATGAGGAACAGGGAAGCCTGGTGTGCTGCAGTCCTTGGGGTCGCAAAGAGTGGGACACAACTTAGTGACTGAACAAAACAAGGGTGTCACCAAACTGACAAAAGCAAGGGTTATTATATGAATGCACACAGGTATATGCATGTTGAGCTCCATGTGTAGTTAAAATAACATCCTTGCCTGAAGGTATTAGGAAAAACTGCAACTGTAATGCCAGCATTTATCCTTAAAGGGGACTGCAGATTTCAATTTAACTGTTTAAGGAAAAACAAAAAAAATTGTTCAATCTATCCATAGCTATTTGGGATGAAAAAAGAAGGTTTTAACAGGAAAAAAAGTACTTCACAAAAGAAATTTATACTCTTTATAATATTCTTGAAAAATTGTATTAAACTCTAATACAGACCTTGTTGCAGGTGTAGGGAAATAAACATTTTATTTTGTGGACTAGCATAGTGGGGAATCTAATAGAATTATAAACCCAGGCTAACAAATTAATCTTTTCAGATACCTTTTGGGTCCTTCTGCATCCCCGTAACCACCTACCCACAATGTAAATTATGAATATAGGAACTGAAGAATTTGAGTAGCCAGTAAAAGTCTAATGAATGTGCCCTTACCAAATTTTCAACTCCATTATTCTATATTATGGTCAGTCAGGGATAAAATATAACACATGAGATTCATCGTCTAGTCAGCAGTTCAAAAATGTGCAGACTTGGAAAGGTGATTTTGAGTGCTAAGTGTAAATGCAAGCCCATTTTGCAGGTGTGTGGGTGCAGGTGGTATGCTGGGAGACTTAGGTATCGTACATGTGTAAAAGAAAGAAAAGAGACACATTTAAAAATCTTCTTCAATTATGATGTGTGTGGGAAATGTGTGTGGGTGCAGGTGGTATGCTGGGAGACTTAGGTATCGTACGTGTGTAAAAGAAAGAAAAGAGACACATTTAAAAATCTTCTTCAATTATGATGTGTGTGGGAAACCCAGAATGCTGGAGGTTGCTAGAAGATTAGAAGAGAAAAGGTGAGATTTGGGGAGTGTTCATTAAACATACTGAAAGTGAAAGTGTTATAATGTTACTCAGTTGGTCTGACTCTTTGTGACCCCGTGGACTGTAGCCTCCTCTGTCCATGGGATTTCCCAGGCAAAAATACTGGAGTGGGGAGCCATTTCCTTCCAGGAGATGTTACTCACAAGGGATTGAATCCAGGTCTCCTGCATTGCACATGGATTCTTTAAAGGGTGTTGGGTATTTAAGGAGGAAAGAGCCCTGGCTCCAAAGAGAGATTAAGGAGGAAGGAACCCTGGCTCCAAAGGGAGATAAGCCTACTTAAAAGCAAATATATAACTGAATAATTCAAAGCTAGAAAGAGCATGAAAACTATAAAACATTGTGGGGGGAGTGACTTCTCACATTAAATTCCTGGAGAATAAGTAACATCTGTTAAATTATCTAACAAGCAAAATACTTCAAAGAAACATTTCCCTGTACTATGACCATATAAAGGCTCATTTAACACTACTTGTTTAGGCAAACAAATATGCATCTTATAAATAAAGTATAATTTAATTATTAATATATGAGTTTGAATTCACAGATTCTGAAGAACTAACGCAAAGAAGGAAAAAGCTTCCAAATTAATTTTGTACTTTTGAATGATCCAGTAAATTGTGACTAAATGAAATTATAAGAGCTAGACAAATTGTGGCTATAAGAAAAAAAGAAAAAGAAAGAAAGAGTGGTGCATAGCATTGGCAAATTATAACAGTTTAATAGTCCAGTGCAACTTAGAATAAATTAACCAACATTCTGGTAGAAATCCAATATAAATTTAAGAAATTTTGAAAAGTAACTTTGTCTTTACCCATTATTTGTTATGTGGGATCAAGAAACATCTGTGGTTTATCAGATTTTTATGACTTGCCATGGATGAAGAATAATGCAACCTCTACTCAAAGGGGTTGCAGTTTGATCACTAGAGATTTTTCTTTATACACACGGCTTACAGGATCTTAGTTTCTTGACCAGGGATCGAACCCATGCTCCTTGCAGTGGAAACTCAAAGTCCTAACCAGTGGACTGCCAAGGAATTTATACTGTATCTTTCTCTGTGTTGTTTTTTCTTTCTGTTGACTCAGAGTGCAGTCACCATGGAATGCAAAATTGGGAAAAGTAGATATAAAATGTAACACCTATGAGAAATTTGGACTTTTGCACTCAAAAGCAGTTGATCCATATGATCTTGCTTGTGGATTTAGACATGAAAATTACATAACTAACTGCTTAAATTGGTTTTAATTCATTTAGACAATATTGTGACCACATTAGTTGTGATATTATATTAAATTGGGGCAAGTAAAATTATGCTCAAATAAATGTTCAGAACTGAAATTTCTGAAGCAATGAATTATCATGTTGCTGAAGATATGGAGCATGCACTTTTATAAATGCCATATGAAAGTTCTTCACGGGGACATAGATTTGTACTCTTCTTTTTCTGACCTGAAAGTTGAAACTGTGGTCACAGTTACAAAACATTTGGATACAGCTAACTCCTGGATTGCCTTTTGCATATGTTACAGTTAAATGGAATAGTGTTTTTATTATTGTTAAGGATAATTAATATTTTTGTGGTTACTCAAAACCGTGATGGAAATGCCATGTTGTATGTGATGATATGTGGTATGTCACATAAAAGAAGTGATGGTGGAAGCCAAGAAAACAAAGGGAAAGTGAAAAGAGAGATCTTCAAAGAGGAATACAATAAAAATTATATAAAGTGGGTGGAAGGACAATCTTAGACCGGTAGTATGGAATGAAAAATAGGAAACTGTATTAGAATGTTCTATACATGCAGGAATGACACAATTTGATATGTTCAAAATTACATAACATCTCAAATACTGTGTCACTCATAATGACAGTCCTAAACAGATTGTCCTTGTCAGCAACTGGTTCTCCTCCATGTAGTGATGAAGGAACAAAGGATTTTGTTGTCTTGAGAGGATATCATTCTTTGAACTGTGTTCAGTATTCAGCCTATAGAAGGGAAAAGAACACGTGAAGGAGTGATAGCTGCTTCTTAAAAGCTCTGACTGAGAGAAAGCACAACATGTTCTTTATATTCCATTGGCAGAATCCAGTACGTGGTCACACCTAACAGCAAGATAGGTGGAAAAAATAACTAAAAGCTCAAGACGAAGACAATTGATTATTGGTGAAAATCTAGCACACTCAGCAATAGTGGCCTAAAGACAGTACATGCCTTGGAGATGTGATGTGGTTAAAATCATGTCAATGAAGATCAGTGTACCTCTACAAGTAAAGAACACCCTTCTGATATGAATTGGACAATGTAAGAAATAACACACATTAGAAATAGGTAGGGATTCAGAATCTGATGAATTGAGTTCAAATCCAGACTGTTTAAATCATTGTTTGCTTTTCTAGGTCTCAGTAGTTATATGTTACACAACAGTTTTTCTTCATTTTAGTGTATTCCAAATCAAATCATTCATTAATATAAGTGCTTGTTTTTCTTAAAAAAAAAAAAAAAAAAAAAACGCACCTGATATATAAAGGGAGAGTCTTCATGGAACTGAGATTAGTAAAATGGATTGTCTCAATAATATAAAGTTTAAAGGATTCTTCCTGTCCCTGGAACACTGATATCATCTAAAAAATGGTCCTGAAATAGGGCCATTTGATAGGGATAAATCTGAATCAGTAAATCTGCTTGATTGTAATGTGTTCTCTGAGAGTCAGGTATTTAACCAGCAGCATCTGTAATGATACAAACTATGGCCTTCTTTTTGCCTGTTTTTCCCTGTTCCCATAATTCAGGTCTTTACACTATTCCTCACTATAGAAGCACAGAGCCTCCTGAGGAGTAGCAAGTCCTGGGTTTTGGGACAGGGAAGAAGATGTGCCTGGGGCATCCTAGTATTTCTGGAAGGCAATGTTGCTCTAAAACAATTTGCTTATAAGGAAGGAATGAGCAAAATTCAATCTGAGGAAAGAGATTTGAAATATAGTGGAACTACCCAAGTCTGTCCTGAAAAATGAGGGTCAGTGATATATGCATGAATATATGATCACACTGAGAGCCATGTAAGCTAGAACTCATGCTGATATTTTATGTAAAATGAGAAGTATCAAAATGAAGAAGTTATACTTTAGTGTGTGTGACTCTGTGTTTGTAGTAAGTAGAGATTGTTGTTTTAGTCGCTAAATCATGTCAGATTATTTTGCAACCCCATGGATTGTAGCCCACCAGGCTCCTCTGTCCATGAGATTTCCCAGGCAAGAATACTGGAGCAGATTGCCATTTCCTTCTCAGGAGAATCTTTCCAACCCAGGGATGAAACCACATCTCTTGCATCTCCTGCATTGGCAGGCAGATTCTTTACCACTGCGCTATGGGAGAAGCCCTGATACTTTCTGTTAAAAAAAAAAAGGGGGGGGGGGTGGAGGCTCCATGCAACCCCCCAGGACCTAGACTCACTGATCATCTTCAATACAATGTTTCCAAGATTGCCTTAGAGTTTATCTCCTTCTCAGTCCATGGAAAGGGTAAACAAAAGATGGAAGAGCTGACAAAGGAAACTTTTGGTATCCATTCCAGTCAGTGGTGGATGTGACTTCTCCCATCTCATTAAATATAACACCATAAGAGAGACTGAAAAATATAGATTTACATGGTGACCAGGAAAGAAAAACATTATAAACAGCTAACAAGCTCTGCCACATAAAGAGTTGTTTCATTGTAATCATGATGATGATAAAAGTAAAATGTTTACTTGATTTCAACTTGTTAGAAAATTAAACATATGTCATTGCTAGTTAATTGGTGTTATAAAGATATGTTTAATAATTAATATTTCTGGGTTTGGGGCTATTAGGAAATAACACATATGGTTATGACACCACAGAGTTATTGAACCCCATCTATTAGGAGTATGAGATGTGAGATAACTTTTTTTTTTCCTTAAGTGGGAAAAAATTAATTGATTAAAATAAGCTGTACATTTCAGACTATGATAACCCAAGATGAATCAATTACTGAAAGCAAGCTATGTATGTTTCATCTAACAGAAACAGGTTAATTGTAATTAGGGTGTTTCAGATTGGTCATTTATTGGAGAATAAATAATGCCCCAATATGAGAAGATGAGGGTACCAGTGGTAGATGTTTTCCAGACTGAAAGTGTATGGAGAACTCATTAAAATGTGAAGATATACACTTGTAAGTTCTACTTCTGTGAAAACCCTGAAAACTCTACTATTCTTTCATCCTTGTGTTTTTGTTATTCTTTTGTCCCATGTGTGAAGTTAGGAAGGTAATATGCTTTGACTGGAGAAGGAAATGGCAACCCACTCCAGTGTTCTTGCCTGGAGAATCCCAGGGACGGGGGAGCCTGGTGGGCTGCCGTCTGTGGGGTCGCACAGAGTCGGACACGACTGGAGTGACTTGGCAGCAGCAGCAGCATGATTTGACTAAAACTTTCAGTGTCTATGTTTGAACCTGGTTGCTCAATTCTGCTTATACAGGATTTGGGGATATACAGAATGCCTGTGAATGACACATAAATGCATTCATCTAATCAACTATGAAAATATATTCCACAGTATTCTATGAATTCTTCTTAACATTTTCTGCTCCTTCTTTAATCTGCCAGCATAATCCCTAGACCTCCTTCAACTTACTCTTGTCATAACTTGCTTTACCTGCACGTATTTGTGTTGATTACTGGGCCCTCTTGTATTCCTAATTAGACCATGAACTCCTTAAGGGAAAGATACATATTTCCATGTTAATGGATGGTCCAACTATGCAGTAAAATACTATGAATCCTCAATCATTCCTTTTTATTCAGGCTGACTTTTGATAGTTTGAACTGTCATATTATTGACTCATATTTTTATGTAATATCTATAAAGCTGTCTCATCTTATTCTACCTGAAAAGAGGTAAAATACCTAACTCTTGTCCTAATAATGTTTACATGTATTCCTAGCAAGACAAATTTAAAAAAAGAGAGGAAAGCTTATAAAATAAATAAGCATACAAATGAACTGTAATAAAAATAACTAAAAGTACTTCATCCTGGATATTGACAAGGGGTTGTCATATTGTTCCTTGGAGTCTCAATACTATGTCATCTCTGACCAATCTTTATCATGTTCCATCTTTTGATCATTGCATTTGACACACGTTGATTGACAATGTATACAACACACACTTATTTTAGTCAAAGAATATCTGGAGATATTTGAAATCCAAAACAAAACAAAACTAATGGAATTGTAATTGATTGCAAAAATGTGGTTTGAAATTTTTTCTAGAACATTGTTTTACTTGCAATTTGTGGTTTCTCCAGATTCTCACATTTTGTCAGGGAATGACAGAAAACTGGAATTTATAACGTATATTGTGATAATTCCAACATAATTTGAATTGTGTATATGTTTATATATTTAATTTATTTATTATCAGGCTCAGTTATCAAATTTTAAAATATTAATTACTAATACAACAATTCTTAGTCTTTAACAGATAACTTAAAATTATTAATAAATTCTTCTAGAATATTTTACTACTTTTTTTCCTAGCCAATCCACATGTGTATCAGACAGAAGACAAAGCTATGCTAGTAATTAAAACATGTAAAATTTAATGTAACGAATGCTTAACAATAAAAGGTGACTAACTTTCCTAAAAGAATAAAAGAAGAATCCTAGGAATAAATGGAAAATACATGTAGCAGCTACTGCTTCAAGAGCTAAATACAAGTAAATATGGAAGAAATTAAGAACTGAAAAGCCTGCTAAAACTGGGATTCAGACCTCAAGGACATGGCTGACTGATTCAGGAACACGCAACCTTCAAGTGATAAGCAAACTGACCAGATGGAGTGGACAGAGGATACACAGTATCACAAAGAAACCCACTGATATTGCAAAGAGACTTGTTGGAGATGACAAGGAGGGCATAAACTTTTACTAAGTCCCCGCTGAGGTAAACGCCGCTTGGTCTCCTGCATACCCTTCTGCTGACAACTGCACCACAGGAAAACGGGCATAAACTCATTCATTTACTCTGGTCATATAATGTCCTTCTAGTACCTTCTACTGACAAAGGCTAGCATTGCACAAGTAGAGCAAAGAGGTGCCTTTGGAGCTGTGAGAAAATAAATTGAAAATTGGCCCAAGTTACTGTATACACGTTTCTAAACCACTTAAGTTCTGCTAAAGAGTCTATAATCCTTCATACAGATAAAGAAGCTCTCATATTTCTTCCCCCCAAAAGTGGAGACACATTCCTAACCATCCCTGAAATCTATGTCTGACTTTTTCAAATCCAGCCACTTTCCCGTTGAATATTTTAAAGTTAACCTCCAGTAAATTGTTCATACAATAAGGGGAAGGAAAGGAAAAGACAAAAATTGGCTGATTTAAAAATATGTACACATAACAAGAAGAGAAAGCTTTACAGCTTTTGTTTCTGTCTTATTCTACTATCAACTCCACGTTTCCCTTGCCTTCTGTCAGAATCGCAGCTGGGTTCAACCCAGACTTCATTACTGAAGGGTTTAAATCCTTTATAACCCTGCATTTGGGATGGAAACAAGTTTTCTATTAATTGCAATTATTGGGCACAAACAATAACTAAAAAGAAGTCCATGGAATTTCCTTAGTTTCAGATATTGTCATCCTTGCCTTTGTTTTTTAGGAAGTAACTCAATTTCCTTTGGGAATTATGGTCAATAACTCTAACCAGTAGAGTAGTCCCTTTCTTTTCTGTTGGTTTGGCAACATAAGGATTCCCAAATGGCCAGGTGGCAGTTTCATTTTAAAATTTGATGGAATTATTTAATGAAAGAATCCCCCCATTGGGATCTAATACCTCCAAACTAAGAGAATTAAAACTTACCAGGATAGGAATTGAACAACAACAATAACAGACAAACAAAAAAAGCCAAAAATAAGCTTGTGAGGGTGTTATTAGTTTAGTAGTAGAGGATTACTTTCACATTCACTCCTTGCTTTCCAGTCTTATTCACTTGGCTACAAGTGAGACATCTTCATGACTCTGATTCAAAGTACATAATGCACACATAGACAGAACTGCATTATTTCAAGGTCTTATATGAGAGCTGGTGCCACACAGAGTCTTTAATAAGCCATTAAACATTTGTGGTAATTCATCAGATTTGAGATTATGGATTTTAAAGAAAAAGCAAGCCAATCCAAGGGACATTACCTCATCATTATACTTTCTTTGTTTTGAAAAAATTTACTGAAGAGAAGCAGTTTTCTGCTGATGCCATAATAGTGGAAAAGGTACTTCATGAGTCCATGGAGGAAGCCACAGAAGAAAGTAGTATTAGCTGTCTGTTACAACTATAACAAATTGCTATAAACTTAGTGGCTTAAAGCAATGAGATTTATTACCTTATAGTTTGTAGGTAAGAAAACAGATGTGAATTCCACTGATCTAAAAACTGAGGAGGCAGTATGTTATGTTTTTTTTTTTTTTTTTATGTAGGTTCTAGGGGAGAATTCACTTCTGATCATTTGAATTGCTGGCAAACTTGGTTTCTTGCTGTTCTTGGACCAAGATCCTAGTTTTCTAGCTGTAAATTGATGGTCATTCCTAGGTTCCAAAGGCTTTCTCATTCCATGATTCTTGGTGTATTTCTTCCATTTTTAAAGCTTGTGGTGGCTCAATCCTTCTTGTATCACATCTTTTCTCTCAGTCACACCTCTCTCTCTAGCAGTATGTTGGAAGGTTCTCTGTTTTTAAAAACTCATATAATTAGACTGGGCCCATCCAGACATTCAACAAAACTCTCCATCCAAAGATTTATAGCTTTAATTACACCTGACATTCATTTATGACTGAAAATTCTACCATGACCATAGGGACTTGGTCAAGGCTATAGTAGGCAGACTTCTTTTTTCAGTCTCTGAAGTAAATATTGTATGTTTTATTCTCACTCATTAAAACCACTATTCTTTCTTTCATTCTGCTCACTATGATCTGATGATCTTCTTGTCACTGAGAAACTAGAAACCACCAAGTGTGAATTATCTCATTTAATTCCTCACAAATATACAAAACCAGCAACTGTTTTACACATTATTTTGCAATTTTTTCCAAACAGGATAGAGGGTGTATTTCTCCTAGCAAGATGTGACCCTTAGTTGTACCCTAGATTCAGAGATCCAGCATATACCTGGAATGATTCCAGTAATGAGGATGTATTGATCTGCTTTGAGAACAGTTACTTAAGAAACTATTAGAGAATACTTATCTATGTACTTCTAAAGACCTTTTAGTAAGGTGTGTGTAGACCTAGGGAAACAAATAGCAAATTTTGAGACCCCTGAGGTTAGTAACAATGGAAAGCCATGGCCACTCCTAGAGCCTTAGGGGAGAGAATCCTGTCACCATTGCTGGCCAGAGTTAAGTGGAGGAGGGAGCTGTACATACTTCAGGAGTTGTAACCATGGAGAGTTAAAGCTACTTCCAGTGGCACAAAAATAAAACAGGGAAAGGAAAGGGGAACAGATATCCTGACTTCTTACTCCTTCTGTTTTTGATATCTTAAAAAGTGTTTCTCATTCGCTGAATCCAGCTTGAAGCCTACTAGAGAGGGAATTTTTGTGATGCTTCTGTGAGGGTTAGCCCCTAGGGCATAGAACAGAATAAAGGAGAATAGAGAATGAGTAGGGATGAAGCAAATTAAGAATGACATGCAAAACACACTCCTTTTGTCCATTCAGAATCCATTCTTTCCTTTGATAAAGACATGCTCATCCTTAATACAAGGAAAACACAAACTTCTATCAACTGCCTTATCATTAATGTCAGTTAACCCACTGGGAATTAAAATCTGGAAGTTACTCATAGGTAGTAGGAAAGAAGTGGGGAAATTAATTTATATGAACTACATAGAGCTGCTATAATCCTTGCTTTCACAATTGGTCTCAAGCCTGTGGTTGATTATCATAACTTCTTTCCTCTATTACCAGTTCTCTGTTCCCATTACCATTTGCCATGAAACAGAGCTCTTCACCTGAGGAGGCAATCTAAACTTTTCTCCTCAAGCAAGCTCAACATTTAGTTTTCTAGATTTTATCAAGAAGCCTTCCTTTGCTTTTCATTATTTTACTTGGAACTTCAAGGAATTCACTCATTTCCAAACAAAATTCATATTTCCCACATTGAGAGCAACTGGCTGTTATGTATAAGAAGAAAATTTCAAAATTCTCCATGGACCTCTAAAATTTCTGCAAGCCTATGAAGCAGAGGCTCTAAATGCCTTTCATTATGGCTACCTTTTTAAGAGTGTCCATATAATGAACAACCTTGAAAAAAAGAGTATTTTTGTCTAAAGTAACTGGAAAATTACTGTCATATAACAAAGATAATGTATTCTTTTAGGAAAATGGTTAGCATATTTGCTTTCACCCTGTTATAAAAGAGTTGGGTTCCTTAAATGCTGGGTTCCTTAGTTGTGATGCAAAATCAATACATGAAGAATATCCACTTGGGAGCCACTGTTTTATAACTAAATGTTCCAAATCATGTCTCCAACCATTATTTCTCTCTTGAGGATCAGTTTTCTACACTCAGTATATTGCATATATTTTCCTCTTCGTACCATATGAATCATACCCATCTTGTCTCAAAAATGCACTTTCCATTTGCTTAGCAGATATGCTTCTATTCCTAATTTTTCTTTGTTGATGAATAGTTTAATCATATGACCCAGTCAGAAAACTTAGTTTCACCCCAGACACTGTACTTTCACCTGTCACATTCAATCTCTGCCTTTTCTTTCCATGACCAATACTAATTCTAGTTCCAAACTTTAAGTTTATCCCTTTCCAATCATCAATATTAAAATTGGCCTACATTTTGTCTCCAAAATTTCTGGATTGTTGCTTTCAGTCCTTTCGCTTTCTCAGTACTGACAGCTTCAACTCTATTTCACTTTGTCAGACTGATTATTCTTCTGCTTCATATTTCATAGTTATGAGGATGTTTGCATGTTCATCATATAATTCCATGCTGTGCAATTATTTGTTTTGATTATTGAAACTCCCCACAATTCTTCAAGACTCAATTCTGTTATCATTTCGTAGGAAAGCTTTCACAGACCTCTCAGACTGGGTACCTTTCCACCACTGTGAACAAGTAAAACATTCTTCCTTTTACTTTTTATTGAACTTTAATATTTTACCAGCAGCCTCAACACTTTTCACTAGATTATAAGCAATTTATGACCGTGGAGATGGAAATGGCAACCCACTCCAGTATTCTTGCCTAGAGAGTCCGGTGGATGGAGGAGCCTGGTGGGATGCTGTTTATGGGGTTGCACAGAGTCGGACGTGACTAAAGTGACTTAGCAGCAACATGACTATGGAACATGACTTTGTATATATCTCCAACTCTCACTATTACCAAAGTATTCAATAATATTTGCTTTATTAGTCATTACATGTAAAGTTAAAACAAATTGCTGATAACCTAAATCAGGAAACAATTTGCATGATTTGAAGATCAAACCCTTTCCAGGAAGACCCATAGCCTAGTTTTTCTTGCTCTACATCCGGATAGCACATTTACAAGCAGAAAACCTAAAGAGCTCTAAAATAGTTTTAGTTTTTTATAAATATATTAAAAATATTTTTAATATAAAATAGATATTAAAATGCCGTGCTATATATTATGAAAGTGTTGGATCTATTTAGGAATATTTGGTTATAAAAATTAAATGTCTTATGAAAGCTAGTATTTGCATTTTTATCTCATACATTGCTTTTTTAAATACTGAAACCTGTTATGTAGTGTTGTTTGACTATTGCCGATCACAAAAATAGCTTTGTTAACATAGGTCTTAAATTTTTAATGAACTTTATTAAAATATTATGCATCTAAAGATGCATTTGGGGGACAAAACCTTACTTGTTGTCATTCATTTTAAGAAAGATCCCCTACAAGATTATTTCAGGCAATATATAGCAAAAATAAGCTCCTTAATTTAATCATAATGCAATATCTTGAGTACAGAATTTATGGTATACTACAGAATTATTTACTATATTTTTTTTCTGGAAAGATGATATGTAAATAGTACACAGTTCCCTGCTTTTTTAGGATTAGACATTTACATGTAGGTATTTATCATTTGCTTCCATCTAAATAAAAATTCAAATGCTTTAAGCAAAACAGAGATATGCAAATGCAGCTCTTAAAAAAGATAAACCAGGACTTTTTATTTTTTTAAATAACTGCTACTCTTTAAAGAAAGCGAAAAGATTGCTTCAGGATTTACTTTGATATATTGATTGGCATAATTTAAATGTCAATATTTTGTTTAAACCTCAGAAGTTAAGACTTGCTAAAATGAATTATTGTGTTAGATGACATATTTCTTGATTTTATTTTATTTTTTTAACATGTGGATCATCCAGCAACTACCTCACCTAAAGAATGCATTATACATTTGTCCAAATCCATAAAATATGCAATACCATGATTGAGCCTAAACTAAACTATAGACTTTGGGTGATAATGATGTGTCAACATAGGTTCTTCAAGCATAACAAATGTGCCACTCTGGTGGGGGATGTTGATAATAGGGGAAGAAGCTGTGTGATTGTGGGAGCAAATGGTTCATGAAAAAATGTGTTATCTTCTCATTTTACTGTGAACTTACTACTTTGAAAAAAAAAGGAAGGGACTGATATATAAAGAAATCTTTAAACTTCTTAAAACTCAATAATAAACTCACAAATAAGCCAATTTTCAAATGACCATAAGGCTGAATAAACATTTCTCTAAGGAAGGTATGCAAACACCTGTGCTCTAGAGCCCATTCTCTGCAACAAGAGAAGTCACTACAGTGAGAAGCCGGTGCACCCCAACTAGAGAGTAGCCCCCGCTCTCTCTGAGGCTAGAGCAGGCTCCCGCACACCAAGGAAGGCCCAGCACAGCCACAAATAAATAAATAAACAAAGTTATTAAGGAAAAAAAATTACAAAATTATTCTCAATATTATTAATCATCAGGGAAGTATACATTGAAACCATGAGATGCCATTTCACAGAAACTGGGAGTAGCTATAAACAAAATGATAAATAATAACCAGTTTTGGGGAGGATGTAGAGAAACTGAAACCCTCACAGACAGCTATCTAAAATGTAAAATAATATATCCCTTTTCGAAGCCAGTTTGGTAGTTATTTTAAGAGGTTAAACAGAAATTGCATGAAAGTGAAAGTCACTCGGTCATGTCCGACTCTTTGCGACCTCATGGACTGTACAGTCCATGGAATTCTCCAGGCCAGAATAAGGGGAAGAAGTGGTGGTGATGGTGAGGTGTGGACTGTAGCCCGCCAGGCTCCTCTGCCCATGGGATTCTCCAGGCAAGAACACTGGAGTGGGTTGCCATTTCCTTCTCCAGGGAATCTTCCCAGCCAGGGGTCGAACTGGAGTCTCCCTCATTGCAGTTGCATTTTTTACCAGCTGAGCTACCAGGGAATGACCCAGAAATTCCATTTGTAGGTATAAACTCAAGAGAAATAAAAACATATTTGCATACAAAAGATTATACATGATTATTTTTAGCAGTATTTTCATAATAGCCAAAAGGTAGGGAAAAACCCACATGTCCACCAACAGACAAACGAACAAACTGTACATATCTATACACTGGAATATTTCAACAATAAAAATAAAACAACTATTTGATACATGACACAACATGAATGAACCTTGAACACATTATGATAAATGAAAGAATCTAGATACAATAGAGCATGCATTGCATGATTTCATATTGAAGAATTGTACGGAATAGGTTACATGTACAGAGACTGAAAGTAGGTCAGTAGTTACCTAGGACTGAAGAGAATTAGGAGGAAATGGGGAGTGCCTGGTAATGGTGATAATTATACAATATGATGAGTGTATGAAATTGAATATACTGAGTTGTATACTTTAAATGGATACATTGTAAGGTAATTGAAATATCTCTCAACACACCTGCTATTAAACAAACAAGCAAAACAAAGGTTTTCCATGGCTCCATATCTTCCATAGTTACAGGCTATGTTTCCAAGCCATGGAGTATGATTAATGCATTTTCATTTTCATGTCGATTCAAGGTCTGGAAACTGAATATTCATAGCTGTTTGCATTTTTTGGCCCTTACGCTGAGGAACCTTTAATCGTTATTCATATTTGTGTCTGACTCTGAGTTCTCTTCTGTCTCATATTTCAAATGTTCTTTGAATGTAAGTTTCAGAACTCTGCACATTTGACAATGTTCACATCTCCTACATTGCAGGTGTTCTCTGTCTTGCCAAACCCTTCAAAAACTAGGAAGCTCTTATCACAACACAGGAATGATTTCCACAGACAGCACTTTTAGGAAAACAAAACCTTAAATTTCTACATTGTCTCAGTTGGTCTTACTTGACTAACTTAACCTGTTTGATTATAACTTTCAGTAATGATATAATCTTCCCATTCTTCTAGCCTGTAATTGTATAAATGTCTATGCCACTGTGCATACTGTAACCTCTTCTGAGCTTTAAAATCAGAAACAACTTATGTAAAATTACCTATAATGTTTTTCTCATAAGATTTTGACATATGATATCATAATAAAAACAGGATGGGAAAAAAGGGAAAGGTCTGTATAGGTCAGAAATCAAAACAGAAGAAAATCTCACTGGGGATTGGCAGCCAGCTAACGAGTCCATCCAAGTCTGTAAATACTCCTGTCTTACTGATTAAGACTCAGTAAAATTATGCTCAGTCTCTGGGCCGTCTAACAAAATTATTTCCAGCAAAGCACCCAAAGGAACCAGAAGAACAATAAGGTTATTCTCATAAGATTACCTGTCAAACCTGAAATTGAAGATAAGATTCTCTGAATTAATACTGGAAAGAATCTTTCTCTAAACATTTGTACTCTCTCTTGTTCCCTATATGTGTCTCCACTACCCAACATTTTTATTTTTAACATGAGGATTATTGACATTATCCTGTCATCTTCTGAAGATCCTACATTTGCTCCTCTGTTTATTCCTTTGAGCTTTTATCAAGGCAAATTATAGCAATATAAAATAAATGTATGTACTTGAATATAACCAATTCTGTTACTCTGCTTCAAATGTCATCCAGGTTATCATCTTTTTGTGACAATTAAAACGCTCTTTGGAAGATTTACTACAGCCAAGGCCCCTCTCTTTCTTTTGTTCTCTACTTATAAAGATGGACAAATGAACACTGCATACACAACTCACTTTGAAAATTCAAATGCACTGAAAAGTACTGCCTCTCCCACATTTAATATTAATTTTTTTGGCCAGCCACCAATATAAAGATGTGATGATATTCACCGGAGAAGATGAAAGAATATATCTCAGGTGATGTGTTTGAAATAATTTTGTTGCATGGCAGAGGATTATCATAAACAATGATTTACTTAACATGTTCACTTAGTTAATAATCATCTAAACTGTAAAATGTTTGAATTAATCCAGTTGGACTGTTTTAACAAAATACCACTAAATGAGTAGTTTATACAGCAAAAATTTATTTCTGTTCTGGAGGCTGGAAGTCCCAGATCAAGGTCTGGTAAGGATCTGCCTCCTGGCTTTCAGATGTCACTGTTCTTGTTGTGTCCCCACATAATCTTTCTGGGGTGTATGAGCATGGACAGATATCTTATCATTCTTTTTCTTCTTATAAAGTCACTAATCCTATAAGATTAGGAAACACCACCACCACCACTAGTAAGCCTCACTTAACCTCAATTACTTTTTAAAAGCTGTCTAAAAATACAGTCACATTGGGCATTAAGGCTTCAACATACAATTTTCAGCAGTACACAATTCATTCTGTAGTAATATCCAAAATTGAACGACTGGTCTTCCCACAAAAGGAGAGACTATTTTCCACATAGCAATTAACGCCAACCAGCCTTCCATTGTCTAAGGCTATGATCCCTTGTAATAATCACTGTATCTCACAACTTGAATCCATACAACCCTCTCATAATTCACACTCTTCCAACTACACTGGTCTTGTTTTTTGAATATGCAAAACAGAATACTTACTGGGCCATCACTCTACGCTATTACCACTACTGAAAAACCTCAGCCAACATCTTTCAAGTATGTCGTCAAAGTAACTTATACTAAGTATAATGAACTTTTCTTAGTATTTAATACTCTTGTACCCTTCTATAGTCCTGATTTTTTTTCTACTTGACATTTTCTTAGGACTGGCACTTAATATATTTTAATACACTATGCAAATTGTTGATTATTGTCATTATGTTTAACAGTTTTATCATTTATTTATCTTCTTTATAAAGATGTTGACCCATCCAAAATATATGCTCCATAATCACTAATGTATCTCAATTGCCTAGAAAAGTGAATAGAATATCTGTTAAGTGAATAAAACATTTCTGAATTATGGATCAAGATGTTTGCCACCAAAATCTAAACAATTCACTTTTGACTTAAAAGCTGTAATGATTTTCTGTGAGTCAGGAGTCTGAGCAGAGTTTAGCTAGGTCCTCTGATCAGGGACTAGCAAGGCCGGACTGAGTTCTCATCTGGAGATTTGATTGGAGAAGAACCTGCTTCTAAACTCATGCAGAATGATGGTAAAGTTAATTTCCTTGCAGTAACATCTCTAAGAGATCCCACTTCTCAACCCCTGGTTAAAATCTGCTCCCCTGTTCTAGAGGCGACCCACAGTGACCCTAAAGACTCCATTGATAATTTCAAATATGGTAGTGTGCCTATTTAAAGCCAGCAAGAAGAATGTCTCTGACCTCAGAAGAGCCCAGTTCGCCATAAGTACTTTTACTTACACTGTCGGGCCCACCTTAAGTGGTAACTCCTTTGGTTAATTCTGATGGAAAAGATAGATGAATTTTGTTTGCTGTCCCATGTAACTAGATAAAAAAAACAATAAATATAAATATATTTTAGAAGTCTTGGGTAATTACTGTAGAAGTAAGTGAATGTATGAATATCTACCATTTTCATTAGTAACTGACTAGTCAAGCTTTTTTTCAAAAATCATGAGAATAAGTTGACATCTCTAAAATGTGGTGTATAAGTAATAGAGAAGAAAAAGTACATTTTAGTCCTATTTCCTTCTTGCTGGAAGGAATTTTATCACAACAATAAGAATAGATTCCTAAGTAAGGATATTATTAATGGAGCTGAATCTCCTGTCATAGCTTATGTTTTTAAGGATTTAGGCAGCTTAACTGATAAAGAGTATGCCAGATTGCTACATGACAATGAATTAAGAAAATATGTGTGTATATATACATATATATATGTGCTTACATTGAATATTATTTCACTTATTTTTGTAATTAAAGAGAAAGTCTAAGTGAACAAGCCTTGTCTGAACTAAAGAATCAATTTAGCTCAATTCCAATCAAGCATATAAATCGAGCATTTTTATGTGCCTAGCACTCTGTTCCACATCCCAGACGAAGCACTATTTGAACCTCTATCCTCTTCTCCAGGAAACAACAACTCATTTGGTGACAACAAAACATCAATATATAAAACAATTTGAGTTGACCATGGAGCTGCTTTTAATCAGCCTAACACAGTTGCTGGAAGCAACTGCTGAATTAGTTTTCTTCAGCCACAAGTTCAATCCCAAACTTAACATCATTGCCCTTGCTGATGTGGCTCTGGGCCAGGTTAGGCAAGAGGCTAACAAAATTTGTCCAATTTACTCTAAGCAATTTTATTTAACTGGCAGTTGTTACCTTTGTGTCCCATCTCCTGACAGGCAGATTTAAAGCTCTGCAATATCCAGTCAGGCTGCGTGCCAGGGTGTCAGGACCTAACTGTAACTGCCCTGGCTCTCCCTACTGTAATCTCTATCAACAACAAACAGATTAACATTTCACAGTCAAAACACAGGGTAGCGGCTAACACTCCTGTTTTGTATGTGCAAAAGAAGCTCTTCACTCATTTGGACAATAAACTAAAAGACCTTGCTTGAATCCCAAACGTGGCAAGAGACAACAGATTTCCCAATGAATTCAAGAAGATGCATATAATTTATAAACCTAAATGATCTATTATTTTACATGGGTGATATACCTGCATATTGCAGGCTCTTCCCCCTCCCCCACCATGGCTCAGTGGGAAAGAATCTACCTGCCAATGTAGAAGATGCTGGGATGCAGGTTCAGTCTCTGGGTCAGGAAGACTCACTGGAGGAGGAAATGGCAACCCACTCAAATATTCTTGCCTGGGAAATCCCATGGAGAGGGGAGCCTGGCAGACTGTAGTCCATGGGTTTGCAAAGAGTCAGACATGTGAGCACGCACACAGCATGTGCGTAGTCACTGCTTATAACGACTGCAGCCATGAAATTAGAAGACTATTGCTCCTTGGAAGGAAAGCTATGACAAACCTAGACAGCATATTAAAAAGCAAAGACAACACTTTGCTGACAATGTCCACATAGTCAAAGCTATGGTTTTCCCAGAAGTCATATATGAAAGTGAGAGTTGGACCATAAAAAAGACTGAGTGCTGAAGAATCAGTCCTTTTGAATTGTGGTGCTGGAGAAAACTCTTCAGAGTCCCTTAGACTGCAAGGAGATCCAACCAGTCAATCCTAAAGGAAATCAGTCCTGAATATTCATTCGAAGCACCGATGCTGAAGCTGAATCTCCAATACTTTGGCCACCTTATACGAAGAGCTAAGTCACTGGAGAAGACCCTGATGCTAGGAAAGACTGAAGGCAAAAGGAGAAGAGGGTGGGAGAGGATGAGATGGTTAGATAATATCACTGATTCAATAGACATGAATTTCACCAAACTCTGGGAGATAGTGAAGTAGGGAAGCCTGGTGAGCTACAGTCCATGGGATCACCAAGAATCAGACACGATTTAGCAACTGAACAACAACAAAATACACGCATAAATACAAAACTCCAAGTCTTGAGTCATCAATTGCAAGGGTTCTAAAGTGGATTTTGTTTATTCAGAATATGTTTGACTACCAAGGACAAGAATGACAACATGCTTGAGAATGTCAAAGGAAATGGTGCATGGTTGGATATTCTTTTGCCTAGGTGTGTAGTGGTAATTTATGTTTGTCTGTGTTTGCAATTAAGGTGAGATGCCTTGTTGCATTGTAAAAGCATGTACCTTTTTAAACAGATATTTCTGTTCCACATATATAACTCACTGATAAAATGTTGACAAACAAATACATGTTCTGGGGAGCCATGATTCTTTCCAAAAATTAGAATTGGCTTTCTCATTGCTTCTGTCTTAAGAATTTGATCATAAATATCTATAAACCGAGAACATAGCTACTCAGTATATAATTGTTGAGTAAATCATTGAGTAAAGATTTTTGCAACTGCATTTCATCAGGTTTTATATCATGAGTTATAAGGGCCTACTGTAATTTCTTGTATCTTTTATGACTTTATTGCATTTTTCTGTTCCAGTCTAGCATTCATATAAAATTTTCCAATAAAATTGTGCAAAAATATGTAAATACACATTTTTCACAGTTACAATTGCCAAAGAATTGAATATTAAATGTACAAAAGTCATTTCAGAAGCAGTTCTTTGCCAAGAATCATGGTGTGCATTTTGGTCACTATTTTTCCTGTTATCTTTAATGTATATATTTAATTATAATCAATCAAAGAATCTTCATATGGAGTAGCAGAGTACCAATGTCATAGGGCCTCTGTAATATTAGCACAAGTCTGGTGGCTTAAAATAATAAAAAATTATTATTTTACAGTTTTGAGGAGGCCAATTTAGAATTAAGGTATTGTCAGACCCATACTCCCTCCAAAAATCCATCCTGGCCTCTTCTGGCTTCTGATAGCTTCATATATTCCTTGGTTTCTGGTGGCACAAATATAATCTCTACTTCCATCTTCACATGGCCTTCTCCCCTGTGACTCTATGTCTCAAGTCTCTGTCTACCTCTCTCTTATAAGGACATCTCTCATTGGATTTAGGGTCCACCCTAAATCTAGGATGATCTCATCTCAAGTACCTTAATTTAGTTACACCTTAAAAGACCATTTTTATAAATAGTCACACATAATTTCCTGACAGACATGGTTTGAGGGATCATAATTCAACCCACTATAGGCAGTAAAGATCATAATGGGGCATCTATTTCATTGCAGGAACAATTTTAGTGAGTAGCAGGAAAAAAAAAAAAAAAGAGCCATATTATTAGATTTAGGAAAGGTCTGTAGGTCAGCCAGAACATGAGAATAAATGAGGGCTACAGAATATTTACTTTCCTGCATATTTTCAGGAAACACATAAAGTGAGTGTGCTGAGTCAAGAACACAGTTAAGGGTTAAATAGTTATAGAGGTTACAGCAGTCATTACACCAAGAACTACTTCTGACTATCTAAGTTCTAGGAGCCTTCTTGGTAAGGATGAAAGAGGAAAGTGAAAAGGCTGCTTAAAACTCAACATTCAAAAAACTAAGATTATGGCATCCACTCCCATCACTTCATGGCAAATAGATAGGGAAAGTGGAAACACTAACAGATTTTATTTCCTTGGGCTCCAAAATCACTGCAGATAGTGACTGCAGCCATGAAATTAAAGGCCATTTGGTCCTTGGAAGAAAATCTATGACCAACCTAGACAGTATATTAAAAAGCAGAGACATCACTTGGCAGACAAATGGACAGAGAAAAGTGCATATAGACAAAGCTATGCTTTTTCCACTAGTCATCTATGGATGTGAGAGTTGGACCATAAAGAAAGCTGAGCACCAAAAAATTGATGCCTTTGAACTGTAGTGTTAAAGAAGACTCTTGAGAGTCTCTTGGACTGTAAGGAGATCCAACCAGCCAATCCTAAAGGAAATCAGCCCTGAATATTCATTGGAAAGACTGATGATGAAGCTGAAGCTCCACTACTTTGGCCATCTGACGAGAAGCGATGACTCTTTGGAAAAGACCCTGATGCTGGGAAAGACTGAGAGCAGGAGGAAAAGGGAGTGACAGAGATTAAGATGGTTGGATAGCTAGCATCACCAACTCAATGTACATGAATTCGAATGAACTCAGGGAGACAGAGAAGGACAAGGAAGCCTGGCGTGATGCAGGGTTTCCTGGGGTCAAAGAGTGGGACACAGCTTAGCGACTGAAGAACAACAAAGGAGCCTGCCTCATCTCCTGATCATAATAATATGATGTGAAAAAGCATATAAAATCAATTGCAATTAGAGAAAAGGAAACATTTTTTTAGCTATAGTAAATTGAAAAAAAAAGTTTCCTAGAGATGAGTTTCAGACAAGTGTATACAGCAAAGCAGACAACTGCTGAGGGAATCTTAAATGGACTTGCTATGCAGTTGCAAAACTGATGAAAATCACATTGATTTGACTTATATTCATTAGGAAGAACTTGGATATTTGTGGATCTATATTGCTTTGCCTGTCCTGTCTGATAATGGGGGTAAAGGCTAGAGTTAGATGATGAACTAAATAAGACATTGTTAAAACTGAAAAAGTGGTAATAAACCTAGGACCCTAATTAATAGTGGTTGTGGGAGTAAGGAGACTTGTAAAACATTCTTGCATTTTCTGTACATTTTGACTCATCTGAGATAAGGGGGATTTTACTCAGGGACTTGCTCTTTTTACAAAGGGTTAGAATAACTAGATATGTTTGGATTTCTTTTTAAGCTAATCCCAGTAGTTATAGCCCTGTTCCTCCACCATTCTGACTGATGCAGATATAAAATTTTCACCATTTAAGCCCAGTTCCTAGCTCTATTTAAGGACCTGCAGATCTCTGCCGGGGTCCAGCCTCGGCAGGATCCAGGGGGCACCCTCGGGATGAATGGCATCGGCGAGAGAGAGAAGAAATGTGAGACCAGCCTTGATAGGGCCAAGTCTGCCAGGGAGAGAGAGAGAGAGAGAGAGAGAGAGAGAGAGAGTGACCAGACGGGGGGTGCAGCCAAGGCCGGCAGAGTCTGGCAATGCTTAATTTTTTACCATGGCTTTTATACCCTAAGTTAGTACATTTCTAAGGGGAAGATAGTTTAACATTACATCAGCTTGTTCTTCACGAAACCAGGGTGTTTTCTGCATACTTCTTTGTTTATGAGGGTCTTGTAGATTATCTTTTGGCCTTGGGGCCTATTAACATTTTATGCAAGTCAGGTGAATGTAAACCTATTTTCTGTTTCTATGGTGACCTTAACTGAAAGGTAGCAGTCTCATAGGGCAACAGTACAGAGTAGAAGTATAACCTTGTTAATACAAAAATTAATCCTTCTGCAGAAGTTGTCAGTTGCATTTATCTAAGAAGTTTACCCCAGACTGACTCTGCGACTTTGGTGAGGCAGCCTCTGCCTAGCACTCCTGGCTGACAATTAACAACCATCTCATTGGCACCACACTAGAGCTAAGCTCTTATTTCTCTAGATCTTTATATTAACAATGGTTTCTATAACACAACCTTAGCACATTAAAAGCAAAAACACAGCAAGCAAAACACAGCAAGCAAATGTTAACCCAGTAGCTACTTTCAGAATAATTTTTCTTGTGTTTTCTAATAGGGCTTCCTCACCCCCCGAAGGGCTCTATGTCTGTTAGGGCCTTTATATGATCAGGTTCTTTATGTTATTTTATGATTAGAGTATTATAAGCAATCATGCATATTAGTACCAAGGGCATAAATGCATTTGCCAAACAAACTAAAATACCAGCAAAGGGGTTTAAATTAAAACACTCCTTTCACCCTGAATAATCTCATAAAATACCACCACCCGGGAAATTTTTTGAGTAAAGTTCTAAATTGATTCTTATTTGGGAAGAGATTGGGGAAGGCCTTCTGCCTGTGTCACAGAAATTAGGGAGTAGTCTATTGAGGCAGGCATCAGAAAGACAGATATCATCTTTAAGGTGAGCGCCGGGGGCAGCTTTTCGAAACCCCTGACAACCTGATCTGCCTTGCCTGTCAGGTTTTCTCCCTCATGACCTTGTCATGGGTAGGGTCTCATGTGTTGGCTCCTGGCAGATCTCCTCAGAAAAAGGTAGTGTAGGAAGGAAAAAAGTTAATTTGTTCTCAACTTCTAGGTCAGGAAAATTCAAGGAACTCCAAGCAGTGATAATGATTACAGCAGTGTTGTCCCTTACAGCTCATGATATAAAATCTATTAAGAATTAAATGGTTTCCATTTTTACACCTTGACACGCTCAACAGTTATATATTGAGTGACTATGTTCCTGGCTTATGGAAATTATAAACTAAATTCTTGTAAGAGTCATTAAAGTGAGAAAATCTATTTTAAATTTGTTACGCCTCTAGCCACATATTGGGTCATTATATTATAGGAAAAATGGAATCAGTGATATTATTAGGTGACAAAAAACAAAGAACTAAAAGAAAACGAAAGAAGAGAGAAAGGAAGGAAAAGGAAAGAGGAATATTAATGAACTCCATAATAATTTTTTATTGCTAAAATAACATGATATAATCACTAGTTATATCATGTTAAAACGATAAGCTACACAAGTAAGAAAGAGTGAATAATCTATAAAAATAAAGAATGATATAATTGTGACTTTGAAATTCTCAACAGATCAAATAGAAAACATTATTTACTTTGGAATTGCGGGTTAAATGCATTTCTTTGTTTGTTTGTTTAATGAGTCCCTTACTAAAAGAAAAATGTGTAATCCTATGATTCAATTTATTTGAGGCAGGAAATTGTTCATTAAGAATTTTCCTTGCTGAAAATTTCTATTAAAAAATGAGAACAAAATATGTCCCTGGTTTTGTTTTGTTTTGTTTTTTGGTTATTTAGAATGAACACATTAATTTATTTATGTGTATAATCTCATTTAAAAATCCTAATTGTGGGCAAGGATTCAGAATTTACTTTACTGAAAACTACATGAAGAACCAAGAGGAAAAATAACTAGCAGAAATAGAGATTTGAATTTGGATAAATCGTCTCCTACATGAATATTCTTATATCATGCTCAGGACACAGAATTATTTATTATTGGCAAATGAGCAGCAAACATAATAAGGTACATAAAAATGTGATGACTGCCTAAGGAAACAGAATAAAACATGTTGTTAGAGTAAGACATGCATGGACTTTTTTGAAGTTTCTCATATATCTCCAAGAAATAAAGTGATTCTTTTCACATAATTAGTATGATGGTGACATATATATATATATATATATATATATATATATATATACATGTACATGTATATATATATATATATATATATATATATGATCGTGGATTTATAAGTACCTATCTGAAAAGCCTTTGACTGTATGGATCACAATAAACTGTGGAAAATTCTTCAAGAGATGGAAATACCAGACCACCTGACCTGCCTCTTGAGAAACCTGTATGCAGGTCAGGAAGCAACAGTTAGAACTGGACATGGAACAACAGACTGGTACCAAACAGGAAAAGGAGTACGTCAAGGCTGTATATTGTCACCCTGCTTATTTAACTTCTATGCAGAGTACATCATGAGAAACACTGGGCTGGAAGAAGCACAAGCTGAAATCAAGATTGCCGGGAGAAATATCAATAACCTCAGATATGCAGATGACACCACCCTTATGGCAGAAAGTGGAGAAGACCTCAAAAGCCTCTTGATGAAAGTGAAAGAGGAGAGTGAAAAGTTGGCTTAAAACTCAACATTCAGAAAACTAAGATCATGGCATCTGGTCCCATCACTTCATGGGAAATGGAGGGGAAACAGTGTCAGACTTCATTTTTTTGGGCTCCAAAATCACTGCAGATGGTGACTACAGCCATGAAATTAAGCGATGCTTACTCCTTGGAAGGAAAGTTATGACCAACCTAGATAGCATATTAAAAAGCAGAGACATTACTTTGCCAACAAAGGTCCGTCTGGTCAAGGCTATGGTTTTTCCCATGGTCATGTATGGATGTGAGAGTTGGACTGTGAAGAAAGCCGAGCGCCGAAAAATGGATGCTTTTGAACTGTGGTGTTGGAGAAGACTCTTGAGAGTCCCCTGGACTGCTCGGAGATCCAACGAGTCCATCCTAAAGCAGATCAGTCCTGGGTGTTCACTGGAAGGACTGATGCTGAAGCTGAAACTCCAATACTTTGGCCACCTCATGCAAAGAGTTGACTCATTGGAAAAGACCCTGATGCTGGGAGGGATTGGGGGCAGGAGGAGAAGGGGATGACAGAGGATGAGATCGCTGGATGGCATCACCGACTCGATGGACATGAGTTTGAGTAATCTCCGGGAGTTGGTGATGGACAGGGAGGCCTGGCATGCTGCGATTCATGGGGTTGCAGAGTCGGACACGACTGAGCGACTGAACTGAACTGAACTGATCTGAAAACGATTAAGAACTCATTCTTGTCTAGTGCTGTCCTAATTGATTTCCAGTGCTAATTTACCTACTGCTCAAAACGGCCCTATGAAATAAAATGATTATCTCTATTGCACACATAAAGCTAGAGAGACACAAAAATAGGAACTAATCTGCCCACAGCTGCACAGATAGCTGGTGGATGAGTAAAGAAAGGGTAATAGAAGAGAGAAAAAGAGAACATATTTGCTGAAAGTGTTGTGGGATAGGAGGGAAAATAGGATAAATAGCTTCTTTTCTTAAAGCTCCCTTAGACTTTCATAAAATATGAGATCCACTGAGACTAAATCAGGTAGATTTTTCAGCATCTTCTGATATTGGTGTTTTCACGTGTCATTTATTTATGAATCAATAGACAAAAATGATAACTAATATAAAAATTTTATGTTAGTATCTTACCACTTTTTATGTACCAGGCACCTTCTAGAAACTGAAATAAAAATACTTTCCCTGGGGAGGGATCTGTTAAAATATATGCTGTTCAAAATATATCAAATAAAATTATAAAAAATTATCTTAGTATATTTACTATAAATCATTATTTTTTAATACTTTGAAGTCATTTTCTTTTTCAATTATTGACCATTTGTAACACTCCTATAAATAAAGCAGGTCTTTGTATTCACTTAAAAATGATGAATCACAAATTTAGAGGTCAGTGGCTTCCCCAAAACCTGGCAAAACCAAAGAAAGCAAACAATAAAAAAAAAACCAAATTCTAGATTCTTGATTCCATATTTAATTCAGAATTGTTTAGATTTAATTCTTCTGAGGAAAAACTTTCTAGCTTCAGCCATGAGTTCATACAATAATTGTTCTAAGTGGTCTGCAGAGACATTTGAAAATTTATCATATAAAAAGTACTTATTATAAAATGGATCAAGTCAGAGTGTATTCTACAGTGAATTTTAATTTAAGATTTGAAAAAATGTTTATGAGAATTCCATGACAGAGGAGCCTGGCAGACTATAATCCATGGGGTTACAGAGTTGGGCATGACTGAGTGATTAACTTTCCTTCCACTTTTTTTCACTTAATGGACATCAGACTAAATAATTTTCTTAGAGGGAAAATTAAAATAAAGAGCTCATAATGTTTGAACCATAAGCCAAAATAATAAAAATATACTGCATGTTTCCCAAATTTAGTTAATTCTATAAAGGTAATACTTTATATATGATTTACTAAAATCTGTACACATTTCTTAACTTGGAAAGACACAGTATAAAAAATATGTCCAGATATTTATTTACACAAACACACACACACATATACATGTTCACTCTCCTTCTACATTCTATAATATTCCACACAATGTTACTAAAAATGTCGAATCTGAATGAATTTATTATTATTCTAGGACTCTGAGTCTTTAAACTTTCTAATATGCTTGTGCCTAAATAATTCACCAAGCAGCTTAAACACAAGATTATATCTCAGATCCAATAGATGTGGACCTCTACCCTTTCATTTGTAATGAAGAGCAGATTAAAGATTTCACTAATGAAAATGATTGAGATAATCCAGAAAAGCTAAAACAGACTTTCCCAATAAACAAGCCAGCTTTAAACACTGTTAATCTGATGAGGCTAGAGAGGGTTTAATTAAAATTCTATCTCCCATTTATCTAATATTCATGAGTAAAATCGCTCCTCAAACACCTTTTTCTTTAACATGATTCTTTTCCCCTCCTTTGGTGATGAATGGGAAAAAAAAAAAAAAATGGAACTGAAATAGACCAAAACCACTTCAGTAGCTCTATTATTACTATAATTTTTGGTAGAAATCACAGGACTGAGTTGGTAATTAAGATCAAAGTCTGTTCAGTAACTTCTTTGGGTCTCCCATGTGTGATTGAGGGTAATATAATGTGAGAAGTTTATACATGTTTTATTCTCTGTGTAACTACTCAGTGCTACTAGATACTGCAGGATGTAGAGTAACAACACCTACTTGTTTATTTGATTCTCAAGTTAGCAATTCTAGCAGGTGATATGTATTAATAGTAAGGAAATAAAGGTGGTTACTAGGACTTGGGTCAACAGACTGGTTCCAAGTTGGGAAAGGAGTACATCAAGGCCATATATTGTCACCCTGCTTATTTAACTTATAAGCAGAGTAAACCATGAGAAACGCTGGGCTGGATGAAGCACAAGCTGGAATGAAGATTGCTGGGAGAAATGAGATATGCAGATGACACCACCCTTATGTCAGAAAGTGAAGAACTAAAGAGCCTCTTGATGAAAGTGAAAGAGGAGAGTCAAAAAGTTGGCTTAAAATTCAACATTCAGAAAACTAAGATCAGGGCATCCGGTCCCATCACTTCATGGCGAATAGATGGGGAAACAATGGAAACAGTGACAGAGTTTACTTTTTGGGACTCCAAAATCACTGCAGATGGTTACTGCAGCTATGAAATTAAAAGACACTTGCTCCTTGGAAGAAAAGCTATGACAAACCTAGACAGCATATTAATAAGCAGAGACATTACTTTGCCAGCAAAGTTTCATCTGGTTAAAGCTATGGGTTTTCCAGTTATCATGTATGGATGTGAGAGTTGAACTATAAAGAAAGCTGAGCACCGAAGAATTGATGTTCTTGAACTGTGGTGTTGGAGAAGACTCTTGAGAGTCCCTTGGACTGCAAGGAGATCTAACCAGGCCATCCTAAAGGAAATCAGTCCTAAATATTCATTGGAGTGACTGATGCTGAAGCTGAAACTCCAACACTTTGGCCACCTGACGCGAAGAACTGACTCATTGGAAAAGATCCTGATGCTGGGAAAGATTGAAGGCAGGAGAAGGGGATGACAGAGGATGAGATGGTTGGATGGCATCACCAACTGGATTAACATGAGTTTGAACAAGCTCCAGGAGTTGTTGATAGACAGGGAAGCCTGGCATGCTGAAGTCTATGGGGTCTCAAAATTTAGACACGACTGAGTGACTGAACTTAACTGAAATGAGACTCATGTTTAAATTTATATTAAGGTGACAAGATGGCAAACAGGAATATTTCATAATTAATCCAAGTCTTCAATGATAGTAAATTCTGGTTAAAAGAACAAAATTTAGGTTTTTACTAGCTGAACTCTCTACCTGCTAAATACTTTCATGGAATCTTTTATAACTTAGGAATGTCTAAATAACACTTCTCAAATGTGAGAATGTCTAAAATTTTCTGTTAAAAATGTGAGACCTCAGTATTCATTTACTGTTCTTAAAACGGGGATATGGTAGGTGAATTTGACATTTGGATATGATACATTCTAGAGTACAGAAAATATTTATGCACTAATTACAAATATGTGCTTCCCTGGTGGCTCAAATGGTAAAGAACCTGCCTGCAATGAAGGAGACTCAGGTTTAATTCCTGGGTCAGGAAGATCCCCTGGAGGAAGACATGGAAACACAATCCAATATTCTTGCTTGGGAAAACCCATGGACAGAAGAGCTTGGCAGGCTACATAGGCCCTCTGACAAGTCAGGGAAGTTGTACCAAAGCATCCTTTTAATCTTTTTGATGGAATCTCTTTGAATTATTCAAGTGCAATTCTTCATTTTATAGATACAGATTGATAAACCAGTAATTATCTCTTCTTTCTCTTACTGAAGAATGTCTTTATTTATGCTTGATCTTCTAAACCAGTGCAAATGCTTTTGAGAACTAATTTTTTTAAAAAGACAAAACAATAAACAAAAAGTCTAACAAAAACTCCTTTGAACCTGTCTCTTCTATCATCCATATCCTGTTTTTCTCTTTCCTTTTTTGACCAATCTTCTTGACATGTAACTTAAAGCCATTTCCCTACTTTTCTTTCTATTCTTTTAATTTTTCTTATTTTTTTCATTCTCAATCAACTGCAGTCTGGCCTTTTCCTCTACCACACGTGTGAAACTCTAACATCAAGAGTCATCAATATCCTCCTAACTGACAAACATAGATCTTTTAATTACTGTACTTTTTCTTAACATATTAAAAAACATTCAGCTTCATTAACTAACATATTAAGTTCCCATATAGTCTAAATAAAACCTTTCAAAAGCCACCCTATAATCTTTGATCAACATATGGGAATTTGGAATTAACAGATACACACTACTCTATATAAAATGAATAAACAACAAGGACCTACTGTATAACACAAGGGACTGTGTTCAATATCTTATAAAAACCTATAATTGAAAACAATATGATAAAGAATATACTACTCTCTCACAACATACACAAAAGGAGATTCAGAATGGATTAAATATTTATATGTAAGACCCGAAATCATGACTTCTAAAATAAAATATAGGCAGTACTTTCTTTGACATCTACCATAGTAATATGTTTTTTGGATATGTCTCCTCAGGCAAGGGAAACAAAAGCAAAAATAAACAAATGAGACCGTATCAAACTAAAAAGCTTTTTCCCAACAAAGGAAACTGTCAACAAAATGAAAAGGCTACCTATTGAAAGGGAGAAGATATTTGCAAAGTATTTATCTTATAAGGGGTTAATATCCAAACTATACAAGAACTCTTACAAGTCAGCATTAAAATAATGCAAACAGTCCCTACATTTTGAAGCACTATCCAAGTTTCCATGACTTTAATACCTGGGCCCATGTTGTCATCAGAATACAAGATTTCTATCAACAGTAGATGCATTTGCCTTTACTACTGCTCATTAAAGTTTTACAAATATTTAATCAGGCCTAAATCTTTGACTGCTAGGAGATCAAACCAGTCAGTCATAAGGGAAATCAGTCCTGAATATTCATTGGAAGGACTTTTGTTGAAGCTGAAGATCTAAGAATAGACTCATTAGAAAAGACCCTGATGCTGGGAAAGATTGAAGGCAGGAGGAGAAGGGGACAACAGAGGATGAGATAGTTGGATGGCATCACTGACTCAATGGACATGCATTTGAACAAGTTCCAGGAGCTGGTGACAGACAGGGAAGCCTATTGTGCTGCAGACCATTGGGTCGCAAAGAGTCAGACACAACTGAGCAACTGAACTGAACTGAAGTCTTTGAATATATTTGAGTATCAGATGTGATTTTTCAACTTCAGTTCATAGAAACTCCAACCTTCCAATTGCTCAGGCAACAAAAAATGTATACTTGTCTTTAATTTACTCTTTGTTTTTAACCACCCACATCCATTTGATCAGGAAATTTCCTTCACACTACCCTCAACTGTAGTTGAGGGTACACTACCCAGTACCTAATACCATCTCATCTCCTACACTGCTATGACTGCTATGACTTCAATACTAGACAACATCAGTTCTCACTTGGGTCATTCCAATAGTCTCCAGCCTCCAAATTGGACTCCTTGCTTCAGATCTTGCTCATATTTATTCTATTCCTAAAACAGCCACTTGAGTTATCCTTTTTAAAGATAAGTGTAAAAGAGAGAAAGGAAGAGGAATTTAAAAGAGTTGCTCATTCAATGTAGATAATTCATGAAGCAATCATTTAGAATACCCAAGCTAAACAATAGATTTCAATGTTAAATAGGGTATTAAAACACACAAACACACCAACTGACAAGTTGGCAATTTCCAGAAATATGAAGGTGATGAAGGGACCAGTGATGCTTGCAATTGAAGAGTCCCAGGCAAAAGGAGTAATAGCTATAAAAACCCTGATAGAGAACTATGCTTCTGATTGATATTAAAAAAAAAAAAAAAGAGGTCTTAGTGACTGGAGCAGAAGGGATTTGACTGAAATGTTTGAATGAGCAACCTATGTGGATCTTTGTAGGCTGCTCTAAGATTTTTGTTTTTTAGTCTATGTGAGATGAGAAGATTCACAGAGAATGAAGTGAGGAGGTATCTATCTATCTATTTGTTCTTAATTGTTCTCTTCCATTATACACTGTATGGTACTTGAGTTCAAAGACTGTTTTATTCATCTTGTCCCTAGAATAATGCCCAACACATAGTTATGAAATAACTTTTTGGCAAATATAAATGTGTCTGTCAATTTTTTAAAAAGCAAAAAAAAAAAAAAAGTGAAGAGATTAAGTCCAAAATGGGACAGTTAAAATATTTAATGTTATGTATTTTTAATTATAAAATAAAATTATATGTTAAAATTACAAAATTTTTATTCTTACATAATTTTTTCCCTATGGTGAGGCATTACCATGCCAATTTTTCACATCAGGGAGTTATACAAAAACTGACCTGATGAAAGCTTTGGGATTGGCATTTTGTTAGTTACTGCAGCTTAACTAACCAATGTCAAAAATTAGCTGAGTTTGTGTTTGGGGCAATTTGCAACAAATTATTGAGTTTTTCAGGAATTAAAGCCTCTTAAGATAACAAAAAATGTAAAATTTTGAAATAAATGAACATGTATATTTTTTACTGAATTTTTATTATATTTTCCTCTGATTTAAATCTAATTTCAATCATTGTCAGTAGGGATTACTATCATTAATGTCTTCATATGTACTTTTTTTTTTTCAAATGGGAACACTTTCATTAAATTCAGATATAATTTGATATCATTCTATACCTAAGTCTGCAAATCTTTTTCTACAGGATAGATGGGGTGGCAAAGAGTTGGACATGACTCAGCGTGGACACACCAGTGAGCCTTCTAAGCACTCTACCTGAAGTCCCATTTATTTATTTCAAGTTTTTTCCTACCCTTGCTAACAGGAACACAGATTTGCAGCCCAGTGAGCTCTGGTGATTTACCCTCTTCTTTTTGCTGTATCCTCTCAATACTCTCTTTCTTGCCTTGAGCATGTATATTCATAGCTATGTGCTGGTCAGTACTCAACTGAAGTCCAGAAGGGAGTGCTCTGGAGCTCTCCTGATCCAGCTCTCTGTGCAGCTCTTCCTTCTCCATGCAGTTCTTTCTCTTCACAGTTCACAGGGATCCGCTCTGTAGTGTCTGAACATCTGGTAATCTGAAAATCTCACTTTAATGTCCTCAGTTTAGTGAGACTTCAGGGTTCTGTTTGGATTACCCTTCCCAGTTTTGTGGCCTGGGGACTCTCTTAAAGCAATAAACAAGAAATTGTAGGTATCACCTTTTTTCATCTTTCCCAGCCATTGTTCTGTGTTATCTTTTATCCAATGTCTGAATCTATTTTTTTTTTTTTTTCATATATCTTGTCTAAAGCAGGAGACTAAAACCCAGTCCTTGCTACTTCACCATGGTCTCTGAAAAGGAAATCTGTAATCAAATTTAAATTTGTAATGAAATGAATGTTGAAAGTCAACCTGAGATAATAGTTTTACTAAAGTTTATCTGTCACTTTATATTTTCCATTAATTAAAATGAAATTATATATACCAAAGGAACTGATTTTTTTTTTTTTAACTGAGGGTAGAAGGTCTTCAGCCTCAAATACCTAACAGATAGGGAAGGTGTTTTCACTGCAATTGGTGTGGAAGATAAATGTTCTAAACTCAAATATATAGGATTGAGTCTGTAAATACCCTGAGGCATCTATTAATTTGAGAATACTCTGAATCAAATTATTGTTTAATTTTGAAAGAAAACGTGCAGACACAGCAAGGACCTGTTACATTTACTATGTTAGCTGAGTTGTTAGTGCAGACATTTTACGTCATCTATGTATTACAGCAGTAGCCTGCTAATATAGCTCCCAAATTCAAACTGGCTCCTTAATCCAGTCTTTGGGCAGCCACCAAAGCCATTTTATGCTTTCAACCAGCCGCCATTTTATGCTTTCAAGCAGCCGCCAAATGCTTCCCTCCCCCCCACTTTGTTTCTTCTTTCTGTATTATTTTTGATGGAGTAAAACATATTTTATTACCTCTCTGATAAAAGCCATTCAGGATCTTCCTATTTCACATAAATTAACTCCTAAATTATCAAGAAGACATACTTTGCATTATTTGTCTACTTATTTAAATTAATTTATATTTTGTTCCTCTTATTATATCATCTTTTAAACTAACTTGTAATTTTTATTATCCTGTTGCATCTCCTTGTTTGATTATTAGCTATACTTGTCTGGGTAATAAATTTATAATCGATTAGGCTTTAGAGTATACACCATTCACTGATTACCATCTTCTTTTAAGTAATATTCTCTCTAGTCTTTCCCATTCTATTGTTTTCCTGGTATGTACCTAACAGAAGCAGAAGATATTAAGAAGAGGTGGCAAGAATACACAGAAGAACTGTACAGAAAAGATCTTCACGACCCAGATAATCAAGATGGTGTGATCACTCACTTAGAGCCAGACATCCTGGAATGTGAAGTTAAGTGGGCCTTAGGAAGCATCGCTATGAACAAAGCTAGTGGAGGTGATGGGATTCCAGTTGAGCTATTTAAAATCCTAAAAGATGATGCTGTGAAAGTGTTGCACTCAATATGCCAGCAAATGTGGAAAACTCAGCAGTGGCCACAGGACTGGAAAAGGTCAGTTTTCATTCTAATCCTAAAGGAAGGCAATGCCAAAGAATGCTCAGACTACTGTACAATTGCACTCATCTCACGCACTAGTAAAGTAATACTCAAAATTTTCCAAGCCAGGCTTCAACAATACATGAACAATGACCTTCCAGATGTTCAAGCTGGTTTTAGAAAAGGCAGAGGAACCAAAGATCAAATTGCCAACATCTGCTGGGTCATTGAAAAAGCAAGAGAGTTCCAGAAAAACATCTATTTCTGCTTTATTGACTATGCCAAAGCCTTTCACTGTATGGATCACCAGAAACTGTGGAATATTCTGAAAGAGATGGGAATACCAGGCACCTGATCTGTCTCTTGAGAAATCTGTATGCAGGTCAGGAACCAACAGTTAGAACTGGACATGGAAAAACAGACTGGCCCCAAGTAGGAAAAGGAGTATGTCAAGGCTGTATATTGTCACCCTACTTATTTAACTTGTATGCAGAATACATCATGAGAAAAGCTGGACTGGCGGAAGCACAAGCTGGAATCATGATTGCTGGGAGAAATATCAATAACCTCAGACATGCAGATGGCACTACCCTTATGGCAGAAAGTGAAGAAAACCTAAAGAGCTCTTGATGAAGGTGAAAGAGGAGAGTGAAAAAGTTGGCTTAAAGCTCAACATTCAGAAAACTAATATCATGGTGTCTGGTCTCATCACTTCATGGGAAATAGATGGGGAAACAGTGGAAACAGTGACAACATTATTTTTGGGGGGCTCCAAAATCACTGAAGACGGTGACTGCAGCCATGAGATTAAAAGAGGCTTACTCCTTGGAAGGAAAGTTATGACCAACCTAAACAGCATATTGAAAAGCAGAGACATCACTTTGTCAACAAATGTCCATCTAGTCAAGACTATGGTTTTTCCAGTAGTCATGTGTGGATGTGAGAGTTGGACTATAAAGAAAGCTGAGCACAGAAGAATTGATGCTTTTCAACTGTGGTGTTGGAGAAGACTCTTGAAAGTCCCTTGGACTGCAAGGAGATCCAACCAGTCCATCCTAAAGGATATCAGTCCAGAATATTCATTGGAAGGACTGATGTTGAAGGTGAAACTCCAACATTTTGGCCACCTGATGTGAAGAGCTGACTCATCTGAAAAAGACCCTGATGCTGGGAAAGATTGAAAGCAGGAGGAGAAGGGGATGACAGAGGATAAGTTGGTTGGATGGATGTGAGTCCATCAATGGACTAAATGGACATGAGTTTAAGTAAACTCTGGTAGTTGGTGATGGATAGGGAGGCCTGGCATGCTGCAGTCCATGCGGTCACAAAGAGTCAGACACGACTGAGTGACTGAACTGAACTTTAAGCAATATACCAGTTCAGATAAAATGTAAGAACTTGATAAAACTATATATTTATTCTTTCCTTCTTCCAGGATCTGTGCTATTGAAGATTTCAGGAAGAAAAATGATTCCAGATAATAATCTGAATCAACAGGAGAAAATAGAACTGGAAATGGTAAGTGTGTGGGCAATTTTTTTTTTTTTTTAAATGAGAGATAATTGACTGTTTAACACAAAAGTAACAGCAGGATCCTGCATTCTTAAACTGTACTTTGTGTACCTCTTGTCCCATATTCAGCTCCTCAAAGACACCAGGAATTTCTTACTTTAGTTAAGCTGTTCTTTCTGCTTGGAGATACTGCATCCATATTTCATACAAAAGCACTCACATTTGCTCTGGCTTATCTTTTTGTTTGTAAAGTCTCAGCTTAACTTTCATTTCCCTAAACAAACCTTTTCAATTATTCTCACTGTAGCAATTCCCCACTCAGTATTCTTTACCACTAGTTTGCTCAGTCCCACTTTTCACAACTTGTAGTGTTATACTTGGCTTCTTTGTTGTTCCTCAGTTGCCAGTCATACTCACCTCTTTGCAACCCCATGGACTGCAGCACGCCAGGCCTCCCTGTCCCCCACCATCTCCTGGAGTTTGCCCAAGTTCATGGTCATTGCTTTGGTGATGTCATCCAGCCCTCTCATTCTCTGATGCCCTCTTCTCCTTCTGCCCTCCATCTTTCCCAGCATCAGGGTCTTTTCCATTGGGTCATCTGTTTGCATCAGATGACCAAAATACTGGAGCTTCAGCTTCAGGATCAGTCCTTCCAGTGAGTATTCAGGGTTGATCTCCCTTAAGACTGATTGGATAGCCTCCAAGTAGTAAAAATAAATGGGAAAAAAAAGACTGATTGGTCTGATCACCACATGTTTTTAATATGTCTTGTTACTAGCTCTATAATTTCCATGAGAACAGGAAACATTACATTGTCATTGTTCAAGAATCTAAACAATGTTTGTGAAGTACTCATTGAATAATTGTAGAATATACGCAGGATGTGCTTTGAAATTATTTCCTTTGAAGTTTGTTTTCCTGTTAAGACACTCTTAAAAAGCCCTAAGAATTAATGTTTAACTTACTCAACATTATGTAATGGGTCATGTGAAGTTATTTAATATTCTTTACTTTGTATTTTGTTCTACCTATAAAACAAGCATTACAAAACAGGCCAGTGACTTTTATTTTTAGCATGCTTTCAGAACCTAGAAGAAAAATTACCATAACATTTTTAATACTCTTGCACTTCTTTGAAGTGACCCTGTCACTTCATGTGATGTTGATCTCTCAGTGTTTCAGCACTTAAAGCTGTTTTTTGGTTTGTTGCCAAAAGAACCACCATGGGGATTTATACTGGCAACCTCTTAAAAAATATACAGAACATTTCCAAAAATAAGATATACCTTGGGGCAATTCAAATCATTGTGTCACTTGTGATGAAAAGGCTATGTACTGATATGACATTATATATACTCTCAGGGTTGATAATTGGTAAGTTTGACAGTCAACTGACTAGTTAACCTCCACAAGAGGATGTCAATGGACATCACAACCACATAGACACAAACGATATCGTTTTGCAGTCAGGGGCTGCAGATACAACATAAAACCTGTAGCATGGGAAGAGATGAATAGAATGATTAGCAAGATACGTAATGAAAAGGCAAGCATATATTTAGAGACTTCCCGAATGATATCATGGCCCATATGAGAAGAATAAGAAATTGTCAAATCTCTTTTGCTGACCAGCACTTGAGGTTAAATTCTTTTCACACGTATAGATTGCATGCAATGTTTCTTCAAGTGAGAGTCTATTTGCACTTCAGAATGTTTTATGTAATCACTTAGACAATTATGTATTTCTCAAAAGTAATCATGTATCTATCAAAACTAAGCCATATGTTCAAATTGGTAATCTGGTAAAAACATCTCTCCCTAGAAAATATATTTTGAATAAATGAATTAATTAATGATGAACATTATTAGTAAGATTAAAACTAAAAGCAAGGCAAAATCTAGGATTAATGACAAACTATCACAAAGGAGCAAAAGTCAGAATTAAATGAATGTATGTCAGTATTTTAGGATATTATTTATATGTTTTGAAATTTTATTGGAAATGTACCAATTATAGTCAAAAGAACATATGGAAAATTTATAAATGAATTTAAGTTTAATTTTGTATAATAGCTGTAGAATCTTGAGGAGTGATGATTTGGCTTGGGTAACTAGCAGAATCCAGCATGATCAGGAATGACTAAAAAAATTGCTAAAGTGGCAACTAAAATCAAATTATGTTTATTGAATATCAACTTATTCCAGCTTTTCTGTGGTTATCTCTGTGTGTGCCAACCCCTGCCCCCGCCCCCCCCGCCCCCGCAGGCAGCATAGTCTTGCCTTCCACTGGACCAAATATTAAAAAATTTTTATTACAATTATCTGTGGAGCATTCTAGGATTCAGAACAGTCATACACTTAATTTAGGAGGTGAGGTGGTTATCAAGGCTTTGGTGAGCATAAAGAGCCTTTAAAACTGTAACTTTGACAAATACTCATATCTCCAATACTTTGGTCACCTGATGCAAAGAGCCGATTCATTGGAAAAGACCCTGATGCTGGGAAAGATTGAAGGAAAAAGGAGAAGGGGACGACAGGGGATGAGATCATAGACAGAATCAGTGGACATGAATTTGAGCCAACTCTGGGAGATAGGGAAGAACAGGGAAGCCTGGTATGCTTCAGTCCATGGGCACCCAAAGAATTGGACATGACTTAGCAACTAAACAACAACTCATCTCCTGGAAGAGAACATGAAGAGAAAGACAGTTTTGTATTTTTTAAAATCATCTCTTCATGTATCAATTCAGTTCAGTCACACAGTCGTGTCTGACTCTTTGCCACCCCATGAACTGCAGCATGCCAGGCCTCCTGGTCCATCATCAACTCCCAGAGTTTACCCAAACTCATGTCCATTGAGTCAGTGATGCCATCCAACCACCTCATCTTCGGTCATCCCCTTCTCCTCCTGCCTTCAATCTTTCCCAACATCAGAGACTTTTCAAATGAGTCAGCTCTTCACATCAGGTGGCCAAAATGTTGGAGTTTCAGCTTCAACATCAGTCCTTCCAATGAACACCCAGGACTGATTTCCTTTAGGATGGACTGGTTGGATCTCCCTGCAGTCCAAGGGACTCTCAAGAGTCTTCTCCAGCTCCACAGTTGGAGCATCAATTCTTTGGCGCTCAGCTTTCTTTATAGTCCAACTCTCACATCCACACATGTGAGAACTGGAAAAACCACAGCCGTGACTAGACGGACCTTTGTTGACAAAGTGATGTCTCTGAGTTTTAATATGCTGTCTAGGTTGGTCTTAACATTCCGTCCAAGGAGTAAGCGTCTTTTAATTTCATGGCTGCAATCACCATCTGCAGTGATTTTGGAGCCCCACAAAAATAAAGTCAACCACTATTTCCATTGTTTCCCCATCTATTTCCTATGAAGTGATGGGGTGACCAGAGGCCATGATATTAGTTTTCTGAATGTTGAGCTTTAAGCCAACTTTTTTTTTTCTATTCAGCATTTTTTATTTTTTTTCTATTTATTTTTATTAGTTGGAGGCTAATTACTTCACAACATTGCAGTGGGTTTTGTCATACATTGATATGAATCAGCCATAGAGTTACACGTATTCCCCATCCCGATCCCCCCTCCCACCTCCCTCTCCATCCGATTCCTCTGGTTCTTCCCAGTGCACCAGGCCCGAGCACTTGTCTCATGCATCCAGCCTGGGCTGGTGATCTGTTTCACCATAGATAATATACATGTTTCAATGCTGTTCTCTCAAAACATCCCACCCTCGCCTTCTCCCACTGAGTCCAAAATTCTGTTCTGTACATCTGTGTCTCTTTTTCTGTTTTGCATATAAGGTTGTCATTACCATCTTTCTAAATTCCATATATATGTGTTAGTATACTGTATTGGTCTTTATCTTTCTGGCTTAATTCACTCTGTATAATGGGCTCCAGTTTCATCCATCTCATTAGAACTGATTCAAATGAATTCTTTACTTTTTAACTCTCTTCTTTCACTTTTATCAAGAGGCTCTTTAGACCTTCTTCACTTTCTGCAATAAGGGAGGTGTCATCTGCATATCTGAGGTTATCGATATTTCTCACAGCAATCTTGACTCTAGCTTGTGCTTCATCCAGCCCAGTGTTTCTCATGATGTACTCTGCATAGAAGTTAAATAAGCAGTGTGGCAATATAGAGTCTTGACCTACTCTTTTCCTATTTGGAACTAGTCTGTTGTTACATGTCCAGTTCTAACTGTTGGTTCCTGACCTGTGTACAGGTTTCTTATGAGGCAGGTCAGATGTATATAGACATGTTGAATTTTCAGGGACTTGCAAAAGGGAAAAACACAACCCAAGCTAACTCTATTGTGCATCATGAAATCTATAAGGTCCTTTGAGAAATAATATCCTGTCTTATTCAGTGCATTCCTTTAGTTTATAATAAATATCTAAAACATAGCTACCAGTTATCAAAGACCTTGAAGGAATTAAGCAGCAGAAACAAAAGGAGGAAAAAGTCTGTGTTACAGGTCATAAGAGATTACCATCTTACATTTTTTTTCATGTTACTGAAATTAATTTTGATCTATTAAATAACTTGCATGCCATCTAATTGCTTAGAACATACTTTGTTGAATATATTGCATTTATTCTAGATTCTCTAAGTCCTGTGATTTTATAATTCATTGTTACTGAATCCAACCTTGGTCTTTTCATTCACATATAGTAAAGCCAATCAGCTGACACTAGATCGAAGTGAAGTAAAGCGTAGCATTTAATGCAGAGCGTTAAGCAAGGAATCCAGGCACCTAGCACTCAAAAGGTCCAAATTCCTGGGTGGTTTTCAGGGAGAGAATTTTAAAGACAGGCTGAGGGAGGGGTTGTTGAGTATTGACTAACTGGTGGACATTCTTCTTCTTGGTTTATGGTGAGGTCATCAGGAGTCAACATAAATAACCTTGTGCTTCCAACTAATCTGGAGTCTCTGTTAACTTCTTCCATCTGGTGGGCATTTCAGTAGCTGCAAAACTACTCCAAGGATACATCTCAGAACATTACCTATAATTCTTGAGGAGGAACTAAAGGTCCCTGACTTTAATGGTTTAATGGTTAAACTATTATTATTTTGTCTGGCTTGACTGTTTTCCTTTGTTTATGCATTTGCTCATTTATCTGATTAAATTTATTCTTTGGAAGTTGAAGAAGTCCTTGGAAGCTAAAGACTTTCCACAAACAAGAGGCAAGCAGAGGACTGCGGTGGAGCTCTGTCTCAGAAAGACCCCCATAGGGTCTTGTTTGGTTAAAAGAGGTGGATATATAAACATGAATATTGAACACTTTGTACCTTATATGTTATTAACGCATTCAATAGACTTTTAACTTGATATTTGTAATTGAAATGCTATAGCTAATGTATACTTATCAGAAGACAAAATCATGTTTTTCTACTAGGGAACATAAATTCCATAATAAATTATTAACATTTATAATTTTGTTGTTAATTAACAATTTGATAGATGTTTCTTTTTAAAGACTCTTTGTTCAGTATTGGAATATATGTTTTATTTTTTTACAATTCAATTTTTTTTTCAAAGTGTGACTGAAAGCAAATGCATGTGTAAAAGTTAAAGGAAAACAAAACATTGAAATAACATGTCTAAAATCTAGACATATATACAATGTCTGAAAATATGTACCAGCATTCAATGTGATGCTTAAACTAGGAAATATCTAAGTTTTATATTATATTTAATTATGAAATTGACATAATTTGTTAACATGGTGTTATATTTAAGAATATATGCTTAGTGATAGAGTTCAGTGTTCAAACTGCTTCCTTGTCTCTTTTTGTCTCTAAGATTTGAAACAATTGATGAATTCCTCTGGGTTCTTCCTGATCTTTTAAATTAGGTTGATCACATCACAAACACTGAGAACTTATGAAGATCCAAGAAACATTTTAAGTTTCTCTAATTGGTGCTACAATGTGTTAACAAGTATTATTGTTGATGCTAACTATGTATCCTCACTATGTCCAATTTCCTATAAGGTTTGACTGTATAAAAAGCATGAATAAAAGTGCTAGGCACAACTAGGAGAATCAAAAAGAGTAATGGATAAAAATTTGATTGTTTTATTGTATGGGACAAGTGATACTGATGAACATTTCATTTGTTATTCTAGCAAGTATTTAAAAATCATGCCTAACCACTAAAAGAATATAAATAGAAAGTATAACTCAAAATAAAGAAGGAAAACTGAAAAAAATTTAGGGTATATTATTGTATCAAAAAAGACAGTACATGAAGAAAAACTGTTTAGGTAAATCCATAATGCTTACAAACTGGACAATATAATACTATGATGAAATAACTGTTTCAGAGCTTGCATTATTTTCTAGGACATATCTGTTGCACATAGGAAATACAGTATTTATATAAATTCTAATAGTTAAGATAAAATATCAGTGCTTATATTTTATCAGCGCTTTATATTTTAAGAAGAGAGTGGCAATAAAGTTTAAATTAGTAGTCTAATTCAAGATTATAACTAGTTCAAATATTGCCAGATCATGGCCAATGTTGTAAGAACATTTATTTTGCACTACAGTAATTAAGAGTGGTTGTATTAGTCATGGTTCTCCAAAAAAAAAAAAACAAAAAAAACACATATAAACAATTAGCTTATGTGGCTATGGCGGCTAACTCCAAATCTGAAATGTGAGCCACCAAGACTCATTAGAGTCAATGGTACAGTTCTATTATGATGAAGAACAGCCTTAAGGCCTAGGAAAGACTGTGGTGCAAGGGAAGTTGAAAGGCAAACTGCTGAAGATGCTTCTTCTTTTTTACATGGGAGAGGGTCAGTCTTTTTCTTCTATTGTAATGTTCAATTGATTAGATACAGCCCACCTGAAGTATGGAGGGCAGCATTCTTTCCTGTGCTGACTAATTCCAGGCTTCCCAGGAGGTGCAGTGGTAAAGAACCCTCTGGCAATGCAGAAGACACAAGGAACACTAGCCCATCCCCTGGGGTTGGGAAGATCCTCTGGAGGAGGAAACGGCAACCATTACAATATTCTTGCCTGGAAAATCCCATGGTCAGAGGAGCCTGGCGGGCTATATTCCATGGGGTCACAGTCAGACATGACTGAGCAACTGAGTACACTGCTGGTTAAAATGCTAATCCCATCCAAAACAGATTCATAGAAACTCCCAGAAAAATGTCTCACCAGATATATGAGCAATCTATGCCTTAGTCAAGTTGAAACATACAATTAACCATCACAGAGGTGCTGATTTGGGGAGTGGGGAAAGGAAAAATAATAAAGTGTGTGAAGATGCACTGGTGGGATGAAATGTTAGAAGGATTAGTGGGACTCCAGTATAAGCTTTATTCTAGAAATATGGTGGCATTGAAGAATTACCACCTGTGAAGTTGTGACTTGAAAGACACTGTGCTTCTTTTATATGATCCACTACTATAATTATATTATTTTTACTCATCTCAGTAGAAAATAATCTTGAAACAAATGAAATATAAGGGATAGTTCGCACTTGAGACTATGTTTTAAGAAACATTTTCCTATTTTATATTGTTTCCATACTTATTTTTAAGTTCACATTAAAAATTTCTTGATAATTGACCCTCTTGAACTGTAAATTCTCCCATTTGAAATATCACCCCTAGCTAATGTGCATTAGATTGCTAGGCATTTTATATCCATTGCCTTTTAGCAATACAGTCAGATACATTTGTGCCATTTTTACAAATAAGGAAATAGATAACTAACTTACCCAAGGCCACACAGCTTTAGAGTCTATCTAACTCTAAATTAGACAAAATATTAAATGACATGGGAAAAGGGGGGAAAAAAAGTATGCTGACATACTTTAGTTCGTATTTGACCTGAAAGAATGAAGATCAAAGAATAAATGACTCAAAGGAAACTGGTTTTGAGAGTTTCCCTAGGAATAGCTATTTAATGAGATGAATTCAAGGCAAAGAAACAAATGATCAGCACTTAATCCAAGTAGCAGGGGAATATTTTAATGCTAAACTAGAAAAGATGTTTAGTGTCAAACATTAAATGGCTCTCAATAAGTTTTTAGCTTCAACTCAGTGTCTTGACAGTGGAAAAATGCAAATGTGCAAAAACATGCAAAAATAAGGAATGTTTTCTTAAGAGCTGAAAAGCAAATTTGCTATATACTTAGACCCAGAATTGAGGACTGGACATAACATAATGTAAAGGCTAGTCATGGTAATAAAACTAGGACTGGTCAAATGAGATAGGTGCATATCTTAGCCTATACAAATATCAGCAGAATTATACTTTAGCATCTGGTCAATATTTACAGAATTAATAACAAGGTAAACACAAATGGAAAATGTTGGCTTAAAGCTCAACATTCAGAAAACTAAGATCATGGCATCTAATCCCATCACTTCAAGGCAAATAGATGGGGAAACAGTGACAGACTTTATTTTTGGGGCCTCCAAAATCACTGCAGATGGTTACTGCAGCCATGAAATTAAAAGACACTTGCTTCTTGGAAGAAAAGCTATGACCAACCTAGACAGCATATTAAAAAGCAGAGACATTATTTTGCCAAAAAAGGTCCATCTGGTCAAACAATGGTTTTTCCAGTTGTCCTGTATGGATGTGAGAGTTGGACTACAAACAAAGCTGAGCACTGAAGAATTGATGCTTTTGAACTGTGGTGTTGGAGAAGACTCTTCAGAGTCCCTTAAACTGCAAGAAGATCCAAGCAGTCGATCCTAAAGGAAATCAGTCCTGGGTGTTCATTGGAAGGACTGATATTGAAGCTGAAACTCCAATACTTTGGCTACCTGATGTGAAGAACTGACTCATTTGAAAAGACCCTGATGCTGGGAAAGATTGAAGGCAGGAGAAGGGGACAACAGAGGATGAGATGGTTGGATGGCATCACCAGCTCAATAGGCATGAATTTGAGTAAACTTTGGGAGCTGGTGATGGACAGGGAGGCCTGGCGTGCTCTAGTCCATGGGGTTGCAAAGTGTTGGACATGAGTGAGTGGCTGAACTGACTGAACTGAAACACAGATGGAAATGAAACCAGCATGGTGTACAAGTATCAAAAGATCTGCACTGAAAAATCCAAAGATGGGAGACCTCTGGGTTCCAGTTCTACATTAAAGGGCTTAGAAATCCTTCCTTCATTTCTATCCTTCACATTTAGTCTGAGAAACTATACGATATTTTATATTTCAATTCCTTTGCTAAAAGTTTGGGAAAACTTGTGGTTTCTGGTCCCAGCTGTAAAAAGCTTGGGAACTGCCACTCTGCTCTAAAGACAACTAAAAAACCAGCTCAGTTGGTAAGGAAACTGTCTGCAGTGCAGGAGGCCCGTGTTTGATCTATGGGTCAGGAAGAGCCCCTGGAGAAAGAAATGGCTAACCCTCTAGGATTCTCACCTGGAGAATCCCATGGACAGAAGAGCCTGATGGCAGAGGAGTCTGGTTGGCTGCAGTCGATGGGAGTGCAAAGAGTCGGGCATGACTGAGTAACACTTTCACTAAAAAATTAACAAGTCTTCCAATAGCTATAAAAGAGGGGAGAATACAGGGCAGACCACTGTCTCCAAGACTGGAGAGAAAGGTAAATCCAGGGAATCATGGCTTAGTGGAGCAGAGACTCAAGAGGGAGACATAAGAGCAACCAGCGTCAGGACAGGAAAATTTAAACTGTAATGGATGAACTGCTAGAGATTTATTTTAGACAATCCTGACAGTTAAAATTCTATTTGGAGGACTTCCCTGGTGGTCCAGTGGTTAACAATATGCCTGCCAAAGTAGGGGCCACAGGTATGATCCCTGGTCTGGAAAGCTTCCACATGCCACAGGGCAACTAAGCGCATGAATCACAACTATACAGCCTATGCTCCAGAGCCTGGGAGCTGTAACTACTGAAGCCTGTGCATCTGGAGTCTGTGTTCCACAACTAGAAAGTAATCCCCACTCACTGCAGTTAGAGACATCTGCATGCAGCAACAAAGACTCAGCAGAGCCCAAAATAAACTAATTTAAAACAAAAATTTATGGGGACCAAGGCCTACAGGAGCTTCCTCTAGGAAGAATATTAGGGATTTATCTAAAGGACCTTGACCAGGTTCCCACAGTAAAAACATAGAACATACAACACCAAGGTGAACTTTGGATGATTATGATGTGCTAAAGTAGGTTTATCAATTGTATAAGTGTACCACTCTGGTGGCGGATGTTGATAATAGGGAGATTATGCATATAAGGAGGTGAAACTTTCAGTTCAGTCCCTCAATTGTGTCCGACTCTTTGGGACCCCATGGCCTGCAGCACACCAGCCTTCCCTGTGCAACTCCAACTCCTGGAGCTTGCTCACATTCATGTCCATCCAGTTGGTGATGCCAACTAACCATCTCATTCTCTGTTGTCCCCTTCTCCTACTGCATTCAATCTTTCCCAGCATTGGGGTTTTTTCCAATGAGTCGGCTCTTTGCATCAGGTGGCCAAAGTACTGGAGCTTCAGCTTCAGCATCAGTCCTTCCAATGAATATTCAGGACTGACTTCCTTTAGGACTGACTGGGTTGATCTCCTTGCAGTCCAAGGGACTCTTAAGAGTTTTCTGCAACACCACAGTTCAAAAGCATCAATTCTTCAGTGCTCAGCTTTCTTTATGGTCCAAATCTCACATCCTTACATGACTACTCAAAAAACCATAGCTTTGACTAGACAGAATTTTGAGGACAAAGCAACGTCTCTGCTTTTTAATAGCTATCTAGGATTGCCATAGCTTTTCTTCCAAGGAGCAAGTGTCTTTTAATTTCATGGCTGAGCCACCATCTACAGTGATTTTGGAGCCCAAAAAAATAAAGTTGTCACTGTTTCCACCGTTTCCCCAACTATTTGTCATGAACTGAAGGGGCAGGATACCATCATCTTCATTTTTTGAATATTGAGTTTTAAGCCAGCTTTTTCATTCTCCTCTTTCACTTTCATCAAGAGGCTCTTTAGTTCCTCTTCACTTTCTGCCATATGCGTGGTGTCATCTATATATCTGAGGTTATTGATATTTCTCCTGGCAATTTTGATTCCAGCTTGTGCTTCATCCAGCCCTGCATTTCACATGATGTACTCTGCATATAAGTTAAATAAGCAGGGTGACAGTATACAGCCTGGACATACTCCTTTCCCAATTTGGAACCAGTCTTTTGTTCCATGTCTCATTCTAACTGTTGCATCTTGACCTGCATACAGATTTCTCAGGAGGCAAGTCAGGTGGTCTGGTATTCCCATCTCTTTCAGAATTTTCCACAGTTTGCTCTGACACACACAATGAAAAGCTTTGTTGTAATCAATAAAGCAGAAAGAAATATTTTTCTGGAACTCTCTTGCTTTTTCTGTGATCCAATGGATGCCAGAGATTTGATTTCTGGTTCCTCTGCCTTTTATAAATCCAGCAGTTCATGTACTTTGGAGACTCACAAGGAGAATTTTGAGCATTACTTTGCTAGTTTGTGAGATGAGTGAAATTGTAGAATAGTTTGAAAATTCATTGGCACTTCCTTTCTTTGGGACTGGAATGAAAACTTATCATTTCCAGTCCTGTGGTCACTGCTGGGTTTTCGAAATTTGCTGGCATATTGAGTGCAGCACTTTCACAGCATCATCTTTTAGAATTTGAAATAGCTCAACTGGAATTCCATCACCTCCACTAGCTTTGTTTGTAGTGATGCTTCCTAAGGCCCACTTGACTTCACATTCCAGGATGTCTGTCTCTAGGTGAGTGATCACATCATTGTGGTTATCTGGGTCATGAAGATCTTTTTTGCATAGTTCTGTGTATTCTTGCCACCTCTTCTTAATATCTTCTGCTTCTGTTAGGTCCATACCATTTCTGTCCTTTATCAAACCCATCTTTGCATGAAATGTTCCCTTGGTATCTCTAATTTTCTTGAAGAGATCTCTAGTCTTTCCCATTCTGTTGTTTTCCTCTATTTCTTTGCATTGATCACTGAGGAAGTATTTCTTATCTCTCCTTGCTGTTCTTTGGAACTCTGCATTCAGCTGGGAGTATCTTTCCTTTTCTCCTTTGCCTTTCACTTCTCTTCTTTTCTCAGCTATTTGTAAAGACTCCTTAGACAACTGCTTTGCCTTTTTGCATTTCTTTTTCTTGGTGATGGTCTTGATCATTGCCTCCTGTACAATGTCACAAACCTCTTTCCATAGTTTTTCAGACACTCTATCAGATCTAATCCTTGAATCTATTTGTCACTTCCAGTGTATAATCATAATGGATTTGATTTAGGCCATATCTGAAGTGGTCTTGTGATTTTCCCTACTTTCTTCAATTTAACTCTGAATTTGGCAATAAGGAGTTCATCATCTGACCTGCAGTCAGCTCTCAGTCTTATTTTTGCTTACTGGATAGAGCTTCTCCATCTTCGGCTGCAAAGAATATAATCAATCTGATTTCAGTATTGACCATTTGATGATGTCCATGTGTAGAGTCTTCTCTTGCGTTTGTGGAAGAGGGTGTTTGCTATGACCAGTGCATTCTTTTGGCAAAACTGTTAGGCTTTGCCCTGCTTGATTTTTGTACTCCAAGGCCAAACTTGCCTGTTACTCCAAGTATCTCTTCATTTCAAATTCTTGCATTCTAGTCCACTATGATGAAAAGGACTTTTTTTTTTTTTTTTTTTTTTTTTTTGAGTGTTAGTTCTAGAAGGTCTTGTGTGTCATCATAGAACTGTTCAACTTCAGTTTCTTTGGCATTAGTGGTTGGGGCATAGACTTGGATTACTGTGATATTGAATGGTTTGCCTTGGAAATGAACAGCGATCTTTCTGTCGTTTTTGAGATTGCACCCAAGTACTGCATTTCAGGCTCTTTTGTTGACTATGAGGGCTACTCCATTTCTTCTAAGGGATTCTTGCCCACAGTAGTAGATATAATGGTCATCTGAGTTAAATTCACCCATTCTGGTCCATTTCAGTTCATTGATTTCTAAAATGTCGATGTTCACACTTGCCATCTCATGTTTGACCACTTCCAATTTACCTTGATTCATGGACCTAACATTCCAGGTACCTATACAATATTGTTCTTTACAACATTGGACTTTACTTCCATCACCAGTAACATCCACAAATGGGTGTTGTTTTCGCTTTGGCTCTCGCTTTGGTCTCTTCATTCTTTCTTGAGTTATTTCTCCATTGATCTCCAGTAGCATATTGGGCACCTACTGACCTGGTAGTTCATTTTTCAGTGTCCTATCTTTTTGCTTTTTCATACTGTTCATGGGGTTCTCAAGGCAAGAATACTGAAGTGGTTTGCCATTTCCTTTTACAGTGGACCAATGTTTTGTCAGAACTCTCCACCATGACCCGTCCATCTTGGGTGGCCCTACATGACATGGCTCATAGTTTCTCTGAGTTAGAGAAAGCTGTGATCCACGTGATCAATCTGGTTAGTTTTCTGTGATTGTGGTTTTCATTCTGCCTGCCTTCTGATGGATAAGGATAAGAGGTTTGTGGAAGCTTCCTGATGGGAGGTACTGACTGTGGGGGAATCTGGGTCTTGTTCTGATGCTCAGTAAATCTTTAATCCAATTTTCTTTTGATGGGTGGGGCTGTGTTCCCTCCATGTTGTTTGGCCTGAGGACAAACTATGTATAGTTGGGGTAATAACAGCAGGTAATGGCGACCTCCTTCAAAAGGACTTTGCCCACACTGTTGTATTTAGTGCCCCTGACCGTGCAGCAGGCCACTGTTGACCCATGCCTCCACTGGAGACTCCTGGACACTCACAGGCAAGTCTGGGTCAGTCTGTTGTGGGGTCACTGCTCCTTTCTCCAGCTCCTGGTGTGCACAAGGTTTTGTTTGCGCCCTCCAACAGTCTGTTTTCCCAGTATGTGGAAGTTCTGTAATCAAATCCCACTGGCCTCCAAAGTCAAATTCCCTAGGGGTTCTGAGTCCCTTTGCAGGATCCCCAGGTTGGGAGGTGTGTTGCGGGTCCTAGAATTTTATTAACAGTGTGAGTATCTCTTTGGCGTAATTGTTCTGCTGTTTGTGGGCTGTCTGCTTGGTGGCTTTATCATGGGGCTAATAGCGACCTTCTCCAAGAGGCTTTATGCCATATGCTACCTGTCCCAGGTCTGCTGAAGCCAGAGCCCCTGTCCCCATGGCAGGCCACTGCTGGCCTGGGCCTCAACAGGAGAGATTCAAATACTCAAAGCAGGTCTGGCTCAGTCTCTGTGGGGCCTCCGGTCCTGGTGTGTACAAGGTTTTGTTTGTGCCCTCTGAGCATCTCTGGGAGGTATGGGGTTTGATTCTAAACATGATTTCATCCCTCCTACCATCTTGTTAGGGCTTCTCCTTTGTCCTTGGATATGGGCTATTATTTTTTGGTAGGATCCAACATTCTCCTGTTGATGGTTGTTCAACAGCTAGTTGCAATTTTGGAGTTCTCACAGGAGAAGTTAAGCACACGTCCTTCTACTCTGCCATCTTGTGAGGGACTCCATCGTGCAAGGAAACTATATATAGTTTTGATCATTTTATTCAGTCCTCATATCCTAAAACTAACACACACATTGCAATTTAAAGCATAATTGATATATTACTATAAATATCATTCAATTTTCTATTTCTAAATCACAAACTTCTCAAAATTTGAAAGTGAAGATCTATTTTAATTTTTTATCCAATGAAATTAAAGTTTTCAAATACACCCTATATATATATTTGAAAATTAATGTGTGCTTTCAATTTTGTACCTCTTCTGCATGCATAAGTCTTCATGAGAATAATGAGAAAAAACTTGTTGCTGAATTAGTAGTTAAACACAAGTATTATTTTTTGGTAAGATAATTTAGGAAGTTTATATTGTAACATGAACATAACCAAGCCAATAGTTGCTTGTATAATTCCTGATAAAATCCATGTAATTTTCTCTATCAGAGAGTTGAAAAAGAGTAAAATTTAATGCCAATGACGTTTGATTTAAGATGTCAGAATATTCAGTTTGATACAAAGAAAGGCATGAAGCCAGACCGAACCTAATAATCAAATATGGAAAACAAACGGACTAAGTTATAGGCACTAACTCTACATTCCATACAGGACATACATAGTGCCCTGTAACATCTCAGGGAAATTTGAAACTAAAATTTGATATTGATTATTATAAGATCTGTAAGCAGCCTATGTGAGTACCAGTTCAGCCTTTCACTCTATCAGGGAAGCAATGCTGGAGTCAAATATCCTTTCTGTATCTCAGTTTCCTTATTCTTAAGATGGGAACAACAGTGCTTCCTGAGGTCACCTTGGTGATTAAATCATTTAAGCTTGAAAATATATTAGAGCAGTATTTGAAAGTGAAAGTGAAAGTGAAGTCGTTCAGTGGTGTCCAACTCTTTGCGACCCCATGGACTGTAGCCTATCAGGCTCCTCCATCCATGGGATTTTCCAGGCAAGAATACTGGAGTGGGTTGCCACTTATTTAGTACATAGTAAATTCTTCAATGTGAGTGTGTTGTTGCTTCAGTGGTGTCTGACTCTTTGCCACCCCGTGGATGATAGCCCACCAGGCTTCTCTGTCCATGGGATTTTCCAGGCAAGAATTCTGGAGTGGGTTGCCATTTCCTCCTCCAAAGGAGGAGGGATTCCCAGGGGTTGAACCCATGTCTGTTACATCTCTTGCATTGACAGGTGTGTACTATAGGGAGGCAGAGTTGTCTGTACTGATGACTTCATAGTTTTGAAATTGCTTTCCAGAGAACAAGAAAGTGAGCCTTGACCTATGAATCAAAGCATAAAGTCATCTTTTTTATTTAGTCTTTTGTCTTAAGGACATAAAAGGATCAACCAGGCAGAGGAGTGATTAACACTGAGTTTCTTTCTATGTATTTACCTACAGGCAAAATCAATGAGCATCCCCAGTTAATAATAAAAAGTGATAAATGAATAAGTAATCACATACTTTCTTGAAGGAAGTTATGTCTCAGCCTTGAGGTAGCTGTCAGTCAATTATTGACAGACTGATTTCTGCACATGAATATTATGAAGCATATCATTAATGATCAACATATAATGGAACTTCTTTCATTTATTGGGTTGGTGCAAACACAATTGCAGTTTTGGACCATGAATTTTATTAATACTTCCAGATGAAAAAATAACTGACTTTTTGTTGCAATGTTACCCATGTTAAAAAAGGTCCTAAAGAAGGTCAAGGAAGCCACAGTGTACTGAATTTGTAAAGCAAAATAAGCCTAATATGTTACCCTAAAAGTCTCATTATGTCAATAATGTGAAGAAATGAACTCTACTTTCAAAAAGTGCTTTTGTTCCCCTGGTATGTGACTGATTTTTAACCTGATCCCAATGACATGTTTACTATTATCAGAAGCACATGTAATTCATCTCCACAGGTAAACATCAGGCACGTTATGGAAGACTGGAACAGGTAAAAGTACATGACAATAGTTAAATAGAGTTCTTTTTGTCTTACCCACATGTTTCCATTATAAATTAGCACACAGATGTTTTGTGTGTTACCTTAGTGAAAAGTAACCCATGCTATAGATGGAACAAATTTTCTACATATTATGTGTTAAAAACATATTATGTCTTTAAAATCAGATAGATTGCTGATCATGATTCAGAATGCAATAGAATGCTTTGAAATATTGATTTAGTTAATGATTCTGACCTGAAATACATTATCTGAAATTATTCTGACCTGAAATACATATTATGAAAACACTTGTAAAAACCTAATGTTGTATGAACTTGGGATATTACTTTACTGTGACATTAAGTCATGTCCCATTTTTATGGGTCCAAATCATTAGAGAATTCTATTGATATACCTTAGGCCAGATTATTCTAGAATGCTTAAATTGTGTAGAATTCTTAGACTTTTTTGTGGCAAAATTTAATGGATATAGAAGATATAGCAAAAATAATTAGCCATGTTCCACTTCAGGAAATTCACTCCCTGGTGGCTTATGGCAAGCTATGATGTTGGAAACTAATTGGGGTTGAAATAAAGTCTTCGGTATCTTCAAATTTCTTACAGCCTTTTTAGTCATGGGTATGGTTAATATTCAAATCATATATAATTTGCAATTAGATGTTATAATAAAATTTATTGAATATAAACTGGGAAAGCAAATATTGAAGTCTTTTATGGATTCCAAAAGAAAATCCACAGATATAGATTAAAAAAAAAAGAAGAAGTGGAGTCACAGAAAAACTGGGTATGGCATTTTGAATGTCTGATCTTTTTCCATCCAAGGAAAGATATCCTCTTGGGATTTGGGAGTTTGTGTATGCATTAGCTTACTGAGATGGGAAATAAAGATTTATGACTCAGAGTTTAGGCCTTGTATATCCATTTCTTCCATGGAAATATATGGCATATGAGCCAAGAAAGAAAGAAAACAGGTGATAAATATATCAGGAGATCCCCAGAATGTACAGTCAGAGCAAAGTCAAGCTATAAAGCATGCTGAACTTGAGACAAAAAGGAGTAATAAGAAAATGAGTATAAAAGGAAGCCAAGAAAAGAGAGAATTTTTACAAACCTCAGTATAGAATAAAATGTACGTGCATAGAGAGGAATCCATGGTGTTAAATACGACAGAGTTAGAAGTAGGTTGGCCACAAAGAACAAATGGTTTTTGACAATGAAGCAACCGGGATTTAAATAGACAGGTGAAATTAGAGATATTTTGACTATGTAAGAACTGATTACAGGACTTCCCTGGTGGGTCAGTGGCTAAGACTCCACATTCCCAATGTAAGGGGCCGGGGTTTGATCCCTTGTCAAGGAACTAGATCCTACACACTGCAACCAAGTGTTGCATGCCACAACTAGAAGAACCTAAGGTATATCAATAGAATAGTTGCATGCTGCAACTGAGACCTGGCCCAGTCAAATAAATAAAATAAAATAAATATGAAAAAAGAGAGTTATGATGAAGGATAATGATGGAAATAGTTTCTTCTTTCAAGAGTCACAGTGAAGAAGAACAGAAGAAGGAAGAGTATATTCAAAGAGAAGGCAGATTATCATTCTGTTTTTAGCACAAGAGACTTTTGAAAGTGTCTGCAGACAGAAGAAAGCAAGAGAGAAAATTTAAAGATATAGTAAAAATTAACTGATCAATAATATGAAGTCTAGTAAGAGGTAAAAAGAGAAGCAATCTGGTTTACAGGTATATTTATGGGAAAGTAGACAGGATCTGAGGAGAAAATAAAACCAACATTTATTCAGCACTTTTTTGCCAGGTTTGGATCTTTAAGTCCAATTTTCTATAGGAAAATGTTTTCCTCATCATTCTTTAAGGTCATAGAATATTATTGCTAAATGTTTTTAAAATAACTACTTGATTAAGAAACAATTGGTTTCAAGAAGAAAGTTGCTCACACTCAAAACTTCCATTAACATCTTATTCCAATCCACTGCCCACTCATTTTCATCTATCAGCAAATATTTATCAAACTCCTGTTATGTGTCAGACACAATTCCTGGTGCGTGCGTGCTAAGTTGCTTCAGTTGTGTCTGACTCTTTGTGACCCTACAGACTGTAGACCACCGAGCCCCTCTGTCCATGGGATTCTCCAGGCAGGGATACTGGAATGGGTTGCCATTTCCTTCTCCAGGGGATCTTCTGTACCCAAGGAGTGAACGTATGTCTCTTACGTCTCCTGCATTGATAGGCAGGTTCTTTACCACTAGTGCCACCTAGGAAGCCCATCCTCTAGATAGGTCAGCTAAATAACACTTATTTGGAAAAAAAAGGAAACATAATATTCTGACTTTGAGAACGTTGTGAGGAGGATAAGATATATAACATGGATGGCAGTAGCTATAGAGCTGTGTGAGTTAGTAGTCTGAAAGCATTTTCCCTAAGATGCTTGATTTGAGACCCGAACATAAGAAATTAAACCATTTAATTTTGCAGACAGAGTATTCCTAAAAGAGCGAGCCATCAAGTGTGAATTACCAGAAAAGAAATAAGAAATACCTGGACTATCCAAGAAACAAACAAAGGTCACAGTTGCTGTGACCTAATCATAGGGTTAGTTTAGAAGGAGATGCATTTGGACGGTAGACTGGAACCAGAATGTGTTGAATATTAGCAGTGGGGACTGGTCAGATTAGAGATTCATTTTCAAATTAGAGAGGATACAAAGGATATAGAGGAATCAAAGATGATGTCAGGACTTAGTTATTAAACTGAATAGACATTATGTTTAATGAGTTGGAGAAGACATGGGTAGACTGCATTTTGGTGGAAGCTTTTTAAAAAGAAATTGACAGTACCTTTGAAGATATCTATTAGTGATAAACATAAAAATAATACGGAGGCAGAAATTTGGTGATTACTGAAGAAGTGAATGCCAGCAAAGAAAACTGAAGGAGGATAATGACATGGGGGTGGGGGGGAATTAAGCTATGGCTTGACAGTAACACAAAAGACAAAGAAAACAGTGTTTCTGAAGGGAAGAATGGGAGCAGGTTTTTAGGGTGCTGTGTGGTACTACATGGAGAAGGAATTGGCAACCCACTCTAGTATTCTTGCCTAGAGAATCCCGTGGACAGAGGAGCCTGGTGGGCTGCTGTCCATTGGGTTGCACAGAGTTGGACATGACTGAAGTGACTGAGCATGCTTGCATGCATTGGAGAAGGAAATGGCACCCCACTCCCGTGTTCTTGCCTGGAGAATCCCAGGGACGGAGGAGCCTGGTGGGCTGCCTATGGGGTCGCACAGAGGCAGACACGACTGAAGGGACTTAGCAGCAGCAGCAGAGGTACTCCAATGGTTGTTATTATACATTTGCCCAGACTCATAGATTGCACAACACCGAGTGTGCTGTAATATAAACTATGGGGTGATAATGGCGCGTCAACGCAGGTTCAGTGATTGTAACAGACCCACTATTTTGGAGGAGGATGTTGATAATCAGGTAGGCTATGCATGCATGAGAGCAGAGGGTGCGCAGGAATCTCTGTACCTGAGGCTTCACATTGCCATGAACCTAAATTGACTCTAAAAATATGGGCTACTTGAAAAAAAAATGAACACAAGGTATTGGCTATCAGCTTACGCATGAGGACGGCCATCAGCAACCTGTCTCAGTGAAACTATGTGGAAGAGAGTCCTCCTGGAGTTGGCTTAGCATGGAAAAATGGGGGCTATAGCCATATTTCCCAGAAACATCACTGTGAAATGGATATAGTTTGGCAGTTTCCAAGCACTTAACTGATTATGTTTGAAGTCTTTTGGAATATATATGTACGTATTTCATTTGACTCTGACACAGAATAGAGGCTTTCTGTAAAATAGAAGTGAGCTTTTGAGTTGGTTTTAAATGTTAATAACAGCAAGCATTTACAGAGCACTTAACCTGTGCCAGATACTACTTGAAATGGATAGGTTCTTGCATCAGTATGATGTGTATTTTTTTTTTTTTTTTTTTACCGTTTTGCTAAGAAGGAAACTGAAATGCAGAAATTAGAATTTCCCAAGTTTATTCGGCAGATCTACGAGTAGAAATGATTTAGACTCTGAAACAGGCACACAAATATGAAATGATGGTACAAAGTGTCTACTGCATTCAAGGTGTTGAGTAAAGTTAGTGAGTGGGTGCTGTGAAGTGCTACACCCATTGCTGAGCTTCATGAGACTAAAGAACTCTTCTCAAAGTTTCTGTTAAGGAAGTAAATTGAGGATGCCAGAGCCAAGTCAGAAGAAATTCTAGAATGATCAGTACAAGATGGATGCATTCATACTGCAACAACAATAGAATACAGAGATTAAAAAAGGATGGAGTTAAAAATGTAAGAATTGAGATCTGTGTGTCAATTAAAGTTTATAAATGGATACTTTTGAGGTGGCTGTTTTTTTTTTTTTTTTTTTCAGTGTTCCCAGTGAACATTTACCCAAGTAAGCCAAGTTTTTTAAACGATGAGTGACCAAAATAGATTGGAATGAAAATATGAAACAGAGATATATGAGTGATGTAAGAAAGATACAAAGGGTTATGGAGCTTAAAAACAGTGAGGTGGTGCATGAAGGATGAGAAAAGTTTTCAGAGAAAAATGGCCAGTAAAGATGGATCTTAAAAAAATGGATGAGGACTTAGTTACTAGTGATTAGAAGGAAGTGTATTCTAAATAGAGAAAGCAGCCTTGGTACTTCATCGAACCATTCATTCATCCATCCATTCATTCATGCAGCATGTATTTATTGACCAATTATGTGCACAACACTTTTAAAGTATTGTAAACTAGAGCATGAAAGAGTAATTACAATACCAACATAATTTACTGCTATTACATGAAAGTCAACTATTTTCAGTAGTTATCCAAATGGTTATTTCAGACTTAAAAACATCTTAGAAAACTGGGAACAATAAAATACATAGTGTGTTTTACACTGAATAACACAGAACATCACATATATATATCATGTGTATTAGAAATGAATTATTCTATAAACATAGCCAGTATAACAAACATTTGTATACATTTTACTATACCTTTAATACATTCAGTTCTCTGAGAAACATTTTTGTCTTACCTGCCCTATGCCTCTTTGTTTATAAATACAATTAAATATGTAGCATAATTTAAAATTGCATGGTTTAACAAAATACCTATCTACATAATAATCATTTTATATAAATGCATGCCTTATTATGAAACTCTAGACATTGTCTACTTACTATAAACTCCACACGATATTTGAAATTGATTAATTTCAGCTGAAGTTTAGGAGCAAGTTTACTCAATTATTTTTGTTGTACTCAGTGTTTAATGATTCTAATTTTTTAAAAATTATATTGCTTAATAATCTACAAACAAGCTTTACATCACATTACAGATTTATTTACTTTTTGTTTCCATTTTACTTAACAAGGTGTTTTAACCATTTATTCTATTTAATCATGTCTTTGATTACTGGTGCTTTATCATCCTATACTTAGACATAGACATTACACATTTTAATTTTTCTTCATTGATAAAAGGATTATCCAGTTCCAGTTTAGTCGCTCAGTCGTGTCCAACTCTTTTAGACCCCATCAACTGCAGTATACCAGGCCTTCGTGTCAATCACCAACTCCCGGACCCCACCCAAACTCATGTCCATTGATTCAGTGATGCCATCCAGCCATCTCATCCTCTGTCATCCCCTTCTCCTCCTGCCCCCAATCCCTCCCAGCATCAGGGTCTTTTCCAATGAGTCAGCTCTTCGCATCAGGTGGCCAAAGTATAGGAGTTTCAGCTTCAGCATCAGTCCTTCCAGTGAACACCCAGGACTGATCTCCTTTAGGATGGACTCCTTTTGGATCTCCTTGCAGTCCAAGGGACTCTCAAGAGTCAACACCACAGTTCAAAAGCATCAATTCTTCAGCACTCAGCTTTCTTTATAGTCCAACTCTCACATCCATACATGACTACTGGAAAAACCATAGCCTTGACTAGATGGACCTTTGTTGGCAAAGTAATGTCTCTGCTTTTTAATCTGCTGTCTGGGTTGGTCATAGCTTTTCTTTCAAGGAGCAAGTGTCTTTTAATTTCACGGTTGCAATCACCATCTGCAGTGATTTTGGAGCCACCCCCCCCCCAAAAAAAAGTATTATAACCTTCACTAATAAACAGATTTAATTTGTAACTAACTAGAATCATTTTAAGGCTTTCCTTTTGGCTCAAATGGTAAAGAATCCACCTGCAATGTGGGAGACCTGGGTTCGATCCCTGGATTGGGAAGATCCCCTGGAGAAGGGAAAGGCTACCCACTCTAGTATTCTGGCCTGGAGAATTTCATGGACTGTATAGTCCGTGGGATCACAAAGAGTCAGATACGACTGAGTGACTTTCACTCACTCAAAATCATTTAATCCTTTCTGCTTTCAGGTAAAATATCAAGATTTATGTTTAACTACTTGAAATTGATTTTGTGTCTATCTCAATGTATCTTTTTTCATGAAAGTGGTTTCTTTCAAGAAATAAATCATAAAATTGTCTCCACACCCTTTCATTGTTCTCACTTAGGGCAACTTAACTTCCAATTGTTGAAATCTCACCACTATTTGTTGATTCAAAGTTTTCAAAACCATTGAATTTGTATTTTCATCTAGTCCCTTAATTCTAGCAACTTGACATCAGTCAGACAATCAGGCCCTTATTTATACCAGGTCCACATGGTCTTCATGTTATTCTCATAAGCATGGATTGTTTTTGCTTAATCCATAGGTTATGTCTGACTCTTTATGACCACATGGACCATAGTCCACCAGGCTTCATTGTCCATGGGATTTCCCAGGCAAGAATACTGGAGTGGGTTGTCATTTCCTTCTCCAGGGATCTTTCTGATCCAGGGATCAAATCCATGCCTCCTGCATTGGCAGGCAGATTCCTTACCACTGAGACATCAGGGAAGCCCATATGTGTAGATATTTGACATGAAATTCCGATTATGACCTAGTTCTTTCAGTAGAAGATCTTCTTTCTTATCATCAGATCTGCTGTATTCTCAGATTCTAGTCCTCCACCTCATCTGGGACATCGTGTCTGTGCCATGTTTTTATCTTCTCTTTCCACAATGTATAAAATAGGAATTATAGTGGTGCATCCTTTATTGCAAAGAACATTTACAAATAACTTAGAAATATATTCATATCTTGTGAGTGTTCACGCAGTGTTATGCCACATGGGATATTCATACCATCAGCATCACTCTAGAGGTACAGCTTCAGACTAAAGATGATTTGATTCTTGAAAGAAAAGAACTGAACTGGGTGAGATTTACACAAATATTACTAAAAATTGAAAAAAATTGTGCAAATCGTGTAAATCACTGCTTCTTACTTTTCAGAAAAACTGAGGTCACTTAAACCAACATTCTCTTGGGGAGGTTATGTTGCTTGTATCTAAAGTATGCTTTTATCATTTTTGACATAGTTTTTATTTAATTATGTTGGACAGCACTTAGCAATTAAAGACAGCATATTTTGACCATGAATTCTTAAGGCAGTTCTATAAAGTGACACTTGTGTTCACTTTTGTGGAAACGAAGGATTTGTCCTGATTGCTGATTTGCCTTTTATACCATTTGATGTTTTATAACTGTGACATATCTGTGAGTACAAGAAAAAATGTGCTGAAGTGGAGAAATATGCAAGAACAGGGTTTGTTTTTTGACTTTGTTCTCTAGCTGAGGCAAAGTTAAAAAAAAAAAGACTGAAGTTTTATATGATAAACTCATACCTCTCAAATGTACTTGTTACAAAAAGAAAAGTTAATTTTCTATTGCTGAAATATTTCCTAATAAGTTTTATTTAGGATGAATGAACTGATAACATTTAAAAATTATTTGAAAAATAAAGGTTAAGCAAAGGACATTCTTCATAACTAAATGAATAAAATAAAAGATTTTGCTTGCTTTTCAGTAAGCTTCAAATTTTGGAATAGTTTTTAATTTATAGAAAAATTGACAGGTTAATAGAGTTCCCATACACCCTCAAACTGTCTCCTCTATTATGGACATCTTATAAAATATGGTACATTTGTCACAATTAATGAACAAATACAAATACACTATTATTAAAGTATCTAGTTTACTCAGATTAACTTAGTTTATATTTAATGTTTCTGTTCTCTTCCAGGATCTGACCCAAAGTCCATCACTTTTAGTACTGACGTCTCCTTAGGCTCCTCTTGGCAGTGACAAGTTTTTAGACTTCCTTGTTTCCTTGTTTTTGTCTAAGAATTCTCAAAATTATTGGCATGACAATGATTACTTCCAGTTCTTTATATGTTGGAGCTGAAACTGGAGTTTGAAATTATATTTTCAACTTTTCACTGGTTAATGTCATTCCTCTCTATATGCTTGAAAAGGGAGATTATGGTTTGCCACATTGCCTTGGCAGTAATTTTTAATTAAATATTTGATGAGCAGGAATTAAAATTTCCTGAGGAACTTCAAAACATCTAACAGCAGGTAAATTTGTTTTTAATTTTGTTTTTTTAATTTTTAAAACTGTTTTTAACATGAGGTTAAGACAACTGTGATACTTACCATATGCTTGTGTAGGAACATGTTTCGTGCATCTGTTATTTTACTGATTGATTAGGAATACATTATGAGAATCATGAATTTGAAACCTTTCTAGTTGCTGGCATCTATTACAACCTTAGTTCTAAAGAAATGGTAATTAGCCACCAACAGTGAAGTCAGTTTTGGAAAAAATAAATATCAACTTCCTGAAGTAGAATATAAAACCAGGCTAAAATAAGGCTTCTTTTTTGGTTTTGCTTTTTTAAAAAACTAAATCTGAGAATAAAAGTTATCATAAGAATGAAAATATATTTCCAGGCTTAAAATTACATAAGTGAAATAAATTCAAGCCAAAATGATAGAGAACACAAAATTTATGAAACAGGAAACCTGTTGAAGTATATGGTTAATTAAATTTCTAAAACAATGAATCCAAATCAAAATAATGTTAATGCATATTAATTTAATCCTTCTTCTTCAGATATTTATTTGGTACTATTACATATTAAATCCCCATTAGAGAATAAACATAAGAATTATAGAGATTTTTCTTTGAAAAGACTGATGCTTATGCTATAATGAATATATACATCTGTATGGGATGTTATAGGTCATTGAATCCAACATCCACATTCAGAGACCAGGAAACTGAAGACCAGAGAATTCCTTATAAGGTGAATGTCATGATCTCAAAATCCTGATTCTTTGCTATAGTGGAAGAAAAGAAAAAGACATGTATATAAAAAATAACAAAAGTATATTACAAAAGATAGTGTGTTACATGTTACCAGAAAATACTGATGAAATGCTGTGTATATGAAAATTGTTTCATGGAAAGGAATTCAAAAGCCACTTCTATTAATATTTTGAAATTACTACTTCAGTACCCAAAGTGACATCCTCAGGGTAAATAGAGATCAAGGTTCTCACCAGAACTTGAAAATATATTCAGGTTATCTAGCTGTTTAAAGTAAAATGATAGCTTCATTTATCACAATAGTTTCTGACTAGAAGATCCTGTTTTTTATCTCTGTAGCTTTCTCTCTATAGTTAGTTCCTGTCAAAATATTTCGCATGTAATCACAAAACTTTTGCCAACTATCTCATACCTGTCTTCAGTGTTTCTGTTCCAAATAGGTATAGGTAACACTTATCCAATATTGAGTAAACAATATGCTAGAAAAATCACAACTCCTTCAGTAATCATCTGTTTCCAATAATATGGCCCCAAAATAGTAGTTAGTAGAATGTGTGTAATTTTACAACTAATGTGCTTGGCAGTAGCACTAAAATCAACATTTGGTGATAAAGTTATTTCTGGCAGTATGTGTTATTTTTGTCAAAGACAATGTACGTGTTAACGTTTGATGAAATTCTCACAAACCATCTAATGGGACAGAAAATGTGCAAGACTACAGTAGGCGGCTCCAAATAACTCTTAATAATGAATTTTCCTCCTTGCATTCTTAGCCTTGTTAGTACGTATTGGACCTAGCGACTTGCCTCTACTGAACAGAATGTGCCATATGTTCCACAAATGTGCCATATATGATATAGCTTCCATAATTAGGTTATGAAGGGCTGTGACTTCTGTTTGCTAGCCTTCTCTCTCTTGCCCTCTTGCATACCATGATGTTGCAAGCTTCCATGTCATAAACTTCTTTATGGAGACACCCATGTGGCAAGGAACCAAAGAAAGCTTCCAGACAAGGGCTAGTAAGGAATTGAAGACACAGTTGAAAACCGTGGGTGGAGTTAAATTCTGCCAATAGTCAGGTGCATAAACCGAAAGGGGACCTTGTGATAACTGCGGATAAGCTGTGCACAGATTCTTGGCTCATAGTAACCGTGATATAAGTGAATGTGTTATTTTATGCCTGTAAATTTTGGGATCATTTGTTTCATAACAATAAATGACTAATGCATGGTTTTAATGAAAAATGTATAATGTAAGTGACAACATTCATCATGATGTGTCATGATAAAACTTTTTTCCTAATTGTTATTATAAGAGAATTAAATTGTCTTGCCCTCTACCACTATTTTAACGATTAGAAAAGGAACCAAGGTACAAAAAAAACAGGTCTTCCCTGGTGGTACGGTTGATAGGAATCTCCCCACCAATGTTGGGGACATGGGTTCAATCTCTGGTCTGAGAAGATTCCACATGCTGAGGAGCAACTAGGCCTGTGCACCACGACTATTGAGTCAGCATGTGTAATTTCGGAAGCCGTCGTGCTCTAGGACCCGTGAGCCACAACAACTGAGTCAGCATGCTGCAATTACGGAAGCCGACATGCTCTAGGACCCGTGAGCCACAACGACTGAGCGCATGTGCTGCTGCAACTCCTGAAGTGCTAGAGTCCATACTCCACAACAAGAGAAGACGCTGAAATGAGAAGGTCGCACACCTCGACCAGAGAATAGTCCACGCTCTCCTCAACTAGAGAAACCTCACCCACTTTTTAAGAAGTATTTCCATTTAAAAAGAAGAATCTAACATGAGAAAGGCATTTGAAGTTTAATCGATGCCACTGAAATGAAATAACATGGGGAGCCACTCATCCTGCCTTCCAAGAACTAGGCCACCAATCTCACCTGATTGTGAGACATAAATGTACCTTGAATTCTTACTTGGCAGTAAAATAATTCTAGGAAGATGACAAAGGTTCTCTTCATGATGACAACGGCCATCTGCAAGTTATTTCAAGGTTCTGAATTCTCATCTCAGCAGAAAATTAATTATAAACCTATCTCAGCTTTTTTTTTTTCTATCTCAGCTTTTAATGGATTTTAAATGATCTAAAAACCCTCTCTGTATTTTTAATGTATAATTCTTTTATATTAATAGCAGATATGAGAAATAAACTTTATGAAGCATACAGAACATCAATAACTCTTCATGTATTTGAGGTTCTATGCTTACATTTTTAAAATGTATATTCTGAATAAGATTAATTTTCTCATAAGAAGCATTTGCAATCTAGCTGAAAATATTTAATAGAAATCTGTGTTATTTCTTTAGAATGAATGCTAATTTTCTCTTTCTTGCTTGTTTAGTATAACTTTTTTTCAAAATTAATTTGAAAGTCATTTTCATAACTGCAGCACAAATATTTTCAAGTATAAGAAAATGTTTTGTTCACTAATCTAAGTGTCAGAATTGTTCTAATCAGCAGTAGTATTGTGGACAAAAGTTTCAAATAAGTTACAGAGCCCAAGGAAGCATTGTGAAATGTTTACAGTTAATAATGATTTGGGAAAAATATACTTTTGTTATATGTTGCAAAGAATCAAATTATAACTATATAGCCAATTATACAGTTGGACTATGGGCCAAATATATCTAATTTTTGACATTTATTAAAATGGGTATAATGGTATCTGTCTTAAATGCTGTTGTTAGGAGTAAAGAAATTACAGTAAATAGAGGGTTCAAACAGTGCATAGAACTTGTAAAATATATGTATCATTTATTTTTTCATCATTTTTAGTATCATAATTCTGGCAGGAAATTAAAATTGTATTGTTTGATACAAAGAATGCATTCAGATATACTGGCCTTAAAAAATGATGTAACTCACCAAAATAGCACATGATGACCTATATAGCTGACTCATGCCGTATAAGTAATCTAGAGTAAGAATTACATTTTCTTTTATTTAATATTTAAAATAGGCAGATAGGGGATTCCCGGATGGCTTAGACAGCTATGGATTCATCTGCAATGCAGGAGACTCAGGTTCAATCGCTGAGTGGGAAAAAGCCCCTGGAGAAGGGAATGGCAACCACAGCAGTATTGTTGCCTGGAGAATTCCATGAACAGAGGAGCCTGGCAGGCTACAGTTCATGGGGTCGCAAAGAATTGGGGACACAGCGGAGGGGCTAACATTTTCACTTTCACTTTCAGATAGGGAGACAGAAAGATGGTGAGTGAATAGACAGATATGGATAGATGGTATAGATGGGTAGATAGATAGAGAGATTGGATGAATAAAACACTCCAGACAGTTGTCTTGACAGAGTAGTATATAAAACCACCATAAATTCGTCCTCTTTTTGAGCTTATATTTTAGTGTGTGGGGAGATGCAGGGATATAAAAGATAAGTCAATAAATACCTATGTAGTATGTCCCATCAGAGAAGGCAATGGCACCCCGCTCCAGTCCTCTTGCATGGAAAGTCCCATGGACGGAGGAGCCTGGTGGGCTGCAGTCCATGGGGTCGCGAAGAGTCGGACAGGACTGAGCGACTTCACTTTCACTTTCACTTTCATGCATTGGAGAAGGAAATGGCAACCCACTCCAGTGTTCTTGCCTGGAGAATCCCAGGGATGGGGGAGCCTGGTGGGCTGCCGTCTATGGGGTCCACAGAGTCGGACACGACTGACGTGACTCAGCAGCAGCAGCAGCGACATGCCCCATGATCATGAATGTTAAATAACATAGGAAGAAAATTAAGAGAAAGAGGGGGTCAGTAGCAGAAGGGTGGGAGGGAATGATATAATTTTAAACAGAGTGTTCAGAAAAAGACTCCTTGAAGAAGAAACACATTTACGGATATTAAATGAGGTGGGGCACAAGCTACACAGATGAGGGAGTGTGCTCTTCAGACACAGAAAACTGTTAATGCAAAGGCCCTGAGGTAGAATAGTTCCTGACATGTTACAGGAAAATTTAATAAAATATATTACCTAATGTCTAAAGTAATACAAAATTCGAATGTCTAGAGAATATTTTAAATGCTTCTATCTTAAATTTTGGTTCTTACAAATCTAAAATTATAACATTTATAGTAAAGTTTAGTAAGTTTAACAAATTAAAGCTGTATATAGCACTTTGAATTTTATAGTGTATTTTTCTTTCATTACATCATTTAATGATTCCAGAAGCCTAGTGAAATAGTATTCCTTTTATAGAAGATAAGATAATGAGGTTAGATTGTCTAGGTAATTTGGTCAAAAATTAAAAAATGCAACTGTAACTCATATCAGCAACAAATTCCATTTTTTGTGTGTGTTGGGGAACATTTCCAAATTGAAAAAATATCTCAAAATGAGACTATGATATTTATTGCATTTCAAGATTTTTAAACTGATCTTACAAAGTAAATTTATATTTAAACCAGGATTCTAAAAATTTTAATTTTGTGTCATTTCTCATCTCAACTTTTTTTTTTCATATCATTGCTCAACACTTTCTTTTCATTCATAATGTTCATGTGTGTTATTTTGAGAGGAGAGCGGGGTTTGTTTTGTTTGTAGGGGAGTTCATTTTTTAATTGTGTGTAATTGGGGTAGTGGGGTGAGGAAGAGAGGATGAATTCTATGTTATCCTGGAAACAATGGAGGTTCAGGTAGATAGAGTTTTGGTTAGGAAGGTGAGTTGGGTAACCTGGGCCATAAGAGGGTGGAGGAGTGGGTGGTGGAACTTCATAGGTAGGAAAAAAACTATTTTGGAAAAATATTACGAGAGTTTTATGCTTATTCTTTAACTATCATTTATCTGTTTTATTCTATCCAGGAGTAATACGGTTGATTTATTAATGGAAGGAGGAACAATACCTTAAAACAGAAGAATCAGACAAATGCACACACAGATACAACATACACACATCTGTAGAGCTGGTTCTGACTACAGTAGGTTTATTTCCATCCAACTTTTATTTGTTAATGATGAAAATGACGTATTAATTTAAAGGTAGAACAATGAAAATTAAGCACATATAGAATCTTACAGCAAAGTACGTTCTATATTTGCCAAAGATTGTTTGATTTACTATGGAAATGCAGTGCTAAAAACTGCTGTTGAAGAAATCCCACGTTATACTGCTGCTGTTGTTCAGTCATGTCCAATTCTTTGCGATCCCATGGACTGCAGCATTCCAGGCTTCCCTGCCCATCACCATCTCCCAGAGCTTGCTCAAATTCATGTCCATCCAGTTGGTGATGCCATCCAACAAACACGTGCTCTGTCGTCCCCTTCTCCTCTTGAATTCAGTCTTTCCCAGCATCAGGGTCTTTTCCAGTGAGTCGGTTCTTTGCATCAGGTGGTCAAAGTATTGGAGTTTCAGCTTCAACATCAGTCCTTCCAATGAATATTCAGGACTGACTTCATTTAGGATTGACTGGTTTGATCTGCAGTACAAGAGACTCTCAAGAGTCTTCTCCAACACCACAGTTCAAAAGCATCAATTCTTCAGTGCTCAGCCTTTTTATGGTCCAAATTTCACATCCATACATGGCTCTTGGAAAAACCATAGCTTTGAATAGATGGACCTCTGTCGGCAATTTAAAGTCTCAATTTTAATATGCTGTCTAGGTTTGTCATAGCTTTTCTTCCAAGGAGCAAGTGTCTTTTAATTTTATGGCTGCAGTCACCATCTGCAGTGATTTTGGAGTCCCAAAATAAAGGCTGTCACTGTTTCCATTGTTTCTGCAACTATTTACCATGAAGTGGGAAATCAGACACGATGATGAGTTTTTTGCATACTGAGTTTCAAGCCAGTTTTTTCACTCTCCTCTTTTCACCTTTAATCAACCAGCTCTTTAGTTCCTCTTCACTTTCTGCCAAAAGGATGGTGTCTTCTGAATATCCAAGGTTATTGATGTTTCTCCTGGCAATCTTGATTCCAGCTTGTGCTTCCTCCAGTCCAGCATTTCTCATGATGTACTCTGCATATAAGTTAAATGGGCAGGGTGATAATACATAGACTTGTTGTACTCCTTTCCCAATTTTGAACCAGTCCATTGTTCCATGTCTGGTTCTAACCGTGCTTCTTGACCTGCATACAGGTGTCTCAGGAGGCAGGTAAGGTGGTCTAGCATTTCTCCATCCTCCCTGCCCCAGTTTGCAGTGATCCACACAGTCAAAGGCTTTAGCATAGTCAATGAAGCAGCGGTAGATGTTTTTCTAGAACTCTCTTGCTTTTTCTATGATCCAATGGATCTAGGCAATTTGATCTCTAGTTCTTCTACCTTTTCTAAATCCTGCTTCAACATCTGGGAGTTTTTGGTTCATGAATTGTTGAGCCTAGCTTGCACAATTTTGAGCATTACTTTGCTAGCATGTGAAATGAGTGCAGTTGTGTGGTGGTTTGAACATTCTTTGGCACTGCCATGCTTTGGGAATAGAATGAAAACTGAGTTTTTCCTGTCCTGTGGCCACTGCTGAGCTTTCTAAATTTGCTGGAATATTGATTGCAGCACTTTCACAGCATCATCTCTTAGGTGTTGAAATAGCTCAACTGGAATTCCATCATCTCCACTAGCTTTTTTCATAGTGATGCTTCCTAAGGCCCACTTGACTTCACAACCCAAGATGTCTGGGTCTCAGTGAATGATCACACCGTCATGGCTATCTGGGTTATTAAGACCTTTTATATATAGTTCTTCTCTTTTCTTGCTACCTCTTCTTAATATCTTCTGCTTCTGTTAGGTACATACCATTTCTGTCCTTTATTGTGCTCATCTTTGTATGAAATGTTCCCTTAGTATCTCCAATTTTCTTGAAGAGGTCTCTAGTCTATCCCATTCTATTGCTTTCCTCTATATCTTTGCATTGTTCATTTAGGAAGGTTTTCTTATCTCTCCTTGCTACTCTTTGGAACTCTGCATTCAGATGGATATATCTTTCCTCTTCTCCTTTGCCTTTTGCTTCTCTTCTTTTCTCAGCTATTTGTAAGGTTCCTCAGACAACCATGTTTGCCTTTCTTTTTCTTGGGGATGATTTTGATCACCCCCTCCCATACAATGTTATGAACTTCTGCCATATTACCTCAGGCACTCTGTCTATCAGATCTAATCCCTTGAATCTATTTGTCACTTCCACTGTATAATCATAAAGGATTTGATTTAGGCCATACCTGAGTGGTCTAGTGGTTTTCCCTACTTTCTTCAATTTAAGTCTGAATTTGGCAATAGGGAGTTCATGATCTGAGCCACAGTCAGCTCCTGGTCTTGTTTTTGCTGACTGTATGGAGCTCCTAGATATTCAGCTGCAAGGAATATAATCAATCTGATTTCAGTATTGACCCTCTGGTGATACCTATGTGTAGAGTTTTCTCTTGTGTTGTTGGAAGAGGGTGTTTTCTATGACCAGTTTGTTCTCTTGGCAAAACTCATTAGCCTTTGCCCTGCTTCATTTTATATTCCAAGGCCAAATTTGCCTGTCACTGCAGGTATCTCTTAACTCCTACTTTTGCATTCCAGTCCTCTATGATGAAGGGACATCTTTTTCTGTGCATGTGTGTTAGCTTTAGAAGGTCTTGTAGGTCTCCACAGAACCATTCAACTTCAGCTTCTTCAGCATTAGTGATTGGGGCATAGACTTACATGACTGTGATGTTGAATGGTTTGCCTTGAAACAAGCAGATATCAGTCTGTCATTTTTGAGATTGCACCAAAGTACTACATTTCAGACTCTTTTGTTAACCATGAGGGCTACTCCATTTCTTCTAAGGGATTCTTGCCCACAGTAGTAGATATAACGGTCTATAGTGTATGCTGGAACACAGGTTTACTTTGATATATTTTTAACAACTATGTTACAAAAAATAAAATCCATCATTATTTTGTCAGAATTATAATCCTGGTTGTGTAAAGTTCATAATTGCTTTAATATTTACATTATTATATTTAAAATAAAGTCACAATATAAATCTATTTTGGATATTAAATATTGTATAGAGTATAATAATTAACATTTTACATTTTACAATTTTACATCAAAAGGTGAAAACTGAGCTAAATTATAACCAATATGAAATATTCTATTTCAGTTTTGAAGATTTTAAAAGTGTTCATGAATTCTCCTAAAAGAAACATTTACTTCATATCAACTGGGATATATTCCTTTCATATTTCTATCTCTGTGTATACTCTAACTTGAAGAGTGAATATGTATGTCCACTACTTAAATTAGTTTAAATCTTCTGTCATGAATGAACTATTGTACTCAATAGCAAATTAGCCTTTCTTCTTTAAGTTGAATTTCTTCTCTTCAGAAGATGCATTGATTTAAATATGAATGACCATTCCCATCATTCAATATATAGATTCACCACTATAGTAGACTTCTGTTCCTTTTTGCTAACCACAGTACTGGATATATGTTAAGTTCTGCTTGCTCAGCATATATACACTACTTTCTTTTTTCTATTGCAAGCACTCCCATTTCCTTTTCCAGAGCCACCCTATCTCATCCTTATGGTTCAAGGGTATGCAGGTGGCCCAGTGAAATTCAATTTCAAAATATTTTCTGCAATTTGGGGAAAGAAAACATTTCTATTTGGGATAATGCAGCTAATAGGCCAGAAATTTGGAGATATAAGGATCATCTAGCCAAATTTGAACAGAAGAGGCTGTCTGCCTTCTTGAGGGTGAAACCAATAAAGGGAGAAGTAAGATTAAGATTTGAGAAAATGTAGGTTCCTGAAGTCAAATTTGAACTCCTGGAGTCTGTCATTCCTAAAATTGAAACTAAGTTACCCTTTTCAAAGAACTTGCAAATTTGCAATTTCAGTACAGGTTTTTTGTTTTTTGTTTTGCTACAAAGAAAGAGTTTTAAATAGTTCAAAAATACTGCTACTAAAGCATCCTTTAAATAGAAACTTTCTTACAAGAAAAAATCAAACTCTCTTCAATGTGAATTATTTGGAAGGAGTACCAATCCAGCCTTTATGGACTGTAAACTTTCTATGTTATAATAGGTACTAGTGAACTTGGTTTTTCAGTTTGTAGATTACATGTGGTTATTAGTTCAAACACAATACTTTTGAATATCTAATTGGTTTCAATGAAGATAATATGAAACAGATCCACTGCTTAGATGAAACTGAGAAACACTGATGAGTTTCTTCAATCATAGCACATAAACACTACCTATAAAATGTATCAGTGCCAGCTGTATCTAATATTTTTTTATTTGGGTTTTATATCAGCTTTTCATAGGAATGTTAATGCAGTGACGGAGAATATCCCACCCACGCAGTTGGAAAACTTGGAGGCTTATCTTATAAACCATGTGAATTTGGATCTTATTAGGCTATACAGGTTATATTCAGCTGTCTACAAACAGCAGGGAAGGTTTTTTTTTTCTTTTTCAGGGTCATAATAAAGATGCATAATGAAAGCAATAAAATACTATCAAGTTTGATATTTTGTAATGTAAGGAAATACAAGTGGTAGAATGCTAGAGATGAGACAAAATTTTTTTATTACTATTTAAACTGAATTCTCTAATTTTCTATAGCATTCTTTAAAATAAGGAACAGTATTAATCATTATTCTGTGAATTTTATTCTATTATTAAAAAGACTTTATTGTTTACCTGGATACTAATCCATGGATACTTAAAACAGAGAGTGAAAAAAACATATATTTATATATTCATATATGGTCTTGTATGATTTTTTAAGACTGAAGGAAAAAAAATGTTCTAGACACTGGAATTTACCAGCATCATCACCATCTTTAAAAGAATGTCATGAAAACGATTTAAAGAAAGAAATGACTCTAGCTACTCAAAAGAGAAAAAAAAAAAAGCTACAAAATGTACTGTTACAGAGTAAAATTAAGGTAGCCCTGTGTTAGCAAGAATAAGGGAAGACATTTTTATGGTACACATTACTACTTGGGATATTTCCACTAATTTCACAACCTGAAGGGCCCATAAAAATCAAGTCTGCTTGATTACTTCTCTTCTTGAAATAATATCCACAAAACAGAAAGTGTCTAATAAATATTTATTTCTAAATACAATTATAGTAAGATTATGTAAATCCATTTATTGAAATGGATTACTCTGCGTCCATTGTCATTCAGAGTGGTAAAGTTCTTTGCAAGGATACAAGTGAAATTATTTTGTTTTAATGTAGAAGAAAGTAGCATGCAGGTCAAGGGTACAATATAGGCATAATATAGTTGAAAGTAAGATTTGAGAATTCTTACAGTATGCAATGATAAATCCTAGATCAGAACGTAAGCAGAAATTACTACATTATTTCAAACATAGTATTTGTGATAAGTAATTAGGTAATTGGAAAACCTGTGAAATGGGCAAAGAAGCAAGAGTTTAGGCAGTCCTCAAGAATGACTGCTAAACACAATATAGTCTGGATCAACATAGGAGTTTCTATATCTGCACTAACCAGGAATGAGAGGGATCAGGAAGGACTGTCAAATTAAAACACACACACACAGACACACACACACACACACACACACACACTTGGTAGTTGTGAGCCAACGATCAGGAAGCTACAATACTGTAACTGCTGCCTGCCATCCCTGAAGCCAGTGAATGAACATCTGAACACTGCAGGGGACAACCTAACCTTTCCATCACCGAGATCGGCAACAGAACGCTGCTTCATCTTACATCAAACTCTCAAACCTCAATCAGCACAACCACGTAAACGTAGGGCTTCCGCATGGCTCAGATGGTAAAGAATCTGCCTGCAATGAGGAGACCTGGGTTCAATCCCTGGGTTGGGAAGATCCCTGGAGGAGGGCATGGCAACCCACTCCAGTATTCTTGCCTGGAGAATCCCCATGGACAGAGGAGCCTGGCAGGCTGCAGACCGTAGGATCGCAATGAGTCGGACATGACTGGTGACTACTCACAACACAGCACTTATGAACGACACTGAAGTCTTACAAACCACAAGGAAGTTGAATGGATGCATCAGCTCAGACTACCAAAGGTACAACAGCTCTCACTTTTGATTCTTCATCTGTAACAGCTCTTTGCCCATACTTGTACTTTCCAATAATAATGATGCTTGCAACAACAAACCTCTGTCAAACATACATATCCTTTATATAAATTAAAAGTCCCCAAAAGATTTAGTGGGTAAATTGGACATGACTGAGATACATCATCTAATAAACAGAAAATATTGACATATACTGAGATGTGGAAGACTATGGGAGGAAATACCAGGAATTCAATTTTGGATATATAGTGTTAACACATTATATTGCTATTAGGCATGTAGTCAGAGACAGATCTACAAATCTTTCCTTCTTCCCTCCTTCCTTTCCCCCTCTTCCACCCTTCCTTTCACTTGCTCTGTCTTCCTTCTTTCTCTTCTTTCTTTCCTTTCTTTCTTCCCTTCCTTCATTTGTTCCTTTGCTTTTCCTTCCTTTCTTCCTTTCATTCTCTCCTTCCTTCTCCCTTTCCCTCACTCAGTCCTGTAGCTATTCCTCCCTTTGGCCAGGCTTTAACTGCTCATAAGCAGGTTATAATTACATTTCTAGCATTAATTTACAATTAACAAATTCAAATATTGAAAAACTTTGTGAAAAACTATGTTTTATCCAAAAGTTTTCAGACTATTCTGTTGACTTGGAGTACCTATACTACCCATGTGAAATTTGTTAGAACTTTTGAAAAGTCTTTTTAAGTTTATAGGATTCATCTTATAATGATGTTATAATCATGTTAACTTATAATCATGTTAACTCATGTATCGCATATAGCTCCACATTATATTTTGAGAAAATTTTAAAACATTTATGCATTTTTATATCTGCATCTCTAGACACAAGATGTACATTAAGTATCTTGACTGTTTTCTCTAAACGTAAAAATGAGGTACAAAGATATTCTGCCTGACTTTATTTCTCTATTTTCCCTTATTCTCTCTGTTTTATTATTATTTTTTAATTGGGGTATAGCTGCTTTAACAATGTTATGTTAGTTTCTGCTGCACAACGAAGTGAATCAGCTATATGCAGACATATGCCTCCTCCCTTAGGCCACCCCCCACCCCTCTAGGCCATTACAAAGCACTGTGTTGAGCTCTCTGTGCTATATAGCAGGTTCCCGCTAGCTATTTTACACATAGTAGTTTATATACATCAATTCCAATCTCCCAATTCTTCCCACCCACCCTTCCCCCTTTATCACTACATCTCCATTCTCTACATCTGCATCTCTATTTCTAGCCTTGCAGATAGGTTCATCTGTACCATTTTTATACATTTCAGAGAGATGCATTAATATATAGTATTTGTTTTCCTCTTTCTGACTCACTTCATTTGGTATCATAGACTCTACTCTGTGCCATCATAACATATTTTTCTGGGAATCTACCTCCTTACCTTCCAGTGTGCTATCATTTTGGAAGTATTTCCTAATCAACCTTTTGCTCTGGATGCAGGATAAGCGAGGGACCTTTTCCTGAATGTATTTGCAAAACTTTTCAGTAACATTTTCATGTAACATTGTCATAACTGTTCATTCCCTTGATATGTCCACCCACTAGATGCTAATCTCTTTGGGGGCCATGAACATATGTTTCTTTCTCTATTCAACATCTCTTTTAGTTAACTTTAACATTACTTTTTATGAAAACCTGCTAGATTCCAGGTGCAATAAAAATTGAAAGAAATCATAACCCCTAATTTTAAAATCTGTTAGGAAACATTCAGTATGATATGGTAAGTATAATGATAAACATAGCTTAAGCATATTGAAGCTACTTAATTTGTTGAATGAATGAAAGAATTAACTATGAACATTCTGATAAGGATAACAGAATCGATGAGAGTAAAACTTTTACATTTGTACCTGAATAATAACCTAAACTTTTTATTTTTTTTCATTGTTCTGGACAGTTAGGTATTAAACCTGTTGGGCTTATTAAATAAGCACACAGTTCTAAGACTCTAAGTCAATTTATTCCAGTGGCTTATGAGAGAATGCAAAAATATTTATATAAATATTTTATTAATATAATATGCAGGCAAGGTATGTGAAAATCAATTGATCCATTAGTGCTCTTCAGAAGATGAATTAACATGTAAAAATTTATTGAAGGTAACTATAGAGTCTTCAGCTTTATATTACCTGGAGAAGGGCATGGCAACCTACTCCAGTATTCTTGCCTAGAAAATCCCATGGACAGAGTAGCCTGGTGGGCTACAGTCCACAGGGTCGCAAAGAGTCAGATACAACTAAAGTTACTTAGCAAGCATGCACACAACTCTATATTAAACAATGCCTTAAATGTGAAATATAGCATAACCTTTTTACCATTTTCACTACATATACATTCTAAAATATTCATGAATATAATAAACAGTTTACATATTTGCTTTTTGATTACATGCAGCATGTTATTTATGCAAAATATTATTTATATGCTCTTATTTATGTGTTATTAATTCTTTTCTTGGGAAAAATACAACAGCAGCAAATGATAGCTGCATATGCTAGCCTCACTCTATTGTGCACTGTTTCTATTTCGTTATTTTGGAAATTCAAAATAACAGTAGTCAGCAGAGAGAGTTTATAAGCTTAAATAATTTATTCTGTGGCATATAAATATATAGGTTTAATTATAGTAAATACACTGGCAATTTTACATACACAAAACTGTCACACTGAAACGACTTGCAGTACTGGTCATTGTTTAAACAATTTGATTTAATTTTTAGAAAACTAAGTGACTGTGTGTATATATTGGTTAAGTGATAAATGCATTTAGCAGCAAAGCACTCAATTAGCCCCAAATGGGAAAATAAATTAAAATTTTGAAATAACTACCATTTATTTTGTCTCATAATCCAGACTCATTAACAGTGGGCACTAGTATCATGATTTCTGTCTTTATGTTACAGGCTGACCTCCTCCTGTATTGACTGAATGCCTAGGTCATGCCAAGGCCTTTTCTTTGTTCTTGAAATATATCATGGGAGAAAAGACACAAAAACTGCTACTCTAGCATAAATTTCAGTTGGGGGAGCAAGTTAACAAAGAATGAACAAAATAAAGTGAGTAACATACTTGGAGAGGGTAAGGTAAAGAAAGTAAAGAGTAGAAGAGACAAGCTGTGTTGGGAGGGTGGAAGGAGACTGGGTTGCAATTTTAAACAGGGTCATAGGGATTCAGGTTAGCCTCACTGAGAAGGCCATGGATGTGTGTGCCTGCCCCACCACACACACAGCGCCCCCTGGTGGGAGCGTGTGAGCACGTGTGACTCAGTCCTGCGTGGCTCCTCCGGCCATGGGATTTCCCAGGCAATGCTGGAGGGGGCTGCCATTTCCTTCTCCAGGGGATCTTCCCAACCCAGGGATCAAACCGGTGTCCCTTGCATTGGCAGATGGTTCTTTACCTTCTGAATCAACGGGTAAGCCCTTTATTGAAAAGGTCCGGTGTCGGCAAAGATTTGCAGGGCTTGATAGAGTTACTTAGAGGAAGGGAACAGCAGGTAGAGGAACAAGTCAAGTAAAGGTTTCATATATTTGCAGACAAACAAGAAGGCTGGAATGGCTGCAGGGAAGTGAGCTGGGAAAAGGCAGGAGAAGGCACTTAGAATGGACAGGTTTGGGGCGCCATCTCGCTAAGGCCCTATGAGGCCAGTGTGTGCATTTTGTATTCTGAGTGAAATAGGGAGAGGATAGAGAGGCTTTTGATTGGAGAGATGACACTATTTGGCCCATTTTCACTGATACACATTTTCTCCAGGATATTCCTGATAAAATAATGGAGAATGTGGCTCATCTGTAGAGGCTTACCTAGCCCTTAAAACTGGGAAGCATAGGGTACTGAGGTAAAAGAAGAGATGAGAGTCACTTCAGGAGGTCCTATTATATTTTGAAAACATACGATGCCACTGGTTGGAGCAGACCATGGAATAGCTGTCATTAACACTTTGAATGCCTAATACAATTTTTGGCTCTCACTACTCAAGATATCACCAAAGTGTAACTGAAGTGTTTCATTTGAGGTGAGTATCTAAGTTCAGTAATTCAAAGCATATGTTGGAGTGAGCATATTTTAGGTGGGGAAAAAAGCAAGTTGATTTCTATAAGAGTGTAAAAGTGTTAACCTGATATAGAGAAAAATCTACAAAAATGTCTTGCAGTTTATATATAGAAAAGAGCAAATGAAATATATGGAGAAAAATAAGTTTGTGCTACATAGAGGAAGTAAAACATTCTTGCTAAACTTTAAATGTGTTCTTAATTCTCTAACCTTCTAATGGAGCTTCAGAATTCATTTATTTTAGCTTGGGTATTTTGCCACTAGAATAATTCTTTGGACAATTCATGCAGAATGAACATCTTTGTTAAACTGAAGCAAGTGAGGACTGGAACTGGGACAATGCTTACAAAGTTATTTCAGTTTCAAGATTCTCAAACTTCAGCAAGCAGATGAATGAGGTAGAAACTTCAAAGATGCAGATCCTAAGGCTTCAGCCCCAGAAGTTCAGATTCACTGACTCTGGGATAGGACATAAATATCAGTGTAATAAACCATCCACATGAATCTATTGTGTGTTGCCATTGCATATTGGGCAGTGTTTTAGTAGTCTAAATTAGAAGTGATGAGGACTTGAAGTTGGCAGTAGCAGTGGAAATGAAGACAATAAACTAAGGAGACAGTTTGAATGTTTAACTCTCAAGTTTGACCAAATAAGTATAAATACTGCATGCAAGAGGACTCATGAATAGTCCTGACAACTTAAGCCCTGGTAATAAAGAAAATGTTAATGTTGTTAATGCAAATAAGACTTAAAGAGAACTACCTTTTAGAGCAGGAAGATAAATTTTGCTATAAGACAGCTAGAGTTTAAGACAGCATAAAGAAAATGAAATAAAGATGCCCAGCAAAGTACATAAATGCTTTAGGGCCAGTGAGAGTGATGGAAGTTAGATTCAGCAATCATTTATATACATTAAGAAGTGAAACTGTAAAAGTGGTTGAAAGGAATACAAAGCTTGGAGAACACAGAATGTGGGTGAGGTGAGTGAGGGAGGTCAGAAGTTTAGACTCAGTCATAAAAATGTTTCCTCTGAGAGATGACCCTTGAAATACAGATTCAAAGGTAGAGCAGGGATTAATTTTGGAAGAAGGCAAGAAAGCACAATCCAAGCAGAGACAACAGTCCCTGGAAAAACCCAGAGATAGAGTGGGTGGGGAAAACTACTGCTTTATGAGCATGATGGTTCAATGATAACGAAGCTGCCTGCAATGCAGGAGACAGAGGAGATGCAGGTTTGATTCATGGGTTGGGAGGACCCCTTGGAGGAGGGCATGGCAACCCACTCCAGTATTCTTGCCTGGAGAATCCCATGGACAGAGGAGCCTGGCGGGCTAGAGTTCATAGGGTCTCAGAGAGTTGGGCATGACTGAAGTGGCTGAACATGCAAATACCAGGCGAGATGTGACAAGAGGGCCAGGATGAGGCCAGGTTCTGAGGACTTTTGTCTTTGTAGTCCAAGTAAAGTAAAACTTTCTTTATAGTAAGAGCAATGAGAAGTTACGAGAGACTTTTAAAGGAAGGCATGTCCAAGAACAGGGTACTAAGGACCTCCCATAAGATGCTGTCATAATTTGTGAGCAGGTATGAATTGCACTGTTCATTCTAGCCTGCTGTTGCTTCCCCACATGCGTATTACAGGGCAGCTGAATGGATCATTAAGAGTCCACTGCAAGGTGTCAACTCTCACTCCATACTCATTGTGTTACTTTACTTAATTTGGTGCATCTCAACTTAGGTTTTATGTACTAGGGGCTTTAAAAAATACTAGTACCCACCCCCACCTCCCAGAGATTCTAAACTCAAGCATTGGCAATATTTTTCAAACATCTTCAGGTGTATCTCATGTATCTCCAAGACTGAGATGCATCAATTGTTGCTCAGTGTCTCTGTTCCCTCAACTCTAAAAATGAACTGATGTTGTTAGCATGTAAACTTTGGAGATACTGTGAGAGTATGATTAAATACGGGGTCTGAAAACATTTAGCACACCTGGGCTATAAGGAAATTTCAGTGCACACTGGCCACTCTCCCCATCATTCAGTAAAGTCTTTCCCATTGTTGCCCAAACCTTTCCCACAAAGCAGATGCAAGGGAATAACTTTTTTTGGTTGTTTTTTCAACTTCCAGACTGCTGTTTGTTATGCAATACTTCTTTGTTCATTATCCAGTTGTGTTAGGCCTCTGGTTTGACAAGTGCTCAGGTTTCCCTATTTTATGCTTATCCACACAGTAAACATGTGTTTGCATCACTTTTACCAGAGGTATGGCCTGAAAAATTGTTTACACTGATTTTTCTCAATCCTCCCTAAATATTATGTTTCTCTTCACCCCTCCCCATCCATCAACCAGCTGTCCCTATTACCAATGTATTAAAAATACAAAATAAAAGATAAAACAGAAAGCAAAAGCAAACAAAAATTTACAGAAAAAAAGATCTTATTTAGAGGGAGGATAGACCTTTAAATGCTAATGTAGATAAAAATGTTTAAGTGTTGACCATGTTTACATTAAGTAATTTAAAACATGAAACTGCTGTGCAGAATCACTGTAGAATCAAAATTTTAGGCGACCCTGTTGCATTCTTTATAGATGTCCCTAATAAAAACCCTGTTTGGTTCCATCTGCCTGAAACTACCCTGTAAACCTTGTTATTGAGTCCTGAGATGATATATAACTTTGAACTTAGTCATCTGAATAAAGCGTGGATCATAGCAGGCTGCATTTGCCTGACTTTGCTTCCTGTATTGATTCACTGTGAAGAGGCTGTAACTCATTCCCTAGATTTCTCATTACAATTTGTTATATATTGTGATTCATCACTCCTCAGCACTTGAGAATAATTTATTTTCTATTATTTTGTGCTCTCTCTAGTTAAGTTATATATGTCTACAGAGAAACTTTCTCGAGGTCAGAGACAGTACTTTCAAGTTGCTAGGCTAACAGAACCAGTCACACCAGAAGCACCATTTTAGAATGTACAAGGCTTGTGTTTATTATATTGTTGTTAGTTTTTTTATTTTTTTAACAATGTTGACACGTCTTCTCAGATGAATAGAAGTTACCAGCATGACACAAATTAAGATGATCATGATGCTGACCTTGGTTCATCACTATCTTTGCTCAATATGCTGAATTATGCTCCTTTCAGTACAATGTTTAGTTATAAACACAACTGGCTAATCATTTTGTCAGATGAAAGTTAAATCAAAATGCAAAATGTCTACACAAAAGTATGAAATGTAAAAATATACAAAACATAATGCAAAAAGTAAGCTATATTACTTAATATAAAGCTATAAAAATTGTTTATATATAGACATATGTCTATTTGCATAAGTGAAAATTATTAAATATTGTGAAGCCCTCGTGTATCTTTGATGTGTATTAGATTTCTTCTATTATTTTAAATGAAGAATAGAAACTCAAAACAGAAATAGAGAATGGGGCACAAAAGTTGGAAATCTTGGCAGAGGCAGTTTTCAATACATAAGCTATGAACATTTAGCACTTATTAAAAATTGTATAAAAATATACAGCTTATTTAACGATAACCATTATTTTCCACTCTGCCTAGGCAAAAAGATAGTGCTACAGTTTTTTTAGTAATGATACCTGACAGGAGCAGCAGAATTAATTGCCTCTAGCTTCCAAAATTATGCCTCACTGTTCCAATGTAGAAAAATTCTCAGTGTGATTAATATTTACTGTTTATACTAACAATGCTTAGTTGCATTCCACTGGAAGCACTAAAGCATTGCTTTAGGAGCTCTCTGAAGGAGAAGATGTTCTGTTTTTCTGTAAATTATTGTGCTGTGTACAGTGCACTCACTTTTGAGTTTTTATTTTTTATTATTTTTTTTTCACTTTTGAGTTTTTAAATGTAGGTTTGTCTGAGAATAGTTTGAACTAAACAGCTTGGTGAGATGAAGTGGGAAAAAGCTGTTTATACTCTCTGGGCAGTGAAATGTTATCATCAAACAGTTGCTAAATACATGGATCAAATTACCCCAAAACAAAAATCACTGCACTGGCTTACATAAAGACTGCATTAAAGGGCTAATGAATGAACATTCAACAACCATATTTTAGTGCCAGGTGTTTCAGTTTCTATTTCATATAAATCTGAGAATGACTATATAAGTTAGATGCAAATATCTCTATTTTTAAAATAAGGATAATAAAGCCCCACCCCCCCCACCGCGACTCCCAAATGTAAGCATTTTGTGTACAGAGTCACCAGCTGGCCATGGACACTTTAGAACCCAAACTATCCTTCCAACCACAGAAAACTTAATTCAACAGTCCTTCTGTGCTAACTTGCCAGTTCCACTCTTAATAAGAGAAAGATGGTTTCCTGTTTTAAGGGCATTTTTAAGATGTTTTCCAAGTGACTTGAATTTGTGAAAATTCACCCAAGAAGTATCATGGTTTTTGTCTCATTCTGCTTAAAGTTTTAAATCTTAACAAGTTTGCAGACTCAGGATGTGAAACTCCTGGTCTCTCCTCCACATATTTTGAGACAATGACCTGGAATATGAATGCTGTTTGCTGACTCTGGAATAATACTGTATCTAAAAGTACTATCACACAATTCCAGAATGCTCAAGTTGAAAGAGACCTTGGAGATCACTGGATCTGAAACTACATTTACCTATAAGAAAATTGAAAGCTGAGTCTCCCTGAGGAGAGATAACTCCCTCATGATAGATACCAATCTAGTCACAGAGCTAATTACTATCAGAACCAGGATAAAACCCAGGTCTCTCTGAACTTACCTTGGTGGTTTTTTTTATTTTCCCCCCCACTGAATTAGGAGCAGTCTGACACTAAGGAGTTATTTTACCCATCTCTTTATATCTTTGTATCAGCATCAGTATCAGTTTAGTCACGCAGTCATGTCTGACTCTTTGCGACCCCATGGAGCAGCATGCCAGGCTTCCCTGTCCATCACCAACTCCCGAAGCCTGCTCAAACTCATGTCCATTGAGTCAGAGATGCCATCCAACCATCTCATCCTCTGTCAGGTCCCTTTCTCCTCTTGCCTTCAATCTTTCCCAGCATCAGGGTCTTTTCCAAGGAGTCAGTTCTTCATATCAGGTGGCTAAAGTACTGGAAATATTCAGCACTGATTTCCTTTAGGATGGACTGGTTGGATCTCTTTGCAGCCCAAGGAATTCTGAGGAGTCTTCAACACCACAGTTCAAAAGCATCAATTCTTCAGTGCTCAGCTATCTTTGTATAAGTTTGAGAATAGCTGCTCTGTTTAATTAAGCTGTAACACTATTTGTAATAAAGAAGCAAATTGTACTTGTTTCTAACTCAGGAGTTCAAACTGGTGTACTGAAATAGGGCCTGTATGCTTCTGTACTTCTCAATTAAAGTAACTTAATTGCTAATGAAGTCTTATTGCTTTTACCAGGCTGACTTAAGTTTTCAATATTTTTCATTGAAGTAATGTTTTTTTCAGTCAATTGATATTTAATTATTGCCATTTGACTTCTTATCAATTTCACTGTCTCAAAATGCTTGAATTTATTTAAAAAAAAAACAACATTGACTTTTTAAAAGGAGTTTTCTGTTAAAAAAAAGGAAAATAAACCTAAGATGACTCTATCTCTTAAAAGCTAATTTAGGACTATGAGAAATGACTTCATTTTTATGTCAAAACACATTCACCTAATGCTTCTGTCCTTTTAGTGAGGAATACATTTTTATTCATTTTTCTCTATGGGTACCAAATTGCTTTTGAAAAAATAAACATTCTCACTGTGTACAACTGAAAATTACTAATTTCTCACTTACATAGATTTCTTAGAACATCTAATATATTTTTTTATTCCCTCCATGAGCAATAACATTGTAAATTGAGCTGTTAAGCTGATTCATGCTTAGACCAGCAGAAAAGGGCAGTAAGTGGCTATGAATCTTTCATAAACGCAGCAGAAAAGATTTCAGTCTGTGCTTGCCCCTAACCCCTGCTATTTTGTGTCATAATGCATCATTACATACTGATGTTTGCTCTTGTGCAAGTCAGCAAAAAAACGGATTACTTAGTGTATGTTGGCCCCTTTCCTTAAATTAACTGTGTCACTTTTGATTTGTTATGTTATTGGACCACGTTTTAGGACTTCTTAACATTGGCAACTGTGGCACAAAAATACAGTTATCCGCGGAGGTTTGCTGTTTTGTCGTTTGCATCTGATCATTTTAAACATTTTTATTCAGATAAAATCAGTTTTAAAGGAATATAAAATAATGCTCAAAAGGGAAAGGGACTGATGATGTTCACTCTAATAAGCATGTTCTGTGTTGTCACCTCTTTGTAGAAAATTGGTAGGAAGTGAACTTATTTTATGGATTCAGTTATAGAATAAAATGGAAAAAAATACTTGAGTATGAGATGACCTTATTTAGTATATAGCCTGCTAGTTTTTTCTCTTCTTGTTTGTGGGCTAGGTTCAGTGGTCAGGTCAAATTTTGCTCAAATTAATGAAAATTTCACTATCAACACAGACTGTTATTCACAGTTGCACAAATATTCTATATGTACTTTTATTCTTCATATCACCGAGGAATACTAAATAAAGCACTCATGTACTACTAAATGCATTTGCCCAGTATATTCTTGGTAAGTAGTCCAGTATTTTATTAATTTCAATCTAGCAGGAAAAACCCAATATGATTTTCTTATTTAAATATATTTATTTATTAAGTATTTATTGAGTTATAGCTCTGTTTTGGTTCCAGGATAAGCTCAGGGAATCTGAAGAAGAGTAAGATATTGATCTTTTCATCAAAAAATCCACAGTCTTGTGGGAAGACAAAACTAGTCGGAGGAGAACATACTATTTAAGAGAATAGGTAGACTATGGAATCAAAACACCTGGACCCAACAGGTAGATGCTTTACCGTCTGAACCACCAGGGAATTTGGCCAGTGATTGCCAAGTTCTGCTACATGCCTTCCAGATGATCTGGAACATGTGTGTGTGTGTGTGTGTGTGTGTGTGTGTGTGTGTGTGTGTGTGTGTTAGGAGAGATAATGTATTTAAAATACTTAAGCAAAGTTGAACTTAAAAGAGACTGGTGATAAGACCAGTTAAGAGGTTGATGTGAAAATCATACACATTACAAAATTTGTGAACAAAACTAAGTGAATGGGCATTTTGTGACATTGGGCATGGAGAAAAGAGACAAAGTTTAAGTGATATTTTAGTTCATGTGATATGTGTAGAGTAAAATGAAGTTTTCAAATATATCAGCTTGTAATACACAAAATTATGAAGTAACAGTTGTGTTATATATAGGAGAAATAGTATCTGTCATTCTGCCAAATCAAATTTTGAATTTTTGAATAAAAAATGTCACACAAGTAAAGTCAAAGAAAATAATAGTTTGGGTGTACTTGTTTGCAAACAAGAAATAAGGAAAATACTTCATGAGAAAGAAAGTAAATATTTCAGTGGCTATAAGGCAGGTGGAATAAGCTGGCCTGAAATTCAGCCTTTTAAGGCTGTGTTTATATCAATTCAGAACTGCTTACACAAAAACTGATTTTTTAAAAAAAATTTATGGTCATGCTGCAGCTTAAAAATTCAAAAATTGTATTCTTGAGATTAAAAAACATTGATCTATTGTCTGGGTAGTCAAAAATATATGTAATTTAGAATGTCAAGTCATCTCTACTGTACTCAGGAAAATAACTGGAAAAGATAACCTTTAGAGGTCAGATCTAAGACACAAAAATTTAATGTTTAATTGGCAGACAATTATTGAAACAACTTTTTTAACTTCTCTCTTTCTCCCTCTGGCTCTTGCTTTCAATTCCACTCTTTAACTCAAATTAGTTCTTTTGTATTGAACTGAAATAGATTGGTGTCTGATTGAGGATGTTATGGATAATCAGTGACATGGAAGAAGAAGTGCTTAATATGGTTCCCAAGCAATCATTCAGTTTGCTGAAATTATTTGTACAGGATGATGGGATCGCCTTTCCATCTTGATCATGGAGGGGTATTTCTAGTGGGAAATTAAAAGTGAAAAAAAGCAAATGTGTCAAAGCATTTATGTTTCTAAAAGCTAAAATAATTTCAGCTTACACATCATGACAAAGTAAGGCAAGGAAATCTTTACAATTTTTTTTTTTTTAATTTTTCTCGATCCTATTCACAGCACAATTGCATTCACAAGATGTGAAATCATATAGCTAAAAAAATCAGATTGAAATGGGAAACAACTTTCTAATATATTTGACTCCACTTCCAGGACTAATGCCGACACTCCCCAGAATCTTTGAATATTAATGGGAGTTGACATGTCATCATTGAGGTCAGTTCATTGTGCTGGTGCTAACTGTGCCAGCTACACCAGGGAAATAAGGAGAGAACCACTGATTTAGGAGAAGTTTTGCTCAATAACCTTTCACAGTCCTTTCCCAAATTATGATTCGATGCAAATATATGAACGCATGATTAAAAACGGCTTTCAACAATATGAAATCTGCATCAAATAAGAGAGGAAAATATTTCAACTTTGTAAAGAAAGCCATTAGGGGCACAATATCTGGCATGCGGTAGTACTCAATAAATGTGTGTTGAAGGAATGAATGAAGAGGGAGTTAGATGACTAATACTACCCCAACATAAAGCCACTTGATTAAAATGGACCAGCATTACATTTAGCACAGGAAATGTACCATACACCCAATTAGACCTAATGGACCTATAAAGTTATCATGACACTTTACTTGTATGTGCCTCAAAAAAATAAAAAAATAAATAAACAACAACAACAAAAACCTCATTTTTCCTTACTAGATAAGGTATTTTAAATAATTGGCACTTATAGACATGTTTGTAAACTCTATATGTAAACACATATAGAGTCACTATATGTGTGTGCTGTATTGTTCTATGGTCAATTTGGTTATATTGGGAAGTATATATCCCAGGAATCTATTTCCTCCATGACATTAAATTACAGTGGATGAATAACTGGGAGACAGAGTGAAGAAACACATCAGGCTTGAGATGAACATATTGTCTTGGAGAGACAAGTGGTACAGATATTTTCTAATGTGTCCCTGCTCTTCCCTACTTTGTATCCGACACTTATTCTTGACTGACTTCAGCCACATCAACCAACAAGCAACCTGAAGCCCATCCACAGATGCTTTGCCGAACAAGTCAGAGGTGGGGTGGCCACAAGAAGCAAAGAGGCAACACCCTTTCAGAGACTTCTATACTAGCCACCTTTATGTCCAGAAATTGAGCGTATTTAGCATTAGTAGTTCCTTGAAATTTTTACACATTTGTTTTCTAATTTCTCCAACTCCTATTTTTGGATCATTATTTCTATGGATCCTACCAGGTGGCGTTGATGGTAAAAAATGCCTGCCAAGGCAGGAAACATATGAGATGTGGGTTCAATCCCTGGATTGGGAAGATCCCCTGGAGAAGGGCATGACAACCCACTCCAGTATCCTTGCCTAAAGAATCTCATGGACAAAGGTGCCTGGTGGGCTACAGTCCATAGGGTCACAAAGAGTCGGACAGAACTGAAGCAACTTAGCACTCACATAACACCATGTAACACTTATGCAATATCTTATTCCATTAATAAATTCCCAGGTCCATAATTCTTATGGTGCTTCACCTTCACTGATTGTATCCATTCAAGAACAGTCACAAAGATCTCTTCCCATCCTTCGTGTTTTTCTACAGTGTGAATTGCTACTCCTCCATCAAGTAGTGGAGACCTTTTCTCTACTTTCTTACATCAAAGCTAGGGAGTGGTGCCTGTGACCTCAATAGAAAATGGCACAATTAATGAAGTATTGAAAGCAAGAGATGATACAACAATCTGAGTTGTTACATCCTTCCCAGCTGAGGTGCCCAATATTTGAATTAGTCCAGTCAGTTCAAGTTTCAGATCATCCCAGACCCAACTGCTCTTTAATAGCAATTACATGAGAGATTTGAAGTAAGAACAGCTATTCAGTCTACACAAAGACCTGCGAGACAAAATAATATATTGCATTTCGATACATCTAGGTATGGGCTTCCCAGGTGATGCTAGTGTGGTAAAGAACCTGACTGCCAATGCAGGAGACATAAGAGATGTGGATTTGATCCCTGTGTCAGTAAGATCTGCTGGAGCAGAGTATGGCAACCCGCACCAGTACTCTTGCCTGGAGAATTGTCATGGACAGGAGCCTAGTGGGCTATAGTCCATAGGGTTGCAAAGGTCGGACATGACTTAAGCGATTGTGCATGCATGCATGGATATCTAGGAATGGAACCTAGGAATGGAGTTAATTGTTAATGCAAATTTCTGTAACAAAAACAATGAGTTAGAAACACACTCTGCTTACCTGATACCTTGATTCTACCCCTGCAGTTCATTGGAGAATGGATTTGGCAGCTGCTGAGCGAAATGCAGATGATACCACACTTATGGCAGAAAGTGAAGAACTAAAGAGCCTCTTGATGAAAGTGAAAGGGGAGAGTGAAAAAGTTGGCTTAAAGATCAACATTCAGAAACTAAGATCATGGCATCTGGTCCCGTCACTTCATGGCAAATAGGTGGGGAAACAGTGGAAGTGGCTGACTATTGTTTTGGGCTCCAAAATCACTGCAGATGGGGATTGCAGCCATGAAATTAAAAGATGCTTACTCCTTGAAAGGAGAGTTATGATCAACCTAAATAGCATATAAAAAGCAGAGACATTACTTTGCCAACAAAGGTCTGTCTATTCAAGGGGGTTTTTCCAGTGGTCATGTATGCATGTGAGAGTTGGACTATAAAGAAAGCTGAGTGCTGAAGAATTGATGCTTTTGAACTGTGGTGTTGGAGAAGACTCTTGAGAGTCCCTTGGACTGCAAGGAGATCCAACCAGTCCATCCTAAAGGAGATCAGTCCTGGTGTTCATTGAAAGGACTGATACTGAAGCTAAAACTCCATACTTTGGCCACCTGATGTAAAGAGCTGACTCATTTGAAAAGACTCTGATGTTGGGAAAAATTGAAGGCAGGAGGAGAAGGGGACGGCAGAGGATGAGATGGTTGGATGGCATCACCAACTCAATGGACATGAATTTGGGTAAACTCTGGGAGTTGGTGATGGACAGGGAGGCCTGGCGTGCTGTGGTTCGTGGGGTCACAAAGAGTCAGACACGACTGAGTGACTGAACAGTTCAGAAGCAAAGTGGGGCAACCCATTCAAAAAGTTCAAGAAATTATATATAAGACTTGTTTAATTTTTAATAATTCCATTGTGAGGTTTATTTTTGTACCATTAGGCCATTTGCTGCTTGAGATTAATAAGCATGACTCAGACCACAGTACTCCACCAAATACTATTTTTAAGGTCAAAAATGGATGATTTCTACTGTTCCCTCCTTAGAGGCAAAATATATTTTGAAAAAGAACATGCACCATGCATCAAAATTTTGTTATATAATTCATTTTATGTCACCATCCTTCACATCATTAAATAACACCCAGAAAATGTATTGATTTTGATTTCCCTTCTTCATATATCTTGATTGCTGGAGAAGGTTGAAGAAATGAGTGGTGACTCAAAAAGTTTGGCAGCAGGATGTTTGACCTTTCAGAAGTTACTTAAGAGTTATTTAAAACCACTAGTGACACATTCGTAAGATTTTATTGGTACTAAAAGACAGAGGGAGCCTTAGAGAAGAGGTTGTTGCCTAGAAATTTACTTTGGTGGTGTTTAGTTAGAATTCTGAATTCTTCCTTTATCACTTATCTTTTGTTTATGTTTACAATTAATTATTTTCTCAGAGATTTAGTACTCCCATGTGAAAAATAGATAACATAAAATCTATTTTAGAGTTTAGCTTTTTAAAGAATCCTATGCCATTGAGTTTGGTGTTTGGAAAATTCTCTGAATTCTAGCTCCGTTTACCTATAATTTCCAACATACTTCTGTCTTCCCTCATTTTTGCCTTACTCAGGTTCTAGTTTTTGACATTTTAAAAATATTTTCAGTCAGGTTTCTGGTCCACTAATCATTTATTCCTGTCTCTATTTCTTTATGAGTGTGAACACATACTATATCCTAAGCTTTCCTTGACTTTGACATTTTCTCCTACCTTTCTCCATGCAATAATCCTAGCAAACTAACACAGGAACTAATGATAATTTTTTAAAGTAACTTCAATTGTTAATGAAAAGATGAGGAAAATTAACACCTCTTAAATATTCCCATGAGCTTAAGTAATTAATGTATCTGACCGTTATAACATAACATTGCATTATTTTCCATTCAGTCATCCAGTTGCATCTGAGAAATATATAAATATATACATGTGTATATTTTTACATATATACATAATATATAATAATAATATACATAATATATACATATATACACAATAATATATAATAATACATAACACTATATATACATAATATACATAATAACATATATATAGATATGCACATGTGTGCTAAGTTAGCAACCCTATGGGCTGTAGCCAGCTAGGGTCCTCTTTCCCTGGGGACTCTCCAGGCAAGAATCCTGGAGCAGGTTGCCATGTCCTCCTCCAGGGGATCTTCCGGACCCAGAGATCAAACCCAGGTCTCATGTCTCCTGTATTGTCAGGTGGGTTCTTTACCACTAGTGCCACCACCTGGGAAGCTAATTATCCTTAAACAGTTTATTCAGAGAAGATATACTAGTAGATATCTGAATATTGAAACAGTCTTTCTCTACCTTTTTATACTTTTCACAATCTACTCTAAGTGACTCTCTACTATTTTCCCCCAATCTCTCTGCTCTCTTTTGATACCTCTTGGGAAAAAACAAGTTTGAACTAATTTCTTATGGACACTGAATATCCCAACTATTCCTTGGAAATAACCAGATATACTCCCCAAATAGCAAAATATGATCAGTTAGATTGCTGTTGGTAAAAATCAAATCCTCCCCATATTCAGAGCAGAGTATTTTCCATGGCTTATTAAAGTGAGAAAGTGAAAATCACTCAGCCGTGTCTGACTCTTTGCGACCCCATAGCCTACCAGGCTCCTCTGTCCATGGAATTCTCCAGAATACTGGAATGGGTAGCCTATCCCTTCTCCAGGCGATATTCCCAACCCAGGAATAGAACCGGGTCTCCTGCATTGCAGGCAGGTTCTTTACCAGCAGAGCTACCAGGGAAGCCCCTTGCCCATGAATTATTTTTGGATCATGATTTTTGTTTGTTTGTTTCTGCTTTGGTTTCAAAGTGAACAAAAAGAAGACACCCATCCTGGCACTAATTTCTGAAATCTCAATTGCTTTAAAACACCAGTCATGCTTCCACTCATGAATCTCAGATCACTTTGGGATCAGTAAATATAGGCTGGCTCAGCTGGGGACCTTGGTTCACGTTTTACTGGGCTACTTGCCATTTATTCATAGCTTTTGCTGCTTGATATTTATTATTAATTCATATTGATATTAATTTTATGCTTCCTGTTTATTACTAATTCATACACAATTTTCAATTATAATGCTCCAAATTCACATATACATACAGAGTTACAATTTTTAATGCCATTCAACAAGTATTTTATCTCATTTTGAAAGATGCAAAATTATGAATATGCTAGCTTATTTAGTTATTCAAAGAGCCAAGATGAAGATCTGAGATTCATTTCAAGAGATATTTATATTTCTTTTCAAAATTGCAACATATTATGTTAATATTTAATATTTAGAGCTTGAAAATAAAACCCTAGATTGAGTTGTATATTAAAGAATTAGAGTGGTGGGCAAATAAATAACATTATTTTACCTTAATGCCTGGAAAATATAGGACTTACAGAATGGTCTAGTAATTTGCTGTGAATCAATAGAAATAAGATTTGAAGTAAAAATGGACAATCATATGGATGTGAAAAGCAAAACTGAAATTTCACTAATATTGGCATTCAAAGGTTATTTTTACAGAAATTATGCACATGATTGGACTTAATATAAGACTGACATAGTACACGTGACAGTACCATAGCATGTGAACATAGGAGATTATAAATTTTGATTAGCAAAACATGCTAATTCAATCATTCATTTAGTCTTTTATTCAACACATACTGACAAATTTCCACCCTCTTCTGGGTACTGTTCCAGGCACATTGAATCCATAGCAGCAACAGAGCTAAGATCCCTGCCCTCATGGAGCATATTTTCCAGTGGAATAAAAGTGAGTAGGCAAACAAGATAATGGGCTTCCCTGGTGGCTCAGATAGTAAAGAATCTGCTTGCAATTCAGGAGATGCAGGTTCCATCCCTGGGTTGTGAAGATCCCCTGGAGAAGGGAATGGCCACCCACTTCAGTAATCTTGCTTGGACAATCCCGTGAACAGGGGAACCTGGTGGGCTACAATCCATGTGGTCCTAAAAAGTCGGACATGACTGAGCAACTAATATATACATACACATAGTTTAAACAAGAAAATATCAGCTACAAAAATGGCTTTGAACCATTAAGTTTCAAAGGACAGAATTGAGAAATATATTTTAGCACTGAATCATCTTAATAATTAAACAGATAAACCCAAAGCTTAAATCTTTTATTTTCTTTGCCATCCTGGATTATAAACATATCTTCTAAATACAGTGATAATATCTGTTAACATGCATTAGTTTAACCAGTGACAATCTATGGGTCTTGTCTTTTATCTGGAAAATTTAAATATGCCCATTTTTAACAGACATATACTTTATACTAAAATGTTGCATCCAATAAATAAATAAATAAAACGTTGCATTCTATGGAGTGTACAATACTGTTATCAATCTTATACCACATATAATTATATTTCCTGAGGATTAGTTACTTTCAAGTATTCTATATAGTATAAAAACCTATGAGATGAGAGGGTGAAAAAAAATGTGGATAAGAAAATTAAAATGTCTTTGTCCTTTACTAGCATTTCTATTTTTGATCTACCCTTATCTTCATTGCTCTTGTTAAACTTGATGAGAGTTGAGACACAAGAACATTTGGATTCGTGAAGCTGAAAATATCTTACGTAAAATCATCTTATTGCTGTTATAAGACATATCTTTCTGCATGTTCTATATTAAAATAAACAGGTTTTATAGGTTAATAGAAATGTATTAAAGAGTCATATAGTGCAACTAATATAATTAGAGTTGGAAAAATTCAAGAAAACCAGTATACTGAATGCTAATTTACTATACAAAAATTTTCATGATGTGGGTAAAAATAGGCATCAAATTAATTTCACCATCTTGAGCTTATCCCTAAACTATGTTGAAAATTACAAATTAGTTTAAATTTAAATAAAATATACCCTTTCATATTCCAAGAAAGTAAGATTTTCAAAAGAGATTATATTTCAAGTCTGTTCAGTTAACAAAAAGTATTTTTTCTTCTACGTACAATTTTGATGGAATAATGTCATTTAATGAATTCTTTCTTAAATGCCTGTCTCTGCCAAGGAACAAATTAAAAACAAAGTATAAAATGAAATCTTAATATGTGTTACTACTCAAGGATGTACACATGTAGTCTGTTTTTAAGAAGAGCTAATACAAATAGTTTGCTGCCTTAGGAAGACAGCAATCTAACTTGAATATGAATCACTACAATGTCATCAAAGACCCTGCCCGTATCACAAATACTTCAGCTGGACCCCAAAGGTTCCATTCATCCTAGGATTATGCTGTGCATGTCCAGATTTATTCTCTTTAAATCCATTTAAACAGCAGTTTTGTTCCTTTAATTTCTCAAATTGCCTTGCACATGTGCCTTTTATGGTTGGCCTGTGGTGATTTAAACTTTCTGGGGGAGAGCAAAGGGGTAGGAAATGGGAAACATGTGTAGAGGCTTTGTCTGGAATTGTTTAATTGGCTTTAGAGAAAAAGGCAAAAGTAAACAATGTTTTTAATTATAAGCAGCAAGATGCTCTCCTAAAATTGCTCTTCTGTTCTCACAAATGCTTTGTATGTGTACAATCATAAACTTTCAACTCCCTAAACATTGTCCACCACAGCCCCTCTACTGGATGGTTCAATGTTACTTTTTGTTGAAAGAAGTAGTGCCATTTTGGTCGGACTTCTAGAATATCAGCAGTTTATAGACACTCAGGGTTAATCCAGTAATCTATTTTTAACCAATATATGCTTGAGTGAGTGAGTGAAAATCACTCAGTCATGCCCGACTCTTTGAGACCCCATAGTCTAGAGTCCATGGAATTCTCCAGGCCAGAATACTGGAGTGGGTAGCCTTGCCCTTCTCCAGGGGATCTTCCCAACCCAGGGATTAAACCCAGGTCTCTCGCATTGCAGGTGAATTCTTTACCAGCTGAGCCACAAGGGAAGCCTAATTACTAAAAAAATCTTCACTTAAAAACATAAAATAAATTTCAATAATGTTAAATACGAGTAATGCTTGTATATAATATCTCTTAGCCAACATGTGGTAATAGTTTTCAATTGATTTTAATGTTTTAAGAAGATTTTTAAAAGTGTAATAATCTAGGCAATGATCAGAAATTCATCGAAATTGGATTGCTTTCTTATTATTAGAAGGAAGGGTCATTATTAGGAAATAATCTTTCTTTACTTTTTTAGTTGAGGTGATTTCTCCAGTAAACACTTCTTGCCATATCTGCCCTTGGTTCTCTATCTCTGGTTATGTTGTGTTCTCTCTCCTTTCCTTTCTTCATGGAAACCAATTTCCTTTCCTCTTCTGGCTGACAAACTAATTACACCACTAGCAATATGACTATAATTGTGATGAGCAATAAAAAGCTTTCTGAAGTTTAATATAAAATATTTTAAAATGCATGCTGTTGATAGTTATCTGATTCTTTGTTGTATTTAATCTTATTCTATTTTTAGTCAGAATCAAGCTACAGTTTTCTCTTCATTAATGTAGAAATGCACCCTACCTGAGGAGCAAACTTAATGCCTGTTTGAATTAATTTTACCCTCTTATGACAGTGTATAACATGGCCTTATGTTAAAAATGCTCAAAAAAGATGTATAAATGAATCATCTATGTGTCAAATGAATTAATGCATATAAAAACAGATAAAAGTAGAGTCTTTAAATTGTTATTCAGTTCTAAAAGTATGACTTATAAGGAGATGCATACAGGATATATATGTATGTACTTTATACATTAATATGAACATTAACATAAGATTGAGATTCTATTTTATTAAATTTTATAAATATATTATATATATGAAATATATAATATATATTAAATACAATATATATACATATTAAATATATTTCAATTGTTTTCCTCAGGCTCATACTGGACTGATGAGTCTTTTGAATCTTGTTAAACTTATCTGTATAGTAAGGGAGAATATATGTTGTTTCTATGATAGTCATCATCAAAAATCACACTTTCTGTATCTAATATGTCCTGAATTTGCCAAGGATGCTAAATGAGGGATGAACTGATTACATGATCTATTTCTCCATCTGTCTGCCTGTCTCTATATCTTCTACATCTATCTCTTTATCTGCTCATTATCAACAGATTATATTTTCTCTGCAGAACATCTCATGCTGATTCAGAGAGAAGATGTTCTTAGAGATCTTTTACAACAAACTAGATTGTATATATTTTTTTTTTTTTTGGTCTCTGTACTCTAGGGAAGATGGATATTGAATTGAGAAGACATGCACTTTTGGGATCAAGATATTACTGAGCTGGACTTTATTTCTCTAGAGAGTGCTTTGATTATGCAATTTGATTACCTTTCAGTTTGAATCTCCTGATCCACGTGTTATCTGAATTAATCTTTCCTGATGGGCAGCTCATTTGGCTTCATACCCACTGTTAGCACTGCCAGAGACACAAAATTGTTCATTGTTTTAAGCTTCAAATTATTAATGATATTTTGAAAACCCTTATAACTTTATTACTTTTCTCTAACCAAGAGTCATTATTTAAAAATACCTCATTTAAAGGCTTATTAATTAGAATATTTTCACTAATTAATACTTTCAACAGTGAATAGCCCTGTTATATTCTAAATATGCTCAGACCATGCTTAATCTGGAGAACCATAAATTATACTTCCAACTCTTATTTACTGAGCAATAACTACACTTCATGCACTGTGGCTTCTGGCTTCTTTTTTTTTTTAATGTTTTAATTAGATCACAGTAGACTTGTTGAAATTAAAATAAGGGATCTCTTAACGATTACTTTGTCTAAAGTCATCTGAAATAAAATGTCTTGCCATTTAAAAATCCACCCAACCTGATAAGGAAATACAAATTTCCTTACCATGTTGCATTCCTCACCAGGTTGTTCAAGCATATATTATTCAGGTATTCTGGGTTCTCAACTGTGGGGATTTTAAGTCCTCTGAGAACTGGAAATGGTAAAATTTTTGTCTATATGATTATCTCAAGTCCGCAGATAGAAGGTTGGGGAACTAAAGTAAAACTTATTCTTTAATTTCCAAATTTTTTTTTGTTTGTTTTAGAGAAAGTAACTTAACAACTGTAACCCATTGCATAAGAGATTGTAATCTAAATATACAAATGATTTTCCTAAGTACTTTAGCTTAAACCTTTATATGTTTCATCTAGTTTATAGTCACTTTATTGAGGCCTGAATTTTCCATGGGGGTAGGCTTCTATGGGAGTTATTATATAATGGATAAGAGACATTATGTATGAGCAAAATTTTTATTCACTATTATTAAGCTTTCAGTTATTTTTGAAGTAAAAAGTGACTTTTATAATGCCTTAAAAGTATAGAAAATTTACTAAAAAATATGACACAAGATAAAATCTAAAGCAATTTCTAATGAAAATTTTACTAGAGGTTTGCCAAGAAATAAAAATGTTGTTGAAGTATACCAAAGCCTTAAGGAGGCTGTACATGAAAGATATAATTTCCATGAAAAAATAGAAAAATAGTCCCATTATCATTGCTTTGGGCTTCCCTGGCAGCTTAGCTGGTAAAGAATCCACCTGCAATGCAGGAGACCCTGGTTCTATTCCTGGGTTGGGAAGATACCTTGGAGAAGGGGTAGGCTACGCATTCCAGTATTCTTGGTTTCCCTGGTGGCTCAAATGGTAAAGAATCCACCTGCAATGTGGGAGACCTAGTTTGATCCCTGAAGTGTGGGAGATCTAGGTTTGATCCTTGTTTGGGAAGTTCCCCTGGAGGAGGGCGTGGCAACCCACTCCAGTATTCTTGCCTGGAGAATCCCTCTGTCCAGGGGAGCCTGGCTTCTGATCCATGGGCTACAGCCCATGGTGTCACAAAGAGTAAACACAACTGAGCGATTAAACACAGCAGAGCATCATTATTTATCCCAATTTTTTTTTAAAGTTCGAGAGATTGGCATGTAGGCTTCCATAAAAAGAAGTATAAGGAAGCAATATCTCACTTAAAAGCAACAGCTCACTTCAGTTAGTCTCTTAACACTGAAAATTTATCCCCTCAGCATTCCTTAGGTTTCATAGAGTTAACTAACATAATTCTGTTTACTTTTATTTACCTGACTAATGACAAGGCTGTATTTAATGTCTATTTAACTTATCATTGATAAAATAGAGATATGATTTTATAGCATCATGCCAGACTGTATTTAAAAGTGAACTTTGAAAGAATCCCTTACAATGCTTTTCCTATTATAACTGAAAGTATTGATTTTGAAAGATTTTGCTCAGGGAAACACTTGGTTCTTCTGGGTACATCAAGTGTATACTTAAAAATGGCACAAACACATTGTGTTACAAACTTGAACATTGAGGGTGTAAACAATAGTAACCAAAGCCGACAACTACAAAAAATCACTCTGGGAATGTTTTGGCCCAATAAAAGTATAAAACTTAAAATGTGTCATTTGATTCAATAAAGTTGTAGATAAATGGAATTCTGGAAGTACTAGCCTGATAACCAGATGCCATTGTGAGAGGAATTATAATAACACTTACCTCATAAATTTGTTATAGGGAATAAACACATAAAAGCATAAGTTGGAAAAACTCAATAAATGTTAGTTGTGAAAAATATTTATAGTTTACCTAAATGGACTTGAAACACTCTGTGTGTGTCATGAAGCCCATATAAAGTTTTAAGCTTCTTTCTTTGTCTTGTCTACCAAGAGGTGAGGTTATTTTAAATTATAGAAATTCAAATTAAATTTAGATGCACCTTTTTTTCTTTCTTTCTTTTTTTTTTTTTTTTTTTTTTTGCCTTCTAGTCATCATGTGAGGATCCTTTCTATAAGAGAAAATGTTTCTTGATTGTCCTTTAATAAACTTCTATGGTGAGCTGAGCTGTGGTGGCTAACGGATGCCAAGATTGAAAAATAGAGACTGAAACTGAAGTACATTGTTAGGGGAAGACTCAAAAGATAAGCAGATATAACAGTGTACATATAATTTTGAGTGGTGTCAAAGTCAGAGTTGAGGAAGCTGAATTTGGTCATCAAGTTCAAGTAAATAGTACAAGATCATATATATATATATATATATATATATATATATATATATAACTAAAACAGTCAGAAACCCAGTAGACAACGAGATTCATCAAGAAGAAAAAATAGACTGGAATAAAGAAATGGCTTTAAATATTTACTGTGAGTCAGGCTGGAGGCATGAAACTCCTTTTCATTAATAGCCTACTTTGTAGCACCAATCTTTATTTTAACCTTAATGATTGTGTACTTAATGTTAAATTGTATCCCTTTAGTCTTCTCTCCCCTGCATGTCTTCCCTGAATGCCTAGGTACTACATTTACCTGGAATCTTTCATGCAGAAATTATAGTATAGCTATTCTGTTTATTATGAATCAGCTATAAGTGATTTAAAGTATAGGAATGGTATAAGTATTAAAATAAAAGTAAATGAACAGTTACATGACTGTAAAAAGGTAAGGCAAATTCTCAGCAAACAAATGTGTAGCATCAATAACAGTAACATTTATTCTCTGTTGGAACACAAATAGATGAATGGATTCATTTATGGATATTTTATATAAGACAATGCTAAACCAGGTGAGGGAGAATAATACGTTCAAAAGATTATGACAGACTTCCCTGGTGATACAATGGATGAAAATCCACCCACTGATGAAGGGGACACAGGTTTGATCCCTGGTCTGGGAAGATTCCACATGCCGCAGAACAACTATACCCCTGTACCACAACTATTGAGACTTTGCACCACAACTGCTGAAGCCAGCACGCCCTAGATCCTATGCTTTGTAGGAAGAGAAACCACCGCAATGACAAGCCCACAAACCACAATGAAGAGTAGCCCCAACTCGCAGCAGTCAGAGAAAGCCCATGCACAGTAACGAAGGCCCAGGGCAGCCAGCAAAGAAAAAAAAAAAAAAGTAGGATGAAGGGGCTCAGGTGGATGCTTCTAGAGGCTGGATGGAAACTAGATGAATATGCAGAGTATACATTAAAATAACAAAGAGAACTAGAATATGAATGAGTGCTAGAGCAGGATACCTGAGGTGAATATCCTTATGCTGTCATTTGTGACAATTTCTGGGCAAATCTCTAACCTATGCTAAGCTTCGATTTCTTGATCTATAAGACAAAGATAAAATAATGACTAATTATAGAAGTAGACAAGAGTTAAATAATTTATGAGTCAATATATCTAAAAGTAAATGTGACAGATACTCAATATATATTATTTACTGTTTTTCAAATTTTAGTCACTGATACTATTCTGAGTCTCTTGTAACAAACAAGTTAATTAGTTTTTAAGTTGTAGCTTATTTTAGTGGATTTTCTGACAGGAAATTTTTAGACTTGTAGCAAAAAATAAGATAGAAACTGGAATAATAGCATTCTAACATTTGGTTAAGATAATCTGAATTCTGATAACTCATTAAGCATAGAGAATTCTAGGTGTTGACAGAATTCTGAAGGGGTAACTGGATTCGGCAGATAGAGTGAACTAAGAGTATCAATATCAGGGTTCTGTGAAACATAAAAACAGGGGAAATGACTCAAAACAGAAATCCAGAAGATTTTAAATAGTTCTCAATCCTGACTATATACAAATCATACTACATTCAGTCATGTATATGCATATATATATATATACATATATATACATAAATACACATTTTCCCCCACAACTAATCTAAGAATAAGGTTTGCAATTCCTGCCATCAAAAATTGTTATCATCCTTAGATTTCAAGGTTCATATCTGAGAACCTGCAGTTGGAGTTGTATGGCAATTCTTGTGCCTGACTGCCATGAATAGTTTGCAGTGTCGGTAGAATTTAGTACAAGACTTGTGTTCATCACTATGTACTAAGTAAAAGGGTTGTAGTAAAAGGTTGTAGTAAAAAGGTTGTGGTAGCAGGTACATAAAGCACCATCTATATCTAATCAACAGATGGCTATTGATAGTTTTCAACATAACTTGATTAAGGTTGAATAGCAAAATTAGCTTTTGCCAGTTCACAAGAAAATAATAAAGGAAAAAATAGAGATAAGACATAATTGGCTACATCTCTATGAAGCTTTTGAAACTCAGAATAGACATAAGGAAGAGTTACATAAAAGTCTGTACCATCAGTGTAAGGGGCAATTTAGTCCATGGATAGTAATGAGGCAAGATGGGAAAAGTATGGGGTTATGATGTGTAGACTAACAATATTGAATATTTAGGTTAAAAAAAGTATGAATCTCTTAGGAATTTTAAGGAATGGCAGTCAAAACATAGAGAAAAGACCAGGACACTAGTGTAAAAACTAGTTTTTACACTAGTCAAAAACTTTGACTAGTGTAAAAACTAGTCAAAGAATAAAAATTTCTGAAAAAACTTGTTTAGAAGAGAGTTACCATTATGGAATGGTGCTGAGCAATCAAGTATTATGAAGGATGAGAGATTTAATTTGAAACAGTGACCTTAGTGAAATGTAATGTGATGGGATAGTATTGGTTTCAGATAGTGATTGCAAATGAGTAAAGGTTTCCTTCATAACTCAGTCAGTAAAGAATTTGCTTGCAATGTAGGAGACCCAGGTTCGATTCCTAGGTCGGAAAGATCCCCTGGAGAAAGAAATGGCAACCCACACCAGTATTCTTGCCTGGAGAATCCCATGGACAGAGGAGCCTGGCAGACTACAGTCCATGGGGTCTGACATGAGTCAGACATGACTTAGTGACTTAACCACAACCAAGAGTTACATTAGCAGAGGCACATCTAGATAACTATTTAGAGAGGTTTGCTCTCAAGAGAAAGAGAATAGTTGATGTTGAAAGTGTGATATAGAATCTGGGGGATTATTTCCTTTTAAGTTCCTTTGTTTGCTGTTAATGTTATTTAAGAGGGCAAATTTGAATAAAGTAAGAATGTATGTATGGTAAGAATGTATGTATGACAGAATGTTTAAATATGCAAGAAAAAAGACAACATACTGGAAAGGAAGGTATGGGGCCAACATGGATGGGCTGAACTTGGTTAGGAAATGGGAGAGATGCTTTTTAATTGCCTGGTAGCTCAACTTAGGTAAAAAGTACGTCTTCTGTTGGCTTCTTAAGAATGAATTACAAATAGTCTTATTGGCTTGTCAGGAAATTAGTGACACTTTGTATCCTGAGGCTCTGATTTTCATTCTCTTCAAGGGAAGGATTCATAAATGTAGGTTCCCAAGGATCCAGGTCTATGGAGCTAACAGACTAGAGAGGTTTGTTCCTTGGGTTTGGAGTAAGTGGGGTAAGGTACTGAAAAATGGTTAACCACTGGGTATTACAGCTGAAATATAGTTTCATGAAACACAGAGCCATTCTTTCAAGTGCAACTAGCACCCTGGAGGTGAAAAGACTTGGATACCTGGTTGGCTATATCGGTGTCTGTGGAAGCCAGTTAATAAGCTTTGTGGCATTAGGAGTCAGCACACTATCAGTTACTGTGACTGACCTGACTCAAGGGGAATGAGTTACTGGAAGAACCACCCACCTTCACCTGATTACTCCAGCCTGGCTAAAAAGCCTATTTGGAAGCAACCGCAAGAGTTACATGACTAGAGAATTCTTTCCTAATTATGCAGAATTGCTTTAACCCCTGCATCCTGTTGAAAAAGAGCAGAACCCTAAGGTCCTTGCCCCCTCCCCTGCACTCACTGTGTCCTTCTCCTGCCTTTTGTCTGTGGAAAACTTTAGCCAAAGAATGAGTTTAACCAGAACAATGAGAATATGCAGAAACAAAGGACAACAGTCAAAGGAGTCCAAATACTAATAAGCTAGTGATTAAGCATAGTGAAGGATCTTTAGCTCCTTCTCAAGGACTGTAGATAGTATTCTGAGTCATAGCCTTTGAGCTGTATTGTAGGTACTGAAACCTCCATCAGGTGGAGAAGTTAACTACACAATGACCAGACTATAATCATGACATATGCTGCCACAGTTCCAAGAATTGGCCTCAAGGAAATGGAAACAAGTTGACCCTGGAACGGAAGATTAACTGTACTTAAAGCAATCAAGATGATGCTGATCACACTGCTATATTTAAAATGGATAACCAATAAAGACTGACTGTATAGCACCGGGAATTCTGCTCAATGTTATGTGGTAGCCTGGGTGAGAGGGGAGTTTGAGGGGCAATGGATATATGTGTATATATGACTGAGCCCCTTTACTGCGCACCTGAAACTATCACAACATTATTAATAGGCTATACTCCAATACAAAATAGAAAGCTTAACTTAAAAAAAATGATGCTGATCAGTCCATTTCAAGATTTCAAGATGACTGTCAGAACTGACTGCACAGTTTCTGCATGTAGCCCCCTCCCTCTGTCTATAAAAGCTCTTCCCCACTGACTTATCAGTAGGAAGAGTTGGCCTTTGGACAGGTGTCTGCCCTCCCTCCAACCCCCAACCCCCATTTTCTGGCATCGTAAGTAAAGCAAAGTTCCCTTTCCACCAACCTGGCCTCTTTCATGGCTTTTGAGTAGCTAGCAGCTGCCCCCTGTTTTATTTAATGCTGTCACAGCAAAGTGAAGAATCCAAAAGAAATACTATCAGAGTATATGCTTGTTGCAGTACCTTTTAGAAACCTAAGGGTCAAATTGGTTTTGATTTGGAAAATACAAACTGTGACATTTCTTATACTTTAAGTGTCATGGAATAATTCATACCATGAACAAAATATGTCTGTAGCACTTTCTCACTAGGAGATTTACAGCTTTAGGTGGGGACAGGGAGGATGGAAAAAGCAAATAAAGTTTAATTTGTTGTTAACAAAATCTAGACATGTTCTTAAAGTTCTTCCAAGCATAGTTGGCCAGCAAGTCATATGTGATGAAAACTATCTATGCCCATGTTTATGGTGCATCATTTTTAAAAAATGTTAAAACAAAATATTATATTTCAACCCCAAAGTAACATTTCATTAGTTTAAACATGTTGTATTAGTCAGGGTTCTCCAGAGAAGAAGAACTAACAGGAGGTACACAGATGGATAACAGATATATAGATATCTCCTATGTTTCACATATTTCATGAATATCCAATATAGCCTATATATCTTAGAGCTTTATTATAAGAAACTGGCTCATATGACATGTAGGCTGAGATGTCCCAAGATCTGTAGTGAATAAATTGGAGACCTGGGAGAGACAATGTTTTCAGCCCAAGTCCTGAGAACTAGGGGAGCTGATGGTATAAATTACAGTCTGAAGGCTGATGGATTCAAGACTCAAGATGAGTCAGTGTTTCAGTTTGACTCTGAAAATCAGAAGAGACAAATATCCTAGTTCAAATCCATCAAAGAGGAAGAGTTCCCTTTCAGGCTTTTTTGTTCTATTTAGGTCTTCAATTGACTGGATGAGGCCAGCTATATCAAGGAAGGCAATTTACTTTCCTCAGTCTACTATTCAAATGTTAATCTCATCTATAAAAACCCTCACAGACATATACTCAGAACAGTGTTTGGCCAAATATCTGGGCACCCAAGTAGCTCAGCCAAGCTGACATATAAAATTTATTAACACATAGATTTATTGAATTTTATACATGAATGCAGAATCTCTCTCTCAATCTCTCTTTCTCTCTCTCCCTTTACATTTTTATAAAAATGACTTTGTTGGTGATTAAGTAATTGTTTTTTGCTTGTTTTTAATATCAGATAGAGTTATAATTAATTCTAACTACATTAAAAGTATGCTTTGCAAGAGACTCATAAAGAAACAAACTTCAGAAGTTTACTTTGATGGAGAACATAGAAATTTGAAAGAACAGTCCATTATTTGTATTATCGTTATCTGGCAAAGTATTATTTGATCAATAAATAATAATAACTCACATTTATTAGAAAAGAAGCAAAAATATGCTAACCGCCTTCTAGGTTGGCTGGAGTATCACAGAATGTGATATTTTCAGCTGACAAAAACACCAGAATGTTAGCTTGGAAGTCACCAGGAAACAGTAACTCACTTCATATCTGAAAACTCACTTTCATATCTGAAAGTTTAATAATGTTTCTGTTTGTGAAGGGATACTAACCTGAATAGAATGGAAGATCCACATACTATATTAAAGTTTAGTTATTCTCAAGAAACTGGTATCAATTTACTAATCTCTGTATTTCTCACAGCCTTATGAATATCTGAGGACATTTTTTTCTATCTTGAAGCCCAAGTTGTATCAATTAGGCATTTATTTTGCATGGTTATCATATTTCTGAGGAAAGCTTTCCTCAGGAAGTCTGGACTCTGCTAATTTTAAGTTGGTTGATGGAGATATATTTTATTATCTGTATGTTTCTAGGGAATGATCACCAAAACAAAGCACTCTGGCTGTGATGTAGATAGGCAGAATTTGGGAACAATATTTTCCGACCTCAAATGCCTGCACACATTTCTATCACATGAGGTTTCTAACAAAGTTATGTGTTTCTGAATGCAGAAACACAATCCATGAACTATCCATACAAACAGTTTAGTCATTGACAAAGGCTGAAAACAAGTGGATGTCTAGTGGAAGATAGTGGAAGATATAGAAAGAATATTTAATGAGGAAATTCATGAATGGGGAAAATGGAAAACTATTTTTCCTAAAATGAATGAGTTAGTGAGTATACCTTGGGGAAAATTAGATGCTTTTATTTAATAGCTTATTGGAACTTGATTTGTCTCTTTTGCGATAGTAAAATGGCCATCTTTTTATACCTTATATTGGTCTCGTTGGGTTTCCGTGGTGGTTCATTGGTAAAGAATCTACCTGCCAGTGTAGGAGATGTCAGGCTGGATTCCTACGCCAGAAGATTTCATGGAGAAAGAAATGACATGTCACTCCAGTATTCTTGCCTGAGAAATCCCACAGACAGAGGAGCCTGGTGAGCTATAGTCTATGGGGTCACAAAAGAGTCACACATGACTTAGTGACTAAAAATATAACAATCGATCTCATTAGTAAACTGACATATGAAACTGCCTAGATACTTGGTGCGGGCATTACAGGTAGCTCTTCAATATACCATTGCATTTTAAAATGATTTTTTCAAGGGAATGAATTTTAAGAAAGCTTTGAAATGCTGACTTATGCTTTGAAATTCATAATTTATATACAAAAATGTTTCCTTAGATGCAGGAATTAGAAATTTTAAGATCTTAAGAGCATGATGATGCAGTCGAAAATAGTCAAAGTGAAAATCAGTCACTCAGTCATGTCTGACTCTTTGCAACTCATAACTGAATTTCCAATTTGGAAGCTATCTCCCAATATATAGTAAAAGTAAAGGACCGAAAATGAGCTCCTCTGATAACAATGCAGCTTATCAAATACTCAATCTTTTGTCTAAGCATTTATTGAGATGTTTTATAGCTTTAACACTGTAATCAATCCTTTAGCATGAAAACAATAGAAAACATAGTCCTTAATTTCAGAAAGCATGGAATTTATTTGTGCAGACCATAAAGACTACAAAAAATCTATAATGCATGCTAAATATTAGCTGGCTTATGGTTTTAGAAATAATAGCATTGATATTATTTAATGATGCAATGGTAATAAATCTGAAATTAAAAGAGCATTTCACTGCTTAAACTGAAAACATTCAAATATTTTTGTTCCCCAAAAAAGTTGCTGTTTTCCCCAAAATTTAAAATGTCTCATTGATCTTTCAATTTAACAAATGATTAAAAAAACATGAATATTTATTATCTCAACACATGCTAAAATATATTTCTAAATTTTCAAATTTATTCTTGATATATTTCTTATTAAACTATACATTATATTTAGCATAATACAGTATAGTTTTATCATACCAATAGTTAATATTACATATAGTGATGGTATATTAGAAGCATTCTAAGTAAAATTAGGATAAAGGTCATCACTATGATTTAAATGTATTCTTTCTAAATTGTAAAATAAGACAAGAAACGAAGTAAGAAGAAGTATTAGAGAAGGAAATGTCCTTTTTGAAAGATCAAACATTTTTGCCTATCTAGAAAACACAATGCAATAATCTATGAAAGATATTAGAGTTAAAGGAATTCATTAAGCACAGTTGAAAAATAAATATATATAGTTTAGCAGGTATCCCATTATTTTATCTATTGCTGCATAAAAAGTTGTCCCCGAATCTAGCAGTTGAAGACAACAAACATTTACTATCTTACAGTTTCTGAGAGTCAGAAATATGGAAGCTGCTTAGCTGGGTGATTCTGGCTCACAGTCTCTCAAGAGGTTGCAGTCAAGCTGTCAGCTGGTCTGCAGCCAACTCAAGACTGCACTAGGGTTGACGTATATGTTTCTAAGCTCACATGATATAGTTGTTGGTAGGGCTCAGTTCCTCACAAACTGTTTGAGAAAGATACATAGAGAGGCATAAAGCCCAAAGGGGAAGCCCCAGTCCAGAACAATCTCAGAACTGACATGCCATAACTTCTGCCATATATCATTAGTCATCCAGATCAACCCTAGTGCAATACAGTAGAAGTTTATCTATGTGTCAATTCTGGGAGTTACAGGTCGTTGTTAGACATTTTGGAAGCTGCTGAGACAGTAGTCGGAAAATAAGATCACACACACATTCACAAAATGCAGGGTATAAACAAAGTACATATACAGATCTTCCTCAGCTTATAACGGGCTTACATCCTTTTAAACCCATCATGTTAAAAATATCATGAGTTTCAATGCATTTAATACACCTAACTTACCAAACAATGTAGCTTAGCCTAGTTCACTTTAACCTGCTCAGGGCGCTTACATCAGGCTAAGTGGGACAAAACCATCTACACAAAGTCTATTTTATAATAAAGTACTGGATATCTCATGTGATACATTGAATGCCATTCTGAAAGTGAAAAACAGAATGTTTGTGTGGGGACAGAACAGTTGTAAGTGTGTTCACTTTTACACGACTGAGTCCAGTCATGGCTGTCTGCTGCCACCCACAATCACTAGAGAGGATGGTCCTGAAATCACCAGCCCCAGGAAAAGATCAAAATTCAAAGTACAGTTAATATTGAATGCATACTGCTTTTGCACCATCCTAAAGTTAAAAATCATAAGTTAAACCACTGAAAGTTTAGGACCATCTGAATGTATGTATCAAAGGTGTATTTATTATGGGCTTCCCAGGTGGCGCTAGTGGTAAAGAATCAGTCTGCCAATGCAAGAGAAGCAGCTTTGATCCCTGAATTGGGAAGATCCTTTGGAGAAGGGAATGGCAACCCACTCCAGCATTCTTGCCTGGAAAATCCTATATACAGAGCAACCTGGAGAGCTAAAGTCCATGGGGTTTCAAATAGTTCGACATGACTGAGCAATTGACCACCCCTGACGTACCTGCATTCTCTAATGCAATAGCCACTGGCCACATTGATTAATTTTTCCTCGGATTCACTCACTACCTTTAAAGTGCCGAGAAGCCACATGTGACTACTAGCTACCAAATTGACTAGCACAGATATACAGAATATTTCATTCATCATAAAAAGGTAACTTACATCATGACCATGAGGAATAAAGAGAAAACACTTCAAAATACAAAAAGGTCTGTGACGACCCAGAGGGATGGGATGAGGGAGGGTGGGAGGGAAGCTCAAGAGTGAGTGGATATATGTATACTTATAGCTGATTCATGTTGTTGTACACCAGAAACTAATGTAACATTGTAAAGCAATTATACTCCAATTAAAAAATAAATTAACAGAATAACAATTGATGCAAGATTTAAAAAACAGTTTTGTGTGATTATATCATGTAGATAAAAAGAGACCAAGAAAACGTGAGTTGTGCTCACTTTTTCTTTAATAGAATAGAGCTCAGATGCCAGAAGAGCTCTAGGGGAAAAAAATGAAAAGAAAGCTAACTTGGATAGGCAGGTTTCAAATTTAAACAGGCAATAAACACTCATTTGACAATATCATTCAATATCCAAATGCAAATTTAAACTTCAGTTGCTGAATATCTAGTTATTATACAAAATAAGTATCTAAATAATGGAGGTTTTTTATTTTTTATTACTCCTCTTTGAATTACTATATTACTTATACACATAAAATACAAATTTTGTATTCAAAATGTTAGACCATGATGCTGTTTTGGAGCATTTCATCCCATCAATAACAATTTTTCTATAGCATCATTTAAGGTAATGTACTGCCCACTGGTGATCAAAAGACATTACTGACTTCACTGACAGAATAACACATTACCAATGTGTCCTTATGTCAAAATTGCCTTTATGTTTTTGTCAAGGTCAGTGTCTACCTAAACAGTTATTTTAATACCATTAAAATTCAGTGATACAAAACAACCTTACTTGTTACTATGTAAGAATTTTTATTTATTTTATTTTTGGCCATGCAGCTTGCAGTATCTCAGTTCCCCAGACCACAGGATTGAAAGCCCAGAATCCTAACCACTAGACTATCAAGAAATTCCCGAGAATTTTCAAATTGACTATTTTCAACTTCAGTTTCTTTGAAATTGCTTAAAAAGAAAAATCAAAACAAAGTAGTGATCCTGATGCTGTGTATGCCCAAGGAGACTACACCTGATGGCAGTTAGACTAATACTCTGAAAAATGCACCCTTACTTTTCTTTCCTAAGCCAGACTGCATTTTCTAGATGCACCAATTCTTCAATTAAAACTCGATGCGTTTTGATATGAAGTAAAACACCCCACACATTTCATTTATTGCTGTGTGTGAAGTTTTTGAAAACCCTTAGCAACGGAGAAGAAACATGGCCAAGTGGAAAGAGGTAGGACAAGCTTTAAGACTGAGTGCCTACAACTTTCCAAGTGGCTAGAAACATGGCCCCTTTATGCAGTAAGTGAAATCTAACAAACTAGCCCAGGGCTACTTTGAGGTGCTTGAATTCAACACTTATATTTAGACTGATGCTGAAGCTGAAACTCCAATACTTTGGCCACCTTGCGAAGGACTGACTCATTGGAAAAACCCTGATGCTGGGAAAGATTGAAGGCGGGAGGAGAAAGGGACAACAGAGGATAAGATGCTTGGATGTCATCACCGACTTGATGGACATGAGTTTGAGCAAGCTCTGGGAGTTGGTGATGGACAGGGAAGCCTGGTGTGCTGCAGCCCACGGGGTCGCAAAGAGTCAGGCACAACTGAGCAACTGAACTGAACAAAAAGCACTTAGCAATGTTTGCTGTAATATAATCTGATATAAAATATTTAATTTCCTCTGGACAATCAAACTTCCTGTATTTCAAACCTCAGGAAAGCAGAAGGGAGCTGGCGGGTGGGGGAGAGACAAGGATATAGAGAGGCTACTCTACACAGTAGCGTCTACACTGCATTCAAGGAGCCCAGCACCCCACACTGAACTCTCCTGGGCTCTGTACTCCAGGAGACATTTACAGCTTCTCTACCCCTCTTCACCTAACCCCGAGTCCTGGGAGGAATGCAGGCAGCAGTGAGATGGTGGAGACCCAGATACACTTGACAGAAATACTGGGAGTGGTTCTGAGGCCAGCTAATTTCCCAAAATTGTAACTTTAGCAAAACTGCATTGTTGGTGTTTAGAAAAAGACTTTTTAAAGAATTTAACATGTAAAAGAAAAAAAGAAGTTTGTGCCCTCAGAACTATTTTTGAAATATTGTTGCATTAGGCCATGTGATCTTGAGCAACATAATACACAGGAGTCTTTTGTTGCCTTTTCTATTAAAAAAAACCTGATATTAATAGTCACCCATTTTAAAAAAGAAATTACAATTCACATATATATAATGACTACTGAATAGCTGACATCAGTAATCTGAATTGTTTGTGTATGTATTTTAAATATTATTTCTAAACATGGGTGAAACACTGCTGAAAGGAATATTAAGCCTCAGCAATCTTTATGTAATTGACCACCTTTGCTGTAGACAAAGAGACATCTAGATAAGCAGAGGTGAGAAAAGGACTGCTGATAATGCCAGTATATGCCTTCACTCATAGAAATCAAGGAGTCCTGGGTAAATCTGATGAGAATTTGTGAGAAATCTGACTTTTTAAAAATAAGAACCTGAAGGTGATTAAATCTAGGGTATATAATCCTTAAGATTTGGTCTCTGATTCCTGTTCTATTATTCATAATTTGTGATTTTTCCAAATTCATTCTTTCTAAGCTTTACTTTTTTAACCTTTACAATGAGGAAAATATTCCTACTTGACTTACAGGATTATTGTGAAAACTACAAATAAAATAATTGTGTATTATTCCTAACTGAATCTCTTGCTCATATTAAGTAACTGATTAACTATTATGAAGATTATTATTTCATCAGAGTAATTTCCATACCAAATCTTAACCTTGAGAAAGGTCTGTGGTCTGAGATCAGGCAAATTACCTTCAGAACACACTTGAAAAACCGATGTTTCAAACTTTGGCCTTTAATGATAGATACACCCACATTTTTTGACAGTTACTACTGGAAATTGCTGCATTGTCATTATTTTTTATATTAACACATTTCAGTGTTCATTTTAATTTTGTTCTTTAGCCTCAAGTTGTCTCAAATATGAATGGAACATATGTTATTTAAAGCACATGGAATAAATTAATTGTTAAAATACATAAACCATACTTTCAAGTTGAAAAGATCTTCACTTTTTCTGATATAAATAATCCTAGAAACTATGTTTTGCCTCTAGCTTTTGCTAGATTTTCAGGAGTTTGAGATTTTGTCTTTTAAATAAAAGTCATGTTTTTGCCATGGCAGTGGCTTTTAACAATGAAAAGTCACTTTTATTGCAGTAGGAAATTACTAAAGAGAAACAGTCCATACCTGGCAGTTGAGAAGATAAACAATGCCTTGTTCCAGGAAGTAAAGTTTCTTTATGTCAGTTGATATAATAGATTCCAACAGACTTAACTAAGACATAGAGTCTATGTGGGAACATAGGTGGGGAAAACATTCCTATTCCAGTTTTATTTCAAGCCTATATATAATGTTGCTTATCAGAAAGTTCATAGGTCATTTTAATTACAAATAATGATTGAATACTACCATGGGAGGCAGAAAAGTATAATAGACAAGAATACCAATTTTGGAATACCTCCCTGAGGTACTAGCTTTATACTTGGTAAGATGTCATGTCCTGTTACCTATAGCTTTTCTCTACTGTAAAATAGGAAAAATATCAACTTATCCAAGTAACTGTAGGATTAAATAAGATGGTGCGTGTACACTGTCTGGTACAGACAGCACAGAAATGATTCTCCTCTCTGCATCATGCTGCCATTAGTATCATTATTATTATTTTTATATTGCTTTGGTGCTATAGACAAAAATATTAGACAACTGTTCAATCCGAATGTTACTTTATTAAAACACCCTTGGCTTCCCTCATAGCTCACTTGGTAAAGAATCCGCCTGTGATGCAGGAGACCCCGGTTTGATTCCTGGGTTGGGAAGATCTGCTGGAGAAGGGATAGGCTACCCACTCCAGTATTCTTTGGCTTCCTTTGTGGCTCAGCTGGTAAAGAATCCACCTGCAATGTGGGAGACCTGGGTTTGATCCCTGGGTTGGGAAGATCCCCTGGAGAAGGGAAAGGCTACTCATTCCAGTATTCTGGCCTGAAGAATTCCATGGACTATGCAGTCCATGGGGTCCCAAAGAGTTGGACACGACTGAGTGACTTTCACTTTCACTTATCTTCTACTAAAAAAGCCTCTCTCTCCTCATTCCTATGATACATGCTTTATATTTTACCTGGTTCCATACAAGTCTACGTCTTAAAAATAATAAAAGTCTTGAGACTCTGATATCCTCTGAGAAGTTTACCCAGGCAGTGTTCTTTTCTCTGTAACAGGTCCAGCACTGAGCCTCGTGTATTCACAGGCACAAACATGTGTGAAAAGGAGAGGGAGGGGAAGAGACAAGGTCAGAAGAGCACATGGGGACAAAGCGGGCATACTGGAATGACAAGAAATTAAAGGAGAGGAAGAGATTTGTGACATGTAATGCAAACTAAGGAAGAAAGAGGTTCTCTGCTAGAAAAAGACAATCCTTCCTGGTTTTTTTCTTTTTCAAGTTTTTGCTTACCAAGACTGAATTCTTAAGAGTAAAATTAGTTTGGGCCTACACATCCCAAACAATTGACCACTTTGGATAAGCTCTGATTAGGAAGAACAGTGTTCTTACCTGAAAATAGTTTAAACCATAATCCTTCAATAATACAATATGAACTAAAATTGGAAATATGAATTGGTCTTTAAAATATGCCATGGTGAGATGATTACTTCACATAGGAGATGTACTTTTTATTCATACTTCTGACTTGTTTCTAATTAATGTTTTTGATTCACATGATTGACACTTGCATGGCAGTAGATTCTGATGCTGCTTATCCAATGGTGATTTCCTATTCTCCCTTGTTAATTGTTCCCTGATTTATGTATCCGTGATTTTTTACATTCCTCAATAAAAAGTTATATTCAGTCCTAGCCACTGAAGTGAATTCTAACCAATCTAAATCGATGATGACAATTCTAATCTCCCTTTCCAACGATTAAATTAGTTGGGTACTATTGGCAACACAATTCCTACCAATGAGGAATTGATATTGACAAATTGGAGAAATTTTCTGGACTTTTAGGAAATATATTTTAGTTATTAACAAAGAGAGATAGAAATAAGTGTTTTTCTCTTATATTCAGTGTCTGAACAATAGTCCACATACTTGGAGCTAAGCAGCAATACATGGACCAACAGGTATAGTAACAAACCTGCCAAGGCTAACAGGATAAAAACATGGGAAGCATATGGGTTTCTAGTGACAGTACTGGGAGGTGAATTCACCAGCAGAATTTATTATGTGAGATAATAAACACAAGTTTTTAGATTGGCATTTTGACTTTGGCTTTTTAGTTCCTTGCAGGAAACACACCTTATATAACAAATTACAAATACAGAGACACTTAAATAGGTTTTAGTTAATAGATATTGATCAACATAATTTTAAAATAATAAATTATCACTGCAAATATTTTTTTTTCTAAATTGAAAAATACCATTCCACAAGTGAACTAGTTTGTTTTTCTCTATATTCTTGAATCTCATTTTCCATCCCACTCTTTGTAATTTCCTCTGTATTTTCCTTTTAATCTTCTAGAACTCTTTGAATATTAATCTTGTATAAAGTGAACACTTTATGACAGAAGAAAAAAACTGTGTTTTGTTCACTACTTGCTACAACTTTCATAGCACATACTAAGGCATTTTCTGAAAATAATTAGTTTTAATAAATATTATTTTGATTTTTAATAAGCTTGTATTAAAGAAACATTCTATTTGTAACTGCCTCATGAAAGTATCAACTCATTAAAGATATTTCTAAATCTATTTTCAAAAGAAATTGTATTAAACCATAAATCGACCAATGCTTTTAATATCATTGTACTCTCCTAGGAGAAAACATTATCAAATTTGCTGTAAAGAAGTGTCAAAAATGTGATTATGTTTTCATTTATACCTAGATGACTAAAGCAGTACATATACATGAAAATGTATTAAAATACCAGACCCACAAATATGACATAATTTTCAAGGCTAGAAAAGAAAATTAGTAAAGGGAATGTGTTTGGCCATATCCTTATCTGATCCAAATGAGATAAATGTTGAAATCTTATCATGTTTGAGAAGACATACAAGATCAATTTCCCTAGTGACTTAAATAAATTCATCCCTAATCTTAAAGTAATTGACATTCTGTGGTTAGAATTTGATTGCAATACTTATTTAAATAGCCAATTTTAATGAGAGCAAAGGGTCATTTTTAGTAATTTTAAATTACAAGAATAAATAAGAGAGTAAATTAATGTTTTGAATTTTCATACTTTTTGAGAGGGAATGATCTCAATTCATTTTATTGGTTCCAAAGAGAAAAATAATGACATCCTGACCCTAAATTTAAATGGTATTTATATGTATAGAAAAATATATCTTGTGAGCATTTTACCCTGATGAGACATTCCATTTTCAAACATTATAAAACTTGTAAAGTAATTAGCCTCCAATTAAAATTAATAAATTAATTCAACAAAATAAATAATATTTAGATGCAAGATATAAATGATGCTTTTTTGTATCTTCTAAAAACAAACTTATTGCATTTTATTATAGATATTCTATGAAGGTTGAATGCTGCCCTATGAATTTCTGCTAATTTATTTTTTAAACATCTTTTGTTTCAAAGTTGAAAAATGCACTTTATTTCATGATGTCTTCTAAGTTAATCTTACAACTATATTCACTTCAATTTTTTTCAGAAAAATGAGGCTTTCTCATTTGTAATATCTATATGACATTTGGGATTATTAGAGTCACATTTGTCAAATATGCCAAAGTTATGTCTATGCTTATGATATGAGGCAAGCTACTGAAGATGACAAAATAATTGCTGTATTCTTCTTTTTGTTTAATAGACTGTATCTTTTAGAGTAGCTTTAGGTTCACAGCAAAATTGAACAGAAGATACAGAGATTCCACTGCCCTACACAGGCCTAGCACTTCCTATTGTCAACATCCCCCAACAGAACGGTATCTTTGTTACAATCAATGAACTTATGCTGACATATCGTTATCACCCAAAGTTCACCGTTGGTGCTGTACATCCTATGAGTCTAGACAAATTTCCAATAACACGTATCTACCATGAGAGCATGACATAGAGTAGTTTCACTGCCCTAAAAATCCTATGTTCATCTTATTTATTACCCTCTTTTAATGATTATCATGGCCTGTCATTAGCTATGTGTATACAAGAAAAATATGTGAAGTTTAATACAGCCTTGAATCACATAACTTTTTTTTTAAACAGAGAGCAGAAATTCTCAAAGTGTGTAAAACTACAAGTGTAAACTTAACATTTTCTAGATGAGTAGGAAGCTCCCCTGGAGAAGGGCAGGGAAACCCAGCAGTATTCTTGCCTGGAGAATCCCATGAACAGAGGAGCATGGCAGGTTATAGTCCATGGGGTTGCAAAGAGTTGGACATGACTGAGTGACTAACACTTTCACTTTCAGATGCAATGTGAGCTATATTTCCCTCATGTTAAATGTTCTTTTTTTTTTTTTTTTTTTCAAATTGTCATTTTGAACCCAAATCATCTGATAGGTCAAATTTCTTCATGATTCAGGACAGAGATTGACTCTCTTTTATCTTCTTATTTCCTCTCTTTTTACTTTTTTAAATCATAGACCTTAGAGGTAGACTGCAGCTAGATGGGGTGAGTCAAAGTGGCTGGTCATACCGTCCCACTGCATTGCTCTGGTAACAGAAATTCAGCTAAATGCTACAGGTGGCTACAGCCACCTGTAAGAGCCCCTTGAAATAAGAGAATACTCATTTACACCTGTGTTGAGGATAAATTTAGATAATATCATATTCTGAGAGGATGGGTTCACTAATACTAGCCCAAGTGCCAATCAGCCCAGCAAAGCTCTCCTTGTTACAAAATATTACACAATGGAGTTAAAAACATCTATAATTGTTGATGTCATGGTTCCTTGTGCCTTTGTTGGGGATTCTACAGGAATGTGAATTTGGTCATCTGAGTCTCCTGTAACAATTAAATGATAGTACCATTTCTTAGAAAGCAAGCAGTGGAGCATACAACACAGAAACAGAGATGGAAACTATCTAAATTTCATAGGTTTTAAGAGCTCGTAAGATGATTGACAACATGGGCAAAGAGAAGCTACCGGGAGGTCTGAAATGCCCTCTGTGACAACAGTAACACCTGTTTGCTCCATGAAACTCCTACATGTGTATCTTGTGAGTAGGAAACACTTAACACTGGCAAAATGGGAGTTTTCTGGTGATCCAGCGGCTAAGACTTCACATTCCCAATGCAGGGGGACCAGCTTCAACCATTTTTTTCTGACCAAATATGGTCATCCAAAGGGCAGGTAATGCCCTTTGATTTAGGATCATAACATTAGAAATGAAGAAAGAATGATCCCAGAGCTTAGGCAGGGCACACAGATAAAATGGGGGGGGGGGGGGAAACTGATGGAGGATTAAATTTGGTAGATGAAATCAAGAATTATTGATATTTAATTTTGTGGTGACTTAGACATCCAACTATAACAATTATGCAGTAACTTTTATATATATACAGTTGGATGACAAGGAGGCATTAGAGGTAGATGTATATATTTGAGGGCTTCCCTGGTGGCGCTAGTGGTAAAGGGCCCACCTGCTAATGCAGAGAACATAAGAGACAGGGGTTCCACTCTCTGGGTGGGGAAGATTACCTGGAGGAGGGCATGGCAACCCACTCCAGGATTCTTGCCTGGAAAATCTTACAGACAGAGGAACCTGGCAGACTACAGCCCATAGGGTCACAAAGAGTCAGACATGACTGAAGTGACTTAGCACACACGCATGCACTTGTATATTTGAGGGTCATAAGCACATAGGCTGAAGTTGAATGTACATGAAATGACCTCTCGAAAAAATGTAGATAGAGAAGAAAAACAAAAAGATGACGTCCTTGCTGCTCACAGATCTGGCATGTTTTCAGGATATTCAGGAGAGGTAGGAGAAACACTAGATCAAATAAGGGGATTTAGAAACTACAAATAGAGCAGGATTATTTGAGACCTGGACTTCTGATTGTGGCTCAAAAGACAGGCAGAAGGGGAAATGGAATAAGTCTTAAGAGTCTCTTGAAGGCGGGTTCATGATTGCCTCATACTTTACGCTACTTGGTTATTTCTTCTGAAGTACCTGATGATGTCTGAAGTGGTCTGGGGCAGGACCAGTAACTAAAATACTGAATCCTATTTCATTATTATTATTTTTTTTAAATGCCAGAGAGTGACCATATAACTCATTTGTGGAAATATCAAACAGTAGTAACTTTTGTCACTTTAGATACCTAGGAAGCTTTGCTGGACATCTAAAATATCCTATCTGAAGTCTCCTGATAGGAAATCAAAATGACAAGGAGAGCAAAAACAACAACAAACCAAAACTATATGGAGCAAATATTCAATATGTATATTAGTTTATTAATGTCTATATAGAAATACCTCAATTTTTGCTTACCTCATCTATATTTAAGAAACACAACCACACACACCAGAATGAGTAGTTTATAGTTTACACACATCAAAATTTTTAAAATCATTCTAACATAGTGATTGGATGTCATGTAATTTGAAACCTGTGTTGATATAATTTTGGTGTAGCTCAAGAAATATGTGACTTTTATGACCCCATGAAAACTCAACTATGTAACATCTTTTTATGTTATGATATGAAGTTTTATTGTAGGATCATTACCAAAAAAATCTAAGATTTATTTTACTACCCAAATTTGGACTTAGTCCAAAACAATGATGGTTTTTGAATCTAGAGTGCTAACATCATTTCTATTTATTGCTTATGTTTAAGGAAATGTGGTAGACACTGTTAAGCAAGAATTGACTATTTTGCACATAAACTAGCACTCCAGAACTGTTTTAACTTTGAACTTATACACTTTGACAACTCTTCAAAATATTCTATGTAAGTGGTGGGATCTGTATACTACTGAGTTTCAAAACCAATGAGGATGATGGTTTTGTTTTACATGTTTGATATAATCAAGTTTAATCCATGTTTGAGTCAAATAACTAAAATCTTTACAGGAGTTAATTGCAATTAGTTGTAAAATGATTGAAAGTGTATTAATGGCCTAGAAAGTTGCAGTTTAACATATGAAGACAACCAGCTAACATTTCAGTACATACTAGCAACTGTTTACAGCATTATTCAAGAATTAATTTACTTTAATCTCACCTGGATCCTATGAGGTGAAAGCATTATTATTATGACCATTTTACAGAATAAAAAAGAGCGATATAGAAGACGTGCATAATCGGCCCAATGTCACTCATCTACTCAGATGTGCATCAGGGTCTGAACCCAGGAAATCAAGCTTTAGCACTCACATATCTGACAGTGTCACACACATGCTTCCAAAACAAGAACATTAACAATCAACATTTTTATTTGAATATCTTGAATTTACTTTATGTGAAATGTTATTTCTTATAAAATTGAATATGAAAGTGAACGAATTGAATTGCCTTTCTCTTTTCATTAGCATGGTTGCAGATTTACACACCTTGAAAATAACCTAAGGGAGTGGGGGAAACAGAACTAGACCTTTGTGAAGTCTGCAAATGTCAGAAGATAAAACATCCAAGTTATCAAATTAAATCTTTAAGCTCAAGGATGATGCAATGTCTGCTTAACAATACAGTGTTGGGATAGGCTATAAAGAATTCATGCACTCTGTATGATGTTTTATTCATATATTGGTAAATGAATACATAACTATTTGAAAACATTTTTGTTTCTGACATAAGCTATATCATGGAATATGAGAAGTTTTATTTTTTAATCCTTTGGGCAATAACAGATACATGATTTTGCTTATTTCATTAAAAGAAAGAAATCATTGCTATCAACACATTTTAAAACTACTGGTGTTAAAACCCTAGTGAATGAAATCTGCTCTATAGTGGTTAGAAGCTTTATATTGTGATGGGAAATAACAATAAATTTTTGAAAAGGAGATGAATACATAAAGCAACTTATTTTTTAAATGTAAATTAAAATGAACTTGATACATCCTGCTGATGGTTTATTTCATATGTATGTTAATGAACACACTTGAGTTGTTCTAAGTTACAAGTATAATAATTTTCTAGAACCAAGCCTGAAACCTAGCCCAAGAATATAAAACTATGTAGACTCGCAGTGGGTCTTGAAGAATCCCTGTGTACTCAGGGTTGCCAGATAAAATTCAGTTCACATAGGTATTTAAATTTCAGATAAACAGTGAATATTTGCTTAGTGTAAGTGTGTCCCATTTGGGTCATAAGAATATTTGCTTTTTACCTGGAATTCAAATTTGACTGGATATCCTGTATTTTGATTTGCTAAATTTGGCAACTTTATGAATGCTCCATGGCTCTCTGGGCTTCAGTTATGTTACTGACCATCAATCTATTTTACCTATAACATCACTATGAATATACAGAATGGAGGAAGTCAGAAGGAGAAAAGCAAATATCCTATATTAAAGCATATGTGTAGAAAACAGAAAAATGTTATAGATAATGTTATCTGCAAAGCAGAAATAGAGACACATAGAACAAACATGAATAACAAACCAATTAAAAATAAAATAAATTTAAAAAATAAAAATCTTTGAATGTCTGATTCAATTTACTATTCAAAAATAATTAAGTTCTTCATATTACTGTGAATGGTCACTAAGACAAGTGTTATTAATGAGCAAAATGCTGTAGGTTCTTGAATACAGTAGGAACTGATATTTACAGGAATTGAGCTCAAAGTATCCACACATACTTTGGCCAGTAAAAAACGATCACTTACCATGGTTAATGGCACACTCTTTTGAAAAAAATAATGGTTATTATAGGAATGTTTGTATGAAAGTATTTTACATGTACACAATGCAGTTTCTGGCTACAGAAACCCAGGGTTTTTTTACTGTTTTAAATTTTATTTTTAGCATGCAGTCATTCACCCTTTCATTCAGTTCACATTATTAATTTGAACAGATAATTTAGAAAGACTGGTGAAGCACAAAATATATTTGTCTTGTTGATTTTTCTTAACAATTAAAGCTACAAGGAGACTGCATTTTCATAAATAGCTATGACAGCTGCCTAGTTAAAAGCATGAATTTGTCATTCAGCAAATGATCTCCAAAGTGAAACATAACACTTTCTCCTTATTTTCACAACTCTTTGCTTAAGAAAATAATAACATCTAAACGATTACTCAAATGAATGTCATATATTTATCCAATAAGAATTCCTATAGTCTTCATCATAGCCATATTGGAAAATAAAGAAAAGAAGGTATCTTTAAACTGTAGTAAAAGTCACTCAGTCGTGTCCGACTCTTTGCAACCCCATGGACTATACAGTCCATGGAATTCTCCAGGCCAGAATACTAGAGTGGGTAGCCGTTCCCTTTTCCAAAGAATCTTCCCAATGCAGGGATAGTAAAAACACCATAATCCTAAATAGACTCCAGGACAGTGTACTTTTCTGCTTCTAGAACTATAGACTGGAGAGCCTATATTTCCTTTTTGAAGACGAAATAGATCCTGCAGGGTTCATGAGTAATATTTCACCTCATTTTAGTTTCTGAGTGGTAAAGAAAGTTGATCATATTGTAAGAGATGTCATCAGCAACACTATATTTTTTCCATTACTGATTCTGATTTTTAAAGTCTCACATCCCAGAGCATCAGAATTATGAATAATGATTTTATCTTCTTTGCTTTTTAATCAGTATCATATTTTAAGTTCTAAGCTCCAGGTCTCAATATAAAAGTAACAACATTAGAGAAAATAAAAAAATAAATATAATTAATAAAGCACTTAATCTTATAGCCTAATGAAGTGGAAACATACTTTTAGCTTTTTTCTCTGTATTTGTGTGTGTGTGTGTGTGTGTGTGTGTGTGTGTGTGTGTGTATGTATATATTGAATGTGTATCACATTCATTTTATTACACATGTATTTTTCATCCTATGGTTTACTAAATAATTAAGTGTGCTATGAACTATTTGTTGAGTGATTATTCAAATTTATTAATACCTATTAATTCATCTATTTAAAAATCTATAAGATGACTACCTGGAGATTGTGGGTGATTTTAAATTTTTGGAAAACTTTATATCAGTCTTTGTGAAAGGCTTTCTTGCTTTTGGAAATGATAGCAGGCTAGGCCCTGTCTTGTAAATTTTACAATAGAAACTGTGAAGTCTAATCATCTAAAAAATAAAACAAAGCCATTCTATATCTAAATGCAAAAGTTTCAAACTGAGATGTTAAGTGTTCTGTTAAGTAATATGAATTGGGTTGATTTTAGACTGTACACTTGAAAAATTAGTCACTTTGAATTTTTACATCATCTCAGAATTTGACTAGACTGTTAAGTATCCATCATTATCCAAGATATTTTTTAACTTGGAATATTCCGGGATTTGAGAATGTTTTATGATGACTAGATGGGCTGAGGGTGTCCTATGAGATAATTTCATATGCGTATCAATCACTTTTGGATGGGGCCAAGTCAGTTTTAGCCTGAGACTTGCATGGTAGGGAGATCATTTTTTGCAAATATGTCATCAGACACATTCAGCTGAGCCTCTTCTTTGCTATGTGACAGCCAAAATTGGTTCTAGTTCTGTGTGATTATAGAGCTTGTACTGTTTCTGGTTGAGAAACAAGTTGCTGTAATATTGAGGTCTCCTTTTTGTGAGTCCTCCTGGGAACAGTCCCAGCTAGCACCTCTTTTCTGAACTGGCTTTTTCATGAGCTCAAGTGATTAGCTAGCACCAGCTTCCTCCTCTTCCTCAGTGTTCCATTACTGCCTCCCACACTCCCTGAGTGAAACGCCTGCATTACCATAGTCTATCTCCATTTTCATACAATTTATTTTGGGATGGGGCAGAGTTGGCAGCAGGGCAGTTCTTCAGCTCCCTGATAACTCCCCCATTCCTTGGAGATCACTTCTGGTAGGGAGTAGTTTTTACTGCTCTGTTTGTGGCAGTGTATGCCTTGTTCTCAGCTGCTCCTAATTCAATGAGAACCCCTGTCCTGTTTCTCCAAAGCATCAGCCAGGCCAGAGTGATGTGTTAGAGATGAGTGAAAGAGTCCCAGCTCCCTCAGAAATAAAGGGAGTCGAGCTGCAGTGTTACACTGGGCTTCTCAGCCTCCAAGACCTCCTCCAGAACCAGACATAACTTTGCACATTTCCCTTCCCTTCCCAGGATAAAACCAACTGTCAGAAGGGGATGCACGTTGTCTGTCTCCATTCTTCACCTGAGCTGATCCTAGCTTTTCGTCATCCTCCTCTGCAGTTCCTGGTAGACAAGTGCTATGTTGAAGAATACAGATAGACCTTATTAAGACTGTCCTGTAGTTCGGTATTACAGATGTGCTATTGGTGTAACAACATCAAGGCTGTCTGCCCAGAGAAATATATAATTTATATAAGAAATTATTTTAACAAGTTGTTTTGCTATTATAAGTTTTCCTTATCTATTTTATCTGAGTAGATTTTATTCATTCTGGGACAAAATAAAATCAAAGACAACCAAGATTCTCTTGTTAGTTCCAGTTCCTGGTGTCACCATTTCTCAGCCCCCATTCAAGGCTTCCCTGTGTTAAGGACTGAAATTCTTGCTCTATGGGTATTGAGAGGGTGGGAACTTGATAAACTAAACAAAAATGCACTTTCCTTTTGCTCTGAAATTGCATGTTTTCTCTTTCTCTGAGTTGTATTGACCTAAAGAGTTAATTTCCTCTGTATTTTTTTAAAGAAAATATTAAAAATCAATGGGCCTCAAAAAGAATATGCAAACTTACATCCTCACTTCATCTGTCTGCTGAGTGCAACTGACTATCAAAGGGTTATTTATTTACATTTGGAAGAATAAAAGTTTCAGTCACATCCATTCCATTGATTTGTTATTTTATTGAAAGTACGCTTAGTTCTGAAATATGATGCAGGCTTACCTGACATTGTCTTGAAAGTACCAAAATTAAATACCTGGCACTCAGGGGAAGAAAACTATAGCCATGAGAACAACCACAACAGGATGAAAATCCCTGTTGCTCACCTGATATTCTGATTTGCCCTCCAAATTCCCTACTGTCCAACAGCTCAAATCTCTGTAGCTCTATTTCTGCACTGTCAGAAGATAATTTAAAATATCTTCTGCCAGCATGGACATAGTGCTCTCACTCTTATAAGCCTACAATTTACATTTTTTTAAGATTAAAATACGTGACTGGTTGCAGCAGGGGAAGTAATGTGAACTTCACAGAATTCTGCAAACTGCTGCTTTGAGACCAGAAGAGGGGCCAGCAGGTTCAATCGCTATTCATTTGATCTTAAGATTTTGCTATGTCAGGGAGAAATACTGTGTTTAGGGGCAGGAGACTCAATCTGCTGCTGGCCTGCAAATTGACTGCATAAAGTGTGATTTGCTATCTGAATAAAGAAATGTTTTGGAATCACAGTTGGACTTGGATATTTGGCAGATTTACTGAGAAGCAAATTCAATATATTAAAAGATTTACTGCATCTTTCTACTTATAAAATACCTCCGCAAACTATAATGATGCAATATATTTGAGGGAGGTAGGGGATTGCTGAGAACTCACACCTCAACACACTCCTGGTTGTAACTATTTTCCTTTTTTTTTTTTTTTTTAGTTTTTTGCCAAATCATGTACCATTTATAGATAAAAGCTGGGAAAAAACATAGTGTTTCAAAGCTTAAAAGATCTTATGAGCATCTTCAGCTTATATTCTAGACAAAATGACTAATGTTGGTTAGGAAGGAGCAGTTGGTTAGTAGAAGGGCTGAAACTGCATCTGATTTTTCTCACTGGAGATCATTTATTGGCAACTGGAGGCAGCAGGTAACAGTTGATGACTGAATAGCTTTCCATGTGCTATTTCATGGGTTTCATTCAATATGTTATCATTTACACAGTGTGAAGTTTAGTAGCTAGCTCGGCAAGAGTGAAATATTTCCATTTTTAAAAACCAAGCAGTCTAATAGAAGCTATTCATCATGGAGAGATTCCTAACTGGTTTTTTTTTTTTTTTTCGGTTGCTCTGACTCCGTCTCCTCATCTTTCAATTGTGATGATGGTTGCATCTACCTCAAAGGAATGTTTATAAAGGAATGTTTTATGAAGATGTGTAAAGCATATGTACCTAGGCACATGATAAGTAGTTCATATGTGCTTTTTATCATTAGAGACTTTCTATTCTAGAAAAAAAAATTAAAACTTAACCAGTTGAAAATGATTTTATTATTGAAACAAAAAAGAATTTCTGAGTTTGATATTGAAAATCCAACTAAAAATCTTAATTTATCTACTTAAAACAAACAAGTGTAATATATAGTAGAACTATATGTAACTTTGTATTTTCCAAGTCTCCTGTAAATGTGTTATTATAGTTTCATAAGTGAAAAAAAGAAGAAATATAAAAAGAAAAAAAAAAAAGACTGGGGCTTCCCTAGAGGCTCAATGGTAAGAATCCATCTGCCAGTTCAGGAGACATGGCTTTGATCCCTGATATGGGGAGAGCCCACATGCCAAGGAACAATTAAGCCTGTATTCCACAACTATTGAACCTGTGCCCTAGAGCGCAGGCGCCGTGACAGCTGAGCCCATGCGCCGCAACTACGGAAGCCTGTGCGCTCTCAGAGCCTGTGCGCTGCAACGAGAAGCCGTGACAATTTGAAGCCCATGCACTGCAACTAGAGAGTAGCCTCAGCTCACCACAACTAGAGAAAGCCCTCACAGTACCAAAGACCCAGTGCAGTAAAAAAAAAAAAGCCCAAAAACTCAAATGAATTTTCCCACTGAAGAAGACATCCAGTGCTGTTTCCATCGAGAAGCAACGTGTCTTAAAGTGCAATTAACCATTTAGACGATGGTTTCTGTAACACAAACAAGCTTCAGTGGGGATTCACTTGTAAGATTGAGGCAAAATAATGAAATAGAGAAGTCACTGTTATGACCTGCCCTCCTGTTTGTCACTGAACCTATATTTTCTCAGCCTAACATCTTACAAAACATTAGTTTTAATTGTCTTCTTTTGGGGAGGGGGAATAGGCCAAGAAAAACGTGGGGAAGAAAATTCTCATTAAATTCACTGAATTATATATTACAGATATTTTTTTCATGGAATGTTGGCATCCTGAAAGTAATACTTAAATAATTTCCCAGCATGGCATAATCTACGCCTGCACATATTTTGCATAAGTTATTACCTTCTACCAAGGAATGAAAATGAGAATTGTTTAAAATGGGATATGCTTGATAGTGAATCAAATTTCCCTAGTATGTAAATTATTTCCTGGGAGTGAATAAGGCACATTGGGAGCAATTTAATAAATGATACCCTGGAGGGCTGAATGGATTAATGAACCTGATTATCCTTCTCCCGCAGAAGGAGAAAACTGTCACTCTGCAGTTAGCTGAAAATGAGCTCTCCATAGTGTCACTTCAAGGTATTTCGTGGGATGAGAAGAGATAAATATAGGTGCCCCATTTAATACTTCTTGGGGTAGAGCTACGTTATGTGATTACTTTTTTTCTTTCTTAGTATGGTGTCATTAGCAAAGGAGCACATATAGTCTCACTGGGGCAGAGAGTGAACTGGTCTGTTTAAAAAGTACACCTACTCTGGTGCTGTGGAGCCTAGCCGAAGATGAATGCCATGGTCTTCCCTCCTAAGCCCTGATGCTTAAGGCTGCACTTGTTCCCTCCACAGCGCTGCAGAGGTATTTTCCCATGGAGCACTCTGTGGTACGGGCTTAGTGCTCTTTAGTCGGCCACAGACAAAAGATATAAGTAAGTCTCAACAAGAAAACAAAGTCTCTTATATTTTCATTAAAAATAGCTTATCAGATTGATACTCATGTGTGACAAATTACTACAAACACAGAAGCTTAGAACAACATAACATCATTTTATTGTCTCGGTCATTTCAGGCTGCTATAACAAAAACACTATAGGCTAGGTGACTTAAACGATAGACATTTATATCTTACAGTTCTGGAGGCTGGGAAACCCAAGGCCAAGGTGCTGGCCAATTCAGTTCCTGGTGAGGACCTTTCTTTACAGATGGAGGATGCCTTCTTGGTGAATTCTCACACAGTTGCTGCATCCTTTTGTGTGTAGGTGCTGTCACCTCAGTTGTGTCTGACTCTTTGGACCCCATGGACCATAGCCCTCCAGGCTCCTCTGTCCATGAAATTCTCCAGACATGAATACTGGAGTGAGTTGCCATGCCCTCCTGCAGGAGATCTTCCCAATGCAGGAATCAGGAGGGATGACATCTTGGTGAATTCTTACATGGTGGAGAGAGAGAACTCGGTTTTCATCATCCTGCTACGAGGACACAAATCCCATCAGGGGGGCTCCATGCTCACAACTTCATCTAAACCTAATCGTCTCCTAAAAACCCCACCTCCTAATTGCATCCTATTTAGGGTATCAAAGTTTCGGGCCTATGTAAAGAATATTCTAGGCTGTCCTTCAAATTCTTTCTTTTCCCATATTGTTCAACATTAAAAAAAAAAAGTCAATATCATTATATACCTATCCAAAAAGGGAAAAAAAAAAATGTGACTTATAAGCTACCCAATCTAAAAACTAAGAAGAGAATGGGAGAAGTAGATCTATACTTAAACAATAAAATGCAGACTATATTCATTATTTTAACAAGGAACATAAGAATTATTTTGTAGTAAGAACAAGGACAGATTAATTTCAAGAGAGTTGTAGAGGAGAGAGGAAAAGCTGGAGATCAGTTGATGGAGGACAAACTGGATGGAAGCCAGGCTCTAAAAGTTGTGTGAGATTTTAACAGAGATATCAGAGTGAAGATTTATAACATTTTAGAATATTCATCCAATTAATCATTGACTATTTAAGCAATACTTTTGTGCACTGAACTGCATATGACACTATGTTATTGAGTGCTAATTATATACCAGGAGCATGTGGTTGAACAGGCCACATATATTAACTCACTAGATACTTTAAACAGCTCTAAATGGGGAAGCACCATGATCAGAGAAGCAATTATGGGCCAAAATAAGAGAGAGGAAATTTTTAAAGTCTTCCTCAATGATATGACCCCTGAGTTAAATTTTGAAGGAGGTATAGGAATTGTTCAGCAATCAAAGTGGGGTAGAACAACTATGTACTGATATATAAGTCACCCAAGCACTGGAGAGCAGGGTACATTTGATAACAGTAAGTTGTTCAATTTTATTAGAACTTGACTGTGCGGATAAGAGACTTCTATAAGCAAATGTGATAATTTAATATGATTAAGAAGAGTTACTTCCTTCAAGCAGACATACTGTCAAAAAGTATCCCTCCTCCTGCTATCCTCTAACCAAGGTATGAGGTTTCTAGAGTGGAATGGAAGCTAAATTTCAGATCCTGTTTATCCTGATGATCATAATGCCCAGAAAAATCAGCTACAAATTTATCCAAATCCCTCACCCCAGAAATTCTGATTTGGAGCACATGGGAAGTAGAGAAATTCAGAGATGGAGTTTAAGGGAATCAAGTCAGTTAATAGCTGATGAATTCTGATAAGAAATTGTGTAGCAAGATGCCAAAGTTAATTCTACAGGGAAATAGTACAAAGATATGTAATAAATATCTAGACATGAAGATCCTGCTTCTCAACTGCAGCCTTCTGAGGAATCAGATCCCTTGTCAAGAACCTTGAGCCACCTTAATACAGAAGAGTAGATTAGAAAGAAAATGCAATCTTTGAATTTTAGGTCAAACTTACAGACCTGAATCTACATTACAGAGTCCCTGTAGGCCTCACAGTAAGTTTTCTTTTTTATTTTTTGTTGGTCTCTATTGTTTTTATTTTTTATTTTTTTTCTTTATTTATTTACTTTTTCAGTGGGTTTTGTCATACATTGATATGAATCAGCCATGGATTTACACGTATTCCCCATCCCGATCCCCCCTCCCACCTCCCTCTCCACCCGATTCCTCTGGGTCTTCCCAGTGCACCAGGCCCGAGCACTTGTCTCATGCATCCAGCCTGGGCTGGTGATCTGTTTCACCATAGATAGTATAGATGCTGTTCTTTTGAAACATCCCACCCTCACCTTCTCCCACAGAGTTCAAAAGTCTGTTCTGTACATCTGTGTCTCTTTTTCTGTTTTGCATATAGGGTTGTCGTTACCATCTTTCTAGATTCCATATATATGTGTTAGTATGCTGTAATGTTCTTTATTTTTCTGGCTTACTTCACTCTGTATAATGGGCTCCAGTTTCATCCATCTCATTAGAACTGATTCAAATGAATTCTTTTTAACAGCTGAGTAATATTCCATTGTGTATATGTACCACAGCTTCCTTATCCATTCCTCTGCTGATGGGCATCTAGGTCGCTTCCATGTCCTGGCTATTATAAACAGTGCTGCGATGAACATTGGGGTGCACGTGTCTCTTTCAGATCTGGTTTCCTTGGTGTGTATGGCCAGAAGTGGGATTGCTGGGTCATATGGCAGTTCTATTTCCAGTTTTTTAAGAAATCTCCACACTGTTCTCCATAGTGGCTGTACTAGTTTGCATTCCCACCAACAGTGTAAGAGGGTTCCCTTTTCTCCACACCCTCTCCAGCATTTATTGCTTGTAGACTTTTGGATAGCAGTCATCCTGACTGGCGTGTAATGGTACCTCATTGTGGTTTTGATTTGCATTTCTCTGATAATGAGTGATGTTGAGCATCTTTTCATGTGTTTGTTAGCCATCTGTATGTCTTCTTTGGAGAAATGTCTGTTTAGTTCTTTGGCCCATTTTTTGATTGGGTCATTTATTTTTCTGGAATTGAGCTTCAAGAGTTGCTTGTATATTTTTGAGATTAATCCTTTGTCTGTTTCTTCATTTGCTATTATTTTCTCCCAATCTGAGGGCTGTCTTTTCACCTTACTTATAGTTTCCTTTGTTGTGAAAAAGCTTTTAAGTTTCATTAGGTCCCATTTGTTTAGTTCTGCTTTTATTTCCAATATTCTGGGAGGTGGGTCATAGAGGATCCTGCTGTGATTCATGTCAGAGAGTGTTTTGCCTATGTTCTCCTCTAGAAGTTTTATAGTTTCTGGTCTTACATTTAGATCTTTAATCCATTTTGAGTTTATTTTTGTGTGTGGTGTTAGAAAGTGTTCTAGTTTCATTCTTTTACAAGTGGTTGACCAGCTTTCCCAGCACCACTTGTTAAAGAGGTTGTCTTTTTTCCATTGTATATTCTTGCCTCCTTTGTCAAAGATAAGGTGTCCATAGGTTCGTGGATTTATCTCTGGGCTTTCTGTTTTGTTCCATTGATCTATATTTCTGTCTTTGTGCCAGTACCATACTGTCTTGATGACTGTGGCTTTGTAGTATAGTCTGAAGTCAGGCAGGTTGATTCCTCCAGTTCCATTCTTCTTTCTCAAGATTACTTTGGCTATTCGAGGTTTTTTGTATTTCCATACAAATTGTGAAATTATTTGTTCTAGTTCTGTGAAAAATACCATTGGTAGCTTGATAGGGATTGCATTGAATCTATAGATTGCTTTGGGTAAGTTTTCTGAGTAAAAGGGACATGGACGTAACCTTGAGAACCATCAAGGAACGTACATGGAATGGGACCTTGAAGCCAGAGTAAAGTATTCAAAAATAAATTAATAAAGGAGCTAGTAAGGTGACTGTGATCTCACCGTGACATCACTGGCTGGTGATGTCAGTTTGGATAGATGACCAGGATTAAGCCTGAGATGTTGTCTCTCCCCCAGGTCATGAGGCAAAATCAGTTCAGCTCAGTTCAGTTGCTCAGTTGTGTCCAACTCTTTGTGACCCCATGGACTGTAGCACGCCAGGCTTCCCTGTCTATCACCAACTCCTGAAGCTTGTTCAAACTCATGTCCATTGAGTCGGTGATGCCATCCAACCATCTCATCCTCTGTCATCCCCTTCTCTTCCCACCTTCAATCTTTCCCAGCATCAGGTCTTTTCCAATGAGTCAGTTCTTCACGTCAGGTGGCCAAATAATTGGAGTTTCAGCTTCAGCATCAGTCCTTCTAATGAATATTCAGCACTGATTTCCTTTAGGATTGAGGCAAAATAAATCCCTGGAATTTAGATTCAACCCTGCTGAATAGGCAGGTTGAGGAAATTCAAGTTGGATTTATCAGAAAGGATTTCTTTTCACAAGAGAAACTAAAAATAATAAAACAAAACAGATGAAAACAAGCACTGATGGACAGAACTGCAATGAACTGACCAAATTCCCATATAAGTTGAAAGCTCTAAATAAAACCTGTTGACTGCATTAAAAGAAAAATCAGTGATGTAGTCCTTATAGACATGAATTTTGTAACAGAAGATTTTAGGACAGGCAAGAGAGTTCACTGACAAAATATATTGCATTTTATTCTGAATCCAAAATAATGGAATAATGATTTGAATGGTTTCAAGAGAAACTGCAACATGATCAGATTTATATTTTGAAAGATGAGTCTGGCTATAGTACAAATGATGGGCTGGAGGAGATTGTAGACAAAAACTCTTACCAATGCTTTGACTCAGATGATTTGGAACAAGGATTCAAATAAAATAGTGTCACTTTATTTTATCTTGTTATATATGAACAATGTGTCATGGGGACTGAAAGAGAGGGAATGATTAAGAAGGAAGGTCTTCAGTCTTCTGTCATATCAGTTATATTGAAAATAATTCAATTTATAAACATAGGGAATGCAGGCAGGAATCAGAACTTGAGATCTGAATGCTGGATATGAAATATTTGTGGGCATGAGAGTCAGGAAGATGTGCATGTCTGAAGATCCAAAGAGAGATCTAGACTGGAGTGATTGAGTCCCCTTATGAGCATAGAAGTGGTAGTAGAAGGCCTGAGATGAGATGAATCACAAAGTATAGAAGGTAAAAAAGAAGTTCAAAATAGAACACTAGAAGGTAGGGAAGCACATGGCCCAGAGAAGAGAATGAAACAAGTCACAGTGGAAACACTGCTTTCCAGGTGGACGTGGAAGGACGGAGTTTCACAAAGAAAAGAAAAGATCAACATTGTAAATGTCAAAAAAGAGTTCAAGTATGATAAGGACTAAAATGTGTCTATTAGATTAAGCAAAGAATAAGACAGTGTTGACCTTTGTGAAAAATTCAATAAAAATGGTAAGGGCAGAAGTGAAATTACAGGGAGCTGTGATATGGGTGGGAGGTTAGCCGTTCGTCCTTCAAGTATTTCCATCACGAAGAGAAGGGGGGTTGGAGAACAGGTACAAAGGTCAAAGTCACCACTGCATTCATAGAAGGGACAGTATCATCCATAAGAGACAAAATTAGTTTTTCAGCAAAGGAGTGGGAATGAAAAAACTCTTTTTTGTGTATAAAGCACTGAGATACACATAACACTCAGAGAGGTAGAGTATATCTGTGGTATTAAAATTTCATGGGGTAAAACTAAGAAAAACTGTGTAAAAAGTTTCCATAAGGGGATACTAATAACAGCAACAAGAATAATATGTAAGAAACACTTGTGTAAAGTAGTGATGTTTGCAGATAAGGAAGTATTGAAAGATGGAGGAAAATAAAAGTATTTATAGTCAATAAAAATTGTATTAAAAAGTTGGGATTCAAAAGTACCAGATAATGAGAAAAAGATTAACCTTAGGAAGTTTATATGATACCTCTTTCTCTGAAAGAAAGAAAGGGTAAGGATGAGTATAGAAACCCATATTTTGTAAACAAGAGGGTCCTGTTTAATGTCTTTTTTCTTCTTGCTCCTAAGAAATAAAATCATTCACTCAGACTGAGGTATCAAGAAGTCAGACAGGAAGGAGAGATCAGAAGTTTAGAACATGTTAAATTATGATGAAGAAAACTGTGGTAGGCGGAGTTCTGAGATGGCCTCTGAGACTCCTACTCCTTGGAGTATAAGCACTGTCTTAATTCCCTCCCCTTGACTGTGGACTTCCCAGATGGTGCTAGTGGTGAAGAACCAGCTTGTCAATGCAGGCGATATAAGAGAGAGCACAAGTTCGACGCCTGGATTGGGAAGATTCCTGGAGGAGGGCATGGCAACCTACTCCAGTGTTCTTGCCTAAAGAATCCCTTGGACAGAGGAGCCTGGCAGGCTACAGTCCATGGGGTCACAAAGGGCTCTATGATCTTAAGAGCTTCCCTGGTCTTTCCCACTCACAGTACAAACTGGCCTTATTCTGTTGGAATTATAGTTTGACTTGAACATATACAGTAAACACTATCCCCTCAACCCCTTTATATCCTCCTCTAACTAGAGAAACAGACCCAGGATTCACCAGTGAAGAAGGTGTCTGGTGTTTCTTTGGTTAATATATTGACGGTTTCCTCTGTGTTGGGAGAGCGGTGGGCTGTCCAGGGGTCCTTATAATGATGGTTCAACTCTGCTCAGATGTCATACAGACCGATGTGTTCGTCAACATAGCCCCGGCAGGCTACAGCCCATGGGGACACAACTGAACAACTAACACTTTCGCTTTCTTTTCTGGGTGTGGGAAGGGCTAGAAAATAGTTTAATTTTGCTCTCAAGATTAGATTAATTATATGACAAAGGAAAGGATTTAAAATATGGAATTAAGGCCTCAAATGCTTTTAAAGAATCCAAAGAAAGATTAATGCTGGGTGGGCCTGATCCAATCAATCCTTTCACCCTTGATTGGGACTTTCCTGAATGAAGAATTTCAAATTTCTGTAAAGTTTCTCCTGTTGGCCTTGATAAACTGAACAGCCATTCTGTGAACCACTATGGAATGTGTTGACATGACAGCGCCCTGTGAGTGGCCTGTAGGAGGTGAGTAGTCCTTGGTGGACATTTAGCAAGAAGATGTGTAACTTATTTATATGACCACCAGGAAAAGAATTCTGCCAGCAACCTGAATGTGCCTAGAAGAAAATCCTGCCTTAGTTAAGCATCCAAAAAATAATTTAATCAGTGAGATTAGAATCAGTCTGTACAGCTACAGAATAATTTTTCCAGATTCACTTAGTCACCTAGAGGTGTGAGTGTGTGTTAAGTCGCTTCACTAGTGTCTGACTCTTTGTGATACTATGGACGGTAGCCTGCCAGGCTCCTCTGTCCATAGGATTCTCCAGGGAAGAATACTGGAGTGGGTTGCCATGTCCTCCTCCAGGGGATCTTCCTGACCCAGGGATTGAACCTAAGTCTCTTGCATCTCCTTCACTGGCAGGTGGGTTCTTTATCACTAGCATCACCTGGAAAGCCCACTTAGAGCTAAAGAAGGAGGAATTACTTGGAATTTTTCTGGGAAAGAGTGGTAGAAGAGAAAGAGAGGGAAGTAAAGAAGACAAAAAAGGGTGATGCTGGCAAGGGAGTGTTAAGTAATGAAACTTGAGAGGGACTCTGCTACTTGTCAGGAGTGTGATGATAAGAAACTTCCCTCTGCCTTAGTCTCCTCATCTACAAAATGGGATAGTAATAGTAAATGCCTCATGGAATTGTTGTGAATACGTAAGACATCTGTTAGGTAGTTAGAATAGGAAAAAAGAGTCCAGAATGATGGTGGCTAATAGACAAAGAAAGGAAAAAGCCCATGAAAATGGAACAAAGGAAGGTCCAGGTCCTGAGTGAGAACCTCAGGTAAAATAAACAACCCTCTTGGCTAGCCTAATTTACATAGCACAGGCTCAGGGGAAGGAGAAAAAACATACAAAAGGAGGAAGCCAGGACAGATTGAGGCCTCTCTTCTCTTCTCTTTTGGGTCAGCCCACCCCTCAACCTTGAGGATGCATTTTCCTTTGCTTGTCTCATAAAACTGAGCTGTAGCACTGGCCCATCCGCCTCTTCAAATTTTTGCTGTGGCAAGACAGAACCGAGGAAATTGCAAACTCCCCTGACACATTTAAAGAAAATACAATAGTGCCTGCCTGCGGTAAGCTCTTCAGAACTGTTAGATGGTGGTTAAGGGAACAGTCATGTAGTGACAGCATTATAAGCTGAATGAATGGAAGAAGGAAGATGAGATGAGAGTGGACAGATGAGAAGAAAATAGAAATTAAAGCATGGCTGGCATGAAAGCAGAGGGTCGAAGAGAAAATGTGGGCAGTATCAAGAAATGAGGGAGCCTAAGGAAATCATAGAGTGTGATACTGGATTTACAATTTGGAAAAGAAGAGTATATAAACAAAAGAATGGAAAACAATTCCAATCCAGTTTTCCAAAGAAGTAGTTGCCAACCTAGCATGTACCCTGAAAGAAATTCAGGATGAACAGCATAAGGCCCTCTGTGTTTTGGGAAAACAGGTAAAATAGGCCCTACTTCTGAGCCTGTGCCTCAGAGGCTGAACAGCTTCCACTCGCTAATTTGACTGCTCTGTGACTGTTCTACAAAGGTGTACACACAATGAGAAATGTGAGGCATAAACCTTCTGCGGCCCTGGTCCACAAGCCAGCAAGGGTCTCACGTGTGAGTGAAACTTTCTCGGGTCAGCTAAGCATCAGCCAACCCACCAGCTAACGACATCCCGTGAATGAGCCCATTGGAGTCAGTCAAGTTGGCTCAGACTACAGTAGATGAGCTGTCTAGCCAACATAAAATGGTGGGCTAAATAATCATGCTATTTTGTGCCCCTCTGTTTTGAAATGGTTGGTGCAGACATAGTAATCCAATTAGAGAAAATAGTATTTTAATAATATACCCAGTATCAATCACCTAAATGATAAAGGTGCTAAAATAGGCAAATGCAGAAGCAAAGTAAAGACATAACACATTTTCTTAGGTTGTATTAATTGAAATAAAATGTCCAGACAATAAAGATAATCATTCTAGGCTGCATTCTCAGTCATGTTACAGATGAGAATTGAATATTAAAATTCAACATTTTATATACACATTAATTTATTGATACATAGGCAAGTAAACTAGCCAGAATTTTACTCATAAGTCTCCATCATTCATTTTTGCTACAATCTGGAGATATGAAAATTTATTAATAGCAGAATAATCTCCAATGTCAGATTTAACATGTCACAGAGAATTGAACTTACATTCTGCATGACTCTGAAATGCTGAAAAAAGTTTTGTATATATATGATTTTTGGGGAACAAATATCAGCTTAATCCAAACAGAAATATTCAAGCAATTAAAGTTCAAGGGCTTCCCTGGTGGCTTAGCAGTAAAGAATCCACCTGCCAATGCAGGAGACACAGGTTCGATTCCTGTTCAGGGAAGATCCCATTTGCCATGGAGTAACTAAGCCCATGCTCCATAGCTATCGAGCCTGTGCTCCAGAGCCTGGGAGCCAAAATTACTGAGCCCAATTGCCACAATTACTGAAGCCTGTGAGCCCTAAAGCCCATTCTCTGCAAAAAGAGAAGCCACCACAATGAGAAGCCTGTGCATCACAACTAGAGAGTAGCCACTGCTCTCCATAACTAGAGAAAAAGCCCTATCAGCAAGGAAGACCTAGCATAGCCAAAAAATAAATAAATAAATTCAAAGGGGAATGATCTGTAACTTGGTCGAGGGCCCCCCCTCACAGGAAGCACAGTAATCAGTCTCAAGGATAGAATTGTAACAGCCCTTCCAATGTGGAATGTTATCATGTTACCTGCACTTTCTACCCAACACAAGGGACAGAATGGTCTTTTTAAGCTTGATCACATTGTTAATCAAGAGGTCACCATGTCCCAAACTGGAAGATATGTGGCTTGAAGTTCTGGGGATGTAGAAGACTTGAGGGGGAAAGAGACAATAAAATGGGAAAGCACCCCAAACTCAAACTTCTTTATTTTCTTTTCTGTCAGTTGCCAGCTAGCAATTGAGTTTACTTAGTTTGGTCTCAGTTCAGGTACAACTGAGTCCCAGAACCAGTATCATAATATTCAAACCAGGAGCAAACCCCAAATAATCAGAGAATAGGACAGAGTTGTTCATAACTAAATGCTTGGTTTGATGTCTCTGCTGTAAACATTACAAGGGCTCAGTGAAACAAAACAATTTTATAGAGATAGTAGCATCCAAGAAAACTTTAAAATAAACTGAACCTTGAATTTAGCCTTGAAAGATATAAAGAAGGTATATTTAAATTTAGCTTTCTAAAGGGTATATCAATTCAAAAAGAATGTAATAACAATGGGTAATACTTATGGCTACTTTATAAGTACACAAAACTCTGCCCATTGTATCCATTTATCTCACTTCTAATGTCAAACAATCCTATTATATATGTATCCATATCTCTCCATTTTAGAGATAAAGAGACTCAGAGAACAAAATGCTTAAGCAGTTTGCCCAAGGTTGCACTGCTAGTGAAGAGCAGAGTCAGCAATCACCTTCATTCAGCCAGACCCCAGATTCCAGATGCTTAATCAGTAGAGTACTGCCTCGGGGCAAAAACCGTGTGCCAGACAATGCACTAGGCTTAGTGTAAGACACTGAGCTAAATATTTCTAACTGAACGTCTAAAGACTACCACAGAATTAGAAGGACCAATGTGGAATAACTAAATACAATTGAAGAGAGAGTTTGGTAACTTTCAAAATGTACAAACCAAATGTTATGGGACGACTAGTGGGCGAGATCAGTCTGGCTGATGAGCTTAGGGACAACTTCATGGAGGAGGTACTATTTACCTTTGGTTTTGAAGGAGGGGTACATTTAAAAGCATTTTTATCACTCTGACAATTGAGGAGAGACAGATGATGTTTTGTTGCTATGGGATAAAGCAAAAACCCCAGGGGGAACTGAGAGAGGATTTTTTTTTTTTTTCCCTCCTATTTACAAGGCAAAGAACACTCTGCTACCAAAAATGAAAAACCAAGTTCATGATCTCTTAGATTCCTGTGGCTTTCTCTTACTAAGAGACTATTTTATTTCACACATGCTGCAACACATTAAAGTCTATCTCACACACAGCTTTTTAAAAACTGTGTATGGTTTTTATGTAATGCATCACTGCCAGAGGATTAATAAAATTAACACTGTAGGGTACAGTTATGTACTTAAGAACTATATATGAGTTCTTACAGAAGAATCTCCAAAAGAAGTTAGATCAATAGTATTTTAAAATCTGCAAACATATTCAAGTGAGATTTTAAAAGCAGCCAAAACAAACACTTTTAAAATCCATCACTAAGTTATCTTTTTTATGTTTTTTTTTCTTTCTGTCTCAGTCCTAGACAAGGGTTTCCTTCCTTAGCATCACATAAAATAACAATGCCTAAATTCACTTTCAAATTAGAACCCCCTGCCCCACCTGATCCCTTCCAGATAAAGTTTTAATGGAAAAATGCACTGCTGGAACCAGCCTGTCATGTCTATCATGTCTACCTGGTAGTTCAGTCTCCCATGAAACTTTCAGGACCTTTTGGGTCATCCGCTTTATGTGCCACTGACCTCACTCACATCCCCAAGGTGAACCACACCGTCCACAAAGCTGACATCTCTGACGGATGCCGCATGCTCAGTGATGCCTTCTTCCTGGAGATGTCCCTTTGGACAAAGACCAGAAGGTAGACGGGGTAGCAGAGGCAGCGGTGAAGATAAAATATGAGCATACAAGAATACAAAACTAATTCTTTAAATCTTGTAAATGTCATGTTATGATAAATGAACTTAACTAAGAAATTGGGCATTATTTAAACTTGGTGCCAGTATTATGATATGGTAATATATATGGTGTGTCAATGGCAAAGAAGAACAATCAAGATGGTGAGAAAATAAAGGAAAGGAAATCAATTTATGATCTTGTAATGATTCAAATATGTGCTGAACATAGTCAGAAACAGATAGTTGAAGTAATAAATAGGGTGGATGAAAAGGAGCTGCAGAAATAGCATAAATAGAAAGTGATGCCATCACTAAGAATTGGTTAAGAGCAGAAAATAACCAAGATTTTCTCCCATGGGTTTAATTCACTCAGGAAAACCTTACTAAGTATTCAAAATGTGCTCTGGAAGAGGTAATTGGATTCAGAAATAAAAGCCATAATCCTTACTATCAGATAGCTTGTAGTTTATGATGGCAGATCAGTAGTTGGAACAATAAAAATTAATAATAAGTATAAGTATTAGAGCTTCAGCAATGTTTTGTATGTTTAAAATTAGGGACATGCTGTGAAAGTATGGTATTCAGGAAGAGCTTAAACAAATAGGTTACAACTGAGTGAATTATAAAGAATAAGTGTGTATCTATTTTCTAGAAATAGATGAAAGAAGGGTATACTTGGAAGAAAGTCAATATTTTTCAAATAGTTGTTGGGGGGGATGAGAAACACTCACAGTTTTAAAATTATTATTCATGCCTAGAGGTTAGAATTAGGAGAAGAAGGAGAAAAAGGTAAAACATTGGGTGATCAGGGAGATTTTCAAGAAAGATTTCTGTAGATAATGCCTTGAATCAATGGAAATCCTTAAAGTATTTTTATCAAGGAAGTTCAAGAATCAGATTTGTATCTCAACATGCTTTTGGCCAGCATCATGGGGAACTGATTCAGTGTTGATCAGACTTGAGACAGGAGACTAGCTGGGAGAAGGTGCTGTGAGAGGGGAGAAACAGTGAGGACTTTTACTAATAGAGGGCAGGGGGAAAGGGCATAGAGGCTAGTTCAAATGGTTTGTTGAAAGGATGAAACCAGTAGTATATGATGATGAAAAATATATGCTGAGATTCTACTCTTTCAGGGAGCTACCCTCAACCCAACTAAGGCTAACCAATGTCTCTTAGGTGGCAGAAACATCAGCCTGCCCTGCTCCTCCCCTCATGCTTTCCTTAATAACACGACTTCACTTGAAGTAGCAACGGAGATGCCAAAAGGATAGCATTCCTTTCAGCATGATGTAGCCAATTAGAATGAAAGGAACAAGACTTTTGGTGTCTTCAGGAATATTACTGAAAGGTTTTAACTCCTATGGTATGCACCTCTTCTGTCTTTTCTCTGCTTTGTTTTCTGCCGTCTGGAACTTAGACTCAATGGCTGAAGCCCTACATCCTTCATGAACTGAGGAGAGATCTTGAGTTGACAGCTATCTTGGTCAGCTCGGGTTGCTACAACAAAGTACCACAGTATGGGTGGCTTGTAAACAACAGAAATCTATTTCTCATAGTTCAGGAAGCTGCAAGTCTGAAATCAGGGTACCAGCCTGGCTGGGTTCTGGTTAGAATCCTCTTCTGGCTTGTAGACTGCCAATTTCTTGCTAGATCTTCACATGGCTGAGAGCAGACACAGGAAGGGAAATCTCTTGACTCATAAAAACACTAATTGTACTTGTGTGGGCTCCACTCTTATAAGTTCATCTAATCCTGATTACTGCTCAAAGGCCCCACCTCCTAATATCACCACATTGGGGAGATACATTTTCAAAATGTTAACTTTTTTTCAGAGACATAAATGATGTACCTTTTGCCCACTATGCTTAATATTTTTTGCTACTTTCCATCATCTAAGTTATTTTCTTTGTTACTTACCCATTGTCTACTTCTTCTAACTAACTCCTAAGTGCTATGAAAGAAGTTACTATTTATCTTATCATTCTATCCCAAGCAGCCAGCACAGTACAAAGTATAAACTGGGCAGCCAATATACATGCTTTGATGACTAAAGGGATATAAATAAGGTAGATGGGGATATGGAATATATCAAATACTGGTTTCTGCCTTTGGAAGCTACCTCAGTGATTTAAACAGGTTTCAAATGGAGAAAAACTGCAGATCTGAGGAAAGAATGAATTCAATTTTTATCATCTTGAACCCGAGATGTCTATTTCATATCCAGGTTGAATCATCCAGTAGAAAGTCAGGTATATAAATTAAGAGCTCAAAAGAGTGTTCTGGGTTTGGGGACAACAGTATTGTTAACCATCAGTACACTGGGGATAACTTGATGTCTAGAGAACTGATGAGGTTGTACAAAGAAAAGCATTGAGAGCAGAAGTCAGAGAAACATGATATGATGTGCAATCGAAGAGGAGTTAGAAAGGCAGGAAAAGGGGGAAAAAAACCTCTTGCACGAAAGGCAGGGTAGTACTGAAAGTAAGTGAGAGTGGTAAACAGACTCAAATATAAAAAATAAATTAGCCTTTGAATTTCACAATTAGAAGGCATCTATACATATCAGGCCAGAAGTAGATTTTGTGGATCGAAAAGGCAAAAAGGACATGGAAACAAAATTGAGAAAGTAGACCACTTGTTCATTAAACTATAACAGGAAGGCAGTGAGAAAGACACAGCAGGATTAAGAAGAAAAGATGAGGTTAAGAGAGTTATGTTTAGTTTCAAATGAGAGCCATTTGGGTATATTTTTATCTAACATGGGCTTCCCTGTGGCTCAGTTGGTAAAGAATCTCCTACAGTGCAGGAGACCTGGGTTGGAAAGATCCCCTGGAGAAGGGAAAGGCTGCCCATTCCAGTATTCTGGCCTGGAGAATTCCATGGACAGTATAGTCCATGGGGTCTCAAAGAGTTGGACACAACTGAGCGACTTTCACTTTCACTTTATCTAACACAAAGTAAGCAGCAACAACAACAATAAAAAGAAGTTGAAAATATGGGAAGAAGGAATTTTGATTGAATGAAATCTCTCCAGATCCTGAAAGCAACATCTTTGGAGTGAGATATTTTGTAATTCTAAACTTGCAAGTAGAAAAAAGAAAGTTACTTTTATAGATCTAAATTCTGACTCAATTCTTGGTCCCAATATGCACGGGTTTTTTGAAAACTGTAATGGAAATGTTCAGCTTGACATTTTATATGGAATGATTTCTTCTTCTCAATCCCTGAAGAATATGAAAGGTGACCGGCTCCTTTCCTTGTGTGGAGTCAATACTTCCAAACTGTCTCCTGTGAAGCTAAGACGTTATTAGGACTAAAGCTAAAGTCTCTGCATGGGATTGATGATTTCTCAGTTTTGAAAAGATGAATGTGGAAGTTGAAGCTATGCTATTTCAGATCTCTAAAGTAGTGACTTTGAAGGATGAAACAAGAAAGGAAGCAAATTTTATCAAGTGCCTGATAGTTATAATATTTTTATCAATTCTAAATATGCAGGAATGATAATTTTATATACACAGAGAGTGAAGTTGAGACGTTCAGTAACTTATCCTGGGGACAAAGCTAATAAATGGCAAGTCAAGATACAAGTCCGTTGATAATCATTTGTTTTATGGTAGGAATCTGGGCACATGAAATGGTTGGAGTTGGAGACAGAGGCATAGTTGGACCTATGTCCCCTCCCCTTGAATCTAGATAGATTCCATGACTGCATGACGAATAGAATATGATGCAAATGATAGTTAACAGGCTTCCAGGCCTGGTCCTTAAAAGGCTGGTAACTTGCATTCCTGTCTCTGCTTGCTCCCAGAACATGGTGTAAGGAAACTCCAGTCCTGTGGAGCAAAGTCCAGGCTGGACTCCCAGCCAGCAACACCAAATTCCCAACCATGTGCAGGAGCCACTTGAAAGTAGACTCTGCACCCATGTAAGTCTCTCAGTGATCCTTCGCGGAGTAGAGATGCATTACCTCTTTAGAGCAACAACAACAACAAAATTACAGATTTTGAGAAAAATAAAAATCTGCTGCTGTTTTAAGTTAAAAAAAAAAAAAATACAAGTCCAATCTCTTTGATTCCAAAGTCTACATCATTCAAGCTTACTTCCTGAATTCCTTAAAATTGTCCTAATTGAAATTATTCATCAAGATGTGTACTCCAAAGTTGTGCATCCATCATCACATCACTTCCTGTGTGGAATAAATAATTGCTTACCTTATTAAGGGTACATCCTGTACCATGGTGGGAAGGAATTGGACTGCACAGCCAAACAATGCTATGACTTAAAAGAATAAGAAAATATATTGAAATATTTTAATTCTGAATTTACATATTAACCTCAAAACATTAATTCTTGCCAAAGACAATTATATTGTTTCTTGACAAAATTTTCAGGTAATAATTACTGAAAAAAATGATGTTGATTATCTAGCCTTTATAATCACTCTACTTTTATCTATATTCTTCATATTACTTAGCTCCTGTACCAGGGAAAGTATTATCCATTAAATATCAATGTTTTGAAGGCAACAACTTTGTGAAGTACTGTGTCTCAGTATTTAGCAAATTCTTTGGATTCTAAAAGTAAGAAAGCTTATTTATTTAAGTCAAGTCTTAGTGAATTAAATAAACCAATAACCATAAAGGAAATTTCTAGGCAAATAAAAATACAAAAGAATACAAAACCATTTCTTTAGTTTATTTCCATAAAGTCAATATTTTGAACCCAACAATGTGATAAATGAAACACTGGGTATTTAAATAGTTGTTCTACTTAGCAAAAATATTACAAATAGAGATAGCTTCATTACAGCAGCAATGTGTTGCAGTTGGAAGCCTGGTTCTGAGTCAGAAAGATATGAGTTTAAATACTTGCTTTTTCACTTGCTACTCTATAACTTTCAGTGGTATATTCAAAATTTATTAGTCATATTTACAGAGTCTGAAAAATGGGGATACCATTATGTATCATAAAATTGTGAGGATTTTTTTTTTGATAATTAAATAATGTATATCAACAACATATTTACTCTGTCTCTGGATCACAGTAAGTGTTTAGCTAGGTAGATCCTCTGCTAAAGTAAGATAGGTTAGCAGAATTTTTCAGCACTTAGATTTAGGAATGAGACAATGAAAGCTTGAATCTCTGCTCTACTATTTAAAAGCATGATGTATGACAAGTTAAAAAAAAACACTTTGGGCTTCAGTTTCTCCATGGGGTCATTTATACTATAAGGTTCTTTTGGGAATGAAGTTAGATAAAGCATGGGAATCACCTACTGGGTGGGTGAGTAAATATCAAACGTCATAGACAATATGTAGCATGTATATATCTGTGCTTATAGTTAAATGGAAATACTGCTTTCAGACTAATATGTATTATACAATCATACACACATGCATAATATACAATATATACACACACACATAATAATATTCACAAATGCACATGTATATTTTTAAATATATACACCCATGTGTGCTATCTATCATGCAAAATTTGGAAGCATTAACTGGAAATCCCAATATTTATTATGTATTCTAACCAACAGTTAACTATGTATTCATATTCCTAATTCAGTTGAATCTTTTTTCCCTTTATTTATATTTTCTGAACAGTTATTTGTGTCATAAATTATAAGAGATATGCTAGTTCCACCTTCATGGAAGTTGAACTAATGTAGGAATTTTACATTAAATGAGCGTACATTATGAATAAGTGTATTAAAGTATATGGACAAGTAGGAAGAGAAATTTTAGCTGTAAGAAATAAAGAGCACAGCAAAGAGTCTTTAACAATATCAGGGTGCATACTTTTATCTGGACTGACAATTTAACTAAATTTTCAGCTTCTTTTACTGATTTTTGAACCACTTATCTCAGATCTGGATCATGGAATACGAATGGAAGTGATGTGTGATATTTATAGCATGGAAAATAAAAATATCCCATAAAATCGGTCCATGTTTTATATCCTCACTTTCTCTCTCTCTGTATCTGTCTATCTCTTTCTCTCTCAATTCACTCTGGGGAAACTTGGCTGCCTGCACTGAGGGTTGTGAAATGACCTGATGGAGAGCCATGTGGTGAGGAAAGTCCACGGGAACCAACTCTCTTGGAAATAGACCCTTAGTCTTAGACAAGCACTGAATCTCTGGCTGATACTTTGAAGTCTTTGACTTGAACTTTATGAAAAACTATGAGTCAGACCACTTGGCTAGGTCTATACAGGGGAAGTGACAAATAGATACAAGGGATTAGATGTGACAGAATGCCTGAAGAACTATAGACAAAGGTATGTGACATTGTACAGGAGGCAGTGATCAAGACCATCCCCAGTAAAAAGTAATGCAAAAAGGCAAAATGGTTGTCTAAGGAGGCCTTACAAATAGCTGTGAAAAGAAGAGAAGTGAAAGGCAAAGGAGAAAAGGAAAGATATACCCATTTGAATGCAGAGTTCCAAAGAATAGTAAGGAGAGATAAGAAAGCCTTCCTCAGTGATCAATGCAAAACAACAGAGGAAAACAATAGAATGGGAGAGACGACAGATCTCTTCAAGAAAATTAGAGATACCAAGGGAATTTTCATGTAAAGATGGGCACAATAAAGGACAGAAGTGGTATGGACCTAACAGAAAAAGAAGATATTAAGAAGAGTTGGAAAAAATACACAGAAGAACTATACAAAAAAGATGTTCATGACCCAGATAATCACGATGGTGTAATAACTCACCTAGAGCCAGACATCCTGGAATGTGAAGTCAAGTGGGCCTTAGGAAACATCAGTATGAACAAAGCTAGTGGATGTGATGGAATTCCACTTGAGCAGTTTCAAATCTTAAAGGATGATGCTGTGAAAGTGCTGCACTCAATATGCCAGCAAATTTCGAAAACTCAGCAGTGGCCACAGGACTGGAAAAGGTCAGTTTTCATTCCAATCCCAAAGAAATCAATGCCAAAGAATGCTCAAACTACTGCACAATTGCACTCATCTCACATGTTAGCAAAGTAATGCTCAAAATTCTCCAAGCCAGGCATCAATAGCATGTGAACTATGAACTTCCAGATTTTCAAGCTGGATTTAGAAAAGGCAGAAGAACCAGAGATCAAACTGCCAACATGCTTTGGATCATCAAAAAAGCAAGAGAGTTCTAGAAAAACATCTACTTCTGCTTTATTGACTATGCCAAAGCCTTTAACTGTGTGGATCAAAACAAACTGTGGAAAATTCATAAAGAGATGAGAATATCACACCACCTGACCTGCCTCCTGAGAAATCTGGATGCAGGTCAGGAAGCAACAGTTAGAACCGGACATGGAAAAGCAGACTGGATCCAAATCAGGAAAGGAGTACGTCAAGGCTGTATATTGTCACCTTGCTTATTTAACTTACATGCAGAGAACATCATGAGAAATGCTGGGCTGGAAAAAGCACAAGCTGGAATCCAGATTGTTGGGAGAAATAGCAATAACCTCAGATATGTAGATAACATGACCCTTCTGGCAGAAAGCAAAGAAGAACTAAAGAGCCTCTTGATGAAAGTGAAAGAGGAAAGTGAAAATGTTGGCTTAAAACTCAACATTCAGAAAACTAAGATTATGGCATCTGGTCCCATCACTTCATGGCAAATAGATGGGGAAGCAGTGGAAACAGTGACACACATTTTTTTTTTTTTGCTCCCAAATTACTGCAGATGGTGACTCCAGCCAGGAAATCAAAAGACATTTGCTTCTTGGAAGAAAAGTTATGAGCAACCTAGATAGCATATTAAAAAAACAGAGACATTACTTTGCCAACAAATGTTCATTTAGTCAAAATTATGGTTTTCCCAGTAATCATGTATGGAAGTGAGAGTTACACTATAAAGAAAGCTGAGCATCAGAGAATTGATGCTTTTGAAATATACTGTTGGAGAAGACTCTTGAGAGTCCCTTGGACTGCAAGGAGATCCAACCAGTCCATCCTAAAGGAAATCAGTCCTAAGTGTTCATTGGAAGGCCTGATGCTGAAGCTGAAACTCCAATACTTTGGCCACATGATGCGAAGAACTGACTCATTTGAAAAGACCCTGACGCTGGGAAAGATTGAAGGTGGGAGGAGAAGGGGATGACAGGATGAGATGGTTGGATGGCATCACCGACTCAATGGACATGAGTTTGAGTAAACTCCGGGAGCTGGTGATGGACTGGGAGGACTGGTGTGATGCAGTCAATGGGATCACAAGGGTCAGACAGTTTGATTTGGTTTTCAGTCTGTCTGTCCTCTGATAGAGAAGGATAAGAGGCTTAAGGAAACTTCCTGATAGGAGAGACTGACTGAGGAGGAAACTGGGTCTTGTTCTGATGTGCCATGCTCAGTAAATCTTTAATCCAATTTTATGTGGAAGGGGGAGGCTGTGTCCCCTCCCTGTTATTTGACCTGAGACCAAACTATGGTAGACGTAATGAAGATAACGTTGACCTCCTTCAAAAGGTCCAATGCAGGCACTGCTACACTCAATGCCCCGGACCCTGAGCAGGCCATAGCTGACCCACGCCTCCACCAGAGACTCCTGGACACTCACAGGCAAGTCTGGGTCAGTCTCTTGTGGGGTCACTGCTCCTTTCTTCTGGGTCCCAGTGTGCACAAGTTTTGTTTGTGCCCTCCCAGAGTCTGTTTCCCCAATCCTGTGTAAGTTCTCATGGCTCTATGGTGGGTTAATGGTGACCTCCTCCAAGAAGGCTTATCCCATACCCAGCTTTACTGCACCCAGAGCCCCTGCCCCCATAGCAGTCCACTGCTGACCTGTACCCTCAGGAGACACTCACCACCATTCTGTCTCAGTCTCTGTGGGATCTCTGGGTCCTGGTGTGCACAAGGTAAGTTTGACCCTCTGAGCATCTCTGGTGGGTATGGGGTTTGACTCTAACGTGATTTTGCCCCTCCTACCATTTTGGTGGGGCTTCTCTGCCCTTGGGCATGGGGTATCTCCTCACAGCCGCTCAAGCACCAGACAGTCACTGCTCTATCGCCACGCGGCTGCGGCTCCATGAATGTCAGTGGATATGTATAATTTCTGAAGATCTTAGCAGTCAAGAATTTTTTAAAATATATGATTAGATAACGTTTTACTGTTTATTCTAAAATAACCCCAGCAATGATTTCAAATTAATTGCCTACCAGGAATTTAGAGGAAATACTCATATACAATATTTTTAAGAGCAAGGGTAAGGGAAATAAAACCCCAGTTTTAATGAAGCTGTATCTTGTAGCTGCCATTGATTAAGTCCGCAACACAGAAAATGAAAGTGATTCTTCAAGGTCAAGGTTACAGCATACTGCTCCAAATACATGGATCCTGATCACTGAGTAGTTTCATCCATGAGATCTTAGGCTTCCTGGAGTTAAAGGTATACTGCACAGTATTCAATTGATCTTCAAATAATAGCATGTCTCTAATTCACACTCTAAATTAAACAGCTGAAAACAGAATTTTGAATTTATAGCACTTTTACTTTCATTGAATCTCAATGATGTTACTATTTGCTTTAGGTCCATAAAGTCTCTGTCATCATAGAATATTTAGTGAGGTAGGAAAGAATGGAACTTCCCTGGAATGCTTATAAGATTTTCAATCTTATTGAACTTTGAAAAAGCACCTGATTTTAGGGATCATAGACTACTTGCAAGGACTAAAATTATGTTGACCACAAGATTGCTAAGATGTTTTAAAAGATCATTTGTGTGGAGGTGGGGTGGTAGATTAAGGACATTTTATCTAATGTGCATTACATTACCAACTAGAAAAGAATGTCAGTAAATAAAACCTATATGTAAAAACATTTTTAAACATGGGTTTGTTAATTAGGACTATAGAGATCAGTAGTCTAATGGAAGAATCAGTTGAAGTAACTAAAATATGTTACCTGTAGGAGGAAGGATTTAGGATAGAAATATATGGCTACAAATAATTTTTTGTTTGTTTTTCTTGTCTTGAATTTTTGTTAGGACATATAGTTCTAGTTCAAATTATATAATATGGAGACATATTATTTAACTACAAATAAAAAATATTACTCTAGACTTTGTCTAGCAGTATTTGATAAATATCAATAATAGGCAGTCAATAAATGTTGGTTTCTTTTTGTGAGTCTCAATTTAAATGTCCCAAGAGGATATAAATGATTTTTATAGTTTAGGATGCAAATATCTTATTTTCTTCTTCATCATGGTTATTTTTCCATCTTTAATGGTTTGGTGGTTTAGTCACTAAGTTGTGTCCGACTCTTGTGATCTGTGGACTGTAGCCTGCCAGGCTCCTCCATGGAATTCTCCAGCCAAGAATACTGGAGTAGGTTGCCATTTCCTTCTCTAGGGGATCTTCCTGACCTAGGGATTGAACCTGGGTATCCTGCATTGCAAGCAATTGATTTGCCAACTGAGCTATGAGGGAAACTGACATTGATGTCAAAAGAAAGAGCAAGTGGCAATCTAAAATGATGATATTTAGAATTGGGTAGGATTTTTCAGAAAATCTTGCTGGTAAATTTCTTAAACAAGTACTTTGAAAAGACATTATGTAGTGGAGAAAAAGGTGATAAATGTAGAGATAGCTGCCAGAGGTCTCAGAAACAGGAATCAATATGATGTGTGGGCTCAATTGCAAACTGATTTTTATGACTTAATTATGGAAATGCTTTAAACAGATAACATAAAATTGTATTTTTAAGCTTATACAAAATGCTATTTTGTTGATATGTTCACTTTGTTTTTGTTAGGGAATTTAAGAAGCTTCTGCATGTTTCTGAGGAAAAGGTTAAAAAAAAATTCAAATTTGAAGAATATGATTGCTGAATGAACATACATGATAGTTTAAAAGAGAGGCCAAACAACTATTTTATGTTCTGGACTTTCTCATGTAACAGTAACTATATATCTTAGTTCTGCTTCTATCCTTTCTTTTTCTTTTACTTTATTCATTAAAAAAATTTTCATCTCTGTTTAAAGGAAAATTATCTCTTACACTCTTTAAAATGACATACAGTGCACAAATTTATGTAGCTGCTAATTTCCTTACACTGATTTGAGCTTGCTGGGAAGGCTAAGAGTGGATGATTCACTAATTTCAGAGGAATAAATGTTCAATTTTCACTCGATCTACCCCAAACATCAAAAACACTAATTAGATAACATTAGAGAAATTTAGTTTAAGTCCTATCTCTGGAATACTCAGTTCTTTCAGAGGAGTAGTATATAAATCAAAGAATGCATTTATATATTCCCTGATTCTAAAGAAGATTAATCAGTTGATAAGCATGCATACAATAAAATGAAAAAAAAAAAACAGATAAAAATTGCCACCAAATTATATGGATTAGGGTATGGCAGAAAGATATGCAGACCACTATCCTCCTAAGTTATTAAAGCTGAACTTCATGAATTGCTTGAGTTTCTAGGACCCCTAAATTAAATGAGACTCATAGTAAGGTGGTGCTAGTGGTAAGAATCCACCTGCCAATGCAGGAGACATAACAGATGTACATTAAGTCCTTGCATTGGCAAGATCCCCTGGAGCAGGAAATGGCACTCCACTCCAGTATTCTTGCCTGGAAAATTCCATGGGAAGAGGAACCTGGTGGACTACATCCATGGGGTCACAGAGAGTCAGATATGAATGGGCAAATGAGCACTACTACTACAGTTAGTAATAGCTCTCAATATTGTAAGTTAGAAGAAATTATAATTTCTTACATGGAAACACATCTTTTTTTCTGGAGCTTATGTTTGAAGCTTAGTGGTGTTCGTGCAAGAAACAGACCAAAAGGAATAACCAACAATAAAAATAACTAAAATTAACTGGTTCTTAGTATAAGTAAAATACCATATTAACCATGTAACAGAAATTGTACTACTTAACTATTAATTTAGTTACATAATTTCTATTTTATAAAGAGGAATAAAGGAGCAAATTTTAAAACTGTATCCAAAATCACACAGCTAAAGGTAGTTGAAAAGTGATTTTATACTTTCTTTTAGTAAATGACATACTCAGTTGCAACCCTATGAATGGAAGATTAAGGTACTAAGGGGTGGAGTATTATGTGGGGTAAATAAAGAAAGTATAGAGATTATAAAGGAACGGGGACCTAAGAAGTTTATTTGGTTTGATAATTGTCTTATGAAATGTCATTTTTCTTTCTACAATGTAGCTGATTCAATTAATAAGAATGTCTTCTGCTTTCACTGCAGGCTTTTGAAGATATGCTGAACCAGCATGCACTGCACAGAATGTACTCACTGAAATTAGCATTTCAGTGCTTTAAATATTAAGGGGAAACTTGCCTTGTAGTGTACCCTCTACTTTTTATCCTTGTATAGTCAGCATAATAAAATCTAGAGTGCTAAGACCATGGTATGAGTCTTCAGAAAAGGAGGCATCAAGTAAGGAACCCAGTCTTCTGAAAGTCTAAGGACTAGCCGAAAGGTTTCAAAAGAATCATTTTCTTTCATCTGTGACCCAACTGAACTCAAGAGATGAGAGTACCAGATAAGAGTTTAGACCCAAAATTTTGTCATCAACAAAGGGTATTATCTGGCACCAAATGGAATTTGTGGTGGGGATCTAGAATTGTGGTTGTACATTTGAAATAGTTAGATTTCCTTATTTTGTCATCTGGCCTTAGTTTCTTTGAATATAGTGAATTACCAGGCATGTGCTTACTCTTCAAAATACCTTGACAAACATGAAGAAATAAGTAAAATAGGGTGTCTACTGAGAACCTTATAGGAGAAAAGACAAACAAAAACTTCTGTTAGAACAATTTTAATTTTCTCTTGGAGTTCTAATTTGATTATTATTTGAGAGACTCAATGGTTTGGCTAACTTCTATGGATTACTTCTTGAAGGGTTTTACCATCACATAGATCTGTCATTTTTTAGTGATTATTCTTCATCATTTTCCCTTCTAACTATGATGTTATCTTTGTTATACTGTTTGCAAATTAAAGAATATTAGATTGAGTGGACCAAAATATGTTCAGGGGGGAAAACTGTTCTGCATTTGATATGATTTAGATTTGTTAGAAGTTCTAAAATCAATTACAACTTTCTAAAATTCATAAGCATCAGAGTCTCTGTGGATATTTGATGACAAAATTGATTTAATTTTGGAAGGATAGACATATTCTTACCTCACTGAAATACAATGATTTTATTAACAAGCATAGTTTATTCTAGAGGACTATTAGTGTGTCAAGGCAATTAAAAAAAATAAAATTACAATGTTAGAAACTTTTTTTGTATGTCAAAATGGACTATTGATATTTCCTATCACATGTTGATTATCCAGAATTCTTAATATAGCCAGTCCTTTATTACAAATATTTGATTTGAAAACAAATCCTTCCTCTGATTATCTACTGTCATTTACAGTCAATTGCTGCTAAAAATGTCGCCTTCTATCAAAATCTGTTTTTGAGAACATCTAACCGGAACTTGTTGCTCTTGGGAGCTTTTTCAAATCTACTACAGTAACTAACCTGCTTTAGGTACAGATATACAGATTTAATTATCTACTTAATTACTTACTCTCTTAAGACTTAGAAAACTTAAGAAAGCCCAGAAATCAGGTTCAGAATGACTGTATGAAGATTACATGGTATGCAAAATAATTTACATATGGAATACTGAGAATTTAAACAATGCTTTCTGACATAATTTTTATAAGAAATGTTCTGGGTTATAGAAAACTCACTCAAATACAAAAAATTGAAAAACATTCTATTAATCATCACTTTGTTTGATGTGGGGATCTAGAAGTTTGAAGTGTGTCTTCAAACTTCTGTAGAAATTTACTGAGGACAAGTCTTAAAATACATTTACAGTCATACTACCATTAACTGTGAATTTTAATCTTGAACCACTTAATTGCTCTAGATATTTCAAAGAATTACACTAAGCTGAATCAGGGTTAAAGAGGTTGATAGATAAATTATCCTTTAGGTATGATGTTTTATAATTTTTTTTTCACTTTGGGATGTTCTTAATACACATCTAAATAGGGATACAGCAGTCAATGGATTATTCATCTCAGCATGGCAATTTGGGCATAGATACTAACAAGGTAATACAGATAGATGATGTGATACAAACACTCTAACAAGAAAGAAGACAAGGAGTATAAGACTAAAACTAAAAGCCACCAGCCCAGGGGGGATGCATGAGACCAGTGCTCGGGCCTGGTGCACTGGGAAGACCCAGAGGAATCGGGTGGAGAGGGAGGTGGGAGCGGGGAGCGGGATGGGGAATACGTGTAACTCCATGGCTGATTCATGTCAATGTATGTCAAAACCCACTGCAAGGTTGTGAAGTAATTAGCCTCCAACTAATAAAAATAAATGAAAAAAAAAAGTTTAAAAAATAATAAAATAAAATAAAACTAAAAGCAATTATTTGGATCATGAAAGGCACAAAATAGGGGAAAAAAATGTCTCAGAGGAAGAAATTAATTACATTTTATTCTTCTCCTTCACAAAGACTATACAAAGACTATTTGAGTAGTGTAATAAACAGACCAACAACCAAGAATGTACTCAAGACAGCTGAATGATCCACAAGTCCCGTAGAAGACACATCTAAAATAGTAGGTAAGACGCCAAGAAGTACTGTAGCGGGTGTGAGAACCAAACACTTTACAGCAAGCCACAGCTGCAAATGCCTGGCATGGTTAATTTTATGTTCATGTGACTGAACTCAGGTATGACTGGGCTTTCCTGGTGGCTCAGCTGGTAAAGAATTTGCCTGCAATGTGGGAGACCTGGGTTTGATCCCTGGGTTGGGAAAATCCCCTGGAAAAGGGAACAGCTACCCACTCCATTGTTCTGGCCTGGAGAATTCCATGGACTGTATAGTCCATGGGGTTGCAAAGAGTCGGACATGACTGAGTGACTTTCACTTTCATTTTTCAAGGTATGACTAGAAAGTTAGGAGAATATTATATCTGTGTGTGTCTGCAGAGACTGTTTCTGGAAGACACTAGCATTTTATTTAGTGGACATAGTGAAGAGAGGAGGCCCCACCAATGTGGATAAGCAATCATCCAATCTGTTGGGGATCTGAATGGAAAATAGGGTGAAGAATGGGTAATTCCTTGTTCTCTTTTTGAATTGGGAAGTCCATCTTCTCCTGCACTTGAATGTCACCAGAATTCTTGGCTTTCAACATTTGATCAGAAACAGAGAGTTAGACGATTATTTCTGCTGTTCTCAGGCTATTAGAATCAGACTGAATTACAATGAATTCTCCGGCTTGCAGGTATCATACTGTGATACTTCTCTGACCTCCATTATTGTGCAAGCTACATCCTATGAGAGAATCCTAACTAATACCATGTCTAAGCTTATGACTAATAAAGAACATTTAAACATTGAGGATTTTGGTATTGTTGGAAAGGTTTTGCTTCCATATCTCTAATTTGATATGGAAACAAAGTACCTTGATTTGCAATATCCTTAATTTTACAACATTTATTATTACCTGTCTTGATTTCACACTGTATTACAAAGAGATAATAATCAAAGCACTATGTTACTGGCATTAAAATAGACACACAGATCTATGAAACGAAACAGAGTTCAGAAGTACATCTACAAACTTGTGGTCAACTTCTCTGACAAGTGTGCCAAGAACACACACAGGTAAGTCTCTTCCAATAAATGGTGTTGGAAAACTGGAAAGCCACATGCAAAGAATGAAACTGGACCCTTATATCACTCAGAAATATTAACACAGATTGGATTAAATACTGAAATGCAAGTATTTATGCTTCCTCTCATTACTTTAGTTTTCTCTCCTTGCTTTTTCTTTTATTCTTACATATAGAATAATTTGATATTGGACATATTTGGGTAATTAGTATAGATTTTTTGTAAGATAATTAGCAGAATATCTATTATAAGGTGTTTAGTAGGGAATCTATTGTAATATATTAAGATATCTTTTTGTACTTGTATTCTTAACATCTGAAAAGGGGAACAATACATAGTAAAAATATAACTAAAGTATCTAATCTTTGTACCTTAAGTATTCTTTATAATGATAACAATTGCTGTTAATGAATTGTTCCTTTTTAAGCCTATGTGCAAGGAAATATAGCTGTTCTCTTTAAACAGGGAAAGCTTGAAACGACTGAGACAATGTAGATTATGATTGGATGAACTGAATTGATTTCCTACCCACTTTGCTCATCTGATGTTCTAGAGTTAGTGCCTTTCTTTCAATATTCTACATGCTATGTTTTAATTTTTTTTAAAAAAAGATTAATTCATAGTTTGGGCTTTGAGGCTATGATTTCAGAAGTATTTTAAATATATGACTCTTGTATAGTAGGGATAAAATTAATCACATTATTGAAATTTCTGATGCATCTATCACAAAATTCGAAAAGTGTTTGCTGTTTGCTTGCTCTTTGTTTCAAGGTAGTATTAAAAAAATTAAAAAAATAAACCAAAAAACCCTTGCTTCAGATTGAAAAAAAGTTTTAGTTTTTCTTTTTTCCCCAAATAATTCTTTGTTATTATCCTGTTTGGCAAAAATAAATGTGCAATATTTCATGAAATCAAGTTGGGCCCAATGATTGTGCTAGTGGAGGGTGTCTGGAGGATTTAGCATATGTCACCCCATATGTCCTTTATGTGTTTTTCATTCTAAGTACACTGGGATGAATCATATCCCTTGAAGAGTGTGATATAATTCCTGTTACTCCTGAAGCCTGTGTGGAGTTGGCAGTGTGGATTTGGCTGGTGGGGATGGGGGAATTGCTGAACTTTTGTGAGCAATGTCTGAAGGTAACGCAGTTTTCAAATCATGATTACTTTGCTTTCTTTCCTTTTACTTACTTTCTAGCAAACACAGAATATATTATTATTTATATTATCATAAATTATTATATAATTATATATAAGTATATTATTATATTTATGTTATATTATTATAAAATAGCATTGTAATATATTTCATTATATGTGAAAGTAAATCCATGCCTTTAAAAAATATATTCAAATCATTTTCATTATTTAAACTTAACATTTAATGCACTCTATTTTCTGTGAGAAATAGATGCCTAAAGGCTAACAATTAAATAAGAAACATTTTGCTGATAGTCATAAAAATTAACTATGCATTTATATTTCCATGTACATACAAATATAGTGTACTATTATCTAAAATATAAATATTTCTCTAGACAGTGACTTGTAATCTCTGTGATTATCTATAATAACACATTTTAATATGTTTGTGTTCAAATACCAAAGTTACTTTATAATATGAAAGCAATTAAGCCCTGTTCACTTCTTCATCTTTAAATAAGCGTTAAATCCTAGAAACAAGGGTTGTCGACTGAGGTCAGAGCCTTCCTTCACACCAGATGCTCAGGTGTAAGTTTTGTATGTGGACCACTGACTGTCCTTTTTGCACTGTTTCTGGATGTCATGTCTTATATACACTGAGTCTTTGACTCACATACAGCTCAAGATTGAATAGAATCTTCTATCTTTACTTCTCCATGTTGTGGACACTTCTTGTCCCTGAAAGAATTCTTCTAAAAGACCAAACTGTTGAAGGGAGAGAGGGGAGAAAGGAAGGAAAGAAGGAAGAAAGGAAGGAAGAAAAAGGAAGGAAAATGGAAGGGGAAAGAATGTGACACTGAACAAGTTGATAAATTTAATAGATTCTACTTTAAATTGATAGAATAAAACTTAAAATGACAAAGTGGAAAAAAAGAAAAACATACTGATCTTAACATTTTTATTAAGCCTTTCTCCTTTCTTTGTCTTTTCTTGCAGTCTCCTTCAACTTTTCAATATACAATTTATCAACAGGAAACACTTTTAAAATGTCCTTGTCATCAAGATAGTCTCCCCAGCACCGTTTAGATGTAACTTTGCAAAGAGAGAGAAAAACCCATTAGGTTCATTCTGTTTATACTCTATTAAAAGTCATAATAATAAAAGAGCTTATTTGTGTATATGACAGTTGGTTTATAAACGTGAAGGATGAATAGGCAGTTCTTGTGGTTTATTTGTCACTGAATTGTCCTTATAGTAGTCTATTGAAATGGAACATCTGACCTACATAAAAATAAACTGGGTTGTGAGTTATTTAGTCAATTACTAAAGAAGCTGTCATTTAGTAATTTTACATAAGATTATGCCTAAATACAAATTAAAACAATCAAAATGTATACTGAGTAGCTGAGCTACATATTTTATTTATTTATTCAATTCTTTTTTACCTTTATAGGCAAAGACCCCTTCCTCCTACAGCCTAAATTCAAAAATAACACGGAGGCAGAAAAGGCAGTAAAGATGGCCAGGAGAGAATACCAAAAGAAAGGGGAATGTGAGGAGTAAAGTGAGATGAGGAGAGGCTAATTGATGTTAATGTTTGGTCCAGAAGAAAAATCATAGAGGAAACACTTTGGGACATAACCAAAGCAGCCAAGAGCATCCCATCTCTCTGCCTCTTTTTTTTTTTTTTTTTAACCAGATTACACTTTTCTCTCTGTCCTGTGCTGCACTTGAAACATCCTCATTTTTGACAATTGACTTTAGTTATCTTTTTAAATTAGTAACACAAAAAGGTTTCTCAACACATGACATGCCACCTCCTTTAAGTAACATCCTCCTTGAATGTATACCACCTCACACCAGACCGTTCGGTTTTCACACAAGGTCCATTTACTATGCATGTACTTTGTGTCTGTACATCCTTTCCTTAACTTAGTTGCTAATACGTAAAGAGATTAAAATGTAGTACTTCTGTGTTCTAAACAATATGGTATATGAATAAACTAGCAATTCACATACAACTTTAAAGATTAATCCTCATTTAGGTGCATATAATAGTTATGGTTATAACAAATCATTTAAATTAAGGAATTCCTTATTCTTTAAACAAGTGAAAAATCATTAAAAAAATAAAAAAGAAGTTCTTGTGCAGATACAAAGATGAGTCTTATTAAGGAATATGATCAAATTACATGTCATGACAGTATTTGATTTACATTCTATTGTTGTAAAGATCTCTCTTGATCCTCTGTTGACTTTATTAATTGCTTCAGTGAAATGTAAGTGGGTGTCTAATAGGTTATTATATTACAAGGTCTTTTTCAAAGTGGTTTTGTACTTGTTCCTCTCAATTCATCTTGAATTTGTGTTTATTATTTTGGAGTTTAATGTGTATTTCTCTCTGAATAGATTGGAATGTGTCTGGTGTTTAAACTGTTCTAGATGATAATTGGCCTTAGCAATACAGACTCTAAAAATAAAATCAGAAAATCAAATAAAGCTCTAGCTCATTATTTTAAGGGAAAAAAAAGCACTTTGTTTTTAAAGGAGAAGTAGTTCAAAACAATGTCATTCTTTCTGTTCTATCCTTTTATGAACTGTAGTTTAAATATTATTTAATAGGATGTATCACTAGAGATATTTATTCACAATACATGGTTTTCCCCTAAATTTTTCTCCTTTTGGGGCAGTTCCAATGTTTTTGTATTCTGCTTTGTTGGACTTACTACTTTTCCCCTTTGCTTTCTCATCTGGTAGTCAGTCTAATATTTAAGATTGAATATGTTTTGTATTGCAGGAAATCATAGAATGCTGAATGCTAAAAGATGAGTGAAAATTGTTCATTTTCTTCAAGTTACTGATGGTTCAATGTCAGATATATATAGTCAATGGTTATAATAATGTCATAAAAATTGTGGAAGAGGCTCATAATAGCCTGCATAATAGAACAGGCTTGTAGCATAAGGCTTATCTGGGGAATTCCTTCAAGTTGTAAGTTCTAGCAAAACACAGCTACCACACACTCTCTATAAAATGCATTTCATTAGAACCTTAAAATTTTCCTTTGCTTGATCGTTCATTTTTTCTTAATAGTGCAATACACTTCCATTTATTAATTTAACATTCATGGTCTTCAATATTTGTTATTTGCCCTTCTCTGAACGAATCATGATGTCCTTATGCTTTTATACTTAGATTGTAAGAGAATTTAAAGAGGGAAAGGTAAAAAAGAAAAATGAATTGATGGTGGGGGATGTCAGTCCACAGAGTGACAGGAATGTACCAGAACCATTCAGAACATAATCACAGAAATAGTTACATCAATTATCAGCTTTCTAAACTAATTTCTCTGTTGTCTCACTTTGAACTGAATTTTGAAGGATAGGTAAGACCTAGAATATGCTTAAATTTTTTCACTCTTGAGGTTTATGATGCATTTCTAATTAATTCATGTTTTGAAAAGCATTTACATCTAATTATCATAAATTAAGAAGCTGACTTATAATTTTAAATCTGGTATAACACACTTGTAGGAGTGGACAGTAGCCTGCCAAAATGTCAATTAGATCAATGTACACTTTGCTTATAGTTTCCTTTGTTGTGCAAAAGCTTTTAAGTTTCATTAGGTCCCATTTGTTTATTTTGCTTTTATTTCCAATATTCTGGGAGGTGGGTCATAGAGGATCCTGCTGTGATTTATGTTGGAGAGTGTTTTGCCTATGTTCTCCTATAGGAGTTTTATAGTTTCTGGTCTTACATTTAGATCTTTAATCCATTTTGAGTTTATTTTTGTGTATGGTGTTAGAAAGTGTTCTAGTTTCATTCTTTTACAAGTAGTTGACCAGTTTTCCCAGCACCACTTGTTAAAGAGGTTTTCTTTTTTCCATTGTATATTCTTGCCTCCTTTGTTGAAGATAAGGTGTCCATAGGTTCGTGGGTTTATCTCTGGGCTTTCTATTCTGTTCCATTGATCTATATTTCTGTCTTTGTGCCAGTACCATACTGTCTTGATGACGTGGCTTTGTAGTATAGTCTGAAGTCAGGCAGGTTGATTCCTCCAGTTCCATAAGCAAGGTGAAAAGACAGCCCTCAGATTGGCAGAAAATAATAGCAAATGAAGAAACACACAAAGGATTAATCTCAAAAATATACAAGCAACTCCTGCAGCTCAATTCCAGAAAAATAAATGATCCAATCAAAAAATGGGACAAAGAACTAAACAGACATTTCTCCAAAGAAGACATACAGATGGCTAACAAACACATGAAAAGATGCTCAACATCACTCATTATCAGAGAAATGCAAATCAAAACCACAATGAGGTACCATTACACGCCAGTCAGGATGGCTGCTATCCAAAAGTCTACAAGCAATAAATGCTGGAGAGGGTGTGGAGAAAAGGGAACTCTCTTACAATGCTGGTGGGAATGCAAACTAGTACAGCCGCTATGGAGAACAGTGTGGAGATTTCTTAAAAAAACTGGAATTAGAACTGCCATATGACCCAGCAATCCCACTTCTGGGCATACACACCAAGGAAACCAGATCTGAAAGAGACATGTGAACCCCAATGTTCATCGCAGCACTGTTTATAATAGCCAGGACATGGAAGCGACCTAGATGCCCATCAGCAGACGAATGGATAAGGAAGCTGTGGTACATATACACCATGGAATATTACTCAGCCATTAAAAAGAATTCATTTAAATCAGTTCAAATGAGATGGATTAAACTGGAGCCTATTATACAGAGTGAAGTAAGCCAGAAAGATAAAGACCAATACAGTATACTAATGCATATATATGGAATTTAGAAAGATGGTAACGATAACCTTATATGCAAAACAGAAAAAGAGACACAGATGTACAGAACAGACGTTTGGACTCTGTGGGAGAAGGCGAGGTGGGATGTTTCGAGAGAACAGCATCAAAACCTGTATATTATCTAGGGTGAAACAGATCACCAGCCCAGGCTGGATGCATGAGACAAGTGCTCAGGCCTGGTGCACTGGGAATACCCAGAGAAATCAGGTGGAGAGGGAGGTGGGAGGGGGGATCAGGATGGGGAACACATGTAAATCCATGGCTGATTCATGTCAATGTATGACAAAAACCACTACAATATTGTAAAGTAATTAGCCTCCAAGTAATAAAAATAAATGGAAAAAAAAAAAGATCAATGTACACTGAGCCTTTGATGCTAGGAAAGATTCAGGGCAGAAGGAGAAGAGGGTGACAGAGATGGTATGGTTGGATGGCATCATCGACTCAATGGACATGAGGCTGAGTAAATTCCAGGAGATAGGGAAGGACAGGGAAGCCAGATGTGCTGAAGTCCATGCAATCACAGTCAGACACCAATGAGCATCTGAACAACAACAACATCTAGCCTTTGCTATACAATGTACAGCTATTAATTTATTTAATAAAATCATATTTACTGTGTTTTTATATGAGCCAGTTAGTCTACTTTATAACTAAAACAAAAAATAGAGGTAGCTTCTAAAATATAGTTTAGAGGTGAAACCATTCAACAAAGTATGCAAATGAGCATTTTGAACAGAAATAATAGCATGCAAAATGATATAAAAGGTAGAAGATTACAAACAAAAGTCAGAGAACATCAATATTTCTATATATCTAAGACTGCAGAATGAAGTGATATAAAAATGAAACAAAAGGTATAATTAGTTGAGATTCATATTAGTTATTAAATTCTAAATATTATAACATATCCATCCATTCATTTATAAAATATGTACTGAGTATTTATTCCACGCTAAGCATGTTTTTAGCATGTGGAAGTTGAAATAGAAAGTTAAGAGATACCTGGAATAACAGGCAAATTTGACCTTGGAGTACAAAATGAAGCAGAGAAAAGGGTAACAGTTTTACCAAGAGAACATACTGGTCATAGCAAACACCCTCTTCGAACAACACAAGAGACAACTCTACACATGGACATCACCAGATGGTCAATACCAAAATCAGATTATAATGTTCTTTGTAGCCAAAATGGAGAAGCTCTCTACAGTCAGCAAAAAAAAGACCAGGAGCTGACTGGGCCTCAGATCATGAACTACTCATTGCAAAATTCAGATTCAAATTGAACAAAGTAGGGAAAACAACTAAACCATTCAGGTATGACCTAAATCAACTCCCTTACAATTATATAGTGGAAATGACAAGTAGATTCACGGGATTAGATCTGATAGACAGAGTGCCTCAAGAACTATGGACAGAGGTCCATGACAAGGTACAGGAGGCAGTGATCAAGACTATCCCCAAGAAAAAGAAATGCAAAAAGGCAAAATGGTTGTGTGAGGAGGTCTTACAAATAGCTGAGAAAAGAAGAGAAGCTAAAGGCAAAGGAGAAAAGCAAAGATATAACCATTTGAATACAGAGTTCCAAAGAATAGCAAGGAGAGATAAGAAAGCCTTCCTCAATGATCAGTGCAAAGAAATAGAGGGAAAACAATAGAATGGGAAAGACCAGAGAGCTCTTCAAGAAAATTAGAGATGAGTTCAGTTCAGTTCAGTCACTCAGTTGTGTCCGATTCTTTGTGACCCTATGAACCGCAGCACACGAGGCCTCCCTGTCCATCACCAACTCCTGGAGTCCACCTAAACCCATGTCCATTGAGTCGGTGATGCCATCCAACCATCTCATCCTCTGTCGTCCCCTTCTCCTCCTGCCCTCAATCTTTCCCAGCATCAGGGTCTTTTCCAATGAGTCAGTTCTTTGCCATCAGGTGGCCAAAGTATTGGAGTTTCAGCTTCAACATCAGTCCTTCAAATAAACACCCAGGACTGATCTCCTTTAGGACGGACTGGTTGGATCCCCTTGCAGTCCAAGGGACTCCCAAGAGTCTTCTCCAACACCACAGTTCAAAAGCATCAATTCTTCGGTGCTCAGCTTTCTTTATAGTCCAACTCTCACATCCATACATGACCACGGGAAAAACCGTAGCCTTGACTAGACGGACCTTTGTTGGCAAAGTAATGTCTCTGCTGTTTTAATATGCTGTCTAGGTTGGTCATAACTTTCCTTCTAAGGAGTAAGCGTCTTTTAATTTCATGGCTGCAATCTAAGGGAACATTTCATGCAAAGACGGGCACAGTAAAGGACAGAAATGGTAGGGACCTAACAAAAGCAGAAGATATTAAGAAGAGGTGGAAACAATACACGGAAGAACTGTACAAAAAAGACCTTCACGACCCAGATAACCACGATGGTGTGACCACTCACCTAGAGCCAGACATCCTGGAATGCAAAGTCAAGTGGGCCTTAGGGAGCGTCACTACAAACAAAGCTAGTAGATGTGATAGAATTCCAGTTGAGCTATTTCAAATCCTAAAAGATGGTGATGTTAAAGCACCACACTCAATATGCCAGCAAATTTGGAAAACTCAGCATTGCCTGCAGGACCCCAAACGGTCAGTTTCCAATCAAGAAGAAGGGCAATGCCAAAGAAAGTTCAAACTACTAACAGCTGCAGTCATCTCACACACTAGCAAGGTAATGCTCAAAATTCTCCAAGCCAGGCATCAACAGTATGTGAACTGTGAACTTCCAGATGTTCAAGCTGAATTTAGAAAAGGCAGAGGAACCAGAGATCAAATTGCCAACATCTGCTGGATCATCAAAAAAGCGAGAGCATTCCAGATAAACATGTATTTCTCCTTTATTTACTATGCCAAAGCCTTTGACTTGTGTGGATCACAACAAACTGTGGAAAATTCTTAAAGAGATGGGAATACCAGACCACCTGACCTGCCTCCTGAGAAATTTGTATGCAGGTCAAGCAGCAATGATTAGAACTAGAAATGGAATAACAGACTGGTTCCAAATCGGGAAAAGACTACATCAAGGCTGTATACTGTCACCCTGCTTATATAACTTATATGCAGAGTACATCATGTGAAATGCTGGGCTGGATGAAGCACAATTTGAAATCAAGATTGCCAGAAGAAGTATTAATAACCTCAGATATGCAGATGACACCACCCTTATGGCAGAAAGCAAATAAGAACTAAAGAGCCTCTTGTTGAAAGTAAAAGAGGAGAGTGAAAAAGTTGGTTTAAAACTCAACATTCAGAAAACGAAGATCATGGCAGCCCATCCCATCACTTCATGGCAAATGGGGAAACAATGGAAAGAGTGAGACTTTGTTTTTGGGGGCTCCAAAATTACTGCAAATGGTGACGCAGCCATGAAATTAAAAATGCTTGCTCCTTGGAAGAAAAGCTATGACCAACCTAGACAGCATATTAAAAAGCAGAGACATTACTTTTCTGACCAAGTTACTTCTAGTCCTAGGTATGGTTTTTGCAGTAGTTATGTATGGATGTGAGAGTTCGTCTATGAAGAAATTTGAGCACTGAAGAATTGATGCTTTTGAACTGTGGTGTTGGAGAAGACTCTTGAGAGTCCCTTGGACTGCAAGGAGATCAATCCAGTAAATCCTAAAATCAGTCCTGAATATTCACTGGAAGGACTGATGTTGAAGCTGAAGCTCCAATACTTTGACCACCTGATGGGAAGACCCGACTCATTGGAAAAGACCCTGATGCTGGGAAAGATTGAAGGCAGGAGGAGAAGGGAAAAGCAGAGGATGAGATGGTTGGATGGCATCATCGACTTGATGGACATGAGTTTGAGTAAGCTCTGAGAGTTGGTAATGGACAGGGAAGCCTGGTATGTTGTAGTTCCTGGGGTCACAAAGAGTTGGACACAACTGAGTGAACTGAACTGAACTGAACTATGTTTTTAGGGAATATGGTAGTGAATAAAGTCAACAGAAAGGGAGTGGATTAAAAAAAAAAGACAAATAAATCAACAGGTAAGTTAGATGCTACTAAAAATGAGAAAAGCTGGTGTTCTATCATTGCAGAAAATAATAGTCCAAAACCCAGTAGCTAAAAGTAAACTATATTATCATCTCTTATGATTCTGTTGTTTGACTGGGATCAGCTGGGTGGTTCTGATGCATACAGTAGCAGCTGGAATTGCAGTCATGGGAGGACTCAACAGGGTGGGTAGATCCAAAAGAGCTAACTCATAACTTTTGCCTTGGTATAAACACCCAAAAGATTGAGATTAGTTGGCCTACTGAGACTTTTTGGCTTCCTTCTCTTTCCATGTAGTCTCAGCATGTTCTACAAACCTCTCTACATGATGATCTCTCCATGAGGCCTCTTCAGCAAGGAAAGCAGATTTCTTATGTAGTAGCTCAAAAACAGAAACTGTCGGGTCTTCTTAAGATTTGTTGTTGTTGTTATTCAGTTTTGCCTGGCTGTTTGTGACTCCATAGACTGCGGTACATGAGGCTTCCCTGTCCTTTATTGTCTCCCAGAGTTTGTCCATTGTGTCGATGATGCCATCCGATCATTTCATCCTCTGCTGCCCTCTTCTCCTTCTGCCTTCATTCTTTCTCACCATCAGGATCTTTTCCAATGTTGGCTCTTCACATAAGGTGGCCACAGGTTTGGATCTCCTTAGGATATAGCCCCCAAATTGGCACAGTAACCTCTGCCACATTTCACTGGCTAAAGTGAAACCCAGGGCCAGGCCAGATTCCATAAGAGGGGACATCACAAAGGAATAAATATTGGAAAGTGTGGCTCACTGGAGATTATCTTTGGAGAGTAGCCACTGCAGCTGGGGTGAAGATACTTCACAGGGAATGATCAGACACTGCTCCTCTTTGGAGAGAGCATCCGGCCTGAGAGTTGAGTGAGGGAAGGAGTCAGTTAAACAGCAGTCTGAGGGAAGAGCACTTCAGCAATGCAGCATGAAAACACAGAGATGAAAACTCTGGAATGTCTGAAGAACAGATAGAAGCTGGAAGATCAGTGTAGCTACCGTCAAAGTGAAGGAGGAGACAATGGCATCAATGGAGTTTGCAGAGTTAGTAAGGCCTAAAATCACAAAGGACTTTTTATGCCTTGTTAAAAGATAGGACAAGTTCTCAAAAAAATAGAAAGTTAATAAAAGATTTGATCTTGATTTGATTTCTCTCTCTCTCTCTTTTTTTTTTTTTTTTTTTAAATTTTTTTTTTTTATTATTATTATTATTTTTTTCCAGTGGGTTTTGTCATACATTGATATGAATCAGCCATGGATTTACATGTATTCCCAATCCCGATCCCCCCTCCCACCTCCCTCTCCACCCGATTCCTCCGGGTCTTCCCAGTGCACCAGGCCGGAGCACTTGTCTCGTGCATCCCTCCTGGGCTGGTGATCTGTTTCACCATAGATAGCATACATGCTGTTCTTTTGAAATATCCCACCCTCACATTCTCCCACAAAGTTCAAAAGTCTGTTCTGTATTTCTGTGTCTCTTTTTCTGTTCTGCATATAGGGTTATCGTTATCACCTTTCTAAATTCCATATACATGTGTCAGTATGCTGTAATGTTCTTTATCTTTCTGGCTTACTTCACTCTGTATAATGGGCTCCAGCTTCATCCATCTCATTAGGACTGGTTCAAATGAATTCTTTTTAATGGCTGAGTAATATTCCATGGTGTATATGTACCACAGCTTCCTTATCCATTCATCTGCTGATGGGCATCTAGCTTGCTTCCATGTCCTGGCTATTATAAACAGTGCTGCGATGAACATTGCGGTGCACGTGCCTCTTTCAGATCTGGTTTCCTCAGTGTGTATGCCCAGAAGTGGGATTGCTGGGTCATATGGCAGTTCTATGTCCAGTTTTTTAAGGAATCTCCACACTGTTTTCCATAGCGGCTGTACTAGTTTGCATTCCCACCAACAGTGTAAGAGGGTTCCCTTTTCTCCACACCCTCTCCAGCATTTATTGCTTGTAGACTTTTGGATAGCAGCCATCCTGGCTGGCGTGTAATGGTACCTCATTGTGGTTTTGATTTGCATTTCTCTAATAATGAGTGATGTTGAGCATCTTTTCATGTGTTTGTTAGCCATCTTTATGTCTTCTTTGGAGAAGTGTCTGTTTAGTTCTTTGGCCCATTTTTTGATTGGGTCATTTATTTTTCTGGAATTGAGCTGCAGGAGTTGCTTGTATATTTTTGAGATTAATCCTTTGTCTGTTTCTTCATTTGCTATTATTTTCTCCCAGTCTGAGGGCTGTCTTTTCACCTTACTTATAGTTTCCTTTGTAGTGCAAAAGCTTTTAAGTTTCATTAGGTCCCATTTGTTTAGTTTTGCTTTTATTTCCAATATTCTGGGAGGTGGGTCATAGAGGATCTTGCTTTGATTTATGTCGGAGAGTGTTTTGCCTATGTTCTCCTCTAGGAGTTTTATAGTTTCTGGTCTTACATTTAGATCTTTAATCCATTTTGAGTTTATTTTTGTGTATGGTGTTAGAAAGTGTTCTAGTTTCATTCTTTTACAAGTGGTTGACCAGTTTTCCCAGCACCACTTGTTAAAGAGGTTGTCTTTTTTCCATTGTATATCCTTGCCTCCTTTGTCAAAGATAAGGTGTCCATAGGTTCGTGGATTTATCTCAGGGCTTTCTATTCTGTTCCATTGATCTATATTTCTGTCTTTGTGCCAGTACCATACTGTCTTGATGACTGTGGCTTTGTAGTAGAGTCTGAAGTCAGGCAGGTTGATTCCTCCAGTTCCATTCTTCTTTCTCAAGATTACTTTGGCTATTCGAGGTTTTTTGTATTTCCATACAAATTGTGAAATTCTTTGGTCTAGTTCTGTGAAAAATACCGTTGGTAGCTTGATAGGGATTGCATTGAATCTATAGACTGCTTTGGGTAGAATAGCCATTTTGACAATATTAATTCTTCCAATCCATGAACACGGTATGTTTCTCCATCTGTTTGTGTCCTCTTTGATTTCTTTCATCAGTGTTTTATAGTTTTCTATGTATAGGTCCTTTGTTTCTTTAGGTAGATATACTCCTAAGTATTTTATTCTTTTTGTTGCAATGGTGAATGGTATTGTTTCCTTAATTTCTCTTTCTGTTTTTTCATTGTTAGTATATAGGAATGCAAGGGATTTCTGTGTGTTAATTTTATATCCTGCAACTTTACTATATTCATTGATTAGCTCTAGTAATTTTCTGGTAGAATCTTTAGGGTTTTCTATGTAGAGGATCATGTCATCTGCAAACAGTGAGAGTTTTACTTCTTCTTTTCCTATCTGGATTCCTTTTACTTCTTTTTCTGCTCTGATTGCTGTGGCCAGCACTTCCAACACTATGTTGAATAGTAGTGGTGAGAGTGGGCACCCTTGTCTTGTTCCTGATTTCAGGGGAAATGCCTTCAATTTTTCACCATTGAGGGTGATGCTTGCTGTGGGTTTGTCATATATAGCTTTTATTATGTTGAGGTATGTTCCTTCTATTCCTGCTTTTTGGAGAGTTTTAATCATAAATGAGTGTTGAATTTTGTCAAAGGCTTTCTCTGCATCTATTGAGATAATCATATGGTTTTTATCTTTCAATTTGTTAATGTGGTGTATTACATTGATTGATTTGCGGATATTAAAGAATCCTTGCATTCCTGGGATAAAGCCCACTTCTGAAATCCAGAGGCAGGAGACTTAAGCCCAAAACCTGAGAACACCAGAAAACTCCTGACTACAAGGAACTTTAAGTAATAAGTGACTGTCCAAAAGCCTCCATACCTACACTGAAACCAACCACCACACAAGAGCCAATAAGTTTCAGAGCAAGACATACCACGCAAATTCTCTAGCAACGCAGGAACATAGCCCTGAACATCAACATACAGGCTGCCCAAGGTCACACGTAACACATACACCCATCTCAAAACTCATTACTGGGCACTCCATTGCTCTCCAAAGAGTAGAAATCAAGTTCCACGCACCAGAACACTGATGCAAGCTTCCCTAACCAGGAAACCTTGACAAGCCAATCGTCTAACCCCACCCACTGGGTTAATCCTCCACAACAAAAAGGAACCACAGACCTCCAGAATACAGAAAGCCCACTCCAGATACAGCAATCTAAACAAGATGAAAAGGCAAAGAAATACCCAACAGGTAAAGGAACATGAAAAATGCCCACCAAGTCAAACAAAAGAGGAGGAGATAGGGAATCTACCTGAAAAAGAATTTAGAATAATGATAATAAAAATGATCCAAAATCTTGAAAACAAAATGGAGTTACAGATAAATAGCCTGGAAACAAAGATTGAAAAGATTCAAGAACTGTTTAATAAAGACCTAGAAGAAATAAAAAAGAGTCAATTACAAATGAATAATGCAATGAATGAGATCAAAAACACTTTGGAGGGAACCAAGAGTAGAATAACGGAGGCAGAAGATAGGATAAGTGAGGTAGAAGATAAAATGGTGGAAATAAATGAAGCAGAGAGGAAAAAAGAAAAAAGGATCAAAAGAAATGAGGACAACCTCAGGGACCTCTGGGACACTGTGAAACGCCCCAACATTCGAATCATAGGAGTTCCAGAAGAAGAAGACAAAAAGAAGGGCCATGAGAAAATACTCGAGGAGATAATAGCTGAAAACTTCCCTAAAATGGGGAAGGAAATAGCCACCCAAATCCAAGAAACCCAGAGAGTCCCAAACAGGATAAACCCAAGGCGAAACACCCCAAGACACATATTAATCAAATTAACAAAGATCAAACACAAAGAACAAATATTAAAAGCAGCAAGGGAAAAACAACAAATAACACACAAAGGGATTCCCATAAGGATAACAGCTGATCTATCAATAGAAACCCTCCAGGCCAGAAGGGAATGGCAGGACGTACTGAAAGTAATGAAAGAGAATAACCTACAACCTAGATTACTGTATCCAGCAAGGATCTCATTCAGATATGAAGGAGAATTCAAAAGCTTTACAGATAAGCAAAAGCTGAGAGAATTCAGCACCACCAAACCAGCTCTTCAACAAATGCTAAAGGATCTTCTCTAGACAGGAAATGCAGAAAGCTTTTATAAATGTGAACCCAAAACAACAAAGTAAATGGCAACGGGACCACACCTATCAATAATTACCCTAAATGTAAATGGGTTGAATGCCCCAACCAAAAGACAAAGATTGGCTGAATGGATACAAAAACAAGACCCCTATATATGCTGTCTACAAGAGACCCACCTCAAAACAAGAGACACATACAGACTAAAAGTGAAGGGCTGGAAAAAAATATTTCATGCAAACGGAGACCAAAAGAAAGCAGGAGTCGCAATACTCATATCAGATAAAATAGACTTTCAAATAAAGGAAGTGAAAAGAGACAAAGAAGGACACTACATAATGATCAAAGGATCAATCAAAACAGAAGATATAACAATTATAAATATATATGCACCCAACATAGGAGCACCGCAATATGTACGGCAAACGCTAACAAGTATGAAAGAGGAAATTAATAGTAACACAATAATAGTGGGAGACTTTAATACCCCACTCACAACTATGGATAGATCAACTAAACAGAAAATTAACAAGGAAACACAAACCTTAAATGACACAATGGACCAGCTAGACCTAATTGATATCTATAGGACATTTCACCCCAAAACAATCAACTACACCTTTTTCTCAAGTGCACACGGAACATTCTCCAGAATAGATCACATCCTGGGCCATAAATCTGGTCTTGGAAAATTCAAAAAAATTGAAATCATTCCAGTCATCTTTTCTGACCACAGTGCAGTAAGATTAGATCTCAATTACAGGGAAAAAATTGTTAAAACTTCAAACATATGGAGGCTAAATAACACGCTTCTGAATAACCAACAAATCATAGAAGAAATCAAAAAAGAAATCAAAATATGTATAGAAATGAATGAAAATGAAAACACAACAACCCAAAACCTATGGGACACTGTAAAAGCAGTGCTAAGGGGAAGGTTCATAGCATTACAGGCTTACATCAAGAAACAGGAAAAAAACCAATTAAATAACCTAACTCTACACCTAAAGCAATTAGAGAAGGAAGAAATGAAGAACCCCAGAGTTAGCAGAAGGAAAGAAATCTTAAAAATCAGGGCAGAAATAAATGCAAAAGAAACTAAAGAGACCATAGCAAAAATCAACAAAGCTAAAAGCTGGTTTTTTGAAAAAATAAACAAAATTGACAAGCCATTAGCAAGACTCATTAAGAAACAAAGAGAGAAAAACCAAATTAACAAAATTAGAAATGAAAATGGAGAGATCACAACAGACAACACTGAAATACAAAGGATCATAAGAGACTACTACCAGCAGCTCTATGCCAATAAAATGGACAACTTGGATGAAATGGACAAATTCTTAGAAAAGTATAACTTTCCAAAACTGAACCAGGAAGAAATAGAAGATCTTAACAGACCCATCACAAGCAAGGAAATCGAAACTGTCATCAAAAATCTTCCAGCAAACAAAAGCCCAGGACCAGATGGCTTCACAGCTGAATTCTACCAAAAATTTAGAGAAGAGCTAACACCTATCTTACTCAAACTCTTCCAGAAAATTGCAGAAGAAGGTAAGCTTCCAAACTCATTCTATGAGGCCACCATCACCCTAATTCCAAAACCAGACAAAGATGCCACAAAAAAAGAAAACTACAGGCCAATATCACTGATGAACATAGATGCAAAAATCCTTAACAAAATTCTAGCAAACAGAATCCAACAACATATTAAAAAAAAAAAAAAAAATCTTTTTTTTTTTTAGATGTTGGCTTTATTTCTTAAGTAAAGAGGTGGTATGATTTGAATACTATTTTTTAGAAAGAGCAATCTACTTCTGGTAAAAAATAAGAAGTCTAAGAAGAGAAAGAGTGGAAACAGGGAAACAAGTTAGGAGGTAACTGCCACAGTCCAGGCAAAATGTATCAGTGTTCTTGAAAGGGATTCATGAAGATAAGGAGAACTAAAGACTTCCAAAGAACATATTTGGAAGTAAAGCCAACAGTGCTTGCTGATGGACTGACATTAGAGAAGGGGGTGAGAAAAAGATCAGGGCATATAACTGTGTTTTTGGCTGGGTGAATGATGTGTGCTACTAAATGATGTGGATAACCCTAGGGAACTGTATCTGACTTTTGGCATCCCAGTGTTTTCATCACTTTCTAAGTATGGAGAGCATTCTACCTTGAAAGTCTTGTCCTTACTAGAAGCAGGCTATGCCCAGTATTTACATTCCTGACCCCTGTCATGGTACAGGCACGTGTCCTGAGATGGCTTAAACAATTTACGTATCTCTTTGATTTATAGCTAGTGATTTGAAGAAGCTATGCAGCACCCATCCTAGAGAGTATGTTCAAAGCATCAGCCGTTATATAAAGTTATGGGGATGCAATTACTGTAGCAGAAGTATGCAGTGTTTGATACCAGGATAATTGACTCTGTAAGTGATGTAGTCTGTCCCTAGCAGTGATAATGCAGATGTTTTCAACAGACCATTCTGCGGCATGATTCTGGACATTACAACTGCTTAAGCTCTGAGACATATGCTTTAGACTTTCCATAAAGGGCTGAGAGGCATTATGTTAAAACACACTCATACAAATAGTGGAAAATGAATCCCATGAACATATCAGGCTCATCAGTAAAGTTTCTGAGAGCTCAGTAATCTTGGTACTTGCGTAGTCACTAAGTCATGTCCAACTATTTGCAACCCCATGTACTATAGTCAGTCAGGCTCCTCTGTCCATGGAATTTTCCGGGCAAGAAATACTGGAGGGAGTTGCCATCTTCTCCTCTAGAGGATCTTCCCAGCCCAGAGATTGAACCCATATCTCCTGCTTCTCCTGCATTGGCAGGCAGATTCTTTACCACTGAGCCACCTGGGAAGCCCTCAGTGATCTTGGTACAACATTATACCATAAACTAAAAGGACAACTTGCCACATTTTGTCCTACCTATCACTAAGAAAGAGGCACAATGCTTCTCTGGTTTTAAAAAGCTCCTTCTATCATAGAGCATGTTGTCTCAACCTATTTTTCAGTTGAGCAAAAGCCTTTGAATTTTGAGAGGAACAGAGAGTGAAAGGAAGGCTTATACATACTGCAGTGCAAGTAGCTTTACCACTGAGCCTTCACAACCCAGACACTAAACTCATCTGCAGCACTGAAGGCTTGTGGAGACTGTAGCAAGTCCTATTAGTAGTACATGAAAATTCTCTTAAGATTTTTCTCTTCTTTCAATTCTAACTAATGGAGTCATGCAGATGATGAAACCTGGCTATCAGCAACATGTACACATATGACATGTGCTGTCCATCCCATACTGAATGCTATCTAGTCCACAAACCCATAAAGTTTGAGGCCCTTTACTCACTAAGTGGAAGTTTTTATATGAGGTGATCTCAAGCAGTTATTAATCGCACAGGCCAATAGCTGGAGCAGACAGCTTGTAATCACTGTTGCCTACTTCTCCCATTCACCAACTTTCTTATATCTTACAGCTTCACACAGAAGTCCCTGTCACTATAATATTATAGCTCAAGTGGAAAAAATAAATGCCTCCAGAGTGCAGAACTTCTGGAACTATACCAAGATGTACCCTCTGCTTGGAAATCTAGGTGGCCTGAGGTAGGGAGATACATAGACACTTGAACAATGGCTAGCATATGGCTTAAGAGGCAGAGAATGAAAAGAGCAGTTTATGAGGAAATTACTAGTAAAGACGTTAGGGGGAGAGCTATACAACATAATATTGCATGCTTACTCAGTTGTGTCCGACTTTTTGTGACTCCATAGACTGTAGTGCTCTAGGCTCCTGTCCAGACAAGAATTCTGGAGTGGATTGCCATTTCCTACTCCAGGGCATCTTCCCAACCCAGGGACTGAACTCACATCTCCCATGTATCCTGCATTGGTAGGAGGATTCTTTACCATTGAGCCACCTGGGAAGCCCAATCAACTAAATATTACTCAATCATAAAAGAGAATGAAATTTTGCCATTTCTGACATTATGGATGAACCTAGAGGGTATTAGGCTAAGTGAAATGAGTCAGACAGAGAAAGACAAATATTGGATGATTTCACTTATATGTGGAATATAAAATTAAAACAAATGAACAAATGTAACTAAATAAATAAAATCACAGATACAGGGGACAAACAGGTAGTTGACAGAGAAGAACAGGGTGGGAGGAAAGAGAAAAATAGGTAACAGAGATTGAGGGGCAAACTTTCTATTACAGAATAAATGAGTCATAGGTATGAAATTTACAATGTGGGGAATATAGTCAACAATTATTTAATATCTTTATATGGTGACAGATGATAACTAGACTTATACACTTTGAAATATATAGAAATATAGAATCACTATATTGTTTGTGTACCAGGAACTAACATAGTGCTGTAAGACAAATATATTTTAAAAACAAACACAGAAATTAACAAATAAACTGATCAAAAAGAGATCAGATTTGTGGTTACCAGAGGTGGGTTTGTGAGGGGGGGGATTGGATGAGGTGGTTATAAGACACAAGTTTCCGATTACACATGATTCACACCACTGAAAGTTACACAGGAAAGTTGTCAAGAGAGCAAGTCCTAAGAGTTCTCACCACAAGGAAAAACTATTTATTTTGTGTTTTTTAAATTTTGTGTCTAAATGAGATGATGGATATTCACTATATTTATTGTGATAATCATTTAAGGATGTATATAAGCCAAATCATTATGTTTCATAACTTTTATAGTGCTATATGTTAACTATGATCTTAACAAAACTGGAAAGAAAAGAAAAAAAAAAATAATGATTCTTGAGCCAAACAACCTGGATTCCAATCCCAGTTCCACCTCTTAATTATTTTGTAATCTTTGTCAAATTTCATGTGCCTCAATGCTTCTATCTCTAAAATGGGGATAAGAATTATACCAACATAGGAGAGTGAAAAAGTTGGCTTAAAGCTCAACATTCAGAAAACTAAGATCATGTCATCTGGTTTCATCACTTCATGGGAAATAGATGGAGAGTGGAAACAGTGGCTGACTATTTTTCTGGGCTCCAAAATCACTGCAGATTGGTGACTACAGCCATGAAATTAAAAGACACTTACTCCTTGGAAGGAAAGTTATGACTAACCTAGACAGCATATTGAAAAGCAGAGACATTACTTTGTCAACAAAGGTCCGTCTAGTCAAGGCTATAATTTTTCCAGGGGTCAAGTATGGATGTGAGAGTTGAACTATAAAGAAAGCTGAGCACAGAAGAATTGATGCTTTTGAACTGTGGCATTGGAGAAGACTCTTGAGAGTCCCTTGGACTGCAAGGAGATCCAACGAGTCCATTCTAAAGCAGATCAGTCCTGGGTGTTCATTGGAAGGACCGATGCTGAAGCTGAAACTCCAATACTTTGGCCACCTCATGCGAAGAGCTGACTCATTTGAAAAGACCCTGATGCTGGGAAAGATTGAGGGCAGGAGGAGAAGGGGACGACAGAGGATGTGATAGTTGAATGGCATGACCGACTCAATGGACATGGGTTTGGGTGGACTCTAAGAGTTAGTGACGGACAGGGAGGCCTGGCGTGCTGTGGTTCATGGGGTTGCGAAGAGTCGGACAAGACTGTGTGACTAAACTGAACTGAATGGGAGTGTTAATAAGATTAAATATTAAAATACCTGTAACCTTCTCAAGAAATGTCTAGTTTATAATAAGCAATCTTATCTATTTACATTAATAATTCATTTAAATGAATGCATTAAAGTGTCTCTAAGAGAGGAAAAGAATATAAAATTTTATCTGATGCGCTGAACAGTCAACTATTCCTGCTAAAACATTTTTACTAGCATAATTTTAATCCCTTAATTTAACTAAGAAAAGAAGATAGGCATTGACTCTCACTTCCCTGTAAGCAGAGCTGTCTCAACAGTAGCTAGGGTTAACTCTCTTACTCTTTCTACTGCCAATAAAAAAGACAAACAGAAAAATCCCATCTGTCCATGTGACAAGTCCAAAATCAGACACCTGCATGGCAAATATGCGTAGCAATGAGTATCACAGATGCTCTATATTTAGTGCAAACCATATGCTCAATGATTTACTTAAATTGAATTGGGAGGATGAGCCACTATAGAAAAGTCCACAGAGCAATTAAGGAACAACATGTTTTGCTGCTCTCATCTCATCTTTCCTCCTTTAGTCCCAGATGTTACGAGCACTACAGAGACATTAGTCAGTTTGTTAATTTATTGTCAGATTGTTAAGGGTTTATGAAGATTTTGACCCATTTTGCTACATTGGTTTTGGCAGCAAGATTAATTTAATTATAACTGTCTTGGGGACAAAGGAACACAGTAGGATATCATTTGTTATATTTGAACGGTAGTGCTTTCACCAGACACTCCAGCATTTGTGCATTCCCAATCTTCAAGTGTGTGATTTGTCTAAAGAACAGAAGAAATAAAGAAAGCTGGCAGCTATGTACATTCTCTAAATGACATTACTTGATTTCTCAACCCTTATAGCTCTGAAGGAGAGTCCATAAACTCTCTAGACTTCCAATAGCTCTAGGATTTTATCCAAAGCCTTTTAAGATGTATTTTATTCCTATCTTTTAAAAGTTATCACAATATTTAGAGAAGTTTAAAATAATTGATAATATTTTAGCCTAGGTCATTACTAGAATTCTTCAAACAAATGTGATTAACTTCTTCAAACTGATTCAAAGGAAAAGTCAGAGTGTAGGTTTTGCCCTAATTTAGTCCACTGCACAACAAATGTTAATCCAATGATGTTGTTTAGACATGGACTCCCTGAGTTGAGGTTTCCTCATCTAATAACAGGGTTACTCAACAATGTCCACATTAGTGGACAGTTATTATACAGATTAAACAGAATAACATGTATATAAGTGTTTTCAATATGTTTATGGGCAATACTATCTTGAGATTAGTATTTTTCCTATTTCTTCATGTCATTTCTCCAGATAGATCTAATTTCTACAAGGATTGTATTAGTCTATGGATACTAATATGTTACTAATACAGATACTTCTAATACAGAGACGTGGTAAGTTCTTATTAAATACATCTTGAATTAAAGTGAGTTCTACTTACTTAAGTATGCTATGTAGATAAAAGCTGCCAGGTACAAAATACAAAACTCAAAGAAAACAATGATCAAATAATTCAAATAAAAATAATCAAAGAATTTGGAGGAAAAATATATAAATATGCTTAAGCCAGTGATTCTCAAAATGTCTTCTCCAGAGCAGCAGCAGCAGAATCACCTGGGAACTTGTTAGAAATCCTGCAAATCCTCAACTCCAACTCTGACCTAGTGACTCAGAAACTCCAGGGGTAGAGGAAAACAATTTGTTTTAACAAGCCCTCCAGTTGATTCTACTGTTTGCTGAAGTGTGAGATGTACAATAATGATATGTAGAAATTACTTGTTTCTGTTATTGTATAGAATCTCCTCCAGCAGTTTGAGGGCCACTGTCATTCCATAACAACAACTTAATCACTATACTTTAGTGAAGGAATTACACTAAATTCCATTTGGGAAAAAACCCATGAGAGAATGTTAATCCTGTAGTGTAGGGAGCACTGAAAACTTTCTGCCATGATAGAAATACTCTGTATCTTTGCCATCCAACTGAAATGTGCCTAATGTGACTAAGGAACTGAACTTTTTAATGTTATTCCATTTTAATAATTTCAATTTAAATAGCTACATATGGCTAGTGGATACCATATTGACACAAATCTAGGGCATTTTTCTCTAATGGAGGTTGTTAGAAACTGTACAAAGATCTTCAACATTAAAAAAAAATGGGGTTTTAAGAATGGCATAAAGTACGAGAGAGGCCAAACTCTAGAGAAATCATCATTTAAGTTGGGCTCTAGAGAATAAGACAGATCTTCAAAAGACAGAAATGGGAGAGCTATTAGACAGAGGCTCTGACATACCAGAAAAATGCAGTGGAACACAAGTTCCAGAAATTGCCCAAATTGATTTGTGTACAAAACGTATGTTGTGAAATTATGGAAAATAAGGATGGAAAATTTACTGTATCCAGGATGTGAAAGGCCAAAAAGTTTGAGTTTTGTTTTCTATTCTTTAAAAAATCATAACTATTTCAGGTAAAGTAATGATGGAATTGGGAAGATGGTTAATTGCACAGGATGTACCAAATAGAGGAATAAAATAATAAACAGGGCAGGGAAATGTAATTTGAGGATATACGAGTTCTCACTTCATCATGTTTCCATTTAATTGATTATCGGAATACCTATTATAAACCCAGCATTTGCTTATATACTAATTAGCAATGTTTATAAAAGTGTTGCCTACCTCAGCCAATTTCCAGAACTCTCATTTGATTCTCTAAGTTTGAATCTCCAAGTGTGGAGTCCAGGAATCTACAAAATAATCAACAAATTTATTCATGATTGTTTTGAGCACATTTTAGAACTAATGAGTATGTGAATAATAGTAAAAATTTGACTTATATGGATCAAGTATACAGTTAAGTAAATATAAATACTTAGTGATTTGGCTGCAATATTTGCCAACTGATGACTTGGTTGCAGCAGAAGCTATTAAGAATACACAGAAGAACTGTACAAAAAAGATCTTCACAAGCCAGATAATCATGATGGTGTGATCACTCACCAAGAGCCAGACATCCTGGAATGTGACGTCAAATGGGCCTTAGGGAGCATCACTACAAACAAAGCTAGTGGAGGTGATGGAATTCCAGTTGAGCTATTTCAAATCACAAACGATGATGCTGTGAAAATGCTCTACTCAATACGCCAGCAAATTTGGAAAACTCAGCAGTGGCCACAGCACACAGAAAGGTCAGTTTTCATTCCAATCCCAAAGAAATGCAATACCAAAGAATGCTCAAACTACCGCGCATTTGCACTCATCTCACACACTAGCAAAGTAATGTTCAAAATTCGCCAAGCCAGGCTTCAACAATATGTGAACCGTGAACTTCCAGATGTTCAGGCTGGACTTAGAAAAGGCAGAGGAACCAGAGATCAAATTGCCAACATCCGCTGGATCATTGAAAAAGCAAGTGAGTTCCAAAAAAACATCTACTTCTGCTTTATTGACTATGCCAAAGCCTTTGATTGTGTGGATCACAAAAAACTGTGGAAAATTCTTAAAGAGATGGGAATACCAGACCACCTCACTTGCCTCTTGAGAAATCTATATGCAGGTCAAGAAGCAATGGTTAGAACTGGACATGGAACAGACAGGATCCGAATTGGGAAAGGAGTATGTCAAGGCTGTATATTGTCACCCTGCTTATTTAACTTATATTCAGAGTACATCATTAGAAACGCTGGTCTGGATGAAGCACAAGCTGGAATCAAGTTTGATGGGAGGAATATCAATAACCTCAAATAGGCAGATGACACCAAGTTTATGGCAGAAAGCAAAGAGCTTAAAGATCCTCTTGATGAAAGAGGAGAGTGAAAAAGCTGGCTTAAAACTCAACATTCAGAAAACTAAGATCATGGCATCTGATCCCATCACTTCATGGCAAATATACAGGGAAGCGATGGAAACAGTGACAGACTTTATTTTTTGGGAGCTCCAGAATCACTGCAGATGGTGACTACAGCCAAATTAAAAGACACTTGTTCCTTGGAGGAAAAGCTATGACCAACCTAGACAGCATATTAAAAAGCAGAGACATTACTTTGCCAACAAAGTTCCATCTAGTCAAGGCTATGGTTTTTCCAGTGGTCATGTATGGATGTGAGAATTGGACCATAAAGAAAACTGAGCACCGAAGAATTGATGGTTTTGAACTGTGCTGTTAGAGAAGACTCTTGAGAGTCCCGTGGACAGCAAGGAGATCCAACCAGTCCATCCTAAAGGAAATCAGTCCTGAATATTCATTGAAAGGACTGATGCTGAAGCTGAAACTCCAATACTTTGGCCACTTGATGTGGAGAACTGACTCGTTTGAAAATACCCTGATGCTGGGAAAGATTGAAGGCAGGAGGAGAAGGAGATGACAGAGGATGAGATGGTTGGATGGCATCACTGACTCAGGGACATGAGTTTGTATACTCTTTGAGTTGGTGATGGACAGCCTGGCGTGCTGCAGTCCATGGGGTCACAGAGAGTCAGACTCAACTGAGCGACTGATCTTAACTGACCTGGATTGATTTAACTTACACTGATTTTTACTTTCTGTTCCTCTGCTATACCATTTTCATAAGATTAATGAGTTCTAAGAACCAGCTGTGTGAGCTTTTAAACCCATGGGGTCATACAAAGTGACATGTCAGATTAAGTCAGCAATCTCTGCAGTTTAGCCTAACATCAATTTCACACAAAGTAATCAGATACTTTAGGAAAGGCAATTTCATGTTAAACTGTTTAAATGCTTGTGTCAGTGTGGTACATTACTACTTGGTCAGATATATCCCAAATGTGTCTTTCCAGTAAGTTCACATTCCTCATTTTGCAGCATTAGGAGTTATTGTCCTATACTCCTCTTGTAGTCGGGATCATCCTTCTTATTAGGAGAGGACACTAGGTGGAAGACCTTTCTATACTCTATTCATTGAGAGAAGAGGCCTAAAACGGCAAATGAATGCATGTCCAGGCTTTTCTGATTGTATCTTTAGTTAAGAATATGTAATAAAAAGACACATTTCCTTGTGTTCCTTATAGAAAGGTATTTCTTGCATAACTTGCACCCTATTAGCTAGTAAAGGATTTCTAACAAAGAGAAATATTTTCTTGTATTTATATCCCTAGCGGCCTATTTAGACTCCAATTATTAGGAGTATGCAGTTCAACTCAGTAAGGGAAAAGGAATGGGGAAAAAATTTCCAAATAGATGCTGATGGAGACAAGGTCCATATAGGCCTTTATTTTGACTGCTGTTATAGACCAGATATCAAAATCACAATGCTGTTGTACTAAGCCTGGAAGTGGCGGTGTCTCCGATGGCGTGTTAGTGACAGCAGTAATCAAAATGAAAGGAGTCCCTTCTTGCTTCTCAGCCACACTGCAATGACTTGGGCTGTTCACAGCCTTTACTGAGAAGGTAAGTGATTGAATTGTGAAACATGGACATTTTCCCGACTTCATTTTACCAGCGATGAATTCTATTTCCTGCATGTTAAAGGAACTTCTGCTCATATACTGCTTTTGATATAGGAAATGAAAGTAATGGACATACTTTATAAAAACGAATATACATTCCCACTTGGTTTACAAAATGCTGCTTCTCCTACCTACTGCAATTGATTAAGGGTAAAATATCAGCCTTCACTGGGAACCTTTAAGCACTGTAAATTTTTCTGGTCCCATGGTGTGTGAAAGATATTTCTCCCTATAATTTAATTTTATTCACTAACTGTTTGCATATTGCTTATACATCATGAAGACTGGAAAATTGGGAATCTGCAGCCAGAAAATAATATAACAAACATTCATATAACATTACATTCATTCTGTTAAATATTTATAAAACTTTAAAAACTGCTAGGAGCTTCTTCCATTTTTAATTACAATCACAAAAATGAAAACTGTTCGGTTTTTCTCTGAAGAGCTACTTTATTATATACTGAGATAGTTTATTTTTTTAATAATGCTAGTCAATTGTTATCATTTCTTCATACAACTCTAACAGTTACTCTGTGCAATTTTATAGCTCAACTATAATGTTCAGTGCAAAGTAATTCACATTATAATAACAATGGAATTTTACAAAAAGGTTCACATAAACCTAGTAAACAGTAAAACAGCAAGTTGACTATGTTCTAATGGACTTTTAAATGTGAATTAACAGTGTTCTTTCCTAAGGTTTTTTTCTTTATGGTTGAAATTGCTTAACCCCATGAAATAGAAAAATGTTCTCCCTCCTCCCTCTTTCCAGTGCACTTTGCTTTACATACAGTCATTTTACAATAGCGATGTTTGCACATTCAGCCACCTTCCCATCTACTCACTTCTTAAAAGTTGGGGCAAACTTTATGTCTTAAAATGAAGCTGATATTGCATAGTAACAGTGACCTGTTCATTTTAAGCTGTATGGTCATGACTGTTTCATAAGAGCAATAGGATAAACTCAGTTTTGACTGGAAATAAAATATAAAAAGTAAATCAAACATATGAAATGAGTCAAGGACATCTAATCTTGTTGTACAGCAATCAGGCATACCTCATTAAAAATAAATTTTAATTATCATAACTGAAACTGCAAAATAAAGACATATATATGTATATATACATAGTTCCCTTCAATACATGATTAGCAATGAAATATGCAAAATTAAATTTAGAAACCACAAAATCTTGGGTCTATTTAGCATGGGTAGCTCTTTTCTAGGTTTCCTCTTTTGAGATTCCCAACACTCCCCAGCCAAAATCATTGATTCAGTGTGTTTTCTGTCTTCATTAACTCACTTCTAAGTTCCTAAAATCTGGTGTATGCGAGTTCTGGGGGCTAAATCCAATAGGAATTCTGTACCTTAAGCCTGTCCAATACTGATGAAACAATCTTGAGAGGGCAGCAATAAGGTATGGTACATCTGGTAAACCTTAGGTAAGAATTCAAGGAAGACTGGCTACCAGGTCATTTTGTATCAGCAAGGGATGATAATGTTGGAGCTCAGGCCTTACACTTTCTTAAGCAAGGCAGGAAAATGAGCTGTGGTTTCTGGAAAGATTAAAAAAAAATCAGACAAGTGTCATAAAACAACAAAAGGACAGGAGTAATAGTTTAAAGGCTGATATATGAAAAAGCAGAAAATATAGTGAGCACTCAGAGGAGAAAATCTTGGTTTGAAGTTCTCAGGGAAAAGTGATAAAATGGGCTTGAGGCAAACATGGAATTTAAATACGCTGGAGGAATTATAGTCTCTTCCTGGACATATCTCTTTGCTAGATACTCTATAAAAGTTTACTAATGCTTCCAGCTTTTAATGTGTCAATGGTTAATCACTATACATATTTATAAAATATCTAGGAGTAACCATGTAATGAACAGTGCTATTAGTAGTTAGAATTATAAAGCAAACACTTTTGATCCCTTAAGAAAACTGAAATTATTTTTAAAGAAATATATATGAATTAAAAGACCCAACTATCCATTAAAGATACATTTCTTCCAAGGAATCACTAAGCTACTTAGTGAAACAAACGGGGACTTGGGAGCATAGAAATGCTACACATGTGCTTTAGAAATTTAGATTCTTATCCATCACCAATTTGTTTATCTAGGAAAAAAGTCACATGAATTAACCAGTCACTTATCTGGTGTGGCTCTGTTGCCACTTTCATCTGAATATAGTTCAGAGATAACTTCTTAAAAAATAAAAACAACCCAAACACAGAGAAATAGAATCTGTCCTTTCTTTTTCAATACATATATGGATCCTCTACTTGAGTATTGAAATTGCATTTCATATCTGGTTTGGAACTCAGTTCTTGAAAGCTAAACATAATCATCCTTAATCCTTCTGGCTGCTTACTTATTACTTTGAAGAGAGGGGAGAAAGGTGCCTATTGAGTTTGCTCTCCAATCTCGGCTTCTTTAAAGAGTGCAGGTGAATAATCTATATTTCAAAGAAAGATGACCTTTACTTGATTTAATGGAATCTCTCTTTCAATATCTGAAATGAGAAAGTGATTAAAGCTTTGGTTGATAGGCAAGATGTATTTTAGGAATAGATAAGCATAAAGGTCAGACACTGTCAGAAAGGATTTTGACTTCCTTTAATATTTAAGTACTTCATATGAATCACAGTTTATGCATTAATAGTATATTTTTAAGTTTGATTAAAACTGCTGCATTTTTGTATAATTCAAAGTTGGTTTCTGATATAAAGATATTGGGTATGGCAGGTATATTTTTGTTGAGATTTTCATGGATACTTGGTCTGTACTCATAAGACCATATGAGAAGATAATGGTCATGTAACACTGGTTTGGAGATTTTTAAATTGCTTGACATATTCCTAAATTATAATTAATTTGAATTTCAATAGCTATGTTTTGACTGTTAACTGTTTTTAAGGAATATCTCTCAACAAATTTATAGGGAAAGAAATATCACATTTATGGAGGTATTACAAGGTATTAAATGTCCCTAGGTGCTTTACAGGTATCAGTTAATTTAATATGCACCATTTGACCCATAGTCAAGGCTTGTTGACAGAATGAATGATGAACTTTATAGAGCAGTTTTTGTTTTTTTCTTAGCCTCATTTTATAGATCGGAATTCTGTGGCACAGAGAAGGTAAATGGTTTGCCCAAGATCATGACATGAGTTAAGTGTTGGGGCTGGGTTTCAATACAGACCTCAAGCTATAGCCTAAATTTTTAACCATGATGTCCTGCCATGTGTTCTTACTGTTAATAATAGCATACAACTCATATTTGTTTAGCAACTTATGTTGTACAAAACATATTAGCTCAGCTTTCCTTTATTTCCTAGTAACACTGTGGTATATGTATATTTCCTTCTTTTAAACATTTCCAACCACACTAGTTGTCACTATCTATAGCTTATAGGTACGTTATTGGGTGATTATCCAAATCAAACAGAATAAATGTATAAAGACAACTACTAGGAGATTTAAAGAATGGTTATAGTCTCTTTCTGGATCAAGAAACATTTTACTGAGGGAGAGGAATTGTGACCATTCAAGCAAGATTTTGACTGTTAAAATATCTCAGGCAGAAAGCATGCCAACCATAGGCCAATAAGGCAGGTATTTACAGTAAAACTGTAAACTCTTCCTGGAAGTCAACTTGCACTTACATTTAAAATGCTGCCTAGGTTTCCCCTACATAAGAAACTGTTAACTGCCCTGACATATTCCAAAGGTTGTTGATGGTGCCCCAAATCTGTGATATCACTGGCTTCCTTTAGTAAGCCTTTACTCTGCCCTTTGTAAATCTAGAATATTATAATTAACCAGAAAAAGACATCTGGGTGAAATCCTTGGTCTAATGTGTTTTAGCAGTAGTGCTGCTGCTGCTGCTGCTAAGTCGCTTCAGTCGTGTCTGACTCTGTGCGACCCCACAGACGGCAGCCCACCAGGCTCCCCCGTCCCTGGGAGTCTCCAGGCAAGAACACTGGAGTGGGTTGCCATTTCCTTCTCCAATGCATGAAAGTGAAAAGTGAAAGTGCAGTTGCTCAGTCATGTCCAACTCTTAGCCACCTCATGGACTGCAGCCTACCAGGCTCCTCTGTCCATGGGATTTTCCAGGCAAGAGTACTAGAGTGGGTTGCCATTGCCTTTGTTAGGCAAATTAATTAGCTCTCTTTAATCTATCTTCTTGCTTTAAAACTGGAGATAAATATTAATATTACCTAATTCTTTAGAAAGTTTTCTGAGAATCTTGTAAATTACAATGGATGTGTACTATAAATCTCAAAAATTTGATATATCTATTTCATGTAGAATATCGCCACAATACAAAACACTTCCTCTATTTGACTTTTTTCCTACTCTTTTTGTTTCCACTTATTTTTATTAGTTGGAGGCTAATTACTTTACAATATTGTAGTGGTTTTTGCCATACATTGACATGAATCAGCCATGGATTTACATGTATTCCCCATCCCCCCTCCCACCTCCCTCCCCATCCCATCCCTCTGGGTCTTCCCAGTGCACCAGCCCCGAGCATTTGTCTCATGCATCCAGCCTGGGCTGGTGATCTGTTTCACACTTGATAATATACATGTTTCCATGCTGTTCTCTCTAAACATCCCACCCTCGCCTTCTCCCACAGAGTCCAAAAGTCTGTTCTGTACATCTGTGTCTTTTTCTGTTTTGCATATAGGGTTATCATTACCATCTTTCTAAATTCCATATATATGCTTTAGTATACTGTATTGGTCTTTATCTTTCTGGCTTACTTCACTCTGTATAATGGGTTCCAGTTTCATCCATCTCATTAGAACTGATTCAAATGAATTCTTTTTAATGGCTGAGTAATATTCCTACTCTTTTAAGTATGTTTTTGTTACCAAAAATAACATAAGAGCTTATTTCTACAATATACTTTTGGTAGTATATAATATATGAAGATGATATATGCTACTAATTAAGAACAAGACTCAGAAATATGAAAATAAAAAAGTCAACAAATATTTTAGATATTTATGTTCAAAATCATACTAAGGTAACTTAAGAAAAGAGAAAACAAAACAAAAACAAACAGAATCCCTCCCCTCCCAAGTGGGGGGGGGGAAACAGGCCTGCTGGAAAGTGAACTCAAATTTGGATCAAACTCTCTTACAGGGAGCAGTTCAGAAGAGTGCTGTGTGTTCCAGCTGCTGCCCAAGTCCCACCATCCCCATCACTGGAAGGGATTCCTACTTTACCTCCCCAATCCCCACAGTGCTCCAAGTTTTCCCATCACTCACTACCTGGGCACCCTCAAAGCTAACTCAATGATGTCCTCAGTCACCACTAGAAGCTGTGGATTGCTAGTTTATTCCTCAGTGCCTAAGATTTTTAACCCTCTAGACAGTGATGTACAAACTCTTCCTCTCAGTAACTCCTGAGGCTTTTCCACTGTGTCATCTGGAACACAGAGTCATCAGTCAATTTCCCTGATGCTCAACTATTTGCCAAAAATAGTTATCATTTTCCTTTGCCTTGTTGCTTTAATTTGGCTATCCCTTTAGGACTTAGCCCTCTATGAAGTCCCCAAACTGTTCACGAGCTGTTCCTCTTCCCACGATTCTCCTAAAAGTAAGCTTGATGGTAAGGCAGGTGTTCTTTTTGCACCTCATTCCCAGTTTCACACCAGATTGTCCCTTACTTTGCTAGAAATAGCCAGTATTGAATGACAACATCATGAACATGTCACCTTGAAGCTTCAGTCATTCACCAACCTCAAGATCACTCCCAATCATTCCTCAGAGAATTTAGTTAGTTTGTCATCACCCTCTCTCATTTACTCTTGCCATACTCTTGACTACGCCAGTGTCCTCATAGATCATTCTTCTAGCAGCCCTGCTTCTCAATTCCTTCACTTCATCTCTTCCACTTGTCTCACCCCCATATCCTGCCTTTCACTTCTGAGTCAAGCTCTAGAACATCTATCATTACCAGTAACTGAAGCCCCTCTACAATCTCAGGTTCAAGCGCCCAGTTATGACTCCACTTCATCCAGATAACTCTGACTAGCACTGAGACACCAATGCCTTTTGATTCCTTCTGAGAATTATACTTTAACAATCATTATTCCTCTTCATGAACTCATTCACTTTATGCCCACACATCACTCTTTATCCAAATTAGATTCCTTGCTTCTCTAGCATCATAGATAGCCAATATCATCATCTCCATATTTTATTTCATTTCTTAAAAACCTATAAACAGGCCTTCCCTGGTGGCTCAGTGGTAAAGAGTCTGCCTACCAGTGGAGGAACATGGGTTTGATCCCTGGTCCAGGAAGATCCCACATGCTGCAGGGCAACAAAGCCCGTGAACCACTATTGAGCCCGTGCTCTAGAGCCCAGGAGCCACAACTACTAGAGCCTTGATGCCTAGAACCCGTGATGTGCAACAAGAGAAGTCACCACAATGAGAAGCCTGCACATCACAACTAGAGGGTAGACCCTGCGCCCCGCAACTAGAGGAAAGCCCTCGTGCAGCAGTGAGACCCGGAACAGTCATAAAAAAACAATTAAAATTATACAAATATAAACAGCTTGTTATGATTTGTAAAATATACTCTTTTTTTAGCCTTTTTTAAACTGGAGTATAATTGCTTTACGCTGTTCTTCGTTTCTGTTGTTAGTTGGTTAGTTTCTGCTGCATAACTAATTGGAAACAATTTCTGCTTTACAATGTTGTTTCTGTTGTTAGTTGTTAGGTTAGTTTCTTCTATACAACTAAGTGAATCGATATATGTATACACATCTCACCTCTCTCTTAGACCTCCCTCCCAAACCCCCCACGCCATCCATCTAGGTCATCACAGAGCATCTTATTTTATAACCTCAATAATTTTACCCCTTTCTCAATCCTTAGATACTTGTGTAAAATAACACTCAGCAATGCTAAATATCTGCTGGTTTGGCATCCATACATGTAACCATGCTAACTAGTTTCACATTAGTTACCACCACTCTTTTCAACTAAGCCCTTAATGTTGCCTGACGCCCACACTGTGAACTGTGAGGTCTCTCAGTCGTGTCTGACTCTTTACAATCCCATGGACTACCTACCAGGCTGCTCTGTCCATGAAATTTTCCAGGCAAGAGTACTGAAGTGGGTTGCCATTTCCTTCTCCAGGGGATCTTCCCAACCCAGGAATTGAACCCAGGTTTCCTGCATTTCAGGCAGATGCTTTACTGTCTAAACTACCAGGGAAGCCCCCCACACTACATTGCTACATTTCCTTATCCATTCATTTACCCATGCTCCTAGACAATGATTAAACCTCTTACTTTCCCTGCTGAAACTCTCAAAATTCCTTCCTTTGTTCTCACACACAGACTGTGAGTTTGTTTCTTACTTTACCAAGAAAATAAAAGCAATCATAAGAAAAATAAAATCCATAAGCAAGATACCATCATCCTTTCTATTTGATCCCATGCTTCATTTTATTAATACGGATTCACTTTTTGCTTTTATCTAAGAGTAACCCATTAACTTATGCTTTATATTTCATATTCTCTCCTTTAAATCCAAGCCATTGTTCCAGCAATACCTGCTCTCCTTTTATTGAATCTTTTCTATCTGTATATAGTCATCCTAATACTTTAAAAGTTTAATACAGAAACCTCTCTCATGAGTTCATATCTTCTCCTAGTTACCACTCAAACATTGATGTTTTCATTTACAGCAGTAATCCTCTAAGAAATGTGTACCCTGGAGGTCTTCCCTTTCACTGCTGCTTGAAATTCATTCCAATCAGTTTTGTCTCTAGCACTTCACATTGCTCTTGTCATGATCAGCAACAACCATGACCTTGATAAATTATATTGTCAGCCTCAGCTCTCATCTCACTTGACATAGCAATACAATTAACACAGGTGATCTCGACTCCCCTTTGTCATACGATGTCATTTAGCTTCTAGAAAAGAAGTATTCCCTCTTTTTCTTCTTACCTCTTGACTGCTTCTAATTCTTCCCAATCTCTGCACAGATTCTGAATAATCTCTCTGACTTTTTAATATTGGAGGACTCAAAGCTCTCAGTTTCTAGCCTTCTTTTGAGATGGGTAACTTCCTGCCTGGGGGAACTGAGAAACATTGTCATATGAGCACAAATATCAATGTAACCTCATCTTTGTCGTCACATGCAATTATTTTTTATATAAAGATAATAAAGTGTTATATATTTTTGTGTTATTGGAAGTGGTGGAGAGTAGTTGAAAAAATGTACTGCTGATGTTACAATAGTTCAACATAAATCTTGGAAAAGGAAAAAGCTAAAAATTTCCCCAGGTCAAGTGTTCTTGGTAACCAGCATGGAGTAAAAAGAGCATGGGGGGAAATTTTGGCATATCAATATTTGATTCCTGTGTTTGTCAATGATTAGTATGACTTTCTGATGTTATTTTAAGATTTCTTATCAATAAAACATGGCTAGGAAATGTAAATTTTTACAAGTGATAAGTCAGAATTTGGCTTCACTTTCTGGATGATTTTTTTTCTTCTGATATTCAAAGGCAGTCATTCCCCTTGGACTCCTGACCCCATCTTTCTTTGTCATCTTTAGACCTTATACCAACCCTGTTACTCTCTCTTCTCTCTCTTTGACTTCCTAAATGCTTCATTTCATTACTTGACAGGTTGGCTCAAGTCTCTAGAATCCTAAAAGAAATTCATACTGATCATTCTAGAAGACTATACATACCAGTGTCTCAACTTTAATAAGATCTAAAATAATTTATATATTTTCCATTAAATATTCCATCTTCACTAATTTCCATGCCAATGCTCAGTATTGTTATTCAGCCAGTTACCCAGTGGGCAGGAATTTAGAATTCCCTCCTTGACTTAACGTCTTCCACATCCACCAGGTCTAATTAACAAGTTATTTATTGTATCTCCTAAATTATTCTTAAATCTATAACACTTCTTTTCATCTGCATGATCACTACCGTAATCCAAAACTTTATCATCCATTGCTTAGTTTGTGGTAAATTTCTTTCTAATTTGATTGGAATTATATTTATTATAATTTATTATACTCCTTCAAGTTTATATACTTCAAGCTGACAACCTCAGCTCTCTGATAAGAACAAGTCATTCCTCATTTTGCAGCACGTAAAATTTTTCAATGACATACTCCTAATGGCAAAGAGTGGCTTGTCATGCACTTTAAAATTTTTGAGCTCTATTTCATGATATATTTGTTATAAAAATATTTTTAACAACTTATAATGTGTTTAAGTAAATCTTTCTTTCTGTAATCCATTCTACTTTTCTGCTTGTGTGTTTGGATTCTCCATTGGATTAAGAGCTACTTGATGGAAAGGAATTTTTCTGATTCTCTGTTTCAAAAGTACAGTCAATAGTGTCCAATTCATAAAGAAAATTTGATACTAATAGTCAAATGAGTGAGAAAAAGGAAAATAATAATGTTGGCCATTATGTTAAGTTAGAAGTCACATACTCAAATACTCAGATTGAATCCATAGTTATTTCTTCTTTTGTCAATTACTAATGGACAAACAGACTGGTTCAAATAGGAAAAGGAGTACATCAAGGCTGTACATTGTCACCCTGCTTATTTAACTTATATGCAGAGTACATCATGAGAAACGCTGGGCTGGATGAAGCACAAGCTGGAATCAAGATTGCTGGGAGAAATATCAATAATCTCAGATATGCAGATGACACCACCGTTATGGCAGAAAGTGAAGAGGAACTAAAGAGCCTCTTGATGAAAGTGAAAGAGAAGAGTGAAAAAGTTGGCTTAAAGCTCAGCATTCAGAAACTAAGATCATGGCATCTGGTCCCACCACCTCATGGGAAATAGATGGGGAAACAGTGGAAACAGTGTCAGACTTTAGTTTTTTGGGCTCCAAAATCACTGCAGACAGTGATTGCAGCCATGAAATTAAAAGATGCTTCCTCCTTGGAAGGAAAGTTGTGACCAACCTAGATAGCATATTAAAAAGCAGAGACATTACTTTGCCAACAAAGGCCCATCTGGTCAAAGCTATGGTTTTTCCAGTGGTCGTGTATGGATGTGAGAGTTGGACAGTGAAGAAAGCTGAGTGCCGAAAAATTGATACTTTTGAACTGTGGTGATGGAGAAGACTCTTGAGAGTCCCCTGGACTGCAAGGAGATCCAACCAGTCCATCCTAAAGGAGATCAGTCCTGGGTGTTCATTGGAGGGACTGATGCTGAAGCTGAAATTCCAATACTTTGGCCACCTCATGGGAAGAGCTTACTCATTGAAAAAGACCCTGATGCTGGGAGGGATTGGGGGCAGGGGGAGAAGGGAATGACAGAGGATGAGATGGCTGGATGGCGTCACCGACTCGATGGACATGAGTCTGAGTAAGCTCCGGGAGTTGGTGATGGACAGGGAGGCCTGGCGTGCTGCGATTCATCGGGTCGCAAAGAGTCGGACACGACTGAGCGACTGAACTGAACCGAATAGAACGGCAACTGCGAAATGAACCTCTTCCATTCTACTCATTTATTATCTATATTCTTTTTTATAATGTATTTATTTATTGACATGTGAGATCCTCCCGGACCAAGCACTGAACCTTGTCTCCTGTACTGGCAGGCAGAGTTTTTACTGTTGTGCCACCAGGGAAGCTCTATTATCTATATTCTTGATTTCCTTGTTTTCACTCTACACCATTGTTCCTCTCCTTTTAGGTTTTCTCTTTTATCATAACATATATGCTCTCTTTCTATGCCTCTTTTAGAAATGGCAATTAAAATAATTTGCTGGGGCAAGCATATCTAGCAGTCCCCAATACATGCTTAGTCACTTCTTTAATAATAGAATTCCTAACTTTTGATTGGGCATATAGCCACTGGGAATTCAGATGCAGGCCTCAAGCTTCCATTAAAAGCTGGTTGTGATAAGATAACTAACTTTTTGGCAGAAATGCTTTGTGGGAATTCCAGGAAGTAGCCCTAAATAGACTATCCATCCCTTTTTCTCTCATTCTTGTTCCTGCTGACTGGAAGGTAGTCAGGGCTGATTGAACCTGTAGGAGCCATGGTGGGCCATAAGGAAGCATAAATGTGTGATAATGATGAAATGGCCATGTAGCCATGGGCTATCTTCAGATTCCACTTACATAAGAAGACAATTAAGGTATATCTTGTATTAGTGAACTGTTCTTCAGTTTCAATTTTACCTGAACACAGAGCTAACTTTAGTTCTAACCAAGGAAATTTCTCAAATTAACATGCCACCAGAATTCCTCTCAGAATAGGGACTGTGGTGCTTGGGTATTGAAAGTAAGCATCCCTAAAGCCTTGGATTTGTAGGCAAGATCAAATTTCCAACATGTGTTGGATCAAAGAAAAAGCATGAGAATTTGAGAAAAATATCTACTTCAACTTCATTGACTAAGGTAAAGCCTTTTTCTGTGTGGATCACAAAAAAACTGAGGGAAATTCTTAAAGAGATGGGAATACCAGACCACCTTAACTGACTCCTTAGAAACCTATATGCAGGTCAAGATGCAACAGTTAGAACTGGACATGGAACAATGGACTGGTTCAAAATTGGGAAAGGAGTACATCAAGGCTGTATATTGTCACCCTGATTATATAAGTTATATGCAGAGAACACCATGTGAAATGCTGGACTGGATGAAGTACATGCTGGAATCAAGACTTCCGGGAGAAATATCAATAACCTCAGATATCCATGTAACATCACCTTTATGACAGAAAGAGAAGAGGAACTAGAAAGTCCCTTGATGAAAGTGAAAGAGGAGAGTGAAAAAACTGTCTTAAAACTCAATATTCAAAAAAATTAAGATCATGGCATGTGGTCCCATCACTTCATGACAAATAGATGGGGAAACAATGGAAACAGTGACAGACTTTCTTTGCTTGGTCTTGGAAATCACTGCAGATGATGAATGCAGCCATGAAATTAAAAGACACTTGCTCCTTGGAAGAAGATCTATGACCAACTTAGACAGCATATTAAAAAGCAGAGGCATTACTTTGCATACAAAGGTCCATATAATCAAAGCTATGGTTTTTCTAGTAGTCATGTATGGATGTTTGAGCTGGACCATGAAGAAACCTGAGTGCTGAAGAATTGATGCTTTTGATCTGTGGTGCTGGAGAAGACTCTTGAGAGTCCCTTGGACTGCAAGGAGATCAAACCAGTCAATCCTAAAGGAAATCAATCCTGAATATTCATTGGAAGGACTGATGCTGAAGCTGAATACTTCAGTTTTGGCCTTATTCGGTATTTGGCTGAATATTTCAGCTGAATGCTTCAGCTGAATACTTCCAATAATTTGGCCACCTGGTGTGAAGAACTGACTCATTGGAAAAGACCCTGATACTGGGAAAGATTGAAGGCAAGAGAAGGGGATGGCAGAGGATGAGAAGGTTGGATGGCATCACCAACTCGATGAACATGAGTTTGAGCAAGCTCCAGGAGTTGGTGATGGACAGGGAAGTCTGGCATGCTGCAGTCCATGGGGTCACAAAGTGTTGGACACGACTGAGTAACTGAACTGAACTGAATCATCATAAGAAAGCAAAGGATAAATGAGAGAGAAGAAAATGAATATGAAAGAGAAGAAGCATAGTGGAAACGTAATGGGTAACAGTGTGGTCTATTACTGTCTATCCTAATATCACAAAATTCTTGCTGTGATTAGAATGGAAAGATTTTTGATTTGGGTAGAGCTGAGGTAGTTTGCCTATGAGCAGGGCAAGGAAGTTTAGAGGAAAACAGAAATACTGGGAACTTTATGAAATCAAGGTGACATTTCTGGAACTTTATAAGCCCTGGAACTGAGGTTCAGTCAGATATGGCTATATCTATAGGTGATAGTAGTTATTTGGAACTTATAATCAGTAGTGACCACTCATATTTAATTTTCAGGGTTTAAAGGAAAGAGGCATTTAAAGTCTCAAAACAAAACAAAAACAATTTCAAAATTATTAGTTGGGAAATTCTAAATGGACCTTAGGATCACCTGAATTTGGAAGTAGCATAGCTTTGAAAAGCCTTCCATATAAGAAAGGAGCATCACATAGCTATACAAAAATAAAAATCTCCATTTATTGGTATAGCATTAATTCCAGGATATATTAGTAAACTATATAAAAGGCAAGGTACAAAAGATTATATACCTACATATATGTGTACGTATATTTCTACTCTTTTGGGTAAAAAAGAAGGGGAAATAAGAAAATATACACGTATCTACTTCTTTTTGCAAAGGAAATGCACGTTATGCATTTTTAACTGGCATACCTCTTAAGTGATGCTATATCACTTAAAGTGGATGCCTGGGCATCAAAATGGATGAGATTCTTTTGCAAATTATTATTGATGTTAATTGTATTCTTTACCAAATGACCCCTACTGTTAATTAAGCCATCATTGATGATTCTTGCCTGAATCAAATTTTTTATGGTTACTATAAAAGTTTATTATATAAATTTATTATTTCTTCTCTATTAATTGATATTCTATTAAAAGAATAATATTTTCCTTATCCATCCATTTTGCAAATATGTATCCTCAATGTGCATATTTCTTTTCAATTTGAACTTATAGATTCTTACTTTATTTATAGAGATACAATCCATAAATATCTTTCTATATTTTGATGCTCAAATTGTGCCTATTTAGTTCTCTGGAACTCATTTCAGCTTTTTGCTCTATCCTTCTGACATACCTTCACCATTATTTTTAATCACTTTCTTATTACCTGGCACAGTGAGTTATTTCTGGGTCATTTGGTAGCTTTTCCATTCCAGACCTGGAATCAGTCATTTCTATCCATTTCTGATAAATTGTTCCTTAAAAAGTGACTCCAAAACTTAGTGGTCTAAAATAATTCTAAGTGTGTATTTTTCTCGCAGCTTCTATGGATCAGAAATTCAGGAGTGCCTGGCTGTGCATTTCTGATTTGTGTTTCTTGGGAGGTTTCTTAGGTGTCCACTGGGCCTATGGCAACTTGGTAGGTGAAGAGTGACACTCCTCTGAGTATATCTTTTTGTATTTTGGCTATCTGAATCAACCTGTAATATTCTACATAGTCCTAACTTTTAAATGAGCAAGATGGGAAAAAATAGTAAATGCAAAAAAAAGAACAGATGAATTCAGCTGGATTTTAAGTAAATAAAATAACCACATTCAAGGTGAATATTTTTAAAGAAGAACAGGTTCTACTAACTCTTAAATAAATTAATGTCTTTAGTCTAAAGAATATTTCAACAACTAACAGTTCTTGAATCCTTCTCAGTAGGCATGTGAATAGAAACACTGAAACCATATGATGCATGCTGAAGGACTTATTAAGTAGATTTATATGGAAATTATTTCATAATTTCAAATATTTGTGCATATGTACAAAACGCAGATACATGCACACATAACTCACTACATATTTTGGCTCTGTTCACTGAAAACCCTAGAAGCAATGATGTTATCAGTAAAAATGAGCACATCAAGGTCATTGATTCTTGATTCCTAGTGTAAACAGCTTCTAAGGTTTAACCCAATGTATCGGGAGGATATCCTAGATATCTTCCTCTGTATTCTAGATAGTCACTCTCACACTGAATCAAGGCTTGAATGACCAAAAGATTTATATGGAAATTCATTATTTCATAATTTCAAATATTTGTGCATATGTACAAAATGCACATACATGCACACATAACGCACTACATATTTTGGCTCTGTTCACTGAAAACCCTAGAAGCAATGATGTTATCAGTAAAAATAACCACATGAAGGTCATTGATTCTTGATTCCTAGTGTAAACAGCTTCTAAGGTTTAACCCAATGTATCCTAGATATCCTAGATATTTCTAGGATAGGAGGATATCCTAGATATCCTCCTCTGTATCCTAGATAGTCACTCTCACATTGAATCAAGGCTTGAATGACCAAAAGATACCAGTAGTGAGAGTGTGTGATTTCCAAGTCTAGGCCATAAAAGATATTAACAGTTTTATCTTGTTTTCTTGTATCTATCAATCAAGGGGATGTCAGCTACATTATTATGAGAATACTCAAGTAAGCCATCTTGGGAGATAACCACACTGGAGAGGATATTAAGGTCTCCATCAAAAAAGCTAACACCAACAGGCCAACCACATGAGTGCTCACGTGGCTCCTTCAACTCCAGTCAAACCTTTGGACCACTGCAGGCCCACTGGACAAGCTAACTGGGAAAACTCATGAAAGGCCCTAGCCAGAAACGTCCAGCATGAATCCCTGACCCACAGCAACTCAGATATAATAAATATTTGCTGTTGTTCTGAGTCATTGAATATTTAGACTAGCTAGGTAACAACTGAGGACTAGTAATGGTTTCTAAGTATCATTAATCACAAAAAGGGGCTTCCCTAGTGGCTCAGATGGTAAAGAATCTACTGCAATGCAGGGGACCAAGGTTTGATCCCCGGGTCAGGAAGATCCCCTGGAGAAGGGAATGGCAACCAACTCCAGTATTCTTGCCTAGAGAATTCCATGGACAGAGGAGCCTGACGAGCTACGTTCACAAAAAGAAATGGCAAACCTTGGAAAACTGACTGATTCAGGTCTGAGACAGGGAAGTTAGATGATAAGAGTGAAACATTTTGCTTTGCCAGAAAATAAGAAAGTGCTTAAAGACAGTGATGGGGCTTGTGGCAAAAGATTAAAGAAGCCAGCTTGGCAGCATTCCAACTAGTCAAACTGGTGCAATTTACCCAAAACATATAAATATATTAATGATCTTGTTGATGAAAGTAAGAATATATGAGCCTATATTGAAAATAATCACACACACGTATGTATCTATGTGTTTATAAATGTATAACTAAATTAAAGAATAAATAACTAGTGAAAAAGGAAAATTCTTTATTTAGGTATAGTATCAAATAATAGAGAAAAAAGTGTATAATTAAATAATTATCTCTACAGCCAACATAGTATGAATTGATTCTGGCAAGAATCAGCAATACATGCTTAATCAGTAGGAGGATAGCATTTGATGAGGAGTAAGATATTTACATATTCTTATAGGACCTCTTCTCAAATTAGTTACTAACTACAAAAGGAAAAGTACTACTTAGGAAGTGGATAAAAGGACATTATTTTAAGCAAGTGATCAAAATTAACATCACCAATAAATTGCAAAGGAATATCCCAGGCCTCCATTGTGATGTCCTGAGAAGGACACAGAATCACGCTGAGAACTGTGCCAGCCAAAAATGCATAACCTGAATCTAATCATGAGGAAACATCAGACAAATCCAAACTGAGAGGTAGTCTATAAAATAACCGGCTTGCATTCTTCAAGGAACCTCAATGTCAAGAAAGTCAAAGAAAGGCTAAGGAACTGCCCAAGATGAAAGAAAGCTAAAGAGACAAGCAAACTTCATTCATTATATGACCTGGATAAGATCCTGCATGGAAAACTGCTACACAGGACATCATTGGCACAACCGAATACATTGCAGTGGGGACAGTGGGTTAGAAAAAAGTATTGTGTTACTGTTAAATTTCACAAATTTATTATTTTTACTGAGGTTGTTTAAGAAAATATCCATATTCTTAGTAAACACACATTGAAATGTTAAAGGATAAAAGGTAATGCTGACTAAAAGAAGATGTACAACTTGAGAGTTGTGACTTAAGTTTTATTTGGGGCAAAATGAGGACTGCAGCCTGGGAGGCAGCATCTCAGATAGCTCTGAGAGACTGCTCCAAAGTGGCAGTGGGGGAAAGTCAATATATAAGGTTTTGGTGAAAGGGGAGTTCAATACCGTGAAGCACTCAATTTACAAAAGGTTTTTTGTTAGTCACGAGGGTCTGATGTCACCATGAAGGGATTTAGTGCCTCTCTAGATATGAGGAGATGCAAGGATTGAGATCATAAATTCTGTTCCTAAAAACAACCAACTATCTAAAGACCAATACTTTGAAACTCCAATACTTTGGCCACCTGATGTGAAGAACTGACTCATTGGAAAAGACTCTGATGCTGGGAAAGATTTAAGGCAGGAGGAGAAGGGGACGACAGAGGATGAGATGGTTGGATGGCATCATCAACTCAATGGACATGAGTTTGAGTAAACTCCGGGGGTTGGTGATGGACAGGGAGGCCTGGCGTGCTGCGATTCATGGGGTCGCAAAGAGTCGGACACGACTGAGCGACTGAACTGAACTGAACTGATCTAAAGACCTGTCCCACAAGATTCCCTGGCATGCATCCACCCTGAACTCCCTCAGGGATGGTTGAAGGTCAACAGCTATAGCAGCATGAGGTGCAGTCACTGTAGAGGCAGATGGCAAATGCCTTTGGTGTTCAGTCATTGGCAATGCTCTTGGTAAGTGCCAATTTGTAGTTGACAGTAATGATACTTGAAATCTACTCTTACTTGTTAAAAAATGCATATACACACAAACATAGACACAGACACACTCACACCCACACACAGGATATCGTGAGGGAGACAGAGACAGAACCAGACAGACATAGAGAGAGAGATCTCAGAGGAAATGAGCTAATAATTGGTAAAATTGCAGAAGGGAGATATTATTTCTGTAACCTATCCAAAGCTTGAAGCTGCAGTTCTTAGGGAAATTTTCATTCCTTTAACATTTTATTTCAAATTAGTGCCTTTTTTTGAGAGCAGAGAAAATGGTAGATGTTTAAGTGGAACGGCAATTCAATTTTTGGCGGTCAGAAAGAAGAAAGAGAAGTCAACTTCTGTATAAGGACAACAAGTGACAATTCCTATTAAGGAAAGATGAAATCACAAGCATGGCATTAAGAAGGAGAGGGCAGAATATAAAAAAAGAAATTCATCCTGGAGTACAAAGGATTAGAGGAGAGACTCAGGATTTATCTAGGCAATGATAAGCAAGTTATAAGTCTGTCCTTGTTTGTATCAATTTTGATTCTCTGCTATACTTGGAAATTTTTGTAGTGCTATGAATTCTTCCTAATCATATATGGAAAATTAAATTGTGTTTTTCTAACTGGATCTAATTATATAACTTTCAATCTTCAATTTCAATTTTTCAATCCAATTCAGAATGTCTCAGTAAATTAAAGTTTCTTCCTTTTTACGTTTCTTTTTTCCCCCAGGTGTGATTTAAATAGACGGGAGTGATGTATGGGGTGATCTAAATAAAGATGAAGGAATGTCTATGAAAGGAATCACACAGGCAAAATTAAGAAGGTGATTCAGGTTTTCTTTCTTTATCAATCTTTGATTCAGAGGAGCATCTATTTTTAACTTTTCAGGCTTTATTCCCACATCACCCACTGCTGAGCTGGCACGGTCTCCCTTACTCCCCCAAACATTCCTGACATTGACATTGCTTTATGAACACAAGCCAGTTATTTTATAGACTACTAGGTCACTGAAGGGACTGTTTCTCTTCATCAGATATAAGGCCTCTCCAGTTCCACTGGCCCACTCTTAGCTTTCTTTGATTTTTTTTAAAGATGTGGGACATTTTTTAATAATCTATTGTACCCCACAGAGTCATTGGAGGTAGGGGAAATGGGTATCTGTGACACTTTCTGAACAAACACATTTTTCCTCTATTGTAACTCTTCTTTGTTGAATGCCCTAGGGGAAAGTGGAAGGCTTTATCTATGACACCATTGTCCACTTTATTTCCTCTTCTATGTGATCTTTGTAGGGATCTGCCTAGTTTATTTCTTTTTACTGGAAAATTGGCTCTTATATAATCAACACATACCTCTCACACCCCCAGCACCAATACACACACATATACACACGTTCACACGTGCAAATTTGGTTTTTATTTTTAAGCATAAATTATGTTTGGAATCCACCAAACTCTTAAACTTTGGATTAAGCAAACAAATTCATTTCATTCTAAAAATCTTATCTCTTGAAAATCTCAAATCACCTGACTTATTAGACATCTGTCCCTGCTTTTTGAACTTTATAAACTCTGAGATATTCAGTGACTTCTTTTACCCTCTGCTTATTTTGTGTGCTTTCTTTCCTAGAGAAAATAAAATCTTTTAGGCACAGCAGCCATTGATCTAGTGAAGACTAGGAAAGAAAGTATTAGAAATAGCAACAGCAGAATGACTTTAATGTGTCAGAGTTCCATTTCATTTTTCAATTTATAATGTAGTTAACACTTAATCCATCAATGTATTTATACACTCCTATTTGTGCCAGGAAATATCTAAAACACATTTAGGTGGCTAAACTAGAGTTTCTGTCTTATTGATATTCATGGTAACTACAGAGGAAAGGTATGTTCACAGTAGGTCAAGGGATGGTTCTTAAGCTCTTCACAGCTGAGCGGGAGCTCAGGAGGGACTTTCAGAGGAATTCTGACACTTGGCTTCAGAAAAGACTCTGCTGGAGCAGTCACTGCCCCCTAAACAGGGCTAGTGAATTCTGGAAGTTTCTTATCTTTAAGATATATGGCTTCAGAGTTTGCTTGAGCAACCTGCCTCTGAGCATTACGGAACAGCAGAGACAGAAACAGAGACACTAGAAATACAGTCCTTTAATATAACTGGTCTGGCAACATTGAAACAATATTCATCATACCACAGCTCTACTAAGCTGTATATGTACAGAAAATAGAAGACAGCAGGACACCCAACTGCTGCTGTAAATGGGGGGTAATCACAAGCAGAGAGGGCAGCAGAAATAGTTAAGGATTCATAGACGCACAGCCTCAAGCCATGTAGCATAACTGAATATATGAGAAGGGGCATGCTGCTGAAGGAATGAAAGAAGAAACTTGCTCTTAAAAATCAATTTTTGATAAAACAAGACAGTGTCATGCACCTATATGCAGCTCTGTTCATTTCTGGATTTAAATAACAAAGATTAATATGCAGGTCAAACAGTTAGAAGATGTGCATTGATCTAGTAGTGTATTTGAGTTGTATTATAGTCATTTGTTACTTATCATTTTCCTAATTAAATGAACAGTTTTTTTGCCTGATAGATCAAGAACAATTCTATTAATATTTTCAAAGAGAGTCACAGTTAATTTGGAGCACAGATAGTGTATTTTTTCCTGTCTCTTGACCTTGAAATATAATATAATCATATAGCAAAAAAATCAGGAAAAATTTCAAAAAAGAAAGAATACAGATGAGAGACTGTTTTGCTTATATATTGTCTCAGCATAGCACAAATAAATAAACCTTTCTGAAGGTAATTTATGGAAATTATTCTCATTATTTCAGGCACATACACTTATTCATTCAATGCATTCAACAAGTACTTATTCAATATTGTATGCATACACCATGCTACTCACACCTGAAGACAAGAGATTCAGACAGACACTATTAGTATGCATAACAGGAGCTTTTATTTTTCCTTCTAGATTTTAGTTCTAGGTAGGTAAAGAGAGTAAACTTATTTCCATGCAGGGAGTGTCGCTCACTCCACATAACAAGAAGTGCTTAGCTCTCACAGACTAAAATTCTGGCAAACATCCATTGAACCTTAGGACAACTTCCAGAATTACAATGACTTTAGATACAGAATCAACAGTACATCATTATGATGAAGGTATCCTTTTTTTCCCTCCTGTCTGAAGAAAATTTTGTGGCAAAGGTGAGCTAAAAGGTTGGAAATTAAAGAAAATGTAAGGGAATTAAAGAGCTAGTCAATAATTGGGAGGGATAATTTAATTTTAAAGGATTATGAAAGCACACAGAGGCTTTTCAAGGTAAATTTTTTAGATAGTTCAATTTCAATGTATTTTTTGAGCTGATTCAATTGAGGTCATTTAAAATTTTGCAAGATGGCTTTCTTTATTCTCAAAAGCATTAATGAGGTACAGTTTAATTGAACTACCTGGAAAGTGAGTGAGTCTGATTATAAATGTACATAGACAATGACTCAGTTTATGCTAGTTGAATGCCATTCGCTTCAGTGATGATTTTTTTTTCATTTATTTTTATTAGTTGGAGGCTAATTACTTTACAATATTGTAGTGGTTTTTGTCATACGTTGACATGAATCAGCCATGGATTTACATGCAAAGCTACAGTCATCAAGACAGTATGGTACTGGCACAAAGACAGAAATATAGATCAATGGAACAGAATAGAAAGCCCAGAGATAAATCCACGAACCTATGGACACCTTATCTTCGACAAAGGAGGCAAGAATATACAATGGAAAAAAGACAACCTCTTTAACAAGTGGTGCTGGGAAAACTGGTCAACCACTTGTAAAAGAATGAAACTAGAACACTTTCTAACACCATACACAAAAATAAATTCAGTGATGATTTTATACACATCTCAGGCTCCTTATTAGCCAAGCAGTTCCTGACTCAGTGGAAGCAATTACCAATATCTGTTGAAGAGTAGAATTATCAAGGAAAAGAAGGCAAGAAGTGAAGGGGTGGTTTCCTCCTCTCTGACTGTAATCCTAGGGGTTTTATTTACAGCAGCTTTGAATTAGGTGCAAAGCATAACACTCTACATTCTTTTTAATGAAAGAGATTATTTTTCATTTCCTAATAAAAGTTCCTTTCATCTCAGTACAGGGCAAACTTCTCAGATTCTGCAAAGATAAAAAGGTCGAGACTATAAATCCTTCTTTTTTTCAAAGGTCGTTTCCATTGCCTGTGAGTTTTATTATTTAGCCAACAGTGGAACAGGTTTCTGTGTTTAATGGAACTAAAAGGAATAGAATTTCTAAAACCCTATAGTGCTAATGGGGGAAAAAAACCACTATTTAGACTGTATTGAGTTGTTATTTCTTTGATGCCTTTCCCATTAATTACTTATTTATTTATTCATGAAAAAAAAAGTGTTGTTTCTGATTTCACTCCACAAATTCATACCAAAAACTCTGTTTTAGAATGTAGTTTTTAGAATAAAAAACATCGTTCAGCTAAGCACTTATTCTTGTGCTTCATGTTTATGTCACTGAAAGAGATTGCCATCCCTGAGAGGAGCAGATAATAAGTCAGAACCTGTCAGCCTTATTAAATTTGGCTAGTCTTTGCCCCATTGCTGAATGCTTCCTGGTTGAAATCAACCCCATGAGAAAAAGAATTATTCTTAAGGTGATTGAAGTAATATTCTTTTGTGCTTGCGAATTGCTATCCTATGCTAATTTATTCCTTTAGTAAAAACCAAATTCAAAATTACAATTTTGTAGAAACCATTTGAGTATAAGAAGATTATATTTATAGTTTTAATTGCTGTGTCTCTATCAGTAAGCAAGGAATAAATCTTTTAACACTTTGAAAGTGCACAAAATTCCTTTGCTCTGTGAAAATTCCATTTAATTATCCTTCTTAGAGTAGCAGGTATAGTAACAAGTGAGTGAACTATTATCATTTTTTTTTTCTCATGAGCACATCTTGCATGTATATAGGTTTATCCTCAGAATTAAAAAAAAAAAAAAAAAGCCATAATTGAGATGTTCAATTTTATCAGTAAAGTCATGGTGAATGTTGGATCCCATCAGATCCCGCATTGTTTTTGATAGTCACATGATCTATTAATATTTATTATATATCCAAGTGAAATAATCTTATTTTCAAAAATATGTGGTAAATCAATTTTCACTTCTGTAAGATCTTAATAAAGAATGTCATTTCCTTTATCTTTCAACCATATAATCATTTATTTTGAGTCCTTCATAATGTTTTCCACACTCTAATTCAGTTATCGTACACGTAACTGATAAAGGAACATATTCTCATAATTCTAAATAAAATAAGAGGCTTTCTCAGAAAACTCACCCTTCTCCTTTCCCATATGCAGTCCTAGCAAAATGCTCATCCTTAATTTAAATGTATTCAGCTACACTTTCTCTCATTACCCTAGGCCAGATCTTTATCATCCATCACCTCAGACTATGGAAATAATTCCTCAAGTGCCACCTGTCCCTCATTCACACCACTCAAAACTGTGCCTTCTTATACACTGCTACTGCTAATGCACAATTTTCTCCATGATTACCTTTCAAAATCAGAGTAGGATTTTAGCCAAGCACTCAGGGTTGACCTCACCTTATGCCAAATCTCCTTTTCTGATTTTACCAATCTATTCTCTTCTGCGCAGTCTAATGCTCAAGAACAAATTATACACACACACTTTTCAAGACTCTTAAGTCTTCTCTAAAGGTATTTTTCTCTACCTGGAAATTGCTATAATTCATTTCAAACTGTAGGAATTACTATGATTCCACCAAGCCTTGTTCAAAAGTGACCTGTATGTTAATATTTTCCACAAGCGGAAGTTCTCTCTCACTTTTGAACTGCAGTATTTTATTTGTACATGATATATGAAACTTAGTACACCATATTTTCATATTTTAAACTATGTTATAGTTCTTTCACAATTAAAAAATTTCTAAAGCTAGAGATAATTTATTTTAGCAATTTTCAATTTATACTTTGTGAGTAGTTTTGAAATAATTATTAGCCTTCATTAATTTATTAAGCTATTCAAGTATTAGTAAAATACATATTAATATAAAATAATTATAAAAGTAAATACAATAATGTAAAGTTTATTCATAGGTAATACTTTTTGAACACCAACTCTGTCAGGAAATACTTTTAGTGTTTTATGTTTATCAACTTAATGCTTATTCTCAAAAAACCAAATTGAGATGGTTATAACTACCCTTATTTTACAAATCATGACTCTGAGTGATAACTAAATGACTTTTTAAGGGGCATAGATATAATGATTAGGAAAACACATGCTTGATCTCTTACCTGTTCAAAGCTATGGGCATTACTATTTAGTATTATCCAGGAGATAATTTAGCATTAACACAGTTTTTAAAAAGTATTTAATGAGAAGAATATACCAAGTAGTTGAAATGTTGGTAAAGAGCTGCTAAAAGAAATAAATCCTCAGAAGTCCAGAACATGAAAACTCGATGTAAATTGATATAATTCAAAGATTTCTGGGAACATATGGATATTTGGGATGGGTTTGGGCAAAAAACAGGACTGAAAGATGGATGAGAACATGATATGTGGAAATGATAATAAAGATACTTCTAGGTTCAATCACTGAATACATGGGGGCACAGATGACTAAAGATTAGGTGTGTTCATCAACAATGACATATTTCACTGGAGATGACTGTTGGTTAGTAGAGCATGAATATGGAAAAGTTACTTAATACAAAGTATAAATGTATTTCACCTGTGTGCTAAGTTGTCCCCTTCTCCTTTTGCCTTCAAATCTTCCCAGAATCAGGGTCATTTCCAATGAGTTGGCTCTTTGCATCAGGTGGCCAAAGTATTGGAGCTTCAACTTCAGCATCAGGCCTTCCAATGAATATTAAGGGTTGATTTCCCTTAGGATTGACTGGTTGGATCTCCTTGCAGTCCAAAGGACTCTCAAGAGTCTTTTCCAATATCACAAAGACTCAAAATAGTTCAAAAGCATCAATTCTTTGGCACTCAGCTTTCTTTATGGTCCAACTGTCACATCCATACATGACGTCTGGAAAAACCACAGCTTTGACTGGATGGACCTTTAGCAAAGTAATTTTATGCTTCAAATCTTACATTTTATGCTTCATATCTCACAAATGTGTACAACTACTGGAAAAACCATAGCTTTGAATAGACGGACCTTTCTCAGCAAAATGATGTCTCTGCTTTTGGTACGCTGCCTAGGCTTCTCATAGCTTTTCTTCAAAGAAGAAGGCATCTTTTAATTTCATGGCTGAAGTCACCATCCACAATGATTTTGTAGCCAAATAAAATAAAATCTGTCAGTTTCACTTTTTTCCCCTTCTATTTGCCATGAAGTGATGGGATCAGATGCCGTGATCTTAGTTTTTTGAATGTTGAGTTTTAAGCCAGCTTTTTCACCCTCCTCTTTCACCCTCAAGGGTTTCTTTAGTTCCTCTTTACTTCCTGCCACTAGTGGTATCAACTGCATATCTGAGATTGTTTGTGTTTCTCAGAGCAATTAATTTCAGCTTGTGATTCATCCAGCCTGGCATTTCAAATGATGTACTCTGCATATAAGTTAAACAAGCAGGGTTACAACATATATCCTTGTCATATCTTTCCCAATTTTGAACCAGTTCATTGTTCCATGTTAGGTTCTAACTGCTGCTTCCTAACCTGCAGGAGGTAGGTCACCTACCTTTCTCAGGAGGTTAGGTAAGGTGGCCTGGTATTCCCATCACTTGAAGAATTTTCCAGTTTGTTGTGATCCACACAGTCAAAGGCTTTAGCGTAGTCAATGAGGCAGATGTTTGTCTGGAATTCCCTTACCTTTTCTATGATCCAAAGGATGTTGGCAATTAGATCTCTGGTTCCTCTGCCTTTTCTAAATCCAGCTTGTACATCTGCAAGTTCTCAGTTCATATACTACTGAAGCCTAGCCAGGAGAATTTTGAGCATTACCTTGCTACCATGTGGAATAAACACGAGTGTATGGTAGTTTGAACATTCTTTGGCATTGCTTTTCTTTGGGATTCAACGAAAACTGATCTTTTCCAGTTCTGTGGCCACAGCTGAGTTTTTCAAATTTGCTGACATATTGAGTGCAGCAGTTTAAGAGCATCCTCTTTATGACTTATAAATAGCTCAGATGGAATTCCATCACCTCCACTAACTTTGTTCGTAGTGATGCTTCCTAAGGCCCCCTTGACTTCACATTTCAAGATGTCTGACTCCAGGTGAGTGACCATACCACTGTATTTATCTAGGTCATTAAGACCTTTTTTTTTGTATAGTTCTTCTGTGTATTGTATTCAGAAATAAGATTTAAAGCCTAGAATATATAAATAAATGTGAACAATTAATATGATTTTTGATATCTATACTTTTAATTTTTCATTTTTACTGTTGTAGATTTCTGAATTATAGATTCTGATTGCTCTTCATACTTGTATAATTAAGACTCACAGATCCCCTACATTTTTTTTTTTTAATCATCAAATAATCTCTTGACAATATGAAAAGATCTGTCAGTCTGTAATCTGGGGCACAATACTGACAATTTATGTTTTCTTTTCCTCTCCACACAATGTCAGTTATTACTAAAATTTAAAATAAAATTCAGATAAAAATAAATATCTTATAATTTATCTTTTAACCATTAAAAATGAACTATATTTAACCCCAAATAAAATTTATTTTGCTTATCCAGGTATAGCAACATTAATGTATAGTAACTCAAATGTTCCTTTCTTTTTCAAGAAACACAGATTAATGATATTTCCAATGTGAATGGAATTACAGAATCAAGTGTTCAAATTAAGCTGCTTAGTTTTCTCTCTGAGTCCAGTGTCAATTTAATCTTATTTCACTCTATTGAAACAAAAGATAAAAAGAGTATAACACTGTGAAGTCCTTAATTTGATGCTTATTTGTAGTGACATTTTATCAATACATTTTTCTTTCTCTCTTTTTTCCCTATTAAGCCATTATTTCTAGTTGTGTTGTTTCACATTTAATTATAATCATCATTTTTAGGGATGTCTCTATACAAACAAATGATAAAATAAAAGTAAAAATTCCACTTTCAGTCTTACCAACTTTGCATTTGACATAAATTAGACAGACTCTAAAGGATATTTCACCTTAGTATACAGACAATAAAAAAACTTTTAGCTTCCCAGTGAAACAAATTACTTTTAAGCATACTCAGACTCTAATTTGCTCTTTCTTCCCTTCCCACACAATTTACACAATACATAGAAAGTGTTCATCATTTTGTATGTGTATTATTTACATATTTATACATTCTTATGTATATTATCTTATATATCTTATGTATATATTACATATGTGTATACATCTTATGATATTATTTTCATAATAAAATATAATGCATATGACTTGATATGTAGAAATTATTTGATTTGTTCATTAGCTTTAAAAGAGTAAGTCCAAAAAAAGTATTAATCATTTAAGAAGAAATAGATGCATCAGGCTTTACTTAATTAATGACTTTAGTCCATCAAAAAATTACATTAAGAAAGTGAATATGAAAAAAAAAAGAAAGTGAATATGAAATATGTGAATGAAGTTTGTCACAGATAAGGCCTCCAAAATATATGAATCTAAACTACAAAAATAATCTTCAAAACTATAAAAAGGTAGATGAGCAAGTTTTAGTACAACTACGTTTTAAACAGGCACTGCTCTCATGAAGTAGGCATGTTTTAAAGTACATAAAGTATGCTCAGCATCATTCATCGCCAAAACATGTAAGTATAAACCATAACTAGGTAGTACTAAACACTCAGCAGAATGACTAAAATTAAAGCCCTGATATTATCAAATGTTAACAAAGATGTTGAGCAACTGCAACTTTATGTTACTTATATCAGTGCCAATTAATACAATTATTTGTGGAATTATTAAATAAAATTAATCACATGTGTATGATAAAGTCCAGCAATTTCACTCCTGATATATGCCCAGATATGCCTAGATATGCCAAAAACTTGGATTAAACTATTCATAATTGCCTCAAATTAGGAACAATTTAAATGACATCAAGTGGATAAAAACAAAATAATAATAGTTTGTTCATACAATGAATAGAGCAATAAAAATTAAGAACATGCAACAAAGTGGATGGATCACAGAGAATATGGAAATATTCTATAAATTGATCTTGGCAGAGTTTTCATGCTATATGCTCACCTCAGCTTGTCTTATACTGTGTTGGACACTTAAGATTTCTGTGTGTTCTTTATAAAAGCTATACCTTAATAGCCTTCCTGGGTTTGATCTCTGGGTCAGGAACGTCCCCTGGAGAAGGGAATGGGTACCCAATCTAGTATTCTTGCCTGGCGAATTCCATGGACAGAGGAGCCTGGCATGCTACAGTGCATGGGGTCACAAAAAGTCAGACATGACTGAACGATAAACACTAACCTTATTTGGCCACTAAAGCATTTCAGCCCAGGCTTATATATCTCTATATACCATTTTCATTGAGTACATAATGGCTTTCATTTAAATGATTTCATAAATTGCAAAATACATATGATACTCTTTTCCTCAAGGAAATAAATAAAAGAATAAAATCAAACAGGGTACTTTATGATATCTTTAACATTTAAAATACTAGAGGTGATGCTCCTATTGGAAGCTGTGTTCCTTATAAACAAACTGTACAATGTTTTTATTAGGAGTAGTTTTACCTGTGAGTGAAAGAAAAGTCCAAAATGAGAGAAGCTTAAAGAAGATAGAATGATATGACAATAAGCTATCATCTTGATAATGCTGTGAAACACACTATCCAGAAACTTGGTGGTTTGAATTAGGTCTGATCATATTGCATTGGTCAGAACACAGTCAGTCACATGTCCACTCAGAATGAAGACTGGACAATGCGGTCTGGGTATGGTACTCTGGCTGGTCAAGTACTTGGCTAAATACTGCTGGTCCTTGTAGTGAGGAAGACTAGGACAAGAGGATATTTGGAGGAGTCAGCAGATCATTATCCAGTGATTATCACAGAATCTCCAACACATACACAAATCAAAAACTGTAAATGATGATAAAACCATGTTGTGTCAGAAAAACAAAAAAAAAAAAAATAATTTACTGATGATGAGATAAAAATTACATATTTGTTTATATTTCTTCCTTAAGGGATGAAGGCTATTTTGCTATTTGGAGTGAAGATTCAGGAAATGCAAATCCTTGCTGTTTATGGATGTTATGAGAAAACTCATATGTCCAAAAACTTAGTGGGGTATTGATTTGCCCTTCTAGAAAGTGTGTGTATGTTTGAGCACATGTGTGTTAGTTTATCCAGGCTATAATATTTTCCTGACTGCTCTGTACACCTTAGATATCTGTCTACCTAACTTAAAAAATATGTGAATCTGATCTCGGGCTTCCCATGTGGCACAATTCAGGAGATGGAGGAGATGTGGGTTCAATCCCTGGGTCGGGAAGATCCCCTGGAGGAGGAAATGGCAACCCACTCATGTCCTTGCCTAGAGAATTCAAGGGACAAAGGAACCTGGTGGGCTACAGTCCATAGGGTATCTGATAATCAGACATGACTGAAGTGACTTAGCACGCACATATGCACACAACCTAGTGAGGAATGTTTTATTATTTTTCCACACTGTCAATGAAGAAGTGGGACTCTGAGATGTTATTAATAGATAACCTTTGGAAGTTTGAGTTTGCATAAGTTGGAGCTGATTCTGCTCCCCTAGACCACATGCATCTAAGTTCAAGTGTTAACCAGTAACTTTCTTGTCAGCACTTTGATTAGCAAAGCTTGTGTATTTAAAACGGAAATCCAAGTTACTTTTATATCATTTTTCAAGGTAAAAGGATGAAAAAATATTACAATTGGAGTGTTGGCAGTAAACATAATCCTTTTACCCTTGTATGGTGGGGGGAGATACCTCTTTCTTTTACCACATACATTCTACTCTGTTGAATCAATACATGTGGTGATGCCTTGAATCCATGTATTACATAAAATTCATGACATATATAAAACATTTTATCTTGGAATTGGGTTTTTATACCAAGAACAGGACACAGTTATCATGGAAGGCTTACAAAAGTCTTTTATTAATAACCTTTAGATATATTCTAAAACTTACTTCTGAAGAAAGGTAAGTTGTACCTGTTTTAGGAGAACATGTCAATCAAAATGCACACTCAAACTTTGCAGATTATCTTCCAAACAATCAAACAAATAGTGATAACCACAGTCATGTGACTCCTACACGTTTTCAGAAGGCACTGTTTCAGTCCTAAATATTATATTCAAAAGACAAGGATAACAGAGTGAAAAGAGCAGAATGTTTATAGTTAGAAGACAGGAACTTCTAGACTGCTTCCCAAAGACACATTCAAGAACCAGAACTGTCTGAGGATGAAGCCCTCACTAGTATGTAGTGATGGAAGAAGAGTAAAGATATCATCTTGGGTTACTATGGCAGACATTTCTAATTATGTACCGAATGCCCATATCCAAGGGCTTCCCTGATAGCTCAGTTGGTAAAGAATCCACCTGCAAGGCAGGTGACCCTGGTTTGATTCCTGGGTCGGGATTCCTGGAGAAGGGATAGCCTACCCACTCCAGAATTCTTGGGTTTCCTTTGTGGCTCAGCTGGTAAACAATCTGCCTGCAATGTGGGAGACATGGGTTCGGTCTCTGGGTTGGGAAGATCCCCTGGAGAAAGGAAAGGCTACCCACTCTAGTATTCTGGCCTGGAGAATTCCATGGACTGCATAGTCCATGGGGTTGCAAAGAGTCGGACATGACAGAGACTTTCACTTTCACTTTGCTCATTTTGCTTCCATCCTTGCTAAAGAAAAAAATAATCATTTTAATCAGAACTGTGTCTGACTTTTATATTTCCAGAATCATTTGCAAATACACTGATGGTATGACCTAGCTCCATATAAATAACATTAGCAAAAGTGGATAGAGTGGAAGTAGGGCTTATGAGAAACATAAACAGAATATATCCTACATCTTTCTATTTTATTTATATTTAGAATGTGGAGGGCAATGCTAGGTAGTGGACCAAACTGTATGTAATGAAAACTAAATTATAGTAGACAAGAAAGTCAAAAGGAACTTGGTTTCTCAAACAATTCTTTCATCAACTGAACCTTATCTCAACTAGATCTGCTAGATATCATGTTTATGAGTAAATTAAATTTCTTATTAACATCCACATTAGATTTACTTTCTTCCAAAAGCACTCCTATCTAATACTGTTCTTCATTAAGTCAAACGTAGTCCATGTGAAGTGCTGCTTTCATTCTGAGAGAAAGTCCAGTTTCTTTTGGTTGATATTTAAGAATATTTAAGAATAGATGATAGTTTTTGATTATTTATCTGTCCTTTACACCTCTAAAATAGAAATTGTTACATTGAAAAGACAATTATTCTGAAACTTTGAGTATATTTCATTAAAATAGATAATTAGGAGGAATTAGGAGGCTTAGTTTCCAGGTTTTCCACTTCTCACCTCAGTCATCTCTGGCATTTCAATTGACTCCAATTCTCAAGAGTAAAAGGCATATAATATTTGCTCAGTTCACAGAATTACTTGAGGATCAAGTGAAGTAAAGCATTTTATAATTCATAAAGCACTATGGAATTTTCATGGTTATTACTAATAAACTATATGTCATGGCAATCACATTTCATTCTAAATCTGTGCCTGAATGAAATAGATGCCAACAAAATGAAATTTCAGTCTATCTTATAACTACATTCTAATTATATTTCCTAATGTATTATTCTGTAGCAGAAACTGTCAGCATGAATGTAAGTAGCTCAATATTTTCCTTTTCTTTTTCAGAATGGTCATCACTGTGATGAAGGAAAAAAGGACATCTGTGCACATAAATTCCACAATGTATAGGAAAGTGGCTTTAAGCCAAAATATATTAGAAGCAATGCAGCGTCTCCTAATAACATTCCTAGTGACAAGCCCTGCAGGTGGTACTCTTGTGTAGCTTGCATATCTCAGAAGACTCCTATCAGCTCTGGCCACCTGATTTGCAAATTCTTAAGCAAAAAATGCTCTTTATTGGAAACTTTTTCATGACTGTCTAATATGAAGAAATTACAAATCATTAAAGATTTGAGAAAATAAGGGTACCTACTTTCTAGGGGAGTGGTTCTTAAATTTTAATGTAGCAAAAAGCCGTGCTTGAGAATCTCCTTAAACTTTGCCAAACTCTACCTGTGGACAGGAAATTACTACAGGCTATTCACAGGTGATTCAAATCAAGGGGCTCAGACATGATACTTTATAAAAATATAATCCAGTTACACTCACAAGTTACAGATTATAAATAAAAATATAGCAAAAATATAGCAATGATTAACATTTACACATTCACAACCCTTCACATTAGTCACCTTAGCAATCTCTATACTTAAGTAAATATGTAACCATCATTATACATATCAAAGAATTTCTTCTTAAGACTTAACTCCTGTCAAATTTGATCAAACCATCATCCTTTTGCATATATTTTGTTTTTTCCAGTTTATAAATAATTTAGTGAATATATGTATAATTATTTGAGCGATGCTAAGTAAAACTTTTTACAGGAGCAGAGGAGTATTTGTATGAAACAAGAGAAAAAACTAAGTATCCAAATAAATATACTTTATATAATTTCTCACAAACTCTAGCTATTGATTCACATGATATTTTCTTTTCTTCTTTTTTTTTTTTTTTTTTACATTGCAGAGCTGAATTTACAATCACATGTACACAGTAAAACTTTCAACACAAAGAAGATGTGTTTTTGTTTGGTAGATGCCAACCAAACAAAAAGTAAAATATTAAGCAATCACTCTACCTTTTAAATCAGTGGGTCTTTCTGGATTTTTTTGATGGCTAAGAATTCTTAGAATTCTTTTAGGATTCTTTTAGGCTCTGTAGGTTGACTTAATAGTTCAAATCCCTTGTTCTGCCACTTACTAGCCTTGTGACCTTGAGCACAAGGTCACTCTTTTGTCTTAATTTTCTTAGAGGATTAATGTGTATATTAAATGAGTTAGCTATCATTTCTACTGCTAGTCATTTTTTTTTTAAATTGGTCTGAATTTTTTCAAAAAATTTTAAGACTTCATTGACTACTACTTAATTGTCTGTTTGCAGCCACTGAAAGGATCAATAGGAAAGGGTTCCAGAAGTTAAACATGAAGACATTGCTATATTCTAAACACTCACTTTGTAAGGTCCCATAATTGAGGCACCTTGGAAAATGACAGTGGGTTGCTATTGTTTTTTCTACCCAGTTACACTAAAAAAAAGAAAAAAAAAATTGAAATGCAGGTTACCCATTTGTCAGTATTTACTTAATCAGTTTTTGGTGATGGTGAGGTAGAGACATAACCTGAGCAGCTAAAATCACATCAGAGTCACATTTGATGAAGCCGTGAAATAGAATATACTCAAGGCCCCAGTTTCATGCATTCATGAAAGAGCTTTTGGACATGTTGTCTTACCTCCTAAAATAATTATCTCCCATGATATATAATCTTCTATGAGTACTCCTCTTTTGAAAAAAGATGAACCTATAATTTTCATGAACTCGAAGACTGATATGTGCTCCTCCTCTCTTTGCAAAAAAAAAAAAAAATAATTAATAATAATAATAATAATAAATAATACTGTGTGTTAAGGGATATAAAAATAAACTCTGAAAAACTGAAAAATTAAATTTGGATTGATTATATCAAGACATCATGATAAAAAATCAGTTAATCTTACTTCAAAAAGTGTCTTTATTTAACTCATTTGCTTGAGAATATGTTCTAAATTCACCCTTTTTCTAGTCCCATGCTGTTTAGTTCATAGTTTTATTAAATGCATACTCAAATTATCATAAATTCTCAAGTCTCCTGTGCTTCTAAGATAAGTAATTTTGTGTCACAGAAGGTTTATTATTGAATTATCATTTATATTAAAAACAGATTCAAACTCTGATGTTTTAATTATAGTTCAATATCAGACAAAAATCTCTCTTTCCTATTATCCTTTTTATTAGCACAATAAATTGTTCTGATGGTGCCGAACAATCAGCAAAACAAAAAAGGCAATGTGTTCTCAGTACCATGAACTATGATATATTTCTTCTGTGAAATATATAGTCAGAATTATTATGCATCAAGATATTATCATACTTCAAGGTGATTATCAGGCTGCCTCTACCATAACACTGTGCAAATGTGAATATCATAATCTACCAGATTTAGAATACAGGATCTAATATCTACTGATAACAAAATATCTATTAGAAATTAGTTTTAGAACTATTACCTGAAAAAATGGACTTTTTAAAAAACATCTCTTTATTAAAATACGAGTATTGTAGAGAGGGCAGTGTCTGGAATATAGGGCCAGTTAAATTAAAAATACATATGCAAATTTTATATTAATAACTACAATTAAAAATCTTTTGTGTTTTACTAGTCAAGAGATTAATAATATGTTTCTATGAGCTTTATGCAATACACTAAGTCATAGTGAAAAATGAAACAGTAGTGACAGCCTTTTTTGGTTAATACCTTTCTTTAGTTCAGCATCAACATTGTAAATACATTTAAATGTACAATAACACATCCTGGCTTAGAATATGTGGCAGATCTACCATATGTTCTTCCTACAAAATGTCATTGACACTTCTCCTGCACTTAAATCTTGGTGGAGCTGTGAATCCTGTGGACAGAACACTCTGTGACGTCGAGGTTAGGTAATGGAGGTTGACACTGTTTCTGCTTGGTCATCTTGAGGTGCTCGCTCAAGGAACCCAGCAGTGCTATGAGGAAGATCTTAGTTTTTTGAATGTTGAATTTTAAGCCAACTTTTTCACTCTTCTCTTTCACTTTCATCAAAAGGCTTTGTAGTTCCTTTGCACTTTCTGCCATTAGAGTTGCATCATATGCATATGTGAGGCTGTTGATATTTCTCCTGGCAGTCTTGATTCCAGCTTGTGATTCATGCAGCCTGGCATTTCACATGGTGTACTTTGCATATAAGTTAAATAAGCAGGGTGACAATATATAGCTTTGTCATATTCCTTTCTCAATTTTGACTCACTCTGTTGCCCTGTGTCTGATTCTAACTGCTGCCTCTTGACCTGCATACAGATTCTCAGGAGATAGGCAAGGTGGTCTGGTATTTCCCTCTCTTTAAGAATTTTCCAATTTGTTGTGATCCACACAGTCAAAGGCATTAGCTTAGTCAGTGAAGCAGAAGTAGATGTTTTTCTGGAATTCTCTTGCTTTTCCAATGTCCAACAGATGCTGGCAATTTGATCTCTGGTTCCTCTGCTTTTTCTAAATCCAGTTCGTACATCTGAAAGTTCTTGGTTCACATGCTCCTTCTGAACCCTATCTTGAAGGATTTTGAGCATGACCTTACTAGCATGTTGAATGAGTGCAATTGTAAAGTAGTTTGAACATTCTTTGGCATTGCCCTTCTTTGTGATTGAAATGAAAACTGATCTTTTCCAGTCCTATTGCCACTATTGAGTTTTCCAAATTTGCTGACATATTGAGTGCAGCACTTTACGAGCATTGTCTTTTAGGATTTTAAATAGCTCACCTGGATTCCATAAACTTCACTAGCTTTGTTTGTAGTAATGCTTCCTAAGGCCCACTTGACTTCACGCTCTAGGGCCACGTTATTATGGTTATCTGGATCTTTAAGACTTTTTGGTATAGTTCTCTGTATTCTTGCTACTTCTTAATCTCTTCTGCTTCTGTTAGGTCCTTACCTTTCTGTCCTTTATCATGCCAATCCTTGCATGGAATGTTCCATTGATATCTTCAATTTTCTTGAAGAGATCTCTAGGCTCTCCCATTCTATTGTTTTCTTCTATTTGTTTGCATTGTTCATTTAAGATCTTCCTATCTCTCCTTGCTATTCTCCAGAACTCTGAATTCAGTTGTGTATATGTTTTTCTTTCCCCCTTGCCTTTTCCCTCTCTTCTCAGCTATCTGTAATGCCTCCTCAGAAAATCTTTGCCTTCTTGCATTTCTTTTTCTTGGGGATGGTTTTGGTTACTGCCCCCTGTTCAATGTTATGAACCTCCATCTGGTTTTTCTGGTTCTCCATCTGCTAGATCTAATCCCTTAAATCTATTTGTCACCTCCACTGTATAATCATAAAGCATTTTATTTAAGTCACACCTGAATAGCTGAGAGGTTTTCCCTACTTTCTTCAATTTAAGCATGAATTTTGCAATAAAGAGCTCATGATCTGAGCCACAGTCAGTTCCACATCTTGTTTTTGCTAATTGTATAGAGCTTCTTCATCTTTGGCTACAAACAATATAATCAATCTGATTTCTTCTCATCTGACATCTGGTGATATCCATGTGTAGAGTCATCTCTTGCATTCTTGGGAACGGGTGTTTGTTATGACAAGTGTGTTCTCTTGACAAAACTCTTGTTACCCTCTGCTCTGCTTCATTTTGTATTCCAGCGCTAACTTTGCCTGTTACTCCGGGTATCTCTTCACTTTCTATTTTGCATTCGAATCCCCTATGGTGAAAATGGCTTCTTGTTTTGGTGTTAGGTCTAGGAGATCTTGTAGGTTTTCATAGAACCATTCAGCTTCTTTGGCCTTAGTGGTTGAGGCACAGACTTGGATTAGTGTTATGTTGAGTTCTTTGCCTTGGAAATGAACCAATATCATTCTGTCATTTATGAGATTACATCCAAGTACTGCATTTCAGATTCTTCTGTTGACTCTAAGGGTTACTCCATTTGTTCTAAGGGATTCTTGCCCACAGTAGTAGATATGTGTGTTTTAGTCACTCAGTCGTGTCCAACTCTTTGTAACCCTATGAGCTCTAGCCTGCCAGGCTTCTCGGTCCATGGGATTCTCCAGGCAAGAACACTGGAGTGGGTTGCCATTTACTTCTCCAGGCAATCTTCCCAACCCAGGGATCAAACCTGGGTCTCCCATATTGCAGACAGATTCTTCACCCTCTGAGCCAGGGCAGATATAATGGTCCTATAAATTAAATGCACTCATTCCTGTCCATTTCAGTTCATTGATTCCTAAAATGTCAGTGTTCACTCTTTCTATCTCCTGCTTGACCATGTCCAATTCACCTGGCTTCATGGACCTAAGATTCCAGGTTCCTCTGCAATATTGTTCTTAAGAGCACTGGGCTTTAGTTTCACCACCAGACACATCCACAGTTGAGCATCATTTCTGCTTTGGGCCAGCTGCTTCATTCTTTCTGGAGCTATTTCTCCACTCCATCCCAGTAGCATATTGGACACCTGATCTGGGGGTTCATTTTATGGTGTCATTTCCTTTTGCCTTTTCATGCTGTTCAAGGGGTTCTCATGGCAAGAATACTAGAGTGGTTTGCCATTCCCTCCTCCAGTGGACCAAGTTTGTCTGAACTCTTCACTATGACCCATCCATCTTGTGGCCCAGCATGGCATAGCTCATAGTTTTACTGAGTTACACAACACCATCTGTCATGGCGAGGCTGTGATCCATGAAGCCGAAGAAGTTTAGAGAAAAAAGTATTTCAAAAAAGCAAATGACTGGCATATAGAATGACCTTAAAAGACAGCTAAAGAAGAGAAGAAGGAAATATTTGTTGAGTTGGTAAGAAGAAGGTGATAACAGAACCTCAGAAAAGTAGTTTTAGTTGATTGTTGGGAATAGAAATCAGATTAGAGAAAGTAAAATTTGAACAGGACACAAGAATAATTAAAACAATTTATACATTTTTCTTTCCTTAGTTTTTTGAGATGTAGTTTAGAATAATGAATATATCTAAAAGTAATGTGGTTTAAAATCTGCTTTATTAATGAAGGCAAAAATGGTCATCTGTACATATATAGACACCTAGGTAAGGACAGCCTGAGACAGTAAGAATTATCAAGTTGAGAGGAAGTGATTAATGATGGTGAATAAAACAGAGCTGATGCAGAGTCCTTGAGAAAAAAAAAAAAAAATGCCTGGCGTCCAAACCACAAAATAAAGTATTGGCCTTTGAGAACAGAGACTCTTCTTTCATTGTAACAGGAAGGACAATGGACAATTTAATTACTGATTCAATTTTCTGTGCTGATTCCTGGACAAGAAAATGAGGTATTTCCTATCGACTATTTTTATTCCCCTCAGTGAAGACTAACATAATGTCATTGCCTAAGAGTTAGAGAATAAAGAGTTAGAATTTAAGGAAGAGAAAAGACAGTCATCACCTTGAAACCTGGAAAGTGATTTTACTGGGCAAAATAGGTATTTAAGTATGTTGAAAGATTAGTTGATCTCTATGTTTTAAAGCAAACAAATCTAAAATGAACTAATTAGTCCAGTTTTATGATGTTTGCTATCATGTCCAGTTGCTTAGGTTTATGCACGGAGAATGTAAGTAGATAAAATGGCTAGTCCTACACACTTTCAGATTTGCCAGGTCAAAATAGGACAATGAGTGGCTTGAGAGGAATGAGTGAGGAATGAGAGTGGTTTGCAAAAGACTGGTTGTCAGAGTGAGTTTGGAAAATAAAATTATGGTATCAATTACTTAAAAAAAGAGACATTAAATGTTCTAATTAAAGAATAAATCAATAGCTAATAAAACAAGTTTAAGGGAGTCATATATTTTATAAAACATTGACTGAATACCTGGTTACTTTTAATGGTAGCAGTAAAGTTTTTACTTAACTCAATCTTAGTAACTATTAACAAAAAAATGCTTAGCCTTTTTCCTGTCCTGGCATGATTACTCATTTTTTTTCTCCAAAATTACTTATCATAGCTGTTGATTTATATTGAATTGCCATTGCTGACACTGTTTGTCTAAACTAGTAATGGAGTCGCAGCAGTAAAGATGTTGAGAGGGATATAAAGCATGGCTTCATTTAAACCAAATGAACTGGGTTTATCCATCTATGAATGCAAAGTAGATGAGAAAGAAATATTTTTAAGGAGTTAACTAATAGTATTTTAGTCTTAAGGAGAGCTGCTCCAATGTACACATGGTAAGATGTGTCTTTGCGATGGGAAAGAGCCATTCTTTAGCTTCTGCATGGACTGAAACAACATCAGGGCATCCTGAGAACTGGAAGCTTGGTTTATGTCTGTAGTCACCACTCTTCGCATGGCCAATCCCAGGCCAATGGCAGGCAAAGATGGTAAAGAGGTTTCATCAAATGACTTCAAGGAGACTTTTCTATAACAAGTGAGTAACAGCAAAGACGGAAGAGGAAATCTTCCACAAGAACACTGTAAATAAGAGTATGTATAAAACACCACTATGGTGACTCTGAGACAAAACTGATAGATATTTTGAAGAGAACTAATTTCTAGAAATAAAATAGGTAGGGGTTTTTGCCATAATGTCTCAATTTTTAAAAAGAGAAATGTTCTAATTGAAGATTATCTCCTGATGATGATTTAAATACACGAGTCATATAAAAAGTGCAATGTATTTTTAATAATTTATCTTCATTAACTTCTAGTTTATCACATTAAAATCCAGAAGTAGTGGAATACTGTCTTCACAAAGAATAAGTCAAACCCAAACCAAAATAAGAATATTATTTGGCCACGAGATAGGCTTTTAGCCATCCAACCTCGTGATTTCCTCAATCTCTGTGTTTTTGTGGGTATGTAACTGTAAGCAACTTTACAATTCCATCTGTGGAGTCTAGAACCTATTCATAGGCGACTCCTAAAATAAATATTTTTGATCTTGACAGGATACTGCATACTGCCTTGACTTTGAAAACTTAATAGTAAATTTACAACCCAGGTAAGAAAATAGGATACATCAACTTAATGTTTCCACTCCAGTCTACCACTTTCCAACTCAAATATTTCTTAACATTTCTACAATTGTGCAGTTTCAAAACCTGTGGTAGAAAAAAAAAAAAAAAAACCTGTGGTAGAAATAAAGATAGGTTTTATGGATAAGGTTTTATTTACATTTTATTTTTTGATTATCTATCCTCTTCCAACAGTTTAAAATGTCCTACACTTATGTCTCTTTAGGAAAAAAGGATTATTTCTAATCATAGCATTACATACGTGGAAACAGACATAAAGAGATAAGAATTGCTCAAGGTCATTGGCAGATGTATGATTAAGTGACAGCAAGCAACCACAGAATACAGAACATTAGATGTTCAAACTGTAAAGGATATGAACGCTTGCAAATTTAACAAAAAGTGACTTTAAAAATCATTGTTTGCTAGTGAGAAAATAAAGGAAACACATTGTACATAAAGTTAACATAAATATAATATTTAATATAAACAAAAGTATATTATAAATATGTTTACTTAATAAACAATATAATATTTACTATAAGTATAAATGTATATCATCTGATTTTTATTACAGTACTTTTCTTAAAACTGAGTTAGTCACAGAATGGCATAGTCTAAAGCTGGCTGACTCTTTTCAGATGGTGTGAGAATCTTAGGCTGTATTCTGACAGATTTGGAATCGAGTAAATATGACAAAAGAGAAAAGCACAAGAACCTACATATAAAAATGGCAAATTTCTATCATCAAGTAAATTATGGTCTTGGTAATATGAAGAAATGTCAGTAGATAGATGTCTGTTACTGATACACCGTGCATACACATGCACAGTTGTAAGTGCATATAACAAACATTTGAAATGTGAGGCTTGTAATGTTTCCATGGCTCTTTTCTATAGCAAGGGAAAAAAGTGAGTTTATTCTTTACCAAACCTGTGCTGAACAAATCGTGTAGGTTGTTTCAGTTAGGTCTAAAAGAAGTCCTAGAAAATAATTCTTATTCTCCATTAAAAGTGAAGGAAACAATCAAAAGTACTGTGTTACTGAAAGCACAGAATTTGCAGAAGATGTATCTAAAACTGGTCTATATTTGTCATACTGTATCTACCTACTCATCCCTACCAAGAGACCTGTGAAATTTAACTGTTAACTATGAATGTAGCGTGGGGTTTGGGGATGAAATGGAGAAAGAGAGAAAAAGAGATGAGAAGAGAGATGAGAGGGGAGACAGAATTTGTAATCTTTATGGAACAAAGTGAAAAGTCCAATAATAATGTTCCCTATACATACATTCTCTAGTAGCCAGAAAGAGTTAGCATCCTTCCCTGCTAGTTTGAATCACCCTCTAGTTTGAATCAACACCAGGAAAATAATTTGGCACTGGGGCAATCATTTTAGAAAACTCACATCTGCAATGCAACTGTTAATAGTACCATGGTGGGGCAAGGAAGAAAAGGTTCAAAATGAGGACTGTTTTCAGCATATGCCAAATTCTAACTGATAATCCACTTCAGATAGAGTCATGTTATTTCCTCTTCATTTCTCCTCCAGTACGGCTTTGAATATTGAATTTTCTTGTGGTAAGGCTTCCAAGTTAATGATCAAAGTGCACTTCATGAACCAAAATGACTTTAACTCAGCTTTTCAGTTAGTCTTCCTAAAATGTTCCCTGGGGAGTTAAATTTTCCTGACTCAAGATATTTCTATTCAAGGTCTAAAACTGCTTTTGAGGGTAATAGCTAAGTAAACACTGTTATATTTTGGTTGATTGAATCTGCATGAATTATTTTTCATTAAATGCAAAATCTAATTCCAAGGGGAAGAAAATCTTGTTAATTGTTTTCATAAAGACGTGCCCCAGGGCAGCATTTTTTTCAGTGACCATGGGTTTCCTAAAGCCTTTCAATTCTGCCAAATCATTGCTTGTTTATATTATTCATTGAAAATGAAAAAATAAATAAATAAAAATGACCTTTTATGAGGAGCATTTGTTAAATATATTTTTCCTTCTAGCTAAAAACTTCTCAGTGTGAATATTTACTCTAAATGAAAAAGACACAAAAAGCAAGTAGATTTACCCAAATAGAACATTTACCAATTACCAATTTCAAATCATCTCTCTCTAGAAAAAGTTACTAGAACTCCCTGTTCAGTTTTCCTAACACTGGAGAGGAAAAATGGCATCTAAAAAAAAAAAAAAAAAAAAAAAATCAGTGTTCTTTGGGACAAAATATCATGCTCACCACAGATACTTCAGACTCATACACATACACTCAGTATTTTTAAAAATGTGTTGCAAGAGAAAATGAATGAACCATTGTTTATTAAAACTAAGAATGATTTTTATTCGTGGTTAAAGATCTAGGGCAAGGATACAAAGCAAACTGATTTTTCCACTTCTGTAATCTCAAGGAAATTCTTTTCTGCACATACCCATGTACACTCATACACTCACTAGAGAATCCGGTGAAAATACTGTTTCAGCTATATTTTAAGTTCAGTCTTTTCTGTTAACCAAAGTTTAGATTTTGTAGTATAACATCACTTTTATAAGCTGCTTTTATTTTTACTATGGTCTAGAAGTTTTCTATTGTAGAATGGATCGATCTTACTCCAGCTTACAAAATCACTCCAAAATGGACTTGATTCCTTCAACCTTTTTACTTAAAATGTCACTAAAGCTTGCATGACCAGGGCAGGATGTTCTTTTGCTCCAGTATATACTACTTGCATATGTTATTGTGTTTCCTAATTGAGAAAAATTGTCAGAGGCTGACCTGAGTGCTTCTACTAATAAAAACTGAAGTCAGGAATTCAAGTGACCTTAGCTTTCTAGAAAATGTCCTTCAAATATTAAAGCAGAAAATCTCCTGGAGTTTCAACAGTGGTGCACTCAAGTAGTTATTTCTACATCCGAGTCAACCACAGAGACTAAGAGATAAATTATACACTTCATAAATAAATAGAATATTCAGACATGTTAGTAACATTAACACAGTCTATAAATACTCAATTGCAAAGACATTGTAATTAAATGTCAAAATATAAAATTTCAAAATGAATTTATGATTCTCTCCATGAAAGATTTTTTTTAATTTACTCATTTTTTGATGTTTAGTTGAATTCCCATTTCATGAAATCTATCTTATTTTTGAGTGAAAATGACAGCACTTATGGGCTGCATACAGGGAGCAAATATATGGGCATTTTCTCTGTCTCTTTATCTGAATTTCAAATTCCTTAAATGAACGGAAACTATGTATATGTTTTAGAGTAACTAACCTCAGACATTGAACAAAGAGCCATTTTACCTTCCATTGAAAACTTAGCAGGATTTAGTGAAAGTTATCCTAGACTGAAAGAGATTCACTGTACAGGTCTTACATTGCATTAATTCAGGATTTTATGTTAACACAGTATTATTAAACCATTTGAAACAATTTTCTGAACTTCAGTTTTCTCATCAGCAAAGTGAGGTGCATGTTAGGGATTCAATAACAATTCACTGGTGGGCTTTGTAAACGGATTCCACGTGTTTGTTTTCTTCCCTGGTGTCTCAGCATTAAAGAATCGCCCTGCGTTGTAGGGGCGTAGGTTCAAGACACTAGTTTGATCCCTGTGTTAGGAAGATCCCCTGGAGAAGGCAATGGCAACCCACTACAGTATTCCTGCAAGAAAAATCCCATGGACAGAGGAGCCTGGCAGGCTACAGTCCACAGGGTCACAAGAGTCAGACACAGCCTGGTGACTAAGCCGCCACCATCATGCGTTTGTAAAGAGCAGAACGTGCATCGTTACTTTGTGAGAAATGATCTTAGTACCAGAAAAAATGACACCTGTACATTACTGAGAAACAGTCAAATACTGAGTGTTGAGTGTTAACCACATTATATAAATTAGGAAAAGAATCCACCTGCATTGCAGGAGACCCAGGTTCAATCCCTGGGTTGGGAAGATCTCCTGGAGAAGGGAATAGCAGCCCACCTCAGTATTCTTGCCTGGGAAATCCATGGACAGAGGAGTCTGGTTGTCTATAGTCCACAGAGTCGTAAGAGTCAGACACAACTGAGCGACTAAACCACCACCACCACATTTTTCACATAATGAGACATTATACAATTGATAAAATTTTCATCTTTTAAAATGTGTATCAGAAAAGCATAGGATCTTACACATTAGTAAATAGAAATAATAAATCCAAACTCTGTTCTGTTTACTCCTAAACAGTATACTCTAATAATAAAAATAGAATCCTTCAATTCATTGAAATAATCTATGTTTGTGTAGAAAAACTGGGATTTATCTCAGGGAAACTGAGTTAAGCTATTAGAAATGGGAAAACAATTGAAGGATCTGAAGAATAATTTAAATACTAATGTGATCAGTTACCGACAAAGAATGAACGGGGGTGGGGTGGGATATGACACATCTCCTAATTTATCTTTTTTTAATACAATCCTGATTTTGAAATCTTTCCATTGTTTCACAAACTCAAAGATTAAAAAAAAATTAAAATCAAAAAGTTTGGGAGAAAATCCTAGAAGTTGAATAAAAACAGAAACAACTCAACCAAAGTGTATTTTAAATGAACAATATAACCACACTGAAAAGTGAGGGGAAATAAAGAGGTAGCTCAAGTATATTTTGGACACATTACTTGGAATATATGAGCTCAGCAAAAACAAACACCAGAAATACTGAACTCTGGTTGGTAGACTTCTTTTATACAAAGACAGGGATTAGCAATCCTGAAACTAATCTTTTTATACATTTTAAGCCTGTTCAAACACATAGAATTATTACAGACAATAAGATCCAGCTTTGTCAGAGAAGGAAGTAACTGTGGAAAAGAAAAAGGAGAGAACAAACCATGTCTTATGTTGGAATCTGGTTTATTCTATGTTCTAAAGTATTTGGGGAGTTATATATAGAAGTAGATGTGTGTGTGTTAAGTGTGTCTGGCACATGATTTCCTAAATCTATCAGCTAAGAAGACTAAGAAGCAAGAAAAAAACAGAAGCAATGTGTACATAGTACCCAGATTTTGGTTTCTAAATACTATTCTCCACAAAATGAAAACTATGAGGAAATGCCTAAATCCAAAGATATGACTGAAAAATAAGATAATCTTGGAATATCCCAATGAGTCAGAAAACAAGAAAATATTCAACTAGGCTAAAACAAATTATAGTAATTGGTCAAAGGAAAAGGAACCAGCTTGAAAAGGCTTAAGCTAGTGATATCTGGACAATTTGAGGTTGAAAATATATAATGACAGTAAGGGATTATAATCTAGCAATAAAATGATTCAAGGATTCACACTGATATAAAAAAATAGACAAACAATAGATGGTAATGATAGATAGCTAAAAGATAGATAAAGAAAGGAAAGCTCCCCCTTATGAAAGAACATCAACAATTAAACTTAGACAAGGACAGAATTGGAAAATAAATTCCGATTTGTCAACCATGGTAATAATAACTGAATCAAAAACAAGTTATCATAGATCATAGATACTAAAACTTGTTGGAGAAAGTCTGAGGAATATTAAGATGTTTACATAATTTTAAAATGTCTCTCTAAAGGATATCTATTAATTAAAAAGGATAAAATAGTAACTTTACAGTTAAAAGCAACCCTGGCAAACAGCAACTTAACCAAGTATTAAAGTTACTATCTCGAACATTTTAACACATTAATATTTTGTACCTATTGATATGAGGCACCAAGAAAGATGCAACATCTGCTGTATTCCTGTCACTAAAGTGTATACCCTGAATCTAATCATGAGATAAAATAATTTTTATCGTCAGATAAAATGAAACTGACAGACATTCCACAAAATAACTAGACTAAACTTCTTGCAAATGTCACTGTCCAAAATATAAAGAAAGATTCAGGAACTGTGTCAGACCAAAGGAAAATAAAGACATGACAAATGAATGTGATTCATAATCCTAATTTACTTTTGCTACAAAGAATATTATTTAAACAACTGGAAAAATCAAATTATGAATTTTGGTTTAAATAACAATATAGAATCAATATTAAATTTCCTGATTTTGATTATTATACTATGATTATATAATAGAATGTCCATGTTCTTATGAAATAAGCACTTTAGTGTGTAGGGGTAAAGAGTCATCAAAATAGACATAAATAGATACACCCAAAAAAAGTAGACAAAAGATAAGGTGTATATAGCGATATATTAACACTTGGAAAAAATGTATGAAGAACACAGGGATTTTTTAAGTACCATTCTTGCAAGTTTTCTGTAAGTCTGAATCTACAATAGTATATAATATTCTTTGAAATTAGCAATAATGAGTTTCAAACTTCTCATCTTGAAAATTTGTAATGAGTTCAAAGATTCCTTGCAAATGTAACATTCTCTAATTCAATAAAACACTTAATCAAGATAAGTCTTCATGGTAGCTTACTTCACATCAAGCATGATTCTTAAAGCTGAATTTTAAAATTAACTTTACACCATACCAGCTGTAATCTAGCAGGATCTTTGGATTTAGAAAACTCATTTTTCATCATAATAAGATACATGCTGGGCCTGAATGTCATTAGACAAAACATGTTTATCTGCTGCCTTGTTAAGTGTTTAATATTGCCTTAAGATCAACGGAATTCACCATAACTCACTCTCTTTTATTTTCCCAATTTTTATTGTATTGCGGAAGCTTATGTGATGATTGTCATAAGTAGAAAAAAAAATGGAGATGGTATGATATGCATTTTTTTTTTTGTTTTTTGAATTTTATCTGTCCACAGCAAAACTATTTTCATTCTCAACTCATCTTTAGAGCCTTTGGGTATGTTTGTGAACAAGATTTTTTTTTTTTAAATATACTGTTTGGGTGTTTTCAGATTGCTTCATGAATTCAGGGTTTTGAAATATTTAGAAGACAAATTTCATTATTTTCTTAATATTGTTGCTCAAAGTGAGTTGGCTTTATGTGAAAATACAATTGTTGAAGTTAATTGGTAATTTTAAAAGAACAAAGTATGTAGGCATCATTTATCCTTGGAGGAGGAAATTAGATAAAGAAAACATAAACTATAGAATAACTTAAGTAAGTATATTTTGAAGATCTTACTGGCTTTATTCAATGACTCCTGAGTCAGGAAGAATCCAGTATGGCAGAAGAAAGGAGCTAGAAGGGTACACAAAATGAAAGACTTTTGTAGAGTGAAGACAATGAGAAGAAAGAAATTATGCTACACAAAACAGTTGCTCGGTTATTACAAAATCACTTTCCTTTAAAGTATGGCAGGGGTCTGTCAGGCAGATTACCTAGCCAGCGCTGAATCTGCAACTCCTGATTGACTGGTTTAAGATTCCATTTCTGAGAGAGACAAAATTATAAGTCTTAGTTTGGTGACCTGGGATTCAGCAAAAGCAACTCCATTCTGGCCATACTGTCTTGTTTAAACCAGAGCCTACAATTAGTTCTTTTGGTTGTTATTTAGTCGCTAACTCCTATCTGACTCCTTTGTGATATCATGGACTGTATACCACCAGGCTGCTCCTCTTGTCAATGGGATTTTACAGCTAAGAGTAGTAGAGTGAGTTGCCATTTCCTTCTCTATGGGCTTTTCCTAACCCAGGGATCAAACACACATCTACTGCATTAGTGGAGAGATTGTTTACCACTGAGTCACCTGGGAAGACTTTTAGGGGAAAGGATAACATTTTTTTAAATTAAGAATTTGGAACACAAAATATATGTGTATATCTAGTTGTTTGATGTCTTTACATTTTTTTTTCAACCACATTTCCTTACTTGTTTTATTCAAAGGGTCAACTGATCATATGAGACTACTATAGTGGAATGTTTACTGATGACAAATGATGAAAGAATATAAAAATTCAGGATGTGGATTAAGAGAGCAAATAAGCTTAGAGAAAGTAATTTCTTCATTCTTGAGTGAAATACATACACAGTGTTCTCCATAAATTATCTTCTATTCATGCTCAATTTTGATTGGGTCCAGAGTCTAAAATAAAATTGTTTTGCACAGCATATGTGTCTTAAAGCTCAACATTTTTGCAAAGTCCTTTAGAAGCAATAGCCCAGCAATATTTTAGATGATATCCAATAGATTAGAAAGTAGAAGAGGACATTTCTGATACATCAGTGGTGCTGGTGAGGAAAATAGGGAAGCAGACTGTAGCAGAGACTCAGAGAGAGTAACAAACAGATCAAAACTAAAGAGGAGACCAAGAAGTCAGTTTTGCATTGGTATGTTTTTTCTTTTCCTTTCTTTTTTATGTCTCTGTGGCAATTTTCATTTTCTTGGGACAGATTATGTTTTTGAACATTAAACAACTTCCTGTGGCATACTGTCTCACTTTTTTTTAGCACCAACAGAAAGCTGAATTAAAATCTGTATGAAGGACTGAGAGCTTTCCTGGTGACTTAGATGGCAAGGAATCTGCCTACTATGTAGGAGACCTGGGCTTCATCCCTGGGTTGGGAAGATCCCCTGGAGAAGGGAATGGCTACCCACTCTAGTATTCTTGCCCATAAATCGTAATATACTGCATGTTGTTAGCAGAATATTATGCAGTATATTTTTAATGAAATTTCATTGCTTATTCCAATTCATCTGATCTGAAAACCTGGAAGTTGGCTCTTAAAGAATTTTGGTCAATTTCTTGAGCCAATTACCAGGGTTTTATCAGTCATGGTTCTCCAATGTTAAAAATATTTTCACAGGTAACCTACTTAAATGATTGTAAATATAAATCTCAGGTATAACAAACCTTCACAATAGCACATTGACCAGGGTTTGATCAAGCAACTGGGCACCATAGCCTTGCCAAGTTGACAAAACTCACCATCACATTGGTGGCTGGGCAATATTCTTAATGAAGTCCTGTCAAAGATATTTCAGGAGCCCATTGACAAAGATCCTTTCCTTGACCAAATTCTAGCAAGAATCCTGTGAGGCCCTTTTTGACTAGACTCAAATTTGGCCTATAACGATTTGGACAAAAGACTAATACAGTTTCTAACAACTCAAGGCTGTATCTCTAAGATGATCCTAGCCTCCTTTTAAGTGCCTGGCTGAGAAAATCCAGGACTCCTCCCCACTCCCTGCCCTAAATCTGCTGCTTTTTCCAGCTATCACTGAAGATATGACCTGACTCTCAGTCTCCATGGGAGGGTAGGAACCTAAGCTGATAAGGTCCAGTTAGCAAATCCACATGAGTACCACACAGACCAACCCTCTTTCTCATCTTCTGTAGTTTTCCATATCACTAACTCTATTGAATTCTAGTTCATCAGACTCCATATTCCCTTATTTTCTCTATCAAACTCCTAGTAACCTCTGTACAAATAAAAATTGAGTTCAGTTCACCTTAAAGAGTTTTTTTGGGATTTTTTTTTGCTATTGCAATAGCATATTACTGATTAAAAATCTGATCTTACCACTTGGGCTAGTTTTCTGGCTTTGTTTATCACTGACCCCACTCTCCTTTCTAAAAAAACAAACATTAAGAAAATAATGGCAGAAACATATTAATTAAATGTAATAGAATTATAATATTAATATTACTAATTAAATGATGAGTCAATTAATATAATATGGAGGCTACTTATAAGGAAACCATGAAAAATTAAATTTGATAAGATGGTGTTAATTAAACAAGGAGACCATTAACCTGAGGTCACTCTAGTGTCTTGGAAGTTCATGTAAGCAAACCAAAATCCAAATGATTAAATGCAAAGTTATGAAATCAAAACCTTAAGACAACTAATCACAAACAGCCAACTAGATTTCAACTATATCCAAATGATAATATTCTTGTTACCGAACTCAGGTTCAGCTACTCACCACTCAAAAGCCAATAATTCAAGGGGCAAATGTCAGGAGAAATGAAAGCTGTTTTAATTAGAAAAGCTGGCAATCTGGGGGGAAGGTGGACTCATGTCCTGAGACCAGCTCCAAAGATCTCCTCAGCCATGACAGTTTTTAAAGGAGAAAAAGAGGGGAGACTCTCAGGGAATAATGGAAGCAGGAGGTTGGATTCTGCATCACTCTCCCCTACATGCTGACAGTCTGACTCTTCTTCAGATGTTATCTTGCCTGCATGGTCTACCTGCAGGATTACTAAGAGGTATGTGAGAGGTAGAGAGCTAGTCATTTTTTAATTACTTATTTCCTCATTGCTACTTCTTTTTATGTAAGAAAAGAATCAACAGGTTAGGCAAGGCATGGTGTGCATTCAGGAAAATGTAAGCCATGTGTTAGATTAAACCACCTAGTGATCTCACTTCTACAATTAGGTTCTTTAAGGTTAAAGGAGCACAGAAAAAGGCAATCAGGAAAGGGGCAAGAGAGCTGCTTTCAGTGTCCATGTACATGGGATTCGGGGGGAAGGTGCTCTGTGACTTCTTCATGTGAGCATCAGTGCAGTTCAGTCGCTCAGTCATGTCTGACTCTGCGTCCCCATGAACTGCAGCACACCAGGCCTCTCTGTCCACCACGAACTCCCAGATTCTACCCAAACTCATGTCCATTGAGTCGGTGATGCCATCCAACCATCTCATCCTCTATCGTCCCCTTCTCCTCCTGCCCTCAATCTTTCCCAGCATCAGGGTCTTTTCAAATGAGTCAGCTCTTCGTATCAGGTGGCCAAAGGATTGGAGTTTCAGCTTCAGCATCAGTCCTTCCAACGCACCCCCAGGACTGATCTCCTTTAGGATGGACTGGTTGGATCTCCTTGCAGTCCAAGGGACTCTCAAGAGTCTTATCCAACACCACAGTTCAAAAGAATCAATTCTTTGGCACTTAGCTTTCTTTATAGTCCAACTCTCACATCCATACATGACCACTGGAAAAACCATAGCCTTGACTAGACAGACCTTTGTTGGCAAAGTAATGTCTCTGCTTTTTAATATGCTGTCTAGGTTGGTCATAACTTTCCTTCCAAGGAGTAAGCATTATTTTCGTGGCTGCAGTCACCATCTGCAGTGATTTTGGAGCCCTGAAAACTAAAGTCAGCCACTGTGTCCACTGTTTCCCCATCTATTTACCATGAAGTGATGGGACCAGATGCCATGATCTTAGTTTTCTGAATGTTGAACTTTACGTCAACTTTTTCACTCTCCTCTTTCACTTTCATCAAGAGGCTCTTTAGTTCTTCTGCACTTTCTGCCATAAGGGTGGTATCATCTGCATATCTGAAGATATTGATATTTCTCCAGGCAATCTTGATTCCAGCTTGTGCTTCATCCAGCCCAGAGTGCTGGCAGAGGTCACTACAGTCTCAGAGTGGAAGATGACAACAAGGGTCTGTAGCATCTCTTTCCTGACAGTTTTAGTTTCCCAATTACATATATGAGCAAGGCAAGCCACAATTTATTTTGTCAGTTTTAGTTACTCAGAAGTCACATGTCTGTAATCAGAGGAAGTACTCCTACATACACAAACTTCCATAAGTTGGGAGCATATACCCAAAGGTTAAAATGAACAAAATAATACTGTTTTAAACTGAAAGATACTAAATCACATTTAACTGAAGTGTGTAGTTTTCAATCCTGAATATCACCATCTATCTTCTATATAGGAATATCACCATCTATCTTCTAGATAGGAATGACAGAACAATATTAGATTTTTTTTTAAATAAATAAACATTTTAAGCATGTTAGTTATATTTGAATACATTTTGTCCCTGCTGTAAGAGAATACCCAAGCTTTTAAAATCTATAGTCTCAAAATATTCTAATTTATGATCTGATAATTAATTCTCTCCACATCCCAATAAGAAGTCATTTTAGAGCATTTTTAAATGATTAAAACATCTTAATCATCAGAGAAATCCATGGCCGAGTTATTCATAAACAAAAATATACAAGTAAAAGAAAGCCCACATCATTTCATTGTTATGATGGAAGATCTAGACAAGTAGGCTCTGTTGTAGAACATTTTCTGCTTTTGTTCAGTTAAATTCGGTTTTTCTTTCACTAGTAAAAAATCTATTGTTCTTAACGAAAAGATAGGGCAAAGAATTGAACATAAGTATTCTGCTTGTTAAATCATCAAAAAGCAAAAGGGATGCCTCTGTCAGTGCTAATGTTTTCATATGACCAAGCATTTCTATTACAGAAAGATTTTACAAAAGTTTTTACCCAAATCTGTAATTATCATTTTAAAGATTATTAATCATGTATTTCCAAAATAACTGAAATTCTTATGACACAAAAAGGGGTGGAAATATAGCATAATTGCTGTTAAGTCTTTCATGCAACAATAGCCATATCAAAGCAAGTTTAATGGAAAGATTTATATTGAGAAACTAGAATCTTAGTTTGTAAGCCGAACATTGGTAATTATGTCTCTTAGCTTTACAAGACCCACATTTCCATATCTGTTAGAGAAGAGGCTTAAAGACGTCACGGATTATACAGTCCATGGAATTCTCCAACCAGAATACTAGAGTGGATAGCCTTTCCCTTCTCCAGGGGATTTTCCTGACTCAGGAATTGAACCGGGGTTTCCTGCATTGCAGGTGGATTCTTTACCAGCTGAGCCACCAAGGAAGCCCATGAAATCCATAGAGTTTTCAATAACTTGAAAATTCTATGATTTTCAAACTCTTTCAAACAAAAGAATCAGGCTTGAAATATTTAGTTTGTTTATTCTCTAAACATCAAGAAAAAATAATAAAAATGTAAAAAAAAAAAAGTGTATCTGAAATAATTACCTTTCTTCATTCATTATTCAGCTGATGACTTTAGCCACTTTATAATGTTGCTAGGTAGACTCTAAAGCAACTCTAACGAGATTAAAAACAATAATATTCACTATGTCAACAGCAACCCATATTAGCAATACTGAACATAAAAAGATTTTCTAAATTCCTGGGGGAGAGTAAAGAGATATCTGGCTATTAGGACAAACAAAAATATTGTATTAAACAAACAAAAGTATAAGGAGGAAACAACCGAATATACAACAAACCTAAATAATAATAAAGAAAACTGGATATGAAGAATAATATTGTTTCAAACTGGACAGTGCTTTGTTTGTTGTATAGGTTTATAAGTTTGACCACAAAAAATAATGAAAATATCTAATTTGTCTTTTGGACACTTAAAAAAATAAAACAAAGGGATTTATTTCATGTTTTTGTTATAACTCATATATGCTACCAAAAGGGATCAAAAAATACTTTTATTTCCTGTTTGTCTACATTATCTTAGCAACCTAACATACTGTAGTAATTTTCTGATAAAATATTTCTTATTTAAATCCACTTATAAACAACTGTCAACATGAATTCATATGAGAAAGGTTAGGTTCTGCATTTGTAAACATGGTTTTAGATAAGATTTTTGGAACACAGACATAATTTGGAAGCAAATCAGACTCTGGGATCATGTTTAGGAAGGATCCTGGGTCTTTTTCCCAATCTTCAAGTGGGAGAAGCATTACAGTCAACCTGTAGAATACTTTCTAATTCATTTGATTGACTGAACAGATAACTGGAAAAAGCAAGATTCATTCCTTCCCACTATATTGCATTATATTTATTTAGAGAATAAAGTCAGTTTCCTCATAACTTCAAACAAATTCAACCTGTTAAGCCTGAGCAACACAATAAAAAGTTTTATTATCAAGTTTACTTTAAAAAAAGAACAAACTGTGATCATTTCCTGAATCTTAAATGCAAAAGCATTATCCTTATATATGAAACAAGTATGAAGACTGATGTTTAGTTTTAGCATCTTTAATGCTCACTAGATGTGAACTTTTAGACTTGAGTGGTTAAGCCTCTAAAACTTTCTGAGAGTCAACGGTCTTACAGAAAGCTAACTGTGATAAGTTCACATTCCTAAAATATTTTAATTCAGACGACAGATAGGGGAGCTAGGTTCTGAGTTTACAAGTGAATGTAATTAAATATATCTGTTACCTTCTGTTCAAGAAAGTTGCATTGGGATAATTTGCGCTTTCTATAGTAAACACAATAATTCCATAAACTTAAAAAATAACTTAGGTTCTTTATGATTTTAGGTTCTTTATGATTTAAGTAGAAAAAAAGTTATAGGAATTAAAACTGTAATTTGCTTATAAACAGGCAATCCTAACAGATTTATATTCTCCCTCTGGTCCTGAGCTACTGGTTTCCAGTCTCTCCTATGCATATTGACATTCCCTTCCTCATAGTGCCAAGCAGTCTGGTTTCCTAGCACATTTTAATACCATGGACTACATCAAGCAGTAGGTCATGAAACACAGATAGACTTGTTGCTAGGGATGGGGCCAAGGCATAATTCTCAAACAAGTTTATCCTCCCTAATGTGGAGAAGTGTGTAAAATTGTGAGCATTCCTGTATTTGGTGCAGTAAACTAAGCTTCTCAGAAATTACACTGATGAAATGCTGACAAATAGGATTATCAACATCTTCACTTACTCCATAAACATATTTATTAAACATCTATTTTGTGCTACTAGTGATCAATTCTGAGATGAATAAAGTAGAAAAAAATCTCAGACATTATGAAACTTATACATTAATAGTTACTAGATACAAGAATTTTATAAAAAATAACAATGCACTTTTCTTGTTCTTGAGAAGCTTAAATTATTAAAATAGGAGCTAAGAATTTGCTGATAGAAAGCACTTGAATAATATAACTACACAATATGTAATTAAGAAAACGTAATTATATATAGTTACAAACAGCATTAGTATACAGAAAAACAGATCGGTATGCGTTCAAGGAGTTAGGAAAGACAGTCTCAAAAAGCAAAAACTGAGAATCAGTACATGTTTGCACTTTAAACAGCAACAACAAAATGAATGTGCATGTATTTATCAGCATAAGGAAGAATCTAAGCAAAATAACATACAGGGAAACCCATTTGGCACAAATAATGGATGAATAAAGTGCCTCACTGGACTATGACAATTTCACAGGTTTAATTAGATGTATGAATATGGGAGAGGGGCCAGGCCCAGATAATTAGCTTCCTTAGAGGTAAAAACACATTTAATAAATAGCAGCTAATAAAGAACAAGTAATGTGCTACTCATTTCTATAGAATTAACTTTTGTCTTGATTTTTTTCATGATGGCTAATCCTATTTTACACAATAGTATTTCTTACAGTAAAGTGACTAAACTTATTTTGTGTATATAAATTAAGTTCTCCCATAATTCGGTATGTTGTTTGGGACCTCAACATAAAAATGGACCAACTCTCTTAACTTTCAAAATGCTCACAGCTGAATTTAGGGGGAGTGAGGACACTTCAGTGGTACAACAGACAGAGGAGCCTGGCGGGCTACAGTCCGTAAGGTCACACAGAGTTGGACACAACGGAAGCAACTTAGCACAATGAAAGACACATGTAAACGTAGAAGCTAATTTTGTCAGTTAATGCTTATCTTTGAAAACGTTTTCATAGAAATAAATTTTCAATTTGAAACAAAATATCAGATGATAAATCTCAATTTCTGACTCAGAAAATGTGATCATGGAAGCAGGCTAGAACCAAGCTCCAAGCACTGTTTTGTGAATTATAGGAGTGGCTGCAATTAGTATGCCTGCCATATGTTAATCTCCAGATGGTCAAGAGCTTTGGAACACACTGTCTATATGTACTATATAAATAAACCTGTTTAACTTTGTCTAATATTCTTCTTTCATTGCAAGATAAGTTGAAAATATTTAAAAGAAACAAGAACCTTGTCGCTTTAAGACGCCATGGAGTGACCATGAGTAAATTAAGATTACTGAAGGCAGGAAAATAAATTGTTACCATTGATGAAGGTCAGAATGATTTGAGGAAAAAATAAGAAATCCAGAAGATAAAAAATCAGAAGGAAGGTTTAGAGGAAACTAACCATTGTTTCCACTTTCTACTCTAGCCAGAATCTTGATTAATAAAGGACAGATTTTGATGCTCATAGTTATTCTAAATAGCAAATGAGAAAAACATAGGAATAATAATACTAATCTGTGTTAAAGGAAGGGGAGATACAGAAATAGTATAAGTTAAAATTGAAATTCAAAAAATGGTAACTTGAAACTTACTATGTGACTTTGGTAGCACAACAGATATTTATTAAAATATGCAAGCAAAACATAAGATCTTTTTTGCATATTTTTTAAATAATTCATTGATCTGATGAATGAATTTAGTACTTGGGGTGAATAACATATTATCAATTACAAATGAGAAAAATACTAGTAACACTGAAACGATGTGAGGTATAGAAATAATACATGTAATGCACCAAACAGAGCATCTGTGCTCTCATAAACAGTAGCAAATAAATGAACAAATTGTTATTGATTCCTAAATAGATATTTTTATATAAATATATTACCATGCAATATAAGGCAATTATTAATAATATCCATTCATGAAACAGTTCCTCTCTGGTAGACAGTCTCCTATTGTCACTGTATGAATATCATCACAAACTCATTACCTCACAATTCTAGAGGCTGGAATTCCAAAACGCATTTTACTGGGATAAAACCAAGCTATTGGCAGGGTTGTGTTCTTCTTGGAGGCTGCAGAGAAGTATCTCTTTCTTTGTTTCTTACAGCTTTTGAATGCTGTCTGTATTCTTTGGTTCATAGCCACTCCCTCTGTCTTCAAAATACTGTCAGCCTTTCTTTCTTTGTTGGATCTCTTTTTTCTCTGCTTTGACCTGCTCAGCTCCTCTTTATGATGACTCTTGTGATGAAATGGGTCCTACTTGGATAGTCCAAAATAATATCCCCACTTCAAGGTTCTTAGCCCCCTTTACAAGTTCTCTGTGCCACCTTAAGCAATATATTTGCAGATTCGAGGGTTTAGAATGTGGACATCTTTGGAAGAGCATCACTCTATCTACCACACAGTTTTAACAAATACATACTCTACTTACATACTCAAAATAACACAGTGAAGTACCAGTTACTTTTCCTGTTTTACACATGGACAAACCTAGACACAAATCTAACCAATGACTGGCTTCATCCCTCTTCTATCCACAATTTTATCTTTCCACTTGGAAATCTTGCTTCAGTCTTTCCCACTGGGAATTCATTCCTCTGTAAGGGATGTAATGAAAGCTCCCACTGTTCAACCTTCTTGTGGGTAATATATTAGGATGATGAACAGTAATGGCCTGTCTACCCTGTGAACAACGACAACTTAACAGGTGCTCCTGGTGAAGCACATGCGGCAACAACCATCAAAACGGACTTCTAAAAGCTGGCAGCTGCTCTCTTTGCTAGTAACTTCCCAGTAAGTGCTCCTAGTGGCATCTTTTTAATCCCTCCCATTTCTCTACATGTTTTACCCAGATCATTCTGTGGCAAAACATTTTAAAGACAGTTTCAGCAAGTAGAGTGTTGCTCAAAGAACAATCCCTGCTGAGCCCGCTATGAGCTTATGGTGGCCATAGGGTGACACAGACTTTTCAAAACAAGTGTTCAGTGCTACCTATTATACATCATCTGATAGCCCATCTTGAGTGAGCCCCTGGTTCAATTTGACTGATGTTAAGTGGAACATAACCATTAAAAGACTTTGGAAGCTTGGGGTAAACCTTAGAAATATTCTCCCCTTACATCTTCCTGTCACAATACTGTATGACCAAGACCCAGGTTAGACTAGGCTGTTACAATGTTCCCTAAAATCAATGTCCTAATTAATCTCTAAGAGTAATGTGTTTTGGGCACAGATAAATATACTGGTATACATATCAACATAGTACACGTTTATTATACATATATGCACAAGTATACATTAAGGGATATATTCTTACTTGACACCATTAACCTCAGCTGAAGTCCATCTAACTTTCCCATCCCAACAATCTATCTCAGTTATCACTCCCCAGGAACGTTTTTCTGAGCCCTTCCTTGAATGCTTCTGAAGTGCCCTGGACATAGTTCTGCCGCTGCATTTGCTTAAAATTGCCTGCTTTAGTCAGTCTGCTTGACTTAAATTATACTGTAAGCAACTTAAGGGGACAGACCATACATTATCTATTTGCATAATCCCTGAGACATGATAGAAGTTCAAAAATAGCTGGCTGACTTAAACAGGCATTTAGTCATACAGTAATTACTCAAGGTAAAGATAGACGGTGATGCGCATTGGAGAGCTCAGTAAGGCATTCTGGCTTCACACCTTAACTGGTGACAGAACCATCACACAAGTGTTCAGATTTCTGCATTTTTCACTCAGTGGTATCTACCTTTAGTCTCCATTTCCATTATCGTCCTGTATTACACTAATATGACTTATGGTAGTCTAGGGCTCTTCATGCTTGGAGCTAGAAATCGAAGAAGCTATTAAAAAGAAAAAAAAAAATCAGAGCAGTATTAGGTAGCAGTCCAGAAAATATGTTAAGCAGACAATATTTTTCTAGGCTGTGTACAAAGACTATAAAGGGAATAAAAAAGACAAACAAACAAAAAAAAAAAGTAAAATGAAAGCAAAGAACCATGGAAGCAAGCAAACAAACCACCCAACCTACTTCTGCATTCTTCCAGTTTGGAGAAATTGCAACATTAGAACCATGCTGGCCAAATTAGGCCTCACACAGATCCCATTATGTAAGTTCACTGATTGCTTGGCTTAACCCATTGGAGGCACCAGAATCTTGGCCACAGTGTTAGTTTGGTTGATTAATCAGGTAGCTTTCTTTAATATCACCTCAAGGGGTTGTGGCTTTTGGCAAGAACAGAGCTAATTTCAGCTTAATTGCCACATAAAGTTTTCCCTAAAGCACAGAAGCCACTGACCTTATGCTGTTTCCTATGACACACTCCTCAACATCCCTCCTGAGTGTCATGACATATCCTGTGTTGGCTGTTTCACAGCTTATGCCTACAGTAGATGATCTTGTCATCACTGTCATTCTACCTTCCCTGAAAAGAGGAAAAATGTCAGGAGTCTAAACTTCAGACCTCTGAATCCCCATTTTGTTGCATCTGAAACAACTTCCACAACTTCCAGTAGCTGTCCTTTGTCCTCACAGGGATTCTTAGCACAGATGATTCAAACACTGACTTTTCTTCTCCAAAGTCCTCTCACTTGTGTGTAGTCTCTCAAAGTAGAAAGGATTCCATGTGTATCCTTTCCTAAACATAGCGTTCATCTTCCCCTCTCCACCAGAGCCTTAAGGACAAAAAACTATGTTTTATACACCTTTGAGCTTGCTACAACATGATTAAACCTCTATGTTCCACCGATTCTCTATTTACACATCATGACTGTGGGTCCCTCATTTGTTCTAAGAATTCCGTGGTGTATAATGTCTTTGTAGTACAGTATATGGTACTTGTGTATTCCTATAGTGTTTGGCAAGCTCAGTAGGACCACACTCAATTATTTGTATTAATTTCAAATTTTCAAAGAATCTGGGAAGAAAGGTTAAAAGAAACAAACAAACAACAACAAAAAAAAACACTTTTCTATTAGACAAAAGCATGTAAAATTCCCAAAGATCTAACCTTCCCTATGCTTCTTCCCAACCTCAAACAAAACGCAGGATGATCTGGATGTCTCCGGTTGTGACTTCTTGTTTTTGGTTGTGACTGGCTTTCCAGAATAGGGTTTTATCTGAAGAATCTTTCTGACCAGGAATGGCTAAAGTAGCCAAGTGTTCTGCCAGAATGAAAGCATTTTTATCTGCCCAAAGGTAAATCTTTTATAAGGCCACAAATGTATTACTTATGATTCATGATTTCAGATATGTTTTTCTTTTTTTTAATCTTAAGACTACTCATTCAGACAGGAGAGAACTGAAATAAACAGAATAGGTCTCTATTTCAAAAAAATGTTGGGTGGGATTTCAAGCACTGTAAAGTTTACAATATCTCCCCCATTACTCATATACAAATTTAAATAAAAACAAAGTATCAAGACTTGGAACACCTTGGAACAAGTGCAAAAACTGTAACAAAAGTCTTCCTACTTGCTTCCTTATTATGACTATGTCAAGACTTTCAAAAATATGAATTAGGAAATTATTTAAAATAACCTCTCCCATTGTTGGAGACGTGCTCTTGGCAGCTACCAACTGGGTTCGCTAGCATTACTAAAATGGATTAGAAAAAAATAATAAAAGTGTCCTTTATTTCACAGTCTTCTAAAGTCTGCCTCTGAATTAAATTTGAACTTGTGTTTGGCCATCCTCTAAATATGAAATCTCAATCAAATTTTCTCTCTTTTTATATAGTTCTCTGCTTTAAGAGTCCACTGTAAGCCTCCTTCTTAGCCTACCCTCCCCACTCTCCCTTTAGTCTTTTGTAACACTGGCTTCTAGGCTTTGGAATAATTTTAGAAAAATATATTGAGGGTCATATACTATATTATGGAGACTTTTTATTTTTTTAATTTTATTGGAGTATAGTAGATTTAAGATGTTGTGTTCGTTCCAGAGGTACAACAAAGTGAGTGACTTAGTTATACATATTCATATATTCATTCTTCTTCAGATTCTTAACCCATATAGATTATTTCAGAACACTGAGTTCCCTGTGGTATATGGCAGGTTCTTGTTGGTTAGCTATTTCATACACAGTAATGTATGTATGTTAATCCCATGTGCCTAACTTATCCATCTCTGCCCCCACAATTTCCCCTAAGCATAGTTTTGTTGCTGCTGTTGTTTTAAATCTGTGAGTCTCTTCCTGTTTTGTAAATAGGTTAACTTGTATCATCTTTTAAACTTAGATTGCACATATGATATTTGTCTTTGTCTGACTTACTTCACTTAGTTTGATAATCTCTAAATCCATCCATCTTGCTACAAATGGCTTAGTTCATTCCTTTTAATGGCTGAGTCATATACCATTATGTGTGTGTATAATATATATATGTCTTCTTTATACATTCCTCAGTCGATGAACATTTAGGTTGCTTCCAAGTCTTGGCTTGGATAGTAAATAGTGCTGAAATGATCCCTGGGTTGCATGTATTTTTCAAATTATGGTTTTATCTGGATATATGCCCAGTAGTAGGATTGCTGGATGATATGGTAGTTCTATTTTTAGTTTTTTAAGGAATGATCATACTGTTCTCCATAGTGGTTGTAACAATTTACATTCCCACAAATAGTGTAGGAGGGTTCCCTTTTCTCCACACCCTCTCCAGCATTTATTGTTTATAGACATTTTGTGATGGCCATTCTGATTGGTGTGAAGTATATATAAGGGAATTCTTAGGAAAAGTGAGGAAACCGCAGCCTTGACATGTCTAAGTGTTGACTCTCATTTAAAATCTGTACGGCACGCTGCGCCTCAGACTTTCATCAGTGGAACAAAAAATAGCCCTTCATGAGGGTTAAATAACATGATGTGTTGTAGCACAGTACGTGGTATACAGTAGTCGGATTGAGAACTCAATTTCACCCATCATAATATGCTGCATATAACATCCATTTTGCTCCAGAAACATGCCTTTCAGGTTTTAGTCATGATCCTAGGCAAGAAAGGGGAAGCAAAATTCTAAGCAGCCTGCATTCCCAACCACACATTCTTATAAAAAACATATTTCTCCTGCTTCTAAGATGTCTTTCTCATAAAGCTTTTCTTTCCTGGGTTGGGAAGGGGATAAAAGGCAAGGTGGGAATTAAAAAAAATACCCAAAAGTTATGGAATTGTGCTCTACGTGCAAAGAGTACATTTGAGGACTATATTCCATGCAGAATACACTTATGGCTTATACAGAGCACTCCATAAAGATTTGCTCCAGTAATATTTAAATTGCATGAAGTTATGTGGACAAGATGATAATAAGAATACCCACATATGAGAATTGTGTGCAGGTAAGCCATCCAATACCAATTACAGAAATTAATTCTAGTACTTATTAAGCCACTAAGTTCTTGAATCATGAAGCTTTTGGGTGTTTGAACATATAAGACATATTTAAATGAAATGTTGTTTCTATGAGATTCCCAATTTCATTACACAAATACCCTCTATAAGCTATTATATTTTACTATATTATTTATTAAGCAATTGAACTCATGTGCCACATCATCTTACATTCTAATGACATGTTATATTGTCTTAAGCATTTTATATTTGATCCTTTTTGTATGCAAAGCTTACTACATTTATAGATTGACATTTGCATATCTGATCAATTACAAACCATCAGCATACAGTGCAATATGATACCTTAGTTTAATTCAATTTCACTTTCAATTGGTTTCATCTTTAAATATTAATTTAGGTAAATGTGACTGCACAGTAGTGTAATTACTTTAAGCAAGAGCAGATTTAATCTATTTTTAAAGCTATAGAAGTAAGATTTATGGGTCTACTCTCCAACTATTAAAATGTATTTGAAAATTGTCATGCATATGACATACTACTTTTTGTGTACCTCCAAGTCACTTCATCAAAAAACAGATCATGACAGTTTTAAATAAAGTTTCATAGAAGCATGCGGTCACTTTCCAATGAATAAAAATACAATCAAGCCTCTGTCTGAGATTATTTATGGCAGAGCTTCAAAGTTGCCTGCCTACAAAAGTACTCTGGAGCTCGTCTCTGGATGGCTTTTGTTTATCCTCCATACACACACATACACACACACAGCTAACATTTTAATTTTAGAAGCTTTTGCATTAAAGTCAAAATCAGTGCTCCTGCACCACTGGGTCCACACTCCTGGATGGCAACAACTGACATGTTAAGTGGCAGGTGTGTTTGACCTCTTTAAATGGATGAGGCAGAGTGACTGCACTCTGCTACAACCAGACCATATTTGTAATACAATGCGTGCAGAATACATGTATAACATAGCTACACCCTGCTCAGTATTGAAGGCATTTGTGTTGTCTATTCTTCATATAGGGTATCTACAGTGTGGGAAAACAGAAATGCAGGATATCTGGGGTGGGGGTGAGGGTGGGGATCAGCATCAGGGCTAGTTGGAATGCTGTCTTGGAAACATAACAAAGAAACTCTTCCAGAAATGCATGCCCCTACTTCTTATCTTTATGTTTACAAAATGAAAAGCCCGTAAGTGTCCTTCAACATGCTTCACTGTTTCTAATCCCCACCCCAAGCCGCCTCCTTCTGCGGCTCCTCCTCCTTCTTTCTTCAGCTCAGATTAATGTGAAACATTGTTAAAATACAGTATCATTCAGAAAACACTGGGGAATATAGCTAAGGAAATTTTTTTCCCCCTAAAAAGTGTTTATTTCCCACCTCAAGAAAACTGTAACAGAAAGTGAATAGAGATCAAAAGATACTTTATATTAGAAAAATGTTTGATTTTCTTCAATTATTCTGCTGAGTTTTCCACCAATTTATTATATATTAAAGTGTTCTGGGAGAATATTGCTCATGTTGGGTTTTCTGTGAAATAGCTTTAAGATCCTGAGTAAATCACACAGCCTCTCTGGGCTTCAATTTCATATTCTGTTAAGGCAGTGTCTTCCATAGCAGTTAAAAGAACACGGCCTGAGAAGTAGGAATGCCGGCTGTCCCATTAGTTTCCAGGCCTGGTGCAGCGCACACAAAGTCTCTTGATATCTTGATATCCTAGCAAATAGAGAGGATAACAATAGCATTTTGCTCATAGGGTTATTTTCCAAACTCAGTGAGCTAATAATGTAAAAACACTCAAAACTGTGGTTAGCATATAATAAGTAAGATATAAGTGTTTGTTAAAAATAGATAAAACTGTTTATAAACTCTTTGTACTGAAATAAGCCACCAGCTTTAAAATTCAACTTTGATTTCATACTGTGACTTGATAATATCAATAAATTAAAATACCTCTTAAATGTGTGATATTAGAAAGATTTACCCTATTATTCATGATGATTTTAGTTTTATAAAAAACATCTTGGCCATTTTTTTTCAAATGAACCTGTGTACAATTCTTAATAGTAAAAAGATAAAAGGATAGAAGCTTATATATGGAAATTCACTGTTCAATGTCACCTTGGTTCCTTAGATTGAAGTTTCAGTTCTATTTCAAAATAATAAATAACTTGGCATATTATTTCCTACATTTCATATGTAGAGAAGTTGGAAATACTGTGACATATTTATTCTGAGAATGTATGTTGATAATTACGAAGCAAAATTTAACATGGGGTAACTATACTGACTTTCTTCCAACCTAATTCTATTATCAAATTTTCTTTATCCTTACTTTGAAATGTTACTAATTTTCTTATGTTCTATTTGAGGATCCCAACTTAAAAGGAAGTATTACTTCTTTAAATCTATTCTTATGTTCTTTATACATAATATAGTTTTATATACTTAAATATTAAAATTATTCTTTCCAGAAATTTTTAATTTGCTGCTTAATTCCAAGGTGAAGAAATGTCCAACAATGTTGAAATGTCTTACTAAATTGTGTGACCTAATTCCATATGGAAATGCAATTTTAAACCAGTACAGTTCTCTGCTAGAATATTTTAATACTTTCCTATTTCCAGTGAAAATCTATTTTAAACTACACTTCATGAGTCATCGAGAACTACTACCGAAAGGGACTTAATTCAAAAAGAAAAAATTATATAGATATACAGAATGATGAAACAGGAAGGAAATACAGAATACATCTGGTCCAATCCACTTATTTAAAGGAGAAGAAACTTAAAACCAGACAGGTTAAGTTCTCAAAGGTTTATTCAATAAGACAATGTCATAGCTAAGACTGGATAAAAGTTATCCTACTTACTGATCATTTTTCATGAGCAGTGTTTGATATACTTGATACAGGGTTTTGCAAGTGATAGGGACACAGATATTTTATCAACTTATTTACTGCCATGACTTAGGCTTAGGGATTGTCTCTGTGTTGTTTTACTGCAAACAATATTTTTTGATAGAAGATGCAATTTCTATTCTCTACTCTTCATAGTCCCTAAATCACATAATACCATAGCTATGAAAGGTGCCACTTAATCTTTGAAATTCCCTTGAATCATTAGTGAAATGGTATTATAATGTGTTTTCTTTAGAATAAGAAAACTCTGAACGAAACAATATTTTCAAGTCCCTTGCAAGTTTTAAACTTGCAAGTGAGACCTTTCTGAATTTACATGGAAGATATGTCTCTTGGTGTAGAAAGTAATTCCTTTGCATTATTCACAAGAGAATTATAAAGATTTATGGAAAGCACAAATGACCTTCCTTTAATTCTTACCAGGATTTCCAGATGGCTCTGCTGTAGAAAACTGTTCTACTGAGAGAAAAAAAGAAAAAAAATTTGCTTGAAATAACAAAGTAAAGTTGTGGGATTGGACATAAAAGAGAAATCCAACACACTCTGAATTTAATCTAAAAGTGAAAATAAAGGTTTGAAATAAAAAAGATGGGAGAGTTACAGAGAGCGGAAAAGGCAGTTGTCAAGCATATAACCAAACTGTATCAAGGCTAAATCCCAAATGGGAAAAACACTTGAAAAATCAATAAATCTAAAGGTAAGATGACATAAGAATTCTTGGGGAGGTGTGTAACACACTAGACCTCACACTGCTTCTTACTAGCTCTTTATTTGTTTCATAATAGTCTTTGATTTGGTTAGATGAATGAGACTTAGCAATTTTTTGGCTGGTGAAGAACTGTGCACTGTTACAATGAAGAGGAATATGAGTAAAAGGAATTTAGAAGAACTCATTATTTATCAACATTTTAGCATTTGTCTCCTGTCTTTACTTACCTGTTCTATCATCAGCTGGAAAACATTATCTGCTTTTAAAGGACTTACACACCTATCTCAGTCCTGCCTAGATATTTTCTCTATCTTGTGGTCAATTCAATATAATATAACATTATCACAGGAGTGAAATCTCATCATATTTGCCAGTTCCAGTTACATCCCAAGGGTAGGAGATTATTCAAGGCCAAGGTCATTGAGGATCATTTTTAGAATTCTGTTCATCAAAACAGGGAAGAGCTCTACTTTAGCCCAGATAGATAAGCTTTCATTCAATGCAAAAAGGAGGCCACCCGTCATTTTTAGTGTATGTTGACTGTTACATTTAATAGATAACATAATAAGAATAAGGAGACTTTGGACAGCATTTTTCCTCAGACACTTTCAGATTTTCCCCTCATGGGAAGACTTAGGCAAGTCCTATTATATCTACTTTTCCAGAGGTAGAAACGGAGCACAGAGATTTTAAGTAAACTCTCCTGAAGTTCCACTAGTGGAAAATTCTCAATTCAAGGGAAGGTCTGATTCTAAACACATTATGCTTTACTTTACACATAATTATTTATTGTAGATAATTTGCTTTACCAGACTCATCAAGCATGCTTGCTTTCACTATCGACAGAGTGAGTGTCTTCTGTGGTGTGATGTGCAATATAACTACATGAGCTGGAAATAATGAAAATATTAAAGTAAGGGTAGTACCCAATATGAGGTCAGTGTTGTTTCCCTGCCTCTCTGAGGCAATGACAGTGTTGAATATTAGAGATGAGAATCCAGGGAAAGAACTCCTAATTCAGGACTCTCCATCATCAACTGACCCACTTCTCTTTAGGAGGTTCGCCAACAGCTTGAGTTGTGGAAATCAGGCTTCCCCCTCTGCTAAATGTCTGGAAGCCTATTCTGACCTACTTCGGTTTCCAAATAGCCTTTCCTGGTGCCATAAAGCAGTTACATTCAGGAGAGAAAAACACTATTCCTTACACTCCCTTGGCCTGTTGACTGCCAGATCTGTTCCGTTCCCCAAGAACTGCACCAGTTCTTTTCTTCTGTTTAAGGTAGCTGCCTGTTATAATGTAGCTTGATTATCCAGAGAGCTAAGTAAATGAGGTATCATTAGATGCAGATCCAGAGGGACACTGAAAGCACTTAAGACATCATAACCCCTTCTTCAGGACGACATTTTCAACAGATATTTTACCTCTGGAATTTTTTCTGCAAAGTTAAAGAAACATACAACTTTACTAACTAGTTGGTCATAATATATTGCTTGCAAAATTTGTGCAAGGAATCTCAATGATGGTCTCTGGGAGAATTACGCTAAAACAGGATTTAGACTTACTGGTTTCTGCATTGTTGATTTTTGACGTTGCTCTTCTGAGAAAGAATACTTCATAAAGTATGTACTTTAGCCTCTATGGCCTGGGAACTTCTCACATATTCTGAGTGTGATTACATATTACATAGCACCCCTTTTTAACAGTTCAAGTGCCAAAGCAAAGAGCTCTATAGGAATTAATTATTATAGTAGTTTCAAAAGGAAAGCTAACCACATCTAATAATAGCACATGTCAAATGTAAAGCACAATTAAAAAAAATATATAAGTATACTTATATGACAGAGAAAGAGAATGGAAAGCAGATAATAGATGACAGATAACAGATTTGTTAACTTTCTGGTATTTCAGCTTTCTAAAATTCTTAAATTTGGCATTGTAAAACAATTTAAAGATATTTTCCTTCAATTTTGACATTTGGATAAGTGAAGTAAGGTTCAGTTCAGTTCAGTCACTCAGTTGTGTCCAACTGTTTGCGACCCCATGAACCGCAGCATGCCAGGCCTCCCTGTCCATCACCAACTCCCAGAGTTTACCCAAATCATGTCCACTGAGTCAGTGATGCCATCCAACCATCTCATCCTCTGTCGTCCCCTTCTCCTCCAGCCTTCAATCCTTCCCAGCATCAGGATCTTTTCAAATGAATCAGCACTTTGCATCAGGTGACCAAAATATTGGAGTTTCAGCTTCAACATCAGGCCTTCCAATGAACACCTATGACTGATATCCTTTAAGATGGACTGGTTGGATCTCCCTGCAGTACAATGGACTCTCAAGAGCCTTCTCCAACACCACAGTTCGGGAGGTGGGAGGGGGGATTGGGATGGGGAATATGTGTAAATCTATGGCTGATTCATATCAATGTATGACAAAACCCACTGAAATGTTGTGAAGTAATTAGCCTCCAACTAATAATAAAAAAAAATAAATAAATTAAAAAAAAAAAAAAAAAAAAGCATCAATTCTTCAGCACTCAGCTTTTCTTATAGCCCACCTCTCACATCCATACATGACTACTGGAAAAACCATAGCCTTGACTAGATGGACTTTGTTGGTAAAGTAATATCTCTGCTTTTTAATATGCTGTCTAGGTTGGTCATAACTTTCCTTCCAAGAAGTAAGTGTCGTTTTTCATGGCTGCAATCACCATCTGCAGTCATTTTGGAGCCCAGAAAAATAAAGTCAGCCACTGTGTCCACTGTTTCCCCATCTATTTGCCATGAAGTGATGGGATCAGATGCCATGATCTTAGTTTTCTGAATGTTGAGCTTTAAGCCAACTTTTTCACTCTCCTCTTTCACTTTCATCAAGAGGCTGTTTAGTTCTTCACTTTCTGCCATAAGGGTGGTGTCATCTGAATATCTGAGGTTATTGATATTTCTCCCGGCAATCTTGATTCCAGCTTGTGCTTCCTCCAGCCCAGCATTTCTCATGATGTACTCTGCATTTAAGTTAAATAAGCAGGGTGACAATACACAGCCTTGACGTACTCCTTTTCCTATTTGGAACCAGTCTGTTGTTCCATGTCCAGTTCTATCTGTTGCTTCCTGACAAGCATACAGGTTTCTCAAGAGGCAGGTCAGGTGGTCTGCTGTTCCCATCTATTGAAGAATTTTGCACAGTTTATCATGATCCACACAGTCAAAGGTTTGGCATAGTCAATAAAGCAGACATAGATGTTTTTCTGGAACTCTCTTGCTTTTTCAATGATCCAGAGGATCTTGGCAATTTGTTCTCTGGTTCCTCTGGCTTTTCTAAAACCAGTTTGAATATCTGGAAGTTCACAGTTCACGTATTGCTGAAGCCTGGCTTGGAGAATTTTGAGGATTACTTTACTAGCATGTGAAATGAGTGCAATTGTGTGGGAGTTGACATTCTTTGGGATTGGAGTGAAAACTGACCTTTTCCAGTCCTGTGGTCACTGCTGAGTTTTCCAAATTTGCTGTGCATATTGAGCGCAGTACTTTCACAGCATCATCTTTTAGGATCTGAAATAGCTTAACTGGAATTCCATCACCTCCACTAGCTTTGTTCGTAGTGATGCTTCCTAAGACCCACTTGACTTCACATTCCAGGATGTCTGGCTCTAGGTGATCACACCATCATGATTATCTGGGTCATGAAGATATTTTTGGTACAGTTTTTCTGTGTATTCTTGCCACCTCTTCTTAATATCTTCTTCTGTTAGATCCATACCATTTTTGTCCTTTATTGAGCCCATCTTTAAACGAAATGTTCCCTTAGTATCTCTGATTTTCTTGAAGAGATCTCTAGTCTTTCCCATTCTATTGTTTTCCTCTATTTCTTTGCAATGATCCCTGAGGAAAGCTTTCTTATCTCTCCTTGCTATTCTTTGGAACTTTGCATTCAAATGGGTATATCTTTCCTTTGCTTTTTGCTTCCTTTCTTTTCACAGCTATTTGTAAGGCCTCTCAGACAGTCACTTTGTTTTTTTGGTTTTTTTTTCATTTCTTTTTCTGGGGGATGGTCTTCATTCCTGTCTCCTGTACAATGTCATGAACCTCCGTCCATAGTTCATCAGGCACTCTATCAGATCTAGTCCCTTAAATATATTTCTCACTTCCACTGTATAGTCATAAGGGATTTGACTTAGGTCATACTTGAACGATCTAGTGGTTTAATCCACTTTCTTCAATTTAAGTCTGTATGTGGCAACAAGGAGTTCATGATCTGAGCCACAGTCAGCTCCCGGTCTTGTTTTTGCTGACTGTATAGAGCTTCTCCATCTCTGGCTGCAAAGGATATAATCAATCTGATTTCGGTGTCGACCATCTGGTCATGTCCATGTATAGAATATTCTCTTGTGTTGTTGGAAGAGGGTATTTGCTATGGCCAGTGCATTCTCTTGGCAGAACTCTATTCGTCTTTGCCCTGCTTCATTCTGTACCCCAAGGCCAAATTTTCCTGTTCCTCCAGGTGTTTCTTGACTTCCTACTTTTGCATTCCAGTCCCCTATAATGAAAAGGACATCTTTTGGGGGTGTTAGTTCTAGAACGTCTTGTAGGTCTTCATAGAACCATTCAACTTTAGCTTCTTCAGTGTTACTGGTCAGGGCATAGACTTGGATTTCCGTGATATTGAATGGTTTTCCCTGGAAACGAATAGAGATCATTCTTTCGTTTTTGAGATTGCGTCCAAGTACTGCATTTCATTGGACCTTGCTTCTGTCACCGGTCCCATCCACAACTGGGTATTGTTTTTGCTTTGGCTCCATCCCTTCATTCTTTCTGGAGTTATTTCTCCACTGATCTCCAGGAACATATTGGGCACCTACTGACCTGGGGAGTTCATCTTTCAGTGTCCTATCTTTTTGCCTTTTCATACTGTTCATGGGGTTCTCAAGGCAAGAATACTGAAGTAGATACTTAGATGAACTGATTTGGTAGAGTATTTCTTCCAGGAGTGACTGAGAGCACACATGCTTTGCTTATGTAAGCACCATATTTGAACCCAAGTTTCTAGACTCACCTCATATAAAACTAAATATTCTAATAAAAAAAATTTCCAACTGTTTAGAACGTACTGAATTTAAAAATAATAAGAGTTCCCACTTCTGGGCATACACACCAAGGAAACCAGATCTGAAAGAGACACGTGCACCCCAATGTTCATCGCAGCACTGTTTATAATAGCCAGGACATGGAAGCAACCTAGATGCCCATCAGCAGATGAATGGATAAGGAAGCTGTGGTACATATACATTATGGAATATTATTCAGGCATTAAAAAGAATTCATTTGAATCAATTCTAATGAGATGGATTAAACTGGAGCCCATTATACAGAGTGAAGTAAGCCAGAAAGATAAAGACCAATGCAGTATACTAACACATATATATGGAATTTAGAAAGATGGTAACGATAACCCTATATGAAAGACAGAAAAAGAGACACAGATGTACAGAACAGACTTTTGGACTCTATGGGAGAAGGCGAGGGTGGGATGTTCTGAGAGAACAGCATTGAAACAAGTATACTATCAAGGGTGAAACAGATTGCCAGCCCAGGTTGGATGTATGAAACAAGTGCTCAGGGCTGGTGCACTGGGAAGACCCAGAGGGATGGGATGGAGAGGGAGGCGGGAGGGGGGATCAGGATGGGGAACACATGTAAATCCATGGCTGATTCATGTCAGTGTATGGCAAAAACCACTACAATATTGTAAAGTAACTAGCCTCCAACTAATAAAAATAAATGGAAAAAAAATAATAAGAGTTATAACTGGTATCATAGAACAAATACATACCCAGAGTTTTTTTATTCAAGGAATACTTACAGGATTTTTGACCATTTTATTTTCCAAAGAAGCCACAGATGGGTGTGTATTTATTAAAACCTGGTAGGTTAATATATCATATGAGTGCATGTTTTATTTTTAACTTCCATTTATGCATATATCAACATTGTAAGCATACAATTCTGTATTATTACTGATTAATATTAGCAGGAAGACATTTGTTAAGGTTTATTAGAAAAGGGTAATAGTAGCTCAGCAAATTTTACTCTAAAGTTTGCAACTGAAGATTTTAATTTAGTTCCTAAACCAGCTAAAGTGCTGGTTTCCCTTAAGTTTTCATAAAGCAAAGAAAAAAAATTAGTTATGATAACAATATTGGATTTTATGATAACAATACTGGATTTTATTCAAAATAAAGATGATTTATTTTGTTGACATTAACATACACAAAAATATTAATTCTAGAAATTTATTAAAGACATTATTACTACTTTTGTAGATGTACATATGCAATCTTTTTCAGAGCACTTATTGCAGTTAAATATATTGTTTTCTCCAGCTTTAATATTGAACCACTAATTGCCTTACTTGGTGCCTGTCAAATAACATGGCACACTTAGTTTTTGCATGTTTTTAATTTTGGTTATGTGAATGAGACCAATGAGAAAGTTTGATACTCATTTGGCCTTTTAGAAATACAAAAGAAATATTTTCCCTGGAAAATGGTTTCTTGGAAAATTGATGTTGAAAAAATTTTATTAATTTTAAAAACATATTAAGTAGCATATATTTTCCTGCCTTTTAAAACATAATGCATGCCTTCTAACAACAACAACAACAAATTCACTTGAAACCATGAAAACCTTCTTTAACCATGTGTTAAAGAAGGTGTTACCCTCTTTAATAATGGTATTATATCTTTTATAATGAAAAGTCAGTAGAGTAGATAGACAGTGTCTCTGGTTACAGATTTACTCCCAGGTAGATGTGTGATCTTACACAAGTTATTTAAAATGTCAAGAAATCAACTCCTTACTTGCAAAGTCAGATGAACTAAACAGAATCTCAAAGGGTTCTGATATCACTAGGATCAGCAAAACTATGCTGGTATAATGGGGGAAAAAAATAAAATCAGTTACTTTTTTACACTCAAAAAAATTCTTCTGAAGATCCAGGCAACCCTCTGTGGCCACTGTCCTTCATGCACTTATTTAGCGACTGCTAAGCACGAAGTAACTAAGTAACTGCTAAGCAGCTAATAAGGCGGCTGTTACTACATGATCTAGAAATGTGTGGGTTTCTTGGATGCTCAAGAAAATACAGGACAATTGTTCATAAGCAAGTATAGGCTTTGGAACTGACAAAGATTGTCCCTTAACTGAACTCTAGAAAGATACCTCTGAGACCACTTTTAAACAAATGCTGTCCTTGGTCCTTGTCCTCAAGAGCTCAGTTGTAGCAAGAATCTAGCGGAGTCAGTTTAATGAGAATCTCCCATCCTCAATAACTGATCAAATTCTTCATCCCTCACTACTATAGACTGAATATTTATGTCCCCTTAAAATTTCTATGTTGGAATCTGCTGGCTCCTAATTGGCTTCAAAGGGACAGTATTAGGAGATGGAACCTTTGGGAAGTGAGTAGGTAATAATGGAGAAGTGATCAGAAGTGGGGTTAGCACTCAGACTTCAGAGAAATCTCTTACTCCTCCCACCACGATGAAGTTACAGCAAGAGAGGGCCTTCTATGAAACAGAGAGCAGAAGCTGTCAGATGCTGAATCTGTGAGCTCCAAGAATTAGGAGCAAAAAGCCTTCAGAACTGTGAGAAATAAATTGCTTTTGTTCATAAGCTACTCACAATAAAGGACAGAAATGGTATGGACCTAACAGAAGCAGAAGATATTAAGAAGAGGTGGCAAGAATACACAGAAGAACTATATAAAAAAGATATTCATGACCCAGATAATCACAATGGTGTGTGATCACTCACCTAGAGCCAGACATCATGGAATGCAAAGTCAGCTGGGCCTTAGGAAGCATCACTATGAAGAAAGCTAGCGGAGGTTATGGAATTCCAGATGAGCTACTTAAAATCCTAAAAGATGATGTTTTTAAGGTGCTGAACTCAATATGCCAGCAAAATTGGAAAATTCAGAAGTGGCCACAGGACTGGAAAAGTCAGTTTTCAATCCAATCCCAAAGAAAGAAATACCAAAGAATGTTCAAACTACTGCACAACTGTACTCATTTCACATGCTAGCAAAGTAATGCTCAAAATTCTCCAAGCTAAACTTCAACAGTGTGTGAACTGAGAATTTTCAGATATGCAAGCTGGATTTAGAAAAGGCAGAGGAACCAGAGATCAAATTGCCAACATTTGTTGGATCATAGAAAGAGCAAGAGGGTTCCAGAAAAACATCTATTTCTGTTTCACTAACTGTGCTAATGCCTTTGAGTGGATCACAACAAACTGTGGAAAATTCTTAAAGAGATGGGAATACCAGACCACCTTACCTGCTTCCTGAGAAATCTATACTCAGGTCAATAAACAAGAGTTAGAACTGGATATGGAACAATGGACTGGTTCCAATTTGGGAAAGCAGTACATCGAGGCCGTATACTGTCACCCTTCTTATTTAACTTATATGCAGAGTACATCATGTGAAATGCCAGGCTGTATGAAGCACAAACTGGAATCAAGACTTCTGGTAGAAATATCAATAATCTCAGATATGCAGATGATAGCATACTTATGGCAGAAAGTGAAGAGGAACTAAACAGCCTCTTGATGAAAGTGAAAGAGAAGAGTAAAATAGCTGGTTTAAAACTCCATATTAAAAAAAAAAAAAAAGATCATGGCATCAGTCCCATCATGTCATGGCAAAGAGATGAGGAAACAATGGAAACAGTGACAGACTTTATTTTCTTGGGCTCCAAAATCACTGTAGATGGTGTCTGTAGCCATGAAATTAAAGAATTGTTTCTTCTTGGAAGTAAAGCTATGACCAACCTAAGTAGCATGCAGAAACATGACTTTGCCAATTAAGGTCTATTTAGTCAAAGCTATGGTTTTTCCAGTGGTCACGTATGTATGTGAGAGTCTGGACCATAAAGAAGGCTGAGCGCCAAAGAATTGATGCTTTTGAACTGTGGTTTTGGAGAAGACTATTTAGAGCCTCTTGGACTACAAGGAGATCAAACCAGTCAATCCTAGAGGAAACTAATCCTGAATATTCATTGGAAGGACTGATGCTGAAGCTCAAGCTCCAATACTTTGGCCAGGTGATGTGAAGAGCTGTCTCATTAGAAAAGACCCTGATGCTGGGAAAGACTGAAGGCAGGAGGAGAAGGGGACCACAGGGGATGAGATGGTTGGATGGCATCACCGACTCAGTGGACATGAGTTTGAACAAGCTCAGGAAGATGGTAGAGGACAGGGAAAACTGGAATGCTGAAGTCCATGGTTTTGCAAAGAGTCAGCCATGGCTGAGTGACTGAACACAATAATAAGTGACTCATTCTATGACATTTTGTTGTAGTAGTACAAACAGACTAATTCCCCCAGGTAACACTTGATCACCTTTTCTTGACTTCTGCAAAACTTCTTTTAGGTCAGTTTGGCAAGAATTTGTCTATCTTTTTAGCAATTTTCTATCCACTGACCTTCCACCACCACCAGCCCTGCTCCTTAACTCTAAGTCCCCACTTTTTCATGTTGAACTTGAAACTCTTCCTAGTTACATTCTGAGATCTTTTTTTTTTTTTTTCCTCCATTGTAATAAGACTCGAATAAGATCTGTTTTTACCACTTCTACAATTGTCCAGCTTTGGTTTCCTGTAAAAGATGGAAGTGATGTGTGATTCTTTCCCATACATTTCTTTGGTCACAGCTTGTCACATAGCCATGCTTATTCAAAGAGGCATGTGGAAGCAAGATGAGAAGCACTGGAAATCTCTGTGAGAACTGATTATGTCTATTGTATTTCTTTGTGCTGTAACTTCCTAAAATTCCATTATGTTTTGAAATTTCCAAGGGAAAAAGTATCAGGGGCAGGGGGAGGGATAACAACTTTACCAATAATAAAAAGCACTTTAAACATATAAAAATACCTTTTCTCAATATATAGTCACAAAAACATTCATGTTTTAGTTATTCCTGATAGATATCATCCCTGTATCACCAATGAACAAATTAAGGCACAGATTAATGAAATACAATGATTAAAAATCATCTAAAACAGACTCCTGCTTGGAGGCAAAAAATGTCTAGCATCTAAATTCCTATATTCTCATCCAAAATTCTTTTCTACTATACTATGTCAAATTGTAAATGTGACTGGAAAATGCCACCAGAAATCACCATCAAGGAAAACCAGCTTGAAAGAACATCCTAGTATTTGACTGAAAACAAGTAGTTCCAGTTCTTTTTATTAAGATATGTGTTTCCCAAAACAGAAGTTCTAATTCATTCTCTATTTGTTTCCTTTATGAGGTTCAAGACAGGGTAAGAAAGTGTTAGCTTCCTCCATCGTACCCAACTCACATACAGGTGTGCTCAGTCAGTCAGTCCAACTCTTTGACCCCATGGAGTGCAGCTCACCAGACTGCTCTGTCCACAGGATTTTTCCAGCCAGAATACTGATTGGAGTGGGTTGCCTTTTCCTCCTCAATAAGATATTCCTAACTCAGGGATTGAACCCACGTCTCCTGCGTCTCCTACATTGGAAAGTGGATTCTTTACCATTTCACCACCTGGAGAGAAAAACCCCAAGTGCATGTCCCCATCAAAATTTGTTTTTTCCAGGAACTACTCACAATGTCACAAAGGAACCGTGTACCAATTTGTGATCATGTGTGAAGCACCCCTAGGTAACAGTATCTTATAAAATATTGAAATATACAGACTCATAGAGAACATCTAAAGTTCTCATTTGTAGATAAGACACCTGAGTCTAAAGAAAAACCATCTGTTTTTCCATTGCTACTAAGCTATATTATTTGCTATTTGAAGTGTGCATGCTAAGTCACTTCAGTTACAACCAACTCTTTGTGACTCTATGGATGTTGGCCCACCAGGCTCCTCTGTCCATAGGATTCTCCAGGCAAGAATACTGGAATAGGTTGCTGTGTCCTCTCCCAGGGGATCTTCCCAACCCAAGGACTGAATCAGTGACCCTCATGTCCTCTGCATTGACAGGAGGACTCTTCACCACTAGTGCCACCTAGGAAGCCCGTATTACTTGTTGTATTAGGTATAATTGAAGAAGGTATAAGCAACCTACTTGGGGAGTTTATTTTGGAGTCCTTCCAATAAGAGAATTCATATAGCTTGATTTTAAAAAGTAACCACATTGCCACTAATCTTCCCTATACCTTATATGTTCCTTATTTCCTCCAGTTATCAGAGAAGAACAAATACTATTACAAAGTTCCCCTGATGGTAGGCCTAGGTAAGCTTCACTTGCTTATGAGAGAAAGCACAAATTTTGCATTCTGTTTGCCACATACTTCTGCATATTCATCAACAATCCCACAACCCATATGACAACCAGAGTGATGCCATTCCTCTTTGTACACACGATGGTATTTCATAACTCTACTGAGTGACTGAGCACACAAAAATACACCCTTTTGCAATTGCTCACCTTTATCCAATTTCCCTTTCTTCCAGTCCTTCCAAGTTCTATCATTCTCCTCCCTCCATTTCAAATGGTGTCTCTTCAGGAAAGACACTCTTATCTTCCTTAGGAGAGGTCTGTATGTGATTGCAAATTACTTTTCATATCACTATGAAAGTATTTATCAAACTCTTGTGCAATTTTTCTCTGTTTCACCCAACAGATCCTTTGAAAGCACGCACCACATTTCACACATTTTCTTTTCTCAGAGATACCAGAATCTCTGGGGCTTCTCTGGTGGCTCATTGGTAAAGAATCTGCCTGCCATGCAGGAGACATGGGTTCAAACCCTGGGTCAGGAAGACCCCTGGGGAGTAGGAAATGGTAACCCACTCCAGTGTTCTTGCCTGGAGAATCCCATGGACAGAGGAGCCTCATGGGCTAGAGTCCATAGGGTTGCAAAGAGTCAGACACAGCTTAGCAACTGAGCATGCACCCACGCACAGAGTCTCTGACTTCTAATAGCTGTCTAAGAAAACTTGTGGAAGAGTAAAAATATTAATGAATAAAAATGACTTTCACAGGACTCCCCTGGTGGTCCAGTGGTTAAAAGTCCCTGTTTCCACTGCAGGGAGCACAGGTTCAATTCCCGTTGGAACAAAGATCCTGTATGCCATGTGGTATGCACCCCCCCCCCCCAAAAAAAAAGCTTAAAATAAAGCTAAAAATGACTTTCACAGACACAACAATTTACAGATCTCAAGTACTTTTCCTATTGTGTTGTACCTACCCTTCACCATATAATGTCCATCTATATATATAATTCTTAGACAGAGGGTTCACCATATTCAAGCACTATCTCTAAAGAAAACTGCTAGCAACTGGGCAATGGGCAACACTGAACAAACTCTTGACACAGCTGTGACTCCTAGTAACTCATACAGTTGTGTATCTCTCTACTTCCAAATGGCATGACCACAGCTACACAGCAGTACTTTAAACAAACAGCTAGTCACATTTTCTCAAACAGTAGAAAACAAGGATTTCAAGGCTACACACCAATTTCCCTTTGTAAGGTGTTTCACTCATTATGTTCACTGACCTTATTTCCACTGTGTTAGTTTATATTGCTCTCTGCTTGAGGAGTTTAATGAGTGTGTGAATTCCACTGGGTATTCTGATTACAATACCCCTGCATATGTGCACTTCTTTATGAGAAAACACATTACCGTGAATCCAAAAAAAGGTGTTTTTTGGCTCTTCCATCTGAATTTATACTTTCCTTCAATCATGGGTTTCTCAACCCAAATTATAATATTTGTGACAAATAAGCTGGTGTGTCAAGAATAAATTCATGTGTTCTATTTCGGCCCAGCAAGAAGCAGAAAGAACATGAGATTTTTGAGTGAAACGACTAGTTCCACCTCCACTACTTGCATTTTGCTTGACACTGGGGAAGTCTCTAACCACACTTAGCCTCAAGTTCTTCTTCTGCTAAATGTGGATACTAATTAGATACAGATTCTGTCAGAACCAAGAGAGGGGACAGATGTAAATGTGCCTTTTTATATTCAAGGATGTATATGAATTTCACAGTACAACATTATATATGCACATTGTCATTGGTTTTTGCTAAATCCTATTCAGGTATTGACCTGCTGCCTCTTAATGCAGTCAAGGAATATAATTAAGCATATCTGACATCTAGTTCTGGCTCTTTAGTCAGGAGCATTAATGGGTGACATTGGGCAGCTTGCAGTAACCTTAACCAAATCTGGCTCCTACCTTGGGTATTAACAGACTTCTGAGAACTAGCCCTGTTTTGGAGCTACTGCATAAGAGTACATCACCACCTGTCAAGATAATTCTTTCTCTTTTGTATCTTTCTACCTTCCATGACTCAAATGCCAACGCAATTTTTGCCTCTAGCTGGAATCTACTCTTTGTTATTCATTCTAAAGAATGTCAATAACCCTATTATATGGCAGACAGTAAGAAAAAAATTCAAATAAAGTGCTGACCCAATTAGAAACTAGAAATCAAGCAATCTGCCATCTAATAGAAGGATAAGTTTTTATGTGCTGTCCTAAGTCGCTGCGACCCTGTGGACTGTAGCTGCCAGGCTCCTCTGTCCATGGGACTTCTAGGCAAGATTACTGGAGTGGGTTACCCTTTCCTTCTTCAGGGCATCTTCCTGACCCAGGGATTGAACCCACCTCTCTTATGTTTCCTGCAGTGGCAGGCAGATTCTTTACCAATAGTGCCACCTTTATGTACTGGACATCCCTAAATTTGTATCATGTATCAGAAATCTTCTGTTGGAATTCAAGAGCCAAAACATTCAACTGACTATATGACACTACAAATGAAAGTTATCAAATATAAAATGCAAACTTCAGGTTTTTGTCCAGTGTGTAAGAAGTTTAGAAATCACCATTCTAGCCTAACAAAATGTAAAAAGCCAGACAAACTGAAAAATCAGCAGTTCTTTTTTAGATGTGTCAGAGAAGTGAGGTCACAGGCACACCACTACACAAAAAGGTGTAGACCACATGACTGGGAGTTGTTAAAACAGTTTCTTTCTCAGGGTTCAGAAATTCCCAACGCTGGACATCTCTTACTCTTACTGAGGGCACATGCATTTCTCTCGGGTGTTTTTTCAGTTCCCAATAATTCAGCATTCACGACCAGTCTCTTGATGCTGGAGTTTCTCCACTTCTCTCATGGACTTTTGTACAGGACAGTAAACAATCCCATTCTAGCTTTCTCTGTTATGGTCTTACCTCTAAATCTATAGAAAACACACATTTCTTGACTCAGCAAATCCTGGAGGAACTTGCCCATCTCAATTAAGCTTACATTTTGCTTTCATGTGTTCCCAGTGGCTGTCAAGTCCCAGTCTGTGGGGACCCAACGTTCAGGAGAACACATCAAGTTCTCTGAAACAAAGAGGTGATGCAGAGAACTTTAAACTCTGGAAAACTTGACTAAAAATGTAATAATAATCATTGATATCTGCTCAATCATCATTTCAAATAAGGGGTGCAAAATTTTGAATACATTTATCTTGGAGTGTTGTAACTCATACCAGAGTTTGAGTGAAACTAGCTTATCAATAGTCTTTTTCCCTTTTTAAAAATTTCACTTACCTTTGATGTGTCATCAATTTGAAGACACATAACAATGATTATAATCTATTTTAGTAAAAGTTGGACATGCATTTTGCGATAAAATTTCCCTAAAATTACATATTCTTCTCTTTATGCTGTTTTGCCTTGCAAGAGTAAATGCATGTATTCAGTTGCAAAAATGGTAGTTTTGTTAGAGGAAAAGCCGTGATTCCTAGAGACTGTGATAGCATAGCTATCATCTATAGCCTTCAGTAGATTGCCTCTCAAGTCTCTTGATTTAAATACCTGCAGCACTGTAGAAAACTACTCTTGTGAGCAGGAACAGGGCTTCCTGAACAGATGGACATATGGATATGAGTGAAGATATTCAAGAGATCACTGATAAGCATGGAACAAATTTGTATGTATTTGAACGTATTTACTGAAAAGTAAATAAGAATCCAGATGGAATATTATTTTGCTGGAAATGATATGTAATTAAGAATATGTGCATGCATGCTAAATTGCTTCAGTCATGTCCAACTCTTTACAACCCTATGGACTGTAGCCCACTATGCTCCTCTGTCCATGGGATTCTCCAGGCAAGAATTCTGGAGTGGGGATCCATGCCCTCCTCCAGGGGATCTTCCTGACCCGAGGATCCAAATGGGGTATCTTGTGTCTCATGGCAGACAGGTTCTTTACCACTAGTGCCACTTGGGAAGCCCCGATTAAGAACATGGTCACTATTAAAATACTTCTCAATATGCATTTATTTCATCTAATATATATGTGGGCATAAAAATTAAAAGGATGAAATCATATATTAAGCTTTACAGTAAAATATTACTTAAACTTCTCATTAACTACAAAAAGAAAAAAGATGTGAACAATACAGTTCCTTAGGACATCCTTTCTCCTGTTATGTAGCTAGTCACAAGGGCCAGTAATTAAACCCAGGGAACAACAGCATGACTACCATAAAATGACTTGCTCCCAGTGGGTAGGGAACTGATTTGTTGCAACTAGCCACAATGTTTGCTGTTTCTTTTAGAAAGTGTTAGGCTTTTAATACGAGCTCTTCATTTGTGATGCAAACCCACTGTTATGAATAGCGTCCATCTGCGCCCACTGGGACTTGCAGACAAGGGAAAACAATGCAAATGTGCTACCTGTGTTGCCTGCCACGCTGTGGGTAATAAATTCCTTTGTCTCTGATCCAGAGGTCTTACATTGTCTCTCAGAAAATTTTTAGCTTAAGAAGTAGGGTAAAAACCTCAGACACTTTATAGTTCTAGATATATTCCTTAAGCAAGTTGAACAAAAGGTTATTTTCAGATTGAAATTGAAGTCTTTGAGTTTACTTTTCAGATAAATTCACACAAACAAAAATTGTTATATAAAGTTTAAGCAATGTGTTAGCTTCCTACAACTGCTGTGACTAATTACCACAAACATACAGTGGCTAAAAGAACATAAATTATAGTTCAGTAAGTCAGATGTCCAAAATTAGTCTCTCTAGGCTAAGGTCAAATCACTGGCAGCTTGGAGACTCTTGAAGAGGCTTATTTTTTTGTCCTTTCTGTTTTCTGGTACCAGTCCTGATCCTTGGGCCATGGCCCTTCTTTAGCATTGAATCATTCCAACCCCTGTTTCAGTAGCCATATTTCCTTCTTCTCACGTTGACTCTCTGCTTTTCCATTAAAAGGACCCACTGGACTTACCCTGGATAATCCAGAATAATCTTTCCATCTCAACATCCATAACTTATTCACATTTGCTAAGACCCTTTGGCATGTATGACATCTTCTCAGGTTCTGGCAATTAGGACATAGACACAGATAATTTTGTTCAGTTAGTTCAGTCACTCAGTTGTGTCTGACTCTTTGCAACCTGATGGACTGCACACCCTGGGCTTCCTTGTCGATCACCAAGTCCCAGAGCTTGTTCAAAGTCATGTCCATCAAGTTGGTAATGCCATCCAACCATCTCACCCCTCTGTTGTCCCCTTCTTTTCCTGCATTCAATCTTCCCAGCATCAGGGTTTTTCCAAGGATTCAGTTCTGCACATCAGGTGGCCAAGGTATTGAAGTTTCACCTTCAGCATCAGGCCTTGCAATGAATATTCAGGACTGATTTCCTTTAGGATGGACTGATTTGATCTCCTTGCTGTCCAAGGGACTCTCAAGAGTCTTCTCCAACATCACAGTTCAAACCATCAATTCTTTGGTGCTCGGCTTTCCTTATGGTCGAATTCTCACAGCTGATAAAGCTGTAGCTTTGACTATGGCCCTTTTTCAGCAAAGTAATGTCTCTGCTTTTTAACACACTTTCCAGATTTGTCATAGCTTTTCTCCCAAGGAGCTATGGTGTGATCACTTACCTTGAGTCAGACATCTTGGAATGCAAAGTCAAGTGTGTCTTAGGAAGCATCACTACGAACAAAGCCAGTGGAGGTGATGGAATTCCAGATGAGTTATCTCAAATCCTAAGAGATAATGCTGTCAAGGTCCTGAACTCAATATGCCAGTAAAATTGGAAAACTCAGAAGTGGCCACAGACTGGAAAAATCAGTTTTCATTTCAATCCCAAAGAAAGACGATGCCAAAGAATGTTCAAACTACCTCACAATTGCACTCATCTCACACGCTAGCAAAGTAACGCTTAAAATTCTCCAAGCCAGACTTCAACAGTACATGAACTGTGAACTTACAGATGTTCTAGTTGGATTTACAGAAGGCAGAGAAACCAGACATCAAATTCCCAACATCCATTGGATCATTGCAAAAGCAAGAGAGTTCCAGCAAAACATCTATATTTTCTTTATTGACTACATCAAAGCCTTTGACTGTGTGGATCACAACAAACTGTGGAAAATTCTTAAAGAGATGGGCATACAGACCACCTCAGCTGCCACCTGAGTAATCTGTATGTAGGTCAAGAAGTAATAGTTAGAACCGGACATGGAACAGACTGGATCCAAATCAGGAAAGGAGTACCTCAAGGCTGTATACTGTCACCCTGCTTATTTAACTCATATGCAGAGTACCTCATGCGAAATGCTGGTCTGGATGAAACATAAACTGGAATCACGATTGCAGGGAGAAATATCAATAACCTCAGATATGCAAATGACACCACACTTATGGCAGAAAGCAAAGAACTAGAGAGCCTCTTGATGATAGTGAAAAAGGAGAGAAAAAGTTGCTTTAACTCAACATTCAGAAAACTAAAGATAATGGCATCCTGTCCCATCACTTCATGGCAAATAGACGGAGAAACAATGGAAACAGTGAGAGACTTTATTTTGGGGGCTCCAAAATCACTGCAGATGGTAGCTGCAGCCAAGAAATTAAGAGACACTTGCTCCTTGGAAGGAAAGCTATGACAAACCTAAACAGCATATTAGAAAGCAGAGACAGTACTTTGCTGACAAAGGTCTGTCTAGTCAAAGCTGTGGTTTTTCCAGTAGTCACATATGGATGTGAGAATTGGACTATAAAGAAAGCTGAGCTTCAAATACCTGATGTTTTTGAACTGTGGTGTTGGAGAAGACTCTTGAGAGTTCCTTGGACTGCAAGGAAATCAAACCAGTCAGTCCTAAAGGAAATCAGTCCTGAATATTCTTTGGGAGGACTGATGCTGAAGCTGAAATGCCAATACTTTGGCCACCTGATGTGAAGAACTGACTCCTTGGAAAAGACCCTGATCCTGGGAAAGATTGAAGTCAGCAGGAGAAGGGGACCACAGAGGATGAGATGGTTGGATGGCATCACTGACTCGATGTACAGGAGTTTGAGTAGGCTCTGGGAGTTGGTGATGAACAGGGAAGGCTGATGTGCTGCAGTCCATGGGGTTGCAAGGAGTTGGGCATGACAGAGCAACTGAACTGAACTGAATTTTCTTTGATTCATCGACCTAACATTCCAGGTTCTTATGCAGTATTGCTCTTTACAGCATTGGACTTCACTTCCATTACCAGTCAGATCCACAACTGGGTATTTTTTTTTTTTTTTGGTTTGGCTCCATCTCTTCATTCTTTCTGGAGTTATTTCTCCACTCTTCTCCAGTAGCATTTTGGACACCTACTGACCTGGGGAATTTATCTTTCAATTTCATATCTTTTTGCCTTTTCATACTGTTTATGGGGTTCTCAAGGGAAGTGAGGTGGTTTGCCATTCCCTCCTCCAGTGGACCACATTTTGTCAGAACTCTCCACCATGACCTGTCCATACTGGGTGGCTCTACATGACAGGGACCTTTGAGGGACCATTTTCTAATCCACCAGAAGAGGTTCAAGTATGCTAAGAAGTCTGACAATGGTCCAAAGTTAACCACACAGAGAAAATTTCAAGGGAAATCTTTTGGGGATTCACAGACCTTTCCAGGGAGCCTGAGGATACAAGAACAAGAAATAGAAGTTTATACTCAGGGACTCTTAGTGCATAATTAGGACTTAGCTGCATCATATATAATGCAGCATCATGAAGGCAACTGTGATATTCTACCTAGAGCAGTACAGATATGATAGACTTGCAATCAGAAGTAAAGGATTTGAATTCCATCTACGTTGTTACTTGTGTGTCCTTGATAAGACTATATAATTCATCTTTTGTATCCTAACTGATTTATCTATTGAAAGGAATCGATGCCTCTGATTGAATTTTTATGATGATTACCTGGGTAAAACACATTATTAATTATAATGTTACATAAATATATAATTTGTACCATGATATTTCAATATTACAATTTAGTTTATGAAAACATATTTCTATTATACATTACATTGTTATGGAAAGAAAAATTTATAAATTATCAGTCAATATAAAAATTATAACACATTATTTAATTTAAAAATTATTAAGGCCTCTCTCATGCTCATATTTGTAGTGTGGTAACAGTTTAACAGTTGTTTTCTAAAAAGCTTCTATTCTGAGTTAAAAAAAAATCATTTTCCAAGATATTCAGAATATATTTAGAAGATAGTGAAATAAAGTATTATATATAAATACTATTTGCAGACTACCCCACGTTATAGACTGAATATCTGTGACACCACCCCCTCCAAACCACAGATGCTAAAATCTTAACTCCCAGTGTGATATTAGGAGATGATGTCTTTGGGTAGTGATTAGGTCATGCAAGGACAGCCCTCATGAATGTGATTAGTACTCTTATAAGAGACCCCAGAGAGCTCTCTTGCCCCTTCCATCATGTGATGACTCTACAGAAAGATAGTTATCTATGAACCAGGAGGAAGGTTTCACCAGTCACTGAATCTGCCAGTGCCTTGATCTTGGAGTTCCAGCTCTGGAATGGTGAGAAATAAATTTCTATTGTTTGTAAGCCCCCCAGTCTATGGTATTTTGTTATAACAGCTTGAATGAACTAAGACACCACACTTTTGAATAAAAAATATATTGACCTTTGTCCTCAATGTACATTAATGAGAGAAAGTCACATACATATATTTTTTGAATTTACCTATTACTTTAGAAAATTCAAGGATGTATTCCTCTTTAGCCTCATAATTTACGGTTTTCTAATATCTATCTGGATAATTCTAATACAAGGGAACTCACCACTAAAGGAAACACTTTTTTTTTTTAATTTCAGGTATATCCAATCCAACAATGCAAAGATGATACAACACTGCTAGTAATAACTACTATTGTTCTCTTTAAATACATATTACACATGAAGATCTAATGAAAAATATATTACACATATTATTATTTTTAAAATTCTGAGCAATCCTAATTTTTTTTTAAGCTAAAGAAGTTTCAACTCACAGAAGTTAAGTCGCTATCTCTATATCACCAAACATAGAAAGAAAAGATATATTCTTTTAACTTTTCAGAAAAATGTAAAAAGAAATGTATGAGGAAAGTTTCTTGAGGAGGAGGTTGTATTTTAACGAGGTTCTCAGAGATATAAAGCATTTGATTAGTAAAAAATTGATAGATTTTTGGCAAAGGAACTTAAAGTATATCATATCTTAGAGTTTCTTAGAATAAAAATTATATATGAAAAATATATATGAAGATTTTAAAAATATAAAGTAATTTGAAAAGAGATTTGGTTACACAATTGGGAAAAAGGCATCCTAGTTACATGTAATCACTGAATCTCCACTCTTTAATCGGATATGCTAAGTAAGTATATTTAGGTTCTCTTCCAAAAAGACACACAAAAATTAAAAAGCCAGAGAGCTTTCAATATATTATCCACTTAAAGAAACTTAACAAGGATACCAAACTCATTGAATGAGCTGGACAAAATGGAATATGAACAAAAAGTCATTTTTGTTTCTACCACCACAATTTAATCTTATTCCATTGAATGCAAGAAATTTTCTGAGTGAATACATTAAGATATTATGAAATGTTTGTTCTCAGAAATTAATACCAGCATAGTTATCAATGAAAGTGGTGAACTGGCAAAACTGATCTAGTGGTTGAATATACCACAAATTTAGCGGGATAAATATATTAAAAAACACAATTTCTCTGCATGACAGTTATAGTGATAGGAACCCAGATCAAGATGACAGGACTGGTTGTAAATAATCATCCAAGAGATACTGTGGAAGAAGAATGGGTTGTCCTGACTGACTAGGTGAATAAAGGAAACGAAGAAAATAATTAAATGTGATATCCTGCTCCTAAGGATACTGCTTAAGGAAAAATTATTGACATAAATGGGGAAGTTAAAAAGTATATTGGTTTAAGAATAAAATATCAAATATTGGTATTTAGATTCTGAGATAGCACTCAGACAGCCAAGTGTAAATTTCTTTTTCTAAATTTGGAAATAGAGAAGTAGAGAATTAAAAATGCTGCCATTTACTGAGTGTGTAGTGCATGCCAGCTAAAGAGAGGAAATACGGTTTAGGGAGGATAAAGAAGTTTCTGAAGATCACACAACAAGTAATGTTATCAAATTGAATATCCAGAACTCATCCTTGCTCTATTTCAAAATCTCCTTTTCCCACCAAGTTCAGCAAAAGTAATAAATTAAATGGACTGAAAAGGAAAGTTAATACAGGTTTTAACACAGATAAACATTTTAAGAGTGCATTCTTAAACATATAGTTTGATATTCAGAGAAAAGTTGAATATTCATGATGAAAATAAAATGCAATAAAATAACCAGACTGGTCTTGAACGGCCATTCTTGTAAAATGGTGTCACTCTGAGTTCCAGACATCATTGAATAACACTTGCATTATCCAGGCCTTTCCTAATGATTCAAATTCTTAGGTTTTACAAACAGTCTTCCCCATTGCTTCTAGCAAATTTGTCTTGAAAGATTTCCATAGCCCTGTATACTCAAGGTCTCATGAAACTGACAAGATAATGACAGGGGCAATTTTAAACTGTTAAAAGACTGCTGTATTTGATCTTTTCCAGTGCTGATTTCAGCAAAAGAGGGGAAAACGTTCATTATGTCAAGAAGAATGTAAAACACAAAATATGATGCCAGTTTCTGAGACTTTTCCATTCAGATCTTATCCGACCAAATGACAGGAATATGTCAAAATTATAGTGAGGGAAAACGAAGTAAATGTTGGTGGATCCCAAGCTAAGAAAGTCATTACTGTTAGCAAATTTTGCAATTTTATGAATCCTCATTTATATAATAGTACATGATTTTATATTAGCCAGAAAAGATGACAGAAGAAGGGGTATTATTCACCACCATAAAAATTATATCGCTTATATGAGGCAGGTTTTATTCTTTGATTTCAATTTGATTCAGTGTTCAACCTAATGAAAGTGCTACAGCAAATAAAATGTACTTCCATTACATAATCACATGTGATTTTGTTTAGACCAGCTTTGAGCAATTTCAGTTTTCATAAGTGAAATTATTTATTTGCCCAATAATAAACTTATTGCTATATTGTGAACAACACAAGAGAAGAGGTTAATTTAGAACAGCATTAAAAAAAAATAGAACAGCATTAAGAGAAAAATAAATAAATAAAAGGTTCAGCAAGGGAAAATGCAAGGTTTAGTCAAAACAGACAATTGGGAACAAATGGCAGGGAGCAAGATACACTAATTGAAAACCAGGCAGGACATTTTCTATTTCTTTCTTCTTTAGTGTACTGATTAAAAAAATAGTTAATTTAGCACACATCACCAGATCTACTCCACAACAGGAGTTTAACCTTGTAATTTTGTCCTTTTTCAGAGAAGCAGAGTGTTTAATGAAAGCACCATTAAGTTATAAATGCATAATGATGTGTATTGTCGATAAATTGGAGACTACTCAAAACATGCCTTTGTAAATGCTGCATATTTCCAGCATTTATCTACCACTTCATGTTTACCAAGTGCTTTATTCCAGTTCAAAAACCTGTTTTTCAAAATCTGTGGAAATATTCTTGTTCAAAGGCTATTAGAGCCTACAATGGTGACACTTCTCATTGGTTTATTTTTCCTAACAGTTTATATCATTTACATTATTTAACCACAATTACTTTCAATTATATAGGAAAGTGTTGCAATTTTGCAGCACCAGTAGAACTCTCTGACTCAATGATTATTTATCTGCTGTCTACTACATGAAGCAAAATTGTACCTGCTGGATCCTTATCTTTTCAAGAATTTTTACAATCTATTGGAAGACACAGATTCCTCAATATGTGTGTTACAGTAAAATAAGGCCACTGAATCCTAGGTAGCTTCTTGGACCTATCAGTTCAGTTCAGTTCAGTCGCTCAGTTGTGTCCAACTCTTTGCGACCCCATCGCAGCATGCTAGGCCTCCCTGTCCATCACAAACTCCCGGAGTTTACTCAAACTCATGCCCATCAAGTCGGTGATGCCATCCAGCCATCTCATCCTCTGTCGTCCCCTTCTCCTCCTGCCCCCAATCCCTCCCAGCATCAGGGTCTTTTCCAATGAGTCAACTCTTTACATCAGGTGGCCAAAGTATTGGAGTTTCAGCCTCAGCATCAGTCTTTGCAATGAACACCCAGGACTTATCTCCTTCAGGATGGACTGGTTGGATCTCCTTGCAGTCCAAGGGACTCTCAAGAGTCTTCTCCAACACCACAGTTCAAAAGCATCAATTTTTCGGCGCTAAGCTTTCTTCACAGTCCAACTCTCAAATCCATACACGACCACTGGAAAAACCACAGCCTTGACCAGATGGACCGTTGTTGGCAAAGTAATGTCTCTGCTTTTTAATATGCTGTCTAGGTTGGTCAAAACTTTCCTTCCAAGGAGTAAGCCTCTTTTAATTTCATGGCTGCAGTCACCATCTGCAGTGATTTTGGAGCCCCCCAAAATAAAGGCTGACACTGTACCACTGTCTCCCCATCTATTTCCCATGAGGTGATGGGACCAGATGCCATGATCTTCGTTTTCTGAATGTTGAGCTTTAAGCCAACTTTTTCACCCTCCTCTTTCACTTTCATCAAGAGACTTTTTAGTTCCTCTTCACTTTCTGCCATAAGGGTGGTGTCATCTGCTTATCTGAGGTTATTGACATTTCTCCCAGCAATCTTGATTCCAGCTCGTGCTTCTTCCAGCCCAGCGTTTCTCATGATGTACTCTGCATATAAGTTAAATAAGGAGAGTGACAATATACAGCCTTGACATCCTCCTCTTCCTATTTGGAACCAGTCTGTTGCCCCATGTCCAGTTCTAACTGTTGCTTCCTGACCTGCATACAGGTTTCTCAAGAGGCAGGTCAGGAGGTCTGATATGCCCATCTCTTTCAGAATTTTCCACAGTTTATCGTGATCCACACAGTCAAAGGCTTTGGCGTAGTCAATAAAGCAGAAAGAGATGCTTTTCTGGAACTCTCTTGCTTTTTCGATGATCCAGCAGATACTGGCAATTTGATCTCTGGTTTCTCTGCCTTTTCTAAAACCAGCTTGAACATCTGGAAGTTCTCGGTTCACATATTGCTAAAGCCTGGCTTGGAGGATTTTGAGCATTACTTTACTAGCGTGTGAGATGAGTGCAATTGTGCGATAGTTTGAGCATTCTTTGGGGTTGCCTTTCTTAGGGATTGGAATGAAAACTGACCTTTTCTAGTTCTGTGGCCACTGCTGAGTTTTCCAAATTTGCTGGCATATTGAGTGCATCACTTTCACAGCATCATCTTTCAGGATTTGAAATAGCTCAACTGGAATTCTATCACATTCACTAGCTTTGTTCGTAGTGATGCTTTCTAAGGCCCACTTGACTTCACATTCCAGGATGTCTGGCTCTAGGTGAGTGATCACACCATCGTGATTATCCAGGTCTTGGACCTATACTGATACAGAATTTCTTGAGGCGTGCCCTCTGGCATTCACTACCACATACAGCATGTCCCCAACTGAAGAATCCAGGGAAGAAATAACTGCATCAGATGACTCACAATAATAAAAGGAAGCATTAGTTGAATATGTGTTCTGCATCAAACATTATGTTGAACATGTTTATCAAGAATTCACCCTTTGGGGCTCTTCATAAGTCCGTAAGGCAGCTGTTACAATTACTTCCCATTTTTAGATGAGAAAACTGAATTTGAGAGAGTCTAAATTGACCAACATTATGTAATTAGATGAGTTGGAGCTGGTATTCACATTCATAGAGCCTGAATCCAGGCTCTTTACTTTTATATAGCAAAATATACTTTCTTTTCATCACACTGGGAATGCCTCCCCTAGTAACTGTTAGATAATATGATAATGTTTAGCTTAGCTCTCTTTCTATTATCCTAGTTACAGTAAAGAAGACAAGCAGAGCCAGGATTATTCTATTAGGTGAAAAAAGTAATCCTGATCTACTTCTGTCCATTGGGATTTGTCTCACAGACTTGACTCATGAGGCATCTGAGCCAGCAAAAGTAAATAAATAAATTAGTAAATAATCCAAGCGGAACTGCTTAAGCTTTGCCCAGCTTCTGTGCATAGTCAGCTGGGCAGCTGTTCCTGTGATGGCCAGACTCTCTGGGGATACGCTGATTGTGACTACCCATATGATTATGATCACAGATTTCAGTTGGGCAAAGAGAAAGCATGTTCTGACCAGAGCAAGTGAAGGAGAGAGGGTCATGCATTCAGAGTACTGGGGCAGTCTATAATTTCAAAGTTGGAAAGTCTCTTGAAGTTCACTATCCCTCCATATTAGCAGTGCCTGACCCACTTCAAATGATCATGATGCATCCCCGGACAGCTGAAAGAGGTGAAAGCCTTGTGAAGTGAGCTGGTCACAATCGTCTAATTATTTTAACTTGTAATATTGGGTTGCCTTTTGTAGTCTAATTGTTATAGATTGCAAAGAAGTGAGTAAAGTTATCATGTATTGCACGTTGTTGTTATTGTTTAGTTGCTAAGTCATGTCTGACTCATTGCAACCCCATGGACTGTAGCCTGCCAGGCTCCTCTGTCCACGGGATTTCCCAGGCAAGAATACTGCAGTGGGTTGCCATTTCCTTCACCAGGGGATCTTCCTGACCCAGGGATAAAACCTGCATCTGCTGCATCGCAGGTGGATTCTTTACCACTGAGCCACCTGGGAAGCCCCATATACTGCAGAGGAAGGGACAGATAAAAGGAAGACAACACTGACTCAGGTCCATCACTTCAATTGGTATTGAACCTTGCTTTCTCTTGCGTCAATTGCTAATACAGTCTTACAGTCCAATCTAGGTGACTAGTCAACCCTAACAAATTTGATAGCATTATTTTGATCTCCATTACGGCTTCATTGTGTCGTTGTGGGCCACAGATACTGACAATCAAACAACATCACAATTTTCATTCTTGCCATCTTGCCCTTGTCAAGTTTAATGACCTTGACAGAAATCTATCCCCTGCCATTTTCACCCAGTCTCTCAAGTGGGACTTGCATCTTTCCTTCTCTTAGTTTTTCTATGTTAGGTTTAAATCTTGTCTTCAGTCCCAGGGCATTTGACTAGAACACCCACCAGATGAGCCTTCCTGGAAGCTGAACTTTTGTTCTCTGACTCCCAAGTCATTATGTTATTTGTGATCCAGTTTTAATTTAGCTGAGTCTATCACTCATGGCTCTCTTACCTCACACTAATTATGGCTTCAACAATATCCTATTTGCACTACTGAAGCACTTACTGCCACAAGATCACACTGAGTGTCCCCTATGACTAGAACTAATAGTCACAATACTTAGGAGGCTTTTCATAACGGCAGATGGTCCTCCTAGGCTCAGTCCTACATTTCTCCCCCACTGATCATCCATCATTTAGGTTTCAACAGGCATTTCAGTCATTCTTTTTCAAAATTGATAGTAGGGCATTTCTTAGTATTCTTCCTTACTCTAAAAAAGTTTTCTTAAAAAATATTCTTCTGGACATAAAAGGAGGATTGAGTCTTATATCAAGGTGAAATATCCCCCCCAAAATTATGACAGCAATAACTTTATTATTTTGAAATGTATTTCCAACTTTTTTGGAATAATCATCTTGTCTGAAGGAAAACCCTTAATCTTATCAGCTAAGAGGTTTTAATAGATGGCTTTTAAGTCCCTGGGATTCTCCAGAAAATAATCTATTTATAAATAAAAGTGGCATTAGGAAAATGGTTGAAGAGGCTTTGCCTGAACTTTCTGTAGTGCATCAGTCTCTGTACACTTAAAGAAATGAACCATCTTTAAATTGTCTAATGGCTTTTAGAGGCACTCTAATAAAACAACACTTCCTTTCAGTTATTTGATGTACTAAATGCATTTCTGCTCCAGCAGTTTCATGTTAAGTGTTCCTTTCTCCCAAATTGTTTTTGTATTTGCATATATATTTCTACAGATATAGATATATAGTGCATTTTGCATAATTAAACACAAAGTATTATAGACTAGAAAGTTCAAACGTAAGAAGTATAGTTCCCAGCAACCCTTTAGTATGTCTTTTCAAACTGTTTTTCTAATTCTGAGTTTTCATTTATTTCAAATGATCTTTCTTTTTATTACTTTAATTCCATGTTAATAGGGATTAATCTCCAACAGCCATTCATAAACCTGTCATTAACAGTTAACATTTAATGACTATTTTACTAGTGGTAGATACTATTCTAAGGGTTTACATGTAATAATTTATTTAATACTCTCAAGAACCCTTTAGAGTAGATGCTGTTATTATTTTCATTTTATAAATGAAGAAAGGAAAGAGAAGTTAAATAATGTGTACATAGTTGCCTGGTAGAGAAGAAAACTGCATCCCAGAGGATGCAGAGATGAGAAAGTCAGGCATAAAACCTGGTTCTCAGATCAGACCTCACTGCATTAGCCTCTGTTTTATTCTTAGGTTAAAAAAAAAAAAAAAAATCAGAGAATTCTTAGTAACTCACCTAAGACTACTAAGTACCGTTTGCTACAATGGGAATTTCAATCCCAGTTTTCCAACTCCAATTCCAACACAGCATTTATTTTACTTCTCAAAGTTTTTGAAATAAACTGCTTATCATATGCCATAAGAAACTGTGCACTCCCTGATATGGTCATAAAACTGAGCATTTTAAAATACTTTCATCAAGAAGGATATCAAGAAACCTTCCTAACATTTCCCCCACTACCACCACCACTGACATCCTCAATTGGAAAAGCTCATTGGGGAACATTCTGTTAATCTAGAACCTTTGCAGAAGGATAAGTATGTCTGGATTGGGGCAGGGAGAGAAGTTTCTTTTTCTCTTTAGCTGTTGTGTTCTGGATTGATCTCTCCTTGCTCGTAGACAATGTAGGCACCTGAAGCAAAAGGCAGGTATCCTAGGCTTCAGATTGAGTTGAAAGCAGAAACAGGATGTGAGACTCAATGAAGGTATTTCTTATTTATTTCAAAAAGTAAAGCATGACTCTCAGAATTCATAGCAAAATTCAACATCAGAGATCTATGCTGTCACATTTGAGATACTTGCCATAGGATAATTCTTTTATATATTTACATATCTAGTGTGTATTTAGTACTGTGTCAAGCTTTAGCTTTAAAAAAGAGAGACACAGAATGTGGATTTTACCTGCTTCCATCAGTATGGTATCCAGGGGGAAATGCTACAAGTTTGGAGCTGCGTGCTGCCTCCTTGCAGAGAAGAAGAAGAAATTCTGAACACTTACCGTTAGAACTCTTCACATGCCATACTGGGTGGTGTTTTGCTGGTTGCTTTTCTTTTCAACCTCCTGTTGCAGGATTTAGTTGTTGAATGATGCATGACTTTAAACTTCCACAATTTTTTTTTCCTCTAGCATAAATCTTGTGTCACTTCTATATTTCAGACTCATACCTCTGTTCTCAAACCTAATACAGACAAATTTGCATTCCTGACCTCATTGCCTATTCTCCAAATTACTCCATAGTATCCTCCATTTATATGATAGACTCTCCATTTTTTCCAATTTCTCAGTTAAAAACAAACAGAAAAACTTGAGACTCATCCATAAATTCTCTCACCACCTACTTTCAATGCGTCTGGAAATTCTGTTCATTCAACTATCAAAATAAACACAGAATCTGAAAGTTTCCCACTTTCTTCACCTCCAATATGGGTCCTAAATCAAATCCCTTATGATTATACAGTGGAAGTGAGAAACAGATTTAAGGAACTAGATCTGGTAGACAGAGTGCCTGATGAACTCTGGGTGGAGGTTCATGACATTGTACAGGAGACAGGGGTCAAGACCATTCCCAAGAAAAAGAAATACAAAAAAGCAAAATGGCTGTCAGAGGAGGCCTTACAAATAGCTGTGAAAAGAAGAGAAGCCAAAAGCAAAGGAGAAAAGGAGAGATATACTCATTTGAATGCAGTTCCAAAGAATAGCCAAGAGAGATAAGAAAGCCTTCCTCAGAGATCAATGCAAAGAAATAGAGGAAAACAAAAGAATGGGAATGGGACTAGAGATCTCTTCAAGAAAATTAGAGATCCAAAGGAACATTTCATGCAAAGATGGGCCCAATCAAGGGCAGAAATGATATGGATCTAACAGAAGCAGAAGATATTAGGAAGAGGTGGTAAGAATACACAGAACTATACAAAAAAGATCTTCACAACCCAGATAATCACAATGGTATGATCACTCACTTAGAGCCAGATATCTTGGAACGTGAAATCAAGAGGGCCTTAGGAAGCATCACAAATGAACAAAGCTAGTGGAAGTGATGGAATTCCAGTTGAGCTATTTCAAATCCTAAAAGATGATGCTGTGAAAGTGTTGCAATCAATATGTCAGCAAATTTGGAAAACTCAGCAGTGGCCACAGAACTGGAAAAGGTCAGTTTTCATTCCAATCCCAAAGAAGGGCAATGCCAAAGAATGCTCAAACTACCACACAATTGCACTCATCTTACACGCTAGTAAACTAATCCCCAAAATCCGCCAAGCCAGGCTTCAGCAACACGTGAACTGTGAACTTCCAGATATTCAAACTGGTTTTAGAAAAGGCAGAGGAATCAGAGATCAAACTGCCAACATCCACTGGATCACTGAAAAAGCAAGAGAGTTCCAGAAAACATCTATTTCTGCTTTATTGACTATGCCAAAGCCTTTGACTGTGTGGATCACAACAAACTGTGGAAAATTCTGAAGGAGATGGGAATACCAGACCATCTAACCTGCCTGTTTAGAAACTTGTATGCAGGTCAGGAAGGAACAGTTAGAACTGTACAACATGGAACAACAGACTGGTTCCAAACAGGAAAAGGAGTACATCAAGGCTGTATAATGTCACCCTGCTTATTTAACTTATATGCATCATGAGAAACGCTGGGCTGGAAGAAGCACAAGCTGGAATCAAGATTGCCGGGAGAAATATCAATAACCTCAGATATGCAGATGACACCACCCTTATGGCAGAAAGTGAAGAAGAACTAAAAAGTCTCTTGATGAAAGTGAAAGAGGAGAGTGAAAAAGTTGGCTTAAAGCTCAACATTCAGAAAACTAAGATCATGCCATCAGGTCCTGTCATTTCATGGCAAATAGATGGGGAAACAGTGGCTGACTTTATCTTTTGGGGCTTCAAAGTCACTGTATATGGTGACTGAAGCCATGAAATTAAACGACGCTTACTCCTTGGAAAGAAAATTATTACCAACCTAGATAACATGTTAAAAAGCAGAGACATTACTTTGTCAGCAAAGGTCCATCTAGTCAAGGCTATGGTTTTTCCCGTAGTCATGTATGGATGTGAGAGTTGGACTATAAAGAAAGCTGAGCACCGAAAAATTGATGCTTTTGAACTGTGGTGTTGGAGAAGACTCTTGAGAGTCCCTTGGAACTGCAGGGAGATCCAACCAGTCCATCCTAAAGGAGATCATTCCTGGGTCTTCATTGGAAGGACTGATGCTGAAGCTGAAACTCCAATACTTTGGCCACCTGATGCAAAGTGCTGACTCATTTAAAAAGACCCTGATGCTGGGAAAGATTGAGGGCAGGAGAAGGGGACGACAGAGGATGAGATGGTTGGATGGCAGCACTGCCTCAATGGACATGAGTTTGGGTAGACTCTGTGATGGACAGGGAGGCCTGGCGTGCTGCGGTTCATGGGGTTGCAGAGAGTTGGACATGACTGAGCGAATGAACTTAATATGGGTCCTGATCCCAGCTGCCCTCTTTTATGGCCTGGATGACTGCAATATCTTTCTAATCAGCTGCCCTTCCTCCATGCCTGCCCCCTACTCATATTCTTCTCTCAACAAGAACTAGAGTCATCTTGCTTTCGTTGTTGTTGTTCAGTCTCCCAGTTTTGTCTGACTCTTTGAAACCCCATGGCCTGCAGCATGCCAGGACTTTCTGTCCCTCACCACCTCCCAAAGTTTTCCCAAGTTCATGTCCATTTCATTGGTAATGCCATCCATCCATCATATCCTCTGACACCCTCTTCTCCTTCTGCCCTCAATCTTTCCCAGCATCAGGGACTTTTCCAATGAGTCAGCTATTACCATCAGATGTCCAAAATGCTTGAGTTTCAGCTTCGGCATCAGTCCTTCCAAGGAGTGTTCAGGGTTGATTTCCCTTACGATTGACTGGTTTGATTTCCTTGCTGTCCAAGGGACTTTCAGGAGTCTTTTCCAGATCAGTTTGAAGGCATCAATTCTTTGGCATTCTGCCTTCTTTATGGTCCAGCTCTCACAACTGTACATGACCACTGGGAAGACATAGCCTTAACTATACAGATCTTTGTCAGCAAAGTAATCTCTGCTTTTCAACACAGTCATTTTATTCAGTCCTAATTCAGACTTGGTCCACTGCTCTGCTTAAATTCTTCCACTGGCTTCCTTTTCTCCACAAGTAGAAACTAACTTCTCTCAAAAGGCCTGCAAAGTCCAATATGATCTGGGAAACGTTACCTTCCCAACCTTACCTGCTATTACTACTCTCCTCATTTATTCCAGCCATACTGGCCTTCTTGCTCATTTCGGAGCATGTCAGGAAAACTTTTGCCTGATGAATTTTCTGCCTAAAATGTTCTTTCTCAGATAATAGCATGGCTTATTCATCACTTCCTTAAGTTTTTACTTAAGTTTTTACTTAAGTTATCTTTCAATCAAGCCTATCTTAACAACCTCACATTAAGTTGTGATCATTCCCTTCCTCTCCTTTGTTGCTCTTCACACTTTTGCATATCTTCACTTTTCTCTACTACACTCATTGTATTTCACCGTATGCTACATGTTTATTAGTGTCTTAGTATGGTACTTAGATTAATTTAATCCATATAATTAAAACTCAAGTAGGCACACACCATTATAATATTCACCTAAAAAATATTAATACTGTAACATGAAAAGATTGAGCATCCTATTAGATTTACATTGCTAGGAAGTGGCTGATCTGGAATTTAAAATAGTCTGACTTGAGATACATTCTCTTAATGACTATGTCATGCTGCTTCTAGGTAGAAACATGAAGTTTAATAAACTGTAATAAATGGTATAGAAAGAGTTACCATGTGGACACACAGGAAAGACACCCAAGGGAGGAAAGTTTCAGCTTGGAGTTTAGGAATTAGCAAGGATGTATTCCAAAGGATAAAGAGTTCACCATTGAAAGGTACAGTGGTGTTAGGCCAAAAAGCCTTAAAAAATAAAGAAACAAACAAAAAATAACAGTGCAGGAAGGATAAAGTACAGAAAGAAATTCCTGGCATGTTGGGAGGACTACATGAAGTTACAGCATCACCTGAACATAAAATACCAAGTTATAAAGAACTGCATGCACCATACATATTGCAGACAATGTGACTACATGGAGGAATATGAGGTGGGTTGCTATTGTAAGTTGAGTTTCCCAGAAAGGTGCTAAGAAAGACATCCATGTGAAGGAGGAGGAGAGGAGTCAAGTGGGAGAACCATAGAGGGTGGGGTACCAAGTCAAGGAGTGTGAATTCGGCCCAATCTCACAGGGAAACTGCATAATTAGCTTTCAAGTAAATGATACAAAATAGAAAAGCTAGATTAATATACACCCAGGAATGTTTCAGGAAAACTTTATTAAACGAAAGGTATATTCCACAATACATATGAACTATGTAAATACAACTGTGTTCAGCTATTACTTAGGCAAGGAGAAAAAAATGCCCATGTGAGAGGACAATTTTACCTTCATATAGCAACACCTTCTTCAGTGTCCTTCTAGGCAAGTTTTCTCTATTTGGTTAACGTGTAGTGAACAAAATGATAATGAATAAGCTTAGACAACAAGTCAAGAGAAATCTGTGGAGGTCCTTGGAAGAGATATTTGCCTTTGGGGCCTAAGAACTGGAAAGACCTAATTCAGTCTTCAGAAAAAATGTTTCTGAAACATTTAACAGTTTGTCAGTGATTCTTTATCAGTAGAAGGTGGGGGCTTCCCAGGTTGGCACTAGTAGTAAAGAACCCACCTGCCAATGCAGGAGACATATGAGACGTGGGTTCGACCCCTTGGTCAGGAAGATATCCTGCAGGAGGAAACAGCAACCCAATCCACTGTTCTTGCCTGGAGAATCCCATGGACAGAGGAGCCTGGTGAGCTACAGTCCATGGGGTCACAAACAATTGGATGTGACTAAAGAGACTTAGCACACACACACACAGAAGGTAGTAATCTCTGCCTTGCCAGCTTACAGTATTATTCTTGTGAGGATGAAAAGATAGAAAGGATATGAAGAAATTAAAAATTGTAACATAAAACAAGGTTGGATATACATAAATGAGTTTGTGATTTCTGGTTCATACCATCTAGAAAGGACTTCCCTGGTGGCTCAGATGGTAAAGAATCTGCCTGCAATGCAGAAGGTCTGGGTTTGATTCCTGGGTAAGATCCCCTGGAGAAGGGCACGGCAACCCACTCCAATATTCTTGTCTGGAGAATCCCTATGGACAAAGGAGCCTGGCAGGCTACAGTCCACGGAGTCACAGAGTCAGACATGACTGAGTGACGAGCACAGCGCCACCTAGGAATGCTAGTAGTTATTGTATACCACCCAGAAATACTGTTGTAGACTCTTTAATGGTACCTTTGTATATTTGTACAGTATATTTTTATGTATGTTTGTGATTATAAGGACACACGTGTTTTTCCCTTACCCACAGTGGTAAGAAGAATAATGGTCCTCTAGAGATTTCCATATCCTTATGCCTAGAACCTATGCTATAATACATGGCAAGCAGGAATTAAAGTTACAGACAGAATTAAAATTCTGTCGATGTGCTGCTATGCTTCTCTGGTGGATCAGGCAGTAAAGAATCCGCCTGCACTGCAGGAGACCCAAGTTTGATCCTTGGGTCGGGAAGATCCCCCTGGAGAAATGAATGGCAACCCACTCCAGTATTCTTTCCTGGAGAATTCCATGGACAGAGATTGCAAAGAGTCCATGGGATTGCAAAGAGTGAGACATGACTGAGTGACCAACACACTTTACACACTTTGATGTGTTACTATGTAGAGATACTACATATTTTTACAATCATTTCTCAAGCTTAATAATTATATAAGAATATAATATCTGCAGAGGCAACAGAAACACTGGATGGGTAAGCCAATTTGTCTGAAAATTACAAAGCTCTTAATATAAGTTTTACGGTTACTGGTGTTGTTGCTTTTATTATCCTTACAATAAAGAAGGAATACTTGTCTGGCAAAGGAACCTTATCTTTCATTGAGTAAAAAGCACCCACTTTCCTTTTCCATTAATTAAGGTCCTACAGAGGAAAAAAATACATATAGGAGCTGTGAGGGAAACACAAATATACACTTATTCTGAATTATTTTAATGGATGCAAAAGCCCAGTTACTGTTGAGAAAAGAGAATTCATTACATAATATGACAAAAGAGATACAGTTAATGCTTAAAGAGCAAATCTATTTTTTTTCTTTTTGGTTGTTTATAAGATAATAAAACATCTGATTGTGATGACTTTTGACATAATTAACATAATGCTCTAAGAAAATGAACACTTCCATGTACAATGATTTTTTCATAAATGGGGAGGTAGGAAAGGAAGGGGGGTAGAATGAAGAGGGAGAGAGAGACTGAAAGAGACAATGGGTTCTGGCACCATCTGTCGATGTGCTAATAGTTGCTTCTATAGCAGCAGCAGGTTTAAGTCAAGAAAATTAAGCATTTGGGTGATTCACTGCCTCATCAGCTGTTGTCGTTTGCATTTTACTTTTGCTCATTATCTTTATTAGGTAAAAGCATTGAATATCATGTTGCTTATTCAAAGCAATTATTGGGCGAGGGAGGAAAAACAAAATCTGCACATAGTATTCCAGAGACTGATAAATGAATAAGGCAAAGAGAAAAGCTATTTTAAAAGTAACTTTTATTTTGGTATATTTTGGAATTAAGATTTTTCAAATAATAGATTTCAATGAGTTGACACAAAGAATTGAGATTGTTAGACCAATTGACTGCCTCTTTGTTCATGGATCTAACGTGAATTATTCTTAAAAAGTGATCAAACAAAAATTTTATAGCATGTCATAGTTCACTTGCCCCTGACAGTCTCCATTCTTTCATAATATGACCTTTATATTCTAACTGAGATAGATCAGTAAATACTTCATTCTGGGCTGTTTCTGTGTCTATCTAAAGCTTCCATCTCAAGATAATCAAGATTTCAAATACCTAATTTCTTCAAGAGTTTATATAAATGTCACTGCCTCTGTGAAATTACACTGACATGAATGATGAGTAAGTATTTAAGAAAGTTAGTGACAGATTTAAATAATGGGAACAGAGATAGATATACAGAAAATGAAACCTACTCTGAGACTGAATCTGAAATTAAGAATAGTGTGGTCAAGATAGGGCCTCCCTTATGGCTCAGCTGGTAAAGAATCCACCTGCAATACAGGAGACCCAGGTTCAATCCCTGGGTTGGGAAGATCCCCTGAAGAAGGGAAAGGCTACCCACTCCAGTATTCTGTCCTAGAGAATTCCATGGACTGTATAGTCCATGGAATTGCAAAGAGTCAGAAACAACTGAGTGACTATCCAATGGATGGATAATACAGTGTGACTGTTTTAAAGAATAAACTCTCCCCCCAAATGAGGAGAAAAATGCAGTCTTTATCAACTTTAACTGCCTTATATATAAAAATGCTCATTGTCTTTTTAGAAAAGTATTTATATGAATTTGAAAAGATATTCTTAGCTATCTAATTTCAGTCACATATCAGAAAAGTGAAATTCCCCAACTTTATACTCCTATTTTTAACATTTGCCCAATACAAGCTACTCCTGTACTTTCACTGATCCCTGAATCTGTTTGACAATGCCTTGTTGGGAATGGGTGGCTCTGAACTGTATGCTTTTTATCACGGTATAGAGTAGACACGCAAAATTTACAAAGAGAGTGAAAGAGTGAATGAATGATAGGTTGAAAGACTTAAAGTCAACTATTCTTTTATTTAAGTATTATTACATTCCCTTAACTAACAAGGGAGCAGAATCAGGTAGATTGGACTTTAAATAAGTCAGGATTATAGGCTAAATTATAAGCAATCTTAGCAATCCAGGGACATATAGGAATGTCCATCATTTAGAGTCAAATATACACATAACACGATCAAAACTTTCAAATAATGTAGCTTCTGTGGTCATTGACTGTAATGTTGAAAAAGTGAGCAAATGATGCTTTACCAGATGGTGTACACCCTGATGGACAGTGGTCCAAAAATGTGTGCATATTTCCATGTCTGTCCCTGTGCCCTTGATACAAATTTATTTACACCTGAGAATCTGGTGTCTTTCCTAACTTTTCAGACATTTTGTAAAAGGAAAATACATAATGTAATATTACACATCTTTAAGCAGACATAGCAATTTAGTCTGCAGAGATATTCTGGAATAGAACACCAATATAGCTTAAGAAGGTGAGTTAGTGAGTTTTGGTGTTTTTTTAGGCCAGTTCTAAATGAAAAAAAAAAAAAAAAATCCAGAAATAAAACAGAAGATACAACAGTGAATAAAATAGTCACTTAGCTGTATAAACTAATGAGCCACACATGTTTGCCAACATTTTTTCCCTATTCTATACTTTACAGACACAATAGGGACATACTCAACCAACATATTCAACAAACAGTCTGACAACATTTTATTGTAGACTGTCTGATTCCCAGTTGTAGTCTAATGTAGCTTTTAATTCTTCTAGCATTAAATTTTGGTGACACTGCCACATAGTTTTTTTAAAAAAACTTTACAATTCTACCTCCTACAAGTAACTACTGTGCTATCCTGAGGCAAAAACATGAATCATCAGTTTGTGAAAATGCAGCTAAACAACTACATAATTCTTCAAAGTACGGAAAAATAACTCCTTTGCTAAACGAGAAGAAATACAACAAAATATATTATTATAGCAGCTATAGTTTGGTAATGCATACACTTCCCCCCTCTCCCCCCACCAAGACCATGGCATCTCTCTGACTCCAACATATAAGCAAAATTCCAGATATTCCAATTTTACCTGGAGCCCTCAGTAAGGTTGTTCAGTCTACCACATGTGATCATTCATTCTTTCCACTGGCATGGGTGTGCCCTAAATCTTTCTTTGGAGTCCACCAAAGAAATACAATTTTGTTTCGGCAATACTTTATTGCCTGAGGTGGGCTGAATTTCATATTATTACTGAATTAGAATCTACTATATTACAATTCCACTTAATACATTTTCTCATGTCTTCCTTGTAGCAAATCTGCCAGCTAGCTGTTATTTCTACTGTAAAGAGAAATAAAATTGGGCTTTGAAACATTGACTAACTAGTTAAATTCTCATGTTTATACAAGTCACAGATAAGAGATTCAAAATTAAGTCAGGATTCTTCTGAAATCAGCTCAGAGTTGGATCATTCTCCTCTTCTTTTCAGCTTTGGAGTGATTTCTTTTGAGAATGTCCCTGTCTGGGACCTGAATATGCCAGAGAAACTAGTGCCATCTGTGAATGGATACTGTCCTATTTTAGGGACGTGCGAACATCCTCCTCCCGTTGTCCCCTTTGCCCTACATGGAATTGACCAGATAAGGTTTTTACCCAAGGAGCTCCAAGACTCACACCAGTGGGGAGTCATGGTCCTTGCAGCATGGCCAGAAAAACAGATTATCTCTCACTATCTAGCACGTTATTTCCTTCACAAGATCCTTGATTTTGGACTATGAGGATGGCGAAAGTGTGTTAGTCACTCAATTGTGTCCAACTCTTTGTAACTCCATGGACTTGTAGTCCGCCAGGCTCCACTGTCCATGGGATTCTTCAGGCGAGAATACTGGAGTGGGTAGCTATTCCTTTCTCGAGGGGTCTTTCCAACCCAGGGATCAAACCTGGGTCTCTTGTATTGCAGGCAAATTTATTACCATCTGAGGCACCAGGGAAGCCCCTCGGAATGGTAACAATACTTTGATTTGGGGTTACTTTCACTCATTTTAGACACAGGACAAGTGCAGGTCTCTGAGCTAGAGTCCATCAGTCACCCTGGACTTAAGGCTCTTGCTTCTTGCCTATCTATGTTCTGCCCTTGGTGCTACCTTCAGTTTACAGTGGTGGTAATGAAAGGGTCCTAAAGGCATCTTTAATCCTGTAGGCCCCCACCACTGGCACCTAAGTCACTATATCACATTCACGGCTCTATGTCATAGGCCAGGCAGTCCTGTGGAAAAGTCACGCTTGCCACTTTCTATGATTCTTAAAACCTTTTCTCTTTAATGCCAATGGACATATAACTGATGCCCTCCTCTGACTGATCCATGTGGAGATTTTGTACTCCATGAAGTTGGCCTTAAGAATCACCAGATAAGAGAAGGATTTTCCTTGAACAAAAAGTATTGTTTGGAAGGAAGGGCGTGTGGTCAGTACTGAGAGTGATCATATTCCATAGAATGTAGTCCTCAAGAGTTAATAGGAGATGACGTTTGAAGAACATGTTGTTCTAAGTTTGTGGTAAGAAATTCTGTACATTCAATTTAAAAAGACCAGAAAACAAAATAGAGTTTACATTTTTCCTCATACCCCAAGTAAGACCTGCATTTGTGGTCTTCACCAATGAAGCACAGAACAACCTTTGAGAGAGTTACTGCAAGTCAATAATAATTGTGGCATAAAGTATGATGCCATTACATCTTATGAGTAATGATACAATTAGCTTGAAATAAACTGCAGAGGTAAGGGGCTCTCCTGTTTCAAAACAAGGTAGTTCCAAAGAACCATGTGGACTCCTGACTAATAACAGTTTTGCTATGTTTTCTTGAGGTGAGAGATATGAAATTAGCCAGGAATGGCAAAACTGATAATAAAGAATAGAAATAGTTGGTCCCTCAATTCAAGAACTACAAACAGGAAGAGTTGGTGCTGGGTATATTCCCTGGTTGGACTGAAACCAAAATCTTCTTTTCAATCCCAAATTTAAATCTTCTACTGACAAACCCCTATACTTCATGTAGACTCATGAATTTTTAATATAGCTCTTATTCAAGTTGTTAATATATACAGTGGCCTCACAGATATTATTTTACCAAGGTCTAACAGGCTCTACTGGCTGCCTCGTCCCAGGATACTGCCTTACATAGCCTTCATGTCTTGCCATTTAGACACCTGCTACCTCCCTGACACTACTTCTAATATAGTTACTGTTTTGTATATCAATGAATGCCACTGAAATGGCAAAGCTGTCACAAGAGTCATTTATTCTGAATTATATGAGTCAAGAAACATTCATATTTTTTAATCACTAATATTTTAGAGAAGTTTTCATGAATCGTCTTCCCTTTAATATTCTTCCACACCTCTCTAGGACTGAGTTTCAAGTCTGTAAGCTGGGTCAGAATAAAAAGCCCTAAGCAGCTTGTATATTATTTTGCAGTTGCCTCGGAAATATCATCAAGTCATGAAGCCTCAAGACAGAAAATCGTCTTTGTTACTGATAACCACTAGGTTAAAGGTTACTAATCCTTACCTCACAATCAGGAAGAATTACTGATCCAGTCTCAGTCATAGACGGACATTGGCTGGTCTTTTGACATGACAGAATGCCTGGCAAAATCTAAAACATGAAGTGTGCACTTCCTGAAGGGCACCTCTATGAAGCAGAAAAATTACAGGGCTGAGCCATGCTCAGCATTCTAATCTAACTCACCTGTCAGGCGCATCATCTGATTTCCCTTGAGGACACCGGTCAGGGTCAGAGGGGCCAGAAGTGTGACTACTTGATGTCTCTCTGAATGGCTTCAGAGTTTCCATCCGGACTCTAAAACTATTAAAATGCGTTGATAGCAGCACTAGTAATCAAACTTGGACATACTTAAAAGTGAAAAAAGTACATAAATCTTTCTTTTCCAACAGCAAAAGACTAAACTAACCAACACGTGTCTGCGATTCCACTTTGTGCCACAACCTTCACCTGTGAAATAGTAACATCTCAAACAACCAATCACTGGAGCTGTAAAATGAAACAATAATTGCTAAAGAACTTCCTGAAAATGATGTGAGAAGATTATTACTGTGATAACAGAAGCTACCAGAAATATTGGATGAGAAAGAAAAGGGAAGTATTATTTACTTCAATTCTGATTCTAGATGAAGATGCTGGCATAATATAGCAGTACAATGAATCAATGAACCATAGAAAACAAAAAAGAGTTTAAACTGTAGATTTCAATTACCATTTTAAAAATCCCACCCCCCACCCCCATCTGCTGATTTAGTTAGCATAGCCTATATCAAAGCTCATGTCTGCATTCCACAGAGCCACAGGAATAAGGAATAGTAATCTCTGAACTATGGGAGACATTGTAACAGAAAACTTGAAAATGAACTGGTGGCTAGTACCATACAATTAAGTTCCCCGGATAGCCCTAAAATATGGCTTCAAAATTTGTCTGCTGTGATCACATTTGCAAAGAGGCAAGAAAGGAATTAGTCAAAATTAAGCCTTTTTCTGCACTTCCATGCACCCTCTGTCAACAGCGTGCTAGTGAAAAGAATCATCAACGTGGCAATTGTGGTTCAACGAGGAATAATTACATAGAAAATACGTTAAATGGCTTTGTTTCCCTGAAAATGTTTTTCCCTTCAAGCAAGCTATTTTTTAATCCTGGATTGAGAATTTTAGTGATTGTCTTTGAAAGCTTTATAATCCTAATAGTACCACTAGAATAAATCACTGTAAATCTGGGTATAAACTGCTGATTCTTCTCTAATAATCCTAAATCTCAGAGTAAAATAGTTGCATTATAGGATAGCAAGTCTAAATGAATATACAGCATAATGTCATCATCAAATGCCAATGCAACATGATTAAGCATGAAATACTGATAATGAGGTGGTCTCTCAATTTTTACCAATTCTACTGACATAGAATGAGAAAACATAAGACAACCTACTGTAGAAGCAATAGCAGCTGAAAATTCCTACAAGGGAAAATTTAAAAATACATCACCAATTAAAGGAATTTGTCATGCATGTTAGCATAATATAACTTTAATGATGAAGTCTATTTGGCTAAAATCTCTAACAGAAGGTGTTACGTAGTTAGACTGTGATAATGACCTTTGTTGTTTTTTTTTAAAGAAGTCATGCCCAAGAAGGAAGATTAGTGCAGTTCCATTGTGATGTGTGCTGTTTATATTCCTCATGCCCGATCATTTAATTGATATTAAAAATATCTTGAACTCTATTCATTAGGCAATTATTTTTATAATGAAATAAAAATTAGGACAGATTTATCTTGTCATAGCAAGATTTTTCATGGGAAATTTCTAACTGCAATTTTTTTAACTTTCTAGTCATGTGCATTTAAATGAAATTTCTTTGAGAGAACAGTCAGAGGTTAAGGTAAACCATTTTTTCTTAAATATAGCCGATCTGGCTATCAAATATAGTAACAGGTGTTCTTGCAACCAAAACAGAGTAAGAAAATTCACAGGAGACATAGTCAATCTTTTGGTTTTCTTATAGTACTAACTGAAACAAATATTACTAATTTAACAACGTATAGGTTAAATGTATTATTAGAAACTTGGAAAATTATATTGTATTGTAAGAGGCTTTAAGTATATTAAAAATGTATATCTGTAACATGATTTTTCTGAATTATTACCTCATTATGCTTATGCTTAGACCACCAATCCAATTTTATTACAAATAATAACAGCTGATTTATAAAAAGAGAAGTCTGACCAACTCCCATTTTGTAACTCCAGTTTTCTTACAAAAGATTATCTTAACAAGAAGCTTGCAAAAATACTTCCAGTTCATTTTTCTCCCCCGAGGTCACACATTTAAATCTCTACTCTTCAGAGCAGCAGTGGTAGCTTTAAAAGATGTGGGCATATAACACTGCAAGGAGGAAAAATCTTTCCTTGACTCTTAACGTCCCTGGCTGAGTCTGAAGAATGAGCTAATAATAGGAGAAAGACAAATTAAGAGGAGAGAACTTAAGTTTTGTGTGACACGGGGTCCTTCATAAGGAAATGATGATCCAAAGAAGCAGCTAAACCTGAGTTTTTCATTCTCGGTTTGATGAAGAATGGACAGTCATGAAGGAATATGACAGGTTAGGAGTATAAGGTAGTTGCAGTAAACAGTAGCAGGAAAGGGATGGGAGTGGGACTTAGGAAGGCCTGTAAGTCAGGATTCTTCTTGGCATCTCTTTCTTTGAAGATAAGGATTTGCCTTTCCTCTGGGTATAGGAAAGGTACGCCTCACATGAGGATTTAATGGCCTGTTTCAGAAGAAAAGGGTGATGAAAGGAGGTCAGTGATCTTCCTGCTTCTGCCATTTTCTCAAACTTTTTCAGCTTCAGATATTCAATATGACAAAGTGCCAGATTTTGGAGTAGCATGTCCTGAACTCCATCAGCATCACATCTCACTTCTCGGACTCTTTCTTGTACTTATGAAAAAAGGAGAGAAGACTGCTTGGCAAAGTAATGAGAATCTGCATCTTTTCCATGTTTAACAGCAAAAGCAGAATCTGCTGATGATAAAAAGACTCGACCACTTATTTTCAGCCTTATCCCTCTAATTTAAAACCACTTCTTTGCATCTCTTGCTTTCTTGCCACCACCTGGAAGCCTCACTGTACCACAACTTTTCATAATACATGGCCATTTTTTGCATGTGTCTTTTCAACCCAGTTGAACTATTAAGAGCATCTTAAGTAAAATGCTAAGAAGTTTTTATTATCTTCCTCATTTCTTTAGTCTTTAGGCTTCCCTGATATCTTAGTTGGTAAAGAATCCACCTGCAATGCAGGAGACCCCAGTTCGATTCCTGGGTTGGGAAGATCTGCTGGAGAAGGGATAGGCTACCCACCCCAGTATTGTTGGGCTTCCCTTGTGACTCAACTGATAAAAAATCTGCCTGAAATGCAAGACACCTGGGTTCGATCTCTGGACTGGAAAGATCCCCTGGAGATGGGAAAGGCTACCCACTCCAGTATTCTGGCCTGGAGAATTCCATGGACTGTATAGGCCATGGGTTCACAAAGAGTCAGACATGACTGAGTGACTTTCCCTTAGTCTTTAATAAACATATAATCTACTTTCTTTCCTGTCAAAGAAATATTGCACTGGGTAGGTTTAAAATATCAGAAAACCTTTATTTTCAACTACTGCAATGAGAGAGACAGACTATCATAATAAGAGAGAGAGGGGGAACTCAGAATTCAACTCTGTTGAAATAAAAGATGGGGGAGTTCTTAAAGGTAAAGAACAATTTTGCATAGGAATCTGGAATACTAACTAGGTCCATGAAAGAAGGTCAATTTGAAGTGGTCACACAGGAGATGGCAAGAGTGAGCCTCAACATTTTAGGAATCAGTGAACTAAAATGGACTGGAATGGGCAAATTTAATTCAGATGACCATTTTATCTACTACTGTGGGCAAGAATCCCTTAGAAAAAAATGTAGTAGCCCTCATAGTCAACAAAAGAGTCCAAAATCCAGTACTTGGGTGCAATCTCAAAAATGACAGAATGATCTCTGTTTACTTTGAAGGCAAACTATTCATTATCACAGTAATCCAAGCCTATGTCCTACCAACTAATGCCTGAGAAGCTGAAGATGAATGGTTCTATGATGACCTATAAGACCTTCTAGAACTAACACCAAAAAAACATGTCCTTTTCACCATAGGGGGTTGGAATGCAAAAGTAGGAAGTCAAGAGATACCTGGAGTAACAGGCAAGCTTGGTCTTGGAGTACAAAATGAGCAGGAAAAAGTAACAGAGTTTTGAAAGAGAATGGACTGATCATAGCAAACACCTTCCAACAACACAAGAGACAATTCTACACATGGACATCATCAGATGGTCAATACCTAAATCAGATTGATTATATTCTTTTTGCAGCCAAAGATGGGAAAGCTCTATACAGTCAGAAAAATATGACTGAGAGCTGACTATGGCTCAGATCATGAACTCCTTATTGCACAATTCAGACTGAAACTGAAGAAAATAGGGAAAGCCCCTAGGCCATTCATGTATGTTTTAAATCAAATCCGTCACATTTATACAGTGGAAGTGACAGACACATCCAAGGGATTAGATCTGATACACAGAGTGCATGAAGAACTACAGATGGAGGTTCATGACATTATACAGGAGCTTATGAACAAAACCATCCCCAATAAGAAGAAATCCAAAAAGGCAAAACAGTTGTTTGAGGAAGCTTTACAAGTAGCTGAGAAAAGAAGAGAAGTGAAAGGCAAAGGAGAAAAGGAAAGATAAATCCATCTGAATTGAGCGTTTCGAAGAATAGCAAAGAGAGGTTAGAAAACTTTCCCAAGTGATAAATTCAAAGACACAGAGGAAAACAATAGAATGGGAAAGACTAGAGGTTTCTTCAAGAAAATCAGAGATACCCGAAGGAACATTTCATGTAAAGATGGGCACAATAAAGGACAGAAACTGTATGGAACTAACAAAAGCAGAAGATATCAAGAAGAGGCAGCAAGAATACACAGAAGAACTATACAAAAAAGATCTTCAGGACCCAGATAACCATGATAGTGTGATCACTCACCTTGAGCCAGACATCCTGAAATGCAAAGTCAAGTGCGCCTTAGGAAGCATCACTATGAACAAAGCTAGTGGAGGTGACAGAGTTGCAGCTGAGCTATTTCAAATCCTGAAAGATGATGCTGCAAGAGTGCTACACTCAATGTGCCAGCAAATTCAGAAAACTCAGACGCACCCACAAGACTGCAAAACTCCAGTTTTCAATTCGATTCCAAAGAAAGGCAATGCCGAAGAATGTTCAAACTACCGCATAACTGCATTCATCTCATACATTAGCAAAGTAGCTCTCCAAATTCTTCAAGCTAGGCTTCAATAGTTCATGAGCCAAGAACTTTCAGATGTTCAAGCTGGATTTAGAAAAGGCACAGGAACCAGAGATCAAATTGCCAACATCCACTGGATCATAGAAAAAGCTAGAGTTCCAGACAAACATCTACTTCTGCTTCATTGACTAAAGGCTCAAGCCTTTGAGTGTGCGGGTCACAACAAAGTATGGAAAATTCTTAAAGAAATGGGAATACCAGACCACCTTACCTGCCTCCTGAAAAATCTGTTTGCAGGTCAAGAAGCAACAGTTGGAACTGGACATGAAACAACGGACTGGTTCAAAATTGGGAAAAGAGTATGTCAAGGCTGTATACTGTCACCCTGCTTATTTAACTTATATGCAGAGTACATCATGCAAAATGCCTGGCTGGATGAAGCACAAGCTGGAATTATGATTGCCAGAAGAAATATCAATAATCTCAGATACACAGATGATACCACTCTTATGGCATAAAGCAAAGAGGAACTAAAGAGCCTCTTGATGAACGTGAAAGAGGAGAGTGAAAAAGATGGCTTAAAATTCAACATTCTGAAAAGAACATCAAGGCATGTGGTCCCATAACTTCATGACAAATAGATGAGGAGACAATGGAAACAGTGAGAGACTATTTTTCTTGGGCTTCAAAATCACTGCAGATGGTGGCTGCAGACATGAAATTAAAAACACTTGTTCTTTGGAAGATAAAGTTATAACAAACCCTGACAGCAAAAGAGAGACATTATTTGCTGACAAAGGTCTGCCTAGTCAAGGCTATGGTTTCTCTGGTAGTCATGTACAGATGGGAGAGTTGGACCATAAAGAAAGCTGAGTGCTGAAGAATTGATGCTTTTGAACTTTGGTGTTGGAGAAGACTCTTGAGAGTCCCTTGGAGTGCAAGGAGAATAAACCAGTCAATCCTAAAGGAAATCAATCCTGAATATTCATTGGAAGGACTGATTGATAATACCTTGGCCAACTGATGCGAAGAATTGACTCATGAGCAAAGACCCTGATGCTGAGAAAGACTAAAGGCAAGATTAGAAGGAGACAACAGAGGTTGAGATGGTTGGATGGCATCACCGATTCAATGGACATGAGTTTGAGCAAGCTCCAGGAGTTGGTGATGGAAGGGAAACCTCATGTGCTGCAGTCCATGGGGTTGCAAGGAGTTGGATATGACTGAGCAATGAACTAACTGACTGAGAGGAGTCTGCCCTTACATTCCCAGAGCACAATGAGTGGTGAGAGGTTGGTTAATGTGACCCTTATGTTTGCTAATGTGTGCTTATGAAGTTATACTTCCATCTTCCCACAGAGGCTGAGGGATAGTGGTATTATCTTTTTTTTTTTTGTATTATCACTTTTGATTATTATATTCCAAAAGAACTTCTCATATATCTTTGTTAAAGAGATTATTGTGTTGTAAAACTCGTAATAGTGTGGCAGTGCATGTAATCCCAAAGGAACAGAGAAGAATTTATAATGGCAACTTTTCTACAGTAAATGCTCTAAAGTAAGGGAGTTCAGGGGCTCCTAGGGTTGGAAAAATCCATCTAAGCTTTAGCTAAACTGAGGGAGTAAGATCTGAAGTTACTGTAGCCATCTCAAACTATGACATAAGAGTCCATCTAAGGAGAAATGAGGATGGGAGAAAGTGCATTCTAGAACTATTCTTTGAATATTTATGCAGCAATATCTAAAAAAAATTTATGTGGACTTTTCATTAAGTTATAAACTTCATATTTTGCTTTGGAATTTGGAATTTCTGCCACCTAACATCAAAAGACACCTAAGTAACATCCCACAGATATAATCTCATGTGCGGTATTCCCACACTGTGTAATGTCTCTAATAAACTGCAACCCCACTAGTTCTAAGAGGTAGGAAAAAAAAAAAAAGAAAAAACATTCATCTGATTTTCTGTTTCCCAATTATAACAAAATCAGTGATGCATAGAAAGTAAAACAGCTATATTAGATAAAAATAAATGAAGATAAAGATTTCTTCTCTTTTTATACATTGATTTAACTTTAAAATAAATATGTACCTTAAATGCAGTGGAGATAGCATTTTACATGTTTATGCAAAGCTGTGTCAATTGCCCTCTGTGGATTCAAGATCATGCTCAGAAGCTTACCGGTGGACAAGAAAGGAGCCCATTAAAATGTATTACCAAAGAATAAGACCAACCATCACTTAAAAAAAAAATCACCATAGGTTATGTTCAAATCAAGCAGGATTTTTCAAGTTAAGGGCTTCCTTTAATTTTATAAGTGGAAACACTATAAGCATTTATTAACCTTTGTCCAAAGTTTGCTTCTAACTTGGGTTGAGGTGGACGCTGTATTTCTAAACTACAATGTAAGACAAATACAGAATCTGATACATTTGGTGAGCAAAATAACATCTTACACATGTGTTATTAAATGAATTTTGTGACTGGGGAACCAAATAAATTTTACTTGTAAGTGCAAAATAAAATGCTGTAATGAACATCACAATGTGCACCAAATGGAAAAAACAAATGTGTTTTATAGACAAGTAACAGAGGCTTAGGGAATGTTTTTTAGCTTTAGTAACAGCAAATGCCAAATTAGAGAAGTGTAAATTCATGAAGACAGAGGCCTCTGGAAGAAATATGAAGAGTGGTACCGTCAAATCAAACCATTTTTTAAAGAGTTATATAGGAAAATAAATCTTTCGGTTGTAATTTTGATCCTATCCAATAGGATGAAATTAATGAAAAGCTATTATTAATTTTATTATTAAATGAATGATTATAGTGATTCAATTATGTAGTTATTGCCTGTCATTTGCCACATTTCAGACACAAGGAGCAAAATAATGAGCAGAATAAGCTGAAGTATCTGCCTTCATGCAATTATATGCTAGTGAAAAAATACAGAAAATAAACAAGTGAATGTTTATATTGCATAGTGACAAGTAATATGAAGAGAAATAAGACAAACTAAGAGAACAGAGAATGGAATAGGGTGATACTTTATTTGGATTAGATGATCAGCAAATATTTTGAGGAAGATAAATTTTCAGAGCAATTCAAATGTATAAGGGAATGGGATATGTGGATATCTAAGGCAAGAACTCCAGACTGAGAAAGTAGCAAGCAATGTGAGAGACATTTACATAAACACCAAAAGGCCAATGTGGTCACGGCCAGCAGAGCAAAGGGCAGAGTGGGAGGAAGCTAAGTTGCGGTAAGATGCAGGAGCTGGGCCACGTGGCGCCATGTTCTCTTCTGTATCACTCACCCACTTGGCCTTAGTTATCCAGGCCCTATGCTGGGCATGAGCTGATGATCACTATCATGAGGCGAGAAACTATGCAGTGTCTTTGGGTACAAACTCTGCTGAGTGGTCAACATGCAATGCAACAGCAATGTCGATGAGAGAGAGTGTTTTTCTGGTGGTTTCTTACCACCAGAAGAAGTAAGAAGTAAGATGGTTTCTGCCCCATCTTACTCTGTCCAGGGCCATCTTTGATCCTGTTCCTCACAGCCTCTCTAGCAGCAAGGTGGCTTTACCTTCAAAAAACAACCTAGCTTCGTGTATTTTCTCTATCTTTACTACTCATTCCAGTCACCCTCACCTCTCTATCCCTAGATGTTCCTCTTCAATTGGTTTTCCACATAGCAGGCATCAGAACTTTAAGAGATGTAAGTAAGTATATGATTCTCTGTTTCAAATTTTCCAAAGTTTTCTCATGCATCATAGAATATAATCCAAAAAGCTTCCCTACACACAGGCATTCCTGTATAGAATGCCTACAGCATTCTATGTGATCTGCCAGGTACTAACCTCACCAACTTTATCTGGAGCCTGTTTCTCCCTCATCAACTGATTCCAGTTAGGCTCTCGTTCCTGTGGTTCTCAAACATATTGAGTTGTTTCTTCCTTGTGACCTTTAATTTGACCATATTATTCTTTGCCTAAAAAGCCCTTCCTAAAATAATCTGGAAAACTGTTTGCACAGCTGATTATGTCCTTTTATTTAGTCCAAAGCTCCTCTCAATGGCTTTACTTTACAACCCAATTGAAACCATCTTCCACACATACATTCCACTATGTACTCATAAATTCAATGTTATTGATAAAGGTGGTGAAAATCTATGATGAAAATTACAGAAAGTTCATTTTTTACAACCTAAAGACCTTGAGTCTTCAGCACTGCAGTCATCATCAGCTTGTGTTGCTGCTTCGTCTTCATCTTAATATTATTCTCACTTTAAGGTTGACAAATTCTCTTTATTTTTCTTTCAAGACTGAAATCATGTACAAGGGAAACTGCAATTTGACTTTCTCAAATCCTAAAGAAACAACCTGAATAGATACCCAACACACAGCAGGTATCTAATGATAAATTCTGATTCTGCATTCCTGTCAAATTAGCTATGCTTCTCTTTATCTTATCACACTCCAACTTCACATGAAGCAACAAAAAAATGCAATGATATTATGAAATAGGTGACTCCAGGTCATATTATGAATAAACACCTCTTAATTTCACCTTCTGTACACAGTTTAAGAAAGTCAGTCATTTACACAGTACATACTTTCTATAGAAGTTGACATTTGACTTTGGCATTATACTAATACATACTAAGTTTGATACAGGAATTATAAATTTCCTTATGCTGTCCACCTCAGGTGACATTGAGGGCCATATGTGTAAAAATTAATGCACCATAGTTAGGAAGTGATAGTCACCCAAACTAAAATTCTGATAATGAGTCTTTAACAGGTGTGCTTAGTTAGTTAGTTAGTTAAGTCACTCAGTCGTGTCCGACTCTTTGCTACCCTGTGGACTGTAGCCCACCAGGCTCCTCCATCCATGGGATTCTCCAGGCCAGAATACTGGAGTGGGTTGCCATTTCCTTTTCCAGGGGATCTTCCCGACCCAGGGATCGAACCCAGGTCTCCCGCATTGCAGGCAGACGCTTTAACCTCTGAGCCACCAGGGAAGCAAACACTATTGCGAATGGAAAGTTTTCGGGACTATATGCCATTCCTAACTTTCCCAGTCCCCACACACATCATGCTGGTGGTATTGCTCATCATCATGGCGGCCTGGCCTCGGGATACAGGAGTGACTCTGTGATACAGGACGGACCTCTGCGGCACCCAAACCATTTTATCCCGGTTAGTGATCCAGTCACGCTGTGAACAAAAGGTTCAGGCAAAGTTAGCTAATTTATAACACACACACATATGCATATACACACATATATGCATATATGTATGTGTGTGTGTAAACATTTATACTTACATATGAACACACACATATTTGCACATGCTTGCATGCATATGCACACATGTATATATTCTAGAAGAAAGAGGGAGATTGTCAAATTAGCAAATAAAAATAACCCTGTATCTCTGGAGGTGTTGCTCCCATTTTAGTACCAGGCGGAACAAGTCTGCTAGGGAACAAAATGAATTCAGAAGCAAGGAGTTCTCAGAGATAAATAGAAGTGCTGGTGAGATCAGGAACACTCAAACACCACTGACAATTTTAGTCTTGGGCTCATCATATATGGAAGGCAAACTACCTATCTTCCTTGGATATCTCAATCATGAGTCAATGGATCAGCCCCTCAAAAGAGCTCTTCCTACTATAACACATTTGTGCTTACATTCTTCTATTGCTGTAAGCTACATCTCTTTTAAACTTGTTTTCTTCAATATTTAAAGTGGAATGCTTATAAATATAAAAAGACAACTGACCTATGTTGAGAGAATTCTATATGCAGAACTGGCTAGCTACTATGCAAATTTTCCCCACAGAATCTTCATGTAGCCATGTGGTTATTGTCATTTCTATTTTACAAATGACGTAACTGAAGCTTAGAGAGTTAGAGATGCTTCTCCAAGGTCAGACAGTTTGCAAATGGTAATTCTCATGTCAATGTGTCTCAGAACTGAGTCAGATTGCCTCTTTGTAGCACATGAAAAACGTATTTCTACTATTAGCGAGAGATAATTACATACATCTCCATTTACCCAAAATATTTATAGTTAAGCAGAACTAACACTAACATATAAAAGTCTTCCAGAATAAATTATTCTCAAATGGGTACATTACTGATTCTAATATAAAACCTGCTATAAAAGAAAGAAGACCAATTTGTAAACTATTACAAAGGTAAAAACATCCTTCTTAATATAGAGAGTATTAAACTTTAAAGCTCTCATTAAATATTTAAAAGTCATAAAGTTAAAAGAATTTCTCAACTGTTTTTAGCAAATTGAAGAACTATCTCAAAGATAATTGGAGGACTCAAAATGAGAAATTATAAAGGGTTCAGTTCAGTTCAGTTCAGTCGCTCAGTCGTGTCCGACTCTTTGCGACCACATGAACTGCAGCACGCCAGGCCTCCCCGTCCATCACCAACTCCCGGAGTTTACTCAAACTCATGCCCATCGAGTCGGTGATGCCATCCAGCCATCTCATCCTCTGTCATCCCCTTCACCTCCTGCCTCCAATCCCTCCTAGCATCACAGTCTCTTCTAATGAGTCAATTCTTCGCATGACGTGGCCAAAGTATTGGAGTTTCAGCTTCAGGATCAGTCCTTCCAATGAACACCCAGGACTGATCTCCTTTAGGATAGATTGTTTGGATCTCCTATACCTGTGATCAGAAATCCTGTGGCGTGTGGCCCAGTGTCCGGAGACCCGGCGGAAAGGGAAGGGATGAGTTATGCCGCAGACTCTCCTCCAGCTAGGAGGAGGGAGCAGCTTTCGAACAGTGTCTGCAGAACTTGACTCTACTGTATTGTACATTTTTGGATGGTTTGAGTATGTGGGGAGTTTGTTCAAAATGCAGGTTTAAATATCACTCATTCTAATTTCTAGTAGGTGTGAGTCTGCATTTTCAAAATACAAACTTCAAATGATTCTGAAGCAGATACTGCAGATTACATTTTGATAATCACTGGCTTGGATTATTAGGCTATTTACGGTTGAAGCTGTACTTAACCCAAGTCCAAGGAGGCGGCTGGTAGGCGCAGGGGCCGAGAGGAGCTACTCCACGTTCAAGGTCAGGAGGCGCTGCCGTGAGGAGATACCCCTCGTTCAAGGTAAGGAGCAGCGGCTGCACCTTGCTGGAGCAGCTGTGAAGAGATAGCCCACGTCCAAGGTAAGAGAAACCCAAGTAAGACAGTAGGTGTTCTGAGAGGGCATCAGGGGCAGACACACTAAAACCACAATCACAGACAACTAGCCAATCTGATCACAGGACCACAGCCTTGTCTAACTCAGTGAAACCAAGCCATGCCGTGGGGGGCCACCCAAGATGGCCGGGTCACGGTGGAGAGGTCTGACAGAATGTGGTCCACGGGAGAAGGGAACGGCAAACCACTTCAGAATTCTTGCCTTGAGAACCCCATGAACAGTATGAAAAGGTAAATGGCCTATAGGTACACTAAAAAAAATGCTTAACATCACTAATCAACAGGGAATGCAAATCAAAACCACAATGAGATATTATTTCATACCTGTTAGGATGTTTACTATGAAAAAAATAAGAGATAAATGTTGGCAAGGACATGGAGAAAAGGGAGCCCTTGTTTACTCCTGTTGAGAATGTAAACTGGTGGAGCCACAAGGAAAACAGTCTGGAGGTGCCTCATGAAATTAAAAACAGAACCGCCATATGATCCAGTAAACCCAGTTCTTAATTATTATGGTTGATTTAATTTATGTTATTTTATTGATTTTAAATGATGAATATTATTTAATCAATAAGAAATTAAATCATTATCTTGAAAAATATCTGAATTCCCATCTTCACTGAAGCATTATTCACAATAACCAAGGTACAGAAACAACCTAGGTGTCCACCAAGAGATGCAGGGATAAAGAAAATGTGGTATATATTTACAATGGAATATTATTCAGTCACAAAAGAAGGAATTCACGCCTTTTGTGGCAACATGGATGGACTTTTGATGGCATTATGCTAAGCGAAATGTCAGACACACAAAGACTAATATTGTACACTAGCACTACTATGTAGAAAAAAGCAAAAACAAAAGAAAAAATGAACTTATAGAAAGAGGGGAGAATGATGGAAGTCACCAGCTGGGGCTGGGGGAAATAAGGAGAGGTTGGTAGAAGGGTATCAACTTTCAGTTATAAGCTCAACAGAGTTTGAGTCTCTAACATACAAAATAGAGCCTGTAGTTGATAATAGTGTAATGTATAACTGAAATTTGCTAAGAGAGTGCTCTTAGGGAAAAAAAAAAAAAAGGGAAATATGTGAGGTGATGGATGTGTTAATGAACTGGATGATGGGACACATTTCACAATGTTCAGCTCAGTTCCATTCAGTTGCTCAGGCGTGTCCGACTCTCTGCGACCCCATGGACTGCAGCACGCCAGGCCTCCATGTCCATCACCAACTCCTGGAGTTTACACAAACTCATGTCCATTGAGTTGGTGATCCCATCCAACCATCTCATCCTCTGTCAGGTCCCTTTCTCCTCCTGCCTTCAATCTTTCCCAGCATCAGGGTCTTTTCAAATGAGTCAGCTCATCACATGAGGTGGCCAAAGTATTGGAATTTCAGCTTCAACAACAGTCCTTCCAATGACCACTCAGGACTGATCTCCTTTAGGATGAACTGGTTGAATCTCCTTGCAGTCCAAGGGACTTTCAAGAGTCTTCTCTAACAGCACAGTTCAAAAGCATCAAGTCTTTGGTGCTCAGCTTTATTTATACTCCAACTCTTACTTCCATATATGACTACTGGAAAAACCATAGCCTTGACTAGATGGATCTTTGCTGGCAATGTGTATATATATATAATAAAAAAAAAAATACTACCTTAGATACCCTAAATATGATACAATTGTCACTTATACCCTAATAAGCATGGAAAAGAAATGCAAAAAGCAAAATGGCTATCTGAGGAGGCCTTACAAATAGCTATGAAAAGAAAAGAAGTGAAAAACAAATGAAAAAAGAAAGATATTCCCATTTGAATGCAAAGTTCCAAAGAATAGCAAGGAGAGATAAGAAAGCCTTCCTCAGCGATCAATGCAAAGAAATAGAAGAAAACAACAGAATGGAAAAGACTAGAGATCTCTTCAAGAAACTTAGAGATACCAAGGGAACATTTCATGCAAAGGTGGCCTCGATAAAGGACAGAAATGGTACGGACTTAACTGAAGCAGAAGATATTAAGAAGAGGTGGCAAGAATACACAGAAGAACTGTACAAAAAAGATCTTCATGACCCAGATAATCATGATGGTGGGATCACTCACTCACCTAGAGCCAGACATCTGGGAGTTCAAAGTCAAGTGGGCCTTAGAAAGCATCACTCCGAACAAAGCTAGTGGAGATGATGGAATTCCAGTTGAGCTATTTCAAATCCTGAAAGATGATGCTGTTAAAGTGCTGCATTCAATATGCCAGCAAATTTGGAAAACTCAGCAGTGGCCACAGGACTGGAAAAGGTCAGTATTCATTTCAATCCCAAAGAAAGCTCAAACTACCACACAATTGCGTTCATCTCACACGCTAGCAAAGTAATGCTCAAAATTCTCCAAGCCAGGCTTCAGCAATACGTGAACCGAGAACTTCCAGATGTTCAAGCTGGTTTTAGAAAAGGCAGAGGAACCAGAGATCAAATTGTCAAAACATCCGCTGGATCATCGAAAAAGCAAGACAGTTCCAGGAAAACATCTATTTCTGCTTTATTGACTATGCCAAAGCCTTTGACTGTGTGGATCACAATAAACTGTGGAAAATTCTGAAAGAGATGGGAATACCAGACCACCCGACCTACCTCTTGAGAAACATATATGCAGGTCAGGAAGCAACAGTTAGAACTGGACATGGGGCAACAGACTAGTTCCAAATAGGAAAAGGAGTGTGTCAAGGCTGTATATTGTCACCCTGCTTACTTACCTTATACACAGAGTACATCATGAGAAACGCTGGGCTGGAAGAAGCACAAGCTGGAATCAAGATTGCCGGGAAAAATATCAATAACCTCAGATATGCAGATGATACCACCCTTATGGCAGAAAGTGAAGAGGAACTAAAAAGCCTCTTGATGAAAGTGAAAGAGGAGAGTGAAAAAGTTGGCTTAAAGCTCAACATTCAGAAAACTAAGATCATGGCATCTGGTCCCATCACTTCATGGGAAATAAATGGGGAAAGAGTAGAAACAGTGTCAGAGTTTATTGTTTTGGGCTCCAAAATCACTGCAGATGGTGATTGCAGCCATGAAATTAAAAGACACTTACTCCTTGGAAGGAAAGTTATGTCCAACCTAGATAGCGGATTAAAAAGCAGAGACATTACTTTGCCAACAAAATCTAGTCAAGGCTATGGTTTTTTCTGTCATGTATGGATGTGAGAGTTGGACTGTGAAGAAAGCTGAGTGCCGAAGAATTGATTGTTTTGAACTGTGGTGTTAGAGAGGACTCTTGAGAGTCCCTTGGACTGCAAGGAGATCCAACCAGTCTGTCCTAAAGGAGATCAGTCCTGGGTGTTGGAAGGACTGATGTTGAAGCTGAAGCTCCAATACTTTGGCCACCTCATCCAAAGAGTTGACTCATTGGTAAAGACCCTGATGCTGGTAAGGATTGGGGTCAGGAGGAGAAGGGGACAACAGATGATGAGGTGACTGGATGGCATCACCGACTCAATGGACATGAGTTTGGGTAAACCCTGGGAACTGGTGATGGACATGGAGGCCTGGCATGTGGCAATTCATGGGGTTGCAAAGAGTAGGACATGAATGAGCTACTGAACTGAACTGAAGGATGGAAAAATAAAAAGCCACATTTGCTAGTTACTGCCTCTCTTAAAGAATAGCATACACAGCAAGAAAACTCAAGAAAATTTCATTTCTATGAAAAAAAGTGCTAAAGTTACATGTAACAGGAGCTTTAGCAGCAGTGGCAGAAGTCAGCAGAGCCCTACTCTAACACTTTCCCACCACTTCATTTAAAGGCTACCTCAGGCAAGTTATTTTACTTCTCTCTGCCTCAGTTTGCTCATTTATCAAATAGAGACAGTAAAAGTCCTTACTACAAAAGGGTGCTGTGAAGATAAAATGATAAAATAAATGGTCTTTTAGCACAGGTCCTAGAACATTTTTCTTGTTCAGTAAGTATCCATTACTACTCCTGATACAATTTAATCATGGGAATATGAACACAAAGTAGAGAGTGAATAAAATGAATGATAATTACAAACTATATTAAACTTTTTTAAACATTCAGAAGTATATATTTTTCCAATACAGAAAGTAATACTCAGTAATTTTTTTTCACCTTCAGACAATGAAATTCTACTTGTTTTAATGATTGATTTCCTGGTAAGTCTGACATATATCATGATTCTATAATATTTTTAAACTCCTCCTCTCAGAATTGTTTCAGTAATTTATATTATAGAGAAAGTACTGAACTAATCATTGTGGTATATTTTATTCTCCTAAAATACTTCCTCTCTGGCATCAGGCTTAGATATATGACTTACTTTGGCCCATGGAACGTGTTTCTTGCAAGCAGAAACTTTAGAGCCAAGTTCTTTTCCTCCTCTGTCATGAGAACCATGTTCAAGCCAGAGGCTGTTTCCTCAGCTTGGCTCCATGAGTGGAAATGGTGTAAATGGTGTGCAGCAAAACTGAAGCTGATCCATGCTGGATATTTAGGAGTAAACTGTTGTAAGCCATTATAATGTTTTGGTGTGCTTTCACCATAGTGTAATCTAGCTAGCATTTACTGAAATCATGAGTATGTCTACTAAATATTCCATTTTTCCTAAATACCGTTCCTCATTACCTGTTGGTGATCCTGCATCCACCTTGTCAGGAGTAGTAGAAAAATGACAGAGGAAATGCTCTATGTAGTAAGAGGAAAACCAGGACTGAAAGCAAAGACCATAAGCCAAAGAAAGTTCACATGATCAAATGGCCATATGCCCACAATCACTTAAGATGAGCCCAATTCAATTCATCATCTGTCAAGCACCTACTCTGGGGCAGGGATTTGGTGGAGCAGTGGGGAAACAGAATAACAGTCATCATCCTCAAGGTTCTTTCAGCTTAAGAGAGTAGGCAAACTTGCAAAACAATACCAGGGGCAGAGTTTAGGGTTAATGACAGCACAGTGAAAAAACTGGTCAACTCTATATAGAAGGTATGCAAAGTATATAAGGTTAGAAGGAATCACAGTAATAAGTAGAAGTCAGATACTTAAGGTGGGGCATTGAAAACAAAATCACTGTATTTGGTAATTAGAATATCCACAGAAGCACAGTGAGATACATTTTAGGTTGGCTCTGGGGGTGATGGAAAGGCTTTAAGCACAATGAGAAATAAATGGGGAAGGAAGTGAAAAAAATATGGCAATGATTCTTTCTTAGTTTTCCTTTTTTGATGATATTACACAGGCAAAGGAAAAAAAAAGACATCATGCTGACTAGAAGTAAATCTATATCAAGACAATTGAAATAAGCATTTCTTCCTTACCCTGAAATTCTACCTGCAGGAATTTACTAAAAGCAATAAACTGAAACAGAAAAATTCTGAATATACATTTATATGACACACATATTTCTTGAGAAACATTAGAAATAATCTCAGATCAAGAATAGGGAAATTATGCATTTTTCAGTATATCCTAAATGGACTAAGATATAATCATTATACTTCTTTAAAAGAGTTTACAATGGTATGGAAAAAATACTTGTGGTATAAAGCTAAGTTTATATCAAAAACTATCAGACATATATGATATGTGAAAGTGTCAGTAACTCAGCCACACCTGACTTTTTGTGACCCAATGGACTGCAGCTCGCCAGGCTCCTCTGTCCATTCAATTCTCCAGGCAAGAATACTGGAGTGAGTTGCCATTCCCTTCTCCAGTGGATCTTTTCAACCCAGGAATTGAACCTGGGTCTCCTGCATTGCAGGCAGATTCTTAACCATCTGAACAACCAGGGAGGACCTATATATTATATACACAAACTTAAAAGATAAATAATAGAAGTCTTATATTAAAATGTCTTTGAGTGGTGAGAATATATGTATTAGTATATTATACAATTTTATACATCACATATTAATTTTTCTATATTCCTGTGCTTTCTATATTTTCTGTACTGAAAATCAACTGTTTTTGTTATAAGATTAAATATACCTTATGTTGAATGTATCCAAATGACAGAAGGACTCAATAGATTGTAGAAACACATTTGTAGAACCAGGACAATAAGTTTCAAATTTGTGTGGTTATTCACTTCTGAGGCTAGTACCTCACATATGCGAAAATCACTGCTGCTGCTAAGTCACTTCAGTCGTGTCCGCCTCTGTGCGACCCCATAGACGGCAGCCCACGAGGTTCCCCCATCCCTGGGATTCTCCAGGCAAGAACAGTGGAGTGGGCTGCCATTTCCTTCTCCAATGTGTGAAAGTGAAAAGTGAAAGTGAAGTCGCTCAGTCGTGTCCGACTCTTTGCGACCCCATGGACTGCAGCCTACCAGGCTCCTCCATCCATGGGATTTTCCAGGCAAGAGTATTGGAGTGGGGTGCCATTGCCTTCTCCAGCGAAAATCACAATGTATCCTTAATTAAGGATTTGGGTGGAAAGTCAAAGAGAAAATTAAGTGGGCCAAAACTTTCATGAAGCTGACCAAAACAATTCAGGTAATTAACCATATCAAGGCCAGGTTTTTCAAACCTTAATCTATACTAGAATCCCTTAGGGATCTTTTAAAAGATGAAGTCTGATTCAGTGGATTGGAGTGAGATGGAGACTCTGCATTTCTAACAGATCCTCTCTTGATGGTGATGCTGCTGTTAGGCGTATGTGAATAACAAGGATTTAGCCTAGGTTAGAAATTAATCAGTAATTAGTCAGGAATTAATCCTAAATCTTTATGAAAGAATCTCCCAGATGCTTTCAAATCACAGCAAGATATAATCGGCAGCAAAAACTCAAAGAAAAAGTGTCCCTGAATCTAGGTCACAGAGTAACAGTTTACAAGTGATCTTAAGGAGACAGCAGATTTCCAATACAGCCTTCTGTCTACTTAGAAACAGAAGGAGTAACCTAACATCTGGGCTACCATAGCAAGTTGTGACATTTTCCTTTCTGGCTTTAATTTTAATCGATAAAAAGAAATATGTTATCAGTATACAATAACAAGTATAATGAAATTGCTACCAAAAAAGAGAGAAAAAGCAGTTAACTCTGCCTTCTTAACCCTGGGCATAGATTTGATGCCCAGTATATGATGGGCCAGTATAACAATCAAATACCTGGGGAGATACTGAAGGAATTTGTTACAAACAGAAGTAGATTTACCACATAGTCAGTGATGTTTAAGATTCAAGGACATTCAATTGTACAGACCTTTCTAAGATCCAGGTCAAAGCAATGTGTACCACATCATGATATGCTATCACAAATTTTTCAATATAAGGTAAATAATTTAATCAAATTGAATAAAACCATTATCTTTTTCACCATATCTTCATTTGTTTCACTCTCTTTGTATCATGTGGCATTGGGGTAGTAGGAAACAATTTTGTGGATGCAGCTTAAAGAGAACTTGACTTGGATATATGTTTAGTTGGTTTAATGGTATAACAGTTATATGATTCATAGTCAATTCCACTTATAATTATGCTATTGCTAATTGCTAGCCTTATATCTCAGCCTACTCAGGCTGCTAAAACAAAATTGCATAGTTATGGAGGCTGGGAAATCCAAGATCAAATCCAAGATGAAAGAAGCAAATTTAGTGTCTGGTAAGGACCTGCTCTCTGGTTCACTGATGGTGCCTTTTTTTTGCTGTGTTCTCAAATGATGCAAGGAACTAAGGATATCTGTGGAATCTCTTTTATAAAAGCACTAGTCCCATTTATAAGGGCTCCACTTTCATAATCTGTGTGTGAGTACTAGGTCATTTCAGCCATGTCCAACTCTTTGTGACCCTATGGACCGTTGCCTGCCAGGCTCCTCTGCCCATGAGATTCTCCAGGCAAGAATACTGGAGTGGGTTGCCTTGCCCTCCTCCAGGGGATCTTCCCAACTCAGGGAAGATACTCATGTCTCCTGCAGTGGCAGGCAGGATTGGCAGGCACTTTACCACTAGTGCCACCGACACACCTCCTGAAAGCTTCCCCTTCTGATACTCTACTATCACTCTAACTATTAGGTTGTAATGTATGAATTTTGGGAGGACTCAAACATATAGCACATTGCCACCACACCTCCCCCTCAGTTGATTTACCCAGCATTGTGATAAAAAGGAGAGATACTGAGCTTCATGGCAAAAACGACTTTGAATTTTGGTACTTCCAGATTATATAACTTATAAAAAGAAAAAAAAAAAAAAAAGACAGATTTTCCAACTGGACAGCAAGCAAATGTGTTAGCCTTCAAAAACACTTATAATCTATTAGTACATTTAAAATATTATTTTAAACAATTATACCACAGGGAAAATTGATTCTCTTTATTTATATAGAAAAATCTTTAAAAAGTATCATTTGAAGATAGATTATGTACCCTCAAAATATAGGAAAAGAAGATTATAGGAGTATATAATCTAGTATTTACTATAGAATTAATGCATTTTTTTTTCTGATTTGAGGGCATTTAGGCAATATGTTAACTTTGTAAAATTTATAATTTATTTTGTTTCATTTTCTCATCTGAAATACAAATGAATTTTGACCTAATTTTGTATTTGTCACTCTCAATTCTTTTTTTTTTTTTCTTATTAAAAGACTCTCACATTGCAAAATGCACAAGGCCTACATTACACTGGGTATAATCGCTTCAACTCTCAGAATGTTTCCTCATCTGTAAAATGAGGACAATAACAATCTCTCTAGGTTAGAACAAGAATTAGCTGAGACAATGCATTATATGTGTTCAGAAGAGGCTCTAAGACACAGCAAAGGACCAGTAAATATTAGTTTTGGTTGTCGTCATTCTATATGTGTAATTATTACTTTTTTTTCAATTTTTAGCAGATATTTCCTTTTTTTCCATCCAGTCTAATATTCCCTCAGGAGAGTGTCTAACATCAGAAATCAAATTGTGATGGTCTCCTGCTAAAATCCTTATAGGGACCTCTGTAATCCACAAAGCTCTTTAGGGCTTAAATTCAACTTGCCTCTATAACTGCATGTCTTGAAATCTCAACTACTCATAGCCCTCAGATAAATGCACTTTTATCCATTGGAGAGCAAGTCATGAACTTTTACTTTTCCCCGATTCTGTACATGGCTTTCCCTCTTCCTGAAAAGTTTTCCTCTCTTTTACAACAACAAAAAGTTCTGATCATTCCTTAACAATGATCTGAAGTGCCACTTTTTATAGCTGATAGCATGATGGACAGGGATTTGTACTTACTTTGCATCAGTGATGTTCCCCAAATGAGAATACTGCTACATGTAAAAGATGAGTCATACAATATGGGGTAAGTTACGGTACAGCTACAATATTGTATGAGTTCTATTCCTGCACCAAGAAACTCTCAAAGTTTCCATAGGAAGTCATGCTCTTAATAGTACTGTTGGTTCAGAGGAATTGTGAAAGCCATACAGATGAAAGAAATGAATGTGTTAGAAGCATACAAAGAAATAATTTAAATAGTCAAGTTATATATCCACTTATTTATTCCTACAATTTTTCCCTAACTTTGAAGGTACATCATTTATCTTTACTTCAAATGATAACTTTTAAAGATTTTTCTATATAAATGAAAGTATTAAGTAACATATATATATTCATTTTTATTGTTGAGTCAATAAGTAAAACATAAACACAGTTTTATAAATTGAAACACATACAAAAGAGACTTTGTTATTCAAAGACACAAATATTAGATATCAACACATTTGAGTCAGTGCCTAGGTAAGGAGAAAAGTAGAAACGATATATGTAATTTCTAATGTATAAAACCTTATTATTGCAATATTATTTTCTCTCTATCTTTATTTCTCTGTCTCTTCTTCAATAACTTTTGTCTGGGTAGTATCATTTAATTAGAGAGATCAGTGTCTGAAAAGATGATTTTCACAACGATCACTTCACAGTCATCCAGGAACATGTGTCAGAAAATCAGATATCCAGGCTGGTTTTCAAAGTACTGAATTAGAATCTTTCCTAAAGAACATGGAAATATATCTTCTGAAAAAACAACCAGGTGTTAGGAAAACACCTTTAGAAAACAACCAATTTAAACCACGGTGCAGATGAAATCCATCACACTCGAAATGGACACAATTCTCCATGAGACACAGTCAACCATTTATTACATAGATTAAACTTTCAACAGAGTAATTATTTAATAGGTTTTTATTCAAAGAATGAATTAATGAATGAATGGCATTATATCAAAGAGGATAGGTTACCATAATAAAAGGTTGCCAGGAAAAAATACTAAAAATAAAACATATAACTAGATAATATACAAATATATGTACAACTGTACAAATATAAGCCTCTAAGTTCATTAATCAATCAATGCAAAATAAATGTTTACATTAAATAAACATTTATACACAATATATAGATATACATATATATATGAGAAACTTTTCTAGTTTATAACAGTAAAATAAACAGTGTTCATGACTTGAGAAGAAAAACTGCTAGTATGCTAGCATCCGTTTTGTCTTCTGCTTAATATATGCCGGAAATTTGCATTAGCTTGTTTGTTTTTTATCTAACTTTTCTTAATATGATTGGTAGTCAATCTGGAGTAGAATTGAGCCAGACTTTGGAACCATAATCCATCCATGATGATATAGGTCAAATTCACTGAGGAATTTACACCATTACAGGCAATCTGAAAATGCATTTTCATTTGAATAGCTGTGTTCAAGCCCAGGACATGCTGGGGTTTGCCATTTTTGGCTGCCATCACAATTACCCCTATCAGTGTCTATGCACAGATGCTGAGTGTGGGTAACTATTGTTGGCCACTTATACTGGCTGTTCATACAAATGAACAATCATTGGCTCATGATCACCTCAACTCCCCAGATCACTGGAAAGGCCCAGCTGGGCTTAGCAAAAAATCAAGCTAATGAGACAGATTGTTTTTTCCCAGCGCGGTAATTCATAATACAAGGTTTTCACACTGCTGTTTTTTAAAAAGTTTATCTTAAACTTTGAAATTTATTTAAATGTTTTCAGTCTTATCTTATTAATGAAAAATAATGTCATTATGTATATAGGGTGTAAGAGACATTCAGTTAGGGAGTTAAGATTCTGAAATACATACTTGAATGGAACATTACTTTTTCCTATGATATGTTGTACAATTGCTAATGAATAGCCTTAGTCCAGCTGCTTACTCTGAAATTGCCACTCTTACATCATGCCTGAAATAAAATAAGGAACACAAGGACTGTTATTAAAGCTGAACAGAAATTCTATTTTTGAGTGACCCAATCTAGGTAACAGCAGCTAAGTAACAAAGTAAACATCATTAGTGAGTTTGTCAGTGTATATTTACATTTTGCTACCTTTTCTCCACCCCATTTTAAAAGTTTTTGAGGATACAGCTTCCTTTTTATGCGTAAATTGTCTTATCTACAATTTACTGGGCCATCAGCATTAAGAGGATATGTGCACCATATTTAGCATTTCACTATTAAGAACCAGACATGGAGTAATGGGGGAAAGGATAACTTTAATTGTGCTCCCATCAGAAAGGATCATAGTATTGAACACAATGTCCCTAGATGCTATGAAAGTGAGAAATTTTTAAGAATGAGAAAAACATAGCCATTGCAAAGATGAAAAAGCAAGTCCCCTCCTCTGTGCTCTTCAAACCCGGACAGTTATCCAATGCACATGGTACATGGAAAGATATTAAGTTTTTAAAGATTGAGATGGTTTAAGAGTATAACGCTTCCCAGGTGGCACTAGCACAAACAGCAAATGCTGGAGAGGATGTGGGGAAAAGGGACCCTCTGACACTGTTGGTGGGAATGCAAACTAGTGCAGCCACTGTGGAGAACAGTGTGGAGATTCCTTAAAAAACTGGAAATAGAACTGCCATATGACCCAGCAATCCCACTGCTGGGCATACACACCGAGGAAAGCAGAATTGAAAGAGACACGTGTACTCCAATGTTCATCGCAGCACTGTTTATAATAGCCAGGACATGGAAGCAACCTAGATGTCCATCAGCAGAAGAATAGATAAGAAAGCTGTGCTACATATACACAATGGAATATTACTCGGCTATTGAAAAGAATGAATTTGCATCAGTTCTAATGAGATGGATGAAACTGAAGCCTTTTATATAGAGCGAAGTAAGTCAGAAAGGAAAACACCAATACAGTATATTAATGCATATATACGGAATTTAGAAAGGTGGCAACAATGACCCTATATGTGAGACAGCAAAAGAGACACAGATGTAAGGAACAGACTTTTGAACTCTGTGGGAGAAGGCGAGGGTGGGATTATTTGAGAGAATAGCATTGAAACGCGTATGTTATCACATGTGAAATAGACTGCCAGCCCAGGTTCGATGCATGAGTCAGGGTGCTTAGGGCTGGTGCACTGGGAAGACCCTGAGGGATGGGATGGGGAGGGAGGTGGGAGGGGGGGTCAGGATGGGGAACACATGTACACCCACAGCTGATTCAGGTGAATGTATGGCAGAAACCACCACAATATTATAAAGCAATTAGCCTCCAACTAAAATAAATTTTAAAAAAAGAAAAAAAGAGGGAGGGGCCATATGTATACCTATGGCTGATTCATGTTGACGTATGACAGAACCTAACAAAATATCGTAAAGAAATTTTCTTCCAAATAAAAATAAGTTAAAAAAGAAAACAAATTAAAAAAAGAACCTGCTTGCCAATGTAGGAGACACCGGTTCCTCTCTTGGTCAAGAGGATCCCCTGGAGGAGGGCAAGGCAACCACTCTGGTATTCTTGCCTGGAGAATCCCTTGGACAGAGGAACCTGGTGGACCATAGTACCGAGGGTCGCAAACAGTGCGACATGGCTGAAGCGACATAGCATGCACGCAAGAGCATAACGCAGGAAATGTCCTAAGGCCTTTTTATCTTGGACTCTCAAGTGTAATTTAAAGGAGGGCTATCATTTCTAATTAGGAAGTCATTAAGAATTTTCCCTGAAGTTGCTTTCTTTCTACCAGAGCAGTGCCATATTTCTTTCATGACTACTGTTGTTACTCTATTGGTGGTGGTGGTTTAGTCACTAAGCTGTATCTGACTCTTGTGACCCCATGGACTGTAGCCCACCAGGCTCCTTTCTCCGTGGGATTCTCCAGGCAAGAATACTGGGGTGGGTTGCCATTTCCTTCTCCAGAGCATGTTCCGAACCCAGGGATTGAACCTGTGTCTCCTGCTTGGCAGGCAGATTCTCTACCACTGAGTCACCTGGGAAGCCCGTTACTATCGATAAATTTAGTTGTTGTTTTTTTTTTCTTTTTTAAAGCAGTTGTTTACTTTGGCCTCCAAGATGCAGTGGTATGTTGGTTTTTCCTTCTACCTTCCCCATCTCTATTTAGCATTCTTCTTCAGCTGCACCTTGAGAATCAGAATTTCTTCTATCCGCAACTCTCCTTTCTTTTCACTTTGTACACTTGGCCCAGGTAATTTCACTTATTAATATTATAATCTATCAGCATACTAATCACTTTTTGATCAATACCTTCAGGCTATTTCTCTTACCTGAGTTCTAGTCCTAAATAGCCAAATGATAATCCAGCTTGAAATTCCAGTAAAACCCTAACATTCACCATCATCATTCTCTCCCCATACTTATTTCCTTTTGGTGTTCTCTGTCAGCAACACTATGCACCCAGATTAATAAGGAAAACCTGGACACATCATTGATTTCTTCCACTCTCCCATCCCAAACATCAAATCAACCACCAAGTCAAGATAAATCTTGCATAATTCCGTTGACATTTCACAGCACTGTTTCCCATTAACTTAGCAAAACACCAGCAACTTACTTTTATATATATTACAGCATTGTAATAACTGCTGCTTGACTTGGTTCTGGCAACGCTCAATTCATTCCCCACTGAGCATCTCAAATCATCTTCTTAAATTGATCCTATTGTTCTACTGTAGTGGCTCAATGCTGTGACATCTCCCAATTCTCTTAGGATAAAATACAAAGGAATTTGAGGATAACAAGATATTTTGATGCCATAAAAGCAAACACCAGCAAAACATAGAGTGTAAGTAAGACAGCTGACATATCTAATTTCATTCAAGCATTAAAAAAATGTAGTCTAACTATCTTGGAAAATTCCAAGATAAGCAACTGTATTTATATTCAATTTGGTATAATTCTATCAATCTAAACATTATCTTAATGTTTAGAATGATTAAATGAAACAATATTATTAGCACACTTTCACTTTCATTATATGAATAATGAAATTGAAACATAAGGTAAAAATCTTGATACAAACCATGATGGCAATATAGCCAAGTTAAGATTAATATCCAGATCTACAGCTCTTAAACTCACCCTAAATTATAACAAGCTGCATCAATCAGCAAAAGGTTGGTTAGAACGTACTATATTTCCAGCCAACGCTAGCCACTGGATTAGATAATTATCCAATTCTCTCCATTGATCATTCATACATCAAAGTCCAAACTTTTTTATGGTATAACCACTCATAATATAGCTAGAAATTTTTCTATTTAATTCAGAGTACCAGACTGTTTTGAAGTTCTAGGATAATCAACTTTTATTAAGATGTCTTTGTCACACAGGTATGGGATAAAAGCCAGAAGAGTCATGGAACAAACCGAACTTTTGGAATTCTTCAGGAACCAAATGATGTCCACTTCCTTATCAGGAGGTAACATCACAATACATATTGCCCTTCTCCAACCTGGTTTCAATGCTATAATTGGAGGCATTTTTTTAAAAACTCAAAATTATGCATATTCCAGTTTAGAAAATATAAATGATCTTTCATAAACATGACAGTTATTCTATGTTGCTTATCTTATATCCATTTTCCTTTATGTCAATAAATTCAACTCTGGGTGATTTTGCCCTCTGGGAGACATTTGGCAATATATGGAGACATTTATGATTTCCACAACTGGGGAAGATGGCACAACTATCAGCCAATAAGTGTAAGACAGGAATGCTGGTAAGCATCCTCAATGGATAGGGTAGAGTTCCTCATCAAAGAATTCTCATGCTCTCAAAGGCCAACAGTATCAAGATTGTGCAGCTCCACTTTATGCTAACAATACTTCAATTCCTTCATGTCAATAAGATGATAAAGTCCAAATTAATTAAAATCAGCATACAAAGTCTTTCATATTTAAATCCCTGCAGATAGCTTCATGCTATTTCTTGTCACTCTACCTCCTTGTTTTGAATTATTTATCACTTAGAAAAAAAAAGTTATGTGTCAGTCAATGTAGGGCAAGCTGTGACATGTTAAGAAACACCACTAAAATATCAGCAGCCTAAGACTCAGACAGCTCCACCACCTTAAGGAGCTTACATCCCAAAGTGAGTCTTCAGGATTCCCTGCATCACAGCAAGAGCATGGAACAAACATCCTGGTCCTTAATTGCCTCTATCCACTAGTAAAAACCTTGTCACCTTCCCTCACATGGGTCACATTCACTTGGCCAAACAAATCACATGGCTTTGTCTAACTTCAAAGGATCTTTTCCTATCAGAAAAGGAAAGCTAGACCTCTTAGTAAGCACCAGTATCATTTACTCCAGTACCTTTTCTCCTATTTCCAGGGCTAACTCATTCTTAAGCTTTATGCAACACTTTTTAGATAAAGCCTTCTTTTTTTTTTTTTTATTATTATTATTATTTTTTTTTCCAGTGGGTTTTGTCATACATTGATATGAATCAGCCATGGATTTACATGTATTCCCAATCCCGATCCCCCCACCCACCTCCCTCTCCACCCGATTCCTCTGGGTCTTCCCAGTGCACCAGGCCGGAGCACTTGTCTCATGCATCCCACCTGGGCTGGTGATCTGTTTCACCATAGATAGTATACATGCTGTTCTTTTGAAATATCCCACCCTCACATTCTCCCACAAAGTTCAAAAGTCTGTTCTGTATTTCTGTGTCTCTTTTTCTGTTTTGCATATAGGGTTATCGTTATCACCTTTCTAAATTCCATATATATGTGTTAGTATGAGATAAAGCCTTCTTGATGTGTTTTCTTCCAAGACTTTGCTAGGTGCCTCTTCTTGACCCACTTATCACACCTTGTACATAGATTTTACAGCATTTAACCCTTGTTATTATGAAAGTCTGTTCACTAGCTTGCCTCTTCTAGATTATTAGCTCATGAAGGTAGGGAAAGTATCTTATTTATTGTACTCATGAAATCACCACATAAGAAATGAAAGAATTAAATTTTGCTGATACAAACAAAATGACCAATTAGACAAATACATAATAGAAGATACAAGATCTTTTTTTTTTTTTTTCCATTAAACAAGAACCTCTTGCCTCTCCAAAGCCACCACTAATTCATTGACTTAAAGCTCTGCTTGTATTTCTCCCTGATCCCAGTGTGAGGAAATATGTCTCAGATCATAGCACATGAGGAGCTCAAAGTGTCATAAAATATAATATGAGAGCATGGTAAAATTGTGCTGGGTAAATTAAATCAATTTTAGGATACTCAGGGCAATAGTTTTCCTTTTCAAAAAAATGTCATTACTAAGTAAAGATAAGACACATTGTTGAGGATAGTCAAATTCTTGTTCAACCTAGATTGCCTTCAAGCAACTCAACAGCCTTCATTTTTAACTGCATACAGCTTTAAGCGTCCCCTGAAGAAAACAAATGATCAGGAAAACTATGGTAAATATAATGGGTCCCAAAGAAACCTAAAATTGTTTGAAGAAAACTGAATTTTCTCCCTCTTGCAGATCCAACTTTTTCCATATTCACTGTGAAAAACATTTACTTCATCACTGTTGCAGAAGTAGACTGAGTTTATGCATAAAACTGAGACTCTCCACTGAAAAACCATAGCTATATGATTCAGGTCAGGGGAAAGGTCACTGAAGTAAGACAAAGGGGACTACAGTTCTTTCCCCAATCTTGCCAGGTTTAGTCAGGTCACTCTGATTAAACAACTAAGACTTTACTGAGCCTTTCCATTTTGTAGCTATAATAGTGGGTCTAGTAACAGCTGGCTTATTAAGTTACCAGCAAAAATAAAGATATCTAAATTAGTATATATTATAAAAATATATATACGTTTATAGTGAGGGCTTCCCAGGTGGCACTAATGGTGAAGAATTCACCTGCCAATGTAGGCGACATAAGAGACATGGGTTCAATCCCTAGGTTGGGAAGATTCCCCAGGATGAGGGCACAGCAACCCACTCCAGTATTCTTCCCTGGAGAATCTCATGGACTGAGGTGGGCTACAGTCCATGGGATCACAAAGAATTGGGCACAACTGAAGCAACTTAGCATGTATGCACAAAATATGAAATATAAAAGAAAAATGGTTATAAAGACTTGCTATTACTATCACTATAACACAGTAGTTAGAATAGGTGTTAAATTCTATCAATGAAAGTTATTTAGCCTCCAAACTCCTTTGCAGGCATAAAATGTAGCAATTTATAGCCCTGTTATAAAAATTAAGTATTTATAACTTAGGGCATAATATATGTTCAATACATTGTAGATCTTTAAAATATATAATTTCCTGAAAATATAGCAGAATATGTTTCCAAAAAATAAATTATAAATGCTATGCATGTGTGTTGAGAAAGTACAATTAATATTTTCTATGAACTAAGAAAACCAGAAGACTTAGCCCAATAAGAGAAAATTTAGAGTACCTTCTCTAGAAAAGGCAGATTAAGTGTTCTTTAGCGCCAAAATAATACTGTTCCACCATTATAAAAATCCAAAATAAATATAGATTTGAGAGAAATACAGAAAATATAAAATGCATAATAATTATACAGTTTTCAAGTAGAAGGTCAGAAGAAACTATTAGGAAAAGAAACAAATGGAAATAAAACAATAGCAATGAAGAAAAACAGCACTGATGAAATGAGAACCTGAAAACTGCAAGCCATAATGCTTGAAGATCAGAAAATGGTTGTAATGTCTGTTTCATATCCATTGCGGAAAGCAGTAAAATATGGTGCTTTATGAGTGTACACTATGGAACCCAGCTCTAGTGCCAAAAAACATCATACCTAATATGTAATTGGGACTCAATAAATAAGTTAACATTGCTCTTTTCAGTAGTCATGTACGAATATAAGATTTGGACTGCAAAGAAGGCTAAGCACAGAATAATTGTTGCTTTCGAATTGTGGTGCTGGAGAAGACTCTTTAAAAGGAGTCTGCTGGACTGTAAGGAGGTCAAACCAGCCAATCCTAAAGGAAATCAACCCTGAATATTCACTGGGAAGACTGATGCTGAAGCTGAGGCTCCAATACTTTGGCCACCTGATGCAAAGTGCTGACTCACTGGAAAAGACCTTGATGCTGGGAAAGACTAAGGGCTGGAGAAGAAGGTAGCAGAGGATGACACGGTTAGATAGTATCACCAACTCAATGTTGAGCAAACTACAGAAAATAGTAAAGGATGGGGAAGGCTGGCATGCTGCAGTCCATGGAGTTGGAAAGAGTCAGACATGACATAGAGACTAAACAACAACAATTGCTATTGATACCTTTGGAAGTCTTACAATTTAAAAAAATGTGGATTTTTAAACAAACAAAGAGATCTACAAACAAAAAAAGTGACCTCTGCTGTTTACTCTCAAGCCCTCAGCTTCCATCCTCAGGGACAGTAGAGTGTAACAACAGAGATGAAAAGCTGAGTGGATCTGCTTATTTTCCAAGCCTGATGGAACTTGCATGCAAGGAAGAGTTTGGTGTAGGATTTCAAAACATTTTCATTAAATACACTGGTTGTTCAAAAGTATAACAGGTCCCCTATGTTTGTAACTACTCTGTAAATATTAAACAATCAATAAACTGTTAACTTCCTCTCTTCTTTCTCCGTCCCCTCCATGGGCAAAATGCAGGGGTTTTTTGAAGCTGGCTCTCAGAAACACGCTGACTTGAGCCCTCTCTTCATTTTGGAAGGCTTTACCTACTGTGATATGCCAAAAAGCTGAATACCCTACAGAAAGGAATTCATGAATCCAGTATTCTCTTACTACAGTTCAAATATCAACGGCTGTTATTTACCCTGGGATTTCCCTGGATTAGCTTTTTTTGTTCTTTGCTTTCCACACACAAAGATAATAAGCTGAAGTTTACCATCTCATATGATTCTTAAAAATGTACTCTGGAGAAAATCAAAGGTAGAAAAATTAGGATCATAAATGATTTGTTAACTTGGATCACTAAAAAATATAAAAGGGAAAACTGACGTTTGTCTTCCTTTTGTTCCATATTAATTTCAAAGTACAGTTTGGCAAATGATATTTTCTAACACATTTATATTTTATTATATTTCTGAAAGCTAAAACCAGATAAACATTGGGAATTTTTTTTTTAATAGGACCAGATAGTTAAAAATTGTAAGCTTTAAAGGCCACATATAACCTTTGTTACACTTTTATTGATGTTATTCATTTCATTTGCTTGCTTTGATTTGCAAACACTTTAAAAGTATAAAAAACATTCTTACCAAGCAGACCATACAACAAACAGTCTGATGCTGAACATGGCCCTTAGTCCCTTTCTCAACATCACTGACTCTTCAATGAGACATTTTGTTGTTATTTAGTTGCTAAGTCATGGTGGACTCTTTGTGAACTCAAGGACTGTAGTCTGCCACGTCCCTCTATCCACTGGACTTCTCAATCAAGAATACTGGAGCAGGTTGCCATTTCCTTTCCAGGGGTCTTCCTAACCCATAGATCGAACCCATGTCTCTTGAGTCTCCTGTATTGGCAGGTAGATTCTTTACCGCTGAGCCACCTGGGAAGGACATGGAGGGTAAAGATACAGAGGAATAGGATTATGTGAAAAAGATGCTTCTTAGTGTCTGAAACTGAAAAAAAAAAGTCAGTGGAAAAAAATTCACCATGAGGACTCAATCTTCTGCCACAGAAAATACATATAAAACCATAATTGAATTTATACACATATTGAGATGTGTAACCTCTAGGATGGCTCCCAATGATCTCTACTTTGTGCCACTCAAATTCATGGGCAGACTCCTCTCTTGGAATGGGGACTGTACTTACCGACACACCTCCAAGGAACACAGTATCACAGAAAAGATGATAGGTATGTTAGTTCTGAAATTAGGTTATAAAGACTGGCTTCCACAATGGGTGTCCACTCCTGTTTTCTCTCTCAGCTCACCTGACCTGGGAGAAGCTAGCTATCATTTTGGGAACAGTCATAAAGAGAGGCTCATGTGACCAGGAATTGTTTCTACAGCTGACAGTTGTCAAGAACTCATGGCTCACAAAAATACAAGAGTCAGATTGGCAGGAGAACCTTTCCCAATCAAGCAATGAGGTGACTGAAGCCCTGTGACGGCCACTTGTTATGAGTCGACATGGCAGGGCCATGGTACCCAGATATCTACTTCTGCGTCACTGACTATGTGAAAGCCTTTGACTCTGTGGATAACAAAAAACTATGAAAAATTCTCAAAAAGATAGGAATACCAGATCATCTCACCTGTTTCCTGAGAAACTTGTACACACTGAACAAGGGACTGGTTCAAAATTGGAAAAGGAGTATGTTAAGGTTGTATATTGTCACCTTGTTTATTTAACTTATATGCAGAGTACATCATGCAAAATGTTGGGCTGGATGAAGCACAAGCTGGAATCAAGACTGCTAGGAGAAATATAAAAAAAACTCATATATGCAGATGATATCATGCTTATGGCAGAAAGCAAAGAGAAATTAAAGAGCCTTTTGAAGAAGGTGAAAGAGGAGAGTGGAAAAGTTGGTTTAAAACTCAACATTCAAAAAACGAAGATCATGGCATCTGGTCCCATCACTTCAAAGTAAATATATGGGGAAAAAAATGAAACAGTGACTGACTTTATTTTGGGGGGCTCCAAAATCACTGCAGATGGTGACTGCAGCCATGAAATTAAAAGATGCTTGTGTCTTGGAAGAAAAGTCATGACCTACCTAGACAGCATATTAAAAAGCAGAGACAATACTTTGCCAACAAAGGTCCGTCTAGTCAAAGCTATGTTTTTTCCAATAGTTATGTATGGATGTGAGAGTTGGACTATAAAGAAAGTTGAGCATTGAAGAATTGATGCTTTTGAACTGTGGTGTTGGAGAAGACTCTTGAGAATCCCTTGGACTGCAAGGAGATTCAAACCAGTCCATCCTAATCAGTCCTGAGTGTTCACCAGAATAACTGATGCTGAAGCTGGAAATCCAATACTTTAGCCACCTGGTGCAAAGAACTGACTCACTGGAAAAGACCCTGATGCTTGGAAAGATTGAAGGCAGGAGGAGAAGAGGACGACAGAGGACGAGATGGTTGGGTGGCATAATTGACTCAATGGACATGAGTTTGACCCTAGTTCATGGGGGTCACAAAGAGTCATACACAACTGAGTGACTGAACAATGACGACAACATCCATGTTAATGTCATTGAGCCTCATCTAGTCATCTGAAGGCTTTAAAAGAAGACTGTTTGTTGGGATAACAGTGACGGATTCACTGGAATGGGGAAGCCCTATGGGGACAAAGAGCAGAGATTTTGCTGTGAAGCTTAGTCCAAAATGTTTACCCTTTGACTACTACACTTTTATATAATTTTTATCTCTATACACAAACATATGTTTGCCATCAATCAACACAGATTTATAAAGGCAGATGACTTAACTGGAGCTATTCTCACCAGCCAAGTACTGGGTGTTGGTTTAGTACAACTGGCTTCTCTGGTGGCTTAGACGGTAAAGAATTCACCTACAATGCAGGAGATCCTTGGGTTGGGAAGATCGCTTACAGAGGGGAATGGCTACCCACTCCAGTATTCCTGCCTGGAGAATTTCATGGTCAGAGGAGACTGGTGGGCTACAGTCCATGGGGTCACAAAGATTTGACATGACTGATCACTTAGCATTTTTATTTCTGTATACCTAAAAGAACAGAAATAAAGTGATTCTCCACATCATTCTCTCATCACCTTCAACAACTATAGACAAAGAGTCAGGAGCTCACCTGGTTCCATGTGAAAAATTATGGGAACCTTCTTGGGAACTGAAGTTAAAACTGCATCAAGAGAAGGAGGGCTTCCCTTGTGGCTCAGATAGTAAAGAAACTGCCTGCAATGTGGGAAACCTGGGTGCGATCCCTGGGTTGGGAAGATCCCCTGGAGGAGGGCTTGGCAACCCGCTCCAGTGTCCTTGCCTGGAGAATTCCCATGGAGAGAAGAGCCTGGCAGACTACAGTCCATGGTGCTGCAAAAGTGAGACAACTGAGTGACTAAGCACAGCACAGGAGAAGGAAAGGTCAGAGCATCTCTGCTTAATCCAGCGATTAAACAGGAGCTCCTCTAACCCAGAAAGAAAACTTAAAACAGCTAAAGTTGACTTTAATCACTGTTAACAATTTATATGAAAATGTTTGGCTCAAAGTGTAACAGGAAACTGGCTGGAACATGGACCAAGCTGCCCAGTCATTCAGGGGTGACATCTGCAAAATCTTCAGTAACATAATGGGGCAGGAGCTTGAGCCACCAAAATGAGTTGGTTATGGACTAGGGTCCATGCAGGATCAAAGGAGGCAAGCATACAATTATTAGAGGACTAAACACACACACACAAAAGAAGCAAAAAAAAAAAAAAAAAACACGCTCCTCCTTAAGAGGTGCCTTTCTATCAAAATTCCAAATCCCACAAGGAAAACAAAGTTTAGAAGAAACTATGTAAGCAATGAAGTGATTACTTTTCTCTGAATGAAAAGGAAAATAAAAGAGAGCATTCTAAAATGGTATTACAAGAGAATAGAGGAAAAGGGAAAAAAGAAGAATATTTACAAAGGAGAACAGGAAATTTAAAAGAAAGTAGAGACAGAAATTACATTAGTATAGATGGATATAAAAATAATTAATTAGAAAACTTTCAAATGAAAAATTTAGTCTGTAGCATGTACAATTCTAGAGCTGTTATTAACACTGGATGGAAGAATTGGTGAATTAACATACAATTCTTAGAAATGTACGTAAATACAACACAGTCAAAAATAATGTATATATAAACAAGCAATATATTGAGGGATAATCCTTATGTCTGAATTCTTTTTCTATAAATGTTTACTTACCCATGGAAGAGCCCCATAGGCGGTTAACTTCTAACCTCTCTTTATTCATTTAGTCATTTATCCCAGGAGTTTTATAGAGATATGTAACTGCAAAATTTGGGAAGAATAACCAGGCATTCTTTGCTGAGCTCTTCCTCTCTTTCCCTCAGGGATCAGATGTTCCGGGAAGTCAGAAGTCTCCTCTGTTTCTTTAAAGACTAGCTTGCTTCCTGCATATAAACAACTCTGCCTCAAGCTCAGCACTTGCAGGTCCAGATGGCGTCATGTGCTTAATTCTGCTAAGTATCTGCAGATCCACCTGATTAATATACCTGCTCATGTCCTCCAGCCTGGCTGCAATCAACACAGAGGAGTTCTTTGGTTTCCATATGTCATTCTTCTGGGTCATGTCTCAAATATTTCAAAACCTAAGCATGGAAGATAGGTGTGATTTAAGAGAAACCTGCCAAAAATCCCTATACATGGATGGATCTTACATATATGTGTGTCCAGGTTGTATTTTTTTATCTCTGCTTCTCCACTTTATGTTTTACTCTATGAGTAAGTCTGTGCAGAGCACTGGACTTGTACTTTTGGTGGCCTGGAATAGCATCTGCTACAGCATTTCAGGCAGCTGTGTCCATTTTTCCTGAGCACCCTGAGGATAGACTCGTCAGTGGTTTGACTCTTCTGCCTGTTTGACAAGTAGGACCACAATGCTTTGGGTACTGTAGGATCGTCACTGTTTGGATCAGATAAACCCAGCCACCTTCTGTTAGAAAGGATTTGGTGGAGTCCTTTATTCCTCAGTATTTGGCAAATGAGATTTTATGTAAAAGCTACCTGGATATATATATATATATATATATTAGACTCTGAGCCTTATTTTCGTGAGGTATTAAAACAAATTCAGGGTAAGGAATGGGTATTCAAGTAAGAGAAAATAATTCACTGAATTAAGAACACAGCAGGGATTTTAGCACCCCTTATTCTGTTCTATGAGATTGTGTATTCATACATCAAGCCTTAAGTACAGCAGAATGGATGAGTGTGGTCCATGCTGCCAGCCAGTGGTACTGTATACCTAATATATCTTACACAAATAGAAACTGTCTTATGTAAGCAGACTCATATGAGATGAATATATGGCATGATCATAGATACATCAACATTTGAGTTGATTGGGTTGACTGAGTCTCTGTGCTCCCAACCTGGGTTGGGAAGATCTCCTGGAGAAAGGTATGACAACTCACTCCAGTATTCTTGCCTGGAGAATTCCATGGGCAGAGGTACCTGGAGGGTTGCAGTTCTTGAAGTTGCAAAGAGTTGGCTATGACTGAGCAACTAAGCATACGCCATCCAAGGGATCTATAAGTATCTCTCACTTATCTGGGCCAGTCTGCTTACCTTCCTAAACAAATCTACCCACATCCCAACTATATGTACCTATGTCTTAAAAAAAATCAGTTTGCCCTCAGTCAGGCATCAGATTACTTAAAGATGTTAACACGAAATCGCAAGCTTAGCTTTCTTCTCAGTTTGTACTGGATAACTGGTTTTGATATAACACTTGTTACTCTGATCCTCTGATTCCTGCCCATAAGTTTGGCAGGAAGAGAACATAGCTATCCATGTTGAACCACAGAAAGCTGATGAGCTCTCTCTGAGGTGTGCTATTGTTACAGCAAAGCCTTAATATATAAACTGATGACTGTGAGGGCCATGGGAATGGAGATAAAATCACCTACAGACTTGCCATAAATGGCTTTCGTTCACTGTCTCCTTGATCAGTGTAAATGATGGATCTCAACAACCTCAAGTGCTAGGTTTTATCATAGGATTTTTTTTTTGTCTCCTCAGAAATGAACAATAGGAAATTTTATTATAAACAGAGAGAAAGAATAGGTGATGGTAACTTAAAGCAAAAGAGTAAGTGTCAAAGAGCTCTAGAATTTGAGTCAAACAACCTAGATTCAAGACACATAACTCTCAATAAAGGTAGACACATCAAACTGCCAACATCTGCTGGATCATTGAAAAAGCAAGAGAGTTCCAGAAAAACACTAATTATGCTTTATTGAATATGCCAAAGCCTTTGCTTGTGTGGATCACAATAAACTATGGAAAATTCTGAAGGAGATGGGAATACCAGACCACCTGACCTGCCTCTTGAGAAACCTGTATGCAGGTCAGGAAGCAATAGTTAGAACTGGAATTGGAACAAAAGACTGGTTCCAAATAGGGAAAGGAGTACATCAAGGCTGTATATTGTCACCCTACTTATTTAACTTATATGCAGAGTACATCATGAGAAATGCTGGGCTGGAAGAAGCACAAGCTGGAATCAAGATTGCCGGGAGAAATATCAATAACCTCAGATATGCAGATGACACCACCCTTATGGCAGAAAGTGAAGAAGAACTAAAGACCCTTTTGATGAATGTGAAGAGGAGAGTGAAAAAGTTGGCTTAAAGCCCAACATTCAGAAAACTAAGATCATGGCACCTGGTCCCATCACTTCATGGCAAATAGATGGGGAAACAGTGGAAAGAGTGGATGACTTTATTTTTTTAGGCTCCAAAATCACTGCAGTTGGTGACTGCAGCCATGAAATTAAAAGATGCTTACTCCTTGGAAAGAAAGTTATGACCAACCTAGACAGCATATTAAAAAGCAGAGACATTACTTTGCAAACAAAGCTCCGTCTAGTCAAAGCTATGGTTTTTCCAGTAGTCATGTATGGATGTGAGAGTTGGACTGTAAAGAAAGCTGAATGCAGAAGAATTGATGCTTTTGAACTGTGGTGTTGGAGAAGACTCTTGAGAGTCCCTTGGACTGCAAGGAGATCCAACCAGTCCATCCTAAAGGAGAGCAGTCCTGGGTGTTCATTGGAGGGAGTGATGCTGAAGCTGAAACTTCAATACTTTGGCCACCTGATGAGAAGAGCTGACTCATCTGAAAAGACCCTGATGCTGGGAAAGATTGAGGGCAGGAGGAGAAGGGGATGACAGAGGATGAGATGGTTGGATGGCATCACCGACTCAATGGACATGGGTTTGGGTGGACTCCGGGAGTTGGTGATGGACAGGGCGATCTGGAGTGCTGTGATTCATGGGGTCGCAAAGAGTTGGACACAACTGAGCAACTGAACTGAATTGAACTCCCTAGTCCAAGTCAAAACTAAGGAAAATCTGTTTACCACAATCCATTTACTACCTTCTGCTGTATCTTTCTTTTTTCAATGAACAATAATTCAGTATATCCCTTTTCTTAACCAAAGGGTGGTGGCTAACAAAGCATATTTTATTAAATCACTCAGGTGTTCTCTATGTATTTCTCTGTTCAAATTTCCCAATTATAAGGACACAAGTCTTACTGGGTTTCAGTTCAGTTCAGTCGCTCAATCGTGTCTGACTCTTTGTGACCCCAGCAACCGCAGCACGTCAGGCCTCCGTGTCCATCACCAACCACTTTAACATACAATCCCTTCATCTTAATTTGGTTCTGTATGCAAAGACATTATGTCAATACAATGTCACATTCATAGGTTCTGAGTAGACAGAAAATTTCACAGGACATTATTCAACCCAACATAAGTGGTATAGTTATTGGAAGTGCAAGTGCCCCCTCCCCTTTAAATCATTATGAGTCACTCTTGTACCTCTGGCACAGACAGGGGCCTGAGGGATGGACATTTTTGCATCTTCAGCAAAATGTCTTTGAAGCAGTATGTAAGTACTCAGTATGATTGAGAATCTATCATCAAAATCAGCACAGACAGGGGAATGCCCTTTTACAAGGCTTCACAGCTAATACTGCTGATAGAAGAAAAGGAAAGGGAAAGTACAACATCTGATGCCCCATGGTGGCTGAGTATACCCATGTAAGAACTGCTCTTTCAAACCTTACCAACAGAGTTGAGAAGATTCTAGGAAACACTGAAATGTGGGGAGGGGACTACATGTTCATCAATACAAAATTATCAGAGTGAGGTGATGATAGAGAAATATGTGTTACAATAGATGAAAAATACAGCCCCAAAGATGGAGGATACACATTCCTCTAAAGTCCTCTTTTTAACAATGGAACAAAAATAAAAACAAAACTCTGGCTATAATACAACGAGTAAGAACACTTGGAAAAGCAGAAATAAGAAGGTACACTGTGCCCTGCCTAGAGTTCTCCATACCTGAAGAGCCACATGGCAGGATATTCTCTGGATTTTGTTATCCTCTCAAATATCCTGGACAGAGAACTCTAGAAGCCTCTAACCCCGAACCGTTACTTGGCACACAAAAAAAGCTTCAAGTCTGCTCTCCCTAGCGAAAAGTCCTGGAAAAGAGAGGCCTCACAACAGAAAACCTTTTTGGAAAGACCTGTCCTGCTCCCTTTTGCACTGTTCATGGGGTTTTCATGGCAAGAACACTGTTCAATACTGTTATATAGAATCATCAACTCAATAGACATGAATTTGAGCAAACTCTGGGAGACAGTGGAGGACAGGGAAGCTTGGCATGCTGCAGTCCATGGGGCTGCCAAGAGTAGGACATAACTCAGTGACTGAACAACAAGCCCTACTCCTGCAAAATACAACTGGAAAAAATCACCAAACCCCACTATCACAATTTTAACAAGGCTGAGTAGAGAGCTGATCTTCTGCTTTTCCTACCTACACTGCAAGGAAGCAGGCATCAGGATTTCTGATCCTTCTTGCCCTGTTCAGTGGAAGCAGGTGGTGCTCCTCTTTCCTTATCAAGGTGGTGTCTGCCCCCTCATTGGCCAAGGAGTTGAGCCCTAGATGCTGAGCTTCCACCTCACCCTGCTTCCCTCCACCCTGGTATGAGCTCAATGGGAGATGACCACATAACCTGAATTGAGGGCAACAGTGCAGTGTGTGTCCATGCCCCACTTTCACCAGGAAATAGCTATCTGAACTTCCATCCCAAGGCAGCCTGAGTAGCCTTTCATCACGTTTGCTAGGTGGAATAGGTAGGGTCCAGTGGGAAGCTGAATTTGCACACACCCAGATCTGATCTGATACACTTCAACAAGGAGAATGGCTGATAAAAGAGAAAAGTAGGACTCAGAGTCTCATAATATACATTGATGAATACGATTAATAGTAGAGATGTCAGAGCAATGAACTTGAAGACTTATTCAGATTTTCTTAATCTGAATGGAGAGGTAAAATAGATTGCTCCCACCACCACCAAAAAGAAAAAAAATTTACAGTATCTAGAGCTTGCAAGAAATAAGCTTGAATCAGTGGAATGCCACAGTGAAAGGAAAGAGAAAGATTTAAAAGACTATTTAAATAAATAATGAATGTAAACTTTCCAAACCTGTGAAAAGACAAAACCTACAGACTCAAGAAGCCAAGATAACCCCTCAAAGGATAAACTGAAATAAATTCATGCTTGAACACATTATATTAAACTTTTAAAAGGAAATGTCTCGAAAGCAACCATAGAGAGATGCTGCATTAACTGTAGCAGAACATCAGTTAGAATGACAACAGATCTCTCAACTTCCAGAAGGAAGAAAAGAACTGTCAACTGTGAATTCTGAAGAAATATTCCTGAATCCTTAAAAATATGTTTCAAGAATGGAGAAGAAATAAAGTAATTCTCAGACAACAGAAAACTAAGAGAATGTATTGCTAGCAAATCTACCCTAAAAATGGGTAAAGAAAATTTTCTAAACAGAAAGAAAATAACAAAGGAAGAGATTGTGAAACTGTGGAAAGGAACATATTGAGATGAATAAAGATAAGAATAAATATAAGAAATTAAAAGAGAAATGACCTTAGAAATGTCATATTCATGTTGCTAATGCAAAGGTATTGGAGAAGGAAATGGAAACCCACTCCAGTATTCTTGCCTAGAGAATCCCATGGACAGAGGAGCCTGGTGGGCTACAGTCCATGGGGTCAGGTCGCAAGGGTTGGCCACAAGTTAGTGACTAAGCCACCATTAAGCTTTAATTCTCCACTTTAATTTAATACCAGTAGATTATATATGTTTGTGTACCACGCTGTGTTCAGTCGCTCAGTCATGTCCAACTATTTGTGACCCCATTGACTGCAGCCTGCCAGGCTCCTCTGTCCATGGGGATTCTCCAGGCAAGAATACTGGAGTGGGTTGCCAGGCCCTCCTCTAGGAGATCTTCTCAACCGAGGGATTGAACCCACATCTCTCACATTTCAGGTTGATTCTTTTACCATCTGAGCCACCAGGGAAGCTTAAGAATACTGGAGTGGGTAGCCTACCCCTTATCCAGGGGACCTTCCTGACCCAGGAATCTAACTGGGGTGGCCTGCATTGCAGGCAGCTTCTTTACCAGCTGAGCTACCCAGGAAGCCCTGTGAGTGTGTACTACTTGTTGCAAACTATAGTGCATATAGGCAAATGAAAACTTAATCCAAACAATCCGGATTTCATGTAAAAATTCAACACAATTAATCTCATTTATCTGGATATGTTTCCTAATTTTCCAAACCGTTAGAACACAATCCCAAATAAGGACTGATGCAAAGACTTATGAACATTACAATTTTTCATATTCTTTACTTTATATTGAAGTCCTTATCATCTTACATATAAATTTTTTTAAATAAATTCCGATTTAAGTTACCTTACCAAACTATCATTCTGATTTTCAATATCCTGGTAGATTATAAAAAGAAAATAATGGGGATTGGAGAATGGAATAGAAGAAGAGATTTCTAGAAGTAGGAATTATATTCTAGACAGAAATAAGGAGGAAAAAATAAAAATAAAAGCAAAGTGTTATTACACCATATTTATAAACTATTAAAGAAGACAGAAATCTGGTCTGAAGGCAAATGTCTGCAGTGTACCTATGTGTCTGTGGTAGCAGAAACCTTGGGAGGGAATACAATCCCCAGGAGGCAGTAAGATTTCCTTCCAAAAGAGAAAAATCTGAGGAAAATACATTTTAAGATCAAGTAGAGAAAGACAAGAAGCTTGCAAAATTTGTAACAATAAGGAAAATATAAAAGCATCACACTTACTTCAGTAGGAGAGTTGGAGAAACCATTTGAAAGTTCATGTTTTATGAAGAGGGCCTATAACATATAGCTTGAACAAGAGAAATAAGTAACTGATTTTAGTTCAGTTCAGTATCAACACTTATGACATAAAAAACAAACTAAAACTTTAATGTTCTATGCTTTATCCTAAATTAACTGACATTCTTACCACAAAAATAGTAAAATTAAAAGAAATCTCGTGTATTTGCTTATGTAATTTATTATCATGGAATTGTAAAATATCATATTTAAATTTTATCAAGTCTAGTAGTCTTAAAAATGCTATTTAAAATATATTAGATTTCATGTAAACTCCCCTTGGGTATTTTTAACTGAAACTGCTAAATCTAGGATATGAGAATTTTAAAACTATTTTTCACACTTTATTTGGTATCTTATTTTTTGCTCTGCTAGACTGCTAACAAATAGCATGATACTCATTTCAAGAGAATCTTTAGAAACCAGTTATTTTTTGATTTATCTCTTTGAATATAGCCCAGAGCTTAGAAGATATATTTCTCTGGTCAAAACAATCCCTTTGGGCAGGATTTGATCAGAGGGATAGTGAAAGATCTTTCCACCGATTAAGCAGAGTGCATAAAATCTTTACCACAGGTTTCTCTTCCCTGGACATGATCTTCAAAAAATGAAGATAAAATGAACAAACATGGAAAAAACACTAGTGTATTAATTTTGGTGCAAAAGCTGTAGCTTGATAAACATAACACACATGCACGCGTGCACACACACACACACACACATACACACACACTCCTAGAAAATATGAAAAAGGTAGTCACACAATGAGGCTTTCTGGAGAAAATGGGGAAGGCTCTTAAGCAGTTCCTTAAATGTTTTGAGAGTCAGAATCAGTGACTGGCTTTGGCATTTGTTGAGGATGGGGTTGGAGTGAGATTTCCTGTGTGTACTTATAGCTCAGGGCAGGCAGGGTCCAGCCAGTCCAAAGGATGGAGCACCGAGGCTTTCACCCTGGCTTGTCCAGATGTGAGTTAAGAGTGGAGAAGGGCTAAGTGAAGACCGAAAGCTGTCAGCAAACATCAACCACGGAATCAGACTCTATCACATTACCACAAAAGTATGTGCTCACCTCTTCTCCATGTCTTAAATTCCAGAGGGGTTGGCCTTTCTGGTGAGGAATCCTGTCATTGCCCTCATTATTTACAAACGACATTACTTATCTACTGAGTTAATATTTATTGATGCATAACTAACAGAAGCATGAGTCACAGAACAACATATATTATCATGCACTTTCTGGGAATCATGAGCCTGAGTCTTATTTAAACTGGGTCCTGTGCTCAGGGTCTCAGAAAGAAGCAATTTAAGTAGAGCAAAGCCATATTCCTTTCTGAAATTTGGTATCACCTCACAAATTTAGTTATTGGCAAAATCCAATCACTTGAGCTTGTAGGACTGAGATGCCCATTTTTTGCTGGCTGTCATCTGGCTCTCAGATCTTGGAGGCTGCTCACATTTTGATGTCACGTGTCCTTCTTCTCAGGACCTTTCACAACATGGCAGCTTACTTCTTCAAGGCCACAAACAGAATTTCTGCTTATAGTCATGCTAAGACAAAGTCTTATGTAAGAAAACAGAACCATGGTTGTGACTACCCCATCATTTTTTGCCATATAACACAATCTTTTCAGCAGAGTGACATCCTATTACCTTCGTCATACTCTGCTGACTATAAGTAAGTCAAAGTTGCACTCACACTCAAGTTGACCCTTGAACAACACAGGTTTGCACTGTGCAGGTCCACTTAAAATCTGATTTTTTTCCAATCAATGCATATTAAAGGACTACACGATCTGTGGTTGGTTGAATTCGTTAGTGTGGAACTGTAGATACACAGGGCCAACAGTAAAGTATTAAATGGATTTTCAACTCCCCAGGGGTTTGTGTTCCTAATCCTCATGTTGCTGAAGATGACACATAAGATTAACCATTACAACTACTACAAACAGTCCCCCTACCATTCATATTTCAAGTTAGGGCTGACACACCTGTCTATCTTGTCCATGGACACAGCAAGGGGACGACACTGCTCTACCAAACCATCTGCATAAATCACAATTGATAGTTCTTTCCAGTGCTTTCATTTCACACTGATTTAGGTGATGATGTGCTCACAGAACTGGCAGATCTCTTAACCAACTGCTGGAGAGGCTACTAACCCTCTGCTCTCCTGCTGCCAATGAAGACACAAAAAGCTCTACAGTCTGAGAATATGGACAGGTGAATATCAGAGAAACTAAGTGTGCAATATGGACACCTCAAGGTTTCTGGCAAAACAAAATACTTCCTCATAGGGGTGGGTCTTCATCGTTGCAACACAATGCTACTGCACATTTAAGGTACTTCACCAGGTGATAACTTCCAGGAAATACTGATGAGCTGCCATATTCCCTTTCTCAAAGGATGATTTAAAATATAATACAGGATTCCCAACAGAAAATTTTACTGTGTTAATACATCAAAAAAAAAAAAAAAGCATATATTAAGAATGGTGATATGTAGCACTGAGTAGTAAGTAGATCTTGATAATTAGTAGGTACTCTGAACCTTGAAACACTTTTGTCACTTGACCTAAAAACACTTGGGACAATGAATCTCTAAATTTTATGAATTCAGAGACTTTGTTTGTGAAATCATTATGAAATTTCTCAATTTCCTATCCTGAACTTTTAATTTTTAAATTTCCTAGAACTGCAATTAATTTAGGCTCCATCTTGCTACATATTAGATACATAATACTACACACACATACCTACAAGATATGTAATTATTAGCCTATATGTCATTTACTTCTTAAGACTAGCATTATATTAATATTTGAAATTTAGAGATAAAAAGAAAATATTTTTTTAAATTATTGCAAAGAATCAACCACCTATTTCCCTGGCAACTAAAGGGGAAAAAAGAGGCAAAGAAAGCAAAAACCCTGATTCCTGGCTTCAAGAATGACCATGTAAACTTTTTAAACTTTGTTGCCTACCAACTGCATAGTCAACATATATGAGTAATGTAAATGATATTCTACTTTTCTTTGGTTGCAAAGACTAAAATAGGACACACAAGTTAAAGTGTATTAAAAGCCTTCAGTAATTACAAGGTTTTTACAACTGCCTTACATGGCTATTCCGAAAATGAATTAATATTACACACACCAAACCTTCAAACTGAATAAAACCCAGTTATGTTGTTCCCTTCCCAGATACGATTTGAATTCAGAGGACATATCATAGCAGCAGTGCTGGCCCCCAGATCTGGCAAGCTGCATGCTTAGTCTGTTTTTCAGGACTGGCTCATTGACTGCCAAGAAAAGAGGATTGATTGAGGAAGATAACGTGTATTAAAGACAGAGGAAAAATCATGAGAATGTACATTTGTATATCTATTGTAATTCAGTTTTCAGGGACTTCGAGTCTTTAGGAAGTAAAGGAATTTTGGATTAAGGGTGCTACATGTAACATTATGAAAGACATATTTCATACATAAATACCTTCATTGGAACTTCAGAATTAATGTAAGAGAAAGTATTCCAGAAGTTGGGGAAATAAATTCTCCACAATCAGACACACTAATACTTTTAAGGACATCCAAAGAAAATGATGACATCAGTACCATCAGTCATGGGAAAATTTTAGCTAATTTCATCAGTGGGGTTTTAGTGTATCAGAAGGTAATGAATTCAATGAAACATTCACATGTGGTAAAATTCAAGGGACTGATGGCATTCATTCAAATTGATAGCCTGTATGATGGTAGAAAAGGAACATATTAATAGATTGTGACAAGATTTCTCAAGAGCAAAAGGCAGAATTCATTACAGGATTGATGAGCTATATCTGAAGCTTGGGGAGACAAATTCTCCCACATCTCATGTCAGAGACACCTGACATAAGTATCAGATTCTGGGCAGAGGAGGTGCTGTCATAGTCTTCAAAAGCACTAAAAGAAAATATACATGCTGATGAAGCAGTCTAGGACAGGAGAAAAGGAAAGGAGCTCAGACTAGTACTAGCTGGAGGTACCAGAATGCAAACCTCACCCCCTTCAAATGACTATAATTTAATGTTCAATAACACTCACTGGAATGGGAGAATGAATGGAAAATAAGAACCAGAAAAAGACAGTTTATTAATGTTAATATTATTCCATTTTTTTAAATCCCAAGATTATCTTGGGATCACACAATACCAAGATTTTGTGATCAATTAGTATTGATCAAATTAGATTTTTTAAGTAAATAAATATAGTAATGTGAGATCTAAATTACAGCAATTGGTCATTAGCTTACACCAAGCTCACTTAATAATTTCTCTTTCCTGCATAGTCTTTCTTAGGCACAAATGCAAACAGTCCCTATTTTCTGTGAATCCTTCTTTGATAGCATGAGATCATAGACAAGGATGGATTTTTATTTAGAAAAAGCACTGAAAAAAATTGGTCAGGTAACTGAGAAAGAAAATGTTACTGGATTGCAGATTATGTAAAAAGCAATAGGGAAGCCTCTCTTCTCTTCTGCTGCTTACTAGAATATCAGATGCCAGTGTGATCTAAGCTTAGTTATGAAAAGTTGAGTCATGGTCTCCTTATCTTTAAAATCGGCATCAATATTGTATGTCAGCTGTAGACACCCACTGGTACTGCTTGTTCCGGGTACTCTGTCTCTGGTTACAAATGTCCCTTTCCTCTGGGAAAAACATGCAATTCTACTGAAAGTGACCCACATGGGCTCACAACCCAGGCCTGCCCAGCAATGATGCCCAATCTCCTTGGCACCGTGATTAGCTCATGAATAGGCATGTTATGCCAACTGTCCAAAATAAGTCCCGTGGGGGCTTTCTGCCTAAGCCTTTAAGAACATTCTCTTTCCATGGGGCCATTACAGTGTCAGGATAAAAGTCATTGCTCACCTTGACACCCTACCATTTGAAGACAGTCTGTTTAAGGGACTGAAAGAAAAGAACCCCTGAAGGTACCACTTCCACCTTAAATTCAACAATGCTTGGAGTCAAAACATCCTGGCTTTTTCAGTTACTTGAACTAACAAACTTACTTCTGTGCCTAAGCTAACTTGAGCTATAATGCTATATGAATAGTACAGTAATACAACCTCATAACTTGTCATACTGACAAATGTACATTTAATACCTCATAAATAGAAACTAAGGATATATTTGTTTCCTTATACTGGATACAGCTTTGAAAGTCATGTTTTTAAAATGTTCAGAATAATAAAATATATAGTATAAACTTTTTATCCATACAAACTATTCTGATTTCTTTTAATGCATGTTATGCCAAAAATTGAGTATGTTTAGTTTCATATGAAGAAAAGCAGTTTGTATGGAGGAGTGATATGCCTGGCACTTCCTGTGTCACACATTTCACTGTTTTCTGCTGAAAATGTATTGAGTGAATAAGGCATATTCACAACCACAAAGAGAGTTCATCAGGCTGTGAAGCTTGTGTCTTCAGTGATTCTGCTGTAGTGAGAACAATTTTCAGAGTCCTAGCATGTGTGAGATGACCGAGTGACTACATCAGAGAGTCTGTGAAGAGGAGTGTAAAAAGGAGAAATAAGAACTAAATATATCAGACCCACACTTGTCTTTTTTTTTTTCTTTGACGGTGAGGGGAGGGGTGGGATGGGAGTAAATGTGGATGAGGACACAATACACTTTTTAAGTGCTGTGTTTCATGAAATACATCAAAGAGAAGCAGAAAACCCCAAAAAGACTTCAAGAGAGTCTTTCTTTTTCTATTTAAAACATCAGAATCTATAAAGGAAATAAAAGAATTGTATTAGACCTAAATGACCTCAGAAAAGTGTCAGAAGAACCGACAGGTAAATGAATAATCTATCAGTATTTTATTATATTATTCTCTTCCTAAAAATCAACAAAGGTAGGAAAATGGCTGACTTTAAGTCCTTCCCAGAAGAGTCACAAAATTATATCCTCCTCCTACTGTTTATTTTGTATAGAGAGTATCTTTTATGTAATCAGTTCTGTAAGTGCAAATCAATAGCACAACAGATGATTTCATTCAAATGACATTCACTGAGGATGTACTGTGTACCAGGCAGTGAGCTAGGCTCTTCACCCATGGAAGATAAATTACAGCATAGCCCCTGGTCTCAGGGATCCCAAGGACAAGTAAATCTAGATAACTTAGGGTAAGAAAATAATTATTCAAGCAACATGCTCTGTTCCAGAAGTGCATGTTCAGTATTATTTATTGATATTACACCATGGAGAGCAGACTATGAAACTGGAAGTTTAGTAAATATTTAGTCTTCTAAATGTATTTATTATTTTACTCAGGCAGTGGCTTTGGAAAGTAATTTTGTAGATATACTTTGAAATATTTAACTTGATCTTTCTCTTTCTGAAGCTGCGGGTTAAGTAGTGCCATGGACATCCAGAAAAGGAAGCCTGGTCAAAAGTTTGCCCCTCATCTCTAACTCGACCCTGCCCAAAAGGCAGGACTGCATGAGTGCAAGCAGAAAGAGACTTAAAGAACTCGGTTACTGACTTGCTTTCTTCATACCTGATGCTCTTCAGGTAGGTGCTAGCATTAAGAAAGGATCACAGTATCTAATGCAAGTACTTGATGTAGAGTCCTCATTGACCTGTATTAACACCAACACCAGGAAGCTGAGCTGCATACAGCATCTTAATGCAAAATGACCTGGGAAAATTACCTGTAGATTCTGGTTATTTCCACATACAAAACTCTCCAGGATTAGAGGTCTATTTTTCCTACATGTTTATGATTGCAATGTATACAAGTGCTGTAAGATTTTTCTCCTACCCCAAAGAAAATCAGAAAATTCTGACCAATATCTTACCCTTTACTGCTTTTCAGTACCTATTTCTTTATCAATCACATGTTGTAGCTACTTTCCCTTTATTTTATTTTCTGTGCACAGGATATAAATTGAGGACAGATGCTATGCCCCTTGCTTGATACAATAAAGATTATTAATAATGAACAAGTGTTTTCACTATGAATGAAAGAATTTGGGGGTTTGCCTTTCCTAAAACGTCATGTATAAGATGCAGAGGAAAAGGAAATAATGCATCTCACATTTTTACCCTTACACCAGTTATATATATGCATCAAATTAGAATTGTTTGGTTACCAGAAAATTTTAAACGACACCAGTTCCTCTATATGCATATTTTGTGAAGACTTTAAACTTTAGTTTATGTGTATTTATATCCATGCTAAAATTATAAAAATATTTTGCATTTGTTTCAGTGATCATACATTCCATCTCATAGTATGAATACTAACACATGTAGAATTTTATATATAATCTCATTCAGTGAGTTATATGATTACATATGTATTTAATTGTGTGTTTGTATGAAGGCAAAAATGTATTAATTTGCCTGCCATTCACCTACCCATTCTCAGAGAATAAATTCTAGGGATACAGTTTATTTGATCAGAGTCCCTAACTGAAGCACACCAATCAGATTCTCTCACTTGGAAATTGAAAAAGAGATATAGTGATGCCAGCAAGTCTTCATTTTGCAGTTGAAATGGGAAAGTCATTGCATGTTTTTCCCACTCAGAAGATAAGACATCTGTCTGTAGAGAACATAAGGGTCCACTTCAGTGAATACAGGGGAAGTAGCTGCTTTGTTTCAGAAAGGCTTTCTGGTTCTTGTCCCTAGACCCTCAAGAAGCCTGGCTTCCACCTTGCTCTTGAGTTTCCTGGATGCCCTGTAACCTGCCGACAATCAAGATGTCTTTCTTAAACCAATTTGAGTTATCTTCAGTTGTTACATCACATTGATAACAATCTACCAAGTGCAATTCAGTAATTTAAAAGATACTGATTGAGGGGACTTCTCTGGTGGTCCAGTGGCTAATACTCTATGCTTTTAAAACAGAGGACCAGGGATCAATCCCTGGGCAGGGAACTAGATCCCACATGTTGCAACTAGATATCCCACATGCTGTAATTAAGACCCGGTGCAGCCAAATAAATAAATATTTGGGAAAAAAAAAAAGAAATATTGAGAATTACTCTGTATTCTATACTGTGGAATGGTCTAGGTATGCAAGAAAATCTGCCTTCAAATGATTCATTCTGTAGTGGACAAAGTGGGTATGAAAATAGGTAATTTTAGTAGATGTGTAGTATGATTAAAAATGATAAAAAGTCTTCTCAGGTCAAATAGAGAAGTGCCTAACCAACACTGAGGTGCAGGTGCAAAGTAGAGGTGGAGTAGCAGGGAGAGTATAGATGATGCATGAAGTAAGAGCAGACCAACAGCCAGACTTTTAATAAGGCAAAGGATGAAGGAAGGACATTGTAGGCAGAAGGAAAAGCAAAAGTAGAGACACAGACCTGTGAAGTCCTACGTTCACTTCTTCATTTATCAACAGTTATGTATGATACTTACACTTTGGGGGAAGTATATGTGCATATAATGCATGTTAATATATATTAATCTAATAGATAACAAAATATACCATAATAAAACACTTATAAAATATAATAAATAAATATATGGTTTTCAAACTTCAGCATGCATCAGAATCACCTTGAGTTGGCATCTATTCATCACATTTCTGACTCTGTAGGCATGTACCGAGGGCTGAGAATTTTCATTTCTAACAGGTTCTCAGGTGAGGATAATGCTGCCAGTCTGATCATGATATCTTGAGAACCACTGATAAAGTATATTAGATAGTGATAAGTGCTGTGGAGACAGTCTGGAGTCTTGAAGAGAGCTATAATGTTAAATTGCATAGTTAGGCAAAGGTTCTCAAAGACCCGAAGAAGGCAGCTATGTGGATATCTGGAGAAAGATCATGCAAGGTTATTTTCTTAGAGCAAGATGAGAAGTCACTGTTGAGTTTTAAGCAGAGACGTGGCATGATCTACTATGACTTCTTGGCTGCCCCACTGATGATAGATGGAAATGAAAGGAGGCAGAGAAATGAAACTAGGAAGGAATCTACTGCAATAGCAACATTATGAAGAATGGTGGTGATCTGGACCAGTGTTAATAGCTGTGGTATTAAGGAAAACACGGCTGGGGCAGAGATAGAAAGGTGAACTTTGAAGGTAGAAGCTTCAGGCAAAATAAGGGTTTGAGTTGGGATGCGGAAGAAAGAAGAGTCAACAACGATTACTCAAATTTTGTTCCTAACACATAGGCTGGGGGGGCGGGGTGGAGGGGAGGAGAAGGGTGATGGATTTATCATTAACTGAAAGTTGGAAGGACTGTAGGAGAAAAGAGATTAGGGAGGAAGATCTAGAGCTCAGCTTCTGACATGTTCATTTTGAGCTATAGACTAGTAAGTTCAGCTAGGGACACAGAGTAGGAAGTTGTATTTAAGGATCTATAGTTCAGAGCAGAAGCCTGAGCTTGACATAAACTTGAGAGTTATGAGTCTATGCCTTTGTTCACAAAGGGAGTGAGCGCAGAGAGAAAAAGAATGTGATCTGCAGGCTTAGCCCCAGGATGATGTGATGGTAGATGTAACGGGGGAATAAATAAAGAAAAGGAGCAAAAGTCAGTGGTGTAGAACTAAAGGAAGAAAATGATTCAAAATAGAGAAATTGAGCAGTAAAAATAGCCAGAAATATGCAGAGTTTAAGGAAGTTAACAACAAAATGGATTGTGATTGGCAGAATTTGGTTTGGGGTTGACATAGGGAAGAGGGAGAAAATGCTTCTGTTTCATCTTTTTTCTGACACAACTCGTCCCCAGAATTGCCTCCTGAAGAGAAATTAACCATTACTTTAAAGATGAAACCAAGGAGTCGCAGTGCATCTCCTGTACAAAGGGACTGGTCTGATGAGGCTGATTCTTTATATCTATGAATGTAATTTATGCTTAGAAAAAAATACCATGCTCTGAATACAGGTGTTAAACACAACTAAAGGAAGTAGCTTATTTTCTGAAATACAGAGAATAATTATGAGCGTTTTTTTAACATCTAAAAAGCATCCTAAAAGGTTCCATCAATAATTCTTGAGAACAATGACTCCATAACATCTGAAAAGTCCCATTAGTGATTGCTGAGAACAACAATGTAGTTAGCTTTTAAAAAATGAAAATAATGTTGCACTTTGAAGCATACCTCAAGACTGTCTGTCTTTAATAGAAAGTCATGAATTTTCACACAATGCAACAGCAAGTGCCGACTGACACCTCCAACTGAGAAAAATTAAATAGTATCCTATCATCCTGCAAACAACAAGTGATTCTTGGTGATGAAAATCATTGTGATATATTATCTATAATGTGTGCACCTTTGAGAGGAAGGTGATATACTTGGGATCCACAAAAGGAGAACATTTGGAGATGCAAACCGTTCTCTTCAAGATGACAGTTTATGCTGGAATACTAAGCTTCCATTTGTGATAAATGGGAAAGCAGATGGCTAAAAAAATATTTTGTCAAGTTTTTAACATAAACTACCTAGTTGTAGGAAAAATGTTTTTCTCATCCTTGGAAGGAGTAGAAAGTGAGAAATAAACATAAATGGTCTGATTTTTCCAGGATGAAGCTTCCCTTTGGGTTTTGAGCATGCATTAATTTAAATATTCCTCCACAGTTAACCAATTAATCAATCAAAAATGCATGTAGTTAACAGATATTTATTGAGCTTCTACTATGTTCAGGTACCGTTTTTGTTGCTGTAAAGAAATAGAAAGTAATGAGACATAAATCCCAACTTCCAGATTCTAATTATATGGTAATAAAATAAAAGCATGTAAATACTTAAATTCATTTAACAACAAATATTTAGTAATTGCTTACTGTGTTTACTGGAAATATCAGTATAAATACTCCATGGTGATACAAAAGTGAATTAGACACTTGTCAATTAATATGTAAATGGTAGTTAATATTTAGTAGTGGTTTCTGCTGTTGAATGGAATGGTGGGACAATAGAAAAGGTATTACTTTTAATGTACATACTTTTGTGTTGTTTATAATAAAGTGTATGAATTATTTTTTCATTACCATTAGTAATGACAATGACCATTATTTGTTCTGTGCTTTCTATGTCTTAATCCTTATAGGCATTACCTCATTTAACTGTCAAAACAACTCTTAATGAATGTACTCAAGAATAAGTCCAATGTATAAATATGGCAACTGAGGCTTAAAGAAGATAATTACCTTGCCAAAGATCATATTAAATGGCAGAACCACATTTTAACCCAATCCACTTGTCTTCAGTACTCAAATTTTTATCTTCTACTGCAAACATGCACAAAATAAACATGTGGAACAGAGGAAGAGTTTAAGTATGATGCAAATGAAAGGTTTTGTGGAAAAAGCTAAAAAGACATGGATTATCTTAAACCCTATCCCTTCACCAATAAAGAAACCAACATTGGCACTTAATATTTCTGTTTATTTCCTATCTCAGTGGAAAAGGTTTCTACCAATTGTTCTAGTCTACCATTTCCACATTTCCTCAATTCACTTCATCAAATTCAAGATTCAGTTATTTTTCTATTCCTTATTCTTTGCTCCTTCTTTCTAGTTAATGTAACAATTTTGTGGCAAGTCCAGGACAATAATCATAATTGTACAAAACCAATCTTATAATGTCATTTCCCACTCTTTTAAATCCTCATAAATGGTGTCCACATGACCACTTCTGATTAATATCACTTAATTTGAAGCTGGAGAAGCTTCAAAAAGTTATTATATCTCCTGAATAAGAGGGTGGCAGTTCAAATGCAGCTGTCTCCTTCCTGCCATCGGTGTCAACACGGCGAAAGATTTAGCAGCCATCTTCTTGTCATGTGGAAAGGACTTTGAAGAATTCTTGCTACAAAAGAAAAATATATCCCTATATGCTTAACCCATGATATACATGCTTTTTATTTTTGCATCAAAAAACAATTTTGACTGATGTACCTTTCCTCTCCACCTCCTCAGAATATGTCTCATCAGTTTTCACCTAATTTTACACAATTTTCAATCATCCCGTCTATAGTCCCACCTTCCCAAACCTATAAACGTGTCCCACTTTCTTCCACACAACAAAACAACATACAGCAAACCAAAAAACACACATGTACAAGTTTTATATATGTGTGTGCGTGTGCATGTATACACACACATACATGTACACACATACACTCACTTCTCTACTCTGAGTATTACTTAAAAGTTTAAAGCAGAATTTTGTATTTGCTGCAGTTTGACCATGAACAGAGAGACAGGTTCACTGTCTTAATACTGTCTTAACTGCATCTTTATGTCTGTTTTCTTTCTTTTCTTTTGAACTAGACATAGGCTTATCCAAATTTCTATGCCCTCATCCTGCAGTTTAAAACTCTTGTTCCATAATAATACCCTAATCATTTTAGGAGAAAAGAACATAAAATCTCTCTCTTTTTATTATTAAAAAGTTATTAGGAATACCTGCAACCTCCATATTTTCAAATGCCATATACAGAGTTAACTACATATCTCCCTTTAAGAACATTTATAAAAACTGTGGCACAGTGAACAGAAAAGGAAGTTTGAAATTCTTCTTATTTGATCTCCTTTGTCAAATCTCCTTTCTAAAATCTATCTCGTTGACATTCTTTCAACACATTTTAAAATTATACAACAATGCTTAGGTGATTGGTAAGGCATTTTCAGAATGCCACTGGTAAATCTGAAACTTTTTCTCAGATCCAAAATAGAATAACGAGCATAGCTCCCCCCTGTTGAGAAGCTTACTAATTCAAGAATTGTGCAAACTCTCACAGATGCTGATGCTCCCACAGGGAACTGAGCTAGTGCTGCTACCTTTTTACTTGTGGCACCTCACATAATTAAGAAAATTACAGTTATGCTCCTTTCTCTAAGATAGGAACAAAAACGATCCTTGGACTCTATCCAAAGATAAATGGGCAATAAATCTCTCCAAGCTTTTTTTTTTTTTCCCCTAGTTAAGAAGAACATGAAAAAAACATACAGGCATTACATTTTTCAGTAGTGGGGAACAGACTAGCAGGAAAAGTTTAATTTAATTTATGCCTGGTGCCCCTTATGCTCTCTCATTTAGAAGGATGTGGTAATTATTATATGAATATATTCTGTCTAAGGTGAACTTTAAGATATATATCAATGCACTCAAAGAAGGTAGGAGTTTGGAATAAAGGTATAAAGAAATTCCTAGAAGATGTAATGCATTATGTCTATTCACAGTATGTTTCATCTCTAAAAATGCAGAAAAGTAGAGTTCAGGTACTAAGGCTACCTACCATTCCACCTCAGCATAGCCCACACACAGATGCCCCTTCCATTTATTTCCTATCTGGTTCATTGATTTCTTCAGTTTCTTATGCTGTTCCATTTCTGTGTTGATCTTCATTCTGTTCTATGAGAGCAATTATATTAATTGCAGAGCTTTCTTACTATCCATGCCAACACTTACTCAATGCCCTTATTTCACACGCTCAGCCTTAGTCCATGATATTTTCATAGACCTGGTTATTTATGCCCTTAAATTCACACAATTTAAAAAAGACCTTTTACTTCTGACACCCTGAGAAGAACATATGCTACATGTTCACTTCTAACGTTATTCCTTTGTCTGGCTTTTTTCTTCTTTATCCACCAGATAACTCTGAGCTGAGTTACAAAGGCAGTGGGTGGATAGAACTGATAAATGTAACTGATGAATGTTTCTTTTCCTGTCTATTTAGAGAAAGAGGACACTTTTTATGCTAAAAAGATACAGATTTCCACATTCCTGGTTTATCACAATTACAATCTTAACTTCCAGCATTTTGACTGAATGTACCACATATTTCATTTCACCATATAAACCCTGCCATGCATTTAGCTATTAACACACATGGGCAGGGCACAGTAGCGCTCAAGGGGAAAAATAAAATAAAACAAGACAAAATTTTCCTTATTCGAATTTGTATTTACATTCTCATTCAGAAGATGGGAGAATACTTTTCTTTACAAGTATTTGTATTACTTGTATTTTCTTTACAAAGCTATTCAGTTAAATAATAAGAAATGTAAAACCAGGCAAAAGCATAAAACACAACTAAAATACTAAGAATCAATTAACATACAGAAGAAAGCAAACCCATAAGTAGATAATTACCTTACTTCAACTACAGGCCAACATGGAAATAAAGTCTGATGGGACTGTTTGTAAGTATCCCATGAAAAACTATACCATATATATGCAAGCAGTTACTGTTTGGACTAACTCTATAGAAAGATGTACTTGTTGCTAACCAGCTTGAATCTACTACAGTAAATGCTAAAAATAAATGCCCAGGGGAGAGAGACAAAACTAGAGCTATTCATTCACTAATGAATGAAAATCTAGAAAAAGAAATCAAACACTGCACTGGCAGACTGAAGTGGACGAATGTAATAGGACATATACAATAAGTATTCAGAGTCATGTTTAAAGTAGGATGGAGCATTTAGATTAATAACAATAGACATTGTAATTAATAAGAGTAATGGAAAGATGGGGATTTCCTTAATAGTGTCTCCCTCTGTGAAATGGGAAAGGGCACATTTACCTTAAAGGAACATAAATTTATGTTAGAAAATGATCTTACAGGAAACTGGCAACACTACCATGTAAAAACAGGGTTTTAGCAAATGGGACTCACATTTACCATAGTACTGCTTATTATCTTTCATATAATGATACTGAGTAGGCTATGTAAAATCTGCAGCACATTTCCCTGGTTCATGGGGCTATTATCCTTCTAGTATTTGTACCAAACTTTTTGTCTTATCAGACTCCAATGGAAGCAGCTAATTTGTTTGTGAAGTAATTGAAATTGTTTGACTTATTTTCATTTTGAATAATGACTCAATTTCCATTTATATCATTGTAGTTGCTCTTTTCATGTTGCTACCCTACATGCTTTTATAGGAAATTATTCAATAAATGTTGTGCTGTTTTGTTCCTAAGCCTCTTATAATAGTATGTTAACAATGTGATAAATGTGATATTTATGTATTTTTAAAAACAGCAAATTAAATTATATTAAAGAACTTCACTTACTAAAGTTGGCAAGAAATTTATCTGAGCTATGCCAAATGCTTTTTCTCCCTTCCTTCAGTTGTACCAGAACCTTGGAACTAACATGGTGAAGAAACCAGGGAAAGAGCCCAGGGTTTTGGTTATTCAAAGAATGGATCTTCCTACAAGATTCATTCAACACGACTCACTAAAATTTGGGAGTCAAACTCAGTTATAAGGACTTAAAAGTTTTTCCAGAGTCAAAGGCTATACCAGAGATAATCACTTAAGAGATTTTTCCATCTCCCCACGTCCTGCCTTCAAGCACAGTTCATGTTTCTACCACTCAACAATGTTTCTACTGACCTCTTTTCTAATCTCTGGAGATCCACCAGTTCCTTCCAATCTTCAACTAATTTCCCGTTTTTCTTCTACTCTTACCTTATTTCTCTAAGCACCTGAAAAAATTTAAAATAGACTACATAGAGATTTTGTTCAGAGTGGGCCTACCACACGCTGTTAGATCAACATAAAATCTGTTCTTTTAACTCTGGAATTAAGGAGTCTGCATCTTAAGAAAAAAAAAAAAAACCCAACAATTTACAGTAACAGTGAGAATATGCAAGAAATTGTCTTTTCATCCATTTACCATTTACAACTCATGAATGCACTTATGTAACAACATCAGCAAAAAACAACAAAGCACAAAATAATTTTCTACAATAAAATGCTAATAAGCACATTGCTACACATAAAACTAAGTGTTCTGGAATAAAAAAAATCATCTAATCTATTTCTTATATACACAATAAATTATACAATTGAACAGGCTCTCCTTTTTCCACATAATTTTACTTTCTTATTTGGCTGTGTTTCACCTTTTTTTTTTTTTAACCTAGAGAATAGATCACATAATCAGATAAACACGAATTTAAATACTAGCTATTCCTATCATAATTAAAGGGCGTTGGCAATTTACTTTATTTCTTTGATTCTTTATTTCTGTACCCACAAGATATAGATGATAATATCCAGTTTACAGGTTTGTTGTAAAGATTTTCAAATAGATATAAACCTTGAGTTAGAAACGCTCAAAACACTTATCACCCTCTTTACCCCCTAACAATCCATGAAGTAAATATATTATTTCCATCCCTAATTTTGTGGTATATGTGTGTATGGTAAAAATTATTCATATAACTACCTCAAATGTTCTTTCCATTTTCACATCTAGGTAAAGTTTTAAGATTCAAGTGATGAGATCTGACTGACTGCCTGAAGAACTATGAACAGAGGTTCATGACATTGTACAGGAGGCAGTGATCAAGACCATCCCTAAGAAAACAAAAGGCAAAATGGTTGTCTGAGGAGGCCTTACAAATATCTGGGAAAAGAAGAGAAGCTAAAGGCAAAGGAGAAAAGGAAAGATATACCCATTTGAATGCAAAATTCCAAAGAACAGTATGGGGAGATAAGAAAGCCTTCCTCATTGATCAATACAAAGAAATAGAGGAAAGCAATAGAATGGGAAAGACTAGAGATCCCTTCAAGAAAAGAGATACCAAGGGAACTTTTCATGCAAAGATGGGTATAATAAAGGACAGAAATGGTATGGACCTAACAGAAGCAGAAGATGTTAAGAAGAGGTGGCAAGAAAACACAGAAGAACTGTACAAAAAAGACCTTCATGACCCAGATAACCATAATGGTGTGATCACTCACCTAGAGCCAGACATCCAGGAATGTGAAGTCAAGTGGGCCTTAGGAAGCATCACTACAAACAGAGCTAGTGAAGGTGATGGAATTCCAGCTGAGCTATTTCAAATCCTAAAAGATGATGCTATGAAAGTGTTGCACTCAATATGCCAGCAAATCTTGAAAACTCAGCAGTGGCCACAGGACTGGAAAAAGTCAGTTTTCATTCCAATCCCAAAGAAAGGCAAAGCCAAAGAATGCTCAAAGTACCATACAATTGTACTGGTCTCACACACTAGCAAAGTAATGCTGAAAATTCTCCAAGCTTGGCTTCAAAAGTACGTGAACCATGAAATTCCAGATGCTAAAGCTGGATTTAGAAAAGACAGAGGAACCAGAGATCAAATTGCCAACATCCGTTGGATCATCAAAAAAGCAAGAGAATTCCAGAAAAACATAGACTTCTGCTTTGTTGATTACAACAAAGCCTTTGAGTGTGTATATCACGACAAACTGTGGGAAATTCTTCAAGAGACTGGAACACCAGACCACTTGACCTGTCTCGTGAGAAATCTGTATGCAGGTCATGAAACAACAGTTACAACCAGACATGGAACAACAGACTGGTTCCAAATCTAGAAAGGAGTGCATCAAGGCTATATACTGTCACCCTGCTTATTTAACTTATATGCAGAGTACATGATGCAAAATGCAGGGCTATTGAAGCACAAGGTGGAATCAAGATCACCGGGAGAAATATCAATAACCCCAGATATGTAGATGACACCTACCTGATGACAGAAAGCAAAGACGAACTAAAAAGCCCCTTGATGAAAGTGGAAGAGGAGAGTGATAAAGCTGGCTTAAAACTCAATATTCAAAAAACAAAGATAATGGCATGTGGTCCCATCACTTCATGGCAAATAGATGGGGAAACAATGGAAACAGTGACAGACTTTATTTGGGGGGGGGGGCTCCAAAATCACTGCAGATGGTGACTGCAGCCATGAAATTAAAAGATATTTGCTCCTTAGAAGAAAAGCTATGACCAACCTAGACAGCATATTAAAAAGCAGATACATTACTTTGTCAACAAAGGTCTATCTAGTCAAAGCTATAATTTTTCCAGTAGTCATGTATGAATGTGAGAGTTGGACTATAAAGAAAGTTGATGCCGAAGAACTGATGCTTTTGAACAGAGGTTTTGGAGAAGACTCTTGAGAGTCCCTTGGGCAGCAAGGAGATCAAACCAGTTAATCCTAAAGGAAATTAGTCCTGAATATTCACTGGAAGGACTGATGCTAAAGCTGAAATTCTAATACTTTGGCCACCTGATATGACGAACTGACCCAGTGGAAAAGACCTTGATGCTGAGAAAAATTAAAGGCAAGAGGAGAAGTGAACAACAGAGGATGAGACAGTTGGATGGCATCACCAACTCAATGAACATGAGTTTGAGCAAGCCCCAGGAGTTGGTGATGGACAGGGAAGCCTGGCATGCTGCAGTCCATGGGGTCTCAAAGAGTCAGACACGAGTGAGCAACTGAACTGTTATGAAAGTTTTAAGTGCTCAGGAAAAACAAAAATAAGTCATAAAAAGACATTTTTTAAAGTAAAAATCATGGTTCTCTTTTTCAGAAAGTTTCAAATACTTGCTTCTAGCACTAATGGTAATAAATTAAAAGACACTTACTCCTTGGAAGGAAAGTTATGACCAACCTAGATAGCATATTAAAAAGCAGACACATTACTTTGCCAACAAAGGTCCATATAGTCAAGGCTATGGTTTTTCCAGTGGTCACGTATGGATGTGAGAGTTGGACTGTGAAGAAAGCTGAGTGCAGAAGAATTGATGCTCTTGAACTGTGGTGTTGGAGAAGACTCTTGTGAGTCCCTTGGACTGCAAAGAGATCCAACCAGTCCAACTTAAAGCAGATCAGTCCTGGGTGTTCATTGGATGGACTGATGCTGAAGCTGAAACTCCAATACTTTGGCCACCTCATGCAAAGAGTTGACTCACTGGAAAAGACCCTGATACTGGGAGGGATTGGGGGCAGGAGGAGAAGGGGACGACAGAGGATGAGATGGCTGGATGGCATCACCAACTCGATGCACATGAGTAAACTCCGGGAGTTGGTGATGGACAGGGAGGCCTGGCGTGCTGCGATTCATGGGGTTGACACGACTGAGTCACTGATCTGAACTGAACTGAATAATAAAAATTAAGAGAAAGGTGCAGTAGTTGATTAAGTAAATGATAATATTAATTCCACTTGCAATATTAACAAGATAAATGAGAAATTAAAATCACCATGATGGTGACAGTGGACTGCTATCTTAATTTTCTTGATCATCTCACTGCCAACAATGACGGCTTAAAGCAAAGTTGTATGTCAAAATATTCCCTGAAATCAAGATAATATTTTGAAAAATAAAAAGGGGATTAGATAACTAAATAAGTTTAATTAATTTAAATGATAGGAATGGTAATACCTATGACAATTAGAAATGACTGAAGAAATTACATTATTATAGAAATCTCTTTAAGTTAAAATAACCTAATCAAAGGCTTCTTTTGGTAATAATGCTTTACAAAAGACTACATTTATTTAATTGAAACATCTCTTGTATAGTCAATGACCATCTTCCAGCTTAATACAGAATAAGATTTCTATTTTACAGAACATAATTTATTTGAAAGCTTGTTTGGGTTTAAGTGCATTTTTTGCTCCCCAAGACTGATTTTTTTAAATAGTAGTGATGGTTCTGATCTCTGGTGTCCTCGGCCTGCTTGGAGTGGGGCTTAGTTTTCAGGCCAGAAATTGACGCTGGGTTCAGAAGTAGTTGAAACCACCAGATCCTAGCCAGAATACCAGTGGTTGGTGACAGGGTCCTGTCCCTTTTGCTTTGCAGAAAATAATTTCCAGAAAAACAGAAAGTAGTGAAGCAAATGAAGTATTTATTCAAAGGAAAAGAGTACAGTGCATGTGGATAAACACACAGGCAGAGTCAGGGGGAGAGTACCTTAATTGCTGAGTCACGTCTTCATGGCAGTTTGAAATACTTTTATGGGAATTTCTTTTGGGTTTCCTTTGGCCAGTCATTTTGATTTGCTTCATTTACAGCCCATATTTGGTATATCTCATGATCCTTCCATCTGTGCCACGCATTCTTAGCCAAAACGGATCCTCTGGGTAGAACATCCCTAGACATTGCTCCCAACATTGGGCTGCAAGGAGCTTTTCTGCACATGTGTGGTAAGGGAGGTCTCCTGACTTCAGGAACTAGAAATATGTGGTCTGGGCAGGGCCGAGCCTCCTCCCTTAATTGTCCTGCTATTCTCTACTTGGAGTTTCAGTCAAAGGGAATGAATCTCCAATTGTTTTATCCTGAAGGGGCGCATCTGCTTCCTGCCTCAGTTCCACAACAATGTGAATGTCCTTGATGCCACTGAATTGTTCAAGAAAAAACATTCAAAATGATATCTTTTATACTATGTATATTTTGCCACAATAAAAAATTCAGAAGATAGGAGGCTATATTTCATTGACAGAACAGGTTATTTTCTAACAGATGAAAAAAATAATGATTAACTTTTTGTAAAAGAAATCATTCCTTAAATGTGAGTCTTCTTTTTTATCTCTTTATCATTCAATTTTCCCCTTAGATTTCCAGTATTTTCCCATTCCAATCACAAATGAAGGCAATGCCAAAGAATGTTCAAACTACCACAACTGCACTCATCTCACATGCTAGCAAAGTAATGCTGAAAATTCTCCAAGATAGGCTTCAACAGTATGTGAACTGAGAACTTCCAGATGTTCAAGTTGGATTTAGAAAAGGCAGAGGAACCAGAGACCAAGTTGCCAACATCTACTGGATCATAGAAAAAAGCAAGAGAATTCCAGAAGAATATCTACTTCTGCTTCATTGACTACGCTAAAGCCTTTGACTGTATGTATCCACAACAACCTGTGGAACATTCTTAAAGACATGGGGATACCAGACGACATTATGTGCCTCCTGAGAAATCCGTATGCAGTTCAAGAGGCAACAGTTAGAACTGGACATGGAATAACAGAATGGTTCAAGATAGGGAAAAGACTATGTCAAGGCTGTATACTGTCACCCTGTTTATTTAACTTATATGCAGAGTACATCATGTGAAATACCATGCTGTATGAAGCAAAAGCTGGAATCAACACTGCCAGGAGAAATATCAGTAATCTCAGGTATGCAGATGACACCACCCTTATTGGCATAAAGTGAAGAGGAACTATAGAGCCTCTTGATGAAAGTGAAAGAGGATAGTGAGATAGCTGGTTTAAAACTCAACATTCAAAACATGAAGATCATGGCATTGGTCTCACCACTTCATGGCAAGTACATACAGAATATTGTAAACAACTATACACTCATAAAGTCAACGACTTAGAAGAAATCAATCAGTTCCTCAAAGACAACAAACATCCAAAACTTAACAAAGATGAAACAGAAAACCAGGATAGTTTCTATAACCATGAAAAAAACTGAATTTGCAATTTAAAAGCTCATAGGGAAAAATTTCCAGGTCCAGATGGTTTTACTATAGAATTCCATTAAATATTCAAAGAACGATTAAAATCAACTTTACAAAATGTCACTCAGAAAACAAAAGAAAAGCAAACACAACTCATTTTATGAGGTTTGCATTACTCTGCTAACAAAACCAGGAAAAAGTGCAAATAAAGAAAAATACAGAATAGTATCTCTCATGAATTTACATATACCACTCCTCCAGAAATATTATCAAAGAGAATCTAGCAATGCATAAAAACACTCAGTGAGGTTTATCTTTTAGGTGTGCAAGTCTGCTTCAATATTTAAAAATCAGAAACTATAAAACTCCTAGAGGAGAACATAGGCAAAACACTCTCCGACATAAATCACAGCAAGATCCTCTATGACCCACCTCCCAGAATATTGGAAAAAAAGCAAAACTAAACAAATGGGACCTAATGAAACTTAAAAGCTTTTGCACAACAAAGGAAACTATAAGTAAGGTGAAAAGACAGCCCTCAGATTGGGAGAAAATAATAGCAAATGAAGAAACAGACAAAGGATTAATCTCAAAAATATACAAGCAACTCCTGAAGCTCAACTCTAGAAAAATAAATGACCCAATCAAAAAATGGGCCAAAGAACTAAACAGACATTTCTCCAAAGAAGACATACACATGGCTAACAAACACATGAAAAGATGCTCAACATCACTCATCATCAGAGAAATGCAAATCAAAACCACAATGAGGTACCATTACACACCAGTCAGGATGGCTGCTATCCAAAAGTCTACAAGCAATAAATGCTGGAGAGGGTGTGGAGAAAAGGGAACCCTCTTACACTGTTGGTGGGAATGCAAACTAGTACAGCCACTATGGAGAAGAGTGGGGAGATTCCTTAAAAAACTGGAAATAGAACTGCCATATGACCCAGCAATCCCACTTCTGGGCATACACACTGAGGAAACCAGATCTGAAAGAGATACGTGCACCCCAGTGTTCATCGCAGCACTGTTTATAATAGCCAGGACATGGAAGCAACCTAGATGCCTATCAGCAGATGAATGGATAAGGAAGCTGTGGTACATATACACCATGGAATATTACTCAGCCGTTAAAAAGAATTCATTTGAATCAGTTCTAATGAGATGGATGAAACTGGAGCCCATTATACAGAGTGAAGTAAGCCAGAAAGATAAAGAACATTACAGCATACTAACACAAATATATGGAATTTAGAAAGATGGTAATGATAACCCTATATGCAAAATAGAAAGAGAGACACAGATGTACAGAACAGACTTTTGGACTCTGTGGGAGAAGGCGAGGGTGTGATGTTTCGTGAGAACAGCATGTGTATTATGTAGGGTGAAACAGATCACCAGCCCAGGTTGGATGCATGAGACAAGTGCTCGGGCCTGGTGCACTGGGAAGACTCAGAGGAATTGGGTGAGAGGGAGGTGGGAGGGGGGATCGGGATGGGGAATACATGTAACTCCATGGCTGATTCATGTCAATGTATGACAAAACCCACTGCAATGTTGTGAAGTAATTAGCCTCCAACTAATAAAAATAAATGAAAAAAAAAATCAATCAATATAATCCCCATATTAACACGCTGATAAAGCAAAACCATATGACCATAATAATTGATGTAGAAAAAGTATTCAACAAAACCTACCATAAAACCTCAGCAAACAAGGAACAGAAGACAATGTTCTAAACTTGATTAAAAAAAAAAAAAACTACACAAAACTTATCGCTAAGAATGATTATGTTCCCCATAAGACTAGTGACGGAAAATATTTCTGTCTTGTTTAACAGAGTACCAGAAATTCCGGACACTAGTGATTTAAGAGAAATAAAGCAAAATAAATAAATAAAAAGACAAGCACACTGAAAAGACAGAAATGGAACTGTGCCTGCTTTGCATGGCATGACTGTCTGTGGGCTTTCCAGGTGGTACTAGTGGTAAAGAATTTGCCTGCCAATGCAGAAGACATAAGAGATGTGGGCTCAGTCATGGGTTGGGAAGATACCCTGGAGTAGGAAACGGCAACCCACTCCAGTATTCTTGCATGGAGAATCCCATGGACAGAGAAGCCTGGCGGGCTGCAGTCCATAGCGTCACAAACAGCGGGGCAGAATTGAAGCGACTTAGCACACACACATCACCTAACGGTTCTCATCTAACATCCCAAAGAATGTACAAAGAACACAAGTCCTAGAACAAAAATGCAAGTTTAGTGATACTTTAGGATACAGATCAACACACACAGCTTCGTCACACATATATTGCAGGCAGGAATGTAAAATGATACAACTGCTATGAAAATATGTATTTTCTTATAAAATAGGCATCAACCCTACTCCCCAGATACCGCACTCTTAAACCTTTACCTTAGATAAATTAAATAATCTTATATCTACATAAACTTGCACATAAATGTTCATACACCTACATTCATAATAACCAAGATTGGAAATAGTTCGAGTATACTTCACTAGTAAACGTTTAAACACTCTGCAGTACCTCCACAACAGGGACTACTCAGTCAGTCAGTCAGTTCAGTCACAGAGTCGTGTCTGACTCTTTGCGACCCCATGAATCGTAGCACACCAGGCCTCCCTGTCCATCACCAACTCCCGGAGTCCATTCAAACTCATGTCCATCGAGTTGGTGACGCCATCCAGCCGTCTCATCCTCTGCCATCCCCTTCTCCTCCTGCCCCCAATCCCTCCCAGCATCAGGGTCTTTTCCAATGAGTCAACTCTTCCCATGAGGTGGTCAAAGTACTGGAGTTTCAGCTTCAGCATCAGTTCTTCCAAATGAACACCCAGGACTGATCTGCTTTAGGATGGACTGGTTGGATCTCCTTGCAGTCCAAGGGACTCTCAAGAGTCTTCTCCAACACCACAGTTCAAAAGCATCAATTCTTCAGTGCTCAGCCTTCTTCCCTGTCCAACTCTCACATCCATACATGACCACTGGAAAAACCATAGCCTTGACTATATGGACCTTTGTTGGCAAAGTAATGTGTATGCTTTTTAATATGCTATCTAGGTTGGTCATAATTTTACTTCTAAGGAGTAAGCATCTTTTAATTTCACGGCTGCAATTGCCATCTGCAGTGATTTTGGAGCCCCAAAAAATAAAGTCTGATATTGCTTCCACTGTTTCCCCATCTATTTCCCATGAAGTGATGGGACCAGATGCCATGATCTTAGTTTTCTGAATGTTAGCTTTAAGCCAACTTTTCATTCTCCTCCTTCACTTTCATCAAGAGGTTTTTTGGTTTCTCTTCACTTTCTGCCATAAGGGTGGTGTCATCTGCATATCTGAGGTTATTGATATTTCTCCTGGCAATCTTGATTTCAGCTTGTGCTTCTTCCAGCCCAGCATTTCTCATAATCCCACTTCTGACAACATCAGGGACTACTAGTCAACAATAAAAAGCAAAACACTATTTATACTCCTAACAACTTGAATGAATCTCCAGGGAATTAGTAAAAATTGCCAAGTAAAAAGAGGCAATCCCAAAAGGTTACATACTACATATTAGATAATTAAATTTATATCACATTCTTAAAATAGGAAAACTATAGAAATGGAGAACAGATTAGTAATTGATTGGGGTAAGAGAGAAGGAGAGACAGAGAGGGAAGTGAATATGACTATTAAAGGACACAGGACCTTTGCGGCTGATAGGAGTGCTCTGCACTTTGAATGCAAGAATGTCAACATCAATATCCTGGTTGTGACATTGCACTACAGTTTTCCAATTGGCTATCACTGGGATAACTGAATACGTGATACATGGGATCTCTATATCATTCTCACAAATACATATGAGTCTATATCTCAAACTTAAAAGTTTAATTAGAAAATTAAAATTTGTTTCCAGATCTCTAACATAAAAATAGTGTTATTTTCAGACAAGTAAAACAAAATTTCAGTTAGCATAGATCCAAGTAACCAATATTGTCACTCTTCATGTTCCAGAGCAAATGTTGTACTGACCATCTGAAACAGACTGCCAGGTATTTTTCCAGAAAATATGCTTTTATTTGGGATCAGCAGGGAACTGTAATTCAGTGTCTGCAACCATGGCAAGCCACATGCAAGTTTTTCACAGCAAGGGAAGGCGAACACTTTAATAGAGAGGAAAAGGAAGTTGGGAGAGCTATAGTAAATGGAGTCCATGGCTTTTCATCAGCTGAGTCTTTGCCAGTGTCAACCTTTAAAAAACTTGCACAACATGAGATTTGAGAGTTAAGTTTTAACTAGTGCAAAATGAGGACTTCAGTGCAGAAGACAGCAATTCAGATAGCTCTGAGAAACTGCTCCAAAGAGGTGGGAAGAAGGTCAGTTTATATATGATTTTGGTGAAGGGGAAATATGCAATCAAGTATGTATTTTTCCAGAAGGTTTCTGCTAGTCTTGTCAATTTTTCTTCATGGAGCAGAAGTCATGAGCAATATTCATAACCATGAAGGATTTTAGTGCTTTTCTAGACATGAGGAGGTAAAGAATCGGACTCATAAAATCAGTTCATGATAATATCTATCTGAAGACCTGTTCTGCCAGTCCCTCCCCCACCAGTACAGAGTACCAAACAGAAATGTCTATTAAATACTTCTACCAAAAGTCATATGCAAATTGTTCAAAACAATACCAGGTATAGTATCCCAAATGGAAATAATCCAAATGTTCCTCAATAGTAATAGCATAACTAAATAGTGGTATATTCAAATAATAGAGCACTATACATCAATGAGAATAAACAACTCTTGCCACTCTCAATAGTATAGGTTAGTTGAACAAACATACTATTGAACAAAAGAAGACAGTCACCAAAAGATGCTCACAATACGATTCCATTTACATAAAAGAGGAAGAGAGGAGAAAGTTATAAGCAGTGTTAGCAGTATGGATCGTGCCTATCTAGAGAAAAGCAGTGTCTGGAAGCAAGATAAGGACACTTTATGAGGAGTGACAATGTTCCAGTGCTCAACCTGAATACTAATTACTAGAGTATATTCACTTTATGAAAATTCATTCAAAGGTACATATTTCTTTATGTATGTTATATGACAATAGAGGGCTTCCCTGACAGTTCAGTTGGTAAAGAATCTGCCTGAGATGCAGGAGACCCTGGTTCAGTTCCTGGGTCAGGAAGTTCTGCTAGAGAAGGAATAGGCTACCTTCTCCAGTATTCTTGGACTCCCCCTGTAGTTCAGCTGATGACAATAAGAAATGTACTTAAAACTTTAAAAAATGCTAAATGCTGCTCTATAGTTACTAAGTATGCAGCTTATATGCAGCTCATTCTTTCAATTTTTCTATAAATTTCTGTATGTAGAAAAATAAAGGGACTGATAATGGTAGACTGGCAAAAATTCAAATCACTGAGGACAATATCCATAGAAACAACAATGAAATAGTTTTCAGGAAATATCAAAACAAGAATTGAAACAAAATATTAACACTTTAATGATACCTTTTGAACGTCTTCCTTAGTAGAATTTTATTACACCATTAAATAGAACATCACCACGTCAATGCAGATTTATCCCCTTTTATCCACTGAGACGTCCAGCTAGGTGTGTGTACATACTCAGCTTTTCCTTATTCCATTTTGCTTCTTTTAAGCTCTCCTTTAGGGTATGGCTTTGCTCTTTCCCCCTTGCGTTGTTGAAAAAAAAAATATTGATATAAAATTGTACTCTTACTAAAACTGCTCTTATAAAGAAATCTATACTATTAATACTTATTTCATCTGTAAATGCAATGGGTATAGCCTAAGCTCTTTATCCAGGTCATGGGCAAAGATCTTAGACAATGTTTGCCTCAGGATATATTTCCTGCAGTGATCAGTGACTGGAGAAGCTCAGCTATGGACTACAAGGCAGTCCTTTTGGCTATAATCCTTTCCACATGGCATTCACATAAGAAATCTTCCTTTTTCAGAGGCAGCAACTATTTGCCCAAACTAGTGTAGTTTAGGGTTCTCTCTTACAGATTCACTTCGTCCTTGCTGTTTGTGATCAAGAAACCTCCTGCTTTCAGAGGGCCTCAGGCAAGGTGGGTCTGACAGCCACTGTTGTTTTCCTAACAGTACTCAACTCGTCTCCTCCTTTTGAAGCTATAACTCATTGTGCCCAGGGAGTACAGTATTTTTATCTGCCCTCGCTTTCTGACTCTCTTCTATTTGGCCAAGCTACACAGCTGGTGGCATGTCACATTAGGTGTCCGAGGAATATTAGAATTATTTTGAACCATTTCCACCCTTCAGAGGCAGGCTTCACTGAGATTCACTATGAAATGTTATAGGAGCAGACTGGTGCTAAGAAAAGAAAATACTTTACTGTGTAGCTGCCTTCTTCATTGTGTATTAGACATTTGGAAGATTTAACTTCTGCTACAAGAGAGACTTCTAGGAAAGAAACCATCATTCCGTAGGAATTTAACTCACACAACCATCATCTCCCATGTGTGTGAAAGAAGAAACTGTGAAATGGCCTACTGTCAGAGACCAACTAGGCCATGCATACTTAAACACCAATGGAAAGGAAGTCCCTTTTGCTTTCTCAGCTACAGTCAAATCCATGTGTGATGAGACAGTCTGGTTCAAAAGAAAATATGGTATTTGAGCCTTACTGAGCACTTAAAATGCACACAGCACTACTTTTAAAACTCTGTCTGCACTGCCTCAATTAACCCTGTGATAAAACTGAATTATAAAATCTATCCTAAAGATCCATCCTAGAGATTTGAAAACTGAAGCACAAAGTTTAGTCACGTGCCTCAAAACATTTCAAACATACAACGTGTCATCTGAGGAACAAGGATTCCTGCACGCTGGCTCTAAAATCTGAGTGACTGGTTTGGAGGTGCCTCTGGATGATGGAGGACACATGAAGCTTTAGGGGTCAAATGGGCCCCTAATTCAGTATGGCCAGTGTCCTTATAAGGAAGACAGACATGTGAGAATAGATGCTCCTATTCTCCTTTGCTCCTGAAATCCTAATGAGATTCTAGGAAAACCCTCCCTTTCTGTTATTTTTCTCAGGCTGCCGAAGAAACACATCACAAGCTAGAGATTCAGTAACTTGCCCAAGAGCCCAGCATTAGTCTGCAAAGCCTGGATGAAAACCCAGGTGATCTGAATCCAAAGCCTTATGTAATAGTTTCCTGTAACTGCTGTAACAAATTATCACAGATTGGGTGGCTTCAAATCATAATTTTGAAAGCTGGAAGTTTGAAGTCAGGATGTCAGCAGAGCCATGACACCAGAAACCTGTAGGGACCTCCTTGCTTGCCTCTTCCTAGCTTCTGCTGGCTTTCCATCGATCTTTGACAACCCTTTGCTTGCAGTAGCGTAAGTCCAATATTTATCTTTGTCATCACGGGGCATTCTCTCTCTGTACCTCTGTTCCCACATGGCTGTCTTCTTTATAAGGACACTGGTTATACTGAATTAGGGGCCCACTTTACTCCAGTGGACCTCATCTGAATTTAACTAGTTTCATCTGCAAAAATAAACCTGTGTCTAAATAAGATCACATTCTGAGGTATTGGGGGTGAGCACGTATCTTTTGAGGGGAGAGGGTATACAGTTCAACATCAAAGTCCTCTCCTTTATGCTCTCTTGGCCCTGAATTTTAAAATCTTTTAAGGTATAAATATCACTTTCTACCTTATTACCAAGTATCTATTCACATGTATTGCCTACCTATTAGAGTACGGGATGTCAGCATGGTTACTACTACATATTACATTTTGTTACCCTTTGCCTATTTTTCAGTAGTCTATCATAGGAACTCGTGCAAGCAGTGCATTTTTGAATGAGCAGATGTATGTCCTTTGATGTATGCCTGTATTAGGTATATACTGCAGCATAACACATTACTTCCAAACTTAGCAACTTAAGATAACACATTTATTGTTTCAGTTTCTCTGGATAGGGAATACAAATGAGCTCAAATTAGGTTATATCATTCTTTCAATATGATTTTGTTTTGCACTTACTATGGTAACTAACTATAAATATGAGCCTCAATAAATTGATTAGGATTTAAAGAGAGCTAAAACAGTGATTTATATGGTGGCAGTGTAAAGAGCACTCTATAGCCTCAAGTTTATATAGATGCCAGTTAGTCAGCAATTCTTATCAGAAAAGCATTACACAAGGCACTGTGGAAATGCCAAACAAATAAAGCATTGTTCTTATAGGATTTAACATTCTCACAGCAAAAAAGCAGCATCTGAAAAGTAGAGAAAAAACTAAAATAACAAACAACAAATAAATGTTATATTGAATGTACCAACATCATGCACTAACTTTTCCAGTTCAGTTGGTCCAATAGGTCTTCTATTCAAGAAAATAGTGTTTAACTATAGAAGACAAAATATTTAAATTCCTGAACAACAAAGACTCTTGAATAGCTATAACTACCAGGTTAAGTTTAAATGCTTATGTAATTTCAATTGTTATTTCAGGTTAGTGTTACATTATGGATGCTTTATAATAAGGAAAACTGAAATCCATATTTTTTATACAGGATATCATATAGCATTCTCTGTATCTGTATACATTTATATTCTTACTGAAAGCTGCTTAAATAAACAGCTTTATATTGACAAACAGAAGGAAAACTTTATATTCTTGACACTTTTACCCTTCTATAACCTTACCCTTTCCATTATGCCTCCTTACTTTTCTAATTTGGGGAGTAGAAATATGCAAACAAGTTCTAGATTTCCAAGTATGTGATTATTCCACAAATTATTTGAACATCCAGAGGTAAGGACTGGGACAGGGAATGTGAGTGGAGGTGGGTAATACTTCAGAACCATCAGTCATTTAGTCTGAAACATGAAGGCTAAGTCATGGCGAGACAAGGGGGGAACAGATGTCTTGCTAGGAAGAAGGTGCATCAAGGTCTCAAATATCCTTAGACTTTGAGTCTAAAGACACCGAGTTTATAAGTTGAGGAACTCAATGACATCAATAGAATGTGTGGCAAATAGATGGGGAAACAGTAGAAACAGTGTCAGACTTTATTTTTCTGGGCTCCCAAATCACAGCAGATGGTGATTGCAGCCATGAAATTAAAAGACGCTTACTTCTTGGCGTCTTGGAAGGACGTACTTGGAAGGAAAGTTATGACCAGCCTAGACAGCATATTAAAAGGCAGAGACATTACCTTGTCAACAAAGGTCCGTCTGGTCAAGGCTATGGTTTTTCCAGGGGTCATGTATGGATGTGAGAGTTGGACTATAAAGAAAGCTGAGCACCGATGAATTGATGCTTTTGAACTGTGGTGTTGGAGAAGACTCTTGAGAGTCCCTTGGACTGCAAGGAGATCCAACCAGTCCATCCTGAAGGAGATCAGTCCTGGGTGTTCATTGGAAAGACTGATATTGAAGCTGAAACTCCAATACTTTGGCCACATGATGCGAAGAGCTGACTCATTTAAAAAGACCCTGATGCTGGGAAAGATTGAAAGCAGGAGGAGAAGGGGATGGCAGAGGATGAGATGGTTGGATGGCATCACCAACTCAATGGACATGGGTTTGGGTGGACTCCGGGAGTTGGTGATGGACAGGGAGGCCTGGCATGCTGCGGTTCATGGGGTCGCAAAGAATCGGACACGACCGAGCGACTGAACTGAAGTAAACTGATGAAGAATAGGAATAAATGACTTTACCACCTACACAGGAATTCCAGTTAAATGTTACTAGATACCATCCAGTGAAATTTTCCTCCTAGTGAGAATCCAGTGAGATTTTTCTCCTTGTGTTATGTTTAGGGGAGGAAACATCGTATCATGGAAATCATGCAGTGGACATCCTAAACAAGATGCTGAAGAAAGCTCTTTTGATCCAATGATCATGAATGTCATTCATTTGACAGTGCTGTTAGGTAATAGTTAACGTTTACTGAGCTGCTTACTATGCTCCAAATACCAATCTAAGCATATTATAGTGCTCTTAATTCTGAAGATTTATCCTATGAAGTAAATACTATTGCAATCCCTAGTTTATAAATGAGAAATCTGAGGTGTAGATAGGTCAAAAAACTTATCTAGTGTCACATAATGTCACTATAAACTGTAGTGATGAATACTGTTTGAAATCATTATATGAACTGTTAGTAATATGCTTTGCAAAATAGAATATGGATACACACAGAGGTCAATACAGTAAGATTCCTAATATGTAGATGCTCATATTTATGACTTGTACCAAGTTGAACTAAAACATAAACATCACATGGAAATATGATAAGATTATACAAAAAGAAAACAGAATTGAGGGAAAAAAGTAACGAATTGCTTAAGGCTTGTTGACACAGAATAGGAATCTGTAACATTTGAGTTTGGGTAGTCCTACATTTTCTTTCACTGATCCTGACTCCATGTTTTCTTGTTTATTGTAAGATAAATGTATGGGAAAATTATAAGTTTGTCAAGTGCTCTCATATTAAAAAGCAAAAATGAACAAAACAATTCTGAATAGACTGTCCAAGATCTATAGGGAAGATATAGCTAATGAAACAGTAATGTATGGAAAATTTGACTTTCATTATTTATCCCTGTAAAGTAAGAAAAAAATAAAAGCCAGGGCTAAAAAATTTATTGACTAATATTCTAATAATAAATCCCTGTTAGTTATCTATTTTATATATAGTAGCATGTATATGTTAATCCCAGTCTCCTCATTTATCACTGAGCCACAGGGGAAGCCCAAGAATACTGGAGTGGGTAGCCTATCCCTTCTCCAGTGGATCTCACCAACACAGTTGAAATGAATCAGGGTCCCCAGCATTGCAGGTGGATTCTTTACCAACTGAGCTATAAGGAAAGCCCATAGTCACTAAACAACATTGTAAATCAATTATACTCCAAACAAAAATTTTAAAAAATATACCCTAATAATAGAATAACTCAGTCAATTTTAAATTCTTAATGATCTCTAAAGAAAATTACTATTTTTGTAATCATGTTACCAGGTATTATTTACATAATTACTTAAATAATAAACACAAAGAAAGAAGATAACATTTTAATGTTTTATAATAAACTCATATTCTGTTCCATTGCCTTACATATATACATATATATATTTTTTAAAAACATATACATTTGCACATATCTACTCACACAGATATACACACTACACACATATGTCCATATAATATGGATAATTTTACCTTAGATTTTCAATGAAAACATTAAAAAAATATGGATTCTATAAATGAAAATGCATTTAGAATCATAATATTAACAAATGTGTAGATACATACTTTACTATTTTTAAAAATAACAAAAATGCTCCCAAAGTGAAATAATTTCCACTAGGTGACTTTAGAAAACAACTATTAAAAAGATAAGAGTTTAATTATGAAAGTGGATATTTGAACCATGAGTACTTTCAAGCGTTTTAGAGATTCTGAAACAGAGATCTGTTTTGTTGTTGATTTTGATTCCTTGCTCCGTGGAAATAAATGAAGACCAACCAAATGAGAAAAGCAAAGGTTATTTATTCAGAGCTTGCTTTATCAAGGAAGTCGGACACTACCACTTGGGGCGGGGGCAGGGGATGTGTTTAATGGGGAAAAAAGGAAGCCTTTAGGTATACCCTGATCAGAGACTCTGTAGGCAGAAGCTGCAGGTCCACTATGTGTACTTACATAGTGTACACATAGGGCATCCTGTGTGATTGATTAAGGGACACACATTTGACTTTTCCTGGTTTGTCCTAACTCGGAAGCAGGGACAAAAGTTAAAGATGTCAGTTATTAATCAAGTCCTGGGCATTTTGGGCTAAATGCTGTTAAAGTTATCATTCAGTTCCCTGGACTGTTACAAAAGATGCTGTTCAGTCACTAAGTCATGTCTGACTCTTTGTGACTCTATGGACTCCAGCATGCCAGGCAACTCTGTCCTTCACTATCTCCTGAAGTTTGCTCAAATTCATGTCCATTGAGTCGGTGATTCTATCTAACAATCTCATCCTCTGCCACCCCCTTTTCCTTTTGACTTCAATCTTTCCCAGCATGAGGGTCTTTTCCAATGAGTTGGCTCTTCTCATCAGGTGGCCAAAGTATTGGAGCTTCAGCTTCAGCATCAGTCTTTCCAATGAATATTCAGGACTGATTTCCTTTAGGATTGACTAGTTTGATCTCCTTGCAGTCCAAGGGACTCTCAAGAATCTTCTCCAGTATCACAACCTAAAAGCATCAATTCTTCAGCTCTCAGCTTTCTTTATGGTCCAACTCTCACACCCGTACATAACTACTGGAAGAACCATGGTTTTGACTATACAGAACTTTGTCAGTGAAGTGATGTCTCTGCTTTTTAATACACTGCCTAGGATTGTCACAACTTTTATTCCAAGGAGCAAGTGTCTTTTAATATCATGACTGCAGTCACCATCAGCAGTGATCTTGGTGCACAAGAAAATAAAAATCTGTCACTGTTTCCACTTTTTTCTCCTTTTATATACCATGATGTGATGGGACTGGATGGCATGATCTTAGTGGTTTTTAATGTTGAATTTCAAGCCATCTTTTTCACTCTCCTCTTTCACCCTCATGAAGAGGTTCTTTAATTCCTGAACAAGAGGCTCTTAGTTCTTTAGTTAACTAAAGATCACAATCTGATTTCCTACAAGTCTAACTTATAGCAGGCTGATGTCGGGTGCTGTGTAGTATATGGGAAGGTTAACTTCCTAGGGAGGTTTCTGCAGGTTATGGGTCAATGTTCTATTTTTATATATGGCTTTACCGTTTCCTGTTTGTATAATTAGTTTCTCAGCTCTTTGGTTAGTTTTCTCTATCGAATTAAGTTCTCTCCAATTAAAAATGAGAAAAGTGTAAAAGGTTGCAAATGCTGGTACTTGAAACTTAAAAGTAGCTTTCTGATGTGTGTGCCTATGTGTGTATACGTGGGTGTAGCTGTCTGTATCTATAACAAATCCTGGTAATGTTGACAAGTTTTCTCTTTTCAGTTTAGAAAATACAACCTTCTTACATGTAAATATAGGGAGCTTTTTGGCAATAGAAGAACTTAGAGTGGTAGGATAATATTGGACTGTGTTTCTCTTGATAATAGAACAGTTTAGAGCCTTTCTCTTCTTTCTTTTGCCATTTTTCTAAGTTTGCAGATTATAAGAGTACAAAAGGGGAAGCTGCCAAAAAAAAAAAAGAAGGAAGCATAATTGGATTTAACTTGCCCACTGAATTGGAAGATATTTTATTCCCAGAGGCTCTCTGAAAAGCTGTAAAATTCCAGGCTTTATGAGTCTTGATTGCTATAATTAACATATGTGAAGTCTTTCAAGTGTCTTCAGAATCAAGTACATCTACTGAAAACTACATTCAAGCAGCATTTAAATAGAGGGAAGACTTCACCATAGCTTAAAACTCTCCATAAATGCCTGGCTATTATCAAGGTCACAAGTTGATGCATAAAAAGTTAACCTGGACCAAATTTTTTATGAAATGTAGGAACTGAACTGTGGGAGGAGGGGAAGTATACATTCTATTAAAGCTATTTCATTTCTACTCTCAGGACAGCAGGAAATCTACATATATATCCATGTGATGCAAAAATCATTCTTAATAAAAATATGAAAGAAAATGCATCATTCAAAAAGGATGTTATCGCCTCTCCATTAAATTCAGAATTTGATCTTTAGAGTCATCAATACGTGGACCAGATCTGGGTGCAGTTTACCTTATAAGAGCAAACAGGTCTACTGAGGAGAAGATTATATTGATTTACAAGTCAAAAGGCCTGAATTCTAGCGGTCCTTCTCACACCATCTAGGTAACTTGTTTCCCTTTCTGTGAATAAAGTACATTTGAGAATTTTATACATTCTTGAAGACTTCTGGTTATTTATATGCTTAAAGTAATTTTAATCTTAAAGACCTTTAACCTTAGTATCATCAAGAGTTTTCCTACTACCAAGATCATGATTCTGTAGTCTCACACCTACTCCCTTTTTCTATTTAGCCATGTCAATAAGAACTGAACAAGCAAAGAAAAATAATACAAAATTGTTTTCTTCCCAAGAAAGTTAATACTCCAGTTATGCATATCTTATTACTCTACAGTCATCCCTCAGAATCCACTGGAGATTGGTTCCAGAAGCCTCCACCTTGTATAACAAAACCCACAGATGCCCAAGTGTCCTGTATAAAATTGCATAGTACAATGAACAGTCGGTAAAGAATCTGCCTGCAACACAGCAGACTTGGATTCAATTCCTGGGTCAGGAGGATGCCGTGGAGAAGGAAATGGCAACCCACTCCAGTATCCTTGCCTGGAGAATCCCATATACAGAGGAGCCTGGTGGGCTACAGTCCATGGGGTTGCAAGAGTCAGACAAAACTGAGTGACTTTCACTTTCACTTCACATGTCAACAGATTCAACCTATCATATATGGAAATTTAGATCTACAGTTGACTGAATCCACTGATCAAAAGTCCATAAATCCAGAGGGTTGACTGTATATATATACATTTTTAATCTGTTAGGTAGTTAGAATAGGAAAAAGGAGTCCAAAATGGCAGTGGCTAAAAGACAAAGAACAGAAAAGCTGGTGAAAATAGAACAAAGGAAGGTCCAAGGACCAGAGTGAGGACCTCAGGTAAAACAATCAGCCCTCCTGGCTAGTCCAATTTACATATGGCAGGCTCAGGAGGAGGAGGAGAAAAAACATATAGAAAGAAGAGTCAAAATTGAGCTGGGGGCCTCTCGTCTTGTTTTTTGGCTTGACCCACCTTCTCACTTTGAGGATGTATTCTCCTTTGCTTTCTAAATAAAACTGAGCTATAACACTGGTCCATCCATCACCTCAAATTTTTGCTAAGGAAAGACAGAAGCGAGGAAATTACACACTCCCCCGACATATATGGTGCCGCTTCTTGGATTTAACCTGGCTGAAATAACCATGGTTCCGCTGCTGCCGCGAGGCAGAGGCCAAACAGAGCAGAAGCCCAATTCAGCAAAAGCTCCCAAAGAAAACCCAGCACAGTGGAAGTGACAATGAAGACCAGCGTGCTGGAAACTGGGAGAACAAAAACAAACTCAGCAAAAAGCTCATGCGGCTCAGTTTCAGATTTCATGAGACCTCCGGTTGGGATAGGAAGTCCTCACTCCTACGGCTGGAAGGACATATGGCTAACAAAATCTTAATTCCTTTATAATCTCTGGTTTCTTTCCTCAAAAGCCCTGCAAACAGGCAAGCAGCAGTGGGTGCCTCAGCGTGTCCCGAAGGCCCCACTATCTGTAGTGCCCTAGTAGCTGCTGCCCAAGCAAGTGGGGCTTCTTATGGCCTTAATCTTCTTTGTGCCAAGGATCAGGCCAATGAAAACTGTGAGCACAGGTCAGGTATTTAGCAGATTTTCCAGCAAGTTACGAAAGGGATTCCTTGGCACGTTTTTCCCACTGCTTTTTCCTCCTGCCCTTCAGCTCCTCACTCCTCACCAGAGCCTCAAGGTCAAGTGCCAAGCCTTCCCTCATGATGGTTCAACAGGACTGAAGCAGCCCACTCCAGTCAGTTCGCCTGTTACAGATAACCATCACCGGCCTGGAGCCAAGCGTGCAACTGGATGTGGCAGGTAGGTCCGAGAATTCCATGGTTGATACAGGGGTTACCTACTCTGTTCTGACCTCCTACTCCAGCAGAGCCTTCTCCTCCCAAACTTATACCATTTTGGGTGCTACAGGAAAAGCAATTACAAAAGGTTCACCCAAGCACTTCTTTGTTACTGGGATGGACAAATATTTCCAAACCAGTTTCTGGTAGCCGCTGAGTGTCCTATTCCCTTATTAGGAAGAGATCTTTTCCCAACTTCGAAATCTTGCAGCTATTGCAATCCTGATAGAAGATGTTTTAAAACTCTCTTTTGGGGGCAAACTAACTATTTTTTATCAGCCACCAAGTGAAACAACTCCTAAATGGGAGAGGCCATTTATGGATATCTGATCAAAGAATCCTCAGATAACAAGTAGAGCTGATGGAAAATCCAGACCTGACTACATCCCCTTGTGAGCTTCTTAACCCAGTCACCCTCCTGCCCACCCTCAAGGGCTCTCTCCCCTTTCACTCTTGCCTAGAAACCTTAGACCACTGGAAAAAATCTTGAGAGGGATTGTCAGAAGACCCTCTGACCAATACTGAGGAAATCTGGTACACTGATGGAAGCAGTTTTGTCTTGGATGGTAAAAGATGAGCTGAATATGCAGTAGTCTCCAATTTAGAGACCATAGAGTCTCAAAAAAATTTGCCACCAGGTCAGTCAGTTAGTCAGTCAGTTCAGTTGCTCAGTCATGTCCGACTCTTTGCGACCCCATGAATCACAGCACGCCAGGCCTCCCTGTCCATCACCAACTCCTGGAGTTTACTCAAACTCATGTCCATCAAGTCGGTGATGCCATCCAGCCATCTCATCCTCTGTCGTCCCCTTCTCCTCCTGCCCCCAATCCCTGCCAGTGTCAGGGTCTTTTCCAATGAGTCAACTCTTTACATCAGGTGGCCAAAGGATTGGAGTTTCAGCTTCAGCATCAGTCCTTCAAGTCAACACCCAGGACTGATCTGCTTTAGGATGGACTGGTTGGATCTCTTTGCAGTCCAAGGGACTCTCAAGAGTCTTCTCCAACACCACAGTTCAAAAACATCAATTTTTCAGCGCTCAGTTTTTTTCACAGTCCAACTCTCACATCCATACTTTGGCCCAATTACCTGAGCTCATAGCCCTGACCCAAGCTTTAGAGCTGGGAAAAGGAAAAAGATAATCCATTTACACTGACTCTAAGTATGCCTTTCTGGTGCTACATGCACATGTTGCTATATGGAAAGAAAGAGGCCACTTGACAACCCGAGTGTCCCCAATCAAAGATGGTGATCAAATCCTTAGACTCTTGGAGGCCGTCCACCTGCCCACCGAGCTTGCAGTCTCCCACTGTAAAGGGCACCAAAAAGGGAGCATGGAAGTGGCAAGAGGGAGCCAAGCAGCTGTTCAGGCAGCTAAGAGAGCAGTGTTACAGAACCATAACCTAATGGGGGTTGCCACCTTAGTCCCACAGACAGCTTTGCCAGAAACTCCTTCATATACTGAAGGTGAGACTCTTAAAGCTAAGAGTGAGGGCTTTCAAGAGGACCATATGGGGTAGTTCCAAAAGGAGGGACTCCCTTTTCTGCCTGGGAACCTCCAATAGAAGTTGGTTAACTCCTTATATGCCACCACTCATTTAGGGGAAAAGGCTCTCCAAAGATTACTAGAAAAGTCCTTCAGAGGAAAAGGCCTTCAAATGACTATAAGGCAAGCAGTCTCCTCTTGTCCCACTCTCCAATTAAACAACCCCCAAGGAGCTCAATGACCCCAGATGGCCCAGCCTGTCCAACAACGTGGGACCTACCCAGGAGAGGACTGGCAGATGGACTTCACCCAGATGCCAGTTTCTCAAGGGTATAAATACCTGTTATTCATGATAGATACATTCACAGGGTGGATTGAAGGCATTCCCACCTGGACTGAGAAAACTGAGGAGGTGGTAATAAAACTGCTCCATGAAATCATTCTGAGATTTGGTCTTCCCAGGTCATTACAAAGTGACAATGGGACATCATTTATTTCTAAGGTCACCCAAGAGGCACATTGGGCATTACTTATTATCTCCATTGTGCCTGGAGGCCTCAGTCTTCAGGAAAAGTAGAGGAGCCAACCAATTATTAAAATCAGTGATAAAAAAGATAACCCAGGAGACCTTCCCTGGGATGGAAGGAGGCTTTACCATTAGCTCTCTTCCATACCCACATTGCTTCTAAGGAACCCGTTGGTCTTAGTTTTTATGAGGTGCTATATGGGAGACCTTTTGCTTATGTCAGTGACCTCTTCCTAGATCCAGAGGCTCAGACCCTCCAGTCTTATACCACAGTCATTGGACAATTCCAACAAGATATATGCTTGTGGGGTGTCAACCAGGACTCAAGAGATTCTAAAGAGCCACCATTATATGCTCCAGGGACTCAAGTCCTAATTAAAGTCTGGAAAGATGGGTCCCCAAAGGCTCAACTACAGCCCACATGGAAGGACCCCACCCTGTAATACTTTCTACCCCCACAGCAGTCAACATACCAGGACAGACTCATGGATTCACTACTCACAAGTCAAGCCGTGGAAGAAAACAAAAGGACACTCAATACACCTGTGAGCCCCCCGGGAGCTCTCAGATACTTATTCAGGACTACAAATGAGTGTCATCCTAATGAACACCCCCGAAATCAAGTTTCTGGGGATAAGATTTCTCAGGATAGCTCTAAAGAGCCAACACAGCTTGGCAGGGGTTGTACTCCAAAATAGACAGGAGACAGATCTCCTGATCCCTGAATAAGGAGGGACTTGAGCCATCTTGAATGAGACATGTTGTTGCTGGGTAAACACCTCCAGCTAAGTTACAGTCTAAAAACATTCAGATCCTTCAGGATCTCAAAGAATGAGCTGGAGAGTTCTTGGGGTGGCTACAGTCTCTCTTTGGGGGATCCTTCTCCTGGAGAATGGGAACTTGGAGTTGGCTAATGCCCCAACTAATCCCTGTTATCACCATATTGATGCTGCTTATGATTGTTCCATGTATTATCAATTGTTCAACCTATTTTGTCTCTGCCCAAGTCAACAAGCTACAACATGCAGTGCCAGTTCAACAAGGATGTATAAAACTACAGCTGACCATGGAAAATAGCACTCAACTTTAGATGGACATAGCTATAAGGAGTCTTGAGACTAGCAAGAGGGGGAGGCCCAAAGCCCCTTGCCATCCCAGTTCAGCAGGAAGTAGCCAGAGAGACCACGACACCCTTACTCCCAAATAATTGGGCCTCCCATCTCTTGAGGGGGGAATATTAGGTAGTTAAAATAGGAAAAAGAAGTCCAAAACGGTGGTGGCTAAAAGACAAAGAAGGGAAAAGCCCATGAAAATAGAACAAAGGAAGGTGTGAGGACCTCAGGTAAAACAAACAGCCCTCTTGGCTAGCCCAATTTACACAGGGCAGACTCAAGTGGAGGAGAAAAAACACATAAAAAGAGGAGCCAAAATTGAGCCGGAGGCCTCTCCTGTCTTGTCTTTTGGGTCAACCCGTCCTCATGCCTCGAGGACGTATTTTCCTTTGCTTTCTAAATGAAATTGAGCTATAACACTGGTCCGTCCATTGCTTCAAATTTTTGCTGCAGTGAGACAGAACCGAGGAAATTACACACTCCCCCAACAAATCCATGCACCAATGGGCCTGTGCGGTTCAAATTCATGTGTATATGTATATAAACATTAACTTGTATTATAACATTTACATGTAATATCATATGCAACAGAAAATTATATATCAAGCTCTATAAAAATATGCTCATAGAAGGAAATCCAAAGATTTGTATCTGTTCTTTAAAAAAAATAAAAGAAAGGAAAGAAGGATTAAGAGTGTGTATATGTGTACAGATAGATAGATAGATAGATTAGTAGATCTATGAAATCTAAAACTCTTTTGAAGGGGGTGAATTTCAGTGCTTAAAGTATTTATCAAAGTTTATTGCAATTTCTAAATATTCCGTTCATTGCTAAGTAGCAATTCACATATTCCATTGTATGCACATACCACAGTTTGTGTATCCATTCACTGGTTGAAGGACATCAGATTTGTTTCTAATATTTGGCTACTAAGGATAAAGCTGCTATAATAGTTCATCAACCTGCTATTTATACATCTTTTTAAAAAGTCACCGTACTAAAGTTTACCATGTATATTATAATTAGAGCCTAACTTCAAGTTAGTATTGTATTACTTTCTAGTAGTTAAGAACCTTACCAGAGTACTCCCCAATTCCATGACTCAACTTACTGTGCTGTTTTACTTTTACAAATACTAACATAGAGCACACTGCTAGTATTTTTTGTATTGGACAATTATCTTTAAGGACTTTTTTTTTTTTTTAAGCCACAGAACTAAACTTTCCTTCCTTATAAATCCTCCCCAATGCTATTTATTTCTTTGCATGGTCCCACTTTAGAGTCTGAGCTGGCTCCAGGAGACAGTGAAGGACAGGGAGACCTGGTATGCTGCAGTCTATGGGTCGCAAAGAGTCAGACTGACTCTTTGAATGACTGAACAAAAACATTTAAGTCTACTATATTCTTTCAAGCTGAAGAACTTACTTTAACTTTTAATTTCATTAGTTTTTGTTTGAGAAAGTCTCATTTTTGAAAGATACTTCTGTTTACTAGATTACTTTATTTTTATTTTATTTTTTAATTTTTTTTTTTATCATTATTATTATTTTTTTTCCAGTGGGTTTTGTCATACATTGATATGAATCAGCCATGGATTTACATGTATTCCCAATCCCGATCCCCCCACCCACCTCCCTCTCCACCCGATTCCTCTGGGTCTTCCCAGTGCACCAGGCCGGAGCACTTGTCTCATGCATCCCACCTGGGCTGGTGATCTGTTTCACCATAGATAGTATACATGCTGTTCTTTTGAAATATCCCACCCTCACATTCTCCCACAAAGTTCAAAAGTCTGTTCTGTATTTCTGTGTCTCTTTTTCTGTTTTGCATATAGGGTTATCGTTATCACCTTTCTAAATTCCATCTATATGTGTTAGTATGCTGTAATGTTCTTTATCTTTCTGGCTTACTTCACTCTGTATAATGGGCTCCAGCTTCATCCATCTCATTAGGACTGGTTCAAATGAATTCTTTTTAATGGCTGAGTAATATTCCATGGTGTATATGTACCACAGCTTCCTTATCCATTCATCTGCTGATGGGCATCTAGGTTGCTTCCATGTCCTGGCTATTATAAACAGTGCTGCGATGAACATTGGGGTGCATGTGTCTCTTTCAGATCTGGTTTCCTCAGTGTGTATGCCCAGAAGTGGGATTGCTGGGTCATATGGCAGTTCTCTTTCCAGTTTTTTAAGAAATCTCCACACTGTTTTCCATAGCGGCTGTACTAGTTTGCATTCCCACCAACAGTGTAAGAGGGTTCCCTTTTCTCCACACCCTCTCCAGCATTTATTGCTTGTAGACTTTTGGATAGCAGCCATCCTGACTGGCGTGTAATGGTACCTCATTGTGGTTTTGATTTGCATTTCTCTAATAATGAGTGATGTTGAGCATCTTTTCATGTGTTTGTTAGCCATCTGTATGTCTTCTTTGGAGAAATGTCTGTTTAGTTCTTTGGCCCATTTTTTGATTGGGTCATTTATTTTTCTGGAATTGAGCTTCAGGAGTTGCTTGTATATTTTTGAGATTAATCCTGTCTGTTTCTTCATTTGCTATTATTTTCTCCCAATCTGAGGGCTGTCTTTTCACCTTACTTATAGTTTCCTTTGTAGTGCAAAAGCTTTTAAGTTTCATTAGGTCCCATTTGTTTAGTTTTGCTTTTATTTCCAATATTCTGGGAGGTGGGTCATAGAGGATCTTGCTGTGATTTATGTCGGAGAGTGTTTTGCCTATGTTCTCCTCTAGGAGTTTTATAGTTTCTGGTCTTACATTTAGATCTTTAATCCATTTTGAGTTTATTTTTGTGTATGGTGTTAGAAAGTGTTCTAGTTTCATTCTTTTACAAGTGGTTGACCAGTTTTCCCAGCACCACTTGTTCAAACATATGGAGGCTAAATAACACGCTTCTGAATAACCAACAAATCATAGAAGAAATCAAAAAAGAAATCAAAATATGTATAGAAATGAATGAAAATGAAAACACAACAACCCAAAACCTATGGGACACTGTAAAAGCAGTGCTAAGGGGAAGGTTCATAGCATTACACGCCTACATCAAGAAACAAGAAAAAAACCAAATAAATAACCTAACTCTACACCTAAAGCAATTAGAGAAGGAAGAAATGAAGAACCCCAGAGTTAGCAAAAGGAAAGAAATATTAAAAGTCAGGGCAGAAATAAATGCAAAAGAAACTAAAGAGACCATAGCAAAAATCAACAAAGCTAAAAGCTGGTTTTTTGAAAAAATAAACAAAATTGACAAACTATTAGCAAGACTCATTAAGAAACAAAGAGAGAAAAACCAAATTAACAAAATTAGAAATGAAAATGGAGAGATCACAACAGACAACACTGAAATACAAAGGATCATAAGAGACTACTACCAGCAGCTCTATGCCAATAAAATGGACAACTTGGATGAAATGGACAAATTCTTAGAAAAGTATAACTTTCCAACACTGAACCAGGAAGAAATAGAAGATCTTAACAGACCCATCACAAGCAAGGAAATCGAAACTGTCATCAAAAATCTTCCAGCAAACAAAAGCCCAGGACCAGATGGCTTCACAGCTGAATTCTACCAAAAATTTAGAGAAGAGCTAACACCTATCTTACTCAAACTCTTCCAGAAAATTGCAGAAGAAGGTAAGCTTCCAAACTCATTCTATGAGGCCACCATCACCCTAATTCCAAAACCAGACAAAGATGCCACAAAAAAAGAAAACTACAGGCCAATATCACTGATGAACATAGATGCAAAAATCCTTAACAAAATTCTAGCAAACAGAATCCAACAACATATTAAAAAAATCATACACCATGACCAAGTGGGCTTTATCCCAGGAATGCAAGGATTCTTTAATATCCGCAAATCAATCAATGTAATACACCACATTAACAAATTGAAAGATAAAAACCATATGATTATCTCAATAGATGCAGAGAAAGCCTTTGACAAAATTCAACACTCATTTATGATTAAAACTCTCCAAAAAGCAGGAATAGAAGGAACATACCTCAACATAATAAAAGCTATATATGACAAACCCACAGCAAGCATCACCCTCAATGGTGAAAAATTGAAGGCATTTCCCCTGAAATCAGGAACAAGACAAGGGTGCCCACTCTCACCACTACTATTCAACATAGTGTTGGAAGTTTTGGCCACAGCAATCAGAGCAGAAAAAGAAGTAAAAGGAATCCAGATAGGAAAAGAAGAAGTAAATCTCTCACTGTTTGCAGATGACATGATCCTCTACATAGAAAACCCTAAAGATTCTACCAGAAAATTACTAGAGCTAATCAATGAATATAGTAAAGTTGCAGGATATAAAATTAACACACAGAAATCCCTTGCATTCCTATTTACTAACAATGAAAAAACAGACAGAGAAATTAAGGAAACAATACCATTCACCATTGCAACAAAAAGAATAAAATACTTAGGAGTATATCTACCTAAAGAAACAAAGGACCTATACATAGAAAACTATAAAACACTGATGAAAGAAATCAAAGAGGACACAAACAGATGGAGAAACATACCATGTTCATGGATTGGAAGAATTAATATTGTCAAAATGGCTATTCTACCCAAAGCAGTCTACAGATTCAATGCAATCCCTATCAAGCTACCAACGGTATTTTTCACAGAACTAGACCAAAGAATTTCACAATTTGTATGGAAATACAAAAAACCTCGAATAGCCAAAGTAATCTTGAGAAAGAAGAATGGAACTGGAGGAATCAACCTGCCTGACTTCAGACTCTACTACAAAGCCACAGTCATCAAGACAGTATGGTATTGGCACAAAGACAGAAATATAGATCAATGGAACAGAATAGAAAGCCCAGAGATAAATCCACGAACCTATGGACACCTTATCTTTGACAAAGGAGGCAAGGATATACAATGGAAAAAAAAAAAATACTAGATTACTTTAAGTAAGCTACTTAAAGTACTAGTGATGACGGGTTTATTTTTTGTCTCCCTTTTTCACTTTGAAGATGTCATTCTATCAGCTTGTCTTGCATGTTTTTCTTCTTTTGATACTCTCTCAGCAATACCCTGAAGTTACTTATTATTCAAAACTTCAACTGGTGGTAGGGAGTGAACATTTATTTTTATTAAGCCTTATTCTTGGGCATACGTCATGTCCCTGCATTATGAGAGTGGCTTTTCAGTCCTGCTGTTTTTCTGCCACTATGGCTGTGAGCTCAGCCAAGGAAGCCTCTCCCCTAGAAGAAGGCTTTTCTCTGCCAATTCCCTCTCTGAGCTGCAATCAGTTTTCAACTAAGGGCAGCAGTGATGGTTGCTCTCCACCTCACATACACATTAATTTTTTTTTTTCTTTTAAGAAATAGGAGAAGATGGATTTGGATGAAGTTTCTTGACCCTCACATGCTTATATGGCTGTTGCTCTTCACCTCCCTGTGGAGAAGGAAATAGCAACTGACTCCAGTACTCTTGCCTAGAGAATCTTGTGGACAGAGGAGCCTGGTGGGCTGCTGTCCATAGGGTCACACAGAGTCAGACACGACTGAGGCAACTTAGCATGCATGCATGCACTGGAGAGGGAAATGGCAACCCACTCCAATATTCTTGCCTGGAGAATCCCAGGGACAGAGGAGCCTGATGGGCTGCCGTCTATGGGGTCGCACAGAGTTGGACATGACTGAAGCAACGCAGCAGCAGTAGCAGCTTCACCTCCCTGAGGTCGGCACTGCAATAGAAATTTCTTTTTCAATCTTATGAATGAATGTTTGGCATACTTTACAGACAGAGACCCTGAGAGAAGGTATAGTTACCCCCCAATATCTGTAGTCCTCGGAGTTTCAGACTACCTCATCTGCCAGTAGCTGACATTCTTCAATTGTCATTTCTTCCAGTTACACTCTCTTTATTGGTGTCCAGTTATGTTTATCTCCAGTGAGATAGTGCTCAGATCCTCTCTCTCCTTGCAGTACATGACTGCTCTGGCAGTCTCTGGCTCTGCAACCTCAACTCTTTGTTGGGTTCAGTCATAGTCATAAATTGACGGTAGTTGTTTAAAGCCTGAGAGTAATGCTACAGCTCTCTACATCCTGGACAGGAAGCCAGATACCCATGGGCTTTTGAGGATAAAAGGAGGTCGTTATTACACCACCACCACATCATCACTTTAAATATCTCATTTATTGTCACAATAATATTATAAAGTAGGTAATTTATTTCCATTTTCCAGATAAAGAAAAGTATATAGAGAATCTATCACTTGCCCAAATTGCTAGAAGAAGAGCTGAAATTTAATTATTAAAGTAGTGACTGCACTGTTCATACCATTAAACATCAAAACTTCAGTTTCTGTCCTATAAGCAAGCATGTGAAAGCATCTAAGAGAGTTTACGGGTATATTCAGTAAGTACTCAACATACATTTTCATCCTTTCTCTGTTTTTTTTTTTTTTTTCAGGTCCTTGTTGACATTTATTATCATTTCAAGAAGGCCAATGTCGATCAAATGGAATTCTTGTTTTTTCACAAGCCTTTCCAACAAGTGTGTGTGTGTGTGTGTGTGTGCGTGTGTGTGTTTACCCTGCCACACTGTGACACATTTTATTCAGCAGCTTGAACATTTTAGTTCACAAATAGAATCTAAGTCACTATTGATTTCTATTTCCCTTTGTTAGGGGGGAAACAAGCTTTCCAACCTGTATTTATTTTTAAAGGTTAATAATCAGATTGAGTGGTTAATGGGATTGCTTGCTTCTTGCGGTTACTGTGCTCAGAGCTGCAGCTTCCGGCCACTCAGGAAGGCATCCAATGTGAGGTTATGCTGCTTCCCCTTTAGAGGCGAAGAAATGAGTACACAGCAACAGAGAAATAAATATTCTGAGAGTATTTATAGGAGCTGTACTATGCAATTTTGACCTAAGATATTTCCCAGAACAACAGCTCAATCTTACACTGATGATTTATAAAGGTGTAGACTGGCCTCTGGAAACCACAAATCTGTGACACTGATATTTTTAATTTCCTTTTGTTCTGTCCTAGGGTAACCCTATCATTGTCAAGCACCAACTGGTCAGTGGGAGAGAAATGGAGGTTGGACCATTCAATTTACCCTGAAACTATCTAAAGGGGCACCCCTCTTGATCTAATCAGAATTCCAGACATTTTCTATTAGCAAAAGACTTTGTCTTCATATCCTATCAGAGGACAGAACTCTTAAAAATTGTTATTAGAATCTGGTTCAATTTTAACCTCTGAGACACAATGGACTTTGATTAATTAATAAGCTAATGGACTCAAATCATTTCTTTATTCATTTTAACAATCAATGCATGAACTTCCAACTTTGATTTGAGTGGCTTTTCTCATAAATATGCCAATCTCAATGGTTACTCTTTTTAGTTCAGAACAGTCTTTTCTTTTATGCATTTTTCTCCTTGATGCCTCATTCTTTTTCTTTAAATGTTAGGACAATTTACATAAAATTTTATTCTCCAGGATAAAATATCTAAAGCCATTCACTAAAATCTAAACAGACATTTATATAAGGTATTTATCTTATGTAGAAAACAAGGATTGCTTAATATTTTCAAGAGCACTCAGGTGGGAGGTAGAATTCCATGGTAATCCCAAATTGCACTCAACTTTGTATAAGCTCTTCCCCTTGTGTGGATGAAACCTGTATATATTAAGATATATCACTCCTGAAACTATATTAAAGCTTGACAAAAGTGATTTTCCAACTGTAGTTAATGTCCTGTAATGACTGACTTTAAGACAGGGAGATTCTGTGGGTAAGCCTGACCTAATCACCCGAGCCCTTTGACCTAAGTCTAACGGTCAGAGACAGGAAGTGAGAGACTTAAAGCACAAGAAGGATTTGCTGGCTTTTTGCCTTTGCTGGCTTGATGCCTGGGGCCGCCCCAAGGGAGGGACTGTGGGCAGTCTCCAGGAGGGAAGGGTGGCCCCCAGCTGAAGACTGACAAGGAAATGAGGCCCACACAATCATCTAAATGCAAGGAACTGAATTCTGCTAAGGAGAATAAGCTTGGATTCTGAATTGTCAGCTCTTTTCTGTCAGCCTCCAGAAAAGAGCTCAGTTTGATTTCAGCTTGGTGAAACCATGAGCAGAGAACCCAGCAATATTATATAGGACTTCTCACCTACAAAACTGAGAATTCATAAATGGGTGGTGTCAAATCAAAATTTGTGATAAATTATTACACAGTGAGAAAGTTAATATATCCTGATTCTTCTTGTGTTATATTCACTATCCCCTTGTCTCATTCTCTTCCTGCAACTAATAATACCTAAGTACATGTTACCTGGAAATTTAATTACTTCAAAGAAAAATGTATCCATCCAATTATACATAGGTCAGATACCTATTACACAAGTCATATATTTACCTCATAGAAGAGGGATCTACTTAGAGTCTAGAGACATATATCTATTACCTATTTTAATAAACACATTTGTCTCATAATTTCTAGACTGTAAGAATCAAAAGTTGATTATAAAAAAAAGCGGGGGTACAGTGAAAAGGAAGAGCAAAAGTTTCATAGGAATGAAAAAAAGCACAACTTTGCAAAAGAAACATACAAGCATATTCTCAGGTCACTAACTCTTCATTGTGCTAATTTTAAGAAATATAAGGAGTGTCTGCCAAGCAATAGGTGGCTTCTAACTCGCCAGAGGGGTGGGTTGCATTAAACCTTGAAATGAAAAAAGTTCTTGCTTGTTAAAAGGGATTATAAGAAGATCCTATCTGGCAAGTACTCTGCAGTCAGATAAACCACCATAAGAAATAAATCTGTGTTGTTTTTGCCTTGGAATTTTGGAATTGTTCATTACCACAACGTAACTCACTCTGTTCTGACTGACTAAATATGCTCCTTCTTCAGTCATCTTCATTTTAGTCAAACTTCATTCCTCTAGTTTTTTCACAGGTAAAATACTAAAATCATCCTAAACCCTTCTCTTTGTTAATTATTCATCAGGAAGTCATAACTAATCATTATATTTCTATCTTCACATGTACTCACTTCTTCCCATTGTTTTACCTTAAGCTAATAAGTACTGTGAACCTCAATATCCTTTGCACAGATTATTATATTAGTCTTCAAACTGCTTTTCATAAAGACTGACAATAGTCTTCCTTAGAAAGTGTATTTGGTTAGTCTATCATAAAATTGAATATGTGATCACTGCATAAATAAAATCTGTATTTTCATGATGCAACATTCTTTAACATAAGATATATTTCTAGAAGATCCTATCTATGATTGAGGCAAAAGGAAAAGAGGGCGGTGAAGGATTGAGATGATTGGATGATATCACCAACTCAATGGACATGAATGCGGGTAAGCTCTGGGAGATAGTGAGGGACAGGGAGGCCCGGTGGGCTGCAGTCCATGGGGATGAAAAAAGTCAAACATGACTTAGCAACTGAGCTACAACAACCTATGATTGAGAAAGCACCTCAATTCTAGTGATCTCAAAACAGAACAGAGACTTATGCTAGCTCACCAGGTAAACGCAGCAGACTAATCAATTTTACTAAAATAAGTTCCTCCAAAGAAAGGAATAATAAATATGAAAGGAAATAAGCCAAAAGAACCATGTTGTGTTCAATTAGAAATAGAAGTGTTAGTATTAATTAACAATTCATAAATATGTGTATTTCCTAAGAGCTAAGAGCTGAGAAACAGCAAAAAAAAAAAAAAAAAAAAATCAATGATATCTCCAAAAGAAGCACATTTAACACCTTGATTTAATTTAAGATATTATCTCCCACCATTAAGGAACCAGGATCCTTAGAGAAGGGGCCAATTCTAGTACCGGGGCAGGCAAAAAAAAACACGGTGTACCCAAAATGTGTTACTGTACCAGAAAGAAGGCAGAACTCAAAAACTGGAGAGTATGCACTGAACAGATGCAGAAGCCAACTTGAATGGGCTCCCACTGCCCAAATTAGAAACAATAGGGGCATCAAAATTAATAATGGCAGTGACTTGAGTATAACACATGTCAACTACAACATATGTCAACTATACAATTTGTCCTGTAAAATATTTAAAGATACTATCCCTGAATTTATACTGAATCACATCCAGATAATTCAAATGAAAAGACTCGAATAAATGAACTATTTATACAGTATGAACAATGCTGAATGAACCAGAAAGGGATGCTGAGGCCCCAGGAATCCGCAGTAGTAGAAAGAATTGAATGGGCCAGAGGAGGGACTGGGCAAAGACCTGGAAAGTGAGAGAACTGTGGACTAAAAACTTCTGAGGGTTGCTAGGGTTGAGGAGGTACCTGAAACTGTGAGGGAGTGGTGATCTCTATCTGCCCACTTATATCTTGCTGACACCTCCTACTCCAGGCAATGTAACCACAGGAGTCAGCCCCACTTGTGGCTGTGCAGGGCAGAGACAGGATCTAGTAGAGCAAATACATGACAACGTTTGCACCGTATCATCCCTTTCTAAAAATCCAGCTAACTGGAAATTACAATTTAGTCTATTTCTAGGATTTTATTTGAATTTTCTTTCCTAAATCATAGGCTTCCCTGATAGCTCAGTTGGTAAAGAATCTGCCAGCAATGCAGAAGACCCTGGTTCAATTTCTGGGTCAGGAAGATCCCCTGGAGAAGGGACAGGCTACCCACTCCAGTATTCTTGGGCTTCCCTGGGGGCTCAGCAGGTAAAGAATCCACTTGCAATGTAGGAGACCTGGGTTCGATCCCTGGGTTGGGAAGATTCCCTGGAGAGGGAAAAGGCTACCCACTCCAGTATTCTGGCCTGGAGAATTCCATGGAGTCACAAAGGGTCGGACACAAATGAGTGACTTTCACTTTCCCTAATCACTTTTATGTCAGTCCAATTAGTTCTATCCCTGGGATATGACAAAAATTTCTCATATATTGGCATGCAAAGCCCTTCCACTATACAAATACATCTTACAATAACTTTTTTTTTTTTTTCAAGAAATTTTCCTAAGAATCTGCTCTTCAATCTACTTCTGCAATGGTATCCAACAGATCTAAGATTACTCTTGACCTAATGAGAGTTTTTCGCTTCCCTCTACATGACACAAAAAGAGAAATGGAGAGAGAAAAACAGTGTGATAATGCTGAAGGCATTAAAACTTCAAAATGAGCTCAATCAAAAGCATGCGATTTCTGCTTTACTCTTAAGGACACATGAAATATTATTCTGCATCATCATTTTTTCCCTCTATTCCGTGTCATTTTCATCAGCATAAAAACATATTTAAAATCACTCATCTTAAAAAAGAAGAGAGGAAAAACCCTCATTGACCCGATTCTTTCTCTAGGTATTTCTTCTTTTGTATCAAAACTCTTAAAATCACTGTCACAATATTATTTCTTGAATATCTCTTTCAGCCTGCTGTAATCAGGCCTTTTTTTATAACACTTTACAGAAAAACTCTCTTTTAAAGTCTTCAATAACTTCCATTGTACTAAGTCCAGTCATTGAGTTCAATTTCATTATTATCAGTATTAGCGTAAACGGTCACTCATTCATTCCTGAATTATTTTATCCTCTTGGCTTTGTGGACATTTTCTCTTGGTTTCTATTCTACCAAGCTCAGTGGGTACACTCTTTTAGTTTTCTTTATTTGTTCTCCTTCACCTTCCTGACTACTCATCTTTGTATATTCTATGGTTTAGGCGTAATACTCTTCTCCCTGCGCATTTGATTCTCAAGATTATGGCTTTAAATATTTAATTAAATGGTTGATCCAGATCCTTCTCCTGAAATCTATACCCATACAGGCAACTCTGAATTTGGCTTTACTAGTTGGATTTCTAATCAGAATGACAAACATGGCACATTAAATGTCTTCTGAAGAATCCTAAGTGTTATTTCCAAAATATGTCCAGTTTACACCTTTAGCGTCCATGGTAAAAATGTAGCTCTAGCTTCTTTTTTAAATATAAATGTGGGCATGTCACCCACTTTGGCAAATGAATAACTGAGTGTAAGTTATGTTTGATTTCTGGAAAGAAGCTTTAGGATCTAGTACATGATTCAATGTGTTTCCTGACCTAGCCACAGTAGCTACTAAACCAAGTGTCAACATGGAGCCTTAGTCAGCATGAGATCCTCTCAAACAGAAACTTTGTTGTCAATTTTCTTTGCAATGTATCATAGCTATAAATGAATTTTCATTGTTTTTGGCACCTAAGATTCTAGAGTTGTTTGTTACCACAACACTGCCTATTCTGATTTGTACACGATTCTAAACATGCCCTATTTATAGTCCTCTTGATTTTAATTTGATGTAACTTTATCTTCCAGGTAGGCCTAAAATCTTGAAATTATCCTAGACTCTTCTTACTCACATTCCACATCCACTCCATCACCACTGTTGTTTCTATCTTCAAAATGTATCCACTCCTCACCCTTTACTGCTCCACTCAGATTTAAGCAACTATAGCCCTCATTATCCTTTGCATGGATATTTACAATAGCCTCCAAACTGTTCATGTTCCTTTCTGTGTCTTTATAATATGCTTTCAACTGTGTAGCCAGGAGTCTTTTCAATACAGGACATATAGTGTTACTCACTGATCAAAAGCCTCCAATGATTTTCCATCTCAATCAGAGGAAAGCCTATCTGCTATAAAAATCACAAGGTTTGGTCCCTCGTCTTTTGCTGATCTTATCCCTAGTAGACTAGCCTTCTTTGGTTGTTATTTTAAGGCTTCATGCAATGGATACATACATAGGCCATATCCTAGCTCAGGGGGAAAGTGTGTCATGATCGTTTAGAGATACCTTCTATAATTCCAGATTTTTGCTGGCTTCTAGAACTTCTCATAAAAAATAAACTGAAATCTAATTTTGACATTAAAATGTAACCCTTGTTTATAAACAGAGATTTGACAAGCTTTAACACTTAGGCAGGTGGTGGATGAGAATATTAAGTGCTGGCTTGATATCATTAATGAGAGTCCAAAATCATAATAGTGACTGTAGGTTCCCTTTCTTCATATACAAAGCCTCGTTTTTCTCTCTTTCCTTTTTCTCAGATATCTCATCTTTTTTACCCTCCTGTTTATATTCGTCTCTTTCCTATGAAACTATTTGGCTGCATTCTCAGATACTAGTTAGTACCAGTGACAATAATACCAACTAATATTTTTCCTTCTGTTCTCTTTAACTTGTGAGTGACCCAATGACCATTCTTCAGCAAATTAATTTCTGAACAGCAAAGTTTTCTTAAATTAATACTTTATGCCAATATTTTTCTATCCTAAAATAAGGCATTAGAGTTATCTAATGAAATTCCAAGATTACATTTGTGTGTACGTGCTAGGACAGTGCTGTATACCTAAAGAAGAAAAATGCCTGTTGAATAAATGACTTAAACAAGTATGTGGCTGCCTACTCTATTCCAGTATTTTCTTCAGGGTTGCAACAAATAAAAATTTTAAACAAAACATATAACAATAAACTGTGATTTTTGCTGAATCTATGTCAGGAACTTAGGTCTTATGACACTACTATTTTGAGGTTTGTACATATTCAGCTATAGCACACAGCCTCTTCATTTGAGCCTTCCCTCAGCATTAGACAGAGTATGATCATAAATTGAAAGGCCAAGTAGAAAACTTTTTGAATTACACAAAGCATATTTCCCACATTAATACCAAAGGGAGATATCAAATGAGAGTTATCAAAAGAGGCATACTTTCAGAAACTATAGAAGTTATATGTTGGTTTCATAATAATTTCTGATTTTCTACGAAGAATAATTTTAGAAATACAGGAAAATGGTTTCACTCTGTGTATCCAACAGGGGAGAACAAAAGCAAAACAAATCCCTACAATATAAAATACTCTCACCATTTTGTATCAACAATCCTATCATCAATTATTAAATTTCAACTAGATCTAGTCTACACTGATTCCTTCTTAAAACTCACTCAAATTCTCCCAGATGTCAGGTCTGTAGAAATGCAAAGAATACAAATATTAGTAAAAGAGGATCTTGGCCCTGAAGAAATCTATAGTCTGGCAGGACAGAAAAACTTATAAACTAACACTTCTAACAAAATATTATGAAGTTCCAGGAGTCGACAGTAACCAATTTTAGGAAAACACAAACTTTATTATGACTGATTTAACTTAAATTTCATTGTACTCAGGACTCCAATTTTAATATTTAATTCAATCCCAATATGGTATGTATGATATTGTCTTTGTATATTTTTTAAGCCAGACAGAGGTATACATTTTCTTACTATCTTTGTTTTGCATATGTAAAGTATAGTATATTTTTAGAATATTTCAAGGGAGAAATACATTTATTTTTTGTCTCTTATGACACAGCTGTAGCTAATAAATTGAGCTTGTTTGCTCTGGCACTTCTAGTTTCTAAAGTTTAGCCAATTTTTCCTTTATTTGCAAAATGGCTGTGCAATTTAGAGACAAATATATTTAAGAAGGAACATTAATTTAACTAAGCACCTTTAAGATTCAGAACATTAATTCTGAACTCAAGCAGTGTGTAATCTACACATGAAAGCATATCAAAAAGACAAGAAGTGAAAAAAACCCCAAATTTTGAATTCAAGGAAAAGAGACATTTTTGTCCTTTGAAGAAAATATAAGATGAACAAATATAAGTAATACAGACATAGCCCACACTCATCTTATTTAAGACAGGAAGAGTTTTCCAAAGCAGGTACAAGTCCAATTGGGTATAGCCTTTCTGTGATAACTTAGATTAGGCCTAGCACTGAGCTGAGCTCAATTTACCAGAATTTTGTATTAGCCCTTTTGTACTGAGAAAGTTGGTTAACATCTGAAAACATCAGTTGTCTTGTTTGCAGTAAAAATAATTCATCTATGACAGAATTGTTTTAAATACAAATGAAATAATGTACATGAAACAATTATGCACTTCATTATTTTTTAATTCCACATTTTTCCAAACATAAGGAGCAGAAATGACCTTTTTTCATCAAAACAATATAAAATTTATATCTTGCTTTTTCATTACCTATAAATGTTGTATAAGATGTTTCTGGCTGCATAGTATTTCATGCTACAGTTGTATCACACTGCTTATTCCAATAACGCCAATATATTGTTTTCAATTGTCCACTTTATGTATAATGTTCTCTGCATATTCTTGTCCATAAACCTCACATTTTATTTTTATTTTCCTTCCAAAAATTAATGGAAGGATTACTAAATAATGAGATTATTTTTATGGTTTGCCATATAGATTGATAAATGAACCCTCATATACTTAACTCCAAAACTCATGCTTTTTCCACAATATAAACACATCTATACTTTTACCGCACTCTAACTTATTTGAGGGACTTTGAGTAAAGTAATAAACATGTTCTAAAATACATTACATATAAAACAGAAATGGACAGAAATGGATTTATATATAACTATCTTCTGAAGTAATCATTGACAAGTCAAGCACACAATTTGAAGGATTTTTTTTTTTTTTTTTCTTCAGTGAATGTAGTCATTAACTAGAAATGTTATAATGGTAACTAAGTACGTGTACCTTTTAGAGTCAACCATAAAATGGCGAGAGAACTTAAATTATCTAGAAGAGTAGAAAGAAACCATATCCTTTAAGCTAACTTTCTAAAATTAACTTACTGTAGGTAGGCTTTTTAGGATTATAGTAGGAAATAGCTTCTGGTTATATTATGAGGTAAGTATTGAAGGGGGATGATGTTTCATATTAATATTTCTAAAGTATTTTACATTTCTACATCTAGAATGATTTCTGGCTCATAATAGGCATTTGATAAATATTTGCTAATATAGGCTAAATAAGGAAAGACATGAATACTTTGGAGACCAAGCAAAACAATATTACTGTAGGAATTTGAAAATCTCAACCAAGTAACTAGTCTGATGGTTCATCAGGTCACTACTAAGTCACGGAAGGTGTTCTGCTCTGAATGTCTGTATCCCTCTCAAAATCATCTGTTGAAACCATAATCCTCCATGCAGAGATGTTAAGAAGTGGCACCTTTGGGGGGTAATTAGGTTAATGAGATTGGAACCCTGAAGAATGAGACTAGTGCTCTTAGAAGAAAAAGAAAAGCTCACTTTCTTTCTGTTCTCTCTGCCACTTAGGGATGGCTCTCACAGCCATCTGCAAATAAGGAAGCAGACCTTCACCAGACAGTAGATCTGCTAGCATCTTGATCGTAAACTCCCCAGCCTCCAGAAGGATGAGAAATAAATGGTGTTTATGCCACACAATCTATGGTGTTTTGTTACAGCAGCTGGACTGATTAAGATAGAAGGTTTATGTACCACCTGAGTGAAAAACAAGGTCTTCCCCAGATACATGTTTAAATTAAATGTAAAACAATTTCTATAACCTTTGGACAGTAACAGGTAAGAAATCATGTTTGGAGTTGAGTCCTGCTTGCTAAGGGAATTCAACCTCATGGAGAAGTTACACTTAGTCATGATATAGCATAGTGGTAAAACTATGGACTTCAGAGCCTGAATGTCTGGCTTCAAATCTTTGCTCTACATTTTAGCCACGGTGTAATCTTGGGCAAGTTACTTCAATTTCTTCATCTGTGAAATGGGAATGTCATGAGAATCACATTCAGATAGGTGAATCATTCAGAACAGTGTTTCAGCTCTATGTTAATAATATGAACTTGCTGCCCTTATCAGCTTCCCCACTGATTTGATACACTTCAAATGTGTACCATTTGTATACACTATATGCTAAGAGTAATACATTAGAAAATTAGACATACAGTTGGATAATTCACAGTAGCAAGCAGAAGATATGCTGGAATAAGCTTCAAAAGGACTGTACATGAGTTATATTATTAAAGCCCAAAATGTCTCAAGCATTTTTGGTTTTTACAGACTCCTGTCAAATAATAAATGTAGCCATAAAAAAGACATATAAAAATCCTTGCCCTCGTGAGTCTTACATTCCGGTGGCAGGAGAAATAAAATAAAAATACAAATACCAATATAGAGAGATGGCTGACAGGTAATGTGTTCATCAGGAATCTCCAGAGAAACATAACCAACAGGAGATACACACATATATTTGGAAAGTGAGAGAGAGCAGTCATCTTTGGAAACTCTCTCAGCTGCACTCAGATTTTAATCCCTTCTGAAGGGACACTCCTGCTACTACATTCACAGCTTATGACAACAGTGCTAATCTACATTTAACTATAGTTTAAACAAACACTAAACTCAGCTTAACTACACATGAGACTGATTTGGGTCCCATTTCAGAGGGCTGATAGAGGAAAGGGTGTGTCTTTGTTGATGATAACTATTATCTACTTCAATATCTATTATTCTTTAATACCCAACATCTGGCATACAATGAAGAACTTTGAAACAGGTGGAGCAGGAAACTAACCCCCTCAATCACGAAGTAATTATGATTAAGTAATCAAAAACAAAATATCTGTGATAATGATTGTAGAAACCTAAGAATGAGCATATTAACTTTCACTAAACTGTTCTCTTCAGTTCTTGGAAAGAACTTATAAATTCATAAATACTCAAAATTCACATGGAGAAGCAAAACTTAAATTCTCTAAGTCTACTCACAGTGCAATGCTCTATAAATCTGGGAACTCTCCACAGTCACTTATTTAAAGCCAACAGTGTTTTATATTTGGCAAAATTATGCTTTGTTTTATTTTCCAAATTCTAAGTCCTTTGGAGAGAAGAGACTAGAAATTAGCAGGAGGAATATATTTGAAAAAGGGATAAAAAGAGAAAAAACTTGTCAAAGCATATCCAAGCAGGCTGTTTGGGAATACTTAGTGTAAAAGCCATTTATTGAAACCTATATTTCAATTGCTACTAAGGAGACTATTAAATTTTCATCTGGAACTGTAAAGTATTTTTTATATAAAAGGGTCATTAATGAGGTAAGGTTTTATCTGGGAAAAAATGTTTTTACTAAAGCTCATTCCTAGACAATTCTCAATTAATTAGTACCGCACACATTTCTAAAGCAAGGTCAATACTTTTTCATTAAGATACCTTCATTTGGCACTAGACTTTGTCATCTAAACAGGTTTCATTAGTGTTTTTTTTTTTTTTAACCACCATTTGTCCAGCATGAAAAGATCTCAAAATAGCTCATCAACCCTTATTATTTCATCACCACCTCACCAAATTAAATAGCTGATTACAACAGCAATTACTAATAGTTTATCTCTATTACTGTCTGTAAACAGCTCCAAGCACTAACAGAAGGAAGAATAACCACCCACCATGCAAATTTAGTAAATGGTAATGTGTATCTGTTTTTCAGCTGGTAAAGCAATTATGTATTTGTAAGTATTTTTTTCTTTTAGCGGGAGGCCAAAATCTGAGATTTGGGCATTTTACTTCATGCTGAATATGACGACATAATGATATATCTGAAGCAAAATAAAGTGAGATATATATATATAGTGAATTTTAACAGAATTTGAAAGACTTCAATTCCTAGAAATCTTTAATGAATCTGATTCAAAACATTCTCTTACAGGAATGTTCTAATATATATATACTGTAAAATATCTGGGCAAGAGCAGTAAATTAGAAACTTTAAATTGTTATTTTCTTACCTCATAATTTAAAGAAAATTGTAATTTTTCAGCTTTATTGAGGAGTAATTGACAAATAAAACTGTACATATTTAAAGTACAACCTGATGATTTGACATATGTATACATTATGAAATGATTACCACAATCAAGTTAATTAACATATATAACACCTCACATATTAGGTTGGTGCAAATATAACTGCAGTTTCAGACCATGAATTTTAAATCATTATAACTAGGCTCAAACATATCTTTATCAATCAAAATAGAAACAATTAAAATCAACACATTTTTGCAAACGAGAAATAAGTTTATTCTTGTAGCATAAAAATCCATGCTTCAGGATTCAGCAAACTCTTGGAAAGCATTTTCGCCTCCTGCTGGTTGTGAAAGCCTTTTCACTGCCAATAGTTGTCAAGATGTTTAAAGAAAAGGTAGCTGGTTGGCGAGAGATAGGTGAAAGCAGCAGATGAGGCAAAACTTCGTAGACCAATCCGTTCAATTTTTGAAGTACTGGCTGTGACATGCATCAGGTGTTGTGGAGAACTGGGCCCTATCTGTAGACCAATGCCAGCTGCAGGTGTTACAGTTTTTGGTTCCTCTCAGCCATTTCCTGAGCATACTTCTCAGATGTAATGGTTTCACTGGGATTCTGAAAACTATGGGTTTCTCAAGTGGCGCTAGTGGTAACCTGCCTGACAATGCAAGAGACTTAAGAGACCCAGGTTCAATCCCTGGATCAGGAAGATCCCCTGGAGGAGGGCCTGGCAAACCACCCCAGTATTCTTGCCTGGAGAATCCAAAGGACAGAGGAGTCTGGTGTGCCCATGGGGTTGCAAAGAGTCAGACATGACTGAAGCAACTTAGCTCGCACACAGAAAGCTGCAGTGGATGAGACTGGCAGCATGTCACCAAACCATGACCTTTCTTTGGTACATGTTTGCTTTGGGAAATACTTTGGAGCTTCTTCTCGGTCCAACCACTGAGCTGGGCATCACTGCTGGTCGTATAAAAGCCCCTTTCCATCGCACGTCACAATCTAAATGAGAAATGGTTCATTGTTGTTGCACAGAATAAGAGAAGACACTTCAAAATGAAGATACTTTTGATTTGTGGTCAGCTATTGAGGCGAAAGAAATGGCAACCCACTCCAGTACTCTTGCCTGGAAAATCCCATGGACAGAGGAGTGTTGTAGGCTACAGTCCATGGGATCACAAAGAGTCAGACACGACTGAGTGACTTCACTCACTTATTGAGGCACTCACTTATGGAGTTTTTTCACTTTTCTCATTTGCTTCCAAATGACCTTAGAATATTCGACACTGAGTTCTTGGACAACTTCTCATGTAGTTTTAAGAGAATAAGTTTTGATGATGCTCTCAATTGGTCATTGTCAAAATCTGAGGGCGGGTCACTGTTCTCATCTTCAAAGCTCTCATCGCCTTTGTAAAAACTTCTTAAACCACCACTGCACTGTACATTTGTAAGCAGTTCCTGGGCCAAATGCATTATTGATGTTGCAAGTTGTCTCTGCCACTTTCTGACCCATTTTGAAAGTGAATAAGGAAAATCACTCAAATTTGCTTTTTATCTAACATCATTTCCCTAGTCTATGAAATAAATACAAAACGAGCAGCAAGTAATGTCATCAGCAAAAAAAAAATAAGTAAATAAACCAAGAAATGCACATTAAAATGATGTATAATGTAACTACATTTATGTAAGAATGTATTCCAATATCAAACAGGAAAGTTCAACAATGCAAAACCGCGATTACTTTTGCACCAAACTTAACAGTTAACTTGTGTGTGTGTGTGTGATGAAAGCCCCTAAGATCTAGTCTCAGCAAATTTCAAATATTTAATATGGTATTAAACATTCTGCACATTAGGGCCACAGAAATTATTCACCCAAAAACAAATTTAGTAAAGTTGTGGAATACAAAATCAACATACAAAAGTCTGCTATGTTTGTGTTTGACTAACAACAAATTATCTGAAAAGAAAAATTAAGAAAGAAATCTCCTTTATAATAGCATGAAAAACAGTAACGTATTTAGGAATAAATTCAACCAAGGAAGTAAAAGACAAGTATACTGAAAACTATAAGATGTTGATGAAACTAATTGAAGCAAACACAGAAAAAGGAAAGGTATCTTATACTCTTGTGTAAGGTAAGGGAGTTAGAGAAGGCGAGGTTCAGAAAAAGAATGAGATGGGCACTTTACAGGAACAGGTCACCTTTAATGAGGCAAGAAGGGGCAGCAGTCAGATTAGCGAGCTGCTGCACTAACCTAAGAAATGAGTAAGTATATAGGCATGTATGTGGAAAGTTACTGTCTTAAGGGGGCCTGTTCTTCTCCAAGGTTGTTCTGAGTAGTTATCTTTTAAACGGCTGGGGCAAGGAATTTTGGAGATCGGCCAGAGGCTGGACCCACTGGGAGCTGGGTGTAATCAACCTAAGGTCCATTTTTCCTTCCTGTGAGAGAATTCTTTGTTTTGCATAGAATAGTGGGAAGGACCTGGAGGGGCGTTTTAACTCCAGGCTACCTGGAGCCATGCAACTTCCCTTCATCTTGGATTAGAAAAATTAATCCTGTTAAAAGGCTCATAATATCCAATGCAATCTACAGATTCAATTCATCCCCTATCAAAATTCCAAAATACTTTCCTTCAGAACTTTAAAAAAAATAAAATTTGTATGGAAGATGTTAGTATGCTGTAATACAGTGCAGCTGCCCAATTCACTCTTACTAATTACTGAAATCACAGAAAAGGCCCAGCCCATGTGAAGAAACCAGTAATGATATAAGCAATCTGAGTTCTATTTACTTAGTCAAATATGGAAGGTAAAAAACAAAGACAATTTTAAAATGGTATCAAATTACTGAAAGTGAGTGCTCAGAGTTTATTACTATAGTTTAGGGTCAGAAGTTCTTAGTTTGGAATACCAGAAGCATAGAAGTCTCTACATTGGTTTGATACCCTAAAGGACTGATGGAAAATCTTCAATCATGAAATCTAATTTTTCTGAAATAGTGAGTATATAGTTCGTGGCAGCAACTCACCCAGAGACTAAGAGCAGCACAACGACTAGATTTGGTTGAACGTTTCAAAGTTAGGACTGGTGAAGCCAGGCCAACTAGACATTTTCCAGATTCTATACGTTCAGCCTTGCAAAGTCAGTCTGGAGATGGAGTTTTCTACTAATTCGGGAGTTAACTGCCTACAACACAAAAAGTAATGGCAAAGCTACCATGCCGGCTAACAGTGTCAAAGCTATCAGTCTAACGCAGCAGGGCCAAACAAGCAAACAAACAAAAACCCACAACAAAACAAAACAAAAATATAACACTCACACATACTTTTTTTTTTCCCTCCCTACCTTGGTGGTCACCTAGGGTGGGTTGAGTGCGGGATGTCCCCGGAAGGCAAACAGCATAGCTGGAATCTGCAGTTGGCAGGTGCATCCCAGGAATCACTGTGGCTCCATCTAGAATGCCCTGGGTGGCTGGGGTGGCAGGGAGGGTGTCTGAATCGGACTCCAAGCTCCACCGCCCCGACCACACTTCCGGGAGGAAGCGTGATCTCGCGAGATCTCAGACCCTCATGGCCGGAATTCTGGGAAGAGAAAGCCAGGGCTGCCCCGGCTGTGTGCGGCGGTGGTCTCTTAAGTTCTCTGTTAGGTTTGTCGCTCACGTCATCTATCAAGCAAACCGCAAACCTCCTCAGTGCCACATCTGTCCCTCCAGCATCCCTAGTCAGAATCACAGTGAAGTAGCACGTTGCTTCGGAGGCCCTTGGCCCAGTGTGGGAATGGACCCGGCCTAAGTACTGTGCCTGGCGTGATGTCTGGACCCTTAAGACACGTGAACCTTTATGATTTCAGCTTCATGATAAATTTCTGACCACCTTTTATTCGGAATGTGAGAAGTACTGTGTCAGGTAATTTAAAGAGTTTATGGAATTAGTATTGATTACTCTAAGTAATTAGCCAGAGTAATATTTTTGTATGGTTTTTAAGGCACTTCCCTGGTGGCTGAGCAGGCAAGAATCCTCCTGCTTAGCAGGAGATGGGGTTTCTTCCTTGTGTCGGTTAAGATCCCCCGGAGAAGGTAATGGCAATCTACTCTAGTATTCCTGCCTAGGAAATCCCATAGACAGAAGAGCCTGGTGGGTTACAGTCCATGAGGTTGCAAAAGACTCATACAGGATTTAGGGACTAAACAAGACAATCTAACAATATAAAATTGGGAGGGGCGTGTCAAGGGTCTTACTTGTCTGAAAAAGTTTTTAATAATTACTCCTTAGGCATAAATTAGGTTTGTGTGTGGTAAACAAATGAAGTCATAATAGTTTAAAGAGATGTAACCTAAATTTAGATGCCATTTAATGTGACAAGTGTTTATTCCATTGATTTATTCCTAGGGGAGGAAAAAATTCCCTGAGTAGGGACAGAGAATAGCTAAGCAAAATAAATGTGTTAGTACAAAAAGAACAATATTTGTTCCTAACATTGTTGTGTCTTCAGCCCCTATGAACAGATCTGTAATTATTTTTTGAAGATATATTTTACTATTTCTTGCCCAATTTTAATGTGACTGAATGTTGGCATAAATAATATGAGACTTTCATTTACCAGAAGTGTCCAGTAGAAAGTCAATGATATTCTGAAGTGTTTAGAAAAATAGAGATTAGATTTTTATCCAGAGAAACCAGGTAGTAGATATTAAAAATAATAGTCACAGGATATAAAGCTGTAGCTAAAATGTGTGATAATCTCTTGGCATACATTTTGGGAAGAATAAAAAGAATATTACAATATTTAAAGGACTTCTCTTCAACAAATTTAAGGAATAAAAATTAAGTTATCAGCAATCCAATACCGTGAAAGCAGCAAATTGGAAAGATATAGACTAAAAGGTTAACATGCTAGACAAAAGAAAATGCTAATCTATGGCTTTTGGCATACAGATGGGCTTGCTGCAAAGATCTAGGGTGGAAGCTGTGTAATTTGTACTGTCAGCCGCTTCATACAAAGGTCTTGGTATAGCAGTCTTCTGACAATTTTCTCATACCAAAACATTCTTTAAGTAGCCACAGTTTGAGGTGTGTAGTTGGTACATTTTTTAAATCATTTTTAAAGATTTGTGTCTATAACTTGAAAACATGGATCTTAGGAGCCTGTTCTTGAAATTTTACTGCTCAGCTGTTTGCTCACAGTAACTTAGAAGATTCTTTCCATTGAGATCCAATGATCTGAATTCTATGATTCCAGAAGTTCAAACCTTCAGGTTTTAGGTCATCAAAGGTCTTTTGGAAGAATGTTGAAAACGAACTGTTTATACCTTTTTAACATCAAGACTGAGTGTATATATGCTTCATGATTCCCTTGGCCATGTGAATTTGCAACCCAGCAAGTTCTCAGACCAGACATGATATTCCTAAATGCACAGGCTGCCAAGTTACTAAATGATATAGCAAAAAGTGATAGAATTATTTCCTTGATTTTACTATTGATTTTCCTTATAATATGAAAAGTTGTGTGTGTGTAATTTGTCTAAATAGCAAAAATTGGGTAGCTTTATGCACTTAATAAGCTTCCCAGGTGGCTCAGTGGTGAAGAATCTGCCTGCTAATACAGGAGACACAAGAGACTTGGGTTTGATCCCTAGGTGTGGAAGATCCCCTGGAGGAGGAAATGGCAACCCATTCCAGTATTCTTGCCTGGAAAGTACCACGAACAGAGGAGCTAGACAGGCTAAGTTCATGGGGTTGCAGAGTCGGACACGACTTAGTAACTGAGAACACAAGCATGCCCTTAATACTTACGGCTTTAATTATTTAAGAAAATGAAGATTGTTTATTTATGGAGGAACTACTGTCTTTACCACCATGTTTTTTTTTTCTATGCTTATTTTTAAAGGTTTTATAGACATTTACATTAAATAGGTGTCCAAGTATTTTTTTTATTCAGGCACCCACAATTTATGTTAATGAAATATTCAAATATCTTTTGATAACTTGTTGGTTTCTGCTCCCCAAATTGGATTTTAATTATTTAAATTCAACTCAATTAAAATTAGAGGATGTCTCTTGTACCTAATACTATCTTTGATATATTATAGAGGACCTCTGAAAATTTACAAAGATATATTCTTTAGCCTTAAAAAAGAAACGTGCTATAAATAATCAGGTTTATTTGGTATGTTTCTGATGATGGGTTGCATGGAGGAATTGAGAACTCAGAAAAAATGCTCAGCTTTTCCGTGGTTAAACTTATAGATGTAGTAGGTAATTAAAACATTCAGAAATTATATGGTTTTGTGAAATTTTTGGTGATTTTCCAATTCTCTTATTTTTCATAATATGGACTAAACTCGTAAAAAGTGTTGAAATAGTGTTTCAATGAGTTCATGTAAATTTATCAGATTCCTGGTGGTATTTGGTCTGATGATTTTAGGCAATAATGTATAATGTTATCAGTCAGGCACATTGTAGGGGAGGAAAAGTTTTTGTCAGCTCTATTAGGGTCCCTTGCTGGTCTAAAAAGTAAACTGACAAAGCACATACTAACAGGAAACAGCATGCATATTTTATCAAAATTGTTCGTATACATAGGAGACTTCACAAGAAACTGAAGACCCAAAGAAGTGACCAGAGCAGGAAGCGTTTATACATTTTGTCAACCAATCTATACATTTGTAAAGAATTTGGAAAGACAAAAGGGTTTGTACTAAGGGTAGTAAATGGTAAAGAAGTAACTAGGAAGATAAAGGTTAGATTAACAAGGTTTATTTATGTAGTTTTTTTTTTTTTTTTGGCCCCAAAATCCCTGTTTCTGTGCTAAGAATGTCTTCATTCCTCCTGGTACAGAGAAGAGTATCTTTCACATAGGAAATTCATCTCCTGCTTTCAGAAAAGAATGTGGTGTTGGCTTATCAGAGGGACCTTCCTGCTTCTTTGTTTTTCTTGATTTCTTTCTGCTTGAGATGTTCAACATGCCAGGGTGCCATATTTTGGGGATAGAATGTCCTAAACCTCATCAATATGTTAACAAATGTTAACTAGGCAGCAACTTATAATTTGAAACTGGCGTCTTCTAGCAGTTCATAACTCATCCGACTTACCAAAAGAGTTTAATACAATAGATGTCTTAATCTTGTCACTTGATATATTCTTGAATATATTTTTAAATGTATGATTTATGTGTTCATGTTATAGTGTATATTTTTACTTCATGATTATTATATGTCTTATTCCAATGCTTTATCTAAAAATTATGTTTTTCCATTTAAAAATCAGACATAGCATTCACTTTCCTTTTTGGAAATAGGATTAATATTTATATTATTGCGTACTTTGTGTAGAACTTGTTTTTTTAGATTGATCTTACTCTATTGTTAGCATGATACAGAAACAACCAAATATTTTTGTTAGTGATCTTGCATCATTCTTGTTATGATCATGAAGGATATAAGAATATGCCCCCCCACACAAATATGCTGTTTTGGCATATGAATTATTTTTAGCTAAAGGCCATTGAAAGCTGGCTGACATTGGAAAAGCTCTAAAAAAAAGGGCACAAGTTTTCCTTTTACAAGGGAAATTCATATTTGTAAATGATGTCTCCAGATATCTTATCAGGAATAAGAGAACTCTTAATAACTCTTACCAGTGGAGAAGGCATTGACTTCCATCTGCATTACAAGACTGACTAACCAACATAATGAACCAAGCTTTGTTTAGCATACGTTCCCTGGTGATCTCACCATACCCTTCCTTCCCTTGCCCAGAAGTCCAAAACTCCTTTTTCCTTCCCTTTTGCTTAAAATTCTACATAAACCCAAGTTCTCACCACCTGTATGAGTTACTCATCTCTAGGTGCTCCCATATGTAAGCATGATGCACATGCTAATAAACTTATGTTTGCTTTTTTGTTGTCTTTGCTTTGTCTAATAGACAGGGCTCCACCAGAAATCTAGGAAGGTAGTAGGAAAAATAACTTTTTTTCTCCCCTATAATTTCTTGTTAGAACTTTGAAATTTGGAAATTATTAATAAGAGATTAATAAAATCTCTGTTGTCTACCGGTAGTTTATTCTGATTTCTACCTGAAGGCTGTCTCATTAGTCATCTGTCAAATACTGTGTATTGAACAAAGGAGACTGTCTCAGAGCCCCATGAAAAAGGACTGTATCAGATACTTCAAAATATTTATGCTTCAAAGAATAACCTTGCGGTCTTAAGCTTCTGATGTCATTTTGGTACCAGTAGGCTAAGTCAGGATTCCTCAGATTCCACCTATGTACCTTTTTAGGTGTATTAATGAGACTGTTAAGCAAAGTTAGTAGATTAAGAATGAATTATAAGTATTACTGATTTAGCATAATATAGAATGTTTATATTAACATTGATGTGTGCTATAATTCTTAGTTGCTAAGAGAGTATATCCTAAGATTTCTCATTACAAGGAAAAAAGAAATTCACAACTCTGAGGTGATGGATGTTAACTAAAAATAAATAAATAATAATGAAAAGAAGAAATAAAGAATGAATTTTGTAAGACTGAATGAACTGACAACGGAAATGATATTTGAAATAACACTGATGTTGTTTAGTGTTTTCTATATAACGAAGTCCTTTCTTCTTGATATATTGATATCTGCTGCTTACAAAAAATAGCAGAATATACCACTCCAAAATATTCTGCTTGAATATATTAATTATTTTAGGCAGTAAACACTTGAAAAACAGCAAATGCAGGTACAGGCTTTCTCTAAACTCCCTTAGCTGGTTTGGGTAATCTGTATAGTTGGTTTGGGTTCTGAAAACCAATATTCAAATGAAAACAAACAAACAAAAATGAGTTATTTTGAATTTTTTTGGTAGTAGTATTGCCTTTTAATCTCTGTAAGATCATCCCAAGAAGTAGAGTATGTCACCTATCATAGATTACAGTGACTGGGATTGTAACTGGCAATGAAAACAAGGATGAGAACTCACTTCCTTAGACTAATGAAAAGCTCTTCAGAGTATTAGAAAAACAACTGAGATAAGAAGCACAGAGTACTTGACAACAAAACAAAACAGAAATTCTCAGTACCAAGGGTCTCCTGAAAACACTTGAATTTTAGCCAAATAGATCTCTTGAAGATCTACTGTCATTGACCAGTTTGTAGCATATTGTCAGTATAGCTGGTACTAACACATTTCTACCTCTTCAGTTTTCTCTGGAGCTCTCATAAAATAAATACGTTCATAAATGTTATCGTATTAAAACAACAAAAGAATAACATTCTAAAGAATAGGGAAGACAGAGAAAGCTTTGGTAAACATGCTAAAGAGGTTATGTGTTAGATCTGGGTGTGTGTTTACCTATATAATGTTAAACTTTACCTAAGCATCCTATGTTTGAGGAAGGCATTCTCAAACCTATAGTTTCGTTTCGTTGAATGTTTCCCAGAATCTCCCCTTTGTCTTTCAAAGAAAGAGCTAAGAGCAAAGGACTACCCTGCCCTAATATGTTCTAAGATGAAACCTTTCTCCATAATTCCTGAATCTCAGGAATTATTCCTTTCTCCATTATTCTGAATCTCAGAATAATTACCAATGATCCCCTTCTTTACTTTCCTCTAAAGTATCCAAGGTCCTCTTCCTTTTCTCTGAGATATTCTTCATTAATGAATGTTCTCAACACTGCAATAAATTATTATTAAAAAAATAATCACTGTAACTATCTGGTATTATATATGCAAGCATATCTATATATACATATGGATAAATATATTTGCATTTATAAATAACTATACCATACTAGACCATAAAATGATCAGTTTGGCATACTTCCTGTCTGATATTTACAATGTCTGCTTTTGGCCTGTGTGTTGCTGCTTCACATTCACAAATACCATGTAAAGCAGAATGGAGAGACACATTAAGAAAAGAATGAAGCTTCTATTTAATTCAGATTTTGTGCTTATTTTATTTATATATATGAAGCAGCTGTAAAAAGTATGAGCTTTAGCATTTGAAGCTTTACATTTTAGTTCTTCAACTTTTTATTATCACTTCGAGCAGATCACTAAATCTTAACTCTACTCATCTGTAAAATGGGAATAAAGTATATCATACAGAAATAGATTTTAAATTATATAAAATATGTGTAAAGTTCCTAGTATAAAGTAGGTGTTAGTATTCTTCCTTTCTCCCAGTGGTGTTTTGTTCTCTCACTTTATTAAGAAATGTATCTAATAAGTTCATTTATATCAGTATTAAGATATAAATAAATGTTGAAGCCTAAAATTTTTCCTCTGCTGTAAGTATTTGATTTTAGACATTATCAGAGCTATAATCCAGGAAAAACACAAAAAAGGATGATCGGATGCAGATAATTTTGAGTGGAGGTTTTAAAGATGTTCCTGAATGTGAACCTCAGGCATCTCTCTGTTGGATCAATCTAGAATAAATTTCAGTGTGCAGATATAGTTATCCAGCAGTTCAGTTCTGTTCGGTTTAGTCGCTCAGTCCTGTCCAACTCTGTGACCCCGTGGATGGCAGCACGTCAGGCTTCCCTGTCCGTTACCAACTCCCGGAGCCTGCTCAAACTCACGTCCATCGAGTTGGTGATGCCATCCAACCATGTCATCCTCTGTTGTCCTCTTCTCCTCCTGACTTCAATCTTTCCCAGCATCAGGGTCTTTTCCAGTGAGTCAGTTCTTCGCATCAGGTGGCCAAAGTGTTAGAGTTTCAGCTTTAGCATCAGTCCATCCAATGAATATTCAGGGTTGATTTCCTGACTGGTTTGATCTCCTTGCAGTCCAAGGGACCCTCAAGAGTCTTCTCCAACACCACAGTTCAAAAGCATCAATTATTCGGTGCTCAGCTTTCTTTATGGTCCAACTCTCATATCCATGCATGACTACTGGAAAAACCATAGCCTTGACTATACAGACCTTGGTTGGCAAAGTAATGTCTCTGCTTTTTAATATGCTCTCTAGGTTGGTCATAACTTTCTTCCAAGGAGGAAACATTTTTTAATTTCATGGCTGAAGTCACCATCTGCAATGATTTTGGAGGTACTTTATATTTCTGTTTTTATTCTAACATAGTTAATTTGGTTTTGGACTTGGCATAACAAATATATGACTTGTGTGTGTGTTTAGACTGATAATATATTAGCATCACTTATAGGTGATCACATACATGAGGAAATAGCAACCAGGCCTTAGGACTTTAGAAGTCATATCTAAAATTCCAATTCTTATCTTTAGATTAACTATTTAATTTCCTAGTGAAAGTGTCTCAGGTGTGTCTGACTCTTTGTGACCCCATGGACTATACAGTCCATGGAATTCTCCAGGCCAGAATACTGGAGTGGGTAGCCTTTCCCTTCTCCAGGGGGTCTTCACAACCCAGGGATCAAATCCAGGTCTCTCACACTGCAGGCGGATTCTTTACCAGCTGACACACATGGGAAGCACATTTGATTTCCTGGGATTGTTGTTAAAGAACATAGGCTTTTGATAATTACTGTTATAATTGTGTGGCTTTTTTTTTTTAATGTATAGCTGATGTGCTTTGTTTTCATAATAAATTAATACGCATTTAAGATTAACCCATCCAATGCTATGTAAAGTACTCTAGGATTGCTTGAGAAATCATGCTTAAATCTCTGTGGAGGAGTTGAAAATGTTGGGGAATTGAGATGTAAAGGAGTAAATGAAAGCTTTGGAACATTTAGTGCTATATTGTGTTAGTTGCTTAGTCGTGTCCGACTCTTTGTGACTCCAAGGACTGCAGCCCACAGGCTCCTCTGTCCATGCAATTCTCCAGGCAAGAATACTGGAGTGGGTTTCCATTCCATTCTCTAGGGGAATCTTCCCTGAGCTAAGATCAAATCCAGGTCTTCTTGCATTGCAGGCTGATTCTTCACTCTCTGAGCCACTAGAGAAGCCCTTGGTGCTATATTAAGATGACCATACTAAATGTGTTTCAAAAATTCAAAGAGGAAAACAAAAAGCAGTGTAAATTAATGTAATTGCATTATTGACTTTCCAGGTTAGAAATGTTTGTCACTATGTTTAATTCACAATAGGCAATTAATTGTCTGTTTTCATGAATGAATGAGTGTATGGATGAATGATTGAATGGTTGCACACACACACATAGTAAAGCATTCATGATGAGGCATTAATTTGACTTTGACAAATATGTCAGTTAGATGAATGCAAAGAAAGCAGAAAATAATTATGTGTAGAAGGGGAATTCTAAGCAAAACCACAGAAATCACAATTACAGTGGACTGTAATGAGTTTAAGTAAAAAGCATGCATGACCATGTTGTTGAGAAATACAATGAATAGTTAAAATAAAGCATCATTTAAAATTGTGCATATATATAATCTTAAAAAATCAGTATTTTCATAAAATCATTATAAAAGCTACTGATATTCTTCCATCTACCTTCCCCACTCAAAACATTTTTTTCATTTCTCATTGGTAAGCACTTTCAAATTGTGACATAATTTATAGGTTATCATCTTCATGTTTATAAATAAAAGCTAATCCTGCTATTTTTAATATTTTAGAATTCCAGTCCTCCCTGTCCATCACCAACTCCCGGAGTTTACCCAAACTCATGTCCATTGAGTCGGTGATGCTATCTCACCATCTCATCCTCTGTCGTCCCCTTCTCCTCCTGCCTTCAACCTTTCCCAACATCAGGGTCTTTTCAAATGAGTCAGCTCTTCGCATCAGGTGGCCAAAATATTAGAGTTTCAGCTTCAACATCAGTCCTTCCAATGAACACCCAGGACTGATTTACTTTAGGATGGACTGGTTGGATCTCCTTGCAGTCCAAGGGACTCTCAAGAGTCTTCTCCAACACCACAGTTCAAAAGCATCAATTCTTCTGCGCTCAGGTTTCTTTATAATTTTCTTTATAGTCCAACTCTCACATCCATACATGACTACTTTTAGAATTAGATATTTTAAATACCTAGCTATCAAATGATTTTTAAAATAAGGAATGCGTTGATTACTTAAAGCCCTACCTCCTTTTCTCTTTTGCTTTCTCTCACACACACACGCACTTGCACACTCGTATTCATGCCCTTCTTCAAACTACCCAATATAATTATATTTTAAATTTTAGATATGAAAATAATATGAAAATTCTTATTCAGAATTTAGTCATGCAGAATACATATCCTTTGTTATACAAATATTTGTTTTCTCTGAAGTTGATAATTGCCTCATATTCCTTTTTATTTAATTTTTATAAATCTGTCAACAACTTAATCCAAACTTTTACTAGGAGTTAAAATCTTCTCTTCTGGATATATCTAACAGATCAAGTAGATCAATATTGTTCTACTCTTCTTAAAGACATCAAGCTCTCTCTTTTGCTTTAAAAAGGCAACTTCAGACCTGGTGAACCATCGTTTTCCTGGGGTCTATTTCCATTTTGTCATGAGGATTCTCATGTTTTCTCTCTTTTTCTTAAATTTTTATATTTAGACTTCTGTCTTTACTAACTTGTTTTAATAGAAAAAAACATATTTCAGTGGTTTCTTGAAGAACATCACATAGAAAAAATAATATCATTTTGTGTAAAAGTGATTCATTTGTCCTCATTTCGGTTTTGTATAGAATTCTTGACTGGACTTCATTTTTATCAGAGTTTCAGTCATTTTTATACTTTCTTCTAGGTTTCATTTTTGCCATCTGATGAGTCCAGTGCCTTTCTGTGTTCAATATTACTTGTTTCTCAAATCCTAGGATGCTTTTAGCTCAAATTTGTATTGAATTTTATGAAATCTCTAAATAAAGTGACTTTCTAGATTTTTACTCTTCCTTTGTGGTAAGGACACTATTAGTTCTTGAAAATGTGTATTTATGTGTGTTTAATGTACTTTCTGACTGTTTTGTTTGAGGGTTAGTTATGCTCAGAGACTGAAATTGCCTTTGCCAATAATTTAACACAGACAGGTTCAATATGGGCTTTTTAATAACTTCACAGACTAACAGCATATAGGATGATAGTCTTAATAAGATAATAAAGAAATAACATACTCAAACAAATGATACATTAATTAGGGGGAGTATGGGAAGAGGTTCCAGGCAAGGGCAAATGACAAAAATGAAGTCCAAATTAGGCTGAACAATACTGTCAACAGTATATGAACCGCGAACTTCCGATGTTCAAGCTGGTTTTAGAAGAGGCAGAAGAGCCAGAGATGATATTGCCAACAACCATTGGATCATTGAAAAAGCAACAGAGTTCCAGAAAAATATCTGCTTCTGCTTTATTGACTACGCCAAAGCCTTTGACTGTGTGGATCACAACAAACTCTGGAAAATTCTTCAAGAGATGGGAATACCAAACCACTTTAGCTGCCTCCTGAGAAATCTGTATGCTGGTCAAGATGTAACAGATAGAACCGCACATGGAACAATGGACTGGTTGGAAATTGGGGAAGGAGTACGTCAAGGCTGTATTTTGTCACCCTGCTTATTTAACTTATATGCAGAGTACATCATGAGAAATGGCAGGCTGGATGAAGCACAAGCTGGAATCAAGGTTTCTGGGAGAAGTATCAGTAACCTCAGATACACAGACAACACAACCCTTATGGAAGAAAGCGAAGAGGAACTAAAGAGCTTCTTGATGAAAGTGTAAGAGAAGCGTGAAAAAGCTGGTTTAAAACTCACCATTCCAAAAACTAAGATCATGGCATCTGGTCCTATCATTTCATGGAAAATAGATGGGTAAACAATGGAAACATTGACTGATTTTATTTTCTTGGGCTCCAAAATCACTGCAGATGGTGATTGCAGCCATGAAAGATGCTTGCCCCTGGGAAGAAAAGCTACAAACAACCTAGACAGCACATTAAAAAAACAGAGACATTACTTTGTCAACAAAGGTCTGCATAGTCAAAGCTATGGTTTTTCCAGTAGTCATGTATGGATATGAGAGTTGGACCATAAAGAAAGCTGAGCACTGAAGAATTGATGTTTTTGAACTGTGGTGTTGTGGAAGACTCTTGAGAGGACCTTGGACAGCAAACCAGTCAATCCTAAAGGAAATCAGTCCTGGGTGTTCATTGGAAGGACTGATGTTGAAGCTGAAACTCCAATACTTTGGCCACCTGATGGGAAGAACTGACTCATTTGAAAAGACCCTGATGCTGGACAAGATTGAAGGTAGGAGGAGAAGAGGCCGACAGAGGATGAGGTGGTTGGATGGCATCATCAACTAGATGGACATGATTTGAGCAGGCTCTGGGTGTTGGTGATGAACAGGGAAGCCTAATGTGCTGCCGCCCATGGGGTGGCAAAGAGTGTGACATGACTGAGCAACTGAACTGAACTGATACCTTTTATATAATTTTGATTTTGCCAGTGCAATATTCAATATTTCTTGTTGCTAGAACATGTTGCTAGGAAAGGAATGCACAGGGTTCAGTGGGCAGGCTAGAGTGCTCCCAGCGTTATCACTCCAGGGACCTGTTGGTACCACTGCCTATGAGGTGTGCTTCACCCAGGTGGAAATAGATGTACCTTCTCTTCTGAGTCTGTGGCACAGTTTAACATCACCGCTAACAAGAGTAGCCTAGCCATGGTAGGAACAAGATCTTTAGAGAGCTGGATCAGTTAAGGGTAACTTTGTCCTGACTGAAGCTCTTTGTTATCCCTCACAAACAGTATCTGTAATGTTAATGTTCCCTTCTATATCTGCTTTTGTTAATAGGCCCCCAGAGGAGCCCTTCAGCTGCTCAGCTGGTAATGGCTTATCAGTGATAACAGGTAAGATGATGACATCCTGACCCAACTTACTTCATTTTTATGTCAAAAGAAGGTTTTTGTTTTTATTTTGTCTTGGTTATTAACAGGTGTATTAAAAAAACTTTTTTACTTAAGTCATAACAAGTGGATTAAAATGATATGAAACCAGTATAAAACACTGTCACTTTCAATGTTGCTAGGTTTAGAATTCATGTTATTTACATGTTGCAATATCTAGACCTAACCTACACTTTTGCTATCATTTCTTAGTCATTTCATCTTTCTCATTTTTAATGTTTATCTTGACTGTTTAATGGTACCTCAGTCTTTCAATTCTTCTGTTGAGTTATTTATTTGTAAGACTTATTTTTGGTTTATTAATGGTCATTTTTATAGTGTTTTGCTCTAATTCATGATTGTCCTCTGTTTTATGTACTTTAATTACTCCTTTTGTTTTAGATTTTTACCACTCACTCTTCACTCTCTTTCAAGTCCCTATTTTTTCTTCTTTATATTGATCTTCATCTTATATGTTAGTGGCTTTCCTGGTGATCCTTGGATATCCATGAATCATATTATATTTTGCCTTTACTGCAATGTAGATGTTTTCTCCATAAATAAATCTTTTAATCCCATGTCTAGGGATTATAAACCTGGTTGCTATCTTTTTGTAAATTGTTGTGGTTAACTGATTTAATCCTGTACTTTCTCTGTGGCCCTTGAATTTCATTGTGCCTGAAGAATCCATGCCAAACTTTAGGTGAAACTCCAATTAAAAATTTCCAGAGAGTAAAACTTCAATTTTAGTTCTGAGTAGATTGGGGAATGTGAGTTTTATATTACTTCAGCTTTCAGTTTTAATTCTTGGTTTTAGACACACATGTATGCACTCTTGTTGTCATCACATTTTTCACTTTATTGTGCTTTTTAGGACCAGTTACAAGCATTTTTCTCTTATTGCCATCTTAAACTTTGTGTATTAGGTTTTAGTTTCTCTGTTCTGCTAAGCCAGCTTAAATTTGTTTATCTGCTTTCCATCTTTTTTTAGATGATTTAAAGTGTCCTTTCCTGTTCTTTGCTCATGAAGCATCTGTTAGTTTCTATTTGGGTTTCTGATGGACATCAAAGCAAATTGATGTGTTTGATTAACCACAATTAATTGGTACTGAAACATTACTTCGGATAATTGTATGCTACTATCAAACAAAGTAAACTTAATCATTTGTTGTTTGTTTGTTTAAATATGTGTCGATTTCCTATAGTAGGCTGACTAATAGCCACTGTAAGATATTCAGGTCCTAATCTTTGGAATCAGTAAATGTTACTTTAAAAGCAAAAATATTATTAAATTAAGTATCTTCAAATGAAGAGATTATCCTGGATTATCCAGGTGTTTCTGAAATGCAACACAGTGACCTTATAAGAGAGAGGTAAGGGGAGACTTGATGCAAAGGAGGAGAAAAAAGCAATGTTAAATCAGAAGCTGGATGAAACGAATAATGGAATTTCTGTTTGATCCTCAGAGATGGTCTGGTCCCACAAGCATCTTAATTTTGGCGCAGTGAAACTGATTATAGACTTCTTGACTCAAGAATTGTGAGACAGTATATTTCTGTTGTTTAACAACAATTTTGTGGTTGTTTGTGACAACAATTACAAAAAACTTATCCTGCCTCATGAATCTATACTTTGGGTTTGGTCCTCTTCAAAATTATGGTTCCATTGATTTAGGGAAAAAAAAAGAAGATTTAACTTTAAAATAGTAAAACAAAAAACTATATTTCTGTATGACAAGACCACATGGAATAACATTTCTAAATGATTAGGTTTAATGCAATGAAAATCAAAATCCTATCAAGAATTTACAGAATATTTTCGATTTACTTGAAAATAAACATGGGAAGTCTATGTCAAAACATCTTGAATAAGATTAGACCATAAATTTACTGTAAGGATAGGGAGTATGTCTTAGCACAATATCTTCCACATAACATTCTATAAATACCTTTGAATGAAATAAAAATTAGAAATGTAATAGGTAGAAATCTAAAATGACACCCAAGATTTCTAGCCCCCGATATGCACATTCTGATAGGTACTTATAAAAAAAAAAATGTATGCTGCTATCAACCAAACTAAACTTAAAAAAGTAATTGGGCTCTTCCAGAAGGGAGAGTTTTGAAGTCAGAGATTATTCTGCTGAGTTTGAAAAAAACAAAATAGCACTTTGTATGTATGGGTTGTAGGGTTTAGACTGAAGGGTGCCCTCTAGGACCTGAAAGCCACTTGACCTACAGTAATCCAGAAAATGGGAACTGACTCTCATAAGCATGAGGAACTGAATCATTAACAACAATATATAGGAGCTACAAAATGGATTCTTCCCTAGTCTAGCCAAAACCTTGATTTTAGCCTTGTGAAACCCTCAGCAGAGCACCCAGTTAAGCCACTCTCAAACTTATGTCACATAGAGCTGTGAGATAATAAATTAAGTGGCTTTATTTATGATAATTTGGAACATGGAATAGAAAATTAATATAAGAAGGGGCTTGCTCAAATTGGCATTAAACATAACATAAAATTTCAGTAATTAAAAGAGATTTTTCCTTGCACAGGATTCAATTGGTGGATCAATGGTTCTGATTAGATAGCCTAGAAATACACACAATTTTATATATTTTTTGGTTTATTTGTAAGAAATGTATATTTTTAGCTACATCAGAAAGAACATTTATTCTTAATAGCTATTCTTAATAGCTATTTACATAGCAGATTCTAAAGTATATTGCAGATTGAGTAATAATTTAAATGAAAGAGATTAATTTTAAGAAGTAGTAGGAAATAAAGTTGAATTTTTTTCTATCTAAGGGAACAATTTCCCATGTGTGATAGCTAATGGAGAACTCCCAAGAAAACTACATTCGATGGTAATACTACATATGTTTTGAAAGAAAGTAAACTACAATAAACTTCCCAGTTGGCTCAGTGGGCAAATTATCTATCTGTAATGCAGGAGACACAAGAGCTACAGGAGATGCAGGTTCGATCCCTGGGTTGGGAAGACCCCTGGAGGAGGGCATGGCAACCCACTCCTTTATTCTTGCTTGGAGAATCCCAGGGACAGAGGAGCCTGGCAGGCTACAGTTCATAGGGTCTCAAGGAGTCGGACATGACATGCACACAGAGCACACAGACTATAATAAATATATCCATGTGACAAACTGGCATGTTTAAATTATTTGAATTCAAAGGTTATGAAGTTAAAAACTGATGAAAATATATTTAAAGGTATGTATTGGAAACAGCATAAATTATGCATACCTCGTAGAAACGTGGACCAACAACACTGTGTACATATGCATCGTAGCCTGCCCCTGCGGTAGCACTGATTAAGCAAACTGCTGGGCTTCTCTGTGACTTAGATGGTAAAGAATCTGCCTGCAGTGCAGTAGACCAGGGTTCAATTCCTGTGTCAGAAAGATGCCCTGGAAAAGGGAACGGCTACCCACCTCAGTATTCTTGCCTTGGCAATCCCATGGACAGAAGAACCTGGCGGGATAGAGTCTACAGGGTTGCAAAGAGCTGGACAGAACTGAGAGGCTAACACTCTTTTCACTTCACCAACAAGCTGCTACATGGTATCATCACTGATGTATGTATAATGGTGTCCCACTTCCACGCCACTGAATACTGGGCCAGAGGCTGATACTTAACTCAGTGGTTTGACAATTATTTTTTGGTCTGACCCAGAGAAGTTCTAACAGTTAAATCCTTCTTTAAAGTTTGACCTGAGAGCCGCAGAAATTGTTGTCTCTTAAATGAGCTTTGAACTGAGGGGTCATGGTTTGCCTTTTCATGGCCTTGTATGCCTGATGAGTAAGGTAAAATAGAGAGAAGGAAAAGGAAAGAAGATAATGAAGAAAGAAAAGATAAAGAACAAAAGAGAACAGAACAGAAAAGGCAGAGAAGAAGAGAGAATAGTTAGAAGGAAAGAGAAGGGAAGAAAGACCAGAATATAGAGAAAAGATTAAACATGCAGGGTCTCAGTGTCACAAAGCGCAGTACCCATGAGGAGTTATAGAGAAGAAGGGAAAGCATCCTGGGCTGTGGAGATGGGAATATAGAGATCATATTCAGAAAATCTAAAAAGGAGCATGTGAAGAACATAGAGGAACCACAGATCATGACAAAACAAAAGGGTGGGAGTGGCCCTGCTTATAGTGACCTGGTAGAGGAAAGCATGAGATCTACTTAATAGTTATTTTTCTGGGCAACAGAATATTAAATGACATCAAAGAGGAGGAATGATGCTTACTTCTACTTGATAACTTGTATGCATAAGCCTGTTACAGAAACTACTTAGGAAAACTATACAAAGCTTATTTAAGTTTCCTATTCTCTTGTGCCTAAAGGATGGACAAAAATAAACTACACTAAATAATTTCTCTCATCGGATAAATATTGCATCAGATTTCTGGAGTTCTTTAGGTCATTTGAGAACATGATAGCAATCTATTTCCTTTTATTTAAATTTTGTTTGGTTAGGTTTGTTATGAAGTTCTATTTTAACATTAATTCACAGAACTTAACTTATACACTACTCACATTTTCTATATTTTAATCCCATGCTCTGAGAATAAAATTCCAGGGGAACATGTTTCAAAGATATTGATTCTAAATTTAGAGATACATTTTTAATACACACATGGTATCTTTTCTCATAAACTTCTTGATCTTTACCTACCCTTGGTCATTTTCTAAGGACCTCTGTTTCCTGTTAGTAAAAAAAAAAAAAGTCTTTTAAAATCCCAAACTGGTCACTAGGGTTACTCATTGTTACTGGACTGTTTTTACTTTTAGGACTTTGTAGTGGGAAAAACTTGAAAGTAAGTTTTGTTGTTTTATTTTAAGAAAAGGTAAATAAATCTTGAGTTCACACCATTTCTATTTCAAATATAAGATTGTGACATTTTTCTTCCATATTTTATGTACTATTTCTCTACTGTCTACTATCTACTGCTGTCTCTGGCACATTTATTCTGACAGTAACATTACAGTAATGTACTTTCACTAAGTCTCTCTTAAGAAACTCTGTCATTTTATAATTAATGTGCACATTTTCTTTAAAGATAATTATGTAATCATATTGCTCTTGTTTGTAATAATTTGATGCTTTCAAATTGTGGTGCTGGAGAAGACTCTTGAGGTTCCCTTGGACAGCAAGGAGATTAAACCAGTTAATCCTAAAGGAAATGAACCCTGAATATTCATTAGAAGGACTGATGCTGAAGCTGAAGCTCCAATACTTTGGACACCTGATGCGAAGGGTTGATTCACTGGAAAAGACCTTGATGCTGGGAAAGATTGAGGGCAGGAGGAGACGGGGTGACAAATGATGAGGTGGTTGGATGGCATCACCATCTAAATGGACATGAAACTGAACAAACTCAGAGATAGTGAGGAACAGGGAAGCCTGGTGTGCTACAGTGCATGGGGTTGCAAAGAGTTGGACATGACTTTGCAACTGAACAACAACATAATAATTCGCATGCTGTTATAATGCATATAGGACTTTCCAGGTGGCATTAGTAGTAAAGAAGCTACCTGCCAATGCAGAAGAGATAAGAGATGTGGATTCGATCCCTGGGTTGGGGAGATCCCCTGGAGGAGGGCAAGTCAACCCACTTCAGTATTCTTGCCTGGAGAATCCCGTGGACAGAGGATCCTGGCAGGCTATAGTCCATAGTGTCACAAAGAGTCGGACTTGATTGAAGTGACTTAGCATGCATGTGCATAATGCATATAGTAACTATGATATTATATATAATAAAATGATTTTTCCATTATATATAATAACACACAGAACTGGCATAAATTTATGAACAAACATAACTAACTCTATAAGCATTGGAATTTATCTATTGGAAGCACAGGGACATATTGAAAATTCCCCACATGGTTTTGTGAAAAATTAATAAGTGGAAGCCTCAATTAAATAGTCAGGAGACTTGAAGAAGGAGCTCTCATGCCCTGCACCACTGCAGGAGCTGAACAGGAAGAAGAAACACTCCTTCCTAGAAAGGACCCACCAGGGAAAAGCCATGGGACCTGTTCTCTACAGCCCTCTCGACTTCCTTTTCCTCTCTAAAAGCTTTTACCTTCCTGTTTGGGGACTTGCATGTGGCTTGCCAAGGTTACCAATCCCTAATTGCACTTCTTTTTGATCCCAAATAAACCCATCTTTCAGAAATACCTGGCATTCTATTTATTTTGGTGAATAACTTCAAGCCTGTCAGCAGGGGAATAAGGTAATATGGTAAGTGATATGGGTGGTGATATGGGTAAGTGAAGTTTTTGAAGACAACTTCTACTATCTTGAGTTAGGGAGAATTTCTATCTTCACCTATATCTGAATGATTTCATATTTATTTAAGCCTCTTTTTGATTCTCATTAGAGTTTAGTAATAATCCTCATACAAGTTTTATACATTTTGGGTCAAGGTTCTTTAAGTTTTTAAAGTTTATCTGTAAATGTAAATAGTATCTGTGTTTATATTACACTTTGTTATCTAGGCAAAACATGTTTTTGTTTGTTGAGAATCTTTCTCTTTTCCAGTCCATATTTCATACTTTTGTCAGATCAGTCCTTCAATATATAATTCAGTCATTCTGTCATTTGAAGATATGGGGGAATAAAATAATCAGAACTCATCGAAAACATCTCTACTGAGAGTTAATTTCCCTTATTTTTAAATTATTGATATTATTCTGTAAATTAAATCCTTTCATTTGTCAAATTTCCGTAGGTTAAGAAGTGCCTCAAAAGAAAGCATTAACTTCTAGTTGCTTGATTTGTTTCTTCTAAAATATTTATCATAATAAAGCCTTGTGGTGCATAGCCTTGGTTTAGTAATAATAGAGGAGCTGATATATTTTAGGTACACAGTTTAGTGGTGATGCAATCCATCAGGCTGGAAAACAGTAAGGGATGATGTCACAGTAGTCAAATCCTCTTGATTTATAGAGTGTATGTGGATCATTATATAAAAGTTTATGTGATTTTCTTAAATAATGATTTATAAATTTCTAATTATTACCTGCTATTGTTGTAAGGCCTTTATTTTTCCTTTTAGTCTGTCTTTGGTCATATAACTCCTTTTAATCTTTAGTTATAATCACATTAAGAAGAACATAAATGAATAAATAAATGGATAGAAAGATCATAACTATTATGTTTACATGAAATTAGAGTATCTAAACTCCAGAATATGATTATATATTATACAAAAAAGTTTCACTACCAGATAGTTGCTTCTTTCTCGTTAAACACTTACCAGGTAGGGCAGCAATCTGAAGGGCTGAAAGTAAAGAGGCTTATAGTTTTTGTCACCTTTAAATCCGTTTTAACTGTTACACATGGTATTTCATATAAGAATTTTCTTGTCATCTCCTTCCTTGCATTATTGTATCAGTATTGTCCACACGGAAGTGACAAATAGGTTCAGTGGATTAGACCTGATAGACAGAGTGCCTGAAGAACTATGGACAGAGGTTCATGACATTGTACAGGAGGCAGTGATCAAGATCATCCCCAAGAGAAATAAAAACAAAAAGGCAAAATGGTTGTCTGAGGAGGCCTTACAAATAGCTATGAAAAGAAGAGAAGCTAAAGGCAAAGGAGAAACAGAAAGATATACCCATTTGAATGCAGAGTTCCAAAAAATTGCATGGAGAGATAAGAAAGACTTCCTCAGTGACCAATGCAAAGAAATACTTGAAAACTATAGAATGGGAAAGACCAAAGATCTCTTTAAGAAAATTAGTGATACCAAGGGACTATTTCATGCAAAGATGGGCACAATAAAGGACAGAAATGGTATGGGCCTAACAGAAGGAGAGATATTAAAAAGAGGTGGCAAGAATACACAGAAGAACTGTACAAAATAGATCTTCATGACCCAGATAACCATGATGGTGTGATCACTCACCTAGAGCCAGACATCCTGGAATGCAAAATCAACTGGGTGGGCCTTAGGAAGCAATACTATGAACAAAGCTAGTGGAGGTGATGGAATTCCAGCCGAGCTATTTCAAATCCTAAAAGATGATGCTGTGGAAATGCTGCACTCAATATGACAGGAAATTTGGAAAACTCAGCAGTGGCCACAGGATGGGAAAAAGTCAGTTTTCATTCCAATCACAAAGAAAGGCAATGCCAAAGAATATTCAAACTACCACACAATTTCACTCATCTCACACACTGGCAAGGTAATCCTCAAAATTCTCCAAGCCAGGCTTCAACAGTACGTGAACTTCCAGATGTTCAAGCTGGCTTTACAAAAGGCAGAGGAACCAGAGATCAAACTGCCAACATCCGTTGGATCATTGAAAAAGCAAGGGAGTTTCAGGAAAACATCTATTTCTGCTTTATTGACTATGCCAAAGCCTTTGACTGTGTGGATCACAATAAACTGTGGAAAATTCTGAAGGAGATGGGAATACCAGACCACCTGACCTGCCTCCTGAGACATCTGTATGCAGGTCAAGAAAAACAGACTGTTTCCAAGTTGGGAAAGGAGTATGTCAAGGCTGTATATCATCACCCTGCTTATTTAACTTACATGCAGAGTATATCATGCGAAATACAGGGCTGGATGAAGCACAAGCTGGGATGAAGATTGCCAGGAGAAATATCAATAACCTCAGATATGCAGATGACACCACCCTTATGGCAGAAAGTGAAGAAAGACTAAAGAGCCTCTTGATGAAAGTGAAAGAGGAGAGCGAAAAAGTTGGCTTAAAACTCAACATTCAGAAAACTAAGATCATGGCATCCAGTCTCATCACTTCATGGGAAATAGATGGGGAAAGATTGGAAACAGTGAGAGACTTTATTTTGGGGGGCTCCAAAATCACTGCAGATGATGACTGCAGTCATGAAATTAAAAACTTTTTCTCCTTGGAAGAAAACCCATGAGCAACCTAGACAGCATATTAAAAAGCAGAGACATTACTTTGCCAGCCAAGGTCAATATAGTCAAAGCTATGGTTTTTCCAGTGGTCATGTATGGATGTGAGAGTTGGACTGTGAAGAAAACAGCACCAAAGAATTAATGCTTTTGAACTGCAGTGTTGAAGAAGACTCTTGAGAGTCCCTTGGACTGCAAAGAGATTAAACCAATTAATTCTAAAGGAAATCAGTCCTGAATATTAATTGGAAGGACTGATGCTAAAGCTGAAGCTCCAATACTTTGGCCATCTGATGCGAAGAACTGACTCACTGGAAAAGACCCTGATGCTGGCAAAGACTGAGGGCAGGAGGAGAAGGGGACGACAGAGGATGAGATGACTGGACGGCATCACTGACTCTGACGTGAGTTTGAGCAAGCTCCGAGAGTTGGTGATGGACAGGGAAGCCTGGTGTGCTGCAGTCCATGGGGTCGTGGAGAGTCTGACATGACCGAGCAACTGAACTGACTGACTGTCCGGATGTGCCCCAAAGGAAGGTCTTTTCCCTCCTTTTTGTCTCTGGTATATGTTCTGTTACTTTTTGAGGATAAGGTGCATTCAAGGCCATTGACAATCATGTAAAAGTAGTCAAGTTCTGTCAAATGCCAGTACTCAATTAAAAAGGAAGTTTCCACAAACTCTATTTGCGTCCACATTCTCCTTTATATACAGGCTAAACATTGTGATTCATTTTTAACACTACATATATAATTGAAAACCAGTAAAAGTCAAGAATAGGAGGCAGAAATGATCAGTTGAAATGTAAAAATAACTATTTTTACCTATAGAAAACCATCCTATTTCTTGCTTGAGGGAACTGAATGCACTATAACATAATGCAATCTTTCAAAGCATAATGGTACAGAGACAACTGTTAATACTATGCACAAATTCTGACATTGACAATTTGTCCAAGAGCCAATGGAATATAAATGGGACTGACAAGCATTTCAATTTCATTGGCGTTTAGGTACTTTAAAAATCAAATTGCTCAAATCATTTTAATGCTCGTACTTGGGAAAGACTTGTAAAGTCTGTTTAAAAGTCTGAAAACACAATATTGCATTGTGTTATATTTACCAAGATAGAGTCTAATATAAATCCAACCTTATAAAGATCACTTTCTAAAACAGAACAGAAATGTTGATTTCATAAGGAAAATAACAGTTACATCTTCTCTTACACCAAAAGAAAGGTAACCATAAGTTAAGAAATGCCTCATCCTTCTGCATCAACATCTACAAATGTATCTGTAAACATCGCCGTCTTTTTATTCCATCTTTTCCTGTCTGTCCCTTCCAGAGAACTGTGCCCTCTCCCTGTGCTTGATGTATATAATACCTTGCATTATATCATGTTTGTTCTCTCTCTATTGGCTCCTTCACATGAAAATTAAACTTTTTTGTTACAGTACTCCTTCCAGTGCCTCCCCTCAGAAAGAATCGTTGTTTTCCTCACTCCATGTTTTTCTAGATTTTGTCCATTCTATTGTGTGTGTGTGTATGCCCAGTCATGTCCGACTCTGCATCCCTTTGGACTGTAGCCTGCCAGCATTCTCTGTCCATGGGATTTTTTAAGCAAGAATACTGGAATGGGTTACCATTTTCCCCTCTAGGGAATCTTCCCAACCCAGGGATCAAACCTGCAACTCCTGTGTCTCCTGCATTACAGACAGATTCTTTACCTGCTGAGCTATCAGGGAATACCCTAATTCTGTTATAGCATCCATGTTTTTTCCTACATCCCACTTCTGGCATCACAGGAAGTGTCAGAGTTTTCCTTATTTGCAAAATAAGGAAATAGAATAGAATATAGAAATGTCTAAGTATTCTACTAGAGGCTATGTGTATTGACAAGAATACAAAGTACCTAAAAAATAAAAATATATGTATTTAGAATGATTAATAGGTATATGGGCTTCCCAGGTGGCTCAGTGGTAAAGAATCTGCCTGCTAAGTGGGAGACACAGACTCGGTCCCTGGATCAGGAAGATTCCCCCGGAGAAGGTAATGGCAACCCACTCCAGTATCCTTGCCTGGGAAACCCCATGGAGAGAGGAGCCTGGCGGGCTCCAGTCCACAGAGTTGCAAAGAGTTGGACACAACCTAGTGACTAAACAACATGTTAATAATATAATCTTAATATTAACGTAACAAAATATAATTTTTAAATTCTCCCAAAGAGAAAAATGTTGTGTGTTTGTGTATAGCAATAAAAGTAATTGTACCTGCCACATAATAATATATTTTTAGTGAGGGATTTCAGTTTGGATAAACAGAAAATGTATATTTCTATAAGGGAAAGCTAAAAGTTAGGAAGATGTCAATTCTCCATAATGAAATTTATAGCTTTAATACACACAAGACCCTTATTCCAGCAAATTTGTCTTTGAACCTGGCAAATTCTTTCAAAAGTTTCTCTTTAAGAAACAAATAACTGAGGGTATAAAACAAAGTTCAGGAATGTAATAGGAGGAAAAGAACCCAGCCTCGTACTACTCATTTAAAATTATATTTTAGAGTTAAAAGAATACAAGCATTTTGATAATCAGGCAAGAGTCAGTTGATTAATAGATCAAAGTGAAAGGTTGCTGCTATGAACCCTGGATGATGCCAGGATTCTTGGCCTCCAGAGGAGAGGACTTCTATCTGGGGCCAGTGATGAGGCTTGATCACTCAGAGATTTTGTGTAATAATGTTTTATTAATGTTTAAAAGAGATAGAAAAAGCTTCAACATAGACATCAGAAGGGAGCAGAAAGAGTGCCCCCTTTGCTAGTTTTTAGCAAGGTGTTCTATACCTATTAGCAAGCTGCTAATTAGAGATAGGAAATTTCTCAAAACTGAGAGAGTAGCACCAGTCCCCAAAGACACACATGCATTTTGAGATAGCATTGGCATAAGGTGAGACATCCCGGGTCATAAAACAATTGACATGAATCTTGAAGAAAGTCGGGTTTCCAAGCAAATACATAGTTCATTAAGAAAAAACATAGCTTAAGAAAAATATTTCCATAAGAAGAACACATTGGTTAGCTCAAGGTTTGAGAAAAGTTAAATTCAGGTGGAACCAGGTGTCATCCTGGCAACACAAAATTTTAAAAGAAACCTTTTAATTTTGTATAGAGAAGGGAAAAAAAAAAAAAACAACAACTTCTGACATGTGCAGTTTTTTTCCTCCTACAACTTAAGAGAGAGGAAAAAAAGTGTGACACTTGCAGTTTCCTCTGTTTGGGGACCCCTACCCTTCCTGCCTGTTACCCTCTTGAAAATTGCTAAACAAAAATGTTTTGAGGGAAAAATTAGGTTTTATTAAATAAATACACATCCAAAAAAAAGTGATGAATCTTTTAATTCCTAAAGATTCAATTACATTTATTGAGAACAAGGGACTAATACTCAAATAAGTATACCCACTAGAGAGAAGGCTGAGTGCTGAAGCTTTCAAAGCTTCAAAAGCTTTCAAAGCTTTCAAAGACTGATGCTTTCAAACTGTGGTGCTAGAGACGACTCTTGAGAGTCCCTTGGTCAGCAAGCAGAGCAAACCAGTGAATCCTAAAGGAAATCAACCAAGAATATTCATTGGGAGTATTGATGCTGAAGCTCCAATATTTTGGCCACATGATGCAAAGAGCCAGCTCATTGAAAAAGACCTTAATGCTGGGAAAGTTTAAGGGCAGGAGGAGAAGGGGGCAACATAGGATGAAATGGTTGGCTGGCCTCACTGACTCAATGGATTTAAGCAAATTCCAGGAGATAGTGAAGGACAGGGAAGCCTGGTGTGATACAGTCCATGGGGTAGCAGAGTCAGACACAACTTAGCAACTGTAAAACAACAACAGGAAAGAGCTCAGTAACTTCTCCTAGACATCTATTTTGATGGCCATAAGACAGCTTAGAATCAACTTTTCAAAATTCATCATCTGTCTCCACAAGGGAACGTTTTCTCTAATGTACCCTATTAGAGACAGTATCACCATAGCCCTTCAGGTTGCTGAAATAAAAAATATATATATATTTTTATGATTGACCAATGAAGTTTTACATTATAAAAATATTTTACTATAGAAGTTTTCTTCATATATCTGCCAATGAAAATTATATATATTTAATATAGTTCAAAGGATAAGGTGATCAAAATGTTTTGTTGATTGACAGTAGAAGTTATGTCTTCTGATTATACTTAAAGTTGGCACTCCAATCAGCTTTATACTTCTAAAAGATCTAAGTGAAAGTTGCTCAGTCATGTCTAACTCTTTGCAACCCCATGGACTATACAGCCCATGGAATTCTCCAGGCCAGAATACTGGAGTGGGTATCCATTACCTCCTCCAGGGGATCTTCCCAACCCAAGGATAGAACCCAGGTCCCCTGTATTGCCAGCAGAACCAGCTGAGCCACCATGGAAGCCCAGAAATACTGGAACCTACCCCTCTCCAGTAGATCTTCCTGGCCCAGGAATCGAACCGGGGTCTACTACATTGCAGACCCAAAACTATGCACAGCAGTTTATTTAGATGCTTAGGGCAGTTTCACCATATAATATTAGAGTTGATGGTATCAAACTGCTTTATTCCATATTAAAGGATTTTATCCAGCAGTCTACTTGCATTCAACCTATTTTATGAAATCTGCTTCAAACAAGTCCATACAAATCCATACAAAAACATTGTGAATAGTTTTATATATGTATATCATATTTCTTTCAGTAAGATTAAAGCATATGATATTTCAGTGTTACCACTGAATCTCTCACATAGTTCACAGACTCAGATTTATAATTTTTTTTGTTGAAAGTAAAAATATTAGGAATATTGAATGCCTATTATGTTAAACTGACATGTTTCGTGTCATTTAAATTTCTCAATAATTGTACAAAGTAAAAGTTTTTTCACATTGATATAAAATAATTTATTCAGTGGAATTAGGCTAAAGTTTGAATTAGACTTTAAATTTAAAAATTGTTTCATTTTATAAAATAGTTTAGGAAAGTAAAAGAGATTACTTTGCTATGCCATTTGTAATGATACTAAAAATATAACTGAGATTAAATATCTGTCATTCTTCAAGTATATATGTTGAAATATGAGCAGAAAGTCACTATAAAAACTTTAGTCCAAGAAATAAAAGTAGATAGTTCACAAAAAGAATGTAAGTTAGATGGTAGTAACTTTGGCAAATGTTGATTCCTGAAAATGACAGTTCACTGTTTTAAAGCCATGCTAGAAGCTTCAGCAGTCAGTACCCTAGGTGATAAATTTTCATAAATATAATTTAACAGTATTAATTAATTATTAGTGTGATCAAACAGTATTATAGAGTTGTAACCATTTTGGCATAGTAGAATTTGGTAAGTTTGATTTTGAGCAGATACATGTACCTAAATAAAATGAAAATAATGTTAAAATTTTATTATTGGATAGTAACTACTTGGCTACCTTACCATGACTAAAACTTCAGGAAGAGCTATAGTTCATAAGTTTTATCAGTAATATTTTGTAAAGGTGTTTTCCAGATAAAATTATTTGGACAGAGAATAAATACAGAATTAAATAATAAAGAGCAAAGAAGGCTTGGGAGTACAGAAGGGAACTTCTGTACTTTGTCTTAGGCAGCACTGGTATTTTTATATCTATTGTTTCATTTGATACAAAGACAAATATTATTTTGGTATTCACAAATGTAAAATATGAAGACTATCTAAATCATAAACTCCACTGGATTTTACTTTTCTGTAGATCTTTCTATCTTCTTTCTCTAAATAAAAGGAGGGTCTTAATAGTTATCCTTGCTGTCTTTGCAAATGGAGACCATTCTCTCTCCCACAATATCTGTATTTCTAGTACATGTAGATGGATAGGAATCTTCTTGATTACCTTCTGCCCTTTCCATCAAATGTCTCCTTTTCCTTCTTTTTAAAGCCTCTATCATGTTTGAAGTATGTGTAGTTAGATTTCATAAATCTTTACCTTCCCCTACTGTCATCTAAGAATCCCCCAATTGTGTGCCTTCATTCTGATAATTTTAAAGCTTGGATCACTGTCTTATTCTCCACTCTTTCTCCTGCCCATTCTTTTCAGATTCAAGACATAGTAGATGATCACTCCAAAATTAAGTCACCTACTTGGCCGTGGTACTTTTGAAGATAATTTCTTTCTCTCCACTCCATTCACTTATACATAGAGTGACAGTCTATATTCTGTCATCAACAATACTTGTACTAACTCATATAAGCTTGATGTATAGGAACTCAAAATCAGAAATATGAACCATTACACATAAACTGGGAGTTAGTACATGTATTGTTAATGACAGAATATATATTGTAACTCTATGTATAACTGAATGGAGTGGAAAGGAAGAAATTACCTTTAAACATACCATGGTCAAATAGGTGACATTAACTAACGTTGGCGTAATCATCTACTATGTCTTGAATCTGACAAGAATGGGCTGGAGAAAGAAAGGAGAATAGGACAGTATACATCTCCCTTTTGGGCTTCCATGGTGGCTTAACTTGTAAAGAATCTACCTGCAATGCAGGAAACCCCGGGTTGATTCCTGGCTTGAAAAGGTTTCCTGGAGAAGGGATAGGCTACCACTCCAGTATTCATGGGCTTCCCTGGTGGCGCAGTTGGTAAAGAATCTGCCTGCAATGCAGGAGACCTGGATTCGATCCCTGGGCTGGGAAGATCCCCTGGAGGAAGACATGGCAACTCACTCCAGTATTCCAGCCTAGAGAATTCCCATGGACGGAGGAGCCTGGAAGTCTACAGTCCATGGTGTCCCAAAGATTTGTATACAGCTGAGCAACTAAGCGTAGAACAGATAATAAATATTTTGGGCTTTACGGTCCTTATAGCCTCTGTTGCAACTATTCAACTCTGCTAAGCGACCATATGAGGAATGTAAATAAATGGACATGACTGTGCTCCATTTTGTTTACAAAATACAAAAGGTGGGTCTTAACTTGATCTGTAGGTTATAGTTTTCCAGCTCCTATTCTTCTGGATCATTCTCATGCTATAATCATCTTCAACTTAAACGAAGTAGTATCATCCATCCATTCTACATCTTTCTAAACTGTAATCTTCCTATAATGCATTTCAACTGATCTTTGATTTTCAAAATTGTTAAAATTTTAAAACTGTAAAAATTGGGCTTCCTTGTGGCTCAGCTGGTAAAGAATCTGCCTGCAGTGCAGGAGACCTGGGTTGGGAAGATGCCCTGAAGAAGGGAAAAGACTACCCACTCCAGTATTCTGGCCTGGAGAATTCCAAGGACTCTTTTGTCCATGGGATTGCAAAGAGTCAGACATGACTGAGGGACTTTCACTCATCTTGTTTAAGTATTAGAGCAGTGCTGGTCTGATAACAAAATTGCCAAAGGTAATTTTAATCAAAATCACCCATAAGATGGAGAAGCTCTAAACAGTCAGAAAAAAAAAAAAAAAAAACCACACACACACAAAAACCTGAAGCTAACTGTGGCTCACGTCATGAGCTTCTTATTGCAAATTTCAGGCTTAAATTGAGGAAATCAGGGAAAACCACTGGGCCATTCATGTATGGCCTAAATCAAATCCCTTATCATTATACAGTAGAGGTGACAAATAGATTCAAGGGATTAGATCTGATAGACAGAGTGCCTGAAGAACTATGGAGAGGTCCGTAACACCACAGTCACTCAGTCATCTGATTCTTTGCCACCCCATAGAGTGTAGCCTGCCAGGTTCCAGTGTCCAGGGAATTCTCCAGGCCAGAAAAGTCGAGTGGTAGCCATTCCCTTCTCCAGGGGACCTTCCCAGTCCAGGGATCGAACCCAGGTCTCCTGCATTGCAGGATGTGGTGACCAAAACTATCTCCAAGAAAAAGAAATTCAAGAAAGCAAAATGGTTGTCTGAGAGAGGCCTTACAAATAGCTGAGAAAAGAAGAGAAGTAAAAAGCAAAAGAGAAAGGGATAGGTATCCCCAAATGAATGCAGAGTCCCAGAGAATAGCAAGCAGAGATAAGAAAGCCTTCTTTGGTGAACAATGCAAGGAAATAGAGGAAAACAGTAGAATGGGAAATACTAGAGATCACTTCAAGAAAACTGGAGATTCCAAGGGAATATTTCATGCAAAGATGGGCACAATAAAGGACAGGAATGACAAGACCTAACAGAAGCAGAAGAGATTAAGAAGCAGTGGCATGAGTACACAGAACTGTACAAAAAAGGCCTTAATGACCTAGATAACCATGATGATGTGGTCACTCACCTACAGCCAGACATCCTGGAGTGTGAAGTCAAGTGGACCTTAGGAAGCATCACTATGAACAAAGCTAATGGAGGTGGTGGAATTCCAGCTGAGCTGTTTGAAATCCTAAAAGGTGATGCTGTTAAAGTATTCCACTCAATGTACCAGAAAATTTGGAAAACTCAGAAGTGGCCGCAAAACTGGAAAATATAATTTTTCATTCCAATCACAATGAAAGGCAATACCAAAGAATGTTCAAACTACTGTTCAATTGCACTGTTTCACATGCTATCAAAGTAATGCTCAAAATCCTTCACGCTAGGCTTCAACAGTATTTGAACTGAAAAATTCTAGATGTACAAGCTGGATTTAGAAAAGGCAGAGGAACCAGAGGTCAAATTGACAACATCCATTGGATCGTAGAAAAAGCAAGGGAATTTAAGAAAAAAAATCTACTTCCATTTCATTGATGCTAAAGCCTTTGACTGTGGAAAATTCTTCAAGAGATGCAAACATCAGGCCACCTTATCTGTTTCCTGAGAAACCTGTATGTGGGTCAAGAAGCAACAGTTAGAACCAGACATGGAACAGCAAACTGGTTCAAAATTGGTAAAGGAGTACGTTAAAGATGCATATTGTCACTCTGCTTATTTAAATTCTATGCATGTGAAATCCCAGGTTGGATGATTCACAAGCTTTAATCAAGGTTGCTGGAAGAAATATCCACAATCTCAGATATGCAGATGAAACCACTCTTATGGCAGGAAGTGAAGAGGAACTAAAGAGTCTCTTGAAGGTGAAAGAGAATGAAAAAGCTGGCTTAAAACTCAACATTCAAAAAACTGACATCTTGGTATCCGGTCCTATCACTTCATGAAAAACAGATGGGGGAGAAGTAGAAACAGTGACAGATTTTATTTTCTTGGGCTCCAAAATCACTGCAGATGGTGACTGCAGCCATGAAATTAAAAGATGCTTGATCCTTGGAAGAAAAGCTATGACAAACCTAGACAGTGTATTAAAAAGCAGAGACATCACTTTGCCATCAAACATCCGTATAGTCAAAGCTGTGGTTTTTCCAGTAGTCATATATGAATGTGAGAGTTGGACCATCAAGAAGGCTGAGCACCAAAGAATTGATGCTTTTGAACTGTGGTGTTGGAAGACTCTTGAGAGTCCCTTGGAAAATAAGGAGATCAAATCAGTCAATCCTAAAGGAAATTAGCCCTGAATATTCATTGGAAGGACTGATCCTGAAGCTGAAGCTCCAATACTTTGGCCACATGATGTGAAGAGCCAACTCACTGCAAAACATTGTGATGCTGGCAAAGATTAGGGCCAGAGGAGAACGGGGCTGCAGAGGATGAGACAGTTGGATGGATCACTTACTCAATGGACATGAGTGTGAGCACACTCTGGGAGATAGTGAAGTACAGAGAAGCCTGGTATTCTGCAGTTCATGGGGTTGCAGAGTCAGACACGACTTAGCAACTGAACAACAACCCATAATATATAACTATCTTCATCTTATACTATCTGTATACCATAACCCTGTTCTTAAACCACTTTTTATGCTCTTGATTTTGACCCCATAATTTTATCATTATCTTGTTAACATTTTGTTACCAATTTTATTTCCTGACCACTTCCTTTCTCATAACACTATAACTGATGAGACACTCCCAAGATCATTTTAATCTTCTATATTACCTTTCCCTTTTCAGACTTCATCTGGTTCTATAACTTTTCAAATTTTTGATGTTATAATTGCTCTCAAATGTAAAGCTCTACTAGCACAACTTAGAGCTACAATCTGTTCTGGTCCATTTGTATGACATCCCCATATTTGGTTTAATAGACATTTCATAGCTTAACTTATCACAACCAAAATATTATTAATATATCCTCCTAAATCTAGAAATTCTAAATATGTTCTCACATTTCTAAATGGTACATATTTGCACAAATGGTCAAATCTACCCTATGAGTCATTACAGATTATATTTTCTTTCACCTTTTATGACCAATGTATTTTTAAATCCCTTTGACTCTGCCCTCAATATACATTCTGTATCTGACCATCATTTACCCATTTTACACCCAAAACTCTTGTCTAAGCAACTAGCACATATTTTGTGGAGTACACCAGCATTCTCTCTTACCTTCCCACTGCCCATTGCCATAGCAACCAGGCAGATTTTTATAAGACATAAATTATATTATGTAGCTCCTACATTCTGTATACACCAATATCTTTCAATCACACTTAAAGAAATATCTCATCTCCTTCCCGCGGCCTGAGAGATGTGATCTGTTTCCTAGCAATCTCTTTGACCTCATCTATCACCACTATCTGCTTGATCACTCTTGTCCACATATTTGGCCTTCTTACTAGTTTTTACATAAGTTTTAGGAAACTCTGGGAGATAGTGATAGACAGGGAAGGTTGGCATGCTGCAGTTCATGAGGTTGCAAAGAGTTGGACACGACTTAACGACTAGTTTTTAAACGTACCGAGCACGATCCAGTTTCAGCGAGTTTATACTTCCGGGTTTTGGTGCCTGTCATTTCCACCAGGTCAAGGCTTAACTTCATTCAGACATGATTGGCACCCTTGTTGAGAAAGGAAAAATAATTAAAAATTTCCCATAAATTTGTCTTGCCCTTATGCATGGGAATTTTTAAATTCCCAGTTTACCTCAAAACTTAACAAACTTTATGCAACATGCCTCATTTTTCCTGGCCTTGCTTCTCTGAGAGTTTCTTCCACAGATATTTTCTATGCTAGTACCATGCTCTAATTCTTCCTAAAATACTTTGGAAATATTTTTTTCTACATTTGATTTTATGCTTATTATCATATGCGCCTCTGATGCTCCTGTACCCCTAGAATATAAGCTCCTTCAAAGCAAGGATTTAATGTCTTTTTCATTTCTATATCATAGAGTTTGCAAATTACTCAGAATATATTAGACATTTCATAAATATCAATGCCAAGCAAACTTTTAATTGTCAATATCAACATTTTAATAAAGTATTAAAAATAAAATCATATATAATATCCTCAACAGACAAAGGTAACAGTCAGATGCAGCATGAATATATAAAGGAAATTGTACGATGAAGGTATTGTTTAAGATATCAATAAATAGCCAAGACAATAAATGTTTTTTAAATATGTATCTTAAAGAAAATCTAGGGAAAATAAAGTCCAAAAAGCAATGATTTCTTTTTAAACAGTATTTTTAAATGTCTTAGCTAATAAGCACTAAATATGTTATATATATGAGTGAAGGGACAGATTTAGAAAAGACAAGTAAAGTTAATGAGGTAAAGAAAATCACAAAGGACACATTATGGTGATTGAAAACTAGAGTACTGAGGAAACCATGCCAAACGAGTTGATGAATCAGGGAAACAAACTCTAAAAAATAAAGCAGCAAACATCCAAACAAAGCATCACTTGAAAGTAGTTTACACACATTCCTCCAAAATTGCATGCTAGTGTTTGCATTAACTCGATGTTATCTATGGAGTTTTTAATGTCTGTGTGTATTCTTTTCCTAAAATATAGTTTTAATATTAATCTAAATTTTATTTTTCCCCTATGTCAATGAACAAAGAAAAATAGCAACTGTCACACAATCATCAAAAAATATTCTGTAACCAAAAAAAAAAAAATTCTGTAACCAAGGAGTAAATAATAGGTATGGTATATCTCCAGTACGACTTTGTTGATAATTCATTTTCCACACACCAGTGGTGCTACTGTACCTTTTAATAGACTCTCTAGTGCATTCTTTGTAGTGTGTTTTGGACTAACCCACTGACACAGAGGAATATTGCTGAGAGGAAAAATAGTACAACGCAGTCCTTAGTGAATGATTCAAAGAATGATTGAATCATTTTTCTTTCTAGGAGGAAAACGAGTTTTGTTTGTACTGTTCCACATTTTTATTACCATAAATAAGGCTTGCATTTCTGTGAGAGAGTTTGTCTTATTCTGACAAATACCCATTGAAAGTATATAGGAAAGCATAGGAGATGTAAGAATTTTATAGAGGAAAAAAATACAATGAAAGTGACATATATCCCTGTAGTTGATATCTGATCCCTGAGAGTATCATTCAAACCATTTGGTCCTGCAGAAAACCCATAGTCTTCATAAATCTTTCCTTTATGAGGAACTATTCAACTTCTTTTACCATGCTTGACAGAGTTGTTAAGTTACTTCTCATCACTTCTTCGTCCTTAGAGATGAGAATTATGTGGAGTTAGTGGATTTTATACAAGTGCTTTTATTACCTTTTAAGTCAGGTCAGGATAATGTTTGTTTCTACTCTCTAGTTCGACACCCCTGGTTTTCCTTCTGGTTTGTCCTTTTCTTGGGTTTGACATTGTCCTCCCTTCATATATTGGCATTTAACTCTTTATAATCTCATATACTGATTGCCTACCAAATACATTAAAGTATCAGGAACTATTAAAGTTTTATTAACCAATTTTGGGTTTGGAAAAATGACATTGTTATGGTGCAAAAAAGAAATAAATGAAAATTATTTTCTCTACCTAACAGGATTGCAAGACAGAATTTAATATGGGAACAGTGAGGAATAGAACATTCAGCGATATTAGGGAGAAAAGAAGACCAAAAAAATAAAATAATGAGAAACTTTATGAAGATGAAGCAGGACCAGGAAAAATAGGCATTTGAAAAATAATTTGAATTTTGAGATGAACTGGGAATTTAAAAAATTTCCATGTAAGTAGTGTAAGGTTCTGAAAAGTTTGTGAGAAATTGAGAAGTTGTTTTCCCTTTCAGAAGAAGGGTATAGATTCTGCTCTTTGGTTTATTTGAGGGAATAAACAGTGGCAACAAGAAAACAATGGCAAGAAAACAGTTGTAAATTTTCTGGAAAAAGTTGGATATATCAGGTTCAAATTTTCTGAGAACTTTTCTGTCAAACAATGAAATGCTATGAGTTTTTACAGCCAAGTAGGCAACAATAACTGAATATTCACTCTTCTCTGTTTCTTCACTCAGTGAGCATGTGCTATTTAATAAGCACTGTACAGCACATGACAGCATATTAATATAATACTGGACAAATGGGCGATGATGCTACATCAGTTCTGAGAGGAAGCAGTGTTAATGATGATAGGAGGGATGAATGTGAATGTATTGAAGCTAGAGCAATTATGCTCTCCTGATGAATTTGGATATGGCATGTAGATGAATGAAGTCATGCATGACACTAAGGACTTTGGACTAGACAGTAAGAAAGAATTTAACTGAAGTCAGGAATTTAGTTTGTAAAAAGTTAAGTTATATTTAAATGTATCAGTATGTCTGAGAAAATTTATAGAATATGATGATTAGGTAGTGGGACCTATAAGAATAGATTTGGGAGGAGATAACTAGTCGGGGGAAAATTTTTTGCAAATCTTTGGCATATAGAGAGTATTTAAATCTATGGGAATAGATCATATCAACAAGAAACTGAAAATTTAGAGATGAGAGGCAAGGCCTAGTTCCTATGGCATTCCAAACGAAGAAGTTGAGGAAAAGATAAGATATAAGTAAAGTAGATGAAGGAGGAAAAACTAGATTGGTAGAATGATAAAAGAAATAATAGAAGAGTGTGTTACCTTGGAAACCTAGTGAAGGAAGTTTATAAAGCAAGATGGAGTGATCAATGGGCAATGTCAAATGCTAACCAGGTAAATGAGATAAGACCAACAATTGATAAATTAAAAAGATGCATGTTAAGGAATATGGAACAGTGAAATAATGGTGACATAAATATACTGACTATTCCAACAGAGTGATGAGTTTGGGTACCAAAGTAAATGAGATAAACAGGAAGAAGTGATGACAAAGTAGTATAACATTTAAGATGGCTACAGTGATGTGTTATTTAAGCTATAGTTCACTTGTTGTAGCCAATTGTTTAATTTTGTGGATTTTTTTAAGGTGGTTGCAAAATCATTCAGTTCAGTTCAGTTTGGTTGCTCAGTCGTGTCTGACTCTTTGCGACCCCATGAGCTGCAACACACCAGGCCTCCCTGTCCATCACTAACTCCTGGAGCCCACCCAAACCCATGTCCATTGAGTTGGTGATGCCATTCAGCTGTCTCATTCTCTGTCTTCCTCTTCTCCTGCCCTCAATCTTTCCCAGCATCAGGGACTTTTCAAATGAGTCAGCTCTTCCCGTCAGGTGGCCAAAGTATTGGAATTTCTGCTTCAACATCAGACCTTCCAATGAACACCCAGGACTAATCTCCTTTAGGGTGGACTGGTTGGATCTCCATGAAGTCCAAGGGACTCTCAAGAGTCTTCTCCAACACCACAGTTCAAAAGCATCAATACTTTAGCACTCAGCTTTCTTTATAGTCCAACTCTCACATCCACACATGTCTAATGGAAAAACCATAGCCTTGACTAGATGGACCTTTGTCAGCAAAGTTATGTCTCTACTTTTTAATATGCTGTCTAGGTTGGTCATAACTTTCCTTCCAAGGAGTAAACGTCTTTTAATTTCATGGCTGCAATCACCATCTGCAGTGATTTTGGAGCCCAGAAAAATAAAGTCTCTCACGGTTTCCACTGTTTCCCCATCTATTTGCCATGAAGTGGTGGGACTGGATGCCATGATCTTAGTTTTCTGAATGTTGAGCTTTAAGCCAACTTTTTTACTCTCCTCTTTCATGTTCATCAAGAGGCTGTTTAGTTCTTCTTCACTTTCTGCCATAAGGGTGGTGTCATCTGCATATCTGAGGTTATTGATATTTCTCCTGGCAATCTTGATTCCAGCTTGTGCTTCCTCCAGTCCAGTGTTTCTCATGGTGTACTCTGAATACAAGTTAAATAAGCAGGGTGACAATATACAGCCTTGACATACTCCTTTTCTTATTTTGAACCAGTCTGTTGTTCCATGTCCAATTCTAACTGTTGCTTCCTGACCTGCATACAGGTTTCTCAAGAGGCAGGTCAGGTGGTCTGGTATCCCCATCTCTTGAAGAATCTTCCACAGTTTACTGTGATCCACACAGTCAAAGCCTTTGGGGTAGTCAGTAAAGCAGAAGTAGATGTTTTTCTGAACTGTCTTGCTTTTTTGATGATCCAGCAGATGTTGGCAATTTGACCTCTGGTTCCTCTGCCTTTTCTAAAACCAGCTTGAACATCTGGAAGTTCACAGTTCACGTATTGCTGAAGCCTGGCTTGGAGAATTTTGAGCATTCCTTTACTAGCGTGTGAGATGAGTGCAATTGTGTGGTAGTTTGAGGATTCTTTGGGATTGCCTTTCTTTGGGATTGGAGTGAAAACTGACCTTTTCCAGTCCTGTGGCCACTGCTGAGTTTTCCAAATTTGCTGGCATATTGAGTGCATCACTTTCATAGCATCATCTTTCAGTATTTGAAATGGCTCAACTGGAATTCCATCACCTCCACTAGCTTTGTTTGTTGTGATGCTTCCTAAGGCCCACTTGACATCACATTCCAGGATGTCTGGCTCTAGGTGAGTGATCACACCATTGTGTGCAAAATCATTAGTAATTTCAAATCAACCATGACTGGACAATTGGTATGACAAAAATAAATTCTACAGATCAAGGCTTTTTTTTTTCTTTCCCAGATCAGGTTTACCTACTTGTAATGTATATTTGTATGTATTTATCATTGTAATGTCTGCAATTATTAGAAAAAGTTCTTAGGTAAACAGAGAGTTGAGCTTATAAGAGGAAATGAGTTCACATAACTGAGAATCCAGTGTATTAGAAGTATTATCTGTATATTGTGTTTCATATGTATATAAAAACAATTTAAAAAATCAAGGTGCAGTCCTGGGGAGAGTAGCTGTGATTCAGAAGCTAAAAAACCACTAGAAATAAGCAGGTATGACTACTCAGTTGTGAGAAAATAGCATTGAGAGACAGTGTGTCATATACACAAAACTAGGAGTGTCTGGAATGAGAAAAGAATGGCCTAAAAGTGGAGTGAGAGAAAGACATCTATGTGCTCCCTCTCCAGGCGCTGCAGCGTCAGAACTGTGTGAGGAAAACTAATCATCAGTTTTTGGTAAACAAAGTTTGTGAAGGGAAGACAGAGCATGAATTTAGAGCATGAATATGAAGGAAAGGTTCAGAGGAGAAGATCAGAAAACAGGAGGTTATTCTGATAATGTATGAAAGTGTCAGGAAAGATTCTGGTGAATTATACAGTGGCGGAATGGGGATTACAGGGACATGCATATAAGAGTGAGAGACATGGCAGTTAATCTTGGAAACTGAGGGTTCTTGTGTCAACCAATATAATGAGAAATAAAGGACACCATAAAATTAGTTGTAATGAGTTCAAGACTGGTAGGATGCTGAGCTTGTGTTAAATGGCAGGAGTGGCAGACTTTTGATTCCTCCTCTTCATCCTTGACGATAGGATTATAAGGTTTGGGAGGCAGAGTCTTTTGTTGTTCAGTCGATAAATTGTGTCCAGTTCTTTGTGACACTATGGACTGTAGCCCGCCAGGCTCCTCTGTCCATGGAATTTTCCAGGCAAGAATATTGGAGTGGGTTGCCATTTTCTACTCTAGGATATCTTCTGATATAGGGAACAAACCCATGTCTCTTGTGTCTCTTGCATTGACAGGTGGATTCTTTATCACTGTGCCACCTGGGAAGCCCACTACCTCCCAGAGTTTGCTCAAATTCATGTCCATTGAATCAGTGATGTTATCTAATCATCTCATCTTCTGTTGCCCCCTTCTCCTTTTGCCTTAATTTCCCCCAGCCTCGGGGACTTTTCCAATGAGTAGGCTCTTCACATCAGGTGGCCAAAGTACTAGAGCTTCAGCTTCAGCATCAGTCCTTCCAGTGAACATTCAGGGTTGATTCCCTTTAGGATTGACTGGTTTGTTCTCTTTGTAGTCCAAGGCATTCTCAAGAGTTTTCTCCAGCACCACAATTCAAAAACGTTCTTCAATGGCCATCCTTCTTTATGATCCAACTCTCACACCCATACATGACTACTGTGAAAACGATAGCTTTGACTCTAGGGACCTTTGTCAGCAAAATGACATCTCTGCCTTTTAATACACTGTCTATGTTTGTTATAGCTTTACTTTCAAGGAGCGTATGTCTTTTACTTTCATGGCTGTAGTCACTTAACTGCCTGCAGTGATTTTGGATCCCAAGAATATAAAATCTGTTACTGCTTCTCTTTTCCCCATCTATTTGCCGTGACGTGATGGGACCTGATGCCATGATATTAGTTTTTTGAATGTTAGTTTCAAACCAGCTTTTTTACCCTCCTCTCTCTCCCTCATCAAAAGACTCTTTAGTTCCTCTTCCCTTTATGCCATCAGAGTGGTATCATTTGCCTATCTGATGTTGTTGATGTTTTTTCCAGGCAGTCTTGATTCCAGCTTGTGATGCATTCAGCCTTGCATTTAGCATGATATACTCTGCATATAAGTTAAATAATAAGCAGGATGATGATATAGTTTTGTCATACTCCTTTCCTAATTTGGAACCAGTCAGTTGTTCAATTTCCAATCCTAACTTTACTTATTGATCTGAATACAGGTTTCTCATAAGATAAATAAGGTGGTCTGGTATGCCCATCTCTTTAAGAATTTTCCATGGTTTGTTGAGATCCACACAGTGAAATGCTTAAATGTAGTCAATGAAGCAGAAGTTTTTCTGGAATTCCCTTGCTTTCTCCAGGATCCAATGAGTGTTGGTGATTTGTTCTCTGACTCCTCTTCTTTTTCTAAATCCAGCTTTTATATCTGAGTTTCTCAGTTCACCTACTGCTGAAGCCTAGCTTGAAGGATTTTGAGCATAAATTTGCTAGCATGTGAAATGAGCATAATTTACAGTAATTTGAACATTCTTTATGTAACTATATCCTATGTTCATTTCACAGGACAGTTCATTTGTTTGCTTTAATTGGAAGGTAACTGCTCTACAATATTGTATTGGGGCAGTTCGTATTTGAGTAAAGTTCTTAAAAATTCGTCAACTTATTATTTTAAGTTCAGGCTTAATCCCTCATGTGTTTTTTTCCTTCTACTTAACAGAGTGTCCATTGCTGATTCAGCTTTGGGCCCTTACTGTCTAACACAGGCATAAACACCTACAAGGCCATTAATTAAAATTTGTTGAGTGGGTTCAAAGGTTACATCTCTCTTGATTCTCACATTCAGCCCCTGGTGTCCACAATACAGCACTGTTACAGAGAACTAGCTCTGTGGTATTGAAAGAAGAAACCACATGCTGAGTTAGAGTTAGCCTTTTCAGCAAGTAATTCATAATTGAATTCATAAAAAATTAATTACTTAATGGATTTTTAAGTTTATAGAAACATAAATAAACATTTTCAATTTGTTATAACCTGTAATTTGGCAGTCTAACTTGAAAAAATTAAGAAATAGGAAGATCTGTGCCCAGCGGGTTGCCAATATATATTTTATTAGAAATTTCATGAATATATTGATTCTGAAGTTCTTCTAGTACTATTTTAATTGTTAAATGGATAATTCAAGCTTATGATAAAGTAATAGGACTTATGACTCTCTAAAGTGATAAAGTAACTTTTAAAATTCAGCAGTAAGAAAACAAAGAGCCCAATTAAGTAATGAATAAAATACAGGAAGAGATACCTCACCAAAGAAGATACACAGATGCAAATAAGAAAATGGAAAAGTGCTCCCCATCATATGGAACTTCCCATCATTAGGGAACTTCAGATTAAAATGAGGTATCATTGCACATCTATTAGAGTAGCTAAAATCTAAAACACTAGATTTTACAATAAATGCTTGTGAGGATATGGAGCAATAACTCCCATTCATTACTGGTGTTCATGTAAAACCTGCATACAAATATTTACTGAGGATTTATTCATAATTGCCAAAAGTTGGAAGGCAAAGATATCCTTCAATAGGTGACTGCTCAAACAAACTATGGTACATACATAAAAAGGACTATTATTTGTCAAAAAAAAAAAAGATAGAAATCAAGCAATAGAAAAAGAACCTTAGATTCATATTGCCAGTTGAAAGAAGCCAATCTGAAAAGACTATGTACTGTGATTCCAACTATATGCTATTTTAGAAAATGAAACAATGGAGATAGTGGAAAGATTGGTGGTTCCCAGGGACTCGGAAATAGGAGGAGAAAGGATAGATGAATCACAGAGGACCTTTAGGGCATTGAAACTATTCTTTGTGATACTGTAGTGATAAATACATGCCATTAAAAATTTGTAAAAACACACTGAATGAACAACACAAAGAGTTGAATTCTAATGTAAACTATGCCCTTTAGCTAATAACAAAATACCATTAATTGCTGCTAATGTGCCCGACTAATGTAAGATGTTAACAATAGGAGAAACTGTGTATATGGGAACTACAATGGAACTTTTTTAAAAAAGAAAAAAGCTGAATGAAGTCACTTTCTGCTCTTTAGAAATTAGTATTAGTTGCAATGAGTGTAGAATTACTATTTATATTACAACACATATCCACAAATACACATCAGAGTGCATGTTTGCTTCATCACGCTCTCCTATATAAGCTCTAAAACTGATGAGTTGAAAAATACAAAAAAGAAGGTGGAGGATAAGCTGATAACAGTCAACATTCTACTGGCATTCAAACACTTTGGAAAGCACATTTTTGTGTCTAGTGGTTTTCTGTACCCCAAAGAGTCAAATAATAACTTTCTCCCATAGTCAGGTTAAAACATTTTGCTATAGAACAGATTGTTGAGTGTGCTTTACCTGAACTAAAATGTAGCACTGAACTGATTACTTAAAAAGAGGAGCCATATTTACCTGAATAGTTTTATGAGTGTGAAACAGAAAAATGGCTCTTAAATTACTCACATGATACTAGTTTTTTAGTTCAGGCTAGTTTTGCACATTTAGTATTATTGTGTATGGGGGGAGGTGCATGTGTGTATGTTAGAGACCAAGGAGTTATACCCAAATCCAGGACAACTTCCATGAATAATATTGATAAAGAAACTAAACAGAGTTTTGGAAACATTGTCTTTTAAATGGAAGTAATTGAGGAAAGGGGAAGGAGATACAGGGATAATCTAAGTATGATATATAAATTCTATGTAATATGTAAAACAATGCATAGGATACATGTTCTATACATCATATATACAATATAAATATAAATTATTGTGTATAATAATATATTCTATTTTATATCAATATATAAATGTGTGTCTATAACATAGCATATATTACATGCTTCGTGTCCATGATCTCTTTCTATCACTGCCAGGTTATTGTTAGGCAAAAGCCTAGAATAATTGCTATTGGCCCTGACCATCCTTCAGTCAAAACTATAACAGTTAATGTTCAAATACAGATAATTTGCAGTTATTAAGCTTTCTAATATCCTATAACTTGGTACTTTATTGAGGGATTCCATCTTCTTGTCTTAATAGTTATAAATTTCACTATTCATTTTGTTTCATAGAATCCATCCTCTGTAACCATAGAAAGTCATCACAACAATGCTGAATTATTGAATTGAATATCACTACATTTACCAGACTTTTTATGTGTAAACTAGAAACCAGCTTTCTCCATATTCTCAGTTTTGCAACTGGCTATCTCATATGATCTTTCATGTATGTGAGATCTATACTGAGAACTCATGAAGCCATAAGCAAGTTTTAATACAAGATTCTATTGACTGTCACTGTGCTCATTTATTCAGTCGTGCCTGACTCTGTGGCCCCATGGCATGTAGCCCACCTGACACCTGCTGTCCATGAGTTCTCCAGGCAGAAATACTGAAGTGGTTGCCACTTCCTGCTCTAGGGGATCTTCCCGACCCGGGGACTGGACCCCTGTCTCTTGCGTAACACTGTACTGGCAGGCAGATTACCACTAGCACCACCTAGGAAGCCCCACTGACCTTCCTTGCTAGAATGTGAAAGTTTCTGATCATTATTTCTTTCTGTTAACTTATAAAAATTCCTCTCAATTTTTACTCTTATTGTGAACTTTTAATAGACTAAACTATAAATGCTTTGAATAACACGGTCACACATTCTTAGCTCTATATACTGTTCTCTCCAGGCCATGTTCTTTTACACATGGTCAACTTCCAACATAATTTTGTTAAATTATTAACATTTTAGTAGAATTAAAATATATTCATTTTTCTTTAAAATAGTTTGAAATTCAAATTTGAATTTTAAACGGTGAGGAAAAGTATAGATGTGGTTATATAAATTCATCTATGTACTTATACATTCAAAAAGGGCAATCTATTTATCTAATCATAATCCTAGATTTTTGCTGTCTAAAGCCTAACTAATGGAGAAATACTATTAATCACATTAACACTATTTATGGTAAAACATTACTCATTTTGTTTGATGAAAGTGTAGCGTCTTTGACAATCTCTAGAGTGCCATCTGATTATGACAGTCATCACTCATATTCAATGATATTGGCATCCATGTTTCAAAAACATACAGCTTCTACTTGCAGACATATTCTTTATAACTTTAACAGAAACATCGAGAGGAGACAGTATCTTGGGTGTCTATGACAAAACAATCATTTTAGAGATAGATGAGCAACATTTTCTGTAAAACAATACATTTTTTATCTAAGTTAAGAAAAAAGTCATTTGGGTTTCTCCTTTATAAATTGTTCCCTTGTAGAAAAACAAAAGCAAAAAATGTTCCCTGAATTCATTAGAGCACAAATCATGGAGAAATTAAAAAAAAACAAAAAACAAAACAGAAAAAAAACACATGAATTCTTTTCTAAATATCACCCAAAGAAATAATAATGTTAATTTAAGGGAAAATTTAGAGATTTTAGCAATTAGTTTATATTCAATACAACCTATAATTTTTCTTTGGTTGACAAGCCAGAATAAAAAGTTTATTTTTTTCTAAAATACTCCAATATGGAGAAAGGATTTTTTTCAGCTTTACTGAGACATAATTGGCAAATAAAATTGTAAGACATTTAAAGCATACATTGTGATGATTTAATATATGTTGTATATATTGTGAGAGGTTTTTTTCCCCATCTAGTTAATTAACATATGTATCACCTCACTTATTTATCTTTTTATCACCTAATTATTATTATTTTTTTTTGGGGGGGGTGAGAACATATAAGTTCTACTCTTTTAGTAAATTTCAATTATATAATACAGTGTTATCAGCATAGTCTATATATATAGGGAATGGGTCCCCACTCCAGTATTCTGGCCTGGAGAATTCCATGGACAGAGGAGCTTGTCAGGGTACAGTCAACTGGACTCACAAGAGTTGGACCTGACTGCGTGACTTTTACTTTCACTTTCTTTTCAATACAGTATTATCAACCATAGTCATTATGTTGTGTATGATATCTTCAGGCCTTTTTCACCTTAAAGCAAAAAAAATTTATACAAGTCACATTTAATATACATACTTTATCCAGCATTGAAGAGGATTTACTAGGCCTAGAATAACGTGTGTAAGTCAGTCTTTAAAATTCACCTATTCTCGATTGCCCTGATTTACTTTAATTTGGCACATACTTTTTAATAACCAGTGTATCCCTGATGAAATTTTATGTGCTATGTGTTTGAAGTAGCTCAGCTGGTAAAGAGTCCGCCTAATGCAGAAGACACAGGTTTGATCCCTGAGTCGGGAAGATCCCCTGGAGAAGGGAATGGCTACCGACTCCAGTATTCTTGCCTGGAGAATTCCATGGATAGAGAAGCCTGGTAGGCTACAGACCATGGGGTCGCAAAGAGTTGGACACAATTGAGTTCACCTTCACTGGATGGAGACACAAATAATTGATTACTTATGCTGTAGACCAGTGGTTGGCACAGTTTTTTTTTGAGAAGTCCAGATAAAAAGTGTTTAGTGTTTGCCAGTCACATTTTCTTTGTCACAACTATCCAACTCCATGGTTACAATGTAAAAACAATAAAAAGGGAATATGTGTGACAGTCCCAATAAAATTTTATTTATGGACATTGAAATTTGAATTTCATATAATTTTTAAGGTTTGTTAATGTCAATCTCCTTTTGGTTTATTTTCAACTGTTTAAAATATAAAATCTGTTCTCAGCTTGTGAGTTACATACACAGGTTATGGCTTAGATTTGATCCTCGAATTGTACTTAGCTGACAATATAGACATATGGTATAAATTATAGAGATACAGGGTTTCCCTGGTGGCTCAGATGGTAAAGAATCTGCTTGCAGTGCAGGAGACCCAGGTTTGCTCCCTCAGTTGGGAAGATCCCCTGGAAAAGGGAATGGCTACCCACTCCAACATTCTTGTCTGGAGAATTCTATGGACAGCGGAGCCTGTTGGGATACAGTCCATAGTGTTGCTAAGAGATGGATACAACTAAAACAGTTACATAATTTAATATACACATGAAATGATAATGTAAAATATGAAATTTTTCACCATTATACAACTTACAAAGTTAGTCTGTGACGGATTCTTGGAGAAAGTGTGACAGCACTTAAAGTAAGTCTCATTAAGAATATAAGACAAGAAATTGGAAGGAAAGAGAGATAGAAACAAGTTCTAAAATGAAGTTTCAAAAGCAGAAATGAATGAGGTGTGTCTTGGTTCCTTGGAACTTACCACTAATTTGGATTTTGACAGTGCTTACTAATGATCTCTCAGTTCTTAGTCTACAGGTTTCTATTTTTTAAGCTTATGCTGAATGATAAAATGCTCACTTTAATCATTTAATATTAACTATAAATACAATGCTCCCAATATCTGACATAAGTATACTCAACATTTCAAAAATATTTAACTTCAATATTCGTGTTAAATATGGGCATTTCATTTCATTTATAGAAATCTTTGGAGAAAGTTCTGTGGTTTTTTTTGCCATAATTTGATCATATCAATCTTTCGGTTTTTACCTCTAAAAGAGAAAAAACATTTAATCAAATATGCAGGTAAACAGTATGAAAGTAGTACTTCTTCTAAGGTAAATTTTTCTGGGGCAAACCACCGCCACTTGTCACTGACTTCAAAGATACTACATTTCAATCATAGATTCAAGATGAGACCACAACTTAGTAGAAAGAAATTGCTCCTTTGAATATCATGCATCCTGCATAAAAGCTGTACATTTAGTTGTCCAAGCCAAATCAGACAATTTTATTGAAAGAAAAACACATAACTGTTTTGTGGCAAGGATAAAATTGTGTAACGAATTAAGAGAATTCTTTTCTTTTCAAAAACTGACTGCAGCACCATGCAAGCAAATCAAATAAAAAATCTCTTCAAGATACCAGTATTTGAATTTGCTTATTACAGACAGTCATGATGAAAGCTTTTAATTCTCAAACAGGTCAGATTTCTTCGTGGAGGATATGGAAAAATTTTTCTCTGAGCAGCAGCACTAATTTCAGTATTATAAAATGGTTTGGTGGTATCATACGTGAACAATGGCCCCAGGCTGATGTATGTTGAAAGCAGAAGGAAAGCAAATTATATTCATATTGTGAATAGCATCACTAAAGAGTAATAATGGATAAAATCTTGCTCTCAAAAAATATTTCATTTACATCAAGGCTGTGCACTAACCATTAAATTGTCATGCCAGTTTCAAAGCCATACGTCTTGATCCAAGTGTCCATCCTCTTCACCTCTATGTAAAATATTCATCACTTAGGGGTAAGTTATACAAAGATGTTCATCTATTGTAAATTTTCCTACTTAAATACTGCTATAGCAGACATTCTGGAAATTTGGCATAAAAATACTGAATCTGATTAACATCTGCTTCATTTACATTTTTAATTTTATTTACATTGAGGTACAAATACTTTGATATCAGAATAATACAGCTAGAGTGTAAAAGGTAAAGAAATTGTCTTAGCAAAAAGAGCAAATAATAATATGTTGAGAAATGAAGAAGGAAAATCTTCCCATAACATTTTGGGAAGATTGGTTGTATTTTGGTATTTTGGTCGTTGGTTGGAAACATTTAAAATTCCATGATGACTTAGTTGTATTGATAGGGTCAGAAAACTCTCTATAATTCCCCCACCCCCAGGTCTCTAGTTCCACTCTTTGATTTTATGAGTTTGGGTTTTTTGTATTCCACACATAAGTGATATAATACAGTGTTTATCTTTCTCTTTCTGACTCAATTCACTTCATAATGTCTGTTTTCAGTCTTTAGTCTCCTAATATATTAGCTACTATATAAAAATGAATATAATTATATATTTTTATAAAAATACACTGTATTTTAATAGTTATACATATCCTATGATAATTAGTTCATACCAAAGTGCTAGATTGTTCACCTATTGTGCCATTTAAGTACATTTTAGGAAGTTTTTTAACCCCCCGACCTTTTCTGATATAACTCTAAATGTGGAGTTTTCATTGAGTACTCTGAAGAGACCTCTCTGATGTGTCTAACTGAGTGCCAAGTAGGCATGAATTGGGTCTAATCCTTTTTTATAGCATTTAGTGCTTTGTTGATGCTCAAAGCATCTTTAGATAAAGATAATAGTGACAGTATTCCCTGGCCTCCTGATAGAGGGCTCCCCCCACATCTGTTTTCCCTCTGCTGGGTGTATTTAAAGACCCAGTCTCACAGTCCAAATTGCTTGATTGTGGCTCTTTGTTTCCACACTTTGGCATTGATATTCCACTGTATTTGTTGGTATTTTGGCATTTCTTTCACTCAGGAGATTTGGGTATTGGTCTGTCTCTATGTTGTCCTTAATGAAAAAAATACCTCACAGCAAACTCATACAAAAGTTCTTAATTTCTATTATTTTTATCAGAAAATTCATAATTTAAAGTAAAGATGCAAATTTTCCTTTTCTCAAAGGAGATTTAAAAGTCACCAAATGAAACCTGGAGGTTTTATTCAGCTCTAGTATCTTGAGATGTTATTCAGTTTCTATGCTCAGCATTATAAATCACAGAGACATTTGTCTTTGCATTCCAATAGATCAGCAGAAAGCTGAAGGGAAGCTTTTGCATTATTGCAAATTCCCAATAGTTTCACCATAATAAACCTTTGTCCACTAAAAATCTTGGTTGCTTTTTTCCACAATTTAACATGGTTGTATTATTTAATTTATGCAGTAGTTCTTGAGCTGTGGCAGTAGCACTAATTATTTTATTTTATTACTTAAGGATGATAATGCAATAGCTGAAAGAATAGAAAGCTCATTTTTATGTTAAAACTAAACTTTTTTCATTTTATATGTTACAAATATGTAAATAGTTTTGGAAAAACAAAAATAATATGTAAGTATATATGTACCACAAATAATAATGGATATTAATAATAACCCCTCCCTCAAAAGTCCTAGTAATAAAAGTCTTTCCCAGGGCTTCCCAGGTGGTGCAATGGTAATAAGTCGGCCTGTCAAAGCAGGAGACATGGATTTGATCCCTGGGTCAGGAAGTTCCCTTGGAGTAGGAAATGGCAAACCACTCCAGTATTCTTGCCTGAAAAATTCCATGAACAGAGGCATCTGATGAGTACGTTTGGCAGGTACAGTCCATGCAGTCGCAGAGAGTCAGACATGACTGAGTTAAGTAAGCACACATGTGTCAATTCAGTCTTCTAATCATATTAGAGCAAAAGCTATCTTCATGAATTTATCCTATAGATCTATGTATAACAAGGCCTGTATATGGATTAATAAAAATGAGACCTTGTCTTATCCTGTGTATATGTTTGAATAGTATATTTCATAGTGCCTAAAGCTCTGTTAGTTACTGATATTTGCTTCGTTCCCAGGATTCACAAACACAGATATTTTCACTAGTCTCCTGACATCTTTTTAGATAATAGGAAAGATAAACAGAGGATACATTTAATGAAATGAAACTATTATTTCTGGCAAGTGCTTAAGCTCCAAATTCCATTGTAATGCTCTTGTGGCATAAAATGGAGAAAGTGGAAAACTAAGTTAGATTAATTGTAATGAGCATAACTGATATTTATTGAGTGTTATGTTGCAGACACAGGGCTTGGGCATTTTACATTTCGCTTAACCTTTATAGCAACTACAGGGTGTGCCACCGTTTTACAGACAAAGGAACCAGGCATAGAGAGACTTGCTGGCTTGAGTCTGGTCATTTTGTTAACAGGAAATAAATGCAGGATGCTGATTCAGGGAGTCAGACTCAATGGTCCATGCAGAGAATGCATACAAATGGTTTAAGTGATTTCCAATCCTTAAAAAACCATAGTTTCCTTTGATATTTTTCTGCAACAAAGCCATACCGGTATTGGAATCCTCTGTGTCTTACTCCTCTGATGGCAAGAGAAGTCCCCGGTAACTCAGTCAGGGTAGCAGCCAGGCAAAAGACATTTACCTAATAAAGGCTAGTTCTTTCACTTTCTGCTATTACTGTTTCACCAAGTCTTGGTAACCAAGTAGTACTTTTTTTGCATAGGACACATTTTTTTCTTTGTTCTTTCTATGTGAAGAGAGAGGTAGAAAAGGAAAATGCTAGATAATGGGCTGGAACAGAAAAAGATGATATATGTCTTAAGCTGTTTCAAATGACCAATAACTATTATAAACATGATGCATTGATTGATTGAGTCAGTATATATTTATTGAATTTCAACTAAGAATTGAAGTTTGTAGTTATGGTGCATAAGTAAGAAATATATAAATAAAATAATTTAGCAAAAATATAAGCAGTGTACCCACACAGTGACACCGAGCACATCAGTTTTATCAGATATTCCTTTTCTGAGAAACTGTAAAAAATAATCTAAGTAAACAAATTTAAATTCTGCTGCCCTACAGCATCGGAATCATTTGTTAAGTTCTTTCTCTTATTATTCTTATTATCTTCATATTATTATTTAAACTGTGTATTTGATCATGGGGAGTAGATAATCCATTTATTCTAATTTTCAATAAAACATCTTACTGAATCTTTCTCACATCAATTCAGAAACTGTTTCCATTGATCTAATGTTAAAATCTAAACCAGGGCAATCTGGTATATATATATATTTGGTTATAGAGCTTTTTGGCTCTCTCCACAGGCATATTGCACTGCAGTGTTCCTGAAATATTCCATTTGAATAACTAAGATATGAAAGTAAGTGGGGTCTGGGAAGAATCCAGTTCAACATAGGTTACCAGAGTTTTCTTATGAGAGCTACCCACCATTAAATCTGATTACAAAGGAGAAAATTAGAAGTGTCATGGGAACATCATTGAATAAATATGGATGAGACAATTTTTACTCTAATGATCATCATAATCTAATTTGGGCAAGAAGAAGCCATAAATAAAAAAGAAATACTTTTGTTTTCATTTTGGGAAGAATCAAGTTTACACTATATTGATTTCATTTAATCTCTGCCCTCATGCTATCCTGCTTCTTATGCCACAAAGCTGCCTGAGTAATAGGGCTGATGAAGAATTTTCTGATATGTGATATTATTTTGCCTGCAAAAATTAAGTCACAAGCCTCAATTCAAGGAATACCTGTTATAGTACCTGTATCTGCTAGATCTATAATCTCACCCAAAATAAATTTGTGAAGGCTTACCTAGGTTTAGAGCTGAAAAGATTTGAGATATAGTTGGAAGTAACAGATAAAACGTGGTAGTCTCATGAAACCACCTTGCCTGGAATGCCCAGCTGTCTTCCACACTTGAAGAAAATCAAGTCCTTATTTATATGATACAGTCTTAGGAAAATTATAGTTTCTTTCATAATTTTTATTTGTGAAACATAATAAAATATCTTATAACATTTAATGAAGATGAAGACCCCTAAATTTAATTTGATGTCTGAAAGAGGGAAAGATTCATAGCAGTTGAGCACTCAGAAACTCAGCAGGAAACATGAAAATTGTTTAAGGGGTTAAATGAAACTACACAGGCAAAATTTCTTATGGAAAGATTAGATGATTTGCCATAAGGTCAACGTCTATAGCAGGGGATCAGTGACTACTCTAGAGAAGGGAAAGTGGACACGTGAGAGAATGAGGGTGAATACTGCATGACTGAACTCATAGCAGAGGAATTCAGGGAAACAGTTTCAGTGGCCTTAATGCAACATTTTGTAAGTGAAACATAATCCAAAAAAATTCTTCCAACATAATATCATCTGAATTATAGAATACACCCATCACTGGAAACATATTTCATGTTCATGGACTGGAAGAATTAATATTGTTAAAATTCTCACACTCCCCAAAGCCATCTTGGAATTATAAGAATTCAACACAATACCTATCATAGTTCCAATTACTATTTTAAAAATGAATATAAAACCAATCTTAAAATTTGTATAGAACCACAAAATATCCTGTAAAGCCACAGTAATCTTGAGAAAGAAAAACAAACCTGGAAGTGTCACATTTTCCAATTTCAAATTATGCATAAAAATAAATATACACAGACTAATGGAACAGAATCGAGAGCCCAGAAATAAACCCCACACATATGACCAACTAATATTCTGCAGGGGAGCCAAGAATACTCAATGGGTAAATGACATTCTCTTCAATACAATAAATGCTGTTGGAAAAACTGGATAACAACATGGAAAAGAATAAATTTGTGTCCTTACCTGATACCACTCAAAAATTAACTCAAATTGAATTAAAAACTTAAACCTGAAACCATAAGACTTCTAGAAGAAAACATAAAGAAAAAGCTCTTGGCCATACTCTTTCAGATACAACGTTAAAAATACAAACAATAAAAGTAAAAATTAGCAAATGGGATTACTTCAAACTGAAAAACTTCTGCATAGAAAAAGAATCAACTAAATGAAAGGAAAAGTAGAGGATGGGAGAAAATGCAAATAAATTATCTGATAAAGACTTAATATACAAAATTTATAAGGAACCTATACAATTCATTAGAGAAAGAAATCCGATTTTAAAATGGATAAAAGATCTGATTAAACATTTTTTAAGAAGACATACAAATAGCCAAAGGGTACATGAATAACTACTCAACATCACTAATCACCAAGAAAATGCAAATCAAAACCACAAGGAGATATCAACTCACATTGTAGAATGGTCATTACCAAAAGAATATGAGATAACAAATTCTGGCAAATATACATGAAACAGGGCATCTTTGTTCATTGTTAGTAGGAATGTAAATTGGTTTACTCGTTGTGGAAAACAGTATAGAATTTTCTCAAAAAAAGTTGAAACAGAACTACCATGTGATCTAGCAATCCACTTTTGGGTATATATCCAAATAAATCAAATCACTATTTTGAAGAGCTGTCTGCCTGGTCCTTGTTCACTATGTTGTCATTATTATTGACAATAGCCAATACATGAAAACAACCTAAGTGTCATAGCTGGTTGAATGAATGGATAAACAAACTCTGTCTGTGTCATACACACACACACAAACACACAGGAATATTATTCAGCCATTTAAAAAGGGAATCCTGCTATTTGCAACAATATAGATGGATTTTGCAGAGAAGGCAATGGTACCCCACTCTAGTACTCTTGCCTGGGAAATCCCATGGACGGAGGAGCCTGGTAGGCTGCAGTCCATGGGGTCGCTAAGAGTCAGACACAACTGAGCGACTTTGCTTTCACTTTTCACTTTCATGTATTGGAGAAGGAAATGGCAACCTACTCCACTGTTCTTCCCTGGAGAATCCCAGGGACAGGGGAGCCTGGTGGGCTGCTGTCTATGGGGATGCACAAAGTCGGACACGACTGAAGCGACTTAGCAGCAGCAGCAGATGGATTTTGAGGACATTATGTTAAGTGAAATAAATCACAGAGGAGACAGATTCCATGTGATCTCACTTATATGTTTAAGCTAAACCATCAAACAACCAAAAAGTAAGCTCACAGAAAATGAGAGTAGATTACTGGTTGGCAGGAGTGGAGAATGAATGAATGCAGTCAGTGCAGACAATTCTAGCTATAAGATGAACAATTTCTGGGCATGTAATGAACAACATGGTCACCATAGTTGTTATACTTCAAAGTTTCTAAGAGAGAAGGAAGATCTTAAAAGTTCTCACAATAAAAATAAAGACAACTGTGAGTTGATGAATCTGTTATTAACTAACTGCTTTACTTGTAGTAATCATTTCCCAGTATCAAATCATGATGTGTTAAGTTTACACAATATATGTCAGTAACATCTGAAAGAACTGGAAAGAAAAAAAGCATTTCGTGTTATCAAAAATGCATATACTATTTCCATTCAATTATTTACATAAAGATTCATGTTGTGACACTAATTTTCTATATGAGAAAAATATTGATAATAAATAAATGGTGAATGGTGGTCTGGTGTAAATGATTCAAAGCTGTGAGAAAAACTCAAAAGCCAATAATTTCTCTGTAAACTAATGCCTTGTTCTGTAATAAAATTAAATTTGTTCCTGTCAAGTCGTGATTTTTACTTCATTTAGGTGGATCTTGTTTTTGCCATTATTCCTACAATAAACCTGAACTCTATCTATGGTTCATATTGCAAGAACAAGAACTTTCTGAATTGTCAAAAACAAAGCAAAAAAGAACCACAAAAAATGCCTTCACTAAATGCCTCCTCTCTTTCTAGTTATGATTTGATGTCTCATCATTGTGTGATCTCTGAAATTTCTGTTCAGCTGACAGGCCCCAGTACAGCATTCTCTGCTGTATTTTTTGGATTCTTGCTTTGCTTGTTCCAAGCTTAGGAAACGGCCAATATGAGGAAATCTGTGCAACATAAAAATCCAAATTTTCCTAGAACTTGAATAAAAATTTTTTAGCTATTTTTCTGGAGGGGTAAATTTAAGCTTATAGTCAGTGTTATTTACATGTCATATTAAATTCCATTTGTAAAAGATATTAAAAAAGAAATATCATAATATTTGCAATAACAGAAAATTACTTGAATTTCAGGAAATAAAATAGAATGTTTTTGAGAGTATATTAGATGTAAAAAGATGTATAAAGTTGATGAAGAAAAATGGAGTATATATTAATGATGTTCTAAATGAAAAATACAAAGTTATATGTTTAATAGTGGAAGAAACACAGTCTTTGATTTTGACTTCAGAATAAATGTATTTAACTTTATATAACTGTGATCCAAAAAATTATCTTTCTGTATAATAATGACTAACACTTAGCTAAGATTTTTTTATCTCATGGCAATATGTATAATAAAAACTGGGTCATTGTTGTTGAAGAATTCTTGAAATTGCTTTGTGACAAGGCAAGGGAAAATATTGAATAAAATGAAACATCAGATAGGAAGCTTAGATTTGTATCTCAGTCTCGGAAAGGCATATATCAATACCTTCTCTAAAATATACAAGTTGAAATTTTTCTGTACCAGTTCTTTGATGTTGTTGTTGATCCTATAAGAATGGAAATGCTAAGAAAAGTGAAAAAAGAATAAGAGGTATAAATGTTTTTTGAGGCATAAAGTATATTGAGATTTTTCTTTTTAATTTTTGAATGCTTTTCTTTGCTGCAAGACAGTGTTCTACTAAAACCTCTGCAAAGTAACTATTAAAGAGCATTGCATAAAAAAATATTATAAAATGTATTTGTTTCGATTCATTTTGTGCCATTATCCACTTTTTTTCTATTCTGTCTAGGTTTTTTTTTTTTTTAATCTTATTCTGTTAGGTAGGGAAGAATCTTTACTTTCCAAAGTGAATTAACTTCAAGGAATTTGCACATGGGTGTGTCCAAAACTATGGTAAGTGATATAAAGTATATGGTAAGTGATATAAAGCTAAAATATTTTAATTTCACTATCATATAGTTTAGTATAATTTGTGGTGCTCCAAAGCATTGCCTAAATAAGGCAATAAGTCTTTATGACTTATTGCAGTTGAATGCTTCTAAGTAAGTGAAAATGAAGAATCATTATATGCACTGGTGGAAGCATGCTTTTAAACTGGAGTTTTGCTTAATTCCTGTCACCTTACTCATGACAGCTATAACAAATAAAGAAACTGAGGATGAATTCATAGGGATAATTAAGCAGTGTTGATTTTAGGACAGTTGTCTTTTCAATGAAACACTGATTGCATTGCTCATAACAAAACTATCTCTGCATGACAGAACTAATTAGTGACCATCTGAACTTACTTAGCCAAACGAAAAAGCAATTAAAAATATCGTCATCACTGGATCTACCATTGAACAGCTGGTTATATTGATAAGCAATCCAGCAAGTTAAAGCTACTTTAGAACACAATGGAACATAATCTGCTTTCTCAGTAGTAATTAGAGAGCAATAAGAAAATATGCAATTACTGTTGAGGAACTGTAATTGTGATGCAAACAACTTTAAAAATATACTTTCCTCCTGAATTGACATAAGAATAATAGGTGAAAAATTTTATATTCTTTGAAATATTTTATATTCCTATGGGATTTACAAATCATATTATAGGATTTATCAACAATTAGCCATCTTTCTAAAACAGGATAAATATTTATAACATTGTGGTTTGCTTTAACAGAGCTTATTCATTCAGTCAACAAATACATACTGAGCATTTACTATGTGCCAGGGTTATAGTAAGCAGTAGAAATAATAATCAAAACTACAAAGAAAACCTTTGCTCTTATGGAGTTTTCTCTGTTAGCGTGCTGTTGTTCAGTTGCTCAGTAATGTCTGACTCTATGCGACTCCATGGACTGAAGCATGCCAGACTTCCCTGTTAGGATTGACCAGAGATTAGGATAAATCAGGATTTGTTAGGATAAGAGCAGGGATTAGCAAAAATTTCTATAGAAATATTTTATTTCTGTAGAAATATTTTAGACTTTGTAGGTGGTGTGGCCTCTGTCACAATTATTCATCTCTCCAATTGGAATACAAAAGGAACCAGAGAGGATGCATATATGAATATAAGTCCTGTTCCAATAAAATCTTGTTTGCAAAAACAGTTGGAGGGCCAGACTGGGTCTGTGCACCATAGTTTTCACATCCCTAGCATAGACAGGCAATAAACTAGACAAGTAAGTACTAATCAGCTGTAGGATTGAACAGAGCTAGTATGGAAAAAATAATAAAGCAGAAGGAGGAAATAGGGAGTTGGGACTAAGAGAGTTTAGGTTAAATTCAGGGTCAGGATTTATGAAATCCTCTCAGGAAAGTGGAAATAGAGTAAAGAACTGAAAAAAAGAGAGGAAGTAATTATGTGTAATCTGGGTGGAAGGAAGAGCCTAGCAAATCCCTGAGGTTAGAGCATTGAGGATCTGATAGAAACAGTAAAAAGATGAGTGAGTCAGTGAGATGTGTAGGGCTGGATTTGGTCTGAGAGATTGGAAGCCACATCACATGTAGCCATGTCCTCCATTGTTCACTCGTGAAGTCATGTCCATCTATTTGCGACGCCATGAACAGCAGCACACCAGCTTCTCCGTCCTTCACCATCTCCTGGAGTTTGCTCAGACTCATGTCCTTTGTGTCAATGATGCCATCCAACCATCTCATCCTCTGTTGCCTCCTCCTCCTCCTGCCCTCAGTCTTTCATAGCATCAGGGTCTTTTCCAATGGGTAGCTTCTTTGCATCAGGTGGCCAAAGTACTGGCACTCCACAGAGAAGATATAGCTGTGAGTCTCATGGAAAGCATTGTGGAGCAAGACAGTGATAATATGATCTATTTTAGATTTTAATGGGCTCAGTCCAGCTATCATGTCAAGAAATGATTTGGGATTGGCTTTTACAGAGGCAGTATGGTCAATAAAATCTCTTTAAACTTATTAAAGAAATTGTCTTGTAATTAATCAGTTCTTTTGGGTAAAGTATTCTCATTCATCATCCAGTGAGGTGAATTTAACAAATTGTACACAGGGCTTCCCTGGTGGCTCAGATGATAAAGAGTCTGCCTGCAACGAGGGAGACGCAGGTTCGATCCCTGAGTCAAGAAGATCCCTTGGAGAAGGGAATGATTTCCCACTCCAGTATTCTTGCCTGAAGAATTCCAAGGGCAGAGGATACTGGCCAGCCCCAGTCCATGGGGTCACAATGAGTCAGACATGAATGAGAGACTAACACTTTCACTTTATACAGTACTTCTGTGTGTAAGGGGTTCCCTTGTGGCTTAGCTGGCAAAGTATCCGCCTGCAATGAGGGAGACCTGGGTTCAATACCTGGGTTGGGAAGATCCCCTGGGGAAGGGAAAGGCTACCCACTCCAGTATTCTGGCCTGGAGAATTCCATGGACTGTAGTCCACGGGGTCACAAAGAGTTGGACAGGACTGAGCAACTTTCACTTTCACTTTTCACTTTCTGTATGTAAGGAACTCTGCCAATTCCTGTTGTTACAGTCAAACGGGACACAATTTTTTTTCTCTGTGTCTGTTTTTGGCAAGTAAGTATTTGATCCTCTGCTTTTCTAAGTAAAAGTAGGTTCTTTTTATCTGGGTTTGTAAAAACAAATATAATAATCGTGATGACTTGTCACTTTAACATTAGATTTGCTTTTCTTCAATAAAGAGATACTAAAACAGCAGAAATGCATTAGCAAGATATGGTTCATCCTCCTGTGACTTCATCATTATCTCTTCGCCAAGAACTGTACATCTATTGACAGTATGGTTTGTGTCAATCACAGAGGAGTAAATAAAGGAGTCCAGAAGTTGGTATTCTGATGGTAAGGTGACAAAGATTAAGTTGCCCAGTTCTTGACAACATCAGCTATTTCTTCATTTGGGCAGGTTTTATGGTTTCAGCTGAACTTCAAGGTCTTCACTCAAAAAGGATCAGCCTTTGTGGGCAGTATAAGTATGAGATAAAATCTCTTTCAGTTGCTAGCAAGCCTAGATAGGTTAGTGAGATCAGCTTTTGGCTGAACTTCAGACAGATAGTCTACATCACTGTTTGGCATCATAAGCTGCTAAAAGGACCATAGCTATATGTTGCCAAGGAACAGAGCATTTAGGGTAGAAACACATGCCTACACTTGAATCTGGTCTCCAAGATATTTTCCCAGTATCTCTTTGGACTAAAAGCTAGGGCCATTTCCCTTCCAAATTGAGGGCGATTGCATCATACAGGGAAATTAGATAAAAATGCTAAGGTTTTGTGGGAATATGAAATCAGTCCTTGTGAATTGTTTCTGTCTCCACTCACTCATTGTCTTAACAGTATTTCTCTTTTACTGTATATGCTAAGATATTAATTTGGTATTTAGTTTTTCCTGTCATATTTGATTTTTATTATAAATGCTATTATCGTCATTGCTTTCTTATTGAATGTATATTTTAAACTATAAAAATATATTGTCTTATTCCTTGTTAGTCTCTCGGTCATATCTGACTCTTTGAGATCCCATGGACTGTAGCCTGCCAGGCTCTTCTGTCCATGGAATCCTCCAGTGGATAGCCATTCCCTTCTCCAGGGGATCTGCCCGACCAGGGATTAAACACAGACCTCCTACATTGCAGGCAGATTCTTTGTTTGAGCCACCAGGGAAACCTGCCCTATCACTTAGAGCATAAAAAATTATATGGTAGAACAATGAATACTATACTTTTAAATATATAGTGAACACATAAGGCTTGAAATAGAATTTATTGCGTAAATTATAAGTAGCAGATAATAGAACTTGATATTCAACCCTAATGTAATTAAAACTTTTGAAGGATTTTTAGTTTAGCTATATATTCATTTACATTTGACTATGGGTTTTTTAACCTACCAGTTCCTGAATGTCTTATGTATTTTAATCATTCTTTATAAGACTCTTGAATGTTATACATCATTACCTCAACATTTTAGAGTGTTAAATTTAAATCTTAGGAATGAGAAAAATTTAAGTGTCAAAATGTCAGACAGCCAGATGTATTATTTAGTAGACTGTTCTTGATTCTGTAATGTAACTTTCCTTTTCCTGAAATACTTTGGTGAATGCAGTCGTTTAGACTTTTTTGTTTATTTCTATTTAAATATTTTTTTAAGATTTTCAGATATATAAATATGCATATGTGTGTGTATATACACACACACACACTTGTACACATACACACATACACATATAGCTCTTTCTTGATGGCTCAGATGGTAAAGCATCTGCTTGCAGTGCAGGGGACCCGAGTTCGATCTCTGCATTGGGAAGATCCTCTGGAGAAGAGAATGGCAACTCACTCCAGTATTCTTGCCTGGAAAATCCCATGGACAGAGAAGCCTGGAGGACGATGGTCCTTGGGGTGGCAAAGAGTTGGACACGACTGGAGCAACTTAGCACACATGCACATATACATAAGTGTCATTATAGTAGTTTCTTTCTTTCATGAGTTGGCATTTCTATTACAATTTCTCCTTAATAAATGCTCATGTGTGTGTGTGGGGGGCGGGGTATCTGGGGTTATACACCCACACATAGTCACTATGTCCTCAGTGAACGTGGCAAATTTTTATTTCGCTTGCACTGTCCCAAGCTTTGCCTACTCACTCTTCCTTCTCTTTTCCTATGTTGCCTTGTCTTCTTGTCTTTCTACCTAAGATGTGCTCATATGTGTATGCATTCATGCATGTCTGCATCCATGAGATACTCTAAGAATTCAAGACAGGCATGTGGGAATTAAGGCAAATCAGCCATCCATAAGACAATAATAGAACAAGTAGTGAGTTGCCTAAGATTTTACATCAAATTTGTGAAGAAAAACGTTTTAGATTTCTGGTCCACTTTCCTTGAAAATCACCACTTCCACTACACAACAACAATAAAAAAAAAAGGCCGAACAAACTTAACAAATAATTTTAGATCTTTCAAGGAATTGAGGTCATAGGGCAAACTTCTAGCACCCCGAATTGGAAAGACAAATACACCAGTCTTTATTTAAATACACCCATCTTTATTTAAATACACCTATCTTTATTTGTTAAATTCACCTATATGAGAGAATCAGAATTTAACCAAGTAGAATCCCATGAGCAGAAACCTTGGTGGGAACCTGCATCAGAGTAGGAACACCTAAGCATTTTTTAACTAACCTAAACTTGTTATTGACAAGTTGCTGGGAATACAGTATGAGCAAGTTGATGAGTTCAAAACTCTAGAGTGGCCCAGTCCTCACAGACTGCAGCGTTTTGTGAGTTTTACCTCCTGGAGCTCAACTAGATTCTGACAGTGAGAATGGGAGAGAACTCTCCTGTGCTTCTGGCAAAAGCAGGGGTGCGTGTGGCATAGTGGATGTCTAGAAAAACTCCAGAGCATTATATTATTTCTAATAAACCCTGCCTTCATGATGAACTGTTTCACCAATGGTTAAACAATAGAGGTTTTTACCAGAGACTAAATGACGTAAGTGAAAAGAAATATCCAGTTCTGGTCCCCCTCTAAACTTTTTTGTCTCACATAAGTTGGAGAAACGAAACAAAGCAAAACCTGAAGAGCAGTTGTGATCTTTACAGTTCCAGGGCACAGGCTAACTCACATAGTGAGACCTAACTATCAGAGAAGGCAATGGCAACCCAGTGCTCTTGCCTGGAAAATCCCATGGATGGAGGAGCCTGGTGGGCTGCAGTCCGTGGGGTCGCTAGGAGTCAGACATGACTGAGCGACTTCACTTTCACTTTTCACTTTCATGCATTGCAGAAGGAAATGGCAACCCACTCCAGTGTTCTTGCCTGGAGAATCCCAGGGACGGGGGAGCCTGGTGGGCTGCCGTCTGTGGGGTCGCACAGAGTCGGACACGACTGACGTGACTCAGCAGCAACTATAGGACTGGGCTTCCCAGGTGGCGTAGTGGGGAAAGAATCTGCCTGCCAATGCAGGAGATGCACTAGATGCATAAAGAGAGCATACATTTCCTTTCAACAGCATTCTTTTTTGCTTCAAATACTTCATACTGACTTGCAATCATGTATAAGCAAATTGTTAATGGCCCCCTACTCTCATGGGGTCGCTAAGAGTTGGACACGACTGAGCGACTTCACTTTCACTTTTCACTTTCATGCATTGGAGAAGGAAATGGCAACCCACTTCAGTGTTCTTGCCTGGAGAATCCCAGGGACGGGGGAGCCTGGTGGGCTGCCCTCTATGAGGTTGCACAGAGTCAGACACGACTGAAGCGACTTAGCAGCAGCAGCAGACTTTGGGTGGTCTCCTGTACTGACTTAGGTATCTAGTGCATGTGAATGTCCTCCATATTGCTAATATTTTTCATACTTTCCTCTTCTTCAACAGTGAAATATTTGAATTGAAAAGTAACTGCTAGTAGATAGACCACTCTGAACAAGTTTTTTTTTTTTTTTTTAATAAAAATCACATTGAATAATAATTAGCTTTGATATCTGAATGTAAACTATAGATCATTGATGTAGTTCCAACCATAATCCTTCAAGCAGGTGATTTATTACCAGTTTCCTACTGTGGGTTTTCTATCCTGTTCCACTGATCTATATTTCTGTTTTTGTGCCAGTACCATACTGTTTTGATGGCTGTAGCTTTTGCACCCATGGTCAGTTAGTCTGTGATAAAGGAAGTGGGGCTACCCAATGTTGGAAAAATAGTCTCTTCAACAAATGAGGCTCAGAAAATAGAACAGCTACATGTAGAAAATGAAGTTAGATTATTCTTTAACACCACACACAAAAATATGCTCAAAGTCATTAAAAACCTAAATATAAGACCAGACGCTGGAGAAAAACATAAGCAGAACAGTCTGGCATAAATCACAGCAGTATTTTTTCGATTTGTCTCCCATAACAATGGGAATAAAAACAAAAATAAACAAATGGGACCTACTTAAACCCAAAAGCTTTTGCACAAAAACCTTTTTGTAAACAAAATGAAAAGACAACAGGTTGGGAGGAAATATTTGCAAATGATATGATGAACAAGAGATTCGTCTCCAAAATTTAGAAATAGTTACAATGCTTTACAGCATCAAAGTTAACAACCAAATCAACAAATAGTCAGAAGACCTAAATGGACGTTTCTCCAAAGAAGACATACAGATGGCCAAGAGGCACATGAAAAGATGCTCAAAATTGCTAATTATTAGAGAAATGCAAATAAAAACTACAATGAGATGTCACATCATACCAGCCAGAATGACTGTCATCAAAATATCCACTAAAAGTAAGTGCTGGAGAGGGTGTGGAGAGAAAGGTATTCTTACACTGTTGGTGGGATATAAATTGGTATAGGCACTATGGAGAACAGTATGGGGGTTCCTTAAATAAAACTAAAAATAGAGCCACCATATGACCCTGGAATCCTACTCCTGGACATATATCCAGAGAAAAATATGATCTGAAAGGATGCATGCACCCCAATGTTCATTGAAGCACTGTTTATAGTAGCCAAGATATGGAAGCGACCTAAATGTCCGTTGACAGGAATAGATAGAGAAGATGTGGTACATATATGCAATGGAATATTACTCAGCCTTTAAAAAGAATGAAATAATGCCATTTGCAGCAATGTGGATGCACTTAGAGACTGTCATACCAAGTAAGTCAGACAGAGGAGAAGTATAGTATGACATCCCTTATATGTGCAATTTAACAGTAAATGATACAAATGAACTTACAAAACAGAAAGAGACTCACAGACTTAGAGAATGAACTTATGATTGAGGTTGGGGGCATGGGATAGTTAGGGAGTTTGGATGGACATGTGTACACTGCTATATTTAAAATGAATAGCCAGCAATGACCTACTATATAGACATGGAACTCTGCTCAATGCTATGTGGCAGGCTGGATGGGAGGGGTGTTTGGGAGAGAATGGATACATGTATGATTGAGTCCCTTTGCATTTTACCTAAAACTATCACATTGTTGATCATCTATACTCCAATACAAACTAAAAACTTAAAAGAAATAAAAAATAAAATTATCTTGATATTGAAAAAGGTAAGCATACTTGCTTACTTTGATATCTCCCCTTTCTGATCTCCATAGCAATTACAGTTTGCTGAACACTTGGGCATTTGGTTAATTTCTACTTTGTACTTTTTATTGTCATCAGTCATATTTTTTAAATTTTAAAATAATTTCATGTCCCCAAGCAGGTTGTTACTATTAAAATGAAAATTCTAGTTATCTCCCATGACATGTAAGGATGTTGATGGAGCCCCTTGATATTACAGGAAAACTATGAACTTTAGGTCCTGTTTTACTGAACTGCAACTACCAGCTTCTCTGTGTTTTAACTCTTTCCATAAGAAAATTACTTAACTGTTCTCTGCCTCAGTATTCATATCTGTCAAATGACAGCATGCAGTAGAATTAAAATAACTATAAAATGAACTTGTCTATTCCATTTACTTTGTCATTCCAATTACTAATCTGTCTGACTTCACTTTAGTCACAATATTCTGACTCCTAATACCTGCTTTAGGATGTCAGATATTTTCAACTTGGAATTATTTAATTTGATATAAATAAAATTCTAATTTAGTATTAACTAAAATAATTATTTTCCTTTAGCATAAATCTAGTATTTATTATTTTAATAAGTACTGTATTTGATTTAAATTGGTGTGTTGATTTTTAATATCAGCAGTGCACTTATATGCAAAAGTGTGGTTTATATTGTAGAACTTTGGTTTGTTTTCTTAGAGCAATGCAATGAAGAAGTAATTTTATGGTTATATTGTTTAAAATTTTAACCTAGAGCAAAAAATTTTATAACCTTTTGAAGAAGCTCTCATTGATTATTTTTATGACTAGGAGATCTTGACTTTTCAAAACATCCCACCCCACTGTTCATGATTTTAATTGTTAAAATGTTCTTTCTCATTTTGAACTAAAGGAAGACTTTTTCTCCCTTTCTCCTCAAATACTGGCATATTATCCTTCTTTACTAAGCCACATAAAGTAAAGCAATGTTCAATTTCAAATGACAGACTTTTTTGAAATTGTAAGAGAAATATAGCAACCATCTGTGATGAAGATGTTCAGCTAGGTAAGAGTACATCTAATTCTGCTGTCATGGGGCAATATTTCTTCAATTTAAATCCAAGATAACTTGAAAGTCTGTGAAATGAATTACCAAAAGTAAACATTTGACAAATACATTATGAAAAAAATGTTTTCCTTCAACACAGATATGTGTCTGCAGCATCACCATATTCTTCTAGCTAATAGCACTATCACAAATTAAAATGAGGGTAGTTTGGGCTGACTTATTCTATGAATTGGATCTTAATAATTTCCCATTCATTGTTATTTATTATATTTCAAAGACCTTTGACAAATGTTCTAAGAATACATTGCAAATTTGTTGCAGGGTAGTAGGTGGGAAATTCCATTGAAACAAGCTGTTTACTTATTGTAAGCTATCATTCACCTTCTTAAATATTCTTTTCTTTTAAAAAATATTTTTTTGAATATCCTTTTTTTTTTTTTAAGAAATGTCTTATCTGGGTTTTTAGTAAGATGTTACAGAAAAACCCGAACTAACTTTTTGACCAGCCCAATATTTTTGGTTACAGCTCAAAGACTGCTGTTTGTTAAATAAGAGTGGAATCATTTTGCTGTGGCATTGGAGGGAAGATGGAAATATTTAATATGATTTGAATAAAATTCTAATTTAGCTAACTCCTTTCACTAGGAAAAAAATTAACAGGAGTTTTGGGGACAGAAATTTAGGTGGCTCTAAAAGAGTTTTAAAAATGGAAACTCCTATTTGCCAAATCAAGGGACTAAAGGATGAAAAACTATTCACAGGCAAAAAGTACATGAAAATTAAAATATGAAAATTTTCAAAAATTTATGCAGCAACAATAATGAGTTTCAATATCTTCTTTTACTCTTGTGCAGATTTATGCTTTTGGGTATTTATAATTTATGTTATTTTTATTCTTTATAGTTTAACACTGGATTTTAGGGTCTAGAGTGAGAAGGATATTGACTCATACTGAATATATTTAACAAGGTCAACTAAAATGGGTATTTTTTTTAAATGTCTTTATTTTGTATTTGTTTTTGTTTTGAAGTAGGGGTTTAATTAGTATGTACTAGTTAATTACTAAAACTTTTGCTTATTGTGTTTACTATATATTTTCACTCCTGATGTATATTTAAAAATTTAATTTTCATTATATATCTGTTTACAAGCTCCGCTTCAAATAGAACACACCTACTGGTTCATCAGTAGTATCAGGTAGAATTAAAATAATTATAAAATAAATCTCTTTCTCTTTATTCTATCTCTCATTTACCAACATACCTGTCTGACTTCATTTTAAGTGATATTATTTAGACTCCTAATATTCTAATAAAACACAAATTTCGCATTGCTGGTATTCAATACAAGATTATTACATTGAAGTATTTAATGTAGTATATACAATAGCTATTGAAATTATTGATTGATTATTTTGCAATGCTATTTATGAAAATTAGGCAACTTTATTTAACAGTATTTATTGAACACTATTTTTAGGACCAAAGTAGGCACTGTTTATGGTTTTTAACTCAGCAAGATTAATTTGTGTCTTCAGTCCTCAAAGATCTTACTATGTCCAGGAAGTTTTGTTGGTCAAAGGTTTCTTGTCAGTTTCCTTCACTGACAGTCAATAGTGGTACATAAATAAGAGCACTCACCAACTCTTTGAAAGAGGTCTCCTTTCTTTCTTTGTCCAAGCCCATTAACCTCTAATCCTGTATACAGTGCCCATGTATACAGTGTATCTTTAATGCCATTCTCTTGTGGAAGGCCTCCTATCCTCTGGCAACTAGATTAATATCTCTTGTAACACGGTTTCATAGCATTTCCTACTTATTGTGATCTCCAGAACTAGTTCTTTGTGTTTGTTTAATGTTTGTCTTGCCTAGTAGAGTGTATATTATCAGTTTATCATTTACCTCCACATCCTCAGTGCCAAGTGAATGCCTGACTCAGTGATACTGGGTTGGCCGAAAATTTCTTTGGGTTTTTCCATAGCATCTTACCATTGATTAAATAAATGAAGAATTGGTAAAGGCACACAGCTAATACTGTTTTAGTGAACTCTTCATTTTGAAAAAAATTGAAACTTAAAATTATATTGTATCCTTTTGTACAGTTAACCTATTATTAGCATTTGCCACATTTGCTTTTCTCTCTCCCTCCCTCCTCCTTTTCATATATAATTATAGCATGTATCTCCAATAAACAGGATACCCTTCAACCAAACAATATGGTGATTTCTCTGAGAAACTTAATCCTGATAAAATAGTATTATTTTTCTTCAATCAGTATTCAGATTTATCCCAATAGTTCCTATAATCCTTGATCCAGTCAAGATCATAAATGATTTTTCAAGATGTATTTAGTATATAATTATTATTACTTAATATAATAATTTTACTTGATTTTTGAAACTCAACATAGCTTACTTTTATTTTCAAAAGCATGGCTTGCTTAAAACTTTTGAACTATTTCTGGTTTTCTGTATATAAATCACCAAATGAACGGGTGACCTGAGGGCAGAATTTCCATATGTCTTTGTTTATCCTACATGAGTAGGAGTATTTCAAATTTAGGCTGTTAAAAAGCCATTACTAATGGTATAGCATGTCAATAGTAAAATATGATTTCAGCAAACAGGACTCTCTATGCTGAGCATTTACATAGTTCTGAAGACAGATTAGAATATTTTTCAATCTTTTTCTCCTTGAATTACCTTCTTCATGAATCTAAGTTTACTTACACAGCCTTAAAGAAAATGAAGAAAAAAAAAATCTGTCAGAAAAACATATTAAAAAGTGTTACATTTTTATGTTTTATTTTCAATACCATGGAGCTTTCTGAGAGATATCAATGTAGAGAAGAGATATGACAGAGACTGTCCAAAGAACTTACCCTTTTTTTATGCTCAGCGCCATCTTTTTAAAAGCTACAAGAATAAACATTGTTGCATTGAAGAAGTGTCTGTCTGAAGTGTGAATAGATGTTTCAATCTGGGACCATTTCACATTCACTGTGAACAGTTGGATATTATTGAACAGGCTTTGCCCTTTACTAGTAAATCCTGCAGCTAATCTTATTAAGAACCAGTGGAAACGGAAGTTATATAGAAGTCAGAAGTCAGCTCCACAGTGGAAGGTTCAAAGAGGTTTCCTTTTTGTTAAATGCTTTTTCTGTGTTTGTTTATGGAATATATCTGATTGAATTACTTTAATTTCAAACATTTTCAAATGTAATGAGATGTAGCCCTACCCCCATGAACACATCCAAAGAAGTTTTGTTAAACACAGGCTAGTTTACCTTGAACATGCCTTAGATAATAGTAAGGCACTTTGGAGATTCTTTGAAGAATATAGACCGTTTCTTTAAAATGACTTGTCTTTAACTCTGAAATAACTCTGATAGAGGAGGAATGAGAGCTGACTTTATATTATCAATAAATTTTAAAGTCCCCTAAAATAAATATCTGAAGCACATGACCTTGTGATTTTGTCATTAAGTGACTTATGCCAAATTACTAACTGTTGGAAGATAACAGATTGTAGACTGTTGCTTTGATTGGAGACAAATTATGGTCAGAAGACTGTGATTGCCTTTGCCAGTATTTAACACAAACAGGTTTGCTGGGGTATTTATAATAATTTCATGAGCCAATAGTATACGGGGTAATATGTCCTAATAAATCAATGAAGAAATAACATACTCTCAACAAATAATGTATTAATCCTGATATTGTTTCAGGCCAGGGGGGATGACAGCAATAAAGCTCAAATTTAGTTAAAAGTGTATATTTACTATAAGTTTTTGTGTCTTGGACAGATGGCTTTGCCAACTGGGAGATAACTCAGCTGCCAGCACAAAAATAAAAGTTCCTTGTTACTACAGCGTTACTGGGGAAAGATGGTGCTGGTGTTGGTGAGCAGGCTCTGATGCTCAGAGGGTCATGGTTCCAGGGAACCGTGCCTGGCTTGTGCCACTTAACGCAGGCAGGAATAGATAGATGTCCCTTCTCTTCCTGAGGCTGCTGGACAGTTGAACAGCACTGCCAACCAAGAGCAGCCTTACTGTGGCAGGAGCAAGTGTCTAAAGATTTCTGGAGAGCTAGATCAGCAGAGTAGCTTTGCCCTGACTAAAGCAGATACTCCTCACAAACTCTCAGTGTTTATAGTCTAAGTGTCCCCTTGGTTACTTCTTTATATGTTCTTACTGAGATAAGACTCCAGACGGTCTCTCTTTTTTTTTTCTTTCCCCCAATTATTTTGATTAGTTAGAGGCTAACTACCTTACAATATTGTAGTGGTTTTTGCCATACATTGACATGAATCAGCCGTGGGTGTACATGTGTTCCCCATCCTGAACCTCCTTCCCACCTCCCTCCCCATCCCATCCCCCTGGGTCATCCCAGTGCCCCAGCCCTGAGCACTTGTCTCATGCATCCAACCTGGACTAGCGATCTATTTCACACTTGATAATATACATATTTCGATGCTGTTCTCTCAGATCATCCCACCCTCGCCTTCTCCCAGAGTCCAAAAGTCTGTTCTGTACTTCTGTGTCTCTTTTTCTGTTTTGCATATAGGGTTATCGTTACCATCTTTCTAAATTCCATATATATGCATTAGTATACTGTATTGGTGTTTTTCTTTCTGGCTTACTTCACTCTGTATAATGGGCTCCAGTTTCATCCATTTCATTAGAACTGATTCAAATGAATTCTTTTTAACGGCTGAGTAATATTCCATGGTGTATATGTACCACAGCTTCCTTATCCATTCGTCTGCTGATGGGCATCTAGGTTGCTTCCATGTCCTGGCTATAATAAACAGTGCTGCAATGAACATTGGGGTGCACGTGTCTCTTTCAGATCTGGTTTCCTCGGTGTGTATGCCCAGAAGTGGGATTGCTGGGTCATATGGCAGTTCTATTTCCAGTTTTTTAAGAAATCTCCACACTGTTTTCCATAGCGGCTGTACTAGTTTGCATTCCCACCAACAGTGTAAGAGGGTTCCCTTTTCTCCACACCCTCTCCAGCATTTATTGCTTGTAGACTTTTGGATAGCAGCCATCCTGACTGGCGTGTAATGGTACCTCATTGTGGTTTTGATTTGCATTTCTCTGATAATGAGTGATGTTGAGCATCTTTTCATGTGTTTGTTAGCCATCTGTATGTCTTCTTTGGAGAAATGTCTGTTTAGTTCTTTGGCCCATTTTTTGATTGGGTCATTTATTTTTCTGGAATTGAGCTGCAGGAGTTGCTTGTATATTTTTGAGATTAATCCTTTGTCTGTTTCTTTATTTGCTATTATTTTCTCCCATTCTGAAGGCTGTTTCACCTTGCTTATAGTTTCCTTTGTAGTGCAAAAGCTTTTAAGTTTAATTAGGTCCCATTTGTTTATTTTGGCTTTTATTTCCAATGTTCTGGGAGGTGGTCTCTTAGCAGCTGAGCTACAAGTGCTTATGAAGGATAACAAATAAGATGATGACATCATGACACAGCTTACTTCACTGTCGACCAAAATAATCTTTACTTCTAAAAACAAATCTTTGTTTGTTTTTGTCACAACCATGTGGAATAAAACAACTTTACTTGTCAAAGACAAACAGATTTGTAATAATGTCAAACCAAAACAAACTGTATTCTGACTGTGACTCTGCCACTGGTCATTCTTGTGACTTGAAAGTTGTTTAACTTTTACAAGCCTTAGTTGTATGTTAAGGATAGGCTAGGATGATTCAGTCAGAGAAAGCAATGGCACCCCACTCCAGTACTCTTGCCTGGAAAATCCCATGGATGGAGGAGCCTGGTAGGCTGCAGTCCATGGGGTCGCGAAGAGTCGGACATGACTGAGCTGCTTCACTTTCACTTTTCACTTTTATGCATTGGAGAAGGAAGTGGCAACCCACTTCAATGTTCTTGCCTGGAGAATCCCAGGGATGGGGTCACACAGAGTTGGACATGACTGAAGTGGCTTAGCAGCAGCAAGATGATTCAGTAGGATCTAAAGGATTATATTAAATTATATTATATAGAATTATATAAAATCTGTCTTATGCTCATGACCCTTCACAGCTTCCCCTTTTCACTCAGAATAAAATAAAATGCTCTTAAAACAGTTATCAGGCCCCCCTGTGATATGTCCCTATTTACTTGTCACAACTTGTCTCTGTCTACTACCATTACCCCATGCCTACTGCCACTGCTGTGTTTACACTCCTACACTTCTCCAAAACTTGTCTTTAAATACTGCATTATAACTGAGGGCCATCTAGTTAAAGAAAGCAAGCATTCTTTAAACTTATAGTTGCTGCCATCTGCTCTATATTTTTCCCATAACATCTATCGTGTCTATATGACCAAGAGGAAGACAAAGATGATGATTTAAGTAGTTAATTAACTTGATGACCACTATCTTACTTTTTAGTGTATCACGCAGTGTAAATAGTTGGAAAATCAGTGATTTGATCATCAAAAGGGTAACAATTTGAGAAAGAAGTATAATGAAGGAGTAGATTGGCAAATTGAGAAAAATTGCATAATTATCAATATATTCAATTTAATTAGGGTTTAAAATTAGAATGGTAGTTGTGATAGGTAATGTTCTTAAAAATTATACATGCATATCCCTAAGAAGCTACTTAAATAACCTTTGAGCAAATGTTTCTCAGTAAATTGAGTGTGAGGTCTTGAAATACAGTCTCACTCAGCATTTGGATGGACTACTCTACTTAACCTAAAGTAGTTATTCATATCTGAAGGTTTTAATAATTCCCTTGGCAAGCTGGTTTAGGGAATAAATGGATTTACAAATATATTATTTAAGTGACTATAAAATATTTTTACAACTTTGAAAGTTACACAAAATTTTGTAAGTTTTATGTTGTTTGCTATTGGTTGCTGTTATGAATTAGTATTGTACATAAAGCTTTACATAAAGCCTTGGGAGTTTTCTGGTGATCCAGGAGGTCCTGTGGTTAAGATTCTGCATTTTCACTGCTGAGGGCCCAGGTTCAATCCCTGGTCAGGGAACTAAGATCTCATAGCTGTGTGGTGCAGTCTCCTCCCGCCCCCCACCCCAAATAAAAGCTTTATGTAAATTCTCATAATTTCCACTGGTTAAGTTACTTCAGGAGGGCAACTGGACTAAAATGTACACATCAAACTAAAGTTTCACTTCTCTGAACACTTTGAATAATTACAGATCCATCAGCAGCACATGGCAATGCTTATTTCCCCATAATTAGTATTTTATGTGGTGAATTATATGTTTTTTAAGTAATATGTTGCCATAATTAGAAAAAAGACAAGCTGTTACATTTCTGTCTAAGTGTTAAACCTTAAGTTAGTTTTATGTGAAACTGGGTCAATCCAATAAAGAAAGCTGGGTGAATAATGCTGTGTTTCCACCCCATTCTCAACCCTCTTTTCCTATCATCAGTCCTCTCCTGGTCTGTGTGCGCACACACACACACACACACACGATAAAAAATATGCTCCATTCTACTAGAGATTTCACTTGACATTGATTGGACTGGAAATGGGTGAACCTAGGTCTGACAAAATTGCAAAATTCCTTGATAATTTGCCTAATAAGAGTGATTTTATCTACTCTTTTGTTTTTGTTTTCTATTTCTGTTTAAAATAGGATCACAAAAGATTTCTGTTAAGCCGTTTCAAACTTATGAAGTACTCTATAATTTATCTTACTGTTCATTATTATCACATTTGAAGTCTAGCTTTAAACTCCAGCTCTTTAGATGAAAATGAAACTCACAGAGATGAAGTGCCCTCCAAAACAATAATAGTCAAACTCAGAATTCCTCAGAACTTCAAATATATGTGTGTATACCCAGAATCATTAGTTTTAAGATATACATGAATTTTTAGATGGTGGTTAAAATCCACATGGATTTAAGTAAAAGATAACATGCTTGTTAAGAGGTAGCAAAAGCAATAGAACAGAAACAATGCTGAATTAAAACTAGAAAAGGGTTGGATATCTGCCAGTTTTGCCTTTTTAAATTTTTTTAAGAAAAAAATACCAAGAAGTTAATTATACTGATCTATACAACCCAGAGAGAAATTGGCCCTTATATCTAATTCTCCTGACTTGAGTCCAAATACTCTTAATGTATGCTACATACAATGTATTAGTTTATAGAAAAAAGTGTGTATATTATTAAATTCTAACCATACAAATCTGTAAAGAGGAGCCACAGATAATTCCAGGTATCATTTTAAAGGATATTTTTTTTTTTAAAAAGCCAAAAATTAAATAATCCCCCAAATTCTCATTTGAGTGTTTTCAAGGACCTCCATTTGGCTTCAGTATGTAACAGTATTCTCATGGTTTTTAAATCACTTCACACATTTAAATTTTGCTGCCATAAGGATAGCATTTCATTACCTAGAGAATTGTACCAATTACCAAGTTTCAATTGATAATATGCTAATACATTTTAATGCCCTAAGGAAAGCTACTTTTCTCATTTCTCTGCCTGATAACAAATAAGCAAGCGTCAAATGGGAAGGAAAAAAATGTATCCCAGGCATAAATCCTGCTGTAACTTAAAACCAAATGGATCTCTTTGAAAGAGTCATTTACCAAAGACCAGAGACTCGTCTAGACATGTTACAGTCACAGTCAAGCTGACTGTTATAAAGGAAATAGTCTAATATTTTTTTTTCATTTTTGATTTTACATTGGAGTATAATTGATTTACCATGTTGTAGTTAGCTTCAGATATACAGCAAAGTGATTTAGTCATGTACATATACTTACATATATATACATATGTATACATTCATTTTCAGATTCTTTTCCCGTGTAGATTATTACAGAATATTGAGTAGAATTCCCTGTGCTATACAGTAGGTCCTTTTGATTATCTATTTTATATATAGTAGTGTGTGTATGTTAATGCCAACTTCTTAATTTATTCCTTCCCACCTTTCCGCCTTTCCCCTTTGGTAACTATGTTTGTTTTTAAAGTCTGTGAGTCTGTTTCTATTTTGTAAGTTTGTTTGATTTTTTTTTTTTTTTTTAGATTCCACATATAAGTGATATCATATGATATTTGTCTTTGTCTTACTTCACTTAGTATGACAATCTCTAGGTCTATCCATGATGGTGAAATGGTATTATTCCATTCTTTTATATAGCTGAGCAATGTTCCATTATATATACATATATACTACATTTTTATCCATTCTTCTGTTGTTGGGCACTTAAGTTACTTCCATGTCTTCACTACTGTAAATTGTGCTGCAGTGGTCATTGGGGTGCATGTATGCTTTCAGAATATGATCTTCTTCTGATATATAGCCAGGAGTGGTATTGCTGAATCATAAGATAGCTCTATTTTTAGTTTTTTAAGGAACCTCCATACTATTGTCCACAGTGGCTGTATCAATTTATATTCCCACCAAAATGTAGGAGGGTTCCCTTTTATCTACACTCTCTCTAGCATTTATTGTTTATAGACTTTTTGATGACGGCCATTTTGACTGGTGTGAAGCGATACCTCACTATAATTTGTTTGTTTTTTTTCACTATAGTTTTGATTTGCATTTCTCTAGTGATTAGTAATTTTGAGCATCTTTTCATGTGCTCTTTGGCTATCTGTATATCTTCCTTGGAGAAATATCTATTTAGATCTGCCCATTTTTTAACTGGGTAATTTGGATTGTCACTGAGCTGCATGAGCTGATGAAATATCTGATGATATTTCAGAGATTAATCTCTTGTCACTCAGATCATTTACAAATACTTTCTTTTATTCTGTGGGTTTTCTTTTCATTTTGTTTATGGTTTCCTTTGCTATTCAAAGGGCTTTTCTGATAGATTTATATTTGGTAAAGAATATTTATTTATATGTGGTAAAGAATCCATCTGCAATGCAGGAGATCCAGTTCAGTTACTGGGTTGGGAAGATCTACTGGAGAACGATCAGGCTACCCATTCTGGTATTCTTGGGCTTTCCTGGTGGCTCAGCTGGTAAAGAATCTGCCTGCAATGCAGGGGACCTGGGTTTGATCCCTGAGTTGGGCAGATCCTCTGGAGAAGGGCAAGGCTAGCTACTCCAGTATTCTGGCCTGGAGAATTCCTTGGACTGTATGGGCCATGGGGTCACAAAGAGTTGAATGCAACTGAGCAACTTTCACCTCACTTGCTATTCAAAAGCTTTTAAGTTTAACTAGGGCCCATTTGTTTATGTGTGCTTTTATTTTTTAGTCTAGTTGTGCATGTGTGCTAAGTCACTAAGTTGTGTCCAATCCATTGAGATCCCATGACTGTACCCTCCAAGTTCCTCTGTATATGTGAATTTCACAGACAAGAATCCTGGAGTGGATTGCTATTTCCTTTTATAAGGGATCTTCCCAATCCATGCATCAAACCCCCCATCTCCTGCACTGGTAGTTGTGTTCTCTACCACTGAGCCTCCAGGGAAGAACCTGTTTACTCTAGGAGATGGATCCAAAAAGATACTGTGGAGATTTATATCAGAGAGTGTTTTGGGTATGCTTTCAGGTAGGAGTTTTATAATATCTAGTTTTATATTTAGATCTTTAAACCATTTTGAGTTTACTTTTGTGTATAATGATAGAGAATGTTCTAGTTTCATTAATGTTTTAATCCACTATCACCTCTTTGAAAACAAGTCTTTGACCAAGTGGGCCATAGGCATTCTTCTTTCTGGAGGTGTGGCAAACTGGAATTTATTATAGAATGAATTTTAAAAACAACATTCAGTTTTTGACATATATAACCATTGTAATAAGACTATAAATGTGAGAATTATGAAATGTTAGAAGATATTTTTTTTCCCCAAATTAGCTTAGCTATCTTATGTCTTCCAAACTGGAAGAGTCTTATGCAATGATGATACCCTTTATACCCATGACATTGAGGCCTTGAAGTTATACTACTGTATAGAATAGAAAGTTCTAGTATGAGAAAAAAAAATTAAAGCACTTACTTTCCCTACCCTTGAGAAACGATGCAAAGAATGACAAAAACAATCAGAAATAATCACATATTTTTTCTTTTAAAACTTTTGTTTGATAACCAGAGTATATAGTACATATTGGAGATAATAGGAAGGAAGAGAAGATGACATAACTTCTTTTAAGGTGGTAGAACAATAAACTCTTGAGTCTTCCTTGAATGCAGCTGAAATGCAGAAAAAATGACTTGGTAAAATTCCTTGGACCTGAGGTTAACTTCCCCAAGTTACCTTCAGGTTTCATGAGCCACCGATGCTCAGTCTCCAGGCAGTTACTTTGTATGGGGCCCTTTTGTCAAAGAATATCACCTTGCAAAGTTGGGAGAGAACTACTCAGTAGGGATAGATGGAACAGTGGGAGTGTATTCCCGAGTCAGGGGGAAGCGTAATGGGACAGACTCAGCCAGAGGACGTCACTGAGCTCCCCCTGAGACATAAGTCACGTCTGCTGCAGAGCCCACCAGGCCTGTGGCGTATCAGATGGCAAGTGCATGAGGCATCAATATCAGTTAAGTCATATCATGAAATAAATCTCCTCTGCTGTTTTCTTCCAATTAAAAATAAAAGAAAAGAGGAGACAAGCTGACGTTTTTAAATCCACACAAGATTTAGCAAGAGTTAGGGCATTGTATACCTGAACCTCCTTTCCGCTATGTTTCAGGTGTGACTCTAGTCAGACTATGTAAATGATTTATTACAGATTATCTGTAAATGATTTACTTTAAATTTCTATATTTTCTTTTCAAATTTGTTAGGGACGAAAAGAAATGTTAAACTTAACTCTTGTCCTTGTCAGGCTTCAGATTATTTAAGAAAAGCTAAAAAGCAAAAATAAAAATGCAGAGTGAAATATTCATAAACACAGTAACAAAATAAACAAAAGATGGTATAGTGTCATTATTTAACATGAAACACAAAAATGGATGTTATTATTTTGATATAAGAATATTCTATTAACATTTTGAAGTTTACCATATAAGGCAATTTAGGGAGGTTAACCTTAGTATATACCTTGATATATTTGTTCATTTATACAACTAGATACAGTATACTAGAAACTCTATTATGCAGTGAGAGTATTGTTGATGTTTAGTTTCTAAGTCATGTCCGACTCTTTTGTGACCCCAAGGACTGTAGCCCACTGGGCTCCTCTGTCCATGAGATTTCCCAGGCAAGAATTCTGGAGTGGATTGCCATTTCCTTCTCCAGGGGATCTTCCCAACTCAGGGACTGAGCCCATGTCTCCTGCATTGGCAGGCGGATTCTTTACCACTGAGCCACCTGGGAAGCCCAGTGAGAGAAAACAAGCAAATAAAATAAAAGTCCAGTCCTCATGAAGCTAACAGTGTAAATTTAAGGGAGCATAAATACAATAAATAAGCCAAATACAAATTTAATAATATTGTTGTGTTTGGGGAGAATCATGATAGAAGAATGTCACAAGCAAAACGCTTAGTCATAAATAAATCTGAGGAAATTTTGTAGACTAATAATGAATACTAGAAGAACAAAAGAGAGTTTTTGAAACAAAAGTTGTGAGAAATTAAACTGCAAATATTGATAATGGCCAGACTTTTCAGTGTGTTATTGTGTTAGTTATTGTGCTGTGTAGTTTGGATTTTGTGTAATAGGATCAATTCATTTCAGTTCAGTTCAGTCGCTCAGTCGTGTCCCACTCTTTGCAACCCCATGAATCGCAGCACGCCAGGCCTCCCTGTCCATCACCAACTCCCGGAGTCTACTCAAACTCATGTCCATCGAGTCAGTGATGTCATCCAGCCATTTCATCCTCTGTCGTCCCCTTCTCCTCCTGACCCCAATCCCTCCCAGCATCAGGGTCTTTTCCAATGAGTCAACTCTTCGCATGAGGTGGCCAAAGGACTGGAGTTTCAGCTTCAGCATCAGTCCTTCCAGTGAACACCCAACAGGCAGGACAGGACTACTGAAAAGTTCCAAACATGAAAGTGACATATTTAAAGTTTTTCTTTAGGAAGAAAAATCTAGCAAGACCAACAAAGAGGTAGTAGAAACCCATACAAATTACCAGAGTCCTATAATTCGGATTAAGTTGCATAGCCATGTAAGGCTTAGGTAAAGATCTTAGGGTGTTTAGCTTTACCAGGAAGCCCTTACAAAAGTTGCTGCAGAAGAGGGACTTGCTCTGATTGATCCCATTCTTGTAGGAGTGCCTGAAGTTTTGGCAGAAGAGTGACAACATGATAAATAAGGAACCTAGTAGTTTTCCTATTTATTATTTAATTTCATTTACTCATTAATTTATGAGTTTACTCTCACACTCCTTTTTTGAGTATCCATAATGTACTGGGAATATTGTGCATGGTAAGTATCCATAATTAGTGAAATATGATATCCTGTACCAGAGGTGCAGAATTCATACAGTGTTTCTTTAGTGGGATCAAGAAAAAAGAGAAGTATGCATAGAAGCAAGAGGCAGAGATAAGACTGATTCACTGTGCCTTTAGGCAGGGAAGAAAACCAAGAACCTTATCCCCTAAAAAAAAAGTAAAAACATAGTAAAAGCAGAAGGGATAAAAATAACTCCTGGGGGAAAAAATGGGTGGAAAACCAAGATTGTAGGAGAAGGCATTACAAGTGAAGGGAACCACAGGGGCAAATGTTTGTATTGCAAATGTGAGAGGATATTGGGTTTGTCTAGGACAAATGTTGAGGAAATGGAAAATAAAACTTTTCAAAGAAAGTATTGATAATGCATGAGGACTACCTCCTCCCTAACAAACCCAAACACAATGAAGTAAAAGTTTTCCTATGTATATGTAAGTGAAGGCCTTCAATCTACACTTGGAAGTATAAAGACTAGATCATGAAAAGGTATATTAGTCATGGAAATTTAAATGTGAGACTTAATCATGTAGAGAAGAAGCAGAAGGAAATAAAAAGTTATGTCTAGAATTAAGTATTTTTATATTATTTCCTTCCTCCCACTGTCAAAAAGGCTGGAATAAAATGATGTGAAACTCCTAACTAAACTTGGAAATAAATGAGCTGTATCTCATTTTATATTATTATATTTTATTTTCCTTTTTTAAGTCAAAAACTTGCCAACATCTGTTGGATCATCGAAAAAGCAAGAGAGTTCCAGAAGATCTATTTCTGCTTTACTGACTATGCCAAAGCCTTTGACTTTGTGTAGATGACAGTAAACTGTGGAAAATTCTGAAAGAGATGGGAATACCAGACCACCTGACCTGCCTCTTGAGAAACCTGTATGCAGGTCAGGAAGCAACAGTTAGAACTGGACATGGAACAGACCGCTTCCAAATAGGAAAAGGAGTACACCAAGGCTGTATATTGTCACCCTGCTTATTTAACTTATTCACAGAGTACATCATGAGAAATGCTGGACTGGATGAAGCATAAGCTGGAATCAAGATTGCCGGGAGAAATATCAATAACCTCAGATATGCAGATGACACCACCCTTATGGCAGAAAGTGAAGAACTAAACAGCCTCTTGATGAAAGTGAAAGAGGAGAGTGAAAAAGTTGGCTTAAAGCTCAACATTCAGAAAACTAAGATCATGGCATCTGGTCCCATCACTTCATGACAAATAGATGGGGAAACAGTGGAAACAGTGGCTGACTTTATTTTCTGGGGCTCCAAAATCGCTGCAGATGGTGATTGCAGCCATGAAATTAAAAGATGCTTACTCCTTGGAAGGAAAGTTACGACCAACCTAGATAGCATATAAAAAAGCAGAGACATTACTTTCCCAACAAAGGTCTGTCTGGTCAAGGCTATGGTTTTTCCAGTGGTCATGTATGGATGTGAGAGTTGGACTGTGAAGAAAGCTGAGTGCTGAAAAATTGATGCTTTTGAACTATGGTATTGAAGAAGACTCTTGAGAGTCCCTTGGACTGCAAGGAGATCCAACCAGTCCATCCTAAAGGACATCAGTCCTGGGTGTTCATTGGAAGGACTGATGCTGAAGCTGAAACTCCAATACTTTGGCCACCTGATGTGAAGAGTTGACTCATTGGAAAAGACCCTGATGCTGGGAGGGATTGGGGGCAGGAGGAGAAGGGGATGACAGAGGATGAGATGGCTGGATGACATGACTGACTCGATGGGCATGAGTTTGGTAAACTCCGGGAGTTTGTGATGGAAGGGAGGTCTGGCGTGCTGTGACTCATGGGGTCGCAAAGAGTCGGACACGACTGAGCGACTGAACTGAACTGAACTGACCTGATCGTACACTAAATTATAACTGAAGAGATTAACCTGTCATGGTAGGTGCTGATCAAATATTCTTATAGTTAATTACAACTTGTAAGGGATACTAGAGACCTCTACACAAATGCAGCATAAGTAGATGTATCGGTATTTTGTTTAAAATGTTTAATGCAGTTGATTTGCTTTTCAGTTGCCGAATTTTGCTTTTGACTACAGTCTTTCAGTTTCCGTAAGAATGCCACCATGAATTAAGTGTGTAGCTTCTGCTACTAAAAACTAAATTTGAGGAGCAGATGGTATTTGCAGCACACTTGTGCTTCGCTCATGAGTGAGGATTCATGTTGACAGGGAAAACAAAAGATAGATGACCAGGAATACCTGCTGTATATTTGACTTTTGAGACGATCTTTGGTAAGTCACCTAACCTCACTAGGAGTCCCGTCTAAAGTGGTGAAATCTAGAGGGAAAGGTATTGGTTTTCTATCTCTCAGATGCAGGGTGTGAAATCATAATTGAGGTTTTTTAATAGAAGTAGGAAGAGGCTATTTCCTTACAAGTAAAGAAAGTAAATTTCTGTGAGTTTGGAATATTAATCTACCCTATGAAAATCAAAGCTTTTATTTTCTTCTCAGAACATATATACCTCAATTCTATTGCAATTAATATTAAAAGCCCAAGTTTTCTATGAAAATACTTTAAAAAGTCAGTTTTAGCTTGAATGTTAGAAATAAAAGAAACTTCAGAGTCAGTGTCTTTCTTTGCCACACAATGTCCTTTCTAAAGTAAAGCTTTTTCTTTAATTTAATATTTAATTCAGGTAAAATAAGGTTTGTCTCATTTGCTTTCGAAACATGAGAAAGAACCCCATAACTTTGCTTCCCTTTTTATCTCTAGTTGTAGCCTTAGATACATTTTTGGGTACAAACATGGATGTAATTAGTTGGAGATTTGAGAAAGGAAGCATTTTCTGAATCAATATTGACATATATGTAAACTATTTACCACCATTTTCCATTTTATCCTGAATTCATCTTAAATAGAATTAAGCTATTTTGCAAAGAAGATACATTTGCTTATTGGTCACTCATTCTCTGCTTTGCATTCCTTATCTCTCTCTTTCTCAATTCAAAAATAATCAATAGTCTCCTTATGTTTCTTAACTCATTTCTATTACCTTCTTCTTCCTTTCTGCTAAAAAAAAAAAAATTCCTCCCATCTATGCCATCATTCTTGATGGAAGTAGAAAATATAAATTTCTTGATTTCTCCTTTAGGCCTAGCCATAGGACTGAAGGAGAATTCTTGGACAGATAACAGATAGAAGCATTATTTTTTTCTCAATATTTGCTCAGTACAAAAAGTGAGTAAGTAGCTTGGTCATTTCAGTCATTATGCTTATGAGAGAGAGAGAGGTGGAGGGGGAGAGGGAGGAAAGAAGAGAGGATGCACAGGTGATGTTTGGTATCCCAGTAAATTTTATTTCATTGTTGATTGATTGCTGTGTTTTCAGATGTGGCTACTGGTGTTTTGAACAGCAACCTTTATAAGTGGCCACTGTACACATTAAGGAAAGGAAAATGAATCTTCTTATTGAAAGGCAAGAAATAAAAATCCTCAGTGATACAAAACCTAAAAGTGACAACTGCCATTACAAAACAAAAATCTAGTAAATCTCAGTATGAGGATTTTGGATCACACATAATCTTTTCAATTAAATCAAATCCCTTATAACTATACAGTGGAGGTGATGAATAGATTCAAGGGATTAGATCTAGTAGACAGAATGCCTGAAAACTATGGACTAGAGATCACTTCAAGAAAATTGGAGATACCAAGGGAGCATTTCATGTAAAAATGGGCACAATAAAGGACAGAAATAGCAAGGACATAACAGAAGCAGAAGAGCTTAAGAAGAGGTGGCAAGAATACACAGAAGAACTATACAAGAAATGTCTTAATGACCAAGATAATCATTATGGTGTGGTCACTCACCTAGAGCCAGACATTTAGGAGTGCGAAGCCAAGTGGTCCTTAGGAAGCATTACTATGAACAAAGCTAATGGAGGTGATGGAATTCCAGCTGAGCTATTTCAAATCATAAGAGATGATGCTGCTAATGGGCTGCACTCTATATGCCAGCAAATTTAGAAAACTCAGCAGTGGCCACAGGAGTGGAACAGTCATTTTTTATTATGGTTCCAAAGAAAGGCAGTGCCAAAGCATGTATAAAATACTGTACAATTACTTTCATTTCACTTGCTAGCAAGGTATTTCTCAAAATCTTTCAAGCTAGGCTTCAGTGGTACATGAACTGAGAACTTCCAGGTGTACAATCTGGATTTTGAAAAGGCAGAGAAACTAGAGATCAAAATGCCAACATCCATTGGGTCATAGAAAAAGCAAGGAAATTCCAGAAAAATATCTGCTTCATTGAGTATGCTAAAGCCTTTGACTGTGTGATTCATAACAAACAATGGAAAATTCTTACAGAGATGAGAATAAAAAACTACCTTACCTGCTTCCTGAGAAACCTGAGAAAGTCAAGAAGCTACACTTAGAACTGGACATGCAACAACTGACTGGTTCAAAATTGGGAAAGGAGTACGTCAGGACTGTATATTGTTAAAAAAAAAAAAGACTGTATATTGTCACCCTGCTTATTGAACTTATTGGCAGAGTATGTCATGCTGGGCTGGATACATCTCAAGCTGAAATCAAGATTGCTGGGAGAAATATAAACAACTCAGATATGTAGATGATACCACTCTAATGGCAGAAAGTGAAGAGGAACTGAAGAGCCTCTTGATGAGGTTGAAAGAGAAGAGTGAAAAAGCTGGATTAAAACTCAACATTTGAAAAACTAATATCAGGGTATCTGGTCCCATCACTTCATTGGAAATAGGTGGGTAAAAAGTGAAAACAGTGACAGATTTTATTTTCTTGGGCTCCTTAATCACTGGGGATGGTGACTGCAACCATGAAATTAAAAGATGCTTACTCCTTGGAAGTTAAGGCTATGACAAACCTAGACAGCATGTTAGAAAGCAGAGACATCACTTGGCCAACAAAGGTCTGTATAGTCATAGCTATGGTTTTTCCAGTAGTCAAGTATGAATGTGAGAGGTGGATCATAAAGAAGGATGAGCACTGAAGAATTGATGGTTTTGAATTGTGTGCTGAAAAAGACTCTTGGGAGTCCCTTGGAGATCAAATCAATCAATCCTAAAGGAGATCAACCCTGAATAGTCATTTGAAAGACTGATTCTGAAGCTTCAATACTTTAGACACCTGATGTGAAGAGCTGATTCATTGGAAAAGACCCTGATGCTGGGAAAGATTGAGGGCAGGAGGAGAAGCAGGTGACAGAGAATGAGATAGTTGGATGGTATCACCTACTCAATGGACATAAGTTTGAGCAACCCCTGGGAGATAGTAAGGACAGGGAAGCCTAGTGTGTCCATAGAATCACAAAGAGTTGGACATGACTTAGCGACTGAACAACAATCTTTTCAGTAACAGACAAATACACAAATTATGACAATAGTTTTCATCTACTGAGAAAAACATAACAATAAAAATATGACCATACTGATATAAAATGGAATGATGTCTAAGTGAATATGTTTCTGTACTTAATAAGTTTTGAAATTTAGTTATAAGAATATATTTGATTTTTTATTTACTGTTAAAATTATAAGAATACTGGTATTTTATGGAAGAAATTATTGTTATATATAAGCAAGTATCTTTAAGGTTTATCTTTCTAAATCTTTACACTTTATGCTGTTACATATTTATTCTTACTTTGGCATACTCTGGGCTTTTATTCTGAAGATTAATGTTTTATGACTTTATAGTTTGTTGCATTTTCTAAATTGGTTCATATTCTAAATCATGGTAAAGATGCCTGGCTTCTGAGCCTTGAAGGCTTGTTCCAGTTTATAGAACAAAGCTGTTTTCATGCCTCTAGAACACTGTATTATTTTGCATTTTTATACCATGTTTAGAATTTTACCAAAAACTTTCAGAGGATGATTTCAAAGTGTTTCATCACATGGTTATTCCTCATATAACATAACTAGCCAAATGCAAGTTAGGATTTGGTTTTCTAAAATTACAAAACTACTACTGAACATATCGCGAATAATATATACTTTGTATTGATCCTAGAGACATATAAATATAAAAAGAGGGACAGAGTTTTTTCATATATGAAAGTTACCTAATATTTGTGTACTTTTCACCAACTTTATTGAAAATTTAATTTAATTTTGAAAGACAAATAATTTTGTAATGTAAAAATGTAAATAAAATAAATAACTATGTAAATTATTCTCTATTCTGCTTGTTTCACTTACCATTACTGAACTTCCTCATTGTAGTGTCTTAAAATCTATGTATAGTCATTTTATTGATAAGAAAAATCTCAATACATGGAGAAAAATAATGAAGCTATATCCTTTCATTAAGATGTAATATGCCTCTGATTTTTTATCATTTTGCAAAGTATGTTAAAATAACATATATTGTATATGAATACTTTTTATACTAATTGGAAATATTTTTAGGGTTTATATATGTCTTAGTCTTAGTCTTAATGTCCAAAAAAAGAGAAATCTGCGTAACTTAGGTGATGTTTTAACTGAAAGTGTAATCTGCCCAGGCAGCAAATGAGAGGAATTGCAGGTGATGCCGAGAAAAAGTGATGGTAAATAAACAGCGTGATATACTACTTCAAATGAAGCCATAGCTAAGTTTTGATTATATGGTACATTCTGAATAGGACATGTGGAACCAGTCACTAGGTCTTGAAATAGTTCATCAGAGGAGAAAGAAGAATTTTTCTTTCCCCTGTCTCTTAATGGCTAGTATTTGTTTTGTGAACTGTTCATTTCCCCATGTTTCCATGGCTCTATCAGCTACTCCTTCCAAGAGAAGCCCAGGAATCCAGGTCTCATGCTCTCTGGTGTACTGTTTTATTAGAATCCAGAAGTGGTTCATGCCAGCTCAATCTGGAACTTACTGAGTAGGTGCTGGGACTCACTATGCTGTAGCTTTCACCACAGTAGGTATCATAGAAGCCATGCAAGGGATCTAGCACTCATATGATGCAGTTAAGGTAAGTAACTGTGCTATGAAATAAGCTAGTAACCAGAGATGAGGGGAATAGTCTCAAACAGCCTATGAGTGTATTGATACTTAGCAAACAAATCTGACATCAAATATACACTGGTCCTGAAACACCAACACATCTGATAAAACTTTTGACTCTTAATACAAACTGACATATTTCTCTCAAAAATGTATATTTTTCTCTACAGGTAGAAGTAATAAATAAATGTATTCAGCATGTTTTATTAAATCAATCCATTTCTGTCTAGATCAACCAGAATTTTTCCCAAATAACATTGTTTAATTAAATTTGCATTTTTATTACTAGAGAGGTTTAAAATTATTCATGTTTATTCATCTGGACTTTTGATTGCTCCACATCTATATAAATATTTCCCCAAATTATTTAAATATACTTTTCCTGTAAGTCTAAAAAATATAAAATTAAAGCCAAAGGAAAAAATTCAAACACACACAGATCTATTTAAATCAGCTTTCATTTCTCTTTGAATCAAATTTCACCAAAGAGTTTTATATAAATATCAAATACAATAACAACAAGCATAATTAAATATTACACTCTTAGGACTATGCTTTAAAAATGTACAATGACAATATGAAAAATTTCACTACTATCAAAACACTCAAAAAATAACACGCAAATGGAAAGTCCAATCATGTTCTTGAATTGCAGGACTCAGCATAATAAAGATGGCGACATATTAAAAATTTTAGTATATAAACTTTTATTAAAAATAAATTCCAAATAGCCAGAAACTACACTGTGGCATTGTAAACAGCCACCAAATCTCCGTGGTTTCCAACAATAATCATTTATTTTATACTCATAGGTCAGCAGATAGGTTGTGGTTTGGCTGCTCTCAGCTGGTCTTAGCTGACTAGACTGAATTAGGACCTGAATAGATCTAGGTGTCTTTATCCTAGACCTAGGCTGAAGGAACCAAGGCTAAGTTATATCTTCACAAAGTAGACATTAAAAACTAAAGAAAGATCTCATAAAACTTGAGTCAGAACGTGCTGTCTCTTACTTCTATGTACAGTCATGCAATTAAATCAAGTTATACAGCCAGGCTTAGTGATGGGCGATTTTATTCCACTCACAGTAAATAATGAGGAAGGCAGAGACAGAAGGAAGAACTCTGAGAAAATATATTCTTCAACACATAATTTCTTTATCCTTTGTGTTCTGCTTACCTTTTCAGTTTTACTTTAATCACATCTCATATTTTTCTTTATTTCTAAAGCTTATAAAGCTTATTCTTGCAAACATTGTACAAGTTTGCTGCTCTGTACCAAGTCCATGCTTTCTATCTGCTGGTTATTTTTCAAGTTTCTACTGATTACCATTTTATTACTAGCCTTACTAATGGCCAATATTCTTATATGATCTTCTTGTCTTATTTCATAGCTAATATCATGATGACATTTAAGTAATTTATCTATAGTAATTATTTAATGTTACCATTATTGCTACAACAACGGTTTTGTGATAGCCAAATGAATTGTTTACATCCTTTGAGCTTATCTCAAAGTCTATCATAAAATGAGTTACTCAGTAGGCACATATTGAATTAATACATGACATAATTTATATTCTTTCTTTTGGGAATTATCTTTTTAGATCTATTTCTCCAATTGTTATTGGGTATCCTTTATATTCTTATCAATCATTATGTACTCTATACATAAGTATATTATCTATCCATTATATAAATATGTGTTATTCCATGCACTGAAATTTGTTGTTTCCTTTGATTTTTGTTTATTTGTATTGTCTTGCTTTTGATAATTATAAAATTTTTATACAGGGGAAATTTTGAGGAGATAGGATACCTGAAATTGTAAATACAAAGAAAATTAAAAAAATAAAGATTCTGTTACAGCAAGTACTTACTAGAGTATAGCCAAATATCAGAGAAAACACTATATAGTAATACAAAGCACAAAGAATATAAAGTAAATAATTAAAGATATTTATTAACTGGAAATTAGTTCCAAATGGATATGGACTGCAGAATATTAAATTTGTTATGTCTGGAGAAAGCTGATTCTCCTGGATTATGATCCAAGAAAACTTTTGATTGTGCAACTTGTGTCATTCTTTGTGGTCAGTTAACTCTTTAAGGATTTTCTTTTACTTTTCTCTGTTGATAAAAGTATTTGTTTTAGAGTATGGATTTCCTCTGTGTAGAGAAGTGTAGGCTGGATGCTATGGAGTCTGCCCAGAAATGTTAAGTATAAGTCTTTGATATGATGAGCATCAAAGGTCATATTCTTATCACTTTTATTACATTTCGTTTTATTTTTCAGTGGTGATGGGTTGGGGATCTAGATTGGAAAGAGCAAGAGGTAACAATGGAGTTCATATAACTGTTAGGAAAATATCTTCCTTTGAATAAAATTTGGATTGAAATTCTACTTATTTTCAAATAGAAGGTCATTATCATATGGACAAAAAATTCTCTAAATGACTAGAGCAAGTCTCATCTGGTTTCTTTTTAAAAGTTCCTCCAGGATGATAAGGAGCCATGCATACTTGGGGAATGAACACAAATTGCTTTCCCCAAGCATTGCTCATAATGCAAACAAAATGTATCTCCATGAACTTGAAAAACTATGAATTTTGATGGCATTATAAATTTTATCTATTTGAACTCTAAAAGGAGCCATATTTTTTCCCTTTTTAACTCTAGTGTTGCATGAGTCTCTAAAGTTACAAACCTGCTTATTTTATTTCTCCCTTTAAAATATTTCACTTGTTTGTTGTCTCCTTCAAAAAATAAATCAGTATTACAATATACAAAATCTTTCATGATCTAGAGAACCTCTATACATGCCTGACTATGTTTTTCTATGTCTTTGGTCATAAATATTTAGTTTCTGTGCTGCCTCATATAATGAACTAAAGTAACTGTAGGTTCCCTTATGAATACATATTCCCTGGCCCCTCTATCTCCATGAGAAGATATGTAGTGTGCTCCTATTGAAAAATGAACAGTGCTGTATTCACACCAATTTGACAAACAACAGAACTATCAGTAGTGTGCTGGTAATCCAAGCCTCAGAGTGGCAAGAAAAGCTTTCATTTGAAGCTTTTACTAATTAATGTCATTTACACTATGTTCTCACCTATTTGATTTCCGCTGAATTAATCTCTAAGTCTCTGATCCCTCTAGGACTTTCATATCTCTTAATGTGACCCCTTCTTCCAACCTTACCAGTTCCTTAAACCTTTTCATTTAGCTTTCACAAAAATAGTAGTCATCATTGGCAAAATTTATGGTGTAGTCAACCTTTCCTGTGAATGATCATTTCACCTTTTTCTCTAATCAAAATCTGATGAGACAATTGCTTCTCCTGAAGCCTTCTGTATGGCTTCTCGATTTTCCTACCTCTAGGTCAAGTGGAATGATAGAGGTCCTTCTTTCTTTTCATTGACATTTCAAAACTTTTACCACTTCCTTTTTAAAATACCATAGCATTTTAGGAACATGACCACTTATTTTCACTGTTTCTCAGCCAATTCTTCCCATAGTCTGTTTGATACAAAATTCTGTAATAATTGATTTGCTCTATCTCTTCATTGCCTAGTTACATATGGCTGTTGAGCACATGAAATGTGGATAGTGTCACTGAGATGTTGGCTTTTAGTTTTATTCAGTTTTAATTACAGACATACCTCATTTTATTGTGCTTTGCAGATATTGCATTTTTATAAATTGCAACCATATATACATTTTATGTAGTTGCAGGTTTTGTGGCAACTTGGTGTTTTCAGATGATGTTTAGTATTTTTAGCAGTAAAATATTTTATAATTAAGTTATGCTAATGCTATTGTTCACTTAATAGACTACAGTGTACTGTAAGTGTAACCTTTATACACACTGGGAAATCAAAAAAATTGTTACTTTATTGTGATATTCACATTTTTGTGACGGTCTGGAATCATTTTAATTTTCATTTAAATACCCACACAAAGCTAGTGCCTCCCATAATAAACAGCACAGATATGCCGTTAGAATATACCATTTGCGATTTGTATAATTTTCAGTTATTGTTCTTCCTCTAAAATATCATTTTCATGTACCCCATTCTCTGACAATACCTTACATATTTTCATTTACTCTCTTTTCTATCACAGTGTCAACATCTCAAAACACCAATTTGTTGATCCAAAGATTTTTGCCTTCTTTCGTCTACTTCATGTTCTTTTCACTTTCCTGTCTCAATTTAGATTCTGTGATCTGTTATTGATACTGCTCCAGTGCATGCAGCCTAGAATCTGTTGCCTCAATCTTACTTCATCATACTTGCCTGATAATCTTAGTTAAATCTAGCTTTCTATGACCCTCTATATGTTTCAACATAGCTGAGTACAGTTGTCAAAATACGCATAAATGTGCTAACTGATCTCACTTTTAATGCATAAAAATTGATCTCAATAGTTCCTTTGTCCTATGTATCCATTCTCTGGAATATTTTCTTTCTGCTCTTTTCTTGAAAGACTATTTTATCACTTTTTTTCCTTCCTCCAATTTCTAGTACATATTCCCTGACCCTTACTTTCAGCTCATGACTTTGCCTTTCATTTCACTGAGTAGATAAAATGAAAGGACTTACATGTCTATCTACCTGCTTATTTTTCTCCATATATGTTGCCTTCATCCTATTGCTACATTTGAGTTCTCTCAAACTCTTCATTGTCCCTATCTCACCTAATCTAAAAAAATTAGAAAAAACAAAATAATATGTAAACATATATACACTATGATATAAAAATAGATAATAAACAAGAATCTACGGTAGCACAGGGAAATCTCAATACTCTGTAATAATTTATATGAGAAAATAATCTGAAAAAGAATTTATATGCATATGTATAAATAAATCACTTTGTTGTACACCTGAAACTAACACAGAATTGTAAATCAACTGTTGTTATTGTTGTTGTTTAGTCACTAAGTCATGTCTAATTCCTTATGACCCCATGGGCTGTATTAAATATAAAATAAGAATTTAAAATATTGAAAAGAAAGCTGATCACACAATCTTACCCACATTTAAGAATCATATAATCATATGTTGTCTTTGATTATTTTTTTGCATCAAATATTTAGGCCAATCATAAAAACTTTTGGCTCTACCTCAAAATATATCCATCAATATGCAGAATACGGCACTCACTAATATTATCCCCTGTGATGCCCTTGCTCACATGTCCATGACCTGGGATCATTGCAACAGCCTCCAGTTTAGACACAGTCCAATATAAAATTTATTATCACAGAACTACAGTAATGATAAAATATTCTTTATAAATTCTGATAAAATATTCTGGTAAATGTTATAGGCCAATAGATAGGTAGACAGGAATAGCTAGCTAGCTAGATATAGGTAGAGAGTTATATGTTGAGATGGTTTCTTTGCTTAATACATCCCCTCCTTCCCTCATTGTCTTCCTTTCTTACTCACTGGGGAAAAAAAATGTAGTCATATCTATCCTTAAGGTCATACATATTCTGTACCCTGTGATAATACAGCACCACCCCTCCCCACCCCACCCCCCAACAACTCTGATTTTGCTGTTTATCAGTCTGCTTCAGTTACAGGGGCTTTGTTGATATTTTTCTAAATTCCCCAGCTGGTTTTCCCTTAGGGTTTGCACATTGACTTTTCCTTTGCCTGAGATACAGTTATTGGAGAAGGAAATGTCATCTAATTCCAGTATTCTTGCCTGGAGAATTCCATGGACAAAGGAGCCTGGCAGGCTACAGTCCATGGAGTCACAAAGAGTCCTACAAGACTGAGCAACTATCACTCACTCATGAGGTGCAGTGATAGGACTAACTAACTCCCTTTCTTTCTTTGCATTGCTTTGCAAAATTCCACCTTATCATTTAAGGCTGTTTCTGATCACCCAATACAAAACATCAATGTTCACTGTGTCTAATTACCCTTTCTGTCCCTCTTACCTTGCTTCACCCGTCTCAACAGAATTTAGCACTTATGTCAATTCTTGTATTCTCTTGCTTGTTTATTTTTAGCTCTGTTATGCTATTATCTTCTTGTTCATTAAAGTGAAACTTGCGACTAGACTGTGCTTTGGAATCTTGTAGATGCTAAGTAAATACTTGTTGAATGAATGAATGGATGAATACATTTTCATTAAGTACCGAACTGTGAACTCTGAAAGGAGTTTCTGATGTATTCCTTAACCATGTTAATCATGATTTATTAGTTTTCCTGTTATTGTTCTATCCTCAGTTCTGCCCCCAAGGACTCTAAATTTGCCCTTGATTCACCATCAAGAGTCACTCTTAACATCTCTCTGTGTTTTCACCTGCTCTTCCTCCTGCCTAGAATTCATATGATCATTCTTAACGCCTTGGTGATCGCGTACTCATGCTTCAGTACTTTCTCAGTTACCCTCCTCCTCTGTGTGGCCTTCCCTATTTTACCTGTCAGTGAATCATCCCGTTCCCTGTGCTAATATAGAATTGTTCCTGTTGTTGTTCAGTCACGTCCAGCTGTTTGTGACTCCATGGACTGCAGCACACCAGGCTTCCCTGTCTTTCACTATCTTCTGGAGTGTTATTAGGATAGTTATGTGGTGTGGTGATAACATTTATTAAAGGTTTAATTGTAAACCTCAGAATTCATAGGCTGAAATTGTAACCCCCAGTACCTTAAAATATGACCTTATTTGGAAACACAGTCATTGTAGGTATAATTAATTAAGATGAAATCATACTACAGTAAAGAAAGAAAAGTGAAAGTGTTAGTCACTCAGTCATATCAGTCTCTAATTTTGCAACTCCATGAACTGTAGCCCACCAGGCTCCTCTTTCCATTGAATTCTCCAGGCAAGAAGACAGGAGTGGGTAGCTATTCTTTTCTACAGGGGATCTTCCCAACCTAGGATGAAATCTGAGTCTCTTGCATTGAAGGCAGATTATTTACCATCTGAGCCACAGGTGAGCACCTAATCCAATGACTGGTGTCCTTATATAATTTTAAATAGACCCCTGCTTCACAGGGAGAATGCCATATGAATAGGAAGGCAGAAGTTGAAGTGATGAAGCAGATGATAAAGAATACTAACATTTACCAGCAGACTAGTAGAAACTCAGGGAGAGGCATGTAACAGATATCTTCTTTGTGGTCCTTGGAAGGAATGAACTCTGCCAACACTTTGATTGGAGACTTCTAACTTCTAGACTGTGAGACAACATGTGTATGTTGTTTAAGACATCTAGTTTGTAGTACATTGTCCCACCAGTTCAAACAAAGTAACAGGTTTATTTTTCCTTACAAATGAGAAATTCTTCTTTTGTGTCATTGATCTTTGTATAAATCCTTTCTCTAACTCCAACCAATCCCTAAATCAGACACCGTGTCAATACATCTTACTAAAAACAAATAACTAAATGAACAAGTCAGTGAATGATACCACAGTGCTAAAAAAATAATAATTAATCACTGTGGCTTGAGTTTGTAAGACAAGTGTAAGGAATATTTGGAGATGTTGCTTCGAAGAAATATCCTAAAAAGAACAAAATGGGGTAGCAATATTTCTACTGAATATTGACATAAGCAATTAAATTTCTGTCAGCTCTTTCAGTGCAACAGATTTTCATCTCTGTTTAGATTTTATGTACATTAACTCCTTTCTTTTTTTTATAGTTGTTTCAACATGACCATTTTTCATGAACATCTTGTTTTAAAATAATTACTTCCTGAATCATTATCTCTAAATTCCCTATATCCAAGTTATTGTATAAATTTCTATCACAAATGCCCAGATATTTGTGCCTGTTTCCATTGATTAAATCTTATTATTCCTCTTCAGTGTATATAAATTTTCATTTGCCATGATCTTTGAACTATGGGATAATATCTTCTGGATATTTTTTACTTTATAACATTAATTTTAGCAAGAGCTAAATATTTATTCTAATTTCCCACTACTTTCAGGAAGGAGGTAGAAGAGTTTTTGAAGGGATCAAGAGCAAACTGTTATTCAAAAATAAAATACTGTAGAACTACTTCTAGAACGAACACCCAAGAAAAGATGTCCTTTTCATAATAGGGTACTGGAAGGCAAAAGTAGGAAGACAAGAAACACCTGGAGTAACAGGCAACTTTGGCCTTGGAGTACAGAATGAAGCAGGGTAAAAGTTAATAGAGAATGCACTGGTCATAGCAAACACCCTCTTCCAACAACACAAGATAAGTAAGACTCTACACATGGACATCATGAGATGGTCAAAACCGAAATCAGATTGATTATATTATTTGTAGCCAAAGGTGTAGAAACTCTATACAGTCAGCAAAGACAAGACCAGGAGCTGACTGTGTCCCAGATCATGAATTCCTTATAGCCAAATTCTGACTTAAATTGAAGAAAGTAGGGAAAACCACTAGACCATTCAGGTATGATCTAAATCACATCCCTTACAATTATACAGTGGAAGTGAGAAATAGATTCAAGGGATTAGATCTAATAGACAGAGTGCCTGAAGAACTATGGAATGAGGTTCATGACACTGTGCAGGAGACAGGAATCAAGACCATCCCCAAGAAAAAGAAATACAAAAAAGCAAAATGACTGTCTGAGGAGGCATTACAAATAGCTGTGAAAAGAAGTGAAAGGCAAAGGAGAAAAGGAAAGATATTCCCATTTGAATGCAGAGTTCCAAAGAATAGCAAGGAGAGATAAGAAAGTCTTCCTCAGTGATCAGTGCGAAGATATAGAGGAAAACAATAGAATGGAAAAGACTAGAGATCTCTTCAAGAAAATTAGAGATACCAAGGGAACATTTCATGCAAAGATGGGCACAATAAAACACAGAAATGGTATGGACCTAACAGAAGCAGAAGATATTAAGAAGAGGTGGCAACAATATACAGAACTATGCAAAAAAGATCTTCATGACCCAGATAATCATGATGGTATGATCACTCCCCTAGAGCCAGATATCCTGGAATACGAAGTCAAGTGAGCTTTTGTTAGGAAGCATCACTATGAACAAAGCTAGTGGAGGTGATGGAATTCCAGTTGAGCTATTTCAAATCCTAAAGTTGATGCTGTGAAAGTGCTGCACTCAATATGCCAGCAAATTTGGAAAACTCGGCAGTGGCCACAGGACTGGAAAAGGTCAGTTTTCTTTCCAATCCCAAAGAAAGGCAATGCCAAAGAATGTCAACTCCCACACAACTGCACTCATTTCACACGCTAGTAAAGTAATGCTCAAAATTATCCAAGTCAGGCTTCAGCAGTACGTGAACTGTGAACTTCCAGATGTTCAAACTGGTTTTAGAAAAGACAGAGGAACCAGAGAACAAATTGCCAACATCCTCTGGATCATCGAAAAAGCAACAGAGTTCCAGAAAAACATCTATTTCTTTATTGACTATTCCGAAACCTTTGACTGTGTGGATCACAACAAGTGTGGAAAATTCTAAAAGAGATGGGAAAATCAGACCACCTGACCTGCCTCTTGAGAAACCTGTATGCAGGTCAGGAAGCAACAGTTAGAACTGGACATGGAACAATAGACTGGTTCCCAATAGGGAAAGGAGTACATCAAGGCTGTATATTGTCACCCTGCTTATTTAACTTATATGCAGAGTACATCATGAGAAACACTGGGCTGGAAGAAGCACAAGCTGGAATCAAGATTGCCGGGAGAAATATCAATAACCTCAGATATGCAGATGACACTGACCTTATGGCAGAAAGTGAAGAACAAAAGAGCCTCTTAGTAAAAATGAAAGAGGAGAGTGAAAAGTTGGCTTAAAACTCAGGCATCTGGTCCCATCACTTCATGAAAAATAAATGAAGAAAAAGTGGAAACAGTGACAGACTTTATTTATTTATTTATTACTTTGGCTCCAAAATCAATGCATATGGTGTCTGCAGCCATGAAATTAAAAGACACTTGCTCCTTGGAAGAGAAGCTATGACCAGCCTAGATAGCATATTAAAAAGCAGAGACATTACTTTGCCAACAAAGGTCCGTCTAGTCAAAGCTATGGTTTTTCCAGTAGTCATGTATGGATGTGAGAGTTGGACTATAAAGAAAGCTGAGTGCCAAAGAACTGTGGTATTGGAGAAGACTTGAGAGTCCCTTGGACTTCAAGGAGATCCAACCAGTCCATCCTAAAGGAGATCAGTCCTGGGTGTTCATTGGAGGGACTGATGCTGAAGCTGAAACTCCAGTACTTTGGCCACCTGATAGGAAGAAGTGACTCATTGAAAAGACTATGATGCTGGGAAAGATTGAAGGCAGGAGGAGAAGGAGATAACAGAGGATGAGGTGGTTGGAGGACATCACCAATTCAATGGACATAGGTTTGAGTAGACTCCAGGAGTTGGTGATGGACAGGGAGGCCTGGCGTGCTGCAGTCCATGGGGTCACAAAGAGTCAGACACAACTGAGTGACTGAACTGAACTGAGAGCTACATACTAGACTGAGGAGCTTTTAAGGAGAAGTAAAAAGACATTAATGGAACTCTTTTTACTGGGTTTTTCATTGGAGAAAAACCCATTTGGATAACTTTTAGACTGTTGATCTTTATAGGAACCTGTGCCAAATTATTTTCAGGGTAAGCATTTCAGTCATCAAAGAGTAGTTAAGACAATTAGGTTGCCCTAAGGTAAATCATAAGAGAGGCTGATTGCTTGGGATTACTCCAGACTAGGGCAAGGGAATGCTTTTGCCTTGCAAATCCCATTCTACTCAGTAAGACACTATGTAGTGATTTGAAGTCAGATCCCTTGCTGACCATTAGAAGTATGTTTGCCGTGAAATCTGTCAGACATATATTTGAAATTCTTAGCAATCCAATAGACTCTACAGGATGTGGGGAACATGGTCATTTTCATTTATTTCCCATCAAAGGGACATTGCTAACAGATGGTATCTGGATTTAAAGGTTTGTGTAGGTTCATTGCACTCCTCTACTGCCTCTGATAGTTCCTGCTTAGATCACTTTATAATTTCTGACTCATGAAGTGTGTGGCAAACAGTGGTATTGACTTTCTTCCATTTTTATCATGAGTTTCTGAATTAGGAAGTACATTTATGACCCTAGCAAGAAGATAAAATAGGCAAATAAGATGTTATTAAATAATCATCTTTTGTTGAATTCATATTTTAAGGGCGTAAAAATGAGTACAACTACATTCTAAGAAATTCCTTCTTCATAGTTATTAAAACTTACTAAACAGTTGAGGATTATATTTCTTACAGAAACCTATTTCCTAAGTTAACTGAGAGGCCATGATGAAAATATGAATTAAATCAGAGAAAATTAGTGGATTTTTCTCTTGTATGCATAGTATAGTTACTATATCACAAGAATACTATAGACATAACAGATTTCCCTCATTTCTTATTGCATTCTGCAGCAACACAGAGTTCATTTTTTTCTTTAAACTAGCACTTTTTTAATGTGGGCTTTTTGAAGGATATTTCTGAAATGTAGATAGAGAATAAGTGCTACTATAAGATATTTGACAGGATTCTATAAACTAATAATAATGTAAAGCTGCAATAATATATAAAGACAAAATGGTACTGGGAAAAATTACCCAATGCACAACAACAGTTATTTTTAAGATGCAGTACTAGTCTATTGTTTGTCTATACACAACGTTGAAAGTCACTAATGGCATCTGTAGGAAGAAGCAACTGTCAATGCTGTACTAAGCTACATAGTTTCCTAAAAAACAAACAAACAAACAAAAACAACAACAAAATACATACAACAATTTGATAACATACAAGATGAGTTTCCAAGGCGGGGAGGGGGTGGGAAAAAACGTCTCCACACAAATAAGATATGCTTGTCACACAGGATGGTCTACTTACAGCAATTTCTGAGCAAGACTTACACAACTACCCAACCGAACATTCATTTACTTGGCACCCATTTCCTAGTAGAACAGGCTCACCAACTTGTAAACAGGCAGCATGCCATCTTAGCAGATGGCAGTGAGTATCTGCAGCCAAGAGACCATGAATGAACATCAAATGTGTTTGCTGAGGGCAGGATTCCCGATCAAAAACATCCCAACAGCTGTCTTTCTTAAGGTTTTGAACCCAGGGTTAAAGGCACTTACCAGTCTTATTCTATCTCTTGTAAGCTGAAGTTTTCTCAAACCCCTAAGTTGTCTTCTTCTTTTCATAGCAGGTAAACTGTAAGAAATATTTTCAGTGGACAGTATGTGTATATGTTTAACTGTATTCAAAGTAGTGTTTTACTTGTACACATGTTAGTTTCAGTTAATATCTTGAATATATGCCCAAAGGAAATAGCACACATACACATTCAAATCTGATATTGGTTGATATGTATTGCCATCAGTGTCATAATTATTATTTATTGTCTCAAATCTGTCTCTGACCATACAATGCCTCTACTGTTAAAAGGTCTGCTGAATAGTAAATGGCTCTACACTCTTTGTATTGGCAGAAATAAAAACTGATCTGTTCTTGTCTAGATCTGTTTTCCATCAGCTTTTAGGTAATGCAACACAGTCGGAGAATGGTAATCATGATCTTATTCCTTAGGAGTTGTAAAAGCCTGATCAACACATATGACATTTCAATTCAAAAGATTTCTTAGCAAAGTAGAAAAAACAACTAAAATAGTGTTCAGTTCAGTTCAGTCGCTCAGTCATGTCCAACTCTTTGCAACCCCATGGACTGCAACATGCCAGGCCTCCCTGCCCATCACCCACTCCCAGAGTTCACCCAAACCCATGTCCATTGAGTTGGTGATGCCATCCAACCATCTTGTCCTCTGTTGTCCCTTTCTCCTCCTGCGCTTAATCTTTCCCAGCCTCACAACCTTTTCAAATGAGTCAGCTCTTCCCATCGGGTGGCCAAGGTATTGGAGCTTCAGCTTCAACATCAGTCCTTCCAATGAATATTCAGGACTGATTTTCTTTAGGATGGACTGGTTGGATCTCCTTGCAGTCCAAGGGACTCTCAAGAATATTCTCTAGCACCATAGTTCGAAAGCATCAATTCTTCGGTGCTCAGCTTTCTTTATAGTCCAACTCTGACATCCATACATGACCACTGGAAAAACCATAGCCTTGACTAGACGGACCTTTGTTGACAAAGTAATGTCTCTGCTTTTCAATATGCTGTCTAGGTTGGTCATAACTTTCCTTCCAAGGAGTAAGTATAATGAGAAGAAAAGTTATAAATAGTCAAAAGTACATGAAAGTATATTTAAGTTCATTTTAGTTAAAACTGCAAAATTAAAACTCTCTAATGAATTATTCTCATTGATAAGATTGGTAAAAATATAAATATTGGTTACCCAGAATTAGAAAACAATTTCCTTCACTTTTCATGAGACCATAAGCACTATAGCCTTTTTGGATGGTGATCTAGTCACACACACACACATACACACATGCCCATACAAAGGGGGTAGCAATAAGAGAGAGAAAATGGACATATACAGATGGATGTTCCAGTCACTTGACAGTGATTATCCACAGAGTAATGGAAATATAATAGGGCACTTTTTAGGTACTTATATTAATGTTTTGTTTGCTTTTGTAAAATTGATGCATTGACATTAATCAAAAATTGTATTTTCTATGGAATTAAATAAATTTTTTTCTGAATTTCCCCAAATTATAAAAATATAATAAGATTCTAAATACATTGTAAATCTTACTTAAGATTTAGTTCAGTATTCCTTAAACTTAAGCTTATAAAATAAGAATTATGGAGTTTAATAAAATACAGATTCCCTAGCTTCATATCCAGGGTTTCTAATCAGCACATCCAGGGAGTAAACCATGAACTTACACATTATTAATGAATACTCAGGATGATTCTGAAATCAGTGTTTTCTGTGGACCACACTATAAGAAGCATAATTATGATAAAATTAAAAAGAAAACAAAACAAAACCAGAGTCAACAGTAGAGCCCTGTCTTGATCATATTTAACTATATACTCAACACTTTTAAAGGAAACACTCTCCACAATGACTGTTTCCCCTGAATCAGATTTCTCTAATGTATGATGTAGAGAGTCTAGGGACATTTTTAGTGTATTCATAGCATCAATATTATACTTGCAGTAGAGACTAATCATACCCTCATAGCTATTTTTAGCAACCCACTCCAGTATTCTTGCCTGGAAGATCCTATGGAAAGAGAAGACCATAGAGTTGCAGAGAGTTGGACCTGAGTGAAGTGACTGAGCACACAGTAAATATAAGCCTAAGGAAATGATCAAGAATGGCATATTTCTGTTAATACCAGAGAATAAAAGAAAACTGCTGTCTGGAGTATTTAAGAATTTTGAACAAGTTCAAATTCTGGCCTAGTCCCCATTACTACATTATTGTAACAGAGGTAGGCTCGATCACACATAAGCATGAGAACATATGTTATTTCTAACTATGAACAAAAACAAGCACATTTGCCCCGTGATCCTTGAAGTTCCTCTGCATCTTATACCTTTAGTGTCTTCCAGCAGCAACCCCTTGTGCAGTTCCTCACCTCACTCTCTTTATTGCCAAGGCTAAATTTTTTTCGTTTCCAATGGAAACGAGTTAGAAACAATGTGCTTATTGCCTGAAAGGAGGGTGGAGGTGGATGAGGTGATAATTCTCTGACACGTAACCAAGTTTCCTATGAAGGTCGTGCCACCCATAGTGCCAAAACAAGGTGAAGATGCAGCACAAAAGAAAAGAAAGAATAAATTAAGACTTCTGATGTCAGTTTTGACTGTTCCAATGAGAAACGCAAGCTAGAGTAGAAACATTTCTTTTAGTCTTCTGCCTTTTCTCATGTAGAGTTTTAAATGTTAAAGCTGTTTAAAAATTCAAATATTTATAATTTTGGAAGCACTTCTTAGAACAGTGGCTATTCAAACAGAAATAAGAGACCTGTGGTTTACAAACTAGAATGATAATTTACTGGTTCTAATATTGTTTGCATCTACCTTTTTTCAGAATGTTTCCTTAGCAATGCCTGAAGATTCTTCTGTATAAAATCAACAGACCTGAAGTGATCTGAAAGTGAGTATAAAAAATTGTATTATATAGTATGACTCTGTGATTAAAAGTTATTAGTCACTTGGTTATTAGTTAATTACTTCATAGTTAGTAATAAATTAATACTTGCCTTATTCTTGCTACAAATAGTGTTCTGTTTGTTGTGATTCAGTTACCCTTGTCTTCTAGTTTTATGTTTCTGGTTTTTATTTTTTGTTAATATTGTGTACTTTCAGGCTAAACAGGCAATTTTTTAGTTCAAAACCATTAGGATAAATTTTCAGCCTTCTTACTCTCTCTGTTTTCAATTAACTAAAAATTAAGCCATATATACTTTCTTTCTTGGTAGAGTTCAACAAATATATTCATGTAAAGTCTAGTTTATCTTGTTAATTGCACAAATACATTCAGTGGAATATTTTCTGAGTGCAACCTTGTTGTGGAAATCTCTTGGATATAAATCCTTACATTAGCTTTAGGAAAAGTTTTTAATAACATGATATTTTAGGTTGAATGCTGACAGAAGACTCTATTTTCTGTCCAAAAGGGGATCCATCAATCTTGTCTTTACTCTGTTATAAGCAATACTGGCTCAATCTGGGCTTCTTTGTCTACCAGAATTGTGGTTTCCATTTGCACTTGTGATGAATTGTCATTCACCTATGTATGTCCTTGCTCAACAAAATTAATATTAATAGGAAGGGTATCTGAGATTGTGAGCTAGAGATAAATTAACAATCTAAGGCCAGAGAGTTGAGCAAAGAATTGACATAGAAAACCTTATGAATGAAAATAAAGGCTACATTAATAATCAGTCAACCTAGTCATTACTTGGCAACTTCAAATGCAATTTTTTCTAAAAATATTATTAGAATAAGAAATTTGGCAGCATATGACACTTTTTTTCTATCTCAACTAAGTGTTCTTTAAAAAGTATTTCTCTTTCATTGAATGCTGACTATATACAAGGTTCTGTTCTGGGTGATACATATACATACATGTGTTTGTTAGCCTATGTTGCCTTCAGTTCATCCTATGGATTTGCCTCTAACTATCTTTACTTTATGGATAAGGATTCTGAGCAGCAGACCCAAATCACATTCAGCCAGCAAACAGTGAAGATAAATTTCAGATCCATGTGTCAGTATCCATATGCCATACCTCAGACCAGAATTAAGAAAGTCCTTACATATTAAAGGACTTCTACCTGCAGAGCATTTTAATGATTCTTAATGTGCAACATGACTAAAAAACGTTGACAGCTTTTCTTGAAAACAATTCCCAAGAAAGATAAGAGTAGAATTCCCCAGTTAGCGAATCACAAAACAGTTTATCAAACCATAACAAGGACATAATAGATTAGATTAACACTTTATAATTGGGTGGGAGATGGGTGGGGGAATCTGCACATTTCAAATGTAAATTAGGGAAGCAGAATTTATGGTATTACAAAAAGAGTAACATTTAAATGTTAAAAAACTTCAAATTTATATTTAATTCAAGAGAAATTACTATCAAGATTACTTATACTAGCAAAGTATATTATTAAAATGGTATTAATACTACACTTAACTCTTAACTCTTCTACTCTCTCAACAAATGTTTATTGAAGTCATACTATATGCAGGGACTTCCCTGGTGGCTCAGACGGTAAAGCGTCTGTCTACAATGTGGGAGACCCGGGATCGATCCCTAGGTTGGGAAGATCCCCTGGAGAAGGAAATGGCAACCCACTCCAGTACTCTTGCCTGGAAAATCCCATGGATGAAGGAACCTGGTAGGCTACAGTCCATGGGGTTGCAAAGAGTCGGAGACTACTGAGTGAGTTCACATATATGTCAGTCAATATTCAGAAATCTGTTGTTTCAACTATGAACAGGAAATAAAATATTCCTGTATCTATGAATTTTTATTTTATCTGAGGAGCAGGCAGAAAATATCAAAAACTAAATGAGGGAGAATATTTTTGATGTGGAAGCTAGGGTAACAACCAACTTTCATTGGGTTCTTATTATGTGGCAGACATTTCTATATTATTTACATGTGTAACTTCATTTAATTTTCACAACCACATTGTCAAGTAGGAAATGTTATCATTTATATAATTCACATTAGGAAATTTAGGCATATATATGTTAAATAGTTGGTGATGCTCAAAGTAGTCTGTTTCTTTTTTATTTCCTTTAATAGGCTTCATCTTTTAAGTTTTAGATTTATAGAAATTGAGCAGATAATACAGAGAGTGTCCATATATCTCCTTTCTCATTCACTCACGACTTTCCCTATTATTAACATCTTGCATTAGTGTAGTATATTTGTTATAATTGATGAACCAGTATTGCTATATCATTACTAACTAATATGCTATTACCTAAAGGCCATGGTTTACATTAGAGCTCATTCTTCGTGTTGAGGAGTTTATGAGTTTTGACATTTGCATAATATTGTGTATATACTACTACAATATTAAAGAATATTGTAGTATGTAATAATAATTACATATAATTTAATATCTAACACTGCCATAAATATCCCCTAAGCTCCACTTGTTTATCCCTCTCCTCTTCTCTCTGGCAACCACTGAACTTTTTGCTGTCTCTGTGGTTTTGCCTTTTACAGAATATCATATAACTGGAATGTTACAGAATCTTGTTCTGTCTGCTCTAACAAAATTACATCGACTGGGTGACTTAAACAACAAACATTTATTTATCAGTTTTAGAGGCTGAGAAATCCAAGATCAAGGTGCTGACATATTTGGCGTCTTTGAGAGCTCACTTCCTGTTTCCACGAGTTTCTTTTCTCTGTGTCCTCACATTGCAGAAGGGAGCAAGTTGCTTTCTTTTATAAGGGATCTAATCTCATTCAAGAGGGCTCCGTGTCCATGACATAATCACGTACTCTTGAGAGTTAGCTTTCAACATATCAATTTTAGGAGGACACATTCAGTGTACAGCATATAGTAAGTAGCCTTGACAGACTTTCCTGGTGGCTCAGACAGTGAAAAATCTGCCTATGGTGCAATAGACCTGGGTTCCATACCTGGGTCGGGAAGATCCCTTAGAGAAGGGAATGGCAACCCACTCCAGTATTCTTGCCTGGAGAATTCCATGGACAGAGGCGCCTGGTGGGATACAGTCCATGGGGTTGCAAAAAGTCAGACATGACTGAGCAGCTAACACTTTCACTTTCAGGTTGTTGTATGGCAGACACAAACAAGACATTGTAAAGCAATTATTCTCCAATTAAAAATAAATTTAACAATTTTGGGGCTTCCCTGGTGGCTCAGACAGAATCTGTCTGCAATGCAAGGGACCTGTAGCCAGTGTAATGTAAACAAGCTCAGAGTCAGCTTTGTAATAAACGACACACATCCTAGTCTTCCCATTGTCTTCCAAATGATGGCAAATGCATTAGTGAGACTAATAACATCATAGGAAGCTGCTGAAGACTAATCCAAATAAATAATTTGTTGTTTTAATCTATTAAATTTCAGAGTGATTTGTTCTCATCAAATGCTATTACATTTAGTATTTACCCCATTACCTACATCATAGAGTTTTTCCCTTCTTTAAATTGATACTCACCTAGCACACTTAAAATAGCTAAAAATTAGCTATTATTTGTAAATGTACATGGACATGGTTTATAATGTAGCTTCATGGAAGACCATGTATTTATTTCTTCAATGTGAGATATTATTTACATTTTTTAATTTAAATTTTGTCTGAATGTTTTTTAAACAGTATGGCATCTAAGCATACTTAACAGTTTCCAACATACATAATGGCATGTAAACTTCTATTTTATGATATGCTATTCACATATCAAATGCTTTCAAAAGTCAAAGTCTATTATGCCCAAAAGAAAATAAGTGATAATTTTAGATTTAAAAAAAAAGTTGATTATTCCTTATTAGAGAAATGGGAAAATGACATGGACTCTAAATGTTTGATGATAAGTGATTCAAAGCTTTCATAGCACTTAGTGACTGTAGAGATTGTAGTGTGGGCAGTGTATCATTAAATTTCACCAAGGAATACTGGTCAATCCATCTGCTGTCAGTAAAAAAAATACTTAAAACTCTAAGGAACATAATATTTTTGAAAATTTTCACTGAATATCTCAGTAAATCAGTTTCTAAACTGAATTTATGTGTTATGTGAAATGACTTGTTCAATTCTATATTTGTTGTGGAATGCTAAAGCCTCCCCCTGGTTGCTCAGTCAGTAAAGAGTCTGCCGGCAATGCATAAGACCCAGGTTCAATCCCTGGGTAGGAAGATCCCCTGGAGAAGGAAATGGCAACCCACTCCAATATTCTTGCTTGGAGAATTCCATGAACAGAGTAGCCTTCTGGGCTACAGTTCATGGGGTCACAAAGAGTTGGACACGACTGAGTGACTAACACTTTAACTTTCAAAGCATTTTTCCCAAAGGATTTTCCTACAAATTACATGTATTGGCTGAAGAATACTGTTCGTTATGTCAAACTTCCAATTATTTCCCTTAAGGTGAAAAGATGTAAAAGTGTTTTCTAAACTTGCTATGTTGCAATTATAGAAAACAATTGTAGATAAACAGAAAGATTTGTGAGATCTTGCTTCTATAATGTTATTAATCTCATATCTTCATATTTGTGTTCATATCTTTGCATCAAATCATCTTACATAATTTAATTTTAAATGGATTATGGATGCATGTTTATTGTTTAAAGGCTATTAGCATAGAACAATATACACACAGAAAGGAAGTTTTGTAGAAAATAAATTCAAGTAATAAAAAGTTTTTGGGTAGTGTGTATAGACTGATGTACATTTATGCAAATCCATAAAATTGCTTGTATATTAAGCCAATGAAATCAAGAAAATAGGAAGTTTAAATTATTACCACATATAGATATTATAAAAAATATGATTTGAAATACTTCACTAGCAGACTTTGTTTCAACTTCTCTATATAGTAGTAGAGAAAATTATATTCTTTATATAATTCTATATAAGAATAGAAATTGAATCTAAACTCAGAGAGAAAAACTAAGATTTGCCCAAGAAATGGAGTAGTGAAAAAGTATTAATCACCAGAATCTCAAAGAGCAAAATGACAACAAATAACTAGTATATTTATAAATCATGATATGTTATTTATAGCTAAATTATAATTAATTAATTGATTTATAATAATAGTTTACTATGTTAAATCTTTAAATATAACCTTATAAAGTTTCAATGTTTAATATAAATTCATTTTGAGTTTTAATCTTGTCTTGAATTCAGCTTCCAATTTCAGTTCTACCATTCTGAGGCCTTAAATGATTTATTAAATGGATTTTAATATAATAAAACTTCTTGCACATGAAAATATAAATGATATCCTCCTAGAGACCTTTCAGTTTAATTTTGCCTTTAAAAATTTGATCTTATTTTTATTTTCATTTATGTTCTCTTATAGTGAAAAGTCTAGTTGTTGATACTACTTCATATAATTATATATTTTACAATGACTCATAAAACACAAAGCCTAAATTTTGAAATTGTCAACTATGACTTGTATCATGTGCAAAGTAGTCAAGTGACCAATAATCCCATTAGGGATTCTTATTCCTATTGTGCTGCTGCTGCTGCTAAGTCGCTTCAGTCAGACTCTGTGCAACCCCATAGACGACAGCCCACCAGGCTCCCCCATCCCTGGGATTCTCCAGGCAAGAACACTGGAGTGGGCTGCCATTTCCTTCTCCAATGCATGAAAGTGAAAAGTGAAAGTGAAGTCAGTTAGTCCTGTCTGACTCTTAGCGACCCCATGGACTGCAGCCTACCAGGTTCCTCCGTCTATGGGATTTTCCAGGCAAGAGTACTGGAGTGGGGTGCCATTTCCTTCTTCAATTCCTATTGTACAGGTGACAAAAATGATATCCAGAATTATCAAAGTGCTTATCAAGTGAAGGAGCTGAAGCTGCAATCCATGTCTTTTGATCAAGTACTTTTACATTTTGTATTGTAATAAGATTTTATAGCTTCCTGCAGAATAAGAGTTGTCTATGTGTAACCTTAAATTTTCTCTTGCCAATGGACAATTCAATTTAAAAATTGAAAATGTGTCATTATGTCAACAAATAAAGAAGTCACTATGAGTATACTTTTATGATTTTTAGTCAACCGTGTCAGTGATTTGATGCTTAAAGCATCCCTGAAAGAAAATGAGGTTTTTTAAATCATTAAATAGCTCCTAAGAAAAGAAAGTAGGATTAAAATAAGAGCATTAAAATGAAACAAAAAATAAAGCAGGATGAAAACGTTGTTGTGTCTAATTAATGCACAATAATTTAACATGATTGCCTACTAACCAGATGTGTCTCTTGTAAGAAATTAAAATAGATAAAATAAATTTATTTAGAGTGGTATAAGATCTTAGTTTTAAAACCCTGAAAACATTAAATCAATATTTGGCTAATTAACATATCCTTTATATTTAATGACTGCTATTCACAGCAGATATATAAGAATGCACACAATATGTTAATCTGAAACAGCTCTTAAGAATAAATTAATATGGTGGAAAATGTAAATATTTTATTGCTTATGTAGAAAATTTTCAGTGACTCCTTGTATCTAACCAGTAGATATCTTCCTTATTAACTAAGATGCCTTATATCTTAGTCTCAAAATTGTGCTTTTTGATTTTTATGCCACTAAAACATTAGGATGCTTATATCTTCCTGGGATCTTATCGATAACCATCAGTAGGACAGGAATGTATAAATCTGCTCAATTTGCAAACTAATAGGAAATTATCTTTTAACCAAACCTACGTAACTGTAAGCCACTATTGACTAAAAATTAAAATGGACTGAGTATAGACTAACCTAAAAGATATTCAAAACTGAGATGTAGAAATATAGCAGAATTATATATATGTCTTTTCTGGGATTTATCAAAAACTTAAGAAATCATAGCTTTGTTATAGCAATGAAGTTATTCATTAACTCAAAATAATGAAGTCACCAACGTATCTCATTTCTCAAAAACTTGTATGTGTGCATTTTTCTATATAAAGCAAATATAATAGACTATGTTTCTCTTGAGGGTTTTCATATGAAAGTTCACTGATTGTAATATCAAGAATTTTTAACGTTACCTTCAAAAGGAGAATTATTTATATTTGAGGGTTCTTTTCTTATCCAAATTATTAATGCTATATCCCATAACAACAGTGTGATTAACTTTACAGGTAAGCACAGAACGGGTCTGGTATTGATAGGCACTTATAACCATCTGCCTAAGACTCAAGAATAATAAGAATTTACCACTCAGACTCCCCAAAGTAATTTCTAAGATTTATATCAAGTACATCATTATTATAAAGTAATTTCTCCAACACTTTACATTTTTTAAATAATCTAGATAAATTCAGTCCACTAAAATTCCACTTGAGTCTATTTAATTTCCTGTGATTTGGTTATATTAGCAAAAGGATTTTGTTTGGGTTTGGGGGTTATGCTTGAATAAGGCTCAAGTTAATCATTTATGTACTTAAATGTTCTTAACTCAAGGATGTCCCCTGACAGTCATTTCAAGAATAGCTCTATAGTATTCTTCAATTCATCTATTACACACTTCATGAATGCAGGGAAATTTCATTCCATTCAGATTTTTTTCTATTTTGTCACCAAAATTCATTCCTTGGGGCTATTTTCATTTATAAAAGGCCTATAGACTGCATGGATTAAAGACCTATATTTCTCAGCTAAAGGTCAAAGGGTGTTAATCACAGCTTCATTATTGTTCTCAGCCTTCATTAAGAAATGCCTTATTAAACTGATGGAAAGCCCTACTTAATCTGGCTTTGTTAAAATTACTCAGGTAGGTTATCAGGATGAAAGAGTAGGGAAGCTAGGAAGATGCCTTAGGGAGAATGTGCTCTGATGTTATCTATCTTTCTGGCTCTGAAACCAAGGTAACACCGACAGATCTTTGGAAAAAGAAAGTTCAGACTTAGTATTAGGTTTTATTTTTAAACGTTAGAGTTTGGTGGTTTCAATTATTGAAAGTTAATGAAAGCACAACCTATTCCAAGAGGATTTCAGCAAGGATGTTCCATTTCTTCGAATAGCTTTAAAGTTTCTATCTAATATTTGACATGACTAAGGTCATTCAGATTTGTGCTGACTGCACTTTCTGACATTCATCCATCAAAAATATATTTGTGAGATATAGCGACTACCTATGTTATAAAACACACTTTGCATTATTAGTATGTAACTAGACACATCACCTGGGTTCCCCAGATAGCCTAGTGATAAAGAACCCGCCTGCCAATGCAGGTTAGACATAACAGATGAGGGTTCAATCCCTGGGTTGGGAAGATCCCCTGAGGAGTTCACGGCAACCCCTCCAAGTATTCTTGCCTGGAGAATCCCACAGTGAAGCTTAGCAGGCTGCAGTCCATAGAGTCGCATGGAGTCAGACAGGACTGAGCTGACAGTACCCATGCAGACACATCAGCTGCCTAATTCATGTTAATACAGTTGTGTTCTAGCCACTCAGAATATTTTGAAACAAACAAACAAAAAAAAAAAAGGAAGCACTAAAGTTTCAAGTATCTTATATCTAAGTGTTTATATATTAATAGACATTCAATTCAAGTTAAACACGTTCTTCATTGTTATACTATAAAAACCACTTTACTATACCCTGAGAGGCTATAAAAAGATATTAAAACAGTTCTGTTAAGTTGATTACTCTTTGAACATAAATATACTTGAGTATAAAAGCAGGCAGACTATGATGCATTATTTTGGTGATATACCATTTTATGGAGCTGCAGAGAAATGTGTAGTTAATTTTTGCTGGAGTCAGATACTTTACACGTAAGCACAGAATGGGCCTGGTATTGATAGGCACTATTTTTAAGGAGGTAATGAGTCAAATCTTAAAACATGAGTAAAGGAAATCTTAATGATGGCATTGGTAGAACATACGTTTTTTTCATTAAAAGAAGGCTATGAATATGAGAAGATATTTGACAGCAGGCACATGTGGTTAGATGTATGTAAACATCCTTTGCAAACTAACAGGTCAGTGGTAATTCTCAATATATAGAATATGGAAAGTACAACTAAGAGTAAGACATAGTGGAGCTGACATTTTAATAACAACAAGAATAGTAATTCATCCAGTAATTCAAGTGTAAGTTTTTCATAATAAGAGTTATTAGGAGATACTGAAATATTTTATGCTGGGGAATGACATGACACCATTTTAGTTCCCAAATACTCACAGAGGTTGCTGTTTGTAGAAAGTATGGGAGGGAGTGAAAGTGAAGACTGAAAGAAAGGTCCGCTTGGGTGTTGTTGCTGTATTCAGTTGAAAAATAAAGGTAACTTGACATAAGGTAGTTGCAATGTTCATGAAAAATACAGGCTGTTGAAAATAAGATTAGGAAGATAGGACCTGGAAATTGATTACATGCGTGATCTCAATTATAGGGAAGTTATCATTCAAATTAATCAAGCTCTATTATTTGTTACTATTTCTTGTATGGAGAGATACTACTCTCCCTTTTCCTCTACCACATCACTAATCTTGTATTTCTAAAGAATAAATCTCATTACCTAAAAAATTTTTTAATAAACTCAGAATTGAAGAACAAAAGGAAGACAGTAAGATTGGATTCTTGGTGCTTTTTGATCATAGAAATAGATTTTTAAAACTCTACTCTTAGCTATTGAAATCATGAGCCCATTGCCATTAGTGAGAGTTCTATAAATGAAGGTAGAAAGTAGGATTGTTAATTACTTTAATTTCAAATATCTTTTTCCCCCCCTGGCTAATGTGACTATCCATGTCAGAAATGATATTACCAATTTGCTTTAGGTTATAATGTATGTTAATTCGACATCAATACATTCATCAACCTGTCCTGACCAGTTAACAGCATATAAGCCATTCAGCATCTGAAACTAATACTTTTTTTTTTTTAGTCCCATGGAAATTGCCTGTGAAATTCATAGGAAAATATTCTTTGTCACAAAGTTGAATGTGCAAGGATAAGTTTTGATATGGTGTCGATGTATCAAAATAACACATTTCATGCTGTGTGATAAAATTTTCACCACTGTCAACCTCAGAGAAAAATAATATTTTAACAGGTTTACAAGAAAGCAAAACATGCTTCATTATCGCTTTGAATATTTCATGAGATCAAAGGAAGTATGTTTTTTCCCAGAGAAAAATCTGTTTTGTTACTGAGAAAAACTTGTTTAGATTTAAAAAGGTCAGCATTTCTGAGATAAATGTTATATTTTTACTTAAAAATAAGAATTCCTAATTTTTTTCAGTGTTAAATCCCACATCCTAATACATACAATAAAATTGTGCTTGTAGATATTCATTTTGAATTAATATTTCAAATGAAAAAGACTAATTTTTTTTTAAACACAGGAAGGAAAAGCAAAAAGCTATGATATAAAATTAATTTTAGTGTCGGGTATTATATGTGTTGAAGCCATTAGAGTATGATATATCTCTATCTGCATCGGGGAGCTCCCCCTCGCTAACTATGTGATCTTAAACCACTTCATTTTTCTAGGCCCTTGTATAGTCTACTAGGTTACCATAACTTTTAAACATCACAGACTGAGTGGCTTAAACACCACAAATTTATTTCACACACTTCTGGAGATTGACTGTCCAGGATAAAGGTTCTGGTAGGATTGGTTTCTTTTGAAGTCTCTCTTCTCAGCTTGCCTGTGGACACCTTTTTGTGTCCCCAGAAAGTCTTTCCCCTGTGTATGCATACCCCTGTTGTCTCTCCTTTTGTCCTTTCTTCTTCTTATAAGGACACTAGTCAGATTGGAAAGGGCCCATCCACAGGGCTTCATTTTAACTTAATTACATTTTTAAAGGCCCCATCTCCAAATATACCTACATTCTGGGGTCCTAGGAGTTAAGACTCGACATATGAATTTTGAGGGAAGAACAATTCAGTTCATATTAAATGAAGCAGAGGCATCATTGTAAAATAATCACATAAATATAAGCATTGAATGGAAATTAACTAATCAATCTAACTTGACCACTAATAAAACTAAATCAGACTTTAACATAACTACGAATATAGTTTTTGAGAGATTGTGGCAAACTATTACTTAACTCTAAATATATGTAAAATCATTCATATCAGCATAATATTAGGGTGAAATAAAATGTCAACATCAAATGAAAGCCAAATTTGCAAGACTGAAATCCTAGGTCTTACTAAGAAATATCTCCACTTGTCTTTCAGTTGATCTATGCATGGTTAGTACCGCAACTCATCTATGAAGTTGTCTCTGTAACCCACATTTTGTTAGCAATGTGTGTATCACTTTGGAGAAGGATTATAGTTATTTTATTGTCTAGAGAAATGAAATGTTGATAAAAAACATATCTTTTAAATAACTGATACATTATAAAGCAGGTAGAGAAATATGTATCCTTTATGTGTTGAAGATAATCTGTCAGAAACTAGTTGCCAGTATAGTCTTAAATAGTGATTTAGTAAATATGCTCATGTCCAATATTACTAGGACTCTAAAATTTTTCAGGACAGACTGGTCAATTCATGGACGATAACAGTAGCAGAGACACACCTGTGTTAAAATGTTAGAAATTTTCTTATTTGAGGTTGATATGATTTTAAAAGGAATCCAGACTGATGGGTGAAAGCAAAGGAGAAATATGCTATAATTTTTAAAAAATATATTAAAATATTATTTCTACAGACAGTAAAATGTAAAATATCTTGCATGTAATATGTAGGATATCCTTCATATTACCTGTATGATATTTCAGACAGATGATAGATAAGTATATTAATAGATATAGAGATATAAAGATGTACTGGTGATACTTGAACAACAAGAATTTGAATTGAGGATCCACTTACATGCAGATTTTTTTAAAAAATAAATATGATCAGAACTATAGTCTGCAGTTGCTTGTACCCAGGGATGTGGAAAGTGATGTGGAAGACTGTGGGACTTGAGAATCTGCTCATTTTACTGAGTTGGGGCCCTCTCTCCCACTTTTTTTTAAAAAATGAATCTGGCTAAAGGTTTATTGATTTTGTTTATATTTTTAAAGAACTGGCTTGTATTGTCACTGATCTTTTCTAAATATTTTTTTAGTCTTCATTTCATCTATTTCTGCTCTGATCTTTATGATTTCTTTCCTTTACTAACTTTGAGTTTTGTTTTTTTTTTTTTTTCCTAGTTCCTTTAAGTTTAGGTTCTTATTTCCATTTTTTTCTTATTTGCTGATGTAGGCTTGTATCACGATAAACTTTCTTCTTAAAACTACTTTTGCTGAGGTTTGGATGGTTGTGTATTTGTTTTTGTTTGTCTTAAGGCATTCTTTAATTTATTCTTTGGTTTCTTCAGTGATACATTGGTTGTTTAGCAGCATGACTTTTAGCTTCCAAATGTTTGTGGCTTCTGCGGGTTTCTTTCCCTTGCAGTTGATGTCTAATGCACTGTGTTGTGGTCAGAAAAGAAAGTTGCTTGATACGATTGGTTTCAACATTCTTAAATTTATCCTGAGTACTTTTGTGGCCTGGCATGTGATCTGCCCTTAAGAATGTCCCATGTGCACATGAAAATAATGTTTTCGGCCACTTTTGGATGGAATGTTCTATATACCTCTATTAAGTCTCTTTGATCAAATGTGGTGTTTAAGATCAGTGTTTACTTAAAACTGTTGTTTAAGGCCAGTTGATTTTCTGAATGATCTAAGACCCCAGTTTTTTAAATATGAAGACGACACTGGAGATTCATGTATTTGGAAAAGCAAATATTGAATAAGTGTATTCGTTGTGGTTCAGTCACTCAGTCACTCAGAACTTGCTGAAACTCATGTATATAATAAGTGTACGAAGTAGTTTGCATCAAATATTCCCTCCGTTTGAGAATTTATATTATCTTGACTGAGATGGACAAGAAACACATTTTTAAATAAATGTGTGTCAACATGAACATATAAGTGTGTATATATAAATTGATAATAAAAAAATTAAGGTGCCATATGTAGACTGCATACACATTATTTATTGAAATTAATAATATTTATTAAGAATTTATATAAAACATATAAATTTTATTTATATATAAAACATATAAAAATATTGCATTGAATATGCTTGGCAGTTTTGATGAAATTTCAAGTATCCTAATTTTTTTCTAAAATGCATAGAAACTAAGGGATAAAGAGGTTAAGTTGCTTGCCCAAGGCACACAAGCTATCAAAACACAGAGGGTGTGTTTCAAGATTTTGAAGCTCATATGTTTGAGTATTTTCTATTTGGCCAAATTTATCAAATTACATTCAAAATTACTAAATTGTGTTGAACTTTCTCTTATTTATAAATTCAAGAAAATCATATCCCTATGATCTATTCTTAACTTAGTCTTCAGCGTATGAACTCACATTTCGTCTGTCAGAATGAACATTTGGCTGATAAGATATTTATTTTAATTTATTTAATTTTCCTTCTTAAACTGTTCTGATAAAAATTTTATATCCTAACTGCAAAATGGTCACAGAAGCTATCAAAATAAGAATTTTTTATTGTAATATTATATTTATAACTCACAGTTGGACAGAGCAGAATCACCTTGACTACTCAATTCCTTCAGTGTTTTACTGATTTATTCAGTAGCTTATTATGTGAGTATTTCTAAGAAAAAAATATTGTAGCATTGATGCTTACAGTGCGAAAAATAGTTAAATTCTATTTTACATTATTTTCTTCTCCAAATTAGAAATTTCCACATCATAATTAAAGGGACTAAAAAGAAAGAGAAGATAGGTATAAAAACACTTACTTATATGGTGTATATGTACCACAGCTTCCTTATCCATTCGTTTGCTGATGGACATCTAGGTTGCTTCCATGCCCTGGCTATTATAAACAGTGCTGCGATGAACATTGGGGTGCACGTGTCTCTTTCAGATCTGGTTTCCTCAGTGTCTGTGCCCAGAAGTGGGATTGTGGGATTGCATATACACCGTGGAATATTACTCAGCCATTAAAAAGAATTAATTTGAATCAGTTCTAATGAGATGGATGAAACTGGAGCCCATTATACAGAGTGAAGTAAGCCAGAAAGAGAAAGACCAATACAGTATACTAATGCATATATATGGAATTTAGAAAGATGGTAATGATAACCCTATATGCAAAACAGAAAAAGAGACACAGATGTACAGAACAGACTTTTGGACTCTGTGGGAGAAGGCGAGGGTGGGATGTTTCGAGAGAACAGCATCGAAACATGTATATTATCAAGGGTGAAACAGATCACCAGCCCAGGTTGGATGCATGAGACAAGTGCTCGTGGCTGGTGCACTGGGAAGACCCAGAGGAATCGGGTGGAGAGGGAGGTGAGAGGGGGGATCGGGATGGGGAATATATGTAAATCCATGGCTGATTCATGTCAATGTATGGCAAAAACCACTACAATATTGTAAAGTAATTAGCCTCCAACTTATAAAAATAAATTTGAAAAACAAAAACACTTACTTAGAAGAAAGAAGCATTTTTTTTCCCTTTCCTTGAACATCTATGATCTTTTTCTACAAAGCCTTTCCCAACTGTATCCAGAAACATCAATTTGTGTAAGCAAAATTCTTTATAAAGACTTGGATTGCATCTCTTTGTATTGTTTTTTAAATAGATAAATTATACATTTCATTGAATAACTAATATATTGTGAAAATAGTAGGATAGAATTGTTTCATCTATAAATAAAAACAAAAAATACCAATTATTTATCTATATCATGTTTCAGTTTTTTTCATCTCAGATATTTTGAATGATATAAACTCAACATGTTTGAAAAATTTATTCTGCAAAGTGCTAAATATATATATGTGAATATAAATGTATATTCACACCCAGATTGGCATAAGAAGTTTTATTTTGTCACGTCAAAATTATATTATATTTATAACTAAAATGTCTACTCATCTCACTTTAAAAAATTGTCCATGTATCACATATACCTCGAATAAAAAAATATTTCTTATCTGATGTTTGGCTAGGCTTAAACAAACTGTTGACAATACATAAAAGTTATATAATGGTTTTATATACTTAGGGGTTGTGAGAATCAATTTCTTAGAGATTAAAGATACCTATTTTCAGTTATTTTTGTTTGTTAACAAATAAATGTCATTCCAATTCATTGGGATTTTTCTGCTAAATATTCAGTGTATTAAAATGGAAACTAATGATGATTATTAACCTTCATTTCTTATTAAAATAACTGTATAAAATAATGAATTTCATTATTTCAATAAATACCTTTATTTTCAAATTTTTCTTGTAAGAAATACATGTTAATATTGAGCTGTAAATACAGATGACAAACTCACAGGACTAATTTTTTTTTCTTTTCTAATTTCAAGCACTCTCATTTATTATCCCAGATACCTTTCTTATCCTACCTATGACCCAGTTGTTGAGGGGGACACATGAATATGTATTTGAGTGTAATAAGGGTCACGTTGAAGCAATGTAATGAACCAGCACTCCTGTGCCCTCACTCTTCTCTATAGGAGTCAATCATTTCTTAATGTGGCACTTTCCATAATATGTTGAGGTCAGGGGTGCCTTCTGCCTCCCACTCTCTGTCCCTTGGAGGTGCAAAGGCAGGGTATTGCCTTAATAGAATCATTTCTACTAAAAATGTTTTCCATTGCATCTGAACAAACAAGAACAGATAGAGTCATAGATATGCATGTTAAAAACATTTTTCTTATTCATAATATGATGTTTTGGATTACTCAGGTCATGTCTGGAATTTAGCTGTGAGATCAAAGTCACAGTTCTTGGAGAATTTTGTATGAGCAAGTCTTTTGATTTTTCATTTTTGTGAATTTGCCTTTGAAACATAATTGCCACCCTTAACAGGGTACATGCCACCAGAAAAAAAAAAAAAAAAGTCTGAGTCTACCCAGATTCTTTTGTTAAGTTTTGGTTCAATTATCCCCCAAAGGTCTATTTAGGTATTTGTCTGAAGTAGTCCTTCTATATAGGAGAACACCTATCAAGGATTTTCACCATGAGCTTCAAAATCTAGTCTACAGTAACACATAAACACCCACTGGTCCTGTTTATCAATGGATAAATTAAGCTGCTACTCTTTTAAAAGTAACTAAAAGGAGTTCAGTTTTAGTATGGAAGCAGAACAGATATTAAAACATATTTTCTGACCCATTACTTATCTGTTTTAATGGAGAATATTAATATTCAGATAGGATAAATGGTATGAATTGATCCTCACTCATAGTATTTAATTTTGAAAGTATGATGAGTTTTCATTATGACTCTAAAATGGTGATTTTTAATAGATAATGTTGTCATTATAACTTGAAATTTTGTACCTTTTAAAATGTTTCAAAATTTATATTCTTATGTTTAATGATTCCTCCTCAAGTTACAGATTCTCTAATACTGGAAAGTTCTACTGAAAATTACCATCTAAGTACAAATGAAAACTGTGACTTATATACCATTAAAATTACAACTATTTTGGAAGGGATTAAAATAATATAACCAGTCTTCAGATTCAGCCTTATCTAGATCTGGGGTTGGTTGAATCTACAGATGTAGAACCTGAGAATTCATTTCAGTTCAGTTCAGTTCAGTCGCTCAGTCGTGTCCGACTCTTTGCTACCCCATGAATCGCGGCACACCAGGCCTCCCTGTCCATCACAAACTCCCGGAGTTTACTCAAACTCATGTCCATCGAGTCAGTGATGCCATCCAGCCATCTCATCCTCTGTCGTCCCCTTCTCCTCCTGCCCCCAATCCCTCCCAGCATCAGGGTCTTTTCCAATGAGTCAACTCTTCACATGAGGTGGCCAGAGTATTGGAGTTTCAGCTTCAGCATCAGTCCTTCCAATGAACACCCAGGGCTGATGTCCTTTAGGATGGACTGATTGGATCTCCTTGCAGTCCAAGGGACTCTCAAGAGTCTTCTCCAACACTACAGTTTAAAAGCATCAATTTTTCAGTGCTCAGCTTTCTTCACAGTCCAACTCTCACATCTATACATGATCACTGGGAAAACCATTTCCTTGACTAGACAGACCTTTGTTGGCAAAGTAATGTCTCTGCTTTTTAATATGCTATCTATGTTGGTCATAACTTTCCTTCGGAGAAGTAAACGTCTTTTAATTTCATGGCTGCAATCCCCATCTGCAGTGATTTTGGAGCCCCCCAAAATAAAGTATGACACTGTTTCCACTGTTTCCTCATCTATTTGTCATGAAGTGATGGGACCAGATGCCATGATCTTAGTTATTTGAATGTTGAGCTTTAAGCTAAGGTTTTCACTCTCCTCTTTCACTTTCATCAAGAGGCTCTTTAGTTCGTCTTCACTCTCTGCCATAAGGGTGGTGTCATCCTTGTATCTGAGGTTATTGATATTTCTCCTGGCAATCTTGATTCTGGCTTGTGCTTCTTCCAGCCCAGCGTTTCTCATGATGTACTCTGCATAGAAGTTAAATAAGCAGGGTGACAATATACAGCCTTGGCGTACTCCTTTTCTTACCGCTGCTGCTGCTAAGTCACTTCAGCTGTGTCCGACCCTGCGCGACCCCATAGAGGGCAGCCCACCAGGCTCCCCTGTCCCTGGAATTCTCCAGGCAAGAACACTGGAGTGGGTTGCCCTTTCCTTCTCCAATGCATGAAAGTGAAAAGTGAAAGTGAAGTCGCTCAGTCGTGTCCGACTCAGCGATCCCATGAACTGCAGCCCACCAGGCTCCTCTGTCCCTGGGATTCTCCAGGCAAGAACACTGGAGTGGGTTGCCATTGCCTTCTCCTCCTTTTCCTATTATGGAGGGTCAAATCTGTGTTTCATTTTTTTTTTTAAACCTTTACAACTTGTTTAGTTTTAAGAAGGATGTTTTTCCATGAGTATTTTAAGAAGCTATGTATACCATATATAAGTAGTTTATACCATATATATATATATACACACACACACACACATATAGCTATAATGCTAAAATGCCACTATATAGCCAAAATGTCATATTTATAGCCAAAATGGCATATATATAGCTAAAATGCCAGTAACTGTAGTACAAACAGGTTTTTTGTGGATGTACAACCACTGTTTTAAAATTTTGTCTTCTTTCATTTTATAATAATTTACAATTCTACCTTTTTGTTGCCATAGTTATAGACCTTGATGGAATAATTTACTTAACAGTGTTAAGTCTGACAGGACATTGTTCCCCAACCATTGTTTGTCAAACTTGTTTGTTGTTTGTTGTCTGCAGTTTTCTCTTCCTTCTTTCATGTGGAATTTTGTTATAAACTTTCAGTACCTCAGAAATGTATTAATTATGAAACTGTATTACATTACATGAAATGTATTTCATTACATGACAATATATCACATAATATATAATATATTATGAAAAAAGAAGCAGTTGGGGGCAGGAGAAGGTCACCAACATTTCTATAAAATGTACCTTGCAATCTAAAGGTAAAATCCAATTATTTTAAGTGCAGTTAATATCAATACTCATTTAATTCATTGATTAAGATGCCATTTTGTCAGTGTTTTGTCTCAAAAAGAATGAGTATTCAACTTACAAGCTGATGTCAACTATGTGTTTGCATTTATATGGGTATTTTTCAATCAAAGGCTTCTATCATAAGCATCTAAATTTTACATGAGAAAGCTCACTTTTTTTTTAAGTTATAAGAGCACTTCTTAAGAATCAACGTTCCTTGTATTTAAGCAATATCTCTCTGACATTCCATGATACTCTCCTAAAGCAGTAGTTAGAAATCCATTGCAGTTTGTCTGTACAAGTGAGATTTCCAACACCTTATGTAGAAAACTGATAAACCAACCTGTTTGGCAAACGGATGCGTCCTTTGTTATGTTTGTATGGATGCTTTCCAGATTATTTGGACTAGAGCACAGAGAAGACTGACAGTAAATTAAGAGGGTCATAAATCAAAAAATCAGACTGTAGAATTTTTATTCTAGATTTCATTTTTTATATCAAATTTTCATTGAAATATTAAAAATTTCTCCAACTTATTGTATGTTCTCTGTCCAAGACCTAGAACTTTTAATATTTAACAACATTTTCATCTTAGGGCAACATTAGAGTTCTCTCCTTGATACCCAACCCTAATTTAATATAAAATGATCACTTTTCTTGGTATTTGACAACACTTTTTATTATTCTCATATTCACTATCTGTGATATAATTATAAACTCCTTAGGGATAGTAGTTATTTGCTGTTTATTTTTACTGCTCCTAAATTAATAATAATTCTGCTGTTTGTATTAACATATAAGCATTACACTAAAATTTGTGAGGGAATGACTTACATTTAAAAGCAAAATATTTAAATACTATACATGGAATGTTTAGTCAACAGATAAAAGTATAATTACATTAAGCAGCCATGGCTAGGTATAAAGAGCGAAACAGTAATGAATAAATACAGGACAAAAGCTAAAAGCAAAGCAGGACAAGAATGAAGAGAAATGATCATAGCGGTCAGCAATGGGCTGAAGCAGTCGAGACCCCAGCAGCTGTAGCAGCAGCAGCAGCAATGGTCAGAAGTGGTAACAGGCACAGGCAAAAGCGACAAGATGCCCAGCAGCAGGGCGGAAAAGACTATATATCACCATACAAGGAAGAGGAACAAGGACCATCTTGGCTGACACTCTCATCCGAGGAAAATTAACCTAAGTAAAAATACATTAGCACATCCTAGTAACCAAGGCCTCAAGGCCCTTATCATACAGATAAAAAAAAACAAAGAAAAAGCACATTTCTTTTTTTTGAAGGGGTTAGCTGCAAAGTAATAAAGAGCCATACATGCGTTCCTGGCTTCTCAGTTCAAGAATCTTGACCATTCAAATGCTCACACACCCTGTTTTTGAAAAGGAGACTGAAAATAGTATATTTCTGAGATGATATAATATTAATTCTCTCTCCTCCCAATTCGTCCTTTCTTCTTTCATTCCTTTTTCTTTTTTCTTATTTCTTTTTAAAATCTTCTTTTCTTCCCTTATTTTTTAAACAGTGACTCAAAGGGAAAAATACACAATTCCTAACTCATTTTAAACAACAGCATCCCCCCTCCCCCAACCTCCTTCCCTTTTCTCCTCTCTCTCACCCAATTAAATTCTTATTAGAAGATATTCCATGGATTTTTAAACTGTACACTGTAGAAATGAATTTGGGTGAGTGTTGGCAATTGTGCCTGTTAATAAATATTTTGTAAACCTTCCTTTCCTGAGGGGTAATAACTATGTGCCATTAAAACTGAAGAATGTATTCTCAAGGGCAAGCAGCAAGTAATTAATTTAATTTTTCTTAATTGGAAAATTAAATGTAACTAATCATCCCAAGGGTAAGAAAGTTGAAGCTACCTAATGTAGTCATCAAAATATTGGAGTATCCAACACGTCAGCACTTATCTTTATATAAGATGTTTATTTTTCTTCTCTGGTCCTTATAATTTGCCATTATAAGCCATATTCTAAATTATTTTTTAATATTCCTATTCTGTGGGGTAGGCAAAATAATAGCGTTCTCCCCAGCCCCCTGCCAAAATTCTTGCCTCATCCCTGGTAATTGTGACTATGTTACCTTACATGGCAAGGGAAAATTAAGGTTTTAGACAACATTAGTTTGTTAATCTGGCAGGTGAATCCAAAGTAATCAAAGGGTTTTGAAAAGGGGAAGAGAGTGACACAAGAGGGCAGAGTACTGCAAAGTGAGACAGATTATTGGCTTTGAAAATGGAAGAGAGTGAAAGTCTAGGAGTACAGGCAGCCTCTGGAATGGAAAAAGCAAAGAAATTGATACTCCTGAAGAGTCTCCGAAAGAAATATAACCTTGCCACTACGTTGATTTTAGTCAGTGTGACTCATTTTGGAAATCTGTCCTCCAGAATCACAAGATAATAAGTTACCTAAGTCACTACAAATTGTTGTACCAATTTGCTATAATAAGCATAGGAACCCCAGACAGTCTGTATAATTATTATGAACCTAAACATTGTTGAGTCAATATGTGGATTTTTCTTAAATTGAAAATATAGCTGATTTACAATGCTGTGTTAATTTCTGCTGTACAACAATTATTTTTGACTTTTGAGGTAATCAGTCAGGCCTATAAAATGTATTAGAGATCTCAAGTTTAAATAATTATTTGCTCTGATTATTATCACTGAATTTAACTGATATGAAAAGCATTGTTATTTTCATTGTATTTAGGATTTTCATGATTATTTGGCTGCAACATAAACTCAAAGTTAAGATTTAAAGTCTTAGATTGCTAGTTGATTTCAATATGAATTCTTTAATCATGTTAATAAGAAAGCATCATCTTTCAAATTGAGTTATAAAATTTAAGATACGATTAAATCTCCCTGACATATATTACCAATTTATTAGGGAAATCTTCTTTAAGGAAACAAATATATATGAGATGATTATGTAATAAAGAATCAAAAATAGTTATTTCAAAATACAATCAATTTTTAAAAAATTAAAAATCAACATAACCTTTGTTTATAGTGCTAGAGAAAAAGTTTCTATCCATCCATCTGTATGAAAGTCAGTCACTCATGTCTGGCTCTTTGCAACACCATGGACTACATGGGATTTTTTAGGCAAGAATATTGGAGTGGGTAGCCTTTCCCTTCTCCAGGGGATCTTCCCAACCCAGAGATTGAACACAGGTCTCCCACATTGCAGGCATATTCTTTACCAGCTAAGCCACAAGGGAAGCATCCATCTGTGTATTGTCAATCAAATCTTATTTTTTTTACATTGTATCAAAACTTTGTCTTCAATACAATTGTAAAAACATAACATTTTTCATGAATTTTATGGTTAAGATTATATTTTGTCTTATTATTTTTCACTTTTTTTCTCCTCATTTCTCTCTCTTGATTGCAATAATCTTTGAAATGTCCTTCCTACCTCGATTTGCTCTATGCCTATAAATGTGAGATATACCCTGCCTGAAATGTTCTTTCAAATTCATTTTGGTGGGTGAAGTCATTTACATTTATTAAAACACTGCTCAAAGTTACTTCTCTCTGTGAAATCTTAACTACTTTCCTAGGCCACTAAAGTTGCCACTTTCAATGCAAATTTAAAAATACTTAGGTAGTACATTTTTACCTGGCATTACCATTGTTGCTTATATGTAATCCCCCTGCCACAGAAAGTTAATTATTTAAAAGCAAGAATACAGCACAGCATCTGGGACACTTTATCAATGTTTATTGAACATGTTAAGTACGTGATTAAATTCTAGGTGTGTGTCTTTTAATCCAAGAGCCTGCTTTTTTTTTTTTTTTCCTGGTGAGATGTGAGGTATTGGCAATATGATGTATACACTTCACTGGATGTCCTTAACCACTCCATACCAGTTAGCAGGTAAAACTGGAAAGCCCTTGGTGACAAATTAATGTATTTATTAAAGAATCTCATTTTGGGCAACTCGTTTTAACCTCCACATGCTGGGTACCCACTTAGTATATGGTACACTAGAAGAAGCAAAGGGAATATTTCACTCTAAGGGGGATAATTCATTTTACAGAAGGGTTTAAATCCCTTTCTTTTCAGTTCAGTACAGCCACTCAGCATGTCCAATTCTTTGTGACTCCATGAACTGCAGCACACTAGGCTTCCCTGTTCATCTCAAGCTCAAGTCTGAGCTTGCTCAGACTCATGCCCATCAAGTCGGTGATGACATCCAACCATCTCATCCTCTGTCATCCCCTTCTCTTCTGCCTTCAGTCTTTCCCATCATCGGGGTCTTTTCCAATGAATCAGTTCTTCGCATCGAGTGGTCAGAGTATTGAAGCTTGAGCTTCAATATTAGTCCTTCCAATGAAAATTCAGGACTGATTTCCTTCAGAATTGACTGGATGGAATTCCTTGCAGTCCAAGGGACTCTCAAGAGTTTTCTCCAATACCACATTTCAAAAGCATCAATTCTTTGGGGCTCAGATATCTTTATAGTCCAACTGTCACATCCATACATGACTACTGGAAAAACCGCTGCTTTGAATGGACAGACCTTTGTCGGAAAAGTAGTGTCTCGGCTTTTTAATATGCTGTCTAGGTTGGTGATAGTTTTTCTTCCAAGGAGCAAGCATCTTTTAATTTCATGGCTGCAGCTAACATCTGCAGTGATTTTGGGGTCCAAGAAAATAAAGTCTGTCACCATTTCCATTGTTTCCCCATCTATTTGCCATGAAGTGATGGGACCAGATGCCATGATCTTAGTTTTTTGAATATTGAGTTTTAAGTCAACATTTTCACTCTCCTCTTTCACTTTCATTGAGAGGCTCTTTAGTTCTTCTTCACTTTCTGTCATAAGGGTGGTGTCATCTGCGTATCTGAGGTTATTGATAATTCTCCCAGCAATCTTGATTCCAGCTTGTGTGCTTCATGCAACCTGGCATTTCACATGATGTACTCTGTGTATAAGTTAAATAAGCAGGGTGACAATATACAGCCTTTACATACTCCATTCCCAATTTGAAACTGGTCTTTTATTTCATGTCCAGTTCTAGCTGTGGCTTCTCGACTTGCATACAGATTTTTCAGGAGGCAGGTAATGTGGTCTGGAATTCTCTTGCTTTTCCAATGATCCAATGGATGATGGCAATTTGATCTCTGGTTTCTCTGCCTTTTCTAAATTCAGCTTGAACATCTGGGATTGCACGGTTTCATGTACTAATGAAGTCTGGCTTGGAGAATTTGGGGCATCACTTTGCTAGCACGTGAGATAAGTGCAATTGTGCGGTAGTTTGAACATTCTTTGGCATTGCCTTTCTTTGGGATTGAATGAAAACTGACTTTTTTCAGTCCTGTGGCTACTGCCGAGTTTTCCATATTTGTTGAAATATTGAGTGCAGCACTTTCACAGTATCATCCTTTAGTATTTGAAATAGCTCAACTGGAATTCCATCACTTCAACTAGCTTTGTTCGTAGAAATGCTTCCAAAGGCCCACTTGACTTCACATTCCAGGATGTCTGGCTCTAGGTGAGTGATCATACCATAGTGGTTATCTGGGTCATAAAGATCTTTTTTGTACAGTTCTTCTGAGTATTCTTGCCACCTCTTCTTAATATCTTTCTGCTTCTGTTAGGTCCATACCATTTCTGTCCTTTACTGTGCCCATTTTTGAATGAATTGTTCCCTTGGTATCTCTAATTTTCTTGAAGAGATCTCTAGTTTTCCCATTCTATTGTTTTCCTCTATTCCTTTGCATTGATCACTGAGGAAGGCTTTTTTATCTCTCCTTGCTAGTCCTTGAATCTTGCATTCACATGGGTGTATCTCTCCTTTTCTCCTTTGCCTTTATCTTCTCTTCTTTTCTCAGCTATTTGTAAGGCCTCATCACATAACCATTTTGCCTTTTTGCATTTCTTTTTCTTGGGGATGGGTCTTGGTCATTGCCTTCCGTACAATGTCAGGAACCAAAGTTCTTGAGGCACTCTGTCTATCAGATCTAATCCCCTTGAATCTATTTGTCACTTCCACTGTATAATCGTAAGGGATTTGATTTAGATCATACCTGATAGGTCTAGTGGTTTTCCTTACTTTCTTCAATTTAAGTCAGAATTTTGCAATAAGGAGTTCATGAACTCAGCCACAGTCAGCTCCTGGTCTTGTGTTTACTGACTTTATAGAGCTTCTCCATCTTCGACTGCAAAGAATATAATCAATCTGATTTTGGTATTGACCATCTGGTGATGTCCATGTGTTCAGTCGACTCTTGTGTTGTTGTTAAATGTTGTGTTGTGTTGTTAAATGCCTTTATTTTTATGCTTATGATCTATTTTGCTTTTCAGCCTATTAACCACTAATCCTGTTTATATGTATTAAAAATAAAGGTATTTTCTTTCTTTCTTGGATGCTGAATAAATCTGAAATAATCATAATATTTAAAATGAAATAAAGCCTTATCTCTTGAGTCTGGAGGACTTAAATCCCAGTCCTAACACTGTGTTGGTAACTCTAAGCAAGTGAGTAAACTTCTTGGTGACTCAGTTTCCTGAGAATGGATGGTAGGCGTTTCATGCTAAGCAGATTTCAAATGCTTGGAGGTTTCAAAAAGGGGATATGCTACATGCAGTCATATTAAAGGAACAATTGCTCTTAACATTGGTATTTCTTCTATTCATGTGTTCACTCATTTTAATACATTTTAAACCTAGAATGTCAAAGTACTGGCTAGTAGTTGTAAGTTGTACACTAATTTGTGAATATTTTAACATTAAAATAAATAGAATTACATATATATATTTTTTTTCAAAATCTCTTCACATTTCTGATTATAGTTGATTTATAAGAACAACCCTGGTTACCTTTAATTCAAAAATAATTATAATGCTCATCTTTTGATTGAGTGCTTATTGTATTAGAGACTCTGTGTTAAGACTTTTATATGCCTTTTTTCATTTAATTCTTCACCTTAAAGATTATTTTAATTCTCATTTCAAAGTCATAATAACTGGTGCTTAACGATATTAAACAACCTACGTTCTAAGTGATGTAAGCAAGCATGATTTCCCTGATGACTGAACTGTAGGGCTAATAGCTAGGGACTATGAAATAACTCTTCAAGTCTAAAATGAGGTTAACATAAGATAAAAGAGATTGCAAAATTGTAAAATGTTATATAACTCAATTAAACTTGTAAGGGTATTGATGAACTTTGCTATTAAGTGGAATACATTATGAAGAACAGTAGAGTTAGGGTGAAACTGTATTCTGGTATGCCTGAATTATATGTTGGACCAGTCATGCTTAATTTCTATGTGGTTCTTGAGGGAGATTATTTACAAATGTCATAGACAAAAGGGAATCCTGAGTACTGTTTAATTACTATCTAGTGTAATTAGCCACTCCCAATATCTCAATGCAAAGTGTCTTTGGTAAATCTGGTTTTAAGTATAAAATAAACTTTGTAATCCAAGCAGGTTCACTCTTTAAAACTTTAAATTTGAATCTTGCCATTAAACAACCACTGTAACCTGGGAGATAAACCACCTGGAGTATATATGTTAGGAAATTAATAGTCTTAAAATACACCTACTCAGTCCATCACTCTATTCACAGAAATGCATGGATAAAAGAAAGGAAACCTGCAAAAATAAAAATTTCTGCACTATGGGATGCAACTTAGTAAATCTCATTCAAACAGTATCATGGAATCAAACTAATAGGAGAGATGTTCCTACTTCTTTGAGTAAAGCTAGAAAGGCAATTGTCAAAAGAATGGATGCTAAAATCTTTAGAATAATGTTTTTGTTTGTCTTATTGTTTTTGTGTTTTGTTTGTTTGTTTTCATTGCAAATGTCCTACTTTAGCAGTAGGCAGCACTGCTTACAGCCAGATATCAAATCCAGGTAGCAGGATTCTTTTTCTTCCAAACTATTTTATGTTTCACAGAATAGAGAAAATATACACAGATACAGATAAAGCAATACAGAGTATTTTCAGTTATACACAGTCCATAAAATTGTGATCCTTTAAGGCTTAAATAAATTTATTCAGTACCTGATTTATACATAGGTGAATGATTCTGAAATTCCTGGCATTAACCTTTTAGGTTAAGACAAATGCATTATCCAGAATAATAAACAAAGTGGTGTAGTGAAAAAAAAAAGAAAGAAAGAAAAGTCATTTATCTCAAAGTCATGAGAGATGACTTTTTCCATACTTTGTCCAAACTGTGAAGACTTTTGCTTTTATTTTTTGATATTTAACTTTTGAGGGTTCACAAAACCCTCCCAATTTTGTAGTTTGAGAATTTTTTTCAATGTGTTTACCACTATAATCCCTACCAGTCCTTCTTAATCCAGATTCTCATCAGACCTAAATTTAATTAGTATAATAGCTTTCCAATAATTATTTCTCTTTCTTCAACAATGATCTTTCTAGGATACAAATCTGCCACATTACCTCATTCTTATAAACATCTGATGGTTACATACCACCTATGAAGGAATTCTGAACTTTTTAGCATAGCATGGAATGCCTTCTATATTCCATAATGTTTCTTAAATCAACCACATCCCTTTCATTCTGTGTCTTCTGTTCTATATTTCTGGGAGCAAACATTTTATAGTTTTCTTCTTTTGGATAACTTGTTTTTAAGTTTGACAAACTTAATTTTTTAAAAAATTGCGCATTTTGCTATATGTATTTCTCATAATCTTATAGAGTAACCATTTTTGTAATGTTAGAGATTAAAAAATCAATTATAAAAGTACTAGGTTATTTACCTGAAGTTACACTGTTAACAACTGAGATTGTTTAATTTCAAATCCTATCTTTTTGTACATTTCATTGCCCTAGAAAATTGTAATGGGACTGGAAACTAACCTACTGTATTTCATCTGAAGTAATTTTGAACTTCACCTGCATCATCACAAAAAATGACCCAAATTTCTACCTGATCATAATATTATTTTTGATAGAAAGGACAGGAGATATGTGTGATATGAGTATTTGTGACTCTCTAAAAAAAAAATAAATTTGAATTCAAAAGCATTAATTTTTGCTACTTTTAAAATATCAAATACATATATTTACATGTATATGCAATATGTACATGTATTACATATGTACATATGAATAAAATATAAATGTAATGAATATCACTTTTATATAACCTATTTATATGTGTTCTATACAAATCTACATATTTGATTACTTAATATATATATTTGCCATGTTGCTTTATCTTTATAACTATACAATTAGCAAATACATATACATATATATGCAACCAAGAAAAATAAACACTCAGATATTTTATAAAGCCAATAAAAATTAATCAGAAAGAAAACTATTTCATTTTTCTCATTGTATATTTAAGATTTCAGTTTTATATTTTTCCTTCTTTGTTTATATTCACATTTCTCAGTTCAAATATAGTGCACCAAAAATAACGCATCAGTCTTCTTCCTTTTGCTCTCAAATGTTAACTTATTTTCATTTCTCCTTCCCTCCTAGTCTGCCTTCCTCCCTTCCTTGATCTTTTCTTTCTCTCTTACTTTGAAAATGTGCGCCAACACTTTTCTTATTATTTGTTAAAGTTATTTACCAGCTTGTCCAGAAAAAGAAAGGCATTATATAACAAAAATATAAAGCAAGTTAGGTTAGCTATCAGCGTTGTGAGCTCTTTAAATAAGGTCCTACTCCAAGTATATACAAAGAAAGAACTAAAGACCCAGATCAGAGTAGAGTGAATATGGGCAATAAAGTGTTTTAGTGTCTTCCATTTTTGCTCTTTGTTCCTGTTTTATGATAAAACTTGAAGATTTCCAAATGAGAATACAGTAGAAGTCTGGGAGACTGAAACATCAAGTTCACTTTTATTTTATTTCACTAGCTTAAAGAGAAAAAATACTGTACTGTGCTTTCCACTGAAGGTGTGTAGGCTATTTTGGCATCTTTCAAGTCCCAGTAGGAAATCCTTTTTCTTTTGTTGTTTGTCGCTAAAATCAGCTCCTGTTTGAAGTCGCCAGCTCTTACACTTCTCTTCAGTTGCTACTATCCATCACTTGCCCAGTTACCTCTTACTTCTTGTACACAGGAGCAATCTTGATCTCATGCAACCTTGCATCATTCTAAAAGCTATTGTCAGGACTTCATGGACATCCTTGTTCATTAAATAAGGGTGGCAGTATTCTGATCAAGTCACAAGAGAAGGTGCAGCTTCAGTGTTTTAAAGACTTTCCTGAAACTGACACAGTTCATTAGAATGTTAATATCACATATCACAAAATATCACAAATAATTTTGAGCTCATCTGTGATATTAACAACATTAATTCTTTAATTCAAAAAGTATGACCTATCATCCTTTTACCATTTGAATCCTGACAATTTGGCTTAGGAAATAATGTCAAAAAATGAGGAAAGCATGCCCTTGGGTGATTAAAAATGTAAACAAATATGTTTTTACCATAGGCTATTTCTGAACATCTTTCAGTTTACCAAGTTTGAAATACCACCCAATGAGTAAGCATTTGCTAAGACATTTTTTCCTGCTCCATAAACCTTTACAATAATTACAATTAAGTATGTGAAGACTCTCAGCATGCATTTTGTTTCCAAGCTGTTTAGATATGCCTCCACTCTGACCTGATAACACCAAGAAACCCTATTTTATTATGAAAAATGTAGCCACCGTCCATTTCTAATACTAATGAAGATGAGACTATTGAAAAATATTTCTTTTCCCATAAATGTTGTGGTATTAAATAAACTTATATAAATATCAAAACAGAGAGTTCCCTGGTGGCCTAGTGCTTAGGATTCTGGGTTTTCACTGTTGTGGCCTGGGTTCACTCCCTGGTTGGGGGACTGAGATCCCTCAAGGCATGCCGTGCACCCCACCCTGCCAAAAAAGAATACAAGTCAGAATTGTGTGTACATGTTCATTGATAGGAACAATGGTTTCCTAGTTAAAAAAAATAGGTAAATCTTTACATATAAATCTAAGCAGACAAAACAAAGTATAAATTAAGAAAAGACTTCATCTCTAAATCCCTCATTTCAAAGCAAGTTTGTCTGTGGTATGTGAAATATAGTTTGCAAAGCCAATTCTTCTCAATACATGGGGAGAAGATGAGTCAAGGGTGGACAGGTGTATAGGGAAGACTTCTTTCTTATATTAAGATTTAATATTAATTTAATTATAATAATTAAGATCTGGTCTTTAACAGGTCATAGAATCATAGAATTTACTGGAAGGCAGCTTTGGAGGTCTATTGGTAGCTAGTGACATTTTCTTGAGGGTCAGATTTAAGTGTATTTTAAAAAAAAAGGACAAGATGCTTATGTCAAATTATATTCACAATAAAACTTCAAAGTCTAAATATTTTATCATATATTTTCTAAGTCATCTTTAATGTTACAAAGAAGGTCCTAATTTCTTTCTGTCTCTTTCTCTTTCATTTCCTTCCATGTTAGCAATATCGTGACACTGGATTTATCATGATATGTAAACCTTGAATGCCTTTTTGAAAAATAAAAATTTTTGGTGTTGCTTATCTACATGTTAAGTGTCCTATTTACAACACATTTAATTTATTTTGCAATTAAATATTGCAGTTTTATCTATCTGCTTGATTGTAAAGAATATATAAAGTATAGTGATTTTTAATATTTGACTGCACTGTTAGTAACTAAAGTGAAGTGAAGTCGCTCAGTCATGTCTGACTCTTTGTGACCCTATGGACTGTAGCCTACCAGGCTTCTCCTTCCATGGGATTTTCCAGGCAAGGATACCGGAGTGGGTTGCCATTTCCTTCTCCAGGGGATCTTCCCGACCCAGGGATTGAACCCAGATCTCTTGCATTGCAGGCAGACACTTTACCCTCTGAGCCAAAATGAAAACTCTGTTAGTAACTAAGGAAACACATTACTTCTCCCACTCATATATTTTTGAAACTACTAGCTATTGTGTAATAAATATGTTTATTCTGAATGTATTACATTACAGGCTTAACATGTATGTGCTTTTAATATGTTTCTTTACTATAAATTAATAATATGTAAATTATAAATTTACTTACTTTATTGGATTGATTGATTTATATTGATGACCTCTCAGAGTAATCAAATGCTTGAGAATGAATTTATAGAAAGTATAAAACCTACATAGTATATTTATAAGCCAGCCTTACATAAATTCCATATTGTAAGTAAATCAAGATGACGTGAATGATGTTTCAAGACAGTTCAGTACCCACTAATACTGTCACATTGTCATTTACAATTCTATAGTACATACTGTCCATTTCTTATACATGCTGTCCATCTTATACATACACACTGTCCATTTCTTCATTATTTATGAGTGAAATATTAATACAGTTATTAAAGAATCAACATAAATCAATGAGTGATTCTAAAGTGATATACTTTAATTCCTATATTATAGTATACATATTTAAGATTTTTAAGTTGTTAGGTGATTAAAACTTGCCCACATAGTAATATTCAAAGCTATAAGAGAAGAAAATATAAGCACATTTTATAAAATATGTTTTTCTCAGCTTTATATTTAATTTTTAAATTACGCAAAGCATAGCCTATTTAATAAATACATGTGATCCTACAAGCTTGTTTTATTCATCTTTAAAACAATATATTTTGCTTATGAAGATTAGAAGTAGCATATCTATAAAGGAAATTAGTAAATTATAAAATATGTTTAAAACTAAACAATATTTCATTCATTCCAATTTACATTATATATTTTAAAAAACTATTTTTCTCAAATATTTTTTTCAAGATTAAAAAGAAATCAGCCCCAAAATAGTTAACAATGCTCCTCTTAGAACACCTGAGTTCTTCGATAAGATTGAAGCACTATGGAGCTGATGAGGGGATATTTGAAGTGCCAGTCAAGGAACTGTTCCCAAATCCTCCCACATGGTTGAAATCCTGCTGTCAGGAACATATTGGAAAGTTGTTCGTTCACTTGAGGTGACAGATACAGATTGTGACAAGCCTCATATTGGGACTCCAGCCCCAGGGGGTAACACAGAATGAAATGAGGAATGCAGAATTAATGGAGAAAAATGTCACTTGCCAATCTCCCTACTCACAACTTATTTCACTTTAGCCTGCAGTTCACAGTATTATTTGGGAAAAGAAAACAGGCATATGTGAGATGTTATGTTACATTTTATATTTAAATTCTTAAGGCATAGTCTTTATATTTAATAATTAGAAGATCTAGTATGATTATTTTCATATCATTTAACTGTAGGTTTTTTATCTTAGTGAAAGTCAGATTTACTCATTATAAATTGAAACTGGAAAAAATTGAAAGGAGAAATTGTATCTTAAACTTGAACACTTACTTGACTATCTGAATATATCACTGCTTTGGCAGTGATAAATTAATGTCTGTATCCATAAATTTCTTTTTTCAATAAGACAACATAACTCTAGAGCTCTTTTTTCAAAGAAACTAAACATTCAGCTTCCCTTGTAGCTCAGTTGGTAAAGAATCTGCCTGTAATGCAGGAGACGTGGGTTTGATTCCTGGGTCGGAAAGATCCCGTGTAGAAGGAAATGGCAATCCGCTCCAGTATTCTTGCCTAGAATTCCACGGGCAGAGAAGCCTGGCGGCCTACAATCTATAGGATCATGAGTCCGACACGGTTTAGCAACTCAACTACCACCAAACATGCCACAGATTTTCAGTCGAGAAACCACCTAAGTCAAAGTCTGCTGCTGCTGCTACTAAGTCAAGTCTACTCTAGTGTAAAAACATTGTAAGACTTTAAAGCATCATTTTTGTAGAGATGGAATTTAGGGGAAAATAATAATCATGAACATAGCTAAGTGAAATTTTTACAAGAAAAGTATCAATAATTAAAAACTCAACTTTGCCTCATAACAGTTAAAGTAGATCAAATTTCTAGCCATTCTATTAAGTGTGTTAGTATTAGCCCTTTGTGTGCAAATAGGAAAAGCACTTAAAATCTAGAGATTACATACACACACATACAGACATACACACTCTCAAAAACTGTTACCAAGAAATTAGAAATACTGATACATCTCATGTTGTTTTCTACAACTGGTGAATATATCTTCTATTAAATTCCCAAGGAAAATTTGTCAAATAATTATAATAATTAAGGAAATAGTGATTATATAACAGAACACAAAAATATTTTCAGTGCATTTCTGAGATCATAAGCTGTACTTGTACTGGAGTTTTATTTCAATAGAATATATCTGGAAATTAACAATGCAAATTAAATTAGCAGTCCTCAATCATATGACAGTTTTTTTTTTTTTTCCAAATGCATTGTTTCAAGAAAGAAATAAAATAAATTAGAAGTTGAAACATTGAAACATATATGAAATCTGACTATGGAAATGTTCCTCAATTAAAAAAATCTAAAACTTGTAATGTTCTTATTCAAAGATAAGAATTTAATTAACTAGTATTTATCTTTTTATTAAAAAATTAATAAAATGGAGCAAGTAGTAAAATTAAAAGTAAATTCTTTAATTATAGAATAAAATTAATTATATGTTTAAAATGATGGAAAGAAAATGTTCACATATTTATAAGTTAAAAAGAGAAAGAAAAAGAATAGACATGGGAAAAATTTATATACTTTGAGAAACTGCTAATTTGAAAATATGGTAAAAATGAATAACATTCTCTTTTGTAAAAATTAAATCTTTTCATCAATTTGGATCACAAAGCATGAAGAAATATTTGGGTTTATAACAATTTTCAAGAAATAGATCTTCACTCTATACAAAAATACTTTAAAATTCAAAATGCTCACAATGATTTTTTTCTTTACTAAAATTTTTCCTACATTCATCCTATAGTGTACATGTATGCAAAATATAAAAATGATTTTTCACTTTTTTAGTTGCCTTATTAAACAGGTTTTTAATTTACTTTTCATAAAATGTGTCTCATAAATTTATTACTTCCCCATGGATATTCAGTCTTGTCAGCATAATACATTCCCAATAAAAATTAAATATCAACACACTCTTTTGCAGTATTGACAGTTATACAAAACATGAGATAATCTAATAATTTTCCTGGAAAATGGCATGTTTTGACTTTATATTCACTGATAGTCTGTTAATGAGACATGTGACAAATGCTGATTTCTCTGCTACTTTTCATATAGCATCTGTCATTAATATATTAACAATCATCATTTTTGACCTGGAAGCATAAATATGCAAATTTTCTCAATTTATTATGGAAGACTATTTTTTCTTCTTTTCTTCCTCCTTCCCTTTTTTCCTTCCTCCCTCCATTTTTTCCTTCCTTCCTTCCTTCCTTTTTGCCAGTAGTTAATGAATCTCCCTACCAAGGAACTTCTTTACTGGAATAAATGTATTAGAAGCTTTTAGAGGAAAATGAATTGCTTTTCATAATAATGCATTGCCTTATATACTAACATAGCAAGCTGAGAACCACAACACGTTTAGAGTTAGTGGCTGATGGAAGCATGAAATCCAAAGAGGGCATAAATAAAGCAGAATAATTTTGAGCCTAGTAGCCTAGGATTCCAAAAAGATATGAGTGTACATTTTAAAATTTATTTATATTTTGGTTTGTGGTCTCTCCTCACCATAAGCCTCCTATCCCCATTTATATATATATATATATATATAAAATATGTGTTTCTATATAAACACATATTAACAAAGAGAGAAACATCTTGTTTAGTATCATTGGTAGACTGTAAACTCCTGGTAATTTATCTTAAAACTCCTGCAAAGCTCCTTATTTTTGCAGATTACTATGTTAGAAATAGGCATTTATTTATCTAAGGTATTGGATAATTTTATGTATCATCTTATGTATATAGGATTACTGAAATCACTAAAACTGACTAACAGGGGCTAAAGTAAACTTATTGTTGAGAATCAGAGTGAGATGTGATGAAAGGAAAAGGAGTGAAAATTTGATGAACCCAAATCAACTTTGTACCCAATCAACTAAAGACAACTCAATCACGTCAAGGCAATAATAATCTAAAAGTTAGTTTAAATTAATATCTTATAGAAAGAAGTCTTGTCAGCTAAGGATTAACCAAGTATAAGATATTCAAAATGGTTATTAATGTAATAACATATTTTTAACCTTCTAAAATAAGTAAGACTAGATATAATCTGGTAGAACAAAGTGAATTGGTAGAATAAATAAATATTCAGATGAAGGCTTCTTATATAAATTGTTTACACTGATTGACTTTCTGATGGATTAATTTTACTTTGTGTCAGTGATGGACACAAAATTGATCAGATTCTTCAAGCATTAATTTTAATTGGACTAGTGAAAGTGTGCCACAATAAAAAAGTTCTATAATACCCCACATATAAATATCCATGTATACAGATAAGAGAAGTTGTTACCCTTACTTTAATGAGATATAAATTTATGAATCATACAGTTCTAAAATTTTCTTTGAACTAATTTTTTAAATGTTAAAACAGGTAAAAGTAATAATATTCTTATAATGCATGCCTAATCATCCAAGAAAAATAATATTTTAAAAAGATAATAGCAAACTGACTGACCTGATTTGCAAAGTTGAAATTTGGAGTGAGAAAATTAAGAAAGAAGGGCTAGGGGAATTTTTCCCATTACAAACATGTCTCATATCCTGCTTCATATAGAAGTCTTCCTTCTCTATTAATAGGTCAGTTACTTCAGCATTAGATCATTGTTTCTTGTGCCCAACCTTAAAAACAAAAGCAGACAAGCAAAACATTTCCAGACCCCATTCCTTGCTCCAGCTGTTTCTTAATATCTCAACTGTAAGATTCTTTGACGTGCTTTTCCACACTGAAGTGAAGTGAAGTCGCTCAGTCGTGTCCGACTCTGCGACCCCATGGACTGTAGCCTACCACGATCCTCAGTCCATGGGATTTTCCAGGCAAGAATACTGGAGTGGGTTGCCATTTCCTTCTGCAGGGGATCTTCCCTACCCAGGGATCGAACCCGGGTCTCCCGCATTGTAGGCAGACACTCTACCGTCTGAATCACCAGGGAAGCCCTACTAGATGGCTCCAATTCTGCAAACTTCCATTCAATTTTGAACACAACCTAGTTTTTGATTTTTTTTTTCTCTGTCAGCTTTACTCTATCTTCTCTTTTCAAGGTTATATTTATCCAGTGGATATTTCTTCATAGTAAATTCTATTTACTAGGCATTAAAGACATCAAATTAATCTGTTTTCTTCTAATCTCAATGACTGTTCTTTCATGAGCAAATTCTAAGTACTGGAATGCCCTATGTCTTAGTACTGAGAACATTTTCCTATCTTCATTCACTACTGAAAGGTTCAATCTTGTGACTTTAAATTATTTACATATGCTTAATTGCATATAATTTTTATCTCTAGGCTGGATCTTTCTACAAATTACAGATTAACTCATTCCATTATTTGTCATTTCTTAATAGTGTAATAGTTATCTCAAACTTGGTATGTTACTAGTGAATTGGTGACATTACCTCAAAAAACTGCATAGCCATGTAAGCAGCCAAGTGTGAAAACAAATCTACAATAGTGGATAGAGACAAAAATATTAATATCAATATGTCTTGGTATGAGTTGTAGCAGAAGAGATCTTGCTATGTATCTTCTTTCACTACCTACCCAATTTCACTCATTTTTTTGAGATTGTAGCTGCCAGTCATCCAGGCTAGACTCCATGTGGGACATCAGTGAATAGGTCTGTATGTATGGTCCTTAATACACCGTATTCATGTTCCACCCTGTATCCCATAAGCTTAACTGTGTTCATCTGTAGTTGTAAAAGAACAAGTTCTTAGCATATTCCAGCTTTCCCTTTCAAGAACATGGATATCTCTTATTTTCTGTCGGGGCATTTTGCAGCCCACTGTCAACTTGCACAGCTGCCTTCAGACAGAATTTTTAAATGTGGAGAGCTTCCTCTGAGTGACTTTCACTTTCACTTTTCCCTCTACTAGTAAGAGTTGGAAGTCACTAGATAATGCTCTAGCCTACTCAGCATTTAATGGAATGAATCTGAGTTATGTCTCACACAGCCCGGATTGGTTGACTGACTGACAATATACATTTTTCTTGTCTTTCTTCTTTTCTGTCTTACTTTGCCCTTTCTCCCATTTTTTTTTCTGGGATTTTCATCCAAATAAACTATCTGCATCTAAGTTCTTGATTCAGGTCCTGCTATGGAGGAAAACCTAAATTATGATAGGTATCAATAAAAGACTGTTTGGAAAAAAATGCAATATTTCAGTTATGTGAAGGATAGCAAGGAGTTTAAAAGTTGAAGAATGAAGAGAAAAGTATCCTAGATAAAGTAAATAGTATATGGCAAATTAGAGAGCGGTAAATAATAGTGTCCCAAGGCTGGATAGAAGACCAGAGTGGCTTTGTTATAGTGACTGAGGGGGAGAATGACAGATGATTTTAGAGAATTAGCGAGGGCCCATAGTAATTGTTTTGGATTTTGAATTAAGCTAAACAGGAAATCATTGCAGAATTATAAACATCAGACATAGATACAAAAATATAATTCTGCCTGCTTTGCTGCACCAGACCAGGACAAGTTAGAATTAGTGAGATATCCAAGGGTATAAACTAGGGCATTAAAGAGACTAGAAGGATATAGAACACTACTTTAATAGTAGTTTTTTGAAATAGTAGTACTCACTCGTGGGATAAATGTAGATGATAAAGAAGGAAGTAGTCTTCAAAAAGAGAAGAAAAATAGAGATTTCTCAATATAAGGATAACAGAACTATTTATTGGCCTAGCTCTAGAGAAGGAAATTTAACAATACATTTAACATCAAAATACAGGTAGACTTTGACCTAGTAGTTCTACTTAATAAGTTTACATATAAGTATCATCTTATAAATTTATGTATTTGTATATTTTATTATAAATGTAAACAAACAGTAAAGGATCCTCCTGCAATGAGGAGACCCAGGTTTGATCCCTGGGTTGGGAAGATTGCTTGGAGAAGAGAATTGTTACCCACTCTAGTATTCTTGCCTGGAAAATTCCGCTGACTGAGGAGCCTGGTGGGTTACAATCCATGAGGTTGCAAAGAGTTGGACATGACTGGGCAACTAACACACAGACATATATATTTATATACACTTATAAAAATGCAAGTATTATGTACACTTGTATAAATGCATTGTTTGCTGGTTTATGCAATGATGTATGTACAAGGATAATCACTGAGATTTTGAAAGGGACTAAGAGAAACAAAGACTATGTTCTATCTCCCACTGTCTATGGGACATTTATAAATCATATACTATTCATTAATTGCAAAGCAAAAGAAAATATATATATACTGATAAATAAGACTTATGAAATTTATTGCCTAAAAAAAGCAAGGAGCAGAAAGCTTATGTAGTTTGCTGCCACTCATATGATACCCTATATATTACCACACATAACTTGCAAATTAAATTTGTTAATTTCAAATTTAGTTTCTTAAATAAGTAAATGCTTACTGAGCTTTAATTTTCGTAAGAATTCTAGAATCAAGGAAAGGAGTGATAAAAGTGTTCCAGATTATAGTTTAGTATTTTTTATAAATATTAACTTTATAGGTGTTAAAAGCATTGGGTCTGGTTCCACCTCTTTTAACTTTGTAAGTGAAAGTCACTCAGTCTTGTGCAACTCTTTGCGACCCCACGGACTATACAGTCCATTGGATACTCCAGGCCAGAACACTGGATTGGGTAGCCCTTCCCTTCTCCAGGGGATCTTCCCAACCCAGGGATCAAACCCAGGTTCTCCTGCATTACAGGCTGACTCTTTAACTTGGACTGACTTTTAAAATGTTAAAATGACTTTTAAAATTGTCATGTCCACAGAATTTTGACTCCCATCATTATGGTTGTCACTTACAGAATTTTGTTAATTCCTCTGCCTTCATTCTCTTGTATTTCCTTTAATTTTGCATTTCCTATCAACCATGATAGTCAGCTCTCATTGATATCCTTAGGCAGTACTCACATGACATTTTGGGGCACATTTTAATTTCTTTGTCAAAAGTTCTCCAAACAGAGCCATGGAGAAATTGTAGTTATTAAAAAATGTCATTTTTAAACAAAGCACAATGGTAATTTAAATATATTGATAACATCAGGAAAGAATTAAATACAAAGTATTATTTTCTCATAAATTGCTTAATTAAAGTTGTGTGAGCCTTCACAAATATTGAATATTCAGATAATATTTTCCTAGTGTGTTACACTAAAATAGATGTTGATTTTTCAATATAAATAGCCATCTATTTCATGCATATGGATAAAATATTGTCTTCATGGCAATACAGTTGTGAATCTCAAATAAATACAATTAAATGAGGACAAATAGGTAGATGGGAAAAAATAAAAAATAAACTTTTCAAAAAATTCTTGTGTGCATTTTTAAGGCTAGCTTGCACAAGCTAAATTTCAAAAATGTATTTTATGATTTTGATTTATTTAATATTTAGATAAAATTAAAATGAAAGTCTAGACATTATTGAAACTAAAATATGATAAGTATTGTTAATATTTTAGAATCTTTAAAGTTTTCAGTTATGTAGATTTCAGAGATCCTGTATCCATATAGTTCCTATACCCCACTAATAAAGAAAATTGAATTCCTATATCTCAGTCAAATATTTTTGTTGAGGTACAGGTTTTTTCTCCTTTTTAAAATTTTAGAGTTGATATTTCCTCTCTTTTTCATACTTTTTCTTACTCCCATAGTTGTCATGAACAATCTCAATAAACAATTATTTACTTTATTTTCTTTAAGTCCTCTCCTTAGGAGAAATATCAAGCTGCAATGTATTAGTAGAATGGAAGAAACATTTAAGAAGAAATGAAGTGCTATCTTCACAACAATTTAAAAAAAACTATATCCAATGAGATTTTAGGGAAATAGGCATGTTTTCTGCATTTTGCTGGATGTGTAAATTATTAAAGCATTTTGGAAAATTAGAAATTTCTATAGAAGTTGAAAATACACAAAACCCTGCAAGTAATCTCTCCTTTGGCAATAATTTCTATAGGAATAAAATCTTTATGAAATAAGAATATATGAGCAATTATTTTGATTGCAGAATGGATTGTGGTAACATGAATTTGTGAATAGCATAATTATCAGTATGGGCTTCCCTGGTGGCTCAGATGGTAAAGAATCTGCCTCCAATGTAGAAGACCTGGGTTCAATTCCTTGGAAGATCTCCTGGAGAAGGTAATGACTACCCACTCCAGTATTTTTGCTTGGAGAATCCCATGGACAGAGGAGCCTTGCATGGGGTCACAAAGAGTTGGATACGACTGAGTGACTAACACTTTCACTTTTCACTAAATATCAATATTTTCAATTTTCACTAAATATAGTAATGTTTAAATAATGTCTAACATGCATACATTTCAGTATATGCTTGTCAATTAAAAAGAGCAAGTCAGATCCATATTTTTGGCCTTAATAGAATGTGAAATTCTAAATGTAAAATTCTAAATTTTAATGTGGAAGGTATATTTAGATTACATTTTGTAGGAATAAAAACTAATAATACCGCATTTCAGTGATTCAAAGTCATATTTTTTTTTATTTTAGCATCATAAGGCATGCGTCTTCTTAAGTGATAAGAAAACAATTAAATTTTATTTGTAAATGTTCTTTTTTAGTGTTAAAAAAGTTTATAATCAATATCTTCTTAAATCCAGTGACAAATCACAATAACTAACATTTATTGAACACTTACATGCATAATTCCATATATGTAATTTCAAATGTACAACATTCTTGCAAAGGCAAATATAATGTCAACTTAAATACATACAATATATGAGTTGTGAGCTTAAGTTTTATTCAAGGTCTTACCGAGGACAGCCCTGGAGGCAGCTCTGAGGAACCTTTCCAAAAAGGTACAAGAGCCAGTTTATATATATTTCTGGCCAGTAAATATGTGTAGTCAAGCCTATATTTTGGGAAAAGATTACTGCTAATCACAAACAACAGATATTTCTGTTAATAATTTTAGTGCTTTTCTGTGTATAGAGAGATGCAAGAATCTGGGGTCACTGAAATTCTTTCTGAGATAGGCATCTAACACTCTTGGGGCTCATTTATCCAAAGCTTAGAGGACCACATCCTGCTTTATTTTCACCCTGAATTCTTAGGGCACCACTGGTGGGTGTGGTCAACTTTAGTGGGTTCTGGCTTAATGCTTGCATAACTGGGTGATGAGCTACATGCTTTGTTGTTCTTTGTTCACAATAGAGATAAAAGCAGGTCAGTGACTGCCAGATTTTGTGTTGGCTACTAATGGACATGAGGACTATTTTGGGGGTGACAAAACTGTTCTATATCTTGATTGTGGTGGTGCATTTTTCACCCATATGCATTTTTCAAGACTTGTAAAGCACTGCATTAAAAGGGTAACATTTATTGTCCATAAATATACCTTAATTTAAAAATATAAAAACTTAAGTGTTAAGTAGAAGGTCAAATGACATATCTGCCCTCTCAAGAATGACTATAATATTCTTTTAAAAAGAACTTTATGATGTGAGGGAGAAAAATTACTTTTCTAGCATTTTACATTCTTGAATGAGACACTTCTGTGATAAAAAGGTAGATTAATAGGAGAAAAACAGATAAAAGTTTAACAAATAACATGTATACCTTCTTATCCATGGGAGACATCCAGGAAAACTGACTAACTTCCAGAAAGGACCCAAACTACCACTTGAAATAACATCTCCATCTAAAGCCAAAGATGTTGGGGGACAGCAGAGCCCCATGCAATGAATATGAACTTAGGCAGACTTCAGGAGATATTGAGGGACAGGGAGGCCTGATGTTCTGTAGTCCATGGGGTCACAAAGTGTGGGATACGACTGTGCAGTGCAACTAAACAGCATCAAGAAAAGCTCAGTAAACAAGGCTAAGGTTGTTAATCAGATTTAAATCTTGGTCTTCTCTGTTGACAGTTTCTAGACACTTAGAGTCACCCTTCTCTTTTTGGTTCAGAGCAGAAGACAACTTTACAGATGGGGATTTCTTTTATCATAGTAAATGTTTCTTACAAAAGGCTAACTTCTACTCAGTTTTCAGAGCTTCTCCTGTGTCTTCTAGTTCTTAAAAATGTGTCCTCAGCCAATTCTGTGGTGCCCTACTCTTTGCAACTCTATGAACTGTAGCCTGCCAGTCTACTCTCTCAATGGGATTCTCCAGGCAAGAGTACTGGAGTGGGTTGCCATTTCCTTCTCCAGTGGATCTCCCCAACCCAGGGATCAAATCTGGATCTCTTACATCTCCTGCACTGGCAGGCAACTTCTTTACCACTGGCACCACCTCAGCCTAGAATAATCAACATACCAAAGATAAGCATTTTCAGTGGTATATTTTGCTCCCTTTTGATATCATTTTTTGAATATAATTTGAAGTTTCTATAAGTATAAAAATCTACTGGAATCTAATCTTAATGATGATTTCCTTTGGGTAGCAGGAGATGAAGAATGACGAAGGTATAGAGGAACTGATAAACTTGTGTGTATATGTGTGAGAGAAGGGGGGAGGAGGCAGAAATGTGTTTATTCACTATTTTCACTGAATGCTTATTAAATATTTTATGATACATTTAATTCTCTTACAGAATTGTCATTTCAATGGTGACTGGGATTTTTGTTTGCTCTGTTCACTGTAATTTCTAGCTCATGGAATGGTGCCTGGTATACAGTGTATACTTAATTAATCTTTCTTAAATACAATGATTCATTTATTAACATAAAATGTTAAGATTCCAGTTCATGTGCAATATGATGTACTCTCATTTGTAGACATTTTACCTTGGACAGGTAATATTTATGTCTGATTTTTCTGGCTAGATAGAATTGAAAGTGTTACACAGGCTGATTTTGAGTATTGTTGGTTAGGAAGAAAAATGTATTTTCTAACAGATGTGACTTTTAGCCCTGGATCACCACTTTCTAGATAAGTGCCTCTAGGAATATGGTCCAAGTACTTTCAGTCTCATATTTCTTGCATGTAGGTTTTTCTGTTAAGAGTAAATATTTGGTAACTACAAACATAATTTATAATTTACCTTATTTTTATTTTATTAAAGCAGAGAGAAGTTTTAGTACCTCATTCTATTTATATAACAAAATGTGGGTAATGTATATATTTTAGAGATGGCTTGTATATAATTCCCCTTGAAAGCTGAGGAGAATATATAAATTTTAAGATTGTATCCAGTCTTCTATTATTCTATTATTTTTTTCTTCCTACTTGCTTTTTTTTCCTTTCCTCTTTTCTTCTTGTCTTTCTTTCTTTCTCTTCATTTTAAGTTCACCTGTGTTCTAAATACAAAGTAGTTACCATACATATCTTATTGAACACATTAAACAAAGACCCCACTCTTAGGGACTTTAAGATATAAGAGATTTATTCAGTTATTCATTGAACAAATGTTGATTGAATACCTACTTTGCAGTAGACACAGTGCCCAGTGTTAGAAGTCTGCTCGCTGTAAACAAGGGTGAATGACAGCCCCTCTGCCCCTTGCAAGCTTGCAACTCCGTGTGGCAGAGAGTGGAGGACATTGAGTAAACAATGGGGATGACCACTTCAATTCTTCCTGGAGAAGGAAATGGCAACCCACTCCAGTGTTCAGGCCTGGAGAATTCCATGGACAGAGGAGCCTGGCAAGCTACAGTCCATGGGGTTGCAAAGAGTCGGACACAACTGGATGATGGACATTTCAATTCTTAGCAGTGAGATAAAAATTGTATTTCATATGCTCCTTTAGTACAAATTTAAGGGTCCATTTGACTTTCATTCTAAAACTGTCTAGCATAGCATACCTGTGAGTACATTAGAACAGTTAACAAATGACCTGGAGATGATAAGGATATTACATATCAACAAGATCCATCATGCCTTTGATTATTATGTCTATAATATCATTTAAATTTCCCAACAGGGCCAGATTTATTATGAGACAGATATAGTATTACATTTCTTTAATCATCATGGTGTTTTGTGAGGCTAAAAAATATACACATATATTTTCAGAAAGTGACAGAGCAAACACAATCAAAAATCATCTTAAGAACTAAAATTGCACTGTGTTCTAGATCACTAGACATTATCTTACCTAGATCACTAAAAATAACTGAATTTAAGTACTTTTTTTTTCTATTTCAGTTAATTATCTTGTTTTTATCTGTCTATGGGCTATAGTCCATGGGATACAAAGAGTTGGACACAACTGAGTGACTGAGCACACACACACACACACACACACACACTTGTTAAAGAAAAGCAGAACCAGGCAGTAGTTAACAGTAAAAACAGATTTTATTAAAAAACTATGCAATGGAGGAAAAGAGACCTCAGTACAGGATCAAGTTCAGTTGTGAATACGATAAGACCAAGGGGGGATTTATCGCAAGGAAAAGATTTGAAAAGAGGGGTCCGTGAATAGAATATTACAAAGTGGAGATATTAAAGGTAGGGGAAATTCTTGCTAAACTAACCTAACAGGTTTCTAGCTGAAGACTTGTGAGGGTGGTCAGATTTCACCTGGAAGATGAAATATTTGATAGACCTTCTGGGTGATCAGATATCAAGGGTGGAGAATTCTCTCTAAATTGATTTAGCAGGATTCTTGCTAAAACTGGGCCATGTATGCTGGGTTAGAAAAATTCAATTTTCCTGAGTAGGGAGAAACCTGCTTCTTTCTTCCTGATGACCTTCTTTCCTGTGTGTCTCCATTACTCTCACTGAACTACCACACTCACTCAGAACACTTATTTCTGACACTTCTTGTGGTGAAACATGTGGAATGTTTTCCCCACAACCAGTTCTCTGCAGCACAGCTGCATGTCCTACAATTTAACTCAGTTCAGACACTGTCTATCTGGAGACTGTTAGATCTCACAGATTAAGGGCGCAGTCCCACAAGATGACTCCCACCTCACTTCAGATGCCAGTTGCCAGTAGTAGGTCCCTGGGCTGCCTGCAACTTCTACAAATTGGAGTTTCCCACAATGCCTTCCTCGGGTTTAATTTGCTAGAGCAACTCAAAGAACTCAGGGAAACCTTTATGTTTACCAGTTTTTTAAAGGATACAGATGAACAGCCAGGTGAAGAGACACATATGGTAAAGTCTGAGAGGGTCCTGAGCACAGACGTTTCTGCCCCTGTGGAGCTGGGGTGAATTGCCCTCCCTGTGTTGATACGTTGCCATCCTGGATGCTCTCTGAAATCCATACTAATGGGATTTCTGTGGAAGCTTCATCGTATAGGCATGATTGATCATAAACTCCATTTTCAGACCTTCTCCCTCCTTAAGAGAATGGAAAAAGTGAGACAGAAAACTCCAAGATTCCAATCATGACTTGTGTTTTCCAGTGACAAACTCTCATACAGGATCCATCAATGAGCCCATCCAAAGTTACCTAGTTAGTAAAACAGACACTCCAATCACCCAGGAAATTACAAGGACTGCAGGGGCTCTGTGCCAGAAATTAGTGGCAGAGACCAATGTATGTATTTTTTATTATCTCACAAAGACCTAACCAGGATAGACTCTGAAGCCAAAGGTGGAAAAGTTCTTAGAGAAGCCTGATTAAAGTTTAGTCAGGTTTGTCACTGCATATCGTTCTTGGATTTGATGGCAGTGGTTACTAAACTGCTTCCTAGAATAGGAATGAGAAACATCACGTATTACACATTTAGATGAAGAAAAGTTCAACATGGTCACATTATATCATTATAACTCAGTATTAAGTTTTCAGAAGAGAATGGATAGACTCTATAATGGGCTAAAGAGATGCAATGTCGGTTCTAGAACTCCTTACCATTTCTTAAGAAAGACATTGTCAAAGAAGAGGTGTTACAGAAAGAACACAGACTGACAAAATTTTCAGAAACGAGGGATCCATGCTGCCGCTGCTGCTGCTAAATCGCTTCAGTCGTGTCTGACTGCGTGATCCTGTGGACAGCAGCCCACCAGGCTCCTCCGTCCACGGGAATCTCCAGGCAAGAATACTGGAGTGGGTTGCTGTTTCCTTCTCCAGGGATCCATGGGAATGTTTAAAATAATTAAAATGTTAGTTCTAACAAAACAAGACCTTTTCACTAGTACATAGTAGAATCTTATTAATTCTGGATTTAGTGTGAAAGGAAAAAATAATTACTAATATTATATGTGAACCCAAAATGTTTCCCTTATAGGAAATGAAGAAACAAAATCAGGAATATAAAGTGCCTTTATTTAATCACTATAACCATCCTGTAAAGTGGGTGATGGTGTCCACATTTATACTATACACAGATAAAAACAGATTTCGGTAGAAGTTTTCTGCCAACTTTCTTTTCTTATGCCTTAAATGTTATTAATCTGGTTACCATAGCCTCCATATGTAAATATTAACTATTTTGGTTTTCTTAAGGGAAAAATTTTAGTCAAACTCCTGCAGATATATTTTGTTCTATATTACATACATTGTCTTAACTAAGCCTTTAAAATATTTGTGACTTTTAATCCTGTAAGTACTACTTAAACAAGGTCCTTGATATTAAATAATAATCTTAGCTCATGGAACATGTAGCAAATTTTCTGTGAATATTCTCTTTCACTGATTACTTGATTTTAAGTTCCTAATTTTTTTAAGCAGATTTCAGAAAAAAAGTTCAGAGGGAAAGCTAAAAAAAAATCAGATCTGAAAGAGACACATGTACCCCAATGTTCATCGCAGCACTGTTTATAATAGCCAGGACATGGAAGCAACCTAGATGCCCATCAGCAGACGAATGGATAAGGAAGCTGTGGTACATATACACCATGGAATATTACTCAGCCATTAAAAAGAATTCATTTGAATCAGTTCTAATGAGATGGATGAAACTGGAGCCCATTATACAGAGTGAAGTAAGCCAGAAAGATGAAGAACATTACAGCATACTAACACATATATATGGAATTTAGAAAGATGGTAATGATAACCCTATATGCAAAGCAGAAAAAGAGACACAGATGTACAGAACAGACTTTTGGACTCTATGGGAGAAGGTGAGGGTGGGATGTTTCTAGAGAACAGCATTGAAACATGTATATTATCTAGGGTGACACATCATCAGTCCAGGTTGGATGCATGAGACAAGTGCTCGAGCCTGGTGCACTGGGAAGACCCAGAGGGATGGGATGGAGAGGGAGGTGGCAGGGGGGATCGGGTTGGGGAACACATGTAAATCCATGGCTGATTCATGTCAATGTATGGCAAAAACCACTACAATATTATAAAGTAATTAGCCTCCAACAAATAAAAATAAATGAAAAGAAAAAAAATAACAAAAATTATCAGTGATTTTATTGCAGATGGGGGTATCGTTGCAAATGATCTATTCTTCTCTTAAGACTAAATTCCAGCTCATGAAAAATTAGATCATTTATTCTAATAATAAAGTGCATTTCCGGACTCTGTAGTTCCACATCATAAATTTAATATCATATGGTACCAGTTTCAGGTGGTATAGGTTTATGACAGAAAATAATTATGTGTATGTTTTGTTTGTCTAGCTGAGAAACATTATTTCCAAACTGTTAATTTGAATATCTTATTTATAATTCAAAAGAAGAGTTATAATCTTACAGATGTGAGTAATTTATCCAATATTATGTTTGGTAACCTGGTTGCATATTAAAACAGAAAATATATATCCTATAAATTGTCCTGATATCTCAAAAATACAATTTATAAAATGAAATGGAGTATAAGACACTATTGTCTTGGAAAGGAGCTTCATAGTACAGCCATCTTGAAGTCTTTTTACAGGATTAATTAGAAATATTGAGCTTTGTGTGGAAACTTTTTTAGTGCATCTCAAAGGATTTGTAAATAATAGAAATCTGAAGAGCTAATAAGAAATGACAAATGTATTGTATCATATAAAGAAACACTAAAGAACAGGATTTTTCCCAATTATGTACCAGCACTGAAAGGAAAAAGGAGCTATTGTCACAGATTCTCTTTCAATTACACTAATATAAAACATTACATTTTAGCTAGTTAATTGCTGTCATGTACCAGTGTAAAGAGAAATTGTTTAACATAAACCAATGTTGTCTTTCCACAAAATAACAACAGACACGCTTACTGAAATACCAGGCCACCTTGTATCAACTCACTCTAAAAAGTGTGATTCCTAAAGACAAAGAAGTAATTTCACGAGTGTATCAATGCCAAGGGGTCATGTTTTGAAGGTTCAAATTATAGGAGATGATTGCTAAAATAATCAATGGTGAAGGAAAATAATGTAGTGTATTTTTATGACAGTAAATTTTCAAAGATAAATACATGCTCTTTTTATAGGAAATAAAAGCAATCTCCTTCATTCGTGTTCTATAGAAGTCAAACAATTGAACATGCACCTGTACGTGCATGAAAATTTCCTCCTCCCTAGACATGTTTCTGCTCTCCATATACCAATTTTCTGTCACAAAGATGATTCAGGAAAGATGACTGTGAAACACAATTTGAAATATAAATCTTTTTATTTACCCATTACAATCATAATAATAGATATGTTGCAGGATGAAAGGACAAGGTGGTTGAGATAGCAACTCCTGAAATATATGCTTGACCACAAACATCTTTAGGGTATTAAGAGGAAAACAAAAATGTAAATTATCAAAAATAAATTGGGAAATCTGGTTTAATTAGGCTAAGAAAATTTCTTAGGACCTCTCAGATTTTTTTGATATGCAAGATTATTATAAAAAGTATACTGGGAAGTATTTTTAATATTTTGATATTTTTATTTAAGCAGGTGATAAAATATAAAAACAAGCAAACAAATAAAATACTTTGTATATTTACCCAAATTGTATTCTATTTTTTTCATGATCTGATCCATCCTTAAAATTCTTGGAAACATATTTAAGTAGAATGTCTAACCACATCATTCTGGAATGTTCTTTTATTCCCTTATAAATTCTATATATAATACATACCTAAAGATCATGTATAATATTGAAATCCAGTGTAGATTTATTCACCAGGGTTATAGCAGTCCATAAGAAACATGTGCTGTTTTACTCTAGGAAACAAACATTTCTTGGAAGAAAATCTATGACCAACCTAGACAGCATATTAAAAAGGAAAGACTTTACTTTGCCAACAAAGTTCCGTCTAGTCAAAGCTATGGTTTTTCAAGTAGTCATGTGTGGATGTGAGAGTTGGACTATAAAGAAAGTTGAGCGTCAAAGAATCGGTGCTTTTGAACTATGATTTTGGAGAAGACTCTCGAGAGTCCCTTGGACTGCAAGGAGATCCAACTAGTCAATCCTAAGGGAAATCAGTCCTGAGTATTCATTGGAAGGACTGATGATGTAGCTGAAGCTCCAATTCTTTGGCCATCTGATGCGAAGAACTGACTCATTGGAAAAGATCCTGATGCTGGGAAAGATTGAAGGCGGGAGGAAAAGGGGATGACAGAGGATGAGATGGTTGGATGGCATCACCGACCGGATGGGCATAAGTTTGAGTAAGCTCTAGGAGTTAGTGATGGACAGGGAAGCCTGGCATGCTGCAGTCCATGGGGTGGCAAAGAGTCAGACGTGAGAGTGACTGAACTGAACTGAAGCAAACATTCAAGTGGGGAGAAACAGATACTAAAGAAGGAAACAGTCTATAAATGACATAATCTCAAATTGTGAAAGAAGTGAAAAGATGATTTGAGGTGGAAATGAAGGTGGGTGGGGAGAGGGATTCTGCTGAATGCATTTGTTTGAGAAAGACCTCTCTGAGGAACCAAGAAATGAGAGATATTTGGGTTGGAGAGCTCAGAGTGCATATTTTGAGTCTGAAAGTTTGCATGCACTGTCAGGAACAAGTATCATGTTTTTGTGATGCCACATCTAGTCTTTTATTCAAGCAGAATTTGGCCAATGCTGTTAACTGTTTCCTTTTTGTGGAATTCTTTTCTTTTTTAATCAGGTAAGTGCCTGTTCATTTTAAAACACATATACGTAAAATATTGATGAACATGTCAATTATATCCCTATGGTCTTAAAGTCGATTAGTACAGTTAGTTTGGCCCGCCTCATTTATTTCATATAAGACCAGGTTTTCCCTACAATATGGGTTCTCACCTACCTACATGGAAATATTTCCGAGACCTTTTTGGAAAATTCAGGATATGTATTGTTATTCTAGAACCAATTTTTCTGACTTTCTAAGGTTAGAACATGAAGAACTGGCTTGCTAAGAGGCTCCCCTAGTGCTGTTTATTCATGCAAAATTTGAGAACCTCTATCCTAAGTGCTACATGTCTGCTGCTCTATTTACTGCCACAGGGGAAAGGTGATTTTTAAATAATGACAAACAGGTCATTTGATCACCCTTTCTGCTAAACATTATTAACTGAAAGTAAAATCTAAAACACTTATGTCCTCATTATGATTTTAATTTTTATTTATTTATAAACTTTATTAAATAATAATGTTATGGTCTGAATGTTTGTGACCCTCTAAAAGTTATATGTTGAAACGTTAACACCTAAAGATAATTGTATTTGGAAGTACTTAAATCATGAGGATGAAGCCCTCATGAATGAAAGTAGTCCCATTAAAAAAAAAAAGAAGACACACACACACACAGAGGTCCTCTGCCCTTTCCACCATGTGGGAACACAACAAAAATATGCTGAATGTGACCCAGGAAGAGTGGTTCTCAACAGAATTCAGTCATGCTGCTGACTTGATTTTGTACTTCCCAGCCTCCAGGACCGTGAGAAATAAATTTCTATCGTTTATAAGCTACCAAACATGTGGCATTTTCTTATAGCAATCTAAGTGGACCAAGATAGATAAATCTCCAGAGACATTCAACATTAAAAGCTAGAATAAAATATACAGAAATTAACATTTAAAATATTGTTAGTCTTCTAGTAAAATCCTGCTCTCCTGTCACACTGAAGAGAGCTTCAAGATACTGCTCCATAAACCAGTTCTCTCTCTCCTACATTGGAAATTGGAGAGAGAAAAAATATGGGTACACAGTACAAGTGCATATCACATGATTCTCTGAGAATTTTATGCCAATATTTAATTAATTTAGGCCATCGCTACTCAATATGTGTTACCCACTGGTGCTTAACTATGAATAGTTTGTTTCTGATCCGCCAGGATATGAGAAACATGTGCTACATATATAAATCATCTAATATTTTCTTCAAGAAAGTCACATCCCCCTCCTCCTGAAAAAGTTAGTGAAACAAATCAGTGTTGTGTGTTTACTGCCAGAGTTGATTTACAGATTGACTCAAGCCTTCCATCTCCTTAGAGACGAGTAATAAGTAGCCTAGCACTGATGGGGATAAGCACATATGGGCAGAGCTCATTGAACTTCTTCATCTTTGACACATTTATGTTCATTTACTCAGCTGGTAAAGAATCCACTGCAATGTAGGAGACCCCAGTTAGATTCCTGGGTCAAGAAGTTCCCCTGGAGAAGGGGTAGGCTACCAACTCCAGTATTCTTGGGCTTCCCTGATGGCTCAGCTGGTAACAAATCTGCCTGCAATGCGGGATACGTGGATTCAATCCCTGGGGTGGGAAGATCCCCTGGAAGAAGGCATGGCAACCCACTCCAGTGTTCTTGCCTGGAGAATTCCCATGGGAAGAGAAGCCTGGCAGGTTACAATCCATGGGGTCGCAAAGAGTCGGACAAAGTGAGTGAGCAAATAAGCAAAGCACACTGAATTGAAACATTCAACTGTGGAAAATTTTTTCTTTCACTTTCAATGGAAGATTTCTGGAAATTTCTGGGAAATATTTATTTTATATTAAATAGTTTAAGCTCAAAATAAAATTATTATTTTCTGTATATCTTTAATTTGAATTTATAATTCTTCATTGTTAACTAACATATATATGCATAGAAGGAATTTAAATGGTAATAATGACATATATTAAATATAACATCACTTAATTGTTGACTTGTAAATGAGAAAACATGAGTTTTAGCTTGTTTAATTTTTAGTGATGCTTATTACTTTCTGTTCATACATTCATAAATGTTTTGTGTTCTTTTAATAATTGAATAGGAATATTGGCATTTACCTGGCTGCTATGGTGAAAAAAAATAGCATTAATCTCATGATTTAAACAAAGAGACATTAATCAACAATGATGAAAAAAAATAAATTTGATAACATTTTCTAAATAGTTTACAAGTTGACTTCTATTAATTATTGATTTCTTGAAATTGTTAGCATATAGCATTCTATTTAAGACATGTTAATCACTACAAAATTTGAGTTTAAATCCTAATTCTGGTATCTACATGCTATTTAATCTTAAGTAAGTAATATATCAGATTGCATATTCTTTAAAATTCTTTAAAAATAGAAGTAAAAACACTAACTGATAGTGTCCTTCGGTGGATCAAGGTAGTGGTGGTTTAGTCATTAAGTCGTGTTTGACTCTTGAGACCCCATGGACTGCAGCCTGCCAGGCTCCTCTGTACATGGGATTCTCCAGGCAAGAATACTGGAGTGGATTGCCATTTCCTTCTCCAGGGAATCTTCCCAACCCAGGAATCAAATTCAGGTGTCCTGCATTGCAGGCAGATTCTTTATGGACTGAGCTACAAGGGAAGCCCCAAGGCATGCAACCAAATTACTAACTCAGGGTTAGCATATAGTGGGTGCTTTATAAGTTGTTGATGTTGCTATATATATATATATATATATAGAGAGAGAGAGAGAGAGAGAGAGAGATGCATATAATATACATATGTATGATGTATCATATATATAGTCAATTTTATATCTATAAAAATTCAATAATATGGTGGAAAGGACATTGTATCTGTCCTCAAGAAGTCTAAGAGGGGTATGTTTATACCTGAAATCCTAGTAAAGAATGCAACTGCTAATCTGAGTACTGTTACAAGGAGAAGAATAATTTCATTTACTAAAGTAAAAATTCTCATCTCTGCAAGACTAGTTTGTTATTGTCCTTGAAACATGTCAGCACAATCCAAAGTAGTTACTATTATGGAGAACGACAAACATGACTATAAAATGACAAAGGAAGAAAGAAGATTCAGGTTTGAAGAAACCAAACAGAAAATCAGCCTTGAGGCAATATGTAGCAATATGTGGCCCAGGTCCTTGGCAGTTTATCCCTTTTTAGGTCTAATTCATTTTTTTTTATGCCAGCGATTCTGAATGTCTTTGGTAGTCAGTAGTATGGATATTTTAAACTATAACTTTGTTGTCTTAAATGTTCCCAGTATGGATAACAAAGACTAGCCCCTGTCCAAAAATAAATGAATGCTGGTCATCAAAAGTTAAACAACACAGAAACACTCAAGTATTTTGAGGATTTTTGGCATTCATTTCTTGTGCTAGGTCTTTTTGTTCAGCTTTAACTTGCTTGAACACTTTTGCCAAATTTAGATTGAAAAAAAAAAAAAAAGAGAGAGAGAGAAATGAATATATTGAGAAGAAAACACCTATTTAGCACTTAGAGGTTCCATCTATCTTACCTCTTTGTGAATATAATATACTGTATCTTGTTGATGTTGCTGTTAGTAGTTAAAAAAACTTGAACTACCACTTAAAACCCAGAGTGATGAAAATGAATGACTTCACATAAGTTTAGGTAGAGGTTTAAGGATGTAATTTATTTATGAACTAATGAATTAATTCATGAGAATCTGGATATAGTTATGGAATTAAGGTTCTTTTCTCTGTAATCTTTGCTTGGAAAATGTATAGTCTAGAGGTTTTAGCCAGCTGGTGATTAAGACCATGAAATAGAAGCCAGATTGGCTTCTTATTTTACTCTTACAATCACCTCGAAGCCAAATGTGAGGACAGCATTCTACCTGTCAAAATCAATATGCTTTTGAGGACAGATACATTTCATAGAAAAAATTTAAGCTTATTCCAGACAATCTTCCTGTTTTACTTTTCAGGTCAAGCATTTTCTTTATTAAGTAAGCAATCATGTAACCACGAATCTGTGATTATAGAATAAAATCCTGAAGAATATTAATGAAAATCTCAATTTTTAGAAACAAATAAATACATATATACAAACACCCCAAAATATGGTCATTCATTTGAGATGGCTGAGGCTGAAGCCCTTCTTTCAAAGATGTTGAAAAGATAAACCTAATTTCTTTTACTGAAGATATTAATTAGGGTCAGAAATGCTCAAAATAAAAGATATTTGCACCTTGAAGAGTTGCTTTTAAAGTTTTGCATATTCTTAAGGCTTCCTTGGTGGCTCAGATGGTAAAGAACCTGCCTGCAATGCAGGAGACCAGGGTTCAATCCCTGGGTCAGGAAGATACTCTGGAGAAGGAAATGGCAACCCACTCCAGTATTCTTGCCTGGAGAATCCCATGGACAGAGAAGCCTGGTGGGCTACAGTCTGTGGGGTTATGAAGAGTCGGACACAACTGAGCAAGTAACACACACACATACACACACACACACACGCAAGAAAGACTAAAGCATTTAAAGGGAAGTTGAGATCATTTACTGAGATAAAAGATATTAAGAATATCAGCTGGCTTGAGTTCTGTTCCATTCCCAGTCTAATATCCATAATCATTGCTGGGGAAGTGTGTCATTGATCAGAAATACCCACAGACATTAAGTATAAAATAGAGAATCATTCCTTCTAGAGTATCATTCCTTCTGTCTTTAAAAGCCTTAACTGAATTTTATCCATCCTGAATTCTAGCATGAAGAAGATGGCCTTGTAGTTGACATCGTTAAATATGCAAAACCCTGAAAGCAAAAGTATAAGTAAGTCCAAGCAACCAATCATAGGGATTCAAATTTAAAGTTCTAATCTTGTATCTTCTTAAGATCCCTATAAAAATGCCCAAGAATTAAAGTAGTCTCCTTACTTTCACAGAATTTAGGCTGTACTCTTTTAGGGACCCCTTTACTGGTTTTGCTAGCATGAATTATTTATTTATAAATATGTTCCATATATTCAGTAAGTCAGACAGTTCCTGGAGTATTGGCACCAGTTCTGCATCCCTCTGAGAGTCCTTTATACGTGGAAATTATCAAATAAACATTTTCTCATTAATGAATAAAGAATGGAGAAGCAAATTAATAAACTAAGAGCAGCTGAGCTACTACAAATTATTAACTGTCATTATTCTTTTTCCTAGGACTTATTTAGGGAAAATATAATTGATTTGTTTTAGTGAAGAGAATGTTTGGCAAGTGGAGACCTGGGAGCATTTCAGTTGTAGAGGTTTGAGCTGGTGAAAGGCAGAATGAGGGCTCCCATTGCCTGGGGGTGCTACTGAGAAGTGACCCTTGGAAGAAAGAGTAGGGGAAGGGCAAAGCAATGAACAACTTCACTTAACTGTTTCCCTTAGGCTTGGCTCCAAATATGGATTTCAAAAATGAAATAAAAAAAACACCCTAATTGGTATATCTATAATGATAATAATAATAAGTAATATTTATTATCCATTAAACAGTGAACATACTTGCCTAAGAACATACTTAAGAGAGTTTCCTTTTTGCTTGTGTTGGAATAAATAGGAATAAGTGACAGTTTCCATTATCTAAGGAGTTTCTTCTCCTGTAATATGTTATACATGTGCAGTTTCATCTGATAAAAAGAAAATAGAGCTTAGTGGTAAAGAGTGTGGACTCTAAATTTAAATTACCTGAGCTTCATCATTATTAGCTGAATGACAGGACCAATACACAGCATAAAGTTTTACAACTGAGGTAAGAAGAATTTTCCTGCAATGCAGAAGACACAGGGGATGCAGCTTTGATATCTGGGTGGGAAAGATCTCCTGAAGAAGAAAATGGCAACTCACTCTAGTATTCTTGCTATGAAAATCCCATGGACAGAGAAGCTTGGTGAACTACAGTCCATGGGGTTGCAAAGAGTCAGACACAGCTCAGCTTGCATGCATGTGGGCACATGTGGGATGGCAAGGATTAGAGTCGGAGCCACAGAGTTACAACAGTTTTCCAAAGGCACTTGGATGGTGGAAGAAGGGTGGGTACCCTCTCAAAATGTCAAGAAAGACAAAAGAAAAGATACATGTTGAGTAGCAACCAAGCAGCAATACATTCTGCCTCTGACTTCTCAGCAGGGTGGGGAACTAATCATAACAAGAATTAACCACTCACTTAACCATTAGAATCCATTGCCTTCTGGCTTTTCACCCTAACTTACCATATGATAAAGCAGAATGTTACAAGTAGAAGTGGTAGAATATGAGGACAAAGAAAAACTATGACCAGCAGTGTTAGGACTATTATTTAAATGCAATTATTACAACATTTATTAGATAATGATTAAACAAACATCAAAATGTGACAAGTCAAATGTAAGTTAATAAAGCAACACCCAAGTTTAAATTCAAACTAAGAAATGAGGACACACTTGCAAAGCAGCAAGATATACAAGTTGAAAAGCACAAGCATAGAAAACAGACTTCTTGTGATTCAAATACTGTATCTTCCTTTGATTAATTATATCGCTTCTCTGCACCTACACATTTTCTTCTGTAAAACAAGGATAATATTAGCATACACTGCATGTAGTGGTTGTGAAGAATAAATGGGATAATACAGGTTGAAGTACCTGACCCCAAATAAGTGATCAATTAAAAATTTTTTATAATGTAATCATTTCTTCTTGCTCTGACCTTGGAAATGCATCTACTTAGAAATTCATGCTTGTGTCTATTTCTCCATAGTATCGGAGATATAAAATCATAGGTCCAATTATAACAACTAATAAACTTATGTTATAACGAGCAAAGTGCCATTTATACTCCTGCTGTGAAACTTCATAAATGCAAATGAAATCAATGTGACATTATTTGACGAGAAAAGGTATTTAATTTTTATATAAATCTATGGCTCTCAGATAATATTTGGGTATTTAAATAGATACATAAAATCATGTTCTACCACATGACAGTATTAAGCAAACTCTGTTGTACTTGTTAATTAAAGCCTTGAAAATGTTAGAATCAGACAGTTTAAGTGTCAGAAAACTATGAACATAGCTAATTAAAATTTAAGAAGAGTATTTGCATGATGATTTTCATAGGAAACATGTTTATATTTAACTTATGAAGAGGACTGATCATTCAACTAGAATGCTGTGGTGTGAACTTAACAATTGTTTACGATTGACTTGTTCTGAATGGTTGGTGTCTTTTTGTAATCTGTTTATGTATTCTGAATTCAATCAAGATGTTCAAAATTCTCTATTAATTTTATAACAAAAAATATCTGACACAAGTGTTAATGTACAATGTGACCAATTTTCCTTTTTTATTTTAAAAATTCCTTTATAGTTTCTAGTTGTAGATTCTTCTCTAAAAGATGACTTATTGAGGATATTTAGATATTTGCAAGGGATATACCTTCTACTAGAGTGTGATAAGGTGATATTGAATGGTACCAAAAGTCGATTCTGTTTTCACATGTAAATCTTATTTGATAGTTTTTAGGATGTTTAACCTCTTTGATTTACATTATGAGTGCTAAATTAGTTTTAAAATGACGCAACATAGTGGCAAATACAAAAATATTTTGAAGAACAACACTACTTAAAATACTTTTGGGTATTGTGTAAATTTTATTCTCTTGACAGGTAGAACCAGATCATCTCTATTACCGACTTACTGGTTGTCAGTATGCAAAAAAAAAAAAAAACTTTACTTTTTATTTTATATGTATGTTTGAATATAATTAAATTTATACTTGTCAAAAATTTAATGCTAGCACACTAGTACAATAAGACTTCTCATGTATAATTTTCTCATATATTCTTAAAGCAAATCCTTTAGCAAATTTTTGCATATTATTTTTACTATGAAAATTATATCTAAATGTGAAATAAATCATAAGATAGTATCCTCATTCATAAATAATAAAACAAGTAAAAATTTAATAATAAGAATGAAATCGGTCATAGCTTGGGATGCAATGTGTTACCAGAACTTATCTTAAGCATTCAACATATTTAACTCATACATAGCCTTAAGATACAGATAATCTATCTGCTTCTCATTTACGGTGGAGGAAACCAGTGCTAACAAAGAACACATTGCCTGGGGTCACTCAGTTAATCACATAATTCAGCAGGTGGACATTTATTTAGTATTAAATTGAGTATGATATTCTTGTCTTGAAGTTGGGAGCTTCCTTATATAATTCAAAATAAATATATGCAGTTTTTGTTAAATCAGTGAATAACTATATAATTTCTAGTCTATAGAACTCTATGATTTCTAGTCTGTCTTATAAAATTACAAATATGTTCAGAGAGATAGCAAGGTCAATTTTAACCTGAGGTATTCACAAAATTGAAATTGCCAAGCAGAACAACTTGAGGAGATGATGTTTATATTAATGCACTGAGTTTAATTTCTAAGCAAATTTTTATTGTAGATCTTTTGAAATGTTAAAAAAAAGAATTTAAGAAGCCATATTTTATCTCTTAAAATAAGTATATAGATGTGGAGTTTCTTTACACTCCCTTAAACAATTGTTGCTTACATTATTTAAGTTAGAGGAGGCATTTCATTATAATACCAATATTACTTTTGTTTTGATATCAACTTTTTCATAATGCAGTGAAAAATAAAATATATATAAAAATGGAAGCAAACAGGTTCAACTTATGTCAGCTTAGTTTTATATTTTCATTTCTGCTTTCCACCCTGAACTCCTTTCAGGGAGTGTTGAAAATCAGCAGCCACGGCAGCACATGATTTAATCCTTGTAGAGGTACTCAGACAGTAAAGAATCCACCTGCAATCTGGGAGACCTTGCGTTTGATCCCTGGGTTGGGAAGATCCCCTGGAGGAGGGCATGGCAACCCACCCCAATATTCTTGCCTAGAGGATCTTCATGGACAGAGGGGCCTGGCGGGCTCTAGTCCAAAAGAGTCAGACACAACTGAGCGCCTAAGCACAGCACACAGCACCGCACCGCACGGAGGTGGATGGCAGATGCCCATTGTGTGGTTCTGTCACTGTCTTGTCCAACTCTTTGTGACCCGATGAACCGCAGCACGCCAGGCTTCCCTGTCCTCCACTCTCTCCCAGAGTTTGCTCAAGTTCAGGTCCGTTGAGTCAGTGATGCTATTTAACCATCTCATTCTCTGCTGCCCTCTTCTCCTTTGGCCTTCAGTCTTTCCCAGCATCAGAGTCTTTTCCATCAAGTTGGCTCTTCAAATCAGGTGGTCAGATTATTGGAGCTTCAGCATCAGTCCTTCCCATGAATATTCAGGGTTGATTTCTTTTAGGATTGACTGGTTTGATCTCTTGCAGTCCAGGGACTCTCAAGATTCTGTTCCAGCACCACAGTTTGAAAGCATCAATTCTTCAGTGTTCAGTGCTCAGCCTTCTTTATGGTCCAGTTCTCAACATCCGTAAATGACTACTGGAAAAACCTTAGTTTTGGGGTACATGGACCTTTGTTGGCAAAGTCATATCCTTGCTTTTTAATATGCTGTCTAGGTTTGTCATAGCTTTCCTTCCAAGGAGCATTGTTGTGCATGACAAGTGCCAATTTGTAGTTGACATAGTGTAGGAGGGCCAGTTGGTCAAGTGTGGATCAGAGTTCTATTATAGAAGTAATCAATCTTCTGGCTATTAAATATTCTGGGGTACATATTTAACTCATCTTCAATAAATCCTAGCCATGAAATCATTGAATCCAGACAGCCCGAGCATGGAAGATGACAAATTCCAATTAAATTATAGTAACAGATGAGACCTGTGCACATTTTATAGAAGAAACAAATTGCTGGTGAGGAGGAACAGTATATGTGCCCTTTACTGTTTGACATTGAAATTACGTACTTATGGACAATGTCTTTTCCATTAAACTGTCAATTCTAGTTCAAGACTTAATAATGTCTTTAAAACATCAACATCTACTAAAGGACCTGGCATATATATGTGCTCAATAAGTAGAACTACATTTAATAGAATATTTAGATTATATAAGGGCTTTCCAGGTGACTCAGTGGTAAAGAATCCACCTGTTAATGCAGGAGACGCGAGTTAAATCCTTGGGTTGGGAAGATCCCCTGGAGGAGGGCCTGCCAACCTACTCCAGTACTCTTTTTTGGAAAATTCTTTGGACAGAGGAGCCTGGCAGGCTGCAGTCCATGGGGTCTCAAAGAGTCAGACATAGCTGAGCAACTGAGCAGGCATGCAAAAATTATGTAAGCTGTTTGTTTCTGCAGTGATGGCTTAGATTCTAGTGTATATTGGGCACAATAGTTATACTATGCTACTTATTTTTTAGCTCTGGATAATGCAAATTATTTAATTTATGTTATATTTCAGTATTCCCTTTGTTATAAATCATCCTCATGCAACTTAGCCTTCCTTATGTTTTGGGATATTAGCCATGGATTACTCATCAGTTTAATTCAGTACAAATCTAATTCTTTTCTGGTCTCTAAGATTTGTTTTAAAATTTTTAAATGATATTAAAGTTAAAAAAAAATCACCCTTTATACAATGTCCCTTTCTCAGTCTGTAACTATTCAATAGACTTTGTAAACAGGAATACCTTCCAAAACAAGTTTTGGCTCTAAAAACATTTTCAGGCACATTAAAGATGATGATTCTTAGCAGTGGGGAAACATTACCAACATATATGTGTTGTTAACATTTAATAATAATTAAATGTTTGCTAGAGCATTTTATATTATGAAGTGATTAAAAACTTTCACCAAGGAGTAGTTAGATTTTTGTCTTGTTAGTTTTTTTCTAATCCTTGAGGAGGGGATTAACACGTTTCTACATTGTTTTGTAATTGCAGCATTCTTCTTTTCTAAGGTCTGAAGAGCTTTAAAGGCTACTGATGTTATTTTGCATTTGCATCCTCATAATTTTATTGCTTTTATCAAGTAATGTATAGAACAAGTCTGAATTATATTATATTCTGCAGACCTTTTGTGTTTTCTCTTTTATCTTTATTTCAATCATTGACTTCTCATATATAATTCATAACTAAAATTATTTATGAAGAAGTACCATCATATATTTTCAATAGATATTATGTTAGACTATGGGTAACTCACCTGTAGATATTTATTAGCCTTCTCATTTTATAGATGTGGGGAGAAAAACAGGAATTGATGTATGAAATACCTTACTTAAGGTTACACAGTGAGCAAAATATCAAAGCAGTACTTAGAATTTGTCCATTTCACTAAATAGAGCATGATATAAAATCATCATAATCATGAGGACCTATTTTATTATAAAACACTGCTCTAGGCTCTAAGGAAGTAGAGATGAATGTTATCTAAGACATACACGTCAATTTGCCTGAAAAACAGAGATAGAATCTAGGATATGGAAAGATCACCCCAAGGTCCTTACACACATCCAGTGTTACTGATATAAATTCTGTGAATTTCCTTTTACTCTATACAGTTTTTTTCTGTTAAACATTGAAATAGAAACATTGTCTTGCTTTCAGTATACTGTTTTGTATTATTTTGAGGAAAATACATAGCTTTTCAATACTTGGAATATTTATTTTAGATTTTCTCACTGACTACTTTGAAATTTTAAATGATGTGTATTTAGCTGTGTTTGATTCCCTGGGTAGGGAAGATCCCCTAGAGAAGGGAATGGCAAGCCACTCCAGTATTTTTGCCTGGAAAATTTCATGGACAGAGGACCCTGGCAGGTTACAGTCCATGGAATCACAGAGTTGGACATGACTGTTCAACTAACACACACACTTTAAATTTTTACATCAGTTTGAGCTTATTTGTTTGCTTTAATGTGTTTTTTTTTCCTGCATGCAAAAAATAAAAGGGAAGCCTGCCTGAGATTAGAGGCCACAAAATAAATTATTTACTTTTTAATTTAACTTTTAATTTATTTATGCATTTAATTACTTCAGAAAATGCTCCTTGAGAAAAATAGCAAAGAGAAAAATAGCAAAAAAAAAATGCCTTTTTATTTAAAACTGGGAGTGTTAGTGGCAATACTGGTCTAGTCATAGCTTGTGAAGCAAAATTTCTGGACAGGACTAGCTATTACATGCTATTACAGAGAGCAAAATTATCCTTCCCCTGGCACATTTGCAAGACGCAGCTCTTCAAAAGTAAACTCTCTTCAGGCTATTGAAATGAAACACACTGATCTCATGCAAAAACAGTGCAGCTGGTACCACGAGAAGAAGATAGTCAGATCCTTTCTGATGAAAAAATGAAGTCAGACCAAGCTCGCCTCCCTTCTTTTGCAAAATGTGATTATGTAAACCACAAAGCTCTATTATAGACAATGTTTATAATTAGTACTATTTTCCCTTTAATTTTAAATAAAGCACGCTAGTTGTGAGTGTCATGCCAACGTATTTTCTACAGATGCTATAAACAATGAACAATCAGAAATCCATTTGGGTTGTTTTTGTGGTTATTATTTCGAATTGTGAAAACTCATAATAAAAAATCAATGTGATGAACAAACACCATTGTATGTTGATAAACATCATACTCTTTCATTTTCAGACAGAGCCAGTGAATATTAATCAGATCTTTGGCTCTAAAATGATAACACCAAATGTGATGTTCTGTACCTATGAGCTTTCCCTGATAGTTCAGCTCTAAAAGGGCCATTGAAGTGATATATTTTATTCACATCTCCAAAGTTTTCAGAAAGACATTAATATATTTATTATATGCAAAAAGAACTAAAATATTAACTTGGTAGTGAAATGGCTTGATTTCAAGACCTCACTTGCCTTCTAGCAAGCAAGTTAATCTTTTGTGGTCTCATTACATGAAGTTCTAAGTTTTCCTTTGCTTGTGAATTTACATAAGCTATGAATTATGGAAAGCAATGATACAATTTTTTAGGAAAAGATGTAAATTATAGAGGAAGTAATTGTAAGTGTAGATTTACTTGTTGATCATAAATAATTGCAAACGGTTTGATTTTAGAAGCAGCTACTGACTTTAGATAGCAGTGTGTCTATTGTCTAGACTTGGCTTTATTATTTATTGTATAAATAGTGATTCACTATCTTCACTCCTTGGTTTTCTCATGTATGATATGATAGGCAGTCCACAGTTTCAACAATAATTTCATGCTATGTCAATCCATCATCTGTGCATTGTTGTAGACATAAGTAACCCTACAAAGTTTGGCCATGACTGTGTCTACATTAGAATTTCTACTGCTCAACTCCAAACTTATTGATTAATCCTATTTGTTGTGCATTAAAAACAGGGTTTGCATACACAGTTATGAGAGATGACTATATAATTATAATAGAGATGTGGTCAAAATGTTAGACAAATTTGAGGAATTAAAAATAACTTTTTTGTTTATTTGTTTCAGCTCCTGTCTGCCTTTTGGCTATTTCACTGCTTCTTAGCGCTTTTACTAGCAAGTGATGAGGAACAGACAGAAGAGGTGAAAATTAAATCAATCAGTGTTGCTTCTTACATTAACAGAACTGACAGGAAGGGCTTGAAAATACTGTCCAAAATGAAGTTTTTAAACATTTATGAACTGCCACTATATCAAAATTACCCACATCTCCCTTTATGGTAGAGAATCAAGAGCTAATTTATCATAGGACTTCAATATGCTTCCACTTCTCAGAAGGAAGAAGTATAACAACATAAAGGTGGTTTTCAGCTGCCATTTCATCAAAAAATTATTATATGACTAATGACTTCTGTATATCAAATACTATGAAGTACAGGTTTCTATGTGCTTTATGTTGACTGTTTTAATTGATCTTAGCTCTTCTAAGATCTCACTTCATGGCAAATAGAAGAGAAGAATGTAGAAGCAGTGACAGATATCCACTTCTTGGGCTCTAAAATCACTGTGAATGGTGACTGCAGCCATGAAATTAGATGATCGCTTCTTGGCAGGCAAGCTATGACAAACCTATACAGTGTATTAGAAAGCAAAGACATCACTTTGCCAACAAAGTTCCGTATAGTCAAAGCTATGGTTTTTTCAGTAGTCATGTGCAGATGATGTGAGAGTTTGACCATAAAGAAAGCAGAGCACCAAAGAATTGATGTTTTCAAGCTATAGTGCTGGAGAAGACTCTTGAGAGTCCCTTGAACAGCAAGGAGATCAAATCAGTCAGTCTTAAAGGAAATCAACACTGAATATTCATTGGAAGGCCTGATGCGGAAGCTCCAATACTTTGGCCACCTGATGTGAAGAGCCAACTCATTGGAAAAGACCCTGATGCTGGGAAAAATTGGAGGCAGATGGAGAAGAAGGCTACAGAGGATGAGATAGTTGGATGGCATCACCAATTCAATGGACATGAATTGGGGCAAATTCCAGCATATGTTGAAAGACAGGGAGGCCTGGCATGCTATAGTCCTTGGGTTGCAAATAGTTGGACATGACTTGGCGACTAAACAGCAACAATTCTTCTATAATATGTTTAAACATCCTCCATTTCCTCTAACTCCATGTTGTTTCTTAATTTTTTATTTAATAAAAATGACTGTGCAACACAGTGGGTTAAATCCTAAGAAGCTGCTCCTACTTGAGGATAGCTGTCCACTGTTCTGCAAGCAAATGTTGACACACCAGCTAGGAAGCTATAGAAAGTAACCCAGAGGAGGGAGACATCACGCTTTCTTCCCTTCAGCATTTCCCTTTTCTGCAACCCTTATGACTTTCTTTTCTTTCACCAAAATACATGCAAATTAATGTTTAGAAACCCAACCAACCTCTTATTAGAAAAGCCTAGAAAAGGATAGGTCCTTGTTTGGAATCCGGATGAGAGGCTTATTCCACTGCAAAGCCAGGGCTAGCTACATAGTTTGCAGGGCCCAAAGTAAAAGAAAAATGCTAACAAAGTCAATATTTTTTTTATGGCCTATTTCTACAATGCACTGTGGATGGACAATGCCCAGGTATCTCAATCTTCATCTCAAGATTTATTAAGTATTGGAATCAGGAATGGAAGGGAGGCTTCCACAAAGACACCTGTCAGATATGCAGCGCTGTCGTGCTGTCATCCCAAGGCAGGAGGGATTGCTTTGCCCACCCTGAGAGCCCATATGCATGCATCTGACCAGATAGTCCCTTCACCCAGGCTCCCAGCAAGAACAAAGAGTGATGACAGAATACTGGACTGTTTGTAATCCAGTGATGCAGCCCAATTGCAGCCCTGCAAAGGACAGCCACAGATGCAAAACAGGTGTGAGGGGAAGGGGTCTGAGTGGGGTCCAGGGCGTCTAAAGTTCAGAAAAGTACCTTTTTTGACAGAGAAGTACCCTCGCTGAGGGGGCTGAGGACAGTAGAAGCAGGGTTACATGATCCAAGGCTCCAAGCTTCCAGTACGTGCTCCACTGTCCCATCAAACTTCACTTACAAAGCACAAGTTGGAAGATAAAATCATTAAGACTCTCAACATGATAAAAACAGAGCATTAAATCCCAGGCCATTCTGAATTTGGGAGCCTGTGTGACTACACGTAATAAATCTGCCTAAGACAACACGAAGATGAAGAACGTTTAAATAATTAATCTAAGACCACATATTTGATAACAGCCAGAGTCAGTGCTTTTGGCTTTAACACCTGTATGTTTCTACTTTGTTACTCTGATTATCTGACATGAACTTAATACAGTACTTATTGCACCAGTATTTTCCATTATCGTGATATATTTTTTTAGTATACGCTTTCTTGCAGAAGGGGCATGACTAGAAAAAATGTATTTCAATTAGTAGAGAATATCAGTGAGAATTATCTATTTCATCAACACTTTGCATTAAGCTAGGAAACACAGAAGAACTTCTTAAAGAGACAGCTCTGTGTGTGTGTGTGTGTGTGTGTGTGTGTGTGTGTGTGTGTGTGTGTGTGAAAATAAACAGACCTCAAAAATGGGTTGAGTCTGTCTAGGAATAGGGAACCAATGAATTTTCTCTCTCTGCTCCTTTCTGCATGTCTGTTTTATGAGTATTTCTTTATGAGTCTTTCTATTGCTTCTTTTCTAAAGTAACAGGTGGAATTTGTTCAATATATACTTCCTGAATTTTGATATCCTTGGTCACATCACCCAAGAGAGAATGACCTACTATTTTTATTTTTAATTCTAAATCCTTGAGAAAGGGATTGGTTGACATATTTTAGGTCACAAACACCCACCCCTACCTTTCAAGAGCACCTGCTCAGTGATATTCATATATCAAGAAAAGGACTTCATGGAGGTGCCCAATAACTATATTTGTGAAGAGAACAGTTCCTAGAAGTGAGAGGTTAATAGGCAAGCTGTAAGGTCCACTCTGGATGGAACCATGCCATGAGATCTCATTTGATTTATTATAAAACTTTCAGTGGCATCACTCATTCCTCAAATCTAACTGGATGGGAAATAGATTTTTGAAATATCACAATAAATTTGCCCTATTTCTCAACTTTATTCAAGTGTCTGGGTGACTTTAACTAAGCTCCACATCAGACCCTATTTATACAAAGAGCAAAACTTCTGTCATTTTTCATTTGTGGTGTATTTGTGACCTGACAGGCCTCCCATTCCTCTTGATGATATACTTTATTGAAAAAGTGAAAAATACTGGAAGGTGAAATACAATGCAGACCATCCCACAGCTGTCAATGTCATTTTAGTTCCTGCTGGGATTTCCAGTTTGTCAGAAATTGCCAGAAGTCAAGAGAACTATTTAAACTATGTATATAGCCTACATACCAGCTGGGGCCACTGGCTACCCAAGAAACCTCTAAGAGCAGTGTCAGATGTTTCATGTGAGACAGTACTTACTGGCAAGACGTTACCGCTGTCTAAGGAGCTCTACTTTAAAGGAATTATGCCCCTGAGGTCTATATGAAAAGCAAGGCCTCTGTGAGCCTGAATTTCATCTGCTTATATAAAATTTCAGATTGCACGCTTCTCTAGTGTATGTTCTCAGGATTTGCAATAAAAACTGGGTGCTTTGTGATAGAATTTTGAAGCATAGTACTGATCTTTTTGACAGAAATAATGTGTCTTCAAAGTTTTGTATCATGCTTTTATGTTTTTTAGCTTCAGTGGGTATGTTTTACATCATGTCACCTTCTCCATTTATATCTTTTTCTGAAAGTCACAGTGTTCATTACTTTTGTATGCATGGTTTTGATTTGGGGAAATACTCTGTTTCTTTATAAAATGATTTAGAGCCTCATAAGTCCTTTTGTATTTATTCATAATTCTTGATTACCTAAGTAATCATACCTTTGGAGACAAGACAAGGTCTCTCAGGGTATTAGAATGCAGTGAGATTCTGAAAATATTATTGGCATTACCAAATCATGATGAATCCAAATATCCAGAATTTCAGATCCAGTAGATGGGCTATCCATGATACCACACTCTTACCTCCACTTTACCACAGCTAAACAGTATTTTTTAATGTAAAATTTTGAAAGTCTGTATTGGTTAAGCAAATTAATAAATATTGGTGGTCAGAACTTGCAAAGATACACTGAGTGAAAGACAAAAGATAAAACAACTCATGACTTGTTTTCTGGACAAGCTTGGGTTCAAATTCCAGTTCTTAAACTTCCTAATTCTCTTGCTGTTGAATAAGTTACTTGCTTTCTGTATTTTTCCATCAGTCAACTCAGGCTGATTACATCTGCCCTATGTAAAGATCAAATAAGACATTATCTGAGTACTTTCATTCCGCTTCTTCACACTCTTATGCACATATCAAGGCATCTGTATGCAGATTTCTCCTTTTCTCACTTGTTGAAGTCCATCATGTACCAAGTGTGACATACTTTGAGTATGAACACCCATAGCCACAACCTTGAACACATCATACTTAACAGTGTCTAAACACGGTGCTTAAACATAACACTGATTATTTTGTTCTGCACCTGTGGAAAGAACCTTTGAGGTAAATCTCTCATCAGAAAAGAATGACGTGCATCAAGACACAGGTGTGGGCGTGCATGCGTGCTCTGTCCCTTCAGCTGTGTCAGACTCTTTGTGACCCTAGGGACTAGAGCCTGCCAGGCTCCTCTGTCCATGGGATTCTCTAGGCAAGAATACTTGATTGGATTGCCATGCCTTCCTCCTGGGGATCTTCCTGACCCAGGGGTTGAGCTGAATATTGAATAAACAATTAATAAATTTGCAATAAAACCATATGTCATCATAAAACAACTATAAGCATTATACATGTATCAACACATTTAATCTCCCAGGTCACCATCAGAGTAGATTGTTTGAAATATTGTTCTTAGATCTACAACATCTGCCATTGAAACTTTACGGCTTGCTTTGCCAAGAGAGTAAAAAAATAGTGTATTCAGTATTCAAGATAGTTATGGTCAAGCTCTTGTTTCCAAGACTTATTTCCCACGGTAAAAATTTCACATGCTATTTATTGAAATATTGCCTTTCTGTAATCCTCATATTTTTCTATATCCACATATTTTCTCACTTATTATTGACTATCAGTAGCTTTATCTTTCAAGAAGCTAATAAAATCAACCAATTCCTAAAGATCTCCCTGCTGAAAGTAGTGAGAACTCATCCATTCTTTCTTTTAACTTGCATAGTGGATTATATGCATCATGCCTAATGTGCTCATTACATTACTCTTTGGCATATTACATTACATATCTTTTCTGCTCTACAAAATAATAGGCCTCCTGTGAGTAGGTATCATTCTCTATGTCTCCTCAAATATATACTTGTACTTAGATACTTTTGATTAAAATGACATTTATAAGCTGAAGACACACAACACTAACCATAATTTCATTATTCTTCCTCATATTATGGATAGAAAAGTGGAAATAAAAAATTGGGCTTTTTAAACTATTTTTCTCAATTAAATAAAATTATCAACTGGGTGCAGCTGTCTGACAAAAAAGATAAATTTCACATTATTGCAGTAACTGAAACATATATTGCTTTTAAAGGGAAATTTTTTATAAATATTGTGTTTCTCAGCTTTTCTTTCACTTTATTGAGGAGAGAGAAACCTGCTTGTTGACCCTGTTTTACTTCAGCGAGGCAATGGGATTGCAGTTAGGCCTCATTATGGCTAATCGTTTCTGCCATGAAAAGAGGGCAGTACACTTTTCCCCAAATCAATGCCCAGTTTGTAGACAAAACCTTTAAGTTCACTCCTAATTATTATCCACACAACTATTCCTACCAGATAGTTCTGCTGTGGAAAGACAGAATATATTTCCCTGGGGGAGACTGGTGCCACATAAAGGGGTAAATCTGAATGTAGTTTAAATATTATTTGAGGTGACTCAACATTAAAAAAGAAACAAAAACTAAGATCATGGCATCTGGTGCCATCACTTCATGGCAAATATAAGGGGAAGAGGAGAAGGAGTGACAGATTTTCTTTTCTTGGCCTCCAAAATCACTGCGGACAGTGACTGCAGCAATGAAATTAAAGGACATTTGCTCCTTGGCAGGAAAGCAATGGCTGACACAGTGTATTAAAAAGCAGAGACATCACTTTGCCAACAAAGGTCCATATAATCAGAGTTATGGTTGTTCCAATAGTCAGGTACAGATGTGAGAGTTGGACCAAAAAGAAAGCCGAGTTCTGAGAATTGTTGCTTTTAAACTGTGGTGTTGAAGACAACTCTTGAGAGTCCCTTGAACTGCAAAGAGATCAAACCAGTCCATTGTAAAGGAAATCAGTCCTGAGTATTCTTTGCAAGGACTGATGATGAATCTGAAACTCCAATACTTTGGCCACCTCATATGAAGTGTTGACTCATTGGAAAAGACCCTGATGCTGGGAAAGATTGAAGGCAGGAGAAGGGGACGACAGAGGATGAGATGGTGGGATGGCATCACTGACGTGATGGACATGAGTTTGAGTAAGCTCCAGGAGTTGGTGATGAACAGGGAAGCCTGACATGCTGCAGTCCATGGGGTTGCAAAGAGTTGGACATGGCTGAACTGACTTGAACTTGGACTGCAAGGAGATCAAACCAGTCAATTCCATCTTAAAGGAAATCAACTCTGAATATTCATTGGAAGGACTGATGCTGAAGCAAAAATTCCAATGCTTTGGCCACATGATGTGAAGAGCCAACTTATTGGAAATGATCCTGATGCTGGACAGATTGAAGGCAAAAGAAGAAGAGAGCAGCACAGGATGAGATGGTTATATAGCATCATCAACTCAATGCATGTGACTTTGAGCAAACTCTGAGAGGTAGTCATTACATAAAAGCTGCTTTGGTCTTTACACCTTGATTGCATACTTGGGTTGTAGTCTTCAAAGGCTCTTACCACTTGTTTAGTCTGCTTTCAAGAAGCTAATACTATCTTTAGAGTCCTCAGTGCATTTGAAATCTGAAGGGCATTAAAACATTCATTTCAGAATTTAGTTTGTTTTGGAAAAAAAATTTATCTCCTATGGAATCAATGAGTTTTTGTACAAGTGGGCAACAGGACAGGCATTTTTAAATCTCTTTTGTCCACATACATGTTGGTTGATTTGATTCCAGTGCCAGTCCCTTTGAAATGCACAATTGTCTCATTGCCCCATTTTATGTAAATATTAGCTTGGTCTCATTCTGTAATACTTGAAAGCTACACTGAAACTTGCATTAGTTTCATTATTATGAACTATTTTTCCAAATCAAGTCCAAACAGATAAGAATGATTTCACCTGTAAGAGATATGAGGAAAATGTTGCTTGGAAAATTATTTCAGTAAGGAAAGAACCTTTCTCTAATTTGTATTTTGTCTAGCAGTCATAAAGATATGGTAATCCCTAAGAACTAGCAAGTATGAGAACATGACCCAGGCCAGGCCAACCTATTTTTCTGCAACCTGAATACAATCATAATAACTTAAAGTATTCTGAAAATAATTCTCTGATAAGACCATCCACTGAGTGGGTGCATGCTAAGTCACTTCATTTATCACCGAATACAACCAATCCTATGGGCTGCAGCCGGCCAGGCTCCTCTGTCCATGGGATTCTCCAGGCAAGAATTCTGGAGTGGATTGCCATGCCCTCCTCCGGGGTATCTTCCCGACCCAGGGATCCAACCTATGTCCCTTATTTCTGCATTGGCAGGAGGGTTCTTTGCCATTAGCACCACCTGGCAAACCCATTAGTTTGTGCTAAGTGGATTCCCAAAAGCCTCTGGTTTCTTATTGTTTATAAAGCCAGATTCTATTTAACTATGATTCAATGAGATACTAAATATCTTTTTTTTTCACTCAGGTATAAAAAATAATGTGAAAATATTTTTAAAAGAAAATAATTAATATCAGAGATAAAGATTTCCTTCAAAAAATGAATCAGAAGGATGGATAGAGCTGAGGAAATAGTGAATTTGAAGATAGATAAAGAGAAATTATTGAAACTGAAAAAGAGAAAAAAATTGATAATGTGTATAATACATCAACAAATATAAAATGGTATAACATATATGCAATTTAATGTCTCTGATGGAGAAAAAAGATAAAACAAGGTAGAAAAAATATTTAGAGAGATAAAGGCTAGTAATTATCAAAAATTAATGAAATTCAATATATACCGTATAACCAAGAAGCTCAGAAAACCCAATGGGGATTTAAAAAAAAAAAAAACAGATAAATAGAAAACAGTCTGTCAAAAAAATTTTAAAAGATCTAAACACATCATATTTATACGGCCAAAAAGAGGAACTTTTTAAGACATCCAAATTGATAGGGAATTGCATACTAAAGATAAAAAATCAGAACTAGCACATTTTCTTATCAGAAATTATACTGATGGAAGAGAATGAAGCCACATTTTTGTGTTTTGAAAGAAAAAAATTAATCTCAGAATTATTTACCTTATTAAAATATTTTTCAAAAACAAAAGTAAATAAAGACTTCACTCAGAGAATTAAACCAGACATCTATTGACAACAGATATGCACCATAAGATATGTTAAAGTACTTCAGAAAGAATAGTATGATACCAGATAAAAATTTGTATCTACATAAATAAAGAGTAATAGTAAAATAAAAGTAAAGATAAAAAGTAAAAGTAAAATAAAAGTAAAGAGAAATAGTAAAAATAAGGCTAAATATGTCATTTTTTTTCTGTTGTCTAAAGCAAAAAATATAATAATGTGTTAAATCTTTGTGTGTACAAAGGTAGAATAGATGACATTAATAACAAAAAATGGATAGGACAACATAAAAATATACATTATGTTTTCCACCATGTTAAATGGCTATGTGAAGTTAGACAGTGATAAATGAAAATGGAGAACAAATGGAGCTGTAGAAACTAGCATACGAGTGATGAACAAGAGGAAGTTAAAATTAAAAACAAAACCATTTACATTAGCACTTAGAATCTACTTAGGCATAAATCAAGAAAACCATATATATATGTGTTTTATATTACATAATCATATATATTGTATAAACATTATAAAACTCTGATGAAAGAAATAAAAGAAGTAAATAAATGTAAGTGAAAAGTGAAAATCACTCAGTCGTATCCGACTCGTTGCAACCCCATGGACTATAGAGTCCATGAGATTCTCCAGGCCAGAATACTGGAGTGGGTAGCCTTTCCCTTCTCCAGGGGATCTTCCCAACCCAGGGATCAAACCCAGGTATCCCGCATTGCAGACAGATTCTTTACCAGCTGAGCCACAAGGGAAGTCCAAGAATACTGGGGTGGGTAGCCTATCCCTTGTCCAGCAGATCTTCCTGACACAGGAATCAAACCGGGGTTTCCTGCATTGCAGGTGGATTCTTTACCAACTGAGCTATGAGGAAAGCCCAAAATGTAAAGATATTCCATATTTGTAGATAGGAAGCCTCAGGATTATCAAGATGTCATTTATTCCCAAGTTGATCTGTAATTTGAATGCAATCTCAATCAAAATCCCTGAAAATTATTCTTTTCTGAATATCCAAAAGTCAATTCTCAGTTTATATGAAGAGTCAAAAGGCCTAGAGTAACCAACATAATATTGAAAGAGAAGAACAAAGCAGGAGGCCTTCCCTATCCAAATTTATGAAAGCTACTATATAAGGCTACAGTAATCAAGACAGTATGGTATTGGTAGAATAACAGACAAATATAATGTCAGAATGTCAGAAAAATAACATTTTTTATTTTATCCTACCTCTATCTGGCTAGATCTTTCAGCATTTCTACAGATAGGAGTTTTCCCTTATCTCCAAATTACACATCCTTTTTTTCCAAGAGCTGAACATATTATGTACATGATTGTGGACAATGGTCATCCTTTGATGTGGGATGTGAAAAGGCAAATGTTTCTAGAACTAAGGATGATTAGAAGACAATGTTTGTGATTCCTTATCAAGAGGCGGGCCTGCTGGTTCATTTTCTCAGCAAAGGGCCACTTGGGTGTATAGCTGCCTGCTTTCAGGGGAAAATAACATCTTCGGTGACTAGTATGGGTTTTCCTGGTGGGCTCAGTGGTAAAGAATCCCCCTGCAATGCAAGAGGCACAGGAGACCAATGTGTGTTTGATCCTTGAGTCAGGAAGACCCAATGGAGGAGGAAATGGCAACTCACTCCAGTGTTCTTGCCAGGAGAACCGCATGGACAGAGGAACCTGGAGGGCTGCAGTCCATGGGGTTGCAAAGAGTCAGACATGACTGAAGCAGCTGAGTATGACAGGACACCATGACCAGCATAGGTCAAAATAATAAGATTAAAGAGCACAGAAATCTAAGTCCCTGAATGTTCAGAAAATCAGAAGAGTGACTGTGGAGAAAGCCAATATGGAGACTTCTTTTTCATGAAAAATTCTCTCATGGCAGTTGGAGCACAGACGCAGATTTACTTCGTTTTTGGAAAAACAAAATTATGAGTTACAAATATAATGATGAACATTATTTATTTTTACAAGAAGTAGAATAGTGTAGCTCTATATTTTCAAATGATTCCTCCTTGCTAAAAAAGAGAGAAAGAATTGTAGCATTGTTTAAAATCTGAAGTTCCTCTCATTCTCGATCTCTCTTCTCCCACTTAAATAACTGTTCTAAATGATTTCAGTCATCCCAACACACACATATACACACACACTTCACTGACAGTGATGCCAAGAAACAAATGCTCAAATAAGATACATTCAAATGCTTGTATAAGCAAATGGTATGGAGAGATTCCACTTTTTTTTTTTTAAAGAATGTAAAACATGGAATAATAAATTGTTTTCACATGGCTCTGATGCTATAAAGGTGTGATTATGTTATTTAATTTGTGTCACCATAGCACATAATTTTTCATATCTGGCATATGACTTTTTGCAACTATAATTCATTCTGACAAAATTTACATGATCTATATTTTATGAAGGTGAAAGTCGTTCAGTCACGTCAGACCTTTGAGACCTTATGGACTGTAGCCTGCAAGGCTCCTCTGCCCATGAAATTCTCCAGGCCAAAATACTAGTGTGGGTAGCGATTCCATTTTCCAGGGGATCTTCCCAACCCAAAGATCAAACCCAGGTCTCCTGCATTGCAGGCAGATTCTTTACCATCTGAGCCACCATGGAAGCCCATATTATAGGTTAGGATAAATCCATATTTATACTTCGGGTAAAAATATAAAAGATAAATTCTCAGTTATAGTATTAATAACAGATGTTTTCCTTGAATATAGAACTATGGCAGACATATTCCAGCATGTCTATAAGGTAACAGTGTCAGTAAACTAAGATTTTACTGAAGTAAACTGAAGATTTATAATCTTCATTAAGAATTTATCATCTTAATGCATCTATCAAAATTGTGGTTCATCCGATCTATTATCAGTTGTTGCTAATCTGTGAAATTTATGCCCTAAAGGTAAAATAATACTGACTTGCTTTAGCTATTTTTCCAATCTTAATTGACCTTTCCAGTCATTGCAATATTACTTCATTTTGAAAACTGTTATATAAATAAGTAAAAAATGGTCTCTGTGTATTGCCCCTACTATGTTATTTCTTTACTGTAGGCTGAGATCTATTAGTCAAAGCACTTATTGGTGCCAAACTCAAAATTTTGCATGTCAAAGACAAGGTTGCTTAAAACACTGTCAAGTTTTGTCTTTATCAACTATTTTGCATTATGGGTATCTTCTTTACATTTCATTACATTACAATGTAGTTTATTTCTTCATATTTGTTTCACGTACTAGATCATGACCTGAGGAAGAGTCATGTCTTAGCGATTTGTCTTTCTAATACCTTGTGTAATTCATACCTCATCCTAGGCTCTAAATAATGAAAATGTGAATATGAAGCATCATCATATTTACTGCTATGTGCGCATGTGTGCTAAGCCGCTTCAGTTGTGTCTGACTTTGTGATGTCTGTGTAAATATATATATAGACAAATGGCTGTATGTTTTGTGTTTACGAAGAGTAAGAGCTCAGATGTTACAGTTTTCCTTACCTAGTATTAATATCAGTACTAGCACAGGTGGGCTTGTCATTGAAATGCTCACACGTCACACTCGTGTGAGTCATTCATCTTTTCTAACATAAATCTCCTTCCTTATGATCTCTTAAGATAGGCTTTGACTAAGTATAGTGTGGAAACTAAATATTTGTAGAAAGAAAGCCAGATGATATATTACATACATAATTGAAAAGATATAGATAACAATGAACTTTATAATGCTATTTAAAAATTTTTAAATATGAGACTTTAGGTTTTACGAAAAGTTCATTTACTTCAAAAATAACATTATATACCATCTAAGATAATGAATGGTTTAGTGTGTCTTCTACACTAAAAAACAGTATGAGACTTTTGAAAAATTTCTGTAGCATCTGAAGAGATAATGTTGTGCAGAAGATGGAGTAGCTTGGTCTTCTCTTTTCCTAGTGCATTGTTCACTATATGCCACATAGTAGGCTTCAAATAAATTTTGAATTACATATGAACAGGTGACATCATAATATGTATTATTGCAGTAGGACTGATTGACACATAGATGTCAGAAAATTGGCTAGAGTTTGGCTGATCAAGAAGATATAAAGCTTCAAACCTAGGAATTGACTAACAATTGAATTCACATAAAATGCAGAAGCTATTATAAACACCTCATTTATTAGAAAACATAGTGTTGGATTGTACTAAACTCATTTGGTTAACTATTATGTAGAAAGGGATGTAAGCATAAATCTTGTGTATCTTAAATTTTTTTGTTTTCACTTCACTAACCTTCTTCAGTAGCCGCCCCGGCAATGACAATGAGAAAGAGTGAAAAGAGAAACTCAGGGACGTTAGCACTGACATCCTTGAGCTGATATATCTGCTCAGCATTCCAATTTCCAAATTTCTTGTTATGTGATAAAAAAATAAAATGCTTTCTATTTTAGCCACTATTTCTTAGGTTTATTTTAGCATGAGACAATCCAATTCCTAAAAGATATAGTGTATGTAAGTGTACGTGAGTTATGTCATATATTTCATGTATATATGTAGGCATGTTAATAAACATGCTTATGTTTATCAGAGTTTGAAAAATGCTAAAAATGTGTTTTCCGTTGGTGACACATTGCATTGGGATGATGGAGGCATGATAGCGTTTGGAAAGAACTTCATTGATGAAGTGACATACGATGCACAGGTTATCGCCAAGTCGTAGCATCTACAGAAGCAAAGGGTAAATAAGTATCAGTAAGCACACTGAGCGGTGGATCAGATGGCAAGGATGTCAGGCTAACTTTCTAGTGGTTAAAAGAAATAGAAAAACCAGTGGGACAGGACATCAGATTGCTACCATGTATATACCGAAACAATTGAAAAAGTGTGTAAACTTTACTTTTTTCAAAAATTCTCTTCAAATATTGACATGGTCTTCAACATTTCTATATAAAACCTAAATGAGAAGTTCATGTTCCTGTGGCTTTACAAGACCATATGCCTTACCTCCTCATTCCCAGGATAAATTCCTGAAAGTTGCCAGTATCCATGTAAGTGATAATTTCTTCAGAATTTAGACTTAATTTAATGGGACAATACTTTGTTTAATAAATTGTTATACTAACTTAAAAGGAAAAAAGAAAAAGAGAAGGAAGGAAGATAGAAAGGAAGAAAAGAAAGTATAAGAAAGGAAAGACATGAAATGCAAGATATGAAGTTATAATTTGACTGAAAACACTTAAAAATAATTTAGGTACTATGATTTGGAATATGCAGAGTACATCATGTGAAATGCCGGGCTGGATGAAGCAGAAGCTGGAATCAAGATTGCTGGGAGAAATATCAATAACCTCAGATATGCAGATGGCATCACTCTTATGGCAGAAAGTGAAGAAGAACTAAAAAGCCTCTTGATGAAAGTGAAAGAGGGGAGTGAAAAAACTGGCTTAGAGCTCAACATTCAAAAATCAAAGATCATAATATCTGATCCAATCATTTCACAGTAAATAGATGGGAAAACACTGGAAACAGTGAGAGACTTTATTTTCTTGGGCTCCAAAATCACTGAGATGCTGACTGCAGCCATGAAATTAAAAGACGCTTGCTCCTTGGAAGAAAAGCTGTGACCAACCTAGACAGCATATTAAAAAGCAGAGACATTACTTTGCTGACAAAGATCCGTCTAGTCAAAGCTACAGTTTTTCCAGTAGTGAGAATTGGACCATAAAGAAGGCTGAACGCTGAAGAGTTGATGCTTTTGAAAAGACTCTTGAGAGTCCCTTGGACTGCAAGGAGATCCAATCAGTTCATCCTAAAGGAAATCAGTCCTGAATATTCATTGGAAGGACTGATGCTGAAGTTGAAACTCCAATACTTTGGCCATATGATGCAAAGAACTGACTCACTAAAAAAGACCCTGATGCTCGGAGAGATTGAAGGGAGGAGGAGAAGGGCATTACAGAGGATGAGATGACTAGATGGCATCACTGACTCAATGGACATAAGTTTTAGTAAACTCTGTGAGTTGGCAATGGACAGGCAGGCCTGGTGTGCTGCAGTCCGTGGGGGTCTCAAAGAATCGGACACAACTGAGTTTGTGAGTCATGTCCTGAACTGAACTAACTAACTCCTTTTATTTTTAGGGTGAACTTTCATCATTAATATCATCCTTTTCATTTTGAAATAAAATTTCAAAATTTTATTTTGTGAACTGCAGTCTATGCGTGCTGCAGTCCATGGGGTTGCAAAGAGTCAGATATGACTGAGCAACTGACCTGAACTGAGCTGATGATTTGCAACAGTGATACTTTGAAACATAAATGTTCAATTTTGCCTTAATAAATTCAGTTACTCCACAATCCCCATCCCAATGCGGACCTACCAATTTAAATCACAGAGACCAAAAATACTGTTAAATGCATTGACTTTAATATTTACTTACGATTCTCTGAGTAACTTGTAAAACTGACAACTAAATAGGAATAAAGTTGCCTCCTACAAGAAAGTACACAGGGAAAATGGAAAAGCCAATAGAACACTGAAAATGGCTTTGATAACATCTTAGTCACTCTTCAGGATTACTTAGCCTCAGAACATTTGCTAATTCATATAAAGTATCTTTGAAATATTCCAACCATTGAAATAAAATGAAAATAGCTACTAGCTTTATTTACATGTCATGACTTGAGTTTCTTTTAGAATGCAAAATAACATCAGAAAAAACTGTACCTGAAAGCAGAAACTCTTAATAGAATCTTGGCCTCTGCATTCAGCTCTGAGTGGATTTGCATCTTTGTATAAAAAATCATTTATGGGCAAATTTTCAAATAAGTTAGATGCAAATTCTATGAAATTCGTTAGGTCACAAGTTTGGGTGCTAGTAATGCATATAGAATCTTAGGTGCATTGAGCTGTGAAATAATGTAGAATCTACACATTGTACTGCATGGACATTTTCTATCTTGGTTTTTGAAGAAAAAAATTAAGTTGTGTTTATAAATGAGAAGATCATTCAGTGTGTGTCATGCAGTTTGTTCTACTTATATATGCATCACTTTTGTTCTTTGGTAAGTTGCTACTGATTTGAGTTATGCATAATTTTATAATTACCATGTTAAATCTAAAAATATTTTTAAAATCTTGTTTATCATGACTACCCAACAAGGTGAGCAGTTTGGACTGATTTCAGTGACTGATGCTCTGTATGTATCCTTCAGTGTCCCCTCCACCACTCCCCAGACTGAAGCCTTCCTGAAGAGTTTTATTAGATGTTAGGTAGCTGAGTCTTTGGATGGTACACAATTCTTGCACATCTTAGGCAGCATTTCACTTTATTTTTCACTTGGAAACTCATTTTAATGTTGATAAGGAAAGAATGATTCAATCTTCAGTTAAATATTGGCCATCTTGGCCTAAGGATTTTAGTGAACACATAGATAATAATAGTTCAACTATCCAAAGTAATTATGTGACATATCTCAAAGATGTTCACAGGTTTACTGTAAGAATATTTTAAATAATATCTGCAAAGATTACTTAAATTTTGAAGAGGCTTTATAAATTCCAGCAATCACCTTTATTAATGTCTTCATTGCAATTCGTACTTAATTAAATTTCCAGACAATAGTTTGAGGCCATTCTGATAGCCTTCCATGTGTTTTAACAGTATTAACAATCTTAAATAGTAACAGTCAATTAATTAATGTGTTGTACACTAAGTATCAAAATTTGCAGATATCTAAAATTAGTATCTCTTTCATGGGTCACAGTCTTGTTGTGGGAAAGGGACTTGTGTAACTCAACGCAGGTATGAGCACATCTTAGGAATCAGTGAACTAAAATCAGTGGGAATGTGCAAATTATACCTACAACTGTGGATAAGAATCCCTTAGAAGAAATGGAGTAGCCCTCATAGTCGGCAAAACAGCTCAAAATGAAGTACTTGGGTGCAATCTCAAAAATGACAGAACGATTTGGGTTCATTTCCGAGGCAAACCATTCAACAAACAGTAATCCAAGTCTGTACCCAAACCACTAATGCTAAAGTTGAACAGTTCCATGAAGAACTACAAGACTTTATAGAGCTAGCATGAAAAAAGATGTCCTTTTCATCATAGGGGATTGGAATGCAAAAGTAGGAAGTCAAGAGATATCTGGAGTCACAGGCAAGTTTGGCCTTGGAGTACAAAATGAAGTAGGGCAAAGCCTAACAGAGTTTTGTCAAGAGAATATAGTTGTCATAGAAAACACACTCTTCCAACAGCATAATGGAAAGACTCTACACATGGCCATCACCAGATGGCCAATACCAAAATCAGATTGATTATATTATTTGCAGTTGAAGATGGAGAAGTCACCAAAAACAAGACCTGGAGCTGACTGTGGCTCAGATTGTGAGCTCCTTGTTGCAAAATTCAGGCTTAAATTGAAGAAAGTAGGGAAAACCATTAAGGCATTCAAATATGACCTTAATCAAATCCCTTATGATTATACAGTCAAGGTGACAAATAGATTCAAGGCATTAGATATTGTCTGGTAGACAGAGTGCCTGAAGAACTATGGACAAAGGTTCATAACACTGCATAGGAGGCAGTGAACAAAATCATCACCCCCAAAAATGAATGGCAAAGTGGTTGTCTGAAGAGACCTTACAAATAGCTGAGAAAAGCAGAGAAGTGAAAGGCAAGGGAGAAAGGGAAAGACATACTCAACTAAATGCAGAGATCCAGAGAATAGCAAGGAGAGCTAAGAAGGCCTTCTTAAATAAATGATGCAAATAAATAGAAGAAAACAACAGAATGGGAAAGACTAGAGACTGCTTCACCTACTCCAGTGTTCTTGTCTGGAGAATCCCAGGGATGGCGGAGCCTGGTGGGCTGCCGTCTATGGGGTCGTGCAGAGTTGGACATGACTGAAGTGATGTAGCAGCAGCAGCAGCAGCAGAGATTGCTTCAAGAAAATTGGAGTTATCAAGGGAACATTTCTTGCAAGGATGGGTGTAATAAAGGACGGAAATGGTAAGGACCTGACAGAAGCAGAAGTGGTGGTAAGAATACTCAGAACTATCCAACAAAGGTCTTAGTGACCCAGAAAACCATGATGATGTGGCAACTTACCTAGAGCCAGACATCCTAGAGTGTGAAGTCAATTGGGCTTTAGGAAGCATTTCTATGGACAAAGCTAGGGGAAGCGATAGAATTCCAGCCGAGTTAGTTAAATTCCTAAATGATGTTGCTGTCAAAGTGCTGCATGCAATATTTCAGCAAATTTGAAAACTCAGCAGTGGCCACAGGACTGGATAATGTCAGTTTTCATTCCAATCCCAAAGAAGGGCAATGCCAAAGAGTATTTAAACTGCCAGACAATTGTTCTCATTTCACATGCTAGCAAGTTTATGTTCAAAATGCTTCAGGCTAGGTTTCAGCAGTATGTGAACTGAGAATTTCTAGATGTAGAAGCTGGATTTAGAAAATGCAGAGAGACCCAAGATCAAATTGCTAACATCCACGGGATCTTAGAGAGAGCAAGGGAATTCCAGATAAACTTCTACTGAAGTAGAAGCTTCTACTTCTGCTTCATTGACTACACTAAACCCTTTGACTCTGTGGATCACAGTAAACTGTGGAAAATTCCAGACAACCATAACTGTTACCTGAGAAACTTGTATGCAGGTCAAGAAACAAGGGTTAGAACCAGATATAGAAAAATGGACTGGTTCAGAATTGGGAAAAGTGTACAACAAAGCTGTATATTTTCACCCTTCTTATGTAACTTATATACAGAGTATATTATGTGAAATGCTTGGGTGGATAAATCACAAGCTGGATTCCAGATTGTTGGGAGAAATATCAACAACCTCAGATATGCAGATGATGCCACTCTAAAGGAAGAAAGGGTAAAGGAACTAAGGAGCCTCTTGACGAGGGTGAAAGGGAAGAGTGGGTGGGAAAAGCTGGCTTAAATCTTAACATTCCGAAAACTAAGATGATGGGCATCCAGCCTCATCACGTCATGGCAAATAGATGGGGAAAAAAGTGAATGAAGTGACAGATTTTATTTTCCTGGGCTCCAAAATCACCGTGGACCGTGATTATCCTTGAAACTGCTCCTTGAAAGGAAAGCTATGACAAAGCTAGACAACATATTAAAAAGCAACACATTGCTTTGCCAGCAAATGTCCGTATAGTCAAAGCTATGGTCATATATGGATGTGAAAGTTGGACCAATAAGGCTGAGCACTGAAGAACTTATGCTTTTGAACTCCATTGCTGGAGAAGATTCTTTAGAGCCCTTGGATTGCCAGGAGATCAAACAAGTCAATATTACAGGAAATCAACCCTGAATATTCATTGCAAGGACTGATGCTGAATCTGAAACTCCAATACTTTGGCCACCTGATGTGAAGAGCCGACTCATTGGAAAAGACCCTGATGCTGGGAAAGATTGAAGATAATAGGAGAGAGGGTAGCTGATGATGAAATGGTTGGATGGCACCACTGGCTCAATGGACATTAATCTAAGCAAGCTCTGGGAGATTGTGAATGACAGGGGAACCTGGTGTGCTGCAGTCCGTGGGGTCGCAAAGAGTAGGACACGACTCTGCAATTGAACAACAAGAGGAAAATCAGCATAGTAAGGCTATAGGAATCTTTTTTCCTAGACTTTTTTTCTTACTATTGTTATCACAAGCCAAACAGTATCTACAGTGTGGTCCATGGACTAAAATATTGTGGAAGAAAGAAAGTGAAATCACTTAGTTGTGTCTGACTCTTTGCGACCCCGTTGACTGTAGCCTGCCAGGCTCCTCCATCCATGGGATTTTCCAGGCAAGAATACTGGAGTGGGTTGCTATTTCCTTCTCCAAGGGATCTTCCCGACCCAGGGATTGAACCTGGGTCTCCCACATTGCAAGCACTCTTACCATCTGAGCCACCAGGGAATCCCCAAATATTGTGATTTATCATTATGTTTGTGAATGTAAGACAATCATATACAATCATATGCATAAATTGTATGAAGAAATTAAAACTTTGTTGTTAAGGCAGTAAAATTGAGTTACTTCGCTCTTGAGAGAAAATCTTAGTTACTTAACCATCTATTGGTTGATCAGATGGCATGTAATGCATTCTGCTGTACTTGCGAACTTCTAAGCCCTATGAGGATCACTATGCTGAAGTGTTTGTATGAAAGGACCCCTTGCTTTAGGTTTGTTTTTATCATATTTTTATTAATTTCATAATTTACTTAAGCATTCTCATTTTTTTAAATCGCTATTCTCAGGTCAAGAACTTTGAAACTGTCTGAGATTTTGGCTATTTCTAACTAATGAATTAGCCACAGATGCTGGCAAAATATGCGACTTCTGGTAAGGAGATGAGAACTTGATTGCACACAGCACCACGACTTGCATAAATATCCTTATTGCCTAGGTTGTTTTAGCTCTGCAGTTCCCATGAATATAAAAAAGAGGTGCCCAGCTGATACTGCGCACACAGGAGTTTTGCTTCACAATTGATTTAAACTCCAACTTCAGGGGATCTGAATCCTTTCTAAAGAGCTGCTTCCCCGCCTCTGACCCAAGCGGACACGCGATCCTTCTTCCCGTGTTGGCTGTTACACCTGTGCCTAGTTGCTCAGCTGTGTCTGACCCTTTGGCACCACACAGACTGTCCTCCACCAGGCTCCTCTGTCCATGGGGATTCTCCATGCAAAGATACTGGAGTGGGTTGCCTGCCCTCCTCCAGGGGATATTTCCAACTCAGAGAATGAATCCAGGTCTCAGGCATTGCAGGCAGATTCCTTACCATCTGAGCCACCAAGGAAGCCCCAGATAACTGGAGCGGGTAGCCTATCCTTTTTCCAGGGGATCTTCCTGACCCAGGAACTGAACTGGAGTCTTTGCATTGCAGATGGATTCTTTACGAGCTGTGCTATCAGGGAAGCCGGTTGCTATACTTGTATCATTGAAAAGATAGAACAAGTGGCGATCAGTGTCTCTGATCACAAGATATGTAAATGTATGAGAGAATATGAAGTGTTTCTCAAGGTATTGTAACCTATGTTATGAAACAGTAAGCATAATACTATCTGAATTTGAGGTATGTGTCTGTTTGGATATACTAACATATGTGTGCCAATAAGCAACACATGGATTATCATTTAACTTACTGTGTCCATAATATGATTGCAGGGGACTTCCATCTTGATACCTGCAGTAACTCATTTACTGGCTCTTAATGCTTCTGTTTAGAAGTCACATATTACTATTTATTTGCCACAGCAAGTCACAGTCACACCTAACTTCCTAGGAGGTAGGAGGCACTGTCTTACCATGTGCCTGAAAGATGACCAGCATTAATGACAAGTCTATGTGCACATGGAAAGGAGAGATTATTATTCACTTGATCTTAGTCTAAAGAGAGCAAAAAGAACATTCTTATATTTGATAACAGATCTGATATCAGATGACCACCAGCATCTTCCAATTTTATACTTTAGATAATATTGCTGCTTTCATGCATAGTTAATAGAAGAGGAGAAATAAGAGGCAATTCCTGTTTGGGAACATAAAATCTTCTTTAAAAAAATGTTAACTTCCTTGCAGTTACCTTCATTGCCCTTTATGCCACATGACCAAAACTACCTGCCATAGTAATATGTAAATATTATAAAATATCAGCTTTTTAGAATAAATATATAGTAAATATCACTCTATTATAATTCTGCTGTGATAACATATTTCCACTTGCTTTCACTTTACCAGTCTACTCACTTTACTACCAAAATTTCTCTCCATCCCCTCTGAAGAAGTCTTTGGAAATAGTGTTTAAAACTGTAGCACCATTCTGAGTTTCAGATCTTGACATAAATAAATTTTCAAGAGCATTAGATAAGCAGAGATTTTTCTTTGTTTTAATGTCACAATATAATGAAAACATTCAATGACTTTTCTTAAAAATATAAGCAGATAAAATACTATAAAAATGGAAAGTTAAAAATACAGGGATCATTACTAATATGATGCTATTCCTCAGGCACAACATTTTATGGAGTTGAAAATATTTCAAAATTTCTAAGTAGCTACAGCAAAGACAGTAGAAGTTAGAACTATCTGTGACACAATGAAGTGTCCTTGAGATATTAAATATACAAATAGAGAAAATACATCTTTGTATGCTAAATTATAGGATTGTTCATATTAAAACTATGTCAGTCTTATGTCATTTACATTTTAGGAAAATGCTGGCTTATATACAAAATAAAGTCATTACACAAATTGTAGTATACTTTACAGCAAGAGATAGTTGTCTTTTTTTAACAATATTGATTGTTGAATTATCATAATGAAGATATAACATTAATATATTTTAAACAAAGAAGCAATTGTGGAAGATGAAAACATGTTAAGTTTTTGCTAAGTATACCAAAAGATTTTAACCTTCAGAGAAATGTAGGGATATCTGTAAGCACTTTGAAATCATTAAAGAATAGTCCAACTTCTATGAAACTAATGCTATCACTCCAAAGCAAGCATTGGGATTTGAACTGTCTATCCTGGTCCCCTTCTTACCTATCCCTTCTTCTCACTAATCCTTTGTTCTTTGTCTCATACTCTTCTCAGTTCCATCCTTTTTTCCTTACTTCCTTCTTTCCTTTTTGCATGCTTTCATCCTCATCTACTACGGCAGCATTTCTATCATATTATTATTATTATTTTGCTGCTGTAAGAAACTAGCACACGCTTAGTATCTTGAAACAATGAAATTGATTATCTTATAGTTCTGGAGGTCAGAAGTGAAATGAATTCCGTGGGGCTAAAATCAAAGCATTGGTAAAACCACACTCCTCCCAGAGGGTCCAGATGAGGAGCTGTTTCCCTGTGTTTTCCAGCTTCCAGAAGTTACCAGCATTCCTTACCTTGTGGCCACCAGCCAACAACTGCGTTACTCCAACATCTGCTTCTGGTCATCACATTTGCCTCTTTAATTCTAATTCTCCTGCCTCGCTGTGCATTTGTGAGGAGCCCTGTGATTTCACTGGGTTTGCCTGGATAATACAGAATAATCTTTTCTCTCAGTATCCTTAATCACATATGCAAAGTTCTGTTTGCCATATTCATAGGCTCTGGGACTTAAGACATGAATATCTTTGGTTGGCCATTATTCTGCCTACTGTATCCAACAAAGGGCCTGTGTTAGTCCCAGTTCTCTAGAAAAATGGAATCAATAGTGTATGTGTGTGTGCACAGAAAGTGGTAGTGTGGAAGAGGATGATAATGGTGGTAATACTGCATGCAATAGCCTATAGAAACAAGTTTGAGAATACATGTGGTACTTGAGATATGCAGCAAAAAATCATTGGGAAAAAGGACTATAATGATTAATTTGATGTTTCAATTTGACTAAACTATAGTTCTCAGATATTTCATCAGTCATTTCTCCAGGTGCATTTTTGTGAAGGTGTTTTTGGATGAGATTAACATTTAAATTGATGGAATCTGAGTAAAGATGATTACTTTGCATAATGTGAGTGCATCTTATTGAATCAGTTGAAGGCCTTAATAGAAGAAAGACTGACCTCCCTGAAAAGGAAAAAAAATCTGTCAGTTGATTGCTTTGGTGCTTGCACTGCAACTATTTCCCAGGTCTCCAGCTTGCTGAACTCTTTAGCAGATTTCGGGTTCACTAAGACTCCACAATTATGTAAACTGTTTCATTAAAATAAAATAATCTGCCCTCTCCCCATTCCACCTCCAGTAGAGTGCCTGTGGTTCACACAGACAAACCATTGCTTTGGAATACTACAGTCTCCCGTTAGATCCTATTACTGTTGATGGACCACAGCCTATCGGCTGCTCCCAAGTCATAGTGTTTTCCTGAGTATTTTCAACACTTGAATCTACATTGTATTATCTACATAAGAGGGAACAAATCTTTTTTTCTGCCATTTACAGACATGTATCAAAGTAGCTGATGCCACAATATCTTAAAAGTGTTAATTGAAAAACAGTAATTCTGTTTTTCACTTCTGTCTCCCTTCCCCTAATAGGACTCAGACAGAAGTCCATGGGTGGTTAGCTCAAAGACAAATATGAGTGATGAACATCATGCTGTACTCAGAATTGCTTCTCTTGGCTGATAATGAAAGCTTTTTTTCAAAGCCAAGCTTGACTGCCTGACTCTTCCTTTATGATGAGCTTTCTCCATGGATGCTTCTCAGGGGATTTATACAAGAGAGTTCTGGAGCAGGCTGCTAGACATATAGAGATGTGTCTGACTCTCACACATAGAAAGAGTGTTGACTAAAGTCATGAAATGCCCCCTCCTCTCTGCCCCTCCCAAGCTTCTGAAAACTGGTTTTGTCCTCTAAGAGAACTTTTTAAGATGTAAGATAAACTATTTTTTGCCTTTTTATTGAAATAAAAGAGTAATTCCAGTGCTACTGCTTAATACCACAGGAGAGTAAATGTAGGTGCAGAGATGTGAAATACATATATTTAAAATTGAATGGGAAGAGTAAACAGTCACTGGGCTTCCTTGTCATCTAAAGCAGTAAGTTGGCAAGAAACATGAGGATTTATTTATTCAACAACTTTATGATACTTTAGGAATCTCTTTAATTTCATAGTGTTTATTATATGGCTGTCATTTCTGATTATCCATTATGCATAATATTAAGCTCCTAAAAAGGAAATAAAAGAGAAAAAAGGGATGAAAACAGTCGTTTACCTGCAGTCAATCTGAGGAAAGAAAACAACTCAAGAAGTAAAGTTGTGGTCAATCAGAAAAAGACAAGACAGACTGAATTTTATGATCCAAGGAAGGGAGTATATCAGTGTTTTGGGTATGTAAATGATGATTCTAATATCCAGGGACCTATGTGAGGTTGCCTGACATTGTCTTGTGAAGGTACATGTATCAAAAGCACTGTAGGTCTTCAATAATTATTTGCTAGTTCAAAGTATCTGAAAATTATTGTATAAAAGTAAATGGTAGTAAAATAATGAAATTTTTGAAATTATGTTTTTAGACATTTCTGAATATAAACTGTTCTCTAGTTTCATATTTTAAGACACCAAAGACTATAAAACAACTATCTCAAAAACATTTTCTGGTATGTAAGCACATGCCTTTCACCTAATGATTCAATTATTGATAAATTGCCTCATTGATAAACTGCTCCATTTTGTTAGTCTTGAGCAAAAAAGAAGATGTAATTGTTGGAAATCATTATCATTTGCCATTGTTTCCTCAAAGGATCATCTCCAAGTATTCTCAGAAATACCTAATTAGCTTTCATTTAATATGAGCACATGCAGAATATAAATGGGATAAATTGCTACTTATTGAGACTCAAATATTTCCAATTATTCATTTAATAAAATATTGAGAGTTTTAAAAATTATTTCTTATAAGTACTTAGAAAATATGAATCTAGGCCTTACTATTGCATTGCAAGCCTTGTTTATGTGGCAAATTGGAAAAGTATTTAGGTACTAAAGAAAGCTTACTGTATCTAAGATTACCAAGGAAGGTAGAGTTTATTTGCTGAATTGCCTGATTTTTATGTAATGACAGAAAACATTATGTAGATGCAATATTATAATGATCAAACAGAGTGAAACTATCCACCTACACATAACTGTCTATATCAGAGTGGCAGATTTGTAAAATAAATAAAATCATGATTCTAAGAGTAAGACAACCTGGATTCAAGGTATGCTTTGCCATCTCCTTAATAACTGTGAACAAAATTATTTCATTTCTCAAAGACTCATTCCTGACTGTAAAGTGTGGATAATAATAGCATTCTCTCAATGGTATTTTTACTAGTCTGCTCAGGTTGTCCTAACAGCATACCACAGAGTAGGTGACTTAAACACAGAAATTTGTTTTCTCATAGTTCCGAAGGCTGGAAGCCCATAATCAAGGTGAAAGGTGATCTGGTTTCTGGTGAAAGCACTCTTCCTGGATTGCAAATGGCCATCTTCTTACCCTGTCCTCAAATGGCCTCTCATCTGTGCACAGACACTCCTGGTATTTCCTCCTCTTCTTAGAAAGACTTTGTTGTCGTCCTTATTCTAAGGACATTGACCTATTCAGTCACTAGCTCATGGCCAACTCTTTGCCACCCCAAGAACTGCAGCATGCCAGACTTCCCTATCCTTCACTATCTAATGGAGTTTGCTCAAACTCAAGTTCATTGAGTCAGTGATGCCATCCAATCATTTCGTCCTCTACTATGCCCTTTTCCTCCTGCCTTCAATCTTTCCAGCATCAGGATCTTTTCTAATGAGCTGGCTTTTCTCATCAGGTGGTCAAAATATTGGAGCTTCAGCTTCAGCATCAGTCCTTCCAATGAATATTCCAGGTTGTTTTCCTTTAGGATGGACTGGTTTGATCTCCTTACAGTCCAACGGACTCTCAAGAGTCTTCTCCAGCACCACACACAGTTCAAAGAAATTAATTCTTTGGTGCTCAGCCTTCTTTATGGCCCACTCTCACATTCATACATGACTACTGGAAAAATCATCGCTTTAAATATATGGGTCTTTATCAGCAAAGTAATGTCTCTGTTTTTTAATACACTGTCAAGTTTTGTCATAGCTTTCCTTCCAAGGAGCAAGCATACTCCTTACTCATTACTTTGTTCACCATCTGCAGTGATTTTTGGAGCCCAAGAAAATAAAATCTATCACTCTTTACACTTTTTTCCCTTCTTCATGCCATGAAGTGATGGGAGTGGATGCCATGATCTTAGTTTTTTGAATGCTGAGTTTTAAGCCAGCTTTTTCACTCTCCTCTTTCACCCTCATCAAGAGACTGTTTAGTTCCTCTTCTCTTTCTGCCAGTAGAGTGGTATATCTGCATATCTGAGGTTGTTGATATTTCTCCTGGAAATCTTGATTCCAGCTTGTGATTCATCCACCCCAGCATTTTGCATCATGTACGCTGCATGTAAGTTAAATAAGCAGGGTGACAAGATACAGCTTTGTCATATTCCTTTCCCCATTTTGAACCAGTGCATTGTTTCATGTCTGGTTCTAACTGTTGCTTCTTGATGCATACAGGTTTCTCAGGATACAGGTAATATAGTTGATATTCCTGTCTCTTTAGGAATTTCCCACAGTTTGTATAAGGATATAAGCCTATTTAAATAGAGTCCACCTTTTGATTTGATTTCACCTTAATTACCTTCTTAAAGGCTCTATCTTCAAAGATAGTCACATAGCAATTAAGGTGTGAATTAGTGACTTTGAAGAGGACAGTTTAACAGTGCTGTAATGATGAAATGATACCATGTGATGAGAGGGCCTGTTGCTTGTTGTTGCTGTTTAGTCACTCAGTTGCGTCTGATTCTTCTGCAACCCCATGTACTTACTGAAGCCTACCAGGCTCTGTCCACGGGATTCTCCAGGCAAGAGTACTGGAGTAGGTTGCCATTTCCTTCTCCAGGGGATCTTCCCGATGCAGGGATCAAATGCATGTCTCATGCATTGCAGACAGGTTGCTTTACCACTGAGCTGCTGGGAAGTCCTGATGAAATGATATGTCATGGAAAGTGCTTACTACATATTAAAAACTCAAAAGTGTTAACTGTCATAGCTTAATGTCATCACCTAAGAGTAAAGCTCGAATCTCTCTGATCTGGAAACTTTGCCTAGTAGATTATACAGGTGGCTGAAGAAGCCTTTGCCCCTCTCACCTCACCTTCTCTATATCTCCTCAGTTATCAGACCTTATTTCCAAGAAGTTGAACAAAATCTCAGTCTTTTCCCTGAGAATGTATTTTGGTCTCTTCTCTCTAGTTCCCATACTCAGAATTTTCAAATCTGTCCCCCAATTCCCCAGATCACAAGCTTTTGCAAAAATGAACAGTAATATAGCAAAAACAGAATAAAACAAAACCAAAAAAAAAAAAAAAAGACACAAAGGTTTGGGTATGCTGACTGTGATATACATATATCACACATACAAACACAGACTCACTAATTATGGCTAATGTGTACAAATGAAATATGCATTTCCCCAAAAAGGCAAATTTGCATTATTGAAAATCCTTTGTGTTTCATATCTATTTTTGCACAGTTTTTATAGCTGTTTGACCCTTCACACATCCATACCCCCATCTGACTCCTGGACTGCTTTTATTGTTCATTAAGAGTACCAATTATATGACAGTTCTTGATTTTAAATCATTTTATGCAAATGCTGCCTACACATGTAAGTTTATTAATAAACAATATGTGCTTCATTTTCAATTTCATTAATATTTTACACCTAAAATTGCAGTTATAGCAAGTTTTCTGAAAAAGACTTTCTGGCTAGAATTTAAATGAAAGAACAAAGAAAGCCATTTAGCACGTTGACTTTAGAAAGCTTCAGAAAGGATTGTATTTTTAGACTAGGTCTGGAAAACACATTCTATATCTGGAGAAAAAAATCTTATAATCACTTGTGTATTTTACTTCAAAACTGCCAAAATAATGAATTCTGCTTATTCATAAAAGAAAATTTTGCATCGTGCTCATACTAATAAAACAAGATAACAGTGTTTACATAAAAATTAGCATGATACATTTAAGAAAATTATGAAATGATACTTCAGATATGATCGATAATATTTTCCTCAATTTTAGAAATAATGAATTTAAATCTTATAAATTAAATCTGATATAAATCCTCAAATAACTATTTCAGTTTTTATCAATTTAGAAATGTAACATATTGATTTTACCTCACAATTGTATAGTTTTACAAAATTACAATGTGTTTAATTTTCACAGTAAAGAATGATTGAGCACCTACATAAAGATAAAGCTTAAAAAAAGACACTGTTCTCTAGGAGTATAAATGTTTCATTGCCTACAGTTTGGGCCCCAATGGATTAGGTGATGTTTACCTACATTGGTGAGGGTGAATTTCTTTATTCAGTCTACTGAGACAAATGTTAATCTCTTGCAGAAACACCCTCACAAACATACCCCAGAAATAATATTTTACCGACTATCTGGGCATCTGTTAGGCCAGTCAAGTTGATATACGAAATTAACTATCATGCTTAGCTAATTTAAGACTTTAGAACTGAGTGAAACTTAGACATCATTCATTAGACAAACAAATTATAACAATAAATCTATGTGATTTTGCTCTTCTAATGTTCTAGGTAGTGCTTTAAATGCTTTACATATTCTCTTAACTTGCTGGGAGATGAATGCTGTTCCTGTTCAAGAACACCCAGCTACTGGGTGTGGAGCATGGATCTGCAGTGAGGCAGTGGGTCTGCACATCTGGAGGTCTTGATCATGGTGTTTTACTGACTACTATGTTATAGTTATATGCATGCTATAGGCAAAAGTCTCCTCTGGTCACCATAATAGATGAGAAATGGGTACACTGTAGTGCTGCTTCTTAAGACACAACTTGTAAGTTCTTAATTGTAATACCATGTGAAAGGATGGAGCACTGATTAAAGTTCAAAGTGCTATGGAGGTGTAGAAGAAAATTTCTGCCCAAAGGATAGGAAATGTTTTCTTAAGGAAGTTTATATGTTAGCTAGGTCTTGAAAATGCAATCTCATGATTGTCTTGATTATTTCTACCATGTTATCATTCCTTTCTGTATAATATAATTGTGTATACTTGTCATTTAATGTATGACTTTGTGGTCTTTTTAGAGTACATGAAGTGAATCAGCCTGCCCTAATGATGTTGGGCCTGCTTATATGTTTAACTTTGGCCAGTGGAATGCTATTGAATATTGTATGAACTGGTATGATTACGTTTGGCTTCTTGAGCTGCTGTAATAACCATGAGAAAAACATGTCCAGTTAGACAGAGTCCCCCAAATGAGAAAAGAGGAGCATTCCTGAAACCAGTCTACAGCATGGTATCAAATCCACCTGAACCACAAATACGTGTTCCTTGCAGTAAGGTACTGAGATTTTGAAGTTTCTGTTATGTAGCAAAAGTTAATTAATATACATTTTAAGAGATCAAGTGGTAAAAGAAACATAGAGACTTTGATTGGAGAGGATATATAATTAAAGATATAGAGTTGCTCAAAAGATTAAGAGAATAAATATTAAATGCAATACCAAAGAACTGAAATGAAATCTTCATGGAAAGTGTAAATGTTGGTAAAGTTGACTTGCTTCATCAATGTACAAAAGTGTGATCTTTAGCAGGGTGGACTCTTACTCTTTGAGATCCTTGTTATTCATTTGATATATTCTTAGTGCTGCTGTTAAGATCTTTGCTAACATCTGGGGAAAGTTTGCCCTTGAATTAAATCAATGAAGAGGAAAGCTAAATAAGAAATGCAAAAGAAGAATCTTGGTAATAGGTATCTGGATTTAGATTTGCCTGAAGGAAAATGCTGTGCTTGGAATTTTCTGTTACACTGGTTTATGCAATTTTAAAAAATCACATTTTTCGTACTTGGAGTTGGATTTCAACTGGCTTGCATTTTATCCCTTATAACTTAGAGTTGGAAGAAGTTGCAATTGAAAGGGAAGAGGATGAGAGATGTAATAGTGTGGAGATAGAAGAGACAAGGCAATTTATTGGATGTAGAGAAAAGAAAAATGTGGAAGAATTAAAGATAATTCTGAAATTTCAATTCTGGATAGGGACATGGTGGCACTATCAAACTAAAATAGCAAACAAAAGAATGGAAGCAGCTTTATGGTATGTTCTGTTGTCTGTGCTGGATTTGAGAAATCAGTTGGGTAGTTATAGCATGATGACTAGAAGCAGCCCCTAAATTTTTTGGCACCAGGTACTGGTATCATGGAAGACAATTATTCCATGGCCTGGGGGTGGGGGTGGGGAATGGCTTCAGGATGATATCAGTACATTATATTTATTGCACACTTTATTTCTAACCTAATGCTTCCACTGATCTGACAGAAAGTACCCAGGTTGGGGACCTCTGGACTATAGGGTACTTGAACTTGTGATTATAGTTCAAATGAGAGGGTTATTGGGCACTATTTATTTGTAAGTAATACCAGAGTCACAGGGGAAGTCATGAAAGATTATCACTTAAGAAGAGCTTACCCCAAGAGTCCATGACTTAACTGGTTAACTATTTATACTTAAGGGAGGGTAGAGGGGGAAAAAAAAAAAAGCCCTCCTAATAGCGACAGAGGGGTAACTTAGGATAGATACAAAAAGAACCAGAAGAAAGGAACTTAGCATTTATTGAGAACTGAATATAATGTTTTCAAGCATTTCCCATGTTATTTCATTTCACTGTCAAAGCCCTGTGAGAGAGGCATTACTATCAGCATTTTACTGCTGAGTGAACTCAAACTTGGCAAGATTTAAGAAAATTGGCCAAGATCCCAAAGCCAGGAAGGGCAAAGCTGGGATTCAAACACAAGTCCATTTGATTCCAAAACCCACGCTCTTTCTGCCACCTTTTGCTGTTCCCTCACCAAAGGAGTGTGCTGCTATCAAAGCCAATGAAAAATAAATTGCTAGAAAGGGTGCAAGGCAAAATGCTGGTGAAAGCATTAATAGGGTACAGATTAATCTGAGATCAACTAATTCTCCTATTATTTTGTAGATAGAGCAAGGGGAGTTAAATGATTTTCCCATAATTGCACAGTTGGCTAGCATTAGAGGCTTCCTTTGTGGCTCAGATGGTAAAGAGTCCGCCTGCAATACAGCTGACCTGGGTTCAATCCCAGGGTCGGGAAGATCCCCTGGAGGAGGACATGGGAACCCACTCTGGTATTCTTGTCTGGAGAATCCCATGGACAGAGAAGCCTGGTGGGCTACAGTCCATGGGGTTGCAGAGAGTCAGACACGAATGAGTGACTAACATTAGACTAGCATTAGCATTAGAACCAGAAAGAGCTCTCAAGATTCCTTATTGCTGCTATGATGCAACTGTCCAGCAACACATTCTGCCCCTTGTGTCTACTGGGAATCACAATACAACTTTAGTAGTGTCTCACAGACTATTAGGTGTATGTGCAACATCTCCAAGTTTGATCTTCACCTTTTATCTTAAAAGCTTTTTTTTTAAAATCAAATTAAGAGTATCTCTTGCAATGAAGAGTTAAGATTATACAGTATAATGAAAGCATGAATTTCACTATTGAGTTCAGGTAAAATCTAACTGGCCTCCATATTCTACTTCTGTTCACCTGACCAATAGTTAAGACTTGTTGGGTGCGTGCCTGCTAAGCCGCTTCAGTCATGTCTGACTCTGCTACCAGATGGACTGCAGCCCCCAGGCTCCTCTGTCCATAGGATTCTCCAGGAAAGAAGGAAAGAATACTGGAGTGGGTTGCCATGCCCACCTCCAGGGGATCTTCCCGATCCAGGAATCACACCTGCATTTCCTAGGTCTCCTGTATTGCAGGCCGATTCTTTACCACTGAGCCACCGGGAAACCCTTGTTAACTAATAATAAATGAGATAGATTTTTTTCTCCAGTATTGTATCTTACTAATGCTCTGTCTGCCAATGCAGGAGACAGAAGAGACAAGAGTTTGATCCCAGGATTGGGAAGATTCCCTGGAGGAGGACATGCAACCCACTGCAGTATTCTTGCCTGGAAAATCCCCTGGATAGAGGAGCCTGGCGGGCTACAGGCCATGGGGTCACAGAGCCAGACACGACTGAAGTGGCTTAGCACAATGCCCAGTTTGACTATAGGCATAACAAAAAATGCAATCACACTTTCAATGTTAATAGCTCTGAGGGAAATAAAAAGAAGTACATGAATAGAGAGAGAGGCACAGTGATGGTGGAGATAGATGGGCAGGAATTTATAGAGAGGTCACAGAAGGCCACTCTGTGTTCTGAATGCTAAGAGGGAGCCATCCATGAGAGAAGATTCCCAGACAGATTGCACAGCCAGGGAAAAACATGATGTAATTATATTATAGTTGTTTGGGGTTTTGGTTCACTTGCTTTTTTCTTCAGAGAGGGTACAGTCCAGGTTAAATGCATCCATATCTTTTTTTTTCACCTTTATCAAGAAGGTAGAAATGCTTATCTTGTTACCAGGTGCATTTTTTGAAGAAAATTATTTTAAGTCCATTATTGCCTATGTTCCTCTGACTTTTCAGGCCATGGTTCACATGATAAGTATCTACAGGTTAGGAAAATAAACCACAGCTGTAAGCATAATTAAGTCATAACATGAAGCCTTATTGTTTTGCTTTATTGGCAGATTAGATAGTGAGAAAATGAATAACTATTTTAAAAAATATCCCTTTCTAATTGTTAAGACAATATGCCTAAATCAGTGGGTCTCAAATTTATTACAAACTGGCCCCTTTCACAAAATACTTACCATGTCTCCAGAACAAGCATTTGAGTCTACAGGTCAGAGATGGATCTGAGTATATTTTTAAAAGCTTTGTAGGTAATTCTGATACTTATCAATGGTTTGTGATTGCTAGTTTATGGTTCAAAAAATATCATTGGTACCCTCCCTAATGTCCATGATATCAGTAATCTTTTATATAGAGTGTTGTATAACAAAATTCTCTAGATTCAAATAGCTCAAAGCAATAAGCCTAATTTCTCATGAGTCTGAAACTGGTTGATTAAGCCTGGGTTTGATGGGGTGGTTCTTTTGATCCCATCTGGGCTCATTCACATATCAGGCCCTCAGCTGACTATCTTCTAAAGTAATGAAAGTGACTGAGCCATGTTACTTTCATTCTCTAGCAGGCTAGCCTAGACAAGTCAGGAAGGCAGAGAAGCAAAAGAATGAAGAGAAAAAGGAAAGTACTTTTTCAAACTTCCCTTTACATTGTTTGCTAACATATCATTGGCCAAATAAGTCACATGGCCAAGCCAGATTGCGAGTTCACTGTGAGAATACAAGACATTTGGAGGATGAGAAAGGAATTGGGACATTAGTACCATTAATATATTACATCCTGCATGTATGCATGCTAAGTTGCTTTAGTCATGTCCAACTCTGTGCAGGTATGGACTGTAGCCTGCCAGGATCCTCTGTCCATGGGATTCTCCAGGCAGGAGTAATGGACTGGGTTGCCATGCCCTCCTCCACAGGATCTTCCCAACTCGGATCTAACCCATGTTTCTTAAAGTCTCCTGCATTGGCAGGTGGATTCTTTACTAACTAGTGCCACCTGGGAAGGCCCGTATTACATCCTACGTATCCACAGCTCTACCAGTGCCAGAGCATATTCACTTTTAGGCTTTCCCTGCTACCCCACCTTCTACCCTGACTTGAATCCTATAGCTAATAGACACAGTAAATTATACTGGTTAGGCAGTGAATGAGATATCATCTCATTTCTCAGCATAGCAGATTTGGTCTAGAAGGTTTGCTCTTGTTGTTTAGAGAGATACTAGTCATTAGATCCAGAGAAGGCAATGGCACCCCACTCCAGTGTTCTTGCCTGGAGAATCCCAGGGATGGGGAAGCCTGGTGGGCTGCCGTCTATGGGGTCGCACAGAGTCGGACATGACTGAAGCGACTTAGCAGCAGCAGCAGTAGTCATTAGATCATTGTGAATGACAAAAATTTTCCTCAGTAACCTTTCTTGCTTCTTTTGCTTCTGGATTCTCGGTCTTGACTCCTCACCCCTTCTTTGAACCTTCTGTTCATTTGATACCTGAATTGACAATCTGTTCCTCTGCTTATTCAGAAACAATCTGCTATGTTAGCCCTACTGACATAATTCAAATTTCAGGTTCTAATTATAAAGAGTTGCTGCAACATCTTACTATTTATGATGTGCAAATATTCATTGATTTATAAATTGTCTGTTTGCTGAGCACACAAATCTCTTTTCTATTTGGGTAAAGCCTCACATTGGATAAGTATTGGAGTGATACCAACAAAGGCAGAGCAAATATATTACCCCTAATCAGACTTTGATTATTGAGTGAAGATTATTGATACACAGGAAGAGTTTAGGTTTCATTTGGGGTACTGATACCAATGACTGCAGGAATTTTTTCCATGGGTATTGGCTTTCCCTGCTACTGGAAGGAATATTGGGGTCCAACAGAGCTTTTTATTTTTTATTTTTTTTTTATTTTTTTTTTTTAATTTTTATTATTATTTTTTTTTCCAGTGGGTTTTGTCATACATTGCTATGAATCAGCCATGGATTTACATGTATTCCCAATCCCGATCCCCCCTCCCACCTCCCTCTCCACCCGATTCCTCTGGGTTTTCCCAGTGCACCAGGCCGGAGCACTTGTCTCGTGCATCCCACCTGGGCTGGTGATCTGTTTCACCATAGATGGTATACATGCTGTTCTTTTGAAATATCCCACCCTCACATTCTCCCAGAGAGTTCAAAAGTCTGTTCTGTATTTCTGTGTCTCTTTTTCTGTTCTGCATATAGGGTTATCATTATCACCTTTCTAAATTCCATATACATGTGTCAGTATGCTGTAATGTTCTTTATCTTTCTGGCTTACTTCACTCTGTATAATGGGCTCCAGCTTCATCCATCTCATTAGGACTGGTTCAAATGAATTCTTTTTAACGGCTGAGTAATATTCCATGGTGTATATGTACCACAGCTTCCTTATCCATTCATCTGCTGATGGGCATCTAGGTTGCTTCCATGTCCTGGCTATTATAAACAGTGCTGCGATGAACATTGGGGTGCACGTGTCTCTTTCAGATCTGGTTTCCTCAGTGTGTATGCCCAGAAGTGGGATTGCTGGGTCATATGGCAGTTCTAATTCCAGTTTTTTAAGAAATCTCCACACTGTTTTCCATAGCGGCTGTACTAGTTTGCATTCCCACCAACAGTGTAAGAGGGTTCCCTTTTCTCCACACCCTCTCCAGCATTTATTGCTTGTAGACTTTTGGATAGCAGCCATCCTGACTGGCGTGTAATGGTACCTCATTGTGGTTTTGATTTGCATTTCTCTAATAATGAGTGATGTTGAGCATCTTTTCATGTGTTTGTTAGCCATCTGTATGTCTTCTTTGGAGAAATGTCTGTTTAGTTCTTTGGCCCATTTTTTGATTGGGTCATTTATTTTTCTGGAATTGAGCTGCAGGAGTTGCTTGTATATTTTTGAGATTAATCCTTTGTCTGTTTCTTCATTTGCTATTATTTTCTCCCAATCTGAGGGCTGTCTTTTCACCTTACTTATAGTTTCCTTTGTAGTGCAAAAGCTTTTAAGTTTCATTAGGTCCCATTTGTTTAGTTTTGCTTTTATTTCCAATATTCTGGGAGGTGGGTCATAGAGGATCTTGCTGTGATTTATGTCGGAGAGTGTTTTGCCTATGTTCTCCTCTAGGAGTTTTATAGTTTCTGGTCTTACATTTAGATCTTTAATCCATTTTGAGTTTATTTTTGTGTATGGTGTTAGAAAGTGTTCTAGTTTCATTCTTTTACAAGTGGTTGACCAGTTTTCCCAGCACCACTTGTTAAAGAGGTTGTCTTTTTTCCATTGTATATCCTTGCCTCCTTTGTCAAAGATAAGGTGTCCATAGGTTCGTGGATTTATCTCTGGGCTTTCTATTCTGTTCCATTGATCTATATTTCTGTCTTTGTGCCAGTACCATACTGTCTTGATGACTGTGGCTTTGTAGTAGAGTCTGAAGTCAGGCAGGTTGATTCCTCCAGTTCCATTCTTCTTTCTCAAGATTACTTTGGCTATTCGAGGTTTTTTGTATTTCCATACAAATTGTGAAATTCTTTGGTCTAGTTCTGTGAAAAATACCGTTGGTAGCTTGATAGGGATTGCATTGAATCTATAGACTGCTTTGGGTAGAATAGCCATTTTGACAATATTAATTCTTCCAATCCATGAACACGGTATGTTTCTCCAAAATGCATATTCTATTGCCACTTTTCTTGATTTTCATGCCAAAGCTCTTGGGTTCTTAAACCTTTCTGAGGTCAGTTCTGATATTTTTACTCATTCTTTTGTGATCAGCTTGAAGCTAAGAATATAGATTAAAACACTGATTATTTCTTCTGAGAATTTAGCGAACCTCCAAAATTTTGAAAACTTTTTCTCACAGATTGATTTTCTTCCATTAAGCTATTCACACCTCCCATAATTCCTAAATAGAAATTATAGAGCTTCAAGATAATCATGCCATGTCTACTGCAATCAGAATATCCTGGGTAAAAAGTGACAGCCATATAGAATTTTTTTTAAGATATTAACTTGTATGTTAAATGTTGAGGCAAAAATGCTGAACTGTTATAAATTATTGGTAAGAAGGATAAAATAGTGTCTTTCTACAATGATATGTTGATGTACTTGGGAGAAGAAAGTGCGAGTAAGGTGAATTTTTGTTTTCCAGACTTTGTCTGAGGACAGTTGATACATAGAATTCACCCTAATTTTTTAATAGGGAAACTATTTTCACATTCTCAGAATGTTGTGCAAGTCATTATCCATAATGACTTAACCAGTAGCTCTGCTCAACTATATTTCTTTGTATGAAAACTTGATGATTAATGTGACTAATGTAATGGTACAAGTACCACTTACCTACTTTTAACTTAAAGAACTAAATTCTCCATTCAAATGCTCTGGGATTACAATATTTCCACATTAGCCTGCACAGTTCAGTGTTTCTATCCAAAGGATTTCTTTAGAGATCTCTGATTAACTACATTATCCTCAAAAAGTTTAAGCAATATTTTTATTAACTGGTTTTTTAATAGCACCCAGGAGTGTTGAAAATTATTTTTTAAGGTTAAATATGAGTGTGTTTACACACCTTTTCATTGGAGACCTAATTAGCTAAGTAATTTAAATAGCAGAAGTTGAGAGTTTTATAAAATACAAGAAGAGTGGCTACTTTATAATCATCTCAACAAAAACACTCTTGAAATAGTGCTTGATTTTATGAATAAGCTGTTTCAAGATATGTAGAGTTTAAAAAGAATTTTGATACATTTTCCCTGAGATTAGGTAAAACTAACTTCACAGGGAGGTGAAAAATAATAATCTATGAGCTTTCAGGACATTTTTTATTGTGTAATTCAACAGCTTGATTTATTTTCACTTGGTACTCCTGAAAGGATTTCTTTAACTCTGTTCACCTTATTCATAATATGTCTAAACTTACCAGACTAATCTCTTCTTAAAGGTACAAGGGAAGACAGCAGGTAAGCTTTCAGGGTCACAAAGACTCAGATCTGGCCCAAGTCAAGCTCTACTCCAGGTCTCTACCATCACCAACAGGGAAACAGTGTTTGATACTCTGGCTATTCATATTCTGAAGATACTGTAATTGTCCGTAACTGGACAGTTTTCAGGTGGTCTTTCATGTTTCAGTGAGAAATTTTGAGCAGATTAGTCATGCTCACATTGTGGGGCCTTAATAACATTCCTGCAATAAATACAGTCAGATTGAGGCTGAATCTTCAAATACACTGGAAACTATGACTTTCCATATAAAGATATAATACATCAATCCTCAATTTGTGTATATTAATGTATACCACATCTTCTTTCTCCATTCATCTGTCAGTGAACACATTGGATGCTTATGTATCTGGCTACTGTAAATGATGATACAATGAACATAGATGTGTCTATATACCTTTTTCAATTAGTGTTGTTGTTTTCATCAAAAAATATGCAGAAGTGGAATTACTGAATCACATGGTAGTTTTATTTTTAAATTTTTGAGAAGCCTCCATAATGTTTTCTCTAGTGACTGCATCAATATATATTCCCACCAAAAGTGCATGAAAGTTTCGTTTTCTCCACCTCCTCACAAACACTATTTGTTGCCATTTGACCATAGCCATTCTGATAGGTATTACTTAGCCATGAGAAAGAATGAAATCTTGCCATGTGCAACAACATAGATGGACCTCGAGGGTATTATGCTAAGTAAAATAAGACAGAAGGTTAGACAGAAAAAGACAAATATCATATGATTTAACTTACATGTTGAATCTAGAACACAAATCAAGTGAACAAAGATAACAAAACAAAATGGATTCATAGATACTGAGAACACACAGATGGTTGCCAAAAGGGAGGAGGGATAGAGGGATGAGTGAAATAGTTGAGGGAGATTAAGAGGTACGGATTTTTTCTGTTACAAAATAAATGAATCACAGAGATGAAATGTACAACATGGAGAATATGTCAATTATATTGTAATATATTTGGTGACAGATCATAACCAGATTTATAGTAATCATTTTGTAATGTATAGAAATTAATCACTTAGTACATTTAGAATTAACATTGCATTGTAGGTCAGTTATGTTTCAGTTAAAGCACGTAAATAAATACTGGGAAGAAATGCATCAAAATGTTAATGGTTATCTCTGGGGTTTGGGGATTATGGGTGATGATATTTTTTACTTGATGCTTTTATGTATTTTGGGTTAACTGAAATGAACATGTATTGTTTGTAAAATTAGAAAGAAAGCAAATGTCCTTTAAAAAGTTTCTCAGGTTATAATATTCCATGATATCTTGGATTTAGGGGCTCCAAAAGAACCCTCTTTACCCATAAAGACAAAGAATTGAAAAGTAAATACAGGAGTGAGGCAGATGGGACCAAAATATCATGTCTAATCTTGACAAAAGTATAAGCAGATTATGACTTGGGACAGCCAGATGAGATTATTTCTTTGCCTCTAATTGAACAGTTCTCCAAAACCTTCCCCACAAAGGCAGAGCTTGTCATGCCAAACTTTCCACAAAATACACATTGTGTATTTTCTTCTGGGTTCCAGGTTATAACCTGTGGGCACAGAAGTTGCTGAGCCACAACCACCAATTCCTCCCATCCCTGGGGAGTAATGCTGAGGTAGTAAAAGCCTGGATTTTTACTGTAATGGAAGTTTCTTCATATGGAGACATGAAGCAGAAGAAATAACTAATACCATTGACAACTACTGAGGATTTGGTAAGCAATGGCGTGTGAAGTATTTCTTTTCTTTATTTGGCCTTTCAATATTGTTTTATATTAATAAAATAAGCCTGAGAGAAAGATAATATTACCTTTTTCTTGAAATAAAGATGGCAAAATAGCTCAGCTGGTAAAGAATGCACCTGCAATGCTGGAGTCCCTGGTTCGATTCATGGGTCAGGAAGATCCCCTAGAGAGCGGATAGGCTATTCACATCAGTATTCCTGGGCTTCCCTGCTGACTCAGACGGTAAAGCAACTGCCCTCAAGGCAGGAGATCTGGACTCAATTCCTGGGTTGTAAAGATTCCCTGGAGAAGGGAACAGTTACCTATTCCAGTATTCTGGCCTGGAGAATTCATTGCATGGACAGAGGAGCCTGGCAGGCTACAGTCCACAGAGTGGCAAAGAGTTGGACATGACTAAGCGACTTTCAAACAATTGAAGCTGTCATTAGCTTTCTAGTACCAATTTGCTACATTATTTTATACAACAGTTATAGATGGCCAAATTTAAGGGCAAGAGAGGTCAGCTACCTCAATGCCCTTTTCGTCTTTGGCCTCTTGAGAAGATAGGCTGAAAAGTTATTATTGTAGTCTAAATTATAAACATAATTTTTTATAGTGTCAGCTGAGACCGTCATCTCATTTTACATAAAACACAAAGCAGCTATTGGCAATTAATGAACTAACTTTATTAGCATACCAGGAACATTTTAACCAGTGATCTAGAGAAAAAGAGCTCTTCATAGCTGATCATAAATTTGGAGCTCCCCATCACCTTGATTAATGCTGTCTTCAAGATTTGGAAGAGTGATATTCAAATGTATGTGTATATTAGTGGGGTTGTGTGTGTGTGTGTCTGGCATGTTTTATTATTATTTTTGGAAGGAAGCCATATGATATTATTCATTATTCTTATTAACATAAGCTCCTTTTGGTTTCACATACTACACAATGATTTAAGAAATTGTGTTTTTCCACATACTACACATTGCTTAAAATATAAATGTGGTAGGCTAAATGTAACTATATAATTAAATTATAAAATGTACTTTTATAAATATATATTATATATATGTTTATATTAAAGTGTACCTTTTTAAATAAAAGTACATTTTTAAAGTAATCATATAAACTTATAACAATTACCACACAGATAAAGCGATGGTACATTGTTAATATCATAAATCTTGAGCTCCATTCCAATTATTAACTCCCCTAAGTAAATGTTATTCTGAGTTCTGTCTTTATGGATTACTTTACCTGATTTTGAATGTTATTTAGATAGAACCAGTCTGCTTTCTTTGCTCATCAATTTATCTATTATGTAAAATGTACCCACATTCTTTTGTATACTAATACTCTTCTTTTCTGATATTGTTCTATCGTGCTGCTATTCCACACACAATATGTTTATTTCTTCTTCTTTTTATGGATGTACGCTTGAGATGTTTCCAGGTTTTTACTATTGTTATCTACTTTTTATCAGCTCCTTGTCCATGCGGTGAATACTGTACTAATATTCATTGCATACCAACCTAAGAGTCTTCAGATAAATATATGTGTACATTTCTGCTGGTTATATACTTGGGAGTCAAATCATTGGGTCATAGGGAACTTAGGTTTAACCTGGGTAAATTATGTCATCTTTTTGGGGTGTTAATTCTAGAAGGTCTTGTAGATCTTGATAGAACCATTCAACTTCAACTTCTTCAGCATTACTGGTTGGGGCATAGGCTCAGATTACCGTGATATTGAATGGCTTGCCTTGGAGATGAACAGAGATCATTCTGTCGTTTTTGAGATTGCATCCAAGTATTGCATTCCAGACTCTTCTGTTGACTATGATGGCTACTCCATTTCTTCTAAGGGATTCTTGCCCACAGTAGTAGATATAATGGTCATCTGAGTTAAATTCACCCATTCCAGTCCATTTTAGTTCGCTGATTCCTAAAATGTAGACGTTCACTCTTGCCATCTCCTGTTTGATCACTTCCAATTTACATTGATTCAATGGACTTAATATTCCAGCTTCTTATGCAATATTGCTCTTTACATCATCAACCTTGCTTCCATCACCAGTTACATCCACAACTGGGTGTTGTTTTTGCTTTGGCTCCATCTCTTCATTCTTTCTGGAGTTATTTCTCCACTGATCTCCATTAGCATATTGGGCACCTACCGTACCGACCTGGGGAGTTCATCTTTCGGTGTCCTATCTTTTTGCCTTTTCATACTATTCATCGGGTTCTCAATACAGGAATGCTGAAGCGTTTTGCCATTTCCTTCTCCAATGGACCAGATTTTGTCAGAACTCTCCACCATGACCAATCTGTCTTGGGTGGCCCTACACGGCATGGCTCATAGCTTCATTGAGTTAGACAAGGCTGTGGTCCATGTGATTAGATTGGTTAGTTTTCTGTGATGGTGGTTTTCAGTCTGTCTGCCCTCTGATGGAGAAGAATAAGAGGCTTATGAAAGCTTCCTGATGGGATACTGACTGAGGGGGATACTGGGTCTTATTCTGATGGTTGGGGCCTGCTCAGTAAGTCTTTAATCCAATTTTCTGTTGATGGGTGAGCTGTGTTCCCTCCCTGCAATTTACCTGGGGCCAAACTCTGGTGGAGGTGATGAAGATCATGGTGATCCCCCTCAAAAGATCCCAGGCATATTCTGCTACAGTCCATGCCCCCAACCCTGTAGCAGGCCACCACAGACCCACGCCTTCGCCAGAGACTCCTGGACCCCCACAGGCAAATCTTCTATGGGGTCACTGTTCCTTTCTCCTGGGTCCTGGTGCACAAGGCTCTGTTGTGCCCTCCAAGAGTCTGTTTCCCAGTCCTGTGTACGTTCTGACAGCTCTATAGTGGGGTTAATGGTGACCTCCTCCAAGAGCATTTATGCCATACCCACACCCAGAGCTCCTGTCCCGGCAGCAGACCACTGCTGACCCGTACCTCATAGGAGATGCTCAAACACCATTCTGTCTCAGTCTCTGTGGGGTCCCTGGGTCCTGGTGTGCACAAGATTTGTTTGAGCCCTCTGAGGGTCTCTGGCGGGAATGGGGTTTGATTCAGAATGCAAATTCGCCCCTCCTACCATCTTGCTGGGGCTTCTCCTTTGTCCTTGGATGTGGGGTATCTCCTCACAGCCGCTCCAGTGCCTACCATCTTACTGGGGTTTTTCTGAACTTGGACGTGGGGTATCTCCACACGGCCGGTCCAGCAAAGCACAGCCATGGCTCTTGACCTTGGACATGGAGTATCTCTTCACAGATGCTCTAGTGAAACACAGGAGCCTCTCCTGACGTTGGACATGGGGTATCTGCTCACAGCCGCTGCAGAGTGAAAAAGTTGGCTTAAAGCTCAACATTCAGAAAACAAAGATCAAGGCATCCGGTCCCATTACTTCATGGCAAATAGATGGAGAAACAGTGGCAGACTTTATTTTGGGGGGCTCCAAAATCACTGCAGATGGTTACTGCAGCCATGAAATAAAAAGACGTTTACTCCTTGGAAGAAAAGTCATGACCAACCTAGACAGCATATTAAAAAGCAGAGACATTACTTTGCCAACAAAGGTCCATCTAGTCAAAGCTACGGTTTTTCTAGTAGTCATGTATGTATGTGAGAGTTGCACTATAAAGAAAGCTGAGTGCTGAAGAATTGATGCTTTTGAACTGTGGTGTTGGAGAAGATTCTTGAGGGTCCCTTGGACTGCAAGGAGATGCAACCAGTTAATCCTAAAGGAACTCAGTCCTGAATGTTCTTTGGAAGGGCTGATGTTGAAGCTGAAACTCCAATACTTTGACCACCTGATGTGAAGGGCTGACTCATCTGAAAAGACCCTGATGCTGGGAAAGATTGAGGGCAGGAGGAGAAGGGGATGACAGAGGATGAGATCGTTGGATGGCATCACCGACTCAGTGGACATGAGTTTGGGTAAATTCTGGGAGTTGGTGATGGACAGGGAGGCCTGGCATACTGCAGTCCAGGAGGCCACAAAGAATCAGACATGACTGAGCAACTGAACTGAATTAGACTGAACTGAAATTATGTCAAGTAGATACAAAAGTGATTTCCCCACATATAGTGTATGAAAGTTCTAACCACTATATCCTTCGCCAGTGCTTGTCAGTCTTTTTTTTTTTTTCATTTTAGTCGTCAGGTAGGCTCATCAAGTCACCTTGTAGTTCACTGATGTTTTAGCTTCCTTTATTCCTGGTGACAGAGAAGTAAATATCCTTCTCATTTTTTGCTTATTCAATGTATTTGTCAAATATCATGAATTTGTCTTTTGAAATATTGTTTGCATATGAATCATTTGTTTGATGTATATTTTAAACTATTATCCTACACTGTAACCTACTTTTAAATTTTCTTAATGGTGTCCTTTATGCTCTTAATGAAGTACATGGTAGCAGGCCCTTTTTGGTAAGTGGTCCTTTGTCTATAAAGTTTAATTAGTTTTTGTCTAACCAATGTCATGAATATATTCTTCCCTCTGGAAGTTTTATTGTTATGATCCATCTTAAATACAGTTTTGCATATATATACCTGTATAGTATGAGGTAGAGTCAAGGTTTATTTCAGTAAAAATATATAAATATAAAGCTAATCTTATAATCATAATCTAGATCAGCATTTCAATGATCCTTTTTTATTAATCAGGTGAGTTTTCTTGAATATCTAATCACTTTCATTCATATATGTCTATCTTTATATCAGGTCCATCTGGTTATATTACTATAATTTTATAATAATTTTTGAAGTATGGCCATGTAAGCCCTCCAAATCTGTTCTTCTTTATAAATTATCTTTGTGGCTATAGATTTTCAAGCATATTTTAAAATCAGCTTCTCAGTCCCACACACACACACACACACACACACACACACACACACACACACACACACAGATACCCCTATTGTCTTTGGCCAAATTTACATTGAATCTACATACCAGTATGCAGAGAATGCTATCTTTACAATGCCAAACAGAGTTTATCCATTTTCTTATGATATGCGATGCACTGTGTTTAGTCACTAAGTCGTGTCTGAATCTTTGTGGACCTATGGACTGTAGCCTGCCAGGCCCTTCTGTCCATGGGGATTCTCCAGGCAAGAATACTGGAGTGGGTTGATCTGCCCTCCTCCAGGGGCTCTTCCCAACCCACAGATCATCTCATGATAAATTCCTTCATATTTATAGTAATTTTTTGTGTGTTTTAGTACAGCTATGTCAATTCTTCTCTGTACTGTTCACAGGCTTCATTTTTTTCTTTATTTCAATCTTTTGGAGTGCTTATGCTTTAGGTATTTTTGTTCTCAAACACGAAGATTTTTTTTTTAACTTATCCTGACAAATTTATAGGAGAACAGATATGAAAAATCAGTGTCGCAGAGATTTTCACTTCTAACTGCACAAGGTTATGAGACTAATATACTAGACAAAATTGTTTTAAAACCTAGAAAAAATAAAAATAGAATTGTAGGAAAACAATTCTATTCAGTGGAAAATGCTGTGTCTATCCATGGGCTTTTCCAGGACATGAAGCACCAAAGTGAACTTTTGCATGTATGTATTAAATGAGGCAGCTGAACATATGATTCAAATTGTTTATCTTCAGTTTAGTTCACTTCAGTCACTCAGTCGTGTCCAACTCTTCATGACCTCATAGACTGCAGTATGCCAGGGCTCTCTGTCCATCACCAACTCCCAAAGTTTTACTCAAATTCATGTACATTGAGTTGGTGATGCCATCCAACCATCTCATCTTCTGTTGTCCCCTTCTCCTCCTCCCTTCAATCTTTCCCAGCATCAGGGTCTTTTCAGATGAGTCAGCTCTTCACATCAGGTGGCTAAAGTATTTGAGTTTCAGCTTCAGCATCAATTCTTCCAATGAATATTCAGGACTGAGTTCATTTAGGATTAACTGGTTGGATCTCCTTGCAGTCCAAGGGACTCTCAAGAGTCTTCTCCAACACTACAGTTCAAAAACATCAATTCTTCGGCACTCAGCTTTCTTTATAGTGCAACTTTCCCATCCATACATGACTACTGGAAAAACCATAGCTTTGACTAGACTGATCTTTGTTTGCAAAGTAATGCCTCTGCTTCTTAATATGCTGTCTAGGTTGGTCATAGCTTTCCTTCTAAGGAGCAAGTGTCTTTTAATTTCATGGCTAGAGTCAGCATGTGCAGTGATTTTGCAGCCCAAGAAAATAAAGTCTGTCACTGTTTCCATTGTTTCCCCATTTATTTGCTATTAATTGATGGGGCCAGATGCCATGATCTTAGTTTTTTTTTTTTTTTTTTTTTTATTAGTTGGAGGCCAATCACTTCACAACATTTCAGTGGGTTTTGTCATACATTGATATGAATCAGCCATGGATTTACACGTATTCCCCATCCCGATCCCCGCTCCCACCTCCCTCTCCACCCGATTCCCCCGGGTCCTCCCAGTGCACCAGGCTGGAGCACTTGTCTCATGCATCCCACCTGGGCTGGTGATCTGTTTCACCATAGATAGTATACATGCTGTTCTTTTGAAATATCCCACCCTCACCTTCTTCCACAGAGTCCAAAAGTCTGTTCTGTATTTCTGTGTCTCTTTTTCTGTTTTGCATATAGGGTTATCGTTACCATCTTTCTAAATTCCATATATATGTGTTAGTATGCTGTAATGTTCTTTATCTTTCTGGCTTACTTCACTCTGTATAAGGGGCTCCAGCTTCATCCATCTCATTAGGACTGGTTCAAATGAATTCTTTTTAATGGCTGAGTAATATTCCATGGTGTATATGTACCACAGCTTCCTTATCCATTCATCTGCTGATGGGCATCTAGGTTGCTTCCATGTCCTGGCTATTATAAATAGTGCTGCGATGAACATTGGGGTGCACGTGTCTCTTTCAGATCTGGTTTCCTCAGTGTGTATGCCCAGAAGTGGGATTGCTGGGTCATATGGCAGTTCTAATTCCAGTTTTTTAAGACATCTCCACACTGTTTTCCATAGCGGCTGTACTAGTTTGCATTCCCACCAACAGTGTAAGAGGGTTCCCTTTTCTCCACAACCTCTCCAGCATTTATTGCTTGTAGACTTTTGGATAGCAGCCATCCTGACTGGCGTGTAATGGTACCTCATTGTGGTTTTGATTTGCATTTCTCTGATAATGAGTGATGTTGAGCATCTTTTCATGTGTTTGTTAGCCATCTGTATGTCTTCTTTGGAGAAATGTCTGTTTAGTTCTTTGGCCCATTTTTTGATTGGGTCATTTATTTTTCTGGAATTGAGCTGCAGGAGTTGCTTGTATATTTTTGAGATTAATCCTTTGTCTGTTTCTTCATTTGCTATTATTTTCTCCCAATCTGAGGGCTGTCTTTTCACCTTACTTATAGTTTCCTTTGTAGTGCAAAAGCTTTTAAGTTTCATTAGGACCCATTTGTTTATTTTTGCTTTTATTTCCAATATTCTGGGAGGTGGGTCATAGAGGATCTTGCTGTGATTTATGTCGGAGAGTGTTTTGCCTATGTTCTCCTCTAGGAGTTTTATAGTTTCTGGTCTTACATTTAGATCTTTAATCCATTTTGAGTTTATTTTTGTGTATGGTGTTAGAAAGTGTACTAGCTTCATTCTTTTACAAGTGGTTGACCAGTTTTCCCAGCACCACTTGTTAAAGAGGTTGTCTTTTTTTCCATTGTATATCCTTGCCTCCTTTGTCAAAGATAAGGTGTCCATAGGTTCGTGGATTTATCTCTGGGCTTTCTATTCTGTTCCATTGATCTATATTTCTGTCTTTGTGCCAGTACCATACTGTCTTGATGACTGTGGCTTTGTAGTAGAGTCTGAAGTCAGGCAGGTTGATTCCTCCAGTTCCATTCTTCTTTCTCAAGATTACTTTGGCTATTCGAGGTTTTTTGTATTTCCATACAAATTGTGAAATTCTTTGGTCTAGTTCTGTGAAAAATACCTTTGGTAGCTTGATAGGGATTGCATTGAATCTATAGACTGCTTTGGGTAGAATAGCCATTTTGACAATATTAATTCTTCCAATCCATGAACACGGTATGTTTCTCCATCTGTTTGTGTCCTCTTTGATTTCTTTCATCAGTGTTTTATAGTTTTCTATGTATAGGTCTTTTGTTTCTTTAGGTAGATATACTCCTAAGTATTTTATTCTTTTTGTTGCAATGGTGAATGGTATTGTTTCCTTAATTTCTCTGTCTGTTTTTTCATTGTTAGTATATAGGAATGCAAGGGATTTCTGTGTGTTAATTTTATATCCTGCAACTTTACTATATTCATTGATTAGGTCTAGTAATTTTCTGGTAGAGTCTTTAGGGTTTTCTATGTAGAGGATCATGTCATCTGCGAACAGTGAGAGTTTTACTTCTTCTTTTCCTATCTGGATTCCTTTTACTTCTTTTTCTGCTCTGATTGCTGTGGCCAGAACATTCAACACTATGTTGAATAGTAGTGGTGAGAGTGGGCACCCTTGTCTTGTTCCTGATTTCAGGGGAAATGCCTTCAATTTTTCACCATTGAGGGTGATGCTTGCTGTGGGTTTGTCATATATAGCTTTTATTATGTTGAGGTATGATCCTTCTATTCCTGCTTTTTGGAGAGTTTTAATCATAAATGAGTGTTGAATTTTGTCAAAGGCTTTCTCTGCATCTATTGAGATAATCATGTGGTTTTTATCTTTCAATTTGTTAATGTGGTGTATTACATTGATTGATTTGTGGATATTAAAGAATCCTTGCATTCCTGGGATAAAGCCCACTTGGTCATGGTGTATGATTTTTTTAATATGTTGTTGGATTCTGTTTGCTAGAATTTTGTTAAGGATTTTTGCATCTATGTTCATCAGTGATATTGGCCTGTAGTTTTCTTTTTTTGTGGCATCTTTGTCTGGTTTTGGAATTAGGGTGATGGTGGCCTCATAGAATGAGTTTGGAAGCTTACCTTCTTCTGCAATTTTCTGGAAGAGTTTGAGTAAGATAGGTGTTAGCTCTTCTCTAAATTTTTGGTAGAATTCAGCTGTGAAGCCATCTGGTCCTGGGCTTTTGTTTGCTGGAAGATTTCTGATGACAGTTTCGATTTCCTTGCTTGTGATGGGTCTGTTAAGATCTTCTATTTCTTCCTGGTTCAGTTTTGGAAAGTTATACTTTTCTAAGAATTTGTCCATTTCATCCAAGTTGTCCATTTTATTGGCATAGAGCTGCTGGTAGTAGTCTCTTATGATCCTTTGTATTTCAGTGTTGTCTGTTGTGATCTCTCCATTTTCATTTCTAATTTTGTTAATTTGGTTCTTCTCTCTTTGTTGTCTCTTGTGTTGTTGAAAGAGTGTGTTTGCTATGACCAGTTAATTTGCATAGTTTGCTATGAGTATGATATTGGTTAAAGGAGTGAATGCTGCTGCTGCTGCTACTGCTGCTAAGTCACTTTAGTCGTGTCCGACCCTGTGTGACCCCATGGAGGGCAGCCCACCAGGCTCCCCCATCCCTGGGATTCTCCAGGCAAGAACAATGGAGTGCGGTGCCATTTCCTTCTCCGTAGACGTGTTCAAAACTTGACCTAAGTGATCACTGTCTTGTTCTATTTCTTAGTTAAATAGATTTCATTATACCATGATGGGGGATTAGAATAGTAAATGTGATATGAACTAACATAATAAATATAGCTTTTGTTTTGTGAATTCTCTTTTGACACTGTGTTAAGAACAAATGAAATATTTTTCCTACATGAAAATAGATTTTGGTAAAAGCTCAGAGCAACAAATTTGTCTTTTAAAATTTGTGAATTAAGCACAGTAGATTTTAATACACAGTTCCAAGTACTTACATATACTACCTTAGCTGTAATCCTCTTGCTAATTTTGACATAAAATTAATCATTATCTAACATTTAGGCACCTACCATGTACCAAACTTTAAACTAAACAGAATATTTCATGTAAGTATGTAAACTGACAAAAATTGCTATGATATTAACTGAAAGGGATGAGTTTATATAAATTCTTGTTCTAGCTAATTGCAATCACTGAGGCATCATCAACTCAAAATTAATGATCTACTTCATCATTTCTGAAAAAAGACTCAAATAACTAAAATAGTCTACAGTCAGATTTTCTGAAGTTTTAAACACAGTTGCTACACAGTTATTTATCCAACTCAATATCTATTATCTATTTTGAACTTTGGAAGCCTACAAATTGAAAATGTACATTAGAAAGGATTAACCTGGTAAGATACAGATAGGCATTAAATAAAGGACCTATATCCTAAGTGAGGAGACTTCCTTGTAGCTCAGATGGTAAAGAATCTGACTGCAAGGCAGAAGACCAGGGTTTGATCCCTGGTTTGGGAAGTTCTTCTGGAGAAGGGAATGGCAATCCACTCCAGTATTCTTGCCTGGAGAATTCCATGGACAGAGAAGCCTGGCAGGCTACAGTCTGTGCGGCCGCAAAGAGTCAGACATGGCTGAGCGACTAACATGCACTCACACACATCCTAGGTGAAGTTCTAAGCTCCTTCCAAATTGAAAATGTAGGTTGATCAGTGTAACCACCTCTTGCTGACTGGCTGTCAGAAGATTAAGGAGGAGAATATGAGGGGTTGTTCCAGAGTGGAGGTGTATCATTACCAGAGGCAATGCCGTCCCCACAGGTATGGGGGTGATTAGTTCATCTAAATAAGGAATTGCGTTGTCAAGATTGATATACTAGGAAGAAAGAGACCTAATAAAATGAGGGAAAAGGAGGTACTGACCTAAAAGCAACTGTAGGGAAAAAAAAAAAAATTCAGAGTGAATTTGCTATTAGTATAAAATGCTTGGAGACATGAGAAAGTGTCTAGATGTAGAAAGTCTTAGATTCACACAACTTTCTAGCTGGAAAATATTATCAAAATCCTAAAGCTGTTATTTCATTCTATAATTAAGAACATTGAGGCTCAACACCACAGAGAGGGCAGTGGGGTCCAAACCCAGATATCTGCCTCCTATTTCTGCATTTCTGAGACAATGGCAATCTCATGTGTAAATTTTAAAGTGTCATGTAAATATTAGGTGTTAGTAGTAACTAGTTTGGAGTATTTGCCACTTTTTATATCTTATGTCAACAGTGTAGATTCTTTAAGTAAATTAGCCTAAATTAGCCACTCCATGATGCCCCTTTTGTCTTTCCTGGTATAGTTTCTCACCTTTCCATGTGATATAAACTGCTTTGTACTTTGGTGAAATGAAAACAAAAAACTGGGACTCAGATAAACATTAAATTTATATTATTCATTATGCAAAAATATCAGGGATAATTGGATAAATTATGTTCCTATCTAAAGCAAAAATAGTAACTTCACTGTTTTTATGTAGATGACAGAACTAGTATTTCACTGGAACCAGGGTAAAAGGAAAATATCAGACAACAATACGTGTATATTAAATGGTACAGATAAACTTATTTGCAAAGCAGAAATAGAGGCACAGATGTAGAGGAACAGACGTATGGATCCTGAGAGGGAGAGAGAGGGTGGGATGAATAGGGAGATTGGGATTATGACATATATTCACTACTATGTATAAAATAGGTAACCAATGAGAATCTACTGACTATATAGAACAAGGAACTCTACTCAATGCTCTGTAGTGACCTAAACGGAAAAAAAATCCCAAAAAGGAGGGATATAGGAATACACAACTAATTCACATTGCTGTACAACAGAACCTATCACAACACTTAAAGCAACTATAATCCAATAAAATTAATAAAAATACATGTGCATATTGCCTATCTCCTAGGGAGAATGAGATTTTAAGTAGAAGAGTGTGTAGTTATGTTTACTGTCAACTTCTTTGAGAAATTTTGTGTTGTGTCTACAATAACATAACTTGCCATTGAGATTTTTTTTTCATTTATTTTTATTAGTTGGAGGCTAATTACTTTACAATATTGTAGTGGGTTTTGTCATACATTGACATGAATCAGCCATGGATTTACATGTATTCCCTATCCCGATCCCCCCTCCCACCTCCCTCTCTGCCCGATCCCTCTGGGTCTTCCCAGTGCACCAGGCCCGAGCACTTGTCTCATGCATCCAACCTGGGCTGGTGATCTGTTTCACTATAGATAATATACATGTTTCGATGCTGTTCTCTCGAAACATCCCACCCTCGCCTTCTCCTACGGAGTCCAAAAGTGTGTTCTGTACATCTGTGTCTCTTTTTCTGTTTTGCATTGAGATTTAACAGGCAGATACTTGCCTGGAAAATCCCATGGACAGAGGAGCCTACCAGGCTACATTCCATGGGTTCACATAGAGTGGGACACAACTAAGCATGCGTGCATGCACACACATTTTCTCAATATTCATAACTATAAATTTAGTAAAGATTTATTAAAGTCTTTATGTGTCAGATACTGATAAACAGAAGTGCAAAGGTGAATGCTTATAATGTCAGGGAATATAGAAAAAGTAATAAATAATTACAACTTATTATGATGAGCCCTGAAATTCAAATATATGATAATAATTCAATCTCTAGGATTTGTAGAGATATTTTCTAATGTGGCAGTTAAGCTGGAGTTTTTTTTTTAATAAATAGGAATTTATAATGTTTTAAGGACAGATAAAGAGTCTTTAAAGGGACATAGCTATTTGAAAAAGAAAAGCTCATTTAGTTAATCAGGAAAAGGTTTTCAGTGCATCAGAAGTCAACTTTCATGGAAAGGACTAAAGTCAAGATAAAAATGCATCCAAGAGCAGCTGTCATGAACACCAAAATTTTCTATGATGTACCTGAAGGACTTTAAACAGGCTATTGATTGGAGATACCCAAAGATCATATCCTGAAATAACTTTTCAAGCTATATCACTCCCCTCCTCTCCTTTGCTCTGTGTTTCTTCAGTGTACTCTGTGTCTTGGCTTATCTTTCTTTCCCTGGAGGTGACTGTGGCTTTGGAAATGGTGATAGCTTCTCCTTCTCCTCGTCCTCTTTCTCTTCTCTACATCCTCCTCCTCCTTTAACAATTTCATAACATACTTTCAAAATAACTAACACTTAGGTTTCAAAATTCTTTGAAGTGAATCAAACCAAAAAACTATCCTGAGTTAACAAATTTCATGTCTCATTATGAATTTCATCATCACTCTGCCTCCTCTGTGAGTAAAATGTAAAATATGTGGCAGGTAATCTTGGAAATAATTTTGACTGAGACTTAAAAAGTGTAATCTTTCTGTTTTCTAAAGTTTTATGAACACCATTATTAATTTGGAGGACAATAGTAATAGTAAAATTATCCAAATTTTATATGAACAATATGAGCTAAACAATTAGTTTACTATTTCTGTGTAACGAATTGCTACAAATTTAGTGACTTAAAAGGTACCTGTGCTTTAACTGACAACTTTGTAAGTCAAAAGACTAGGCATATGTGATTGTATTCTCTTTACTTTAAAAGGGTGAGATGCAGGCATTGGCCAGTTTGTATTCCTTTCTGCAGCTTGAAGTCCTTTTTCAAGCTTGTATCTTTTTGCTAGGATGGAATTTCTTTTGGATGTAGAACTGAGGCTGCTATTCACTTGCTGGCTTGAGAACAAGGCTCATTCTCAGATCCTACATGTGTGCATGCTCAGTCATGTCCAGCTCTCCTGTGACCCCACGTCCTAGAGCCCACCAGGCTCCTCTGTCCATGGATTTTCCAGGCAAAAATGCTGCAGTGGGCTGCCATTTCCTCCTCCATGCCATTTTCCCCACTTAGGAAGTGAACCCACCTCTCCTGAGACTTCTGCATTGGCAGGTGGATTCTTTGCCATTTGAGCCACAGGGGAAGCCTATTCTCAGTTCCTAAAGGCAGCTAAAAGTCCTTGCCACCTGCTCCTCTCTACAGACCCTCTAACCCTTTGAATATCTCTGAATTATTAAACGGCTCTCATGATTTTAAGGCACCACCTGATCTAGTTAGGCCCATGAAGATATTTTCCTTCTTTATTAACTCAGCTGACTAGATTAAGTTGAATTTTAGGGACCTGAGTCCAGGTACATGAGTGTCATGTACCTTTGATTAATTCAGAAGAATCTCTTTGCTATGTAATTTAACATAATAAGGAAATGATATATCATCATTTCAGCAGGTCTCCCACACTCAAGGACAGGGAATCATACAAGATGGGCAAGGGTCAAAGGGATCATCTTAGAATTCTGTCTGTTATGTAAATACCATATTAAGTGATTTACATGCATTAATTTATTGGTATATTAATATAACTTGGTTGTCCCAGACTTACATAAGTAAAGCTGGTCTTTGAGAACATGTGAAGCTTGGTCTATCTCACAGTCTGGATTAAACTGAACTGTTAACAGATCTGAAATTCAAAGCCTTGCCAAGTTTAATATTGTGAGATATGTCCCATTAACAATTACCTAGAAATAAAGTAACTTTTTAATTAGGAAAGGTAAATTATAAATTTTCAATGAAAACTAGATAAATGTTCAGTCTGTTTCATTTCTGTTTTTACATCATTACAGTGATCTATTTGGAGATACCACATCAATTTAAAACTGGACTACATTGATTTTTTTAAAAATATTTTTGATATCTCCAAGATGTGTGGATTTGTGTGTGTACATGTCTGTGTGTGCACGTGCAAACCTAATTAGAGATTAGGTTTGGCTGAGTGAGATGCACTGGCTAATTTGCACTGGTATAGGATTACTTTCTTTGTCAGTTTTATAGTAAATAATTTTTTTTTTCTTGTTTCTTTTGAGTTCCTCTTCTACAGAATGAAGTAATACAAATGGGTTAAAACTAAACTCTCCTTCATAGAGATAATTGATCCACAAATGTCATAGGTAGAATTCTAAGATATTCTCCAATATTTCTCACTTCTAGTGTACATGGCTTGTATAATCCCTCAAACTGAGTATAATGAATTATACTTGCATTATTACATTATATTATGTTATATTATATGACATAGTTAACCTTAAGATGGGAAGCTTATGATGGTTAATTTTTTTGTGTCAACTTGACTGGACCAAGGGATCCCCAATTAAATATTATTCCTGGTTGTGCTCCTGAGGGTGTTTTGGCTTGAAATTAGCTTTTGAATCAGTGAACTCACTGAAGTAGATTGCCTTCTTCAGTATGGGTGAGCATCATCTAATTCCGAGTAGAACAAAGAGGCTGAGGAAGGATGAATTCACCCTTTTTTGCTTCCTCTCTATCAGTTTGAGCTAACAGATAGATTCTGCCCTTGACCTGAATTCATACCGTCAGCTCTCCTGATTCTCAGGACTTCAGATTCCAACTAGTATTATACCAGCTTCCTGGGCCTCCAGCTTATAGATGGCAGGTCATGGGTCTTTTCAGTCTCCATTATCTTGTGAGACAATTTCTCATAATCAATCTATCTATCAACCTAATTATCTATCCTGTTGGTTTTATTTCTTTGGAAAATCCTGACTAATACAGAGTTTTAGCTGTACCTGACCTAATCATTCAAGCCTTTTAGAAATGGAAAGATGTAGTTGGAAGGGAAAGTTAGAGATATGAAGTGTGAGAGGGAGGTTCTCTGCTGTTGTTATAGAGGAGGATGGCAAGGATCTGACAAAGCCTATAGGAGCTAAATATGATCCCCAGCCAACAGCTAACAAAAACATAACACCTCCTATCACTACAATGAAATGAATTTTACTAGCCATGTGAAGGAAGTGGATCTTTCCCTAGTTTAGGTTCCAGATGAGGAAGTCAGTTGACATCTTGATGTCAGCCTGGTGAGACCCTGAGTGAAAGAATCAGATTGAGTGGGTTAAACTCTTGACCACAGAAATTGTGATATAATAAATTTGTATTGCTTCAACTGCTAAATTTGTGGTAATGAAATGAAATACATCTCATTGCTTATCAGCAATGAAACACATGAAAGAGGATTCTTAACATTACATTTTTACAAACATTTGGATGAATTTCAAGACTCATTGGGTTCTTGAAGAAAAATGTATAGTCATGCTTAGACATGAAAACTGTTTTCTTAATAACCAAACTAGATTGTCTTGTCAGTTTGCTTCAAGCAGATATACACTTGAAATCCACCTCTTCAATAGCTGTGAGGTGAGATTTCCAGCTGACACATTTGATTGCTTTCATGTAGACTACCCAAGTTCCAAAAAGAATTGCCACATTTGGCTCATTGCTTGGCAGTAGAGATTATGTTTGATTTAGTGGAGCCCCCAAATCACAATGGAGATTGAATTCTCTTCAAATTCTTCTATTAAAATAATAATATTAATGAAATTATAGCAATAGTAAAAATAAAGGGAAGGGGATTAGTTAAGAAAGGCAGTAGAAAATGACATCTCCACATCATGAGTGGGAATCATGTTGATTATGTGGGAACAACTGGAGCCAAGTGAGACGTACAACCTGGGATTAATCTGAAACCAGCGTTTGTGCCTCACATACATGGAATTACTTATATTTACAAAGTTTTTGACACCCTCACTGTTATTTATTTTATATAATTGGCATTAAACATTGGTTAACACATGACCTTTGCCAAGAAGAATTGCTTTCTGAACCTAGATTTTCCTCAGTTTTTCCAAAGGAAAGAATATTCCAAAGAGATAGTTTCCTACCCTAAACAGAAGACATAAATAACAATATTTTCCCTGATACACAAATGGTGACCATTCCCTCCTCCTATAAAATAGTTATGCAGTATTGGCATTTCCCCTTAAATGCACATGCAGATGAGCCCAGGTATGTAGAAGCTTTGGTCTCATTTTCAAATTCATCTTTTTCATTAAAGATACATTAAATTTTACTGCAGGCCTTCAACAAAGTTACTTTCTTATGCTTACATTATTCTCTGTTTCATCAATATTTCAAAAACAATGCCAAGACTATTTTCTGTTTTGTAGTAAATAGGTAATGAAATTTAAATCAATAAGCACTTTAGTTCTAATATATGCCATTTGGGATTAGGGAGAAATATGGCATGAATTACCATCCTCCCTTTAAATGAAAGGACTCATCTGTTAAGGAAGAAATTCATATGCTGAAACATCATAATCTATTGGAAGCAACTCTAATAAAAAACTGATCACTTGTATTTACATAACATTGTAGCACTCAGGGAGCAGGGGCACAGAGTTAGAAAGTAGATTTTAACAAAATCATTTATTAATAGTGAAAAATACTGATTAAATCATTGTCTACTTTCTGGCAACTACTGTCACTTAGAAAGAAAACCCCAATAGAAACTCAAAGGACCAAAGAAGCATAAAGATTGGAATATAATATTCTCTGCTACACACAGCAATCTTAGCTAATATGGTCTTTGTTGTTTTTCTTTCACTTTCTGGTTTTTAGCATGTAGTGACATCTTAATTGCAATTCAATAAATATCCTTTATATAGACTTAATGCTTTCAAAGTCCACCTTAAATATCAATCTCATGAGTGGGTGGGCAGTCAAAGCTAGATGTGAGTTAGAACAACTGCTGAGTTTCTAGCTTCTGATCATATAGATGGCTAGGAAAAGATGATTTGGCAGTTTCCTGCATTATCTGACAGTTTTTCTCATACATCTCACTCTGTTCATAGAAGAGAGAAATTTCTGTTTCACACTAAATGTGTAGAAACTTGAAGGAGAATGATAGAAAATAAATAGATGAGAGAAACTGGGAGACATAAATCCACATGCATATTAAATAAATTCTGGACCCTTAAACATAAAAAAAAGAAAAAAGAGGTCAGTGTTAAAGTACAGGGACAATGCTTCTTACTCTCTGCGTAGTGTTGCTTTGGATACAAGTTGAATTTTGAGTAAAATCTGAAATTTGACGCATGACAGATAGTCAGTTTGGAAACTAAATGCAGATCATTGCTGTGTTTGTAAGGAGAGTTGGTCAATTCTCAAATTTGGGTTTGTCAACATGAACTGAAATAATTTCTTTTATGGCTCCTCAGAGTTGAGCATGGTTTGGGAAAGAAAAAAAAAAAAAAAAGAAGACGACTGCTTCCTATTGTGCTTTCAATATTCTTGGTGTTTTAACCTGTGAAATAGCAGAAATAAACTGTATTTTCATTTTTAAATCTCTGCTTTGAAAATTCTCTTAGAAATGACTTTCAGAATTTTAAGGGTGAGTGTTTTGTGTGGTTAAAAAACTGTAAGTTTATGTCAAAATACAAGATGGGTTATAGAATCACAGCACTGTTTTGCCCCATTTGACATTTCTTTCATTAACTGTTGTGGTAGACAATGAACTGTGAATCATGGCAAATGATAAACCACTCAAACTGTACCATATGACACAGCACAGTAAAAATACCATCTTATTTTGCCTTGAGCTGCAAGGTCTGGCCTTAATACAGTCTGGTTGTTCATACACTGGATTCTAGTCTCTCAGTTATCGTGAAGATACTGATATTTTGGGTGGGTACAATTTTTGTTGGGGATGTAAGAAGATATAATTTTGCTGTATTTGAGCAAGTAGCTCCTCCCTGAATTTATTTTCTTTTTGGTCTTATATGATTCAGCCTTTGGTGGAAGATGGAGCTGTTGATCCCTTGCTGTTGATCCAGAAGTTTGAAGGGCATGTTTAGCTTCAAGGGGAGATTTCCTTTGTCTCCTAAAGGGTGTGGTATCTACAGAAAATATCTGAGATTCATTTGCATGGAATATTTGTCTGTTTTACCCAATTATTCATTTATTCAATAATTTATATCATGATGGATATTTATTTTATCCATGTGTGCTAAGTCACTTTAGTCATATCCGACTCTTTGCTACCCTATGGACTGTAGCCTCAGGCTCCTCTATCCATGGGATTCTCCAGATGAGAATATTGGAGTGGGTTACCATGCCCTTCTCCAGGGGATCTTCCTGATCCAGGAATCGAAACTGTGTCTTTTGTCGACTGCATTGCAGGTGGATTCTTTACCACTAGCGCCACCTGGGAAGTCCCTATTTATTTTATACTTTGTGTTATATAGCAACACTATTTTTTGATTCAAATTTTTCTAGATTTAGCTAGGGGGAGCTTTTTCGATTGCCTCTTTTTAACATACCTTCATTAATAAAAGTGGTGATTGTTGTTCTTTTTGGGGTGCTACCTAACTTTCTGGCACTACAAATTACTGCAGGTTCATCCTATATGTCCCCCACCCTCATCCTGAAATTAGTCATTTTTCCAAGGATCCCTAGTTTCTTTTATTTGAGAATAATGTTAGAAACCAGGATTTGGATATGATCATTGCCACTAGGATGTCATTGCTTCTAGGCTCTCTCAGGAACTAAAACTTAAACAACATATATGTGTATACTAATATTTAATGTTGTGAAGCAAGTGTCACTATGTAGGACTCAGGCTTCATGAGAATTGTATCTTCTAGAGGTGGGCAGTTCCCTAATCGCATTGTCATATCCAGAAGCCCTAAAAAAAGTTACTACTAGGATGACATACACATCAATTTGTATGAAAATAGAGATGTCCCATCTACTATTAGTATAGGCCTTTTATAAGCCACATTTTTAGCCATATAGGGACAGAAAAAAACCGTATAGTTGAATCGAACAAACAACAGTCTACAGACTCAGTCTCTCAATCTGTCTTTTAGAAAACTCTATATATAGTCTTCCTAAGACTTTGATTTATTTCCATTGTGATTAATGTTGACCCTAAGGTTAATGAGTATATGAAACTATTATGACTAGTAAGGTAATTAAAAAGCAAGTATATGTAACACTTTTCATAATGTTCTCTTTGGGGAGTGGGTAAATGATCTGTACCATTAAAGATGAAATTAAATATTATTTTAAAATATAATATCCCCTGGAGCAAGTCTTAAAAATTATTTCTAATACATTTTGCATTATTCTTAATACCTTTGCATAGTAGCACCTAACTATAACTTAAGAGTACAAAAGTGATTTAAAATAAATGAAGAATTCTGTTTTGGGTCAAGATAGATTAGTAGGAACCACCTGAAACATTCCTCTTACCCTTCCCAACTTTATATATATATATATATATATATATATATATATATATATATATATATATATATGATATTTAATATATATTTAATATAAATATATACATTAATTATAGCAATATTATAATATATTGTATTATATAAAATTATATTATAATATATTAATTATAATTATAATATATATTTAATATATATTTAATATATTATATATATATTTAAAAGAGTGGTTGGTAAGGCATAGGGTGTAATCCTCAGAGATCATGCAAAAATCAAAATCAAATTTAATTTTGAATAAAGACATCTCATCTCTATGACTGTTCCAACTGGCTGGCTTGAGAGAGTTTGGGGGATGTAGTACTTGGAGAGGAAGTCAATGAAAGGCTGGCAGATCCCCAAATTGAGGAGATGGAGCTGAGAGTACAAGGGCAACCAAAGTGACTCAAATTTTCAGAACAGAATACTGTGGAGGAGAGACCTGCCCAGAGAGACCTGAAGAGATTTGAAGAGTATCCACCATGAGTTATGATTGAGAATGAGTCCCTGAATACACATGGAAGACACCACCACACTCTCTGTCACTAAGTTTTTTCCAAGGCAGGAGACTAAGTGTACACTGGAAAAGTAAACTGTCTTCAGAAAAAGCTTTCATTGCATTTAGGACAGAAAGATCCTGAGGGTGAGGAGGAGAGAGTATTAATCAAGATGGCCTTAATATTACCTTCAGCTCAACCAAACTGAGATAACCTTCTTCATGAGTATACACTCCTGACCTCCTTTTTCTTATTTATTTTAGGAAACTTGCAATTATAAATTAGTCTTCTGTCCTTTGGAGATGTAAATCTTCATAAAACGTCGTTCTGTAACTGTGCAGCACAGTTATATCTTTCTCAAGAATCTGAAAGCTCTCCTTTGAAATGCTATCACTAAGGAAGATGCTACTGCTGTTTCTGTCTCTGTGAGAGGGTGAGAGTCCAACTTCCCTGAATCCAAATTAGCAAATACTGTTGATCTAATCACAGAGAAAAATATTTATAAACTCAAGAATAAGTCAATGTGCTCAACACATCTCATTGACCAAAGTCCATATTAATATGGTCTAGCACTTTTCCACTAGCTCATCCCAGTCCTTAAAAACTCTCTCCCACCTTTAGTTCCAATGGGATTGAGTTCAGACTGAGTTCTGGCTTTTGTCCCCTATTGTATTAATAATAGCCTTAAATAAAGTCTCCTTTGTATAATTTTTTGCATTGCAAATTTTGTTTTGACAGTGTGTTGCCTGATTATTGCAGGATGAACAGAGATTTTTTTGTTTTCCACACAAAACAGACTTCTCTAATTGCACAGTGGAATGCTTGGGAAAGTTGAGAAACTGAATTGACTAGAGGAAAAGAGGTATGAAGCAGCAAGAAGCTTAAAATATAGTGAAGAATGGGTAACTCAGATGCTTACATTCTGTGATGTGAACCAAAATAACAGCAACATGGGTCCTGATAGAACTATTTTGCCCCAAGCTTTACGACAAACCAGTTCCCAGTATGGTGTGGTAAATGTGAAGATAAACTCCCCCTCAGTAGAAATCTACTGCAGCTACTTGGTTATGTTATTTTTTAAAATGACTCCCTCACCTTTTCCTACAGACCATGAAGGAAAAATTATTTCTAGTTGCCAAAGGACAAAGTTCATCCTGTATTTATGAAAATTTAAAGTTAATTTTTTTATTTGTTTGTTTTTATACTCACGCTCCTCATTCCAATTTGGTTCATTATCTAATTCTACATGTCTGATTTTCTTATCTGTACTTTGAGCATAATATGGCAGGAAGTAGATACCAGAATTAAATGAATTATTAAATGTAAAGTGCTTAAAACAATGTCTAATTTAGCAAATATTTTATAATTATCTATTATTGCTATCACTATTAATGAACAGTCAAGGAAAATCAGCAGATGTAGGCGAGAACTTCTTTTTTTTCTTGGCAATTTGGAAAACAATAGGATATGACATTCTGAAACTGCTCCCACTTCATTCCTTACTTTGAATTTTCACATAATGTCTTTAAATCATCACTCTTCCATAAAACCGTATTTGCTCACTTAATGCTTAATCGAGAAGTAGCCCATTTCATTCATAATTTGAATAAAAATATTTACTCCTTGTGCGTTATGCAGAAAGGATGTTGATGCCTTTTTTTTTTCTCTTCTCAGTAAGGTACATTGAAACTAGATGAATAGAGTTTATAATTCTGAAAGTATGAAACACTCAGAATGGCTGTTTATATTCAAATTAAAACAAAAAGCTGGTAAATAAATCATGATGAATCATGATACTGAAAGATAGACTATATTCACAAAAATGAGGCTTCATTTTTAATTTTTTTTAAATAAGTTATAGTAAGCTATATGTTTGTTGCAAGTTAATGTAGTCTTTGTACCTCATCTTTGATTCATATAGCATTTTCCATTAAATCAAAAATAGACAGGCTTTTTGGATGTGGTGTTATTCTGTGTAATAGAAATGTAGCAAAAAGAATCCAATAAAAACATAGCTTTAATTTTGATTCACCATAAACTCATATTATTTCTAGAAATCTCTGTAATCAAGAAAAAGGATGTTATTTTGAATTATTAAAGCTAAGTTGTTCCGGGTCTATGATTCATTTTTGTGTATCAAAAAATAATCAATTGCTTACACAGAAACAACCTGCTATCTCCCATTGTGTCAGTGAGTATATTTATTATTCAGATCATAAGAAAACTGTTTTTATAAATCCAGCATCATTGTGTGAGCTATAAAAACTTACTAGTCTCTGAGGTAGGATTGCAAAATAAAAAGGAATAAAATGATGTTTCTAAAAGTCTTATTGGTTTTTGCCTTGCTGTATCATTTAAAGTGGCTGCATTTACATGTTCAGTACGTCCCAAAATGACTGCAATTCTCTCAGCTACAATTAAGTTCTCACTTTGGGTTCTGATATTTTTATTTTGTGCCTTTTATATTTCTCAACTTTACAAAAAATTTTAAAGGAAGAATCAGTACAAACTATAAATTACCCTATTCTTGATTCAACTAAAGGAATCAGCAGGTAATGATCTTTTCAATCCAACAAAAAAGATGTATGACTCGTGTGTGTGTGTGTGCACGTGTGTGCACACGTGTTTGTGTTTTTGTTGACAGGTCATCATACCTCTCTTTAGGACATGTAACATGGATCATTTCATTTGAAATATTCTGTAAAAGTATTTCAAGTAACAATTATAATAAAATAAAGCTTAAGAAATGTATCTAAATAGATATATTGGCCCTTATGTTTGAGGTTTCATATTATTCAAGCTGCAAATTAATATTGTCTATTTTCAAATTGAAGACCATAAAACAAAAAGGTTCCTAAGCATGAGGGTAAAATAACATTTTGTGCTTTTAAATGTTTTTGCTATCTTTGTTTTCCCAGTGTTTCTGCTTGTTTAATAGTTATATTTTATACAATTTTCTTCTCACACAATTCTCAACAGCCTCAGTTGGGAAACTTTATTTTTTGTTTTCAGTTGTTTGTTATTCTTTGCCACTGGCAGTTTTCTCAGTCTCCATCTAACTTGTCTAAAGCATAATCTCATTTCTTATCATCATAAGTGTTTATTTTAACTAGATTGTTGAACATTCACTGTACTGATGTCAAAATAGTAGGTTATTTATATGGCCCTTCCATCAAATACCATGAAATATTGATTTTTACAGTTGGTTTTATCATTTTGGAATTATCTGATATTCAACCCCAGAATCCCAATAATGTTACCAATTAGTGATATTACAGTTTTATGTCATCTGAAGAAAGCAAACTTATAATTTTTGAAAGCATAGTCAACATATCTACTTAATTTAACTTCCTCAATGAGAAAAAAAATAGAGACAAGGGGATAAAGTAGGTTTTTGAAACATGAATACATTTCATACTCTGGGAACCATACTAAAAGGAATATTTTATATTATATAATATTAATACTTAGAATCTGATCAAATATTCTTCTTAGTGTATCATTTCCACTATATTACTATGTTCCATCAAATAGACTTTTCCTTCTGACTTGGGTCATTAAAGAATTCTTGATTGCATGAGATTTGTTTCACATGATTTTCTTAAACCAAGTGAGCCTAAAATGCTTCAGATTAACCACCTTGAGGTTAAGCTGAACCCTGTTTTACTGGCCATCTTCAGGCCAAGAAAACCCTCTACCAAAAGCCTCCACTGAGTCCTTAGATTATTATTTTGTCCATTCTTCTGATCTCCAGAAGGCAGATACCTTGTTCACCATCTGTTTGTGGAAGAGCACAGCTTGCTATTGTCTTGGGAGCATTTGCATTCTGAGAAAATTCTCACCTAAACCTGCTTCCACCCTGTTCTCTTTGTGGCACGTGTTTCTTCTTAGAAGCAAGGGTTGCTCTTGTTGTTCAGTTGCCAACTTGTGTCCAACTCTTTGCAACCCCATGGATGGACTGCAGCATGACAGGCTTCCCTGTCCCTCACCATCTCCAGGAGTTTGCCCAAGTTCATGTCCATTGAATCAGTGATACCATCCAGCCATCTCATCCTCTGTTACCCACTTCTCCTTCTGCCCTCCATCTTTCCCAGCACGAGGGTCCTATCTAATGAGCTGGCTTTTCTCATCAGGTGGCCAAAGCATTGGCTCTTCTCATCAGGTAGCCAAAGTATTGGCACTTCAGCTTCAGCATCAGTTCTTCCAATGAGTATTCAGGGTTGATTTCCTTTAGGGTTGACTGGTTTGATCTCCTTGCAGTCCAAGAGACTCTCAAGAGTCATCTCCAGCACCAGTTTGAAAGCATCATTTTTTTTTCAGTGCTCAGCCTTCTTTATGGTCCAACCCTCACATCCACACATGAGAAGCAAGGCATGCACAGCTTACTTTTACTCAGCTGTGCCTAACTAACTTTCTCATCTGTTAAGTTGCTTTTGTCATCTCAGATTGGTCTTGATTGTATTCTGTTAAGAACAAGGATTCAAAGCCTGACTGTAAGCCTGGGTACTCCTATGATCTTTACTACAGTAGTTCCTTTTCCGATGTCTTGGTGCCAAAATTTGTAAATTTATTTTGTTATCTCTCCTTCTAATATAGTGACTTTTCTCTCTGCTAACTCTTTTTCTTTTAACACCCTTACTTCATCATATGCATTTCTGCCTCAAGCGTTTTTCCCCAGTTTGCTAAGGGGAATGTTGTAGGTACTGCTCCAACATTGTACCTTGCTGTGTATCACAGAAACGATGGATACCACCCAGATACCAAAATTATCCAAATATGTACCCAGATACCAAAATTATCCAAATATGTACCCATACACTCATGTCTGTGTATGTAAACATATGTAAGGTTTGTTCCTCTGCTAGACTTATAAAGCTAAGCGGTAGACTATCAATTCTTTCATTTATGTTACAGGAAGGAAGATAATCTTTTTCTAGAAGAAAAGACATATTTAGTTATTTAGCATTCCAAGTATCTACTTAGTTTCTAAGACCTAGGAATTAAGGATGGTCCTAGAAATGAAGAAATATTTAGCTCTTTATCTTCTCACACATTCATACAACTAGCCAACAATTCCATTAGGAAAGGCATATTTAACACATCTGCTTCAGGACAAAATACCTAAAGGAAATTGCCATTAACCACTAGAAATAACTATATTGTAACTTAAACTCAAATAACTGAATGCTAATTTAACCAAAAATGATTTATGTTACTATAATAAAAATTAGTAACTGAGACCAACTCTCTTATACATAAAATAAAATATTTCTCACACAGAATTCTTGGAATCACTCTCTTTTTTTTATCTTTCTCAGGAAAGGTTAATAAAAACTAAATTTTTTCTTAACGCTGCTGTCATCTTGTCCACGTCTTCATCTTTGGCTTTTATCTATTTTTCCCTTGTGGAGTTCCTATATTGCTGACAACTTTTGGAGACATCTCCCTACTTTTTATGAAAGTAATTTCTTATAAAGGTGATGGTCTATTTCCCAGCTGTCTTTTGGCATCCTTCTCCATCAAGGACAGTTGTCCTGAGAAGTGGGATTCCAACAACCTACCAGAGATTCTGACACTTAGGTTTGTAATATGTTATCTTCCTAGTGAAATGAACTCTACCTTCCTGGCATACCTGTTTTCAAGTTCTAACTTCCTCAGTCTTCACACTGGCTGAATCTTGCAGAGGGATCTCTTTAAGTGAATTTTATTTTGTTCAAGTCTAGTTGATTTACACTGTTGTGTTAATTTCTGCTGTAAGGCTAAATGATTCATTAATACACACACACACACATATCATTTTTTGTATTCTTTTCTTTTATGGTTGATCACAGGGTACTGAATACAGTTCCCTGTGTTATATTGTAGGACCTTGTTATTTATCCACTTTATACATAATAGTTTGCATCCGATAATCCCAAACTCCCAGCAGATACCTTCCCCACCCTCCCTACCTCTTGGCAACTGCAAATCTATTGTCTATGTCTGTGAGTCTGTTTTATAGATAAATTCACTGTGTCATATGAATTTTAGATTCCACATATAAGTGGATATCAGTCTTTCTCTTTCTGACTTCACCAAGTATGATAATATCTAGGTTCATCCATATTGCTGCAAGTGGCATTATTTTATTCTTTTGTATGGTTGAGCAGTATTCCATTGTACATATGTACCAAGTCTTTATGTATTCATCTGTGTATGGACATTTAGGTTATTTTCATGTCTTGGCTCTGGATCTTTAATTTCTACATCTTCCTCCTAGCCACCGTTAGAGCCAAACATTTTACAAAAGTTTTCTCTCCAGAACCAGAAGTGTTTCTAAGATTAACTTTATATTCTCTAGAATAATTCTTTTTATTTCATCATTTGGATTGATGACCACCAGGGACCATTTGGTACATAAAAAGCACACCTCTTCCTTTTTTTTTTTTTTTTTTTAATGTGTCACTATTAAAGAATCAAACATGTATTGTTCTAACATGTTATAAATTGATGAACTTTTATAGGAATTCCTTCCCAGCTGCTATTCTTAACACTGTTTTTCATTCTAGCTAAATCTACTTTTTTATCTGAGTCCCCAAATTAACTTGCTCACACTTCCTGCTGCTCCCTGGGTCAAATCCTTGACTGCCTCTATATATATATATATATATATATATATATATATATATATATAATCCCATTCTGCAGAAAGCATAGTCCTCCAACATGAGCATAATGAGAGAGAAAATGGTAAATGCCAATTGCCTAGGTTGTTCTGAACCACAGTATGGAAAATTGGCTGAAGTGGATGCATGTTTTTCCTGTTTTGGGTCCTTAAATTCTAGACTTTCTTTCCATGCATTGATGTCTGCTACATTAGCCTAAGCAACACATGTATTCACAACTCCATGATTTATTACTTAGCACTGACCTAGAACAAAAGATGAGCTGTGTATCTGGCAGGGTGGTAGAGAAGTGGGGACAGAGGTGTTAAGGTGGAAGATCTCTCTTTTTCTTTAAAATATACTAGTTACGCTTTTCCTACATGACCTTTAACAGAAAATCTTCTCAGATTCCTTTGTGAACACTTTCTAAGGAAGAACTGACCAGGCCAGTAGGGTCTTATTTGCTGTTTACTTCATTTAGCTGTGCTTTTGTCACCATGATATTACTAGCATAAGGCGGTGATTCTGTTGCCAAGGTAACTGAGATGTTTAACTCTACTTGTTATAATCCCTACTCTCTTGGCTGTCCTTTTTTTATTTTTTATTTTTCCTGAATAAAAAATGAAATCCATTTCTTGTTTCCCCATACTTTCTTTGCTGATTTTTCTCTTCACCAAGGTGGTGTTCTCAGTCCCATCCAAGATTGAATGAACTATATGGTACCTCATGTGCATACTAATTTATTACCTTCTAATTATAACTGCTTACCTTGATGCCTTTTGCCTTCATAGATATTTCCTCCAGCTATTATTTCTCACTCAAGAAGAGCCACCATTATTTATATTTAAGGACTTAATAAAAGAAAAAGAGAAATAAATATGGAATGAGAAAGGATGATTCTAGTTGGAAGGCAAATCAAGAAGGCAAGAGATCTCAAAAGGGCAGGATCAAGAAGGAGGGATGAGCAAGCTCAGAAAATAATGGAGACCAATGATATGCTTGACAAGAAGAGGCGGTCTTAGAACTACTTGAATGTTTAAATCCTGTAAGCTATATATTTTTTAAGTCTACTTCATATTGAATGTTCACCCACATATACCCAATACATGGTTATTTTATAAAGGCCAGTGACTATAGCAGTATGTGCTTTACTTCAGAATGAAACCAATCCTATGTCTTGGGGACAGTGTTAAATGCTGGACTTTTCCTGATGACATATGATTATTAAAATATCAACCAATTAAAAAGGAAGAAAACAAGAAATAGAAAAGAAAGTAGAAATAGTCAGAAAGCATTTCCACTAGGGAATGTAAATGGGACTGAAAATATCTGAAGTGAAAATCAAATTTTGCAGATCCATTTCATTTTGAGCATTATTTTCAGTGAGAACAGAATTTATTTTTAAGCAGTCAAATAACAAGAATTTCGAATGTCCTAAGAGTTTTCTGACTGAGGTAGCTGTTTTCTAATAATGCCACTTTCTCCCATGCCTCTTTCCCAATGGCCCACTCGTACTTTACCTATCCTTCTATAGTTCCCTTTTATTTAAATCTGGGCTGGCGTATGTAACCAAGAGTATGCAGTGTAGATGACCATGTGGCATCGCTGAAGCTACATCCTAGATCTCTATGGCTTCTGCCTGGACTATTTGGAATCTTCAGAGTTAGAACCTAGTATTTTGGTATGCAATCATTGTGTCTTAGGAGCTTCAGGACACACAGAATTGTGTGGGCAACTGCAATTGACAATCCTTCTGAGCAGCCAGATAGCATCAACTACCAGCCAAGTGAGTGAGCCTGCTTGGGCTTCTAGCTCTGTCAAAGCCTCAGATAGCATAAGCTTTACCTAACAAGTGAATGAAACCAACTCAAATAAGTTTAGCAATTCACCAGTCATGAACGGTAAAAATGCACTGCAGTTTAAAACCACTAAGTCTCAAGTGTTTTGGTGGGCAGTGAGAGATCATCAAAACAGATCTTAAGATGTCTCCTCACTGCAAACTGTCACTTCTCTCAGGCCACCAAATTCCACACCTCATTTTGGAGAATACACATATTTTAAAAATCCTCAGAAAACTGAAGGACACAACTGAATTTTCATGAAAGAGACATCCAGGATTAAACCACCAATTACTTTAATGCAGACATAAATCTTCATTTTATTAAAGTTAACTTTAGTCAAAATGTGTTGGCTTATGTGAAAACACATCTAGATGTATAAGAAATCAACTCAAATATTTTGAAGTTGCAAATGGTTACTTTTAATTGTTACACTATCTCTAATGTTCCCATCTCTTGTCCTAAAATAATAAAACGTGTATGTTTTTGTTGTGATGTTGATTGTCAATAAGATATTTTCTGAGCAAATTTCCTTTTTGAGTTTTATGGAAGCAGAGTTTTTAGTATTTTTATTTCCAGGTATGTTTTAAAAATTCATTGTGTTCATTTTATTTTGTTCTTTTAGTTTGTATCATCACAAAAATGACATGTCTTCATAGAAGAAAGAACAGATATTCAAAATTAGATAACAAAAACTGCAGATTTGTGTGGGAACGAATAAATTTTGAGAATGCATGCATTAAATTAGAGGTCAGTTTTCATTACAATCCCAAAGGAAGGCAATGCCAAAGAATGCTAAAACTACCACACACTTACACTCATCTCACACGCTAGTAGAGTAATGCTCAAAATTCCACAAGCCAAAGTCTTTGACTGTGTGGACCACAATAAACTTTGGAAAATTCTGAAAGAGATGGGAATACCAGACCAACTGACCTGCCTCTTGAGAAATCTCTATGTGGGTCAGGAAGCATCAGTTAAAACTGGACATGGAACAACAGACTGGTTCCAAATAGGAAAAGGAGTACGTCAAGACTGTGTATTGTCACCCTGCTTATTTAACTTATATGCAGAGTACAGCATGAGAAATGCTGGGCTGGAAGGAAGCACAAGCTGGAATCAAGATTGCTGGGAGAAACACCAATAACCTCAGATATGCAGATGACACCACCCTTATGGCAGAGAGTGAAGATGAATTAAAAAGCCTCTGGATGAAAGTGAAAGAGGAGAGTGAAAATGTTGGCTTAAAGTTCAGCATTCAGAAAACTAAGATCGTGACAACCAGTCCCATCACTTCATGGCAAATAGATGGGGAGACAATGGAAACAGTGGCAGACTTTATTTTGGGGGTCTCCAAAATCACTGCAGATGGTGATTGTAGCCATGAAATTAAAAGACGCTTACTCCTTGGAAGGAAAGTTATGACCAACATAGATAGCATATTAAAAAGCAGAGACATTACTTTGCTGACAAAGGTCTGTCTAGTCAAGGCTATTGTTTTTCCAGTGGTCATGTATGGATGTGAGAGTTGGACTGTAAAGAAAGCTGAGTGCCAAAGAATTGATGCTTTTGAACTGTGGTGTTGGAGAAGACTCTTGAGAGTTCCTTGGACTGCAAAGAGATCCAACCAGTCCATCCTAAAGGAGATCAGTTCTGAATATTCATTGGAAGGACTGATGCTGAAGCTGAAACTCCAGTACCTTGGCCATCTGATGTGAAGAGCTGACTCATTTGAAAAGACCTTGATGCTGGGAAAGATTGAAGACGGGAGGAGAAGGGGACGACAGAGGATCAAATGGTTGGATGGCATCACCAAACCAATGGACATGAGTTTCAGTAAACTCCAGGAGTTGGTGACGGACAGGGAGGCCTGGCGTGCTACAGTCCATGGGGTCACAAAGAGTCAGATACATCTGAACGACTGAACCTAACTGGACTGAACTGATACATTAAATGTTATACATTTTTAATAGAAAATCTGATTCTACTGATAGTTTGTTATACCTGTGTGCTTTTATATGTGTGTGTGTGTGTGTGTGTGTGTGTGTATACACACATATTAATAACTGTGAACACTTTTTTCTGGCATTATACTGTAATATCATAATTAGTAATTTCATGATTTTTCTTTCTGTACATATAGGACAATACATTCAGTAATTTGTATCTATTTTTATAGTCACAAAATAGGTTGGAAGTTATCAAATTTTTTATTTTAAAACTAATTCCATTTGCAAATATAAATAATTAGCTAGAATACTTATATTTAGGAGTAATTATTATATGGCTCATCAGCTCCTATCCTTATTTAAGGAAAACTCTTGAATATATACCTGTTTACTTTGATATAAGTGCATTTATTCTCTTTTGTCTGTTCTAAGAACATTCACACTATTAATGAGTGCAGGAATTACAAAGGCATGTTATGTCTCTCGTATTCAATCAAAGCAAGGGGGAAATATATTTATTCAATTGAAATAAATGGCAGAGAAGAGGAAGATAAATGAATTGGTGTATTACAAAGTCTTTTAGAATAAGAAATTAACATTGAATTGCATATGTATTTTACTTTTAGTATGCTAGAGAAATACTGAATTGAAATTTGTATCTCAAAAAGTCTGTAGGAATAGGAATTGAGTCATTTACTAAATTATTAAATTGTACTTTAAGAGTCATTAGCTTAAAAGTTTATTATTGGATTAGTCTATGCTATCACAGGATTCTTTCTATATTTAATATTCTTTTCAGACTCTTCCACAATTTCTGAAGGTTATAATGGGCTTAAGAATGACATCATAAGAGGACATTTATTTTCTTTTTTTTTTACACAGGCCTGAACTACAGGCAAAATAGGAAAGATATTTCAGTATTTCACATGTCTACATTACAGTTATTTTTTTCTGTGTAACTCCTCTGTGATTAGAACATAAGTTCTAAGTGTTCTTGCTTTTAGATAGGAGGGTGTTCATTTTCTGTTTTTAATGAGTCTATTTATTTAAACTATATTTATGGTTCTTTTATTTGTAGAGAAAATTTAACTTTACTGGATAGGAAACAGTCTAGATTTCTAGTCACTCTGTTGATATCTTTGCATACCAATAATGTTGACTTCTGATTATCAGATTTTTCTTCTTGAATCAGGAAAAGCTGCATAGCTCTTCTTTAACGTCCCATAGGTATTTGCTTTCAGGATATTTAAAGTTGAGCTCTTTCCCTCAAAATGTGCCATTCTCCTTTATTTCTCATCTTGGTGAACGATGTGCTGAAGTTGCTTAGTTGTGTCCTACTCTTTTCAACTCCAGGCTCCTCTGTCCATGGAATTTTCCAGGCAAGAATATTGGAGCAGGTTTCCATGTCCTACCTACTCCAGAGGATTTTTCCCAACCTAGGGACTGAACCTGTGTCTCCTGAATTGGCAGGTGGAGTCTCTATGGCTGAGCCACATGAGAAGCCCTTGGTGGATGATCCTAGTCACTTAATTAAAGATCTGATATCTTTCTATATATATTTACATTACTTTGCTAGCTTTTACACTAATTTTCCTGTTTCCTGTCTAGTCACATCCATTCTACTATTGTAAAATATTTCTAAAATTCAAATTCATTCATAAGATTCCCTTGTTTAAAAGTGCTTATTGGTGCCTCAATATTCAGAAGTTACAGTACAAAATCTTTAACATATACGAAGGACTTTCATTACATGATTTTTGCCTAAAATTTATCTCTTCTACTCTTCATGTGCACTCGGATTAGTTTAAATTGTATTTAGCTGCTAGTAATACAAACTCAAAAATAGATTTGTAAAGCAAATATCATTTTACTTATCACAAGAAAAAGCAAACCCAACTACCTGTGTCCCAGGCAACATAATAGAGAAAGGATGAAACAGATTGTACCCCTTTCCTTAAGGATTCTTCCAGAGGACATAAAACTAATCTTCACTTGCATATCTTTGGCCAAAACTTAGTTTTGTAACCCTGTATTCTCATGATTAAGAGTCAGAGAATATTGATAGAGGAATAAAAATAAATAATATTTGATAGGCACTAGAAGTTTTTCTACAGCATGTCTAACCAAGATGAATATATCAATTTACTTTCTGAACATCTGATGTTTCATGGAGACTCATGATACTCTGTCTAGAAGATGTCATTCCTTCTTCATGCAGCTAAATTCTATTCATTCCTCAGAGTCACCTGGGGTCTCTCCAAGAAATTTTCTGTGATACTCACAGTTTTATTTACTATTAACAATATAGTACTCTCCTGCCTGCCTATGCAGGAGGCATAAGAGACAAAAGATATGGGTTACATCCCTGGATGAGAAAGATCCCCTGGGGGAGGGCATGGCAATCCACTCTAGTATTCTTTCCTGGAGAATTCCATGAGCAGTGGAGCCTGGCAGGCTATAGTCCACAGGGTCCCAAACAGTTGGACACAACTGAGGCGACTTAGCACACAGGCACGCACACACTCTACTTATACCGATATCAGTGTCACTTCTCACTCTAAATATTTTATAGATTGATTTAATTTTTAGTTTACAAATATGGGGGGCTTCCCAGGTGGTGCTAGTGGTAAAGAATCTACCTACCAATGTAGGAGACTCAAGAGACACATGCTTGATCCCTAGGTTGGGAAGATCCCCTGGAGAAGGAAACGGCAACCCACTCCAGTATTCTTGCCTGGAAGGCTACAGTCCATGGAACCACGAAGAATTAGACTTGACTGAGTGACTGAGCACACAAGGGCACATATAAATATGGACTTTAAAAAAAAATCATAGCTTGTTTTAGCAAATTTTATATTTTTATACATTTAAGCCCCAAATCAAGGCCTTATTGGAATTATATAAATATAAGGATATATGAGATATCAGAAAAAGTTGATAAGAGGGAATTTTTTTCACCTTCACATGAATCTGAGAAAAGACAACAAAGTAATTCTGGGATGCATTATTTTATATAGGCAATCTTTCAATTCTTGCTAGCTTTTATAAAATAGCATCTAAGGAAAAATAAAAGCATTTTAACTGTAAGTTTAATGTTTACTATATAAAATAATTTCAAAACTCCTTCCTGTTTCATTTTGGTTTTTGGTTTAGAAATTGTGATATAAAAAGATTAAAATCCTTGAATTCCCTTTTCTAAGTTAAAATGTATGGAAAACATAAAAACCTCCAAGAGTAAGTATTTATAGATATTGAGCAATTTACATGTGCACTTTATTTAGATTCTCAAATCCAATTGAAAGGAAATAGTTGAGTATGTATGAATTCATTGTGTATCTTCCTAGAGAGAAAGCTCTTAGGCTGCCACTGACGATCACCCACAAATGGAGGATGTGGGCTGACCCTAAGAAAGAGATTCGTTGGGTCAGATACAAAGCAATAAATGTGTAGAGAAAAGCAGAGTGTTTCTAAAAGAAAAATGGGAGCTGCGTAGGAGCAACTTTAGTAGTATAGAATAGGAATGTTATCCTGTCCCAAATCTGTTACCTTTAAATGCTTGCAAAAAAGAGTTTGAACTAAATACTCAAATAAGAAAGAGAGAAAAGACCACTTGAACACAGGAAATATTAAAGTTCTCTTACAAAATAAAAATGCTATTACCATAAAAATACATTTCTACATGGCAATCAGTCTTAAGAAGATTGTTAATAATTGTATTTGAGAATTACTTCTTTCACGTGTAATACTGGAGTAATGTTCAAATATTTGAACACATGAAAAATTGATCAAACCTAAATCACTGGTAAAATCCCTACTACTTAAACATCCTCCAACAAGTGCATTTTCATAGTCATAGTTAAGTTTCCCTAAAGGCAAAGCTTTCCCTATTAGTGGTTACCACTTTATTTTTCATCCTTACTAATGATTATAACAATATCTGAGGTGTCTAGTGTGTAATAACTTTTTTCCTGTATATTTAAATTTCTTTTTATTTGGAATAATTAAAACTAAAATTAGGAATTTCTGATGTTAATAAAAGGTGAAAGAGAGCCTTTAGACCTTTCTATTGATAACCAAGCCAAAAGAAATAAGGTGAAAATGCCTGATTCAATATTGGAAAAATAATTATAAATACGAAGAGTAAGAATTATATGTGTCAAAACTTCTCTAAATTTCAGCAATTAAGATTTGGTTAAACATAACAATTGCACTCATTTCACATGCTAGCAAAGTAATGCTCAAAATCCTCCAAACCAGGTTCAATAGTATGTGAACCGTGAACTTCTGGATGTTCAAGCCGGATTTAGAAATGGCAGAGGACCAGAGATCAAATAGCCAACATCTGTTGGATCATTGAAAAATCATGAGAGTTCCAGAAAAAACATCTGCTTCTGCTTTATTGACTATGCCAAAATCTTTGACTGTGTGGATCACAACAAACTGTGGAAAATTATGAAAGAGATTGGAATACCAGACACCTGACCAGCCTCCTGAGAAATCTGTATGCAGATCAAGAAGCAACAGTTAGAACTGGACATGGAACAACAGACTGGTTCCAAATAGGAAAAGGAGTACGTCAAGGCTGTATATTGTCACCCTGCTTATTTAACTTCTATGCAGAGCACATCATGAGAAACGCTGGGCTGGGTGAAGCACAAGCTGGAATCAAGATTGCCGGGAGAAATATCAATAACCTCAGATATGCAGATGACACCACCCTTATGGCAGAAAGTGAAGAAAAACTAAAGAGTCTCTTGATGAAAGTGAAAGAGGAGAGTGAAAATGTTGGCTTAAAGTTCAACATTCAGAAAACAAAGATTATGGCATCTGGTCCCATCACTTCATGGCAAATAGATGGGAAAACAGTGGAAACAGTGAGAGCCTTTTTGGTGGCTCCAAAATCACTGCAGATGGTGACTGCAGCCATGAAATTAAAAGATGCTTGCTCCTTCAAAGAAAAGTTATGACCAACCTAGACAGAAAATAAAAAGCAGAGGCATTACTTGGCCGATAAAAGTCTGTCTAGTCAAAGCTCTGATTTTCCAGTAATCACGTATGATGTGAGAGTTGGACTGTTAAGAAAGCTGAGTGCCAAAGAAATGATGCTTTTGAACTGTGGTGTTGGAGAAGGCTCTCAAGAGTCCCTTGGACTGCATGAAGATCAAACAAGCTAATCCTAAAGGAAATCAGTCCTGAATATTCATTGGAAGAACTGAGGTTGAAGCTGAAACTCCAATACTTTGGCCACCTGATGTGAAGAGCTGACTCATTTGAAATAAGACCGTGATGCTGGGAAAGATTGAAGGTGGGAGGAGAAGGGGATGACAGAGGATGAGATGGTTGGATGGCATCACCAACTCAATGGACATGAGTTTGAGTAAACTCCAGAAGTTGGTAATGGCCAGGAAAGCCTGGCATGCTGCAGTCTGTGGGGTTGCAATGAGTCAGACATGACTGAGTGACTGAACTGAACTGAACTGAAGCACAATAGGCCAATTTTAAGGTTAACTTAAAACTGAATTTTAGTGAGTAGAAAAACAATGTGTAAACAAATATCAAAATAAAGTATTTCAAGGGGAATGGTCTCATGACTCTAGAGATTAAGCCACTTTTGTAGTATTTTGTGTGTCCTTTTATATAAGCAATATTTGAAGAACATGTGGATAATAATCATTCTGCGTGTGTGCCTGGAGTCGCTTAGTCGTGTCCAACTCTTTGTGACCCCATGGACTGTAGCCTGGCTCCTCTGTCCATGGGGATTCTCCAGACAAGAATTCTGGAATAGGTTGCCATTTCATCCTCCAGGAAATCTTCCCGACACAGGATTCAAACTTATGTCTCCTGCATTGGAAGTCTAGTACTTTGCCACTAGCGCCACCTGGGAAGCCCAATAATCATTCTAACTATTAATGATTAAAGTTGCCCAAAAATCACAGGGTGTATTGTGAGATGAGGATCTTGTGGACTGAGGGCTGTGAATTGGACTGTCTCTGCTCATTTAGGTTCTACTGCTTAACATGTGTGTGACTTCAAGCAAATTTTTCAACTCAAAATATTTCAACCAGAACAGCTCTAACTAGTTAAAGTTACCATATGTAACAGAATACTATATTTTTACAGAATATATATTTTCTAAGTTTTGCTATAACTTAGATTTCCCTTAGTTTAATTTCTAAGATAGTAATTTGTCTCAGCTATATGTTCTCTCTCACTGCCCACACCAAAAACCATTGATTATAATTTAGTATTGAGGAAACCAAATATTTGCAAACTTTATCAGGATTTATTCCAAGTTTTTAATGATTTTGGGGGTCAATTCAACCCTTCCAATCTGATAACTATCTCTACCAGCATATTAAAGAGTCTATAGCTACTATATAGGAAGGTTTCATAATACAGCTGTTAAGATTTCAAAAATGCCAGGACAAACCAAGATGACTTCTGAAATTCAAATAAAAACAAATTGATGCATCTTAGATATGACATTTGCCAAAGAGCACACTTTTTTCCTTCTACACTCCTATACCTCTATGAATAGCTCCTTTATTGAAATATCTTCAAATTATCTTCATTTGGCTATATCATTTATTATCTGCTGTGACCCCACTGATTCACTAAATAGTACCAGAAGTGGCCCCATGCAACAAATTATGAAAATGGAAGTATGACTTAGTTTTCTCACGTATTCAAGCTGTCCTGGGATAACCTTATTGTTGAGGAAATGTGACACATGTAGTCCCCAGTTCCATCATAATTATTCAAATCATTTCTGATGTTATATAGAATGAAATGCAAGAGGAGGGCAAGGTGGTAAGAATTCAAATGACTGTGACAATTAGGTGTCATGGTAACAAGGATAAATACAAAGTTGGATAGGCATTTGGCTTCTCTTCTGACATTCCCAGAGAGCAAGTATAGGAGAAAAGAAAAATGAAAAGCTATGAAGGTACAAATTGTAATCTGTGTCAAGAGCCAGAAGGCCTCCACAGCTTTGCAGGAGTTTCTATTCACCTGTAATCATCAGGCCGTTTAGCTAAGGACAAACTGCTCAACCATGCCTGACTTTTGTGACCCCATGGACTATAGCCCAGCAGCCTCCTCTATCCCTCGAATTTTCCAGGCAAGAATACTGGGGTGGGTTGCCATTTCCTCTCCAGGGGATCTTCCCAACCCAGGGATCACACCTGTGTCTCCTACATTGGCAGGCAGATTCTTTATCACTGTGCAACCTGGGAAGCCCAAAGACCAAGTCAGTATCTAATCATAAGGGTAGAAAAGTTGCTGCTCCTATTAAAAACTAAATTCTACCAAATCTCTTATGCTAAGTTGGTGATTGACTATATATGGCTCTCAGGCTACCACTTCTTTTATGAAAATTTCTGTTAGAACAGTCACAACATTGTTTGACATGATGACAATGTCAGAATTGACAGAGTTGCATTGTTCCTATAGAGATTGTGTGATCCACAATATGTGAAATATTTGTTATTTTGCCCTTTAAAGAAAATCTTTGTGAATTTCTATACCACAGGAATGACCCTGAGATGTGGGATGGACTCTTTGAGCAAGTATTGTCTGAGAAAGACTAACTTTCAAAATGTGTGATCTACCATAACCTGTGAAGGCCAATATCACTCCCGCTTTTCAGAAAACCACCCTTTTTCTATATAAGAAGTTTAGGATAGGGAAGCAGTTTTCTTATAAGCACCTTTACTACCTGTCATATAACAACAAAATGTAGGTAATCCTGAAAGAGAACTACAGGGAGACAATGGCAAAAAACTTTGACACTTAACAAAAATAAACCTAAAAGAACATTTCAATTTGTATTAATATGATCTTGAAGAGCATGTGAGGAAATGGAATTTATATAAAAGTGTAAAATATAATATTCAGTTTGGACAAATCCACCGGCATGGAGGTATTTATCCAGGTTTGGGGATTTCAGATGTTGGTTTGATCTAGAGAGTGCAGTTAAAAGTCTATTAGGTTGCCTAATTAAAGACAGGACTCAGCAGTGACCTTTAGTCAATAAAATCAGACTTTTGGAACTTCTCTTACATACCCTAGAGAAAGGAGTTTCAAAGCTCAATAAATAAAAATGTTAGAAATAATTTATTCTGAGCAACCTAACCAGCCTTTTGATAACCATAACTCCAAGAGGGCCCAGAGTCTACACCCTTCAACAAGGCATTTATAAAGTATTGACCTGAAACAATCAGCTTTTTTGAAGAATTCCATGGTGTCTGTTATCTAGAACAGTATAGGAATTAAAGAAATCAATGACAGCATAAGGGAAGATGATGATTTCTAACACATTCTTATTTAAATTGCTGATATGACCTGTGAAACTGAGGCACAGAAAATTAGAGGAACTTGCCCAAATTCACCTTGCTGATTTGTAAGCAAAGGCAGGAGCTTAATCTTGGTGGTTTGAAACCAGTTTGTTTGTAACAAATACACACTATCACCCTTCAGACAATGAGAAAGTTAGTCAATGGAAACGGAAAGTGAGTGTCTGAGGCAGATTAAAACAAACAAACAAACACAGAATTATTTCCCATAAAGGTGTCAGATTTTCTGGTGGGGGAGAGATGATGTGCTGCCATTATAAGCAAGAATGAAATATGAAAGAGATCATTAGCAATTTCAGAGAGTTAACAAAAGCTATGCTGGAGAAGGAAATGGCCACCCACTGCAGTCTTCTTGCCTGGAGAATTCCATGGACAGAGGAGCCGGGCTGGCTGCAGTTCATGGGGTCGTAAAGAGTCAGACATGACTGAGTGACTAACACTACCACTAATATACTATTTGACCAAAAAAAAAAAAAAAAAAAGAAAAGAAACTTGTAAATCAGTGTTTTTATTTATTTATTTTTTCATTTATTTTTATTAGTTGGAGGCTAGTTACTTTACAATATTGTAGTGGTATTTGTCATACATTGACATGAATCAGCCATGGAGTTACATGTATTCCCCATCCCGATCCCCCCTCCCACCTCCCTCTCCACCCGATCCCTCTGGGTCTTCCCAGTGCACCAGGCCCGAGCACTTGTCTCATGCATCCCACCTGGGCTGGTGATCTGTTTCGCTATAGATAATATACATGCTGTTCTCTCGAAACATCCCACCCTCACCTTCTCCCACAGAGTCCAAAAGTCTGTTCTGTACATCTGTGTCTCTTTTTCTGTTTTGCATATAGGGTTATCGTTACCATCTTTCTAGATTCCATATATATGTGTTAGTATGCTGTAATGTTCTTTATCTTTCTGGCTTACTTCACTCTGTATAATGGGCTCCAGTTTCATCCATCTCATTAGAACTGATTCAAATGAATTCTTTTAACGGCTGAGTAATATTCCATGGTGTATATGTACCACAGCTTCCTTATCCATTCATCTGCTGATGGGCATCTAGGTTACTTCCATGTCCTGGCTATTATAAACAGTGCTGCGATGAACATTGGGGTGCACGTGTCTCTTTCAGATCTGGTTTCCTTGGTGTGTATGCCCAGAAGTGGGATTGCTGGGTCATATGGCAGTTCTATTTCCAGTTTTTTAAGAAATTCCACACTGTTCTCCATAGTGGCTGTACTAGTTTGCATTCCCACCAACAGTGTAAGAGGGTTCCCTTTTCTCCACACCCTCTCCAGCATTTATTGCTTGTAGACTTTTGGAGAGCAGCCATCCTGACTGGCGTGTAATGGTACCTCATTGTGGTTTTGATTTGCATTTCTCTGATAGTGAGTGATGTTGAGCATCTTTTCATGTGTTTGTTAGCCATCTGTATAATCAGTGTTTTTAAAAGGAGAAAAAATTTCTGGTTTCATTGTCATATTAAGAATCATCTTGATTATTTGGGCACTTTCAGCAGAATACTGTCAAAAAGTGTCATTTCTTTGAACCATATACGTTTCTATGAAATACCAGTTACATATGCATATGGAAAATTGGGGATGCTGATGACTATTAATAAATAAGAAATCAAGTAGTTTCATATAAGAAATAAAATACTTATATTTATGTCTATAATAACTAAGCTACCAAATTTAAGGGCTGAACTTCAGCTGTGGAGTTCCATATAGAGTGTAAAGTTTAATCTGTTTATAACTTTAGGTAATGAGTTTTGCTACCCAAGGGTAGGAATAAATTCTGTAAAGGGACTAAAAATTCTGACACTTTTCTTTATGATTTCCAAGAATAATGGTCAGAGAGCAATCCAAGAGAGATATGTGACCTCCATTTTCCTTGGACTGAGCTTAGATGAATTGAGGAAAAAAAGGAAATGAAGTGACATTTGTCTTAGTCTTAGAGAGCATAATTACAGTAAGGATTTTGGATTACCTTGATTGGTCATTGCAACAGGGCCTGAGCACACATTATCTGTGAATTAAAACAGAAATTAGAACCATGTTTAGTCTGTAATGCACTATGTAATACCTAAAAAATGAAATTGCATGCTAATATTTGAAAGTAACCAGAAAAGCTACGGATCAGTCCAAGCATTAGTCAAAGCAGGAAAGGATGTTTTAACTGTTCTGGTTTAAAAGGACAATGGTGATTAAAAAATAAAAAAGAAGCGTTGCTCTTGATTTACACCTTTTGAAGTCCAGTGCCTAACTAAACTATAAAGGATGTTACCAGATGAAAAGCTTCAGCTGCATGGTTGCCTGCAATCCTCTTAGGAAGTTCCTGAGTTATCACATTTTATTCTTAGAGCAAGTAGTTTTCTAAAGAAACTAAGACTCATCATAGTTAATTTACTCTCTCAATGGATGACAGAGCTTATCAAACATAAAGCAAGAATTTCATGCCAGGTTTCCCTGATTCAGCAAGTCATTACTCTATCTTCTACTACTGCCCGATTAACATGTAATCATCAATATCAATCCTTGAAGTCACAGACCTCTTTGTTACCTTAACTGTCAATGGAAGCAGTTGAAATAAGAGCCTGATGAATAGCACACTGATACTTAGGTATGAGTTCAATCATTTCAAATTAGTCAAAAAAGGCAATAAAATACAAAACCTTGCTCTTAGATTATGTTTAACCTTTATAAACAGACACTATGTAGAATGTATTTGACCACATTATTTAGACTGTATTTGATTCTGTGCATGTTTAGTCATATGCACATTTCTATGCAGAACCAATTGTGTCAGACATGTAAGCCTCAAGGAAAACATGTTGGTGTTTTAAGGAAAAAATGTGTTTAAAGTAAAGAGACAGTGTTGAATTATGCATACGAATACCGTAAGGATGGCTTGTATGTAACAACTGTTGTCATATTTTTAGCATGTGTATCACAAAATAACCGCTTTCAAAATAGATGAATAAAAAGAGTCATTTTGAAGTGTAGAGCAATTTATGCCAAATTAAGTCACATGTGGTGCATTAATTATTAAACAAGTATTTTACTCTCTCCCCTGGAGAAGGAACTGGCAACCAACTCCACTGTTCTTGCCCGGGAAACCCCATGGACAGAGGAGTTTGGTGGGCTATAGTTCATGGGGTCGCAAAGGGTTGGACATGACTGAGCAACTAACACTTACTTACTTTTTTATTTTACTCTCTTAGCTACTTTGTTGCAGTTTTACATTTTAGTTAACTTACTGTAGCATATGCACACTTTTTTGCCACAGTAACTGGTTACATCATGCTAAGTCATTATTTAGAATAATGTGTTATTCATTGTGTTCGGTTACCTATATTGAGATGATTTTACATCTCACTGTGCATCCTAGCTGGAAGCATAGGTTTTTTTAAAGGGGAGCTTTTTTAAGTTGCTGTGAATAGGTTGAATGAAGAGCAATGCAGTGCTATATCCTTTTGACTTTTCACATAAAGATTATGAGAAACCATGATCAGTAAACTGGTTCACTAAAAAGAAATGGAGAGGAAATGAACAAAATACCAGTGTGATTTCAAACCTATTTTCACCTACAATCCTAAGTCCAAGTCCAATACTGGGCATTTCCTTTTATGGAAAATGTGGCAGAGATTGAGGGGGAATCTGAGAAGAGTAACAAGGTGATGAATACTTTAAGTGTCCTGGAAGATTTCCTCTTTTAGGAATATTTAGTGCAGGAAGGAAAATGGGAAGTAGGATTTATTTATGGGTTTCAGAGTTTTACAGAGAATTTTGAAGAATTAGCATTGTTCATTTACTGATTTAGTCAGCCATGTGATTGTCAACAGAGGCACATTCAGGAATCCCAAGTTTTAAACCAATTAAAGAAACAATTGCTTTATGCTTAAAGCAGACAAACCTTCCACACAATCACTGAGATAAATTTTTGCAGAACACATTTAATGTTTTCTCCCCTTGTACAGTAGGATGGAAGAAAAAATATATTACCATATTATCTGAATTAAAATTAGGATAAAACTTTCCTTTGAAAAAAGTAGAATGTGGAGAAGAAAGGAAAAAAGAGGAAAGGTAGACATAGCTCACTAAGGATTTGGATTTTCTCTTTAAGAAAATGCGGTGGATTTCAGGGCCAATGTCAGTCTATCCACACCTCTGTATGAGTTACAATAATAAATCTCTCCTAGAATAAAGATCTCTGTATAAGCACAGTGAGTAGAGCAGAGATTACTAGGTGTCTCCTCTAACCCTCGGCAGACAACCTGCAAACAGCAGAAAGTTACCAGATTATTCCACCTCCACAATCTCACCTTTTTGTCCTCACCCAATCATTTTATTCATTTGTTAAGTTATATTTAGGTATACTTTCTCTTTTAATTTAGATTGAAATACTATGAAGAAAGGAACTAAATAAATATGTTTTAGCTGTAGTAGAAAGGTGAAACAAGATTTTTGATTACATAGTAATTTATTGCTGTTGATTAAAAAAGCTTTTATTGATACAAATAAGCACTCAGCGGCTGGTGAAGGTTTACATGCTCAATGAGGACCAGCAATGGGACAACCAAGGAGCTGGGCATGTCATCCAGTTACGTGGAGTGACTGAAGGACATGCCCTTGCTAGTAAGGGTCTGACAAAACGCGGACGGCTGGAGAAGGAAATGGCAAATCACTTCAGTATTCTTGCCTTAAGAACCCCATAAAAGCAAATAACCAAACTTGTTGTAAAACATGAAATCAGAACAAAACACATCAAATCAAGCCATCCTTAGTCCATCTAACATAAGTTTTTCTGTATGTTTTCAGTTGCTAAGTTGTGTCTGACTCTTTGAGACCCCATGGACATGGACTCCATGTAGCACGCCAGGCTCCTCTTTCCTCCTCTATCTTCAGAGTTTGCTCAAATTCATGTCCATTGAGTCGGTGATACCCTCTAACCATCTAATCCTCTGCTGCCCCCTTCTCCTTTGGCCTTCAATCTTTCTCAGCACCAGGGTCTTTTCTAGTGAGTTGGCTCTTCCCTTCAGGTGGCCTATGTATTGGAGCTTCAGCTTTAGCAACAGTCCTTCCAATGAATATTCAGAGTTAATCTCCTTTAGAATTGACTGGTTTGATCTCCTTGCAGTCTAAGGGACCCTGAAGAGCCTTCTCTAGCACCACAAGAATTTGAAAGCATCAGTTCTTCAGCACCTAGCCATACTTAGTAACTAATTCCAGCATCCAATGGGATGCCCTGTTCAATAAATATTCTTGATGGAAACCTGAAAAAATAATACTCAATTAATAAAGTAAGAAACTATATTAATAGTAGTGTTAGTTGCTCAGTCATGTTTGACTCTTTGTGACCACATGGACTGTAGCTCACCAGGCTCCTCTGTCCATGGAATTCTCCAGGCAAGAAAGTGGATAGACATTCCCTTCTCCAGGGGATCTTCTGGGGCTAGGGGTCAAACCCAGGTCTCTTGTATTGCAGGCACAGTATTGACCATCTGAGCCATCAGGGAAGGTCTAAAAATGTCTACATTGATTTTTGAACATTGGCATTGGCAGTTTCACTATTAAGTTTTTTACAAATCCATATTTGACAAGTGTATATATTCTAAAGTACTATTCAGGAACCAAAAAGTTTTTTGATCAGTTTGACTTGGTTTAAGTGGGCATTGATATGTTGCTCACTTTGAAAAAAAGGCACAGTTAAAGCTACAATAAAAGCTCAATTTCAATGAATTCAGTTTCCCAAACTCTCTTTCACTAACTGATTAAAATTTATTTCTCAGTCCTGACCGTGTATCAGGCATTAAGTTTAGCTTTTGATGTTAAAGATTTAAAAGTGAATAAAAGTTAATCTCTGACCTTAAAGAGCTCACAGTTGGCTGATGACAACATAATTTTTACCAAAATGAGTTCTTGAGAGAGGTACGAATGATCTCTGCCCTAATGTTTCCCTATGATAAATTGGTAACTCAGAGTGCCAAAGCCAGTTTCAGAGGTACAAGAAGCCAAATTAGAGATCTGTTTATACAGTTCTCCTGATTTTTGAATTCTTGATACTATAATGCATGTGTTCATTTTAATTCCCCATGATCCACAATAGTAGTTTTAAAAAACAAATATGAATACTTTTCCTATGAGAAAACACTTGTTTCATAAAGAATCAAATAAGCAACAAGAACAAAACCTAAAAGCTTTTCTAATGATGCTATTAAAAATAAAAATGAAAAATATCTGCTTGAAACAATTCCTTTCATTAAGTGAAAAAAAATTAATAACTTCAAGCAGATGTTTTGTTTCCTTGGAGCTTCATATCATCAAATCAGGTTAAGTAGTATTCATAGAAGTTCATGGTTCAAAAATCATGGTGCTTTACATTATTTGAGTTTCTTTTTGGAATTAGTTTAAGGTGATGAAAAGGCCAGTAAAATACTTTCATGAATTTTTAGAAAATTGTTTATTTCCTTTTAAAAATGGAAGGGCACATCCATCATATAGATGATGATGAAGGAATGATGAATGATTGAAACAAAAACTCTTTACTCTCTGTCTTATGTTCCCTGCAATGTACTTACGATCAGAAGGAGTGAAGGCCTTGAGGATATTTCAGAGGATAAACTTCAGAAAAACGTTAAACCTGATATTTACACCACCAAATTGTCACAACAGACATCCAAACCAAAGTCTTCTTCGGAATTCTTAGATGTCAGTGTCACTTTCAGGCTTTTCCCCCTAGATTTTGGGTGATTCTTTTGGAATCTCACTGTGGGGCTATCATCTAGTTTTTGGACTAAAACATAACTCTAGAGTTATACCTTATCCTCACGCTGAATTGTCCTTGAATGGTAGTTTGTAGAATCTGCATTTGTTAAGTGATTCTGCTTCTCTTTTCATATTCTTTTTGTGATCCAGGGGAAACCCACATCAATGCTTTTTTATCTATCTATTTTTTAAATAAAGTGTCAGTGAATAAAACTTTAGGTATTATAACTTATAGAATAATGAATTTTGTTAGGGCTTTTGATTCTCAAAGAATTAATAACTTATGGAGTACCTGATCTTGTGAAGTATACTTTGTCATTCTACATAGAAAACTCCTCCTATTTCTACAGTTGACCTTAATTCATAGAAGTTTCCAGAAGTATAGAAAATATCATTTTGTAAAAGATTAAAAGATGTAATAAAACACAAGTAAGAATAAATTTCCTATCTGACCTCCTAAAGAAACAGGGAAAATATAATTGTCAAAATCATCTTTTGGATGATTATAGCCTAATTAGAAATTCTAATTTCTAATCTCATTTGTGGTACTCTCAAAAATGAGAAGTTTATGAAATCACATTTTGTAATGACCTAAGGAAAAAATAGACCTTTCTAATGTGCAAAAGTAGGAATACCATTTCTAAAATTATAACGAAACTTTATTCTACATCCTTTGGAAACAGGTAATTTGAGAAATTCTAATTACCTGTTTCATTTTCTTTTGTAGTTTCAGGCTTCTCAAGTTAGCTCCATGTAAAGTTTTTCTTGATTGTATGATATTTAATTTCTCCCAAATTGTATTCCAGAAATCAAAAAAATGAGTGCAACCTGTTCTAATTTAATGTGATCAGATTCCGTACATTCACTAGTAAATGTTTTATTAAGATACCTAATAACTTCTGTTGACCCGTTGGAATATACCACAGCTATTTTAACACAACTGTTAATTAAAAGTTCAGTGAATGTTTCAGAATTATTTTTTTCTGGTTATAATAGTGGAAGAGCTATCCAGTCCAAGTTCTTGAACATGATTTCCACTTCTAGAGATCATGAAATAACCAGGTCATTTCTGTTGCTACATTGCAACACATTGCCACATTGCAAGCCTGTATATAATTTGCCTTCTGCTATCACCCTGGGTCCCTTTTGGTACTGAATAAAAGTTTTATCTGCCCCTTGAGTGTGCTAGGTTTCTTTTCCCAGATGCTTTATGTATTTTGCATCTTTACAAGTTGACTCTGAGTTCATACAAAGTTTTATACATCTCGACCCTCTTTTAGTGCAGCTATATTACATTATTTTTGCTTTCTTTCTTTCTTTCTTTTTTTTTTTTTTTTTGTTAAGTTGACCCAATTTAGAATCAACTGAAAAATTATGTTTATACCCTGATCTAGAAATGCTCCCAGAGTTCTGACAATACATTTAGTATCGTTGACTTGTATAATACAAAATAAGACTTGAAGTTAGTGTCTAGAATAACCTAACCACAAGTATAAACTTACATTTTTAAAATAACTTGATTTTAAAATCATAGCAATGTAATTATTGTGTATTCCCTTAAACATTTTTATAATGTTTTTAAGCATTTTATATTATGTACTGAAAAGGGAAATTGTAAATTGTAGCTTGTAACTCTTTCTTACTAAATGAGAAAATTCTATTCTTGAATTGATCATTATAAGGTAGAAACAATACTTTGTTAAATATAACAGGTTACAACAAACAGTTTTTTTTATAATCGTTAAGTTCATAACAGATAATATCTTTGATACCAATTTAAATTTATCATAAGATATTCATATTTTAAGCAGTTTTTAAAGCCCCATCACATATTTAGAAATATTGCTCACATGTATATTATTTAGCCATACTTCTGGTATTGCTCTGCTAAAGTCATTGTTGGTGGTTGAGGGAATTCATTTGAAGGGAGCCTTTATCCAGTTCCTATGGAAAAATTAGAATGTTAAAAGTCATATAATTATTCATTTTCTCAGGAAAAATTTTCAAGATCATAATATGACCATAATTAAAATGTTTTGATTCAATCTTGCAAATCATTTCCCTGAACTACTGTGTTTTCCCAAGTCTGTGCCTCCAAATGGATTTCCTAATGTCATCCCTTTCAAATCTCTTCCCATCTTCTCTCTGTACTTGATTTTATTAGGCTCCTCAAACAAAGTGTCTGCCTCCCATAAATAGATTTAGACTTCCCCCAGTTTCCCATTAAAATAAAACCAGAACAGAAAGGAGTGTACAGGAAAGATATTGCATTTCTCATTAGACCTGCTGCTTTGCTCTCATTAGCTCCCCCTTGATTCCCTTTTCGGAGCTGGATTCATGGATTGGTTTTTCCCATTTCTGCCTTTGCTGGCCTGACTCATCATCTACGATTGTTATAGATGAGTGAAGCAGTAGATGCCAATTCCTTTAGCTAGCCTCCATACCCTGAACTGTGATTTCTTCAAATTCTTTAATAAAGAAAAACAAATAATGACAAAGATGGAATTTTATCTTAACTTCTCTTTTCATATTTCCATGCTTATCATAGAAATTCTACATTTTAAAAATAATTTTACATGAGAACTTAAAGATACATAAAACTCCACATCAAAGAAAGGTATTTTAAAATTTTTAATTATGTCTTAGGTTCTACCACCTTTCCTTGAATCTACAGATTTAATTATCTTTTCTCTGTTCTCAGCTTCTTGGAACATTTCTTGAATTGCATTTGTTTCTGCCAGATTTACAAGATAAAACTACGTTATTTCCTTTCGATTCTGCATATTCACCAGTGAGATTTATAGTATTTTTTTTTGGTCATTTCTAAGCTTTATTATGCAACATAGACAAATTTGTGTTTTCAGTTATGAAGCATGAATTTTTCTTTCTAAGTGCACAGGGAAAAGTAAAACATTATTTTGAGGGACATCTCGGAGTTCCCAACAGTGGTGTCAACACTGATTTTAAGAAAGACTTAGAAATTATTTTATTTCAAAAAACACCCTCTTTGGAACTTTTGTGCAGCCTTTGCATTATGTCCTCTAATATCTAAGAGTGGATTTCAAGATGAATGCATTCTTTATTCCATGGTATTTCTGTCATGGATGGAAAATAATTAGGTTTGCATAACTAACTTCTTTCTTTCAATAAGAAAGGGAATCATGCATTTGCCTAAGTGCTTTGAGTCCGAAGTCAAGAGTATACTACGTTAATTTAATAAACCTTTATTGAGTGCTTCCTTTATGTCAAGCAAAGCACTGCCCTGTACTGTTGAGGCAAGCCAAAGTTTCCTTTGGAAGATTCTTTTGTTTTATTTGGTTTTCTAGATACAATCACTGAAATCCCACTGCTCTATATGATTCTCTCCTGCTTTAAAGATAAAATTAACAGAGGTGATTATGCAATTGCATTATGCAATATGCATTAAGATTGTCACTTGTGTGTTTTAACAGTGATTTTTGAGGTGATAATACTGCCATCTTTATTGTTTCTGGAACATAGAGTACATGTTATTCATGGAGCATGACAAACTGTGAGAAAAGTCAAGCTGAAGAAGATACTAGATCCAGGTATTTGTGAGGAGGGAAGAGTTTGCAGATTTCTTCTAATAAACACATAGAGTCAGTCCTAAATTTATATAGTGCTCATCTTTCATTCCAAGTAATCATTTTCTTGATCAGAATGCTAAATATGACAATTTTTTCCCAAGCCTAAGGCTCTTGTTTTACATTTAGTTGAAGAAATTTAAGAAAATGTCTGAAAGACTCCATAAGCTCAATATATCAAAAACTGATCTCATTACTACATTCCCTATTACACAAACACACATAGTGAAAGCTAAATCAATTTTCAAACTGGAAAAAAAATGCATTATTTAAATTCAGTTATTTCTGGCATTAGCTAATACCTTCAACTCAGTGTTGTAATTTAAAATCTATTAAGTAATGTCTTCTTATTATGGAAGCCAATCTCTACCAAACTTTTCAGGCAGTTAATTACACCTCAAAAATAAATCTGACATCTGACTTCTCCTTTCTGTTCTCATTGGAAAGGACATGAGTTTAGGTTAGGACTCAGTGTTTAACCCTACACTCAGGCATCCTTCTCAGTCTCTCTTCAGCCCATATTCCATGTTGTCTGTAATCACTCTTCTTACAAATATGTTTGCTAGTAGCCCCGTTACCTTGGGAATTATATTAGCTTATTAGGGATGCCATAACAAAATACCACACAGCATAGCTGAAAAAAAAGAAAACAAAAACAGAAATTTAGGTTCTGAAATTTATAGTTCCAGAGGCTAGAAGTCCAAGATCAAGTTGTCAGTAGGTTTGTTTTTTTCCTAAGGTTCTCTCCTTGGCGAAGATTACTGCCTTCTAGTAGTGTCTTATGTGGTATCTATGCCCCAATCTCCTCTTCTTACAGGGACACAAGTTATTTTGGATTAAAGCCTGCCTTTATGACCTTGTTTCATTGTAACTGTGTCTTTAAAGGCTTTATTTTCAAATATAGTCACATTCTTAAATACTGAGGGTTAGGATATAGGACTTCAGTATATGAATTTTGGGGAGAAGCAGTTCAGCCCATAATGACATTTATTTTCCCATGTATATAATATCTTTCTAATCTGGTTCTAAGTTATGCTTTTATTCTTAGCCTTTGACTATCAACTTTATTTCATTTACCTACCTCTGTTCAAAGTGAAATACTTTCTGCCTAAAGTATTCTTATCAATTCTTCACCTGAAAAATGTCTATTTTTTCTTCAAATGCTTTCTCAAATGTTACCTCCCAAGTGACAACAAAATCCCTTTCAGTGATAAATTTGCTTATACTGAGAATAAAGTGTGAAATCAAAGGTCATTAAAGTGATCATAGCTGGTCTCATTTCTACATTCATTTTATATCCCTTTTTCTTCATTCCTCTATTGTACCACTTTCATTTTATGTTATTTTGTTGTGACTATTCTAAGTTGAATTAAGTTCCCATTTGAGCAAGATAGGATATAAAGATATCACTAAATATTAAGTACCTACACAGACACTGTACTTATTGCTGAGAGTGCAGTGATGAATAGAGCTATCCCTACTCTCAAGGAGTTTATGCTTGCAGCAGAACAATCTTACACACCTTTATTATAGAAATTGCCATCCTTCATTTTAATTAGCTATACATATTCATGTCTCTTTGGCTAGACAGTAATCACAAATATTAGGAAACTTTATTATCCATCTGTTTATCCCCAGGACCTAACATAATGCCTGCAATAATAAATATTTTTTTAAAAAGACAAAGAAGAAATGGTGAAAGTAAGATATAATGTCCTTCCTCAGAAAATACCAGCCAAGTAATTAATACATTTAAGTGACTGAATTCTGTAGATCAGAATAAGAGCATTTCATTAATTTAGCATCTCTTAAAAATACAGAATCTCAGCTTCTCTGATAAGCAGCTACTTGATAGCAAGCTCTAATTTTTTAAAGCATTGAAAATTTTCCTTCATCTCTGTCAAGTTTAAAGAAAAGAAAGATTTCAAATGAAGGCCATCTACCACAGATAGTCTCATTTGAAAGGTCATACTACCCCTCATATACAGTAAGTAATTGGATCAAGTGTTTCAGTGAATGGTCAGTACTTAATCACTGTCATTTGATCTCACAATATGTCAATTTATCTTGCTCATTCAATTTCACTTTGACAAGAGATAGTATGATTATCCAAGAGCATGCCTTCTGCCATATTTCAGTAATGTTATAGCCAACAGGAATGATGAATTGGTTTCCTGGTAATGTTCTTACATGTTGTCAGTCCTCTGGGTTCTAATTTAGTTTCCTCTCTTCTTACTCTATATACTCTCCTTGAATCCTCTCATCTACTCTCTGGACTTCAGTCACAGTCTATACACAGATTATTCCCCCATATAAATCTCCAACTAAGCCATTAACTCCAGATTCTAGTTTATAGAGTGAACTTCTTACTGTACATTTCTCACTAGATGGCTAACAGTTAATATCAGTGTCTTTAACATCAAGGTCATCATTGAGCCCAGTAATCTGCTTATCTTCCTTGTCACCTGTGTCAATAGTTATTACCCTTATGTTCTCAAGCTTGAACCTTGAGAGTCACTATTTGTTTTCCCCTGTTTTTAACTCGTATAATCTATTTTATTAATTATACATTTTCATATCCCTTAAATCTAGCAATTCTATTTATTCCTGTTCCTACTACCTAAGCCCTGACACATCTACAATTTACATAAGCAAAATCATTTAGTAGTTCTAAATTAATTCTAAACTGTCCAGCTAAGAACAAGTTACCAAATTATGCTTTCCAGTTAAAGAGCATAAGTGAAAATTCAAGATGCATATTGTCAATTTTAAGTCTTTATCTCTACGGAAATGAGATTATATGTTAAAATATTTCAATATATATTAAATTACTGATCCAATTACTTACTGATCAAAAAACTTACTGTATACCGGGGTAGAGTGACCTTTTGAATTACTGAAATGTGACAGAAGGCATGCTCTTGGATAATTATTTTTAAGGAAATAAAATAACTTTCATATGTAATGACTAACTGTACGTGCACATAAACAACAACAACAAAAAACCATAGAAAGAGAGCTGTTTGCACATAGATTAGATGGGTATATAATCAGTCGTATGTTTCTAGTATAAGTCTGAAGGCCAAAGAAGCAGGAGATCCAATGTTGTAAATCTCAGACCAAGGGCTAAAGAAGATGAAAGGAGATATCCCAGCTTAAGAGTGTGGTATATAATTTGAACATAATATAATAATATATAATTTCATAATAATATATACAAATATACATTTTCAAACATGTTCAGTTCAGTTCAGTCACTCAGTCGTGTCTGACTCTTAGCGAACCCATGGGTCAACAACACGCCAGGCCTCCCTGTATATCACCAACTCCCAGGGCCTACTCAAACTCATGTCCATTGCGTCAGTGATGCCATCCAACCATCTTATCCTCTATCATTTCCTTCTCCTCCTGCCTTTAGTCTTTCCAGCATCAGGGTCTTTTCTAGTGAGTCAGCTCTTCTCATCAGGTGGCCAAAGTATTGGAGTTTCAGCTTCAGCATCAGTCCTTCCAATGAACACCCAGGACTGATCTCCTTTGAGATGGACTGGTTGGATTGCCTTGCAGTCCAAGAGACTCTCAAGAGTCTTCTCCAACACCACAGTTCAAAAGCATCAATTCTTTGGCACTCAGCTTTCCTTATAGACCAACTCTCACATCCATACATGACTACTGGAAAACCATACCTTTGACTACACTGACTTTGTTGGCAAAGTAAAATCTCTACTTTTTAATATGCTATCTAGGTTGATCATAGCTTTTCTTCCAAGGAGCAAGTGTGTTTTAATTTCAAGGCTGCAATCAACAACTGCAGTGATTTGGGGGCCCAAAAAAACAAAGTTCCTCACTGTTTCCATTGTTTCCCCAATATTTGCCATGAAGTGATGGGACTGGATGCCATGATCTTAGTTTTCTGAATGTTGAGCTTTAAGCCAACTTTTTCACTTTCCTCTCTCATTTTCATCCAGAGGCTCTTTAGTTCTTCTTCACTTTCTGCCATAAGGGTGGTGTCATCTGCATATCTGAAGATATTGATATTTCTCCAGGCAATCTTGATTCCAGCTTGTGCTTCATCCAGCCCAGCATTTCTCATGATGTACTCTGCATATAAGTTAAATAAACAGGGTGACAATATACAACCTTGATGTACTCCTTTCCCAATTTTGAAACAGTCTGTTGTTCAATGTCCAGTTCTAACTGTTGCTTCTTGACCTGCATACAGATTTCTCAGGAGGCAGGTCAGGTGGCCTGGTACTCCTACCTCTTTAAGAATTTTCCACAGTTGGTTGTGATCCATACAGTCAAAGTCTTTGGCATAGTCAATAAAGCAGAAGTAGATGTTTTTCTGGAATTCTCTTGCTTTTTTGTTGATCCAGCAGATTTTGGCAATTTGATCTCTGGTTCCTCTGCCTTTTCTAAAACCAGCTGGAACATCTGGAAGTTCGTGGTTCACATATTGTTGAAGCCTGGCTTGGAGAATTTTGAGCAATACTTTGCTAGTGTGTGAGATGAGTGCAATTGTGCAGTAGTTTAAACATTCTTTGGCATTGCTTTTCTTTGGGAATGGAATGAAAACTGACCTTTTCCAGTCCTGTGGCCACTACTGTTTTCCAGATTTGCTGGTGTATTGAGGGCAGCACTTTCACAGCATCATCTTTTAAGATTTGGAATAGATCAACTGGAGTTCCATCACCTCCACTAGCTTTGTTTTTAGTGATGCTCCCCAAGGCCTACTTGACTTCACATTCCAGGGTGTCTGGCTCTAGGTGACTGATCATACCATCATGGTTATCTGGATCATGATTACCTTTTTTGTCTAGTTCTTCTGTGTATTCTTGCCACCTCTTTTAAATGTATTCTGTTTCTGTTAGTTCCATACCATTTCTGTCCTTTATTGTGCCCATCTTTGCATGAAATGTTCCCTTGGTATCTCTAATTTTTTTGAAGAGATCTGTAGTCTTTCCCATTCTATTGTTTTCCTCTATTTCTTTGCATTGATCACTCTTATCTCTTCTTGCTATTCTTTGGAACTCTGCATTCAAATGGGTATATCTTTCCTTTCCTCCTTTGCCTTTCACTTCTCTTCTTTTCTCCGCTATTTGTAAGGCCTTCTCAGACAGACATTTTGCCTTTTTGCCTTTCTTTTACTTGGGGATGGTCTTGATTACTGTCTCCCTATACAATGTCATGTGCCTTGGTCCATAGTTCTTCAGGCACTCTGTCTATCAGATCTAATCCCTTGAATCTATTTGTCACTTCCTCTGTATAATCATAAGGGATTTGATTTAGGTCATACGTGAATGGCCTAGTGTTTTTCCCTAGTTTTTTTCAATTTAAGTCTGAATTTGCCAATAAAGAATTCATGATCTGAGCCGCAGTCATCTGGTCTTGTTTTTGCTGACTGTATAGAACTTCTCCATCTTGGCTGCAAATAATATAATCAATCTGATTTTGGTATTGACTATCTGGTGATGTCCATGTGTAGTCTTCTCTTGAGTTGTTGGAAGAAGGTGTTTTTTTATGACCAGTGCATTCTCTCGGCAAAAGTATACTAGCTTTTGCCCTGCTTCGTTTTTTACTTCAAGGCTAAATGTTTCTATTATTCCAGGTAGCTCTTGACTTCCTACTTTTGCCTTCCAGTCCCCTATAATTAAGAGGACATCTTTTCTGGGTGTTAGTTCTAGTAGATCCTGTAGGTCCTCCTGGAACTGTTCAACTTCAGCTTCTTCAGCATTGGTGGTCAGGACATAGACTTGAATAACTGTGATATTGAATGGCTTGCCTTGGAAAGAAACAGAGATCATTCTGTCGTTTTTGAGATTGCATGCAAGTACTGCATTTCAGACTCTTGTTTACCATGAGAGCTACTCCATTTCATCTAAGGGATTCTTGCCCACAGTAGTAGATATAATGGTCATCTGAGTTAAATTCACCCATTCCAGTCCATTTTAGTTTGCTGATTCCTAAAATGTCAACATTCACTCTTGCCATCTCCTGTTTGATCACTTCCAATTTGCTTTGCCACAGGACTGGAAAATGTCAGTTTTCATTCCAATCCCAAAGAAAGGCAATGCCAAAGAATGCTCAAACTACCACACAATTGCACTCCTCTCACACACTAGTAAAGTAATGCTGAAAATTCTCCAAGCCAGGCTTCAGCAATACATGAACCGTGAACTTCCAGATGTTCAAACTGGTTTTAGAAAAGGCAGAGGAACCAGAAATCAAATTGCCAACATCCACTGGATCATTGAAAAAGCAAGAGAGTTCCAGAAAAACATCTATTTCTACTTTATTGACTATGCCAAAGCCCCTGACTCTGTGGATGGCAATAAACTGGAAAATTCTGAAAGAGATGGGAATACCAGACCACCTGACCTGCCTCTTGAGAAATCTGTATGAAGGTCAGGAAGCAACAGTTAGAACTGGACATGAAACAACAGACTGTTTCAAAATAGGAAAAGGAGTACTTACAGGCTGTATATTGTCACCCTGTTTATTTAACTTTATGCAGAGTACATCATGAGAAATGCTGGTCTGAATGAAGCACAAGCTGGAATCAAGATTGCCTGGAGAAATATCAATATCTTCAGATATGCAGATGACACCACCCTTATGGCAGAAAGTGAAGAAGAACTAAAGAGCCTCTTGATGAAAGTGAAGGAGGAGACTGAAAAAGTTGGCTTAAAGCTCAACATTCAGAAAACTAAGATCATGGCATCTGACCCCATCACTTCATGGGAAATAGATGGGGAGACAGTGGAAACAGTGGCTGACTTTATTTTTCTAGGCTCCAAAATCACTGCAAATGGTGACTTCAGCCATGAAATTAAAAAATGCTTATTCTTTGGAAGGAAAGTTATGACCAACCCAGACAGCATATTAAAAAGCAGAGACATTACTTTGCCAACAAAGTTCCACCTAGTCAAGGCTATGGTTTTCCCAGTGGTCATGTATGGATGTGAGAGTTGGTCTATAAGGAAAGCTGAGTGCCAAAGAATTGATGCTTTTGAACTATGGTATTGAAGAAGACTCTTGAGAGTCCCTTGGACTTCAAGGAGATCCAACCAGTCCATCCTAAAGGAGATCAGTCCTGGGTGTTCATTGGAATTACTGATGTTGAAGCTGAAATTTCAATACTTTGGCCACCTGATGTGAAGAGCTGACTCATTGGAAAACACCCTGATACTGGGAAAGATTGAGGGCAGGAGGAGAAGGGGACAACAGAGGATGAGATAGCTGGTTGGCATCACTGACTCAATGGACATGGATTTGAGCGGACTCTGGGATTTGGTGATGGACAGGGAAGTCTGGCGTGCTGTGGTTCATGGGGTCACGAAGAATCCGACATGACTGAGCAACTGAACTGAACTGAACTGAATTTTCCTTGATTCAATGGACCTAACATTCCAGGTTCCTATGCAATATTGCTCTTTACAGCATCAGACCTTGCTTCCATAACCATTCACATCCACAACTCAGTGTTGTTTTTGCTTTGGCTCCATCTCTTCATTCTTTCTGGAGTTATTTCTCCACTGATCTCCAGTAGCATATTGGGTACCTACCGACCTGGGGAGTTCATCTTTCAGTGTCCTATCTTTTTGCCTTTTCATACTGTTCATGGGGTTCTCAATGCAGGAATACTGAAGTGGTCTGCCATTTTCTTCTCCAGCGGACCACGTTTTGTTAGAACTCTCCACCATGATCCGTCTGTCTTGGATGGCCCTACATGGCATGCCTCCTAGTTTCATTGAGCTAGCCAAGGCTATGGTCCAAGTGGTCAGTTTGGTTAATTTACTGTGACTGTGATTTTCATTCTCTCTGCCTTTTGATGGATAAGGATAAGAGGCTTATGGAAGCTTCCTGATGTGAGAGACTGAGGGGAAGACTGGGTCTTGTTCTGATGGGTGGGGCCATGCTCAGCAAGTCTTTAATCCAATTTTCTGTCAGGGGCCAGGCTATGTTTCTTCCCTGTTGCTTGACCTGAGGCCAAACCATGGTGGAGGTAATGAAGATAATGGTGACCTCCTTCAAAAGGTCCCAGGCAGACACTCATGGCCCCCAACCCTGCACCAAGGACCAGGGCACTAACAAACATTTTAGTCCATACGTTAATTTTCATGAAATAAAGATATATTTATTGCAGAATTATAAATTAGCTGAAATTCTGTAACCAATCAAAACACCAAACTCAGCCTAAAGGTCGCAAAAATTTTAAAACACATTTTTAAGTGCACATATTAAAGAGAAATTCACAGTGGTAATTATAATTTATTTAAAAATGAAAAAACGAAATACTGTATAGCAAGTTTCTCATGACATTGCACAAACACCCCAAACATACAAATTTTGTGACCTGGTTTGGTTTACTTTAACAAAGTTCTTTGCCTACACTTAAAATTCTGCAGTGCACCTTTTATCATGACTCACAGTGATATGATTTTTTTTCTTCAAAGAATATGATACATTGTTTAATTTTAAAGATAAAGGGAAGGCATTATTCTGTAAAAGACAAAATGAAAGGATTTCAATGCAAATGTCAAGTTGCCTTTGTCTAGGTTATGAAAAGCTTGTAGTTTTGGATTTTCTTTTCTTTTCACAAATCCATTAATTAAAGATAAAGCTTAATCTGTTACCAGAGTCACATCTGACTTTTTGAACAATTCCATCAGTGACACCTACAAGCCACACTTAACATTAAATAGAAAGACAGGGTCATTGATTGCAGGGTCTTGGAAAGAAGCCAATCTGCAAACCCAGAGGTGATTTTACAAACACACAGCTGTAACGAGCTGGGCATATGCCAGACTGAGATAACAGAATCATTGAGGAAAATCTGTGAATTGAGGTTGGTGGGCTTATTAGGAAGCACTGGTGTTTGCCCTCTTGCTTTAAGAAATTTTCATAACTCCCGAGGTAACTGACAAAATTTTCACCCATCTGTATATTTCTTCAGATGGGGTTAACAAGCCAAATATTCCCAATAGTCAGATGTCTGTTGCAAACATAAGACACTTAAGATATTTTGCCAATATTTCACTTTCAGAAGTTTTAGAGAAACTATTCATGTAAAGTTGTGTACTTGACAGAGTATTTATTTTTTAAAATACATACTTTTATTTCTCCTGCCATGTTCACTATAAACACATATTCAAAACAACTATGCACATTATGAAGTAAAATACAAATTAATATTTGAAATAAGCATTAAATCTCTAGCTCCAAATGTTATTGCTATAATACATTAACTGTGTTTTTATCATTCATATTGATACCATGTACATTTATATCAGTCTGTGCTCTCCCTTTTAGAGCAGTAAATGTGGTTTGCAATAGCACCATCTTCTGTGAAATAGCTACTTAATTTTTAAAGAGTGGATACCCTAAATGTGGGCTTCCCAGTGGCTCTGACGAGAAGACTTGGGTTGGATACCTGGTTGGGAAGATCCCATGGAGAAGGGAATGGCTACCCACTCCAGTGTTCTTGCCTGGAGAATTCCATGGACAAAGGAGCCTGGTGGACGATGGTCCATGGGGTCACAAAGAGTTGGACACGACTGAGCAACTAACACTTTAACCACAAATGTATGGCTGTGTGTGTGCTAAGTCACTTCAGTCAAGTCCAACTCTTTGTAATACTATGGACCACAGTTCTCCAGGCTTCTCTGACCATTGGATTCTCCAGGCAAGAATACTGGAGTGGGTTGCCATGCCTCCTCCAGGGGATCTTCCCAAACCAAGAACTGAACCTGTGTCTCTTCCATCTCCTGAATTGACAGGCTGTTTCTTTATCATAAGTGCCACCTGGGAAGTCTGCCTCAGTCTCATTGGCTCATTATTTTATCTCTCTTCCCTTGTCTATTTGTACTTCTCTCTCAACAGAAATTCACTTCAGTTAAATTACTTGTGCAAGACAACACAGTTGTTGTTCTTGTTGTTCACTCATTCAGTCATGTCCAACTCTTTGTGACCCCAAGGACTACAGCATTCCAGGCTTCCCTGTCCTTCACTATCTCGCAGAGTTTGCTCACATTCATGTCCATTGAGTCGGTGATGCCTTCCAACCATCTCATCCTTTGCTATCCCCTTCTCCTCCTGCCCTCAATCTTTCTCAGCATTAGGATCTTTTCCTATGAGTTGGCTCTTCACATAAGGTTGCCAAATTATTGGAGCTTCAGCTTCAGCATCAGTCCTTCCAATGAATATTCAGGGTTGATTTCCTTTAGGATTGACTGGTTTGATCTCCTTACAGTCCAAGGGATTCTCAGGAGTCTTCTCCAACACCACGGTCCAAAAGCATCAATTCTTTGGTGCTCAGCTTTCTTTATAGTCCAACTCTCACATCCGTACATGACCACTGTAAAAACCATAGCCTTGACTAGACGGACCTTTGTTGGCAAAGTAATGTCTCTGCTTTTTAATACGTTGTGTAGGTTTGTCATGGCTTTTCTTCCAAGGAGCAAGCGTCTTTCAATTTTATGGCTGCAGTCACCATTTGCAGTGATTTTGGAGCCCAAGAAAATAGTCTGTCACTGTTTCCATTTTCCCCCCTCTATTTGCCATGAATGATGGGACCACATGCCATGCTCTTCATTTTTTGAATGTTGACTTTTAAGTCACCTTATTCACTCTTCTCTTTCTCCTTCATCAAGAAGCTCTTTTGTTCCTCTTCGCTTTCTGCTATAAGGTTGGTGTTATCCACATATCTGAGGTTGTTGCTGTTTCTCCCAGCAATCTTGATTTCAGCTTGTTCTTCATCCAGCCTGACATTTCACATGATATACTCTGTATATAAGTTGAATAAGCAAGATGACAATATACAGCCTAGACATATTCCTTTCCCAATTTGGAAGCTGAAGCTGAATGGTTCTATGAAGACCTATATAATCATAAGGGATTTCATTTAGGTTATACCTGAATGGCCTAGTGGTTTTCCCTCCTTTCTTAAATTTCAGTCTGAATTTTTCAATCAGGAGTTCATGATCTGAGCCACAGTCAGCTCCTCATCTTGTTTTTGCTGATTGAATAGAGCTTCTCCATCTTTGGCTGCAAAGAGTATAATCAATCTGATTTCAATATTGACCATTTGGTAATGTCCATGTGAAGAGTCATCTCTTGTGCTATTGGAAGAGAATGTTTGCTATGACCAGTGCCTTCTCTAGGCAAAATTCTGTTAGCTTTTGTCCTGCTTCATTTTGTACTCCAAGGTCAAATTTGCCTGTTACTCCAGGTATCTTTTCACTTCCTATTTTGTATTCCAGTCCCCTATGATGAAAAGGACATCTTTTTTTTTTTTTTTTTTGGTGTTAGTTCTAGAAGATCTTGTAGATCTTCATAAAACCATTAAATTCAGCTTCTTTGGCATTAGTAATTGGGGCATGGACTTGGATTACTGTGATATTGAATGGGCTGCATTGGAAATGAACAGAGATCATTCTGTCGTTTTTGAGATTGCACCCAAGTACTGCATTTCAGACTCTTTTGTTGACTGTAAGGGCTACTCCATTCTTCTAAGGGATTCTTGCCCACAGTAGTACATAAAATGGTCATCTAAATTAAATTCTCCCACCCCTGTCCATTTTAGTTCACTGATTCCTAAAATGTCGATGTTCACTTTTGCCGTCTCCTATGTGGCCACTTCCAATTTACCTTGATTCATGGACCTAACATTCTAGGGTCCTGTGCAATATTGTTCTTTACAGCATCAGACTTTACTTTCACCATCAGACACATCCGCAACTGGGCATTGTTTCTGCTTTGACTCAGCATTTTCATTCCTTCTGGTGCTATTTCTCTGCTCTTCTCCAGTAGCATATTGGGCACTTGCCGACCTGGGAGTTCATCTTCGTCATACCTTTTTGCCTTTTCATACTGTTCATGGGGTTCTCAGGAACAGGATGCTGTGCCTACCAGGATGGCTGCAGTCAATTTCTTGACCCTGCAGCAGGCCACTGTAGATCCACACCTTTGCCAAAGACTCCCAAACCCTGACAAAAGAAGATGAGTGCATATGAGGGTAACTAGACTAGTGGTTGGAGTACTAGGACATAAGCTGTGGTGGTAGTGCAGTCCAAAAATGACATAAAATAAAATGAAGAAATGAAGGGAAAATATTCAAGAAATGTTTAGGAGAAAAAAACAATAGACATTGGTGATGAGTAGCCTAGATGTTGATAATCAATCATGTTGAGTAGTGATAATCAATAGAAATCTTTCAGTTATTTATATTTATGACCTGACCTCAGGTCTTGCATCTCATTGCCATCCTACAAATCCTCATAGACTTTTCAGGATGTTTCTGAATGGCATTCATAATATCACTAGCATGGAGAAGAATATGAAATTTCAAAATAAATTGATATGTTCTTCTTCATTCAGTCTTTAGAAATTGTTGATTTATAGATGGTCTCCATACCTTAATTCAAGGGAAGAGATGAAACATTATATCAAACAGAATCAGATGTATCTTCAAAGTGCCTACTACTGTTATCAGATGAATTGGGTCCCACTGCTCAACACTTAAAGTATATATACTGACAAATGTTGGAAGCAAAGGAAAGGTGCCTTTAATCAAATTGCTAGAAATCTGGGAAGATGATGGATTCAGCATCCCTCAAAAACTGCCTCTAAAATTCTACTCAGTCAATGAAACTTTTAAAGGGAAGGAGAGAAGTAATCTCAGTTAATCATTGAGATGGGAGTCAGAATCATCACCATCCTCCCACTGTGTGTGGGCTCATTGATTTCTTGTGATCTTCCTCTAGATGTTAAATTATTCACAGTTTGGTCACAGAGTTTGTGAAATTACTGAAGGGTAACTTAGGGAAGATATATGATTATCTGTTAGTTACTTATTCTTCATTTCTACTTCTTTGATATATAGAAAGAATTGACAAGTTAGGCAAAATATCATGTGATTAAAAGATTTGAAAAGTGTTCTTGGGCTGGATGTGAGTAAAGAATGCAGTACCTGGTTTTAGTTTAAGACAAAAGGGTTCTTCATGCAGAGAGTCTTTCCTACCAAAAACTGCTTATAAATCCCCACTTGACAGAACATCATTGCATTTCTATAGGATTAGAGTGCATTTCACCTTTTGTAACTTCTTCATTCTGACATAGGGCACTCTGTGAGAATTGTCAACATGCGTCTCTTTGTTAAAAATTTTAGTTGCCCACTTAAACATGTAGTGAAGCTACCATTATGTTGATGCCCACAAAGATATAGATTACTGTGAGCAATAACATTAATTCCATACTCCTGATGCCAGTTCTTGGAATTTTGCTAGCCATAGATTCAGTACTGCTCAAGTTGGAGCAGCTTATGTAATAGCTATAGTCTGGTCATCATGCGGTTAGCTTTTTTCAGCTCTGGTTGCAGTTGCAGTATCTGTAAAACAACTAAGAAATGTGCATCAAACTCTGAATCTGTGACTCAGTTATCTTAACCATTAACTACTTGGTTCTGTACTTGGGCCCTTCAGGGTTCTTCTAGATTCCATTATGTTTGATCGGTAAAGAGATGGTCTTATCAGAACAAGGAAAAACAAGTATAGGGCCATTGAATCCTAGAATGACCCTTGAGGCCCAGGTAAACAATATAATATAATTTAAATTTTGTATCTGATGTAGTAGATCCACTGCTTTTTTTTTTTTTTTTAAATGTTATAGTTTCTCTCATAGAAGTCATTGGCTATAAGCCTCCTTTGTTTTCTTCCAGGGCAATTAACTTTTTCTTCTATCCATTCATTCTTATTTTCCCTAACATCTAGGCTACTTGACCCCACTTTATGTCAGTTTGCCCTTTAAGAACCAATCAGTAACTTAGAAATAATTTTGACCTTAATCCTTTCAAAAGTCCTAATGAATTTACACTGTTATCAAAGCTACATTAATTGTAATGTTCTTGCCTATAATTACCTTTTCACTTATAAATAGTGTGAGAAAACTTATCTGTGACTTAGAAAAAGGCAAAAGATGTCAAGGTATTTTGTCAGTACAGTCCTAGACTTGACTTTCTCTAGTCTATGCTATTTGACAACTTTGTGGGGCGTATAACTTGTTGATTTTTTACTAGTATGGATACAATTCTGGTTCAATGAAACAGACAAGTCCAGAGATTAATGTTTTCTTTCTCTGTTGGATAGTAAACAGTGTTGGACAGTAACTTACTTAGAATACTCCAGCTTGTTAAGTGCATTTTGAAGGGGTTTAAACTCATTCTAAGACTCTTCATGAAGTGGTTGAATAAAACCTTATAACTTGTGTTCCCATTATAGCTGCAAGACAGTCATCATTGTACCTTCTAAAATATATGTTTTAGCAGTGTTACTAATTAAACTATAAACTCTGAGTATAAATACTGTGAAATAGTTGTCTCCTCAAGTATCTCCAGAACTTAGCATATATATGCATAGTCATCAGGTAATATATGTATCATTAATTAGTAAGCAAATAAATGCATTAAGTATAATGTAAAATTATATATGTATATTATATAATTATCAGTGTATTATAGATTGTGCCCAAATGCTGTGCTCAATTCTGGGCATAACTCCACTCATTGTGTTATAGAGTGGAGCTTCCAGAATTCATGATAATATCAGGAATTCAAACTGCTTAATCAGAATACAAAACATACAGCAAGATGAGGTACAAACAGTTCTATTTGTATTATTCACCCATTAAGAATCATCTATGAAAGCATGAATGTTATATCATTCACTAAAGTAAATATTCTGTTCTTCTAAAATGCTTTGATGATATAAATATTGTAAGGTGTATGTATGTTATGTTATATAACTCTATATGACATAGTGACACTTATTAAACTATTTAATAATATTAACTAGTAAGTCAGTGCACATTTAATGATTAACCTATACAGAAAACAGAAATTTAGAGGTATTCATTCGTGTTGGATATTCACAGAAGAGGAAAAACATATGCCCAATAAACAAGCAAAGTTAGGTACTCAACCTTATTTGTGAGTAGGAAAAAATGCCCTTTAAGACAGGAAGGTTCAATTTTATACTCATTTGATTGACAGTACATACATACATATATAGAATAAAAATAAAATCTGATAATGTTGGAAAGGATGAGAATTCACAAGGTATGTTGGAGTATAAATTGGGACAATCACTTTGGAAAACTGACATTATCTGCTAAAGATAATCATATACCTTATGATTCAGTGCTCTAACTCCTAGAAATGTAAAAAAACGAAAGCTTTTGTATGTGTTTGAGAGGAGACATGCAAAAGATGTTTCCAGGCAGCACTATTCATAATAGAAAAAAAGCTAGAAAACACTGAGTGTAAATCCACAGAAAAGTGGACAATATACATACACTATGGTGTACACACACATGGCATGGTATACAACAGACAAAATAATTGAACTAGAGCAGCACGCACCAGTACAGAGGAATCTTAGCAGTGAAAGAATAAATTAAGAAGTTACCAAAACACCTTTTTTTAATGAACCACTTACTATATCTTATTTATTTTTCAAAATGTAGGAAACAATTATATATATATACACACAAATATATATACACACACATATATAATAGTTCTCAAAAATATAGATGTGCAAATCTATAAAAAAAAAAAAAAAAAGGTAAGACAATAGAGTGGAGAGAGTATGCATTAAGGCAGGTTTTTGTACGGGACCTGATTTTTTTGGGGGTTGTGGTCCATAGATAATGCCACTACTAAGAGATAAAAATAAAATAGGACAAAAGTAATAGCTTAGCTTCACTTATTAAGGATTTTCAAATCATTTAGAGTGATTAAAAAGTCAAGAGTTAAGATCTGAAGTCTCTTAATTACCTTATACACATCTATGGCCAAACTAATATATACTACACTATGTAATGTGTAACAAGGGCTTCCCTGGTGACTGGGTGATAAAGAATCCGCCTGCCAATGCAGCGGAGGCGGGTAGAATCCCTGGGTCGGGAAGATCCCCTGGAGAAGGAAATGGCAACCCACTCTAGTATTCTTGTCTGGGAAATCCCATGGACAGAGAAGCCTGACAGGCTGCAGTCCATGGGTTTGCAAAAGAGTCAAGTGCAAAATCGCTACTAAACAACAACAAAAATGTGTAACAAATGTATACTAGAGGTCATGTTCATAAATTATTTTGTCACTTTCATAAGGTTCTGAGTTAAAAAATGCTTTCACTGTGTCTACACCATATTATTTTACTTAGAAAATTAAATTTGTGAACTATTAAATTAAAATTATAATGTTCAGAATTGGAAAACCAAGTAAATTGCATATTTCAGATACACGCACACAAAATAACAATATTAAAACTGCTTATTTCTGATTGGGTGTGTGGATTATTGATATGTAGTAGGTTATGACTACACATTTTAATTATAATTTTAATTGTTTAATAAATATTCCCATATAATATATAACATCTAATTATATTGACTGGGAAAACTGAACTAGATTAATTTCAGATCCATAAGCATGTCAAAACCAGCTGATTTATTCATTTGTCAACCAAGTCCTCTTAGTGAGAAAGATGAGCAAATTGACATGTCTTTTGAATGTGTTATTTTGGAATTAGGAAATCATAGTTCATATTGACTTCACATACCCTGGTGGCTCAGACGGTAAAGAATCTGCCTGCAGTGTGGGAGACCTGGGTTTGATCCTTGGGTTCGATCCTTGGGTTAGGAAGATTTCTGGAGGAGGAAATGGCAACCCACTCCAGTATTCTTGCCTGGAGAATCCCATGGGTAGAGGAGCCTAGCAGGCAACAGTCCATGGGGTCGTGAAGAGTCGGACACGACTGAGCGACTAAGCACACACATGGAATTTTAAATCTCAAAGTAAATCCATTAAAACTCATGGAAATATAAGTAAATACTTTTGTTTGAGAGTGGTATGGAATTTATTTTTAGTATTATTTATAAAACTTACACTTACCCTCCTCCCATCCTTCTTCTTTATCTAATACTGAAAATATTTGTGCAGTATTCTTTAGAAACAAACTGCTACAGATGCTGCCTGAAAAAGAAACAGAAATAAGACACAGTCTCAGTTCTCAAGGTACTCACAGGTGGGGAAGATAAAGCAGCAAAACAAGGAAGCGTGTGTTGGGGACTCAACTTGAGAACATGCAGATTACTCTGGGAGTGTTTTAGAAAGAAAAATACAAATACATACTGTTTCACTAATCTTTATGCCTTCATATACTATTTCTTTTGAAGCCTTAATAACATAATGAACTCCATAAAAAGCTGTCAAAGCCTAGTGTATTTATGGAGGAAAAACTTGTTTTTATACAATGTAATGTCCTTCCCTGTACCTTCTTGCTCTTTGATCTGAAAGCACAATTCTGTAAGGAAATGTGGAGTATTTCTAAAAAGAGTTAACACCCTATCACTTGAAGATGCATATATCTTGTCTTTCTGCAAAAGATACCAGACTAACTTTTGAATCAGATAAGCAGACTGTTAAAAAGCCAATGTTTCTTGTTAATTAGAAGCAAATTAGCACTCCCTTGAGTTTTCCAGAAGAGCATTTTTGAGTGGAATTCCTTACATATAGTTATATATATATAAGATTCTAGTTTTACTCCTTTCTTTTTGAGGACTCATGAACAGGATTGTAAATAACAGGATCCTAGATAATTAACAGATTGATCGTTGTGCTTCGTTGCTATATTTCTGTAGTAAAATTTCGTAGAGGACAGGCATGTTTTCATCAGAGCTACAGAATGCATGAGTTGAGACCGAGTTCAATCGGATAAGCACCAGCTTATAACAATCTTGGAAAAGCTTGCAGCTTTCTCAAAAAACCTCAGGTACTTTTTTGGCAAAACCCAGGGCTTATTTTCTCAGGCTGGTTTGTCTTGAAACCCATTTTTCTGGAGTCTGTTACAAGACTTACAAAGTGTGAAGGAATCAGAATTTTGTTTTTGTCAGGTAACTTAAAAAATATAATGCCAACTAATAGATTCTTAACTTCAGTGCAACAGTGTACACTTTCATAAAATTATGGGAGGATTTTAAACACTTTTTTGTACATAATCATTGCAGTTCTTCGAAAATGACTTTTTTTAAAAAAATTGATTAATGGTGAACATATTGGAAACAATTTGCTAGGTGAGTCTCATTTTATAATTAATATTTGTATGTTAAGTATATATATTGGGAAATATATAATGGGGAAAGAGTTGATTGTACCTCTATCTGTAATAAAAATTAGACTTAATAATGCAAAAATGAAATTACATATTTAAAGATAAATTTAATAATAGTTTGATAAACTAAAATCAGTTGAAATGAAGGAGGAAACAGACAGAGCTGGACTCCATCTTAGGCCAGGCTGCGAACATTAGCTGCACGCATGGTCACCCTCCCAACCTACTCTGAACTTTGTGCCTGGTGTCTGTAGAAATGGCATACCAATGGGAAACCAGACCCCCGATAAAGGAGCCTCCGGACTTGTACTTGGACTCTCTGTTGCCTAAGAGAATATGCTAATTATCTCTGTAACAAACAAAGTCATAAATTCCATTATGTTTATCAGGATATGACCACAGTCCTGTTGCTAAATGTCCACTGTTTATCTAGTCTTGTGACACATGAATCATGGGTTAACCTTGATCGTATCTCTCTTTTACCTTGTCCAGACTAGTTTCAAGGAATTTGGGGAGGTGGGTTTGAGCAAGGACACTTAGGGTATATAAGGTTTTCACAAAAACTGGTCAGGGTCCTTGGCTAAGAGGAGACTCTGCCTTGGGCCTGCCGGTGTAATAAACTGCACTCCACTATCCGCATTGTCCTTCTGAGTGAGTTTGTTTCCCGGAACGCGTGACTACAACAGAAATGCATAAAATTATAATATTTTCTTGGTAATAGTAGAACAGAGTACCCTAAATTTTGTCAAACAAGTGTATTACCCACTTTAAAGACAGAGTGTTTACATTTTGAAATGCATAGATCATTTACCAAAATTATGTTAGCACTGCTAAATTTATGAACATAATCAAGTCTATGTTTTCAAATGTATCCTCTCCAACACCACGGTTGACTGAAAAATACAGACAACCTAAAAGTTGAGAATCATGTTTTATTTAACAGACTTTCTAAGGGCTTCAAGCCTGGGAGACAGTCTCTCAGAGTAGCTCTGAGGGACTACTCCAAAGAAGAAAGGGAGGATCCAAGATATATAGGGATATTTGCAACAAAGACCAGGTAGTTGGAACATCAGAAAATTACCATTAATTAAAGAAAACCAGATGGTTCAAGTTAATCAGTTTAGCACTTTTCTATGTATGGATGAGAAGATACAAGGGTCTGGACTCACTGAAATCATTCTCCTGATAGCTTCTCACCTATCTGGGGCCAATATCCTGCTCTTTTGCCTTCCTGGGTTCCCTCAGGGCACGCCATTGAGGGTGGCTGCAATACCTGAGGGCTTGGTGGTAGGCGGCCCATTTATCTCCATCCTGAGTTCCCTTGGGTCTCACAATGGTGAGGGGAGGCAGCTTTAGTGACTTATGGGCTGAAATCTTTGTTTCCTGATACTGCAGGCAACAATTTTCATTCACACCACAGACAAACACTCATACTATAAGAGTGAAAGTGTTAGTTGCTCAGTCAGGTCCGACTCTGTGACCCCATGAACTGTAGCCTTCTCAGGCTCCTCTGTCCATGGAATTCTCCAGGCAAGAATACTGGAGTGGGTTACTATGTCCTTCTTCAGGGGATCTTCCTGACCCAGGGATTGAACCTGGTTCTCTCACATTGCAGGCAGATTCTTTACCACCAGGAAAGATATACTCACAATATCGTTCCTTGGATTTTTGGTTTGCCTTTATGCACCTTAGCTTTTATAAATAACATAATTAGTTATAATAGTTTTTGAGAACAAATATAAAATTAGAATCCCTGGATTTGAATATAAGCTTTGTAATTTGCTAGTTATGTAAATTTGTTTGCATTCTTTAACATCCCTTGTCTTCATGCATGTCATCTACAAAATAAGATATAAAACATATGTCCCATATGTGTATAATCAAATATTAGTAGGTCATGCTAAAAGTAATTATATATTGTAACTTACTGTCTATATTTTATCTGTAAAATCTGTTATCTATCATGTGCATATGTAGTGTTATACTTTAAATTAAACAAAAAAGAAATTTGCAGTACTGTAAAACATAAAATCTTTATCAAAGAATTATAGTCTATTTCAGAAGGGAGACATTATTATATCAATTAGCCAAGTAATAACACAGATGAGAGCAACCAGCCTAAGACTGTGCTCCCTTTTACAGTGAAAAAATGCAACAAAATGTCAAATTTTGAAAGACAGGACTCAGTGTCCCATGAAACTATGTGGGAATATATAGTAAAGATATAGATTCTGAATTGGAGGGCTGAAAGGACCAGTATGATAGGAGCAGAAGCAATTTAGTGGATGATAACACCCAATTAATTAGATGAATAAACAATTTAGAGTCTTGAATAGCAGTGGAAACTGGGCTCATTCCTTCTAAGTTTCTGACCAGTAAAAATGTCATTATTCAATTAGGCCCATCTAGACAAATAAATTTGGCATGAGAATGCCAGGTGGATTTATAGGGGGAGACAGTGGCTTTGGAAATCTAGCCCAAATTATGTTATTCAAAATTATATATACATTTAGTTTGCATTTCATGAAATAAATTTAAATCTATATAAAATTTGACAAAATCTGAAAATAGTAGTTATTCTGCTAAAAGCAACCATTAGCCTATGGAATAATCAAGTTAAGTACCTTTGTGTTTTCAATGACTTATGATTAATAAATTCATGATGCGTGTAATATTTGGCAACTTATTTCTTTAATTCCACATAATTCTTCTAAACTAGATTTTCCTGTTCCAAGACTAAGACTATGAATTATTATGTCTTATAAACTTGAACAAAGACTTTATAGTCACTATTAGTTTTGAGAGGCAAGGCTATGCTCGCCTCAATTATTCAGCATGAGTTAAATAACTGCATTTATGTTGTTGTGCATGCTTAGTCATTCAATCATTTCTGAATCTTTGTGACCTCATGGACTCAGCAAACTAGGCTTCCCTGTCCTTCATCATCTCCCAGAGTTTGCTGAAACTCATGTCCATTGAGTCGGTGATGTCATCCAACCACCTCATCCTCTTCTTCATTGCCCCCTTCTTAGGAAGAACAGAAAGAGGAAAAGAAGGAGGAGAGAAAGAAAAAAAAAAAAAAATTGAGGGAAATAACCACTAGCTATGATCCCAGGTTAGTGGGGAGTTCTAAATATATCATACAGACACAGGATTATAAATTATAGTCAAATACAACAGCTTTCTTTGTATCTTATAAAGAAGGTGCCTTATAATAAGATATCTTTAGTATGTTTAGTATGAAATAAATTTAAATCTATGTAAAATTTGACAAAATCTGAAAATAGTAGTTATTCTGCTTCAAGCAACAGTTAGCCTATGGAATAATCAAGTACTGAAGCATACTATCTTTAGTACGTTTAGACTGGTATGTTTAGTATGCTTAGACAGTACTATAACATACTATCTTTAGTATTTTAGACTACAATGTTTTAACATGAAAATAAAGCTAAAATTCTTTTAATTTTATCAAATGTTAACTATAATTGTCAGCTATTCATTATCTTTTGAACTGTCAGAGTTGATCATCATTGTATACAATCCTACAAAAGAATGGTCAATTTTGTATTTCACCAATTAATGTAGACTATGTGGTATATTTTCTTTAGCTATGTATTTTTAACACCACCTGATATAGGCTCATATTTAGTTAGTTTATATTCTCTGAACACACTTAATCAAGACTAAAAGAAAAAGAGTCAGAATCTCATGGTCAATCATGTTTAAAATTTTTGAGAAGAAAGCATTCTGATGATATTCTACAAAATTAAGTTACCACACACAATATATTATTGAGCTTAGAATCCTCTGGAAGATCATATTTCAGTTACTGCACTAGAAACATACACAGAATTGAATCTTTATTGTAGTTCTATGATATTTCATGGAGGAAATAAATACTTTTCTTTTACTGCCCTTGATGAAGTTAGAGAAGAAAGGATTATAGCAGAATTAAAATTGTGATTAAATACTTTTATATCTTTAATTAGAAAATAAACTGCATTAAGGATAGGATTTAATACAACACAATATAAGGCTCATTTCATCTCTTAAACTGTAATATACAAAATGATCAACTGAGTTTTGGGTTACAAAAAGAAGGGAAGGGAATCTCTGAAGTTCTGCATTTATATCCAAATTTCATGTGACCAAATTTGATTAATTTTTTTTTTTCTTTTTTCAAGAGCGTTCCCTTTTCTCCACACCCTCTCCAGCATTTACTGTTTGTAGACTTTTTGATGATGGCATTCTGATTGGTGTGAGGCGGTATCTCATTCTGGTTTTGATTTGCATTTCTCTAATAATGAGCAATGTTGAGCAACTTTTCATGTGCTTATTAGCCATCAGTATGTCTTCTTTGGAGAAATGTCTGTTTAGGTTTTTTTCCCACTTTTTGATTGGGTTGTTTGATTTTCTGGTATTGAGTTGTATGAGCTGCTTGTATTTTTTTTATTGTTTTAAATACAATTTTAGCACACACATGTATTTCTTGAAAAGGATAGTACTCTAGTTAGCAATTTTTCAAATGAAGCATAAATCTCTTACAACTTGGAAGAGTTTTTATATCTCTCTGTATTCCTAATCCTGCCTGCAAGTTCAGTTCAGTCATTCAGTCATGTCTGACCACTTGCATGGATTTCCAGGACTGACCTCAAGGCAAGAAACCTAGAATATCTGTGAAGATAAGCAGTCTTCTCACTTCTGTCTGGAGAGTTCAGAGAAGTGAGGATGTTGGACTAAGTGAATGGCCTCAATTCTGCCAAGATCACGCTCTGTTCTACCTGCACTCCTACCATTTGTCCCTGACCACAATCACAGAAAATTGACCAGTCTGACCACATGGACCACAGCCTTGTCTAGCTCAATGAAACTATGAGCCATGCTATGTAGGGCCACCCAAGACAGACAGGTCATGGTGGAGAGTTCTGGCAAAACGTGATCCACTGGAGAAGGGAATGGCAAACCACTTCAGTATTCTTGCCTTGAGAACCCCATGAACAGTAAGAAAAGGCAAAAAGATAAGACATGAAAGATGAACTCCCTAGGTCAGTGAAAGTGAAGTCGCCCAGTCATGTTCGACTCTGCGACCCCATGTACTGTAGCCTACCAGGCTCCTAAATCCATGGGATTTTCCAGGCAAGAATACTGCAGTGGATTGCCATTTCCTTCTCCAGGGGATCTTCCTGACCCAGGGATTGAACCCAGGTCTCCCTCATTGTAGGCAGACACTTTACCATCTTAGCTACCAGGGAAGTACCCCCACGTCAGTAGGTGCCCAATATGCCACTAGAGAACAATAGAGAAATAACTTCAGAAAGAATGAAGAGACAGACTCAAAGCAAAAACAACATCCAGTTGTGGATGTGACTGGTGATGGAAGTAAAGTCTGATGCTGTAATGAGCAATATTGCATAAGAACCTGGAATGTTAAGTCCATGAATCAAGGCAAATTGGAAGTGGTTGAACAGCAGATGGCAAGAGTGAACATCAACATTTTAGGAATCAGCAAACTAAAACTGACTGGAATGGCTGAATTTAACTCAGATGACCATTATATCTACTACTGTGAGCAGTAATCCCTTAGAAGAAATGGAGTGACCATGATAGTCAACAAAAGAGTCTGAAATGCTATACTTGGATGCAATCTCAAAAACGAAAAAATGATTTCTGTTTGTTTCCAAAGGAAGCCATTCAACATCACAGTAATCTAAGTCTATGCCTAACCAATAATGCTAAATAAGCTGAAGTTGAGCAGTTCTATGAAGATTTATAAGACCTTCTAGAACTAACACCCATAAACAATATCCTTTTCATTACAGGGGACTGGAATGCAAAAGTAGGAAGTTAAGAAATACCTGGAGTAACAGGCAAATTTGACCTGAGAGTACAGAATGAACCAGGGCAAAGGCTAATAGAGTTTTCCCAACAGAATGCACTGGTCATAGCAAACACCCTCTTCCAAAGCATAATAGAAGACTAGGCACATGGAAATCCCCATGTGGTCAATACTGAAATCAGATTGATTATATTCTTTGCAGCCACGATGGAGAAGCTCTATACAATCACCAAAAACAAGACTGGGAGCTGACTGTGGCTCAGATCATGAACTCCTTATTGCCAAATTCAGACTTAAACTAGGGAAAACTACTAGATGATTCAGGTATGACCGAAATCAAATCCCTTACAATTATTCAGTGGAAGTGACAGATAAATTCAAGGGATTAGATCTGATAGAGTGCCTCAAGAACTATAGATGGAGGTTCATGACATTGTATAGGAGGCAGTGATGAAGACCATCTCCAAGAAAAAGAAATGCAAAAAGGCAAAATGCTTGTCTGAGAAGGCCTTACAAATAGCTATGAAAAGAAGAGAAGTAAAAGGCAAAGGAGAAAAGGAAAGATATACCCATTTGAATGCAGAGTTCCAAAGAATAGCAAGGAGAGATTAGAAAGCTTTCCTCAGGGATCAATGGAAATAAATAGAGGAAACCAATAGAACGGGAAAGACTAGAGAGCTCTTCAAGAAAATTAGAGTTACCAAGGGAACATCTCATGCAAAGATGGCACAGTAAAGGACAGAAATGATATGGACCTAACGGAAGCAGAAGATATTAAGAAGAGGTAGCAAGAATACACAGAACTATACAAAAAAGATCTTCACCACCCCGATAATCATGATGATGTGATCACTCACCTAGAGCCAGACATCCTGGAATGTGAAGTCAAGTGGGCCTCAGGAAACATCACTAAGAACAAAGCTAGTGGAGGTGATGGAACTCCAGTCAAGATATTTCAAATCCTAAAAGATGATGTTGTGAAAGTGCTGCTGCATTCGATATGCCAGCAAATCTGGAAAACTCAGCAGTGGCCCCAGGACTGGAAAAGGTCAGTCTTCATTCCAATCTCAAAGAAAGGCAATGTCAAAGAATGCTCAAACTACTGCACAACTGCACTCATCTCACACGCTAGCAAAGTAATCCTGCCTATGAAGTGTTCAATATTTACTCCTAATAATGGTGATGATAACTCCTGTATATAACTTGTCTTAACTTCCAAGCTCTGAAAGCCTATATTAATTGCTAGATTAAAATGTTTACAACCATTTTCAGAATGATTACCTGTATAACTTATTTTAAAACTTGAAAGTTGGTATCCAAATCCTTTCTTGGCCACTTTTAGTTTTCTGACTTTGGAAAGGTGACCTGATCTCTCTGTATTTTGTTTTTCTCTGATAAAGTGATGATGGAAATCGTACCTCCTAATTGTTGTTTCAATGATTGCATGAAACAGCATGATACATGCTGAAAAATATGTACCTTACTTATAATATGTATGTATATGTATATATATATATATCATATATATAATCATATATATATATAATTTAGCAGTTTCAACAGTTATAACAAGCAGATCGCTATTGTGTTTAAATTCTTACAATATAAATCTACAGTAATTTCTGTAACTTAACAGGATCAAATGACATTTCAAGTTTTACCATCTTGTTAAGAATATATAATACTTACAAAAATACAGCAAAGCAGAATGCTTAAGCTATTATTCAGTACTCTGTGTGCCATTCATGAACAGAAGTACCGACATTCTACTGTTCATAGTACCAGCTGAACATTTCTATGAGTTACCCCTATTATTTTGTTGAACCACATGTGTCATTATAGTCAATAAAATATGGCTTATCATGATTAACTTTATATACATTACAATGCTCACATCTTCACTACCATCATTCTTCTATATCTATTAGACTTTATGTAAATAATGTTACATTTCTTCAACATGGAAAAATATCAATTTAAAACACTTTAGAATTAAAAATAAATCTCCTTCCAAGTTTCCTTCTTCTTCTTCTTTTTTGTTTTTTTTACAGTGTGCACTTAACGGAACAATGAAATGCATCCATGAATAAAATAGCCTGAAAATTCTTCCTTGACAATATAGGTTCAAAAAGTTGATGTAATTCATCTTTGGAATTCACCACATCTGTAAAACTAAGGTGTTCATTCCTCTAAAAATAGTATCTAGTTCATTCAACAAATAACTACTTAGCGTCTACTATATGCTAGGAGTTGAACAGGAATCAAAACATAGCAGTAAACAGAATAAATGCTACTGCTAAATAAAGATGAACTCTGAAAGCGTATATATATATTTAGCCTTGAAAATCTATGAAGACTTCCTGGAAAAGTCAAATCTAAATAGGCTTCCCATTAAGTAACAAGTCTTAACTACCCTCCCATCCTTTACACATTTTCTTTATAAGAAATGTGAGGTTTTGCTTGTTTCTTTAAGAAAAGGCTGATATTAAGTTTTCAGTTGGTAATCAAACCAGTTTTCCTCTGTGTGCTTATGTCAAAGCATTTGATAGCAAACATGTGTTTACCTCTTATAATCAAATGAAATAAGAAAGTTGAACAAAACTACTATCCATCAATTAGCAACCAAATAAAAGTAGATTAAATTTTTAGTCTAACAAGATCAGAATTGTGGTGCATCATACTAAGTATTAAGTATACTCTGTCACTCAGGATGTGCTTGCAATTATTTTTATTATTTGACTTATTGGATGCTTGAGTGGATTGTTTAGAATCCACTTCTTATTTTCTTCTGATGATTTGTTAATGAGTGAATTGGCTGACTTTTCTTTCAAATAGGTTGTGAAATTCTGCAATGTCACATTATTTATTAATGAAAATTTTATTGCTGGTGAAAATTAAAAGAATATATGTGGACTTCCACTTATATATACTCTTGCCCAGGGTTCACAAAGGATAGTAATGAGGCTGGACCCACTGTAGTCAGTCTCTCTTCGCCAAAGGTGACTCTTTTATTGAGGTGTGTTTTGTTATGGTTTATGCTGCCTTATGAAGGACAACTGCCACCTCACTCTGCAGCACTGAAGGCTGAGAGTGGAAATTTCAGGATTTATTCTGTCTTCTTTTCATACCCTGCCCCCTCTACACTAGGGGGTGAAAGAAGAGTTGATGTGCAATCCTTAGAGATTACCAACCATGGTCTAGAAAAGAAGATGTATAGGTAGTTTTCTCCATAGATGATCTAGCACAGTTCCATAGGCTACTTGAAAGGATGCTGAATGAAGTTAGGAAGAGGCTATGAATAGTCAGACCATCGTTTGAAAAGCTGTTGGTATGAGGAGCCTTAGAATGTAGAAAATGGTGGCATGCTTTATTTTTCTCATCACTGGTGAGACCTGGGTAGAGTTTCCAATCAGCAATAAGTGCACCTTCCAGATTCTTAAATTCTGGTAATGTAGAATTGGAGAAGGCTGGCCTATGACAGGCATTGATCAGTTTCTCCTGCTACAGGTTGGGATGTGAGTACAAGGATATCTAATTGTATTTATCAGTTCTCTCCAGAGAAGCAGAGCAGTAATATATAAATATATAAAGCAACTTATGAGACTGACAAGTCTCATGATTTGACATGTACAAACTGAAGACTCAGAAAACAGTGGTATATTTCTAGTTTAAGTCTGAAGGCCAAAGAAGCATGAGATCCAGTGTTGTAAATCTCAGACCAAGGGCTAAAGATGAAATGAGATGCCCCAGATCAACAGTGAGGCAGAAAAAAAAAGTGTGAGTGTGGGGGGGTCAATTTCTCTTTCACCATTTTTATTTCTATTCAGGCCCTCAAAGGATCAAATGATGCCCACCAAACTGGGGAAGCCAATCTGCCTACTGAGACCATCAATTCAAATACCAATATCATTCCCAAAACACTACTCAGACACACTTGGCAATAATGTTTAGTCTGAGAACTCTATGGCCAGTCAAGCTGATGCATAAAATTAATTACCTCACTAGTCCACTGTCAGTCTAAACTTTTTAGCAGACTATACACAATCTAATAATGTCACTAGGACAAGGTATAGTTCCTCAGTTTCAGACTAAGCCAAAAAGACACCTAGTAGGTCAAAATCCTGCCTCTTCCTGAGAATAAGTATGTGTCCCTCACAGGAGCAGTGATATTTTGTGATTTACCAGCCACAGACTGGAGTAGAATGCTTCCTGATTTGGCATTTAGGGAACTTTCAAATATTTAAGGGCACTCATTTCTATTCTCAGTAATCCATTCCTTTGAGAGTCATAAAAACCATGAGAAATATTGACCTTCCTTTCATATTTTTCATTAACTATAGTATAATATCCCAATTTTTTAGCTCTCTCAATAAATATGGGCTGTTATCTAATGCCTAATATACTGGAAAGCAAATTTTTCCAAAAGACTGACAATCTGTAAGATATTTAGTCAACTAGACAGTCAATTAGGTATTTTGTATTCACTTAATATATCTTACATGTTGAACATGGAGGATTTGTATTCAGACAACCTAAGTTCATGACTATTTAACCAGCCAGTTATCATTTTCTTTCTTAAAATTTGAATCACTACTAATCTACATCTTATTTACTTATATTTAAATATTATTAACTTTTTGTGTTATTACTTTTATGTACACAACCAGCTCAGAGGTTTTAAAGATAAATACAATTTCAAAATTAATCTCATGAAAATATCCACTACATTTTATTCTTGCAATAGAATGCTATATAACCTTAGGCAAAGAAAATACCCTCAGTGGCCCTTGTCTTTACTTTCTTTAAAAGTTCTTTTTTTAAAAAAATTTTTTGGTTGAAATATTACAAATATATAATACAGCATATTAATCTACAGTATATAGCTTCCTAAAGTGTTGTGTATACCACGTGATCATATCAATTATTGTTTCATTTTATTTCTGGAAAAATAGATAAACATTTAAGCTTTTATGGACTGGTAGATTTCAATATGGGAAGTATACAAGGAGAGTTTCACTACAAATCATATCTAGAATAACTAAGTTTATTTGAAAGTGGCTCAGTGGTAAAGAATTTGCTTGCCACTGCAGGAGTCACAGGAGATGTGGGTTTGACCTCTGGGTTGGGAAGATTGCCTGGAGGAGGAAATGGCAACCCATTCCAGTATTCTTGCCTGGAGTATCCCATGGACAGAGAAGCCTGGCAGATTACACTCAATAGGGTCACAAAGAATTGAACAAAACTGAGCTACTGAACACAGATGCACACATTCAGATATCAACAAAAATCCTCATGACAAGCCCTGCTTGTATAACTGACATTGTTTACACTGATTAAACATGATATAAGCCTATATCATCTTGAGATCAAGTATACTATAATTGCTATATTATAGCTATACTATAATCTATAGCTATACTATAATCAAATATTTCTCCTTGTATTTGTCTCTGTTATTCTTCTTAGATATGTGATCTGCAGTCTTAAATGTTACTATGAAGTGATTATCATATTAAATCTCAATCACTTGAATTACCAAAAAAAAAAAAAAAAAAAGTAGCCATGAAGGGCTGACTATAGTCCACTTTCAGAGACAACCATCTGTTTGATGGCACCTAGCATGCATTTAAGCGGCAGCCCACTCCAGTATTCTTACCTGGAGAATCCCAGGGACAGGGGAGCCTGGTGGACTGTCGTCTATGGGGTCACACAGGGTTGGACACGACTAAAGCGACTTAGCAGCAATAGTAGCAGCAGCAGCGTACATTTCATAACATAATGCCTTACAGGCTGATATCAGCCATTGGCCAGAAGAGGAGACTAAGAAAATGAAAATCAAATTGATGCTAAACCTCTGTTTTACTTTCATTTATTTCACTGGAATAAAAGATAGATAAAGCCAGCAGCAGATTTATTAGGAAACAACATTTCTCCCAAGGATATGCTACATCCACGAAGTGCCTTAACAACTACTTCTATTTGAGTGACTGCTCTTTTCTTACTGAAAAAGTTTGTTGTTTGAAATTCTCTAAACTTCACTTACTCTTTCTCTGATGCTCCTCTTTTCTTCACGTAGTGCTGAGGTTCTGATCTATATCATTTTCTTTCTTCCTAAAGAACTTCTTTTAATGTTCCTTGGAAAGGAGATCTGCTGTCAACAAATTTACTCTTTTTTTTTTTTTTTTTTTTTGTAGACAGTCTCTATTCCTCCTTCAATTTTTGAAGGACAGTAATGCAGAGTATAGGTTGCTATTTTTTCCTTTAAACACTTTAAATGTTTTACTTCATTCTATTCTTGTTACATGGTTTCTGAGGAAAAGTTGGATATAATTCTCATCTTTGCTCATCTATAGGTAAAGTGCTTTTCCTCTGGCTTTTTTCAAAATCTTTTTTCTAGAATTGATTTCCAGGAGTTTGAAAATTACATGCCTCACTGTACAGTGTAGCTTTTTGTTTTCAGTCTTTTGTTTTTTATCCTTCTTAGTGTCCTCTGAGGTTCCTTAATGTGTGTTTTGGGATCTGACATTAATTTAGGAAATTCTTAATTGTGTAATTGCCTCAAATATTGCTTCTGTTCCTCTGTCTCTTTCTTTACCTCCTTATATTCCTTTATGGACATGGAACAACAGTCTTGTTCCAAATAGGAAAGGAGTACTTCAAGGCTATATATTGTCACCCTGCTTATTCAACTTATATGCAGAGTACATCATGAGAAACACTGGGCTGGAGGAAGCGCAAGCTGGAATCAAGATTGTCGGGAGAAATATCCATAACCTCAGATATGCAGATGACACCACCCTTATGGCAGAAAGTGAAGAAGAACTGAAGAGCTTCTGGATGAAAGTGAAAGAGGAGCGTGAAAAAGTTGGCTCAAAGCTTAACATTCAGAAAACTAAGATCGTGGAATCCGTTCCCATGACTTCATGGCAAATAGATGGGTACACAGTGGAAACAGTGGCTGACTTTATTTTTTTGGGCCCCAAAATCACTGCAGATGGTGACTGAGGCCATGAAATTAAAAGATGCTTACTCCTTGGAAGGAAAGTTATGATCAACTTAGGCAGCATATTAAAAAGCAGAGACATTACTTTGCCAACAAAGGTCCATCTAGTCAAGGCTATGGTTTTTCCAGTGTCATGCATGAATGTGAGAGTTGGACTATAAAGAAAACTGAGCACCGAAGAATTGATGTTTTTGAACTGTGGTGTTGGAGAAGACTCTTGAGAGTCCCTTGGACAGCAAGGAGATCCAACCAGTCTATCCTAGAGGAGATCAGTCCTGGGTGTTTATTGGCAGGACTGATGTTGAATCTGAAATTTCAATACTTTGGCCACCTGATGTGATGAGTTGACTCATTTTAAAAGACCTTGACTGGGGGAAAGATTGAGGACAGGAGGAAAAGGGGATGACAGAGGATGAGATGGTTGGATGGCATCACTAACTCAATGGACATATTCTCAAGCTCAGAGATTCATTCTTCAGTCCAGTCTACTAGTGAACACATTAAAGGCATTCATCATTTCCTGTCTCCACTTACATCATCAATTTGTTCTTGCATATTGTCTACTTTTTCCGTTAAATCCCTTAGTATATTAACTATAGCTTTCTTTTTAATTCCTAGTGTGATAATCTCAATATTCCTACCATATTCTAAGTCCATGTCTGATATTTGTTCTCTCTCCTCAAATTATGTTTTGCTTTGTTTTGTGTTATAATCTTTTTTGGAAAGCCATACATGATGTACTGAATATAAAGAACTGGGTAAATGAAATGGTGGTAAATATGTCTTCAGTTACATATTGGTAAGATATGGGGAAGGGAAAGCATTCTATATTCCTATAATTAGGTTTTAGTCTTATGATGAACCTGTGTTCCTGGACTGTGAACTTCATTAGTGCTTCTCAGTTTCACTCCCTTACTCCCCATCCTTACATGAGACACAGTGGCTGATGGCTGGAGGAGGCTGGAGTTGTGTATGTCCTTTCCCTTAGGTAGGTTAGACTCTCATGTAACCAAGCAGGCTAGTTGCTGGTAAGTTAGTTTTTCCTGAGGGCAGGCCTTACTGAGAAGAACAGAATGCCCTGTCATATTATAACATAATTCTTTCTCCCTTCCTCCTGCCAGAAGCACAAAGGAGAACTTAGAACTCCTACAGGTAAAACTAAAAAATGTGGGGGTTCCTCCAATGGCTACATTCCCTTGTAGTTTTTATCAGACTTGTCTGTTCTGATGCTCCAGCAATTCATCAACTGTAATTCATGTTTCCCCTCCCAGGGGCATTGGTTCATATTGAGGTTTCCGCTCTGAAATTTGATATTCTTACTTTTTAAAAAATTTATTTATTTATTTTTTTTTTCATTTATTTTTATTAGTTGGAGGCTAATTACTTTACAGTATTGTAGTGATTTTTGCCATACATTGACATGAATCAGCCATGGATTTACATGTCTTCCCCATCCTGAACCCCCCTCCCACCTCCTTCCCCATCCCATCCCTCTGGGTCATCCCAGTGCACCAGCCCCAAGCACTTGTCTCATGTATCAAACCTGGACTGGTGATCTGTTTCACAATTGACAATATACGTGTTTCGATGATGTTCTCTCAGATCATCCCACCCTCGCCTTCTCCCATAGACCAATACAGTATACTAACGCATATATATGGAATTTAGAAAGATGGTAATGATAGCCCTATATGCAAGACAGAAAAAGAGACACTGATGTACAGAACAGACTTTTGGACTCTATGGGATATTCTTACATTTGATGTTAGATATCTGCTGCCTGTCTGGCTAATTGTTAGGGGCTACAGTTTGCCCTGTAACCTCACTTCTCTAGTGAAGTTAAGAAGAGTTGTTGATTTTTCAGTTTGTTTAGCTGACTTTAGAGACCAAGTAATGCAAAGCATGGGAACAAGGTTGCCTGATTGTAGACTCAAGAGAGGCCAGAAACAAATTTCTGGTATTGCAAAAGATGAGTCCAGAGCAGACAAACTAGACAAAAGAAAGATAAGGACACAGAGACCCAGGATTGGTGAGAGCAAGAAGCCTCCCCAAGTAACTGAATAATCCCTCTAGTAAGCTTATGTGATCTAACTGACAGTTGAAAATTGACAAGATAGTTTTCCATGTAACTTTAATTATTGACTTGGGGGTGATTGCTTTTGCCTTCCTTTTCTTTGTGGGGTTGTTTTATTTGGATTTATGAGGCTTAAAAGTATTTGGGGATTTGGTCTGTACTGTATCTAGATTCAGAGTTACATATATAACTGGAAAGCTAATTTTGAGCTATAACAAAATTACATAAAATCATTTCTGCAAGATATATCAGGATGCTAAAATTTTATTTTCATAAATTTGCAAATATTAGGAAAGCAAAAATTACATTTTATGTTTCTTTATATCCCCCTTTAATCCCAGTATAGATTTCCTTTTATGTGTGGTTACTCAAAAGAACTTAAAAAATGTTCGCATTGAAGTATAGTTGATTTTCAATGTTTTATTAGTTACACGTGTACAAAATAGTGATTTAATATTTTTATAGATTATAACCCATTTAAAATTATTATGAAATACTGGTTACATTCCCTATGCTGTATACTATATCCCTATATCTTATTTATTTTATACCTAGTAGTTTATATCTCTTAGTCTCCTTCCTCTATCTGGCCCTTCCCTCAAAATCATTTTTAAAATGTATTTATATCAATTGGATAAACAGAAAAATATGACTTGAGATAGTAATGTGGATACTGATTAGAAGATATAGTCTGCATATTGAAGCATATGTGATATTAATAACATTCATAAAAGTTGTTTGGAGAGGAGAAAAGAAAATCAGTAGGCAGAAAATGAACCTATTTTTTAATATTTTAATTTAATATTAATATATAGAGTTTATAATTAATATACAGTTTTTAAAGCATGTGTGTATAACTTAGAATATTCATATAATCAAAGTCATGTAGTCATTATGGTACTTACAAGGTAGATTACTATCTTAATGGTGACTTTACATTTCCCTAAATATACCTATTTCCATTCTGTTATTCTGTTATTAAAATTTGATAATGCACAGTTTCCCAAAATGTGCAAAAAGTTGCTTCTTTTGTTTAATATTACCTTCTGTAATTTCATTCAAATTGACATGAGTTTTAATTCTTTCATTTTCACTGTTTCTTAACATATTCTTATGCCCATTATACATGTTATAAACATCTTTTTTCAGTTTTTTGGCAAGATTCCTTTTTATTTTTTTAATTTCTAATCACTTAATGTATTTTTATAAACATAAATTACCCATTTAAATTTAGTCAAAATATTTGTCTTTTTATTTATATTTTGACATTTTCATTCTCGTTCAATAAATTCATCCATATTCCAAGGACATCCAAATGATCATTTATTTTGTTTTCTGAAACTTTTATAATTTTGTCTACACCACGGGCCTTATACTTCAAATGGGATAAAATTTTGTGCATACTGTCAGATACATCCCAATAGTGCTTATCTATAATGTCATTCAGATATTTCCAGACAATTTAAAAATTCACTCTTTTCCCCAAATCTATTATGATTCCTCTCCCATAATTTACAAGTCCACGGTATGTTTCTCCATCTGTTTGTGTCCTCTTTGATTTCTTTCATCAGTGTTTTATAGTTTTCTATGTATAGGTCCTTTGTTTCTTTAGGTAGATATACTCCTAAGTATTTTATTCTTTTTGTTGCAATGGTGAATGGTATTGTTTCCTTAATTTCTCTTTCTGTTTTTTCATTGTTAGTATATAGGAATGCAAGGGATTTTTGTGTGTTAATTTTATATCCTGCAACTTTACTATATTCATTGATTAGCTCTACTAATTTTCTGGTAGAGTCTTTAGGGTTTTCTATGTAGAGGATCATGTCATCTGCGAACAGTGAGAGTTTTACTTCTTCTTTTCCTATCTGGATTCCTTTTACTTCTTTTTCTGCTCTGATTGCTGTGGCCAGAACTTCCAACACTATGTTGAATAGTAGTGGTGAGAGTGGGCACCCTTGTCTTGCTCCTGATTTCAGGGGAAATGCCTTCAATTTTTCACCATTGAGGGTGATGCTTGCTGTGGGTTTGTCATATATAGCTTTTATTATGTTGAGGTATGTTCCTTCTATTCCTGCTTTTTGGAGAGTTTTAATCATAAATGAGTGTTGAATTTTGTCAAAGGCTTTCTCTGCATCTATTGAGATAATCATATGGTTTTTATCTTTCAATTTGTTAATGTGGTGTATTACATTGATTGATTTGCAGATATTAAAGAATCCTTGCATTCCTGGGATAAAGCCCACTTGGTCATGGTGTATGATTTTTTTAATATGTTGTTGGATTCTGTTTGCTAGAATTTTGTTAAGGATTTTTGCATCTATGTTCATCAGTGATATTGGCCTGTAGTTTTCTTTTTTTGTGGCATCTTTGTCTGGTTTTGGAATTAGGGTGATGGTGGCCTCATAGAATGAGTTTGGAAGCTTACCTTCTTCTGCAATTTTCTGGAAGAGTTTGAGTAAGATAGGTGTTAGCTCTTCTCTAAATTTTTGGTAGAATTCAGCTGTGAAGCCATCTGGTCCTGGGCTTTTGTTTGCTGGAAGATTTTTGATGACAGTTTCGATTTCCTTGCTTGTGATGGGTCTGTTAAGATCTTCTATTTCTTCCTGGTTCAGTTTTGGAAAGTTATACTTTTCTAAGAATTTGTCCATTTCATCCAAGTTGTCCATTTTATTGGCATAGAGCTGCTGGTAGTAGTCTCTTATGATCCTTTGTATTTCAGTGTTGTCTGTTGTGATCTCTCCATTTTCATTTCTAATTTTGTTAATTTGGTTTTTCTCTCTTTGTTTCTTAATGAGTCTTGCTAATGGTTTGTCAATTTTGTTTATTTTTTCAAAAAACCAGCTTTTAGCTTTGTTGATTTTTGCTATGGTCTCTTTAGTTTCTTTTGCATTTATTTCTGCCCTGATTTTTAAGATTTCTTTCCTTCTGCTAACTCTGGGGTTCTTCATTTCTTCCTTCTCTAACTGCTTTAGGTGTAGAGTTAGGTTATTTAATTGGTTTTTTTCCTGTTTCTTGATGTAAGTCTGTAATGCTATGAACCTTCCCCTTAGCAATGCTTTCACAGTGTCCCATAGGTTTTGGGTTGTTGTGTTTTCATTTTCATTCATTTCTATACATATTTTGATTTCTTTTTTGATTTCTTCTATGATTTGTTGGTTATTCAGAAGCGTGTTATTTAGCCTCCATATGTTTGAAGTTTTAACAATTTTTTCCCTGTATTTGAGATCTAATCTTACTGCACTGTGGTCAGAAAAGATGACTGGAATGATTTCAATTTTTTTGAATTTTCCAAGACCAGCATACCGTGTTCATGGATTGGAAGAATTAATATTGTCAAAATGGCTATTCTACCCAAAGCAGTCTATAGATTCAATGCAATCCCTATCAAGCTACCAACGGTATTTTTCACAGAACTAGACCAAAGAATTTCACAATTTGTATGGAAATACCAAAAACCTCGAATAGCCAAAGTAATCTTGAGAAAGAAGAATGGAACTGGAGGAATCAACCTGCCTGACTTCAGACTCTACTACAAAGCCACAGTCATCAAGACAGTATGGTACTGGCACAAAGACAGAAATATAGATCAATGGAACAGAATAGAAAGCCCAGAGATAAATCCACGAACCTATGGACACCTTATCTTCGACAAAGGAGGCAAGGATATACAATGGAAAAAAGACAACCTCTTTAACAAGTGGTGCTGGGAAAACTGGTCAACCACTTGTAAAAGAATGAAACTAGAACACTTTCTAACACCATACACCAAAATAAACTCAAAATGGATTAAAGATCTAAATGTAAGACCAGAAACTATAAAACTCCTAGAGGAGAACATAGGCAAAACACTCTCCGACATAAATCACAGCAAGATCCTCTATGACCCACCTCCCAGAATATTGGAAATAAAAGCAAAACTAAACAAATGGGACCTAATGAAACTTAAAAGCTTTTGCACTACAAAGGAAACTATAAGTAAGGTGAAAAGACAGCCCTCAGATTGGGAGAAAATAATAGCAAATGAAGAAACAGACAAAGGATTAATCTCAAAAATATATAAGCAATTCTTGAAGCTCAATTCCAGAAAAATGAAAGACCCAATCAAAAAATGGGCCAAAGAACTAAACAGACATTACTCCAAAGAAGACATACAGATGGCTAACAAACACATGAAAAGATGCTCAACATCACTCATTATCAGAGAAATGCAAATCAAAACCACAATGAGGTACCATTACATGCCAGTCAGGATGGCTGCTATCCAAAAGTCTACAAGCAATAAATGCTGGAGAGGGTGTGGAGAAAAGGGAACCCTCTTACACTGTTGGTGGGAATGCAAACTAGTACAGCCGCTATGGAAAACAGTGTGGAGATTTCTTAAAAAACTGGAAATAGAAATGCCATATGACCCAGCAATCCCACTCCTGGGCATACACACCGAGGAAACCAGATCTGAAAGAGACACGTGCACCCCAATGTTCATCGCAGCACTGTTTATAATAGCCAGGACATGGAAGCAACCTAGATGCCCATTAGCAGATGAATGGATAAGGAAGCTGTGGTACATATACACCATGGAATATTACTCAGCCGTTAAAAAGAATTCATTTGAACCAGTCCTAATGAGATGGATGAAGCTGGAGCCCATTATACAGAGTGAAGTAAGCCAGAAAGATAAAGAACATTACAGCATACTGACACATGTATATGGAATTTAGAAAGGTGATAACGACAACCCTATATGCAGAACAGAAAAAGAGACACAGAAATACAGAACAGACTTTTGGACTCTGTGGAAGAATGTGAGGGTGGGATATTTCAAAAGAACAGCATGTATACTATCTATGGTGAAACAGATCACCAGCCCAGGTGGGATGCACGAGACAAGTGCTCCGGCCTGGTGCACTGGGAAGACCCAGAGGAATCGGGTGGAGAGGGAGGTGGGAGGGGGGATCGGGATTGGGAATACATGTAAATCCATGGCTGATTCATATCAATGTATGACAAAACCCACTGGAAAAAAAAATAATAATAATAAAAATTTAAAAAAAAAAAATTTACAAGTCCACGAATGCTTCGTTTTGTTTCTTGATTTTACATTACATAGTATGTGTTAATATTTAAATCTCAATGTCGATCTCCTTTTATCATCCTGTCTGTATTATTAGATAAGTATAAATTCTTTCACTTTATATTTCTGCTTCAGGAATGTTTCAGCTATGTTTTGCCCTTTCCTTTTTCATGTAAATTTTACAGTCAGCTTGTCAATTTCTTCAAAAAAATAGAAGATGATCTCCACTATTGAAGGAAACAGTAATGCCAATTCTACAGAAATTCTTTCAGAATATGGAAGTAGAGGAAATATTTTACAACCCATTTTCAGACACCAACATTCTGTATTTATATCTTGTTATGATATCCAGTTCAGTTCAGTTCAGTCACTCAGTTGTGTCCGACTCTTTGTGACCCCATGATTCGCAGCACGCCAGGTCCCCCTGTCCATCACCAACTCCCGGAGTTCATTCAAACTCATGCCCGTAGAGTTGGTGATGCCATCCAGCCATCTCATCCTCTGTTGTCCCCTTCTTCTCCCGCCTTCAATCCCTCCCAGCATCAGGGTCTTTTCCAATCAGTCAACTCTTCGCATGAGGTGGCCAAAGTACTGGAGTTTCAGCTTCAGCATCAGTCCTTCCAATGAATACCCAGGACTGATCTCCTTTAGGATGGACTGGTTGAATATCTTTGCAGTCCAAGGGACTCTCAAGAGTCTTCTCCAACACCACAGTTCAAAAGCATCAATTTTTCAGCGCTCAGCTTTCTTCACAGTCCAACTCTCACATTCAGACATGACCACTGGAAAAACCATAGCCTTGACCAGACGGACCTTTGTTGGCAAAGTAATGTCTCTGCTTTTTAATATGCTATCTAGGTTGGTCATAACTTTCCTTCCAAGGAGTAAGTGTCTTTTAATTTCATGGCTGCAATCCCCATCTGCAGTGATTTTGGAGCCTAGAAAAATAAAGTCAGCCACTGTTTCCACTGTCTCCCCATCTATTTCCCATGAGGTAGTGGGGTCAGATGCCATGATCTTAGTTTTCTGAATGTTGAGCTTTAAGCCAACTTTTTGACTCTTCTCTTTCACTTTCATCAAGAGGCTTTTTATTTCCTCTTCACTTTCTGCCATAAGGGTGGTGTCATCTGCATATTTGAGGTTATTGATATTTCTCCCGGCAATCTTGATTCCAGCTTGTGCTTCTTCCAGCCCGGCGTTTCTCATGATGTACTCTGCACATAAGTTAAATAAGCAGGGTGACAATATACAGCCTTGACGTACTCCTTTTCCTATTTGGAACCAGTCTGTTGTTCCATGTCCAGTTCTAACTGTTGCTTCCTGACCTGCATACAGGTTTCTCAAGAGGCAGGTCAGGTGGGCTGGTATTCCCATCTCTTTCAGAATTTTCCACAGTTTATTGTGATCCACACAGTCGAAGGCTTTGGCGTAGTCAATAAAGCAGAAATAGATGTTTTCTGGAGCTCTCTTGCTTTTCCGATGATCCAGCGAATGTTGGCAATTTGATCTCTGGTTCCTCCGCCTTTTCTAAAACCAGTTTGAACATCTGGAAGTTCACGGTTCACGTATTGCTGAAGCCTGGCTTGGAGAATTTTGAGCATAACTTTACTAGCGTGTGAGATGAGTGCAATTGTGTGGTAGTTTGAGCATTCTTTGAGATTGCCTTTCTTACGGATTGGAATGAAAACTGACCTTTTCCAGTCCTTTGGCCACTGCTGAGTTTTCCAAATTTGCTGGCATATTGAGTGCAGCACTTTAACAGCATCATCTTTCAGGATTTGAAATAGCTCAACTGGAATTCCATCACCTCCACTAGCTTTGTTCGTAGTGATGCTTCCTAAGGCCCACTTGACTTCACATTCCAGGATGTATGGCTTAGGTCAGTGATCACACCATCATGATTATCTGGGTCGTGAAGATCTTTTTTGTAGAGTTCTTCTGTGTATTCTTGCCACCTCTTCTTAATATCCTCTGCTTCTGTTAGGTCCATACTATTTTGGTCCTTTATAGAATACATCTTTGTCTGAAATGTTCCCTTGGTATCTTTACTATGCAGTAGAGGCATAAAAAGAAAAGCACTAACCAATATCTCTCCTTGAAGATATAAAAAATTTTACCAAAATATTAGTAAATAAAACCTAGCAATATAAAAAAGGGCTAATACATCAAGAATAAGTGGGGCTTTTATGAACATGCAAAACTGGTTCAACATTCTTAAACAATCCAATATAATTCCCAAAAGAGAATTAATATGGTTATTTATATAAATCCTAATCAATAGATTTAGATAAAACATTTGACAAAACTTAACATCTATCCTTGACTTTAAAAATAATTGAAATATTTCAGAAAAATAAGACTAAAAGAGAATTTTTCTACCAGATACTTAATATTTATGAAAAACCTACATATCACATCATAATGAGGATTATTTTTCACTATGAATAGGAAAAATGCAAATATATCTACTCTCAGAATTGTTTTCCAGTACAGTATTAGAATTACCAGTTAAGAATCAGGCTAGAAAAAATAGCATACAGATTGGAAATAAAATGAAAGTTATAAAACTGTCTTTATTAGTGGATAATAAATTTTTCATTGTAAAATAACAGACAAGGAATCTACAAAAAGCTACCAGATCTAATAAAGTGAGATAACACAGTCTCAGGTATTAATACAGCACCAAAGTATATAAAAGTGAACCACATTCTTATGTACAAGAAATGAGAACTTGTAAATTTAAATATAATTAAAAGTACCAAACTTTCACTTGTAGTAATGATGAAGAGATAGGACTAGATTTACACTTTAGTCTTAAATGCTCCAAGTATACATGAAAGAATGTTTTAGGCATTGTACAATAGGCAGCTGGATACAGTCATCCTTGAAAGAATGAATCATTTAAATGAGTAGAGTCCTAACAACTGCCTTAGTTTACTGCCTGAAGAGGATTTCCACATCATTGTTTGAGGGTGTGGGATAGAAGAATACAAAGAGCCTAGCAGTACTAACATGAGTTAATGAGACAGAATTTATAGAGACCAAAGTGGCTAGTATTTTCAGGGCAGATCAGTAAAGAGGAGAAAGATGCATAAAGCAAAAAACATCTGGAAATCTAGAGGTAACCCTTTGGGTCTTCAGCTGCACATTGATCAGTGAAAGATCATGAAGAAAGTTTCTGATACTGGGTAAAGAACCACTAAAAATAGAAGACAAATCAGTCTCTGAAGCCCATTCAGGGCTGGGATAGTTCATATTTCACCAACCAGAACAGGAAAACCCCTTAATACCCTAAGCAAAGAATGGAGTCCTTGGGATAAGCTTGCCTCACTAATGCACAAAATTTGTCCTAGAGTAAGGGCTGTTCTGGTCCTACCTAAAAAGACTTAAATGCAAGTCTCAAAAGGGTGAAACTTTTTCCACAAATATATTAACAGGAATACAAAAACAACCAGTATAAAACAAATAATTTTACATCAGTGTAAAACAATGTAAACTTAAAAATTCCTAGCATTGCTCTCAAAATTGTAAATCATGCCAAAAACACAGGAAACTTTGATCTATAGTGATAAGTTTATAAACCAAAAAAAAAAGTGACCCAGAAATGAAACAAATGTTAGAACCAAAAGTCAAGAACATTAAACAGTTAATAAAATATAATTGTGTACACAAAACTATAGAAGCTATTGTGACCATGTTAAAGAGGGACATCAAGGATATATAGAAATTAAACTTATGAAATGAAAAGTATAATTTGTAAGAAAAAAATGCACTAAATGGCATTATCAGCAGATTGGAAAAGTGACAAAGGGTAAATTAGCTTAAAACAAAGAGAAGACAGACAAAAAAGTTGAGCAATCTATAATATTAGGCCAATGCTTTCTCAATAGAATTAAACTCATGAGTTTCTTACAACTCATAAAATTAAAAAATACATTAGACTCCATAAAAAATAAAAACTGAGATTTGAAAAAGATATTCTAAAAGAAATGGAAAGACCTGGCACAGACAAGGAGAAATTATTTGCCAATACATTTTTTTTCCTGCTTCAATTTATTTTTTATTTTTTTTATTTTATATTTTGAATTTTTTTTTCATTTATTTACATTACTTGGAGGCTAATTATAATATTGTAGTGGTTTTTGCCATACATTGATATGAATCAGCCATGGATTTACGTGTGTTTCCCTTCCTGAATCCCTCTCCCTCTTCCCTCCCCATCCCATCCCTCTGGGTCATCCTAGTGCACCAGCCCTGAGCATTTGTCTCATGCATCAAACCTGGACTGGCGATCTGTTTCACAATTGATAATATACATGTTTCAATGCTATTCTCTCAGATCATCCCACCCTCGCCTTCTCCCACAGAGTCCAAAAGTCTGTTCTGTACATCTGTGTCTCTTTTTCTGTCTTGCATATAGGGTTATCATTACCATCTTTCTAAATTCCATATATATGTGTTAGTACACTGTATTGATGTTTTTCTTTCTGGCTTACTTCACTCTGTATAATGGGCTCCAGTTTCATCCATCTCATTAGAACTGATTCAAATGAATTCTTTTTAATGGCTGAGTAATATTCCATTGTGTATATGTACCACAGCTTTCTTACCCATTCATCTGCTGATGGGCATCTAGGTTGCTTCCATGTCCTGGCTACTATAAACAGTGCTATGATGAACATTGGGGTACACGTGGGGTACAATTCTGATTTCCTCAGTGTGTATGCTCAGCAGCGGGATTGCTGGGTCATATGGCAGTTCTATTTCCAGTTTTTTAAGGAATCTCCACACTGTTCTCCATAGTGGGGGTACTAGTTTGCATTCCCACCAACAGTGTCAGAGGGTTCCCTTTTCTCCACACCCTCTCCAGAATTTATTACTTGTAGACTTTTGGATAGCAGCCATCCTGACTGGCGTGTAATGGTACCTCATTGTGGTTTTGATATGCATTTCTCTGATGATGAGTGATGTTGAGCATCTTTTCATGTGTTTGTTAGCCATCTGTATGTCTTCTTTGGAGAAATGTCTGTTTAGTTCTTTGGCCCATTTTTTGATTAGGTCATTTATTTTTCTGGAATTGAGCTGCAGAAACAAGGCAAGGGTGCCCACTCTCACCACTACTATTCAACATAGTTTTGGAAGTTTTGGCTACAGCAATCAGAGCAGAAAAAGAAATAAAATGAATCCAGATTGGAAAAGAAGAAGTAAAACTCTCGCTGTTTGGAGATGACATGATCTTCTACATAGAAAACCCTAAAAAGTCCACCAGAAAATTACTGGAACTAATCAGTGAATATAGTAAAGTTGCAGGATATAATATTAATATACAGAAATCCCTTCTTTCCTATACACTAACAATGAGAAAACAGAAAGAGAAATTAAGAAAGCAATACCATTCACCATTGCAATGAAAAGAATAAAATACTTAGAAATATATCTACCTAAAGAAACAAAGACCTATATGTAGAAAACTATAAAACACTGATGAAAGAAATCAAAGAGGACACAAATAGATGGAGAAATATACTGTGTTCATGGGTTGGAAGAATCAATATTGTAAAAATGAGTATACTACCCAAAGCAATCTATAGATTCAATGCAATCCCTATCAAGCTACCAATGGTATTTTTCACAGAACCGAACAAATAATTTCACAATTTGTATGGAAATACAAAAACCCTCAAATACACAAAGCAGTCTTGAGAAAGAAGAATGGAATTAGAGGGATCAACCTGCCTGACTTCAGGCTCTACTACAAAGCCACGGAGTCATCAAGACAGTATGGTACTGGCACAAAGACAGAAATATAGATCAATGGAACAAAATAGAAAGCCCTGAGATAAATCCATGTACCTATGGACACCTTATCTTTGACAAAGGAGGCAAGAATATACAATGGAGAAAAGACAACCTCTTTAACAAATGGTGCTGGAAAAACTGGTCAACCACTTGTAAAAGAATGAAGCTAGAACACTTTCTAACACCATACACAAAAATAAACTCAAAATGGATTAAAGATCTAAATGTAAGACCAGAAACTATAAAACTCCTAGACGAGAACATAGGCAAAACAGTCTCCGACAGAAATCATAGAGCAACATCCTCTATGACCCACCTCCCAGAGTATTGGAAATAAAAGCAAAAATAAACAAACGGGACCTAATTAAACTGAAAAGCTTTTGCACAATGAAGGAAACTATAAGTAAGGTGAAAAGATAGCTTTCAGAATGGGAGAAAATAATAGCAAATGAAGCAACAGACAAAAAATTAATCTCAAAAACATACAAGCAACCCCTGCAGCTCATTTCCAGCAAATACATTTTTAAAAGGAATCGTGACCACAACATACAAAGAGCTCTCAAAATTCAATAAGTAAACAGCACAATTTTGTGCCCTTTTTAAAAAGAGGAGCAAAAATAAATAAATAAAAGAGGAGCAAACTATTGAAACAGAAAATGCTCATCAGAGAAGAGAGAATGAAAATGAGAGCAAGAAAAGATGTCCAAAAATGTTAGACAATAGGGAAATTCAAATTAAAACCAAAATGAGACACCACTATATAACATTCTGATGTGTGTAGAGTTTGAGTTTCAGGTTGGGTAGTTTAGGATCCCTAAATTGAAGGATTAGTTTCTATATGTAATTCAAAAAATTCCTTAGCCATTTTTACATTAAATATTTCCAGTTTTCTCCATTCTCTCTCTGATCTCTTTCAGAAAACCCAATCACATTTGTATTACTTAAGATCTTGTCATCCTATCCTGTAAGTCTCTAAACCTCTGTTTTGTATTGTACTTTGTTTCTCTGAGATGCATTGTCTTCATTTTTTTTCCTGTGTAGCTTCTACTCCTTACTTGTTTTCTTAACGTTAATTTGATTTTTTGACCCACTCACCGATTTTTACATTTTACTTGTTACTTCTGGTTCTGCAAGTTTTATAGGGGCACTTACATACTACATAGGTTTTTATATAAATTTTTCTTATTTTAATATTCTTGTTTTTCAAGCTAAATATTAAAAATGTAAATGTATTAAGCATAGTTATATTCCAAACATAATACATTTGTAAAAAGGCAGAACTGAATTCTGTTGCTTGCTAATTCTGCTATCCTATCCCTGAGGCATTAATTCTTTCTGTGCATTCTTTTGAAAGGTAAGAAGCTAATATTCCTTGAAGTTTTCTCTTTGGGTGATATTTAAAGACTAAAGAGAGTAATTGAGATTATGTCTTATCATTTGGGGGCAACATAAACTTAAATCCACTTACTTTGGGACTTATCTGGACAATACAGATGGTATTGTATAAACCCAAGTGTGTTCCAGCTCTGGTTGCAAAATCTCAACCTTTTTTAAGAAATTATTTGGAAGTGTTATTTTGCATATGTAGTTACCATATATTTCTTTAAAACATGTTGATAAAAGCCTTAATATATTTTATCAGAGCACACTTCAGCAAAGTATATGTATTCTGTCTCAAATTCTCAGTTCCATTTTGTTATGTAGACATAAGAACTAATTGCTGAAATTTATAGGAAGTGATTCAGAATTGTCAGAACAAAAAAAGAATACGTATTTTTCTCCTTAAACTCATTCTCTTAATAATCAACATAAAATCCTGTTCTACCAGAGTGCAAATGAAAATTTAGGACCAAAGATTATAGATAATTAATTGAATATACTTGAAATTAGCAAAAATCACTTATATTGATAGTTGTCTAAGAGAATTTACATATTCCAGTGCTGTAGAAGGGATTCTATCATTTAGAAAATATAAGTTAGCATATCATTCTATCAGCATTAACTTTTTAATTGGGCAAAGCACTGAGTTATTTACATAAAACAGCCAGCGTCTACAAAATGTTCCTCAGGACTATTTTAACATTCAAATATATTAAACATTTTGTTTTCATATACATATGTTAAGAGAGTACTGTATATATTGACAACTTAAACAGCATTTATTTCAAATTTTAATTATTCTATAATGAACAAGTTTATATTTTAAAATAACAAATATGAAATATAAGCAACTAAATGTTAAATATATTTCTTTACATTGTTTTGACATAAGTATGCTTCTCAGATTCACAAACACAAGATATGCAGAATGTTTAGAATCCTGTTTGATGAAAAAAGACCTTTACATCCTGAGACTACTAACAGTTCTGGGGCAACTTTCAAAGAAAGAGTAGTTTATCATTACAGAATACAAAAAATAAAATTTTGTACTTTGACTTTTAAAAGTTGGCAATTTATTCAAGTTTTGAGGTGAATAGAATTCAACTAAATAGGTTGAAGTAATGACATTAATCATGCTCTTTGTTTGAGAGTGTGTATGAATTTCTTTCCTGTCAGGATCCTAGAATAAATTTAATGTGATTGAATGATTCTACAAATTTATTATATTTTGTTGTATGTTTTTTTCACTGTAGGAGATAGGAAGAATAAAAGAAAAGCAGGCCCTGGCAAGGGCCACAAAAGAAATTTATAATTACTGATAAACTGGATGCTATAAGGCGTGAGACTCTTGGAAAAAGCCCAGAGGGAACAGTTCATAATGTTGAAAATAAGATATGACCCTGGGGTCGGAAAACAGACCCCAGACTGTTACCCAACTGGCATCTCAGAGTCACATGTTACACATATCTGGTGGAAAATCTATAGATAAGAATATTAGTCTTAGTTACCGATTTGTTATTGATTACTGTTCTTAGTTACTCAGTGGTTAATGATCACTTTGTTCTTTGGCTCTGAAGGTCACATGAGTTGTAGCTTAACTTTCCTTCATGGCTGAGAGTATAATAAAGCTGGCTTGGATTCAGTTTCGGCACCGTCACCCTGGAGCGGTGCTGGTCCCTTGATCCTCACTTTTCACTGAATTCTTGTGTCTTGCTTCTTTCTCCTACCTTATTGCACTTTCGGAAGCCCTGCTTGTTGAGTTGGCCTCGACATTTCAGAAAAATATGTATTTGTATAAAATTTGTACATTTCTGAGCTGAAAACAGAACTATAGATTTTTTTTTTTTTCTAATTAGAATCTGAGACTGAAATGAACAAGTTGGCATGAGAGGAATATTCGTTTCAAAATATTTTTAGAAACAATGTTATGGGTATTTATGAAAGGGGAGCAGAAGAGAATGTATAAACTAATGAATTCTAAATGAACATTGCAGGATATTCTGAGGGCAGTTTAAGTACTTAATTGATTTTCCCAGTTCAGCCTTAAAAGGAGCCTTGGGGCTAGTTTATACTAGTAGTCTTGCTTTATGGACATAAAAGAATAAGGGTATGAAGTATCACATATTCCAAAGAATTCAGGTCATAAAATGAGACTATCAGATAAAGAAATGAATATATATATATATTTCATACCTTAAAGACATGATGCTAAAAATGTTTCAACTGTAAAAATTAGTTTTAAACAATTTTAATAATTTTAATATACACAATTTTGAGAGTCAAAAAGTGAAACTTAGGTGTTCTAGGTTGAATTCCTGGGAAGCAGGTTCTAAGACCAAGATCATTTTACAGGAAGTTATTTAGGGCCCTCTCTCAGAATGTGGACCTACTAGGAAAGGGAAGGAAACAGGACTGAACAGAAAGCAAAACTGGCCTGCAGCATAGCCTCAGCTGAGCCTCCTTTGAATTCTGGAGCCGGGATAACCGTTCACTGTGCTGCGTTGTGAGACTGTGGTCATCTACGTGTCAAGTAGTGGTAGGATTTGGCTGTTTTCATTCGGGAAAGCGGACATGACTTAGTCGAGGCCTCTCTTCTCAGCTGAGGATAGTCTCAGAGAAGGCTGACCATTGAGCTATGTGAGGCAGCAATTGGGGTAATATTACTCCACTTTAGGGGGAGGAGTGGAAAATTCCACCAACAGAGGAGCCTGGCGGACTAGAGTCCGTGGGGCCGCAGAGTCAGACCTGACCGAGCAACCGAGCACATAGCACAAGGAGTCAGCAGAGCAGCCTCCACATTATCTGACACTTACCATGTGCCAAGGTGTCTCACTCTGCTAAGTTTTAAATAGGTATATTTCATCTTCTCTTTGAGGCATCGCTAAACCATCGCTGGGGCCCAGAAGATGAGCAAAATTGCCCAAGCTACCAGCAAATAGGTAGGATAGCCAGAATGTTGACGTTGCTGAGAGCCAACACTTAACAACTTTGAAACTGTGCTTTTGTCAAGTTCAGAACACAATTTTCTCAGCAAGTTCTATTTTGTACTATTCTTATCTATAGAAATATATGTATATAGGGAGACCTGTTTCATAGATTGCAAGCTCTAGGCTAATAAGAATAGTTCTTGCAAAGCAAAAAGGATATTCATTTTATATATATATAAATATATATATACATTCATATATACATATATGAATGTATGTATGTATGGAGAAGGAAATGGCAACCCACTCCAGTATTCTTGCCTGGAGAATCCCAGAGACAGAGGAGCCTGGTGGGCTGCCATCTATGGGGTCACACAGAGTCGGATACGACTGAAGTGACTTAGCAGCAGCAGCATATATATATATATATGTACTATAGGAGGCATTTCATCTTAAAATGTGTCTTCTGATGGCTGTATTAATGGTGAGGTTACTCGGGCAAAAAGAAGTGGAGAATTCATTCCTTCTTTCCCCATTTCATTCTTTCTTTCCATAATGTGAGTTTACAGTTTCTCATTGCTGTCCAACAAGTAGGTCCCTCAACTATGGCTGATTACTAGCATAAAGAAGATGTGGTACACATTTGCAGCTGTATTTTAATGTGTTATCTAGATTTTTAAAATTATATCTATGTATATACACATACATTAATATATACATATATATACATATGTATATATACACATACCTAAAATTATTCCATATTTGCATATTTTTTGGTATCTTCTTGTTTGCATTCTCTGTGTGCATAATTTTTCTACACCAGTGTTCTAGGACCTGTTAATGGGAAACATGTCTTTTATTGATATTATATCCTCACTGTGGGCCAAAGTTTAAACAATGACAGAAGCTTTTTTTTTTTCTCTCAGTAGATATTTGTAAAATCCTAAATCCAAATCAGAAAGTTCTGTGTGATATAACAGGATATGCATGAGTAGGGGACTCTAGCAGCTTTGATTTAAATACCAGACCTGACCTTGAACAAGTCTCACAAGTTCATTTAATTTCCTTTATAGCAAACCAGCAATAATATTAATTTTTTTTCTGACCTCACTCTTTTGCTCCAAAGTCAGAGCTGATATAGATTAATGTGTAAAGAAATGTATATTACTTAAAGATGATAAAATAGTATTATTACAATTATTAATTTGGTTAAAATATTTTGCAATTTATTTTTTTTTGTCCAAGTTGTTTCTAAAATCTGACCAGGTCACATCAGCACAAATTAGCTGGAGTCAGGCTGTTGCTACCCTCTCTATAAGAACTTGTGCCCTCCTGGCCTACTCAGTTTCTGCTACTCACGCAGTGCTAGTTTATAGACCTTTTCAGATGTTGTTCCAGCCTGTTCTCTGAAGGCATTTGGGTTTATAACTTCTGCTTTATATTCATTAACTCTACCTAGTTATATCTTAGACTCCAGAAAACAATATTGTTACTCAATATTATGCATAGTCCCTACAAAATTTTATTCATAAAACAATGATTTAAAATGTTGCTTCTGGTTTTTGATCTGAATTGATAGGGTTGTTCTGAAAATGTCTTCAGCATTAATTAAATTCCAAATGTTGCTAATGGATTTTTTTTTCAATTTTGTTATTCTCAAACTTTTTATAAAGAATTTGTAGGAAATGTTTTGGCTTTAGTTTAGAAAAAAGAATAGCATATTATTAAAGGGCTTCCTTTTAATAATGGGGGTTGTGTAATTTCCAAATTCTGATGCTTACTTTTGGCACAGAGAAACTCAACTCTGTTGTTAAATATTTATGCTCTAAAATGTCTATGCTTAGGAGAGATTTTGACAAAATTATTTTCATGATTTTCCCTGTTACCTGATTGTTAACATGTAACAGGGAGAAATCATGTGTCCTAATTCAAGTCTATATTTAGTTTATTCTCATATCTTTCAGATTTTTATTATTTTAAGTTATCCAATTCAGAAGGAGTGAAAGAGTAGGAAGGAGAGAGAGAGAAGGAAAGGAGAGATGGAGGAAGGGAAGAAAGAATGGGAGAAAGGAAGGAGAAAAGAAAGAAATGCATTATTTATTTTAATTTAAAGTGTGTGCTCCTTTTGGTAATATACTTAACCATTATTTACAATAGCTCAGTTGGTAAAGAATCCACATGGAATGCAGAAGACCCCAGTTCAATTCCTGGGTTGGGAAGAACCCCTGGAGAAGGGATAGGCTACCCATTCCAGTATTCTGGCCTGGAGAATTCCACAGACTGTATAGTCCATGGGGTTGCAAAGCGTCAGAAACCACTGAGCGACTTTCACAGAAAAAAACATTAACTTCTTCACTGTGGGTGATTAATTGATTTTACAGATTTGAAAAGAATAAAATAGTTAATAATACTGGAATGACTTTTGTAGATTATTTGTTTCAACCTCCATATTTAACCCAGAAAGTTTTAATAACCTGTCCAAGGACACTAGTATAGCTGACTAATATTCAAGTGAGAAATACGCCAATAAATTCTACATTCTTAGATTTCCAGGCTAGATTTCTTTCTGCTGCTCAGTCTAGTAGTCTTTGAATTTACACAGCTCTTAACATCTCAGATCTCATTTATACCCAGAATAATCATAATATATAGAGGTTTTATTGTTAATCAGGTTATCCTACTTCTTCAAGTGAAAAGGAAAATTCAAACCAGTTAAGTTTTACTTTACCACTTTTACAAAGAGGTGAAAAAGAACCTTGCTGTGAACTTTGGGATAATTTTATTTGCTTGAGAGTCAGGTTTCTGTGTGTGAAGATATTAAATTTATCTTGATGTTAGTTACATCTTTTCTAGTGAAGGAATATATGTTAATTATCTGTGACATAAAAATTAATGGTTAGTGATCATTAGCAATAACCTTAAAATATGTAATACGTGATGATGCTTTTGAAATTATATTGATGACTATGTTGGTAAAACAGAATTCATCTGTAACATTTAACTGACTTTAAAGCACATGCTTTATAAAAAGCACCTATTTTTTGCACAGAGCCAAAGGGAATATATGACTTTTTTTTTAAGTCTGTAACTAATTCTTCTGTAGAAACATACAGAAGCAATCATGTTCACTTCCAGGCAAAAGCCCAGTATAGAAAAAAATGGCAAATAATTTACAGAATTTCTTTGACAATTTATTTTTCTGCTTCTTATTATTGTTCATCTACATTTACAACTGCATGAGCTCATGAACTGCTCTAAATGGATTACTCCTAGGTAAAATAAAATCTTTTGTACACCATGTATTAAATATATTTTGTACACCATATGTATAAATATATGGACTTACTGTGTAGCCCATGTGAACTTTCAGCCTATTAATGTGGCTAGTTAATGTTTATTAAACAAGGAAAAAGGAAATGCAGATAACTATAGAAAATGTATCTCTGACTTAAAGATATCACACATTCTAGGAGGGAATGCAGACAAGTAAACAGATAACTGCAATGTGAATATAAAAATGTAAAAATATATAAGAAAACTACTGTCAGAAGAGAGAGTTGGTTAATTCTGCTCAGAGTAATGGAGTTAGCTTTGCCAAAAACTAGACTTTTCAAATCATGGCACAGAACCCATCAGAGACTTAAAACTCACTGGATTGCCCAGGCTAGAACTAGGCAATCAGGAAGCAATCCTTCGAACTGTAGGTAAGCTCCTGCCGATTTTATGGGCAGGAAGAGAAAGTTGGTATGTCTCTGCAATTTATGGGATGAAGCTTCCTTGTTACATGTGCATTGGTAGGACCTCAGGGGACAGATTTCCGGGGCAGTAGCCATGTAGAGAGCGTCAAAGCTCCACTGTGGACAGGAGGTCTAGAGTGCCAGTTTCCACACACAGGAAGGTGGTCATCCAACAGTCTGAGCCTTTTTCTGAGCTTACCAAGGGATCATGGCTGGAGCAGAGCACCACTGACTATCTTCACATCCATGTTGCTGACTAGTTGTGCAGCAAAAAGAATCTGCAACAGAAGCCTCCTTCTCCCTGCAATATCCCTCCAGTACCATCCCCTATGAAAGTGATATGTGCACACTCTAAAGGTGAAATTCTGAAAGGAATTCCAGCCTTGACTCCAGAGCAAATATTAAAGGGAGCAGTTGAATCTGAAATACAATAAAGTGATAAAGGAAAAAGAGGCTTGGGGAAGAAACATATCTGATGCAAAGAAGACCCTGGTTAGTGATAAATTTAGACTTTCTAATCCAATTCCAAATGAAACACACAATTCTCTTTTAATATATATATATCAAACTTATACGTGAAAATTCATGGCCTTGTTTTGCTTTTGCTAATAAAATAATGCTTAGAAATATCAAAGACTTTTTCATATACCCTTGTCTCCCTGAGTCAAAACTATTTGGTCTTATGAAAAATAATACCATACCTCTTTAGGCTAATATATTTATTATAGAATTTATTATTATTAGGACTTATTATGCTATTTTTAGATTAATGAATCATCTTCTCTGCTTACTGAGTGATTAAGAATCTTTCACTTTAAAATTTCAAGGTCATTTTATTAAATATAAGAAGTGAGAAATATCATAAACAACATTACTTACTCAGTTATTACTATAAGTTCAAGCATTTAAGTTCAGCAAAGTTAATACTGGGCAATAAAGTTTCATATATTTACATATATATAAGTAATATATATTTGTATGTTATATTTATATATGTGTTTATATATATATATGTCTATACCCACATATGTATATGTATGAACATATACATAAAATCTTATATACGTGTGTGGAAGTCACTCAGTCGTGTCTGACTCTTTGCAACCCCATTGGACTGTAACCCGCCAGGGTATCCTCTGTGCATGGGGATTCTCCAGGTAAGAATACTGGAGTGGGGTGCCATGCCCTCCTCCAGGGGATCTTCCCAACCCAGAGATCAAACCTGAGTCTCCCACATTGCAGGTGGATTCTTTACCGTCTGAGCCACCAGGGAAGCCCATTATATAGACTACTGCTTCACGAATATTACATGTTAAATCTCTACTTTCAAATGAATTTTATCTCCATTAAATATCAGAAGTAAATTTTATATATAAATAATTTTGACATGGCTATTCACTCTATCTGATTCATTCACAGGATATTTTTAAATATTTATCAAATTTTAAGATTTCTATAGGACAGAAAGAATGATGGCTGCAAAGATGATTGTCCCATCCAGAATTTAACCATTTTAATCTTTAAAAATCCATAAATTCTCAAATTTCATGCAGAATAAATTATGCAGCTTTTCATTATACATCTAATTACATTTAATCATCCTACAGTGTGTATGTGTAGGTGTACTTATAACTGTGTTCAAATATTTGAAATATGCAAGATAGGAATGTGGCTCAAAGTTTTTAAATTTAGAAAATGAACTGTGATAATTAAGATTAAACTTAATATGTATAGCTTTTTCATGTTGTCATTGAGTCTATAATCTTTAGTCTGTCGTATCATAAGTCCTTTGGTCTTCCCCAAATAATAGCATTAAGACTGACCCTTTAATATAATATAGTATAATATGAATCAAGATGTAGACATCCTTAACATGGGTAATATAGGAAAATCTGTAATACAACATATGGCAGACAGATATTGAGCAAATCAAACCTCAGTTTTAATAGTATGCCTTGATATATTATGTTGATTAAGCAAAATGATATAAAAGCAACATTAGATTAGCCCTCTGGAGTCAGGGAATTTACAAACTAATTGGGAAAAGGAAATGTAGGTAGTTTCCTCCTTTCAAACATAATGTGCATAGGTTAACTATGTAGAAATCAAGTAACAGGCTTAGAGATTATTATGGGCCACTACTGAAACGTATTTTAATCTCTAATTACCTCTCTCTTATAGACCATGAGAGTAGATGAATTTTAGCTCTGCTACCAGTTCTGGTGGCAGCACCTCTTCAGTCTTAGCTCAGGAGGGCTACTTATATCCTGGTGAGGGCATTTTTCCTTGCCAATACATTGGGGTTTTCGAATTTGCATATTTATAAAACAGCAAGATAGGTGTAGGTAGCAGAGTCAGCATCAGCTGATGATTGATTATATCAGTGATTAACATCTTGGTGTTTTATCATTTGCATATAGCCAATCATAGACAGGATGTGAAAAGCAACAACCTTAGAGAAACCAACTCCAGAAAATGAATTCCTCATTACAGCAAATAGGAATCTTGAGCTTTCATGCTCCGTGGCATTTGCTTCCACAACAGATTATCTGCTCTTCCCTTTCCTAAAGCTTCATGGTTTGAGAAAACATCTATTCCAATCAAGTGCCCAAAGCAACAAGTGATTAAGATATTGTGGTCTTGAAACTGTACCACAAAGAAGTGTGTATGAGTGCTGTACATATTAAAAAGGGTTTATCTATTAACATTACAGCACAGTTCACTATATATCTTAAACCTAAGAATGAAAATATCTTTAAAATATAATATTTCATGTCATATATCTGACATGTTATATATATCCCTTAATATGTGTTGACCTGAAGTAAACAATCTAGCATATATTTGTCCAACAAAGATTTTAAATTTTTGGGATCAGCAGATGAATCACGTGCAAGTTCCTGGAGGGCAAGAAAAGAACACTTTTATAGACAGAAAAAGGAGGTTGGGAGAGCTATTGTAAACAGTGACTCTATGACCTTTCATTGGCTGAGTCCTAGTCAGGAAAGAAAAGTCTTTCTTCTTCCTGTTGGCTTCTGCTATCATTACAGGCAGTGAAAGTCTTCCTATTCAGATTTCTCTTCATTAATTTTTATGTATGCTATGTATCCTTTCTGATTAAACACAAGAATGTGAAACTTTAATTTAGTAATTTTTATTTGTGTGTAGATTGCAGGTAAGGTTTCAGAGTATTTCAATTAATAGCCTCTAAGATAACATAGACTTTAATGTGTAATCACATTAATATATACTGAAATATTATAAGGTAAATGACAGAGTGTATTACTACAAATAGCTACAAAAGTAAATATATTTGAATTTGAGTGTTGATAAATAATCAATTAGCAAAAAATAAATTCAGAGTTTATCTTTTTATAGGCCAAATGTGGTAGCAATCATAACTCAAATATTAGTTTTTCTGCTACTTTCTGGAAATATCTTTATAGAAAAAAAGCAATAGACAGGAAAACTCAGCAAACTTGAAAATATCAAACAGCAATGATCACTGTAGTGATATTAAACTACTGAAAACTCTCCTTGAACAGTGTAAAATGTGTATGAGGAGAGACTGGTGTTTTCAGTTTAAAAAAATTGAATTTATATACGTGTCTGCTTGATGTAAGATAATAATTCATAGTAATTAATAATATTGTTAAATGTATTCTTCTTTAAAAATTTAGTTAACATTTGAAACACTACAAATGCTTCTGAGTTCATTAGTATTTACTGCCAGACAATGCATCATAAGAAAAAAATTCAGCTGAATGACTTTCCAGTGCAGACAACAAAAAGCTTTTATAAACACGTTAATGATGGAAATAGTGTTTCCACTCAGTATGTACTGAAGCATAATGAAGTTAGGTCTCCAAACCAAAATACATTTTCCCTCAGGGGAAAACAATCACTTAAATAACCATTGATCTGTTACCTAGTGCCTTGACACGTTATGATGAGCCCTTTCAAAGCATGCTGATCTTACTTATCTAACAATTAATAATGCATATAGGAAAAGAAAAAAAAAATATCATCTCCCAGGAAATATTTGCCTTATCAAGCACTGAAATTTTTTTATGTTTAACATATGCTTACAGATCAAAACATCACTGAATTACAAATGTTAAAATATTCATAAATTTGTTTTAATCATGTTTACTTAGAAATAAATAGTGATCATAAGACATGTTATAGACTGTATTATTCCTCCCAGCTCCAAATTGTAGCATTTACTGTTCTCTTAGTATAAAATATTTTGAAAATTCATAGAAATTTTGATCCTTCAGAATAATCAGCATCTATATAATTCAGAGAGCTAGTTTAGTGAATAAAAATTGTTTTCTTACTTCTTGTTATGGAATATAAAATATGAAACAACATACACTAATTTAAAATGGACTACTTATTTTATTGAAATAGAAACTAATTTCACATCATTTAATTAGCATGCTAGACTGGATGAAGCACAAGTTGGAATCAAGATTGCTGGGAGAAATATCAATAACCTCAAATATGCAGTAGACCCCACCCTTATGGCAGAAAGTGAAGAAGAACTAAAGAGCCTCTTGATGAAAGTCAAAGAAGAGAATGAAAAAGTTGACTTAAAACTCAACATTCAGAAAACTAAGATCAAGGCATCTGGTCCCATCACTTCATGGAAAATAGATGGGGAAACAATGGCAACAGTGACAGACTATTTTTGTGGCTTCAAAATCACTGCAGATGAGACTGCAGCCATGAAATTGAAAGACACTTGCTCCTTGGAAGAAAAGCTATGACCAACCTAGACAGAATATTAAAAAGCAGGGACATTGCTTTGCCAACAAATTTCCGTCTAGTCAAAGCTATGGTTTTAAGTAGTCATGTGTGGATGTGAGAGCTGGACTATAAAGAAAGCTGAGTGCTGAAGAATTGATGCTTTTGAACTGTGGTGTTGAAGACTCTTGAGAGTCTCTTGGACTGCAAGGAGTTCCAACCAGTCCATCCTGAAGGAAATCAGTCCTGAATATTCATTGGAAGGACTGATGCTGAAGCTCCGAAACTTGGCCACCTGATGTGAAGGACTGACTCACTAGAAAAGACCCTGATGCTGGGAAAGATTGAAGGCAGGAGGAGAAGGGGACGACAGAGAATGAGATGGTTGGCTGGCATCACCGACTCATGGACGTGAGTCTGAGTAAGGTCCAGGAGTTGGTGAGGGACTGGGAAGCTTGGCGTGCTGCAGTCTGTCTCAGAGTCAGACACTATTGAGCAACTGAACTAATGAACAAAATGACATTGATATTTACTCAGGAACCCACTGGAAACAAACATGCAACACTTTGAAGTCTATAATAACTTGTGAATATAAAGTATAAATGATAACAAGTCAAAAACAGGAGGTAAAGTAAATGTCCAAGCAAGATAAGAAAAAATAAAAACTGAAAATTTAATTGAAACAGTTTTTTCTTACAAATGGTTAATATTTTGCAAAAGACTGGGAAAAATTCCTGAATATGCATTAAGACTCTTAAAGGATCATTTTACTAGTGAGAACTATGGAGGGAAGCTTATATTATAATTTTTATTATAGCTCCCATTAATTTATTTTACAAAAATTTGAAATTTTCTTACAAATTAATATTGGAATTTAAAAAAACCTAAATGTTAGGGTGAAAACAAAGTCTGAAGAGCAAGATATTTAACCTGAGAGTTGGACAATTCCTGGAAAGAAGTTCCATTTTTTGGTGAAGGAGGGAGAAGTTCTTGTTACTTAGACTTCATGCCTTACTCTGGGGAAGATTGTATGTTTGACTATAACAAAGTCAATAAATGAAAGAGTTAGACTAAATGTTTTCCTAACTATAATTTGAATCTACGCTTATATGGCTACTAAAGAAATTCTATGACATTTGGGACATCTGTTAGCTTTTTCCTTGGATCTGTTTTTTTAAACTAATTCTGAATAAATTAACATTCTTCTGTACACTAGGGAAGGTACTTTTTTGCTGTTCAGTTGCTCAGTCGTGTCTGACTTTTGCAACCCCATGGACTGCAGCATGCCAGGCATCCCTCTCCTTTACCATCAACTGGGGCTAACTTTGAAGCTTTCTAATCAGGATACAATTTGGGAATGGTTAGATTAGTTTTTGAGAGAACTATTCAGGTGGATCCTGGATCTTAATCCAGGATAGATAGGCAAAATTTTAAATGTCATGATCTACATCTGTGTCGAGGAATTTACTAAATGGCATAAGGGATATTAGAAACTTTTCTATTGATAAGACTATAATGTTATAGGATTTACTAGAAAGATGACCCAGTATACAAACAGAGTATGAGTTTAGTGAGACCAGTAATAGACTTCTGAGTGATGTTCTAGGTCCTGAGTTTCTTTTGTTCAGGGCCCAGAACTTCACTCTCATGAAAATTGCTTGTCACCATGCTATGGGTCTTCCTAGGTGGCATAGTGGTAACGAATCTCTCTGCCAATGCAGGACACGTAGGTTCAATCAGTGGTTTGGGAAGATCCTATGGAGTAGGAAATGGCAGCCCACTCCAGTATTCTTGCTTGGGAAATTCTATGGACAGAGGAGCCTGGGGGACTACAGTCCAGGGGGTTGCAGAGCAGGACATGACTGAGCACATACATGTATGCTATGGGCAGAGAGCAGGGACTTACATCAAAGCTTATATTAAAAGATGAAGCAACTGTTCTGTGCTTGGTTTTTAATTAATGTTTGTGACTGTAACAGAATTTAGTGCAAATTTTATTGTCAACATAGTATGTCAACTCCTAGCAAGGTATGCAAAAGGAGAAATACAGCCTCTACCTATTTCTAATTCTGGGGGCTTTTCAGAATGACCTGACAATTCTAAGCCTTGTTCAAAACAGTTTGCAATAGATCCCAAAGTGCACCAAGATAGAGTTTATATGTAATAAAGCTTATGTGTTATCTCATCAAAAAGATAACACAAGATCTGAATATGTGTGCTAATGTGGAAGTGAGAATGCTTTCTGTTTCCACATTTGAAATACGATATCAGATAATCAGAGTGGGCTGTGCTAGATTAGAGGGTATAAATAAATGCCTAATAGAATGTAGGGATTCTTAAGAGTTAAGGGGAACCAGGAAGGTTTAGTGGGTGAGTCTGTAAGCCTATTACCCTTATTTCAACAAAACAGCTTTGTCATATCAAAGATGCATTTAACTTCTTAAAATTGGATTTTAGATAGTCAGTGAGCATATACCCAGTGTGATATGGGAGCTACAGATAGGTTATTTTTCTTGGTCACTGTGTTCTGTTTATTCCACTGTATTTTACAGCAGAGTGTGACTCCAGAATTCGGAAAAAAAAAACAAACAAACCCAAAGTTTGTGTGTATATATATATATATATATATATATATATATATATATATATATATTTTTTTTTTTTTTTTTCAATTCAAGCCAACCACTAGTGAGCAAAAAATAGTACTTATCCAATGATGTGGGAAAATTTTATCTCTGTTGTTTAGTAAGAAATTATGTGTTGATCTGAAAAGAACAGACTTTCATAAATTATTTTTAGGATAATTTTGATTATTCAAAATTCACCTTCTTTTGCTTATTTGGAACCTAAAGTCTACATATGATTAGTCTTTATTGCATGTTCTACACATTGAAATCTCATATTCACTATTTGCTCAGAGAATTTTGCAGTTAAAACAACTTCAAAAGTCACTGGGGCATGTCAGTTTGAAGTCATATACAATCCTAATATTAGTTAAATTACATTTCCTTTGTCAAATTAAAAAAAAAAAACTTTAGGCTTAAATAAGGAGAAACTATATTGCCAAGCGTAACTGGAAGAGTCAGAGAAGGGCCTATTAAATTAGGGGCTATACGCTGACCATGAACTGTAGAAGATTCTTAATGGTTAAGTAGAAAAGCAACAACCTTTATTTATTTATTTATTTTTAATAAGGAGGAGTTACCAAATCTAGAAAGAACTGAATTTAAGAAAGTTAAATGAACAATGGTGGCATAATAGGATAGTAGACCACAGAATGATTTACCTTGAGGTCAGTTTATTCTTGACAAAGTGGTAGGTAATTAACAGAAACTTGTATGCTGGTCCAGACTGATTGTGAATCAAAATTCAGGGGTCTGAGAGAGAAAAAGAACTTCACCAAAGTTAGGTTAGCAAGGATTTTGTTTTGATTGATCAATAAGGACAAAACAGTTCAGCCATTCACTTAGGAAGCACAGAAAGGGTATTTGTAGCCTGAGTATGACTTTGTCATAGGTAATCAAGGGGCATCCCTGAGTCGTATCTAAGTCATAAGAGGAAGAGTGTTTATTTGCAGTAAGCCACTTCCAAACACAAAAGTATAATGAGGATTTCTTTAACTTTCTTTTTTTTCTTTTATTTTTTTTTTATTTTTTCAGTGGGTTTTGTCATACACTGACATGAATCAGCAATAGATTTACACGTATTCCCCATCCCGATCCCCGCTCCCACCTCCCTCTCCACCCGATTCCTCTGGGTCTTCCCAGTGCACCAGGCTCGAGCACTTGTCTCATGCATCCCACCTGGGCTGGTGATCTATTTCACCATAGATAGTATACATGCTGTTCTTTCGCAACATCCCACCCTCACCTTCTCCCACAGAGTTCAAAAGTCTGTTCTGTACTTCTGTGTCTCTTTTTCTGTTTTGCATATAGGGTTGTCGTTACCATGTTTCTAAATTCCATATATATGTGTTAGTATGCTGTAATGTTCTTTATCTTTCTGGCTTACTTCACTCTGTATAATGGGCTCCAGTTTCATCCATCTCATTAGAACTGGTTCAAATGAATTCTTTTTAACGGCTGAGTAATATTCCATGGTGTATATGTACCACAGCTTCCTTATCCATTCATCTGCTGATGGGCATCTAGGTTGCTTCCATGTCCTGGCTATTATAAACAGTGCTGCGATGAACATTGGGATGCACGTGTCTCTTTCAGATCTGGTTTCCTCAGTGTGTATGCCCAGAAGTGGGATTGCTGGGTCATATGGCAGTTCTATTTCCAGTTTTTTAAGAAATCTCCACACTGTTTTCCATAGCGGCTGTACTAGTTTGCATTCCCACCAACAGTGTAAGAGGGTTCCCTTTTCTCCACACCCTCTCCAGCATTTATTGCTTGTAGACTTTTGGATAGCAGCCATCCTGACTGGTGTGTAATGGTACCTCATTGTGGTTTTGATTTGCATTTCTCTGATAGTGAGTGATGTTGAGCATCTTTTCATGTATTTGTTAGCCATCTGTATGTCTTCTTTGGAGAAATGTCTGTTTAGTTCTTTGGCCCATTTTTTGATTGGGTCTTTTATTTTTCTGGAATTGAGCTTCAAGAATTGCTTATATATTTTTGAGATTAATCCTTTGTCTGTTTCTTCATTTGCTATTATTTTCTCCCAATCTGAGGGCTGTCTTTTCACCTTACTTATAGTTTCCTTTGTAGTGCAAAAGCTTTTAAGTTTCATTAGGTCCCATTTGTTTAGTTTTGCTTTTATTTCCAATATTCTGGGAGGTGGGTCATAGAGGATCTTGCTGTGATTTATGTCAGAGAGTGTTTTGCCTATGTTCTCCTCTAGGAGTTTTATAGTTTCTGGTCTTACATTCAGACCTTTAATCCATTTTGAGTTTACTTTTGTGTATGGTGTTAGAAAGTGTTCTAGTTTCATTCTTTTACACGTGGTTGACCAGCTTTCCCAGCACCACTTGTTAAAGAGGTTGTCTTTTTTCCATTGTATATCCTTGCCTCCTTTGTCAAAGATAAGGTGTCCATAGGTTCTTGGATTTATCTCTGGGCTTTCTATTCTGTTCCATTGATCTATATTTCTGTCTTTGTGCCAGTACCATACTGTCCTGATGACTGTGGCTTTGTAGTAGAGTCTGAAGTCAGGCAGGTTGATTCCTCCAGTTCCATTCTTCTTTCTCAAGATTACTTTGGCTATTCGAGGTTTTTTGTATTTCCATACAAATTGTGAAATTATTTGTTCTAGTTCTGTGAAAAATACCGTTGGTAGCTTGATAGGGATTGCATTGAATCTATAGATTGCTTTGGGGTAGAATAGCCATTTTGACAATATTGATTCTTCCAATCCATGAGCATGGTATGTTTCTCCATCTGTTTGTGTCCTCTTTGATTTCTTTCATCAGTGTTTTATAGTTTTCTATGTATAGGGACCAGATGGCTTCACAGCTGAATTCTACCAAAAATTTAGAGAAGAGCTAACACCTATCTTACTCAAACTCTTCCAGAAAATTGCAGAGGAAGTTAAACTTCCAAACTCATTCTATGAGGCCACCATCACCCTAATTCCAAAACCAGACAAAGATGCCACAAAAAAAAGAAAACTACAGGCCAATATCACTGATGAACATAGATGCAAAAATCCTTAACAAAATTCTAGCAAACAGAATCCAACAACATATTAAAAAAAATCATACACCACGACCAAGTGGGCTTTATCCCAGGAATGCAAGGATTCTTTAATATCCACAAATCAATCAATGTAATACACCACATTAACAACTTGAAAGATAAAAACCATATGATTATCTCAATAGAGGCAGAGAAAGCCTTTGACAAAATTCAACACCCATTCATGATTAAAACTCTCCAGAAAGCAGGAATAGAAGGAACATACCTCAACATAATAAAAGCTATATATGACAAAACCACAGCAAGTATCACCCTCAATGGTGAAAAATTGAAAGCATTTCCCCTGAAATCAGGAACAAGACAAGGATATCCACTCTCACCACTACTATTCAACATAGTGTTGGAAGTTTTGGCCACAGCAATCAGAGCAGAAAAAGATGTAAAAGGAATCCAGATAGGAAAAGAAGAAGTGAAACTCTCACTGTTTGCAGATGACATGATCCTCTACATAGAAAACCCTAAAGACTCTTCCAGAAAACTACTAGAGCTAATCAATGAATATAGTAAAGTTGCAGGATATAAAATTAACGCACAAAAATCCCTTGCATTCCTATATACTAACAATGAAAAAACAGAAAGAGAAATTAAGGAAACAATACCATTCACCATTGCAACCAAAAGAATAAAATACTTAGGAATATATCTACCTAAAGTAACTTTCTTGTTTTCCAGATTCACAGGGATTAGCTAAACTCCAATTTGTCAGTCCCTCCTCTTTTCAAGACTAATGAGATGTATTAATCATTTTTTGATTTTTTTATTATTATTATTTTTTTTTTTTGCTAAAAAACTCAGAGGAATCATAGCTCTTTCAGCAGGGCAAAGTAGAGTGTAAGAAATATAGTCTCCTAAAGATTCTTGTTGACATTTTTTCCTACTCAATCAATTGAGGTATGTACTAGGAAGTGGTGAAAAATGTGTTATCTCAAGTATTTTAATATAGGGATGCCTAATATGCAAAATAGTAATATTAACATAAAATTTTTTTATTAAAGTTCAAGAGGTTAGTGGATTAAAATATGTTCATTATCAGCACTGCTCACTGAGTTCTTAAAGCTAAGAGGTTGAAGCTCACAGTGATATTTTCTACAATCATGGAACACAGGTGCATGTGTGACTGGAACATTTAACAGACTCTCTCAGTGACTGAGGCTGCAGCTATTCCAGGGAAAATTTCAGCCTACACATGGTCTGCTGCCATGATGAGCATTTTCAGGTATATATCAAATTATTGGACCTAATGTCACAACTCTTATTCAGATCTGGGAAAAATGTTGATCTACAGGAAACATAAAGTTCTAATGATGATTTAGGGAGTCAGGTTTTTGTTCTCAGGGTCATTAAGTTAGGAGGGAGGGAGAAAAACTGGTCATGTTTGTTTGGAGAGTTGTTGCCACACATTGACAGAAACTGGAAGATTTGAAATTTTTGTAGGGATTGACACTGTCCAAGGTATTGGAATTCAATCCATATAACAGGTAGGTAACAATTTTTTTTTTTTCATATCTATCAGTTGCCTGAAAACTGATGTGTTGTGTTAGTCACTTGGTCATGTTTGACTCTTTATGATCCCACATACTGTAGCCCACGAGGATCCTCTGTCCATCCAGGCAAGAATATTGGAGGGAGCTGCCATTCCCTTCTCCAGGAGATCTTCCTGGGATCACACCCGGGTCTCCTGCATTGCAGGAAGATTCTTTAGAAAATTGCATATTGTTGTTCAATCGATTAGTTTTGTCCTACTCTTTGTGACCGCATGGGCTGCAGCACACCAGGCTTCCCTGTCCTTCACCGTCTCCTGGATCTTGCTCAAACGCATGTCCATTGAGTCCGTGATACCATCCAACCATCTCGTTCTCTGTCATCCCCTTCTCCTCCCGCCTTCAATCATTCCCAGCATCAGGGTCTTTTCCAGTGATTTGGCTCTTCTCATTAAGTGGCCAAAGTATTGGAGCTTCAGCTTCAGCGTCAGTCCTTCCAATGAATATTGGACTGATTTCCTTTAGGATGGGCTGGCTTGATCTTGTAGTCCAAGGGACTCAGAAGTATTCTCCAGCATCACAGTTCAAAAGCATCAGTTCTTCGGCGCTCAGCTTTCTTCATGGCCCAACTTTCATATCCATACATGACTACTGGAAAAACAATAGCTTTGACCAGATGGATCTTTGTTTGCAAAGTAATGTCTCTGGATTTTTAAGTTTCTTGAGGCTAGGAAGCCAAGCCAAGAACTTGGCAGGAAATTTTACCTGTAGTACCTAATGATTTTACTAAATTCCTCTATTCTCAATGAACTCAAAATATCCTACAAGTCCTCAACTTGCCAGGGAGTTAATTCCTTAGTCATCTGTAAGTCTGCAAAGTCTGTAAGCCAGGCACTGGGCCAGTTTCCCCAAGAGGAATTTGTAGCATTGACTCCATGAGGTCAACATTATTAGTTCTTTTATTTATTTATTTTTAATTTCTTTTATTTATTTATTTTTCATTTATTTTTATTAGTTGGAGGCCAACCACTTTACAATATTGTAGTGGTTTTTGCCATACATTGGCATGAATCAGCCATGGATTTACATGTGTTCCCCAGCCCGATCCCCCCTCCCACCTCCCTCCCCACCCCATCCCTCTGGGTCTTCCCAGTGCACCAGCCCTGAGCATTTGTCTCATGCATCCAACCTGGGCTGCTGATCTGTTTCACCCTTGATAGTATACTTGTTTCAGTGCTTTTCTCTCAAAACATCCCACCCTCGCCTTCTCCCACAGAGTCCAAAAGTCTGTTCTGTATATCTGTGTCTCTTTTTATGTTTTGCATATAGGGTTATCATTACCATCTTTTTAAAAGTGTCTGGTCATATCTTAATCAACTGACATTCTTAAATATGACATTCCACTCAGATAGCCTATGTTTCCATTGAAAGTGAAAGTGAAAGTTGCTCAGTCCTGTTTGACTCTTTATGACCCCATGGACTATCCAGCCCATGGAATTCTCCAGGCCTGAATACTGGAGTAGGTAGCCTTTCCCTTCTTCAGGGGAATCTTCCCAACCCAGAGATGAACCCAGGTCTCCTGCATTGCAGGAGGATTCTTTACCAACTGAGCCACTATGGTTACATAACCAGTGTTTCCCAATATGTTCCATTAGCAAGTGGTCTAGATTCTTGTCAAACCCATGCAAATAATTATATTGCCAGTAAATAAGAATATAATAAATTCCAGATTCTGTAGGGATCAGTCAGGGAGAAAAGCATAAATGTTTTATTCTCATTTATAGTGTATTACATTCTTATAAGTTATAAATATCTCAAGAGAAAAGAAACTTTTTTTTTTATTTCTGGAAAATTGAGTACTAAATAATCAGCAATATTCTAAGAGAAACCCATAATCATCCCTTTTCAGTTCTTTTAGTCCAGTGCAATTAATTTTTGTCTCAACCATTTTAGGTTGTCAATCTAATGAATCCATTCACTTCTCAATTACAGTTCTAGAAACCCTTACTCCATCCAGTGATAAAATCCTTAAGTTTTTTAAGCAGTGTCATCAGAACCCTGTACTCCAAAATATCTGGCATAAAACTTACCATCAGCCTCTGACAAAGTACTTTTTTGTTGAAGGTGAAGCACTCTGGCCTATAGTTGATCACAAGCACAATCATGGAATTATCAGACTGAAACTCTCTAAAGGTTTATTAATCTTTACTTTATTAAATCTTTAATCCAATTTTCTACTGATGGATGGGCTGTGTTCCCTCCTTGTTGTTTGACCTGAGGCCAAACTATGGTGGAGGTTATGAAGATAACAGTGACCTCCTTCAAAAGGTCTCATGCACAAGCTGCCACACTCAGTGCCTCTGACCCTGCAGCAGGCCACCACTGAAATTAAAGATTTACTGAGTTTGTTGCTGCCATCAGAACAAGGCCCGGTTTCCCACTCAGTCAGTCTCTCCCATCAGGAAGCTTCCATAAGCCCCTTGTCTTTACCCATCAGAGCACAGACAGAATGAAAACCATATTCACAGAAAAATAACCAAATTGATTATATGGACCACAGCCTTGTCTAACTCAATGAAACTATGAGCCATGCCATGTAGGGCCACCCAAGATTGATGGGTTGTGGTGGAGAGTTCTGACAAATGTGGTCCACTGGAGAAGGGAATGGCAAACCACTTCAGTCTTCTTGCCTTGAGATCCCCATGAACAGTATGAAAAGGAAAAAAGATAGGACACTGAAAAATGAACTCCTCAGGTGCCCAATATGCTATTGGAGATCAGTGGAGAAATAACTCCAGGAAGAATGAAGAGATGGAGTCAAAGCAAAAACAACAACCTGTTGTGGATGTGACTGGTGATGGAAGTAAAGTCTGATGCAGTAAAGAGCAATATCACACAAGAACATGGAATGTTAGATAGATGAATCAAGGTAAATTGGAAGTGGTCAAACTGGAGATGGCAAGAGTGAAGATATACATTTTAGGAATCAGCAAACTAAAATGGACTGGAATGGGTGAATTTAACTCAGATGACCATTATATCTACTACTGTGTGCAAGAATCCCTTGGAAGAAATGGAGTAGCTCTCATGGTAAACAAAAGAGTCTGAAATGCAGTACCTGGATACAATCTCAAAACTGACAGAATGATCTCTGTTTGTTCCCAAGGCAAACCATTCGAAATCACAGTAATCCAAGTCTATGCCCTGACCAGTAATGCTGAAGAAGTTGAAGTTGAATGGTTCTAGGAAGACCTACAAGATCTTCTAGAATTAACACCCCAAAAAGATGTGTTTTTCATTATAGGGGGCCAGAATGGAAAGTAGGAAGTCAACAGATACCTGGAGTAACAGTCAAATTTGGCCTTGGAGTACAAAATGAAGCAGGGCAAAGGCTAATAGAGTTTTGCCAAGGGAGCACACTGGTCATAGCAAACACCCTCTTCCAACAACACAAGAGAAGACTCTACACATGGATATCACCGGATTGTCAATACCAAAATCAGACTGATTATATTTTTTGCAGCCAAGATGGAGAAGCTCTATACAGTCAGAAAAAAAAAACAAGACTGGGAGCTGACTGTGGCTCAGATCATGAACTCCTCATTGAAAAATTCAGATTTAAATAGAAGAAAGTGGGGAAAACCACTAAACGACTCAGGTATGACCTAAATCAAATCCCTTATGATTAAACAGTGGATGTGACAAGTAGATTCAAGGTATCAGTGTGCTTGAAGATCTTTCGATGGAGGTTCATGACATTGTACAGGAGCCATTGATGAAGACCATCCCCAAGAAAAAGAAATGCAAAAAGACAAAATGACTGTGTGAGGAGGCCTTACAAATAGCTGAGAAAGGGAGAGAAGTGAAAGACAAAGGAAAAAAAAAAAGAAAGATATACCAATTTGAATGCAGAGTTCCAAAGAATAGCAAGAAGAGATTAGAAAGCCTTCCTCAGAGATTAGTGCAAAGAAATAGAGGAAAACCATAGAATGGGAAAGACTAGAGATCGCTTCAAGAAAATTAGAGATACCAAGGGAACTTTTCATGCAAACATGGGCACAATAAAGGACAGAAATGATATGGACCTAACAGAAGCAGAAGATATTAAGAAGAGGTAGCAAGAATACTCAGAACTATACAAAAAAGATCATCATGACCCAGATAACCACTGTGGCATGATCACTCACCTAGAGCCAGACATGCTGGAATGTGAAATCAAGTGGGCCTTAGGAAACATCAGTATGAACAAAGCTGGTGGAGGTGATGGAATTCCAGCTAAGCTATTTGAAATCCTAAAGTTGATGCTGTGAAAGTGCTGCATCCAATATGCCAGCAAATTTAGAGAACTCAGCAGTAGCCACAGAACTGGAAAAGGTCAGTTTTCATTCCAATTGCAAAGAAAGACAATGCCAAAGAATGTTCCAACTACTGCAAAATTGCACTTATCTCACATGCTAGGAAAGTAATGCTCAACATTCTCCAAGCCAGGCTTCAACAGTACATGAATCCTGAAAAGGCAGTTATTCAAGATGGATTTAGAAAAGGCAGAGGAACCAGAGATCAAGTTGCCAACATCTGTTGGATTATCAAAAAAACAAGAGTTCCAGAAAACATCTACTTCTGTTTTATTTACTATGTCAAAGGCTTTGACTGTGTGAACCACAACAAACTGTGGAAAATTCTTAGAGATGGGAACACCAGACCGCTTGACCTGCCTCTTGAGAAATCTGGATGCAGGTCAAGAAGCAACAGTTAGAACTGGACATGGAACAACAGACTGGTTCCAAATAGGGAAAGAGTACATTAAGGCTGCAAATTGTCACCCTGCTTATTTAACTTATATGCAGAGTACATCATGCAAAATGCCTCACTGGATGAAGCACAAACTGGAACCAAGATTGCCAGGAGAAATATCAATAACCTCAGATATGCAGGTGCAGATATGTGACTCTTTTTTTGACAGAAAGCAAAGAGGAACTAAAGAGCCTCTTGATGAAAGTGAAAGAGCAGAGTGAAAAAGTTGGCTTAAAACTCAACATTCAGAAACTAAGAGTTTGGCATCCAGTCCCATCACTTCATGGCAAATAGATGGGGAAACAATGGAAACAGTGACAGTCTTTGTCTTTTGGAGATTCGAAATCACTACAGATGCTGACTGCAGCCATGAAATTAAAAGACACTTGCTTCTTGGAAGAAAAGCTATGATCTGCCTAGACAGCATATTAAAAAGGAGAGACATTACTTTGCCAACAAATTCCCATCTAGTCAAAGCGATGGTTTTTCCACTAGTCATGTATGGTGTGAGAGTTGGACTATAAAGAAAGCTGAGTGCTGAAGAATTGATGCTTTTGAACTGTGGTGTTGGAGAAGACTCTTGGGAGTCCCTTGGTCTGCAAGGAGATTCAATCAGTGTATCCTAAAGGTAGTCACTCCTGAATATTCACTGCAAAAACTGATGCTGAAGCTGAAACTCCAATACTTTGGCCTCCTGATGTGAAGAGCTGACTCACTAGAAAAGACCCTGATGCTGGGAAAGATTGAAGGCGGGAGGAGAAGGGGACGACGAAGGATACGATGTTTGGATGCCATCACTGACTCGAGGGGCATGAGTGAGTAAGCTCCAGGAGTTGGTGATGAACAGGGAAGCGTCAGGCGTGCTGTGCTGCAGCCCACGGGGTCACAGAGAGTCGGATACCACTGAGTGACGGAACTGAAGTTTATTAAACTTTACTACACCTTAGTACTAAAGTTTCACTAAACTTTACAGATTATTGAATTTGAAAATGACTAATGGAAGTTTATCACAAAAAGTTAGGCAACTAACAAGAAAATTTGATTGTTTCTATGCTGTGCAACATTTAAAAAAACTGAAATTGTCTCTGATAATACCATACCATTGCCTAAATCAGGCAAAGTGGCATCAGATTCTAATACATAAAAATATCATGAACAGTAAGGACAATGCTGGGTCTCTGGCAACTTTGTACAATTTCTTAAATATTTATATTTAGCAATATTTTGCCCATAGAAATTTATCCTAAGGAAGGTTAAGCATCTCTTCTGATATGACAATACTTCCCATACATCTCATTAAATATCAAATGAACATAATTATTTTTAGCACCTCTCTCTTTACAAAGTGGAATAGCAGATCCTCTGTGAATTTCCAGGGGTTGGGGAAACCTCAAAGACAGTAGTAGGTGTGAAAAAAATATCATTTAAGATTTGATTTGGGAGTGAAAAGTGACAAAAGTTGTTAAATTAGATTGTAGAAGTAATAATAAAAGTCTTTAAAAGTAAATAAAGAGGTAACATATAAAAGTAAATAGAGGTAAATGCAAAAAAGAAAAAAAAAAAGCAACTTCTTTTTAAAAGTGTACAGACTGTTCCTCTAAATAATAAAGGGCATAATAAAGTCTACATAAAACCCTGGAAACTATTTTGAGAGACATAGACTCTTTGCCTTCTAGGCAGACAACTCAGAAGGTAAAGAAAATCTTTTTACAAATTTATTAAGAAGACACTAGTAGTAATCTAAGAAAATGTTGACATTTTAACAAAAACAAAAAATCATTTTTTTCATGAGTATAATATTTCATACTTACTATCACTTTAAAATATTGGGATTAACCCAATGAAATCTTCAGTTCAGTTCAGTTGCTCAGCCTTGTCTGACTCTTTGTGACTCCATGGACTGCCGCACACCAGGCTTCCCTGTTCTTCACTATCTCCTGAAGTTTGCTCAAACCCACGTCCATCAAGTCAGTGATGGCATCCAACCATCTCATCCTTGGTTGTCCCCTACTCCTCCCACCTTCAATCTTTCCCAGCAGTTGGGTCTTTTCTGGAGTCAGTTCTTCACATCAAGTGGGCAAAGTATTGGAGATTCAGCTTCAGCATCTGTCCTTCCAATGAATATTCAGGACTGATTACCTTTAGGATACACTGGTTGGATCTTCTTGCTGTCAAAGGAACTCTCAAGAGTCTTCTCCAACACCAGAGTTCAAAAGCATCAGTTATTCAGCACTCAGCTTTCTTTATAGCCCAACTCTCACATCCATACATGACTACTGGAAAAACCATAGCTTTGACTAAATGGACTTTTTAAAAAAAAAATAATTCAACAATATAGTTTATTTATAAATTGCAATAAAATGCTAAAATGTTATAAGATGTTGATGACATGGATATAATATTACTTGACTTGAATTCCTTATGTATTAACAAGAATTTGATGAGTGCCTACAAGATGGTCAGTCACTCTGCTAAGTAATATGAAGGATGCAGAGATGAATAAGATACTCCATTTCCATTTCTAACACTCTGATCCAGGTTCTTGTCACTTATGTCAGGATGACGGCTTTTATTGGCAAAGTAATGTCTCTGTTTTTTAATATACTGTCTAGGTTGATCATAGCTTTTCTTCCAAGGGCAAAGTGTCTTTTAATTTCATGGCTGCAGTCAGCATCTACAGTGATTTTGGAGTCCAAGAAAGTGAAGTCTGTCACTTTTTCCATTATTTTCCCATCTATTTGCTATGAAGTGATGGGACCAGATGCCATGATCTTCATTTTTTGAATGTTGAGTTTTAAGTCACCTTTAACACTCTCCTCTTTCACTTTTGTGAAGAGGCTCTTTAGTTCTTCTTCACTTTCTGCCATAAGGGTGGTGTCATCTGCATATCTGAGGTTATTGATACTTCTCCCCACAATGTTGAGTCCAGCTTGTGCTTCCTCCAGTCTAGCATTTCGCATGAACAGGGTAACAAAATACAGCCTTGACATACTCCTTTCCCGGTTTGTAACCAGTCCATTGTTCCATGCCTGGCTCTAACTGTTGTTTCTTTACCTGTGTACAGATTTCTCAGGAGGCAGGTAAGGTGGTCTGTTATTTGCATGTCTTTAAGAATTTTGCGTAATTTGTTGTGTTTCACACAATCAAAGGCTTTAGCTAGTCAATGAAGCAGAAGTAGATGTTTCTCTGGAATTCTCTTGCTTTTTCTATGATTCAACATATGTTGGCCATTTGATTTCTCATTCCTCTGCCTTTTCTAAATCCAGCTTGAACATGTGAAAATTCTTGGTTCACAAGCTATTGAAGCCCACCTTGGAGAATTTGAGCATTATTTTGTTAGGATGTGAGATGAGTGCAATTGTGCAATAGTTTGAACTTTCTTTGGCAGTGCCTTTCTTTGGAACTGGAATGAAAACTGACCTTTTCCAGTCCTGTGGCTACTGCCGAGTTTTCCAAATTTGCTGGCATATTGAGTGCAGCACTTTCACAGCATTATCTTTTAGGATTTTAAATAGCTCAGCTGGAATTCTATCACCTCCACTAGCTTTGTTTGTATTGATGCTTCCTAAGGCCCACTTGACCATGAAATCTTAGTTAGCTTTTACTGTAATAAATGAAAGTCTGTTTTTGTACACTCCCCACAATTTTCCCATATTCTTTCAGGGTATTTTTCTATGCTTGCCTCTTTCTCATTCTGGAATAAATAGTTAATTTACTTTAGAAAAAATACTTTTTTATTTAATAAAAACATATCCTATGTACTGTGTATAAGTATACACAGTATCCTTATATACTGTGTAATTTAGCGTAAGTCTAAGATTTTAAATTACGGACAAATCTTGAAAACTATCTGGAAGCTAAACTTCTCCACAACTTAATTACTGTTAGAATAAAAATTTTCAGGGTAAGTTAAATTTCATTGCTTTCTGGGAATTTTATGTTTATATGAGTGGTATTTAATAGAACTCATTGAAGGGGGTTGTATGATATTTGGTCTTGGAATTTGGTATTTGGTAATACCATCCAGAGTTAAGAAAATACTACATGTACCTATATACAGACAGACAGACAAAAATAGAGAGCTTATAGTTTAAATTTAAAAACCTTAGTTATGTTTATTTATAAACAAAAAAATACTAAGTTGACTAGTTTGTATGGAAGAGGTTAATAATTCTTTACTCACTTTTACATTTTTACGAGGAATGTTTTACTAGAAGATGACACAAGTTGATTTTACCTGCTCCTGACCAGTAATTTCTGAGAAAAAACTTTGAGAATTTATTTGCCACAATGATTCTCTTATAGAGAATATAGGCAAAGTATTGAGGAGAAACCAAGAGGCCATCTGGGGGTCTCCAAAGCCCACCTGAGTAGGTAAAATTCTATCTTGTTTCAAACCCGTTTTCTCAGTCTCTAATTGTTGAGGAGAAGAGGACTTAAATGACATTAGGGAATTGAGAGGCTGGAATGGGAAGAAAAGATCTTGCAAGGGTGGAGTAGGCTGAAGGGGTAGAGAAGGCTGAAGGGTCAGATAAGAAGATTCAAGGGAGTTGGAGGAAAGATGAAGATAAAAGAGAGGCAGGAAGGAAGGAGGGATGATGAGAAAGGTGAAGATTAAATGAGCCAGTCTGGGGACATCCCAAGTTCCCCTAGGATACTATGGTTCTGAATTGTCTTTGGAAAAGTTTATAGTTACTGTGTGATACTAGATGGAATAAGTGCTATAATAGCAAAGCATAAAGTCAGTGGAAAAAGAGGGAAGGTACCAAATAGAGTCACCCATGGGATTTACATAGTTATTGAAGAGAGAATTTTTTTAAAAAATCTTTAAAGAATATGGGGGATAATTCTACTTGATTAATTTCCTCATACAATCCCTGGGACAGAGAGCCAAGGGAACCCCTTAGAGGATCTCTGGCATCAAAGGAAAGGAGGAAATGCCCTGCACAGTCCCCAGGTGTGGGGAACATAGGAAATTCAGAAGAGAATTCAGAGAAGGGAAAAAGCAATCTCTTTGCCTGGGAAAATTTAAATAACTCTTTACCATGCTGCAGTAGACAATATGTCTGGAACCCTGGTTTGAGGATTGAACTCAATGAAGGATCTGAGAATCAGCTAGCAACAGAGGAGTTAAGGGACCAACAAAATCCCATAACTTGTAAGGACATGGGGGGAGCCCATAGTGAGGTCCAATCTCAATCCAAGCACCAGAAACTGTCAAATAAGGGACAAACTCCAGACCTAAATAAGGAGAGACTTTAGTGGGAAAGCTTCTTCCAAAACAGGGGAAGCATACTCTTGCAATAGGAGGGGAGCGTTTACTGCAATTAGAGAGAATGTTCTAACCAAGGGATCTGCCAGCTTTGCAAAGATAAGATAGAAAGGGGCTTTTGTTTTTACAAAGAAGAGTGTTAAAGACTACAAAGCTTTATGTGAGTGTGGTGTGAGGAAGGATGGCATGACTGAATGTTTTTCATTGAAAGGCAGTCTATTCTCAAGAGGGTCCATTATGGAAGGATTGGTGTACGTCAGGCTCAGAGTGGTTCAGGGAATGGAGCATAGTAGAGAACCTTAACCAAACTTCAGTTGACAAGTATTTAGTTCTGACTAATTTTTGGAACCAAAGCAGTTCACCGTTCATTTATAAGGCAATGAATGGGAAATACAGATCTGTGTCTGGTCTTTTTATAGGTAAGCAAACGAGACATTTGTTAATGTTATCTAAGTCATATGGAGAAGAATACTTCTATATAGCAAGCCATGGCTAGGGACAGGAAAATGTTACAGAGTTTCATTAATCTTTGTGTTTTCTAGGATTACAAGCCTCAGTAAATTTTGACATAGTCATCATCAGTTCTGTCACTACAGATGCCATAGCTCTTAAGCCATAAGTGTCACTTTCCTTCCTCTATCAAGGGGGAAACTTAAATGTTCATTTGAACAAGAAGAAGTATAAAATTGATACTAGGTTATTAATGAATGCCCTGTTTTACTAAGGAAAACTTAGTAACTTATTTAAGTATCTTAAGGAAACTCCCTGTCTTTAAATCTTACTGTCTCCAATATGATTTGCCAAAGTTAAGTTTCAAACAAAATCATTTTCTTATTTGTATATCCTGACTTATGCTATATGGATCACAGACTTAAAGGCATTGGGGAAAATTGGTATGGCATATCTTAGAGATGTAATAAACAGTGTGATTATATAACAGAGAGCTCAAACAAATGGATGGATCATTTAAATTTGCTATGGAGGTACCACAAGTCCTGAGGACAAAGTCAGGTCACATTCTAGAATATCAGTGAACAATCATAAGAAAAGGTAAGATGAGAGGGTAAGATGGATTCAGGTCTAATTTTGTAAGAAAGCATAAACAGAAATAAGATCAATGCAATTTAATGTAACAGAACATTATTAAGAGTATAATATTTAGCAAGAAAATTCTCAGATTATATAAGGCCAAAAATAAAATATAGATGTTTAAACTGGGGGATGGAACCATATGTAGAGTTAAGGATTAAAGATGTAAGCAAACATGTGAGTAAGGTTAAATTTGGATACAAAGAAACGGAAGCAACTGAGACCATGAGTAGAGGTTGAAGGTTTGGAACAGAGGGGACCCCTCTGCTCAGGCAGTCAAAGAATGACCATGGCCAAACCTATTGCTAATTTTGTTTCTGAGTTCTAATAATAATTATATTTCTTTCCAGAGGAAGCAAGACTTTTTAGTTAACCTTGCTTACAGAAAAAGATAGCACAATATAGGGGAATATTTTGAATTAACAAGCTTCATTTTTGCATATTATTTAAGCATTTAATTAAAAATTTGTTCCAATACTTATTCCTTATATTTTCAAGTATTTGAAAGTTAAATGATGTTTTAATATACAATATCAAGTAAATATTCTTTCAATGTAATGTATTAACCAAAAAATAATAACTTGATTTGTTTTACTCTTCTCAATAAGAAGAATATGACTGACTCTATTTTTTCCCTTTGAGAAAAAGACCTATCACCAGTTTCTAAGATTTGAAAGCTCCACGCTCCATGGTAATACTGTAAAGTTTAGTCTCAAAACAGTTCATGATCACATTCCCAAAATGCCATGTCTACTCCACCCCCCACTCTCTTTCTGTCCCTCTCTCCCCTCAATCTCTTTCTTTCTTTTTCTTAACCACTTTTTTCCCTCTCTCTCTTAATTCCTAGCAAGAAAATGTAGGCGATAAACTTAAAATAAATTTACTAAGTATCTTCTTTTTCTCATGCGTTGTTAACTTAGGCTGAATACAGAGGAGATCCTAGGAAAATACCAGGTCTCCTGTAGTTTTCAGTTCATTATGTAGCTTTGTGTTTCTTTTGCTTGATTTTCTCAAAGTGGCTACCTTTCCCAGAACCATAAAAAAAAAAAAAAAAAAATCTGCAAGAAACTACTTATTTTCTACTTTTATTATTGCAACACATTAAAAAAAATGTTACTGAACCAGCCTTTGTAATGTTTTACAGAATTGTGACTTGATATATTACTTTTAAAAGGCAATTTGATGGCCAGAACAAGAGTTAGGAAGAATGCAGCAACAGCCTAATGTATCCTGATGTATTTCTTGCCTGGGGAAAAACATGCCCTGGTTCCTATTCCCACATTTTCTGGCAGCTTAAATAAGTAGTCACAGTACTGCTTGTCTACCACCTACTGGAGAACAGGAGGAATCAAAGAGATAATATGACTCCAAAGTTCACTCAGGAGACGAGGGTCCTGTTGCTGTCACACACACAGGGCTCCACTCTAGTGGAAACGTGGGGCCTGAAGCAGAAGGTTACTTAAACCCCAAAGCAGAAATGAAACTGTTGGAAAAGAAAAAGCCCAGTAAGCCAAAAGACTGAATTAACCAGCCTGGTGGAGTGTAGAACGTAGCTGCTCTTGGCAGAAACAGTGAATTTTAGGCTTTATGTCAGTGTTATAAATTTTACTTCCCTTTTAATATCTCTGTCAAAACCCTTGCCCCAGATAAATTGTAAATCGATTGACCAAGATAATTTACTTATCCTGAGTCGGATGTTTGTGTATGGTAATTTTGCCTCCAGAAAAGGAAGCAGCCTGCTTGTGGTTTCCTAACCATTTGGCAGGCAGGAGAAAAACATCAGGTCACTGGCCAATAATGCAGTTGCAAGAGTAAATATGGGACAGCAATTTAGAAGAGGCAGGGAAAAAAGGATGAAGAGCTTTACCCTCCCAGCAGGAAAGAGATGTTACTGGATTGGCAGGACTTTCTCTGAGGATTAATAGAATTTGTTCTGATGACAAGAAGGTCACAATAATTACTCCCACCTCTCTGAAGCTTTTCAGTTTCCATTACCCTTCTGTAGCAGCTTAGGAAGAAAAGTTGGCATAAAAATGAAGGGTACTGATTATTATAGCTAGATAAATAAAGGGATAACAATTTTGCTCAATTAAAGGCCTTGGCAAAGTGGCCCAAAACAAATCACAAAGGAAATCAACACACGAAGCCATTTTATACAAATGTCTAAAATTTACATTCACAAAAACTCTTCAGAAGTAAAGTAAGAGTCAGTGTCCATAAAAATTAATAGAACAAAAGGTGATGACAGTGCTGAATGGCAAGCAAAAAAGATCTGAAATTTTCTGTTCTTAATGTGCATCTTCTTAATAAGTCTGCTATCAGACTTAGGTAGAACCGGCAATTTAGTTAGAAGGCAAAGATTTGGGCCATTTTGTTCACTGACATGTTGCTAGCATTTGGTATTACTCCTTGATTCAAAGGAGCTCCTAAAGTAATTGTAAATGAATGGATAACAAGAAGGAAATGGCAACCCACTCCAGTGTTCTTGTCTGGAGAATCCCATGGTCAGAGGAGCCGGGCAGGCTACAGTCCATGGGGTCGCAAGAGTTGGACACGACTTAGTGACTAAACTACTACTTAATGAATGGGTGGATAAATATCAACAATAAATAATAGAGCTGTTAACAGTTCCCTTGAAAATCCTAGAAGGTAAGCAGGTGGATACTATCAAGTTAAGTCTAGAAATTACTAGGTGTGTTTTTCTAATGATTCACTTTTAATACAAAATGACCACATTAAAATATCATAACAACACAAAACATGTAAACATAGCTCTTTTATCATGATTGAACCAAATGCCTCATGAAAGTGATAAATATTTTTTAACCTCTGCACACCTGATTTTTCTCCTCATTACTATTTTTCTTCATTTCCACTTGCCTCCATTCTAGTTTAGTCTATTTAATTTTCCTCTTTCTTTCATCTCATCTTTTTTTTTTTTTCCTATTCTCTCCCTCCTTCCCATTCATATTCCATCTTTCTCCCCTTTATTCAGAATTACAACAAAATTTCTCCCTGGTCAAGTGGACACACTAACTCAGTCTTAGTTGTTCTTGTTGCTTGGTCACCAAATCAGGTCTAACTCTTTTGGGATCCCATGCTCTGTAGCCCATTAGGTTCTTCTGTCCATGGGATTCCTCAGGCAAGAATACTGGAGTGGGTTGCCATTGCCTTCTCCAGGGGATCTTCCCAACCCAGGGAAAACCATGTCTCCTGCATTGGCAGGCAGGGTCTTTACCACTGAGCCACCAGGGAAGCCTTTCACTCACTTTACCTGCCTCTACGTAACTATGACCTCTAAACATCTGTTCTGCTTCAACCTTGGCCTCCCATGTCTTCCTGCTATAATTCTTTTCTCTCCTCGGTCATTTATTCATGTTGAAGGGCATGAAAAAACTTTATTTTTTCTAAACAGTGTTCACCAGTCCCATTTGCTGCCGCTGCTGCCAAGTCGCTTCAGTCGTGTCCGACTCTGTGCGACCCCACGGACGGCAGCCCACCAGGCTCCTCTGTCCCTGGGATTCTCCAGGCAAGAACACTGGAGTGGGTTGCCATTTCCTTCTCCAATACATGCATGGATGCTAAGTCTCTTCAGTCGTGTCTGACTCTGTGCCACCCCATGGACAACAGCCCACCAGGCTCCTCTGTCCACAGAATTCTCTAGGCAAGAATACTGGAGTGGGTTGCCATTTCCTTCTCCAGTCCCATTAGAGAGAGGCAGTAATTCCCTTCTTTGAGCCTTTGCCATGCAGTAAAAATCTCTATACTAGCACCTATCTCATATCATTAATATTTATTCCTTTGCCTCTTCTCAGCTTGTAACTTCCTAAGAGTAATGGTTATAACATATTCACCTTATATACACAGATCTGGACACATAGTAGGCATTCAGTATTTGGATAAATAAATGAAACATTAGTGAACTGAGAGTTGAGCTTTGGTGAACATAAATGTTTTCTATTAATATTTACTTACTAAAAATGTCTAAAAGAGTCACTCTTTTATAACATTAAACACATTAAAATTTGAATGCATTGTTTAAATCTTAAAAAATTATTTGCAAAATTCAAATGAGACAAAATGAAATTTAAATCCAAAGATGACATCTCTTTATCTTTCATTGTCCTCTGCTGCTGCTGCTAAGTCACTTCAGTCGTGTCCGACTCTGTGCGACCCCATAGACGGCAGCCCACCAGGCTCCCCCGTCCCTGGGATTCTCCAGGCAAGAACACTGGAGTGGGTTGCCATTTCCTTCTCCAGTGGATGAAAGGGAAAAGTGAAAGTGAAGTTGTTCAGTCATATTGGACTCTTCGCAACCCCGTGGACTGTAGCCTACCAGGCTCCTCCATCCATGGGATTTTCCAGGCAAGAGTACTGGAGTGGGGTGCCATTTCCTTCTCCACTTTCATTGTTCTCTTAACTGGTACGATTTGTTCATTGGAAATGTGTGTGTGTATTTCAGTTTAATATATATATATATGCATTATATACACATATGCATTACATACACATATATACATATACATTATATACACATACATATATAATGTGTGTATATATATATATATACACTACACATATATACATAACTGAAATATACACATGAAAGATTTGCTTTCACAAAATTAACTGTGAATATCTGCATGTAACATGATCGATTACTCAAATTCTGATGAGAATTATTTCACTACATGGCGTTATCATCCTTTTCTATTTATTTCACCCTCTCTTGTATTTTCCCAACCCATTTCATTCAGTGCCAGCGCATCTGATTGGACTGTAAAGCATGAAATGTGTAGCATCAAAACACAGCTGGAGCCAAATGCCATTCTTCAGCCAGCTGGCAGGAGACATCGCTGTGGAAAGCAGCTGACTTCTGTTTTGATAGAGTAAGCATTCCAACGTGTGCTGCTTGTAATTCACTCATCACGCAACAAACAAATTAATCTAGAAAGAAATATATCAACCATTCAGAGGAATAGGATTGATTGGTAAAGGGTCTATCACTTTATCCTGCTTGTGGCACATAGTATGCTTGTGATGTTTTTATTAATAGCAAAGCAGTTTGCACCATTTGTAGTAATTTCATCAGCAAGGGAAGATATTAGTGTGAAAAAACACTTGAAATTCTTTTTCGGACTCAAAGAAGAAGAAGGTAGAGAAAAGCTTGGACAGTACTTTACATAATATTGCATATCTATCTATCTAGCACCTTCTTCTCCATAATGTGGAACAAAATTTCACCCAAATTTTGTTTAAATTTCTTCAGGAACACAAAGTTTAATATTTACCAGGCATCCAATTCTCTAATTATCCACATCAGGTAACGTAGAAAGTTAACTGCGCTTTTATAATCTCCATTTTTTAGTCCTAACTTTACTCTCCTGCTGCTGCCAAGCCGCTTCAGTCGTGTCCGACTCTGTGCGACCCCATAGACGGCAGCCCACCAGGCTCCGCCGTCCCTGGGATTCTCCAGGCAAGAACACTGGAGTGGGTTGCCATTTCCTTCTCCAATGCATGAAAGTGAAAAGGGAAAGTGAAGTCGCTCAGTTGTGTCTGACTCCTAGAGACCCCATGGACTGCAGCCCACCAGGCTCCTCCGTCCATGGGATTTTCCAGGTAAGAGTACTTTACTCTCCAGAGCAGGGCGAAATGAATCTACTACCACCTTCCATCTGAAAGAACTCTGGTTTTGAAGACAGCTAATCTTTTCATCCAACCCCTCTGTTCACTAGTCTAAACAACCCCCCTGCTTCATTATATGCAGTTTTCTAGTATTATTTGATAGTGATCCTTTCCTGTGCACCCACAATGTTTGTCTCTGTCCCTTTTATTTAAATTATTGTGCCAGATTTAGAAATAAAAAGATCTTAGAACTGTGGCTTATATTGGATTTAGTCCCTAAATATTGAGAATAATATTTGATTAGCAAGCTTGAAAATGTCCTTTTTCAAGTTATAATATTTGTTTATTTATGTTTAATAAATTATTACAGTCTTAGCTGCTACAAACAGTACATGTTTATTATCTCAAAGTTTCTGTGAGTCAGGAGTCTGGGCTCAGCTTAGCTGGGTAATCTGCTAGGATATCACAGGTTGCCATGAGTAGTCACCCAACATGTTTTCTCATGTGAAGGCTCAATAGGGAGAAGTTCATTTCCAAGCTCACTCATTGTTGGTATAATTTATTCCCATGTGACTATAGCACTGCCCTGGCCTCTGCAAGCTGACGGCTGAAAGTTTCCCTCAGGTCTCAAAGGCCACCCTCAGCAACTTGCCTGTGAACTTCCTAACAAGGATGCTTACTTCCTCAAAGCCAGCAAGGAAGAAATCTCCAGAAAAAGTCTGCTGGCAAGATGAAGTCTTTTATAAGGTAACAATCCTGGGAGTAACATCTCCTCACCTTTACCACTTGTTTCTATTGCTTAGAAACAAGTCACAGATCCCACCCACATTCAAAGAAGGAAGATTAAAAACAAGCATGTGATCACCAACACATAGGGATCATAGCCACCCCCCAACCTTGAGTTTTTCACCAAACAAATAATGAATCAAAACAGAATCAAGTATCACAGCATCTGAGTATATAATAGGTATTTATTATTTTATGATTCATTTAGGGACCACTTCTCAAACTACTGCATCTGCTTTATTCAGTGAGATGCTTAGCAGATGTGATATGACACAGCACGTGTGTGATCTGGCTTCCTCTCTTGTGCTTCTGTCATCTCCATGAAAAGTACATACTTGCGCTATCCACCAGGTCATAAGAGGAGTTAAACATGATGCTCCAGATATGGTACCCCAATCAAATCCAGATTAGAACTAAATCCTCAGCTTATTTGTAGACACACAATAGAGTCCCTCTAAACTCAGGAGAATCCACCCAGACCCAACGAAGGTTATCTAATCTATACAAATATGTGAGAATTTAGTATTTACTATTGTGTGCCACTGTTGTCCTGTGGTTGCTTGTTAGGCAACAAGTGAGTAACAACATACATATGTGTGTATTTCCCTTTTAGCATCTTTAGGATCCATCCTATGATAGATGTTTCTCTAATCACCCCCTAACTCCAAAAACAAACGTTTTCATGTCTGACTTTCGTATTTTCTCTGAGCAAACCTTGCTCTCAGAAAAGTTAATTCACACTAATGTGAAAATTTAAGTCATTTAACTTTCTCTCCCGGTCCTTTAATTCATCATTCATAAGGTAATAACTATGAGACACATACTTTTACCATGCCATTTTCAGCCCTTGGGAAAACTGAGGCTCAGGTGATCGCGGTTACATTGCCCAGAGTCACACAGTTTGTAAACAGTGAAACTTTGTTTAATCCAGATGAGCTAAGTTCCAGGAACCCTGTTCTAACCCTGCATTTTCTCATACTCATGATGATGGAATTCTGCTCCTTTACTCAACACTGTGAAGCATTAATGACAGAGGTCAGATGGAGAAACACTATTTTGAGAAGAGATTCCTGAAATACAGAATGTAAAAATATTTTCCTAAGACCTTTGGGAAAGCTGGAGGCCTACACTTCTGCTGTGGTCCTTATCTCTCTGCAGTCCGATCCTAAAAATTCTAATGTAAGAATTTACCTTTCACTATTAGCCACATGCCTCATGATTTTCTACTGAATATTCTTATAATTCAAAACCCTTCTTTAAAATTTTATAATCCATTTTATGTTCACTCAGCATTCAGTCATATATTAGCTTAGATTTCCTCCCCACAGGGTTTTGGTGTGGTATAAAATTGCCTAATCTTGACTGTAGAGTGCATAGTATGTCACTGACATTTATTGATTTTTCCATTTGCTTAGGCTCACAATGTTTATTAATGTAAATTAAGCACTAATGTGCAATCCACATTCTTTATATACTTGTAGCATCGAATTTTAACAATGAGATTAAAATTTTAATATTAAAATATGCTTTATATGTGCCAGGGAAGTATAGAACAATTCCAATATGTTAAAACAAATTATGTGATATAAGGATAGAAGGAGACACCTGGGACATCAAAACAATTATTTTCCAATACTCGCTCCTCTTTTTACTTGCTATGGGACCTTGAACATGTCATTTAATTTATTTTAAACACAACCTTCTTTTTCTGTATAAGACATGTGTGTGTATGTGTGTATGTATGCATAATTGCTCAGTTGTGTCTGACTCTTTGCGACCCCAGGGACGGTAGCCACCACGTGCCTTTGTCCATGGGGTTTTCCAGGCAAGACTACTGAGTGGGTTGCCGTGTCCTCCTTCAGGGGATCTTCCTGACCCAGGGATTGAACCCAAGTCTCCTGCATGCCTGCATTGGCAGGTTTTATTGGCAATTCTTTATTGCCGAGCCGACTAGGGAGACCTATAAGGCATCTAATAATTCACACTAATGGTGATGAATATAAACTGCTTTAATCACTTTATAAAAGATTTACTATTATAACAAAATTCCTTTTATATCTTTTGCCTTTTTTTTTGTTTTTCCCCCAAAATAACTGTCATATTTATTGTTGACCTCTTGGGGGCTGTGATACAGTGTTTTTTCTACTCCTACCACAATGCTATGAGATTAGAAATCAACTACAAAAAAAAAGTGCAAAATACACAGACACGTGGAGGCAAAACAATATGAAACTAAACAACTGATGAATCACTGTGTAAATCAAAGAGGAAATAAAAAAATACTTAGAGGCAGATGAAAATGAAAACAAAAACTATGGGAAGCAGCAAAAACAGTTCTAAGAGGCACGTTTATAACAATACAAATTTACCTCAGGAAACATGAAAAATCTCAAATAAACAACCTAACTTTATGCCATAAGCAAGTAGAGAAAGAAGAACAAACAAAAACCAAAGTTCATAGAAGGAAAGAAATCATAAAGATTAAAGCAGAAGTAAATGAAATAGAGACTTCAAAAGCAAAGGAAAAAATCAATGAAACTAAAAACTGGAAAAGATAAACAAAAAATGAAACTTAAAAACTCAGAAAAGATAAACAAAATTGATAAAGCTTTAGTCAGACTCATCAAGAAATAAAAAGGGAGAAGGCTCAAATCAATAAAATCAGAAGCAAAAAAGAAGTTATAATGGAGAGCACAGAAATATAAAGGATCACAGAAGACTACTATGAGCACTATATTCCAGTAAAATGGATAAACTAGAAGAAAGGGAAAATTTTTAGAAAGGTACAATTTCCTAAGACTGAACCAAGAAAAAAATAGAAAATATTAGGTTGGTATAAAAGTAATTGTAGTTTTATATTGTTGAATTTTGCCATTTAATATCAGGATTGCTGTTTGATTTTTCAGTTGCTCAGTTGTGTTTGACTCTTTGCGACCCCCAGGGACTGCAGTATGCCAGGCTTCCCTGAATATTGGGATATATTCTTAAATAAATGTGGTTATGATATGCAACATTTTAATGCACATTTCTTGCTTTATTTTTTCCTAATGACTTATTACTTACTTATTTTAGACCATGGAAATAATATTAGACAAAAAGCAAATTTGAGTGATTTATTATTTGAGTTCTAAATGAATCATAAAGCAGCAGAGATAACTTGCAACTTCAGCAACACATTTGGCCCAGGAATAGCTAATGAATGTACAGTGCAGTGATGGTTCAATAAGTTTTACAAAGGAGACGAGAGCCTTGAAGATGAGGAGTATAATGGCCTCACAAAAGAAGGTGGCAATGACCAATTGAGAGCAATCATTGAAGCTGATCCTCTTATAACTACAGGAGAAGTTACCAAAGAACTCAACATCAACCATTCTATGGTCGTTCAGCATTCAAAGCAAATTGGAAAAGTGGAAAAGTTGGATAAGTGGGTGTCCCTTGAGATGACCGCAAATCAATAAAATCATCATTTTGAATTGTTATCTTATTAGAAATAAAAATGAACTTTTCTCAATCAGATTGTGACATGCAATGAAAAAGTTGATTTTATACCACACACAGTGATGACCAGCTTAGTGGTTGCACTGAGAAGCTCCAAAGCACTTCCCAAAGCCAAACTTGCACTAGCAAAAGGTCATGGTGACTTTTTGGTGGTCTGTTGCCCATCTGACCCACTACAGCTTTCTGAATCCCAGTGAAACCATTACATCTGAAAAGTATGCTCAGCATATCGACGAGATATACTGAAAGCTGCAATGCCTGCAGACATCATTGTTCAACGGAATGGACCCAATTCTCCACAATACCCAACTGCATATTGCACAACCAATGCTTCAAAAGTTGAATGAGTTGGGCTACAAAGTTTTGCCTCATCCACCATATTCACCTGACCTCTTGCCAACCGACTATCACTTCCTCAAGCATCTTGACAACTTTTTGCAGGGAAAATGCTTCCACAGCCAGCAGGAGGCAGAAAACATATTCTAATAGTTCATCAAATCTCAAAGCATGGGTTCGTATAGACAGGAGTAAATAAGGCCAACTGTAAATTGCCTTATTTCTCATTGGCAAAAATGTGTTGATTGTAATGGTTCCTATTTTGATTAATAAATATGTGCTTGAGCCTATTTATAATGATTTATAGTACAGTCTGAAACTATAGAGTCAGACACAACTGAGTGACTGAACTGAATTGAACTGAAACTATGATTACTTTTGAATCAATCTATTATGAACAGACCAATTACAAGTATTGAAATTAATCAGTGATTTAAAAACTCTTAAGAAGCAAAGATCTAGGACCAGATGGTTTCACGGATGAATTCTTCCAAACATTTGGAGAAGAGTTAACACCTATCCTTCTGGAACTATTCCAAACAATTGCATAAGAAGGAACAATTTCAAACTCATACTACGAGACTACCATCATTTTGATGCCAAATCCAGACACAGATATGATACACAAAAAAGAAAACCACAGACCAGTATAATATGCAAAAATTCTCAACAAAATACTAACAGATTCCAATAATACATTAAAATGATCATACACCATGATCAAGTGGGATTTTTCCCAGGGATGTAATGATTTTTTCAGTATCCACAAGTCAATCAATATGATATGCCATATTAACAAGTTGAAAAGTAAAAGCCATATGATCATCTTAAAAAGTTATTTTATAAAATTTATCATCTATTTATGATAAAAAAAGAAATAGCTCTTCATAATTTTGGCTTAGAAAGAATGTAACTCAAAATAAAGTCCTTATCTGACAAACCCTCAGCTAACATCATACTCAACAGTGAGAAGCTGAAAATGTTTCCTCTGAGATTAGGAACAAGACAAGGATGCCCACTCTTGCCACACTTTCATTCAACATGGTTTTAGAAGTCCTAGCTGTGGCAATCAGAGAAGAAAAAAAAAACAGTAATAAAAATTGGAAAAGAAGAAGTAAATCTGTCAATTTTTGCAGATGATATGATGCTATATATAGAAAATTCTAAAGATATACCAGAAAACTACTAGACCTCATCAATGGAGTCAGTTATGTTGCTGGACACAAAACTAATATACAGAAATCTGTTGTGTTTCTGTATTCTACAAGCAAAATATCAGAAAGAGAAATTAAGAAACAATCCCATCTGTCATCACATCTGAAAGAATAGAATACCTAGGAATAAACCTCCCTAAGGAAGCAAAAGACCTGTACTATGAAAACTATATGATGTTGATAAAAGAATTCAAAGATGCCACAAAGAGATGGAAAGATATACTGTGCTCTTAGATTGGAAGATCAATATTGTTAAAATGACTGTACTACCCAAGGAAATCTATAATTCAGTGCAATTCTTATCAAATTACCAAAGAATTTTTTTACATAATTTTAATTTGTATTGAAACAAAAAATCCCAAACAATCTTGGGAAAGAAAAATGGAGCTAAAGGAATCAGGCTCCCTGACTTCAGATTATACTACAAAGCTATAATAATCAAATTAGTATGGTGCTGGCACAGAAACAGACATATAGATCAAAAAACAGGATAGAAAGTCTGGAAAGAAATCCATGCATCTATGTTCAACTAATTTGCAATAAAGGAGGCAAAATATACAATGGAGAAGACAGTCTTCAATAAGTGATACTGGGAAAACTGGACAGTTACATGTAAAAGAGTGAAATTAAAACATTCTCTAATAGCATATACAAAAATAAACTCAAAATGAATTAAAGACCTATATGTAAAATTGGATACTATTAATATAAAACTAAAGAAAAGATAGGCAGAACTCTCTTTGCCATAAATCACAGCAAAATATTCTTGGATCATTCTCCTCTATTAATGGAAAAAGAAACAAAAATAAACCAATGGGACTTAATCACACTTAAAACTTTTTGCACAGCAAAGGAGACCATAAGCAAAATGAAAAGATCACCTATGCACTTGGAAAAATATGTACAAATGATGCTACCAACAAGGGATTAATTTCCAAAATAAACAGTTTAATTTAAAAAAATACCATCCAATCTAAACAATGCACAGAAAACCTAAACAAACTTTTCTCTGAAGAAAGCACACCTGGCCAACAGGCAAATGACAAGATACTGAATATCACTAATTATTACAGAAATGCAAATCAAAACTGATTTGCTTTGAGGTATTACTGCACTCAAGTCAGAATGATCATCATTAAAAGGTCTACAAATAACAAATGCTGGAGAGGGTGTGGAGAAAAATGAACCCTCCTACATTCCTCTTCATTTAATCTGCTTAAAATTTAATCTGGTTCCAATAATCTGCTTAAAACTAGGTCCATGAGGCTTATTAGGGTAACTATTCCCACTTGATTTCATTTAGAGATACCGTTATTCCTACTGAAATCAGGGAGCCCAATTCTATGATATTATTGTCCACTGTCATCTCCAAATTACAGAGGAGACTCACTACAAATCTTTTTATGGATAGGATACCTCAGAAAAACAAAAACATATTTCTTAGTGTTTTGAGACACTCAGATCAGCCGTAACATGCCCATCTCACTAAGCCTTCAGACTCCTTCCTCTTCTCTAGTGTGCCAAGAAGTCTACCATTTTATGCTGATTAACTGCAGGTAACTGATTAACCCAGGTTTCAATATGCTAAAGGAACTATTAAATACACTTTTAACTTTTGGGGCCAACATATTAAATGTCAAATATGGGCTAAAATTGCTGTTTTGATGAATTTGGGCCTATTAAATTTAATACCCTTAGAGGTGGTAAGATCTCACAATTTTATTTAGTGCATAGGCTCTCTCCTGTACAGACTACGTTTCATAGTCTGGATATTGGGTCCAGAGGCACTGATGGGGTGTATTTTGGGAAAACAAGCATCCTCTTGGGAGCAACTGCCCAAGATCAACTCATTAATGAATTTTTTTTTAATAACAGAATTCTAGTTTCCTTAGAAAGTGGGAAAAGAGCTTCTTCTGCTCAAAGTGGATTTCAAAAACACTTTAGGAACAGATGCCCAATTTTGTTTGTATCTACCAAAATGCCCCCAACCCAAGCCTTCAACCCCTGCTTATCTGCAACCAATGACTTATTCCAAGCCTAAGAGACTTGGAGTTAGAAGTTGCTTTTTTAACTGGCTTTGCAATGCCTAACCTACACAATCTGATTTATAGCCAAGTCTTTTGCAAGCGTTTATTGCAGCCATGAAATATGAGTTTGTTTTAAGACTATTATGGAGTTTTCCAGCATTCCTAACTATATTTGCAGTTCAGAATTAAAGGTCTTTTAAATTAGTATTATTATTATTATTGCTTTAAGTTCTCCAGCACAGAGATAGGCATTTTACTTCACAGCTTTGTAATTGTTATAGTTTTCATGTTGATCCCACTTGATGGAATCAACACTTGATCACACAAGCCTTTGCCTTCCATTAGTACTACAACTCAATGTACTCAACCGGGAGGCAGTTTTAAAGGCTTGCCGCCTATGCATTCCCACACGACCCTGCACTTACTAGGACTCAGCACCTATTTTAATGCTTTGTCTTTATTATCTTGGAATTTTCAGCAGGTTTTAAATGGGGGGTGGGGAACAGGATTATTGCATTGAGCACTGCAAATTATGTGGACAGCCATCTATGAACAGCAGTAATTTGGGTAAGTCTGGTGTCAGTTAATAGCAGATTATCACTGTCCCACTTTCCTGAACAAGTATATCATCCATGTGTTCAACTAATAGATGATCAGTCTGGTTCCAGGATTTCATCTGAGCTTGAGCTTCTTGGTGGCACATTTTCAATTATCTACTCTATCTCTCAGGACTGTGTACACTCAGATGGTTCGATTGAAAGGATTTCAATGAAGAGATTATTTATAAAAGTGTGAGCAAACTTTAGGGAAGCAACAAAAGGGATTGAGTTTTCTAGAGACTGTCAGTAGTCAAAGAGATCTTCCATCAATAAATTATGGTCATAGAGGGACACAGATACTATAGGTAACACAGGTAAAATAACCCTGGATTGGAATAGAAATAAATTGACTTCTTCCTCATTAAGAAAACCCAAGTCAAAGCCAGCCTGCAAAGGAATCCAAGTGATACCATTCATAGTAGTCAGACAACCCAGGCAGAGGACTGAGAATGAAATCTGGTCTACCAGGGCAAAAGAAAAAAAAAGCACAATATATTTAAATTACTGCTCTCTGAAATCCCTGTCTGATTTAAAAATTTGGAATACTACAGCGTGGAAAGGAGGCTTCCCCAGCGGCTCAGTGGGGAAGTATCTACCTGTCAATACAGGAAACACAGGAGATGCAGATTTGATTCCTGGGTCAGCAAGGTTCCCTGGGGGAGGGAACTGCAACCCAGTTCAGTAGGCCTGAGAAATCCCATGGATAGAGGAGCCTGGTGGGCTACAATCCATGGGGTCACAAGAGTCAGACATGATTGAGCATGTACACACACACACACACACACACACACACGCACAGCTTCAAAGAGCTACAAAAAGTATAAGGAAGAGAAATAATACATTAGTTAATTACTCTCAGAATATTGCTTTAATCTATGATTTTGAATTTAATATGTTGGCCCAAGCACTGGAGAGTTTAATATTTAAAAGTTTGATTTTTAACATATTGAAGCATAGAATAAAAAATGACTTAAGAGTGAATGAAGCAAAGATGTTGTAGGTAAGGTTTATTTCATTCAATTTTTGCATGGATATATTTTAAATTTATTGGACTGTCATAAACTTTTGGTGGTTATCAAAGGATTATTTGTGTATATTTATGTATATTTACATGTATATCTAAAACTCGTGTCAAAAAATAGGTTTATCCTTTTGTTCTTGTTATTAAAATGGTTTAATTGTTTTTGTGTTTTAAAATTTTATTTCTATATTCTTTTCATGGATACCAGTAACATAGTTGCTGAATAATCTTAGTGTTTATATTCCCTCAATATCTTTATTGTAAATTTTCTGCTAAAAATGTTCGATCACTAAATTAAAGTAAGTCATGTCTGACTCTTGAGAGCCATGGATTATAGCTTACCAGACTCCTCTGTCCATGAGATTTTCCAGGCAAGAATACTGTAATGGCTTGCCATTTTCTACTCCAGGAGATTTTCTGCAGCCAGGGATTGATGGAACCTGGGTCTCGCATTACAGGGAGTTTCCTGTTTTTCAGGTGGATTTTTTATCAACTGAGCCACCAGAGAAGCCCCAGGGTAATAAATGCTTTTTATGTGATGAAAAGGAACTGGAAAAGTCAGTTGATGTAAGTTTTATAGGGACAAGTGATTGAGATATCTCCCTTTTCTTTGGGCTTCCAGAATTAACCTGTTGTTATTTCTTAGAAACGTGCTCATAAAAAGAAGTGAAAAAGAAGAGTCACTAAGTTTTTGTTTATTTTTATTATGTTTTTCAATGTGGATAGTGCCATTAATGGATTATATGCATAGAATTGATTTTTGAATTTAATTTTTGAATTGAATTTAAAAGCGGCCCCCCAGAATTTCCTGGGCTCTTGAGGAGCCTGGTGGGCTACAGTCTGTGGATCTCAAAAAGTTGGACATGGCTGAGCAACTAACACTGTTTCCTCCTAATACTCAAGTAAGTAGCAAATGAGGAGCTTATAAAAGATCATTAATGTGTCAGGCAATGAAACTCTCCCAAGACATAGAAATGCTTTCAATGAAACCGTGGTACCTAGTGCCCATCTATCTACTTAATATACTCAGTAAAGAAATATGTCAGCAAATACTGATGACAACCAAAAATTACTACTCCCAATTTCTTTAGAAAGGAAGAGAAAGTTGTAAAAGAGTAACTACTGTAGAAGCAAGAAGGGCAGATGTAAACACAGAAAACTGATATACCAGAAATAAAATATATCATGATCCTAAGTATAAGATTTGTCTTGTGCCACTGTAGTTTAGATTGCATATTATTGGAATTATAATATGTGGTCCTGGCTATTGTCAGCTAGAGTTTGCCCAAATAGCCTTAATCAGTTAATATTTTGGTCAAGTATCTCACATGTCATAGGTGAGTGTTTTTCTTCATAACATCATTATTTCATTTAGTAACTAATAACTGAGGGTTTATTCTTTGCTAAGCATTACCCTAGGTATAGGAAGAAAACAATTAAAATTTATCTAGTCTTTGATCTCAGGGAACTTAGGTTAAGTAAAACAAAACAAAACACTTTTATTTAGCAAATATAAAAAAATAAAATCAGGTCCTAAATGATTATAAATGTTATCTATAATAAGGAATTGTCCAAATTCAGTGATAACCTAAAGAAGTTGATGTAGTTACTTTTCCTGCCATAGAATCAGGGCAGTGGCCATGGCATCTTTATTTTCTAAAAATTGATTCAGTTCTCTCTTGATCTGATTACTACCACTTTGCTTTTATTACTGACTTACATAGTTTGTTATTTATGTCAAAAGTAATGTTCCTTTTGTGTAACAGAATTTTTTTGAATTGCCTATAGGCTACACTTGTATGTGATTTCAATGCATGAATTTGTATTTTTAAATGAGTTATACCTCCTAGCAGTAGATCTTTTTTTTTTTTTTTCCCTCTTCTTCAGATTTTGGGATTTTTTTTTTTTTCATTTCTGCAAGATCTCATATATTGACCTCTTTTTTCTAAGACATTGTAAGTTTTCAAAGAGTGAAGCCTAAGCATGCAATTAAGAGCAATGAAGCACAAAATTGCTCATGCAAGAAATATCATCATTTTCCTTGTGCCTCTGAAAATAAGGGATTTAAGTTGTCCAATCATGAGCTAACCAGTGGGATGAGGGCACACAATCATGTGCAACCTATTACATTTTAACAAATTTAGCAGAGAGTTTAGTACTCACAAACTGATAAACATTCACTTGTTAATATACTTTTATTTTTACTACATATGTTATTACTTTTATGTATGTTGTGCTTTGGGCTGTTGCCCATCTATATTCTCTGTGTCAAAGAGCTTTTCCAAGGGAGATTAATAACGTTTGAGAAGAGCAAAGAAGTAGGCAAGGAGCCTGTAAATCATCTTCAATTCCTAGTTTCCTGCCATCTGTTTAGGATCCACCAGATTCAACAGCTGAACTAGAGTAGAGCCCAGTTTAGACTCTGGCCCACTAGACCAGGATATTTTCCTTATTAAAAAGCTGCATCCTCTATTGCTTTTCACTTAAATAGACAATGGAATGTATTCTCATCCTCGATAACCACTCTTTTCTGTATTTTTTTGTTATTAGAAGCTTATCGCCACAATTATGGAATATTAGTACCCATCTTTTACTGTCTCTGCTTTTGAAAACTTCATTCTGGGTCACAGTCAGCTCTATGCCTGACTTCTTCATGGTTTCTTTTCATGGATTCCACATTTTCCTTTTTCAGTCTTATATTAATAACAAGTATGGAATTAGTTTCACCATATTTTCCTCAGCCCACAAGGAGACAATTATTCTGCTATCTTCCAGTCATTACAGAAGGGATGCCACAGAGTATAAAGAACAGTAGACTAGATAAAAGGAGTTTAAAAATTCATAAAACATTTTGTGGCCTACGTTACTAAATGTCTATAACTTTAAGTGAATATTTTACCTTTCCTATTTCTTTACATATAACTGAGAATAATCATAAAGAATCATTATCATAAAAGAATTGATAGAATTTTTTCTATTTGGATAAATGTCAGATGACAGGTGTATAAATTCTTGTGCACACTGTAAATCCACAAATGGTTATTCATTTTTATGGAGGAAGCATATTGTTAGTTTGAATTGATTGGCATAATATTGATAATATTCCTTTCCCCTTCCCTTTGTTTGTATTGTTTCCACACTGTTATCATTGATCCTTCCTCTACCCCTCCAGCCCAACAAAATTTACAAGGTCTATTTCAAATTCCACTTCTCCCATGAAGCTTTCTCAAAAATGTCAATCAATCTCAACCTTTTCAAATCCTGACTACCACTAAAACTTAACAGACATTTATTGGTTAATTTTCTAAAATTTTGTCATTTAAAAATTTGCTTGATTGAATTTTTCAGAATACAATACAGTTTTGAAAAATAGAAGATATTTTAAAATTGAAAAATTATGTCATTGAAAGAGCAGCATTAAGGTCTTGAGATAAAAATCTTCTTCCCAGGTAGACCAGGGGAACTTTGGACAGTCTTGGGTAATGCCTGTCATTCTACTTAAGTTATTAACAGCTCTTATTTCATTCACAGAAAGAACCTGGCTTGGATGGCAAAATATGTGTACATGGTATCAATAAGTTAGTTTCTTTTTAAAATATTTATTTCTTTATTTTTGGCTGCACTGGGTCTTTGTTTTCGTTGGCTTCCCGCATGGGCTCTGTAGTTGCGGCACGTGGACTTAGCCACCCTGCAGCATGTGGACTCTTCCTTGACCGGGGATCAAACCCGTGTCCAGTGCGTTCACAGGTGGATTCTTAGCCACTGAACCGCAAGGAAGTCCCATCAATGTTAGTTTCATACAGTAGTTAATTTCATACAGCATCAGTGGGGGTACATCCATCATTAGTCACTGCATGCTTGCTAGAAACTAGACCTGGACTCTGCAGTGATGGTACAAGAAACACTTGGTAAAGAACTCAAGCATTTGGGTTGATAAAAGCAGCTCAATTCATATTGTCTGGCTATAATAGCATACACAAATAAAGGAAAAGATGTATTTGCTTTATGCCTTCAAATATTCCTATATGAAAGGAATATAAAACAGGCTCTAAAAACAAAAACAAACAAACAAACAAAAAAAAAACAGGCTCTGTTAGGGTGCAAGAAGGGATGGCTGAATAGTTGGAGCAATTTTTGTAAGCATTCTCAGTAGGAGTAGAGTTTAAATCTCTCCTTCATTGCACACAATCTCTTGCGTCCTCCTGTGCACCTCACTTCATGGCTAGGAAGTTCCAGGAAACAAAGTTATATAATCCATTTCAGGTTCATTTTAGGCAGTATCTGAAAGGTCTCTTGGTAATTCTGTTTGCAAACTTTTTTATGTCTATCTTGATAAATATTATTTAAAATGACTTTGAGTGATTACACATATTGTATAGTTATTTAATATCTTTTTTATTGGCTTATGTAAACCTCAATATGAGAATTTCTCTGATCTTGAATGTATTCCATGAATTACGATATTACATTCTGCCCCAGATATGAGCCCATTATTCAGTTCTGATAAGTAAATCTCTGCTATGGACAGAGATTATAGAGAACACGAAACTTCAGAGGTATCGTCAAGAGATGTGATGGTGCATGTAGATTGTATTTACTTTGGGAAGTCCTACCTGATCTCTCCCAGCTTTGCTTAGGTACCTTTCTCTATCAGTTAAGATATTTTCAGCTGTATGAAATAGAAATTACAATTTAATTTTAATTGTAATTAAAAGAAACGCTGATAAAAAGAAACCTTGTGTAGGACAGAATCAGCTTCTCAAGAGCCAGGATCTTTCATCTTTCTTTCCCACCATCCTCAGCATTTGGACTTTCAAACTGGGGCTGATGCCCTAATGATCAAAACGCTGCTGAAGTTCCAGTTACCATGCCTTCAAATAACCCACTTGGTAAAGGGGAAAAGAGCCAGCCCCCACCCTCACCCCAATATCTTTTCATCAGGAAAAACCCTTCCCCAGGTCCTCAAAAGCAAATTTTGCACTTGTCTCATTAGCCACAGTTATGTCACATAACCATGCTGAGCCAGTCACTTGCAAAAGAAAAAGCATTGTTATTCCACGTGCTGGGAATCTTTCTTTCCAGGAGCTGGGACGGGACCACTTTCTCTGAGAACATGGGCTATCAATTCCTGAACAGAAGCCAGCTTCTTATATCAGGAAATAAGGAGCTAACGGCTATTGAACAGGGTATCTACAGCATCTGCCACACCTCCAGTGTGCATCTATAGCATTTACCATGGTACCAGTCTGCTTTCGGTCTATGTGACTGTGTATTTCACAAGAGTAAGGACTGGCTTATCTATCTAAGTCACATAATAATAAGTGATCTCATTAAATGTGCAAACTAATTCCAGATATTACCTTGTAGTATAAATTGTCAGTATGGTCTCAGGATATATCAAACTGTAGTATCAGTGCTGCTCTGTGGGCTGTAGGAAATCTGAAAGTTCTTTTATAAACAGGACTATTTAATCATGGAAAAGCATAGCAAATCCTAATCTTCTCTCTTTGTTGCTTTTCTTAACCTTTTATTAAATTTCACCTTAGTATTTCCACATTGCATGTGTCAGCTTTAGTAATATATATAGAACACTGAGATAAAGTATGTATGCATGCCTATGCACTGGAGAAGGGTGTTCTACTTTGTCCTTATCATTTCTAAGATGGGAAAATGGTATGTTACTTTTTTCTTATCATGTGTTTAACAGAATAAATAATATCTACTTACACATTACAAAAGAAAGTCTAGTGCAGGTACACTAGACTAATTAATTTCCTTTCACGTGATGCTATTACAACATCTCTGAAAGACAGCTTAAGGCATAATGTGGTTTTTTTTTCTGTTTTGAAATAAATTAACACATCTGAAATGCTAACTTCCAAATTAATTTTTAAAAATAAAGTTCAGTCTATAAACCATGCACTAAAATTAAGGAAAAGTAGTGGAATGTATATATATCTATACACACACACACACACACACACACACACATATATATATATATATAATGTCATATACATATAAAAATGAAAGATAATATTTTAGAGAAAATCATGCTTTAGTGTCCCTTGAGAAATAAAACGGAGCTTTTATTCCTATAACTATATAAAAATAGCACAGAATAAAAAATCACATGTATTTCAGTACCTGAAGCAGTTAAGTGAATATTCTATTTATATATATAGATGGATATTACCTTTAGTAAGGTACATCATTTACTCTAGAGTAGTACTTCTAATAATGGCACGGTTGACATTTTGGGCTGGATAATAATCTCTTACAGCATTCCTGACCTCTACCCATTAGATGCTGGTAGCATCCTCCCAATTGCGACTATGAAGAAATGTCTCTAAATATTTCCAAATATCCCAAGAAGGGTGATTTCATACCTAGTTGAGAACTACTACTGTAGCTTAGCATAATTATAGAACTTTACATTTTAAATTACAACAGGTTAAAAAATTTGTACATTTGATAAGGCTGGCGGTTTTGAATTAGGTCATTAATACCAGAGCCATGTGCTATAGCAATTGAAGAAGCACAATTGTGGTTTTAGATATCATCATCCTTATTCTCTCCTCTGCAAGAGCATTTATCAGGTCATTTCCCTCCCACTACTGTAGTGGAAGAAAGAAAAATTACTAATCCAACAAATAATCCAGTCTTCTACATTCAGTACTTCACTAAATTCTGAATCAAAGAGTCCATTTCATCAAAAAATTGATTTTCTTTGAGTGGAAAGTGAACACACAATTGGAATATTAAAAGAGAAGAATATACAAAGCAGTTAAGGAACTTGGGGGAAAAGTAGATTTTCAAACATCATTCAGGAAAGTTTTTCTGTAGCATAGAAGGTTGGAACCGGATGTAAAAAAGAACAAAAAACAGGATTCCAGAAGATGAAGCAAACTGTAAAACATATGGTGCCCGCTTGTGAGCTTCAAGTAATTCATATGACAAGAACAAGGAAATATCAATAAGGAATGATTGAAGTAGGAGCCAGAAAGAAAAACAAAACTGTACTGGAAAATGTTCATACACCATGCCCTTGCCCTATGTTTTTAAACAGTTTGATAATGTAATTAGAAGTGTAATCTAGAAATGCTACTATTTCATATATGAACATTTAAATATATAATGAGGAGGACTGAGGATAAGGAAAACCAATACTAAATTATGAGAGAAATGATGACGGTTCAAAATAAATCAGTAAAGATAAGGAACAGAGAGTAAAACGGATTTTATTAAAGTGTTATAAAAGAGATTTTTAGAGATAAGCCAAGAAGGAGGCAGATACAGACAGTTCAAGGCCAAATGAATTTTACATTTTGTTAGGAGTCAAGTGGAGCAAATTGTTGCTATTAAGCAAAGGTGGTATACCTAAGAAGGAAAAAAAAGATTTGGGGGGTGATTAACAAATTCTGAAATTTTTTTATCAAAGGTCTTATGGAATATGTAGAGAAATGCTCAATTTGTGGAAAACAACTGTAATGCTTGCTAAGAATGCCCAAATATTCAGTTACAAATATAAAGATAGGTGAATAGAGATTGTAGAATCAATCACAAGTAAGAAGTTTGGTTTTAGAATGCTATAGAAGCTCCAACACTTAAATAGAGGGTGTATCAACAGGAACCTGACAAGAATAGCTTTTTTTTTTTTTTTTTGCATTTAAATTATACATTCTTTTCAGTTTTTAACAACTATCCAATATTTTATTTAAAATTGGATCACATCAAATGAAATACATCTGCACACACCTGTCATAGAGAACTGCATGATGCACACAGGTAAAGTTGCAGATATCACACAATATTTCCATACCAGAATTCAAGATATTAATTAGTAAGAAAACACAATAAAATGAAAGGTTGGGGTAACTTCATCTTCTATACATTTTTTTTCCCCATCATTTCTCTCCTACTTCAGAGTGATAAAAGAGCCAAAGAACACTTTTCACAGAAGGTAAGGTAAGAAACCATCTCAATCAGGAAGCTGAAAAGAATTGCTTCACATGCTACACATGCTACAGGTGCATAAAACAATATGAGGTCAAAAGAGTATCTCCTGAATGTGTTAGTTGAAGTCATTAGTGGTCTCAGTGCAAGTGGTTACTGTGCCAAGTGAGGCCTGACTCAAGATGCTTGAGGATATAGGAGGAAGAGAGCGGGTCAAGAGTACTTATAGAAGCGAACTGTGGTAGGCAGAATGATGGTCACACAAAGATATCCATGGGCTTCCCTGCTGGCTCAGTGGTAAAGAATCTGCCTGCCAATGCAGGAGATGGGAGTTTGATCCCTGGGTTGGGAAGATTCCCTGGAGAAAGAAATGGCAGTCCACTCCACTATTCTTGCCTGGAAAATCCCATGGATAGAGGAGGCTGGTGGGTTGTAAAGAGTCGAACTAAACAGCAACAAAAGATATCCACACTGTAATCCCCAGAACCTGTGAATGTAGGTCACATGGAAAGGGAACACTGAGGTTTCAGGCAAAATTAAATGATCTAATTAGCTGACCTTAGAAAGGGTGAGTAGCCTGGATGATTTGGGTGGTCACAATCTAGTAATGAGAGTCTTTAAAGCTGAAAGAGAGTAGAAGAGGTCAAAATCAGAGGGAGATGTGACCATAGGAGAATTGTGGAGAGGTGTGACACTGCCAGCTTCAAGGATCAAGGTAAGGTGCCATGACGTTGCTCAGTTGTTAAGTTGTGTCCGCCTCTGCGACTGATTCTGCAACCCCGCGGACTGGAGCATGCCAGGCTTCCCTGTCCTTCACTATCTCCCAGAGTTTGCTCAAATTCATGTCCGTTGAGTCAGTGGGGATAACAACAAAAATTTATTATCTTTTAGTTTTATAGGAATAAAACTCCAACACAGCTTTCACTACCCTAGCAGCTTTTCCAGCTTCTAGAGGCCACCCACATTCCATAGAATAAGCTTAAGGTTAAACCTGTGTTGGACTTTTATTCCTCTGCAAGTATAAGATAATAAATTTGTGTTGTTTTCAGCCACCAACTTTGTGGTAATTATTTATAGCAACAATGGAAAACTACTGTAGGAATCTTAGCAAGAAGAAACACCTTTCCTTGAAATGTTATTTATTCATTAAAAAAATTATTTACTGAGCTGTTCTACCAGTTGCAGATATAATTGTGAATGATACAGATAAAAATCCCTCTACCAGAGGACTTTACATTCATTAAACAAATGAGTATGTGGCATATTGTGTGTTAATCAGTACTGAGACAAAGATAACAGCAAATGGGACTGCTTATAAGGGGATACAAGTGAAGTTGCTAAGTCTTCACTAAAAGTTGGTTATTTGAACAAGTGAAGTAGTAAAGGAATCTATGTATATGTCTGGGTTAAAAACAAATCAGAAAGAAGAAACTACAGTCTCCATAGCAAAATCATAACTGACTTAGGGGCAGCTGGAGTGGAGTCAGTCAAAGGTGATGAGCAACACGTGGGAAAGATTTTACCCATCACAATAGCAATGACTGATTATTCATGACTCAGAATAAAATCCTTTGCAATGTTTTATGTAAAGGACATACTTTGACTTGCATTTTAAAGGAGTTCTGGATATGGTTTTGAAAATAAATGATCAGGAGCTAGGGCTTGAGACAGAGATCAGTTGGTAAACATTTTTTCATAATCTGAGAAATTAATAATGGTGGTTTGGATCTACATTCTAGCAGTGATCATGGGAGGAGATGCTGCAATTTGGAAAAAAGTTAAATGAGTCTCCTGGATTGGCTGTGGAGTTTGAAGGAAATAGAATTGAGGATGAACCCATGAGACATTTTAATGTAACACTTTTGGTAATACTGAGCCTCTAGGGGATGATGGGAAGACAGCAAAAGAACTAACAACTATAGAATCAGACTGTGTTACTAATAATCACAGTGAGATAGTTGTTGATAACTTCCAAATACAAAATCTCATTTGATAATTATAAACAACCTCTGGCATTGTTTAGAATTATTATCCTCATTTTACAAATGAAACATATTAAAACAAGGGAGGTTAATTGACCTGCTCAAAGCCATCATTATCGAGTGAAACAGTCAGATCAAGTTTACACGGTGCAAATAAACCTCTTTCATGTAGCAATAATTATGCTTAAGAGTTTCTGTGTTGCTCCTGTTCTTTCATTCTTGCCATTTGGAAAGCAAGTACCACATTAAGAGTAAAATTAAACAAAAGAAATGCCTTTAGGTTAAAAATTACATTGGGACTATCTTCAAGTTTTTGCATATATAGGCAGAATATTGAAGCCATGGGAATTATAGGAAGACTGAGAAATTGTTACTATATTTCCCACTTCAGATATGCTGATATTTAATTTTTTCTAACATGAGAATATATTTTTCTATAAATTTATTTCCACTTTTAAAATTTATTTTTAATTGGAAGATAATTGCTTTACCATAGTGTGTTGGCTTCTGCCATACAATAAGTGAATCAACCATAAGCACCCATATGTCCCTTCCTCTTGGACCCCCCACCCTCCACACAGTTGCACCCCTCTAGGTTGTCACACAGCATAGCTTTGAGCTCCCTGTGTTATATGGCAACTTCCCTTTAGCTATCTGTTTGCATATTGTAATGTATATGTTTCAATGCTACTTTCTCAATTCATCCTATCCTCTCCCAGGGCTTCCCAGGTGGCACTACCAGTAAAGAATCTGCCTGCCAGTGCAGGAGACAACAGATGAAGGTTTGATCCTTGAGTGGAGAAGATCGCCTGGAGGAGGACATGGCAAACCACTTCAGTACTCTTGCCTGGAGAATTCCATGGACAGAGGAACCTGGTGGGATACAGTCCATAGGGTCTCAAAGAGTCAGACACGACTGAGTGACTAAACCACACACACACACACACACACACACACACACACACACACACACACATACATGTATGGAATCTAGGAAAATGGTAGTGATGAACACATATTGGTTTAAATGACAGAAAGGTAAATCTTGAATCCAAGGAAGTAACTGGTATATGTCTCATTTGACTTTTGTCTTAGACTTTGTGCATTTTCAAAAGTTTCTATTATACAGGTAGATGTCAAAAGTACTGGTATTTTTATATCATGGGTATTATGCATGTATAAGTACACATGCATACTCTGTGCGTCTGTGTGTGTGTGTGTGTATATATATATATATATGTGTATATATATATATATATATGCAAAACTTCTGGAGACTGCCTATAAGTCAAAAAGCTAATAAACTAAAAAAAATAGTATTTCATATCACTTTTTGTGGAGCTTCCAGTATTGAGAATATTTATCAAGTTTAAAGAAATATTAGTAATTTATAGATAGCTACAAAAAAATTTAAGAAAATAAGCTCTATTTGGTCTTGAATTCCTATGTGCCACTAGGTAAAAAATGTTGTGCCCTAAAAAAAAAAAAGAATGCTATGCCCTATGTTGTTCACATGTTATTTGGTACTTAGACTTTTTTGTGATATCAATTTGAAATATTTGATTTTTGTGGTTTAGTCACTAAGTCATGTCCAATTTTTGTGACCCCATGGATTGTAGACCATGAGGCTCCTCAGTTCATGGGATTCTCCAGGCAAGAATACTGGAGTGGGTTGCCATTTTCCTCTTTAGGGGATTTTCCTGACTCAGGGATTGAACCTGGATCTCTTGCATTGCAAGCAGATTCTCTACTGACTGAGCTAGATCAGTACTGCATATGGAGAAATGTTCATTTTATTTTGTGTGTATTTTAAATGTACTTCTGCAAGCACTATGTATTTGTCCATCTGTAGTGGTTTTTGTTTCTTGGGGTCTTTTTTTTTTTTGGTTTAATTTTGAACATGTTGTTATGCCTGGTTTCAACTCAGAGTGAGATTAATATTGGCTGATATAATTATAGGTATTTTTTGGCATTTTTTTCAAATGTAATTTACTTGAAATGGCAAATATTGCTGTTTTATTGTGGCTACTTATTTGAATAATCTTTACCTGAGCTTGTAAAATTGGGGGGAGGGGAAGCATATTCTTTCTTATATAATAAAGCAGACACCTAGCCTTGGGTAAAGTATATTTCTGAACTAAATAAACTGAAGATTAACCCATGAGCAAGTGAATAATTTGAAACTGAATATATAGGCCTTGAACAAGTTAACAACTGGTTGTTGTAGGCTAGTGTGGGCTAAGAAAACTATGGCAACCAGAAATCTACCTGCAAAATTAAAAAAAAAAAAATTGCCATTGATAATAATACCAAAACTTATACATGATATTCTCAGCATGGGGTGTGTGTGTATATATGTGTACAACATCTAGATATATGTGTATACACATACATATCTTAATTCCTTTAATTTTCACAATGGTCTTCTACAAGAGATACTATCATCTGACTTTTACAGATGAGAAAAAAAAAATACTTATCACAGATGAGAAAAAGCTTTTACAGAGGAGTTACATAGTTCAGAGCACACAGCTAATATGCTGCTGCTGCTAAGTCGCTTCAGTCGTGGCCGACTCTGTGCGACCCCATAGACGGCAGCCCACCAGGCTCCCCCGTCCCTGGGATTCTCCAGGCAAGAACCCTGGAGTGGGTTGCCATTTCCTTCTGCAATGCATGAAAGTGAAAAGTGAAAGTGAAGTCGCTCAGTCCTGTCATTCTTAGCGACCCCATGGACTGCAGCCCACCAGGCTGCCCCGTCCATGGGATTCTCCAGGCAAGAACACTGGAGTGGGTGCCATTGCCTTCTCCGGCAGCTAATGTGAGGAGAGTTCAAACTTAGATTGAATTCCAAGTCTGATCATCATGAATCTGAAGCAGAAAAGTCATCTTAGAAATTCATCTAAAAAAAAAAAGAAATTCATCTAGATGAATTCAAAAGTCATCTAGACCCTGGCAGACCTAGCTACCACATGCTTTCTGTTCAATGAACACATCAACATCACAGTCAAGAAGATAAAATCCGGACTAAATGAGATTCCAAAATCAACAACAGATGAGCATATTCTACTGAGTGAAAGTATCTCGGTAAAGAGGAACTGGATGTTTATTCCAGAACCTCTTGAATACTTCTTTAGATTTTTGGAATTTACTTCTTCAAAAGGTGTTATGGAATGGCTATTATGTGCTGAGAGCTGGGTTTATTTCTCAGAAATGGAGCTAAAAAGTTGATCCCAAATTAAAAAGACATTATATCCCAGGAAGATAGACATGTAAAAAACTAAGTGAAATATGGAAATTTCTACAAGGATAAAATGCACAAATTACACTGAAAATTCAAGAGAATGAGCATATGAGTACACTGGAGGTCAGAAAATGCTTCACACAGGAAAGTTTTGAGACTGAGAAAAAAAGTCACATTTTTCGACTCTGAAGCTGTTTACCAATATGAATTATTGTGAATGTTTATACAAATAATACATGTACACATAAAATATATACATCCAGAATAATTGATATATTGAATGTATATAAATAGTTATGCTAAGTTCTGATTATTAAGAGGATATGCTGTATTCAGTTGCTAGGGAAAGAATTTAAGACTAGAATCATGGGTTTTATTCACATCATGAATAATTCACATCACAAATTTGCTTTTAAAGTAATATACACAGAAAAATTTTAATTATTATTAAACTAAATTGTGGAGGATATATTAGAAGTGTATGTGTAAAATTTTCACTTTATTTGCCCTGCCAGGAATTATATTAGTTTTAAATCACTCTGATTAAAAAGTGAATATTCATATTTCACAACTCCTTTCTCCCTACACTTCAAATGCTCTCATATCAGGCCTCCAGACTCAAGAAAGTTGACCAAGTTTTACTATTCAAACTTTACAGTCTTACTTAGTTTCACAGTGTCAAAAAGCAATAAATATCTCACTCACCATTTCCTTTTCTGCTGTTATTGTCATTGTTCAATCGCTCAGTTGTGTCTGACTCTGCAAGTCCATGAACTGCAACACACCAGGGTTCCCTGTCCTTCACCATCTCCAGGAGTTTGCTGAAACTTATGTCCATTGAGTTGGTAATGCCGACAAATTACCCATCTCATCCTCTCATCACCTGATTCATTCAACCATTCATCCTCTGTTGCCCACTTTTCCTCTTGCCCTCAATCTTTCCCAGCACTGGGGTCTTTTCCAATGAGTTGGCTCTTCTCATAAAGTGGCCAAAGTATTGGAGCCTCAGCATCAGTCCTTCCAATGAATATTCAGGGTTGATTTCCTTTAGGACTGACTAGTTTGATCTCCATGCTGTCCAATGGACTCTCAAGAATCTTCTTCAGCACCACAGTTCGAAAGCATAAATTCTTTATGGTCCAACTGTCTCATCCATATATGACTACTGGAAAAACCATAGCTTTGACTATATGGACCTTTGCAGGCAAAGTAATATTTCTTCTTTTTAATATGCTATCTAGGTTTGTAATATCTTTTCTTCCAAGGAGCAAGCATCTTTAATATCATGGCTGCAGTCACTGTCCACAGTGATTTTGAAACCCACAAAAATAAAATCTGTCACTGTTTCCATTTTTTCTTCATCTATTTGCCATGAAGTGATGGGACCAGATGCCATGATTTTTGATTTTTGAACATTGAGTTTTTAGCCAGTATTTTTTTTTTAATTTAAGCATAATTGGCTTACAGAATTTTGTCATTTTCTGTCAAACCTCAACATGAATTGGCCATAGGTATACATATATCCCCTCCCTCTTGAAGCTACCTCCCATCTCCCTCCCCACCTCCTCCTTCCCATCCCTCTAGGTGGATACAGAGCCCCTGTTTGAGTTTCCTGAGACATACAGCAAATTCCCATTGGCTATCTATTTTATATATGGTAATGCAAGTTTCCATGTTACTCTCTCTATACATCTCACCCTCTCCTCCCCTCTTCCCATTCAGTAAGTCTGTTCTCTATGTCTATTTCTCCATTGCTGCCCTGCAAATAAATTCTTTGGTACCATCTTTCTAGATTCCATATATATGTGTTAGTATATGACATTTATCTTTCTTTTTGTGACTTCACTCTGTGTAATAGGTTGTAGGTTCATCCACCTCATTAGAACTGACTCAAATGTGTTCCTTTTTATAGCTGAGTGATATTCCATTGTGTATATGTATCACACCTTTTTGATTCATTCATCTATCGATGGGCATCTAGGTTGCTTCCATGTTCTAGCTATTGGAAATAGTGCTGCAATGAACTCTCTCACCTTCACCAAAAGGCTCTTTAGTTCCTTTTACTTTCCGCGATAAGGATGATATCATCTGCATACCTAGGGTGTTGATATTGCTCCTGGCAAACTTGATTCCATCTTGAGCTTCATTCAGTCCAGCATTTCATATAATGTACTCTGCATTTATGTTAAATAAGCAGGGTGACAATATACAGCCTTGACATACTCCTTTTCCAATTCAAGTCTGGTTCTGACTATTGCTTCTTGACCTGCATACAGGTTTCTCAAGAGGCAGGTAAGGTGATCTGGTATTCTCAGCTCTTTAACAGTTTCCAACAGTTTGTTCTGATCCATGCGGTCAATGGCTTTAGCATAGTCAATGAAGAAAAAGTTGATGTTTTTCTGGAATTCTCTTGCTTTTTCTATGATCCAACAGATGTTGGCAATTTGATCTCTGGTTCCTCTGCCTTTTCTCCTTTATCTACTTGAATTTTAGGTACTACTAATAATGAAAGAGACTTCTTCACACTGAAGCCTAGAGGGTGGCTGTAGGAAGTTTGTAGGGTTCATGTTGATTTAATTCTAATTATTTGAGATTTATTGAGACATGCTTTATGCTGTAGGCTGAGATTAATTTTCATAAAATATTATAGCTATGCATGAGAAGTGTTTTCTCCCAATTTGGGGTGCATTGTTTTACTTATGTAAGTTAGATCAAACCTCTTGTTAAAATGCTTACTGATTCATCTGTAATGAATGTACCAGTTACTATGGAAAGTATGACAGAATCTATTATTTAGTAACAGACTTGTCAATCTCTCCTCATAGGTTTTCTTAGTTTTTAGCTTTATAAATTTTGAAGCTACATAATTAGCTGCGTGCATATTGAAAGTTGTATATTCTTAGTTGAATTTTGTACCACTATATAGTGATCCTTTTAATTTCTAATATTGTTTTCCTTTGTATGACCTCAGGTACTAATACAAACTATTATGTTTTAAGTAATTCTTTTAAAAATATGTTTTTACAGTTTTGGTATTTAACTTTCTTTTTCAGATGTATTTGATGTAACCAGCATAGATTTAAACTGGTATTGTAAATATTTTCTTTTAAATAGAGAGATTACTCCATTAGCATTTATTTCTCTCTACCATAATACCTGCTTCTTATTTGTCTATTTTATGTTCTTGTCATTTTTTATGTTAACTTCATGTTTTTAACTTTGTCATTCCATTTTTGCCCCTTATATTTGTTTGGAAGTTATATGCTGTATGTCTATCTTGGATATTAGATAGAAACTCTTGCTACTCTAAGAAGTAAACTAAAAATTCAAAATATATTTAGTATCTCCACCTCCCTTCCTAATAATAAAAGGATCTTGGAATGCTTAAGACCTTCCCTGATTATATTCTTTTGTTGTTCAGTGTATTAATTCTAGTTTATTTCTGCCTGGTCATCCCAAATTAGGCATTTAAAATTTCTGTACTGCCAATTAGTTTAGACTTGTTTAGTCATCTACCATTTTTACCCATCTCTGCTTTTTTTGTGATTCAGTCCACCTCAGGAAATGATTTTTCTTTCTTTAAATGACTCCTTTAGAATTTCTGTTAGCAATCTTATGTTTAGGTTAATATTACTTGGATAATTTTTATTTTAAAATGTTTATTTCACTCTCATTTTTAAGGGAAATTTTGCTTGGTTTGAAGTTAGAGTTTGCCAGAAATTCTCTTTTGGCTCTTTAAAGATATGACCCTATTGTTTTCTGACTTCCATTGTTTATATACAGAAGTTATTTTTAAATTTATTTATCATTCCTTTGTAGTTATCTTTTATTGGCTGCTTTTCAAATCATCTTATATTGTTTGGTGCTCTGAAGTTTCATCATAATGAGAAATTATGTGAAACAATGTCTTTTTCCTTTTATCTCACATGGATTTTATTGAATTTCTAAACATAAGCATTGGTGCTTTAAACAATTCTGGACAAATTTCAGTTTTACCTCTTAATATAATGTCTTTCCTATTTTCTTTGTCTCCTCTTTCTGGAATTCTGACTAGCGTATGCTATACCTCCTCAATCTTCTCTCTTGGGTAGGTGTGACCTGATTAGCTGAATTCCTCTAAAAATAGGTCTCAAATTCTGAGCTGGAGAAAGTCTAAGGGAGTAGGAGCAGCAAAGACAATTTCCTGTTGGCCTTGAAAAAGCAAACTGTCATTTGGAGAAGACCACAGGACAGTGACCAGCAGGAGACCTTCAGGAACTAAGGTTCTGAGTCCTGTAATCACAGACTGAACCTTCCCCATAGCCAGAGACCTTGGGGAAAGACCCTGGGCCTCATGGGATAACAACTTAAGCCCATATCTTGATTGCATGAAGAGAGTACCCAGTTAAGTCATGCCCAAACTGCTGACACACAGACATTGTGAAATAATTTTATCTGTATTGTTTATGCTGTGCTTGTGGTAATTGTCATGTAACAACAGAAAACCAATGCCATCATTCATGAATGAAGAAACCGATAAGATGTCACAACTGTTCAAAGGAGAGTTCCTAAGACACACATATAAAGGCAGTGAGGAATACTGAAAGGAGTTGGCAAATAGGTACAAAACTGGTCAATATGCACAGGGCAATAATCAACTACATTCACTGGATAAAACTCATTTACATTTCTATGAACAAGGATCATTGACTTTGCTATCTGTTTTTTCCCTACAACTTACAGAGTTGTAAAGTTAAAGACAATAACTCTTAGATAACCCAGAAGTGTGTACTAGAAAGGACAGACACTGAGTTTTGTTTTATTTTGTTCATTTAAAATTATTTTTTTCATTTTTTGGATCAAACGAAATAGTGATGTGATATTTATCTACTTACTTCAAACACTGTGAGTTTACGAAACACTAGGCATTTAAGACTGTTACTCACAGGGAGCGTAATTGCTGTTAAAGCCATCCCAAACAAATGAGGGATAGCTGTGTGAAGCACTGTTAGAAACACTTATAAGCAAGAGCTTTCACAAAGAGGGGTCAGTAATACTTCTGCCAAAGCAAGCCCTGTGTTAGTTTGCTATGCTGCAATTCTCTATCATACAGGAAAAAAAATACCTCCCCAAATGTATACAGTTGATTTTCTATTGCCTGGAACTTCCATTTGAGAAATCTAGCAAAAACCTTGCAGCCAAAACATTGACATGTGCTATGCGTGGACAGAGAAATTCGACATGAACAAATGCAGCTTAGGGAATAATTGCCAATAAATGTCAAATGCTAATAGGGGACCCAATAATCATTGTAAAAATAAATCATCCTACTCAGAAGCTTCTCTGAATATCATCTGACAGACACGTCCTAACATTTAAACTGGAGTTTTAAGAATTTCTTGCTTTCTTTGGAAATCAATTTGTTTTCTTAATGATTGGTTGTTCAAACAGTTGATTTCTCTCCTATAAAATAGCTATTCAGTGTTGTGTTGTTGTTTTATGTTTTTTAATTGATGAAATCACTTATGAAAAGCTCCATAGCTTTCAGGAAATGTGTGGGAAGATTGTACTTTTGTATGCTTTGTATCCTACCAAGAAATCATTTACAAGATGGAATATATGCCATCACATACTTTCTCTTTTATGTTCTTTCAATCTGAGCCAAACAGAAGTTTAGAGCTAGGAGTGAGCTGTTTTCTATTTAAACCAAAGTACCAGGTGCTGTTGCCAGAATTTGGATGTGCAAGCTATTATGATATAGGTAAAAGCTGTCTAAAATTTGACAAATCCAAGTGGCTAAGAGTTATTTGTATCCTATGCCAGGAGCAGCTAACTTTAATGAATATTATTAGAGTAAAACATGGATATCTGTTTGACTGTGATTTTTAATACTTTTTATTTTTTAGAGTAGAGAATCTCTTTTGTCCCCGAAAACATATGTCACTGTGCAAAGAATTCATTAGTTATTGCCACACTTGTTTCAACAGTATGTAGGAACTTAGAAGTTTCTAGAGATTGAGTCTTACAATTCAAACCTAGGTAAACACAGAAAAATTTCACAGTGCATAGAATGTAGGGATAAGTATATGTAGAAAATTACTATTTTTCAGTCTAATCACATTCCTTAAAATGAAATGGAAGAGTATATTTTAAATCTGCTTTCTTTATTCAGAGGAACTTTTATAACCATTAAAGAAAGTTTTTAAAATACTTAATGCTTTACCTCAGTTAAGATGCAATCTGATTTTGTTTTGTTATTTCTGTTTTATAACAGTAGAAATGGTGTTTACTTACTAAATAAAACTCAGTTGTTATGAACAGTATATTCATGAAGATGAAAAAGTAAGGCAGGCTCTAGGGTAATAAATCCATGAGGGTTAGGTCATGCTGCAGATGTGTAAATTAACTGATTTATAAAAAAAAAAAAAAAAAAAAAAAAAAACTAGTTGAACAGTAAAATAGAACTTGAAAAATGAGAGTATGTATGAATGAAAAATATTTAGAATGTATTTTTCTCTCATGTTCCTTAAAAGTATCAGGAAAAGGGTAAAGGTCAAGGTCTGTTATCAATTTTGAATTAATCCAATATGTTTATGTGTTATAGCAACAAGATTTTTACACTCTAGATGTTTTGATGCATATAATTCATAATGAGATTTAGAATTTTCCTTCCAGTTCATTGAAATAAATAATTTAAATACGTTGGTACTTACTTCTATTAGTTGACAAGAGGAAAAATGAGAAGGGCTTACTTAGCTAAGTATGAAGAGCTTTAAAGTACAGAAATAAAAAGATATTCACATTAATGTATTAATTATGTGTCACTGTGTCAAGGGGGGAGGCTATGCATGCCTGGAGGTAAGGAGTATGTAAAATAGCTTTGTACCCTTCCCAAATTTGCTGTGAATATAAAACTACTCTAATATGGACTCTAAAATTATTAGTGATGGAGTGTCTTAGAAGGGACATTATTTCAGGGTGTTAATAAATAAAAGGAGATAAGAGAAATTAAAAGATAATATTACTTAATATTTAAAAACTATTTGAAGTGAAAAAAAATAAATCGACTAGTTTTCAAACTGGAACAAAGGGAATAACACCATCAAGTATCCAAAAACTGATGGATTCTTTTTCAGAATTTACTTTTAGATTTTTATTTTTATTTTTCATTTATTTTTATTAGTTGGAGGCTAATTACTTTACAATATTGTAGTGGTTTTTGTCATACATTGACATGAATCAGCCATTTTTAATAGAATAAGAAATTCAATTTGATTTTTCAAGTTTATACTGTAATTAAAATATTAGTGGCATATGTTAAATAGATTCTGATTATTATTTTTCCTTTCATGTTCATTGATTTTTTTGAAGATGGAGATGCCTTTATTTCCTGGTAGTCCATAATAGGCTTTTGCTTGCATCGGTGTTTTCCTCTCACTCCGTATACTCTCCCTCTAATGGTATCTGAATTCTCTTTCTTATCCTACTGTCAATAAAGAAGTGAAGACTTATTCAGTATCTTTTTATGTTGAGCAACATGCCTTCTACTTTTGCTATTTCATTTCAAGCAATCCTTGCATGATTTTATGTTACTGCTACACAATCTAGTCAGTATGTAGTAGTATAGTCATTGTAAAAATAGGGCATTGATATTTAGGGATATTATTTGCTCAAAGTCCCATATATAGTTAGCAGTGATTCCAGTATTTAACACTAGTTATACAGGCGCATTTAGGGATTATTCAAAAGAACCATTTTATGTAAGGTGTTACTTTACTGATGTCTAGTAAGTAGTCCAAATTGCCAACATGTGCTGGATCATCGAAAAAGCAAGAGAGTTCCAGAAAAACATCTATTTATGCTTTATTGACTACGCCAAAGCCTTTGACTATGTGGATCACAATAAATTGTGGAAAATTCTGAAAGAGATGGGAATACTAGACCATCTGACCTGCCCCTTGAGAAACCTGTATGCAGGTAAGGAAGCAACAGTTAGAATTGGACATGGAACAACAGACTGGTTCCAAATAGGAAAAGGAGGACGTCAAGGCTATGTATTGTCACCCTGCTTATTTAACTTATATGCAGAGTACATCATGAGAAACGCTGAGCTGGATAAAGCACAAGCTGGAATCAAGATTGCTGGGGAAAATACCAATAACTTTAGATATGCAGATGACACCACACTTATGGCAGAAAGTGAAGAAGAACTAAAGAACCTCTTGATGAAAGTGAAAGAGGTGAGTGAAAAAGTTGGTTTAAAACCCAACATTCAAAAAACTAAGATCATGGCATCCAGTCCCATCACTTCGTGGGAAATAGATGGGGAAACAGTGGAAACAGTGTCAGACTTTATTTTTCTGGGCTCCAAAATCACTGCAGATGGTGATTGCATCCATGAAATTAAAAGACGTTTACTCCTTAGAAGGAAAGTTATGACCAACCTAGATAGCATATTAAAAAGCAGAGCCATTACTTTGCCAACAAAGGTCCGTCTGGTCATGGCTATGGTTTTTCCAGTGGTCATGTATGGATGTGAGAGTTGGATTGTGAAGAAAGCTGTGCGCAGAAGAATTGATGCTTTTGAACTATGGTGTTGGAGAAGACTCTTGAGAGTCCCTTGAACTGCAAGGAGATCCAACCAGTCCATCCTAAAGGAGATCAGTCTTGGGTATTCATTGGAAGGACTGATGCTGAAGCTGAAACTCCAGTACTTTGGCCACCTCATGCAAAGAGTTGACTCATTGGAAAAGACCCTGATGCTGGGAAAGATTGAGGGCAGGAGGAGAAGGGGACGACAGAGGATGAGATAGCTGGATGGCATCACCGACTCGATGGACATAATTTTGGGTAAACACTGGGAGTTGGTGATGGACAGGGATGCCTGGCGTGCTGTGGTTCATGGGGTTGCAACGAGTCAGACATGACTGAGCGACTGAACTGAACTAAAGTAAGTAGTCCCCTCAATGTTGCTTAGAAAGGTAAAGCAACAAATAGGATACCATTTGTTGGGTTAGAATTCATTTTCCACTATTATCTTAACACTTTAAAAAATAAAATTTCTGATAGCCAAGTGTCTCAGCTGACCAAAATAGTTGCTTTAGAGACAGAAGTGGAGATAGAGAGTCCATAGGTATATTCTACTATGTGTTCCTGTTATAAGTAAGCCCATGCTACAAGGTTCACTATAGCCATACAATTTTGAAGTATTCCTATAATAAATAGTGTCATCCTGTGAAATATTCTACAGTCCCTTGATAAACTTTTTCATCCCCAATAAGCAAGTACACACTCAAATGATAATGTACATAGGTATGTTAATTCCACTATGCACAGGTTAATACTCAGTCCTATATGTGGCCACAGAAATATCAAGATAATGCAGAAACATGGAGGAATACAAATGTGCCCACTTATCAAGATGCTCCTGGCTAGGTAAATATTGGTTACAGTAGAGAACATGCGCAGATTAACACACAGTGAAATGCCCACAAATATCATATATAAAAAAGACCTAACAGTTCTTTTCAAATTCTGATTATCTACATTTTCAAATAAACCCGGGTTTGTCTGACTTTTCTGGTTTACATTGAGCCAGTGAACCAGTGAAGTCGCTCAGTCGTGTCTGACTCTGCAACCCCATGGACTATGTAGTCTACCAGGCTCCTCTGTCCATGGAATTTTCCAGGCAAGAGTACTGAAGTGGGTTGCCATTTCCTTCTCCAGGGGAGCTTCCCAATCCAGGGATCGAACCCAGGTCTCCGGCATTGCAGGCAAATGCTTTACCATCTGAGCCACCACGGAAGCCCTTCTTTAAATTGCAAGAGTATAAAGATAAAAAGATTTACTGGGTTACCCATTAGCATTTGTTTTTAGCGCTTATATAAACAAAGATGACCAAAGATGACCTAAATGATAACATCGAGGTAATATAAAATATTTGGAAATTAGAATTTACAGATGGGATCTTTGGTATTTTCTGAATTGACCCAACTCTTTCCTCCTATGAGTTTAGGAATAATTTCTGAGTTATCTTGCAGTGCCAATCAAAGTTGAAAATGTCACTGCTGCTGCTGCTGCTAAGTCACTTCAGTCGTGTCCAACTCTGTGCGACCCCATAGACGGCAGCCCGCCAGGCCCCACCGTCCCTGGGATTCTCCAGGCAAGAACTCTGCAGTGGGTTGATAATGTCACAATATACACTAATTTGGATTCATTTGGCTATTTATATGCTAGACTTTCACCTCTTTCTGATTCCATAAAAGCTGAATTTTGGATATGACTCTTACAAAACACAGCCTGCTTTAGATGGTATAAAAATATCTCCTTGTATTATCAGGTTTTTATCACTCATTTATTCAACATCTTCTTTCAAAATTCAAAAATATGTTTATAGAAGATGACATACAAAATTTAATCTTTGGGATTAGATATGTAGTAATATTTGTAATATGTAGTATATTATATTTGTAGTAATATTTATAATTTGTTCTCATTCTAGGATAAAAGCAGGCAGGCATTCAAATAACATAACAAAAAATGTACCATGGCCAATGGAAAACGAATAAAAACAAAGAACCATCAGGTATGTGAAAGATGTTAATGTACTCAGAGTGGTAAGCAAATAGATTTTCCTGGCTGAAGAGCATCATTTATTTGATCCTAGGGCTTCCCAGGTGGCACTAGTGGTAAAGAACCCTCCTGCCATTGCAGGAGACATAAGAAACATGGGTTCGATCTCTGGGCTGGGGAAGATCCCCTGGAGGAGGGCATAGCAACCCACGCCAGTATTCTTGCCTGGAGAATCCCTGGACAGAGGAGCCTGGCAGAATACAGTCCATAGGATCACAAGGAATCTGACACAACTGAAGCGACTTTGCATGAACATTTGATCCTAAACTCCAAGCCTGAATGAGAATGTCGAACCTTGGGATGGAGCGTATATAATTTGCATGTGGAAGAAATGTGAATTGCCAGGAGGAAGAATAGAAGAGATTCTAAAAATGATCATAATTTTCCTCTTCAATCAAGAGATGGAGTCTCCTTTCTCATCCATTGACTCAATGCTGGCCATATGCCTGGCCTTATCCAATGGGAAATTGGCAATTGTGAAGCAAGCATCAACATGAACAGTATCTATATATGCTTCTTTTGGAACATTTTGTTGTGTGAATGAGATCAAATTAAATGGCTGAATGAAAGAGGGCATGTGGCCCAATGGCCCTGTTTCCTAGCTGCCGTTCAGTTACCTTCCTGAAACAGATCTGTTGAACTGACTAGACACTGACGACAGATGAATGAATGAGACCAGTCTAGGCCAGCAGAGAATTACCAAACCGGGTCCAGCTGAAATTCTCAGAACCAAGCAGAGCTCAATAAATGATTGTTAACTTCAAGGAACTAGGTTTTTGAGCGGTTTGCTGCCCAGTAAAAACTAATAACAGTGCCTGGATTTGCCAGTATCTGCTTCTCTATGGTATAGAAAGAATAAGAGATGAATCAACCTCCAGGTAATGATAAAGTGAAGGACGTCATACATAAATTGCTGACTAAATTTTAATGATGATTTCTCATCTATAGGAATCCTGAGAGGTTAAAGTAGAACATACTTTCAGAGTGAAGTAACCATAGTTTCTCAGTGTAGTCTTTCTTTTGCAATTCTCTATTTCATAAATGAACTGGTCACCCTATCTTTTTAAATATTTATTGACTGAGCAAAGGATATTTCAAGAAATAATAATTTGCTATTTTAAATTATTTTTATAGGGAAAATTTATAGTACCCATACTTGTTGAAAGCAATCCTTCACCTTTCTGAGAGTGGGAGTAGGTAGATGCAAATCACTTTTCACAGGATCTTCACACTCAATAAACAATGTCTTTAGATCACAACTTCATATATATTCTTCAAAGTGATTGGCAGCCATGCCTTCAATACAAGTAAAGAAGATTTCATATGCATATATTTATGCATTTTTGCTGTTCTGGGTAAAATTGAGTCATTTTATCAATAACATAATCCCAAGCCTTAATCTAGTCTTTAATTCTCAGCACACCAATGGTAATTTCTATGAATTATTATTACCATAATTTAACTAAACTACACTAATCTAGTCTTTAAAATAACTTCCTTTTTCTGTGTTTCTTTCTTCTTTGTGTGATTCAAGGTGTTGCCTTCAATCAACAAAATCAAATCTTTGTGTGGTTTTATGTCTCAGTTGCCTTGGAGATTGTGTCTCTCTGCATATGCTGTTAGACAATTAAGTGGAATGGCTAGCATCTGCTACCTCTTGATTTAATTTTAGTGTGGAGTTTGATGTACTCACAGTGAGCACCATTTAATAAATTTAATAAATGGTTTAAAACACACAGTCAAAAAGAAACCCCATGTGTTATGTTTGTTAACTCTTTATAGCACATAGGTAATTTACAGAGTCAAGGTGAAAGAATAACATGCCAGGAAAATTACAGTATACAAGTAGAAAAAAAATCAAAAACATTATAAAATGTAACTTTTTATTTGAGGTTAAGATTTTAACTTACATATTTACATAGATAATAAAAATATATCCTTTCTAGAAAAAAAATTTCTAATTCTGTAGATTTGTCTGGAGTAATAATTCTGTGAAGTAGTAAAGTTTATAAGAGAAAGTACCTCTTGATCATTCTTAGTTTTTGCTAGACATTAGAAATTATCAGAAAAAACGTTTTAAAAATAATAATGCCTAGGCTATACCATCAGGTTCCAAAGTCTTGGATGAGGCCCAGTTATAGGCACTCAAAAAATTCCCAATTTGATTCTAATATGCAGTCAGACTGAAAACCACTGGGCTATAAAAATAAATGGCCTCTATTATTTCCTTTTCAACATAACATAATAGGAGCATTACACTCTCTGTCAAGTCAGAGAAAAGAAGAATGAGAGGAAAAAAAATTTGTTCCTAACTCTCCTGATTGTTAATATCCCCCACTGAAGCCAAAGAAAGGCAATGCCAAAGAATGTTCAAATCCCCGCACAATTGCACTCATCTTACACACTAGCAAAGTAATGCTCAGAATTCTCCAAGCCAGGCTTCAACAATACATGAACCAAGAACTTCCAGATGTTCAAGCTGGATTTAGAAATGTCAGAGGAACCAGAGATCAAATGGTCAACATCTGCTGGATCATAGAAAAAGAAGAGAGTTCCAAAAAGCATCTACTTTTGCTTCATTGACTATACTAAAACCTTTGACTGTGTGGATCACAACAAGCTATTGAAAATTTTTAAAGAGCTGGAAATACCAGACCACCTTACCTGCCTCTTGAGAAATCTATATGCAGGTTAAGAAGCAACAGTTAGAACTGGACATGGAACAACTGACTGGCTCTAAATTGGAATCAACTTTTGACAGCTTTATTAAGATAGAATTGGCTACAACATATTATATATATATTTATATACATATATATATAAAATATATATACACATACATATATGTATGTAGAACATATATAATTGAAAGTATATAGTTATGATAATGAGTATATGCATCACTGGTAAAAACATTCAGTTGCCACTTTGTGATTTTTACTTCTTCCAACCCCTACTAGTCTTCCCTCTCCCTCAGCCTTACTGGTCCTCAAGGAATCATTGATCTACTTCTATCATCACAGACTAGTTTGGATTTCCTAGCCTTTCATAAAAATATAATCATAGTATATAGCATAATTTTTAGTCTTTTTCACTCTGTATAATTATCTTGAATTTCATCCATGTTTGTTAAGTGTGTCAATAGTTCATTCTTGCTTATTACTGAATATTCACTACTGAGTATTCTACTGTATGAATATACCAAAATTTGTATATAAACATTTCTGTTGATAGATATGTAGATTTTTACATTTTGAGGTTATTATGAATAAGGCCATAAGAACATTCATGCAAAATTCTTTCTATGGACATATGTTTTTATTTCTCTTGGGTAAATACCTAGTAATAGGATGGCAGAGTCATATGGCAAGCGCAGGTTTAACTTTAAGAAACTGCCAGCCATTAAAAAGAATTCATTTGAATCAGTTCTAATGAGATGGATGAAACTGGAGCCCATTATACAGAGTGAAGTAAGCCAGAAAGATAAAGACCATTACAGTATACTAACACATATATATGGAATTTAGAAACATGGTAATGATAACCCTATATGCAAAACAGAAAAAGAGACACAGATGAGCAGAACAGACTTTTGGACTCTGTGGGAGAAGGCGAGGGTGGGATGTTTCAAGAGAACAGCATTGAAACATGTATATTATCTAGGGTGAAACAGATCACCAGCCCAGGTTGGATGCATGAGACAAGTGCTCAGACCTGGTGCACTGGGAAGACCCAGAGGAATCGGGTGGAGAGGGAGATGGGAGGGGAGATCGGGATGGGGAATACATGTAAATCCATGGCTAATTCATGTCAATGTATGACAAAACCCACTACAATATTGTAAAGTAATTAGCCTCCAACTAATAAAAATAAATGAAAAAAAAAAAAAAGGAACTGCCAAATGGTTTTTCAAAATGTACCATTTACATTTTTATCAGCAATGTATGAGGTTTTCGGTTGTTTCTAATGCTGCTTAACACTTGAGTTGTTCAGTCTTAAATATTAACCACTGTATTAAATGTGAAATTTAATGAGACTTTAATTTGCATTTCTAATGAGTAATAATATTGCATAACTCTTCTTGTAATTGATGACTAAGATCTTTTAATTCCTAACTTTTTTTTCTTTTTTAAATAAAAATTCAGATGTATATAATATTGTATTAGCTTTAGATGTACAACATGATGACTTTATATATGTATATATTGCAAAATGATTATCACAGTAACATCAATTACAAATTATTTTTTTATGACAAGAATTTTTATGATCCACTCTCTTAACAACTTTCAAATATACAGTATAGTATTGTTAATTACAGTCATCATGCATCATTGCATCTCCAGAACTTATTTATGTTATACCTAGCTTCTCAGGTGGAGCTAGTGGTAAAAAATCTGCCTGAAATTCAGGAAATGCAAGTGACATGGATTTGATCCCTGGGTTGGGAAGATCCCCTGGAGGAGGAAATGACTACCCACTCCAGTAATTTTCATGGACAGAGGAGCCTGGAGGGCTAGAGTCCATGAGGTTGCAGAGAGTTGGAGACAACGAGCAAACACACACACACACACACGGAAGCTTTTACTTTTGACCACCTTAACCTTTTGCCCATCCCATTCCCATTTTTGATTAAGTCGTTCAAATCTGTGACCATTTTCAATTGGATTTTTTGTCTTGTTATCACATTTTGAATTCTCTATGTATTCTAAATAAATATGTATGTGACAAAGACATTTTTGTATATACTTTCTCCCAATCTGTAGTTACATTTTCTTTTACTTATTAGTGTGTGTGTGTGTGTGTGTGTTTAATGAAAATGTTTTAAATTTTGAGAAATTCAATTTATTGTTATTTTTTCTTTAGAGCTTGTGCTTTTGATGTCTATTTACTAAATCTTTGTTAAACTTAAGGTCACCACAATTTTACACTAGAAAATCTTTTTAGATTTTCTCTTAAAATTTTCCTTTCAGAAGTACAGTTTAGCTCTTACATTTAGATTTATTATCCATTTTGAATTACTATTTTACACTGTGTGAAGAAATGGTTGAGTTCATTTTCTGTCTGTGACTATACAACAGTTCTCACAACACTGTTCTAAAAGATCTATTTCCCATTGAGTTACACTGATACATTTTTCAAAAACAAATTTTCCATATAAATTTGAGTCTATTTCTGGGCTCTTTTATCCTGTTCCAGTGTTAGTTCTGATTATCTTTATACCAAAAACAAATTTTCTTCATTGCTGTAGCTTTATAAATCTTGATATAAGAAAGTAATTTTTTCACTTGAATGTAGTGAAGGTCACTCAGTCGTGTCCGACTCTTTGCAACCCTATGGACTGTATACTCCATGGAATTCTCCAGGCCAGAATACTAGAGTGGGTAGCCTTTCCCTTCTCCAGGGGATCTTCCCAATCCAGGGACTGAACCTAGGTCTCCTGCATTGGAGGTGGATTCTTTACCAGCCAAGCCACAAGAGAAGCCCAAAATTATTGGCTCAAGTAGCCTATCCCTTCTCCAGGGGATCTTCCCAACCCAGGAATCAAACCGGGGTCTCCTGCATTGCAGGCAGATTCTTTACCAACTGAACTATGAGGGAAGCCCCATAAGTAAGTATAGGTATTCCAAATTTGTTCTCCTTTAAGTTCCTCTTGAAGATTCTAACTCTTTCGTATTTCCATACAAATTTTAGAATCAATTTAGCTGTCAATTTCTACAAAGGCTTCTAAGATTTTGTTGAGATTGCATTGAATCTAAAAATCAGTTTGCATAGAATTGATGTACTGTGATCAGATAACATACTTTGTATTATTTGAATTTTTTTAGATATATTGTAATATTTTATGGCCCAAAACATAGTCTATTTTGGAAAATGTTTTCTATGCAGAGAATGAAGAGAATATGTATCTTGCTGCTCTTAAGTGGAGAGTTCTATAAATGTCACAATTGGATTTGTTGATAACATTACTTAGGTATGCAGTATCCTGATTTTCTGTCTACTTGCAATATTAATTACTGAGAGAAGAAGGTGAAAGTCTCAAACTATAAGTGGAGATTTATTTATATATACTTTCAGTTCTATCAAATTTTACTTCATGTATGTTTAAGCTCTGTTCTTAGGGACCCAAGTAATTAGAATCATCAAGTCTTCTTGATGACATCATGTTTCTTTATCACTATGAGAACTCTATCTCTAGTATTATTCTTTTCTTTGAAATCTACTTTGTCTGACATCAGTACATGCAACTGAGCTTTCTTTTGATTTATATTAGTGTGGTATACTATTTTAAACCATATTTTTAACTTATTTCTGTTTTTTTTTTTTTTAATTTAAAGTAGTTTTCTTTTGGCAGTAGATAGTTGGACTTTGCACTTTATTCAATAATCTCTGCCTTATCATATAGTGTTTAAATAGTTATATTTAATATGGTTATTAATCATCTTGGGTTTAAATCTGCCATGTTGCTGTTCGTTCTTATTGATATAGTCTATTCTTTCTTTGCTTCAGTTTTCTCCTTTTGCTTTGCCTTCTTTGTATTCTTGCTGCCTGAACTTAACCATTACATGGGCTGAGTCCTGCTACTAAAATATCTTTGCAATGTTCTTGAATGCACTTTTCCTGCAAGTTGCTACTGAAACAAAAAAGGTGTAGATCAGGGAAGTTATGAAACATATACAATTTTTGTGACTCTGTGCTACCTTGGGAATCAATGCTAGTATGATAGAATTATGTCTAAAACTTGCTTTTGTCATAAACTATATGAGAAAATAAATAAGAATGTTTTAGATCTAATGACATCACTGTGATGGAATTCCAATTGAGCTATTTCAAATCCTGAACAATGATGCTGTGAAAGTGCTGCACTCAATATGCCAGCAAATTTGGAAAACTCAGCAGTGGCCACAGGACTGGAAAAGGTCTGTTTTCATTCCAATCCCTAAGAAAGGCAATGCCAAAGAATGCTCAAACTACCACACAATTGTACTCATCTCACACGCTAGTAAAGTAATGCTCAAAATTCTCCAAGCCAGGCTTCAGCAATATGTGACCTGAGAACTTCCAGATGTTCAAGCTGGTTTTAGAAAAGGCAGAGGAACCAGAGATCAAATCACTAAAATTTAACACCCTATCATACAGTTAGCAGGGAGTATAGAAGAGGAATACATAATTTAAATAAGTAACTGTGCTTATCATAATTTGAATGCAGAGAATGTAATCCTCAAGGTAAAGTTTGGAAATTTGTAGGTGTTATGTAGCATTTTAAGAATAGAGATTAGGTTAACATAATCTTAAATCACAGAAACATAATTAAAAAATATAAACTTTGTTTGTATTTTAATTCTTTAACCAGCTATAATAAGAACCTCATGACTACTGGTCACCTATTTTCTGTATACTTCTGCCACCATAACCAAACTGATATGAAGATTAAAGAAAGATAAGCGATAAGTAGAAAACTATGATATAAAAAACATTTCCAGACTTCATCCACATTTAAAATGTATTATACATATCAATGTTGCCCATGATGATCTCGTAAAGGTTCTCTATTGAATGACAACAAATTTTACAATGTACAGATACAGTTTCCTTAATGATATCCTGTGATTTTTTTTTTCTGTGATTTTTTTTATGCTCAAAGTTTTCAAGTTTTGAATCAATGTCTCTGTCACTTTCCTCAGCACATTGAAGCTATTAGTACTGTTTTCATCTGGAAAGTGAAAAGACTAAACTCTTTTTCAATTAGAGTGCATATTGCAGTGTCTAGAAGCATGAATATATGGACTGTGCCCCTTAGTATATTTATTAAGAGAAAATTACTGGAATGGACCACAGAGAGATCATGGTTTGTTATGCATTCTCATTCAGGTAACCTGATTTCCCACAAGTTATCTCCTAAAACCTTAGGCTACCAGAGAGTTCCCTAACCTGGTTTTCATTGTGATGTTTCTATTTGTATTCTCCATTCATATTCTGCTGAAAGGGCCAACAAGAGCTTAGAATGTACAGAACACAAGAATAAGAAAATATCCTCAGAATTTATGTATATCATGGTGACCAAAATTAATAATACTTTACTATATATTTGAAAGTTGCTAAGAAAGTATATCTTAGAAATTCTTACTACAACACCAAAATAAAACAAAAAGATTACTATGCAAGGTGATGGATGTATTAACTACATATATTGTGGTAATCATTTTACTATATATACATATATAAAATCACTCATTTCATATCTTAAATTTCCACAGTTATATGTCATTTGTATCTCAATAAAGCTGGAAGAACAAAAAATGAAAAAAAAAAAAAAACAGCCCCATGCAGAATGCTAACCAACACAATTAAGAGGCAGTTTTTCTTATTCTTTTCTATTGGGTTTAACTAGCAGAGAATTAGATGTCAAATTCTGCATTTACAAAACAATACATTTTTGTAGACAAGAAGATGACACATCTGCCAGTTTTTTTTAATAAAAAGGAAATGCTAAAAAAAATGAGCTGATCATATAGAAGACATTCAAATATTTCTATATTTTGTGTTAAGACACTGATATTGATATGCATATGAAATACAATTATATCCTTATGTATATATGGATACATTATATGTATTTTTATGTGTGATCTATGGGGCTTCGCAAGTGATACAAGTGGTAAATCCGCCTGTAAATGCAGGAGACGCAGGAGACTAGAGTTCCATCCCTGGGTCAGGAAGATCCCCTGGAGTAGGTAACGGCAACCCACTCCATTATTCTTACCTGGAAAATCCCAGGGACAGAGGAGCCTGGCGGGCTACAACTAAGTATGTGCTACTGAGCACATACACATACACTGTATGAATCACATTGTATGTGCTCAGTCACTTAGTTGTAGCCCGCCAGGCTCCTATGTCTGTGCAAATTACACATAAGATTCAGTTCAGTTCAGTCGCTTAGTCATGTCTGACTCTTTGCAACCCCATGGACTGCAGCACACTAGACTTCCCTGTCCAACACCAACTCCCGGAGCTTACTCAAACTCATGTCCATTGAATCGGTGATGCCATCCAACCATCCTCTGTCATCCCCTTCTCCTCCCGCTTTCAATCTTTCCCAGCATTGGGATCTTTTCAAACGAGTCAGTTCTCCACATCAGGTGGCCAGAGTATTGGAGTTTCAGCTTCAGCATCAGTCCTTCCAATGAATATTCAGGACTGATGTCTTTTAGGATTGGGCCTGGTTGGGCCTCCTTCCAATCCAAGGGACTCTCAAGATTCTTCTCCAATACCACAATTCAAAAACATCAATTCTTTGGTACTCAGCTTTCTTTATAGTCCAATTCTCACATCCATACATGATTACTGTAAAAACTATAGCTTTGACTAGACCGACTTCTGTTGGCAAAGTAATATCTCTGCTTTTTAATATGCTGTCTAGATTGGCCATAGCTTTTCTTCCAAGGAGTAATCATCTTTTAATTTCATGGCTGCTATCACCATCTGCAGTGATTTTGGAGCCCCCAAAATAAAGTCTGTCACTCTTTCCATGATTTCCCCATCTATTTACCATGAAGTGATAGGACCAGAAGCAATGATCTTAGTTTTCTGAATGTTGAGTTTTAAGCCAACTTTCTCATTCTCCTCTTTCACTTTCATTAAGATGTTCTTTAGGGCTTTCCTTATGGCTCAGCTAGTAATTTGCCTGCAACACGGGAAACCTGGGTTTGATCCCTGAGTTGGGAAGATCACCTGGAGAAGAGAAAGGCTATCGACTCCAGTATTCTGGCCTAGAGAATTCCATGGACTCTATAGTCCATGGGGTCACAAATAGTCAGACACAACTGAGTGACTTTCACTTTCACTTTAGTTTTTCTTTGCTTTCTGCCTGAGGGTGGTGTCATCTGCATATCTGAGGTTATTAACATTTCTCCTGGCAATCTTGACCCCAGCTTGTGCTTCATCTGGCCTGGCATTTCATCTGGTCCTCTGCATATTAGTTAAATAAGCAGGGTGACAATATACAGTCTTGATGTAATCCTTTCCCAATTTGGAACCAGTCTGGTTCCATGATTATGCCTACTTGACAGTAAAATGATCTGAAGCACAGTGAGATGTCATGAAAAGGCAATTTATCCAATATTGTTTCAGCTTTGTTATATGTAATCAAAATGGCTAGGACTTAGATTTTTTTATTTTTAGTTAACCCCATTATAGAGCCATGTTGAGTATACTACACTAGACTAGCAATTTCTCTGAATATCTGTTTTTATTAACATAGTCATCCCCACAGTATTAAGGTTAAGATACCAAATTATTATTCAACTGGATCGGGGCATATGAAATATATTATCCATATATATCCAATATATTATATGGATAATATATTTCATACTCGTTTATATTTATATGTAATAAATTGCATATTATAAATAAATTGTATAACATTGACTTTCATTGAGGGTTTTTGGTTCAAATAGTTAGGAATTAAGATTTTAAAAATTTTAATAAATATACTCCTAATTAATGCAGTTGTTTAACTAAGTAATTTATTCATATATTTCTCAGATAATTGCCATCTGAAAACCCATTAAAATGAATATTAATTAATATTTTAACCATAAAATGAAGAAGCATATTGCTATCAGAATAATTTTTATAAGATATTTAATGGTCGTTACTGACTAAGCAGTGTATCATTTTTGGGCATACTGCTGAAGTGTCGTCACAGATGAATCTAAATACCCAAGGTAAAAAAATAAATAAATAAATAAATAACGATGGGTATAATGTTGCAGCACAGAGGCAGTAACTTCTTCTAAATATACAACTGACCCTTGAACACTGCTGAGATTGGGGCACCAACCCTGCTAAGTAGAACATCTGCATATAACTTTATCGTTAGCCTTCCGTATCTGCTGTTTTGCATCTACAGATTTAACCACTACAGATGGTGTAGTACATATTTACTGAAAAAAATCACAGGTAAGTGGACTCATGCAATTCAGACCCTCATTGTCCAAGGCTCAGCTGTACTTCATACTATTTTAGAAGTCTTCTAGACCGTGAGTTCTGATTTTGCATCTAGAATGTCCTGCTGCTGCTGCTGCTAAGTCGCGTCGGTCGTGTCCGACTCTGTGCGACCCCATAGACGGCTGTCCACCAGGTTCCGCCATCCCTGGGATTCTCCAGGCAAGAACACTGGAGTGGGTTGCCATTTCCTTCTCCAATGCATGAAAGTGAAAAGTGACAGTGAAGTCGCTCAGTCGTATCCAACTCTTCACGACCCCATGGACTGCAGCCTACCAGGCTCCTCCGTCCATGCGATTTTCCAGGCAAGAGTACTGCAGTGGGTTGCCATTGCCTTCTCTGCTAGGATGTCCTAGACTCACATTTATGTCCCACAGAGAGTGGGATTTTGGCATTTTGAGTCATAAGTGATGGGAAGAGGGCTGGCAGAGGGTTACCAAATTATCTAGCTTGTGTAAATACCCAACCACCTAGATACATAATAAATAAAAATATTTTGGCCTAGTAGAACACAGCAACATATCAGGATCCTGTGAAAACCACTTGGACCAGCAGATCACAGCAGGTTTTGATACTGGGCACCATGCAAGTTACGGTTCAGGTGGTCAGAATAGGACATTTTAGTCAATCTTGGCAAAGCTAATGCTACAAGGAAAAAAATGTAGCTATCTGCTTATATGTTCTAACTGTTATCTCAGTCTGGGTCCTTAAAGTTTCCATTATACAGCAGAAAATTTTTGTGCTGGTTGTCATTTAATACAATACAAATTCTGGCACACAATAGGAGCTAAAATAGTACTTTTGGAATTAATGAATAAATAAATTAATACATAGACTTATATGACTTGGTTGTCTTTTGAAACACCCAGTAAAAATATACTAAATGTTTTGTATCAGTTTATTACTTGATTATCTAATAAACACGAGCTTCCCAGGTGGTGCTTGTGAAAAGAATCTGCCTGCCAATGCAGAAGACTCAAGAGTTGTGGGTTCGACCTCTAGGTCAGGAAGATCGTCTTTAGTGGGGAAGGGTAACCACTCCGGTACTTTTGCCTAGAGAATTCCATGGACAGAGGAGCCTGGCAGGCTATAGTTTATGGAGTCACAAAGACTTGGACACGACTGAGCGAATGAGTACATCTAATAAACATAATATTAATAAGGTATTAAAGGATTAAGACAATAGGGCAAGCAAAATTTGATGAGTAAAAGTTAAGTTGAGGATTCAAAGGATAGCTCATGACAACTAGATATCTTAATAGGGAGATATTAAAATGTTAGATTAAAGGTTAAACACTTATATTCAAAATACCACAGCTTTCAGCCTCATCTTTAATAATTGAACACATCTACAGATCTTCCTTGTAGCTCAAACAGTAAATAATCTGTCTGCCATGCAGGAGACCCAAGTTCGATCTCTGGGTTGGGAAGATCCTCTGGAGAAGAGAATGGCAACCCACTCCATTCTTCACTGGAGAATCCCATGAACAGAGGAACCTGGCCAGCTACAGTCCCTGGTGTTGTGAAGAGTAGGACACAACTGAGCAACTAATACTACTACTACTAGTGAATCATGAAAAAAAGCTTTTCATTCTTTCTGATGTTCTGCCTAGTTCCCATGTGAAGGAGGAGGGGGAATGGAGAGAGCGCAGATGAGTTGGGGGGTGGGAGTGGGGGTAGAGATTATGTTAGTTAGGGGAAACAAAGGCAAAAATAGGTCTCCCGTGTTTAGAAAATGGTGAAGAAATCATTGTCTTTGCTGTATCTCATATTAAAACTCTAAAACTAAAATCCTATATGCAAATTTTTATTTATGTGTGTGTAGACTGAAATATAAGTAGAAAAAATAACATGCATAATTTTCCAAGTGTTCCCAGAATTTTCTGTAACATTATTGTCAGCAATATTTTAAATATTCATTGAATACGATTATCTGGCAGTAAATTTTCCAACCAAATAGTTTAGATTTGATCAGTGTACATATGTACACTGATATGTGTACATATTCACACATATGTACACATGGAGAAAAATAGATAAATAAATTCACAGTTACATAGGTAGAAAATTTTAACTGTGTAATATTACCTAATGATTAAGAAAATCTTCTGGAATTTTTTCCCATTAGAACAATTCTTCTGAGAAGCTTATTTAAATTCCCTAAACTTTACCATTACATCCTAACACAATTTTTAGGATTAATTAGTAGTTTTAATTTACAGTAAGTACATTTTAGAAGCAGAGACACACTATCTCAAATAAGATATGTTTAAAATAGAAATGTGTTATAAATATATATTAATATATTTTAGTCACTAGACTACGGAGTTCCTGTTTCTTTCGCTCACTGCTTATCATGCATGCTCTAAGCATTCTAACATGACTTTATTGTCTGAGAAAGTAATAAAATTAGCCAAAACTGTAATTAAGTTCTGCTTATAGAATTTCAACTTCCTCCTCATTACTTTACAGCAGTGTTTTATTATCTCCTTTTCACTAACTTGAAAATGCATCTTTCACTGTAGGAATTCCAAAGCTTTTCTTGGACTTCGTTTTTTGCTTGTTTTCTCAGGCAGTCTTCCTTTGGTGTCCATGGGACATTAGTTTCAGGACCCCTTGTCCATCACACTCAGCAGATGTCTAAGACTCTTACCTAAAATGGCCTAGTACAGTCAGCTCCCTTTATTAACAAGTTCTGCATATGCCCAACGGTATTATCTGTGTGTTTGTTTCCCTCTGTATTGGCTCCTTACTCAACAATGACTCATTTGTTCAAGTATCTTCTGTATTTAGAACAACACACTTTTTTTTCAATCAAAACTCTTAATATCACTCAAGCTGTAGTCTGAAGTTTCCTTCTGTGTCACCCCTTCAATTCAATGTCACATTTTTTCAAGGGAAACCTATATTTGACTCTGTTATCTCACTGTAGACTTATTCTAAACATTTTGCAATTAGGTTTTATTCTTCTTTCACTTCAATAAAGTTGTTTTATCAAAATTTCCAATAGTTAATGAATATCCTTTTTTTTTTCTTTCACTTCTTTAACTTGCCAGATCTCTCTCTGTATGATTTCACTTTGGTGATGACCTATCACCTTCCTCTCAAACTTTTTCTTTGAAATTTTAATTCAATTGACAGTTAATATTATTATTTGACTATTCTTTTTTTTAAATTTGATTATTCTTTTTTCAATGTTTTGCAAAATCTTATTTTTTTGTTCTGCCCTCTACATGAGTGTAATCTTAAGTCTGTTCTTGGTCATGGTTCATTAATTTTCTATAGTTTATTCCTTGGTTATCTAATCTACTCTGCCACCTTCAACTACCAGTTTTACATGGGTGGATGAAAACTATTTTCCTTGATCTGCCTTCTTTTTTGTTTGTAATATATCTCTAACTTTAACCATTTTTCCCCAATGATGCAACGATCTAAAATGAATTTTTCAAATTTCCAAAACCAGAGTATACTTGTTTTTGGACAAATAGGTACATTCACCTAGGTTTAAAATTGTAGAATACTTTTAACACTTGTTATCCTTTGTTAGGATCTGCTAGTTGATCTCTCATAGAATTTTCACTGACAGTCTTCTTTTGCTTTTCCTTGTAGTAGCCTGAGCATAGGTTCTTACTACTGTACTTAAACTGGAGTCCACCTGACTATTTTATGGTTAGTATTCTCTGCTGCATTATGTCTCTTTTCCTATTCATTCTTTCTAGGAAGCATTTAGTAGTCATTGCAGTTGTTTCCATCTTTTGCCTTGTGATTGCCTTGATGTCAGCAATCGTATCATTTTCTTGTGTGTTTCTCTCAATAGCTGTCTCATATAAGAATCTATAATTTTATTGTTGCTGTCACTGAATGAAATAATTAACCAATCAACTTCTGGACTCAAAGACTTCACAGAAATCCAGAAATATGTGGTTTTCCTGCTTCAAATCCTGCATAATACAGATTAATGTTAAGCGATACAGTTAGGAATTTAGGCTCTCCACAAACTGCAGTTCTTATTCATCTCATTCTCACTCACTATTCCCTTATTTCAGTGAAAACCCAATATTTGGCTGATATGTACATTTTCCTCAGCTTTCTTTCTAAGCCTGTGCTTTGTAATACTCACACTTGTATGTTTCTCTTTAAAATTTTCCTTTCAATTTTATGTCATACCTACTTTTAAGTTTGGTTCAAACACCACTTCCTTGCTGACCCCATTTCTAATCACTCACTTTGGCAGAGATACTTCTTTTGATACTCTTAAAGAGGATATGACTTCTAGCTCTTATCTACACTTGTAACATATAACCTTATTTTTAATTATTTTTATACTTATATAAAGGTTGGATGGTTGGATGGCATCACCAACTCAATGGACATGAGTTTGGGTAAACTCTGGGAGTTGGTGATGAACAGGGAGGCCTAGCGTGCTGCAGTCCATGGGGTTCCTAAGAGTTGGACACGACTGAGTGACTGAAATGAACTGAACTGAACTGATTCATTGGAAGGACTGATGCTGAAGCTGAAGCTCTAATACTTTGGCCACCTGATGCAAACAACTGACTCATTGGAAAAGACCTTGATGCTGGGAAAGACTGAGGGCAGGAGGAGAAGAGGGCAACAGAGGATGAGATGGTTGGAGGGCATCACTGACTCAATGGACATGAGTGTGATCAAACTCTGGGAGACAGTAGTGAAGGGTGGGGAAGCCTGGAGTGCCGTGGTCCATGGAGTTGCAAAGAGTCAGACACAACTTAGCGACTGAACAACAACAATACTTATATAATTATATACTTATACTCAAGCCACCAACTCAATGGACATGAGCAAAATCTGGAGATAGTGAAAGATAGGAAGCCTGGTGTGCTATAGTTCATGGGATCACAAAGATCTGGACACAACTTAGTGACTGAACAACCTACTTATCTCTCCCATAGGTCACAAGTGATGAATGAATGAATGAGAGTGGTATTTAAAGTGAGGTTTAGTAATATTGAAACTGCATATAACTGAAGAAAATAGCAAATGATCTATGTTGATGGAAAATTAGTTACATATTTTTAAATGTTTTTCATTAAAGGTCTAAAAACTTTTCTAGAGTTAAAGAAGGGCATGCTATTCATTGTATAGGTAATATCCTAGAAGATATACTAGTGTGATGAACCCAGGTAGACTCGTATTCCAAGCTGGAATGTTAATACAATAGGAATAACCTTGTGCTAAAAACCCAGAAACTAAGCTTTAATCACATATTCATAGCGCTTTTATTTGGAAGACCTGGGGAAACTGAAAGAATGATTTGTAACTTTCTACAAACTACAACTCTAGCAATAGAAGAAAAAGATGTTCCACTTTGATCTTACGAGAGAAAAGATTCTCCTTTATGTGAGTGATCATCACTCCAGAGGCCCCCTTCCTTGTTTCTGTGCATAGCACATTTATGTGTTATCACTTTGGCATTAAAAGATGTTGGCATCTCTGTGTTACATGCAATTTTAACAGCCTGGTATGAGGACCTCCAAGTCTTGCTCAAAATCTTCTATTTCAAGCCTTATAGTAGCTCATCACTATAACTTCCACATTTCGTCAGTGATTAAAAGAAGCATACCACTCACCTTTCTCTTCTTACTATACTCCACTTTTTTAAGTACCATCAATTAGTGAAAGTGAAAGTCACTCAGTCATGTCTGACTCTTTGCGACCCCATGAACTATAGAGTCCATGGAATTCTCCAGGCCAGAATACTGGAGTGGGTAGCCTTTTCCATCTCCAGGGGATCTTCCCAACCCAGGGATCAAACCCAGGTCTCCCATATTGCAGGGGAACTCATTACCAGCTGAGCCACTAGAGAAGGCCAAGAATACTGGAGTGGGTAGCTTATCCTTCTCCTGCAGATCTTCCTGACCCAGGAATCAAACCAGAGTCTCCTGCATTGCAGGCAGATTCTTTACCAACTGAAGCTCTCTTATCCATTAAGACTGGCATACACAGAGAAATGCTCTGGAAAGCTATTACTTTCTCAAAATTTTGTCTATAATATCTTCAATTGATTGGAATGGTCTGAAATCACACTTACTGTCTTTATTTATATGTTTCTTTGTCATCGTTATGAACCATATTTCTTTGGTGTTTGCTAAGTCCTTTCAGTCATGTCCGACTCTGTGCGACCCTATGGGCCCATAGCCCACTAGGCTTTCCTGTCCATGGGATTCTCCAGGTAAGAATACTGGACTGCATTGCCATTGCCTCCTGCAGCAGATCCCCCCGACCCAGGGGTGGAACTGATTTCTTACCTCTCCTGTATTGGCAGGCGGGTTCTTTATCACCTGTGCCACCTTTGGCAAAAGGCAGCTAATACATTTTCATTGTAATCCAGAGAGATTAGGACATTTATTTTCTCTGAAACATTGAAAAGATACAATTTTGCTATCTGTGAACACATTACAGTAAGCTCTGTTGCTATGACATAGGTGATTTGGAGCAAGGGCTAAGAAAAGCTACTAACTCATTTCTCCTAAGGCCATCAAAATGCTTGTCAACAGGAAATACTGAGACTTGATTAGACTAGTGTTACTATATTCCCATAACATTATTTCTCTGAGCCTGCTTTTCTTCATCTGCAAAGAAATAAAGGTAAAAATACCTACCCATGAGAATTTTTTAAAGAGTAAATGATGCATGATATGAAAAAGTACTCAGCCTGAAATAGTGACTCAAAATATTTGTTCATGCATATGTGGATAAATGGAGAATGCAATGGCACCCAAATCCAGTTCTCTTGCCTGGAAAATCCTGTGGATGAAGGCGCCTGGTAGGCTGCAGTCCATGGTGCCGCTAAGAGTCAGACATGACTAAGTGACTTCTTTCACTTTTCACTTTAACTCATTGGAGAAGGAAATGGCAACCCACTCCAGTGTTCTTGCCTGGAGAATCCCAGAGATGGGGGAGCCTGGTGGGCTGATGTCTATGGGTTCGCACAGAGTTGGACACAACTGAAGCGACTTAGCAATGTGAATAAAGCCCAGTCTAGACACAATTTAAAAATTTTAAAAGTCCAGCGCTAACAACTGGTGTAAGAATATTATGCCAATTTGCTTACAAACATATATGAATAAACAGTAGCTGAAAAAAATGAAAAATAAGATTCTTTAATCTTTCAGTTCAGTTCAGTTGCTCAGTCATGTCCAACTGTTTGCAAAACCATGAACTGCAGCACACCAGGCCTCCCTGTCTATCAACAATTCCTGGAGCATACCCAAGCTCATGTCCGTTAGGTCAGTGATGCCATCCAACCATCGCATCCTCTGTCGTCCCCTTCTCCTCCTGCACTCAGTCTTTCCCATCATCAGGGTCTTTTCAAACGAGTCAGCTATTTGCACCAGGTGGTCAAAGTATTGGAGTTTCAGCTTCAGCATCAGTACTTCCAATGAACACCCATGACTGATCTCCTTCAGGATGGACTGGATGGGTCTCCTTGCAGTCCAAGGGACTCTCAAGAGTCTTCTCCAACACCACAGTTCAAAAGCATCAATTCTTTGTCACTCAGCTTTCTTTATAGTCTGACTCTCACATCCATACATGACCACTGGAAAAACCATAGCCTTGACTAGACAGATCTTTGTTGGCAAAGTAATGTCTCTGCTTTTTAATATGCTGTCTAGGTTGGTGGTAACTTTCCTTCCAAGGAATAAGCCTCTTTTAATTTCATGGCTGCAGTCACCATCTGCAATGATTTTGGAGCCCAGAAAAATAAAGTCAGCCACTGTTTCCACTGCTTCCCCGTCTATTTGCCATGAAGAGGTGGGACCAGATGCCATGACCTTAGTTTTCTGAATGTTGAGCTCTAATACAGATTTTTCACTCTCTTCTTTCACTTTCATCAAGAGGCTCTTTATTTCATCTTCACTGTCTGCCATAAGGGTGGTGTCATCTGCATATCTGAGGTTATTGTTATTTCTCCCGACAAGCTTGATTCTAGCTTCTGCTTCTTCCAGCCCTGTGTTTCTCATGATGTACTCTGCATATAAGTTAAATAAGCAGGGTGACAATATACAGCCTTGACGTCCTCCTTTTCCTATTTGGAACCAGTCTGTTGTTCCATGTCCAGTTCTAACTGTTGCTTCCTGACCTGCATACAGGTTTCTCAAGAGGCAGGTCTGATGGTCTGGTATTCCCATCTCTTTCAGAATTTTCCACAGTCTATTGTGACCCACAGAGTCAAAGGCCTTGGCATAGTCAATAATGTAGAAATAGATGTTTTTCTGGAACTCTCTTGCTTTTTCAATGATCCAGCAGATGTTGGCTATTTGACCTCTGGTTCCTCTGCCTTTTCTAAAACCAGCTTGAACATCTGGAAGTTCACGGTTCACGTATTGCTAAAGCCTGGCTTGGAGAATTTGAGCATTACTTTACTAGCGTGTGAGATGAGTGCAATTGTGCAATAGTTTGAGTATTCTTTGGCATTGCCTTTCTTAGGGATTGGAATGAAAACTGACATTTTCCAGTCCTGTGGCCACTGGTGAGTTTTCCAAATTTGCTGGCATATTGAGTGCAGCACTTTCACAGAATCATCTGTTAGGATTTGAAATAGCTCAACTGGAATTCCATCACCTCCACTAGCTTTGTTCATAGTGATGCTTCCTAAGGCCCACTTTACTTCACATTCCAGGATGTCTGGCTCTAGGTGAGTGATCATACCATCATGATTATCTCGGTTGTGAAGATCTTTTTTGTACAATTCTTCTGTGTGTTCTTGCCACCTCTTCTTGGAGCTGACTCTAGGAGAAGAGCTGACTCATTTGAAAAGATCCTGATGCTGGGAAAGATTGAAGGCAGGAGAAGAAGGGGATGACAGAGGATGAGATGATTGGATGGCACCACCAACTCAATGGCTTTGAGTTTGGGTAAACTCTGGGAGTTGGTGATGGACAGGGATGTCTGGCATGCTGCGGTTCATGGGGTCGCAAAAAGTCGGACATGACTAAGCAACTGAACTGAACTGAACTGCCTGATAGGAAGTCAACAGTTAAACACAGAAAGCAGAAAGAAGACCACCTAAAAAGAAAGAAAGAAAGAAAAGCCATTGCAAATATCTCTGAACAAGAAAGACTGTGATGCAAATGAGTATGATGAAATTCAAGGACAATGAGGAGGTCAGTGTGGCATTCAGAGCAATATTGATAAGAGTGTGACAAGACATGAGCTCATGGAGGTGTGCATACACCAGTTCACGGAGGGCTTTATGAATCAAGTTCAACAGTTTGAATTTTATGAGAAGTTATTGGAAATGTCAAAGCAAAAAGCACATGACTTGTTTTCCATTTTCAATCACTGTGACTGCTATTTTGGCAGCTGGTTTCAATAGGGCAGGGGTAGAGGTGGAACATATTTGAAAATTTGAATTATTGCAGGAAGATGTGTAGATGATATGATTGGAATTTGTGAATAATTTAAATTTCTTTCCTGTGTGTCCAAGTAAATATGTCCTCCAGAGCTCTGGACCGATTACTTTTTTCTCTTAGCTGAAGTGACCCCAGGGAACCTCTTCAGGGGCAGTTTAGTCTGCTTTATTTAAAGTTGTCTGATTAGTTCTTGGGGTCAAATTTAGTCTTTATAAAACAAGGTTAGATTCACCATTTATGGGGCAAAATCAGTTTGTTTATCTTGTCTTCATTACTGTAAAGTAAGATTTCCATAGGTGCTGTGGCCACCAAAAAGTTTTATTACAACCTGTTCTCCATCTACCATGAAGCCTGGTGATCTACTTTAGCATTCCCCTTAGAACTAGTTGGCAAGCTTGGTATTCCCTAAATATTTTTACTTCTGATAGATAGCTGATTTTTCAGATAAAATTAAATAACTTCTGATTTTCTCATTTATCAAAAGACTTAATGGGAAAAAGGAAAACTGGCATCAGGCACATGATACCAAGTCATCTGATTCAATTCCAAGTTTCTATGTTGCTATAGAGTGAATTTTCTCCCTCTAGAATTCATGTTGAAGCCCTAACCCCCAATGTTGCTGTTTTTGGAGATAGGACCTGTGAGGATGTGATAAATTAAATAAGGTCATGACAATGAGACCCTAATTCGATAGGGCTGGTGACCTTAGAAAAGAAAGAGTTACAGAGCTGTCTCTCTCTGTGCCATTTGGAGATGGTGAAGACAGCAGCCTTCTGTAAATCAGGAAGAGAGGGCTCAACAGAAATTGAAATTGCCTGCACCTTGATCTTGGACTTCCCAGTCTCCAGAAATGTGAGAAAAACATTTCTGTTGTTTAAGTCACCCAGTCTATGATGTTTTGTCCTGACAGTCTGAGCTGTCTAATATTTATGTATTCCCAATAATTAGCAATTTTAATCAACTTTCCATTTTACTGGGAAATGTTTATAATCAACCTGTGCCTTTATGGTCTCAGAAAAAATAGGCAATCCAAGGTTCTGACAAATTCAATTACCTATATTTTTATTGCTTAGCATAATTTATTTAGTCTCTACTTTATTTTTTAAAATTTATTCATTTATTTATTTTGTCAGCTCTAGGTCTTCTTGCTATGAGCGAGCTTTTTCTGGTTTTGGTAAGTGGGGGCTACTCTTTAGCTGCAAGTCAAAGGTTTCTTGCTGTGGTTGCTTCTCTTGATGCAGATCATGGGCTCTAAGGTGCTCGGGCTTCAGCAGTTGCCACTTGCAGAGCACAGACTCATCAGTTGTGGCACACAGACTTAGTTTCCCCATGGCATGTGGAATTTTCCCTGACCAGGGGTTGAACCCATGTCCCCTGCATTAGCAGGTGTATCCTTAACTGCTGGACCATCAGGGAAGTCCTTTACTGTGTTTATAATAATTTTGAAGATATTGAAGGCATTTTTGGGCTTCCCTTGTGGCTCAGCTGGTAAAGAATTCCCCTGCAGTGTGGGAGACCTGGGTTCAATCCCTGGGTTGGGAAGATCCCTTGAAGAAGGAAAAGGCTACCCACTCCAGTATTCTGGCCTGGAGAATTCCATAGACTATAGTCCATGGGGTCGCCAAGAGTCGGACACGACTGAGCGACTTCACTTTCACTTTTCACTTTCATGCAGTGGAGAAGGAAATGGAAGCCCACTCCAGTGTTCTTGCCTGGAGAATCCCAGGGACGGGAGCCTGGTGGGCTGCCGTCTATGGGGTCGCACAGAGTTGGACACCACTGACATGACTTAGCAGCAGCAACAGCTTAAAATATTTTGTTAAACAATACTTTAGAATTTTATATACTTCCTTTTATTTCTAGCTTAAAATGCACCTATTCTATAATATTTTAAAATTTAGTTTCCTCACTGATCTTTATTTGCTTTTTTCCTCTATTCTTGTTTTATCATCCTGTTTATCATCATTGTTTATCATCATGTCACATGAATTTTAATGGGAAAATATTTTTACTTCTTTTCTTTTGCTCTTGGTGTGATAGATATTTTTCAATAAACTCTTCTACTATTATTGTAATGTTAACTTTGAGTGTGTGCATGCTTAATTGTGTCCGACTCTTTGTGACCCTATGCACTATAGCCCACTAGGTTCCTTTGTCCATGGAATTTTCCTGGCAAGAATACTGGAGCGGGTTGCCATTTCCTATCTTCTTGACTCAGGGATCGAACCCACATCTCTTGCATCTCCTGCATTGGCAGGCAGATTCTTTACCAGCTGAACCATGGGGGAAGCCCAACTCTGTATTTAATGAATGCTATTTTTTTCCATAAGACTTTAAAATTCAGTCAGCTTAGCTTATAGGTACTTTTAAGTTTGTTTTTCTTTAAAATATAAGCTACTCAAGCATTGTTCCTGAGCATAATGTTTTTCTTAATGTCTTCATTATAGTCTTTTATTCAGTACTTTTTTCCTGAATTATTTTCATGCTTCTAAACATCTATATTACTCTTTAAACTAGAAATTTTCTAGTAACAGACATTCATTTCTTTTTTTTTTAATACTCTGTCTTTGTTGTCAAAAATCTAACAAACTCTTTTTATAATGCTTTTTATAAAACAAGAATGCCTCCAATTTTTACTTTTTCTTCAGTGTGACTTTATTTCTTTGACACCATTATTTGCGTGTAAACCAAAAATATAGGATTAAATTAACATAATAGTTTCAAAAACTGTTGGAGATACATTTGTGTTAACTCACTAAGCATAGGCAGCTTATGAATTCATTTATAAAAGACATAATTGATTGCTATATTGAAGAAATATTTTTTCTCTGAATACTCTAAAACTAATTCAACCCATTTCCAGAGAATAGCTTACATGAAAACCAAATGAATTAAGTATAATTTCCCAAATCATCTGATATTCGGGTATTTCTTTCATGATACCATGCTGCTCAAAAACATCTACTGAAAGCATCAGAGACCCATAACATTGCAAAGATTAAATAAGGTAATACATGCATTTAACTTAGAATGGTACCTAATATATAGTAAATCCATATATATAGCAACAATTATCTCTACCCCATAGATCTTAAGAATTATTATTTCTATCACAGTATTGAGTGCCAAGTAATGGCATGTTGTCAATAAATTCTGTTGAATTGACTTCTTACTTTTTATTACAGAAGACAATTTCATCTTTGATTTTATTATGTAAGTTAGAAATATTAGAAATATATGAGGTATTACTTTCAAGTTTGGCTTTTGTCTACCTGATTTAAAGACATTCTAGCAAATTCACTTAACTTTCCATTTGAAACATTTATGTGAAAGCAATTCTATTAGGTACCTTCTCATCCAAGGCATAAATTGACTTAATAGGATAATCCCAACCCCTCAAATTGAACTCAAAGAATTCCTGAGCAAATCATTCAGCATATACTCACAAAGTAAAGAATAACAAATATGTACAGAAGGACTAGTTAGGCAAGAGATTTGAACCTGAAAATCCTGATAAGTCAAGTCAAGGAGTATCTCCTTAAAGCCCCCACACTTACATATCAGTTTGGCTGCTCTTTTAAGCACATCAAGTTCTTAAAAGCAAATACTGAAGATATAAAAGTCCTTAACATTGTATAATTCAACCAACTTTATTTTTAGACAAATAAACTGGTATTAACAGACAAATTTTTTTCACTAAGTTAATGTTCTAGCCACTCTAGGACTAGAATGCAGAACTCATTTCTGAATTAGTGCTCTTTGCCTAAGAGCATATTGACTTTTCAGTCAACAGTTGCTTGGAGGAGCTTGATTTCTTGTTGTGTTATAGAACTGAGTTGAATTGGTACATTAAAGTGGAACACATGATCAGGTACTTAGATGTTCTCTAAGTCTGAAATTTCTTTCTCTGGTGCATAACATTCTAATTCTTTCCTCCTCCATATTTTACTTTCTACTTAGTATCTGTCCAGTGGCTCAGATTGTAAAGAATCTGCCTGCAATTCAGGAGACCTGGGTTCAATCCCTGGGTTTGGAAAGATCCCCTGGACAAGGGAATGGCTACCCAGTGCAGTATTGTTACCTAGAAAATCCCATGGACAGAGGAGCCTGGCAGGCTACAGTCTATGGGGTCACAAAAAGTGGGCAACTAAGACTGAGCAACTAACACTTTGACTTTTGTGTCTGGCATAGAAGTTGCTCAAAAATATTTACTGAATAACTAAATGATGAGGATCAATTGACTTTGTTGCATCATATTTTATGGAGAGGTTCTGAGAAGACATAGAAAACATGGCACACTAGTAATGATCTTTTGTCATTTGTGTGATTTCCTTGCTAAGTGTTGACAGTATCACGATCTGCAGAAAAAGGACAAACCTCGAGTAATAGAAATACGTGTTGAACAAATGATCTCTATGTGTGTGTGGGTGTGTGTGCATTTTTCCAGCAGGTCTACAAATGTGCATGCTTTCATCTGGGCTCTGCTTTTGCTAGGCCCTCACAGTGTCAGCTTTTCCCACATGTTTCCTGACTTATTGGGAAAAATGAAGCAGCTGCACCAGAGAAGTCTTTGGATCTTTCTAGCTGTTGTGTTCCCTGTGATTCTCATATGCTATACTTCTAATTAAACTTCTTGATGCTAATTAAAAATGAGAATAGAACAAATGCCACTAGCTGAATCCAGACTCTCCTCCGTTAAAACTTAGTAAACTCTTCAGGGTTGGGCTTTTGGATTTTACTCCTAATTAAGATTCCATTGGCACCCACACCCTGTCATTTGTACTTTATCATCGGCTCTGTAAAAATAATTCCAGATAGTGGATCAGGACATACCTGTCTTCTCTAAAGTACTCATTTCAGAAGATTTTTTTTTTCTGCAGTGCTGCGGCATCCTAATCTGTGGTTTGGCAGATGGTGTGATACAGCGTGTAATTTGGCATGCTCTGTGTATCGGTCTGTGGTAACCCTTAGGCATTTTATTTCTGCAGGAAACAATGATGATGGCAAGGACAACATGTGGTGACCCACAGAAAAAATAATCATGTTAACTCCTGACTCTGCAAAAACTTAACACGTGGCACAGTGATTAGCGTTTTCTAACGATCCAACATCTATTAAACAGACATTTGTTTGACTGTGTTAGATTGCTTCTGGTTGGTTGCTTCTTTCTTCCATTAAATTTACCAAAGAATGCACTGTAGCAGTGTGAAATTGGAGGTCTGTCAACCGATCAGCATCACCTCTGTGCTTCATGCACTAATAATTTCGGTGCATATATTTGCTGGTTTTTCTCTTCTCCTCTGCAATTAAAAGACCAGTTTTTGCTTAATGTTTCCTATCATCTCTCTATGACATTTTATTTCATTTCAAGTGAGATAAGAAATATTAAGAAGGCAAACTTACAGGACTTATTTTGTGGCAAGAATGACTTGTGAGGTAAAAACAGAGATATGTAAAAGTGAATAGTTGAAAAGTTTGATTAAGGAAATATCAGGCTATGGTTTCTTTTTTATGTTGAAAAATGAACAATATTTTAAGGTGACTCAAATTCAAGTTTTTAAAAGTATGTCTTATATTTAAAGAACAAAATGTAACAATGTTATGTCTCCATTTTGTTTAAAGGAAGAGGTATAAGATATTCTCCTTTCAGGGGAAGAATATCTATACAGTCAATGATCAACTATTAATTTAAAACCTCTAAATAAAAGATGAAAACTATAAGTCATAATTTGTGTGTTACCACTTCTTCCTGAGAAGATTTTTTTTTTCTCCCTCCAGGGTGATTTTATAGCAAAATCTTAGAAATGAAATAACATCAAAGCATTTTTCCCCAAATATCTTTCCAGTGAGAAAAATGAAGACTGAACAAATCACTTGAAATAATTTTTATTCTTGAGCTCATCTTTGTTCAGTTCATGAAGGGGTAGGGGAACTTGGTTGAAACTGTAGTAAGAATACCAGCCCTTTTTAACCCAGTAGGTAGAAGGAGGACTCCTTAACCTGAAGCTCTGGACAGTGATGATAAAGCCTTACCATTGTCCTTTTCATGTACTGATGAAAAAGCTTGACCTTCAGAACTCACTAATTCTAAATTGCAATTAATTTGTATACTTTATTTAGGAATATTATGTATTTTCATAAGAGATCTTCAAATAACTTAAACACATGTAAGCAGTTATCTACAAATAAATATGTAGGTGAATACTATGTAAAATAAAGGCCATAAAAACGTTTAGGATAAATGGTCAAGCTCTGTCAAATATAAGAAGAGTTGAGGAAGATAAATTTTTGAATTTCTGTTCTCAGTCTATTGCTGTGTTATGGGTCTGGTCTGTGTCTCATTCTTCATTTCTTATTCAGACATTTTCCAATGAGAATAATATCCTTTCACATTGCCTCCCAGAAGCTAGAGTTTAAGCACAATCACGTTAGTAGGCAGCTTTGGCCACAGACCCAGGGTGTGAAAATTTGATCCAGGATGGTCCTCAGAAGCCTAAGAGGTAAGACATGAGCCTTCTCTAAATTTTATTAATTCCAGTATTGACTTGTATTTCTCCATCGTAGCAGACAGATACTGTGAAACATGTAATAGAGTCCCAAGTCTTAATTAAAGTTTATTTCAGAATCACTAAGTTGCTAAAAAGCCTCTGGTCACGTGTCTTAGCAGGACACTTAGCCTGAGAGCTATATAGTTGATTAAAAAAAAAAAGTTCCTATTTCATTTCCTTATCCTCTTATATCAAGTAAGTCCTTATGCAGTTTGCCTTTTCTTATTATATATTCTCAGTAGGGAACTTTGGGAAGTGTATGTCCTCAAGACAGAAGCTCAAGCTTTTCTCCTAAGTATCTATGGAAAAGAAGAATTGGCTTCTACATTCTTCCTCTCATGTTACCTGAGCATAGCCAAGCATAGGCTTCCACTGAAGACATTACATTTTTAGAGACCACTTGAAAGGTAGGGGTCCTTTACAATTATTTGGAATGACTGCAGTGCGTAGGAGTCCCGAGAAAGGGCAGAGAGAACCCAGAGATGACCGTAGAAAGCTTCAAGGTCAGTGCCAGTGTTCTGGGAAGACTACTGCTCTGCCTGGAAATTCTGCAGCTGTTCCCACCTAGAGCGGCTTCTTTCCCTCCTTGTGATCATCCTGGTGTAGTTTCAATAAGTTTACTGCTTAGGCTAATCAGACAGTATTTCTTTGGCTTGCAGTTAGGAATCCTGATGAGTAGAGTTCAACAGAAGAGAAACTAGAAAAACTATGAGATTCCTCAGAGTTAGTTTGTTGGAGCCCGAAATGAGATGTTGAAAAGAGCTATTCATAACTCAGCATAGAATAAGCAAAGTGTCAAAAAAATAAAAGGCATACATACTTAGGAAAGGGCTGCTTCTGATGTCTATGAATTCATAAGAAGACTTAGATATTTATTCAGTGCCTTCTATGTGCCAATGAGAGTGCCTCATGAAAGACCAATGGTAATAATTAATACTGAATTTGAGTCACGTCTCTGTAAACTGGGGAACAAACTAACTGATAAAGTGGTCATAATTCTAAAACTAGCTCACCAACCTCACAAGGGTTAGTAGAGATAATCAACATGTTAAAATGCATGCAGAAACCTTTACAGAAGACTTTTTTTTTTTTTTTTACATTTTGCTATGTTAGCATTTTTAGTTTTATTATAAAAGCAGTAAGAAGGCATGATGTCTATTCTCAAGAAGCTTGAGAAACCAAAGCTAAGCACATAGACAACCATGGTACAAGGTAGAAAGTGTGAAATGACAAAAACAAATCTCAGAGTATAATGGGAATGTAGAGGCTTAGAAGATTCGATGTCAGACATCTGATCTAGGTCTTAGACAAAGGCAGAATTCCTGTGTTTTGAGCCTGGGAGTGAAGATTGTATGTGCCCTGACTCTAGTTTCCACATTTCTTTTAGTCAGCATGCAACTATCATATTGGTCTAGTGTAGTCCAGGAAGTCAGATATATTGGATTCTAAAACTGCTAACAGTCTATTTGCCATGTACTTGCTTTGAAAATTTTTAAATACTAAAGTAATTCTGAATGATTGAAGTGGTGATAGATTTCAAGCCTGCTATAAAATGCTTATTTCACTTAATATAAAATAATTCAAAATAATTAACAAGTGCTTTTTTTTATAATAAGTAAACATAAGTTTTGTTAGGTCCATTGTAAAATAAATGTCTAAATATTAAATGAAGAACCAAATAAGGCCTCAGTAGAAGGAAATGAGTTGTTTTTCTTATAAAAAGGGTCTTAAAGTCAATAGCTTTTAAAATTCTCAGAAAGCTTGATTTTTAAACAATTTATCAAAATTCTATTTTTTTAAAGATTCATTTGGTCTATTTATCAGTGCTCTGAGGTGCTTGTTCTGCAGCGACATCTTATGGTCTTGGTTAGTGAGCACAACCATTTAATAATGCCTGGCAGCAGAGATCATTGTTCTAACAGATTTGATGCGAATCTGCTTGTGCTTTGAATGTGGAAGTAATTCAACCGATACGATGAGGACATTCTTTTCCTTTCCTGTTGTTGCTTATCTAAAATTTTCTTATCATGGCAACCGAATGATTTTTACAGCACTCTAAAATATGTATTGAGATCTGAAATTCTCACAACATATTTCCAAGCTAGGATAGAAAGGGAGAAAGAAGCTGCTGAATAGTGAGATGAGTCAACAGTGACGGATCACAGTACAGCTGGTGTTTGTTGGCAAGAGTTTCCACTTAAATTTTGTAGCAGTGCAAATGCCTCTATTATTATTGGCATTTTTCACTGATCGTGATCACCAGGAGTGGGGGTGGGGAGGGAGAGAAAATAGGAAATTGAAGTATTTAAAACTCAGAGAAATAAACTGTGAAATTCCCTTCAGTACATAAATTTAGCTGTTTCTTCTTCCAAGTGTGTTCTTTTGACAGAATAACACTGTACTAAACTCTAGAAGAGGAAAAGTGATTCTGGTTTCATATTTTATGACTGGATTTATATTCTCAAAAGAGACCTAGATGTGTAACCTTTTCACAGTCTGCCAGAAGGAAAAATTCAATGACTTCTAAATCATCTGTGAATTAATAATCTTCTACACTTTGTTTCATATTTACTATCAGATATGCTAAGAAGAGAAAATTAACTTACAGGCAGAAGGCTTACACACAGAAAAATTCCACTCAATGTTGTTTAATAGATGTAAAAAAAAGATCAATATGGTAGTAGGAGCTGGTGCTAAGTAATTTCCATGCGGCTGCAGAAATTACAGCAGTAACAAAGAGGGGAAATTATCAGATATATGACACTGAAAATTTTATCAAAGCTTGATGTCAGTGAATGATCACTATTTATATCAAACACAATGTTCTACCTGAACAAGAAGAGGAAATTCCATTGTGTATTTTGGAAAATTGTAGGCCGCATCATGAGAGGCATAGATAGTACGCTCTTCTGGATAATGGTTTTTGCCTCACGCTCAACTATAAGCCAATCAGGTTTACTGCCTTTAAGTGAATATTGGAAGAATTGCTAGAAACATAAAAATTAAAAGTTGGGTTGTGTTTGGTGGTGGTGGGGAGCATGGTGACATTAATTCAAGTTAAATGATCTTGAGGTAGCGCTCACTCATGCAGGTGGACAAGTATAGAAAGCAGTTGGCAACATGGAGCTGAATTTAAGGTATATGGGAGGCAGCAGTCATATAGATTTGAGAATATGCCAAAGAAGAATGTCACATAAAGTGGACTGAGGTAAATTCTTAAAGGACATAATAGAGAAAGGGATGGCGATAGCATCCATAGCCTAAATAGTGGACTATGACAGAGAAGTATTTGCTGTATTTATTAATATTGCTTTTGTAAAAGCACCACACCACTAGTTCATTAGTTTGAAGATGATCTAGCTCATACTTGAATTAGATTCAATACTTATAAGAAAAACTTGTTCCAACCCTGCAACATAAAGGTAACTACTTGTAGGAATAGAAGCTCATATATGTTTGTGGACAAACTGACATCTTGGTATCCAGAAAATAAAGCGACTCTACACATGGATGGTAGCTTATACCAAAGGGGCATACACCACCAATATGATATAAATATAAACAAATGGACTTTAAAGCTCTATAGATATTTAAACATGGAATTTTAATATATAAAATAATGCATACCACTTAAATATACAATTATTGATAACTAGGAGAATTTGGCTACCAACTACCGTTTCTGTCTGGTGACTAAGATGGTAAAGAATCTGCCTGCAATTCAAGAGACACAGGTTTGATCCCTGGGTCCCCTGGAGAAGGAAATGACTACCCATTCCAGTACTCCTGCTTGGAGAATCCCATAGACAGAGAAGCCTGGTGGTCTACAGTCCACAGGGTCACACAGAGTTGGACATGACTGAGCAAATAACACACACATCCCATTATAAAAGTCATAAGGAAAGTAGTATTTCAGTCTGTGTGTGTGTGTGTGTGTGTGTGTGTCTGTGTGTGAGTGCATGTTATTAGCATATTTTAGCAACTGATCTTTTATAAACTGTATATTTTAAAAATATGACCTCCTGCTCACAGCTTATCTTTTAACTTTAAATATGTTTTTTATTTTAAATTAAGTAAGCAAATTTATGTAAAAATATCATAAGGAAAAATAAGTTGGCTTAACAGGGAATATTGAAATACTTGAAGGATCTATATTGTTGTTTGAGTAAAGACAAGGCTTTACCACTAGCTTAGGGTGTAGGTATAGGATTTGTTTTTTGTTTTTTTTTTTGAGAGGTACTATAAGATTGAATCAAATGGAGAAAACTGACAGCATTCTCTACGGCAAAATATTTTTTTTTAATAAATAGGAAGGCAATTGGAAGCAACACACATAAACTGATGGGTTCCAACATTCTGTTTCTAATTGGCTAATTTCATATTAGCAGTTTTACATCTTTTCTTCTGATGTGAATCATCATGGGGGAAGAAAACAAGGCAAATGATTTCCTGGCTGAGAAAAACATCTCTGCTTCATTACATAATTTTAATTTGCTCTGGTTTCTATTCTGAACACTGAGAACTCAATAGAGAAAATGTTGCTTTTTAACACATAACTATGTTCATTTACATAACTATGTGCATTTAACATGTTTAAAAAGCCAACTTCCACCTCATCCCTTTTGTCAGATCCTGCCTCCCCAAGCCTTTCAAAGTTGAAGTCTGTGATGCCTGTCAATGGAAATTCAGTCTTATCTGTTATTGAGAGACTCTTTTCAGGGAACATATTTGTATATATTCAGCACAGTCTCACAAAGTGTTAAGTCAAGTGGGTCTTAGGAAGTGTTACTACAAACAAAGCTAGTGAATGTGATGGAATTCCAGCTGAGCTATTTCAAATCCTAAAAAATAATATTGTTAGTGTGCTGCACTCATTATGCCAGGAAATTAGGAAAACTCAGCAGTGGCCACAGGACTGGAAAAGGTCAGTTTTCATTCCAATACCAAAGAAGGCCAAAGCCAAAGAATGTTCAAACTATCACACAACTTGCACTCATTTCACAGATTGGCAAGGTAATTCTCAAAATCCTTCAAGCTAGGCTTCAACAGTACATGAACGAAGGATTTCCAAATGTACAAGCTGGATTTAGAGGAGGCCAAGGAACCAGAGATCAAATTTCCAATATCCATTGGATCATAGAAAAAGCAAGGGAATTCCAGAAAAACATCTACTTCTGCTTCATTGACTACACTAAAGCCTTTGACCATGTGGATCACAAAATACTGTGGAAGATTCTTAAAGAGTTGGGAATACCAGACCACATTATCTCCAGTCAAAGTCATAGTATTTATCTAATTAGGCAGAAGTAAGCCACAAGAACCTATGATGTGTCTGGTACTAATATTAACACATGCTCTAATAAGTGCTACCATTTAAGAAGTGTTTATGATACATGGATACTCATAGAACATTTTCCTATGAACAGGGCTAGGAGAACAAAAATTGTGCTATTCCAGTTATAGGGAAAAGTACCCGATAACAACTTAAATTTTAAATTGTTCTCTGGAGGCCTAGACACTGGGAGTAGGGGAGAACTGGAAACAGATCAATCCTCACAGGGACTAACCCTCTGATTCCAATTACTTAATCCTTTACTTGATTAAAATGATTATTGCCTTTAGGCAAAAAGGCTGGCAAAAGTAAATTTAATTAAACTTTTAAGGAAGAGAGCATCATACAGAACCTCAAATTTCCTCTACACTGTTACATTTTTCAGTGATGGTTACCCAGCAGTAGAAAAACCAAATAAGCATAAAGGAGACAAAAGTCACATAACCACAAATAAAGAGAAACCATGGCTAACAGAAAGAATCCCAAAGGGATTCAGTGAATCGTGAACTTTACATCAACTAGGCTCAATGGCTTCAAAAATATTAACAGAAAAGAGTGAAAGTTTTGGAGAGTTGGATTCAATAAAAAGAAAAAGAAGCAAATGGAAATTCTACAGTAAAAAAATATATATATATATACAAATGTGCAATAAGAGTTCAAAGGACAGTGTAACAGCAGATTACACACAATTGAGGAGAGAATATGTTAGTTGGTCTGTGGGTCAGAAGAAAATATTACAGTTGAATAACAGAGAAAAAAGGATAAATTATGAATAGTATAATATACAGCAAAGAAGTTATATTTAAGAATAAAAGAAGTATGACTCTTAAAATTGCTTATTAAGTATTTTACTGAGCTATACAGCCAGTACAATAAGATAAAAAAAAAAATGTGAATTGAGAAAGAGGTCATAAAACCATCATTTTCATGTATGACATAAGGACATCATGAAAAATGCAAAAGAACCTGTAAATAAGGTATTAGAATTAATACACACATTATAAAAGATATGCAAGACCTTTCATGTTAGGTCGATAGAAAAAAATTAAAAATAGAACTTAAATTAGCTACCATCACAATATCATAAAAGTATAAAATATTTAGGCATAAATTTAACTGTAAACATATCAAACCTTTACACAGAAAATTTTATTTATTTTTTTTCCATTTATTTTTATTGTTGGAGGCTAATTACTTTACAATATTGTAGTGGTTTTTGTCATACATTGACATGAATCAGCCATGGATTTACATGTATTCCCCATCCCGATCCCCCCTCCCACTTCCCTCTCCACTTGATCCCTCTGGGTCTTCCTAGTGCACCAGGCCCGAGCACTTGTCTCATGCATCCAACCTGGGCTGATTTCTGTTTCACCCTAGATAATATACATGTTTTGATGCTGTTCTCTCAAAACATCCCACCCTCACCTTCTCCCACAGAGTCCAAAAGTCTGTTCTTTACATCTGTGTCTCTTTTTCTGTTTTGCATATAAGGTTATCATTACCATGTTTCTAAATTCCATATATATGTGTTAGTATGCTGTAATGGTCTTTATCTTTCTGGCTTACTTCACTCTGTATAATGGGCTCCAGTTTCATCCATCTCATTAGAACTGATTCAAATGAATCCTTTTTAATGGCTGAGTATATTCCGTGGTGTATATGTACCACAGCTTCCTTATCCATTCATCTGCTGATGGGCATCTAGGTTGCTTCCATGTCCTGTCAATTATAAATAGAGCTGCGATGAACATTGGGGTGCACGTGTCTCTTTCAGATCTGGTTTCCTCGGTGTGTATGCCCAGAAGTGGGATTGCTGGGTCATATGGCAGTTATAATTCCATTTTTTAAAGAAATCTCCACACTGTTCTCCATAGCGGCTGTACTAGTTTGCATTCCCACCAACAGTGTAAGAGGGGTCCCTTTTCTCCACATCCTCTCCAGCATTTATTGCTTGTAGACTTTTGGATAGCAGCCATCCTGACTGGCGTGTAATGGTACCTCATTGTGGTTTTGATTTGCATTTCTCTGATGATGAGTGATGTTGAGCATCTTTTCATGTGTTTGTTAGCATCTATATGTCTTCTTTGGAGAAATGTCTGTTCTTTGGCCCATTTTTTGATTGGGTCATCTATTTTTCTGGAATTGAGCTGCAGGAGTTGCTTGTATATTTTTGAGATTAATCCTTAGTCTGTTGCTTCGTTTGCTATTATTTTCTCCCAATCTGAGGGCTGTCTTTTCACCTTGCTTATAGTTTCCTTTGTTGTGCAAAATCTTTTAAGTTTCATTAGGTCCCATTTGTTTATTTTTGCTTTTATTTCCAATTTTCTGGGAATATTTGAAAATACACAGAAAATTTTAAAACAATATTGAGAGATTTGTTAAAAACATATAATTGAAACAATCTAAGTTGTAAGTTGGACAACTCAATTTTTGGAAAAAAAACCTTTCCCAAACTGATTAATGGATTCAGTGCATTCCTTATTAAATTTCTAGCAATTTTTAAATGAAAATCAATATTGGTTCAAATTTTACCTTAAAGCACAAAGCAGGGTAAACTGAAAGAATAAAGTATGAGGACTTAACCCACTAGGTTTCAAGACTTCGTAAGTATACACCCTAAGGCAGATTTTCCAACCATGCCATGGTTGATATTTTGGGTAGAGTAACTTGTTTTGGGAAGTTGTCTTGTGGCTAATGGATGAGCTCCCACATCCCTGTCTTGTACCCTCTATATGCCAATTGTAACTACCATCTCCATGTGTTACATACATAAAAGTTAACAGATATTGCCAAATGTACCCTGAAAGACAGGAGAAAAATCACCCTTGGTGAAAAACTACAACCCTAGAAACTGCAGGTGTTTATGCAGCAAAAGCCATGTACAAGGATGTTCATAATATTTTTGATTATGTTCAATGTTTATATTACCCAAAAATGTAAAGTCCAAAAATCCATAAACATTAGAAGGGTTAAAATTTATGTATAACTGAATTCCATAAAACTTGACATTAAGCTGATTACAATTATACATAAGTAGGGCATCACCAACTTGATGGACATGGGTTTGATCAAGCTCCGGGCATTGGTGAAGAGCAGGGAAGCCTGGTGTGCTGCAGTCCAGAGGGGTCACAAAGAGTCAGATACGACGGAGTGACTGACTGAACTGATACAAATATATTGCACAAATATAATATTTAGAGAAATTAACCAGATCAAAAGAATACCTTCTCTATGACTTCATTTATGTAAATTTCAAACACAGGTAAAACTAATATATAGTCTTAGAAGTTAGTGTAGTGGTTATCCTTGAGGAGGAAGGAAGGAAGAAAGGTTATAGCTTACAATAAGGCATTCTTGAGCTGCTGCTAATGCTTTATTTTTGATCTGTATTTTTAGTATCTTGATTGTTTATTATTAGTACATTAAGCTTTACAATGATTATTTGAAGCCCTCTGTATGATATATATGAGTTCAATAAAAATTTAAAAATTTCCAACTCTATCAAAAATAAAAAAGAAAAGAAGAAAAAGAAACATAGAATAGGTTGGAAAAATAGAAATTTTTTAAAAATTATATGTAGATATAAACATAACTATAGCAGTAATTGTATTAAATGTACGTGAAGTGAATTTATCAGTTAAAATCAAGTTTTTTATATTTAAGTAGTAAAACATGTAGTTTATACAAGTGACACATCTAAAAAAACTAATAAAAATATATATGTTGTAAAAGAATGAAAAAATAAGTCAGATTGAATTAGGAAAAGCTAAAGCAGGTTAGATTTCAAAATAGAGAGCAGTATTAGAGTGCTACATACTATAAAATTATAGCATGCAGTTTATAAGAAAAATATAAACACTAATGAATCTGGATTATATAATAAAGATTGTGAAAACTACAAGGAGAAAGAGATGAATCAACAACTCTCTGAATAATTAAATGATACAAGATCAGTAAAAACAATATAAACAACAGAAGTGACAACTATAATGTACTAGATACATGTAGAGAGAACACTACACCCATGAACTACAGAATATATATTCATTTCAAGCATACAAGCTATATTTATGCAAATAACCCTCATGGTATTATTTAGTGAAGAAATGGAATCTATGATGGATGACCATATAGAGTGAATTTTTTAACAACATTAGAAGTTGTCGTATAGATAAAATCTACACCTGTATGTAAAAGTTCTAGTATATATAACATACTAAGTATTCAATAATTGTTGCTTTCTTTGATATTGCGTTTTTATTTGCCTGTGTTTCTGTATTGCTCTGTGTTGGCAAGGAAGACATGAAACCTGATGTGGAATCAGCAGAATTTTGAACTATTCAACTTGAAATTCTAATGATTATTTTATGATCTTTATGGTTGAAGTAGGTTTTCTTTTTTGGACCTCTAAGGCAGATTTTTCCTTGTCTTATAATCACCACTTCCTTTTTGTTCCATAGTCATGATTCGTTCATGCTTAAAATTAGGTTTGGCAAAGCTGTATCTTCTTTCCATTTGTTATCACAATTTATTTCCATTTCCTTCTGCATACTATAGTGAAAATAATACAGGTCATGGATTCAGAATACAGGTTTGCATCCTGGTTCTATCAATAGGTAACTCTGATCCCTCATCAAGAAAATATACTGCTGTTAAAAGGGTTAGAATATATCATGCCTGTTAAACTGTACCTTGTCAATTATAAAGCCAAACAAAATTAGGATTACTGACTTTCACTACAGGATCTGTACCTTACTATAGGAGTATGGCTGTCAAAAGTAAATTCCACTTCTTTCACTATGACTGGATTGACTTCTGCAGAACTAAAGGAATTACTCAAAATAATTTGTTCTCTTGAATTTACATCATTATTACTATTTTGAGATATTCATGTTAAAATTTTGAGAGGCTTAATGGGTTGTCAAGTGTTTGAAAATAACATTTTTTCCATCTAATTATGTTTATGATGTAAGTGTAAGAATTTAGTGTCTTATGACAAACACCAGAGTGGATGAGATTTACACCTTTGAATTTAAATCATTTGATCTCTATCCAAAATATTGTAGACATAGATATTTATTATATATTGGGATAAAAACAGCAACTAAGATGTGTACTGGCATCGTTGAATACACATTTATCAGTAATGGCTATATTCTTCCAGTGCTTGCTTCTTGGTCAAAAAGATAAATTACAAGAACGGTCTTTATATATAGACTGAATCAGTAGTTTAGAAGAATACTGGCCAATAGGATGGAATACAACTCTTAAGCTGTGAAATTTTACAATGAATTTTTCCAGCAAAAACTATCTAGTTCTTTTAAATAATGTATATTTAAACTTTCCTGTATGTACTCCATTCTTGAAAAAATGTATCCTCAAATCTTTATTAGCTAAAAGTCCTTTTCCTTGAAATAAGTTGTATTTTAAACAAATAATCCATTGACCTGTTTACCAATGTTTCTAAAGCCAATTTGACCAGTGTTAGGCTAAAGACTAGAAAGACTAGACTAGCAAAACTTATTATTTTATGTTCTTATCCCTGTTCCCAGTTCTGTTCCTCTCTTCTTTTCTATCAGTTTGCAGAGGAAGAGAGAGAAAAATTTCTCAAAATTTTTTCACCCAGTGTTTTATCTTTTCTGGGCACTAGACCCTGGAGCCTCTGTGGCCTCAGGGATACCTTAAATAATGACAGTAAGTGCTGAAGGCAGAAGCTTGGAAAATTTTATGACTACACAACCTTCCCTATGTGGTATGAATCAAGCAAAAACCCAGGTAACGTTGGAGGCTTTAGATTTTACCAGCCAAATTTAGTCTCAAAAGTATCTCCTTTTCGTTGTAACTGCACTGAGCATGCTGACAGTGTAGGGATCAGCACTTGCAAGAACATGAAAAAAATCACCTCTTCATCATTTTTTTTTTTTTGTCTTTGATCCTGTTGTCTCTCTCCCTTTTTTACACTAGAATTTTATATTCTTTATCATTTGGATTTAAAGAAACCATGGCACTTGGATCCCTCCCTCAGGGGTAGCCTCCAGAAACACTGAGAATCAGCTTCGAGTGGCAAGTCCAACAGGGAAACATGAAAAGCAAGGTTGGTTCATGGGAAACACAATGCTGGCGGAAAAGCTCACCTTGCATATTGCAGAATGAAAGGGAGCTAAACTTTTGTTTAATTTTGGAATATCAATGGTTGGATTCTAGATGCTTATCTGATAAACTACGATTGCTTTCTATTTTTCCAAGGCCATACAAATTATAATACAAATAACAACCGGTGAGTATGGTGGTGTTTTAGGCCCCTGCAGCATGGTATAAAACAAACAAACAAACAAACCAAAAAAACACTGAGATTAAGTGGGAGACAAAAGTTCTATTATCAGCCTAACTTGAAACAGGCCATATGACCTGGGAAAGTCACTTAATCTTTATGAACTGTTACTACACCAATAAATGAAGTCAGGGTAAGGACTAGGCAATTTCCTGGGAGTGAAAGGTCAAGATACTCACCAGCTTCTCCTTCCCCTTACAAGTTGGCACTCCATTTTATACTTTCCCTTTTCCAGTACTTTACTGGATAATTATCTGAGGTTCATCACCTCATTTTATCTTTATGCATTTCTTCCTTATCCCTTGAGATGTGGATTATTCACTTCACTGAAACTGTACTCCTGACAGTGTTCCATGAAGGATCCTTCCTTGCGATCCTCAGATTATTTTTAATTTGGGCTTTAAAGGTATTTTTTAAATACAGGGCTTACTTTTGTTCTCCCCTGCTTGCTACGTCGCTTCAGTCATATCCGACTCTTTGCGACCCCATGGACTACAGGCTGCCAATCTTCCCTGTCCATGGGATTCTCCAGGCCCTATCCTTCATTTTACACATATCCACTATTATATTTTAGGCATCTTTGACTACAGCTTGATTACTTACATTTACCACCCCTACATCTCCTAGAAAAGTGGCTGGCATTAATAATTACTTGTTGAATTCTTACTGTTGGACTCTGTGGATCTTACTATTTGGATAACTGGGCTTAAGTGGTACATGCAGAGCCCTAATAATAATAATAAAAGTTATTTTGCTTATATAATAAATATGTTCTTTACATGTAATATGATCTATGGCTTATTTTAATTTTCTAGCATTCTGCTTATTTGGAAGAAATGTAAAGTGGTCATTGTAATAGAGATCACTAAATCTGTGATATTACATGTATTGTTCTTAGTTGCTCAGTCATGTCTGACTCTTTGAGACCCCATGGACTGTAGCCTGCCAGGTCCCTCTGTCCATAGGGATTATCCAGACAAGAATATTTAAGTGGGTTGCCATGCCTTTTTCCAGGGGATCTTCCCAACCCAGGGATTGAACTCAGGTCTCCAAGAATGCAGGAAGATTCTTTACCATCTGAGCCACTAGGGAAGCCCAAGGATACTATTGTGAGTAGCCTATCCCTTCCTCAGGGAATCTTCCTGACCCAGGAATTGAACTGGGGTCTCTTGCATTACAGTCAATTCTTTACCAACTAAGTTATCAAGGAAGCCCTGTGATATGATGGTACTATATAATATAGCTTTTACCAAAAACTAAAATATTCTATTTAATATTAAAAAAAGTCAAAGAAATTCTTGGCATAACAATATCAGGAAATAAAAAGCAATTGCTGAGATGCAAAAGGATGGCATATATTTTCAATGTACTTGCCTGGTCAGAAGGATGTGTCAATTAACTGTCAGAAATGAATGGAATTTTCTAATCATAGACATGATAGCTGTTTAGCTAATCTCTCTCAAGTTTCACTCAAAACACTCCTATATACCATTAAGAAGACAATAGGATGAGAGTTAGGATTAAAAGCATTTGCCTTGTATTCACATCCATCAAAAGAGTAATGGGGTCAAATTTTAGCAGTTAGTTTATACATTCATTGAAGTTAGCTGAATTTGACTGAGTCTTCTAAGAAGGTATTAGTTACTCAGTCATGTCTGACTCTTTGCAATCCTGTGGACTCTAGCCCACCAGGCTCCTCTGTCCATGGAATTCTCCAGGCCATAATACTGGAGTGGGTAGCCTTTCCCTTCTCCAGGAGATCTTCCCAACCCAGGGATCAAACCCAGATCTCCTGCATTGCATGCAGATTCTTTACCATCTGAGCCACCAGGAAGTCCCAGGCCCTCTGAGAAACAAATGCCAAGAAGAAAGTACTTTTCAAGTATTTCTTGGGTAAGATGCCCATGAAGGTAAAAGGCAGATATAGGCAGGCAGAATCTTCTGAGTCAGGTCTGACACCTGTGAAAAGAAAATGGGAAGCAAGTGGGATCATGTAAGAGAAGCCTCAGGCTGTGGTACAGCTCTTAGAAAGTCTCGCCCAAGCAGCTGAGAGTGCAGCGCCAAGATTTCTGATTAGAGGAGCCCTGAATAAGGCAGGAATGGCAACACTCTGGTGCCGCATGGTGCTGTCAGCAGCTGGAAGCTGCTTGGACATGGCCTTGCTGTGAATGTTGTGGCAGAACTAAGGGTGCAGAAGCTGGAGGCTTTTTGAAGGGAGCAGCGGCTTCTGTCTAATGGCCTTCTGAGTGATGTACCCTCATGACCGCCACAGCAGAAAAATCAGAAATCTAATGTGACCAACTTGTTCTGATCTGTTCAGAATCATGCCATCCCTGTACACGTCAGTTTTTCTCTCTACATAAATTCATGAAAGAAAATAAATGCCTGGGTATGTGATGCTAATGGATCATAGATAGAAATGCCTGTTGGTACATTGCAGTCTGGCTGTGTCATCAACAGAGAAATCACAATATGGGAAGGAATAAAGCAGAACATTTCTGCACAGTCTTCTTGTGATGTGATTTGAGAGCACTGTATCAGTCAGAGAACAATTAAACAGTTGAAGAATCTTTAGCAAAGCCAGAGAATATTTCCATTCCTAGAGGGAGACAAAGTAACTCAGAGTTAAGAAGAGACCTAGTGGAAGAAAGACTTCAGCCTACACTCAGCACTTAGAATAAAACCCAAGCACTTTATCTTGGTTTACACTTGCTTTCATTTTTTACTATATTTCACTGGTTTTTTTTTTCCCTCTTTCAAGAAGTTGAAAAGCACTCTATTTTGATTTTGTTTTTACTTTCTCAAGAACTGAAAGCGTTTTTTCACCCTAGAGATTTTGCACAAGTATCTCCTGTTTAGAATATCTTCCCAAGGCTTTTCACTGACTCTGGCTCCTTTCCATCAAATGGATTTTTGAGAATTGCCTTGAAAACCCTCTGAAAGGAGACAGCCCACCCTCCTTGTCTTCATCATTGTAACATGTGAGCTCTGCTTCATAATGATTTATATTATATAGTTATGTATGTTCATATTATCTTTATACAGGACTTTATGATCCATTAGGGCAGTGACAATATGGTTTTGTGTACTTATTACACAAAGTCATTGCATAGGAATACATATTTGTGGAAGAACTATTCAATGGAATATACAAATGGCTATATACATCAACATTTTTGATACGCATCTCAAAATTCACAACACTGCCTCCAGAAAGATTGTTAAATTTTATATTCCTTGCATCAGTTTAAGAGAGCATGTGTTTTTCTCTTCATTAACAAAGGATTTTATGACTTAAAAGAGTTGTTTAAATAAATGAAAACAGCATTCACTGCTTTTTAAATTTATCTTAAATTCTAGTCAGGTTGAACATGAAGGGTGGTAACATTTGTATTTCTTTCATTGTAAACTATCTGTTCATGTTTTTAAAATTTTGGAGATACTCCTATATATATACCTGTACATATATATGTCTGTATGTGTATACATTATATTTATCCAAACTGTACAATTTAAATGAAATATATCTATAAACTTTATCTAAAACCACAAGAGAGTTCCAGAAGAACATCTACTTCTGCTTTATTGACTACGCCAAAGCCTTTGACTGTGTGGATCACAACAAACTGTGGAAAATACTTCAAGAGATGGGAATACCAAACCACCTTTCCTGTCTCCTGAGAAATCTGTATGCAGGTCAAGAAGCAACAGTTAGAACTGGACATGGAACAACAGACTGGTTCCAAATAGGAAAGAAGTACGTAAAGGTTTTATACTGTCACCCTGCTTATTTAACTTATATGCAGAGTATGTAATGGGAAATGCTGGGCTGGATGAAGCCCAAGCTGGAATCAAGATTGCCAGGAGAAATATCGATACCCTCAGAACGCAGATGACACCATCCGTATGGCAGAAAGCAAAGAAGAACTAAAGAGCCTCTCAAAGAAAGAGAAAGAGGACAGTGAAAAAAATTGGTCTAAAATTCAACATTCAGAAAACTAAGACCATGGTGTCTAGTCCCACCACTTTATGGCAAATAGATGGGGAAACAATGGAAACAGTGACAAATTTTATTTTTGGGGTTCCAAAATCACTGCACATGGTGACTGCAGCCATGAAATTAAAGGACTCTTGCTCCTTGGAAGAAAAGGTATGACCAACCTAGACAGCATATTAAAAAGCAGAGGTATTACTTTGCCAACAAAGGTCCATCAAGTCAAAGCTATGGTTTTTCCAGGAGTCATGTATGGATGTGAAGTTGGACTATCAAGAAAGCTGAGGGACAAAGAACTGGCACTTTTGAACTGTTGGAGAAGACAATTAAGAGTCCCTGGAACTGCAAGGAGATCAAATCAATTAATCTTAAAGGAAATCAGTCCTGAATATTCATAGGAAGGACTGATGCTGAAGCTGCAAATCCTATGCTTTGGCCACCTGATGCAAAGAACTGACTCATTGGAAAAGACCCTGATGCTGGGAAAGATTGAAGGCAGGAGGAGAAGGGGACGACAGAGGATGAGATGGTTGGATGGCATCACTGACTTGATGGACATGAGTTTGAGCAAGCCTCAGGAGTTGTTGATGGACAGGGATACCTGGCATGCTGCAGTCTATGGGGTCACAAAGAGTAGGACATGACTGAGCGACTGAATTCAAAACCACAGGAAAGAAAGACCATTATGTGACATGGAAAAATATCCATGACATATTGAAATAGAATTTGGTTGTTATTCAGAAAGGAAGAAATAAAAGAGACCCATCAACAAAGCCCTCACATAAAAACTTATTCTGAAATTTTTTAAAATTTTGAGTGCATTTGATACATGCCTAAATTTTGGTAGTATCCAGTGGACAAGACTATCTTAAATGATTGAACTGAAGTGATTTTCCGTATTGCTGTGGCAAACAAAGTAAAACAAAAAAATTCTACATAAAGCAATGAAGCATATAGGTTGCTTAAAGTAATGTGAAAAGTGTTTGTGTTTTTCTGGACTTTGATTTCTTTTTTTGAACTTTCAAATTTGCCTAGTTTCTTCTCTACACTTCCTGCTAAACCTATCCCAGAATCTCAATCACCCACTTTCTCAAGGTGGGCAACTAGTTCTCAGTCCCCAAATTTGTTAAATGTTTGATAAACTAAGATTAAAAACACATTTACAGCTTGTGTCTCAGACTTTTGCTTTACTTTGAGGAAAGCTGTCTTTACAAAGCCACCATTAATATGTACTACATAACAGGGGTTTCAAAATGTGATATGTGGTCCTCTGGGATTCCTGAGGGCTCTTTCAGAAGATTTTGCTTGCATTCATGCTTGATAGCTTAGTCGTGTCCTCTGTCCATGGGATTTCCCCAGGCAAGAATACTGGAATGAGTTGCCATTTCCTTCTCCAAGGAATCGTCCCAACCCAGAGATCAAACTTGCATCCCCTAAATTGCAGGCAATCTCCCCCATGGCAGGCAGGTTCTTTACTTACTGAGCCGCCAGGGAAGCTCAGATGATCTTGAAGTTACAACACTTTTTTTTTTAATTTAATTAATTTATTTTAATTGGATGCTAATTACTTTACAATATTGTAGTGGTTTTGCCATACATTGACATGAATCAGCCATGGGTGTTAATGTGTTCCCCATCCTGAATCCCCCTCCCATCTCTTTCCCCATCCCATCCCTCTGGGTCATCCCAGTGCTCCAGCCCTGAGCACCCTGCCTTGTGCATCAAACCTGGTACTGGTGATCTGTTTCATATATGATAATATACATGTTTCAATGCTATTCTCTCAAATCATCCCACCCTCGCCTTTTATATCTAGACTAAGAACCTCTTTGCCTATTTTTATTCTCTTATATTGTGCTGCAATTTACACTGATAAGACAAAAAGAATAATATATAAATTCACCAGCATCTTAGTATAAATGGAAACATAGTCATCAAGCTGTACTAACCATCACTGTGCTCTTTACCATCACACACACACACACACAAATAACATGCCAAGAATATGCTTGATGAATTATTAAAAACTGTTTGATTAAATCTTAACCCTTGAGTACATGTATATATTCAGGGTGATGAAGTGGGAAGTATCCCAACAGCACTTTTACCACACACTTAAGTATGATAATTGTCAAAAAAAGAAAAAAAATCACTGTGCAATTGCTTGAGTTGTAAACTGAGCTAGCTGTTTCTTTCATAGAATTTTTCTTGAAAAAAATTAATAAATTATTCATGCTTGAATATGGGACAGATATTATATCACAAATTAATGAAATGAGCCTATGCTTCCAGTAAACAACTGAGAATTTGTTACTTGTGATACAATTACAGCTTTGTATCAACGAATATGAGCTTGACATCTTTGCACACATAAAGATTCTTCTGATGAGGTCAGTGGCAATATTAATGAAATTGATATTTTGATATTACATAATGAAATGTGCCAACATTTGAAAGGTCTGCATAACTTACTGAACAAATATTTTCAAGATGACCAAGACATAATATTACAAAATTATGATGGACATCAGAATCCATTCTAAGTTCATGACAGGCCAATAGATTTTAATAGGTAAAAGTATGCAAAGTTCATTGATAAGAGTTCCAGACTAAACATTAAATTTGTTTTAATATCATTGATATTTAGTGTAGTATTGCAGTATGTTATTTACAAAAAGAAATTACAGTATCACTTTCTCTTTCAACTACATATTCATATGAATGTATTTTCCCCCTATATTCAATCCATTCAACATATTACAGATTAAATGCAGAAGCACATAGGAGAATTCAGTTGTTTTCTATTGAACCGGATGCAAAATTGCAAAAGTGTAAAACAGCATTGAGCTTCCCTGGTGGTTCAATGCTAAAGAATCAGCCTGCCAAGAGAGGAGATGCAAGTTAAACCCCTGGGTCAGGAAGATCCCCTGGAGAAGGATATGGCAACCACTCCAGTATTCTTGCCTGGGAAATCCCATGGACAGAGGAGCCTGGCGGGGCTGCAGTCCACGTGGTCATAAAAGAGTTGGACGTGACTCAGTGACTAAGCAACAACACTGTCACCCTTCTCACTGCTTTTTGTTTGTTTATTTTGTAAAATGTGGTTGCTCTGTATAAAAAAGATGTTAACACAATGAGTTTATTGTAGTTACTTTAAAATAAATACATAATTCTAAATGTTCTTAGTTTTCATTTTAAACCAGTAATTATAAATATGTATAGTCTACATAAATAAATGTGTAAGAATATGAGCTTTAGGTATATAAATTTTGTTGTGAGACAAAGTTTGAGGATTTCTGTGCCAAAGAATTCTCTTCAATCACTACCCTCACTGTAGCCAATTTTATATTTGAAGCTCTACTTTGGGCAAAATGAGATAATTGCATATTTTGTTTCTACTTCTAAATCTGGATTGGGTTTGTCTTACTCTTTCCCCATCTCCTAGCATTGTCTAGCATTGTCTGAGACTAGACAAGTAAATCTGCCTATTTCCTGGAAAAAAGAAAAAAGAGAAAGTGTTGGGAATAACACTTCTGTAGGTATATAAAGGTCCATAGATAAACAAAGGTGATCAATATATTTGAGCTTTATCAACATGCCTTTTGTCTCTCTCTCAAGTGGTTAAGAACTTATGTGAGAAAGGGATGAGATGGTGATTCAGCTGGGTTGTACCCCAACATTTTTCACATTAGTTGGAAATATTGGTAAGTAACTGGGAGAACAATACATAGGTGGAAAGGCTGAGGTTTCCTTTAGGTGTAGCCACCATACATAGTTAGGGCAATAGTGGTCATGTTGTGAGCATGGTTCTTGGGAATCTTTGATCTGTGTATTCTGCTGGTTAATATGTTATACAATAAGATTACTTTTAACTTCTGAGTCTTTGGCATGTGGCTTTAAATCTAAAATCATATGGAATCTCTTCTTATCACCCTGGCACTAATTATAAAAATTCTATTTATGGGCTGATTTCTGTTTTATTATGGGTTGTGTACATCTGAAGCAAGCGCATGGACCTAAAATAGTACCTGGGTTTTAGTAAAGAACAGGGGCTTAGCAACAGTGAGCCTCAGGATGCTGGTTGTTGCAGCTTGACCTCAGCAAGAAAGGTGCCGGTCTTGCTAGTCAAGTTCACCTTATAAAGAAACACACATTTCTGAAGAGACCTTAGAGTCCAGACTGCTGTAGCTTCACTTTGAACTTCAAGGGTTCAGGGTTCAGCTTTTCTTGGTTGTGGCAATGATTCAATTATATAAAGAAGCCCAGAGTTAGGTTGGAAGGCAGGTTTTAAGCATGATTCTCTGTCTTGTTCTATTGCACATCTCACGTGGCTTCCATTCTAGGTCAACATCGTTGCTTGAGCTCCAACCATTATATGCAGGTTTGTCAGTTGGAAGAAATCAATGAGGGCCACATCTCCCCTCATTAAGGATGCTTCTCAGAAGCCACACGTTGCATTTCCATTCCAATCCCACAACGCAGATGTTAGTCACATGGTCACAGTTTGCTGTAAGGTAGGATGGTCGTCTTTTTTTCCAGGCCTAGATGAAAATCAGGGGTGGCGGTTTAGTCTGTAAGTAGTGTCCAACTCTTGCCAACCCATGGACTATAGCCCTTCAGGGATTCTCCAGGCAAGAATACTGGAGTGGGTTGCCATTTCCTTTTCCAGGGGATCTTCCCAACCCAGGAATCGAACTCAGGTCTCCTGTATGTAGGCAGATTCTTTACCTTCTGAGCTATGAGGGAAGCCCCCCAAAATCAGGGGACCTAATACTAATAAAAGAGCCAAAAATGGATATAGAGACAACCAACGGTTTCTGCCACATCCAAGTATACAACAAAGAAACAAACCCTCTGATAGCACAACTTGTTAAAAAATTTTTTCACATTAAAAAAAATAATGTCTCTTCATATACAGTCATTTAGACGTAGGAAAAGCAAAACAAATAGGTGCTACTTTTCCTGTGTTCTTTAGCGACATTCCATCTTGCACATTGTACTAATTTCTATGATACTTGTAGCTCTAAGTTGTCTCTGCCAAGTGTAGGTGGGAAGTGCTATATCAGCTACCCAAATTCTGTTTCTTTTTCTAAGTATCTTTTTGAAGTGCCTTGAGGTCAAGAGAAAAAATTCTAGGGAGATTAACATGTTTTATCCTCTAGCTCTAGAGGCACCATCGTACTATACAATCTCGATGACTGTGAAATTTAATTACTTTTGCCTTCACTGTGGCTTGGTATTTTGTGATACATATTGGCCCCATGGATGCAAGATCTGTATATTTAATGAACCAACAGGTTTAAAAGAAAATAGTTCTTATTATAAAGGCTGCATGTCCTTTCTTGAGTAAATATACAGAAACAATTCATTTTTTAAAATTCAAAGTGAAAAGGCAATTCTGAAGTTGAAGAACATCTTGAGGTTCTCTATGTCTAGGACATACTTTTGAAGGAATTGTCTATGACCATGACTGGGGAAAAGATGTGGAGTGGTACCCACTGAGGGATATCAGTCTCAAAATAACAGAAGGTGATAGAGGGCAGGGAACTATAGCTGTGAAAAGTCTGGAGCGCATTCCTGACTGGAAAGACTCAGGTTGAATTTGTGAATGAGATATTATTTTCTTGGGCATATCAGAAATATTTTACTAGGAAAACTAGTAAACCAAATACCCTGCAATAAACAGGTGTCCCCTAAGCTCCCACATGTACACTGATGAAATGGGCAAAGGCTCTGTCCTTCAGGATCTTATATTCTCATGTGTAAATGCCACAGTTAAATAGGATAGGGTTTTGAAAAGTCAAAAATGAGGTGTTTATTGAAAACATAGCATGATCAAAAGTTGGGGATCAAAGGAAAATGGAAAAAAATGGCAAAGAGATTACAATATGGGGTCAAAGTTAGCATGCTGGTGAGTGCTTACTGGAGCATATGAATGGAACACAGGAAACTGATAATCCGGTTGCTACTTTGCTAGGGGCACTGTCCCTTAAGCTGAGAATATTCTTAAACTATATCACATAAAGAAAGAAAAATAGTAGGATCCTGTCATTCTGCATTCAAAAATATTTAGAGTTATAGTTACTATTATCCTTACAGACTATGTAATGGCGGGCTTAAATTTTATAGAGTTTAATTTCTGGTCAAAGGATATCTATGGAGCATGTATTCTATGAAAAGCAGTGAGTATATATCTAAGAACACAACATTGATAAAATGTTTCGTCTATCCTCAAAGAGTTGAGAGTCTGATAAGAGGAAAGTAGACACAGTATATTTTATGTTTATGTTCTAACAGTATGTTTTATAATATAATAGAGGTCTAGAAAGGATACTATTATGTAGAGTCTGCACTGCAGACACACTATTTTCCAAATCATTATAATTAAATTCAGAGATAGAAGTATGAATATTTCATATCAGGTAAGGGATAAGCTTTGACCAACCAGAGTGGACTTGTTGACAATCACTAAGGACATTCTGGAACAAACCTGATGTGTGTCAATCCTGATTTTGAGCCTTGCCAAAAATAATGTCTTAAGCCCAAGTCTGGTGAGCTGTATACTGTATTCTATTCTATTCTATATACTGTAGCTAAAGAAAATGCTAAGCCAAAGAAGGTTGTAAGTGAATATCCATCAGCTGTGAAACATGAGTATAAATTGGCCATGCTGACACTACCAAATAGAAGTGTCTTCCATGTTGTATGAGGATCCCACCATGTTAAACTCCTGTAACTCATCACGCAGGTGAAAAAGCATAACTTATTGCCAAAACATACTGCCTCACCATTTTCACCTCTTCAGTTATTAGTTGTTCAGAGATAATGTTATTAATAATAATAATTATCAAATTTGAATTATGCTTTTTTTCAGTGCATAACTTTAATGAGTATGATTTTGTTGTGTTTACCATCTGACTTTACAACATTGTTAAGAGATTTCCAAGAAAATTCCAGTCACAAGCAAATCATCCAAAACACAAACACTTTAAAAACCTAATCACTAATACTTGATCAATTTGCCCTGCATCTTCCTTCTCCTGAAAACTTTGCTGGTTCGTTTTCTTTGCTTGGCAATAGTTAACCAGTAGAACTTGAATCGATAACCTGATTCTACCATTATCAACTTAGTGAGTTAAAGCATGTTGCTTGACTAATATGTTCTTCAGATTCTGCATATACAAAATAGGAATAGTGGCATAAAAATTAGAAATGTTTTGTTATTAAAAGGATAAGGTTCTCAGTGTGTGTGTGGTTCATAGTGTTGAAAAAATAGTAGCTAAAAATTGTTACGTAGCCTTTTTTTGAAAGATCTTTCACAGGGATTTAAATAATGGAACTTAATACCAAAAATGTTTGCATTTGTTAAGATTTAGTGCTTCTTAGATTTAATTTGGTTCTGCAACTTAAACAATTGCTTAAATGAGGGAAAAATCAGTCAGAGCTTACCACTTGAAGGCTTGTTGTGAACACACACAAAATAATTCCTTTACTTTAGGTGAGCTTGTAAAGATTAATGAGTTGTTTCTTTGGGTTCAAGTTTTCCACATATACGGAGTCCACTGTGGTGATGTAATTAATTTTTCAACACCAGGGTTTTGTCATCCAACATTCCCATGCCATGCGGCTATGATAAGTATTCTTTAATTAAACCTCAAAATTTGCCACTGTTGTTACACAGTGCAGCTGAGCACAGACATACCTCTGTGGACCACAAAGGTTTTAATATGCAGCTGGGGAAACTTAATGATAGAATGTTTACATAAAAGCCTCTGAATTGGTGTCCAATGTTCTTAAAACTTTTAATAAGTACTTATGTCTAAAGAAACAAAAATAACAGGGGGACTTAAAATGAGTTTGTGTTTTTGGTTATAACTTACAGAGGGCAAGAGGTTCTACTCCTGAGCTAAAGAGGGGAGAAGAACTTTTTTTGTGTAATTCTCCTGGGCTCCCAACTTTAGAACTGGCAGACTCCCAGAGAATTACTTTTCTGGGAACATAGCTGAGAATAATCTTTTTCTTAGGACTCAGGGGTACAAAAAAAAAAAAAAAACAGATCAAATAAGATTGGTTTAATTTGATGCTTATTATTCCAGCTCTACGGGGCTTCCCTAGTGACTCAGATGGTAAAGAATCTGCCTGCAATGCAGGAGACCCAGTTTCGATCCTTGGGATGGAAAAATTTTGGAGAAGGGAATGCTACCCACTCCGGTATTCTTGCCTGGAGATTTCCATGGACAGAGGAGCTTTGCATGGGGTCACAAAGAGTCATACATGACTGAAATTGTTTATCATATTATTCCAGCTCTATAAATTTAGGAAATATTTGGCCTCTTTCTGGCTTGGACTGTTTCAGTGGATGTCTAAATCATAGTTCAGAAACAAAATGAATATATATATATATATTATATATATATAATATATATATACATATTTATTCAGAGGTTCAAAGTAATAAGTGTGGTTTGTTCTTTGATTTAGGATTTGTTCAAACTTATCTTAGTTACTTGATAAAAATTAGCATGAAGAAGTACAAACTAATGCAATAGGTAAGAGTGCAGATTCCATCTCTATCACTTATGACCTTTGTAATCTTAAATAAGTTACTAAATATCTCTGGTTTTTTGGTTTCTTTATAATGTAATTAAAATAAAATGGAAAATAAAAAATAAAAATATTGTTAAAAATAATGGACTTAATTATCATATCTATTTATAGAATTACTGTGAAGATTGAAAGAAATAAAAAAAGTGCTTATAAAGTGGGACATAAGAAGTAGTCTATAAATGGTAGTGATAATCATTTAAAATTTAACTAAGGTGAGAGTTGGTGAGTATGAATAGAACTAAGGTGAACCACAGAAAACTTTTTGTAGCAACGCAATATAATGAGAAAATTGTCCGATTTGTGAAAAGATTGTATTTGTATCCCAGAGGATTTGGAGAAAGATAAGAAAGAAAGGCAGGTTTGTCAGTCCTCACACTCCTGTTTCCTTGCCTCATAGCACTATTGCTGCATAGAATTAGGTTCCTTGACAGAAGTTACACTGGGAAAAATTGAGAGATATGCAGCTGGTTGCTTGTGAGGTGGGAGGGGTGCCATGGGATTAATGGCAAAAATGCGAGAAGATAACTTTCAGTTGCTTTTGAGAGCCCAGGTAAAAGATTAGATTTCTGCAGGCCCTTGAAATGTTAGGGGATGTGGTGCCATCTCTGACAGGTACAGTATCTTCTATCTGAGACAAAAATGCTTATATCCAAACTGAATATGTCCACAGCAGAACTTCTGTCTGCAAGGATCATGAAGGTTTGGACGTCGAGCATAACAGTGGTGACCAGTGTGAAGTGAAGTTTGTCTCTTTTAAGTTTCTGAATTCCCTGTTGCCATAACTCTAGAGAGACCCCTAGAATGACTTGAGAGTGAGCCTTTGAAAAATCAAAGCAAGGAAAAAATACGGAGTCAACTCTGGTCCCAAAAGAAATTGAGTTCAGACTTTATTGCTTTCTTTTCCTGCAACAAATACTCAGTATCCTAAAAGGGATAGATAAAGACTTTATCCAGGGAATGGCAACAAAAATGGTAATTGCTGTCTGAGTTCCTGGTTCCTGAAATTTGAAGTAGTGCAATGACCTCAGGATGAAAAATTTGGGGTCGGGGATGAGCTCAATACACTGAATAAGAACAAATGTTTATTCAGTTGACACTATGGCAAAAATAGTTGCTCTTTAAATTATTTCATGCCAACTAATGCTTCTTCAGATTCAAAAGATAATTTGGGCTTAATATTCTGAGTGTAAAGAAAGCATTTTTAATAAGGAGACTTTCCAAGGGAATCTTCTCTAAAAAGAAGGTGAAATATTTTTTTCACATAAATTGTCCTTAGATTTTAGTAAGAGGCTATCATTTACACCACCTTGTTGGCTTTTGTGTGAAAATTATTTTCTTGGTGTAAATCCGGCTCCAAGAGACCTAGATAATTGACACATACCCACTCCATGGTTAAGAAAGGGCAAACATATAGACACTAGAATGGAGGTCATCCCCCCACCCCAAGTCCTACTGTTCACTGCAAAAACTCTATAGCAATCATGTGTTCTGTATGGCTGTAGGAGGTGGGAATACAGGAGAGAAGCAGGTCCTAACATACACTGAACTTCTGTTCTTCCCTTTACAGTATCTAACAGCAGTCTTTAATGTTTGAAAACTTAAATTTGTTGAAAAAAAAAATTACTTGGGAATATCATCAAAAACCTAAAAATAACAAAAACTTAGAGCCCTATACAGTTAAAACAGAATCTCAGTGGTTGGATTTATCTGCAGGTTAAACAGAGGAAACATGAATTAGACTACTAGGAGAAAGTTATAGAGGCCAAACAAAGAAGAGAGACAGAAGAATGAGGCTGGGGAATAAGGTTAAGATACATAAATGCCAGAAAGAAACAATATAACATACACAGAATTGGGATTTTAGATCAAGGCTTACAAATAATAGAAGTTCAAAAATTATGTGCTGAAGGAATGAATGAGGTGGAAAAGATATAAAATGAATTGTCATTTGACAAATATTTGTTAAATATTTATTTCCCTTTGCTAATGAGTGATTCAAGGATGTTTGATGCAATTCTTTCATAACAAAAAATATCTTAAAATTCAAAATAAAATAAAATATTATCATACTTCCCAGGTGACTCAGTGGTAAAGAATATGCCTGACAATGCAGGAGATGCAGGTTTGAACCTTGGATTGGGAAGATCCCCTGGAAAAAGAAATGGCAACCCACCCCAATATTCTTGCCTGGGAAATCCCACGGACAGAGGAACCTGGTGGACAGCAGCCCAAGGGGTTGCAGAGAGTCTGACATGACTGAGCCTCTGAACAATCACAACAACATCACCATACTCAGAATGTTTGAGAATGCTCATAGGTACAATAGGAAGTTGCTTAGTGCTGAGTTGCTTTGCTCAATCTTCTCTGACTCTTTTTGGCTCCATAGACTATAACCCACCAGGCTCCTCTGTCCCTGGGATTTTCTAGGCAAGAATACTGGAGGGGGTTGTCACTTCCTACTCCAGGGGATCTTTCTGACCTAGGAATTGAACCCACATCTCTTGCGTCTCCTGCATTCACAGGTGGATTCCTTACCACTAGTGCCACCTGGGAAGTGAGCTGAGGATTTGAAATAAGTTCATAATAACTCTGCCTTTATACTTGCTCTCAAAACAGTTTATCTGATCACTACACTTGTTGTGTATTCTATTTTATGCCAATATCCTGACTATTAATAACACATTTATAGAGTCTAAAATGGAAATATTGATAATTCCATATAGTAGGTATTAGAAATATTACCTCAATAGAAAAAATATCAATTTTACCTAGGAGTACTTTTAAATTAAATCATATTGAAATTTAAATAAAGTTAATAGAAAGTATTGAATTTATTATAGAGATATTTATTCCCCCAGTAAAAATAACCTCTAAAATTTAGCATTGTTTTGAACTGAATGCCTGAATGGGATTCATGACAATGGTTTTAATCCAGAATTTATGTTCCCATGAAGCATATGATTTTTCGTCCCACATCTGGATCAATAGGGCAATATGTCACTTCCAAGCAAGTGCTTAATTTGAAGTCTGGGCTTCTATCAGGTTGCAGTAAAACTCCCATTGAGTAATCCCTGCCTTTTCTTTATTCCTATTCATTTCACAAAGAATTATATGTAGAAAAATATATTCTCAGCTGGTTTCCTCAAACCCAATCCCTCAGGCAAAAAGACAAGTTGGTCTGAATTATTTTTTTTCTCACTTTGCCTCTCTTATGACCTGACACTTTCTGCCTGAAAATAGATCAGAGAGTGTATTCAATTAACTTGTGCTATTTTATTTCTGACTGCTTCAGGAAATGAATGATCAAAATTGAAATAAACTTATCTTCTTCCTCTTCTTTCCTTAATATCCTTAAGGAAAGCCTTCCTGTGCTATGACTTCAGATGTGATTCATGGTGATTCATGATCTCTGAAGAAGATTTAGCTTCTGGATCAGGGACCAGGCTTGATCACTCAAGCTTTTGTGTGGCAGTTTTATTACAGTGAAAAAGGGCAGAGAAAACTTCTGACATAGACATCAGAAGGAGGATGGAGAATGCCTCCTTTGCCAGTCTTAGCAAGGAAGCCATGCACTTTTTCAATCGGTTATTAACAAGAAATCAAAAGAATGTCTCAAGGTCGTAAAGGTCTTACCAGACCCACTCCCACAATTTACGTTTTAAGATAACAGAATTAGAAATAAAAATAGAAAGATCTTACTAGACCACTCCCATGATATGCATTTTAAGATGGCAGGCTTAGTCAAGAGATTCTTGAGAAGGAGAAACATGTCCTCAAGCAGGATACATTATTGTTATATAACCATTGGTACAGAGTTTAAGGAAAAATATATCCTTGAGCAAGATGATTTGTTTTGTTGTGTAGTCATTCAGTTCAGTTCAGTAACTCAGTCCAACTCTTTGTGACCCCACGGACTCCAGCATACCAGGCTTCCCTGTCCATCAACTCCTGGAGCTTGCTGAAACTCATGTCCATCCAGCTGTGATGCCATCCAATCATCTTATCTGCCATTGCCCCCTTCTCCTCCTGCCTTCAATCTTTCCTTGCCTTCAATCTTTCCCAGTGTAATCATTAGCTCTGGGCTTAAAGAAAAAAACATCTTATGTGACTAAGATGCAGAAAAGGAGAAAAAAAGTTTGTCCTTTTCTCCTCCTTGAGAGCCCCAGATCCCTTTCTCCTCCTTCTCCTTCTCCTCCTCCTAGGGGCCCCGGACTTCTTATCAACCTACCTAAGAATGAACTCTCCCAAAATTATGCTGCTGCTGCTAAGTCACTTCAGTCATGTCCGACTCAGTGCGACCCCATAGACGGCAGCCCACCAGGCTCCCCCGTCCCTGGGATTCTCCAGGCAAGAACACTGGAGTGGGTTGCCATTTCCTTCTCCAATGCATGAAAGTGAAAAGTGAAAGCGAAGTCACTCAGTCGTGCCCGACTCTTAGCGACCCCATGGACTGTAGCCTACCAGGCTCCTTCCTCCATGGGATTTTCCAGGCAAGAGTACTGGAGTGGCGTGCCATTGCCTTCTCCACTCCCAAAATTATAAATGATTGTAATGTTTCCATCATAAGTAGAATACTCTCCCAAATACAGAAGAGTAAGTTTCTAAATTTTGTTTAGTATGCAGAAGTTTTTTTTATTTTTTTATTTTTAACATCTTAATCTCTAATCTATCTGAATTATATGTGTGTGTGTGGTTATGTGTATCACAATCATCCAATTGGATACACACATATACATGTACTTTGACTGAGACATCTTAAACAGCCTCACTCATGGTGTACTGGAATAAGAGTTATTTCCAATGTCACATGATTTTGGCTCTAATCTCATCTTCTTCACTACTTAGTTGTTAAATTTCAAGCAAGTCACTTCGTATCTCTTATCTGTTACTTCAGCTGTGAAATGAGCTGATTTGACAAGATTGTATCCAAGAAATCTAAGAATTTATTAGATAGAAACCGAATCCTTTTGAAGAGTTTTGCCTCAGTTCTGACAGTATGCACATGCTGTGTGTGGCCCTGATCTCTGCAAGAAGATCTAACCTTCTGCTTGTTGATTCATTCTCACATCTAAAATTAGAGGGAAAACTAATGTGCACATTACCTATGCTATGCACATTTATAAGTAATTTCTTAGATCTTAAATTCCTTTGTCTAGGTGAGATTTCTCATACCCATAACCACTGGTGCTCCAGTCAAGGGTGCCATCAGATCCAAACACTTTCGGTCTTCAATACCTAAGTTAACACATGTAGTTTAAATATAGAAGTTCAGTTCAGTCGCTCAGTCATGTCCGACTCTGCAAACCCATGAATCACAGCACGCCAGGCCTCCCTGTCCATCACCAACTCCCAGAGTTTACTCAAACTCATGTCCATTGAGTCGGTGATGCCATCCAGCCATTTCATCCTCTGTCATCCCCTTCTCCTCCTGCCCCCAATCCCTCCCAGCATCAGGGTCTTTTCTAATGAGTCAGCTCTTCCCATGAGGTGGCCAAAGTACTGGAGTTTCAGCTTCAGCGTCAGTCCTTCCAATGAACACCCAGGACTGATCTCCTCTAGGATGGACTAGTTGGATCTCCTTGAGGAATTCAATAATTCAGTTTTATTCATCTGGTAATTACCACAAAGGAACTTTATTCTTTGTGAGTTACGCTTATTCAATATCATATGCAAACTATCAGAGGAAACAAGAAAATCATTCTGAGTAAGAGGGTGATAGGACAGTTAGAAAAAGAGAAATGGAAGTGACCAGACAAGAATCTTGGTGAGACAACAGAATAGCTTTCTATTTTTCATAGTTTTCAGATTTAGATGAAGCATATATGCTGAATTCAGTTTCTTTGGATTACATGAAACACTCTTTATACTCACCTTCTATAAATTTCTTTATGTTAGTGAGATGGACTTAACTGTTTCCTTCACAATCTCTGTGTTGAAGCCCTACCTGTCTCCAGTGTAAGACATTTGGAAATGGAACCAAATTCTTCAGAGAAAATTTAGTTTAGATGAAGTGATGAGGGTAGGATCCTCATGATGAGATTAAATGCAGAAAATATACTGATTTATCAAAACCATGAGAGTAGAAGTTATCCAAGTGGCTTCTTGATCCTTTAAATACCATCTGTAACTTCAGTATAAATGAAAGTAAATGGTTCCTATTAGTGAATTGAATACAAATTTAACAGATACTCAAAAATTAAGTGGGGAAAACATGTCTTTTTAGAAGGAAGACCTAGGTCAGAGCCAAAAACCTCAGAGAATCATAAAGATAGTTATAACTCAAAAATATTGCTTTGATCGCTTAAAGATTGCTTTCTAGGTTATTAATATGTTGTGATATGTTTCATGGACATATTACTGTTTAGTTTTTTGCTTTCTTTTTTGCTTTTTTGTTTTTTTAATGGCTGCTTTCAAAATTTCTCTTTTCTCATTTTGCTTTTTCTTAAGCAAATCTTTTAGAGTCTTCAAATACCTTTCTTTTTAAGTTTCAATTAACAAAATTATAGAATTTCAAATTCAAACTTTTGTTTTTGTCTTAGGATTCAAGGAATTGGTCCTTATATCAAATAGACCCTCAATTCTAATTTGTGAACCAAAATGCAGACACCCAATGCAGGGATCAATGCCCATTAAATGAGATTCCTCCAAATTAGACATTCTTAGGAACAAAGACTCTGGCAACAATGAGTTCCTTTCCATAAAGCTGAAAAAATAATTTGATGGCATATAAGATTTACTGAATAATTTCCAGTCTCATTTGAACTTTAAAATATCTAAAAAAGTACAGTTGCATTTGTTGAACAACTATAACATGCTTAGTAGAATATGTGAAAGTTTTATATAGATCATATTATTTTAATAATTTAAAATACTGTATTTACTATATTTTTCAGGTAAGAAAGGTAAAGATATAAATAGCAACTGTTTTGTTCAAGTTCGCATACCAAATAGGTCTCAAAATTCAAACCCATAGCTGTTACATTTAACAGCTAGTGACTTTTCCCTGGGCCATGTTGGCATAAAATTTTTCCAAAACACTTAGAACAATTTTTCGTTTTGATTTTTGAAGCATCTATATTAAGAACTTGATTTTAGTTGCTGGCAAGATCTTGATATTAAGATGCAAATAACGTCAAGATGATTTATGGTGTTTTCTTTTCTTTTCCCTCCAATAGTGGGTGCCATTTATCTACTATTTTAGAGTGAACTTCAAAAGCAGAGTACATTATATCCCTGGAAACAGACTTACTTTTGTAGTTTCTTTCAATTATAACTGAAATTATAGCCTTTGAAGGTACAAACTCTATTAGTCTTCCTTTCCTGAATGTTCTGACCAATAACCCTTTCTACATTCACTACACCACAGCCATATGGAGCTGTTCAGGCTTTTATTGAGACTCTTGATTGAGAAGCCTCATGGGACTCTGAATAGCCAAGGAAAGAGAAAAGGATTAGTAGTAATAATACTAAGATTGGACTAGAAAAGGCTGATTCAGCAGGTGTAGGGACCATGATTTCACATCCTACTATGCCAGCAGCAAGGGAACTAATTACATGGCAGACACTATGAACTTCAGGTACATTTTTCATTTCACCTCAGTTGAAGTCAAGTCTTCTAGAGAAGCTGCTATAGAAAACAATGTGTTTGCTGCCAAGATGCACTAAAATATATATGACAAAAATGTAATACTAGACTCTCGATGTAATAAAAATCTCCAAAGCTGTGAAATGCCTACTTCGTCTCCCATTAATAAGGGGACTCATTTTCAGTCAGAGTATAACAGTGTCCTTGTTCATTGTAATGTTTTGTGGCGCATTATGTAGGTGACTGGGCTTTTCAGTGAGACATTTCCTGAACTTTGGAGTGTAGGAAAATTGTGAAGTTCATGTTGTGCAATGCAGTTTTTGCATTTTTGAATAATTAAAATTTTTTCAAAATATATTGATAATACTAATCACTATCAAAATAATGCTTTCTTTAAGTGTTTATGCTGATGTGAATTTCATCTTTACATACATTTTTTTTTTTCATTTTAAGGAGGGTTTTAAAAATTCTCAGTTAGCCAAAGGTATTCCTCAAATACACAATGTATACAGAGATCTAAAACAACCATTATGATGGGAGATATTTTTTAAATGATTGTCATGACTTCTGAAGATGTTATTTTATTGAAAGAAAGAGTTTAAAGCAATAACAATATGAACAAATATCATAAATATGAATAATAATTGGTATATACTCAGAAATCTAAACGGGAGTAAATAAACGTCCAGTTTCCTTTACGAATGTTTCCTGTTTATTTCCCTCCTCTGTTTATTAACATCTTTCATTATCTAGGTGAATCCTTAATTCCATATCAGTGATCCATTTAATGTCATACTTTTAATGATATCTCTCATTCCATGATCTTTTTAATTTTTACAAAGCCTTGTACTCCTATCCCTTTTCCTCTCAGGTAGCTATTTCAAGTAATAGACACAAAGGTTCTTCACGGCTGCTGCTGCTGCTGCTAAGTCACTTCAGTCGTGTCCGACTCTGTGCGACCCCATAGACGGCAGTCCACCAGGCTCCCCCGTCCCTGGGATTCTCCAGGTAAGAACACTGGAGTGGGTTGCCATTTCCTTCTCCAATGCGTGAAAGTGAAAAGTGAAAGTGAAAAGTGAAAGTGAAGTTGCTCAGTCATGTCCGACTCTTCGCGACCCCATGGACTGTAGCCCACCAGGCTCCTCCATCCATGGGATTCTCCAGGCAAGAGTACTGGAGTGGGGTGCCATTGCCTTCTCCAATTTCATTGTTCTCTGACTGATATGATTTGTTCATTGGAAATGTGTGTGTGTGTGTGTGTGTGTGTGTGCGCACTAAATGTGACAACCATACTTCCATCCATATTCCTTTGGCTAGAACTCAGTAATGTGACTGCCCATCCACAGGATCATATTTAAAAACAAAGGAAGCAGAGAAATTCAGTTTTTCTCTTTGTGCAAGGCAAAGAGAAAGTGTTTAGTGAATCATTAGCTTATCTCTCTATATATACACTCACAAGTTAAGTTCTAGATATTTGAGATAAGTTTTGTCCTAATGACAAAATCATCTAGAAAGCAATTTCTATAAAGGTAGAAATCATACGTGATTTTTATATAATTTCATTCCTAGCGTTTAGCATGTTACTTCTCACTTGTCATTTCACTGGAAACCATTATACTTACGAAATGGTAGAGCCTTAGAAGGAGGATAACCAGTGTTCCTGAATCAGTGCCCAGGAAAGAGCAACCTGATGACCAGAAACATCATTTTCTTCTTTATGTGAGTGGAAAATACCCCTATACTGACATAAGTAAGTACAGAGTTTGTGTTTTGCCGCTCTCATAATTTAACTAATACAGAAATAGGTGAGAAAGAGCTATAAAAATAACTCCTAAAATATATAGCGTTGGCTTGGTAATAGATAATAGCAAAGAAATATATTAGAGGCTTAAGAGATATAAAACTATTGTATATGGGAATTCTGTCACTAAAAAGTAAGTAAAGAGTTACAGAATCTGATTAAGACTTATTATATGTGAAATGCACATGTATATATATGTGTGTGGCTATCTATCTATCTATCTATATATGTATATATATAGGCAGGTACAGTTGACTAGGTAACTGAATAGAAATATACATAGAAGATAGTCATAAACACACACAAATATATATACACGTACTTGGGGAGGTTTGGGCAATAATGTGGGAGGGAGGGATAAATGATACAACATTTATTAAAGCTGTTACCTACCATGACTTAGAAGACAGCACACAGAGCTTATAGCTCTAAGAGGTATAGTTGGTATGATAATGCATACTGACTTTTCCTTTTACTTTAAGACATATTTTACATATTTCCATGAGAACAAAGCAGAGTTGGACAATTTTTAAGTAAAAATAAAAGAAATAGAGAGAATTAGTATATTATAGGATATAAACAGTTTGAAGAGGAAAGGACCATGCATCACATGGAAATTCTGTATATCAAGCTAGAGGCAATGAATGCATTGGGCTTTGGGTTTACACCATTGATACAAGGATATGTTTTTTGATGTATGAGAAGAGGATTGAAGTAAATATTCGGTGGCCAGAAAAAGAAATAATGTTTCCTAGAACAAGGGGGATCCAAAATATGGAACAGATTTGAAATATCAATCACTTCTTGAAAGGTAGAAGCACTCATTTTGAAATTAAATGATGATCATCTTTCATTACTACTTTAAAATTTGTTAACAACAAACAGCGTTAACTAATACATTTATCCCTCCCTCCCACGCTATTGCCCAAACCTCCCCAAGTGTGTGTATATCTATTTGTGTATGTTTATGACTATCTCCTATGTATATTTCTATTCAGTTACCTAATCAACTGTACCCAAGTACGTGTATATTTATTTGTGTGTGTTTATGACTGTCTTCTATGTATATTTCTACTCAGTTACCTAATCAACTGTGCCTGTATATATATATATGGCAGGTACACACACACATATATATACCTGCATTTCACATATAATAAGTCTTAACCAGATTCTGTAACTCTTTACTTACTTTTTATTGACAGGAATCCCATTATCTGTTTTTGTTTGGCTGATTTTTAAGACTAAATCATATTGAAAAACCATCCACCATTCTTACTACCTCAACTAGCAAGGTAGTTCTGAAAGAATTGAATTATTGGGAGTAGGAATAAGTACCTTTCCCCAACACACATGTTCCTTACTTCTGTTCCCTATCATTTGATAATGGGAAAAAATAGAAGGAATGCAGATACTCTTCATCACTAACCACCTACAGTGAGCTTGTTGTCTTTCTTTGACACATCAAACTCTCCTGCTTCATCTCATTGTCTATGGATTCAATGTGGAAAAGCTGTCAAGTAGCTGAAGAAGTTTCTAAGAAAAACCTTCTGAGGCACTTGTGCTTCTTTGTGAATTGGCCTCATCCTATTGCTTATTTGCAGCTAGTGCCAATATCCTGCATTCTTTTAATGTGTGTTCTTCTTTGTCTTATGCTGCAGAAGGTCCTGGTAAGATTATAAGAATATAAAGAATTAACATGAAGTATTAGTCATCAAGTAACTGATATTGAGAACTTACTAAGTTCTAAGAACTGACCTAAACCTTTAACATGTAAAATAATATTTCATCATTACACCATTCCTACAAAATAATTACTATATTTTCCTATTTTTCAGATAAGAAAACCAAAGACTGAAAGTGGTCTCAGGAAACCAATTAAGGAAAATTAAGAAACCTCATAAGAACTTCATGGCAGAAATAAAATAGAAGGCACACTCCAAGATGTTTTATATATTAAAAAGAAAACAATGAGGTATTATTTTTAAGTTATTTATGCCAATAAGTTATAAATCTTAAATGAAATGGACAAATTCCATTTATAAAATCTGACATAGATTTCAACATATATAGAGATTTCAACATATAAATTACTGACCAATTTAACCAAATATACAAAGGAAAAAAACAGTTGAATATAGCATTAATACATCTAGCAGAGAAATACAGAGTTGATACACTGCATCTCATTTTGGGAAACTATAATAATCTTTTTTGATAATTTTTAAAAATAATCTAATAGTAACAGCAAAATTTGACCACGAATATCATTTTAAAAATGCAAGATTCCTTTTAAAATTAGTAAATAATATCCAGAATTGTGTAAAAATAATAAAATAAGGCATTATTGATTTAGGAATATCTTTTTAAAACAGGATATACATGTGCAAATAGGATTTTAAAAGCCAAAAGATAATGTGTGTGTTTGGTTTAGTCTGAATACCAAAATGACACTAACAAAATAAAGGAGATATATATGATTAGCTCAATACCCTAAGGTTTATATAATCATGTTCAATAAACATTTTTAATGAAAGAATGATTCAATAAATGAATAAAAATTGATAGTCTGGCATCCTACTTGTGGTGCTATAACAAAGTATGATAGACCAGGTGGCTCATAAGCAATAAACTTTTAGTTTACATGTTCTGTAAGCTAGGAAGTCCAAGGTCAAGGCACCAATGGATTCAGTAACTGGTGAGGACCTATTTTCTGATTCAGAGACCACTGTTCTCATTGTCTCCTCACAGTACAGTAGGAGCAAGGGAAAATTCTGTAGTCATTTTCACAAGAACATTAATCCCATCATGAGGTCTTCACATTTCTAACCTGCTTAGCTCCCAAAGATCCCATCTCCACGTATCATCACATTGGGTATTATGAATTTTGGGGACCTCAAACATTTAAGATCTCAGAAATTGGTAATCAGGAAAAAATATAGACTGAAAGTCACAGGATTACAAATCCATTTAAAGCAATGCTAAAATCCATGATGCTATTGTTCAAAACGGTAGAATTATTGTTTTAGGACTATTTCTGTTTGCAATGACCCAACGGTTTTCAGTGTATTTTAACCTGCATGTTCAGTGACAAACGTGGTCCTTAATGTTTAAGGAACAATAGAATTTACTTTTATCTTCTCCACCATATGTCCTGGCAAGCGTAGTGCATGTGAAAAGACTCAAAATCCTTATCCAATATCTTCTTTAGCAAACATGGTTTTAATGCTTACTAAACTTGCTTGATGTTGCTTGTATAGTAAGAGCAAACACATTAGATTTCCCTGTTCAAGACATGAACAGGGCAGATGAAAAGATTTACATATGAGCTACAGTACTAATAAAGGTGAACAAAATGCTTGCAAGAGGTGCCTTAAGTAATAACATTTCATTTGAAAATGTTCGTCCAGAATTGAGGACAAGAGCCTCTGTTCATTCCAGGAAATGAAGTTGGTAAGAAGAGTTCAGCTAAATGTTGCTTCTCAGAAATAGGGGTCAATAATTCTTAGTCTCTAAAGGTAGTTTTCTAGCCTGCCATGGCACTGAGGTTTTCTGGCAGCCTTAGGCAATGGGATTTTCTGTATTTTGAATTGTATGACCCTTTCTTTATATCATACTGTACATATTTCTAGCATTTTTCTTACATAAAAGTAAATCTATTTTTAAAGGGCAAATAGCAATCTTCAGGAAGCTTATTTGAAAAAGATGTTGGGATTTTTCTAAAGATAAAATCTCTGTGTCTGTAAATGCTCATGCTTTGAAAGGATGTACATTTATATCACAATAAAATATAAGTTAGCTTGCTTTTCCCTCAGAGAATTGAGAATATGGTATGTATTAGAGGAGGATAAAAGAAAATACTAGTGAATTTGACAGGAGGATAAAAATAGGAACGGGATTTAAGTTCTGGTACTGGCTTGCTGTTAATTAATCATCCTTAACTAGTCCTTCATCTATTATGACCAGCTGATCAATTGATTCAATCTATTTATGCAGTCAGTGAAAATGTATGTGATCCTGGCAGGCAAGTCATGTAACTCTTGCTCAAATTCCCCTAAGGATTTTCCATCATTTCTAGAGTAAAAGCCAAAGTTTGAAAAATGGCATCTACTGATCTCTTTCTAATGCTGCCCCAGTGTGTCTGGAATACTCATCCCCTCCCCACTCCAGATCTTTTCTTATCTTGCTCTCCAGCCCCACCCCACTTCAGGCCTTTACTCAAATATCACTTTCTCAGGGGGTCCTTTGCTTATGACTCTATTTTTAACTGTACCCATCCCCCAACATTCCTTATGCCCATCCCTGCTATCTTTTTCTACTTAATATTTCTTTTCTTTTATTTCTTTTTTATTTAGTCATTTCTGAGACCAATATTATGCAATAATTTAATTCAACATACAAAATTTGAACCTTGAGATATTGAGAGGGTAACAGGCAGGAAGGCCAGGAGGAAATAGGCCGCAAGTGTTAGACATTTTTATTTCTCTTAAGTGGCAGGAGGAAACAAACTAGCGATATTTTTTTCCCTTCTCTATACAAATTTAAAAGGAGGTTTCTCTTAAACTACTGTGTTGCCATAATGACACCTGGTTTCACCTGAAGTTAACTATTCTCAAACCTTGAATTAACCAATGCATTTTTCTTATGGAAATGTTTGTCTTAAGCTATGTTAATGTACTATGCATTTACCCCAGACCCTGTCTTCAAGTCAGTTCCACCTAATGGCTCAGAACCTACTTGACAAACCAGTATGTTTTACTCAGATATTGTTCCCCTAATCTATGTAAACAAAACTATTTGTATGGTAATCTGCCCTTCTACAAGATTCAAGTCAATCGTTTTATGGCCCGGGATGAATCCTCTGGTGACACAGTTATCCCAAAATGCATCTTATGGACGAGGGGCCTGGTGCCATTCTGAGTTTTAAGACATTCCTTTCTTTCTTTAACATACTGCTAGTGACTATATAACATCCAGCTGAAGACTAGCAGGGGGACACTCTTTCTGCCCCCTTCCGATGCCTATGTCAGAAGCTTTCTCTATCTCCTTTATACTTTAATAAAACTTTATTACACAAAAGCTGTGAGCAATCAAGCCTCGTCTCTGGCCCTGGATTGAATTCTTCTCCTCCGGAGGCCAAGAATCCCAGTATCTTTTCATGGGTCAACAACAACCTCTCAATATCTGAAACAGGAACAAATATTTTCATTATCAGTAATAACACAAATATCAGTAATTACACATTATCAGTAATAACAGTTATCAGTTATCAGTAATAACACATCAGTAATAACAATATCAGTTATCAGTAATAACACATTATCAGTAATACACAAATAACTCACTGCAGCCCAGCACAGCACATACATTGGAGCTATGCCACAACAATGAGGTCTTGAGGATTTCTATTTGTCCTGTTTAGCACAAACATTTGCTAAGTGACAGTGAAACATGATGATTTTGAAGGGAAAATGAAGACTGAGGATGAAGAATGAAAACACCTTATCTGTGTGCCACACATGGATGTACCCTGATGTACCTTAGCAAAGGAACAGTACACCTTACCAGAATCGCTCACAGCCACTTAGGTTGCTGACCAAGTCTGAGCTTTTAATTTCCTTGTAATATTGCAATTAAGACAATAGAACACTCCATGACTACAAGTAAGAAATAAAAAAGAATATCCTAGCACTAGCCTACAACCTCTTGCAAATTTGGAAAAATATTAACCATAAATACATTATTTTTAATCTAGGAAGTGGATTATATCATAAACAAAAAGATATGTTTAAGCCTTTATAGTTCTTTGAAAACAACTCAAATGCCCAATAGTTAGAAAAAATAATTGTACTAAATGATGACTTACCCATAAATCACACTAGCATGAAACTTGTTAATTAAAGAAAAAAGTTTAATAAAGTAGGAAAATCTAATGTAAAAAGTGCACAATTAAATACAAGAAAAATTATTATTTGTTTTATATTAATTGCTTAAATTACAAAGAAAATGCTAGAGTCAACCAAACATGTGTTGATTTGTTGTTCTTGTCCAGTCCACTAAGGCAAATCTGACTTTTTGTGACTCCATGGACTATAGCATGCCAGGCTCTTTTGTTCTCCATTACCTCTAGGAGGTTGCTCCAATTCATCTCCTTTGAGTAGGTGTTACTATCTAACCATGTCATCCTCTGCCACTCCCTTCTGCTTTTGCCTTCAATCTTTCCCAGCATCAGGGTCTTTTCCAATGAGTCAACTCTTTGCATCAGGTGGGCCAAGTATTGGAGCTTCAGCCTTAGTCCTTCCGATGAATACTCAGTGTTGCTTTCCTTTGGGATTGACCAGTTTGCTCTCCTTGCGGTCCAGGGTACTTTTAGGAGTCTTCTCCAGCATCACATTTTGAGAGCATCGATTTTTCAGTGCTCAGTCTTCTTGATGGTCCAGCCCTCACACCTGTACATGACTACTGGAAAACTATAGCTCTGATGGCCTTTGAGTCACAGTAATGTCTCTGCTTCTTTGAATATATGGTTTAGGTTTGTCATAGCTTTCCTTCCAAGGAGCAAGCATCTTTTAATTTCATGGCTGCAGTCACCATCCACAGTGTTTTCAGAGCCCAATAAAATCAAATCTGTCATTGTTTCTACTTTTTCCCTTATTTTTGCCATGAAGTGTTGGGACTGGATGCCATGATCTTAGATTTTTTTAATGTTGAGTTTCAAGCTGGCTTTTTCACTCTCCACGTTCACCCTCATCAACAAGCTGTTTAGTTCCTCTCCACTTTGCTTTCTGACATTAGTAGTATCATCTGCATATCTGAGGTTGTTGATATTTCTTCTGACAATCTTGTGTTGATTGTCATTATTGTGTATTTAAGGAGGATGCTTGGAATTATTTATCTTTCAAAGATTTCTAAATTCTTTACAAGAGCTATTATTTCTTGTTATAAGAAATAATTTATTGGAAAAATATGTTCTTAGGCCTTTTAATATTTAGTTGTTCTTGTTGTATGAACTAAAGAGCCTCTTTGTGAAAGTGAAAGAGGAGAGCAAAAAAGCTCAATATTCAAAAAATAAAAATAATGGCATCCTGTCTCATCACTTCATGGCAAATAGATGGGGAAACAATGGAAATAGTGACAGACTTTATTTTCTTGGGCTCCAAAATAAATTTGAATGGTTACTGCAGCCATGAAATTAAAAGACACTTGCTCGTTGGAAGAAAAGCTATGACAAACCTAGACAAAGTATTAAAAAATAGAGACATTACTTTGCTGACAAAGGTCTGTATAGTCAAAGCTATGGTTTTTCCAGTAGTCACATATGTATGTGAGAGTTGGGCCATAAAGATGGCTTAACATGGAAGAATTGATGCTTTTGAACTGTGGTGTTGGAGAAGACTCTTGAGAATCCCTTGGACTGCAAGTTCAAACAGTCAATCCTAAAGGAAATCCATCTTGAATATTCATTGGAAGGACTGATGCCGAAGCTGAAGCTCCAGTACCTTGGCCACCTGATGAGAAGAGCTGACTCATTGGAAAAGGCTCTGATGCGGGGGAAGATTGAAGGCAGGAGGAGAAAGGAATGGGAGAAGACAAGATGGTTGGATGGCATCACCAACTCAATGGACATGAGTTTGAGCAAGCTCCAGGAGATGGTGAAGGACAGGGAGGCCTGGTGTGCTGCACTCCATGGGGTCACAAAGAGTCAGACATGACTGAGTGACCGAACAAAAACAATGACAAGATGTCACTTTAATCTAATATTTTTTTGCTGTTGCTTCAAACTTTACACTGAGGAAAATCAATCTACTTATTGGTCAAATAAACCACTAATTGAATAAGAGAGTCTCTTTTATATAATAGTCTAAAAATATTATATAAAAACAAGAATGAAACACTAACTTCCATAAAATGTTTGTTTCTTTTAAGTCATTGAAACTTAATTTTTTTCCTTGAAAAGCTTTATGAATAATTAAACCCAGTCTAAGTTGCTCAGAAAGCCCTGGTTAACACCTTAAAGTTATTAGAATGCTGCCACAGAAGACCTATTAATACTATTTCATTTTGGCAAGGAATGGACCCTAGACCATGCAAAAGTTTGACTGAGCACAAGAATAATGATCTGATGTGGTGAGCATTGTGAGAGTATTGACCTAAGGAAAAGCCTGTGTGCTTATTAGACATTTTAAAAGAAATTACCTTTAAGAAGTATATTACAGAATTTCAGGATATTTCAATCATCATTTTATATTTTATTATTTTATTTTGAGTAATTTAGAGATAAAAATGTAATAGTTTGATATTTTAATGATAGGAGGACTCAATTTCCAATCACATATCTGTGTTTATTAGCTATGAATTTTTGAACTAATTATGTTCTCATAGTTTCAGAGTCCTCATTCATTAAATGAATAAATAATAGTCCCTAGATCTATCTCATGGATTTTTAACGTACATGAAATTGTGCCAATTCTTGTATAGTTCTTAGCATTGTACCTAAAGTAAAGTGATTCTTTAAGTTATCTTTATTATTATTATTGCTATTATTATTTTCTATATCCTATCATTTCTGTTTTGGAAAATCAAATAAATGTATTATGAAACTCCAAAATATAAACCAGGAAACAATAATGAGGTGGTTTCAGGCTCAGAGAAACCAGAGACCGATAGTCTTCTCCTCTTTAAAAGGGAAGACTTTAATGTTGAAATATATGTTAAATATGTAGACATACCTTAAGTTTCAATAAAGACTAACTGAAATAAGAGGCATAAGGTCTTTCTAAACTATAGAGTTCTGTGTAAATATGATAGATGATCACTAATGTTACCAGGGCTATTGTATAAGCATTGCAATTAGCATTTGATTTAGTAAACATTCTTTGCTGCAATAATAATGGCTTGAAGAGTTAGTTTCTTCCCCCCCAAAGCATATATTTTATATCCTAGGCATAATTTACAAACTTTCAAAAGCAACTTAAATTTGTATTGTCAATCATTTTAAGAGAAAGTCATTTGAAGATAGGGTCCTTTTAATATAATAATCTCATAATATATTGCTGACTTGAAATGGAATATCATCTAATTATAAGTTAATATTTTAATCTTATTAAATTTTGTATTGCCCATAACGTTTTTTGTTCTAAATATAACTTTTCATGAACAAGCATAAGCACATACTAAGAAATCAGTTTTAACTTAGAATTTATGGTAGTGGAATATATTGGAGGAAAAAATGTGAGCGTCTACTTGGCAACTCAAAGCAATATGAACATTGGTGCAGTGAATATAAATTAACTCTCCAGGGAAGGTTTTTCTGACAGTAGTGCTTATATGACTCATACTAGCTCTTCATCCATGAAATGTATTGCACACCATCAATTTGCTACTTGAATTGTCCTAAGGGGAAGAGGTTGTCATTCACTCACTGAAGTAAATTAGGGGCATGAGAAATCATTTTATGGCAGTATTATCAATATTTCATTATTTTTGCAAATAAGGACATAAGTTTGTACCATTTTATAATAAAAACTGTTTAATATTTATACAGTCCAGGGCACGGATAATTTGGGAGGTTGGGGTTGACATATACACACTATTATATATAAAATAGATAAAAATAAGAACCTGCTGTACAGAACAGGAAAATCTACTCAGTACTCTATAATGACCTATATGGGAAAAGATTCTAAAAACGTGTGGGTACCTGTATATGTATAACTGATTTCACTTTGCTGTACCCCTGAAGCTAAATCAACATTTTAAATCAACTACATGTGTGTGCATACTAAGTTGCTTCAGTTATGTCCAATTATGTGCAACTCTATGGGCTATAGCCCACCAGGCTCCTCTGTTCATGGGATTCTCTAGGCAAGAATACTGGAGTGGAGATACTTTTATTGTCATGCCCTCCTCCAGGGGATCCACCTGACCCAGGGATGGAACCTACATCGGCAGGCTGGTTCTTTATCACTAGAACCACCTGTGAATCAACTATACTCCAATACATTAAAAAAAAAAAAAAAATGCTATATACTATTTTACTAAAGCTCTAAAGATAACTAAAGAGATCCTATATCTGTGTCATATTTGCCCTTAAAACTGTAATGTGCAACAGGCTTACCCAGGTGGGATGCACGAGACAAGTGCTCCGGCCTGGTGCACTGGGAAGACCCAGAGGAATCGGGTGGAGAGGGAGGTGGGAGGGGGGATCGGGATTGGGAATACATGTAAATCCATGGCTGATTCATATCAATGTATGACAAAACCCACTGGAAAAAAATAATAATAATAATAAAAATAAATTAAAAAAAAAAAAAGAATCTTAGTAACTGGGTCTGGCCAGACCTTGCAGGAAAAGCAAATCTATTTCAGTCTACTCTGCCTTCTTCTACAATATCATAAGTTGTTGTGATTCTGGTCTCTCACACTAAGGCTAATAAAAATACAAAATGACCATAGAGTTATACTTGACAGTTTACAAAGTACTTCCACATCTATTTGGAGTAGGCTCTGATTTTCTTGCCTGGCCTTCATCATGAATTGACCCTGAATACAAGTTGCCAGGGCAGAGAGCAAGCAGTTCACCCAATTTTCCTCAGACTATGTTGAAAGTTACTGTGGAAAAATGGACTGAGTATATAATGCATTTTGAATCATCCAAACCTCAGAATCTATTTATCAAAGAACTCTAGAGTGCTATCATAGGGAAAACTGAACATATTTTTTTAGTTATCTGAATTTTAATTTTGTCATATTTACAGTTGACTCATTAAAGAATTTACCAAAAAAACAAAAACAAACACACACACACACACACACACACACACGTACACAGACACAAAACGTCTACCAGCTTGAATTCTGAGGAAGCAGTATGACTTATTCCTTGAGATTATTGGTAAGACTTAGGAAATAAGATAATGTGTAAAATCATCCAAGTACCTAGATCATGTTTCCCTTAGAACTCTGTTCATATTTCTATCATTGTCCTCCTACAATTTTATTGTAAATGCAAATGTACTTTCTTTCTTCCTCTATAGATTTTGAATTATTTAACTATATGAGTGCTATATTATTCTTTGTGTTCCTAATACAACAGAATTTAAATGATCCATTCACTCATCTTCTCCTTACTCCTCCATTCAACAAATACTTAAACATCTTCTATATGATATGTTTGAGAAAGCAAATCTCATAGTGTTAGCATTACCCAAATTTGGATTTGAATTGTAGCTCTATAAAGTAGTTATTTTGTGACCTTTGGAATATCACATTGTCTACTCCCTGGTGGCTCAGTGATAAAGAATCCACCTGTCAATGCAGGAGACGCAGGTTTGGTCCCTGGGTTTGGAAGATTCCCTGGAGAAGAAAATGGCAATCCACTCCAGTATTCTTGCCTGGGAAATCCCAAGGACAGAGGAGTGGTGAGCTACAGTCCATGGGGTCACAAAAGAGTTAGACATGACATAGTGACTAAACATCAACAACCTACTCCTTAGTTTTGAGTCTATAAGACAAAACATACTGTTGTCACAATTAAACAGTAGCAGAACTCAATAACTACCAGCTAAGTATAGCAAGTTGTGGGTTAAATCATGTGGGTTAGTTTGTAGCAATAAAAATCCAATGAGACCTAAATTAATAAATTGAGGCAATGGATCTATGAGTCAATTATGCTGCAGTAACAAGCAGTCCTAGAATCTCATAGGATTATAACCATAAAATTTTAATTAACTTATGTCATGATTGGAAAGCTGTGGTTTTGCTCCATGTACTTATCCTTTATTCTGGAATCTAGGCTAATGAAGTAGACCTTGTCTGAAGCATTGCCAGCTACATTGCATAAGGTAAAAAGCAGGGATAAAAATCAACAGTAATACTTAAAATTGGTATTTGTTATTTCCATTCATATTTCATTTGCCAAAACAAGTTAAAATCAGTCTAATTTCAATATGGCACTGAAATGGGGGGATAATATAGTGTATTATAAGAGGTAAGTGATACATGGAAAATCAAATTCTAAGGCATCATGTATGTGAGCTAACATTTATATTAACTTTCTGGGACCAAAGATTATGTGGGGGGTGGGGAGAGTATCTAGAAATGAAATGACAGGGATATTTGGTTGGATGATACTAATTTACTGTAGGAACAGTCACCAATGGGAGCTGTCCAGGTTGTTGACTATTTGCTGAGGAACTGAATTCAGCAGAGGCACACAGGAGCCTTCAGAGTTAGGAAGATCACATCCTGGTTTTAGTTTTACACACAATGGTGATTCTGGAACTTCGATCACTAAATCCCTACTCCATTCCTCTGCACAGATAATATATAATGCTTTCAAATTTAATTTTTTGTTACCTCTTCTTTTCGTATCAGTGAATCTCTAAATATTTTTTTCCAGTAGTTGGACTCACAGCCACAATTTCATCATCTCATCAGGAAGAGACACTCTCTGTGGCATAGTATCATAAAGATATTTGAGGGGTTTGCCTTCAGGCTCTTACCTAAGTCAAGGGCTAGAATCTGTCTGTGCCTACAAAAGTGACCAAAGTTAAGTGTCACAGAGATGAAAATTTATTGAATTAAAGACTTTTGAGCAAGAGAAGAACTCAAGGCAGAGTTAGGAAGATAAAACAAATAAGGGTGTCTAAAAAGAACTAAGGTGGCAGTCGAGTTTAAAGGCCCTTTCTTCGATTTAAATGTAGTAACTAAAATTATGATTTAAAATAATCTCAAAGGACTATATCTGCCAATATCAATTGCTATCCAACTTTTTTTTTTTTGTCACTATGAGATTAATAGAGGATGGAGATTTGAGAATGATTTCAGGGTTGTATTATTGTTATATAGGATCTAGTGTTATTTACAAACGGTATTACTACTGATGCTGAAGCTGAAACTCCAATACTTTGTCCACCTCATGCAAAGAGTTGACTCATTGGAAAAGGCCCTGATGCTGGGAGGGATTGGGGGCAGGAGGAGAAGGGGACGACAGAGGATGAGTTGGCTGGATGGCATCACCGACTCCATGGACATGAATTTGAGTAAACTCCGGGAGTTGGTGATGGACAGGGAGGCCTGGCGTGCTGAGATTCATGGGTTTGCAAAGAGTTGGACACAAGTGATTGACTGACCTGAACTGAACTGAAATCTGTTTCAAATATATAAACTGTAACTGTACCTTAAATTAACAAGTAAATCATTAGTCATGAGAACTTTAAGTTCTATACCTCACAATAAAAGATATGTAGAAGGTGATGAGCAATATTAAACACCTGATATCGAAGATTTTAGTAGTATTTATGCTTTAAAACATAATTCATGAGTTATATTTCACATAAACTTAAAAATCAGAAGGCATTTTGTAAAGACAAATATTTATACAATTCATGGTATTGTGCATAAAAAATCAGAAAAACAAAACTTCTAATTATCTGAAATTTCAAGTATATGGAGTCTTTGTCATTTTTAAGCCAAAGATTTACCTTAATTTTTCATTCTTCTCATAGAACTATTCCATAGGTGAAAATCAGGTACTTTTAGGAAATGACTCTGTATCAGATTTGGAGCACAAAAATAAAGACAATTAGTTTTACTTTTTATAAATTACTAAAGGAAGAATAATTATTTCCATTGCCAAAAATGTCAGTAATGAAACCAAGCATTTAATAGTATAAATTTGGGAAAAAATTTCAATGACATAAATTTGTTACCCAGCCAAAACTTATATAGAATTGTAATGAAACATACTTATTTTGAAAAGAGTTCCGGAATGATGAATCTTAATAGTATCAATCAGCGTGCATTTTCAAAATACAAATCCAACTGCAAGTAAAGATCATAGCTTTTTTAAAGACTGGAACTATTTCAATAGATACAATATTTTCCCCTGAAAATTTAAATAGGATGTTGTTTCAATGAAAAACTGATTTCCTAAGAAACTGTAATAAATATTCTCATAAAATTATGAACAGCTAACATCATTTCTCATATAACTTTCCAGAATATGAAGATGTTGCTTAATTTCGTGAGAAACTGAACTTGAATTAGCCTCCTAAACATTAAGAGGTATACATAAAGGCCAATCCACTTTTATAGTTCAGTAAAAAATGCTTTGAATTTCAGATTTCTATGTGGATATTTTTCTTTCACTCCTGTGAATATCTTATTGTCTACTTATGTTAGATATTAGGAAATATTTTATTATATTATTTGACTTGATATATTAATATTTTGTAATTTGATATAATAGTAAAAATGTGTGCATCCTCAGTCACTCAGTCGTATATGACTCTTGCGACCCTATGGACTGTAGTCAGCCAGACTTCTCTGTCCCTGGGATTTTCCAGGCAAGAATGCAGGAGTGGGTTGCCATTTCCCCCTCCATGGGATCCTCCTGACCCAGGGGTCAAACACATGTCCTACTTTGGCAGGTGGATTCTTTACCACTGAGCCACCTGGGAAGCCCAATGGTCCCTTAAAATATCTTCCAAATATTCTCTTATACTTTATTAATACATCTTTATTAGTATCATCAATAAATTGGAAGGACTGTGCTGAAATAAACTACTATTGTTGTGATGGTCATAGAGTAATAAGACTGTTGCAATGTAGGTAGTGATTTATCACAGATTTGGCTACCTGTTCTAAATTATCCTAAGGGAAAGAAAGATTTTAAACATTTAAATCTCTAAAAATCTGTTTGTCTGTCTATCTGGCTATCACTCATGAAGTCTCATCAATCCAACTGTGCTTTTGTTTAAAAAAAAAAAGTGGAGTTGTTTATGTGCTGTTACTTCTCTTAAGAGGAGAGTAGGATCAGGCTGTCAGAACTTAAATTCCTCCTTAGCTTTCTGATAGCAGTGGGTTTTTGTACAATACTTTCAACAACCCTCTGGTTTTTTTTTAATCTTCAAAATGGGAGAGATACTAAAGCTTTTATTACATGATGGATGTAAGACAAATGAGATAATGCATGAGTATGTGTCATATGCCTCCTATTCAGCAAATGGCAATTATTGCAAATGAGCATGGTGGCTACCCTGAGAATATAAGTAGGCCAATCAGGATTCACAACATGGCCTGCCTGAATCTAAACCCCATTATCCCTATACTATATAATATTGCCTCTTGATCACAAATATCTCACCAATGAAAGAGTCTCCTAAAAGAGGTTTGCTTAAAGTGGTAACATTAGAGTTGAAAATATAATTAACTAGGCCACAGAATTGAACGGTTAACTTTCTAGTAATGGAATTTGTTAACAAAACCCCATTTAGTCAGTTTCCTTTGCAGCCAAGCCAGGTGGGTTTGCTGGAGGACAGACGTGCTGATGAGACAATGTACTGACTCATCTGGTCTCCCTGCAGATGATTCCAGGTGGCATAGTGTGCATTCATTGTTCACATAAGACCATTTTTTTTTTTTTTTTACTTTTTATTATATCTCCCTTAGAGGGAAAAAAAAAAAAATATATATATATATATAAATGTTGTTTTTGTGTTACCTGCAAAGGGAAAAAAAAATCTTGGCTTTGATAGTTGAAAGAGCCAAGTCCCATATGAAATTATCCTCATGTTAAAATAGAGAGCTTCCCAGGTGGCTCAGTGGGTAAAGAATCTGCCTACCAATGCAGGAGACATAAGAGATGTGGGTTCAATTCCCTGGTCAGGAAGATCCCCTGGAGGAGGAAATGGCAACCCACTCTAGTATTCTTGCCTGGAAAATCCCATGGACAGAAAATCTCTCTTGTCTGGTGGGCTACGGTCCATGGGGTCTCAAAAGAGTTGCACTAAACAGCAACATTAAAATAAAAGCAATGGTTTATAATTGCAAATATAAACCAGGTATCTGTCATAATTTTTATTCTAATCTCATCCCAGAAATGTAAAACTTTGAAGTACATTTTAAATAAATGAAATAATTCCTTGTTCCAAGGAATGTCTTTTAAAGAGTGACAGAATTGAAAATGACACATAAAGCAATAAGCTATTTTGTTGATATTGGTCACATGTGTAAAATATCTGTCTTCCAGATGCCAGGGAATAAGCTGGCTTAAAAGAAGAAATGAGACTAGTGCATACACACAGGATTATTCTGAAGGAAGCATTGGTGAGACCAAGTACTATATCCACACTGTTACTTGAGAACTTGACCAAAGAGTGAGTAAAAGTTAAGAGGATTTTACAACTAAACAATATAATGTTTTCACATCAATGATGAGAACCATCACAGTCAATTTTCATGATGTTTTGGTAAGCTCTCAATGCTATCATATCAAGAAAAGAACATGTCATTGGTAATCTTTAAGAGGATCTGAATCACAGTAGCCCCTATAAATTACTTTCTGTAAGGTATTTTAAGGGCTTCTCTTGTAGTTTAGCAGATAAAGAATCCGCCTGCAATGCAGGGGACCCCAGTTCCATTCCTGGGTCGGGAAGATCCACTGGAGAAGGGATAGGCTCCCCACTCTAGTATTCTTAGGCTTCCCTAGTGGCTTCCCTGATTCTGGTAAAGAATCTGCCTGCAATGCAGGAGACCTGGGCTCGATCCCTGGGTTGGGAAGATCCCCTGGAGAAGGGAAATGCTACCCACTCCAGTATTATGGCCTGGAGAATTCCATGGACTGAATAGTCCATGGGGTCACAAAGAGCCAGCCATGGCTGAGTGACTTTCACTTCACTTCACTTCAAGGTATTTTAACTCCCTCATCTGTCCAGGAATTGAGAGGAAGTAAATGAGAAAGATGTAATTTGTAATTACAAAGATTACAAATTTGTAATTTCAGCACAATTAGACAAGGGAAAAGAAATGAGTGCCATACAACATTCTTGGATCCAGGAAAATGTGCTGTTTATCATCATGGCTTACACTCTACATCTCCATGTTTACTCCAACTGGGTCTTTTGAGGGAATGCAAGTTACCTCTAGTAGTTTGAAAGTATTAAACCAACAAACTTATTGAGTCTACATTTATTCCAGATTTGGATTGGAAAATTTACCCTTTGTTGTTACCCTACATTCAAACCTATGATTATGTGACTTTAGGACTCTTACATAAGCACACCAATGCTCAATTTCGTTATTGAAAAAATAGGCAAAATGGTATTTCTTTGCAGTATTGTATAAACACTAGAGATACCCATTTAAAGCACTATCATCAACAAACTTCATGCAAATAATGTGTTGTTAGTATTTGTTATGATGATGATAAAGATGATATGGAAGAAGAGCCTATAACAATCTGAGTCATTTATGTGCATGTGTGTTTGTGTATATATATATATGCAAGATGAGGTTCCAAACCTCAAGGTCATAATTCAATGGTTTGCACACACATGCAAAGACAAATACAGTAAATACAAATCCAATACTACATGTTTATGTGTGAACTATTAGATGAAAATAGAAAATGAGGTGCCTAACTCTGTCAAACTGAAAGTTGACAATTGGTTTCACAGATGCACTTATATGGAACCATGCATACAAGACAGAAAGATAAATATACTTTTACATATTTGGTAAATTTGCTATGACTCCTCAGGAATATCCTTTTCTTCAGTTTACTATCCTATTCCATTAGTCATTTCTCACTTGGGAAAATTTTAAATTATCTTAAAAATCTTAGTTTGCTCTGAATATGTGCATTTACTTACACCACTTTCAAATTATAACCCTTATAATAGAATGCAATATTTAAGTATCCCTGTGGAGAACAGAAGAAATAACCATAAGCCATCTTCTTCTTTGTATCACTCTTCTATTGCATCCAAAGAAACTAATGCATTTTAAATATGATAGATGATTAAACTCCATCAAAAAATAGGATATTTGGGGCTTAATTCACATGGTGTGAAAATGAATAAAACAGGGAAACGTATGTGGGATCTGGATCCTTCTCATGCAATGAACAGGAGTGAGAAAATCTCAAACTTGAAATTAAAATAGAAACTAACACAGTACTTTAAAAGCGTAATCTACAAATTCTACTGGTAGACTTTGAAGGCATTAAGGTTTGCACTGTGTACAAACAGGAAACATTTCAATCTTGCCTTGACAGGTTTGTAGAGTTTCAAGATCTCAAATATAGATCATATTTCTGTTTATATGTAATATTACCAATAGAATGTAACCAACCTTCACATGATAAGGATTTTTACTTTAGCAGAAATGGATGTAGACTCCATGTGGCTTCTCCCACGGATGCTTCCTCAAGCCATCAGGACAAGTTTTCTGTTCCTAGTACTTTCAGGAGAGCGTTACTCCACCGTACGCAGTTGTCTCCACATCTCTGATGTTATCATTTTTCTTCTAAACTGAAGAAAGGAATCCTAGATCTCTCCTACTACAACTCCCACAAATGCTTCAGATATTTTTATGCTTCAATCCCTCTTCATACATCAAAAAAAAAAAAAAAAAAAACCCACACAATACATGTAAACTCATGGCTGATTCATGTCAATGTATGGCAAAAACCACTACAGTATTGTAAAGTAATTAGCCTCCAACTAATAAAAATAAATGGGAAAAAAATAAATAAAGGTAATATCTGGAAGTTGGAGGGCTAGTAGTTTTTGAAAAATAAATAAACAATAAAATATGCATGTAAAACTGAAAAAAAAAAAGCTTGGAATGAAATAGAAAATATTGGCCTGGCTCTATGTTCAGAGATAACAGAAGAAAACAACAACACAAAAATAATTTACAAGTACTAAATGTATTTGCAAAAGTTCAGACATATCCTCAGTGTAACTTTGGAAGCCCCCAGGTTTAGCCAGGGCACCTCGATGTTGCAGGGACTCGAATTATCAATACTCCCCCACTGGCCGCAGTGCCCTCAGCTGGTCAACATTTATATTCTCCAACAAACCTCCACATACAATGTTCCTTCCCTCTAATCGGATAATTGATTCTTATGGCTCCTTTCCTTTTTGTCCAGACTACTTTCCAGGATAATTGGCAGTGGGGATGTCCTCTGCCATCATGAAAACCCTACCCTGGGCAGTTTATACTATGAATTTGCTTGTCTTTTCAATTCAATTCACCTACCAAAGGATTTAGTAACATTTTTTTTTAAAAGATAAATAAAATATGTCATACTTTTAGTAAACACTGGGAGATAGTCTTAGCTTTTAGAACTATCTAGAGTACTGCATCTTAAAACTTCTGAAGAATTTGCTTTGAGATTAGATTATTATCCACACATCTCATATCAGATTTAGGGTATGGTGGATAAAGAATCTGCTAGCCATGTAGGAGATAGGTATTCAATCCCTGGGTCAGGAAGACCCTGGAAGAGGAAATGGCAATGCACTCCGGTATTCTTGCCTGAAAAAGCCCATGGACAGAGGAGCCTGGGAGGCTAGAGGCCATAAGGGGCATATCTAATTCAGGTGACACATTTTAAAGTGTTAGTAGCTAAGGGCTAGCTTCAGTCATGTATTTTCAAGTTTAAGTCTATGGTTGAGTGTGAGACACAGCACTGATAGATCTTATTAGTGCCACCTGCATTTAGTCACTTTCTTATGTAAGTGAAGTTCAATCTTAGTAACACAAAATGTATAAACACAGGTTATTCAGACAATAAGATTTGCCACATTTATTGAAGCTTCCCAAATTATTTTTGCCACATATATGTGTGTGTATAAAAACAATAAAATGCTAAAATCTTATATAAAAGTTCAAGTCATTGTATTGGAATGAAAATATGGGTACAGTAGTTACTCAGTTAACTAGATCCTCTGAGCTAATATCAGGGACTATGAACTTCATTTTCATAAATGCCATTTTGCATTTGGTCAGCAGAAATGAAATGAATTGTACTTGTGACCACATTTTTAAATGAAGAAAATTGTTTTGTAGGAAATAATGCATGCATGGCTGAATACAATGCACTACTGTTCCAGACTTGACTGTCAGATTCTAGGAGAACAGGACAGGGGGAGATGAATTATTATGGTACTGAGTGGGTACAATCAACTTGGCATTTCTCAACTGAGTAGAGTTCTTACAAAACCCCCATCAGTCTTTAAAATTCTGTGAAATAAAAGTCTTATTTAATACCATTTTTGTCTTCACTGGATGTCCCGGGTCATAGTTGTTTTTGTGTTCTTATCACATTTCCTCTTCCAATAATGTCAGAATGTTTGTTTTTAATTTGAAACGGGAATGAAAGCTTCTTCCCACTTACTGTTGCAAAACTAATACAAGTTGAAGAATGATTAAGTTAACAAAGGCACTTTTAATAAAAATATTAGCTATGAAAACCACAAAGCAAGAATAAAACATGAAATATAAAAATTTAATTATAATGCAGTATGGGCAAAAGTGTGAACTTCACTGGGGGCTCAGTTTTTAAAGAATCTGCCTTTCCAATGCAGGAGATGCAGCTTCCATCCTTGGGCTGGGAAGGTCCCCTGGAGAAGGAAATGGAAACCCATTCCAGTATTCTTGCCTGGCAAATATCATGGACAGAGGGGCTCGGCAGGCAGCAGTCGAAGAGGTCTCAAAGAGTCAGACATGACTTAGTGACTAAAAAACAACAATGTGCAGAGGGTATCTAAAAAATTTTGACTAGTTCAAACTGAACTGTCTGTTGAGCTTTTCCTCTTCATATGTTTGATTACTAACATCAATATTTCTTACTATAAAGGTAAGATGATATCTCTTAGGCACATAGCTCTGCTGGGATCTCCATCATGTTTTTCATATATTATCTTGATTTGTATTTAAATCAAATTTAAATCAGTCTAATTCTTCAAAGTGAAGTGAAGTGAAGTGAAGTGGGGCTTTCCTGATAGCTCAGTTGGTAAAGAATCTGCCTGCAATGCAGCAGACCCCAGTTCAACTGCTGGGTCGGGAAGATCTGCTGGAGAAAGAACCTGCTACCCGCTCCAGTATTCTTGGGCTTCCCATGTGGCTCAGCTGGTAAAGAATCCTCCTGCAATGCAGGAGACCTGGGTTGGATCCCTGGGTTGGGAAGATCCCCTGGAGAAGGGAAAGGCTACCCACTCCATTATTCTGGCCTGGAGAATTCCATGGACTGTATAGTATCATGTATATATCATGCTTTTCATATATTATCTTGATTTGTATTTAAGTCAAATTTAAATGAGTCTAATTCTTTAAAGGGAACATAATTGTTATTTAGTTTAGAGGCAGAGTGTACAGGGTGGTGCTTAGTTGTTCAGTCGTGTCGGACTCTTTGCGACCCCATGACCTGTAGCCCATCAAGCTCCTCCGTCCATAGGGATTCTCCAGGCAAGAATACTGTAGTAGGTTACAATGCCCTCCTCCAGGGGATCTTCCCAACCCAGGGATTGAACCCAAGTCTCCCGCATTGCAGGTGGATTCTTTCCCATTTGAGCCACTAGGGAAGCTCAGAAGCGAGAATACAGAAACTCAAAGTGTATTGAAACTGGTAACTCGAGGAGCTCATGTTTCATAATGTTTATCAAAATAACAAAAATAAGTTTACTTAGCAAAGTCAGTGTGACAGGTGTCTTTCATATTTTATTGCCAATCCTCAAAAAGACCCAGGAAGGCAAAATATCTGAGTTTTCTTTGACTAACCTGATTCACCACAAAATTTCCGTTAATTATGGGGAGAGACAGATTTAGGAGATTCTATAATTTCCAGAAAAAAAAAAAGAAAAGAAAAGAAAAAAACGCTGTACATCCACTCTTGGAAGATGCCAATAGAAAATATTTATTTTTCAGAATAACCTGGCAGAGACAATAAATGATTATGTGAAAGAGTATTTGTCTGGGTAAAGAATACCAAAAAAAAAAAAAAAAAATCAGCTCAGCCAGAATTTATAGTAGTTATCAGCAACATTCCCCAACATTAAGGCACAAGCTAGCTGTCCCCTAAAGCTTTATCAATAGGCAATGTCAGAGTGAGAACAAATTTAAAAATTACATACAAACTTCTAGAATTATAACTTTTCCTTTTACTGTCCCACATATATCATGTAAGTTGTTCTAGATATATAGTGGCGGCCACCTCATCTTAGCTAGATAGCTCCTTAATCTACAAATCAAAACAAAAGTGAGTAAGATTGAGAGAGATGAGAGAAGATGGGGGTAACAGTTTGATTTCTGGGATATGATTAGGGAAAAAGAAAGAACATCACTCATCCATCAATCAATCATTCTCAGATACTACAGGCTACAACAGGCTGATTCAGGTCTCTTGATCCTGATGCTGAGAAACAGAACAAAAGACAAACTTACCCAATACCTCTGGGAGGGAGGCTAACTATTACAAATAAGGCTTTAGAAAGATAGTAGGTATCATCCAGCAAAGGGAAAATAGAGAAGATAGATAGATTATGAATAAAACTATAAGAAAAATAATTTGTGTGTCCATATTCACTTCAGGCATGACCCCCAAACCATGGTGCCATTGCTCCTTTTTTGATAGATTTTCTTCAACTTGACATCTGCTGTCCTCCTGTTGATCCTTCACTCATCATAACCTCTGTTACCTCTTCATATCTACCCACTCTGTGGCTCACTACCTTTTCCTTGTAATTACACCTGCAAGTAAAGGGAATTTGACAAACATTTATTTTTGCAATTGAAATTTCCCATATTTTTAATAATCATTTAATAAATCATCTAGTAGGCCAAATGTTTGTTACATTTTTTTTTTTTTGGTCAGGCTTAGTGATATGTAATTTACATACAGTGAAATTCAACAGTTTTAGAGATATTTATTAATTTGTACAAATGAACACAATTGTATAAATACCATCAGAACCAAGATAAAGAATAGATTCGTCACCCACATGATACTCCTTTTTCTCTTTTAACCAATCCTTTCAGTTGTTATCAATACCTGGCAAACTTTGATCCATTTTCTCTTTATAATTTTGCCTTTTCTGGACTGTTATATGAGTATTATATAGCATGTATTTTTATGAATCTGACTTCTTCCAGTCAATGTATTTGACATGCACCCATGCTCTTGCATGGATCAGTACTTTCTTTCCTTTTATGGCTGAGAAATATTGTATTTTATAAATATACTAGAGTTAGTTTAATTACTCAATAATTTCATGACATTTGGATTGTTCCCAGATGCTGGTTATCATATATAATGTGACAATAAATATTTGTATAGAGGTTTTTTGTGAACTTAATTTTTCATTTATCTTGGTTACGTACCTGGGACTAGGTTAGACTGGCTCTATGAAAAGTGTATGTGTAGCTTTATAAGAAACTGCCAAACAATTTTTCAGTGATTGACTGTTTTGCTATCCCTCCAAAAATGTATGGGCTTCCCGATATGAGAGTCTCAGCTGATTAGTGTTCTTGTCAGCTTTGGTAGTACTTTTTTTTTTTTTTTCTGACTAGCAAACAGGTATGCATCTACTTTTAGTTTGAATATTTATTTCTCTAATGACTAATTATTGACCTTAGAGACTATGCTTTCAAGTTCTTTCCTGCCATCTATATATAATCTTTGTGAAGGCAACTGTTTAACACTTTTGTCCATTTTTATTTAACTTTGCTTATTATTGAGTGTATAAACATATGCAGATAAATTGTAATCTATATATAAGTCCTTTACTAGGTTTTGTTATGCAGTTTTTTCTCTCAGCATGTATCTTCTATTTTCATCATTTTAACAGTATCATTTGAAAAGCATAAAATTTTAAATCTTGATGAATTTCAGATTGTCAACGTTTTTTCTTTTATGGCTCATGCTTATGGTGTCAGGCTATAGAAATGTTTGAATAACCCAAGGTTGAAAAGATATTTTCATATGTTTCCTCAAGAATTTGCATAGTTTTAGATTTTTACTTGAACTTATAATTCACTTGAATTAATATGAGTATGAATTGAAGTTTTTTATTCCACATATTAATATTCCTAATTTTTCAGCACCAATTGTTGAAAAGGCTGTTCTGCTCCCAACATTGTTGATATTCGATTAACCATATATGCGTGGGGGTCTGCTTTTGGCTTTCTTTCCTGTCCTACTGACCTATGTATCTATCTTTTTTCCTAGTACTATATTTTAAAATTTTCATTGGGATATAGTTGATATACAATATTGTGTTTCAAGTGTACAGCAAAGTGAATCCATTATACACACATATGTCCATTTTTTCAGATTTGTTTCCCGTATAGGCCATCACAAAGTATTGAGTAGAGTTCCCTGTGCTATAGAGTTGGTCCTTATGAGCACAATGCCTTGTTCACTGTAAATTTAAAGTAAGTCTTGAAATTAGGTAGCAAGCATTCTAAAATTTTACTCTACATATTTAAAGCCAAAAACTCATTTAAAAAATCCAGGCACACTGTAATCCGCTAATAAACCAATAAAGTGAAAAAAATCCAAAATACAGCCCCCAAAAGACACGTGATGTACAAAGGACCAAAAGTATGTATGAATGACAGCAAGCTTCTCATCAGAAACTATTCAATCTGGAATCCAATAGGACAACACTTTTACATGCTGGAAAAGGCTCTTTGTTTTTCAGATAAACATGAGTTAAGAGAATCTATCATCAGCAGACATACAACAGGAAATTAAAACATTTTTCTTCAGGAAGATGGAAAGTGATATTAAGTAGCAATCTCAGTTTATGTAAAAGTAGGCTGAGCTCTGGAATGCAAATATTTAAGTGAATAGAAAATATATATATTTAAGGTCTTTATTAAAATGTAATTAACTATTTAACTATATATGTCTGTGAAATATATATATGTGTCTGCTATAACATATATATATGTATATACATGCACACAGACATATATACATGTTAAATGCAAAATAGCTTCAGCATTTTAGATAATAATAACCTTGAGGAGATATGATAATACATTTTTACTACAACATTTTGGTACAATGCAAGAATATTTTATATCTTTTAACAATAACATGTTTTTATTACCATATGATAAAAGGTCTTACAATTATCTATAATCATTTTAATGAATTTTAACTAAGTTCGATATGCATGTCATTACCTTTTAAAAATATCTGCAATTTTTCTAGGCAGTTAATAAGCAAATGTCATTAAATCATTAGGGATTTGTGCATATTGAATCTAATAGAGCATCAATTTTAGCCTAATAAACTATTTTGATAACCAATGCTATATGTATGAAAATACACAGAAAATTATTCAAGACATATTTCTTTAGTATGGATATACTCAGAAGTTGAATCATCAGAAAAGCATTATAATTATTTTTAAATCATGTAGTTGCATATGAATATCCATTCAAGGTTAACAAAGACTTAAAAATAGAAAAAGTCCAAAGAAAATCAAATATATCAAAGCTTAGATTAATTTATGAATATGAAAATATGATTTGCAGGTGTAATGCTTTTAGCATTTGAGTTCTGTATTTAATCTAGATGAATCTTACTTAGAATTAGAATCAGGCTTTCAGAATACTAAACATTAATTCCCTATGTCTCAAGTATGTCAGTAAATTGCTTTGACAATACATCTAATTGAATTGCTTTTGATTACTAAGTCAATGTTAATTAAGTCTAAAAAATAGGGAGAAAGAAAGAAAGACAAAAAAGGACAGAAATATACTGAATTTAAAGGAAATCATTAGTATCTTCACTCTGTTCCACACACACTACCTCTGCATCACTGCACATTTGCAGCAGCATTGGTTCCTAGGTTTTGCACACTTCTTTCTCACTTTCAAAGACATAGAGACATTAGAAGCCTAGTTGATAAGATGAGGATTAAAAGAACTTTCAAGTTAGAGAGAAGGGCATGTGTGAGTGTCGGAAATGAGACAGCCCAAAAGAAAAAAAAGAAATGAGACAGCCCAGGGTTTCAAGGAGTCATGGTAGTTGGGTTTAGCATGAATATAACATGCAAGAATTCCCTGATGGTTCAGATGGTAAGGAATCTACCTGTAATGCAGGAGACCCAGGTTCGATCCCTGGGTCAGGAAGATCCCCTGGAAAAGGGAATGGCTACCACTTTACTATTCTTGCCTGGGAAATCCCATGGACAGAGGATCCTGTCAAGCTATAGTTCATGGGGTCTCAAAGAATTGGACACAACGGAGCTACTAACACAATGCACAAGAAAAGGAATCCAAATCCTTCTGTTCTCACAAGCAGAGCCTTCATATAGTTTCCAGAGCTCATCTTCTCTTACTCATCTTCTTTGTGGCAGAAAATTATCCCTAACTCCTATAGCTCACTATGCAATAAACATTCACATGAAGATTTAATGTAAGCACTTATTATACACATCTGGGACTCACACATTAAAAATTTGGATTACAAAAGTATAAATAGTATGTGATTTCAAAGGATTGAATAAGATACAGAGAAGAGTTTACAATTAACCCCAGTGCTTTGCAACATAGTCAAAAGTGATAGGACAGGTCTGCAAATGGCATTTGGGATGAGATGCAGCGGCTTAGATGGGTGTGTCATCATAAAGGAGCAGTTATGAAATGAATCAAGAAGGAATCAAATGTGCTAACTGCTGATCGTTTAAGTAAGATTAGAACTAAGAATAGGCACTGGATTTCACAAGAGGAGATAGACTGGGTTCAGTGGACCAATAGGCATGAAGAAATGTCTGCAGAGTGTTAAATAAAATAATTGGTAATGAAGATATGGAGAAAGTGAATTTAGATAATTGTCTCAAGGTGTGTTTTTGTGAGGGGAAGCAAGGATTTGGGAATAAAGTTTTGATCTGGACAACTGTTTCACAGCCCTTAACATCAAAAGAGAAAAGATAAGTATGCTTATTATGTATATCTACAAGAGTTGACAAAATTTAGTAAATAGTAAATCATGGATTTCAAAAATCTGATTTATTTAGTTGATAGTCTGTGAGGTTTCTTCAGAGCTGTAATATACTATTATGCAAATACCTGGTCACTGGCACATGCATTGCTCCTCTATCCTATGTAAAGACTTCAGTGGCGTCATCATGGATTATTGTGTAAATGTCTAATTGCAGACAGTTTAAGAGTGTTATTACTTACTTGATAGTTTGTAATGAATTTTTCAAAATAGGTATATAGCTGAACTATTCGTGTATTTAGTATTCAATACTTAAATTGGAAAAGAATATATGATTATCTTTATGTGTGTGTGTGTATAATATGGGTACCCAAAATCAACATTATCATAAAACTATTTTGAATTTTAATGATGCTGTATTTCATAAATTGTACCTAGATGCCTTTCTGAATTACATAGATATGAAAATAATTGATTCTCCTTCCTACTAGCTAGTTTTAGTTTCTGAACCTCACTCTACATTGCTGACTTAAATGGAAAATTTCCACTATGGAAATGTTCTTATTTCTTTGCTCCTTGCATGTATGTCTTTTTTCCTTCTGAGTAATGAATGAGTTAAGTTACTCCTATGAATCTGCTTAACTTGTTATGAATAGCTTTCCAGGTTAGATCACTCTGTAGCATTCCACAATTAGCATACTTTTGGTATATGTCCCAGCGAATTGAATTATAATTTTTCTCTAAGGTAACAGCTTCCTTGGTAAGATTTGTTTCTGTATGTTTGCAGTGTTTAATACAACATTTTAGTAAAGGCTGCCAATATGGAAACTAAGGCAGCAGATAGCAGTATAAAATACCATGGCAAGGATAAAAATTATTAACAAGGAAAGATCTGACAAAAGACTTGAAAGAGGTAAGAAATTTAGCAATGTAGATATTGTGAGGGTATTATTCCAGGAAGAAAAACTGACAGAACAAAGTCCCTAAGGCAGAAGCATGCTGTGTGCTCAACAAAGGCCAAGGAGATCAGTGGGGCTGAATTAGAATAAGTAGAGGCATAGTAGGAGATAAACTCAGAGAAATAAGGATATAGGAACCAAAGCACATTTTTGGCACTTTTTTGTCTACACTGACTTTTACGCTGACAGAAGAGGGAAGGCATTACAGAATGTGGAACCCAAGGTTCTGTGCTGCTGAGAATGAACTGTATTGACAAAGAGCAGAGATGGAAAGGCCAGTTATTACAAACAGTAACGGAGAGAAAAGTTGATGAATTGAGCAAAGGTGCTAAAAGACTGAGAAGTGGTATTCTAACAGATGTGAGAGACACAGAAGACATAAGGGTAATTTAAGATCTTTGGCCTGAGCAGGGGATTGGTTAGATATGTTTTCAATATACCAGGAGGGCTATCAGAAGGTCCAATTATGGAAGGGGAAGATCAGTTCCCCTTTAAATCTGAGATATTAAATCTGAGATAACTGCTCTAGATTTAAGTAGGATATAAATGAAGCTGGAATCTAGAGGGGAGACAAGGTGCTGGAATCTGAGGAGAGCCATAAAGTCATGTGTCATAGACATAGGTAGACTCTGAAGCCAGTAGACTAAATAAAGTAATCATCAAATTGAGGGAAAGTATAAAGAGAAGTGTACCAAAGACTGGAACACTGGTTCTCATACACGCCAGTATTAAGGTGTTGGGAGATATAGAAAGAGCCAGAAATGATTTCAAGGATTAACAGGTGAGATAATAAAGAAAATGAGATTATTTTTCTTCAAACCCAATTAAAGATAATATATTAAAATTAACTGTCAAACTCTACAGACAGATCATATAAAATGAAAACTGAAGTGTGGACCATTGGATTTAGCAATGTGTAAACCAATGATGAGGAGGAAATGGCAACCCTCTCCAGTACTCTTGCCTAGAGAATCCTGTGGACAGAGGAGCCTGGTGGGCTGCTGTCCATTGGGTTGCACAGAGTTGGACATGACTGAAGTGACTGAGCATGCATGCATGCATTGGATAAGGCAATGGCAACCCACTCCTGTGTTCTTGCCTGGAGAATCCCAGGGACAGAGGAGCCTGGTGGGCTGCCGTCTATGGGGTCGCTGAGTTGGACACGGCTGAAGCGACTTAGCAACAGCAGCAGCAAACCAATGATGATGTGAACCAGAGTAGTGGAAGTGAAAAATCATTCAAAAAGGCATATGCAGTGGGTAGCCATTTCCTTCTCCGGGGGATATTCCTGACCAACCCAGGTCTCCTGAATTGTAGGCAGGCTCCTTACCAACTGAGTCCCCAGTGACACCGAGTGTTTACTGCAGCACTTATTTAACTAGCCAAGACGTGGAAGCAAGTTAAATGTTCATCAACAGATGAATGCATAAAGGAGATGTGGCATGTATATATTTTTTCCCAGTAGAATATTTTGTTGTTTAGTTCCTAAGTCATGTCCTACTCTTTCATGACTCCAAGGACTATAGCCTCCAGGCTCCTCTGTACATGGGATTTCAAAGGCAAGAATACTGGAGTGGGTTCTATTTCCCTCTCCAGGGAATCTTCCCAACCCAGGGATCGAAACTGTATCTCCCGCATTGGCAGTCAGTTTCTTTACCACTGAGCCACCAAGGGTTCCTCAAGCATTAAAAAAAAAAAGAAGAAGAAGAAGAAAGAAATAACACCATCTGCAGCAACATAGATAGACCTAGAGATTGTCATACCAAGTGAAGTAAGTCAGAAAGAGAATGGCAAATACCATATGATATCTTTTATATGTGGAATCTTTTTTAAAAAATATACAAATGAACTTATTTACAAAAGGGAAATAGACTCACAGACATAGAAAGCAAACATATTGTTACCAAAGGGGAAAGAGGTAGGGAAGGGATAAATTCGGATGTTGGAATTAATACATACACACTACTGTCTATATTGGACTGGCCAAAAGTTTTGTTCAGGTTTTTCTGTAAGATGTTATGGAAAAAAACTCAAATGACGCTTATGGCCAACCTAATATAACCAACAAGGAGCTACTTCATAATGCAGTGAACTGCACTCGATATTTTGTAATAACTTATAGGGGAAAGAATCTTTAAAAAAGAGTATATATGCGAATGTCAGTGGTTACAACTGAATCTATAACTGAGTCACTGTGCTCTATACCTTCTCTTCTTCAATTTAAAAAAAAAAAGTGAATGGGAGGAGATAAATTGAAGACAGAAAGTAATAATTTTTTGAGAAGAAGTTCTTGCTGTAGCTGGCATTAAGAACAATAGAAATTGGGTGATAGGTAGTAGGGGGAAATTAGACTACATAAACCTTTTGCTTATATGAAGTGATGTGAAGTGAAAGTAACTCACTTGTGTCTGACTCTTTGAGACCCCATGGATTGTAGCCCACCAGGCTCCTCTGTCCATGGAATTCTCCAAGCAAGAACACTAGAGTGGGTAGCCATTCCTTTCTCTAGGGGATCTTCCCAACCCAGGGATCAAATATGGGTCTCTTGCATTACAGGCAGATTCTTTACCATCTGAGCCAGCAAGGAAGCCCCAATCGCGGATCTTCCCGACCCAGGGATTGAACATAGGTCTCTCACATCACAGGCAGATTCTTTTACTGTCTGAGCTACCAGGGAAGTTCTTTACTTATATGCTTGTTTTTAAATATGAATTGATAATAGCATGCTTGAGTACTACATTACTTTCCTATTGCTTTTGTAAGAAATTGCTACAATTTAGTGGCCGAAAATGACTCACTTTTAGTTGTGGTCAGAAGTCTGAAATGAGCCTTACAGGGTTAAACCAGGCCTGGTTCTTTCTGAAGTCTCTAAGGAAAAATCTATTTGCTCATATTCTCTACCTTTTAGAAGTGTATCCCTTACATTCCTTGGATCCTGGCCTTTTCTCCTTCCTTCAAAATTAGTAGCATAGCATCTCCATTTCACCCTCTGTATTCTTCATCACAACTCCTCTTCAATTTCTTCTCAAGATCCTTAATTCAATTATATCCACAAAGTCTCTTTTGCCCCCTAAGGCAACACATTCACAGTTTCTGGGCATTAAAATTTAGACATCTTGTCATGGCCATTATTCAGCCTATCTCAAACATTGATGAAAGTAATTCAGTAGGTAAGATAATTGTTGGTAAAGGAAAAAGAGAAGAGAATTTCTGGGAAATGTCTGAAGTTGGCTAGAGGTTATGGCATGTAAAATACATGTGAAATATTTGGCATTAAACATAAATTGAAATATTTCATCTCTCATAATAAGTAGTTAGTATGAGTAAAGTAGCTCATGTGAGTATTGGTAATGGTAGACTACCAATGCTAAATAGATGTGGCAGAATTAAATGTATCTTCTTAGATCAGTAAGATCTTACTGACTACTGAGCTGACTCTAACCTAGGTTGATGTGAACTGAACAAATTATAAGCTTTTTAATCAATACTTTTCAAATAAATAGGTCCATTGACTTGTTAAGAATAAACTGATTGAATGTTACATAATAATTCCTTTAGAATTATAACACCAAAAAGTCTTGCTTGGTTCCCCTGCATATTTTAAGATCTCTCTTCTGGATTCCCTTAGCATACCACTTTCCATGCACTTAATATTAAATAGTGGAGTCATCAATAACAGTGCAGAGAAGGTATTTCATTCAGATTATAGCACAGATGAAATACTCAATAAGTGAAACAAGAAGAATCTGTCTCTTACGTTTAGTAGGTGTTTTCTTTTCAGCACTTGGCATGAGTTTCCTTTTCCTAACAGCATATGGAATTGGGGGGATGTGATTTTCTTCCCAGTATTGTAATGCAATCTTGGTGGCTCTACTCTACTCTTTCAGAAATCTGGAAGGATCTGGGGGCTACACTGATCCACAATGTCTTCTCATAATCCTGGTATAGAACGCTACAGAGAAACAGAGAGAATGTAATCTAAGTTCAACTAAATTAATCTAGTCCCACACCCCATACCCCTGCTCTGTCCCCAGAATACTGACTTTTTAGCCTAGAGGTTGAAGAGCAGGTTAAAAAAAAAAAAAAAAAAACAACTAGGAAGCACTGCTGCATTTACATGAGAAAAAGAGTCAGGCAGTGCATGTTGTCTTTTCTAAACTGTTTCCAAGTTTGAAACCTACCCAATAAATCCTATATGCTTCCCAATATATTTCCAATAAGTTATTTTTCTACTAAAATTAGCTAGAGTTTAATTTTTGTTACTTGAGACCAAAAGACTAACTCATAGACTAATTTCAAGGGAATTATACACTTCAGTCCTAGAGTGTAGGGCATATAATCAGAATATGTCTTAATGAACATCTCTATCAGTAGGTACTAGTAGTCAATCAAAATAGAATTTGAGCTGGACCCTGAGGCAAGGTAGAATTGATTCCTTTGAGTGGAGGTAGGTGAATATTACAGGTACGGAAAACAAGGGATGTGCAGAGGAAATTGAGAATTGCAGGTTTGAGGACTAAAACGACTGGATAAAGCAGAGGGTTCTCTTTCAGAAGTTGCCAAGCCAGTAGGATAAAAACTCTTTTGGAGTTTCAAAAATGACATCTGAATGCCAAGAAAGATTGTAGCCAAAAACTTGTCTATGTTGAAATCATTGGCTCATTATAAGCCCAGGCAGCAGTGTAGATCTTTAGGCTTGTCATAAAAAATAAGATTAGATATGAAATACATCCAAATACATCTAAATATATTATCTGTGATGGTGTGGTAAGTGTTTGGGTAGGGGACATTTTGATCAGAGAGGAAAAGAGTAAGAGATTGAGAAAGAGACAGAAGGGTGCTAGTTCAAATGTCTTATTTTTCACAAAACAGAACCATCTCAAAAAGAAAGGAGAATAGTGGAGATGATATTGATCTACAGAAACACACAAGATATTTTAATTATTTATCTTGCTTTATAAGTTCATTAATCCTTTACTATAAATACATTATTCAGTTTGTATTGATGAGGAAAACAAAATACAGAAAGATTAACCAACTAGCTAGATTTCATGTAGCTGGTAAGTAAAAGAGCTATTTTTCCCAAGGTCAAACATTGATTAAGTTGCTTAATTAGATTCTATTGTTGGAAACTGTGAAGGACATTCACATTTAGTCACATAACCTTGTGTCAGACCAAGACTCAGAAACAACTTGTAATATGACTTTGGATATTGTCTAATCCCTTTTGCCTCAAGTTTTCCTCAGTGTAAAATATAGAGATAATTAAGGCTAATGCTGGAATATAAAATTTCTAGACCCGTTAGTAAAATAATTAGGCTTGAATTAAAAAGAAGCAATTGTGTGTGTTTTAATAAAAATATTCCCACGGTATATACCAAATATCGAATGTTTGTTTTATCCTTAGATTTGCAAAATCGCTGATTTCTTCTGTTTTAACTTAACCTGCAGCTTATTTTACTATAGGCATATGTGAGTTATTATTCACTGTGATGTTTAATTAATTTTAAACTCTACTGATATTTCTTTATGTGTCACTTGAAGGACACCATGAGAATTTGATTTTAATTAAGTCATGATTCTGTTACAGTCCTAAAGTTAGATATTCCCATTCAATTAATCTTGATCTTGTTCCCTAGATGAAATAAGTATATTGTTTTTTTAAAAGTCACAAATCTTACAGGATTTCCTGTAGGAATACTTTATATAGAAATCATGTTTATGATTAATTTCTCCTGCATTGCATTCAATATTTTTCCTTTCACTGAGATGCCCATAATAGTCTTCCATTCAGTGAAGTAAACAGCATGCCTGGCTCATGAGATGAAACTTTCATTCCTGAACAAAGGCTATGGGTTTAAGTAAATACAACATTTTTAAAAGGTTGTGTATGTGATTATCAATGTTGGTATTGATTATTTATGGTGGAATAGAAAATAGTTTGAAAAATGAATTTTCATTATGTGTGTGTGTTCTCCATTTGCTGATATATTACTAAAGGCCATTTAGAAAAATAGCATATATATATATGCTATTATATATAGAATATATATATATATAGGCTAATTGAAAAATAACACATCTTTCTGGACCTATTTCTTTAAAGTACTTCTGTTAGATGGGGAATTTGACAGGTAAATATTTGGCATGGATCATTTGCTTCAAGGATTGAAAATAATCACATAAACCACTGATACTATTCTGCAGTCAATGACAAAATAATTCATTGAGAATAAATTTATATAAATCTATTTTTATAATTGTGTTTAATTTACTAGTTGGCAAATTATATTAGGACAGCAAGCATATCTGTGCTGTTCACCACTATATCTCCACATGCTTACTACTCAGCTTTATCGTGGTAGATATAAATAAATATTTGTTTACAATTTATAGAAAATATTTTCAAAAATGAATAAATTGGCTTCTAGCAAATTCTGGCAGGGATGTAGCCTCACTGCCATAAACAACTATAATACTTGAAATATATAAGGCAACTGTTTTTTGTCCTTGGACAAAGGCAGATTAGGACCATGATCCCTGAAACAAAGAAATCTCATGAAATAAAATCTAAATTTACCTACTTCTGGGAATATTTCCCAACTTCAGTGCAGTGATCTAGAGTACAACAGCGAAAGATAGGTCCACTGACAAAGGAGGGCAGAGATCAACATTCATGGCTGCTCTGACACTGGAGAGAAAGGTTGTCACAGAAAGAATTATGTGGGAGTGGAGAGTTCTCTGCCATTTCTTGCCTAAAGGCTGGGCTTAGTGCTTGCAGTTCTTAGCCAAGGCTGGCTAGTATTAGACTGACAGTGATAAAGCATTTCTAGACATTATTGGAATTATAGCTCAGCCAGAGAAAAGAGATCTTATTAACACCCTTGAAATTCATCTGTGACACAGTCTACATCTTAGGAGGGAAAACCACACCCTAGAGAAGGACTACTTTTAGACCTGCCCCAATAAAGCAAAGCCTTTATGAGACATGCAAGCAAGACAGAGTTTGGAGCCTTTATAATAATTACAGTATCCAAAGTCTATAATTTCTGACATACAATTTAAAATGCTGCATAGGCATATAATCAGGAATTGTGCACAATAGTCTCAACCAAAAACAAAGCAAAAACATTACTTCCTAATGTGTTTTGACCATAGCAGAAAGTAGAAATAGAGGCATCAAAAAGGATATGGAAAAACAATTTTTAACAGGACAATACATCACAGTTCAGTTCAGTTCAGTCACTCAGTCATGTCCGGCTCTTTGCAACCCCATGAATCGCAGAACTCCAGGCCTCCCTGTCCATCACCAACTCCTGGGTTTACTCAAACTCATGTCCATCGAGTCAGTGATGCCATCCAGCCATCTCATCCTCTGTCGTCCCCTTTTCCTCCTGCCCCCAATCTTTCCCAGCATCAGGGAGTTTTCCAATGAGTCAACTCTTCACATGAGGTGGCCAAAGTACTAGAATTTCAGCTTCAGCATCAGTCCTTCCAATGAACACCCAGGACTGATCTCCTTTAAGATGGACTGGTTGGATCTCCTTGCAGTCCAAGGGACTCTCAAGAGTCTTCTCCAACACCAGGATTCAAAAGCATCAATTTTTCGGTGCTCAGCTTTCTTCACAGTCCAACTCTCACATCCATACATGACCACTGGAAAAACCATAGCCTTGACTAGACAGACCTTTGTTGGCAATGTAATGTCTCTGCTTTTTAATACGCTATCTAGGTTGGTCATAACTTCCCTTCCAAGGAGTAAACATCTTTTAATTTAATGGCTGCAATCACCATCTGCAGTGATTTTGGAGACCAAAAACATAAAGTCTGATACTGTTTCCACTGTTTCCCCAACTATTTCCCATGAAGTGATGGGACCAGATGCCATGAGCTTAGTTTTCTGAATGTTGAGCTTTAAGCCAACTTTTTCGCTCTCCTCTTTACTCACTTTCATCAAGAGGCATTTTTGTTCCTTTGCACTCTCTGCCATAAGGGTGGTGCCTTCTGCATATCTGAGGTACATCACAATCAGGTGGTTTATCCTATGAGAACAAGTTTGGTTCAATTGAAGCAATAATACTTATCGACCTAATATCATGAAGTGTTAATTATTTTGTCATAGCTTTAAATTTGACTTTCCTGATTAGTTTTGAGTTTGAACAACTTCTTATGTTTATTGGCAATTTGTTTTCTTTTAACTGAAAATGTCCTATTCATATTTTTTGGTTCAATTTTATTGGCATTTTTATAGTGTGAAAAGTAATCATTTGTTAATTTTACTTACACATTTTATTTCAGCTCATCTGGGGTTTTATCTTTGTTTCTAAAAAATGGCTTTTGACATACAGATGCTTTATATACATCTTTTTATAAGACACATATATTTTATGATAATTAAATTTTAAAAAGTTCTAACAATTTTGCTTTTTATAAAGAAATGTTTAAGATATTGAATGCTTCATCCCATTTCCACTGACTTACACTGTCATTTAACCGTATGCTATTTTAGTTTTCCTATTGCTTCTATTATGTGTGTGTATGGTCAGTTGCTCAGTCATGTCAGACTCTTTGTGACCCTCATGGACTGTAGTCCACTAGACTCCTCTCCTCCATAGGATTTTCCAGGCAAGAATACTGAAGGGGGTTGCCATTTTTTATTCCAGGGTATTTTCCTGACCTAGGGAATCAAAACCCCTATCTCTTACATCTCTTGCGGACTACATAGTCCATGGAATTCTCCAGGCCAGTATACTGGAGTGGGTAGCCTTTCCCTTCTCCAGGGGATCTTCCCAACCCAGGGATTGAACCCAGGTCTCCTGCATTGCAGGCAGATTCTTTACTAACTGGGTCACCAGGGAAGTCCAAGAATACTGGAGTGGGTAGCCTATCCCTTCTCCAGCAGATCTTCCTGATCCAGGAATGGCACCAGGGTCCCATGCATTGCAGGCAGATTCTTTACCAACTGAGCTATCAGGGAAGCCCACCACTTCGAAAACCCTGATTCTATTAAAAATTACTATAAGCTTAGTGGTTCAAAACAACACCAATTTATTATCTTACACTTCTGGAGTTCATGAGTCCAAAATAAGTCTCAGTGGGTCAAAATCAATATGTTAGCAGAGCTGTGTTCCTTCCTGAGACTTTACAGAGAAAATCTACTCCCTTGTCTTTTCCGGGTTCTTGAGGCTGACTGTTTCCCTTGGCTTGTGGCCTCCTTCCAGCCAGCGATTGCATCATCTGGGCCTCAGTTTGCATCATCACGTGTACCACTCCAATGCTCTGTTTCCCTCTTTCAGTTATAAGAACCCTTGTTATACTGAGCTTACCCATATAGTCCAGGACAATCTCTTCATCTCAAGATCTTTAACTTTTTTTAAAATTTTGCTTTTACATATTTATTTTTATTCTTTATTATTTAAAATTTTGCCATTTTATATTGCTATCATATCTGTGTTATGACTGTGCTTAATGGTTTGTATGTTTATACATTTTTGCATAGTTAGAGTTTCCATGTGAATTTGTTGAGTACATTTTTGAACACAAGTTATTTTAGGTTTTGTCTCCATGCTCCCAAACAGTAGACAGCTGGGAAGGGACAAAAAAAAAAAAAAAAAAAACCCTGCCTTTATTAAATTTAAATTCCAGGTGGCAGAAAATACGAAAAATAAATGACTATATAATATAGTGTTAGACAGTGATACATATTGGGAGAAAATTAATAAATCTCAAGAGATAAAGAGTTGAGAGTTGGGTTATAGTTTTGGAAAGGATAGCAACAAAATCCTGACCTAGAAGAGGATGTTTGAGTAAATACTTGAAGGAATTAAGAGGTTCTGTCTTCTAAGGGATACAAACAGGAACAGCAAGGAGGCCAAGGTGGCTTGAGGGATGCAAGTGAAGGGAGACAAACAGGAGATAAGATCAGCGAAGCAAGAGATGTGGGACGTATCGTCTTGGACATCTTGAGTCAGTGTAAAGATTTTGTGCTTTACTATTTGTGAACCGGAAAACTAATGAGAGGTTCTGAGCAAAGGGGCTAAATGACTTGAATTTTAGCATGTTCCCTTTGCCTACTATGGTGAAAACACTTCACAGGTAACATTGGCAAATGCAGTAGCATGATTTAGGTTTTATTTCTAAAATTGAGATAGAAGATGGTAGTCATATAGAATGGATTGTACCAGTGATGGTGATTAAAGTCATAAGATATAATTTACAATCATTTTTGTATTGTTCCATTACCTTATGTTTTTGAGAACTGTAGTGCTAATTGTCCTAGTCATTGCCCTTACTGTTTCTAGTTCATGTTGGTTTGTAAGTTTTTGACGTGAACTCGTTTTTAAGAGATATTTCTTTTCCTTGATGGAACCAAATGTGGCTCAGATTGTGGATATGTCCTTTCACAATTTTTGGTGCTGTTTGCTTTATTATTGTTATTATTCAGCCAAATGCTTTAGAGGTATCATTATCAGGTTGAATTTTTTTTTTTTTTTTTGGATTCAAAACTGTTTTTTTTTTTTAAATTTTTTTTTATTTTTTATTTTTTTTTTATTAGTTGGAGGCTAATTACTTCACAACATTTCAGTGGGTTTTGTCATACATTGATATGAATCAGCCATGGATTTACACGTATTCCCCATCCCGATCCCCCCTCCCACCTCCCTCTCCACCCGATTCCTCTGGGTCTTCCCAGTGCACCAGGCTGGAGCACTTGTCTCATGCATCCCACCTGGGCTGGTGATCTGTTTCACCATAGACAATATACATGCTGTTCTTTTGAAATATCCCACCCTCACATTCTCCCACAGAGTTCAAAAGTCTGTTCTGTATTTCTGTGTCTCTTTTTCTGTTTTGCATATAGGGTTGTCGTTACCATCTTTCTAAATTCCATCTATATGTGTTAGTATGCTGTAATGTTCTTTATCTTTCTGGCTTACTTCACTCTGTATAAGGGGCTCCAGCTTCATCCATCTCATTAGCACTGGTTCAAATGAATTCTTTTTAACAGCTGAGTAATATTCCATGGTGTATATGTACCACAGCTTCCTTATCCATTCATCTGCTGATGGGCATCTAGGTTGCTTCCATGTCCTGGCTATTATAAACAGTGCTGCGATGAACATTGGGGTGCACGTGTCTCTTTCAGATCTGGTTTCCTCAGTGTGTATGCCCAGAAGTGGTATTGCTGGGTCATATGGCAGTTCTATTTCCAGTTTTTTAAGAAATCTCCACACTGTTTTCCATAGCGGCTGTACTAGTTTGCATTCCCACCAACAGTTGAATTTTAAGTTAATTTTTCTCTGGTATTTTCCTACATCAAGATGGCTTGTAACTGAGATTTAAACCCCACATTTAGCAAAAGAAAAAAAAAAAAAACAAAAAACTTTTTTTACTTTGTTTCTCACAACAGACTTATATGTATATCCGGATTTTGAGCAGACAAATGTTGTGCCACCTTCCTGAACCAACAAGTAAACCTCTGCCAATTCTCCTTCTCTTGAAGGTGCGATATTTCAAAAGTCCCATTGCAGTGCCAAGGTCTTGATTTCCACTATACATCACAGTCACAGAGTCTGTTCTGCTTCTTTAGAGATTAAATTTACATTCCATTCCAGTCTCCACACTCTTTCTCACACTGACCAGTGACCCTGCATTGTCACTCTTCTTTTATGACACCTAGGTATTTCTTTTGCTTTTTCTATGTTAATTCTTTTTCTTAGGATAACTTAATACCTTTGATATACTATTATTTACTCAATTTTCCAGTGTTTCTATGAAAAGGTTTTAACATGTGCTCAGATCAGACTATCATCAGAATAGTTTAATTTTGTGCATTTCTACTCTTTGAATACAGTATAACTATGGTAAAATCAATGTTCCTGTTTTTATACCTTGATCATTAAACACAGTCACACACACACACACACACACACACACACACACACACACACACACACACTTTACCCCAGAAATATAGACTACATACATGGAAATTTCTGCATGACAGCTAATATTATATCTGACCTCAAAAAAGGGCTCAAAACCCAGTGGCCCCAAACCCAGTGGTTTTGGGCTCAAAACATAGTGGATCTGTGCAAAAAATTAGCAAGGAAATTGCTTAATACTTATATATATTCTTGTCCCTTTTAATAAAACAAAGATGAATAATTGCATATATGTGTACATGTTCCTTGGCACATTAATTTTCTTTAAAAATGTTTATACAGATGCAAGTCTATGGCAGAAAGTTTGGGGAGAGATACATCTTCATATTTTTAAGATGATTCAGCTGCTTCTTTATTGCCTTTGCTAAAGCAAGGTAGAATGTAAATGCAGAAAAATATTGCCAATAACAAAATGATAGCAGAATCAGTTTTTGGAGAAAAAGATAAGAAATGAAATAAAGTCATTTGCACAAAACAAAACAAGTAATTATCTAGACCAAAAACTTCTGAGCAGAAATTAAACCCTAAGAAACCCAGAATGTTTGTTGAATCCCCACTCTATCCATTCAATAAATATTTGATAATGAATGGATCCTTGTATTCTTTAGATGGCATGTCATAGGATTCTGGGTGCTAATCGTGTCTTTAAAGTTGAAAATAAATACACCTTAAATTGTCTGCAATACTCAGAAACAGCTATTAAAAAGTAAAAAGTAGAGAATAAATAATATAATGTAATGTTCAAAATTATCAGCTTCTTTGTGCTTACAAATGAATGCTTAATTTACATAGTAATACTTTTACATTTACATTTTTACCAAGGACAATTATAGTAGAGCATTTCATATTGGGAAATAAATTAAAGGAATAAAGCATTTAAATCTTTCCTTTTTATTTAAATTTTCAGGTAGAAATAATGCCAAGTTAAAAAGTATAGAAATAAAAAATTCTTTAACTCCCTCCCACTTTTTACCCTCTCATCTTTTCTTTTAAAAGTCTATGGAGAACAGTGTAGAGAATCCTTAAAAAACTGGAAATAGAACTGCCATATGACCCAGCAATACCACTCTTGGACATACACACCAAGGAAACCAGATCTAAAAGAGACACGTGTACCCCAATGTTCATCATAGCACTGTTTATAATAGCCAGGACATGGAAGCAACCTAGAAGCCCATCAGCAGACGAATGGATAAGGAAGCTGTGGTACATATACACCATGGAATATTACTCAGCCATTAAAGAGAATTCATTTGAATCAGTTCTAATGAGATGGATGAAACTGGAGCCCATTATACAGAGTGAAGTAAGCCAGAAAGATAAACACCAATACAGTATACTAATGCATATATATGGAATTTAGAAAGATGGTAATGATAACCCTATATGCAAGACAGAAAAAGAGACACAGATGTATAGAACAGACTTTTGGACTCTGTGGGAGAAGGCGAGGGTGGGATGATCTGAGAGAACAGCATCGAAATATGTATATTATCAAGTGTGAAATAGATCGCTAGTCCAGGTTGGATGCATGAGACAAGTGCTCGGGGCTGGGGCACTGGGATGACCCAGGGGGATGGGATGGGAGGGAGGTGGGAAGGAGGTTCAGGATGGGGAACACATGTAAATCCATGGCTGATTCATGTCAATGTATGGCAAAGACCACTACAATATTGTAAGGTAGTTAGCCTCCAACTAATAAAAATAAATGGAAAATAAAATAAAAGTCTACATGATTATAATAGCATATATATTAGATTTACAGTTAAACTATTGGATTGGTTTGGAAATGTTTAGTTCTATCATTTATACAGAGATTAAATAATAAAATGATTAAACTATGCCTTGCATTTTTCAGAAGATAAACTCTCATATACATAGTTGTCCATTTGTCTTACCAGGAGATAGGATGAAGCATTGACCCAGTAGTGTCTGAGTATATGTTTAACTGTCTTTCCAAAAGTACAAGCCTTCCAGTATGATGTTTTTTCATTCCCATACTGTAAATTCTCACAATATTCCCTTTCAACTGAGCATCTCATCCATGAATATGGAGTGGGAAAATTTGTGCTCAACAGGTTCTTGAAAGCTCATGTGAAAATCACCTCACCAATAATGACTCTAGAATCAGAGGCAGGAAGAATACAAAAAGCAGTGCCTGCCAAAAAAAAAAAAGAAAAGAAAAGAAAAAAGAAAACTGACTTTTCACTTACTACACCTGAGTTAATATCATTTCCAAGCAACAGAAGTATCAGTAAATGAAATTTCTTTTTCTACTATCAAAATTGCAGATCTTCATGAGAAGAATGTCTCCCAGTCACTGGAAATTGGGAGTGAAACTCTACAAATTGCTTTACTTGCTAGCTGGATATGTGAAAGTGAAAATGCTACAATTCCCAAATGCATCATGAACAGACATAAGTAATCTTCATTTTATCTCTTAAAAAGGCATCAGGTTTAGAGAAGACTCTTCAATAAAGCAAACAAATATAGGAAATGGGATATATAAGATTTAATAAACACAAGAAAAAGGAGTATAAAAAAAAGAATATGCTTCTGATTATGATTGGAAATAAAAAAAGGAAAAAAGAAAAATACATACCTGGACCATCTAGTAGTCATAAAGACCCATGACTTCAACTAAAATTTATTTGGAGGAAATATTCCTGAACTTTTAAAGATGTGTAATTAATAGAGATTAATTGAAAACATAGTCATCTTTCCACTTCTGTTTTAAAATTCAAAATAATCATAATTTTTAACATATTAAATGCTTGTTTTGTAACATTTTTTAATCACATAAGTAAAGAAAAATCATTTTTTAAAGACTCAACCACCCAGGAAAGCTAGTATTTATATTTGATCGCTGTATTTCCTATTTCTTTCCAGTACTGTATATTAGGCAATTAAAAGAACGGCTTTGTGATCATGTAAAATTCAACTATAAACCAAATTCTACCATGCATTATGCATATAAACTTGTTACTTAAACTCTTTAGGTCTCACTTTTTCATCACAAAATAGAACTAATAATACCTACCTCAAGCAGTTATAGTAAGAGTAAAATATGTAATAAAATATGTTCCAATATCCCTTTTATAAGCCTTTGAAATGTGTTCCTCATAATACTGCATACATACTAATCTTGTCAATGATTAAAATTTTGAATTTTTAGTGAACTAAAAGCCTCCTTCAGTAGGCCGCTGTTTTATTTTGAGAAAATAATAGCTGTATTAAAAAATGTTTTCCTTATTCTGAGACAAATTCACTTTTTTTAATAACTTTCAACCATTGTTCTTCCTATGTTACTTAGAAGTGACAGAATGGGTTTCCTTTTATGAGATAACCATTCAAATATTTGAAAACTTCTATTAATGCCACTTAAGTGTGGCCATTTTCAAGATGAATAGTCCCAAAATATCAGTCATTTCTTTTATGTCCCGTTTTCCAAGCATTCTACATCTTTTTAATTTTTTTCTCCTGAGACACAGTCTAATTTGTCAATATGTATTTTTAAATTTGTATCCCAGATGTCAAACTTAATATATCACATATTGTCCAACATCAGAAAATTTGTCAAATTTGTTACTTCTTTGATAACATTACTAAAATTCTCTTAACTTGTCCTGACATTTTACCATTCCTGTACCACTGTATTATAAATAATACTAGTATTAGATGAGGAAATTTACAAATGGATGTATGCAGGAGAGCAAGTTATTAACTGCTTATGCAGATGAGACATATGGGACTTTGAATGGGAACGTGGCTGGGCAGGTGAGTCAGGGTTGTTGAATTATCAGAAAAATGATCACAAGATGACAATAATTGCTTATCAGCCTCCTAGACCTTATGAGTCCTAATAGAAAATTTTAAAGACTATTGGAAATGACTGTACTTTGTCAGAACAATCAAAGCAATATTCCTGTTTTGAAAGTGCAGAGGAAAGGTGCATCTCATATGGACAGCCTCATTCACCTTGGTTCTTGAAGTCACCTGTGTAATCAACTCTTCTGGACTTCAAATATTCTTTTTCTGCTCTGCAAATATCACTTTCCTGCTTGTCAAACTCAATTGGAACCGTGCAAATACATTCATCTCCATTCAATTTAGGAATTTTGTCAATGCCTCTCTTCAAATATTGTGCCTAGAAAAGAACAAAAGACTGGATAATCGAGTTAAGACTGAGTGGAGTGAAGATAAATTATTACTTTACTTTTCATATTTAGGAAAATCTACTTCTCTTAAATCACTTTTGGAGTTTGTTCTGTTTTTGTAATGTGTCATCCCACTGAAATGCTCTATGTATTATTTTCCAGCAAGATCCTATTTATTGCTACTCCTCAACTGGGCTATCATTACCTTTTTTTAATTATATTCTGTCTACCCTACCCCACTCTTTTCTTTTCCAACCCAAAATCTCAATTTGAAAGGAAAAGGGAAGATATTCAGAGGTAAGAGACAATAAAACAAAAACAGGTAGGTAGGACCATAGATTGATGTGCTAATTAATTTATTAAAGTCATTAGGCAACTATTATGTGACCAGGGTTGTGTTATACATTGCAGATAAAATGATGCATTCCCCATTTGTGATTCCAGCCATTTTAGGTTTTGTAAACGTGATTCTCAGTAGTGAGTAGTTCAATAACATATCAGCAATAGTTTCATGGAGATCTATAATTTAAAAGGGATGTGGAAAGAAATATAAAATAAAATAAATATTTTGAAAATAGAGTTGATAAGACTCAGTAACAGGACAAATTAGTATTAAAGGAATATAGCAGTGAAGAAAAATTCCAAATTATATTATCCTTTGGGGAGTTCATAGACTTCAAGAACACTGGCAGTTTTGTTTTGTTGGTATATTGTTTGACTCCATGATATATCAATCATGTTTTAATTTTAATAATATTAATAATATTAAATTTGAAGCCCACTTCAGTTTTGAAAGTGTGAGGAGGGAAATATTATTAAATAAAAATTGCCTCATGACAGTTTGTGCTGTTACCCTCTTTTCTGCTAAGATGCACATTACATAAATTTATCAGTTTAGTAGATTTAAGGTGTACTATTAAGTGACATTGATTACATTCATACTGTTTTGCAACTATTACCATACTCTATTTTCAAAAATTTTTGTTTTCCCAAACTGAAACTCTGTATTCATTGCACAATAACACCCATTCTTCCCTTCTCCTGAAAACTGGTAAACACTATTCTACTTTCTGTCTCTGAATTTGACTCTTCTAGAGACCTTGTTTAAGTGGAATCATATAATATTTGTATTCTTGGTTTTGGTTTATTTCACTTAGCACAAAATTTCAAGTTTATTCCATTTGATAGTATGTTTCTGAATTTCTCTCACTTTTAAGGTTGAATAATATTCCACTGTAGGTATATACCACACATTTTGCTTACCTCTTTATCCACTGATGTGCATTTGAGTTGTTTTCATTTTTTGACAGTTGTGAATAATGCTGCTATGGATATTGGTATACAAATATCTGTCCAAGTCCCTGCTCTCAACTCTTTTAGATATATAAGTAGTATGGAATTGGAATTTCCATTCCTAAATCCTCAGCAGATGCTTTCTGATCATATGCATTTGAATATTTAATGGATACTCAAAACACTCAATGTACTCAAAACACTCCATCCCTCTTCCAAACCATGCTTCAGGATAGTCTACTTTAGAAAATGGCCAGGTCATTAACTCCAATGATGCAAAGATTGGAATCAATCTGATGTGTTCTGTTTCCTTTGCTCTATAAGCAAGTCTCCCCATGAAGTTTATCAGGAACCCATCCGGTTCTGCTCAATTCATCCTGAATCCATTCATTTTCTCTATTTCTACTTTTACTACTCTACCCCAAATAACATTAGTCTAACCTTTCAGTTGGATATACAGAAATACTTGTCTAATTGATTTCTTTGTTCCCACTCTTCTATACTCATTCACTTAAGATTCATAAATGCTGCTATAACTTTCCTTTATGCTTAAAAAATACAAAATATTTACTGTGACCTCTATATAAATGGAACCTGACTTTTTCTCCAATCTTATCTTAAACCACTTTTCCCTTTGATCGCTATGCTTCTTCAGACATGATGGCTACAGGGCAATTACTAGAAACAGGGATATCAGTAAAGAGTAGTAATTTTTTAAGATTCCATATATAAGCAATATCATGTGACATTGGTCTTTCTCTTTCTGCTTTCACTTGGTATGGTCATCTCTAGGTCCATCCATATTGCTGCAAATGGCATTATTTCCTTCTTTTAATGGCTGAGTAATATTCCATTGTTTATATGTACCACATATTTTTTTAATTTATTTTTTCATGAAGGATAATTGCTTTACAGAATTTTGCTGTTTTTTGTCAAATCTCAACATGAATCAGCCATATGTATACATATATCCCCTCCCATTTTGAACCTCCCTCCCATTTTTGAACCTCCCTCCCATTTCCTGCCCCACCGCTCCCCTCTATATGATATGGAGACCCCTTTTGAGTTTCCTGAGACATACAGTGAATTCCTATTGGCTATCCATTTTACGTATGGTAATGTGAATTTCCATGTTACTCTTTCCATACATCTCACCCTCTCCTCCCCTCTCCCCATGTCCATAAGTCTATTCTCTATGTCTGTTTCTCCATTGCTGTCCTGTAAATAAATACTTCAGTACATTTTTCTAGATTCCGTATACATGTGTTAGAATATGACATTTATTTTTCTCTTTCTGACTCATTTCACTCGGTATAGTAGGTTTTAGGTTCATCCACCTCATCAAAACTGACCTAAATGCATTCCTTTTTATGACTGAGTAATAGTCCATTGTGTATATGTGCCAAAACTTCTTTATCCACTCATCTGGTGATGGACATCCAGGTAGCTTCCATGTTCTAGCTATTGTAAATAGTGCTTCAATGAACAATGGGATACATATGTTTCTTTCAATTTTGACTTCCTCAGGGTATATGCCTAGGAGTGGGATTGCTGGGTCATATGGTGGTTTTATTCTTAATTTTTAAAGGAATCTCCATACCATATAGTGACTGTATCAATTTACATTCCCACCAACAGTGCAAGAGCATTCCTTTTTCTCCACACCCTCTCCAGCATTTATTGTTTGTAGACTTTCTGATGATGGCCCTTCTGACTGGTGTGAGGTGATATCTCATTGAGGTTTTGATTTGCATTTCTCTTGTAATGAGCGATATTGAGCATCTTTTCATGTGTTTGTTAGCCATCTGTATGTCCTCTTTGGAGAAATGTCTGTTTAGGTCTTTTTCCCACTTTTCGATTGGGTTGTTTGTTTTTCTGGCATTGAATTGTATGAGTTGCCTGCAGATTTTGGAAATTAATCCTTTATCAGTTGTTTCAATTGCTAGTTTCTCCCATTCTGAGGGTTGCATTTTCTCATTGCTTATAGTTTCCTTTGCTGTGCAAAAGCTTTTAAGTTTAATCAGGTCCCACTTGTTTACTTTGTTTTTATTTCCATTACTCTAGGAGGTGGGCCATAGAGGATCTTGCTTTGATTTAGGTCATCAAGTATTCTGCATATGTTTTCCTCTAAGAGATTTTCAGTTTCTGGTCTTACATTTAATCCACTTTGAGTTAATCTTTGTGTATGGTGTTAGGAAGTGCTCTAATTTCTTTTACATGTAGCTGTCCAGTTTTCCCAGCACCATTTATTGAAGAGGATGTCTTTGGCCCATTGTATATTCTTGCCTCTTTTGTCAAAAATAAGTTCCCCATAGGTGCATTGGTTTATTTCTGGGCTTTCCGTCTTGTTCCATTGGTCTATATTTCTATATTGGTGCCAGCACCATACTGTCTTGATGACTGTAGCTTTGTAGTGTCATCTGAAGTCAGGAAGGTTGATTCCTCCAGCTCCATTCTTCTTTCTCAAGACTGCTTTGGCTATTCACGGTCTTTTGTGTTTCCATATGAATTGTGATTTTTTTTTTTTTTTGTTTTTGTTGTTCTAGTTCTGTGAAAAATGCCATTGGTAATTTTATTGGGATCACATTGAATCTGTAGATTGCACTTGGTAGTATAGTCATTTTCACAATATTGATGCCTCCTACCCAGGAACATGGACTCTCTCTCTCCATCTGTTTATGTCATCTTTGATTTCTTTCATTAGTGTCTTTTAATTTTCTGTGTACAGTTATTTTGTCTCCTTAGGTAAGTTTATTCCTAGATATTTAATCCTTTTGTTTCCAATGGTGAATGGGATTGATTCCTTAATTTCTCTTTCTGATTTTTCATTGTTAGTATGTAGAAATGCAAGTGATTTCTATGTATTGATTTTTTATCCTGAAAATTTGCTAAATTCACTGATTAGCTTTAGTAATTTTCTGATACTATCTTTAGGGTTTTCTATGTACAGTATCATGTCATCTGCAAAGAGTGAGAGCTTTACTTCTTCTTTTCCAGTCTGGATCACTTCTTATTTCTTTCTCTTCTCTGATTGCTGTAGTTAGGAATTCCAGAACTATGTTGAATAATAGTGGTGAAAGTGGACACCCTTGTCTTGTTCCAGATCTTAGGGGGAATGCTTTCAGTTTTTCACCATTGAGAATAATGTTTGCTGTAGGCTTATCATATATGGCCTTTACTATGTTTAGGTAGGTTCTTTCTATGCCCATTTTTTGGAGGAATTTTAATTATAAATGCATGCTAAATTTTATCAAATGCTTTTTCTGCATCTATTAAGATTATCATATGGCTTTATCTTTCAATTTGTTAATATAGTGTATCACACTGATTAATTTGTGTATATTGAAGAATGCTTGAATTCCTGGAATAAACCCAACTTGATCATAGTGTGTGAGATTTTTGATGTGTTGCTAAGTTCTGTTTGCTAAAATTTTGTTGAGGATTTTTGCATCTATGTTCATCAGTGATACTGGCCTGTAGTTTTCTTCTTTTTTTTTTTTTTCCTTTCTCTTGTTTTGGTATCAGGGTGATGGTGGCCTTATAGAATGAGTTTGGAAGTGTTCTTTCCTCTGCAATCTTTTGAAAGAGTTTTAGAAAGATAGGCATTACCTCTTCTGTAAATCTTTGATAGAATTCTCCTGTGAAGCCATCTGGTCCTGGGCTTTTGTTTTTTGGGAGGTTTTTGATCACAGTTTCAATTTCAGTGCTTGTAATTGGGTTGTTCATAATTTCTATTTCTTCCTGATTCAGTCTTGGAAGATTGAACTTTTCTAAAAATCTGTCCATTTCTTTTTTTTTTAATTTATTTTTTTTCATTTATTTTTATTAGTTGTCCATTTCTTCCAGGTTATCAATTTTATTGCCATATAGTTGTTCATGATAGTCTCTTTTAATCCTTTATATTTCTGCATTGTCTGTTTTAACCTCTCCTTTTTCATTTCTAATTTTGTTGATTTGATTCTTCTCTATTTTTTTTTTTTAATTGATGAGTCTGGCTGAAGGTTTGTCAATTTTGTTTATCTTCTTTTTTTTATTTATTTACATGAATTTTCTTTTTTTTCAGATTTAGAGTAATTTTATTTTATTTATTTTTATTTATTATTTATTTATTTATTTATTTTTTCAGTGGGTTTTGTCATACATTGACATGAATCAGCAATAGATTTACACGTATCTTCTTGTTTATCTTCTTAAAGAACCAGCTTTTAACTTCTTTCATTTCTTTTTCTTTTATTTCTGCTCAAACCTTTATGACTACCTTCCTTCTACTAATTTTGGGAATTTTTTGTTGTTGTTGTTCAACTTTTCCCATTTGTTTTAGGTATAAAGTTAGATTGTCTATTCCATGTTTTTCTTGCTTCTCGAGGTAGGATTGTATAGCTATAAACTTGCCTCTTAGAACTGCTTTTGCTGCATCCCATAGGTTTTGAGTTGTCATGTTTTCATTGTCATTTGTTTCTAGAAATTTTTTAATTTCCCTTTTGATTTCTTCAGTAACCTGTTTGTTATTTAGAAACATGTTGTTTCATCTCCATGTGCTTGTGTTTCTTACAGTTTTTTCTCTTGTAGTTGATATCTAGTCTCATAGCGTTGTGGTTGAAGATGCTTGCTTGATACAATTTCAATTTTCTTAAATTTACTGAGGTGTAAACAAAAAAAAAAAAATTTACTGAGGTGTGATTTGTGACCCAAGATGTGATCTATCCTGGAGAATGTTCCATGTGTACTTGAGAAGAAGGTGTATTTTTCTTCATTTGGATGGAATGTCCTGAAGATATCAATGATATCCATCTCATCTAAAGTATCATTTAAGACTTGTATTTCTTTATTAATTTTCTGTTTTGGTGACCTGTCCATTGGTGAGAGTGGGGTGTTAAAGTCTCCTACTTTTATTCTGTTCCCATCAATTTCTCCTTTTATATCTGTTAATGTTTGTCTTGTGTATTGAGGTGCTCCTATATTGGGTACATAGATATTTTCAATTATTATGTCTTTTTCTTGGATTGATCCCTTGATCATTATGTAGTGTCCTTTCTTATCTCTTGTTATCTTCTCTATTTTAAGGTCTACTTTGTCTGATATGAGGATTGCTACTCCAGCTTTCGTTTGGTGCCCATTTGGATGGAATATATTTTTCCATTCTCTCACTTTCAGTCTATATGTGTCTTTAGGTCTGAAGTGAGTTTTTTTATAGACAGGTATATATGGGTCTAATTTTTGTATCCATTCACACAATCTGTGTGTTTTATTTGGAGCATTTAATCCATTTACATTTAAAATAATTATTGATATATATGTTCCTACTGCCATTTTCTTAATTGTTTGGGATTGATTTTGTAGATCTTCATTCTTCTACTGTATTTCTTGACTCTATAAGTCCCTTCAAAATCTGTCATAAAGCTGGTTAGGTGGTACTGAATCTCAATTTTTCCTTGCCTGAAAAGCTTCTTATTTCTCCATCAATTTTGAATGAGATTCTTGTTGAATACTGTAGTATGGGCTGTAGATTTTTCCCTTTCAATATTTTAAATATATCCTGCCATTCCCTTCTGGCCTGCAGAGTTTCTGCTGAAAGATCAGCTGTTAAGCATATGGGGTTTCCCTTGTCTGTTACTTGTTGCTTCTGCCTTGCTGATTTTAATATTCCTTCTTTGTTTTTAGCCTTTGTTAGTTTGATTAGTATGTGTCTTGGTGTGTTTCTCCTGTATGGGACTCTTTGTGCTTCTTGGACTTGATTGGCTATTTCCTTTACCATATTGAGGGAATTTTCAGCTATAATCTCTTTAAAAATGTTCCCATATACTTTCTTTTACTCTTCTTACTCTGGGAACCCTATAATTCTAATGTTGGTGTGTCTGATATTGTCCCAGAGCTCTCTGAAACTATCCTCAGATCTTTTCATTCTTTTTGCTTTATTCTGCTCTTCAGAAGTTATTTCCACCATTTTATCTTCTAGCTCACTGATTCGTTCTTCTGCTTTAGATATTCTGCTATGGATTCCTTCTACAGTGTTTTTAATTTCAGTAATTTTGTTGTTTGTCTCTGTATGTTTATTCTTTAATTTCTAGATCTTTGCTAATTGTTTCTTGCATTTTCTCCATTTTGTTTTCCACATTTTTGATCATCTTTACTATCATTATTCTGAATTCTTCACACAGTTTGCCTATTCCCACTTTATTTATTTGGACTTCTGTTTCTAGTTTGTCCCTTTATTTGTGTAGTATTTCTCTTCCTTTGCCTTATTATTATTATTTTTTAACTTTTTGTGTTTGAGGTCTCCTTTTCCTAGGCTTCAAGGTTGAATTCTTTCTTACTTTTGGTTTCTTCCCCCCTAAGGTCAGTCCAGTGGTTTTTGTAAGCTTCATATGGGGTCAGATTTGTGCTGAGTTTTTGTTTATTTGTTTTTCCTCCAACGGGCAAGACTGAGTGAGGTGGTACTCTTGCCTGCTGATGATTAGGTTTGTATTTTTGTTTTGTTTGTTGTTTCAATGAGGCATCCTGCTCAGGGTGCTACTGGTGGATGGGTGATGCTGGATCTTATATTCAAGCAGTTTCCTTTGTGTGTGTTCTCACTTTTTGATTATGTTTAGTGTTAGTCTCTGGCAGTCTAGGGTCTTGGAGTCAGTACTTCCACTCCAAAGACTCAGGGCTTGATATCTGGTCAAGGATGAAGATTACACAAGTGGTTTCTTATGGCATTAAGTGAGATTAAAATAAATACCCCACCATGGCTGATTCATATCAATGTATGACAAAACCCACTGGAAAAAAAAATAATAATAATAAAAATTAAAAAAAATAAAAATAAAATAAAATAAATACCCCAAATTTGGAAATCAAAGATGAACCCCAGACAAATGGCAGTTACAAAATCAGGCAAATAATAATTAAAATAATGGAATATATGCATATACATATACACCCAGGAGCAAAGTCAAAACTCTCCAACAAAATTAAAATACACAGATTGACCTGGCAAATAAAGGAAGCCAAAAATTATATTTACCAGTTAAGAACAAAACTAACTAAAGCACAATGTGGAAAACAAAACTAAAGCAAGGTGGAAAATGGGAAATAAAGCAATGAAAATAAAACTAACAACTAAGTTGAGAGGAAGGTAAGAAAGACAGAAAGAACAGATAGGCAAAGTTAAATAGAGGTAGATGAAGAAGATATATATATATAAAAGATTAACTGCAAGGGGAAAAGAACAGTAGGAAAGCAAACAAACGAATAAATGCAGAAAAATAAAGTAGATTTAAAACAATTTAAAATTAAAATTATAAAAAAGAGAAAAGAAAAAGGAAAAAAAAAAACAAGAAAAAAGAAAACAGGGGGAAAAAAAGGAAGCAAAATTTATATTTACCAGTTAAGAACAAAACCAACTAAAGAGCAAACTGGAAAACAAAACTAAAGCAAGGTGCCAAATGGGGAATAAAGCAATGAAAACAAAACTAACAAATATGTTGAAAGGAAAAGGGAGAATGAACAGATATGCAAAGTTAAATAGAGCTAGATGAAGAAGATTTATATACATTAAAGATTATCTTCAAGGAGAAAAGAACAGTAGGAAAGGTAAACAAAGGAATAAATGTATAAAAAATATAATATGTTTAAAAAATTAAAATTATAAAAAATAGAAAAGAAAGAGTAGATAAAAGAATAAAAGGAAAAAAAAAAAAAAAAAAGGAAAACTCCACTGAACTGCAAAAACCCATCATAGAGGCAGAGGTTTATAGCAACAGTAAAAAGTGTGACTGAATATACACATATACATATATACCTATAAGCAAAATCAAAGCAGTCCAACAAAAATAAAGTACAACAGATTGACCCGGTGAAAAAATGAAACCAAAAATTATATCTACCAGAACAAAAATAACAAAGCACAAACTGGGAAAAAAAAAAAAAAAAAAAACTAAGCAAGGTGCCAACTGGGGAATAAAGCAATGAAAATAAAACTAACAAATATGTGGAGAGGAAAGGAGAGAAAAATAGTAAGAAAGAATAGATATGCAAAATTAAATAGAAGATGAAAAAGATTTATATGTATTAAAAATTAACTGCAAGGGGAAAAGAACAGTAAGAAAAGCAAACAAAGGAAAAAATGTAGAAAAAATAATAATAGGTTTAAAAAATTAAAAATTAAAATTAAAAAAAGAGAAAAAAAAAATAAAAGGCAGGAAAACTCTACAGAACTTAGAAAGTCAGACGTAGAGGCAGAGGTTTATAACAACAACGAAAAAATTGTGACTGAGGAAAAAAAAAGAAAAAAGCTCAAAGGCTTAATTAGATTTCATAGTGCCAATAAAATCTACAACAGAGGGGAAAAAAGAAAAAAAAGGGGGGGGAAAATTTCAAAAGAATCTACAAATAAATAAAAAAGAAGAATAGCTGTTTTTCTTGAGTCCCTGCTGTCAGAGTCCTTTCCCTCCCTGGGAGTCACAGTCCACCTCACCCCCCTAGGACGCCCTCCAACACTGTGCTGGTCTCTGGACCTGCTGTGGGGGCAGCTCAGATTCTAATCTGGTCCCACTCCTATATGTTCTTGCCTCCAATGTCCACAGCTATCAGAACTAGTGCATTTTCTTTTGTTGGAGCTCTCAATGTCCTTTTATGTGTCCCATAGACACATCATCTGCCTAGTTGATCGTGTGGATTTATCTACAGCTTGACTAGCTGGTGGGAAGGTTTTGGGTCTTCTTCTTTAGCCACACTGCCCCTGGGTTTCAATTGTGGTTTTATTTCCACCTCTGCATGTGGGTCGCCCACTGGGGTTTGCCCCTGAGGCTGCCCTGGAGGACTGGGTTTGCCCCATGAGGGCCAGATGAGGGGGTGGTGCAGCTGCTTGGGTCGCAGGGGCTCTGGCAGCACCAGGTACTCAGGGGAGTTGGAGGCTTGGGCAGCAGGAAATACAGTGCTCTAGAAGGGGATGGCAACCACTACTGGCCAAAACACTCCAGTGTGCTTGCCTGGAGAAACCCCTCCCCAACAGAGAAGCCTCGCGGGCCACAGTCTACAGGGTCACGGAGTCAGACACAATGGAAGTGACCCTGCGCACACAGATGCAAGACTTTTTGGCCCATGGCAGCTCTGCCCCAGTGAGAATCGAGCATGAAGGCGGCAGAGCTGCTTGGCTTGCGGGGACCCTGGCGGCACCACGTGTGCTGGGCCATGGACTGCCTCCACTGCAGGAATCACAGTCCTGTCAGAGGCGTTTGCTGAGCCTCTAGTGTCTGGTGATCAGAAAGCCTCTTTGGCCGGCCTTTCTCCATAGCTCCACCCACTCAGGCACTTAGAGGGCCCCCTTGCCTGGGTCCTTCTCTGTCATTACAGTGTCAGGCGCATACACGGGCCTCCCTGGCTTGGGTCCTTCTCTGTCATTACCGTGTCAGGCGCATACACGGGCCTCCCTGGCTTGGGTCCTTCTCTGTCATTACCGTGTCAGGCGCAGAGACGGGCCTCCCTGGCTTGGGTCCTACTCTGTCATTAACGTGTCAGGCGCAGAGACGGGCCTCCCTGGCTTGGGTCCTTCTCTGTCATTAACGTGTCAGGCGCAGAGACGGGCCTCCCTGGCTTGGGTCCTACTCTAGTTCAGTGTCAGGGGTTTGATGGGCCAGCTTCTGATTTTGCATGTGGGGAGAGAGAGGCTATGGTGATGGTTACACGCCTACGTGTGACTCGGCAGTATCCCCTTGCTTCCATGGCTGCCTGGCTTTCCTCCGCAGGCATTTCCCACCACAGTTTCCTCCCTCACCTCCCCTCGATCCATCTCCCCATACTCAACAGGAGCCCTCGCCCTGGGATTGCTCCACAATCCCTAAATTCCAGCTCCCAGCCGCTGTGCTTTCCAGGAGACCTGTGTTCCTGTCTGGGGTATGTATGGCTACAGTAAGGACCATCTGATTCTCATTCCATTTAGGCCGCCACAAATCAGCTGTTTCACTCTCAGCCTTAAATGTTTCTCCTCTGACTCAGACAGTTGCCCTGATGTGGTGATCAGACCCCTGCTCCAGTTTCCCCACCTGAAAAATTCCTGTTTTTCCCTCTAGTGCCTTCGTCCTGCTGAGTTTTGCATAGTACTATATATTCTTTTCCTCTGGTCAGGTACTCCCGTCCATTCTCACCTGGTGTTCTCCATGCACTTCTGGGTCTGAGGGTGTGTTCCTGATGCATCCTTGGACAGAACCGTACTCCACATCCACCTACTCCTCCACCCTCTTCTTCTCTGGATCCTCAGCATATTGTGCTGCTGAACTGGCCTCAACTGCATGTACTCTCCAAGCTCTTGCCTGTACAGCAAAAAATGACAGTATTCCTGATCCACAATTAACATCCAAAACAACCTGATCTCTGGAGTCAGTGTGGTTCTGGAGGATGACTCTGTGCTAAGTGGCTGTCCTCACAAAATCTTGCATCATGTTCTGCTGCTGGGAAAGGCAGCCATAAAACGGGAAGTATTGTTAGACAGATGCCTCTTCTGTCTGCTGGCTGAACACCAAGTGTTCTTTTTTCTCACACCAGTACAATCTCAAGGCATTTGAAAATGCACCAAATTCAGCACTGTGGTAATCAAGATGGACTCCTTCCCCAAGCAGCAATGATCAGTGTCCCTGTTGAGTGAGTATTTGAAGACAAAGAGTCGATCAGTGTCAGGCACCGCCACATCCACTTGTACCACATCATCATCCAATCATTTGCTGATGGACATTCACATTGCTTTATGTTCTGGCTATTGTAAATACTGCTGCAATGAACATTTGTACAAATGAAGTTATCTACAAAACAGAAATAGTTATAGATGAAGAAAACAAACTTATGATTCAATTCAGTTCAGTCACTCAGTCGTGTCCGACTCTTTGCGACCCCATGAACCACAGCACGCCAGGCCTCCCTGTCCATCACTAACTCCCAGAGTCCACCCAAACCCATGTCCATTGAGTTGGTGATGCCATCCAACCATCTCATCCTCTGTTGTTCCTTTCTCCTCCTGCCCTCAAAGTTTCCCAGCATCAGGGTCTTTACCAATGAGTCAGCTCTTCTCACCACGTGGCCAAAGTATTGTAGTTTCAGCTTCAGCATCAGTCCTTCCAATGAACACCCAGGACTAATCTCCTTTAGGATGCACTGGTTGGATCTCCTTGCAGTCCAAGGAACTCTCAAGAGTCTTCTCGAAAACCACAGTTCAAAAGCATCAATTCATCGGTGCTCAGCTTTCTTTATAGTCCAACTCTCACATCCATACACGACCACTGGAAAAACCATAGCCTTTACTAGACGGATCTTTGCTGGCAAAGTAATGTCTCTCCTTTTTAATATGCTGTCTAGGGTGGTCATAACTTTCCTTCCAAGTAGTAAGCATCTTTTAATTTCATGGCTGCAATCATCATATCCAGTGATTTTGGAGCCCCCCAAAATTAAGTCAGCCACTGTTTCCACTGTTTCCCCATCTATCTGCCATGAAGTGATAGGACTGGATGCCATGATATAGTTTTCTGAATGTTGAGCTTTAAGCCAACTTTTTCACTCTCCTCTTTCACATTCATCAAGAGGCTCTTTAGTTCTTCTTCACTCCCTGCCAAAAGGGTAGTGTCATCTGCATATCTGAGGTTATTGATATTTCTCCTGGCAGTCTTGATTCCAGCTCGTGCTTCCTCCAGCCCAGCGTTTCTCATGATGTACTCTGCATAGAAGTTAAATAAGCAGGGTGACAATATGCAGCCTTAACGTCCTCCTTTTTCTATTTGGAACCGGTCTGTTGTTCCATGTTCAGTTCTAACTGTTGCTTCCTGACCTGCATACAGGTTTCTCAAGAGGCAGGTCAGATGGTCTCATATTCCCATCTCTTTCAGAATGTTCCACAGTTCATAGTGATCCACACAGTCAAAGGCTATGACATAGTCAATAAAGCAGAAATAGATGTTTTTCTGGAATGCTCTTGCTTTTTCGATGATCCAGCAGATGTTGACAATTTGATCTCTGGTTCCTCTGCCTTTTCTAAAACCAGCTTGAATATCTGGAAGTTCATGGTTTATGTATTACTGAAGCCTGGCTTGGAGAATTTTGAGCATTACTTCACTAGTGTGTGAGATGAGTGCAATTGTGGGGTAGTTTGAGCATTCTTTGGGATTGCCTTTCTTTGGGATTAGAATGAAAACTGACCTTTTCCAGTCCTGTGGCCACTGCTGAGTTTTCCATATTTGCTGGCATATTTAGTGCAGCACTTTCACAGCATCATCTTTCAGGGTTTGAAATAGCTCAACTGGAATTCCATCACATCCACTAGCTTTGTTCATAGTGATGCTTTCTAAGGCCCACCTGACTTCACATTCCAGGATGTCTGGTTTTAGGTAAGTGATCTCACCATCGTGATTATCTGGGTCATGAAGATCTTTTTTGTACAGTTCTTCTGTGTATTCTTGCCACCTCTTCTTAATATCTTCTACTTCTATTAGGTCCCTACCATTTCTATCCTTTATTGAGCCCATCTTTGCATGAAATGTTCCCTTGGTATTTCTGATTTTCTTGAAGAGATCTCTAGTCTTTCCCATTCTATTGTTTTCCTCTATTTCTTTGCGTTGATCACTGAGGAATCTCAGCGAATTTGTTATCTCTCCTTGCTATTCTTTGGAACTCTGCATAAAAATGGAAATATCTTTTTTTTTCTCCTTTGCTTTTCACTTCCTTTCACAGCTATTTTTAAGGCTTCCTCAGACAGACATTTTTCTTTCTTACATTTCTTTTTCTTGGGGATGGTCTTGATTCCTGTCTCCCGTGCAATGTCACGAACCTCCATCTATAGTTCATCAGGCACTCTGTCTATCAGATCTAGTTCCTTAAATCTATGTCTCACTTCCACTGTATAGACATAAGGGATTTGATTTAGGTCATACCCAAATGGTCTAGCGGTTTTCTCCACTTTCTTCATTTTCAGTCTGAATTTGGCAAAAAGGAGTTCATGATCCAAGCCACAGTCAGCTCCTGGTCTTGTTTTTGTTGACTGTATAGAGCTTCTCCATATTTGGCTGCAAAGAATATAATCAATCTGATTTCGGTGTTGACCATCTGGTGATGTCCATGTGTAGTCTTCTCTGGTGCTGTTGGAAGAGGGTGTTTGCTATGACCAGTGCATTCTCTTGGCAGAACTCTATTAGCCTTTGCCCTGCTTCATTCTGTACCCCAAGGCCAAATTTGCCTGTTACTCCAGGTGTTTCTTGATTTCCTACTTTTGCATTCCAGTCCCCTTTAATGAAAAGGACATCTCTTTTGGGTGTTAGTTCTAAAAGGTCTTGTAGGTCTTCATAGAACTACAACGTTCAATGTCACCATCTTCGGCATCACTGGTCAGGGTATAGACTTGAATTAACATGATATTGAATGGTTTGCTTTGGAGATGAACAGAAATCATTCTGTCATTTTTGAGAATGCATCCAAGTACTGCATTTCAGACTCTTTTGTTGACTATGATGGCTACTCCATTTCTTCTAAGGGATTCCTGCCTACAGCAGCAGATATAATGGTCATCTGAGTTAAATTCACCCATTCCAGTCCATCTTAGTTCACTGATTCCTAGGATGTTGATGTTCACTCTTGTCATCTCCTGTTTGCCCACTTCCAATTTGCCTTGATTCATGGATGTAACATTCCAGGTTCCTATGCAATATTGCTCTTTACAGTATCAAACCTTTCTTCTATCACCAGTCACATCCACAACTGGGTGTTGTTTTTGCTTTGGCTCCATCCCTTCATTCTTTCTGGAATTATTTCTCCACTCATCTCCAGTAGCATATTGGGCACCTACTGACCTGGGGATTTCATCTTTCAGTGTCCTATCTTTTTGCCTTTTCATACTGTTCGTGGGGTTCTCAAGGCAATAATATGGACATGGTTTGCCATTCCCTTCTCCAGTGGACCTCATTCTGTCAGACCTCTCCACCATGACCCATCCGTCTTGGGTGGCCCCACACAGCATGGCTTAGTTTCACTGAGTTAGACAAGCTGTGTGTCCATGTGATCAGATTGTCTAGTTGTCCATGACTGTAGTTTCAGTCTGTCTGCCCCCATCCTCTCTCTCAGTACCTACCATCTTACCTGGGTTTCTCTTACCTTGGATGCGGGGTCTCTCTTCACAGCTGCTCCAGCAAAGCACAGCCACTGCTCCTTACCTTGGGCATGGGGTAGCTCCTCTTGGCTGTGGACTCTGACCTCGGGCATGGGGTTGCTCCTCTCAGCCACTGCCCCTGACCTCCGGCCTGGGGTAGCTTCTCTCTGCTGCACTCATGTGCCGTCGCAGTCGCTGCTTATGATTACCTTGAGATAAAGTGGGTAGTGATAAATTAGAAGACTGGGATTGACATACACACTACTGTATAAAAAAAATAAATCACTATTCATAATAAGGACCTACTGTATAGCACAGAGAACTCTACTCAATATTCTGTAATGACCTTCATGGGGAAAGAATCTAAAAAAAGGTGGATATATGCATATATGGGCTTCCCAGGTGGCACTAGCAGTAAAGAACATGCTTGTCAATGCAGGAGATCCAAGAGGCATGGGTTCTATCTCTGCATCAGGAAGATCTCCTGGAGAAGGAAATGGTAATCCACTTCAGTATCCTTGCCTAGAGAATCCCACGGGCAGAACCCAGTGGGCTATAGTCCATGGGGTCACAGAGAGTCAGACATGGCTGAGCCACACACACAAATCATTGCCTGTGACTTGCCAAAGACTATGTTCTCACATTAGAAACTTTTCATTTCTTCCCTGTTTATGGACTGTTCTTTCCATAACTGATTCTTCACATTTTTACAGGTTTCCACATAAATGTCCTCAAAACATTTCCTGACTACTCTCTCTATTGTTTCTCCAGTAGCTCTATTGTTCTCCTTCCCTTATTACAATATAAGCTCAGTGAAGCTGAGGACTTTATTATGCTCATGCCAACACTTTATATATTTCTTATATGGCAAATATTCAATGTATTTTATTTAGTTGAATGAATAAAGGAATACATGCATGGTTGTTGTAATGATTAGAGTAAATTTTTACTGATCCAACCTGTTTTTTTTTTTTTTTTTTTTAACATTTCAGGGGTTTTGTCATACATTGATATGAATCAGCCATGGATTTACATGTCTTCCCCATCCCAATCCCCGCTCCCACCTCCCTCTCCACCCGATTCCTCTCGAAACATCCCACCCTCGCCTTCTCCCAGAGAGTTCAAAAGTCTGTTCTGTATTTCTGTGTCTCTTTTTCTGTTTTGCATATAGGGTTATACCTGTTTTATATGTTCACAAGGGTAGAGTTTATAATTATTAATTAGGGGAGTAGTAATATGAAGGAGAATACAAATCCCAATCTATTTTCCCAGTCTGTTTATGTATACGTGTGTGTGGCAGGTAAGGGGGGTAGAGAAGATTTTGTTTTGGGTGGGGACAAATTGGAACTAAAATATCCTATGTTTTTCCATTTCTGGGAAGGTATTTAAATATTTTTCCCTACATGGACTATGTATACATCATTCCTACTATTCTGCTTTTCAAAATGTTATCCTCTTCTGTTGACCATATTGAATGACATATCTGCCAAGAAAAATTCAAGGGTTTCTGCCAAATATGTTGGCTTCCTCCATTGGATCCCTCTAATGCTCTCTTTGTATCTGTTATGGCACTTGACTTACCTTTTTTACAATCGGTCATCCAAACCTGTCCCTGGGAATTCCTGAAACTCAGAGTCTATCTTTAGTTTCTTTTATTATAATCCAATATGTATATAACAAGGTATCAATAAATATTCAACTTGAATTAAAGTATGTGATTATTCTGCTTTGTAGGATAGGTGTCTGATTCAATCTTGAAACTAATTGTAGGATAAAATGCAGCATTTATTTTTGCTTTATCAAGTTTAATTCTGCTACTTATCACTTAATGTCCCTGTGTGATCCATAAACAAGATGCTTACCTTTTGTAACTTTGCAGTAATATTGCTAAGGCACATCAGTACAAAGCCTAGCTTGCTTTCTCCTAGCAATAGTTCAAAGCTTGTTCCATGTTCCTACTTCTGTTGGCTTTGTCACCTTCATTTTAACTTATTTCCCATTATGCTACATTCCAATCACTGAATTCCATTCCCACTGGCTCAGCAGTGGGACCTCTTCTTCTCCAAATTCCCAAAACCTTCCAAGATAAGCATCTTCAATTACAATCACTCCTCACCTCTCCAACAGAGGCCCCTAACAATAAACAACTTTCTCAATAGGTAGTTGAAGAGTGATTCTCAGATGAGCTTAATGTAACAGAGAACTAGGTTGTAATATGGTTTTTATTCTGTGAACTCCCATTAGTCTCCTCGTGGTAGAGGACTAGGCTACTTAATGTTTCCCCATAAGGGTAATTTCAGCAGTGTGATATCTAGCAAAAGAATGTTCTGTGATATTAAATATATGCCATATATACTAAGAAACTATTCCAGTAGCACAATAAACATCACTATGATTGCAATATATGTTAACAAACAAATAATAAATACCTATAATGTGAGAAATACCAGAAAGTTTTAGATTTTGATATTTATATTGTTTATTTAAATCTTAAGTTGCAAGTAAGTTTAGAGAACGAGAAGTTGAAAAGTAGGCTTTAAATATGCACAATTAAAAAAAAAAAGGGAATTTAGTAATATACTAAATATATATTAGTATACCAAATAATATACTAAATATAGTAATATACTAAATATATTATGTGTATAAATATACCCCAGGGATAAAGATGAGGGTGAAGATGTACATAGACTTCCCCATTCTATCTCCTGCCTTCCTTATTTTTTTTTTTTTCTTGCATCCTGTGCCCTACATCCCACACACTGTACTGCCTCCTGTTCTTGAGAAGTCTTACACTTTGCTAAATCTAACAAAAATTTAAAGGTATAATTAAAACCTTAATTTTTTCAAGGCTATGCAAATATTAGTCTACTAAAACTGAAAATCAAACAGGTATTAAAAAGTCCTAAAAACAAAAACAAAATAACAACCAAAAGTAACATTGCATGAAAGAATTGATAACAGTTTTACCAAGTATGGACGGAGATCTCTACCTAAGCTCTCCTTTAGATTTCTCCACAAAGGTCATTTTCTGTGGTTTATAAACTCAACTGGTTATTTGCATTATACAAGCTATTGGAAACCCTTAGTTATGTTTCCTTCTGTTTTACTAAAAGTCACATGTATGAGACAGCAGAGATGGTAAGAGAGAGAAAGGGAGAGAGAGAGAAGTTTGCAGAGGTTAAGAAAAGGGGAAGAGACAAAGGAAAGAACAATTTTAACAAAATCTGCACTGACACAAGATAAAATTGAAATAATTCAGAAAACTAGTAATGTAATAAACTGTTTTACTATGTTTTACAATATACTGTAAAATTGTGAAAGAATAAAAGAAGTCTATTTTAAAATAGCTGTTTTCTCCCCACCCTGCTCCCCACCACACACATATTTCATTCCACTCACAAACTTTCATTCACAAGGTAGTAGTCTAGAATGCCCAGAGTAGGTGTAATCATTCTGTTACCTTGTTGGGAGTGTTAATGCTTCTTCAGACACCCCCAACAGCATCTCCCCTCTCCATTATTTTCCATAGTTCTTTATCACAACCTCTGGAAAAGTATTCCTTTCCCTTTATTGTTCTTAAAGAAATCTGAAGAGGGCCAGAAGTCATTTTAAGTCTGAAAATATTCTGATCTCCTTTAATTCAGATTGGTGTGTCTATTAGTAGTATAATTTTCTAAAACTGTAATGGACTTTGAAAGAATAATTTTATTATAGTCAACTTACCATGCCTACAGTTACATCCATGATCCTGTTCCATATGCAGGGCTATCACTAAATTAAAATATAGGTTCATTACATTATCAGGCTTTCAAGTAAGGGTACATCCTTGGTATCTTCTCTCTGAATCCTTTGTCCAAGAGAAAGGAATCCCTGGGTGTTGCTTATTTAATGATTAATTTCAACAAAGATATGAAGCCTACCCTCATAATTTTTTTTATATCAAAGTTGAGTCTTAATTGGCCTTTGCCAAAAGAGACATTCTTTAATTTGTCTCTTAGAAATTGGATATATGATAAAGACATGTAATTTTAATCCTGCAAGTTGAATTTCCGATTTTTTTCTCTTTTTAATTCTGCTTGTTAACTGACAGTTTTTTCCTACCTCATCTTTTTCTTATAATACCTTTTCAGATGCAGGGAATGATGGTTGAGGAAGTGAGTAGTATGCTAATAACATGCCCATATGCTCAATCAATTGCCTTTTAAATACTTAATTTTACTAAATGGTTTGTCTCAGCATTTCATTCAGCCTGTAATAATAAATTCATTGCTGCCTAGAGCCTGATCCCAAAACAAAAACCTAGTTATAATTAAAAAAAAGTTTGTGGTACTAATTTCTTCATCAATTAGCTTTTGCTAGGCTAGGCTGTGATGTCAAAGAAACTGGAAGGGTGTGGGAGGTGAGTTTGCTTCTTTTGTTGCTGTCGTGTTATATATTAGTAGCAAATAGGCTGCTGCTCTGTTCCATGTTCTCTTTCATCCAGAGCCCAGAGTGAAGAGGCAGTAGTACACTTTGAACTTCTGAGTACACACTGGCCTCATGGTAGTGAGGAGAGAACTGTAGGAGAACCAAGAAATGACTCTTCAGTCTTTTACTCAGAACTTGCATATGTTACTTTCAATCATGTTCCATTAACACAAATGTTATGGACTGAATTGTGTCCTCCCCACCTAAATATTGAATCTCTAACTCCCAGTGTAATTGTATTTAGAGACAGGTCTTGAAGGACATAGTTGAGGTTATGAGGAAGCAGATGTGGGACTCTAACCCACTCTTAGCTGTACCCTTATAAGGAGATAACGACACCAAGGATGCACACACACACAGAAGATTCATTACAGAAAGACACAGCAGGAAGTTGTTTCTTTGCAAGCCAGGAGGAGAAGCCTCATTAGTTACCAAACCTTTCTCACAACTTGATCTTGAACTAGTAGCCTCCAATGAGTGAAAGTCTCTCAGTCAAGTCTGACTCTTTGCGACCCCATGGACTGAGGCCTTCCAGGCTCCTCTGTCCTAGGGATTCTCCAGGCAAGAATACTGGAATGGGTAGCCATTCCTTTCTCCAAGGGATTTTCCTGACCCAGGGATTGAACCCGAGTCTTCTTCATTGCGGGTAAATTCTTTACCATCTGAGCTACCAGGTAAGTCCCTCTAGCCTCCAGAACTAGGAGAAGATAAATTTTCATCGTTTTAGATACCTAGCAGTTGCTTAGATACCTTAATATGGCAGCTTGAGCAGATTAATGCGCCATCTTTGTAACATACTTAAGATCGACAGCAGTGGGATGGGGAAGTCTATACTTTCCTCAGGGAGCCAGTGAAGGTAGCATAATATTTGGCAGAAATACATGAACCACTTTAGTGGAAAACAGTAATCATTATAAACAGTAATACTATCTATCACAAGATTTTTTATTTGCTTTTGTTCGATAACAGTGAACAGACTCAAAGTTTAAAAAAATCTTAAACTTGGTTTTAGTTTTCATTTGATCTGGTGTTTTATTCTTACTGGCCTTTGTTATCTCAACTAATTTAACAAAATTCCAAAAGTCCTAGTATCAGGGAGCTTTGTGATGGAGTACAGATGATTAAAATCAACCCTGAACAAAATAAGCTTTTGAAAATGAAAACTGAAAAATTATAATTTTAATGATTCAGAAGCAAAACCCATGTGTATTTATTGCTATGGGACATAAGCTCTGAAAATATAAGTTGCATGTGCATCTTTGGATTGATGTGTGCAGTGTCTCTACTATTAAAGAATCTTACATGCTATGTTCATACTTAATATCTGCTGTTACCCATTAGTTAACATAGGTATAAATATTATTCAATTATGATCTTTATCCTTCAAGGGAGTTTTAACCTCGAGGGAGACACAGATGTGGGAAAAATAAGTTAAAAAGTGAATAATAAAAACAGAAAATTCAAGGATATGTAATATGAAAGTAAGATAGTAAAGATAATAAAGATGGGTATTTCAAGAAGAAAAAGACCATGAAAACTAACATAAATCTTGAGACTTATTTTTCATTGATTTAATAGATGTAACAGATTTAATTATGAATTAATTCTCCATCTTACAAAATCTCATACAGGTTGAATTCAGCACTGCCAATATTTATGCTAGGAGTGGTACTTTCTTCTCTTCCTCCCCTCCTTTTAAATTAGGGAACTGGAATAACACCTCCTTTCTTTTTCTCAGAGTTACTGGCATCCTGTGCTGTTGTGAAGGTAGCTGGTTTAGGGCAGAGGGCATAATGAGAGCACTGACAGTCTATATTCATGTGGTCTGAACAACCATGTGTTGTTACATATAAAGGTGAGGATATAAAGGTGATTGCATTCATTTTCTATTTCTAAACCTGCTTCTGATGTTGAGGGCTAGGATTTAGAGCTGGTTCTGTGAACAGAAATGGCTTCATGAAACTGTTTTGGCATCCACTGAGGTTTAGGAGAATCTCCAGATTCCCTACTGCTTCTTCAACTGGAACTTCATTTCTTTGTTTTTCTGATTTCCACTTAAACTTCCTCAAAGCTTTGTTTCTATATATATATGTATATATCCATAGCTAAAAAGAGTTAGAGAAATATCCATGAAACTTTTTATCTTATCATACAGAATTTTTGTGGTCTCTTTTCCTCTTTCTTTCTCCTTATAGCCTGCTAAAAGTCTTGAAATGCTGTTTTTTATTTTATTCAAAATCTTTCTTTTGCCTAGCTGCTCTTTCCCATCTTTTGCCTAGCTGTTCTTTCCCACCTACCATCTCTATACTCTCACACTACTCATCATGCCATCCTACATTCATTTACTTTGTATGAACAACAAAAATTCAAATGACCACACAGCAAAGACACAAGGACAAATTCAATAGTTGGGACTGTACCTCGGTGATAACAAAAAGGGTTTTAGTGTCGAGATAATAAGTAAGAAGCAAATGCCTCTTAAAAGCACTTACAACTGGATTTAATTGTGATCTGTGACAGTTCTAAAACTTCAGGAGCTCAGCTTTCTTGACTTTGCTTGTCCTCTGCAAGACCTTGGCCCAAATAGCTAGAAGTTTCAGTCTTGATCTGTGTGGTATTTCATAATTTCAAAGCAGAGGGGCTCAGAAATAGAAAACTGAGGCTCAGAGAAGTCAGGAAAATGTGGTATTAGAAAAAGAGGAACCCTTAAAACATCAATTGATCTTTCCTCCTACCTCCTTAAAGTATCTCATATTCTCTACATCTAACAAGAAATAAAATTCTATAGACTGCATGGTTCTCTGACTAGAAATCTCGTAAGAAATTTGCAGACAGAAATCTCTTCTTCATGTCTCTCATTTTAAGCCTAAGTTATTTCTAGCTTCAGTGAAGATAGCAAACAGCTGTTCATCTTCCTTATCTCTCCATACCTTTCACAACAGCTCTATTATACAGTCCTTCCTGTCTCTACCTGGAGCTGATATCCTATTATATTTTATTATTATTTTAGGATTAGCATTTATCTTACACTATTAACCTCTTTTCATATTAATGCTGTGTGTCTCTCTACAAGGAGTTTTGTAGGTCACAATGTAAGTTAGTCCAACATGAAGATGAATTGCTAGGAGTATGGAAAAAATGGCAAAATGTGGGATTGATGAATTGGGAGAGAAAATGGTTAGGTCAGGTGAACTAATGAGCCAAGAAACTGAGAAAATATATTTACAGACTTTTTCTTTTCCTTATACATCTATAAAGTATTTCCATTAAACAACATGGACTTGCTAATGTGTAACAACAACAAAGAAATTATAAGCAATATTTTACTTTCCTTAATTACCAATTTTACCTTGGCAACCATCTACCAAAACTAATAATAAAAAAGAGCAAGATTTGTTTCTTCTACAGTTGGCTGAATTTAGTTAAATTAAAAATAAAGTGTTATTGACACTAGCTTCAGAAGATAAAGATCCAAAGCAGTGATTTAATCAGAAAGTGATTAAATTCTGTGGATATATGTGATAGGTCCTAGTTCTGAAAGATTTTTGTATTGACTCTTCTTATGGACCTTTTTCAAAAGCTCCCTAAATAAATTGCTAATAATAAGCAAAGGCAATGGTGAAAGTAGATGCTACTTTTACAGCTTGAGGATAAAATATTTGTTTAAGAAATAGGTGTGCTAGACTTCTCTGAGACTCTTTTTCTATAATTAATGAGTTGATTAATTATATGTGTACTACAAACGATGGTGTCTTGATAATGATTACTGACCCATATGCTGCTCCCAAACCACAGCGAACTTCAAAAATTCAATTACAAGGTCCAGATGCTGTATATTGCATATGTAAACTTCTTCAGGTAGACAGACTGCATATTAATAACCCCATCTATGTGGGTTAGCTCTGCAGCCTAGTCACTATTTGGCAAAAGTAGTTCTTGAAGCATCAAAAGGTATGTAGAAACTGAACTGTTTCAAGTTTATTTCAGCCTTCAAGTACATTACAACTTTACTCATATTATCACTAGTATTTTTATTTTAATAACCAAAATCTTTTAGATGTTTTATTGGAGGTTATTGATATAATTAATACTAATAGCTTTCAAAGGTAAAAATGGGTCTCTAATAATATATTCTTGATATGTAGAGTATTTCTTAGAAATAGTCATTTTTATATCCCCAAACTGATTTCCTCTTGGAAAAATACAAACGCGAACTTGGTTAAAATAAGGAGCAGCAAAAACAAAAATAATCATATCCAGTAGTGACATGTGTAAATTAGTTTCTTAAGCACTGAAATTTAATTCAATTTAATGTTCATTCAATTTAATCATTTTGTTGTTGTTGTTGTTCAGTCACTAAGTCATGGCCGACTCGGTGACCCCACGAACTGCAGCGTGCCTGACTTCTCTGACCTTCCCTATTCCTCAGAGTTTGCTCAAATTCATGCCCATTGAGTAGGTAATGCTAGATAATTATCTCATCCTCTGCTATCCCCTTCTCCTCCTGCCTTCAGTCTTTCCCAGCACTAGGGTCTTCTCCAATGAGTCGGCTCTTTGCATCAGGTAGCCAAAGTGTTGGAGGTTCAGCTTCAGCGTCAGTCCTTCCAATGAATGTCCATGGTTAATTTCTTTAGGATTCACTAGTTTGATCTCTTTGCAGTCCAAGGGACTCTCAAGAGTCTTTTCTAGCACCACAATTCAAAAGCATCAATTCTTCAGTGTTCACTCCCTGGGTCAGGAATATCCTCTGGAATAGGAAATGGCAACACACTCCAGTATTCTTGCCTAGAAAGTTCCATGGACACAGGAGTCTGGCAGGCTACAGACCATGGGGTTGCAAAGAGTCGGACATGATTGAGTGACTGAGCATGCGCACACAGTCTTCTTTATGGTCCAACTCTTACATTAGTCATATTCCTATCGCATATTTACTGAGTACCTCCTGAGAGTCAGGACCTGCCCTAAGGATCTCAAATGCAAAGCAAAGCAGCTTATGCTCCCCGCACTCAAGGAGACAGTTACACAAGTGACACAATGACCAATCAGAGTGGTGTTTGTTTAAAATGAAGAATCCAGGGCCTTAGGCAAAATGATTTTATTTAAGTTTATTGGAGTCAATCCTTAGAATAGCTATGATCACTTGTCTGGTGATTTTGATATGATAGCCTATTAAAGATATTTTGAGGTAGACTTGCCCAAAGAGTGGAGAAACAGCTGATCTCTGATGGAAAAACAGCCATCCTTCCTCATGTGATTGCTGAAAGAAAGATATGCACTAAGGAAAAGCTAACAAAAGCAAGTTCTCCTCTCCTTTTTTGTCCCTTCTTCTTCTGTCACTTTACATTTCATCTTCCATTTTATGGCTTCCTATTGTTTGCCAAGGAAATAAGGTATTTAGAGTTTCATCCCAGACCAACTGAATCAGAGCCTCCAAGTGAAGCAAAGACCCAAGGTCTGCTTTTCATCCTTGTTCTTTTTCTTTCTTCCTTTTATTAATTTCTAGTTGAAGAAGCGCTGATCTTAGAAATGAGCCTGACTCTGAATTTCCATAGTGACATAACCTTAGGCAAACCAATTAAGCTTTTTGAGCTTTGATTTGTTTTTCATCTATATAATGGGATTTTTACTAAATGTTCCCTAAGGTCTTTCCAGCTGTAATATTTTATTATTGATTTTAATTTCATTTCAGCTTTATTCATTTCCATCCTGATACAGATTCCTTTTATGTGAATTCCTTTAAATAAAAACCTTGAGGTTTTTTGTTGTTGTTTTGTTTTAAATCTTTGATCATGTCTTTCCTACATTTGTTGTCCTCCTCCTTTAAAAAATTCTTTTCTTTACCTCCTCTTCTCCCAAAACTCTTGAAATAACCTCAGGTTAGAAAGTATATTAAAGTCCACTTATTTTCACTTTCTTATTCACATTTGAGTTTTCTGTATAGAAGCGAAGAAAAATTGAAAAATCATAAAATGCTTTGTAATCATTATCTTACTTTCTGTTTCCAGGGTTGTTATTTTTCATTGGTTGGATGTAATGTCCCCTTTTGTGAATGAAGAGAATACAATTTTAATGGAAAGAATGAGAAAATTAAAATGCTGTACTCAGAGAAACCTGAGAATTCTTTAACAGCTAGCTCTTGGAAATTTGGGGACAGAGTCAGGGAAATTGCAAAATATCTTTTTCAACATGGGATGGCAAGAATTCCTAACTGGATAAGTAAACACAAGTAAAAGAAAATTACCTTATTGGAGGCATTATAGACAGTCAGTTTAGATACATTAAGAATTAAGATAATGTTAATTAACTTGCTATATTCCTAGGAACTTTTCAGATCTGAAAGAAATATTGTAAATAAAGATCAATAGTAAGTCACATAGGAGAAATACACAGAACTATTCTATTAAATGAGATGATTGCCCTAAAATCATTTGACTTCTAGAATGCCCTTTTGTCCATGGATACTGGCTTCCAAATATCTTAAGATGATGTAATGTCATGAAGTAAATATATCTTGCTTGTATAAACAGAATACTTTTTAACAATCCAAGCAGAATAAGATTCCTGAAAGCAATTTGATTCATCAATCACTAAATATATTCATAACTAAGAATTAGCACAACCTCAGTAGCAAGCACTTTCCAGGAATAAATTGTTGTTCATCCACAGTGTGTAAATGACTCTTTCAAAACTGTTTTAACAGATGTCACAATTTTATCTTATTTTTCTTTTCCTCATCCTCCATCTGCCACGGACTCAAACTCTCCTTACTCCATTCCTTGGGAACAGCTTTCATCTGCCCTTACTTCCTTTAAATATGTGGTAGTTTTGTTCATTGAATCAATTTTTCTAAAATATGGTTGTTCTGATTAATCTTACCTAAGTTGACATTAAGAGCCCTGAGTAAATTAATAAGAATCTTACATATAAATCCTTTATAATGCTATGAAATATAATCAGATTTACATGAATATATAAATGCTGTTGGTCACTGTAAAGAAAGTGTGTAATATGCCTTTGTCATCAAGGGGCTCACCCAAATGCAAACCAAGGAAAAAAAAAAAGAGGAAATTAGTTCTGATATAGGATCCAAACACAATTAAGTATTTTAAGTCATGCATTTAACAATTGCTTTGTCTTAATCAGCTGTTGATTGTCTGTGTTACACAATGAATTTCCTTCTTTCAATTATTCTCCAAGAAGCCTTCTATTTTGGGCATGAAATATTGATTTTCTTAAAGAAAAACTCACAAATGTACACCCTAACGTTGATTAAGACTTAAAATACACCTACAGTTTTTGAACAGGACCATTAATTTGAAAGAACATTGAGACTGAGAGTAGCATTAATTGTTTTTAAGCTTTCAGAAACTAAGTTTTCATATAAATGTAGATATGTATATGCATATGTATATGTGCATTCTCCTTTTCTTTTTCATGATGAAAGCAATGGGACTTTAGAGCAGGTTAAGCTCATATTTCAAAGAGTAAAGAAAATAAAATTATATAATATTTGAATTGTACAGGAATGTACAGCTTGAAATAAATGTATATTAAATGTTTAATGTGCTGGTGACTCAAACAGTAAAGAATCTGCCTGCAATGCAGGAGACCCAGGTTTAATCCCTGTGTCAGGAAGATGCCCTAGAGAAGGAAATGGCAACCCACTCCACACTCTTGCCTGGAGCATTCCATGGACAGAGGAGCCTGGCAGGCTATGGGCCATGGGATCGCAAATAGTTGGACAAGACTGAGCAACTAAGTTTAATGTGATGAGTGACTCTTTATATCATAAATGTCCTTCCAAAATTCTTCATAGAAAGTTCTTTTTTTCTTAAATATGTTGCCACAGTTTACCTGTATTTTTCCCATTGAAGCACCATTGCTATTGGCTGTGTTGCTTGTTTACATTTTGCCTGAATAAACTGTGACAGCAGCAAACACATCTTTCTCCTTCAGGATTTTTTTCTAGTTTAGTGAATTAGCATAGTAGTGGATTAATAAATACACTTTGAATTAAATGAGTCAGAGGTGGGTGTCAGGCCACAGTAACCCTTTTATGCAATCATGTTCAATTTCACCATCAGGAATCTGTCTCTTATTTGCTTTGCTTTATATTGAAGTTGAATATTCCAGAATTTCATGTCATTAAAGTCTCATTTATTTACCTGAAGCTTCATCTGGATACATGAACACCAGATTTGTATGTGTCACAGTAGAGAAAGATTGAGAAAAGTTGATAAGTGTTTCCTTAAGAAGTCACTTGTACAATCAGTTCAGTTCAGTCACCCAGTCATGTCTGACTCTTTGTGACCCCACGGACTGCAGCATACCAGGCTTTTGTCTCATCACCAACTCCCAGAGCTTGCTCAAACTCATGTCCATCAAGTCAGTGATGCCATCCAACCATCTCATCCTCTGTCGTCCCTTTCTTCTTTTGCCTTCAAGCTTTCCCAGCACAGGGTCTTTTTCAATGAGTCAGTTCATCACATCATGTGGCCAAAGTTTTGGAGCTTCAGCTTCAGAATCAGTCCTTCCAATGAATATTCAGGACTGATTTCCTTTAGGATTGACTGGTTTGATCTCCTTGCTGGCCAAGGGACTCTCAAGAGTCGTCTCTAACACCACAGTAAAAGCATCAACTCTTTAGCACTCAACTTTCTTTATAGCCCAACTCTCACATCAATACATGACTACTGGTAAAACCATAGTTTTGACTTTATGGGCCTTTGTCATTAAAGTAATAGTTCTGCTTTTTAATATGCTGTCTAAGTTAGTCACAGCTTTACTTCCAAGGAGGAAGCATCTTTTAATTTCATGGCTACAGCCACCATCTGCAGTGATTTTGGAGCCCGAGAAAATAGAGTCTTTCACTGTTTCCATTGTTTTTCCCATTGATTTGCCATGAAGCGACAGGACTGGATACTGTGATCTTCGTTTTTTGAATGTTGAGTTTTAAGCCAGCTTTTTCACTCTCCTCTTTCACTTTTATCAAGAGGCTCTTTAGTTTCTCTTCACTTTCTGCCATAAGGATGTATCTTCTGCATATCTAAGTTTATTGATATTTTTCCTGGCAATCTTGATTCCAGCTTGTGCTTCATCTAGTCTGGCATTTCATATGATGTACTCTGCATATAACTTAAATAAGCAGGGTGACAATATATCACCTTGACATCCTCCTTTCCCAATTTGGAACCGGTCTGTTGTTCCATGTGTGGTTCTAACTGTTGCTTCTTGTCCTGCATACAGATTTCTCAGGAGGCAGGTAAGACATTCTAGTATTCCCATCTCTTTAAGAATTTTAGTCAAAGGCTATATCATAGTCAATGAAGCAGAAATAGATGTTTATCTGGAATTCTCTTGCTGTTTCTATGATCCAGCTGATGCCGGCAATTTAATTTCTGGTTCCTCTGCCTTTTGTATATCCAGTTTGAACACCTGAAATTTCTCAGTTCATGTAGTTTTGAAACCTAGCTTGGAGAATTTTCAGCAGTACTTTGCTAGCATGTGAGATGAGTGCAATTGTGCAGTAGTTTAAACATTCTTTGGCATTGCCTTTCTTTGGGATTGGAATGAAAACTGACTTTTCCAGTCCTGTGGCCACTGCTGAATTTTCCAAATTTGTTGGCATATTGAGTGCAGCACTTTCACAGCATCATCTTTTAGGATTTGAAATAGCTCAGCTGGAATTCCGTCATCTGCACTAGCTTTGTTTGTAGTGATGCCTCCTATGGCCCACTTCACTTTGCACTCCAGGATATCTGGCTCTAGGTGAGTGGTCACAACATCCATCGTGGTTTTCTGGGTCATTAAGATCTTTTCGTATATTTCTTCTGTGTATACTTGCCACCTCTTCTTAATATCTTCTGCTCTGTTAGGTCCATACCATTTCTCTCCTTTACTGTGCCCATCTTTGCATGAAATGTTCCCCTGGTATCTTTAATTTTCTTAAAGTAATCTCTAATCTTTCCTATCCTATTGTTTTCCTCTGTTTCTTTGCATTGATCATTGAGGAAGGCTTTCTTATCTCCCCATGCTGTTCTTTGGAACTCTGCATTCAGATGGATATATCTTTCCTTTTCTCCTCTAGTAAGAGCAAATAGGGATAAGGTGATGATCTCTGAGAAATTTCCATTTTCCTTTGTAAAGTAATTTTGTCATATATGTTATGACTCTTCTGAGAGCCCCACTGATCTGAAATTACTTGCTAGCCCTTTTCTAATTTTGCAATCTCTTAATTCTTTGTAATTTGCCAATACTTCAGAGCATTAGGTCATTTCCTTGGACTTTATATTTGATCTGCTTCAATTTATACTGTTTGTTATAAATCTTCATAACTACCTGACCAGACCTATTGTATTAGGTCCTCTACATTAGTGTAATTTTGACTATGACAAATTTTAACTTTCAACTGCCTAATAAGAATATTTTGTAAACTTTTAAGACTTATTTATAGTATTTACATGTATATCATTTTGATCTTATATACTGCAAAGTACCTTTTACTTAATGGTTATGAGAATCAGTTAATTATTTTTAACTAGTTGAATAAAGGAGGAAAACTATTTTATCTCAAATTTTTTATTCTTCTATAGGTAAATTAGGATAAAATATATCCTTTTGAAAATCAAAATTATAAGCTTGCTATCAATAAACTTACTGTTGCAGTTGTGGGCTGTTTATGTTTGAAAATGCTTGAGATGTATTGGAAGATAAATACCAAACCTCATTTAAGAAATATTTTGCATCTAAAATCATTTTCAATAGAAAAGGAAGGCAGTTAATGTGGTGAGCATCATTAATAAAGTTATATTTTATGAGTAAAAGAAGATTTAGAAGGAATGTACTAGTAGCCTTATTTCTACCTTTATGCCAAGGGAAAGAATGTTACACTCACAACATCATAACTGTCTCTTTCTGAGAGTAGTGGGGTGTTGAAAGCTGGCTGTTTACTCAAAAAAACTTTGTTTCTGTAGTTTCTATTCAGTTAGACTTGAGATTTTTGAAAAGTGTTTGCTGAATGCTTATTTCTTTAAATGGAAGCATCAGCCAAGAACACTGAGAAAATTGAAGGATTGTAAAGTTTTAGAAATGAAAAGAAAAAAAAAAGAATTTATGGTTGGGAGGGGATATTATACAGTATCATTTGTAACATACATTTATTATTTGGTTAATTTTTAATGGTAATAATATATTCTCAGAGTCATCTTGTTGATAAAATTATTTTCATTTAATCAGCTTTCATAGCATTTCACATTTAAATTAAAAATTCTAACAATAAATGTTCTTTATCATTTATTGTATTTTATCTTTTACTTTTTACTTTATATTTAATGGATCTTCTTGAATGGAGTGACCAGATTTTAGGCATTTTTATGAATAGTTCATTTCCCCTCCCTACGTTTTCCCTCAGCATACATTTCTTGAAATAAATTAACTAGATGTGTTACAAAGTTTAATTAGAATTTTTAAAAATGATTCAGATATAATAACATCTCTTTATCCCTTATTTGAGTCAGAACCAAAAGTAGAAGCTTTCTATCATTTTAATAGGACAATAACTTGCCAACAATAGTGAATCTAACAGAAAATTCTAAAGGAAGAAGGCATCATATATTTATCTCTGAAAAATAGGTGTGGAATGGGTTGAGTTGTTAAAATGCTTTAATCCTTTAGCCTATATTTTATTTTCTCTCTGTTTTTTTATGGTAGACCATGAATATAGACAGTTAAGAAATTTTCCTATGTATTTACCACGTTTTAAAAATGGACATTATATATTACTAAGATTTGTTTTGTATCATTTCCATAAACCTATTCCAGTGTCAGTGTGCTGTTAGTGTTCCTGTTCACCTTGCCCATCACTGTGGTCTTTCCAGTGGTCATGGATGGATGTGAGAGCTGGACTATAAAGAAAGCTGAGCACCGAAGAATTGATGCTTTTGAACTGTGCTGTTAGAGAAGACTCTTGAGAGTCCCTTGGGCTGCAAGGAGATCCAACCTGCCAATCCTAAAGGAAATCAGTCCTGAATATTCATTGGAAGGACTGATGCTGAAGCTGAAGCTCCAATTCTTTGGCCACCTGATGCGAAGAACTGACTCATTGGAAAAGACCCTGATGCTGGGAAAGATTGAAGGTGGGAGGAGAAGGGGACAACAGAGGATGAGATGGTTGGATGGCATCACAGACACGGTGGACATGATTTTGAGTAAGCTCTGGGAGTTGGTGATGAACAGGGAAGACTGGCATGCTGAAGTCCATGGGGTCACAAAGAGTCAGGCACGACTGAGTGATGGAACTAAACTGCTCATCACTTAGCCAATTATCTTCATAGCTTGCATTCATCATTAAGCTCTTGACAGTTATTATTCATATGATGACTGTACCCCATTATCTAACTCCTTGTCTTTGTGCCTTAACTTCCTTAAATTTAAGAAATTAAATAACAGATACCAAAATGCTTAGCCCTCATCCACACATTGTATGAACTCAATATTTTGTATAGGTGATATTACTTTGTATTTTCATTTTTTTCATAGTAGTAGGGCCAATCTCATCACATTTATATATAACACAAGAAATAGCATAAAAGCTTCAGGTGATCCCAGTTATCAGAATTAGCAGAATCATTAAGGTATTATCTTTGGAAAATTAAAAATACAACTGTCCCACAAACATAGAATAAGCACATTTAAAGATTGTATTCAACTCATTAATTTATGAGGGAACCAAAAAGAAGGTAAAATTGGTTCAAAAGATATTTTGTAGACCTGTATATTGTTCAGTCATGTCTGACTCCATGATATCCTGGCATTTTTTCAAAGATTTTTATTTTTTAGCAGACTCAATAAACTATAAAATTAGACCTAATAAATACAATGTCTACCTTTCTCCTGAAGGTCTATGTGGAATAGATATTAATGACTCTGTCTAGAAGAAGATTTTATTATATTTGTTTCTCAGGGCTATGAATGACAGACTGAAAACTCAAAATCAAAAGGGCCAAACAGAAACTGCAATCAGAATGTAGGAATACATTATGATGAAGACATTTATTCAGGAATTTTACAGAAGCATCACCATAGGAGAGTGCCAGATAAAAAATCACTACAGTATACAGACATTGGTAAATATAAAGTGATAGATCATATCTATATAAGGAATTTGAATAACATAAACTTTTTTTTTTTTTTTTTTACCAGTCTTGGGGGAGAAAGTATGTGCCTATGAACAGAATCTCATACTTGAGTTGTTTTAAGGTCATTTTTCCATTAGGATCTAATGACTGGTTTTCCAGAACATTGATGAAAGGGAAGTGTTAGTCACTCAGTCATGTCCAACGCTTTGTGACCCCATGGACTATAGCCCTCCAGGCTCTTCTGTCCATGAAATTCCCCAGGCAAGAATGCTGGAGTGGGTTGCCATGCCCTTCTTCAATGGATCTCTCTACCCAGGGATTGAACCTGGGTCTCTCACATGGCAGGCAGATTCTTTACCGACTGAGCCACCAGGGAAGAACATTGTTAATCAAGGTCAAAACCTTAAGCTGCTACAAAGCAGCAGCTTCCCATATCTGGCAGATGCTTTGCAAATTGAGTCTTCCTAAGTGGTTACATTAATAAATATATGCATCTATACATTCAAGGAGATATCGTTCTGTTTGTTATTTTTTTAAATCCATAGACCTTATGCCACTAATTTTAAAACATGATATTTCTTATGTATTACTGAATCTAGAAAGAAAAGAAAGTCAAAATTATGAAAAAGTGAAATAAAGTTATTTTATAATATAAAGTACAGGAGGTAATATGTCAAATTTGATATATTGCAGCACTAGTATATCAGACCTATGTTAGTTGGCTATCCTGTTATGCCAATATGTTACCATAATTAGAGTAGACAGTTTGGAACAGTTTGAGTCTTAAAGAAACTCAAATAAAAATATAAATTATTTACAATATCAAGCAGGGAATCCTAAGTAACTTAGATTATTAAACATAAGTGAAAAACTCTTAAGCATATAAGAAAAGGGAAAACATCCATCTAAAGGTTGTGCTGTTTGGGGAATTTAATTATGTCAACAAATTATAGATATAAGAGAACTGATTATTTCAATATTAAAAATATAGGAGAAAGTTCAAGGGATCATTTGAAACATAACAGTCCTGTATAGGTCCTGCTACATTGTCTGACTTGGAAGTGTTACCAAGTCATTTAGTTAGATTTCATTTGCTCCAAAACTCAAGCCTTTCCTCCAAGACTTTCTTGGCAAATTTTCTTGCCTGACAATTTTTGTCATGTATATATAGTTAAGTAAGCATTTAGAAGATTTTCACTTGGTGTAGTTCATTCTTATCGTTAACATGTGTGCAAGAACTGCCTATCTATTCTGACATTATCAGAAGTAAAGAAATTTTTTTCTTTGCCAGAAGCTAAGCTTCATAAACTCTGTTTCAGATACACTGTGAGTCACTATGCATTTCCTATACTTTTAACTTAAACTATTTTACTGTTTGGTGACATGTTCAGTGTAAAACTTTATCTTCTGTCCTACAGATCCAAATAAAAGATTACAATAAATCAGGACAGAAAAACAGTGGTTAGATCACCTCTTAGAGTATCTGCAAATATCTATGTCCAGTGATTTACATATTGAAAAATAAAACTTAACAATCCTTTCCACTGGAGGGCAATTTAAAAAATAAATTTACTATATTGTTGCCATTAGTTGAATTTATTATCAGATAGTAAAAATTATATCTAGAACTACAGAATGTTAGAACTAGAGTTAAGAAAAAAAAGAAAAACATTGAGTCCACTGCATCATTTTCTTAAATTTATTTTATACAGGAGTGAGTATGCACTTAAACCAGGCATGAGTAAAGAAAACTTCATAAACCAGAAATTGAAAAGAGAGACAGGGTGTCTCCATCAGGTAGCTATAATCCGAGCAAACTTGTAACCCTTATAACATAAATTTTAATATCTAGGCTTATAATTTTTAAGTAATTATTTTAAAAATATAATATGCTTTTGCTTCCTGTAGTCACTCTTATTTTGCTCTTCTTATTTTTTAACAGTTTTAAACACCTTTCATCTTCATTTGAATTTCTTTCCATAATATTTCATGCTTTGAATTATGTTAATAGTTGTATCTCATCCATGATAATACATGGCTAAAGACATCCAGTGACCTAAGATTATTATTACAATTGTGATTGGTAAACTAGGACAGTAAAGTAAGTATCCAAATTCCTAGCTCACAAACTCTTCATTCAGACAATATTGAGCATTATATTAAGAATTATTGAGAGAACAATACAATAAAGAGCAAAACTTGGAATCACAGGCCAAGGGCTATGTGTAACAGTGTCACAATGTCAGAGTATTAGAAAGAAACTTTGGGAGATAGGAGCTAATTGTCTCCATAATAGTGTATGACCCTAATATTTAATAGTAATCATCCTTATATAGCAGGATTCTCAGTTGATTATCTTGATTTGGAAATGACTTAATTAATTTGCTTCTCTTTATTGAATTTTTTACTATTCTGAATTTGTATTACATGTGAAATAATGGAAACTTTATTTTTAAAAATCAAAGAAGTCTGTAACAGATGACTGTTACATATGTTACATCCTGGGATTCCGTATGATATTTAAAACAGCAAGGAAGTTCCTAGTTAAAAAGGAATTCTAAAACATTAGCAGCAAGTCTAATGAGATTTGCTGTTTTCTTGGAATATATGGACTTGGTAAAAAAGCTTAATCAAGCCAAATAGATCTAAAATAAAGAAACACAAAGGTGTTTTTGAAAATTCTTTCTTGAACTTTTTTTAACATTTTGCATTTGTTCCTAGGTTTCAGCCCATGTTCTAATCATCTCCTTTTTTTAGTGTCCAAACATAGTTACTGATGTTTATGTTTCTTTAACTTACTATTTATTGTTCAGGGTCATTACCTCCAAAAGAAGTCATCTTACATTAGAAACAATTTTGCTTCTTTTTATCCTAGATTAATAGGACCCCTACCTATTCTCACATTCAAGACAGTCATAAACCTTGCCCTGCATCATAAACAGAAGAGTAAGGAGAAAACATAAACAAATTTTACTATTGAGAATATGGGGTTTACTTAGATTTAGTATATAAAATGTAGGTTCCATAGTCAAGTCAGGATTGGAATCAAGATTCTAAAGCATACTTGCTATTTGATCTTAAAAGCAAAGACATTCCTAGATAAGTAAGGAGAAAAAGTAATATTAATTTATTGTTATTTCATCTGATGAAATAATGTATTAAAAAGTATTTAGCAGTGTCTGAAATATAGCATATGCTCAATAAATGTTATTCTTGTCACTAATTAGTATTTTATTTTGTATGTTTTTGAAAAGAGTATGTATAAATAACAAGCATTCAGCATTTCTTTTCCCCAGTTTCCTTGTTGAGAATATTTCTATGTTTCAGTCAGATAGGTTTGTGTGAACCTGATCAATTAACTGGGTGTCTAGAGGAGAGAAATAAAGTATGTTCTAAAACTAGCAATAATCTTAAGCTTTTTCATTATATGATCTGGAGCTATCTCATATCAGTTTGTAAGAGTCAGCTATTAACTTTTCAGGAATTTTGTTATATGGTTGTTAAATACAGCAACTATTAACAGTAAAAGTATATTAATTTATAATTAAACAAACTATATGTAAAATATAAATTCTCAAAACTATTCTTCCTAATTATGCTGCATTTTACTATTATCCATGCTGTTGAAATTATTTGTGCCTATTGTGTTTGTACTGTAATAACACTATATAATGGTGAGAAAATGTACATTTCTCTACATCTTTAGTGACTTCAGGTTGTGGTTTAACTCTGTCATGAAACAGGCATTTATATTAAAAAAAGTAGGCAAATACTGCTTGATTTATTGTTTTATTGGTGGTCTGGAGTTAATAGTTTAATAAAAATTATGTTACTAATGCAACTTATACTCAAAATTGTTTTATGTCAATAATCATTATATTGTAAATTATCCCCAATGTATCGATACTATAGAAATATTATTCCAGTGTTTAAAAATTGTTATGAGATTAAGCACAGTGCTTATTTATATCACTGGTAAATGATTAAAGGTTCTGAATAGTTATTTTTAAATTGCTCATTCATCTTATATATTATCATAAATTTAAGTAGCAACCAGTATTCATGTTGGGACTACAGTTGTTAATTAATTGCAACCAATTAGCTATGGGTTTAAAAACTTGGCAAAATTAGCAAAATTGCTTTCTGAAAATCAGTTGGCTATATGGAATTACAAAAAGAGCTCATATGATTTGATTTGTCATTATTTTTCAATTTTGTAGTATGCTAGTAAAACATAATAAATTTATCTTTGGCACTTTGAGAGCTAGATAATAAATATTACTAGTACATACTGATTATATGCTAGTTATTAAGTTATTATAGTAAGAAAGAGTTCTACTCTTCATATGATCCTGAAGGATTCAGTTGTACCTGGTAATAGGAATTGCAAGTGATAAATTCTTGCACATAGATTAATTGAGGTGGGATATGAGGCAGGAAATGTCTTCTATTTCCAACTAGGAAGTTGACAATATCTATTAAGTGGTATAAATCATTTATTAAAGAGTCACCTGCTAAATTTTAGATATCAGATCCTGTGCCCACCTATAAAAATGTTCTAATATATCTTGTCATAAAATATCAGACTATTTGTAAAAAAGATGGAAAAAATAAGATTGCTATTTGTAAAAGAGATGGAAAAATATGATTGCTATTTATAAAAAGAGAGGAAAAAATATGATTCTTAAGAGTGATGTAAACAAACCAAGATAAGCAAAAATCTGATAGCCATGTACTTGGCAGAGTTACAAAAGCTGAACTCTCCATTTTAAAATGATTGTATAAGGAAGTTTAGGATACAGACAGAGCTGAAGAGAAGTTTGGGGTTGGAGAAATATGGTGGTCATGTCTCTTACCAATTCTTTCTGGTAACTTGACAATGGTGCTTGACAAAAAGATAATTATGCAAAGTTTAAAGAGCCAGCTTCTGGGAAGGTGTAACGGGGTGAGAAGACAAATTAACTACCTCTCCCTCTGGCCTAGTATTTCTTGTTATAGGACAGAGAAAAATGGAGGATAGAGAGATGAACTGACTACATACCCAATTTTTTAAAATAAACACCTCCAATGTATGACAAAACCCACTGAAATGTTGTGAAGTGATGGCTTCCAACTAATAAAAAATAAATAAATAAATAAATAATAAAATAAAATAAACACCTCCAGCGTATGGTTTATATTCAGAAAGCTTGACTCAGTAACATCTATGGTATTAAACAAACGGTCAAACAGAAATTAAAAGGTCAGAATTTCTGCATTTTAAGGTGTTAAATTTAAAGAGAAATCAGAAATCTGGTCAACAAAGGCCTATCATTGCTCAATTTCTAAGACAAATTCCATGACTAGAATCAGAAACCTAAAGCTGTTGGTTATGTTGATGAAAAATTAATCAACTGATCTAAGAAAGAAGTGGAAACTTTTATTCGAGCCAAATTTAGGATTGTATATCATTTGACCCTGAGAATAGCATCTCAGAAAACTCTGAGAATTTTCTGCCCATTAGAGGTCAAAGCACAGTTAAATTACTTTTGAGACAGAAGGCTATACATTAAATGATGTACTGACAGTTTATACAATCCAGATCTGCTGGTACAAAGTGGTGGGTAATCGTGGCACTTCACAGAATCAGAAGGATTTGTGATCTTTTAAGAAGTTGTCTTGTTGATGGTAGGAGAATGTTGTTTATGGTTGAGCAGGTATTTCCGCCAAATGAGAGAGGTTTGTCCAATGCATAATGCAGATACATGATACACAGTGGCAGAGAGACAGGAGGCCAAAGGGCAGACCGATAAGCTTTTTCATGTTTAATACTTTTGGCCTTGCCATAAAATATGAGTTTTATTTCACAGTTACTTGTGGCTCAGCTGGTAAAGAATCTGCCTGCAATGCTGGAGACCTTGGTTCAATCCTTGGGTTGGGAAGATCCCCTCGAGAAGGAAAGGCTATCCATTACAGTATTCTGGCCTGGAGAATTCCGTGGACTGTACAGTCCATGTGGTCACAAAGAGTTGGATACAACTGAGCAACTTTCACTTTCAAAGTGTGGCAAGAAAAGCCATGAAGGGAAAAAAATCAAAATGGAAGAAGAGCCTTCCCTTTACCTTCCAAAGTGTAATCAATAGAAACCAAATACAAGATGGATCTCCTCAGAGAATAAACTCAGTGGCTGCCATATTGGCTGACCAAGAAACAAAAAAGGCCAAGAGTTACCAACCCACTCAAGCAGGATATAGTCTATGCTAAGAAAGGTTATAGGTCTGTGTGTTTTCCCCTTCTTCCCTTTACCAAATGGCAGATTTCTTCTCAGATAGCTTATTGTGAAATCTGCTTTTGAATATTGAATGTGCTAATATTTAATTTTTATCTAAGCTTAGGGTTTTGGACATGAGAAGCTGAACCTTGAAGACTCGATGGAACTGTAGATGTTCTGTTATGAGATGGAGGTAGAAAATATTATGAAATGTATGTGAAAGAATTTCTGGTCAGTGTATTAGACCAGATGATTTTTGAGAGTATATTACTGGAGTTAAAATATATATTGATTTGGCTGTATTTGGAGACAAGGTCTTTAATGGGGTAGTTAAGGTAAAATAAGATTATGTAGATTTGACTCTAATTCAATATGAGTGGTGTTCTTATAAGAGAGACTAGTACACAGACTGAGGGATTCCATCTAAGGACACAGCAAGAAAATTAAGTTAAAATGGTGCTGTTCAAGTGAGCCCGAATCTAGTCTGACTGGTGGCGTCCTTATAAGCAGAACAGACCATATGAGGACACATAGAGAAGGTGGCCACCTGCAAGCCAAGGAAAGAAGCCTCAGAAGAAACTAAACCTGCTGACACTTTGCCCTTGGATTTCTAGCCTCCAGAAATGTGATAAAATAAGTTTATGTCACTTAAGACATTCAGGGTCTCATGCCTCTCATGTTGTAATGGCAGCCCGAGGAGGTGAAGACTCCAACCTAGAGGAGCAGTGGGAGACTGAGTGGTCAAGACAGTGTCCTCTCCTTGTTGGCTGGGCATCCCATTGCCAGATACAGCCTCCTTTCTATGAATTCAAATTATAGTTCTTGCAAGTCTCTTTTGTGCTTCTTATGCTTTTTCATGTTTCACTGTCTTCCACTGGAATTTCAAATAGAATTCAAGTAAAGCAGGTAGGTAGACAGGTAGATTTTCAAAACAGGTGATTTTTATCTGCTTTCTCAAAGTAAAAATCCCTTTATCCTAAGATAAAATAACTAACTGATAGAGGATAGCCATACACATATACCTGTTTATCATACATATGGATATCATATATGTATCATAGAACTAAAGATCCTCTTGATGAAAGTGAAAGAGGAGAGTGAAAAAGTTGACTTAAAGCTCAACATTCAGAAAACTAAGATCATGGCATCTGGTCCCATCACTTCATGGCAAATAGATGGGGAAACAGTAGAAACAGTGGCAGACTTTATTTTTGGGGCCTCCAAAATCACTGCAGTTGTTGACTGCAGCCATGAAATTAAAAGACGCTTACGCATTGGAAGGAAAGTTATGACCAACCTAGACAGCATGTTAAAAAGCAGAGACATTACTTTGCCAACAAAGGTCCATCTAGTCAAGGCTATGGTTTTTCCATAGCCTTTCCATATATGGATGTGAGAGTTGGACTGTGAAGAAAGCTGAACACAAAATAATTGATACTTTTGAACTGTGGTGTTGGAGAAGAATCTTGAATGTCCCTTGGACTGCAAGGAGATCCAATCAGTCCATACTAAAGGAGATCAGTCCTGAATGTTCATTGGAAAGACTGATGTTGAAGCTGAAACTCTAGTACTTTGGCCACCTCATGCGAACAGCTGACTTGTTTGAAAAGACCCTGATGCTGGGAGGGATTGAGGCCAGGAGGAGAAGGGGATGACAGAGGATAAGACGGTTGGATGGCATCACCGACTCAATGGACATGGGTTTGGGTGGACTCTGGGAGTTGGTGATAGACAGGGAGGCCTGGTGTGCTGCGGTTCATGGGGTTGCAAAGAGTCGGACACGACTGAGTGACTGAAATGAACTGAACTGAACAATGCTTATAAAAGTCTTTTTCAGGAAAGTAGATTCTGTTGCATAGATAATATTTTCAATTTGCTGAAAAACTTGGTAAATACAGATATGCAAAGTAACAACATTGAATTTCTCTCTAGAAAAAAGATAAAGATATTTTTGAAATTCTGGAAATAGGAGCAAAAAGAGATCTGGGATAATATTAGATAACAGCACAGAATACAAAAAGGAAGAAGAAAGAATGTCTGGAAATAATATGAGTTTGGGACACTGCAGAAGTAACAATCTTTAATAATAGGATAAAAAAAGAAGTTTATAAGAGGAAACTCTGGTATTCCAATTGTGGTTGTTTGTGTAAATATAATATCTTTCCTATGCCTTCATCTCTTTGATTTTTAGAAATTTTTACAGCAATAACTGTCTTGTATGTTGATGCATTTGTATTAGTGCATGAGTGTGAATGAGTATATATAAATTAAATAAAAGCTATTTCAATCAACTTAATGAGATGCAACACCTGGGATAAGTTGGTAGCAATATGATAAATTAATTTAGCAAAAGTGGAAATCCAGAGATAACAATAACAACTCAAAAATCCTTAACATTCATAGAAATCTGGGGACAGATTTTCTATTCTATAAGATGTGGCAAAGCTCAAGTTAAGCTTTACTGACTCTCAATAGTTTACACATAAATCAGGCCCTAACACACACCAGCAGTGCACTGAGAATAGGGTAATTCAATTAGGGTTTATTCGAAAATGTGTGGGTATGGTGGAGGGGGAAAGAGAATACACGATAATAAAATAACGTGCGGTATCCCAGCAGCCAGCTCCTAACCACCACTAAGTCTAAGAGAGAAAAGAGGGAGCATTACTCAAAATCAGAAGTAAAACGTCCTGTAGAGACTGTACTTTCTTTGCATCAGTGGTTGAAGGATGAAGCTATTTTCAGAAAAAGAAGAAGGGGAATAGTATCCTGACCTCTTGCTTCATCCTTCAGATCTCCTGCTGGAGCTCCCCATTGGCTGGAGACCAAGCAGAAGTCAAAGGACCCAAAGCTATAATATCTATAAAAGTCAGCTTTTTTGGTAAATAAAGTAGGGTGGAGAAATGTGGGACATACATTTGAAGAGGCAAATGGAAAGTATCTTTCACAACTTAAAACATTAGCTTCTATATGGGTTAGTTTTCCAAAAATACAGACAAGATGGTCTCTCTGAAGTGCCTGGAACAATATCCAGTTTGCGGTAGGTGCTCAAAAAATATTTCTTCCTTTACTCTTCTGACATTTGAAAAGATTTTTGCAATAAGAATGCATAATAAAAGAATCAAGTACACTTGTTTCTGAAGAATACTTTTATTAAAGAGATTCTGAAGTTCTAGGCTGTGTGGAGATTGTTATGAGCTACAAACACCATTTGTTAACATTGTCAACTGAAGTGTGGGTTCAACTATTTTGTTTTTAACTTCAATTTTTGGTGCTCTGTTATGTACCTCTTTGTGGATTTCAAATCAAAGAAAAAAAATTTTTTTTTCCAATGTTGAGGATCTTTGGCAAGGAAAGGAGAAAAGCTGGATTCCTCTAATGTCTCATGTCATTGATTTCACCCCTCACAAAATCAATAGTTGCTCTAGGATCTCTGCTAAAACTCCTATGTAATAGCACTGAAAATGGAAACAATCAACTTTACTAATGCCAAAGTCAAACAGAACCATCCAGCAGTTAAAGAGAACAATGACTTTCACACAAATATTTATTTTTTATTTCCTAAAATGTTTTAAGGCTTCCTAGATGGCACTAGTGGTAAAGAATGTGCCTGCCAATGCAGGAGACCTAAGAGATGCAGGTTCAATTCCTGGGTTGGGAAGATCCCCTTCAGTAGGGCACAGCAACCCACTCCAGTATTCTTGCCTGGAAAATCCCCATGGACAGGGGAAACTGGTGGGCTACAGTCCATAGGGTTGCAAAGAGTTGGACATGACTGAAGTGACTTAGCTCACAAAAGGTTTTAGAAGCTGAAATTACAAACACATCTTTATAGACATCTAAGAAACTCTTGATGTTTTGGATAAAAATCTGTTGTGCATATTTTCTCTAGAAACAAATGAAAAGTAATTGTATAAGACTAATTTACCAGAAATGTTAACATCCTGCATTATGACAAGATTATATGGGAGAGAAAGGACAGGTTATGTAGATTCTCCTATCTTCAATTATCAAACAGGATGAAAATAATATGAACCTACATCTCCAGCCAGCCATGGCCAATGTCATTGCAAATGTCTACTTATCTCAAAGCAATACAGATTTATTTTATTCAAAATTGTACATCTCAAAATGGATACCAATAACTTCATAATAGGGCTTCCCCATAACTCAGCGGTAAAGAATCTGCCTGCGACACAGAACACACAGGAGATGGAGGTTAGATCCCTGGGTTGGGAAGATCCCCTGAAGGTGGGCATGGCAACCCTCTCCAGTATTCTTGCCTGGAGAATCCCATGGACAGAGGAGCCTGGCAGGTTACAGCCTATTGGGTTGCAAAGTCGGACACGACTGAAATGATTTAGGACACATGCAGGAAACTCCATAAAAAAAGAAAATTTGAATATTTTTGCAAGGATAAGGCATCAACATGCAACTTGCCTATACCAAATACTTCATCTTTTTAATTGTTAACAGTCATTATTTAGAATCTCATATTGCTCTAGCTGCCCTTTAAATTACCTGGAAAGGTGTCAGGGATCACAGTTGTTTTTCATTACTGATAAAGAAGATAAGGACATTATCAAGAAAAAAAGGACAAGGAAATAATGGTAATAATTAATTTGAACAAACATAAAATATGAAGACATAAGTAGATTCATATATTTACTAGTAATAACATTAATGGCAAAGAAAAATTACTTTTAATTTGTTTATCTGCTTTCAACTTCCCGTGCTTCCTGTCAAACATGCTGCTGTAAGGATTTGCATTCCCAGGAAAAGATGTGTAGAATTTAGATGGATATCTGTATGATTTTATATCTCATTTTAAAAGAGAGTGTACCAGTGATCAAAAGAAATATATGCCTGAGGTAATCTGATTGCATCAAATTGAACAGTCCAAAGTTTCAAGGATATTCAGAGTCACCTGTGGGTGTCCTGATTCTGGAGCAGTCTGGTGAGGAAGGCGCTCAGAAGCAGGGTAGGCAGTGAGTAATTACACTCTAATACACATTTAGTGGGTGCAATTAGTAAAATAGTACAGTATTTTTTAACCATGCATGTATTTGTTTAAAAAAAAAAAGTACCAGGCACATCTTAAATATATATAACATATGTTTCTGCCATTGATATTTTTTGAAATATCAACATTTTTAAATATATTGTAAACTAGAAGCATGTTCATAACAACAAACCAGAACACAGTATAATGTCCTACAGATCATAGGAAGGTAAGACTTCACATTAACAAACGTCTCAGTTCAATTACGAACAAATGTGTGGGAGTCAGAAGAGAGTGGCGAGGTGAATGTAGAGGCAAACAGGAGACTCAGAAAAAGTATCTCAGTCCTTCTTCTTGTATTCTCTCCGTCTCTAACCATTTTAGCAAAGGTAGAATTAAGCACAGAAGAAATCATTTACAAGGCAGAGGAGAGTAAGAAAACAGGATCTCCTTTCATCCTCTATTGTGAATTTCTGCATGATCCATGGAATCAAAACATAGAAAACTCGCTTTCATGAGGAGGACAATTGGTGAAACATAAACTAGGTTGACGCAAATATAAAAAAAACTAACCTGATCATTAAAATTATGCTTAATCTAAAATCATTTCCATTTAGGGAATTTTCTTAGCTGTCTTGAGGTATGAAAATATATCTATATATAATTGTATCATAAATTATATGACTTACAGAGGTGAATCCTGCTTGATCAATATTAAGAGAAGAGATTTGATGTTTTCTTGTCTTACTTTGTAGCCTGGTCTTTCTTTTTAGAATGGAGCTCTCAATCAGAAAATTATGTTTCCATAGAATCTTTAATTAATTCATTTATTTTAATTAATGAAAATATAAATTTTACTATTAAAATAAATTGAGAAAAAATCTTCTAAATACACAAAAATAATAATATGATGAGACTATAAAAATACTGAGATGGTAATTATAAAAAACTGCAATATAAGAAAAAGCTGCCTTAGATAAAGAAACTGAAAAGGTTGATCATCCATATCAAAGATAAAGATATACCTTTTCCACACATCAATGATTAAAGAGAATCAAATTTCTCTTTCAAAATAATTCTAGAATTAGAGCCAGGCTTGTAAACTTTATAAGCCAGGCTTATAAACTTTAAAAATAAAAAAAAAAAAATTAAACTGGTGGCAACAACTCTTTTATTTATTTATTTCAATTTTTATTTTATATTGGAGTATAGTTGATTTACCAGATTTTTAAATTCAAAAATAAGATGTGGTTCTATACTCTTAGTTCCTGATTTGAAAAATTACATTTTTGGGGGAGAAAATAAGTCATTTTTAATTCAGCATTGTATTTCCTTCTTTAAATTGTAATTCCAATCTAGTATCCTTATAAACACTTTTCACTCAAATATCTTCCAGTTTGTCCATACCAATCCTGAAATACCTGTAACTGAGAATTTTTAATTTTTTCATTTGTTTTTCCTCACTTTTGTTTCTTCTCAATTGTTCACTTGTTGATGGCCCTCTTTTTTACATCTAATACTCATTGCTTAGTGAATTCTTTTGTATAGGCTCCAAAATCATAATTCATCCCCAAGCTTCTTTTGGACAGGTAATATCTCCTTTTTGATTAATTACAAGGAAGGAATATAAAGTTTTAAGTAAAATGCTAATTGAAATATAAATATTTTAGATTATTAGATAACTGTCATAAAAAGTATGCATATATTAAATTGAAACAATTTTAGTGTGGATATTTTACAGATCACAGCATGTGTAATGCATTTTTGACTCTGAAGAATAAAAATATTATCTTCCCAGAAAATCAGATGTCATTGAGAATTTCATATAATATGCTGCCTGAAAGGAGGTAAAATCACCTGACATTGTTAAACATTGGCAAAGACAGAAATAACAGCTTGTGCTGAAGCAAATTGGCCATAGTTTGTTGATCTAGATGACCATGGACAGATGGTTTTCAGTAAGTGGTATCATCATTGGTTTCCTATTTAACAGAAATGAAGGAATGTATATTTATTATGGCATACCAGAAACCATGAGAATGAAGCTGTTCAACTTTTTTCTATCACTTTTTTTTTTTTTTTTTTTCATCAAATAGACAAACTAATAGTAGAATGACTATTGGGAACTTACATGACACATTGTACTGTAACAGTTGTCCATTTTGACCATGTTTTATCTTAGTCACAATCACTACACCCTGTATTTTCTTTTTACCTTTACAGCAAAGTGTGATTGAGTTTAGTTTTCTAAGTCCATATACTTCATGGGAGATAGAGACAGAGGAGGGAACTGTGTTATTTGAAGTTTGTGAGTGTTAAATAAGAGAAACTAGTACATGTAGAATATGCAAGTGCTTATATAGAGTTCTCTGGCTGGTCATGAAATCAAGAACACCTATCCAGGGATAAGAAGTGCTGGGTAGTAACAGATCAGTAAGACAGAACACATTTCCAAAGACCACAGAAGAAGAAGAAAATATGAAGAGCTAGAAATTTAGGAGATATTACCTGAAAAAAAAGAGAAGAGGGACCCTCCAGTGAAATAGGAAGATATTTACAATGAGAGTTCTGAGAAAGGCTTTTTGACTCCTTAGTATTACCTTGCATGAAAATACCAGATATAAGCAGAGGCAATTATAACATAAAAAGTATGGAAAGTGTATAATAAGCATCATCAGATAATTTTTAAAATCAATTCCAATTTAATGTAGAGTTATCTACACTCTGACCAAGTCTGGAAGAGATCGTTGCCATTCACAAAAGTTCAGACAAGCCATAATTCTAGCTTGTACTTTCCAATAACCAACTGGAAGTATGTTTTCTGCAGCTTCTAGGGTCAGCTCTAAGGGAAGATCAAACTTTGAAACAGAAAAGAAAATTTACTGTTTCAATTTTAAATACATTTAATTACATTAGAATACCCTCAAACAAAAGAAACATGCAAATCAAGCTCTTGGCTGTTGCTTTGATAACAAAATAGTGTATGCAGGTGATACTCCATTTTCTTAAGTGTTAATCACAATAAAACCAACTGATTCTTAACCCAGTGAAATGTAAGATCATCAGGATGTGATTACATGTCCTTTATAATGATTTTAATCAAGATGTAACTACACTGCTGAGTATAACTAAAATTGTATTAAATGACAATTTACTTAAGGAGATTCAAGAGCCCTTCAATTTACAAAATATAAATAAAGTCTAACTAAATATTGAAACTATGATTTTCAACAGACACTGTTTTACAGTGTATTAAAAGGATTAGAAATACTACAATTACTCAGCATAAGCTTGTCCCAGTTAGATATTTTTTTGAAACGAAGAAGATAGTATTACATAGAATCTCTGTATATAATATCACTACGAGATCATTCTAAGCAAGCCATATTTAAAATCACTTAAATCTTAGTCTTGTTATGAAAGACTTGGTGAAATTAGATATACTAACCATACCCTCCTTTTCCAAATAATGAATCATCTATTTTTATATTAATAGCAATTTACTTGAAGGTTGCTCTACCATCCATTTTCCTAAATTCATTTTCTTTTTTCATTTTCCCTCTGAAATGCAAAGGAATTATGTAGATTGCTACATATTGCATGAGAGTAAGGAGTGGATTTAATGGGTGATGGGTAGACAATTATCCTCGTCCCTTTTGCAAAATTAGAAGACTTAATTTCTTAAACAATTGCTTCAAATCTTATTCATATTTGAATGTCTTATTTATATCCTGGACATAAAACATATTTTTTCTACAAACTAATTTTTTAGTTTCCTTCTTACCTATTTGCTGACAAGATAAAAAGTTATGTTATATATTACAGAAAATTTGAGGAGGAGTGCAGTCTTGAAATTAAAAAATGCTTACTCCTTGGAAGGAAAGTTATGACCAACCTGGATAGCATATTAAAAAGCAGAGACATTACTTTACCAACAAAGGTCCTTCTAGTCAAGGCTATGGTTTTTCCAGTGGTCATGTATGGATGTGAGAGTTGGACTATAAAGAAAGCTGAGCGCTGAAGAATTGATGCTTTTGACCTGTGGTGTTGGAGAAGACTCTCGAGAGTCCCTTGGACTACAAGGAGATCCAACCAGTTCATTCTAAAAGAGATCAGTCCTGGGTGTTCATTGGAAGGACTGATGCTGAAGCTGAAACTCCGAAACTTTGGCCACCTGATGCAAAGAGCGGACTCATTTGAAAAGACCCTGATGTTGGGAAAGATTGAGGGCAGGAGGAGAAGGGGATGACAGAGGATGAGATGGTTGGATGGCATCACAGACTCAATGGCCATGAGTTTGGATAAACTCCGAGAGCTGGTGATGGACATGGAGGCCTGGCGTGCTGTGGTTCATTTGGGTCTCAAAGAGTCAGACACGACTGAGCAACTGAACTGAACTGAACTGAAAACATAGCCGTTTACCTTTCATCATTTCTCAAAAAGATTGTAATGACAAAGAAACTGACAAAGATGCTTGTGTAACATTAACAAACTGTATTCAAATCCTGATTCTACTGCTGACAATAAATTTTAGTATCTTCTCACAAGGGAAAATACTTAATGGCAGTTTTAAAATATTGCCACAGATAATTTGAAAATCCTCACATCAAGAGGTGCACACCATGTCTCTAACCCTTGAAGCGAGATCAGCTTGTGATTGCTTCAGCCAACAGAATATGGTCAAATTAATTCCATGTGAATTTTGAGGCTGGGTCATAAAATGTCATATACCTCCTTCCTGGAACAGTGGCTCTTGGAACCTTCAGTTACCTTGTAGGAAGCCCAACTACCTTTATGCTTCCATGTTCTGAGGAAGCCTAAGCTACAAGAAGAGGCCTTATTCAGACACTCTCAGACAACAAATTTGAGCCTATCCTTTCAGTCATCTTAGCTCAGATGCCAAATATGTAAGTGAAGAAGCCTCTATATGAGTCTGTTTCCCAACATTCAACCCATCCCTAGCCATCCAGAACTTTGTGAAGTCCACAGAAAAGTCACTGCCATGTTCAAATCGCTGATTTACAAAATTTGTAAGACTGTTAAAGTGGTTGTTGTTTCATGACACTTAAGTGTGAACTGTTTATTATGCAGCAGTAGATAGCAGAGATAATACCAGATGAAAAATTTTTCTTCCTTCATAATATGGCAGACTTGTCATGAAGAGGAAAGAAAAGAAAATGTGGCATTATGTGCTGCATTATGCAAACCTGAGTACTGTTTAAATAGCCATGCTCTTTGATAATCAGGATGAAAATCATGGATAATACTCTCATATCATGGGTTTTTATGGAAGATTAAATGAAACAACATAATTAAAGTATCTGACATAAGCATGCATTTAAAAAACTGTGAAGTTCTTTTATTCCCCTTAGTATTAAAGACATTTCAGTCTGCCTTGTTAAAGCAGTAGCATTATAGCTGTGAGAAAAGGTCAAACTATATAAATTAGAAAGTAATAATTTCTGCTTATCAGAATTAAAAAAAAAACAACCAAATCTCATTAAGCAGGAGGTAATTATAATGCACTATATGTACATAATAAAAGTTTCAATTCAGTTTAACAAATATATGGTTATATGATAGAAGAAATATATAGTTTGAAATACAATACTGAATGAAAGAGCTGCATTTCCAGTCCTCATGGAACTTAGAATCTAGCAGATAAATGGGGTTACAACTTTTAGCATGAGAGAAGTCTGATTGCTATGGAAATACATAAGGGCAAAATGTACTCTAGTCTGAGTTCACAGAAGGCATAGTTAGAAAATTAATCATTAAGCTGATCTGAAAGATGAATAGATGATAGCTTATAAATATTGGAAAAATGTTCCAAGGGAAAAAAAAAATAGCAACATGGTTAAAAGTGCTGAGGGGAGAGAAAGCAAAATCTTAGAGAAATCAAGAGAAAACTAGTGTATCTGGATCATGCAGACAAATAAAGGTAAGTGACTGGAAAAAGAGGCAGGGGCTGTATTATAAAGGGTGTTGAATGTAATTTTAATGATTTGGGAATTTCTCTAATGGACAATGGAATATTATTAGAAAGGTAGTAAGCGAATGACCAGATTTTTGTTTTATAATATTAGTACTCATGATATGTATTACTCTCCAGAGTTGAAATCTTACTGATTATCATAGCTTTTTTTTTTTTTTTTTTCTCTTTTAATGCTCATGATGCTTCCTCATTCAAAATGTTTGGGCATTAACTTTCTACAGTTTTATAAGAGAAGTAAAATATTGGCTTCACGACTCATACTCTCATGCCCCAATTAAAAATTTAAAAAGGATGAAACATCTTATCACACAGGGATCAACACTGTTTAAATGTGTCACCATGTTGTTTCATGATTTAAAAAAAACACATACTAAAATGCGAGCTTACAATAGGAATTCCCTGGTGGCTCAGAGGGTAAAGAATCGGCCTCCAATGAGGGAGACCTGGGTTAGATCTCTGGGTTGGGAAGATCCCCTGGAGGAGGGTATGGCAACCCACTCCAGTATTCTCACCTGGAGAATCCCCATGGACAGAAGAGCCTGGCAGGCTACAGTCCTTGGTGTCTCAAAGAGTCAGACAGGACTGAGCAACTAAGCATGACACGTTTTCAAAGAGATTCTGGTCACTTTTGAAAAAAGTGCTGTGTCACTCTACACGACACCTACTTTGCAGAAAAAAATATTTGATTAAAATGTATGTGTTATAGTATAACCTCTCATTCTGCTTTTACTTATAACATCTGGAAGCCTAAAAGTCTTAGTCTTACTTGCTATCTAGTAGATGTTTGGATATTGATTGGTCCTTACCACTATCCTAGATTTCAGTTCACATAAATCTTACCTCTTTGCTTTATAGCAGTTACCTCCAGGACACTAAATATAATAAATACCTGTCTTATATCCAGGGTCCAGATATCCTACCCACCTTTATCTTGCCCCATTCCTAAAACTTATTTATACCCATGTACATTTCCCATGAAAACAGTGTTTCTTCCCGAAAACAAAGCAAAGCAAAATCACAAAACACCTCTTTCTCCTCACTGTCCCCTTTTTTTTCCCCTTTGTCTTGCCTCTTTAGTTTGCTGGGTCTCAGTTCGTAAGAGCTTGATAAACCAACACTTGGAAATAACAGTGTGGCAGTACTTATCACGGTAACGGGTGTCACTTCTTTCCTTTTATCACTTGTTCTAACTTATTCTGACATTATCTTTTCTTTTCAGCTTACAACCAAAATGCATCATCATTAGTGTAGAATCTGTAGTTAAACATGAACATTCTGGCTATGTTAAAGTGAAGTATAGTTAAAGTGAAGTATATTCAATCCATATAAATATTAGCATACAGGACAGCATCCAAAGACACAAACTCACAGAATAATTAGAAAATACTTACCTTTATGTATGAGAATTTGCTTTGGAAAATAAACCCTGTGGAAAATAAACTCACACACAAAAATAACATTTACCAGAAAATTTTCAAGTTTTCTTCTCAGAGGAATATCTCACACTACTACCATGCGAGTTGTATGTCAGAAGCAATTTTAATAATCTCACACTTATACAAAGTTATATCCTTCGCTTAGACAGTAGAAATTATGTTTTAAGTCTGTATATAAATAGAACAAATGGGATGTTGGCAATATAAGGTTTTTCATATAAATTAGATGGTTATATTTTTTTATAAAGTTGTTTTAAGAGTTGTTTGCATAGCCAATTAGTTTTTGCTGTGTTGTGGGACATTTCATATTTAATAATAAGCAAAAATGTGTTTTCATATGCTAAGGTTTTCAGAAAGACTAAAAAGCACTTTAGAGTCTTATTTAAAAAAAATGTATATTTCAAAGTAATGTTAAGTTTTTTAAAATTTATGATTTTGAATGCACATTCTATATATTAAAGTTCATTCAATATATGTATATATATAATTAATGGAATTAATAATATAAAAATATATATAACTTGTCAAGTAAGGTTGCAAATGGTTAGCATTCATTAGCTTTTACATGAAAGTCTAATTATAAAAGTTAGAAAAATCAAAAAGTCATGTACTTTTCTCTGAGTAGATTGACTACCTAATCATCTTTTCTAAAACATATGTCCTCTCAAATATATTATGAATATTTCTGAATTAAAAGATAATTTTTATAAAATGATTGTGAAGGTTTTATGTTGATCTAGTTTTTCGACAGTGAGAGCAATGTTTCAAACACTGGTATCAATAAAGCATTCTTGCAAAGGCACACAAATTTAATGGATCAGTCTGTGAATTAATTTATACACCAAGGCAGTGTTTAAAAAAAGAAGTGATAGAGCAATCAGTCAACAATTAGTAGAGCTAATCATCTGGATGTAATCAGGGAAAGAGTTAAAGGGAGTGCTGCCAAAGCCACATCATCTCAAAGTGACAATGCCTATTCCCAGCCCACACCTTCTGGAGAGCAATGTCAGAGCTTTCATACGGAGGAAATAGCCTTCAATAAACATACTTCCATAAAACAATCCAGCTACTTAACAAAGAAATAAGCAAACAAACAAGCTGTCAGTCAGTCAGTCACTTCAGTAGCTCAGTCGTGTCTGACTCTTTGCGACCCCATGAATCACAGCACGCCAGGCCTCCCTGTCTATCACCAACTCCCGGAGTTTACTCAAACTCATATCCATCGAGTCAGTGATGCCATCCAGCCATCTCATCCTCTGTCGTCCCCTTCTCCTCCTGCCCCCAATCCCTCCCAGCATCAGGGTCTTTTCCAATGAGTCAAATCTTTGCATGAGGTGGCCAAAGTATTGGAGTTTCAGCTTCAGCATCAGTCCTTCCAATGAACACCCAGGACTGATCTCCTTCAGGATGGACTGGTTGGATCTCCTTGCAGTCCAAGGGACTCTCAAGAGTCTTCTCCAACACCACAGGTCAAAAGCATCAATTCTTTGGTGCTCAGCTTTCTTTATAGTCCAACTCACACATCCATACATGACCACTGGAAAAATCATAGCCTTGACTAGATGGACCTTTGTTGGCAAAGTAATATCCCTTCTTTTTAATATGCTATCCAGGTTGGTCATAACTTTCCTTCCAAGACGTAAGCGTCTTTTAATTTCCTGGCTGCAATCACCATCTGCAGTGATTTGGGAGCCCCAAAAAATAAAGTCTGATACTGTTTCCCCATCTATTTCCCATGAAGTGATAGGACCAGATGCAACGATCTTAGTTTTCTGAATGTTGAGCTTCAAGCCAACTTTTTCACTCTCCTCTTTCACTTTCATCAAGAGGCTTTTTAGTTCCTCTTCACTTTCTGCCATAAGTGTGGTGTCATCTGCATATCTGAGATTATTGATATTTCTCCCAGCAATCTTGATTCCAGCTTGTGCTTCTTCCAGCCCAGCGTTTCTCATGATGCACTCTGCATATAAGTTAAATAAGCAGGGTGACAATATACGGTCTTGATGTACTCCTTTTCCTATTTGGAACCAGTCTGTTGTCCCATGTCCAGTTCTAACTGTTGCTTCCTGACCTACATATGAGTACAAAGAGCACATCAGTAAGCTATTATAGCAAATCTGGATATTGCGCCACATAAAAATGGAGAGAAGCTGTTTCTAACACAGTGACTTACAAGACATTGTAAAGGAACTTCTTGAGGCTAAAAGCAAAGGACTACTGACAGTAGCTAGAATTCAGACACACACACATACACACACACACACACACACACACACACACACAAATAAAGATAACTAATTAACTATAAAATATAGTATAAATGCATATTTATTTACTTTCTTTTAACTGATTTTTTTGAAAAGCACATGTGAAGCTTTTGTATGAAGCAATGTGCATATAAATATATTGCTGAGTCTATAAAATATATAAATGTACTATATTTGCTAATGATATCACAAAGTAGGTGGATAGGAGCAAATTTCTACTGGGCTAAGGTAAAGACTGCAGATGGTAACTCAAACCTATAGGACCAAAAGAGACAAGAGGTAGTAGATTAAAAATAATAATAATAATATTGAAAACTGGTAAATATATACATGCTCTCCTTTAACTTCTCAACTTTCCTAAAAGACACAAAATTATATCAAGTAGTAAGTACAACAATGAATGTTAGGTTAGTAGCATATACAGAATGCATAAAAATATCACAAAAAAAGGAGAGAAATGGGATAAAGTTATACAGGAATAGTATTTATATATCTTGCTAGAATTATAAATTATGACATAGATGCCTGTAGCTTGAGATATATACAGTAAACCCTAGAGTAACAATTAAGGAAAAAACTAAAAAATATATGTAGAGAAAATATCCTTAAGGAAATTAAAATGTAACATTAGAAAAGACTTAATTCAAAAGAAAATAATAAAGGAAACATAGGAGGATGAAAAGCATACAAGACATATAGCGAAAAAGTAAAATGATGATGTAAGTTCAACTATATCAATAATAAAATTAAATATAAATAGATTAAATCTCTGCTAAAAGCAGAAATTGTCAGACTAGATGAATGTAAGATTTATTTACATGCTGTCCACATGTAGCTTTATCAAAAGATAAAAATAAGTTGAAGGAAAATAATAGGTAAAAGTCAGGCAAACAGCAAATACAAGAAAACATGAGTAGCTATACTAATATTAGACAAAATGGATTTTAAAACAAAAAACGGTTACAGAGATAAAGATTAATATTTTATAATAATAAAGGGAGAAATCCATCAAGAAGTTACAATAATTTAAAAACATATGTACCAGACTACTGGACACAAAAATGCATGAAGCAAAACCTCCCAGAAATGAAGAGCAAAATAGACCACTCAACGATATTTTTTGAAGACTAAAACAATCCCACTTTTAAGAATGAATAGAATAACTTGGCAGAATATCAATAAAAGAATGCAAGATGAGCAAAAGCAACACTGTGAACCAACAAAACCTAAGAGACATTTACAGGAGATTCAATGAACAGTTGAGTAGATAGACTTACCAAGTGCACATGGAACACTATTCTGGAAGATCTTATCCTAAGCCATAAAATAAGCCTCAGTGAATTTACAAGAATTAAAATCTTATAAAGTATGTTCTCATACCAGAAAAAAATGAAATACACCAATAACAGAAAGATGTGGGAAACTTATGTGGAAGTTAAACAACATACGCTCAAATAGCTTATGAATTAAAGAAGAAATAACAAGAGAAATTAGAAAATATTGTAACATCCCCAGTGGATGCAACAGAAACAGTGCTTATGCTTAAAAGGAAATTTGTCATAGTAAATGCCTTTATTAAAATAGAATTTAAAAAAGGCCTCAAAGCAATAAATGAATCTGTCACATTAAGAAAGTAGAAAGGAAAAGTAAATTGAAATAAACCAGGCAGAAGGAAGCAAAGAATATAGGTTAGAGCAGAAATCAATGAAGTGCAAAATAGTCAATTGAGAAACTCAACAAAACCAAAAGTTGGTTCTACAATCAGATTGATAATACTGACAAAGCTGTAGCTAGATTGACTAAGTAAAAGTCAGTATACAAATTGCTAATTAGAAATGAAATAAGGGCCACACTTCTGCATAGAAATAATTAAAGGAATTTACAGAAATAAAAATAATTATAAGGAAACCCAGACTTCCAGCCTCCAGAACTGCAAGAAATAAGTTTTCATTACTTATAAACTACCCAAGCTGTAGCAATTTGTTATAGCAGCCCTAATGGAGACAGTCATGAGTTTGGGGACAGGGATGGAATGCTGTAGATTGAGTGCTTAGTGAAGTGAAAAGTGATAGTCGCTCTGTTGCACCCAACTCTTTGTGACCCCATGGACCATACAGTCCATGGAATTCTCCAGGCCAGAATGCTGGAGTGGGCAGCCTTTTCATTCTCCAGGGAATCTTTCCAAACCAGGGATTAAACTCAAGTCTCCCGCATTGCAGGCAGATTCTTTACCAGCTGAGCCACAAGGGAAGCCCAAGAATACTGGAGTGGGTAGCCTATACATCTCCAGTGGATCTTCCCAACCCAGGAATTGAATTGGGGTCTCCTGCATTGCATTAGGATTCTTTACCAACTGAGCCATGAAGGAAGCCCCTGAATGCTTATGTTTCCCCCAAATTCATACATTAAATAAAAACTAATTTCAGACATGATGGTGTTTGGAGGTGAAGCCATTGAGAGATGATCAGGTCATGAAGCAAGAGCCTTCATAAATGGAATTATTTCCTTTATAAAAGAGACCCCAGGGAGATCCCGTGCTCCTTTTGTCACTTGAGGACCCGGTTAAAAGACTAAATCATGAATTCCAAATTACTACTGCTGGAAGAAAATTAATACAATTTTATTTAAATATTAGGTAGGATAAATTCATGACAATGGCCTTATCTTAGCTAATATTGAATGGCAATTTTTATATCCAGAGTGTAGAAAATCAACCATCCTGAATAGGAATATCTTTATTTCATATTTGCTGTTGTTCAGTCCCTCAGTTGTGCCCATCTCTTAGCTGTACCATAGCACACCAGGCTTCCCTGTCCTATAATATCTCCTGGGGATTTCTTAAACTCATGTCCATTGATTTGTTGATGCCATCCAACTGTCTCATCCTCTGTCACCTCCTTCACCTCATGCTTCAATCTTTCCCAGCATCAGGGTCTTTTCCAATGAGTGGGTTCTTCACATCAGGTGGCCAAAGAATTGGAGTTTCAGCATCAGCATCAATCCTTCCAATGAATATTCAGGATTGATATCCTTTAGGATTGACTGATTTGATCTCCTTGCTGTCCAAGAGACTCTCAAGAGTCTTCTCCAGCAACACAGTATGAAAGCATCAATTCTTTGGCACTCAGTCTTATTTATGGTCCAACTCTCACATCTGTACATCCTTAAACTCACTTTTGAAAATTTCATCAGTCTCAGAAATGCTCTTGGTGGCAGCCTCAGCCTGAAATGGCTTGGAGCAAGGCTTGGGTTCCCAGTCAGAGACTGGGGCCACTTTGCACTGGTGACTGCACCATATCCTTGCTACCGGACCAATGGTCAACAATAAGGGCCCTGGCCCTTTGGCTTTGCAGAAAAGAATTTCCACTAAAACAGAAAGTAGTTAAGCAAGTACTTTTTTAAGAGGGAAAGAGTACAGTACATGTGAATAAATACACAGGTAGACTCAGAGGGCTCAGTTCAGTTGCTCAGTCATGTCCAACTCTTTGTGACCCCATGAACTGTAGCACGCCAGGCCTCCCTGTCCATCACCAACTCCTGGAATTTACCCAAACTCATGTCCATTGAATCGGTGATGCCATCCAACCATCTCATCCTTTGTCATCCCCTTCTCCTCCTGCCCTCAATCTCCCCCAGCATCAGTTTAGTTCAATTGCTCAGTCGTGTTTGACTCTTTGCAACCCCATGAATTGCAGCACACCAGGCCTCTCTGTCCATCACCAACTCCTGGAGTTCATCCAAACCCATGTTCATTGAGTCGGTGATGCCATCCAACCATCTCATCCTATGTTGTCCCCTTCCTCTCCTGCCCTCAATCTCCCCCAGCATCAGAGTCTTTTCAAATGAGTCAGCTCTTCACATCAGGTGGCCAAAGAATTGGAGTTTCAGCTTCAAAATCAGTCCTACCAATGAACACCCAGGACTGATCTCCTTTAGAATGAACTGGTTGGATCTCCTTGCAGTCCAAGGGACTCTCAAGAGTCTTCTCCAACACCACAGTTCAAAAGCATCAATTCTTCAGCGCTCAGCTTTCTTTATAGTCCAACTCTCACATCCATATATGTCCACTGGAAAAACCATAGCCTTGACTAGACGGACCTTTGTTGGCAAAGTAATGTCTCTGCTTTTTAATATGCTGTCTAGATTGGTCATAACTTTCCTTCCTAGGAGTAAGCGTCTTTTAATTTCATGGATGCAATCACCATCTGCTGTGATTTTGGAGCCCAGAAAAATAAAGTCAGCCAGTTTCCACATCTGTTTGCCATGAAGTGATGGGACCGGATGCGATAATCTTAGTTTTCTGAACGTTGAGCTTTAAGCCAACTTTTCCACTCTCTTTTACTTTTATCAAGAGGCTCTTTAGTTCTTCTTCACTTTCTTCCATAAGGGTTGTGTCATCTGCATATCTGAGGTTATTGATATTTCTCCCGGCAATCTTGATTCCAGCTTGTGCCTCCTCCAGCCTAGTGTTTTTCATGATGTACTCTACATATAAGTTAAATAAGCAGGGTGACAATATATAGCCTTGGCATACTCCTTTTAGACTGAATTGCACCCCCATGGTAGTTTAAATCACTCATATGTGGCATTTCTTCTGGTTTTCCTTTGGCTAACCATGTTGATTTGTCTAGTTCACAGCCCATGTTTTGTGTATATCAGGATCCTTCCATGTGTGCACAAGGCATCTCTTAGCCAAGGTGGGTCTTAACAAAGTTCTATGGGTAGAGAATCATTTGCCATTATTCCCCCTTTGACCTAAAGGAGCCTTTCTGCACATATGTACTCCGGGAGGTCTCTTGACTTCAGGAGTGAGAAATATGTGATGTGGACAGGGCCCATCCTCCCCCTTTACCCTGGAGGCTGGATGCCCATCTATCTCCTGCCTCAGATTGACATGAAATAGCTGAAGTTTTTAAATTCTCTCTCCTTTAACTAGATTTAAATATGAATGAATCATTAAATATATAACTAGATATATCAAATTCCATTTAGATATTTTCAAAACATTCTAAAATATGTAGGTTACATTTCAAATAAATAAAAGTTTTAATCTCACTAATTTAAAATGATGTAGAACAATAAATTAGTCAAGAAAAAAATAAAAGGAATGAAAGTAGGATAAAAGCCTGGAGAGAGGATGGAAAAAATCAATGGATGAAAGGAAGGAGGGAGAAAGGAATAGAAAGAACAAAATCATGAAAGCAAATAATTGAGCTAAGGTGAAAATACATCTGTACTTTCAGAGAGCATGCCCTTTAAAATGACTAATTAGTCTGGAATGTTATGGGCTATCACATATCTATTGATTTAAGGAATGTGGTTGATTGTATTTCTTCAAAAGTTAGAATTGCTAGGATTGTAGAAAGCTAAAAAGCATAGAGTTCATTTTCTTGCCTTTGGGCAGAAATATTCCAGTCACTCAGAAACCATATAATTTATCTCATTATTTGTTTTAATGTCCAAATAAGAAAATCATGCATCTCCTTCCAAAAACTTAGTCTCACAAAGTACACTGTCTCAGGAGCATAACTCTGATTTACCCACACAAATAACTCATTAAGTAACATTGAAAAGATGGAGATATTCTGGTTTTAGAGCCTTCCTTGGTGGCTCAGTGGTAAAAGAATCCTCATGCCAATGCAGGAGACGCAGGTTCAGTCCTTGGGTCTGGAAGATCCCTTGGTGAAGGAAATGACAACTTAGTCCAGTATTTTTGCCTGGAAAATCCCATGGATAGAGAAGCTTGGTGGGCTACAGTCCATGGGGTCACAAAAGAGTCAGACATGACTTAGCGACTAAACAACAGTAAATCTAGAGTAACTTTTGGGTTGACATTTGGCCATTGTCACTAGAGAAATTTGGCCTTTCAACTAGAGAAAAAGGAAAAGAAGGAATATGGAATCATGCTAGGCACAGGGAGATACTAACAATACTTTCTTTTGTGTACCAAATTTGAAATGCTAATTCCACTGAGAGAAGGCTTTATTCATTCTAACTCATGACAAATTAGAATTCTGTCTCACTATTGAAAACAGTCCATTAAAATATGTTTTTGCTTTTCTTTTCAAGTTGTCAACTTTACCATTTTTATGAATAAAGACCTTAATGAAATGACAGCCTAAATTTTGGCCTCTCTCACATAACATTTTTAGAAAATTAGTACTATAATAAATTTTTCATGTGACAAATACTTTAATTGCTCCAAATGAAATAGTTGTTTTGCCCGTTCCATTAAATCTTTTAGTTCAAGCTATAGCTTTAAAATTTAATAGAGAAGCTCTTATGTGGATTTTTATTGATTAAATAATATAGTTACTTAAAAAGATTTCTTCTTTTGACTAAATAAATTTAAAAGTTAATATCTAGGCCCCAGAATCTCTGTATGTATGTATGTATAGATCTGAAGGAAAATTACTACTTAAAGCAGTAGTGTTACAGAATTATATTTGTTTTCTTATAGTATATCTATCTATCTATCTATATATATATATAGTTTAGAATTATAATATCCATTTAATTGAGTCATAGAGTAAGTCTTCATACTGATTTTTATTTCAACAAAAAGTTAGGCTATTGAAAATAAATTTGTACATTGACTTCAAGGACTTTTATACTCAGATGAATTCTCATTCATATTTATCACCTTTTGACATACAAATCTACTCTCAGAAACTTAATAAATATTATATAATGAGGTATATTTTTACTGGGTTGAAAATTCAGATTTTATCCTTACAAACATTTTTTCAATAGCACTTAAGATGTAAGAAATCTTGAATTTCTTCACTTTTCTGAATAAAATCTAATCCTTTGAATTCTTCTGGAATAGTCAATAATATGTGTGCTGTGCTTAGTCATTCAGTCATGTTCCACCCTTTGTGACCCCATGGACTCTAGCCCACCATGCTCCTCTGTCCATAGGAATTCTCCAAGCAAGAATACTGGAGTGGGATGCCTATCCTATCCTCCAAAGGATCTTTACAATCCAGGGATCCAACCCAGGTCTTCCACATTGCAGGGGACTCTTTACCATCTCAGCCACCAGGGAAGCCCAAGAATACTGGAGTGGGTAGCCTATCCCTTCTTCAGGGGAACTTTCCAACCCAGGAATTGAACCCATGTCTCCTGCATTGCAGACAGATTCTTTAGCAGCTGAGCTACCCAGTAGTATCCACTTATTTTATATCAGCCTTTAACCAAAACCATGTGGACCTATTTTTTTCTGTGATTTTACTGTCGTCCAGTTTATGATTATTTTTGTAGTATTTTAAATTGTAAATGATGCTATGGCCAATTTTATATACTTCTAAGAGATAAGATTACTTTTTCAAAGAAGGTTAATAATTTTGTCAAATCATCCATTGTACCTAAGACATGATTTATCCTAAGGTGATAACCTTAAATTATTTTGCTCCATTCCTTTCAAAACCTTCCCAGGCTAGTCACTAATTGCAACCAAATTCATTTATTTATCATTGAAGTACAATCATGATGTACAATGTGATGCACTATATTAACAAATTGAAAGATAAAAACCATATTATCATCTCAATAGATACAAAAAAACCTTCGACAAAATTCAACACCTCTTTATGATTAAAACTCTTCAAAAAAATGGACATAGAAGGAACTGACCTCAACATAATAAAGGCCATATATGATAAGCCTATAGCAAACATCATTCTCAATGGTGAAAAACTGAAAGCATTACCCCTAAGATCAGGAACAAGACAAGGGTGTCCACTTTCACGACTATTCTTCAACATAGTTCTGAAAGTCCTAGGTACAGCAATCAGAGAAGAAAAAGAAAGAAAAGGAATCCAGATCAGAAAAGAAGTAAAGCTCTCACTGTTTGCAGATGACAAGATATTGTACATAGAAAACCCTAAAGATAGTATCAGAAAATTACTAAAGCTAATCAGTGAATTTAGCAGTTTCAGGATACAAAATCAACACACAGAAATGACTTGCATTTGTATATACTAACAATGAAAAATCGGAGAGAGAAATTAAGGAATCAATCACATTCATCATTGCAATAGAAAGAATTAAATATTTAGGAATAAACTTACCTAAGGAGACAAAAGATTTGTACACAGAAAAGTATAAGACACTAATGCAAGAAATCAAAGATGACATAAACAGTTGGAGAAATATTCCATGTTCCTGGGTAGGAGGCATCAATATTGTGAAAATGACTATACTACCAAATGCAATCTACAGACTTAATGTGATCCCTATCAAATTACCAATGACATTATTCACAGAACTAGAACAAAAGATTTCACAGCTCATATGGAAGAACAAAAGACATCAAACAACCAAAGCAGTCTTGAGAAAGTAGAATGGAGCTGGAGGAATCAATCTTCCTGATATCAGATTATACTACAAAGCTACAGTCATCAAGACAGTATAGCACTTGCACAAAAACAGAAATTTAGACCAATGGAACAAGATAGAAAGCCCAGAAATAAACTCATGCACCTCTGGTTATTTTATTTTTGACAAAGCATGTGAGAATATACAATGGGGCAAAGATAGCCTCTTCAATAAATGGTGCTGGGAAAACTGGACAGTTACATGTAAAAGAATGAAATTAGAACACTTCCTAACACCATACACAAAGATAAACTCATAATGAATTGAAGACCTACATTTAATACCAGAAACTATAAAACTCTTAGAGAAAAACATAGGCAGGACACTGGATGACATAAATCAAAGTAAGATCCTCTATGACCCACCTCCTAGAGTAATGTAAATAAAAACAAAGTAAACAAGTGGGACCTGATTAAACCTAAAAGCTTTTGCACATGAAAGGAAACTATAAGCAAGGTGAAAGACAACCCTCAGAATGGGAGAAAATAATAGCAAATGAAACAACTGACAAAGGATTAATTTCCAAAATCTGCAAGCAGCTCATACATCTCAATGCCAGAAAAGCAAACAACCCAATCAAAAAATGGGAAAAAGATCTAAACAGACATTTCTCCAAAGAAGACATACAGACGGCTAACAAATACAGACGGCTAACATTGCTCATTATTAGAGACATGCAAATCAGAACTACAGTGAACTATCACCTCACACTGGTCAGAATGACCATCATCAAAATGTCTACAAACAATAAATGCTGGAAAGGGTGTGAAGAAAAGGGAACATTCTTGCACTGTTGGTGGGAAAGTAAATTGATTCAGCTACTATGGAAGACGGTATGGAGATTCCTTAAAAAACCTAGGAACAAAACCACCATATGACCCGGCAATCCCACTCCTAGGCATATACCCTGAGGAAACCAAAATTGAAAGAAAACACATGTATCCCATTGTTTATTGCAGCACTATTTACAATAGCTAGAACATCTAAACAACCTAGATGTCTATCGACAGATGAATGGATAAAAAAAGTTGTGGTTTATATGCACTATGGAATACTACTCAGCCATAAAAGGAATGCATTTGAGTCAGTTCTGAGTGAACTTAGAACCTTTTATAACAGGTGAAGTGAGTCAGAAAGAGAAATATAAATACCGTATTCTAACATGTATATGAGGAATCTAGAAAAATGGTACTGAAAAATTTATTTATGGGGCAAAAATAGAGAAACAGACATAGAGAATGGACTTATGGACATGGGGAGAGGGGAGGAGAGGGTGAGATGTATGGAAAGAGTAATATAGAAACTTTTTTTTTCATTACCATATGTAAAATAGATAGCCAACAGGAATTTACTCTATGGCTCAGGAAACTCAAACAGGGGCTCTGAACCAACCTAGAGGGATGGAATGGGAAGGAAGATGGGAGGGAGCTTCAAAAGGGAGGGGTTATATATTTACCTATGGCTGATTCAAGTTGAGGTGTGACAGAAAACAGCAAAATTCTATAAGGCAATTATCCTTCAATAAAAAATGAATTAATTAAAAAAATCATGATGTAGTATGAGAAGGAAAATAAAATTTATAAAGATTATTTATTTACAGAAAATATGGTCTTATAAATATTAACATAAAAGAATCAGTATCCAAACATTAGGCTTTTAGAAAAGCTTCAGAAAACCGAAGAAGCTAGATATTATATTAATAAGCAAACTCAACTACCTATGATAAAGTAAAATTCATGTGAAAATTGAACTGGATTATTCTTGGAATCTGGACCACTATCGGACTAGATTTTATTTTCCCATGTTTGCAGTCACATATTAAAAAGGAAAAAAAAGTATTTTACATAATTTTTAACTTTATGACAAACAATAATGCAATCAAAATGATAAATTTTCTTGTTGCTGTTTAGTCACTAAGTTGTGTCTGACTCTTTTTAGGCCAGACTCCTCTGTCCATGGGATTTCCCAGGTAAGAATACTGGAGTGGGCTGCCAGTTCCTTCTCTGGGGATCTTCCAGGACCAAGGGTAAAACTCGAATCCTCTGTGGCTCCTGCGTTGGCAGCAAGATTCTTTACCACTGAGACACCAGGGAAACCCATAGTGTAGTTTGAATCTTCTATGTCCCTACTGATATTAGTCTAGTTATTAAATCAAATACTTTACAGCTTACAATTTGGCGGATCTCATTATCAGAGAACACAAGCAGTCATGAGGGTGTGGCACATTGACCATCTAAAGAAGCAGGGATGCTCATCTCTGGACAATTGTAGGAAAGAATGCTGACCTAGCATTGCTGTATATTCAGAAGTTTTCAAGACAAAGCAATTCTTAAAATGGTTTATGAGATAAATATTTTAAGAAGGGTGAACAGTTTCAAAAACAAATACATGAAGAATAAAGCAATTAATGGGGGGAGGGGAAATCTGTATGCAGTGTTCAACATATAGGTAATTTATTTATGAGTCCTAGATCTTCAAGAAGTGAAGTTGCTCAGTCTTGTCCAGCTCTTTGCGACCCCATGGACTGTAGCCTACCAGGCTTCTTGATCCATGGGATTTTCCAGGCAAGGGTACTGGTGTGGGTTACTATTTCCTTCTAAGTCAGTGCTTATTTAGGGTTGTCACTAAAATGCAATACATAGTCTTATTTTTCTCATGTCCTAAAATGTGAAAAATAGGTCCGTTTTCTCCAAATGCCAAGAACCTCAGAGTTGACACAAATTCCTGGCTATCACACATGGCATATTGTGTGGGATTATAAAAAGTCACCTTAATTTGTTATAAATGAGTTAGAGCTTTAAAACTATACCAATTAATTTTAATATTTATATTTTTATCTTCCATACCAGTATGAAGTTTCTACTTATTTAAGCCTTTTTTATTTGCATGTATGTCCATTCTGGGGTTGGTAGAACCTCAGAATTTAGGCTTATGAAAAGGTACAAGAGAGGAATAACTAAAATGGAATGCTCCAAATGGTAGAATTTTTATACCTACAAAATTGTCTTTGACATTTACAGAGTTGTATTGAAGTCCATAGATACCTGACTGCTTAGGTGCAAAAAGAGGAATGGGGATCTTTAATAGGAAATTGAGATAGTAGCATAAAATTGTTCTTTTAATTGGGAGATTTCTCTTTTCACTTTAAGTAATATATTTACTTTTACATCCACCATACTATTGTTGCTTTCTATTTTTTTTTTTTTTTTTTTTTTTTGTATTCAGTTTTCTTTTCTCACTTGGCCTCTTTTTGGTTAAGGAATTATTTTTGCTGTCCCACTTTTCTTGTATTATTAATTATGAATTATTTATTATTCACTTAGTTATCATTCTGGATATACCATATGCTCTCATTACAAATCACAGTTTAGATATTATTACTTTTATCACTCATCACTCTTCTGATAATGCTAGAATATCAGAACATTTAAATTCCATTTACCCCCTCTCTTAGTTTGCTTTTCATTTCTATGCATGTTTTGTCTACAAATACATGTGTATCTGACATGATGATTGTTTGGTTGAAAACTTTTTGCGCCAAAAGGTTTTGAAAATCATGTCACATTTTGAATGATACTTTTAATGTCATTTTTATCTAAAAAATAATATCAGCCATATATCTTCAAATATTCTTTCTGCTTCTGTCCCTCCCCCTTTTACTTCTGAAACTTTGACAATGTGTGTAGCACATTGTTATCCGTGATGGTGTATCACACACAGGTTGCTTAGGTTTTTGTTCACATTTCTTCAGTTTACTTTCTTTTTGTTTCTTAGACCTGATACTTTCCATCACTCTCTCTTTGAGTTTACTGTTTTTTTTTTTCTTTTTAGTCTATTCAAATCTGCCTTTGAATACCTCTAGTGAATTCTTCATTTCCATCATTATGGTTTTCACCTCCAGAATTTCTTTTTGGTTCTTTTATAGATTTTCGATCTCTTTGTTGATGTTTCCATTTTATTCATATGTTGTTTTCTTCACTTTCTCCACATCTTTCTTTAATTTTTTGAGCATATTTAAGATGATTGTTTTAAAATAGTTTATATTAGATCCACTATGAAGTTTCTGTCCAGGATAATTTCTGTTGATTGATTTTTCCTATGAATAAGTCATGCTTTCCTGTTTGTTTGTATACCATGTGATATTTTAGTTGAAATCTGGACATCAAATAATTGAATCAAATAATGTAGCAACTTTGGAATTTTATTGTTGTTTTCACTTTTTGCTTACTGTAATGTTGAATACAATATTTCTGTGTCAAGAATCAATGTGAGGTTTAATCTCAAGGTCTCCTCGGGTCTTTTCTGAGTCTGCACCTTCCTCTGCACATGCACAACTGTGTCTAACTTCCCCCAGTATGTAGCTACTTTTGATGTCCTGTCTTCAATATTTGGTTCCCAAAAGGGGAAAATAAGAAAAACAAAGGGGGAGGGACAAAAGCATGCCAGCTCTTTAAAGTCCTTGAAAGTAATTTCAGCCACAGGAGGAGGGACTTGAAACATGGGTGGAGGTGTGAAAACAGTGGCTGGTCACGTCTGTGTCTGCACCTCTGTGATCAGAAGCAGCTCTCAGTTATCACAGCACTTATCTCCAGTCCTAGGGGCACAGGCTGTGTTTTCCCACCCTGGCTTTTGCATGTCATATGTAAACTGCTCCAGGAACATGTTCACAGGAGCTTGCATACAGCTAAGGTGTGAGGGATGAGTAGGTTCCACTGTGCTAAGATCTGAAATTTATGAAAATTAGCCACAATTTACCATCCAAGCTGTGATTTGGAAATATTGACCTTCATTAGGCTCCAGAGTTCTAAAACAGTTACATCTGACAGACTTTGCCAGTGCAACTGTGATCTAGTTCAGGAGAAAAAATTCTGGTGCCTCTAACTCTGCCACTTCCCAGAATTTTCTCATCAAGAAAGTTATATTTTTAACACTTAACCGTTTTTGCTTTGCTCAGTAAATATACATTTGATTTACCTTTGCGGTTACATATCTGTCATTCTTCATTCCTTCCTGATAATAAATTCTGTTTGTGTGAAAAATGTGTTTACTTTGTCATCTCTTTTTGGGATATTTTCCTTGAGTGTGGAATTATAATCTAATAATTTTGTTCTTTCAGCACTTTGAAGATATCATTCCATTGTCCATATCGTCCCTTATTTCTACTGAGAAATCAAGTTAGTGCATTTTTGTTGCTCCTGTTCTTCCTTCCTTCCTCCCTCCCATCTTTTCCCTCTTTGTCCTCCTACTCTCTCTCTCTCTTTTTTTTCCATTTTCTTCTTCCTTCTCCTCCTCCTCCTCTTCTTCTCCTTTTTCTCTTCTTCCTTTGCAACCTCCTCCCTGGACAATCCCAATCTGTGAATTACTGCCTTTTGACAATTTTTGAAAATTTCTTTAAAATATTTTCAAATAATGTTTGGTGCCATTCACTCTTCTTTTCCTCTGAGATTTTAGTCACATGTATATTTAAACTTTTCCTCATGTCCCACAAGTTTTTAAAACACCTTTGTGTATTTTTCATTCATCCCTCAGTACTTTAGTTTGTATGATTGTTATTGTTACATCTCCTAGCGAGCTATTTCTGACTTCAGTAGTGTCTAGTAGGAAAATTAATCAAGGGAAACCTCACTAACAAGGAGTCAGGAGACCAGAAAAGGGAGCTCTCTAATTGCAGGATGAATTGCCAGTTTTCAGACCCTAACAGAATAATCATGCACAGGAAAGAATCATCAATTACAATCCCAGCAGGAAAAGATATACATTGCATCTCCTATAAAACACTGACCATCCCAATAACTCAGCCAATGAGAAACCATTATCACCCTGAACTCACATTTTTCCAATGCTCTTTCATTCAAAATAATCACTCCCAACTTCTTTTTCTCTATAAAATAATTTTCCTTTCCTTTGTTTGTTGGATTTTACTATGGTCTTTTGCTATCGCTTGCTTGTCCCAAATTGTAATTCTTCTATTCCTGAATTCATCCATTTTTGCTGGTAAAATAGCTCACTATTTTATTTTTAATGTTAACAGTAACTTGCTGTGAAAACTATCACTAGATCATTTGTTACAAATGTTGTTTTCAGCTTTGGTATATCTATTTAATTTTTTGTTTTGTTTTTTGTTTGTTACAAATGTTGTTTTCAGTTTTGGTATATCTATTTAATTTTTTGTTACTCAATTCAATTCTCTATGTGAAAATATTCTTTTTTCAATTGCTTTCTCCACATTTTGATTCATTTTCTTAAATATAGCAATCATAGATCTTTTAAAGACTTTGTCACCAATCTCTAGTATCTGGATTATCTTTGGAAATATTTTTCTTTGAGGCCTGCTTTTGTCATGGTTTTCGGTCATGTGGCATGTCCAATAGGTTTTTTAAATTGACTGTAATACATTTTGTATAAAAATATGAAGACTTAAAATGACTTAAATTCTTAAATATATAATCTTCCCTCTAATAGAGGGATACAATAGTAGTTGATATCTTTTATCTAGTCAGGGACTGTGCTCACTCTCAGCTGGGTTGCTGTGCTGGGAATGGTTACTCTACCTCGAGGTTTCTATTAACTCTTACGTGTTCTCAAATGAGATTCTTGAGTGTACTTCATGGTCCCTCTAGATTTTGTTTCATAAAAAAACAAGTAAATCTGTTTTTCAACATCTTTTCACTTATGAATTTAGCTCCCTGCTCAAGTTGCTCAGCCTGAAACTTCAGCAGATGTCCCGGGGGGGAAAAAATTATGTCATGCATCACCTATGTGTCCTTCAAAATTCTGCTGGTTGTTCTGTTCCCAGCAGGGCCATCTTGGGTTCTTTAACTCATAACTTTGTCTGGTAACTTAAATACTCCCAGGGCAATACTAGTTTCTGGGTTCAGATTATCTTTCCATGGTTCATATTTTTCTGCAACTCTAGCCCACTTATGCTTTTCTTTTTTTTTTTTTTGTTGTTCTCAAAAAGATTATTTCTCTGATTTATCTGAGTTTTTTAAATAAACTTCATTAGAGGGGCTGATTACTAAGAGCTTCTAAATATTACTCAGGAGCAAAACTGTGCCTGCATTGAATTAGCCAATATTTCTAGAGCAACTATGTGACAAAAACTATATTAGAGATTTTCAATATGTGTACTAGGAACACATGGGCTTCCTTGGTGGCTGTGATGATAAATGAATCTGCCTGCAATGCAAGAGACCTGGGTTCGATCTGTGGGTTGGGAAGATACCCTGGAGAAGGGAACAAGGAGATCAAACCAGTCAATCCTAAAGGAAATCAATCCTAAATATTCATTGGAAGGACTGATGCTGAAGATAAAGCTCCAATACTTTGGCCACTTGATGCGAGGAGCTGACTCATTAGAAAAGACCCTGATGCTAGGAAAGATTGAAGGCAGGAGAAGGGGACGACAGAGAACGAGATGGTTGGATGACATCATCTGCTCAACTGAGATGAGTTTGAGCAAGCTCTGGGAGATGGTGAAGAACAAGGAAGCCTAGCGTGCTGTAGTCCAGGCGGTCGCAAAGAGTCGGACAAGACTGAACAACAGCAACAATTAGGAACATATTATATAAAACGTGTATATATAAAGTGATAAATACATATTCTTGTTTAGTTGCTAAGTCATATTCAGCTTTTTTGCAGCCTCATGGACTGCAGCCTACCAGGCTCCCCTGTCCATAGGATTTTCCATGCAAGAATACTGGAGTGGGTTGCCATTTCCTTCTCCAGGGGATCTTCCTTACCTAGGGATTGAACCTGTGTGTCCTGCATTGTAGGTGGATTCACTACCACTGAGCCATCAGGGAAGCCCATAAATATAAATATATACTCTAGTGATAACACTTTATGAATGATACAGTAGCATATTTCAATTAGAAAGAAGATAGTGTAGAATTGTCAAAAGTTCTTTTGTAATCAGACAATATATTGGAGAATTTGATTTATTCTTAATTTTAAGGTAGAATAAATTATTATATTAATTTATTAACATTAACTTTTATACTCTGATTCCAGAAATATTTGCTATAAATTTGAAACTGAGAAAAAGTAATATTTTAAAGTGAGGTCAGACTTTAACTGTAATATTTTAAAGTGGAGGGGGAAAGGTCTTGCATATTATTTCAAATAAGCTGAGTACAAATTTAAAAGCGTATGGGGAGAAAATATAAATTTCCAGGAAATAAACATTTAATTTAAAAACTTGTTTCATACTGAATGAAAAAGAATTCAGTTCAATAATGTTGAAATATGGATAGTCTGCATGAAGTATAAATTCAAAATAGCATTTAGAAAAATAGGTTAGCTCTTTTGGAATGAATTAATTAAAAAAATTTACACTTACTCTTTTATATTAAACTATTTTAAACTTTAGAAAATACAATTGGTTCCATATGAAAACATCCAAAATTTTTTTAAAAAGTTGGAAAACATTAACTCCTAACACTGCCATTTTAAACATGATTAACATATATTTTAACTACCTTCTGTTGTGTGAAACTGATATTAGATTTTACTGAGAAAATGTTCTATTTAAAACCTCAAAAGTTTCACACATTCAATTTATTAAGACATCTTGGTTATTTTAGAGAGAAAAATCAATTTACATTTCCCTTTATTCAAAAAATCCACAAAGTTGTGAGGTAAATTGGATTTTCTCATATTGCAATGCTTTTATTAATTTATGTCTTTAATCTCAGAGAGTTATATTTACTTAACTTTTAAATCCTAAGCAAACCTAACTAAGGTTACTGATAATCAGTTTCAATTCATTTTTTGGTTAACTGGAAAACATCTAGAAATTATGTTTTTTCCCAATATATGTAAATTACATTTTACAAAATCTAATTTTTGAATATTAAAGATGTATACTTGACATTGTAGAACATACTTTATTGATATAAATATAGATACAGATAATACTTACCAAATTCTTATTAAGTACCTGGCAATATCAAGTACTACTCAAATCTCATTTTGCATATTAAGGAACTAATAGAAATTATGTAAGTGAGTTGACCAAATTCACAGGTCTAGGAAGCAACTGAGCTAAGATTTGGACCTGGCCATCTGAGCTGTTTAGTAGCTGTTTTCCTAGTCACTATTTGAGTACTTAATAATGTAGCACATTCTCTTCTAGAATGTGAACTCTGAGTAAAAGACTCAGGAGATATGCAGGTAAAGATCATTACTGCATTGATGCTGTTATTGAAAGAATAATTGGAGACCATTACTTAAATATTTGGCAAAGATGAACATCTTAATACTAAACCACAGAAGTAGAGAAGTTTCCTTACTCCTTTCCAGGCAGAGCTGGCTAAATGCCAGGTTTCTTCTGTAGAGAAGTACAGAATTCCTTCTGGAGACTTTAGATGCCGACTTAGTCTTCCTTCCCAGAGCTGGAATGAGTGAGGGAGCAGAAAAAGACTAAGAGGTTGAGATACTAAAAATATTCATTTCTCTGCACATGAGGTAAATGAGTGTTTGCCTTCCCCAAAATCCACTGTGAAGTCATATACAGATAGATAGATAGATAATAATAGATAATAGATAGAACTATACCTCAATAAAAGATATAAATTTATTAAAATGTTAGGGCATTTTCTAGAAATTTGTTACCTTTTTTTCTTTAGCTTAGGATGCCAACATTATATTTGGGGAAATAAAGCTTGTTTTTTGAAATTCTCAATCTAATTTTATAATTTTTCCATAAACTCAAAATTTTATGAGTTAAAGCATAATGGATCGTTACTCCAATAACTTCCCAATGCCTTTAAAAGAATAAATACTCAGATATTTAAAAAATGCTAGTTCAAAATAATGATTTATTTTTTTCATAGTTCCACTAGCAACCCTAGCAGCTGCTTTGCTTTCTCTCTTTTTATATTTGCAGTTGATAGAATCATAGTCTCTAAGCCCAGATGCCAGTGTGCCGGTGTACCACAACCAGTATAATTGTACACCGCATTTCCAAAAGCATCATCTTGTGATAGCACATTCATTTTATATTCATTCTCAAAACTAAAACCTGCAATTTTCACTGGTTAATTGGTCACTTATTTGAGTAAATAAAATCTTGTCCAAGTCAATACACATAAGATATTTACTTTGTAATTTGATTTGGTTTTATTTGCAAGCTATGGCTATCAAGTGACTTGGAATTCAAAGTTTCAAATTGTATGATCTAGTAGAATTATGGCTCATTTAATTACGGAACTTAATTGTTATAATGAAATACAAGCATACCTTGGAGATAGTGCAGGTTTGGTTCCAGACCACCACAGTAAAACAAATACTGCGATAAAATGAGTCACACAAATTTTTTTTTGTCCAGTACATATAAAAGTATGTTTACATTATATTCAGAAAAGGAAATGGCAACCCACTCCAGTATTCTTGCCTAGAGTATCCTGTGAACAGAGGAGCCTGGTTGGCACAGAGTCGGACACAATTGAAGCGACTTAGCATGCATGCAAGCATGCATTATATTATATTGTAATCTGTTAATGTACAATAGCATTATGTTTAAAAAAACAATGAACATACCTTAATTAAAAATATGTTATTGCTAAAAAATGCTTGCCATCATTTGAGCCCTCAGTGAACTGAAATCTTTGTGCTGGCAGGAAGCCTTGCCTTGATGTTAATAACTGCTGACTGATCAAGGTGGTGGTTGCTGAACCTGGGAGAGAGAAAGATGGGGAAATGATCAGTTGATGATGAAAGCACTTAAAATACTCCAGGAATTGTCAAAATATGAAACAATGACAAATTCTGTTGCAATTTCTGCTGGAAAAAAAAAAAGGTGTTGATAGACTTACTTGAAGCAGGATTGTCACAAACTTTCAATTCGTAAAAAACAACAAAAGGTGTCAGCAAAGTGCAGTACAATGACCTGCAATATAATGAGGTATGCCTGCAAAGTCAACATTAAATGGGCCATTTTGGGTGTTTCACATGATTTTGTAGGTAACTCATCCTGCAGAAAAGGTAAAATCTGCAGGAGAATTTAAGTAGAAATAAATGGACATCAATCTGACAAGTTATCTTACTATTAACATTGGCATGAGCATCATTTAGAGGAGGAATTAGAGAAGTCGATGTAAGGAAGTACCAGCTTTGATCTCAACCTACTTCTCTGATTTTCTTCAGTCACAGTAAGCAAGGCAAAGGTCTTAAAACAGTTTGAGGTTTGGTCAGCACAGAGGAGTTAATCTTTAGTGTAAGTTTCCTGGCTCTCTGCTTAATTTATATTATTTCCTGTTTATGGAGTTTCTTAACAGAAGTATGAGTAAGAAGCTTACTTATAAACTTCTAGGTACACCTATCAAATATCAGGAGCACAGGAGAAAAGTGACATGCCAACAAAGCAATAGTCCATAAAGCTAATTACCTGGATAACTCTTAAAAGGAGGCCCTGGCATGGGCATGACATGTGAATTTCCAACACAGATATAACTTGCAGTCTGAATCTATGCATTATTACTACTACTGTTGTTCTGTGACAAGAAAACATTTTTTATCAACAAAAGGCAAAAATTATGAACTGAGCTGTTTCAAGAACATATTTGACTTTGATTGAAAATATATGCATCGCTTTCATCACCTTATCACTCTTATACACAGCTTCTGATCTATTAGTGATACCTATTGGATATCCCTCCAATTTAAACCTTAAATTTCCATCTTCACAGTTTCCATACACACAGTCTTTCAGTGAAGCCAACAAAGCAGGAAAAATATAAATTGTTCCACCTAGAACCTTGACATCATTAAGCATCTTAATTCGTCAACCCATCACCTTTTTTTATGTTAAATTTTATTGGATATTGTTATACATCTAACAGATAAGGAAATGGCAACCCACTCCAGTATTCTTGCCTGGAAAATCCCATGGACAGAGGAGCTTGACTGGCTACAGTCTATGGGGTCACAAAGAGTCAGACACAACTGAGTGACTGAACAAATACCTCTAATGCATTTGGTTAAAATTCTCCCATGTTATTTTATTTTAGATCTCCGCTGTTTACTACTGTGCTTAACATCTTATATGGATTATTACTTATGACACAAACATCCTATTTCTTGTTGACTTTCAGTGAAATTTTACTACTCCTTTTCATCCTTTAGATTTCAGATTAAATGTCACTTTCTCAGAAATATTAGCTCAAGTGTCTCCTCCATTATTTTCTAACAATAAGCCCTCTTCTTTCAGTCATAGCAATCACAATCATTCGAATTGTAGACTTATTTGATTATCTATTTATTTTCTGAACTCCATAGTAGAGTCTGAATTTCAGGAAGGCAGAGAACAAACCTACATAAACCTTGTTCAATCCTGTTATAGTAATCGTGAGTGCTGTCACACAAGTATTCCCAGCTTTCTGCCCTCCATGCCACAGTAATGTTGCACTTTCTGGCCCCTTTGTAGTTGTTGTGACCATGGGATTAATTATAACCAATGCCCAGTGAGCAGAAGTGATGTGGGTCACTTCTGTGGCTAAGTGCTTAATGGCCAACTGGGGATTCCATAGAGCACTTTCCCTCCATAACCACAGTGGGTTCCATCTGAGATGAAGACTGATTTGTCAGCCTGATTTCCTGCGATACTGTAATGAGTCATCCCCCTCTGGCTACCTTTGATGGATGCTCAGTGGGATTAGATAACAACCTAATGTTATTTTAACCCACTAGGATTCTTGAGTTGGTTCATAACAGAGCATAACCTAGACTATCCTGAATGATGTACTGCCTGAAACCACACTAAGCACAGAGCCTTGTATATAGAATAAACTAGATGATTTTTTATGGAAAAAGGAATAATGCTGCTTATTTAACAGCGTATTGGTATTCTTGTATCTGTGATTTTTTAAATGAGAAATCTCTCACTATTTTTCAATATAGATACTGTAAAACCAAAGAGTACCTCCAAAATGCAATGTGAGATTAAAAAAAGAAGGAAATAATCTTTGTTTACCAAAGGAGTCATCTTGTGGGACATTATTAGGATACAATAACTCTTCATTGGCTAAAAAAATTGGTGTGTTAGAAAAAAAGAAACCAAAACAATGTTTCCAGCACTTTTGTGTGTTATGCCTAATAAAACCTATATGTCTCAGTGCAGGGAGAGAGATTCTATTTGATTCAGTCTTCTAATGAATAAAAACCCACTAAAGAAATAGTATGAGCTGGTTAGAGGGGAGATTGCCCTAGCACTGTGCCCAAACCTAAGATATGGTCTCTTTATTCTAAGGCAGGTATCTAGCATGTTTCAGTAAAAAGTGTGTTCACCTGTGCCAACTGCACTTCTTCGTATTCCCATCACCTGACGGGTTTGTAAAGTGCCACTTCAGTGGTCCTTGTAGGGCTCTAATTCTGTGATGGTGCTGGAGGTTTGCCTCAGTTTCCCTTACAGGACTCTCGTTACCCTACCCAGCTGTCTTCACACCTTTTCTCCTCATCTGCAGGGTGACACTTAACATTTGTAGTAAGTCAAAGCTATTTATTTTCTATCACTGACATTTTTAAATACATATCACATCTGATTTCTATGAAAAGTTCTGTGTGAATTTCAAATTATTTACTTTATTCAAATGAATTACAAAGTGTTCTTTCCTATCTATTTGAATATTATCACCAAATATGTGTTGTTTCATGCAGTTCCTTTTCAATTAGCATATGTAAAATTAGATAGCCAGTAGAAATCTGCTGGATGATGCAGGGAGCTCAAATCCAGTGTTCTGTGACAACCTAGAGCAGTGGGATAGGGTGGGAGGTGGGAGGGAGATTCAAGGAGGGGGGGATGTGCATATACCTATGGATGATTCATGTTGATATATGGCAGAAACCAATACAATATTGTAAACAATTATTCTCCAATTTTTAAAAAAATCCTTGAACAAAAAAAACAACTCATGAAAACAGACATTTTTAAGACTTCCCAAAATTATGTCTTCTTTCATTATTTCTGGACTTTAGTCTGGCAACTCTGCCTTATCTTCTTTTCTTCTGTCCTTCCTTCTTTTTTGTCTTGCCTTTCTTCTTTCACCATAAATCCAAGTCCAATTTCTTCTTTCTGCTATATTGGCACAGGATTGGTGATGATGAAAGATTAGAGAGCTTGACTTCAATTGGTTTTCACTCTTTTGTTCTTTTTAAGAATTCAGATTTAGTACTTTAGTACATGCAATGTTCCTTCATAAGCTTGATATTTTTTCCAAACTTGTCCAAAGTTGAATTAGAGTTGCAGGAAGGTGTTTTCAGTCACTCCATATAATCGGAGTCAAGTCTGTGGAGGTCCTTGAGCGTGATTGTATACCACCACATCGTCAGTATTATAGACTCCACATCATGGTCTCTTATTATAAATGAACACTTAACCACATACTGTTTCAAAATGTGTTTAAGCTCAGTGTTGTTGTTGTTGTTGAGTCGCTCAGTCGGTCTGACTCTTTGTGATCCCATGAACTGCAACATGCCGGGCTTCCCTGTCCATCACCATCTCTGGGAGTTCACGCAAGTTCCTGTCCATTGAGCTGCGATGCCATCCAACCATTTCATTCTCTGTCATCCCCTTCTCCTGCCTTTACTATTTCCCACCGTCAGGTCTTTTCTAATGAGTTGGCTCTTTGCATCTGGTGACCAACGTATTGGAACTTCAGCTTCAGCATCCATCCTTCCAATGAATATTCAGGACTGATTTCCTTTAGGATTGACTGGTTTGATCTCACTGCAGTCCAAGGGACTCCTAGGAGTCTTCTCCAATGTCACATTTCAAAAGCATCAATTCTTTAGTGCTCAGCCTTCTTTATGGTCCAACTCTCATATCTATACATGACTACTGGAAAAACCATAGCTTGGACTATACCGGTCTTTGATGACAAAGTAATGTCTTTGCTTTTAATATACTGTCTAGGTTTGTCATAGTTTTTCTTCCAAGGAAAGATTTCACCACTATTACTGTGCTGATATTCACTAACAGATTGGGGAAAACAATTTATTATGAAGACTCTAAAGAACTAAGAAAGTTATGACTAAGGGAAGAGATATAAAATTAATTCTATAGTCTTATTGCAGAAACAGATTTGCTAGGTTATAATTACTTTTAATTATTCCACAGAAGTTATCATGTTAATGAAAGTCAAATTTTGTGATATCAATGCCACATTTTGAATCTCTCCCTTAATACTCAGTTTTAGTTTTGATAATGAATGCATTTGTTCATGACTAGAAAATTATGGGTTGGAGATAGACAGATGAATATAATGAGAAAATCTGTTTTGCAATTATGATGGAAGGCAAAGGTGTCAAAGATTAAGAAAGACATCTGGGGAAAAAGTCACTGTGCTTAATTTAACTTATATTATTAATAAATAATTATTCATGCCATGATTTTAGTCTCTGTATTGTGAATGTGTGACAAAGAATCAAATTATTCAGTTGTTACAAAGATATCACAAAGATAAAATATTTGAATTCTTAAAGATTATCAATATACTTTCAGCAAAAAATAAAGCACAATTTATTATCTCAAATTCCTAGAAGAGTTGTGACAAAGACTGCTGAATACATCAGCTATCCAGGAGATTGATTATTAAAACTGACATTGTCTATTTCAAACAGTCCTTTCATTCTTATACCCATGAGTTAAATATATGTGTCAATACTAATCTTTAATAAATTGTAGCATTTGGCATCTACTATAAAAATTTATGTATTAATCAATAAAAGTTTACCCTATTAATTGTAGATTTATATTAGAATAATATAAGCATATAAATTTGTAAACAAACTTTTGTTTTATTACTCTTTATTATGAGGCCAACTCTAGGGGACATTTTCTGAGAAGTTATGATCACATACACAAGAAAATAATCCTTAACATATAATTATGGATTCAAAGGTTAGAATAATCCTTTAGAAAAAACAAGTGTTAGGCATTACATTAGAATAGAATGCGAATGTTATTAGGTGTGACAATATAAAAACAAAGTTACAGAGTATAGGAAATGGGAAAAACAGAAGTGGAAAGAATTATAGGAGTGCTAGCTTCTCATGCTGCTGCTGCTGCTAAGTCACTTCAGTCGTGTCCGACTCTGTGCGACCCCATAGACAGCAGCCCACCAGGCTCCGCCGTCCCTGGGATTCTCCAGGCAAGAATATGGAGTGGGTTGCCACTTCCTTCTCCAATGCGTGAAAGTGAAAAGTGAAAGTGAAGTCGCTCAGTTGTGCTGGACTCAGCGACCCCATGGACTGCAGCCTACCAGGCTCCTCCGTCCATGGGGTTTTCCAGGTACTGGAGTGGGGTGCCATTGCCTTCTCTGGCTAGCTCCTCATTCATCATCTAAAAGTGCTGGAATATTCAACAGATATTTCAAGACTTTACTTTAAGGTAAAAGATAACCAGAAGCACTAAAATAATAACTGTCAAAAACTGAAAGAGAAGAAAGGGAAGGAATGGATAAGTGAAATGAATCCTCATCTGTCATGTCAAACATGGTTGCCTCTATTGTTATAAACTATAATGCAAAAAAATAAGGTGTTGATTTAAAAATAATTAAAAATACAAGGCCAGCTTTTTGTTTTAAATGCTAAATCAGTTTTAATATGTTAATTTGTCTTAAAGTACTATTTTTCTAACTTGCTAAAAATAATTCATAAACCATTAGCCAAATTTAGATGAATACTCTCAGAAGTCATGTTTAGGTTACTGCTGGTGAAACTCCCTTTCACAATACAAACGCAGTAGCAACGCAGTAGTTTCCACTTATCCATGGGGAATGTATCTCAAAACCTCCAATGGATTTCTGAAATCATGGACAGAACCAAACCCTATATATACTATAGTTGTTCTTATGCACACCTATGATAAAGTTTAATTTATAGTCACAGTAAGAGAATATGTAAGTTGCCAGTATCATCATTCTTGCACTTTGGGACCATTATTAAGTAAAATAAGGGTACTGCAATACTTTGACAAGCTGAGAACCGTACCTACTGACTAACGGTTGGGGAGTGTATGGTGATATACTTGACAAAAGGGATGATTCTTGCCCTAGGAGGGACAGAGCAGGAAGGTGCAGGATCCCATTATACTACTCAGACCAGGATGTGCATTAAAACTTAAAAGTTGCTTATCTCTGGAATTTTCCATTTGATAATTTTGGACCATGGTTAACTGCAGGAAATTGAAACTGTGGAAAAACAAAACTGTGGGTGAGCGGGAACAACTGTAATTTACTGTATATAGTTTTACCTCCCTGTAGGATCTGGCTATACTTTCTTATCTATTTGATTAGATAAAATATAATATTGGGGCCTTTCACATGGTGCTAGTATAAAGAACTCACTTGGCAATGCAGGAAGCATAAGAGACATGGGTTTGATCCCTGGGTTGGGAAGATCTGTTGGAGGAGGGCATGAAAACCCACTCCAGTATTCTTTCCTGGAGAATCTCATGGACAGAGGAGCCTGGTAGGCTACAGTCCATAGATTTGCACAAAGGCAGACACGACTGAAGCAAATTAGCACACACACACAAAATATAAAATCTGAATAATGTTCTTAGTAAAAACCAATGTGTCTTTTCACGATTTATAATACTGAACAATTACATTTTACCTTCTCTTTTCTATAATGTTAGTATTAACTCTTACTGGAAAAGCAGAGTACTGTAATAACTGCCTCATTCACCTCTGTAGAAAGAAATCAAAACAAATTCGAACTAACACCATCGCAACACAACACAATTTGATTGAGAATATATTTAGATTACGTCAATGAAAGGCAAGACTCTGAAGATAAATTCATCTTTTTTTTCTCCTTTCTGTATTTTACTAACTTTTTAAAAGCTAGTTTTATTAGTGGTACTGCCGTATTCTTAGGACACATGCCGGGAAGATAAGAGAAATATGAGGCACTAGGTTCAATGATATCTCACCTCAGCAGAGAAAATTACAATTGTCAGTTGTGATAGAGGTAGGCAGTTGGTCCTGGCCTTAATAATATAACCCTACCAGAAAGAAGCCTTAGGCAAAGCTTGTAGTTGAAAAGTACAAACAAAAGGAATACACTGAAAAATTCACTTTATTTGTTCCTGTGATCAGTCATCACAAGGTTTTTGTCAAGATTGGCGGCACTATTATGGTTCAATGGCACCCGTGAGAACTATCATAATAGGAAGTGAACCTGGCCTTGAGCTCATTGTTTCCAAGTATATGCAAATACATGGATTTTCAGAAATTTCTAGGAATGACAGTTGCTTATCAGGTTGCTCTCAGGTTAATCATTTGACTTTTCTTTTTTAATTTAACCCCTATGGATATGAAATGAAAGTAAAAATTGAAGACACAAAATAAAAGCCTGAAACATGACTTATTTCAGTTTATTTTTCATTTTATTTCAATAGATACTGGTAAATTAAAGCTTTTTCAATTTCCCCCACTAGTCCTACTGAATCTCTGAAATGTTGAAATTTTTGTACTGGTTAGAGAGTTCTTTAAAGCATAAACTCAGAGATATATGTTGACCTCAAGTAGTAATCTTCTAAATATTTACATTTATATACTTTTAAAATAGTATCGAAGAATGAACAGGTTGGCTTTCATTTTCCATCTACACGTAGAAAAATTCCAGTATTAATTATGGGACCTAGACATGACATTTTCATTCTTTTAGCCTCAATTTCATCTTCTTTAAAACGGGAGGCTTCAACAAGATGATTCTCTAAACTATCTTGTTCATATAAGGTATAAAATGATTTGAGCAAATTTTTTAGTGTAAAAGGGACTAAGATAACTATGTGCTCTGAGTGTTTGAAATCATTCTTATTTTATGCACACACTCACTTAACTTCGATTCCATTTTTCACATCTTATTGCTGCTAATAGTCAAAATGTTTAGAGTGTTTTCTGTGTTCCAATCATTGTTCTGAAAACACCACATGGCTTATTTTGTCATTCTTACAATAGCTCTGAGGGAGATAGTGTTACTCTTATGACCATATTACAGATGAAGGAAAGAAAGTTCAACCAGCTCAAGGTCACAGAACTAGTAAGTGGGAAAAGAGATAGTTAATAAACTCACTTTTTCTAAAAGACATGTCCTTGCTCTCATAATGCTGTTCCCTGCCAAGCATGACTAAAGAAAGGCACACACCAAGCCTTATGCACAGCCATGGCCATTACAGAAGTTCATTCCTTTAGAGAGTCTGTCCATAAAAAGTAACAGAATGGAGCAAAGTAAAGGATTAGGTTCGAAGGGTCAGAGGAAAATAGAAATATATGATTTTGTCTTAAAACATAAAAAAGAAAATTTCCAAGAATAGCGGACAACGATGTCAAATGATACCGCTTTGAATAAGACTTAAGATTCCAAAGGTCTGATAATTAGAAATTGTTGGTGGCTTTTGAGTAAGACGGTTCACTAGTGTAACTGATAAGAAAGGGGATTTAAGTTAGTTGATTAGCATATAAAAAAGAGAGGAAGAACTTTCATAGAGAAAGCCTATGTTTATTTACTTTGCCAACAAAGGTCCTTCTAGTCAAAGCTATGGTTTCCCCAGTAGTCATGTGAAAGTTGTATGCATGTGAGAGTTGGACTATAAAGAAAGCTGAGGGCGGAAGAATTGATGCTTTTGAACTGTGGTCCTGGAGAAGACTCTTGAGAGTCCCTTGGACTACAAGGAGATCAAACCAGTCAATCCTAAAGGAAATCAGTCCTGAATATTCATTGGAAGGACTGATGCTGAAGCTCCAATACTTTAGCCACCTGATGCGAAGAACTGACTCATTGGAAAAGACCCTGATGCTAGGAAAGATTGAAGGAGGCAGAAGAAGAAGGGGATGACAGAGGATGAGATGGTTGGATGGCATCACCAACTTGATGGACATGAGTTTGAGTGACCTCTGGGTGTTGATGATGAACAGAGAAGCCTGGCATGCTGCAGTCCATAGGGTCACAAAGAGTTGGACACAACTGCGTGACTGAAGTAAACTGATGCTTATTTAAGATATTCATACAGAAAAGGGAAAGAAAGAAGTGATATTTACTAGGGCTATCTGTAAAGGATACAGCTTGTTTCTTGTTTTTTTTTTTTCTTACTTTCTTTTTAAAATGGACATAATCTAAACTAAAGTAATTTATCTGGCAGAAAATTTTAAGACAGATCTTTGAAGAAGTACAAAGGAAAGGTCTTTGGAGGGGAAAAAGTCAGTTTTTTTGTTTGTTTGTTTGTTTGTTTTTTCCTCAGAGTCAGCACAAGAGGGGATAAAGAGAAAGGAGGATGGGAGATCTTAAAGATTTTGAGTTCACACTCAAATGCTTTTATTTTCCTGGGAAAGTCAACTACATCAGCTGCTGTTGATGAACTTTAGTTAATTTATACATCTTATTGTCTAGAGCAGGCACAGAGGAAATATTTTCCTCAGGTCTTTTCCTTCAGATCTCATGTAATTAAAGTTCCCATTTTTGTGTTAGAATTGATGTTAGGAAGCAAAACACTTAAGTATAATTTTATAACACTGTATAAATTATGCTTTATTTATTTATGAAAATCAGAGAAGTGGCAAAGTTGAGACCAGAGTATTGAATAGGTGAAAAAAATATTAGATATATCCTCAGAAAGATGCTCGAGGCTTTCATGGCTGGATAGAATTTAGTATTTAATAATCACTTATTTAACAGCTATGGATATAGAAGTTCTGAAAATCTATGGGAAATAGGAATATAAAGAGAGAAAACATTAATACTTACTCATTGAAATGCTACAATGCAAGAGTTACTTTGACAGAATCTTGAAGTTACAAAAATGAATAAAACCATGACTTTTTTTAACCCTCAAATGAGTGATAATTTGTATCCATATATGTATTCATAATTTATACTGGAGCAAATCAACACTATTGATAATGCTATTAAAATTAAGGCAGAATTAATATAAAATAGTTTTTTTTTTTTAATTCAATTTAGGTCACAGGGATAGAGTTCATGTAAACTTTGAATTAGTCAAAGAAGTATGTTACAGGACATTTTCACCAAAATTTATGTGCAATACAAAAGTCAGTGGAAAGCACAAATAGACGATTGGTTTTCTACTGTTTGAAGGTTGCTCTTCAGTCTATTTCCTGGAAGATGCAATCTCAGACCTTGAGGGAGAGGTTGAATTTGGATATTTAGAATGAGGAGAAGTGTTTTAGTTGAATGAAATATTGTGAACAAAGTTATAATTGAGGGAAATTATTTAGGCTCACAAAGTTGATTTTATGCACTGTAATTATGCTGGAGGACAGGATATGAGAAACCAGATTGATGCCAGATTGAAAGATGTGTTAAGGTGTTTGGACATTTTAGATTATGTGTTTTAATGAAATTTTGAGCAGTGTGTTAGCATTAGAAGTGTGCTTCAAGTGTTACTCACTTTGTCTTCTCTTGTCTTCTTTGACCTACCCTCTCCCAAAGTAAAGCTAAGTTAAATGAACATTTTAGCAATAAATGCTTTTATCTATTGCAGTATTTACCCATGATATTTTTATTACCTGTTTCCCTATGGGATACTTTTAATGAATTTTAAACTGCTCAAAGGCAGAGGCTAATTTTTAATCTCTGTGATTTCCAAGTACCCAGTATAGTGCCCAGCATATTTCAGAGTTCAGTATATTAATTAAACTATTAATGAAAATTTATCTATACATAGGATAGATATTAAATCCAACAGAAGTATGAAAGAATTGGAATGAATAGTGTTGATGAAAATTTGTCAGTCAATCTAAGAAAAAATTGCAATATTTTATTTAAACCAACTTGGAGGAGTATAACCCAGGAAGAACTTCTCAGAAATTGTTGAGGACTGTTCTACTTGTTAGAAGTCAAGATACAGTTTATGAAAAATTTTTTTGAGACAGAGGGCTGAATATCAAATGTATTATTGACAGTTTATGTAATACAGATTTAAGCTCCATTTTGGTGGGTCCTGTGGCTCCTTACAAGATCAAGAAGGAATATTATCTTTCAAGGAGTTGTCTTGTTGATGCTGGGAGGATGTTGCTTTTTATGGTTGAATATGTTTTCTTGCCAATGGGAGGACACACAATGCAAATACATAATGCAGAATTGGGGGAGAGAAGAGGCTAAAGGGCAGAAAATTTTTATGTTTAAATTTTTCTTGTCGTGAAGTAAAATTGAAATAAAATGTACATTTTATTTCACAATAGAAAAAATGCATTTGCCTGTAAGAAGGTAACTTTTATTGTTCTCTGTTTACAACATACCTCTAAGGTACAAATTTATTCTTAGCTTTTTCCTCTGTCTACACCCAGGCAAGAAAAAGCTATGTTCTTTAATCTACCACTCTACAGTTCTACTTTATTATTGTTTGGATGTTCTTCCTACTTTTATAGGGTTAGGATGACAGCTTCCAGGAGAGCTCTGAGGTAACTATTCCTTATGATCAACATGGCCTTCACATTTCCCTCAGCTTGGCTAAATGTTAGATGGCCTTCCTCCTGCCTCTATGCCCCTGAACTGCTTCCCACTCCAATCCTTAAGGTATCCAGATAGCCTCACCACAGAGGTCTCTCTCTCTCCTTTCCTTAGAGCATTTACTTTAGAAAACTTAGTGTGTCTACTTCATTGTCACTTCTTTTCTGTCCTTTTGAAGTGTAGATTCTTTTAGAGTCTCTTCCCAGATTACAGCTTAGAACTATCTTTCTCTGGGACATGGGAGTCATCCCTGTGAAATGTAATAATCAAGGAAGATACTGACTCAACCTCCCCATCACTTGAGAGGTCAGGAACTTAACTTCAGTGATGTTTTTTTCCAAGTTTTCAAGTTACCTCCTGTCATAAGAAAAGGAGGAAGTTTACTTTCTCTTTGGGTATGTCCAGTTAGCAAATGCAGGTGTCCTACAATTTCTTGAATGCCAGGTCTTCAAAATTCTCTCACTCTCTGTCTCAACAGAGCTCAGTTCAGACTATGCACGGGTCTCGCTCTCTTACTGCAAACACCTTGAATAATATTTCTTCTCTAACTTTGGTACAGTTTTTACTATTACCTCAAAAATACCTGGAATAAGTGAGCTAGTACTGAAGCTTTGGGATCAAACTTCTCACTTCTCCCTTGACCCCTCATTTACACTGTCATCCTTTCATACTTTCCCTTATTGTGAATTGGTAAAACACTATATTATCTTTGAGAATGGATTGGAAGTAGGAAAATTAAACCTTTATGCTGCCATTTATTCTAGTCTGTTTGGATATGACAGTGCCAGAAGAAAGGGCTTCCTCATGTAACTCAGCGAACCTCTAATGTGTTTGAATTTATAGGCTTGTGGGTGATACAATATTCCTTTGAACTCTTTTTGCCTAGTTTCTCAATAGAATTTCTAGTAATAGTTCTGGAAACAAAAAAATTACATATTAGAGGACAGAGATTGGGTATCCTTAATACTTGGTCTATTATATCATTTTATTTAGTCACAACTATAATGAATCCCAGAGAAGGGCCTGGCAACCCATTTCAGTATTCTTGCCTAGAGAAGGTTATAGATAGAGAAGCCTTGAGAGCTATAGTCCATATGGTTACAAAGAGTCTAGCATGGCTGAAGTGACTTAACATGCACACATGCATAATGAATCCCAAATTTCTTCATAATTCAACAGTTAATTAAGGAAGATCTGCCTTAGAGTTATGAGAGTGGAATAAAAATGCAAAACATATTTTAGAAATAAAAAAAATAATTTTTCAAAATATACAATTTAAGTAAACAAGATAAGGACTATTGTTTCCTTCTCTAAAGAACATAGTAGAGTTGTGGAGACATGACAAAAAAAATTAAAAATCTAATGGTTGATCTATATGATTTGAAATAACAGGTGGTAAATATCCATTCATAACACAAATATTTTTCTGTGTATGAATGATGGAGGTCAGACAATTCAAATCAGAAATCAGACAATTCATTTAAACTGGGGTGGATTGCATAAGATCATAGAAAAATATTGAATTTATTTTTGTTTAGACAAAGAACAAGAATTAGATAGAGTATTTCCAAGTTAAAATATATTAGGAACAAAACTGAAGAGGGAAAGGGGGATAGTGAACAGAATATTTTGTTTGCAGCAAGCCTGCCATAGTGAAAATCAGCAACCAAAGTACAGCAGGAAAATTCTGAAGAAGGAAAAGAATCAGCAACCAAATTCAGAGTTAGAGAAGCTGAGGAAGAAGATAAAGTTCTCTGGGTACCACAGCAAGTAATGACTTCCTGCACAAGTTTAGAGAGTAAGTCATTATTCTTGTTCTCCGATTTGCTTTATTCAGAGTGTTGTTGCTCAGTCACCCAGTCGTGTCCCACTCTTTGTGACCCCGTGCACTGCAGCACTCCAGGCCTCCCTGTCCCCCACCACCTCCTGAAGTTTGCCCAAGTTCGTATCAACTGCATTGGTGATGCCATCAAGCCATCTCATCCTCTGACGCCCTCTTCACCTTCTGCCCTCAATCGTTCCCAGCATCGGGATCTTTTCCAATGAGTCAGCTGTGTGTATCAGATGAGCAAAATACTGGAGCTTCAGCTTCAGCATCTGTCCTTCCGATGAGTATTCAGGGTGGATTTCCCTTAAGATTGATTGGTTTGATCTCCCTGCTCTTCAAGAGACTCTCAGGAGTTTTATCCAGCACCACAGTTTGAAGGCATTGATTCTTTCCTGCTCTGCCTTCTTTACAGTCTAGCTCTCATAGCTGCATATGACCACTGGGAAGACCCTAGCTTTGACTATACAGACCTTTGTTGGCAGAGTAATGTCTCTGCTTTTCAACACACTGTCCAGGTTTGTCATAGCTTTCCTGCCAAGAAGCAATTGTCTTCTGATTTCATGTCTGCTGTCACCATCCGCAGTGCTTTTAGAGCCCTAGAAGAGGAAATTTGTCACTACTTCCACATTTTACCCTTCTACTTGCCATGAAGTAACTGGGCTTCCCTGGTAGCTCAGCTGGTAAAGAATCTGCCTGCAGTGAGGGAGTCCTGGGTTCAACCATGGGTAGGGAAGATTCCCTGTGGAAAGGAACCCACTCCAGTATTCTGGCCTGGAGAATTCCATGGACTGTATAGTCCATGGGGTCACAAAGAGTCAGACACAACTGAGAGACTTTCAGTAACTCTCATCAAAGGAACTGGATGCCATGGTCTTAGTTTTTTATTTTTTTTTTTGTTTATATTTAGTTTTAAGTTAGCTCTTCAAACTCATCAAGAGGCTCGTTAGTTCTTCTTCCCTTTCTGCCCTTAGAGTGGTATCATCCACATATCTGAGTTTGTTGATGTTTCTCCTGCCAATTTTGATTCCAGCTTATAACCCATTCAGCCCAGCATTTCTCATGATGTGCTCAGCATATAGGCTAAATAAACAGAGTATTAAAAGTATATCTCCAGTTAGATTTAAAGACATAAAATGTTATGATATATTCATGACAGTATAATTCTACTCAAACTCTAGATCTCCTAATTTTAATTTTTATGAATTTTATGGGTTTGTAGTATCTTTTATCTAAGGAAAAACTGGAATTTGTGCCAAAAGTCAATTCCTATGAGGAATGGAGAAACTTTATTGAAAACAGCTTCTTGAGCAGATGTGACAAAACTGTCCCCTTCTTCTTTTGCCCCATTTGCAAGAAACTCTAAAGGCTTTTCAAGTTTTGCATCAGATTTCTAAGAGATGGCTAGGATTGTTAGAGGTTATGGTGGAGCCATAAAGATAATATTCTGTGGATGTTCATATTATCCTAGTTTTAACTTCAGACTTGAGAGCTTGTTAAATAAAAATTGCCTGGTTTTTCTGTATAACTTTGTGTGAAATACGCAAAATTTATTCTAACAGCCATGGCCTCAGGTTGGCAATTATTATTTTAATTATATTTCAAAGTATCAAACTTCTAAATATATTATTAAAAATGAGGATTCTTTCATGACTGATTTCTGAAGATTTTCTTCATCAATGTCAGAAAATATATGAGGTCTGAAACTTGACTTTTGAAGAATCAGGGATTGTTGCTATCAAAATCAGGTTATGACCCAGGCCAGCCACCACTAGAGAACACTCACGTGGTAATATTATAAGACCCAGTGCTACAGTGATCTGGGAAGGGCAACTAACCATAGGCACTACTATTTGGTTCAGAGAAGCACCAATTAATTTGTCTGTTCTCTGATCCACTTGAAGAGCTCAGCTGGAAACCAAACAAAGACAGCTTTTAAAAAAGCCAACATTTGAGGTATTTTATGTGTTCTTTCAAGTACACTGTATTTTAGACTCTAGAAGTAAGGGTCATAACTCTTGTATCTCTCTCTCTTCATAGAATTAGAGTTTGTCAAAGGTGTTAAAAATAAAATGAGTGTGAAAGCTCTATGAGGGTTATGAGAAGGTTGAGGAAAAAGTAAAGAAAGACTAAAGTAAGACCTTCAGATAAGAGTAATAACAACAAAATGATGATGATGAAGATGAAACTTTCTTTTCATCTTCTTTGCCTCCCAGTAGTCCTCTTGAGAATCAAATTTCTGTGTAACTTAAATTTTAATGATGATTATAAAAATTAATCTTCCAGTTTTGAGTAAAGCAATGATGGAATTGATTTAAGAATTTATTTTGGATATCAACAAAAATCCCAACAATCTTTCCATCTACTAAAACCTTATCAAATATTGTACTATATACATGACCTTTGCTCATTCTCTTAGAAATGTGCATAAACTTTAGTACACATTGACAGTTATATCTGAGAACACTTCCCAGAAATTATATTATTACCCTAATCTCAGATACAATTTTGTGTTTTTTTCTGAATCCCAAGTTTTCATTTTCTCAAGTCTAAGTGTCTCCAGAATTCTTACTCAATAAAAATTTTCTAGCAATGCCATATGTTCATATTTTTCTCTTTCTTGACTCTTTTTTGAGGGCAAAAGTATTTTCAAGCATTGAGTGTGAGTATGTGTATGTGTATGTGAGTGAAATGTGTCTCTGTGTTTAGCTCCCATAGAAATATGTTTTTAAAAGTGATCCATCCTAAAGGAGATCAGTCCTGGGTGTTCACTGGAAGGACTGATGCTGAAGCTGAAACTCCAATACTCTGGCTACCTCATGCAAAGAGTTGACTCATTGGAAAAGACCCTGATGCTGGGAGGGATTGGAGGCAGGAGGAGAAGGGGACGACAGAGAATGAGATGGCTGGATGGCATCACCGACTCGACGGGCATGAGTTTGAGTAAACTCTGGGAGTTGGTGATGGACAGGGAGACCTGGCGTGCTGTGATTCAGGGGGTCACAAACAGTCAGACACGACTGAGCGACTGAACTGAACTGAAAGATACTTTCCTCCTTGCCTTGATGGAATGATTGGTACCAGATTTGTATTCCCTTTATCAGCTAGGAAACTGAACAGCACATATAGACAAGTGCTTTCGGACAGACAATGGGTAAAAGACATTGCACAATAGTGATTCTTGGGAGTTGGGAAAAGTTCTACAACGTCACTGGCTTTCTGTCAGGAGGCATTTCAATACTGTAGCATAGAGAAGGAAAACCTAGATAGAGAGAAGGAAAATGAGTGACACTGATCTTACTAAGTTGGGCAAACAGAAAATAAAGTTGAAGGAGGCTGAAGTGGCTATTGGAAAAGAAAAAGAAGCAAAGCAGAGAATGAAGTCCAAAAATCCGAATGGAATAGCTTTGGTTTTGTTGTTGTTGTTGTTGAATACTAGGTTGTAAATTAAGAGAGAGAATCTCCATAGGGTCAGTCAATGAAAAACTAAGAAAAGTTATAAGCTGAGCAATGCCCAAAATTCACACAGGATGTGGTAGGCATTTGAATTGCAACTAAGCAAACTCAGAAAAATGTGTTAAATATTAAGAGAATTCAGTAAACTCTGTGGAAAGATTATAATCTCATAGTTAGGTTTAAACTTGTCTCAGAGGAAGAGCTATAGCCATTCTATAACAAACCCCCAAAATAAGGCTTTGAAACCCTGGGGTTAATCCACAAGTAACTGGCTGTCTAAACAAGCCAGTACATTCTGAAAGAAGAAAATACGTACAGACATTTAACAGTATAACATTCTCCAAGTCTAGCACATAATGCTTCATTTAAATATATTTAGAAAAATCCCAAATAATAAGATGGTAACGATAACCCTATATGCAAAACAGAAAAAGAGACACAGAAATACAGAACAGACTTTTGAACTCTGTGGGAGAATGTGAGGGTGGGATATTTCAAAAGAACAGCATGTATACTATCTATGGTGAAACAGATCACCAGCCCAGGTGGGATGCATGAGACAAGTGCTCCAGCCTGGTGCACTGGGAGGACTCGGGGGAATCGGGTGGAGAGGGAGGTGGGAGCGGGGATCGGGATGGGGAATGCGTGTAAATCCATGGCTGATTCATATCAATGTATGACAAAACCCACTGAAATGTTGTGAAGTGATTGGCCTCCAACTAATAAAAAAAAAAAAAAGTAATTAAACAATATATTTTGAATAACTCATTTATGACAAAAACACCTTGGCAAATAAAAAATATAAGGGGACTTGATTAGCTTGATCAAAAGCTACAAAAACTTATGACTAATATCATACATAATTGAATGACAATATTTTCCCTCTAAAACTTGAAACAAGACAAGTGTTATTTCCTCTCACAACTTCAAGTCAACATTAAACACCCTAGCATGTGCAATAAGGCAGGAAAAAGAAGTACAAGGCCAAAAGCTTCAAGTTGTATTGCCTTCGGACTCTGAGATGGAGGCCAGCAGGTAGGGATATCATTTAGAAACATCTCTGTAATCAATATCTGTGGTAGGGAGGTTAAAGAAAAAATACTGGGTAGATGAAGAAGTCATGCCAGGATGCAAAATCAACAATGCCTCGTGTAACAAACAGGATATGTGGAATTAGAATGCTACTTTAGACATGGGACAAGAGACTGAGAGCTTCCCTGATAAATCACGTGTGCGTCCCTGATTGCTCAGTTGGTAAAGAATCTGCCTGCAATGCAGGAACTCCAGTTGGAATCCTGGGTCAGGGAAGATCCCCTGGAGAAGGGAAAGGCTATGCACTCCAGTATTCTTGGGCTTCTCTAGTGGCTCAGCTGGTAAAGAATCCGCCTGCAACGCTGGAGACCTGGGTTTGGTCCCTAGGTTGGGAAGATTCCCTGGAGAAGGGAAAGGCTACCCACTGCAGTATTCCGGCCTGGAGAATTCCATCGTATAGTCCATGCGATTGCAAAGAGTAGGACATGACTGAACGACTTTCACTTCACTCTAGGAAGGGATTGTTTTTGGGCAAATTGGCTGCCTTCAAGTGAGGCACTCTCTGAAAGAGTGACAGCTTCACACTGACTGCCAAAAGCATTCCCAGCATGGAGATGAGAAGTCCTTCATTGAAGGACTGAAGTATGATATGGCAGCTCTACCCACTATCCAGAGTAATTAAATATACACAATATCCAATATAATCTATTAAAATTATTACAACTAAGAAACATGAATTTACTAATTCAAGGGATACATGATTTATATATAGTAATAAAGTGTGTTTCTTTACATGATCAATGAATAGTTAGAAACTAAAATTAAAAATATAATTTACAATGCCATCCAAATTAGGGGATAATTAGGTATTAATTTAGCGAAGTATATATATGTAAGACTTCTACACAGGCACTATACATCTGTGTTGGGAGAAATTAAACAACTATTACTTCCCTGATAGCTCAGTTGATAAGGAATCCACTTGCAATGCAGGAAACCCCAGTTTGATTCCTGGGTTGGGAATGTCCTCTGGTGAAGGGAATGGCTACCCACTCAAGTATTCTGGCCTGGAGAATTCCATGGGGTCCTGTGTAGTCCATGGGGTCACAAAGAGTTGAACACTAAAGAGCGACTTTCACTTTCACTAAATAGAGAAACATGTCATGTGCACATATTGGGATTCAGTGAAGGGATATCAGCTGTCCCCTAAATGATCTGTAAATTCAGTACAGGATAATAAATTCCAGAAGGTTTTATTTCATAGAATTTGACAAAATGATTGTGACTCGATGTTGCAATGTAAATATTATAAAATAATTGAAATAATTCTAAGGAAGAAAAGAAAATTTGAGAGATTACTGCCTGATTTAAAGACTTAGCTTAAAGTTACAGGGTTTCCCAGCTGGCTCAGTGGATGAAAAATCCATCTGCAATGCCAGAGATGTGGGTCCCATCCCTGGAGGAGAGCATGGCAACCCACTCCAGTATTCTTGCCTGAGGATATCATGGATGGAGGAACCTGATGAGCTACAGTTCATAGGGTCACACAGAGTCAGACATGACTGAAGCAACTAAGAACTCACACACAGAAATAAAGACAATCTAATCTTGGCATAAGAAGAGATGTATAGATAAGAAGGATACAATAAAAAGCTCAAAATAGACATCTGTATGGTAGCTGGGTTTTGACAAACATACCAACATAATAAAATGGAGGAGTAATATTAATAGTTGCTTTAATAGCTGCAAGTGGTTCTGGATATAGGTATGGAGAAAAATGAATTTAAATGATTATCTCAGAAAATTTAAATTGCTATGAACTTTAATCCTAAAGACAAGCCCTAAAATTGTCAAATTTCTACATGAAAACATGACAAAATTTTCTTGATCTTGAGCTTGGCAAGCATTTCCAGTTCAGTTCAATTCAGTCTTTCAGTCGTGTCCGACTCTTTGTGACCCCATAGAATGCAGCATACCAGGCCTCCCTGTGCATCACCAACTCCCAGAGCATACTCAAACTCATGTCCGTTGAGTTGGTGATACAACCAACCTTCTCACCATCTATGGTCCCCTTCAACTCCCACCTTCAATCTTTCCCAGCATCAGTGTCCTTTCAAATGAGTCAGTCTTCACATCAGGTGGTCAGGTTTTGGAGTTTCAGCCTCAGCATCAGTGCTTCCAATGAATACTCAGGACTGATTTCCTTTAGGATGGACTGGTTGGATCTCCTTGCAGTCCAAGGGACTCTCAAAGAGTCTTCTCTGACAGCACAGTTCAAAAGCATCAGTTTTTCAGCGCTCTGCTTTCTTTATAGTCCAACTCTAACATCTATACATGATTACTGGAAAAACCATAGCTTTGACTAGATGGACCTTTGTTGGCAAATTACTGTCTCTGCTTTTTAATATGCTGTCTAAGTTGGTTATAACTTTTCTTCCAAGGAGTAAGCATCTTTTAATTTCATGGCTGCAGTCACCATCTGTAGTGATTTTGGAGCCCAAAAGAAAATAAAAGTCTGTCACTATTTCCATTGTTTCCCCATCTATTTGCCATGAAGTGATGGGACCAGATGTCATGATCTTAGTGTTCTGAATGTTTAATTTTATGCCAACTTTTTCACTCTCCTCTATCACTTTCATCAAGAGGCTCTTTAGTTCTTCTTCACTTTCTGCCATAAGGGTGGTGTCATCTGCATATCTGAGGTTAATGATATTTTTCCCAGCAATCTTCATTCCACCTTGTACTTCATCCATTCCAGCATTTCTTGTGAGGTACTCTGCATGTAAGTTAAACAAGCAGGGTGACAATATACAGCCTTGATGTACTCCTTTCCTGATTTGGAACCAGTCTGTTGTTCCATGTCCAGTTCTAACTGCTGCTTCTTGATGTGCATACAGATTTCTCAGGAGGCAGGTGAGGTGGTCTGGTACTCCCATTTCTTGAAGAATTTTTCACAGTTTGTTGTGATCCACATGGTCAAAGGCCTTGGCATAGTCAATAAAGCAGAAATAGATGTTTTTCTGGAACTCTCTTGCTTTTTCAATGATCCCACATTTGATGGCAATTTGATCTCTGATTCTTCTGCCTTTTCTAAATCCAGCTTGAACATCTGGAAGTTCACAGTTCACGTACTGTTGAAGCCTGGCTTGGAGAATTTTGAACATTACTTTGCTAGTGTGTGAGATGACTGCAATTGTGTGGTAGTTTGAGCATTCTTTGGCATTGCCTTTCTTTGGGATTAGAATGAAAACTGACCTTTTCCAGTTCTGTGGCCACTGCTGAGTTTTCCAAATTTGCTGGCATATTGAGTGCAGCGCTTTCACAGCATCATCCTTTAAGATTTGAAATAGCTCAACTGGAATTCCATCACTTCCACTAGCTTTGCTCATAGTGATGCTACCTAAGGCCCACTTAACTTCATATTCCAGGGTGTCTGATTGTAGGTGAGTAATCATACCATCGTGATTATCTGGGTCATGATAACATTTTTTGTATAGTTCTTCTGTATTTTCTTGCCACCTCTTCTTAATATCTTCTGTTTCTTTTAGGTCCATACAATTTCTGTCCTTTATTGTGCTCATCTTTGCATGAGAAATTTCCTTGATATCTCTAATTTTCTCGAAGAGATCTCTAGTCTTTCCCATTCTATTGTTTCCCTCTATTTCTTTGCATTGATCACTGAGGAAGGCTTCCTTATGTCCTTGCTATTCTTTAGAACTCTACATTCAAATGGGTAGACCTCTCCTTTTCTCCTTTGCCTTTTGCTTCTCTTTTTTTCACAGCTATTTGTAAGGCCTCCTCCGACAACCATTTTGCCTTTTTACATTTCTTTTCTTGGGAATGGTCTTGATCTCTGCCTCCTGTACAATGTCACGAACCTCTATCCATAGTTCTTTAGGCATTCTGTCTATCAGATCTAATCCCTTGAATCTATTTGTCACTTCCACTGTATAATCACAAGGAATTTGATTTAGGTCATACCTGAATGGTCTAGAGGTTTTCCCTACTTTCTTCAATTTGTCTGAGTTTGGCAATAAGGAGTTCATGATCTGAGCCACAGTCAGCTCCCAGTCTTGTTTTTGCTGGCTGTATAGAGCTTCTCTATCTTTGGCTGCAAAGAATATAATCAATCTGATTTCAGTTTTGACCATCTGGTGATGTCCATGTGTAGTCTTCTCTTGTGTTGTTGGAAGAGGGTGTTTGCTATGACCAATGCATTCTCTTGGAAAAATTCTATTAGACTTTGCCCTGCTTCATCCTGTACTCCAAGGCCAATTTTGCCTGTTACTCCAGGTGCCTCTTGACTTCCTACTTTTGCATTCCAGTCCACTATCATGAAAAGGATATCTTTTTTGGGTATTAGTTCTAGTGGTCTTGTAGGTCTTCATAGACCCGTTCAGCTTTAGCTTCTTCAGCATTACTGGTTGGGGCATAGATTTGGATTACTCTGATATTGAAGGGTTTGCCTTGGAAATGAACAGAGATCATTCTGGGTTTTCTTGAGATATCACCCAAGAACTGCATTTTGGGCTTTTTTGCTGACTATGATGGCTACTACATTTCTTCTAAGGGATTTTTGTCCACAGTTGTAGACGGTCATCTGAATTAAATTCACCCATTCCAGCCCATTTTAGTTTGCTGGTTCCTAAAATGTCCATGTTTACTCTTGCCATCTCCTGTTTGACCACTTCCAGTTTGCCTTGAGTCATGGGCCTAACATTCCAGGTTCCTATGCAATATTGCTCTTTACAGCATCGGACTTTACTTCCATCACTAGTCACATCCACAACTGGGTGTTGTTTTTGCTTTGGCTTTTTCTCTTCATTCTTTCTGGAGTTTCTTCTCCAATGATCTCCAGTATCATACTGGGCATCTACCAACCCGGGGAGATCATCTTTCACTGTTGTATCTTTTTTTCTTATCATATTGTTCATGGGGTTCTCAAGGCAAGAAAATTGAAGTGGTTTGCCATTCCCTTCTCCAGTGGACCACATTTTGTCAGAATTCTCCACCATGACCTGTCCATCTTGGGTTGCCCTACACAGACTGGCTCATAGTTTCACTGAGTTAGACAAGGCCATGTGATCAGATTGGTTAGTTTTCTGAGGCTGTGGTTTTCATTCTGTCTGCCCTCTGATGGAGAAGGAAAAGAGGCTTATGGAATCTTCCTCATGTGAGAGACTGACTGAGGGGGAAACTGGGTCTTGTTCTGATGGGTGGGACCATGTTCAGTAAATCTTTAATCTGATGTTCTGTTGGTGGGCGGGGCTGAGTTCCCTCCCTGTCATTCCACCTGAGGCCAAACTATGGCGGAGATAATGAAGATAATGGTGGCCTCCTTCAAAAGATCCCATCAGGTACTGCTGCACTCAGTGCCCCCAGCCCTCTCAGCAGGCCACTGCTGACCCATGCCTCCACCAGAGGCTCCTGGTCACTCATGGCCAAGCATTTCTTAGGACACAAAAACTAAAATCCTAAGGTAAAATCGATATATTGGATGACAACGCAATTTGAAAACTTCTGCTCTGTGAAAAATATTGTTAAGAAATAAAAAGACAAGAGACAAACAGGGAACAATTATTTACAACCTAAGTATCATGGCTCAGAGGTTAAAGCATCTGCCTGCAATGCGGGAGACCCGGGTTCAATCCCTGGGTCAGGAAGATCCCCTTGAGAAGGAAATGGCAACCCACTCCAGTATTCTTGCCTGGAGAATCCCATGGATGGAGGAGCCTGATGGGCTACAGTCCACAGGGTTGCAAAGAGTTGGACACAACTGAGCGAGTTAACTCACTTAAGTATCTGACACAGTATTTGTACCCAGAGTGTATAACAAAAGCTTATAATTTAATAATAAATCAAATTTTTAAAAAATGCCAACTACTTGACTAGATACTTAACAATAAAATATTTACAAATGACCAATAAGCATTGGATGCTTAACAATATGTCATCAGGAAAATACATATTAAAGCTATGATGAGATACTAGTACACATCAAGAAGGTTGAAGTAAATATCCAAATTGAGAGTATCATCTAGAAATATTTAGAGCACTTGTACAAAGTAATTTCATATCTGTCGAATCTAATGCTAATGTAACAAAATAGAGCCTACATTTTAGAGATTTTTCACTTAAAGAGTAGTTTATTTTTATTCTAATTTATAATGTATTAGTTTTTAGAAGCTGAAAAATTTGCAAAGGCCCTATACCACGTATATTTGGAGAAGCATTGCTCTAACTAATCAAAATTAAAAGTATTTGGCTCATGGCAGTATACGAGCAAGATGACCACATGGAAATAACCAGAAAGCTAAAGCAATGTATACTGTGGATATGTCTTTAATGTTTCTTGATTCCCTTTAGAATACCCATGAAGACAGCAAAAATAATTGCTTTGACTATCATGTTTCCCCCCATATGTTATTACAATGTATGCATACCATGAGAGGTGAAAAGATTACAGAAAATGTGTATGTCTAATTCCCTGGGAAAGGAAGTTTAAGAACAGAAATATGGCTAACCTTTGCATTTATCCAAATATGGAGACCAAATTTCATGCTGATTCTCCAGATGGCCACTACTTTCCAAAGCCTGACATACAGTGTTTTTTCCCTTATAAAATGCTAAGTTAGTACATCAGTTGCTTAGCTTTAAATTAACATATCTTCTTTATGTGGTGTGATGATTAGACCTTTGATAACTGAAGAAAGAGCAATAAATAAACCAAAATAATGTGTTGATTGTGAAGTCTAAGGTTTTTAGCCTAAGAGAATTGTGAACTGAGAATGTGCAAGCTTATTTCCTTCCAATATAAAGCTGAAAAAAGTCCATTTGCTGGACTATAATTTCAATTACTAGATATTTTGTAATGAATGAGACAGAATCAATTTTACACACACACACACACACACACACATGCACACACAAATTGTTGGGTGTTCTGCTAGCATATGTTCAACTTAATGAAATATCATGATAAATGTTATTTATATATATATTTTTTTCCTTTCCGTTGCATGTAGACTAAAATAACATGGAAAACTAAGGAGAAATAAAGAAATATTGTATCTCCAACTAGTTTTATTAAGTGATAAACAACCAGTAGAAGAAATGAAGTCTAATAATTTTTAGAATAATTAACTGCATATGAGGATTTAACGTTTAAATGATCCTTGTGCCAAAAACTCTAGTATAGAAGGGTGTGAAAGACACTATATTGTTTCCGTGTCTAGTAAAGATCCATCAGGCTTAGGAGGATATGTTTGTAGAGCACTTTGGAAACTTTCTAAATATAGACAACTTAAACCTCGAAAAACTTTCTTGAACCTTGCTTTGTTAATAGTTTCTATGTAATCCAGAAAAGAAATCAATATATACAGTTTGCTTTGGAAAACCTTTGTGATTATCCCCCCAATCCTTCTCTTCCACCAAAGAAATTAAACTGTGATTCAGTGTAGTAGTAACAATTTTCTAGAGCCATGGAAGTTAGCTTTAAAATAGGTTTTGTTCTTTTGCTATGACAGTCAGTGACTTACTTCTTGTAAAAGCAACAAATAGAGAATCTAATCATTTCTCCCAAATGTTTAATTGAAAATTCATAGTCATAAAGTGGTAGAATGTTTGCACAAAAGTAAATCTCCTGGAAAGATGCAAACTAGTGTATATGGATAAGTATGTAATTTTTCTGCATTAGTTCTTATTATTTTGCCATGGGAGTTGTTATTTGGCCATTACAGTGTTGTATTAATTTTTTGAATAAAATTTCATGTTATAAAGCACTGTAATTGATTTTACTTAATTATAGAATTATCTGTTTTCTTTCACAAAGACATTGGATAACACTGAAGTTATTAAATTATATCAGTAACTCAAATACCTTTGTTTGTTTATAGATAATACTTCACTCTGTGGGAAATTTTAGTGTAATTATTAATCATCAGTCATCCATACTTCCTCTGTGTCTGTTGTCCTATTCTCTTTCATAGAAATAATCATAGTACTTGCTATACAAAACTGTTAAGACAAATAAATGAGCTTTAAAAAAAATGCCTGAAAAAAAAAAAAAAGCCTGGAATCTAGTAAGTGCTGCATAAATGTTCGCTGGTATTATTGTCATTCAAACTATGGACAAAATTCCTTTGATTATCTTCCTATCTACTTTCTACCTTATAATTTTGCCATTTTTTTCTTATTTCAGTAAACCTTGATTTCATGCTCTAATTCTCTGAACTATGTGGCTTTGGGGTTTTTGTTTATTTTACAGTTTAAAATAATTATTGATTCTTTGAAAAATGGCAATCATAAATTGATTATATCTTAGCATATGTAACATTATTTGGGGGAAAGTAATTATATTTTCTAAAACCAAAAGTTAGTTTTCCAGATTTATTGAGCAATAGCTGACAAATATAATCGCATATATTTAAAGTGTACAATATGATGATTTAATATGCATATACATTGTGGCACCTTTAAATCTGGTGTCCAGATTTAGTCTCAGTTTGGCTTGCTTTTCTGTTTTTGCTCCTCTGTTTCTACTATCCCCAGAGTTCTTGATTAAGAACCTCCTTATCTTTACGTACAGGTGCTTCCTTTCCAGATCAGTTACATATTGAATACAAACTATGTAGGCCTGCAAGAAAATTTCAATTATTCACCTATTTCCTAAAAGTGAAGTTGCTCAGTTGTGTCTGACTCTTTGCGACCCCATGGACTGGAGCCTACCAGGCTCCTCCATCCATGGAATTATCCAGGCAAGAGTACTGGAGTGGGTTTCCATTTCCTTCTCCAAAGGGATCTCCCCAACCCAGGGATCAAACCCGGGTCTCCTTCATTGCAGGCAGACACTTTACCATCTGAGCCACCTGGGAATCAGAGATATATAAATAACAAAAGACACCACACATACACACACACACACACACACACACATGATTATATTTCTAATCTGATTTAACATTTAATTATTGAGTAAGTATCATGTTCTCAAAACATGTGTTGGTAGGGAAAGAGATGAGAAAGCTTGAGGCAGAGAACTGCTTGGAGTATGTGAGGATGGTCAGCAAGTTTGCAGCTCATTAGAGAAATTTAGGCCCCTGTGAAGTATAGCTCACTCACCCTGGATTCTGCCAAGCCTTTCTTGGCCTGTGCAGGGGGACTTCCTTGGCCTCACTGTCCTTGTGTGATTTGACCTTGTATCAGTTGACTGAGAAGAACTAGGGAATGATTCATGTTCTAAAGTGGACACTGGAGAAGGATCTATTAGGTCATCGCCCTTTCAGAGTCTGCGCCTTTTCTGGCGTCCTGCCCCTGTGGCCTGTGGTAGTCAAGAGTACACAGTGGCCCGCAGCCTCCCTGGCATCCTCTTGGCTGACATTCAGTGAGGTTCAGCCCATGAATAGCTTTCCCTGGCCACATGGAGGAGGCATTTCCAGCAAATTTGGCCAACGAGCACCATGATGGCGTCTGTGGCACCTAATGAGTCAGACCTGTGCCCTCAACCACAGTTAGGCTCTCTGCCCTGGGATGGGGGCCTCTTTCTTGGGTGCATGATCAGTCCCAGTGTTGTGGCTGATTTCCTATATGCTTTCAGTCCCTTGAATTACCTCCTACCAGTCAGTCTCTTGTTACTCCAGTCCTGATTGTAGTTAAATATTGCTTATATTAAACTTTTCTTGTTCAAATTACTGTGTGACTTCCACCTCGTGATTGTACTGACTGATGGAAGACACCTTAAAGTATTGTCAAGAAAAATTGTGAGACTCTGAAATAGGCAAAAAAGATTACTTGGTAGCTAGTGCACCCTTCTGGGTTACCTGTGCTTTCATTTACATTGAATATTTTTACACTTATCAAGCTATAGAAAAATGATAGTAGTAGAAATGATTCTTGTTCATAAAATGCAAACTAAATTTGTCCAGTGTAGATATGGTTTCTCCCTCCCTTAAAAGAGCTATATATATATATATATATATATATATATATATATATATATATATATATATATACACATATATATATAAATGCATTTATATATATAATATGACATATGATTTATATTATATATATAAACACATTTACTTCAGCATCCCTGATTGCCTACCATATGTGGCCGTTCTTTGTATTCTATTTTGAATTTGTTGTAATATCCTCTGGTTCCCTCTTTAATTAATGAGCTAAGTATAACATTTAGTATCTTTTAAAAAATATGTCGGTAAAAGAATAGCACCTACAACATGAAATATCTGTGAAAATTAAATGAAAATTTGGATGAGATAAGCATACATTCATAGTCTCTTCCATCATCAACATCCCCCACCAAAGTGGTACATTTATTATAATTGATGAACCTTCATTGACATAACATTATCACCCCAATCTATAACCACATGAGGGTTCATTCTCAGTGTCATATACTCTGAGTTTGGGCAAATTTATAATGGTAAATATCTACTATTATAGCATCATGAGGAATAGTTTCAGTACCTTAAACATTTTCAGGTTTCTCCTATTCATCTTTCCAGCCTGCTTAACCCCAACTACCACTAATCATATTATTGTTTCTATAGTTTTTGCCTTCTCCAGAATACCACATACTTGGAATACTACAATATGCAGCATTCTCAGATTTGTTTATTTCACTTAGTAACATGTGTTCAAGTTTCCTCCTTGTCTTTTCATACTTGAAAGCTAATATTTTTAGTGCTGAAAAATATTGTAGAAATCAAAAACTTGATCCTAAGATTTAGATAAATAGGCAGATAAAACAGCCAAATTTGAAGATTAATTTGAAGTTCTTACACCATATGAATTTAGTAATCAGTCAACATTTAGTGAATACTACAGTATACCATTGGCTTAAAGATAAGCAAATACATAAATGGAGCAGAGTATAGTTCAGAAATAGGTCTATATATATATATATATATATATATATATATATATAGACAATTTATTTTCAAGAAAGATTCAAAGACAATTTGATTGAAAGTGGCTAGATTAAATGAGTGGTACTGGAACATTTCATGCAAAGAAATATTTCATGTGAAGATGGGCTCAATAAAGTACAGAAATGGTATGGACCTAAGAGAAGCAGAAGATATTAAGAAGAGGTGGCAAGAATATACAGAAGAACTGTACAAAAAAAGATCTTCATGACCCAGGTAATCATGATGGTATGATCACTCACCTAGAGCCAGACATCCTGGAATGTGAAGTCAAGTGGGCCTTAGGAAGCATCACTGCAAACAAAGCTAGTGGAGGTGATGGAATTCCAGTTGCGCTATTGCAAATCCTGAAAGATGATGCTGTGAAAGTGCTGCACTCAGTATGCCAGCAAATTTGGAAAACTCAGCAGTGGCCACAGGACTGGAAAAGGTCAGTTTTCATTCCAATCCCAAAGAAAGGTAATGCCAAACAATGCTCAAACTACAGCACAATTGCACTTATCTCACACACTAGTAAAGTAATGCTCAAAATTCTCCAAGCCAGGCTTCAGTAATACATGAACCGTGAACTTCCAGATGTTCAAGCTGGTTTTAGAAAAGGCAGAGGAACCAGAGATCAAATTGGTAACATCTGCTGGATCATCAAAAGAGCAAGAGAGTTCCAGAAAAACATCTATTTCTGCTTTACTGACTATACCAAAGCCATTGACTGTGTGGATCAGAATAAACTGAAAAATTCTGAAAGAGATGGGCATACCAGACCACCTGACCTGCCTCTTGAGAAACCTATATGCAGGTCAGGAAGCAACAGTTAGAAGTGGACATGGAACAACAGACTGGTTCCAAATAGGGAAAGGAGTACATCAAGGCTGTATATTGTCACTTTGCTCATTTAACTTATACGCAGAGTACATCATGAGAAACGCTGGGCTGGAAGAAGCAGAAGCTGGAATCAAGATTGCCGGGAGAAATATCAATAGCCTTAGATATGCAGATGACACCACCCTTATGGCAGAAAGTGAAGAGGAACTAAAAAGCCTCTTGGTGAAATTGATGGAGGAGAGTGAAAAAGTTGACTTAAAGCTCAACATTCGGAAAACTAGGATCATGGCATCTGGTCCCATCACTTCAAGGGAAATAGATGAGGAAACAGTGGAAACAGTGGCAGACTTTATTTTTTGGGGCTCCAAAATCACTGCAGATGGTGATTGCAGCCATTCAATTAAAAGATGCTTACTCCTTGGAAGGAAAGTTATAACCAACCTAGATAGCACATTAAAAAGCAGAGACGTTATTTTGCCAACAAAGATCCGTCTAGTCAAGGCTATGGTTTTTCCAGTAGTCATGTATGGATGTAAGAGTTGGACTGTGAAGAAAGCTGAGTGCTGAAAAATTGATGCTTTTGAACTGTGGTGTTGGAGAAGACTCTTGAGAGTCCCTTGGACTGCAAGGAGATCCAACCAGTCCATCCTAAAGGAGATCAGTCTTGGGTGTTGATTGGAAGGACTGATGCTGAAGCTGAAATTCCAATACTTTGGCCACCTCATGTGAAGAGTCGACTCATTGGAAAAGACCCTGATGCTGGGAGGGATTGGGGGCAGGAGGAGAGGGGACGACAGAGGATGAGATGGCTGGATGGTGTCACCGACTCGATGGACATGAGTTTGAGTAAACTCTGGGAGTTGATGATGGACAGGGGCGCCTGGCGTGCTGCGATTCATGGGGTCACAAAGAGTTGGACACGACTGAGAGACTGAACTCAAACGAATTGAACTGGAACTATTGGAAATCCATATACAAACTGAAACCAGAACAAAACAGTAAGAAAACAAACTTCGATTCACATCTTAAATCACATTCAAATATTAACCCCTAAAATAATCCTTACCTGTTTTTCAGTATATTCACTAATAATCTTTCTTTAAAATTTTTTTTAAAAATTTTTTTAAATTTTAAAATTAAAAAATTTTTTAAATTTATTTTAGACTATTAAGGGAAGCATTTCAGTTTGACAGTTTTTCCAATATTCCTTATTAATTTTTGGCCTGCTTGTACCCATGCCTTATAGCTGAGATGCACAAATTTAGTAAATGCACAGCAGGGACTGAGAATCTATAACCAGGTATTATGTAAGATCTTATTTTGGAAGGCTCATACCAGTCAACTGAGTTCACTTTAATAGTTTTTAACATAATTTTTCACTTTTACTTATTCTAAATTAGTTTATGATTTTACTGAATTGCTAGTTGATCATAGTTGAAAGTATTAATTCCAGATATTACATAGGATGAACATCAATTTTATATACACTGGCTCTTTTTTGACATGAGAAGAAACCCTCTTGGATAAGGCCTTTAATATTTATGGTCCCTCAAAGGACAATTCCTGCCCACTGAAGTAAATAATAGCCCTTCCCTTCTGTGAGAGCAAGGAAAGTGAAATTTCCTTTGAGATTTCTTGTTTATTCACCTTAGATTTGATTGTTTTACATCAATTTCCCTGTGAAAATAACATTGTCTCCTAAAGGGAAACAGGTATTGAAGTCCACTAAATATTATCTCACACAGAAGAATTTGACTGTCTTCTGGAGTTGCTTAGCAAAGACATGTACAGAGAGATTTTCTATTATCCTAAGCAGTGCTATTCATTTTATTTTAATACTTTGCTCAGTGCTGTAGATCTTATTTTTATTCTTGGTTTGACCTGATCCCTGGACCAATTTTTTATGACACACTACTTCTATCTTGACCTTAATCACCTTTGTATACAACCTAGAACCTTGCATGTTATCTGAAATATACTTGATACTCACTAAATATTGAATAATTTTTTTTTAAATGCCAAGTCTGGAAGGAGTCTAATGGAAAAGCTACTTTTCTCTACTGGTGATGGACAATAATTTCCTTAGGGCAATTTGGCAAAATATATCAGTAATTCAAAATATTTGCTTCTTTTATGTATTAATTTATCTTTTAAAACCATAAACAAAGGGAACTATCAGAACAGTGCAAAGATGCACACATAAATAAATTTAATATAACAATGTTTATAATAAAATAAACATACAAATGCCAATATGATCACTGTGGTATGTTATAGAAGAGAATGGGTAAGTGAATTATGGCAAATCTATGAAATGGAATCATGGGCTCCTGTTGAAAAAAATATTAATATATTTTTTTTAATTTGAAAATGACCTATCCCTTACTGTTTTAAATTTTGAGCTTGCATTATTGTTATATCTGTACTGTATGAATTCCTCAGTTATGGCAGAAATAGCATGGGTGATGAGGACATGAGTGAAATGAGACTTGTTTTCAAATCACTACTGAAGAACTTTCAGTTCAGTTCAGTCGCTCTGTTGTGTCCAATTCTTTGTGACCCCATGGACTGCAGCACACCAGGCTTCCCTGTCTACCACCAACTCCCAGAGTTTACTCAAAATCATGCCCATTGAATCAGTGATGCCATCCAACCATCTCATCATCTGTCATCCCCTTCTCCTTCCGCCTTCAATCTTTCCCAGCATCAGGGTGTTTTCAAATGAGTCAGCTCTTCGCATCAGGTGGTCAAAATATTGGAGTTTCAGCTTCAGCACCAGTCCTTCCATTGAATATTCAGTACTGATTTCCTTTAGGATGGACTGGTTGGATCACTTTACTTTCCAAGGGACTCTCAAGTATCTTCTTCAACACCACAGTTCAAAAGCATAAATTCTTCAGTGCTGAGCTTTATAGTCCAACTCTCACATCCACACATGAATCCTGGGAAAACCATGGCTTTGACTAGACAGACAGACTAATGTCTCTGCTTTTTAATATGCTGTCTAGGTTGGTCATAACTTTTCTTCCAAGGAGTAAGTGTCTTTTAATTTCATGGCTGCAATCACCATCTGCAGTGATTTTGAGCCCCCCCAAAATAAAGTCTGTCACTGTTTCCATTGTTTCCCCATCTATTTGCCATGAGATGATGGGACCAGATGCCATGATCTTAGTTTTCTGAATGTTGAGCTTTAAGCCATCTTTTTCACTCTCCTCTTTCACTTTCATCAAAAGGCTTTTTAGTTCTTCACTTTCTGCCATAAGCATGGTGTCATCTGCGCTGAAGAACTTATTTAGCATCTTTGCAGGTTGGGAAAATTTCTGAGTGTCAATTTCCTTATTTAAAAAATGAAGGGCATATTTACCTTGCAAAACTTTTAGTAAGTGCAATGAGTGCAATGAGATAATTTGTAACAAGGGTCTAAATAAACAGTATGTTCATAGTATGAACTGAATTAATACATGTATTATTATTATTATTATAATGTCTGTGGTGAAAAGTGTAGTCCTTGGGTTAAAATTTTTTAAGAGTCTCAAAATCTCTTTGAAAAACATTTGACAGAGAATACAATGCCTGCAGCCTCCAGCTTGTGTCTGATGAGTTTGGACTATCTTGAGAGAGCTGCTGAGTGCATTGTATTTACATAATTTCTTTGACCTTATCTGCAAACTCCATAAGAAATAGTTAACATTCTAGAACTTAGACAAATATGGACAGGGATATTCTTGCAAACAAAGATAAAATCTTCGTATAAGTTGAGGGAGTACAGGTAAGGCAGAAAACTAAGCTAAAAGATATGGGCCATATAGGTTATATTTTTTAAAACTTTTTCTGTTGATATCTATATTTTGTGAAAAAAGTCTACAGATGAAAATTATATAAGAAAAGTTTTTTTGCTTGGATATAAAGTGGATCCATATAAAGTCTTGCATTTGGGGACTTTTATGAACCAAAGTTTATCCCTTCAAAATTAATCTGTGGAAGCTCTAACCCCTAGTATAATGGCATTTGAGGAGCAATCTTTGGGACATAATTTGGGTTTGATGAGGTTATGAGGGTAAAGCCCTCACAATGGGATTAGCACCTTGTAGGAAGAGGAAGTGACACTAATATTCTCACTTTGTCATGTAATTACTCAGTTAGAAGGTGGCTATCTGCAAGCCAGGAAGAGAACTCTCACCAGGACCCAACAGCTCTGACATCCTGATCTTGGACTTCCAGGCTCCAGAATTAGGGGGAAATAAATTTCTGTTTAAAATCTGTGTTACATTTATTTATGTGTGTGTGTGTGTGTGTGTGGCAGCCCACATGACTAAGACAGTGTCCATCCCAGGTACCAAAACGAGAAAAGTGCAAAGACCTTCTTTTTAAAGAAATTTCTGAAAAATAAATGTCTTTGGAAAAATAAACCCTAAATGATCTTCAAAATGAATGTGCTAAAAAAATAAAAAAAAAAGTATTAGTTTCCTTTTCCTAAAACTCACTTGCCAGTGATGGAATCCAGGGCACATTACCCCTAAATCTGGCAACATTGCACATTGTATATTTTAATCTGAAGGACTTTGAGAAAATAGTAGAAGCAGGAAGGTCAGTCAGACATCCCCCATCATCAATACCCCAGCCCTCTCCACTCTCCTCTAAAATAGGTCATAAAACAGAACTCAGAAGAAAGGGACATCTTTGTCTCCAAAAACTAAAGGATGCTCAGAAGAACCCAATCAAACTTGTTGAGTTTCCCTCAGTTTACTCATAAACTTATGCTCTTTGAATTTCTCATAATTTCTACATGACTATCCACATTTCATCCAATTTAGCTTAAAAAATACTCAAGCATCACTGTTTTTTTGTTTTTTAGATCATTTCCTTAAGAAGTCTACCATGTTACATGAAACTTAAATCTGTACAATTTCCACCTATTAGGCTGTCTCTGTCCATTTAATTTTCTGACTCAATCAAGGAGCCCAAGAGGGTTAAGGACAACTTATTCCTTCCGTACACCAGTTATTTAAGAGAAAATGGATCTCTGCAAAGTAGGTTTTACTTCAAGACAAAGTAGGCCACTTTGTCTTTTGAAATTTCAAGCATTTGAAATGCTCTTTCTTTGTGACTTTCTCTGCTTTTATCTCCTCTTGAAACCAAATGTTTCTTTAAACATCTTGTTTAACTCCTCAAATTTTCTCTAACAAATAGGGCATTTCTTTAGCTTTAAGGGTTCCTTGACCTATTAGAGTGCAAATGAGTTTTGAAAAGTTAATGTTATGAGTCAAGAATTCGCTAATTGAGAACTTTATTTCTTCAGTAAACTTTCACTAAACCCTTATTCTCACCCAGGCAGTGCTCTAGGAGTTAGAGACAAGATGTGAACAAAGCAGACCCAGTTCAGTTCAGTTCAGTCGCTCAGTCGTGTCCGACTTTTTGCGACCCCATGCACCGCAGCATGCCAGGCCTCCCTGTCCATCACCAACTCCCGGCGTTTACCCAAACTCATGTCCATCGAGTCGGTGATGCCATCCAGACATCTTATCCTCTGTCGTCCCCTTCTCCTCCTGCCCCCAATCCCTCCCAGCATCAGGGTCTTTTCCAATGAGTCAACTCTTCACATGAGGTGGCCAAAGTATTGTAGTTTCAGCTTCAGCATCAGTCCTTCCAATGAACACCCAGGGCTGATCTCCTTTAGGATGGACTGGTTGGATCTCCTTGCAGTCCAAGGGACTCTCAAGAGTCTTCTCCAACACCATAGTTCAAAAGCATCAATTTTTCAGCACTCAGCTTTCTTCACAGTCCAACTCTCACATTCATACAAGTAGACCAAAATGCCAATCTTTTGGAGTTTATACTGTTTGAGGAGCTAACAGTCCTAGAGAAGCTTCAGCTGAATAGTTAAAACATCTATAAGAACCTGAAATTGAGAGAAACAGACACCCAGGACATATAAATCATTAAATGTTCAAAACTAGCTTCACTTATTTGAAAATTTTCAGAGCTGGTGCTGCTTAGTGCATGTGTCTTAGTATCTTCTAGTGCTTTGTTTCTCTCTGGAAATTGAAGGGTTGGAAAACTCCCACATTTAAAATTTATAGAATATGTTTTTGTAAAAGAATGAGTCTCAGCACCATGCCCAAGGCTATATTCCAGAGACACATTCTGAAAGGGAGACACATCCTCCTTTTAAAGATAAACATCTCTGATGTATCCTTCATGATTTTACATCAGAAGGCCACTTTATCTGTAGTTCCTAATATCTAATTGAGGATCGGCTCACCAGAAGAGAATGAAGGTCAGCAGGACCCAGTTCACTCACCTTCCTCTTATGTCTATTTATGGAAAAGTTGTACTTTTTAGTTTAGATTTTCAAAGGCTCCTGAAAACCTTTTTTGTTGTGCAGGTAAGCATCTTTCAGAAAAACATACCTTCCCCTGAGAAGTTTGCAAATATCACATCTGTTGTAGAACACACAGAAGACAGAACTGTATGCTCTAATTAGAGAGGAAAATTGAAATGTATTATTGGATCACTAAGAGTGACTGATGCAAATATTTGGATGAAAATAACTCTCTCTGATTTGAAATTATGCTTTCTACACAATTGGTATCCCCATAATAAGTAAATCAAATCATGACTTTACTCCCCCATGACTGAAAATTAACAGTGAGTAAATGGCAAGGCATTAGAACTGTACTTTTCCATAAGCAGAAGTATAAATGTTAATCTGAATCTCTTGAGTTTGCAAAATTTGGCTGGAAATACTGTTAAAATATACTTTCTCAAGAGAATGTTCTTTGCTTCCAGCCTCCAAAAAAACTGCAAATACAACAGCAACAGCTTTTCATTGCAGCATTTTGGAGCCATCCCCACCCGGCAGGAAGTGGGATATATGCAAAGGTCTGCAAAAAAAAAAAAAAAAAAAAAGATACTGCTGTTTTAAAATAAAGTTCAACAAACTTTGGTTTAACTTCTTTTAAAGGTCGCATCAGGATTAGCTTAAATTTCAGGTCAAGAGGCAGCTTACTTCCTATTTGATCTGCAGCAATTGAAGCATACCTAATAGAAGTACTATTTTAAACACAAAGGTTAAACACTGTTGCATTTTGACAAAGGTTAAATGCCTATTTACTGAAGTTAATGACTTAATAGCATTTTGAATACCATTCTTTATGTAAAGGTTAATCTCATATTTTTGACTTCATGTTTTCTTTCTTAAAAGGAAATATTCATTAGAATCCAAACAATTATCTACTTGTTAATTTGTTTTGATCTTATTTATAGTTCTTCAAACAGAGTATTATCTGCTTTGATTGCAAAAGATTTTTTTTTAAGTGTTCAAGAAGAAAAATGCTTAAAGCAAGAAATAAGGTTATTATAGAATTACTGCTTTCAAAGAGTCAAAAGGAAAGGGATGGAAATTTTAGAAAGATATCTTGTGCAAAGATGATAATCTATGGTAGGAGCATACACTAGGCAAGTATTTACTGGTCATGACATCAATCAATTTCAATTTTTTGTAAAAGCAAATAGTTGATTTCTGCTGCTGCTGCTGTCGCTTCAGTCATGTCTGACTCTTATCGACCCCATGGATTGCAGCCCACCAGGCTCCTCCCTCCATGGGATTTTCCAGGCAAGAGCACTAGAGTGGGTTGCCATTCCCTTCTCCAAGTTGATTTCTATTTGTTGTAAAAACAATTTACTGGGCTCAATAGAAAAAATCAGATGATCCTACTGTTGATGGAAAAATAATGCACAATGTGTGAGTTGTGAGCTAAGTTTTGTTTGGGGCCAAATGAGGACTATGGCCTGGAAGACAGTATTTCAGATAGCACTGAGAAACTGTTTTGAAGAGACAGAGGGGAAGGTCAGTGTTATATGTGATTTTAGTGAAGGGGGAGATACATGCACTCAAGCACACATTTTGACAGAGGCTTGCTGCTAGTCGTGGAGCAGATGTCACCATTAATGATTGTAATGCTTTTCTGAATATGAGAATGTGCAAGAATTGAGTTCATAGAATTTTCTCATGAGATATCTAACTATCTAAAGGCCTCTTCTAACAGCTTTTTTTCCAGAGTACAGAGTGCCTCCTTTCTGATCTCCACCCTGAACTCCTTTCAGGGTGTATTGAAGGTCAGCAGCTACAGAGATTTGTGACTTTATCCTTATAGAGGCAGATGGTAAGTGTCAATTTTTAGGTGGCATCGCTTATCAGAAGATGTAAAAAAGAAAAAAAATGTGCAAGAGAAAGGCTCATGGTCAATTGGGCATTTACTTTTGATGATATTTTAGTTAATATGATTGTAATGTTGTATTGGGTATACTATGTTAATTAGAAAAAATGTGAAATTATATCATCCATTCTTTTTTTTCAATATCTCTGACTAAAAACATCTCACCCTACTTGTGTGTATATGTTAGTCACTCAGTTGTTTCTGACTCTTTGTGAGCCAATAATTGCCAGGCTTCTCTGTCCATTGTTTTCTCCAGGCAAGGATAGTGGAGTGGGTTGCCATTCCCTTCTCCAGGAGATTTTCTCAACCCAAGGATCGAACCCAGGTCTTATGGATTGCAGGCAGAATCTTTACCATCTGAGCCACCATGGAAACCCCTCACCTTACTTTCTACTCAGAAATTAAATTTAAAATCTAGACATTGCAAATAAATGCTAAGTTTTGAAGGTGGTATACATTTGGGAGGAAAAAAAGAACACTCTTATTTTCTGGTGCTATAGATTTATTACTTTACAGGTAAAATATCAAACTTTGGTGAAACATTTCAAATTCAATCACAAGTACTATTAAGTGTAGCACAGTTGACAGAATATTTGTTACCTGGAAACTGGGTTTACCTTTTGGTGGGTGCCAGGCCAATAGATACAACCAAGCTAAAGATCAGGAGAAGGAAGGATTTATTATTAGTTTTATTATTAGTTGGAGCAAGTAAGTAGAACACCAGGAATGTTTCCCAAAGTAGTGTCTCCTGGATAGCAAGTTTGGGGACGTTTAAAGCAAAGGGTACATGCATATTCACAGAGGAGCTGAACAGAGGAGAATTCAGTCCTGAATTAGGACAAAGTCCAAACTTTAGCTGACTGAATTGACTGATATCTGGAGGGTCAGCATCATCATTATATTCTCCACCTGGGTGGGAATCTTAGTTCCTGCAGAACTCAAAGGTATATTATATATATATATATATATATATATATACATATATGTGTATATATATATATAAAATAAGACTCTGCTATATATATATATGCTATATGTGTGTGTGTGTGTGTGTATATATATATATATATATATATATATATATAAAGTAGAACTCTGCTTTATCACTACACTGTTATTTGACTGCCTTTTCTAGGTTCTTGTATTCCTTTATTCTTTTAAAGTCATTAATTACTGTGAAAAGAAAACTACTGAGATATGTTCAAGGACAGGCATTATAGCCACACTTAGATCACAAAAATGGCTGAGGCAAAATGGCTTCTCTTATGTCAATAAAGCCATTCCTGGCTCTCTTTTTCCAGGGACCCCAAATCTATCTGCTTGCAAGTTCATGCATATTACGTGTAATCTATTTCAAGGTTATGGTATAGATGACAGAAAGTGGAGAGCAGTATCAGAAAAATGACTGTGTGAACCCCCATCCCTTTTAAGGAGAGAGTTCATTCAGGCAAGGGAATGCCATCTGATCTGTCAGACAGTGAAGTTCAGTGAGGAGTGAAAGCCAAATTTCACTTTTGAATAAGGTAAACAAATGGGATAATATAAACGGGGCCATGCAGGGGACAAGAATAGTGTGCTAAAGTCATTACTAGTTCAAAAAGAATCTGAGGGTAAATCTAGGACTTCTTGGGATAAAGAATTGGATAAAATTAACTGCTTCAATATCCCAATAGATCCATGTACTATTTTGTATTTTACCAGTTTCATTGCTAGTCTGAAAAAGTGTTCTGTGTTTATTTCTCCATGATAGTTATTTCTCTTTTACTTTATCATTTTCCCCTGACTTCAGCTTAGTGTTTCTTGGGAGATGTTACTTTAAGTTTTAATCATATATGTCAGATGTCTCCTGCATGTTGTTAGCGGTGACCAAAATCCTTTTAGGTGACCAAAACCTAAGACAAAGTAGAGTGCATAAAAGGGCAAGAGCTTATTGGAGATTATTTGCCACATTATTCTTGTTTTGTGACCATAAAACATTATAAAGGTGTTATTGTACATTTGCTTTAGGAAAATGAAAATTTTCCATTTCATAGTGATTTTGCATTGATTGAAAAGAGTTGGAAATTGTTGAGTCAAGCCTGTTAAGACTGGTTTTCTGGCTATGTCTGGTGGGTATACTACCTATAAAAATCTAATTACTAAAGTTTAATTAAAGGAACATATTAAGTTTTTTCAGTTCAGTTTAAAAAGATTATTTATATAGCATTAAAGGAAAGATGAATAAATCATTTGGTTCAAATGAGGAGAAATACTTTAAAATTAACTTATTAACATTGTTATGTTTAACATGGTTAACAGGAGGGGACTATTTGTCCTTCCTTGAATTCTTGTGTCTGGACTAATAATAAAATTGACACAGGACAGATGAACAAGTATATGGTCAGGCCACTGAAGATGGCAGTTCTCTTGCTCCCTGTCCATCCCTTTCTTGACAGCGCCTGCTGCACCTCACCCTACTCACTTGGCTGAACTTCCGGTGTACTTGCCCCAGGCACCAAATAATGATTGTATCGAGGAAGTGATGAGAGGTGTGCCACTCTGCTGGTTTCCCTGGCAACTGATGCGCCAACCTGACGTAATTCCCCTCTAACTGGCAATCTCCCCTTCCCCTGGGATCACAGACTGTCCTGCCTGCAGTTCACCTCACAAAGTGGATGCTAAATGACCTTGCTTCAGATATGTAAGCTCTTCCATCCATTAAACCATCCATGTCTCTGTTGGTGATCTGGCCTCTTCAGTCTTAAAGGTGGGCAAGCACAAGCTTTCTCCGTCTATAGGATACTGCCCAACAATGAGAGAAAAAGAAACACATTTTTATTCAGGCGCATCGAGGTCCCATAGAAATGGGACCTAAAAGGGTCCAAAGCAGGCAACTTTTTTACCTTTCAGACTCAGTTCAGTTCAGTTCAGTTCAGTCGCGCAGTCGTGTCCGACTCTTTGCTATCCCATGAATCGCAGCACGCCAGGCCTCCCTGAACATCACCAACTCCCGGAGTCTACCCAAACCCATGTCCATCGAATCGGTGATGCCATCCAGCCATCTCATCCTCTGTCGTCCCCTTCTCCTCCTGCCCCCAATCCTTCCCATCATTAGGGTCTTTTCCAATGAGTCAACTCTTCGCACGTGGTGGCCAAAGTATTGGAGTTTCAGCTTCAGCATCAGTCCTTCCAATCAACACCCAGGACTGATTTCCTTCAGGATGGACTGGTTGGATCTTCTTGCAGTCCAAGGGACTCTCAAGAGTCTTCTCCAACACCACAGTTCAAAAGCATCAACTCTTCAGTGCTCAGCTTTCTTTATAGTCCAACTCTCATATCCATACATGACTACTGGAAAAACCATAGCCTTGACTAGATGGATCTTTGTTGGCAAAGTAATGTCTCTGTTTTTAAATAAGCTATCTAGGTTGATCATAACTCTAAAAAACAATAAATTGTAGGGAATAGATAAGACAAAGAAATTTAGCTCTTGGATGCTCACTTAGTAAAGGATTTAAACAGAATTTGGACTTGGGTTAGAATTAAGGAAATAAAAAGGTTTGCTTGTACAGCCTTCTTGGCTCAAATTCCTTATCTCTGGTACCTATTGACCTCCAGATGCCCAAAGTGCAATTTTCACATTAGACATTTATTCTTGCTTTCAGGGAAACTGAAACGATGGCTGGAGTATCTTGCATTAGCTGTTTCTTAAATAACTTTAATTTAAAACACATGGTCAATAGACATTGAGGAACCTTTTGGGGTGGCTTACTCTGGGTCTTAACAGGGGCAAACTGTCATAACATTCAAATCATATAAGTAGGTAGCTCTGAAGTGCACCTCTGATATACTTAGCAATTTATATACTAATGTATTAAATCAAGAGATATAAATTAACTAATCAATTATCAGGACTGTTTACCTAAAACATGAGCTAAAATTCATATTATATAGTATTATTGTCAACTATGTATATATTTTCAGAAGAGATGCACAATGTGAGAGTTGCAAGTTAAGCCTTTTGGGGGGCAAATGAGGACTGCAGCCTGGAGACAGCACCTCAGATAGCTCTGAGAAACCGCTCCAAAGAGATAGGGGGGAAGGTCAATATGCATGATTTTGATGAAGCGGGAGTTACATGCAAGCAAGTGCTTATTTTACAAAATGTTTTCTGCTAGTCACAAAGAGCTGATGTTACCATGAAAGGATTTAGTGCTTTTCTAGCTATGAGGAGATGTAAGGATTGGGATCATGAAGTCAGTCTTGAAAATATCTCACTATCTGAAGACCTGTTCCACCAGTTTCCCTGGAGCACAGAGTGCTTCACTCTCCACCCTTAATCCTTTCAGGGCATGTCAAAGGTCAACATCTGCAACAGCACAGAATTCAATATCCACAGAGTCAGATGGCAAATACCCTTGGCAAGTGCCAATTTGTGGTTGGCATTATAATTATTTTTAAAGGTGAAACAGTATTTCTTTCCAATGATTAAGCTTTTAATATACCTGGTAATATTTTGGATATTATGATTTAATAAAAATTAAGATGCATTAAGTGATCATAAATGTGTTACTTGAATAGAAATGTCATCTATACGTATAGGAAAGTTTACATTCATACAACAAATACAGAACTTTAAATTTCTGATATCAAGGAAAATAATATTTTTGTACAACTGTCATATATTCACATGGCATTTATCTCAGAAACAATTTTTAATATTCATTAAAAATATTTTAATAAATAATTTTAATAGTGTTTAGTTAAAGAATAATGATTTTATCTGAATTATGTAAAAACAAATTCCATCTATGAAATAATTTATAGAAGCTGCAGCTTCCATCCCAGCAAATGCAAGATCTCAATTGGATCAGCTTTGGTATCACAAAGAATTCCCTCATCCATTATATGTTATTATCCAAAATTGTTGAGAATTATTTGGACAAAAATCAACAAAGTCATTGACATTCAGTTCAAGAAACAATCATTCAAGGACTAATCATGAAATTTGCAGTTTACAAACCAAAATAAACTTCTCATTTTCTCACTAATTATTTTCTGTTGATATAGGAAATGCTCCCTGAGTAGGTGACATTTACATTAAGACCTGAAGGATGATAATGAGATAGAGGGGCAAGGGTACACTAGAAATAGAAAAGGATTTATTTGAAATGGAAGAATAGAAAAGAAGCCATTTCAAATAAAGGGTACTAAATTAGATAGAAATGGTGAGGCATGGGCTTCAAAAAGTGACCAACAAATTAATCAGAAAGTGAAGATGAGAATTTTAAGTTTTATTCCAAAGCCAACAGGAATTTAATTTTCTTATCGTAAAGTAATAAAGCTACAGCAATTAGAGGCTAAGAGGAAACAGACCATATCCAGATGTTCTCAATGTTTCAAAGTTTCTTGTTACTATAAAACAAGAAAACAAAATATTTCCAGATTAGGTTAAATTCATTAGAATAAAATCTGAACAGCAATGACTGTAGAGTTTTAATGTAGAAAGTAATCACCTTTAGATACAGATTTTCATTCTAGTATAGAACCAGAAGTAATCATGTAATTTAATTCATCTACAAATGAATAAACTGAAGTCTGAAGAAGTTAAATGTATGCTTTCCTTTGCATTTTTTAAAAATTCTATATAAGAACTTTATCTAAATTAAATTATGTAAACTTATATATCAAAATTTAAGAAGTTTAAAGGCATGTTTAAATCCTCAATATAATGGAGAAGAGATTTTATAATAATTAAAGAATACATATGCTTTTCATTTATGACTCTACACTAGAGCACAGTTTAACTTTTTCCCTCTTATATATCATTGATTATTATGATTCAATTGTATTTGCAAGAAGTATTCAGGTAAGCACTGTGAGAGGAAAGGAGATGTAGTCTTTGAAAGGAATGAATTATGCATCAAGGTACTTAATGTGGAGAGATTTAGGGAGTCATATAGTTAAAGTTGTTGCTGATATATATTCGGATTTTAGGAGGCAGATTTTTGTTGTTGTTCCATTGCCCAGTCATGTCTGACTCTTTGTGACCCCATGGACTGCAGCACACCAGGTCTTCGCATCCCTCACCATCTCCTAAAGTTTGCTCAAGTTCATGTCCATTGCATCAGTGATGCCAACCAGCCATCTCATCCTCTGACACCATCTTCTCCTTCTGCCCTCAATCTTTCCCAGCATCAGAGACATTCCCAATGAATTGGTTGTTTGCATCAAATGATCAAAATACTGGAGCTTCAGCATCATCCTTCCAGTGAGTATTCAGGGTTGATTTCTCTTAAGATTGATTGGTTTGATCTCATTGCTGTCCAAGGGACTTTCAGGACTCTTCTCTAGCACCATATAGAGAGACAGATGTATTTACACAAAAGAATAATAGTAGGCAGATATGCAGTGTAAATGAGAATGTAAAAAACAGAAGAATACAGTCTGAAAGGTGGTGCCAGTTGTAAAGCCATGCTGGCCAATGCAGGTTCGATCCCTGGGTCAGGAAGATCCCCTGGAGGAGGGCCCGGCAACCCACTCCAATATTCTCGCATGGAGAATCCCATGGACAGAGGAGGGCTATAGTCCATGGGGTCACAAAGATGCAGTCATGACTGAAGCAACTTAACACGCATGCCTACACAAACTCTAAAGAATAAAGGGAAGTGACATTTTCCAGAGTTGGAAGCATCAAGAAGTGGTGTTTAGGGTTTTCAGACATTTTCCAGGGTTCAGGTCAGTTCAGTTCAGTTGCTAAGTCATGTCCAACTCTTTGCAACCCCATGAACCACAACATACCAGGCCTCCCTGTCCATCACCAACTCCCGGAGTCCACCCAAACCCATGTTCATTGAGTCGGTCCACTCATCTCATTCTCCATCGTCCCCTTGTTCTCCGGCCCTCAATCTTTCCCAGCATCAGGGTCTTTTCAAATGAGTCAGCTCTTCACATCAGGTGGCCAAATTATTGGAGTTTCAGCTTCAGCATCAGTCCTTCCAATGAACACCCAGGACTGATCTCCTTCAGGATGGACTGGTTGGATCTTCTTGCAGTCCAAGGGACTCTCAAGAGTCTTCTCAAACACCACGGGTCAAAAGCATCAATTTTTAAGCACTCAGCTTTCTTCACAGTCCAACTCTCACATCCAGACATGACCACTGGAAAAACCATAGCCTTGACTAGATGGACCTTTGTTGACAAATTAATATCTCTGCTTTTTAATATGCTGTCTAAGTTGGTCATAACTTTCCTTCCAAGGAGCAAGCGTCTTTTAATTTCATGGCTGCAATCACCATCTGTGACTTGGTGATTTGGAATCATCAGTGATTTTGGAGCCCAGAGAAATAAAGTCAGCCACTGTTTCCACTCTTTCCCCATCTATTTGCCAGCAAGTGATGGGACCAGATGCCATGATCTTAGTTTTCTGAATGTTGAGCTTTAAACCAACTTTTTCACTCTCCTCTTTCACTTTCATCAAGAGGCTGTTTAGTTCTTCTTCACTTTCTGCCATAAGGGTGGTGTCATCTGCATATCTGAGGTTATTGATATCTCTCCCGGCAATCTTGATTCCAGCTTGTGCTTCCTCCAGCCCAGCGTTTCTCATGATGTACTCTGCATATAAGTTAAATAAGCAGGGTGACAATATACAGCCTTAACGTAGGAAGCATCAAAAAATGGTCTCTTGAGTCTTCATTTGAAAAATCAGAAATTATATCAGCACTTGAAATTCCTGCTCTTTAAAATCACTCTAACTGCCAATCACAAAGCAAAACAAACAGAAACAACCAAGAAAAATACAGAAATAAAACTCTAAATCTACTTGTGAAAAAGTAGACTTTTTGTAGGATAGGTTGCATGTAATGATACTCTTTTATTTGTGCTTGTAAGACAAAGATTTCTAACATGTTTTTGTTTTAGTTTCAATTTGTCAATGGAAATAAATGAAATAATAACTTCACCAGTTTTTCAGGTGTATTTTCTAATAATTTAAGGCTTAGTTTATTATCCCTTATTCTATATTAGTATAGGCCTACTAAATCAAGGTACTGTAGAGTCCATGCAGACCTAAACTCTAGCTTAGAGCCTATAGCCTACAGTGAAAGAAACAAGACATGAATAAAAACCTCCAAATAAATTAAATTATGATAATGGTTGTAAAGCAGAAGTATGTTGTCTTACAGAAGGGTTAGGAGTGGACACTAAGCCTGTATGCAAGAGGAAGAATATATGTGGTTTAAGCTTCCTAGTTTTCAATGACCCTTCAGCCAGATTTTATTACACAGAATTTCCAACCAGTACATGACTTCTTAAAAGGTGATAAAATGTTTAAGTTTGGGTATTGAATCTGAAGTTCTGTGGTAAATTTTGCAAACAAAATTGATACAAAAGTAAGTATTGATATACATGATATAGCTTGAAGGACACAGAAGGATGTCTAGTCTCCAACCTTCTACATCAATTGTTTACTTCATTCATTATAAAATGATATGATATACAATACACAACATTGTATTATGTATTATATAAGGGCTTCCCTGATGGCTCAGATGGTAAAGAATCCACCTGCAATGCAGGAAACCTAGGTTTGATCCCTGGATCAGGAAGATCCCCTGGAGAAGGGAATGTCAACCCACTCCAGTATTCTTGCCTGGAGAATCCCATGAACAGAGGAGCCTGGGGTCACAAAGAGTTGGATACAACTGAGTGACTAACACTTTCATGTATTATTTTAAAACATGCAAAATATAACATAACAAAAATGAAATATCACTTTGACTTGATTTGTATTTTCTTTAAATTTCAAATTGAAAATTTGCCCTTGATTTATTAATTATAGGATGTATCCACATGTATTCCTCCTAGCTAGTTCTGTTATGTGGAGCAAGCTTCCACATGGTGGAATCCATATCTTGCCATAATTCATAAGAGAATAAAAAGATCAATACAGACACAGATATAGATATAGATCAGACTTAGATATAGCTATAGACATATATTACATTTGTGTATGTGTACATCTCTATATGTGGTTATATACACAAGCATAAACATATATATCATTATGTTTGATTTATTACACCTGTCGTAGTGTCAGACAATAGAATATTTGTGGTATAACTCTAATTTTACTAATGATGTAGGAAGCAACTAAATAGCTTGATCTAAAGTTGCTCAAATTGATCTGGGAATTTTTTTCAAGTATTTTCCTAAGCATTTAAGCATTGAAATTAAAACTATATTACATGAAATTTTACTCCAACATCCCTTTGGGGTCAGTAGGAACTGGTGCTAGCCTGTGATTTTGGTTTGAATTCTAACTTTAAGTTAATTAGTTGTGTGGGTCATTACTTTTACCATTTATAGACATACCTTAGAGATATTTCAGGTTCAGTTCCAGACCAGTGCAATAAAGGGAATATTGCAATAAAGCAAGTCACAGGAAAGTTTTAGTTTCCCAGTGCATATAAAAGTTATGTTTACACTATACTGCAGTCTATTAAGCGTGCAATAACATTATGTCTAAAAAATGTGCATACCTTAATTAAAAACTACAAAACAAAACAAAAAAACACTTCCAACAGTAATATCAAAGTTCACTCTTCACAGATCACCAAAACAAGCATAATAATAGTGGAAAATTCTGAAATATTTTGACAGTTAAAAACATGTGACACAGAGACCACAAAGCGAGCAAATGATGTTGGAAAAGTGGCACCAACAGACTTGCTGGATACAAGTTGCCACAAACTTTCAATTTATAAAAAAAACAACAAAAGAAAGGAAAAAATGTGACACCTGTGACACCAATAACATGCTCAGTTGGTAAAGAATCTACCGGCAATGCAGGAGACACCGGTTCAACTCCTGGGACGGAAAGATCTGCTGGAGAAGGGATAGGCTACCCACTCCAGTATTCTTGGGCTTCCCTTGTGGCTCGGATGGTAAAGAATCCACCGGCGATGCGGGAGACCTGGGTTGGATCCCTGGGCTGGGAAGATCCCCTGGAGAAGGGAAAGGCTACCCATGCCAGTATTCTGGCCTGGAGAGTTCCATGAACCGTGTATAGTCCTTGTGGTCGCAAAGAGTTGGACATGACTGACAGGCTTGCACTTTCAGTACTTGCCTGTAATCTCTGGGAGCCTTACATTAAAACTGGAAAATTCAAGTGGAATTCTATAAAATCATTCAGATGTCCTTCCAGCAGTAAAATTCTTCAATTATTTTTCTCATCTTAGGTGTTTTCTTCCGTTCCACAAGTGTTTCAAAACTGGTCAGAGGGAGGTCTTGCACTGACTGAATCATTACTTGTTATGGAGCCAGGCGATCTTTAGACACAGGATACATTGGAGATACATCGAGCTAACTCGATCCCCAAGTTCAGCTAAAATACATTAAACATGTATTCTGTGCTCTTAATCTTCCTTGAAAGCAAGCTAGCAGGCAAAAAATATATTCATTCCTTATCAGCTCAGCCCAAAATGTAGGAGGCAAAATCCTCTATCCTAAATAAGCATTTGCTATAGAAATGAATGTGACAGGCTTACAACAAGGGGGAAATAGTGCCTCTGAGAAACTGGAACTCGTTTCTCACTGTAGTACAGGTTGTAGTCTGCTGCCATAGAACTAAATTAAATAAAATGCAAGCAAACAAAATGATAAATTACACAGATATCAGGGAGCTGCATAATTAAACTTCTAATTTTACTGGAATTTTATTTTGGAAGAAAAGGAAGAAAGTGTCTACGTGATAAGATACAATGACCCAAAGAGAAAATAATAAGATCCAGACATCGTTTTTAACCGAAGAAAAACCAAATGATACAACCCAAACACACTGTTCAATGATTTGAAGGCTATTTTAAGTGGAATGAGTATTTCTATGCACATATGAATTATAAATGAATAAATCATAAACATTGGAAGGTCAGTAAAATGCTTCTATGCTAATATTTTTCAGTTTAGATGACTACAAATGACACATAAGATATTTATAAGCAAGCACTTATTTCAGTTCTTCTGAAATATAAATTCAGCCAGATTCACTGTGTTTGCCCTCTTCCTTGGAGCAGTCATTCACAACTGGGAGCGAGTTTGCCCTTGAGGGACATTTGGCAATGTTTGGAGATATTTCTATTTGTCACAGCTGGGAAGGGGCAGGGGGAGGGTGTTGCTACTATCATTGACTGTGTAAAGGCCTAGGATGCTCTCACACAATGCCCAGCAAAGCCTTCCCAGCAGCAAAGAACTATCCAGCTCAAAATATTACTAGTATTAAGCCTGAAAAACTCTGCCTTAGATTAATTAAATGTTACCCCACCATGCATTTCACTATAGATTTTGAAAGCTAGATGTATTAAATTTTATAATATAGGCTGAAGAAAACAAGAGAGGCAATTAAAAAAATAAGATAGAAACATAAATTAAAAAGAAATCAAGACAAGGCTCCAATTGTATAAATGTGTTTTTACCAAACTGTGTTAAATTTTTTTGATCTACTATAGCTCTGACTGTAATCTACCTTCCTCACTATCACTTAAATAGAATCACAATAGACATGTGCTAAACTAGAGATACTCATCTAAACTAAAATTGGATAAAGCAGACTTCCAAAATAAAGAAATATTAGACAATAACACACTTAAAACATAAAATATAAAACTGAATAGACTATATGAAGAAGAAAAACTATTTTGACTCAATTTTACTTAAGAATAAGGGAGTATTCTTTCTTTACAGTAGACTAGAATTAAGGTATTGAATTGTCTGATATCATAAAACTTTGGTTACAAATGATGAGACAGATATTTTAAATATTTTGATATAGTAATCTGACACACATATATTAGCACAAAAGTAATAAATGTTTGCTAGGAAAGTAGAAAATACAAAAAGCACAAAAGTTGAAAATAAAAATTTGCCATAATTGTGATCAGAATATTTTATAAAATGATTCTCTGGTTATTTCCAACAAACATTTTAATAAAGATTATAAACCATTATATCCCATCACATGAATTTAATATAAGTAACTATCCCTTTATTCATTAATATATTCATTCATTTGACAAATATTTGGACATTTACTATCTACAAGATATCCATTGGAGATGGATTAGGGAGCAAACACAATTAATTTCCTACCCTTATATTTTGAACCTATGTTTTAACGCAGAAGGCAGGTGTGTGTATGTGTGTGTCAAGAAATGGTAAGTGCTATGAATAATATGATGGAGGATAGTGTGGACATAAAATTATTATCAAGAGTGAATGGTTGCATTCCCAGGATGAGCAGGGAAAGAATCTTTTAGGAGGTAACACTTGGACAGAGGCCTGCATGAAAGTATCTCCCTCAAGTGGGAGCAATTTACTCTCAGTTGCCAAAGGGGGAAAAAAAAAAATCATCAAATCCAAAAGCCTTGAGACCACACTATGCTTGATGTTATCAAGGAAAGATAAGTAGATCAGAGTGACTGGAGTAAAAGATGGAAAGATGGTAACCAGGGCCTTGGTCAGATAAGCATGTGAAGTCTTAGATTAGGAGATTGGATTTTAAGTAGGATGAGAAGCTACTGGAAGTGATGAAATAATACAATGATATTGTGAATAGACCACTGTGCTTGATATGTGCTAAAAATATGGGAAAGAGACTACAGTGATTGTGGGAACCAGTGATGAGGTTATCGCAATGGTCCCACAGATATGAGACAGGGTAATACTGTAGGAACAGAATAGTGGAGTTGGGACATAAATTAAAATGGAGCTGATGGGCTTTGCTAATGACCTGGATGATTGGTAAGACAGAAAGAGAGAGAAAGACCAAAAAAATTCAATTTTAGTAGTTTGCAATACATTTTGGATGAAGATCCTTTTCTGTAAATCTTCTTAGATATCTTTAATAATTTATTAGGGTAATTCCTTATATCTCAAATGATTAAATCTCAGATATGCACGTTTTACATTTAAAACTTATATAGGATGTCATAGTAAGAGCTTGTAAAAAGATAAACTGAAGCATATTAAAAATATTAGGACTTTATTTGGGCATCTATCCATTCCAATCAGGCGGTGCCATACCACAAGTGGTTAGGAATGCTCCATGACAGAACCTCACAGAGAATCTTGTCTGGAAAAAAGGCAGAAGAAAAGCAAGGAAATTATTGATTAACTATGGCTTATAGCCTAATTGGCTGTTTGTGATTGGTAATGCTTAGGTTTTAATTTAGTAACCTTGAGGTACTTACTGACCTCTCTTTTTCGGTTTGCTGATGTGGGCCACCTTGGCTTTAGAGCTCACTCAATCTAAAGGCCTCCTTGCTTAATTAGTTTAACAAGCTAAATAGAGTGGACTATTATTTTTCATTATTACACCATTACATTATTAAACTTTTACAGAGGTAACTTGCTTGTGAGAAAATAAGCATTAACATAAAACCAGCAGTGCAGCAGAATGTCATTCTTAAACACCCACCAACGTCGTCTGTTATAGTTTACAGGAACAAATTCAGTGAAATTATGTTTTTACCTTTGTTTTGGTCTTCTATAGGGGCTTCCCTGGTAGCCCAGCTTGTAAAAAGTCTGCATGCAGTGTGGGAGACCTCAGTTCAATTCCTGGGTCGGAAGATCCCCTAGAGAAGGGATTGGCTATCTACTCCAATATTCTTGAGCTTCCCTGGTGGCTGAGACGGTAAATAATCTGCCTGCAATGCAGGAGACCTGGGTTTAGTCCCTGGGTTGAGAAGATCCCCTGGATCTTCCCCTGGCAACCTATTCCAGCGTTCCTGCCTGGAGAATCCTCATAGACAGAGGAACCCGGCAGGCTACATGGGGTCACAGAGTCAGACATGACTGAATGACTAAGCACAGCACAGCATTGGTCTTCTGTATTTCCTTTTTAGCGAATTGCATATTCATGTCACTTGTTTCTATTTACCTGAAAAACTGAGCAATATTGTTTTATATATAAAATATATTAGCTCTTTATAGTATGTTATAAATATTTACCCAAGTTTTTATCTATATTTAGACTTTTTTAGTCATTTTTTGTTGTAAAGATGTTTTTATTTATTGTCTGGAAAATCAATTGAATGCATCTGTAATAGACTCTTACTTTGTTCTTCTAGTACAAAAGTCCTCCATTCAAAGAAGAAATACCCTAAAGATATAATTTCTAAATATGATTTCACTTACCTTTTTGGTAACTATTTTCTTCTAATTTCTTGGTGATATCTTTTTAATCCTTGAGCTAGGGACCAGGGAAAATATGTGTAAAAATAGAAATGGTGTCATTCCTTGTGAATTCTTGCTATAATTAGTAGAAATAATAGTCACATAAATTATTAAAATCACTAATGAACATGAGTTTGAGCAAGCTCCAGGAGACAGTGAAGGACAGGGAAGCCTGGCATGCTGCAGTCCGTGGGGTTGCAAAGAGTCAGGCACGATTGAGTGACTGAACAACAAATCACTAAAATACATGTAAATTCCAACAGCCATATGCTACAATGGAAAGGAATCAATCTCTAAGCCAGGATACAGAAGATAGATTGGGCTTTTAAGAGGAGTTGGGAAAGTTATTTCTATGGCACTCACAAAGAAGCTAAAATCTGAAGGGTGTATGGAAATTAAATCAGGATAAGCATTAAGAGACACATTCAAACAGGGAAAAATATTTATTCAGAGACCTAACATCAAAAAAGTATTTAACATTCAAGAGACAGAAGGAATTCCAAATATCTAAGGAGTAAAGTTGAAATTGAAACTCATTCTTCTTTCAAATAGTAAATAATTTCTTCCAGAATGTGTGACTAAGTAATCTGTACATGCTCCACCTTAATTATATATATGTCTATATTTAGATCTAGGTCTCAGAATATTTGTGTCTTCTGAGAAGAAAGAAACTGAGCTTTTAGTCTGTCCTTTCATGAATACCAGATACCTTTAATCACTTGGCTTTTACACTATTACTAAGATGCATTTCAAATGAAATGCTATTTTTGAATTATGCAAATGAGGCAACAATTTTAATCACATAATTTTTTTTTCAGTTTCAACAATTGTCTGTTCCTTTGTACCAGATGATTGAATCATTTAACTACTTCATGTTTGATAATATGTCCTACACTATAATGTAACTTTGGAAACCAGTAAAGTCATAAAAAAATACTATTTTTGAACAGCTATCTCAAATGAAGCTTTGCTTTTATATGTTTAAATTATTATAATAAGAGTAAAATGCTAATTACATTATGAACACTTGCATATCATGATCCACTGTAATAAGCATTGCACGTGTATCATTTACTCTTTATAAATCCAGCAAAGCATAGACATAATTCACTCCATTTCACTAATAAGAAAATTAAGTCTCAGTGACTAATCCACAGTCACATGACTTATAAGGATTGTATTAACGATTCCAATTCATCACCACTTTTATTTCAAAAGTCACATATTTAAGTCCATTGCTAATTAATATTTACTGTTTCCTATGACTATATTGTGGGCTTCCCTGGTGACCCAGACAGTAAAGAATCTGCCTGCAGTGCGGGAAACCTGGATTTGATGCCTGGGTTGGGAAGATCCCCTGGACGACGGCATGGCAACCCACTCCAGTATTCTTACCTGGAGAATCCCCATGGACAGAGGAGCTTGGTGGGCTACAGTCCATGGGGTCACAAAGAGTCAGACATGACTGAACGAAGCACAGCAATGAAGCACAGCATATCGTATGACTATATTATAGTTGGGGATTCAATTATGTTTGGAAGATTAAGTTAAATCTCTAAATATCTGTGAATCTCCTAGTGTAGTGGTATATTTTAGTCCTCTAAACCATACAGTTTTTATGTCAGAAAGAAAATCTGTTTTGGCATAAATATTACTAACCACCCCCCACCCCAGCAACATTTCAATGCATTGGATAATAATTCAGCCCTGAATCATTTGATCAGCTTGCCCTGGAATGCTGAAACAGTCCATATTCAGAATTATATCTGGCAACATGATCAAGATGATTATTTGTCTCAGATACTTGAATTGCACTTATATAGTGAATACTGTTTGTTCCTTTAGTCAAAGATGTTTATTTTAGAGCTCCAACTGAAAAAAAAAAAAAGAATTGAGAATTATATTTCTTAAGAAGAACCATTTATATATACCTGTCTATATTGTCTCCCTTTGAGGCCTAGAGCAATTTCAGACTAAATTATACCTTTTAAACTTCAAAAGTTGTGTATAGTAATAAACAGTTATTTCTGCAAGTGGATGCTACTCGAATAATGAATACATATGTGAAATCACTAGATTTTAATACCTCACATGAAAACAGTTGTGGAGAGTGCTGTGTAGTTTAAAATCCCTCAGGGATGAATAATTTTAAATCAATGGCTTCAGATATTGTGCTTCTGAAATATAGCCTCTCACAGGAGTTTCCTGGCAACACTGGTAAACATTATGCCATCTGTATAATTGCTCTATGTACTTTCATTCCTTAAACTTAAAAGGCAATGTTGGGAGGAAGGACAATATTAGAAATGGATTACTCTGAAAGCAATTGACAAAACTTAGCCTTTTGTATAAATATCTTTTATATTTTAAAATATATATATACATATATATATATATATATATGTATACACACACACACACACACATACACACACATAACAATTAGGCATTAGATTTAGATTCTGGGCATTTCAGTAGCTAAAATATATTAGAATTTATTTCTACTTTATTTCTACTTTATTTCCTTCTCATAAGTGAATGCTCCTGGGTAGCTTCACAAAGTAATTCACATACTCTAGCTCATTCTATGTCATGACTACATTACTCATTTGCTTCCCATTGCAATCTTCTTCTTTTTTAGAGGAAATATAGTTAATGCTGTGGTGTGCATCCCTGCTCGGACCTAAGTACGCATTGCTCCACTCTTGATGGTGGAAAGCTGCTTGCCTCTTCAGTTATCCTCGGCTAAACAATCTGTCTTTCTCAAGGTTACTCTTTTCTTCAGAGGCTATCCACAACAAATAACTGGTCAATGTGAAGTTACAAAGATCCATGTCATTGCCTCAAGGGTTGCTATCTCTGAAAGGCCGTTCCAGCCTTGAACTCACTGTGGCATTGGCTGAGGCCTCTACTGCAGATGCATTCTTCTGTTGCAGAGAGAACTGTTCAGCTACTCTCTTTCTTTTCAATACTGCTTCCTGCACGTCTCTGCAGGTATTATTCTTGAGTATTCTCCAAAATAAACTTCCTGTATTCAAACATGTCTGTCTGGAACCAAATTACAAGAGAAGAGAAAGTATGGAAGGCATACCTCTATGTTTTTTAAAATGCCGTGGCTTGGAAGCTGCACTTATCACTTTCATTCACATTGCAATAGCTAGCACTAGTGTCTTGACTACATGTGCGTGCAAGATTACTGAGAAATATACTACGTCTGTGGAGTATCCACGAAAGAGAAGGGGAATAGTAATCACTGCCACAGTAGCTATGTGAATAGTAACTTTTAGAAGCTAGGAAACTTAGAATGAAATAGGATTTAAATTGTTAGGAAACTTCAGGTCAGGGGACTTCTCTGGGGATCCAGTGGTTAAAAATACACCTTCCAATTAGGAGACCTCAGTTTGATTCCTAGTCAGAGAACTAAGATCCCACATACCATAGGACAGCTAAACCCATGAGCCACAACTAGAGTGTGGTTCATCACAACTAAAGAGAAGCATTTGCACTGCAACAAACAGCCTGCATGCTGCAACTAAGACCCAACATGGCCAAATAAATAAATATTTTTTAGTTAAACAAAAAGATGTTTCAGGTACAAAAATGAGATTTTTCTTCTTATGTTTACATTCAAATCACTTTAGACATGAAAGTGAAAGTATTAGTCACTCAATCCTGTCTGACTTTTTGTGGCCCTGTAGACAGGAGCTCACCAGGCTCCTGTGTTCATGGATTTCTCCAGGAAAGAATATCGGAGTGGATGGCCATTCCCTTCTCCTGGGGATCTTTCTGACCCAGGTATCGAACTTGGGTTTCCCACATTTCAGGCAGATTCTTTACTGTCTGAGCCACCAGAGAAGGCTCTAGAATTATATTCTGTTTCTAGGAATTTCCTTTCTTTTTAAATAAATTCAAAATAATTTGTTGTTGTGTATAATTTGCTCATACACATCACTCATTAATCTCAATAGTATTTTTAAACTACCTACTATGCACTGTGGTAGACAGTAACATCAGATATGAAACATCAAATTCATACCCATGTAATATATTTTGGTGAAAGTGGACAAAAATATTCAATAGACCTACACTTTTGGGGTAAGTTTTATGATGAACTCTATTTTAAGAGCTATGGGGTTAAGAAGAGATATCAAAATAATTTTGGAGAAAGCTAGGAAGTTTCATCAGCACAGCCACCGTGTATGTTTGTTCACAGTGTAGGTAGATGAGAAATACCCTCTTCCAGTTATGCAGAGTACATCCAGAAAGGCTATGCTAAGAGCCTCTATTTAGAAGTTGCTAGCACATGAACTGTGTCTTTATTCATAATCATCAGCCCAGACAGATGACAGGGAAAAAAGGCTTTAACTCTTACATCTGTATAAATTCTGTCACATAGTACGTGGTGTGTTCCATGTATAGTTGAGGAATACATGTCTGCATAAAGTAATAAATGTATTATCAAAAAATTTATTCAACATTAAGCAGACACATTTATGAACTGCAATATTTTTTGTGAGAAAAGAAACATTTAGATCATATAGTGTAAAGTATTACATCAAAGGAGAAATGTAGAAAAGCAGAAGTGGCAGCAAATTTAGCCAGAAGAAATATTTAGAAAAGCTCATTATTTACAGTGATTAACAAAATCCTGTGGAAAGAAAAAGAAAAAGATAAAACAAGCATATAAAACAGAGAGAACTGAGAAATGATTTGCTTTATCGCAGCTACAAAAGGCATTGTGCCGAGTCAACACCTATCCTCAAATGATTCTAAAACCTTACAAAGAAAGGAATGCTTCTGAACTCATTCCACAAGGCCAGCATCATCTCAGTACCAAAACCAGCTAAAGTTACCACAAAAATTAAATTATAGGCCAATATCACTGGTGAACATAGATGTTAAAATACTCAACAAAATATAAGCAAGCCAAATTCAACAATATATTAAAAGGATCACATACCATGATCAAGTGGGATTAATCTCAGGGATACAAGGATGTTTCAATATCAGCAAATTAATCAATCTCATAAACCACATTAACAAACTGAAGCACAAAAGCTTTCGACAAAATTCAATATTTATTTATGATACAAAAGAGAGGGTTTGGAGGGAACATAGCTAAACATAGAAGACCATGTATGTTAGCCCACAGCTCACATCATACTCAACAGTGAAAAGTTGAAAGCATTTCTTTCAAGACTAACAGCAGGACAAGGATGTCCACATTCATCACTTTTATTCAACATAGTAATGTAAGTCCTAGCCACAGCAATCAGACAGGAAAAGAAAAATCCAAACTGGGAAAGAAGAAGGAAAACTATCACTATCTGTAGATGACATGACATATATAGGAAATCCTCAAACACCACCAAAAAGCTATTAGAGATCATCAATAAATTTAATAAAGTTACAGGTTACAGAATTAATATACAGAAATCTGTTTTATATCAATAATGAACTATCAGAAAGAGAAATTTAAAAAGCAATCTCATTTAAAATCATATAGGAAAGAATAAAATACCAAGGAAAAATGTCTAACAGGAAGTAAAACACCTGTACTCAGAAAACTATGACACTGATGAAAGAAATCAAAGATGGTACTAAAGATGGAAAAATATATATTGTTCATGGATTAGAATAATTAATATTGTTAAAATAACCATACTGCCCAAAATAATATACAAATTCAACACAACTCATATCAAAACACCAATGACATTTTTCACAGAACTAGAATAAATAATTCTAAAATTTGTATGAAAACACAAGAGGCCCTGAATAGCTAGTGCAATGGTAAGAATTAAGAGCAGCACTGAAAGAATCATGTTCCCTGACATCAGATAATACTACAAAGTTATAGTAATCAAAATAGCATAGTATTTCACAAAAACAGACACATAGACCAATGTCAGAAATGAACTCATACTTTTACATGCAATTAATCTATCACAAAGGAGGCAAGAATATACAAAGAGGAAAAGACAACCTCATCAGTAAATAGTGTAGGAAAACTGAACAGCTTCATGCAAAATAATCAAATTGGGCTACTTTCTTACAGTAAGCACAAAAATAAGCTCAAAATGGACTAAAGGCTTAAATTCAATGCTTGGAACCATAAACCTAGAAGAAAACATGGGCAGTACATTCTTTGAGACTAGACTTAATAGTTTGCTGGGGGAGAGTGGGGGTATGTCTCTTCAGGAGAGGGAAACAAAAGCAAAGGTAATAAAATGAAACTACAACAAACTAAATCACTTTTGCACTGTGAAGGAAACCGTCAAAAGATAAAAAAGAACCCTAATGAATGAGAGAAGATATTTGTAAATAGTATGTCTGATAAGGGCTTAATATAAAAAATATGGAAAGAACTCATACATCACAACATCAAAAACAAACAAACAAAAAAATCCAATTTAAAGATGGGCACAGGATCTGAACAATTTTCCAAAGGAGATATAAAGATGGTCAACAAGTAAATGAACAGATGCTCAACAGACTAGTGATAGTGAAGTGCAAAACTAAACCACAATGAGCTATCACCTCACACCCATCAAAATGGCTATTATCAAAAAGACAAGCATTTGTGAGGATGTGTCAAATAGGTAACCCTCTGGCACTGTTAGGAATATAAACTGGTGCATAGACTTGAGTTCAATCCCTGGGTCAGGAAGATCCCCCCGAGAAGGAAATGACAACCCACTCTACTCTATTCTTGCCTGAAGAATCCCATGGACAGAGGAGCCTGGTGGGCTATAGCCCATGGCATCGCAGAGTTGGACACGACTGGAGTGACTTAGCATGCATGCACTTGTTTATGAGTTTCCCTAGTGGCTTAGATGGTAAAGAATCTTCCTCCAATGTGGCAGGCCTGGTTTCAATTTCTGGGTCGGAAAGATTCCCTGGACAAGGGAATGGCTATCACTCCAATATTCTTGCCTGGAGAATTCCATGGACAGAGGAGCCTGGTGGACTACAGTCCATGGTGTCCCAAGGGTCAGGTGTGACTGAGTGACTAACACTAACTAATTAAAACTGGTGCAACTACTGTGGAAGCCAGTATGGAAAGTCTTCAGAGAACTGAATATAGAACTACCATATGATCCAGCAATTCCATTCCTGGGTATTTACCCAAAGAAAACAAGCACAGTAATTAGAAATATGCATTAGATAATTAGTAATTAGATATATGCATCCCTGTGCTCATTGTAGTACTATTTATAATAGCCAATATATGGAAGCAACTCAAGTGACCATCAATAGATGAACGAATAAAGAATATGTGGTATGTATACAATGGAATATTACTCAACCATTAAATGAATGAAATCTGCTATTTGTGAAAACACTGATGTACCTAGAAGGCATTATGCTAAGTGAAATTAGACAGAGAAAGACAAATACTGGATGATTTCACTTATATGTGAAATCTACAGATCAAAACAAAAAATATAATAAAACAGAGAATTAAATATGTAGAGAATAAATGGATGGTTGCCAGATGGGAGAGAGATGGATGGAGGAAAGAAATAGGTACAAACTTTCAGTTGCAAAAGAAAAGGTATGAGATAGATAGTGTGTGTAAAATGGTCAATAGCAATGGATATATTTTGTGTCATGCTGTCTCATAATTAAACTTCTGTGGTAATCATTTAAAAATGCATAGACATACCAAATCACTATGTTGTGTAACAGGAACTAACATAGAGTTGTGGGTCAACTGTACTGCAAAAACGAAAACACAAACAAAATCATAGAAAAAGAGATCAGATTTGTGGTTACCAGAGTGGGTGATAGAGGTAGCAGGGATTTGATAAAAACCAGTCAAAAGGTAGAAACTTCCAGTTATGAGTAAGTACTAGGGGTACAATGTGCAACATGTGAAAGGAAGTTACGGGAGTAAATTCTAACCATTCTCATCACACATAACACAAATGTTCTCTCTTATATTTATATGAAAGAATGGATGTTCACTAAACTTACTGTGATAATCATTTCATTATGTATGTAAGTCAAATCATTATGCTGTACATCTTAAGCTTATATTGTGCTATATGGCAATTGCATCTCAGTAAAACTGAATGAAAAAAAAAAAAAAGCATAGTGCCAATAGGGCAATTTATTTATCAAAAACCCATCAGACATGAATGTTATGTGCTAGGTTGAATCAAACGGAGTCTCTGATATCAGGGATCTTATATTTTACTGAGGAAAATGTCATATAGAAATAAACTTCATATGTGGCATGAAATGAAATAAAGCAGAGAGATAATGATGGTTAATTCATGTATGTTTCTAATAAGCTAATCATTGAAGGCACTTATGAAGAGGTGACATTTGCCCAGAGAATTGACAGAAGCGAAGGAAGGAACCATTTGGATATCTAGGGCAACAGAGAACAGTAAGCACAAAGACCGTGCTTGAGAGCGTGCCTAGTATTAAGGAATGGAAAAGAGAAGAAACAGCGTGGATAGTCTTGTGACAGATTTGCTGTTTCTCTGTCACAATGCCTGGACTCTCATAAAATAGTAAGTAGCAAAAGCAAATGCAAATACGTTCTCTTTTTACTTATACTACTAAATAACATGCCAGTATAACACTGAAATGGCCCATATTCAAGTTTTGGATATTTATTGTTAACAATTACATACCACAAGGAACCACACTGTATACAACATGACTTACTTTTTTTAATGTCATAAAATATTTAATGTTTCTTCCTTTAACTATTTTGAAAAATTATTTTCCCCTCAAATCTTACTTTTGCTACTGTCAATTATGATGGTACATAGTAACTTAAAACTCTTTTGACTTTTTAACTGAATTTTAAAAGTTTGAAAATATGAACAAGTACAGAAGGAACCGTTAAACATGTTAATGAAAACTGAATAGACTTATACTTCAGAGAGCTTTATGGACTTTGATAACAGGTCATTTTCGGATGTTTGAAGAAAAGAAAGATTTAAATATGAAATATTTAAACCCTGAATTGTGATAGCAAAGTTAGCTTAAGAGGAATCTAATGCAGATTCAAACCATCTATCAGTAGTCCACAGACATAACAAAATGTAGAAATTTGGGCCAAGAAAAGACAAATCAAACAACTACTAATGCTTGGAAAAAGCAAAGAAAGAGACGTCTTAAACTTAATGAACAAGAAAAACACACCATACTATTAATGTCAAATAATATCTGATAGAGGATATAAAAATTCACATTTTATTCACTTGGAAAGAACCACCGCACACACCCACACCCACATACACACACACAAACACACACCCCTGCACATATACATGCATGAAAAATGAACAGCAATGATCTTAAATTAGTGGAAACATTTGCTTTGTTTGCCAAGTTTTTCCTCTTCAAAATGTCCATTTTTATTTCACCTGGTCACCTATATTAAAAACTCAAGAAAAACACTGTAAATAAATCAAATCTACTTAATTAAATCCATGGGAACAAGTTTTAAAATGTACCATATATTAACAATAGAAAAAAACAGCTAGGCAATAGTCTTAAAAATCTTTGTATATTATATGTATGTCTCTGATTTTCAGCAGATAACATAAAAAGTATCATTTGAATGTAAATATCATAAATATCTTTAACTGATAAAAATATACCCATATATAGTTTCATCTAATAGTAAGACAACACCCCAAAGGATACAGTCTGTTAACTCAAAGCAAACATATTCTTATTGATCTGTTGAAAGCTCCTACATGTCAATTTCTATGTATGAAGAGCTAAGAAGCTAAAACTTTGTTGTAAGAAAGAAGCTAGGAGAATTTTTTTGAAGCTGCATCTGAATATCATGCACAACATTTTTACTTAGATTAATTGAATTGACTTGGGAGTGGATGTATGACAGTGTTGTGAGGGGACTAAATCTTTCCCCCCAGAGCCATCCTTCGGCAGTGCCACTTTGCTAGACACATAAATCAAATGGCATTATGTGGCATACATTTATAAGAAGAAGGTGAAAAAAACACACACAAAAAAACCAGCGTCTGTTTTCTAGAAGCTTAGTAACTTTGAGTGAAATAGAGAATTTAAAAATAACATGAAAATTTCTCAGTTTTAAAAATGCAAAAAGTATAATAGCTTCAAACCAAATGGTCCTAGAATATAAGGGAAGCCTTTATTTTAATATTGCTCTTCTGATTTTTCTCTTTTGCTTATTCTTTTATTTTTCTTTGCTTAATTTGAACAGTTTTTAGGATTTCATCCTGATTTGATTTTAATGTTTCTTAATATCTCATACTTTACAAATCTTAGTAGTTACTCAAAGTATTAAAAATAATATGTGAAACTTATCACTATCAACTGGCATTGAAATATCACCAGTTCTAGTGAAATGTAGAAATTTTACTTCCATTAGTCTCCTTACCCTACCCCTTTTCAAATTTTAATTGTGTTAAGTATATGTCTGTATTCATTGAGTACATCAGATGCTTTTATAATTGTTGTTTTGTTTCCACCTTCAAATATGGCTTATAAAACTCATAAAAATGAGAATTATCTATTATATGTACCTTTACTTTTACTCTTTTTTTTTCTTTCTGAAATTTCAAGCATTCTCCTATTATTATTTCCTTTAAGAGAACTTCTAACCATTCTAAAATAGCTTATCTCTTAATTTTACTTCATCTGATGACAGCTCTACTTTCCCTTCATTCCTAAGAATATTTTCCCTGGATATAAGTCTCTGGCTGACAATTCTTTTCTTTTACTTGAAAACTACTGAGTCATTTCTTCCTGGCCTTCATGGTTTCAGACGAGAAACCTGCTCTCATCTGAAGGAGATGTTTCTAGGTGGAAGGAGACCTTACTCTTCATTGGGTCTTGCTGACATCAAGGGACAAGGAGAACTAGAGTGATGACGGGCTCTGATTTGCACTGAAACCTTCATTCTTATTGCTGTCAGATGGATATAGAAAGTCAGCTCCCCACTGCGCCTCACTAATAACAATAATTGTGGGGGGGGGGGGGGGGATGGCGGGGAATAAACAGCTTACAAGTCCCAATTCCATTGTATTGTTCAGGCTTATTGATGCTGGATGGGATAGATGCTTAGACTGCCACTGCACCCCTTGAAACTATTTTGGCTGAAGGAAACATGATAATTTCTGCTGCTCCCAGGTGAAGAAGAAAAGCAACTCAATTCCTGGCCTACCAATACTGTCTTGGAAGGAAAATTACATCACTGTCACCTATTTCCAAAGGGCAGGGGAGGAAAGCTTGCTCCTTGCTCAGCCTAGCCAACACTCCCAGATGGGGGATTTGGAGCACTGTCACTTACTTATATGTGTCTTGAAAGGTAGAGTGGAAGATAACTGTCTTTTCTGACTCACAAAAACTGTGTAAGTGTGGAGTAGGAGGAGTCTTTTCTGCTTTTTGGGGGGCTAAATAATGGGTGTTGATATGAACTGAATGTTTGTGTCCCCCTCAAATTTGTATGTGGAAATCTTAATCTGCAATGTGATGTTATTTGGAAGTGGGACTTTTTGGAGATAATTAGTTCATGAGGGTAGAACTCTTGTAATTGGATTAGTGTCCTTATAAGAAGAGACACTAGAAAGCGTCTTCCCTCTCTGCTCTCTATCATGTGAAGATATAGCAAGAACCTGGGCATCTGCAATCTCAGAAGTGTGTTCTCACCAGAACTGAGTCATATTGGTGCTCTGATCTTGAACTTCCTAGATTCCAGAGCTGTCAAGAAATAAATTTCTATTGTTTTAAGCACCCACTCTATGATAATTTGTTACAGTAGCCTGGACTAAGACAAGTGAGTATTGACAAAAGGGTTTTTGTCATTAGTCCAGATTATTCCCTGTCTTTTGGCTGAGGAAATAAGCTCTACTTGAGCATTTGTTTGTTTGTTTATGCCTGCTGATGGTTTGGGCTTAGAGATTTCCAAACATTCTATTCAGAAGATATGGCATAAAATAAGGAAATTCAGAGGTCTCACCATTGTCTTGGTCCTCAAGTTCCATAGCCTTTAGGCAGCCTGACTTCTTTCCTTCTTTAATGTTTTTCTATGCTGGTTTGTGGTGTTATGTCCAGAGACTTTTATTTATGTGATGGAGGGCCTGAGAGATATAAGACCATTCTATCTTGGCAGAACTTCACTTCTGTAAAACAACTTCTCTATTAAATAATAAGGTCAAAACAGTTTTCAAAGTCAATATCAAGGATGACATTCAAACATGGGCACAGCATTTTTAAAGATATCAAAGGAATAAATAACATTGTGTGCCAGAAAATGTTTCAGAATTATGGCAGCTGGGCAGCACAGTAACCCCAGAGACTGTGGAAATAAGCTGAGTCTCATCAGTAAAAGCCTATATGCATGGGTGAGAATTTTAAATTTTTTGCTTAGTGGACTTAAATATCTGAAGAGAAGGTTTAGTTTTATAATAAAATTAGACTTAACATTTTAGAAAAATAGGTCTCATTGTGATGTGGATAATATAGAATCAAAGAAGTCAGGAGGCAAAAATATCTGATAGTAAACTATCAGAGGATGGTGGTAGGAAAAACATTCTGAGTTGAAGATATATTTTGCAAGAAATGTTTAAAAAAATAAGTTGTGGGGGACTAGGAGAGTGGATTTGGGGAGACGTGAGAGTTGAAAGAGTTAAGGATGCTTTCAATGTTTTGGCTGGATGAATTAACTGGCCTCACAAATACAGACTAGGTATCAAATGAAGGGTCTAGTAATAAAGAGATGAAGGTATAAAGTACTCTTCAATTTTATAGTTTTATTCACATATTGGCAAGTCATGTCTTTCTCTCTGTGCTTCATCTCACTCACTCATGTTTAAATTCTGAAAAATGAAGTCCTAGTTTTATTCATCTTCCACACTTGTTACCTCTAGTTCTACCATAATATCAACTCCCATTACCTTTTCATGGTCTATTAGAATCCCTTCTTATCTACCTCTCTATGTAGGGTCCCATTACCATGTTCCTGCCCTTAGAGTAACCTTTCTAAAGAAATTGGAGTACCTTCCTTTCCTACAAAATATTTTCTATAGATCCCCAATATAGCAGACTATACTGCACATTTCTCATTCTTTTTGATTTTCAGAAATATTTATTATTGGGGAAATACTGAAGTATGTGCATCATCCTATTAACATAGTTTCCTTACATGGAAGTAAATGAAAGAGGTGAAAGCAGGCCAAGATAACTACTGTTATTTTTTAATTGTTTCATTTGTTACAGGGGAATGCACTACTTTGGTAATGAAATTATAAAATAATTAAAATAAACTTTTAGGACTTGTTTTCTATTCTATTAGTTTTCTATTGCCACAATAATTCTGAAAACAATCACAAAACCCTCAGTAAAATATCACAGTAAATTTTATTTAGCTCATGAGTCTGCATGAGCTAGTGCAGCCAGTTCTTGTCATGAATGGGCTCAGGCATACATTTGGCATCAGACCAGGTCTACTCATTTAGGGGTTTCCCAAGGAGGAAAGACATGGCAACCCACTCTAGTATTCTTGCTTGGAGAATCCCCTGGACAGAGGAGTCTAGTGGCTATAGTCTACAGGGTTTCAGAGAGTCAGATATAACTGAAGCAACTTAGCATGCACACACTATTCATTTAGAGTGATTTCAATCAAAATGACAGAAAAGGCTCATTTCTGCTGCATATTCTACACCCCATGTTAGTCCAAGTGAGTCTATTCTCATAGTAAAGTCTGACAAATAAGACTGCAAGCAGAACTAAGCAAGTGGTTCCTCTTGTCTCTGCTTATTCACTTTTGTTAACATTCTGCTACTCACTAAAATCACAAAGCTGAGCCCAGAGTCTAGGAATGTGGCAGAACAGGGTCATGCAGTGCTGCCAAGTTACATGGAAAAGGATGAATGGCTGGAGAGGAAAAGAATTGAAGGCATGCATGCAATCCACTTGGAAGAACCATGTAAGTGAAGAACCATACACCCCTCTATTTTATTCCTTCATCTGACAAGTATGCATTCATCCTTAGTTCTAGATGCTATGAGTTCAGCAGTGCTTAAAATAAAATCCCAGTTCTTACTTCCTAGTGAAAGAGAGAGACAGTAACTAAGTAAAATACATACAAATTCAAATTTTAAGGAGTGATATGAGCAATAAACCTGGGTTAGGGTATACAGATGAGTATAACATGATTACTGGGGGGAGTGAAATATGAAGAAATACCAAAGTAAAGAATCAAAATAAGGCAAAGCAAAGGTGTCAGGAAGTGTCTTCCAGATAGACAGAAGAATGTGTGTGAGGCGTCTGGGGCAAGTACAAGAATGGGAGTATCTTTCAACCTCTGCAAGTCAGCCTGCTTGTGGTGCAGCAAATTAGAAAGGCAGTGGAAGGAGCGGGGACAAAAGGACTAGTGAGGTCACACCACTGGTGCCCTAGAGCCCTGGAGGAGGAGTGCAGTTTGATTTAGAGCATGCTAGGGGAGCAAATATGTCACCTCTAATCATGCCTCTTTGGCATACTGATTATTTTCAATTAAAGTTACTCCAGAAACAGCCAGTGCAAAGACCCTTCTTTATCCCCTTGAAAGAAGTAAATAAATCTCCCATGTGAAGGGTCCTTCCTTATAGTGGGAGGAAGAGGCATCCTTATCCCCAGAAACAGGGAATTTAGGGCCAAAAAGGCTGTGTGAACACACCTTGTTACTTCCTCACTAATTCACTACCTCAGGTCCAAAATTCTTTGTCATGTCAATTATTCACAAATCATTGTTTCTTTCTCTAAAAGATGTAAAAGCTGCTTGCTTTAGTCACTTGTCTCATAGTTTTAATAGGACTTCCCTTTGTATGAAATGAAATTTGTTTTTCTCCTGTTAAATTGCCTTTTGTTAGTTTAATTCTTAGACCCTCCAAAGAACATAGAAAGAAAGAATGGAAAAGTTTTCCTCCTGTACAAAGTTGTTTGAACTTTGAAAGTAAGATATGAGTTTGAACAAACTTCGGGAGATAGTGAAGTACAGGGAAGCCTGGCGTGTTGCAGTTCATGGGGTCACAAAGAGTTGGACACAATTGAGTGACTGAAAAACAACAAAGCAAATTTAAATTTTTATAAATTAACTCTATGGGTGCATATCCTTATCCAGATATTAAAAATATATATATATTTACCTTCATTTTATATTTGAGGAAACTGAGTTTCAAATATGTTAACATAATCTTTTATTAGAGAGTTTTCACCATCTATTCTAAATCAATAGTAAATGTGATGGTGTAGAAAATACCAAGGAATAAACTTTAAAAGAAATAGTTAAAAATATTTAATCTTCTTTAAGGAATGCTATTATTACAGTAGATGGAGGAGAGGTGAAGCTTTTACAATAATATACAAGATGATGCATCTAAGAATTGAAGTGCTACAACTCATGAGTTGAGCATGTGTTTAATCAAAATGCACTGAACATAGAATTAACTGTGTACTACAATGCTGTTGATGTAAAAGAATCTCTCTGTTTGCAGGTGACATGATCCTCTACATAGAAAACCCTAAAGACTCTACCAGAAAATTACTAGAGCTAATTAATGAATATAGTAAAGTTGTAGGATATAAAATTAACACACAGAAATCCCTTGCATTCCTATACACTAACAATGAGAAAACAGAAAGACAAATTAAGGAAACAATTCCATTCATCATTGCAACGAAAAGAATAAAATACTTAGGAATATATACCTAAAGAAACAAAAGAGCTATATATAGAAAACTATAAAACACTGATGAAAGAAATCAAAGAGGACACAAATAGATGGAGAAATATACCATGTTCATGGATTGAAAGAATCAATATAGTGAAAATGAGTATACGACCCAAAGCAATCTATAGATTCAATGCAATCCCTATCAAGCTACCAAAGATATTTTTCACAGAACTAGAACAAATAATGTCACAATTTGTATGGAAATACAAAAAACCTCGAATAGCCAAAGCAATCTTGAGAAAGAAGAGTGGAACTGGAGGAATCAACCTGCCTGACCTCAGACTATACTACAAAGCCACAGTCATCAAGACAGTATAGTACTGGCACAAAGACAGAAATATAGATCAATGGAACAAAATAGAAAGGCCAGAGCCAAATCCACGCACCTATGGACACATTATCTTTGACAAAGGAGGCAAAAATATACAATGGAGAAAAGACAACCTCTTTAACAAGTGGTGCTGGGAAAACTGGTCAACCACTTGTAAAAGAATGAAACTAGAATGAAACTTTCTAACACCATACACAAAAATAAACTCAAAATGGATTAAAGATCTAAATGTAAGACCAGAAACTATAACACTCCTAGAGGAGAACATAGGCAAAACACTCTCCGACAGAAATCACAGCAAGATCCTCTATGACCCACCTCCCAGAATATTGGAAATAAAAGCCAAAATAAACAAATGGGACCTAATTAAACTTAAAAGCTTTTGCAGAATGAAGGAAACTATAAGCAAAGTGAAGGACAGCCTTCAGAATAGGAGAAACACTAGCAAATGAAGCAACGGACAAAGGATTAATTTCAAAAATATATAAGCAACTCCTGCAGCTCAATTCCAGAAAAATAAATGACCCAATCAAAAATGGGCCAAAGATCTAAACAGACATTTCTCCAAAGAAGACATACAGATGGCTAACAAACACAGGAAAAGATGCTCAATATCACTCATTATCAGAGAAATGCAAATAAAAAACACAATGAGGTACCATTACATGCCAGTCAGAATGGCTGCTATCCAAAAGTCTACAAACAATAAATCCTGGAGAGGGTGTGTAGAAAAGGGAACCCTCTTACACTACTGGTGGGAATGCAAACTAGTACAGCCACTATGGAGAACAGTGTGGAGATTCCTTAAAAAACTGGAAATAGAACTGCCATATGATCCAGCATTCCCACTCCTGGGCATACACACCAAGGAAACCAGAACTGAAAGAGACACATGTACCCCAATGTTCATCACAGCACTCTTTATACTAGCCAGGACATGGAAGCAACCTAGATGCCCATCCACAGATGAATGGATAAGAAAGCTGTGGTACATATACACAATAGAATAATACTCAGCCATTAAAAATAATACATTTGAATCAGTTCTAATGAGGTGGATGAAACTGGAGCCCATTATACAGAGTGAAGTAAGCCAGAAAGATAAACACCAATACAGTACTCTAATGCATATGTATAGAATTTAGAAAGATGGTAATGATAACCCTATATGTGAGACAGCAAAAGAGACACAGATGTATAGAAGAGTCTTTTGGACTCTGTGGGAGAAAGTGAGGGTGGGATGATCTGAGAGAATAGCATTGAACCATGTATATTATCATATGTGAAACAGTCACCAGTCCAGGTTTGATGCATGAGATAGGGTGCTCAGGCCTGGTGCACTGGGATGACTCAGAGGGATAGGATGGGGAGGGAGGTGGGAGGGGGGGGTTTAGGATGGGGAACCCATGTAAACCCATGGCTGATTCATGTCAATGTATGGCAAAAACCACTACAATATTGAAAATTAATTAGCCTCCAGTTAAAATAAATAAATTTAAGTTAAAAAAAAAAAAAAAGATTCTCTCATGATATCTATAGATGGCCAGCATTATTTGGGAGAAATATAAACTAGGTGTTCTCCAAAAATGGGGCCAGAGATCAAGTGATTTGACAGTGGAGTAAAAGGAAACATAAATTGTTCTGAAAAGTTTAACAAATCTGAGCATATTTTCAATAATACAACTTCAGGTGATGATAAAGGGGAGGTAGAGAAGTATGTAGCAAATAATAAATTATCTTAATTAGGAAGGGAAGATGACTGTGGAGCATTCTACCTCTTATGAAAGATTATGGTATATAGGGCTAGATTGAATTTTGATAAATGGTATGATCAACTGTCCCTGCTTCATGAAGGAATCTGAAATAATCTAGATTAACATGATACAATCTCTTCAGCCAGCACTAGTGAATTCCGGCTCTATGCCAATTGTTGCATTAGTAAAAAATCACAGATGTGGTTTTTGTTTTGTTTTTTTTTTTTTTCATTTATTTTTATTAGTTGGAGGTTAATTACTTTACAATATTGTAGTGGTTTTTGCCATACAGTTACATGAATCAGCCATGGATTTACATGTGTTCCCCATCCCTATCGCCCCTCCCACCTTCCTCCCCATCCCATCCCTCTGGGTCTTCCCAGTGCACCAGCCCTGAGCACAGTTTGGGCTGTGAACTCACAGTTCTCTGAAAGATGTAGATAAAGGCCGCATTCCTAAGTTGCTTTTATAGGAAGTAGACCCTCCACCCCAGATGAAAAATGTTGATCACAAGAACATAGACCCTAGACTTGGTGAAACCAGAATGTTGATGATGCTTGAAACTTCACCTTAATGCCAACCAATCTGAGAATTGTGCATGAGCTGATCATGCACCCTGCAGTCTCCTGGCTCACACTGCCTTTAAAACCCCTTCCCAGAAAACCATTGGGAAGTTTGGGTCTTTTGAGGTTGAACTGCCTGTTCTCCTTCCCTGGTGCCTGCAGTAAACTCTGTACTTTCCTTGACTACACAGCTGGTGTCAGTAGATTGGCTTTCTTGTGTGCAGGCAAGTGGGCCTAAATTTGGTTCAGTAACATCATGTCTAATCTGCAGGCTAGCAACATGGCCAACACAGCGCTGAGAATAAAGAAATATTGTCCAAAGTTTAGTTTTTCCAAATTTACACTTTTGCTGCATTTCCCTGATGTGTTAAATGTAGTGGTTTAAAAGAAGCATCATCTTGGGTCTGCGGGTTGACTGGATTTAGCTTTATAGTTCTTCTGCTAGTTTCACTTGGGGTCTCAGGTAATAGAAGTCAGCAATGAAAATGAGTGTTAAAATTAAGAATTTAATAACAGCAGCATCAGAACAGTTAAACAAGTATAGCACACCCATGTAAATGCAGGCCCTTCTAAGCACCAGGCCTAGTGGGACTCCTGGTAGAACTGCACAGGTCAAATGCACATGTAACCAGCTCTGGATGTTGGCAAAGACCAGAGTCATCTTTGGGCTTACAGGTGATGGGATACTAGGATAGTTAAGTATCAGTCACTTCCCCTTCATGTGGTCCAGAGCTTCTTTTCTCTATGTGACTTCTACATATGTTCTTTCCATGTGGTCTCTCCAGCATGATCAAAAAACTCCTCACATGGCAGCTCAGGGCTTACAGTGGAAAGCATTCAAAAGGAGAGGAAGAGGAAGTGACAAGGTTTCTTAAAAGCTAGGGCCAGGAATGTTACTGTGCTCAGTTGTTTAATGGAGACATAGGCCAGCGTAGAATCAATTCAAGGGTATGCACACTAGATAGCTTGGTTTATTGGGGGCCATATATAGGAGACTAGCTATTATACTCCTCTCTTATTAAATCACAAGGATTAACCCCTCACTTCCTTGAGGAATATGTGCAAATGATACCTGCCCTGAGAGATAGTCTTTGGACATCCTGACTAAAATGGCTTCCCCTCCTCAACGTGTTATATCAACAATCAAGTAGATATTCATTGTGCTAGACTATTTTCTTCATGCAAGTAAGAGCTTTATCTTGTCTACTGTTGAATACGCAGTGCCTAGAACAGTGCCTTACATAAAATAAGTAAATTAACTATTTGTTAAATGAATTAATCATTAAATCTCATATAACATAAAATACAAGTATATATCTCTATTTATCCAGGGGCCCCCAATTGCCAGTCCACAGACTATCACAGCCCCCAGCCTGTTAGGAACCAGGTCACACAGAAAGAGGTAAGCAATCAAATCTTCATCCGCACTCCCTATCACTACTCATTGCTCATGTTACCACCTGAATCATCCTCCTTCCCCAACCACCATCTGTGGAAACATTGTCTATGAAATTGGTCCTTGGTAAAAGGTATGGGGAGCACTGTATTTATATATCTAGCATCTGCTAATTTCCCATTTGAAAAATATGGGTAAAATAATTTGGGTTTCATTATAGCAGTGATGATGGTCTGTAGGGTAGGAGTGTATTCAAGAAAAATTTTCAGTTTTGACGCCTGAATCTGATTTTGCCTATCTTATAAGTCTGTGCAGTGGTTTATACTCTGGCTAGCTCTATCAATCATAATCATAGAGATGGCTTTATGATTCGGTTTATTTTCTTCCATATAAACAGATTCTTTCTTGCTTTTACATAATAAATTCTTCCATTGCATGCTGAAAGGGTCTGATTTTTCTGTGCATTTCTTTATAGTGGTCAAAATGTTGACTCTGACTAAAGGAAAGACACTAATATAGAGAGTTGAAGGAACAAGTACCCCTGATGGCAGCATATATATACTTGTTATCTTTCTCCTCTGCAGGCCAATGATGTAAAGATGCTAGTAATAAAAAAGTTTATTTATAAGGACATTAGAAAATCAACATAGGAGAAAAGAGAGCATTGCTTTCCCTGACTCCTAGGGAGAACAAGTAAGTAGAAAAATTATAGAGAAAAAGCCAAGAGCTTACATGAGGACATTTATGCCGTTCACATGAATGCGTCTATCTTAAAGATATCTATGGACATGACTTTGTCACTGCACTCAGCATTACTGAGGGATATTAATTTCCTAAGAGTCAACGCTTAATTGATATGCTACATTTGGCTCTTTGCATTCATTTATTTCCTTAGTCTATCTCTTAGACTAATTATTTGACTAAACAAGTAAGTTTCAATCAACCTGTACCAAATATCTAACATCGTCTTTTAGTGAATGTTGTTCTGAACATCATAAGGCAGATTCTGAAATAGGTTAATATTAAAAAAATACTTGAATATAATTATCTTTCTGAAAGAAAATGACAAATAATAATACATTGGAATACATTATATTCCAAACAGATATCCAATCATATACTATTTCCCACTTTCTGAGTCTTCAATCCAAAGCAAAACTACTACTTTGAACCCTTCCCCAAATCACAAACCCAAAACTTTTAACACGATTACACACACACATAGACACACCCACACACATATATGATATTTATGTATACATTTTTATGTATCAGGAATAATCTATATTAATCTATCATTTCACAATAAAAGTATTGTCCTTAATAGCCCCTGAAATGAAATTAATATTTAGTTTTAATATTAACATTGACTATATTCTGCACTTAAAACATAGTTTAAATTTTTACATATATGTAAGTAAATTTTAATTTTCATACAATTTGACACAAATATATATTCACTGCCTTTCATGTATTTTGAAAGTCACACGTTCTATAATGAGAGGGCTTCCTAGGTGGCACTAGTGGTAAAGAACCTGCTGCAAATGTGGGAGAGAGGTGGGTTTGATCCCTGGGGCAGGAAGATCCCTGGAGGCCGGCTCATCAACCCACTCCGGGATCCTTGACAGAAGAATCCCATGGACACAAAGGAACCTGGTGGGATACAGTCATAGGGTCACAAAGAGTCAGACATGACTGAAGCCGCTTAGCATACATTCACACTTGCATGACTCCATGCATTACAAATCCCAAAATTAAATGATTGAAAGGAGTGGAGCCTTTCCTTCCTGTTTTTTAGTTTTTTAAATTTTTTCCAGCATCCATTAAAAAAGTTCCTGATGATCATGAGAAATCCTTATGGAAATTCAGCTACCAACTCACAAGCTTCAATAAATGATCTTTTTTTTTTTTTTCTGAAATGAAATTTGTTCTCATGGAATAAATAGGTTTGAGATATTGTTGCTTTTATGGAAATTGCAGCCATTTTATCATGACACTTCAATACAGCATTTCTTACCTATTTACATTCATCTTTGGTTCTAAAGATCTTTCCAAGTTTGTAAGTGATAGATAAGAATCTTTCCAAATTTAATCAGCAAAGTTCTCAATTCTATATTAGAATGTAGCTTACTGTTACATAAATACATTTGATCTACTGCCTAAGAAAAGAAAAATATATACCCTGGTTTGGTTTAATATGCCTTTCAGAAGTGCATTTGAATTGGCTAGAAACTGTTTTGACACATACTTGCAGAGTATAAGTGCCACAAATGACAACTTTTAATCAATTTGATAAATAGCAAAGGTTTGTAAATGCTATCAAATAATTTCTAAAAATGAAAACTAATTTTCCACTCCCTCTGCTAGCAAATTTGTCAACCACAGTTTGGTAGAACCAAAACATCTGCTCTTTGAAGCTGTGTAAGCTCTCACAGCAAAATGATGCATTATTTTGTTTTCAGATATACATTCATCTCATTCCTAATTTAGTATGTTTATGAAGTACTAAGATAAGCTCCTGATTGAAATTTTTGTGCAGTTAGATTAAAGACAGAAGTTTTTGTTGATTAAAGTTTGAGCTTTAGTAAAGCTTTTTCTTCTTTCATATCTTTCTTACCACATCATAGAACAAGTGTCTTCTTTCTTTTCCATTTCTTTTTCTTGAAATTTTTATTTTGAAAAAGCTAATGCATGTAAAGAACATAAAACATTGAACTAGAATATAGCAAGTATTCAGCGATTGTTTGATGTTATTATTATAAAGAATTACATTAAACATTAATAGGTTTTAATTTTATAATAAAAAATTTTAATTTCTGATAGCATGGTACTGGCATATTGTTTTGGACAATGCCAAATTAAGCATCTACTCTATGTCAGGTACCACATGTACCCAAGATGCTACAGTGCACCAAGGGTATACCATGGATGCACAGATAAATAAACAATTGTATATCTTAAGAAATTTATTTAGTAAGAGAAATATCTAAGTGGTATGTTAAATGTTATTATCTTTTTTGATTTCTAAGGATCCCTGTAGTATATGGTTTGGGGACTGACAGGAAGACCATTTCAGATAGGAAGAAGAACCTGAAAAAAAGATACAAAAGACAAGAACATGGACAAAAATATAAGCTCCAATATTTCTGGATATACACTGTACAGTGTGATATGATGGAACATTGACAAAAATTATGTTGGGTCACTCTAGGCCATGATTAGGACTTTTCTTTTGCTGAAATGTTCTTTTTCCATTTAACTTTCATCTTTCAGTTCCTGTGTGTCTCTGCACATTTGCTATTACCATTTCAGAAAGACCTTCCCCAATTTTGCTGTATGACATGGAAAATCTACTGTCTTCCATCTTTACTCCTCCCTTTTATTCTCATCCTGCTTCATTACTGTAAAGGTCCTTAAAACTATCAAACACATTACATACTTACACATTTATTTGTTTTAATGTCAGTGTTCCTCAGCTAATGAACACTCCATTAAGGAAGCAACTTTGTTTTTATTCATTGAAGTATTTCCTATTAGTACCTAAAGCAGCACCTGACAAATAACAGGCACTCAATAATAATTTTTCTTGAATTATTGGTTTAGCTTATTTATGCATTAATCAAAATTTAAGACTACATGAATAATTATTTATTTATTTGGCTGTGCTGGGTCTTAGTTGCAGCATGCAAACTCTTACTTGTGGCATGCAGGATCTAGTCCCCTGACCAGGAATCAAACTCAGGCCCCCTGCCTTGGAATCACAGAGCCTTAGCCACTGGACCACCAGGGAAGTCCCCATAATTACCTATATTTCATCAGACACCTCTTCCCATTTCCATTTCCCTGGAAAATTTGGATTCCCTTTTCTAGATTATAGGTTCTTCTAACACAATCTTATCCTGTTCACTGCTGAATCCTGAGCCTATAAATGGAACATAATAGGTGCTTAAAATATGTCTGATAAAAGAATGAATCTACAACCATCTTTCCAGTGCCTTTGTTATAGATTTCTCTTCATTTGAGTCTCTGTTTTATATGCTTCTATGTTCTACTCAGTCATTCAGGTCTTCTTTAAAGACTCTTCTGAGTACTTTTATGCAGAGAAAAAAAAAAAAGTTAAATTCATAGAAACGGTAGAATTGTGGTTTCCAGGAGCTGGGAGGTGAGTTAGGGGAGAGTGTCAGTCAAAGGGTAGAGTTCCATTCAGTTCAGTTCAGTTCAGTCGCTCTGTTGTGTCCGATGCTTTCCATCTCATGGACCTCAGCACGCAAGGCCTCCCTGTCCATCACCAACTCCCAGAGTTTACTCAAACTCATGCCCATTGAGTCGGTGATGCCATCCAACCATCTTATCCTCTGTCATTCCCATCTCCTCTCGCCTTCAATCTTTCCCAGCATCAGGGTCTTTTCCAATGAGTCAGTTCTTTGCATCAGGTGGCCAAAGTATTGGAGTTTCAGCATCAGTCCTTCCAATGAATATTCAGGACTGATTTCCTTTAGGATGGACTGGTTGGATCTCCTTGCTGTCCAAGGGACTCTCAAGAGTCTTCTTTAATAGCACAGTTCAAAAGCATCAATTCTTTGGTGCTCAGCTTTCTTTGTAGCCCAACTCTCACATCCATACATGACTACTGGAAAAATCATAACCTTGACTAGACAGACCTTTGTTGGCAAACTAATGTCTCTGCCTTTTTAATATGCTGTCTAAGTTGGTCATAATGTTTCTTCCAAGAAGCAAGCATCTTTCAATCTCATGGCTGCAGTCACTATCTGCACTGATTTTGGAGCCCCCCAAAATAAAGTCTGTCACTGTTTCCCCATCTATTTGCCATGAAGTGATGGGACCAGATGTCATGATCTTAGTTTTCTGAATGTTCAGTTTTAAGCCAACTTTTTCACTCTCCTCTTTCACTTTCATCAAGAGACTCTTTACTTCTTCTTTGCTCTCTGCCATAAGTGTGGTATACTCTGCATATCTGAAGTTATTGATATTTCTCCCAGCAATCTTGATTCCAGCTTGTGCTTCATCCAGCCCAGAATTTCTCATGATGTACTCTGCATATAAATTAAATAAGCAGGGTGACAAATATACAGCCTTGAAGTACTCCTTTCCCCATCTGTAATCAGTCTGTTGTTCCACGTCCAGTTCTAACTGTTGCTTTTTGACCTGCATTACAGATTTCTCAGGAGGCAGGTCAGGTAGTCTGGTATTCCCATCTCTTCAAGAACTTTCCACAGTTTGTTGTGATCCACGCAGTTGAAGGCTTTGGCGTAGTCAATAAAGCAGAAGTATAGAAACTTCTAGTTTTAAGATAAGTTGTGGGGATATAGGGCACAGAGTGGTGATTATACTCAATAATACTCTATTATATACTGGAAAGTTGGTATAGAGCAAATCTTAAATGTTCTCATGACAAAAAACAAATAGTAATTTTGAAAGCTAATGGATTTGTTAGCTAACCCTACAGTGGTAATCATTTTGCAGTAGATTAGTGTAACAAGTCATCATGTTGTATGCTTTAAACTTACGCATATCAATTATATCTCAATAAAGCTGGGAAAAGTTATCAGTTTATCATATTAGTTGATATATATCTTTGTTTTAAACTTAGTGAAATCTACACTTCAATGAAATAGTGATTATATCATTGACTATAATATATATTTTTACTGAGAAATAATAAATGATATGCATCATTTATCATAACACATATGTACCATTTGATATTTTATGCCAATTGTGCCTATTAAAAAATTTGTTCTAACTAGAGGGAAGGAGGATTTTAATGAAAATAGGAAGCATATTCATGTTCATATTAAACCATGCTAGGTATTCTATGCTCTCTTTAAAGATATGAGTACGAAGCACTTCTTTCTCTCCTTGTTTCTGACCCTCTCCATCAACTTTGTGTTTTCCTCTTTCAAAACATCCTCCATATATACATATATTGAGAAGCAATTTATTGAGTTATTATGTTATTATTTACTTCTTTCTTTCTGCATACTAATTTATCCATATCCCCACTTTATAATGAAACCTTGTTATTGCAATGATAGGCATTATTATCTAGAGCTTACTTGTATGTGCTCCAGATGCTATTCTAAGGACCCTATAGATGTTAATTGCTTTAGTTCTCACAACAATCTTATGAGATTGTTATATATAGAGAAACTGAGGCAAGAAAGATTATATAACTTCCTTAACATCACATAAGCTGTTAAATAGGATCAGGTAAACACTAAGCCGTCTATTTTTGACCTCCACAGCAAACTGCTTTTCACATGACATGTGCTGTGCAGATAATTTTGGCTTTTACTACAAAACCCCTCAGTGTTTATTACTGTGTAATTTACCTGACTCCTGACATACAGACCAAAAATACCTGTCTGTGAAGTTGCAAAGCTGAACACAGAGAGATGTGACTGCTCCCTAGGATAAATGAGAAATGCTATTCTCTGGAGGTTAATTACTACAAATTAGGAGCTTTCAGTTGTCTGGAAGCATCAGGAAAGAAATAGTAGATTAGAACTGATAAAGTCTCATGGGCTCTGATGGGAAACACTTTATATTGGCACTAATGAAAGACTCAGAAGCAACCATGCTTCAGATGCTTAGAAATTTCAGATTTCAACATATTAAGAATTCAGTCAAATAAGACTCAAAAGAGCTTTAGGATTACAATAATTGAGTGAAAAGATGATTCTTGAATAAAGGCCCCGGGGTTTGGAAAATCATTCCCCTTTTTAAAGTGCATTTTTCTGAGTCATGTATTTATACCTAATTAGATGTATATATAAATATGTATATACATACCTAATATATATATGTATATATACCTAATATATATACCATATATATCTTTGTTTTTTTTAAACCAAAGCTTGATCAGAAAAGAAAAATGCCTCATTTAAATGACTACTAAATGGATATAGAATATATCTAGAACTTCTATCCAAGTCAGGAGATTTGTGATGGTAAAATAATAGTGTGTATGAAAGCCAAGGTACAGCAAAATCTTTGCTCTCCTCTCCTGTAAACTCTCCCCAGCACAAACAAAAGCAGAACGAATGAAACTCCCTACACACATTGCTTTATAGAATAATTAACAGTATAAGAAATTTATTTTTATAATATGCATTTGACTACCCATACTTTAAAATATTGTGACTTGAAATGTAAGGCTTTTACTCATGTTGAATAGCCACCAAAACAAACATAATTTATAATGAAATTGCTAATCTAAACTACCAGAAATGGAGAAACACCACCTCGCTGATGGTCCTAATCATTTTTAAACTTCTTTCTTTTAAATTTCTTGATTTAAAAAGTTTATTGTGATTGTTTTTAAATTAAGTGATAAATGCTTAGTAGAAACATGCAGATTATATAGAACAATAGCATGTAGAAAAACTTCACCAACCAGATATGATCACTTGTTTAAAAAAAGCTGATGCATCTTCACCTAGTCATTTCTATCTTTGCAATTATACTTACAAGGTATATAAATTGTTGTGTCTCTATATTAAAAAAAATAACAATGTAATCTAAACACTTTACTTTCTGAGGAGTTATTTTTAAATTCTTAATTTCTAAATAAAAAAATGACAACAAATATCAGATTAGTCCAAGGAAAGTAAAAGAAATCTAAATTAGAAAAGCATAGACAGTTACTAAAAGGAAATAATTTCTGTTCTATAATTTTATAAAAAATTACTTTTCTCTTTTTCAAAAATGTAGAAAATAGGGAAGGAAAACTAATTGCCTATAATCTCACTATGTAGAACCAATAATCTAAAACTAATACCATGTTCACTATTTTATTTTCTAGAAACAATATAATTTATGTTTTGTAAATTATGTATATGTATATATATGTGTGTATATATATCCCTTTTCTCTCATATTCCATGCATTATTTACAAAGTTTAACTCAAAGTGAGTTTCTAAAAATACATTTCTCTCAACATTATATCATGTTTAATTTTGTTAAATTATTTAATTGATTTGAAAGTGTATTCCACACATATTTCATCAGATTCTTGACAATCATCAATATTATTAATATTCACACTAAAGCTGTCATCCTCTTTTTCAAATAAAGAAGCTTAGAGTCAGTGAATACTGAACTGACTGAGTCACAAAACTGAATGAATGAGCTAGAACTGTATAAGGTTGATATATAATCTGAAGTGCTAACCCTTCCACCACAGTACATTGTGTCTCTATTATGTATAAGATGACACATGAACATTCCCTATTGTTGGATGTCTGACTGCTTTCAATCCTTGTTAAAAATGTTATGAATCTCATCTAACATTTTCTTTTTTCATAGTTTTCCTTTTGATCGATTGAGAGAATCAGGACATCTAAAGTGTATAACTTCTCCATGGTTCTTGATTTACTGATTCATACTGTAGAGAAACAGTGTCCGTGTAGCACTCCAAATAACAACAAGAAAGGAGGACCATTTCACAGAGAGATCCACAGGCAGTTAGTTGCCCTCCCGAGGTCCTTTTCTGCTTTCTTCTTTAGAAATTAAGACTAAAGTGGAATATGGCAGACTAGCTAAACTATTCATTTCCCAGGCTCTCCTGAACTAGGTGTGGCCATTTGACAAGGTTCTGGTTGATGGGTTATAAGCACATTGCAAGCACAAATGATGGTTGAAACTTGTGAGTCAAGCTTCTAAAAAGAAAGAAGCAGATTTTCCCCCAACCTGCATGTGGGAATGCTAAAGTAATGCTGCTGCTGCTGCTGCTGCTAATCGCTTCAGTCGTGTCTGACTCTGTGCGACCCCAGAGACGGCAGCCCACCTGGCTCCCCCGTTCCTGGGATTCTCCAGGCAAGAACACTGGAGTGGGTTGCCATTTCCTTGTCCAATGCATGAAAGTGAAAAGTGAAAGGGAAGTCGCTCAGTCGTGTCCGACTCTTAGAGACCCCATGGACTGCAGACTACCAGGCTCCTCCATCCATGTGATTTTCCAGGCAAGAGTACTGGAGTGGGGTGCCATTGCCTTCTCTGAAAGTAATGATGAGAGATCTTTAATTATTGGACAAAGGCATACCCTGGAGATGATAGAACAAACAAATGGAAAGTTCTTGAGTTTCTTAAAGCTACAACTTGGCATACAACCCTAAACAAGACTGCTACCCGACGTGTGTGTGGGGTATGTGTGTCTGTGTTGACCACTCTGTTTTTTCATTCTCATGCACACAATATATTTGTGGGTTTGTTTACAATTATTTTTCTAATTTGTCATTATAGCAACCTGGTTATTTATCTGATTGCTAATGATTAGCCAAATACTTTTCATTACTTTTTTTTTTTTCATTTTTGAATTACTTCTTTTTGAATCTAGCTTATTTAACATTTGTCTCTTAGATTTACAGCAAGCAAATATTCTATGTGATGTGTGTTTTTTGGTAATTATTTTTTTTTTTTTACAATATAATACTATGCAGAAACAAAACAAACATAAATTGAAAACAAACATGAGTCCTACTGAATAATAACAAATGACAAGCTATTTCTCAATTGTAGCTGTCCACATTTACTTATATTCTGTGGAGTACAAAGCTACATTTAATTTTTTCTGATGAGTAGCAATATAATGACGGGAGCAAAGGCTCCTCATTTTTACAGGAACAAATGGTATACCATATTTGAATTATTGGGAGTTTATGAATCAATTATATAAATTTGGACTTCTTAAAGACAAGACTTCTCTGGTGGCCCAGATGGTAAAATATCTGCCTACAATGCAGGATATCTAGGGATACCTTGTTGTTATTTGGAGTGCTACACGGACAGTGTTTCTCTACAGTATGAATCAGTAAATCAAGAACCATGGAGAAGTTATACACTTTAGATGTCCTGATTCTCTCAATCAATCAAAAGGAAAACTATGAAAAAAGAAAATGTTAGATGAGATTCATAACATGCGGGATACCTAGGTTCAGTCCCTGGGTCAGGAAGATCCCCTGGAGAAGGGAATGGCTACCTACTCCAGTATTCTTGCCTGGAAAAATCTATGAACAGAGGACCCTCTCAGGCTATAGTCCACAGGGTCAGACCAAAAATCAGACATGACTGACTGAGCAACTAACACATGCACACAGACACAATAAATCTGATTATTGTAACAGGAAGAGGCAGTCTTGTACATACAGTCTTTCTGCTCCAACTGGCTGCTTGAGAATGGGCCTTGGGCTTGGAATACTTTCTTAACCAGAGATTAAGGGGCTGTATAGCCTGAGCCGGCTTATCCTCTTGTGTGTGTGTGTGTGTGTGTGTGTGTGTGTATGTGTGTGTGAACACGTTCAGTCATGTCTGACTCTTTGTGAACCTGTGGGCTGTAGACCACCAGGCTCCTCTGTCAATGGAATTTTCCAGGCAAGAAAACTGGAGTGGGTTGCCATAACATAAACCAGGGGATCTTCCCAACACAGGGATAGACCCCACATCTCTTGTGTCTCCTGCATTGGCAGGTAGATTCTTTACTACTAGTGCTACCTGGGAAGCCTAAATTTATTCCAGAGAATCTTCCTGACCCTAGGATCAAACTCAAGTCTCCTTCACTGCAGGAAGATTCTTTTACCACTAGCACCATCTGGGATGCCATCCCCTTGGATGGAGTTATTGATATCTCCCCTTGTTTCAAGTTCAATTAATGCGGTTCGAGTCTTGAAGCTTGCATGGCACCTCGCCAACCCTACTGTTATATCTGTCTTCTTCAGGGGAGGGACAGGGTCCTCCCTACTGAGGCCTGAGAAGGGTGTAAGTAGAGAAATTGTCCTGTTTGAGCCACTAAGAGACTGGCTGTCCATTGAGGACTGAAGCTCACTCTTGGAGATGACCATGCTTCTCTATGTAAGTAAAGCATTACTGCATCTAGTACTTGACTGTGTTTTGTTCTTCTTAGTGAATGATACCAAGATGCAATGGCAGAAGGGCTTGGCCTCCTTTTTTTGGTGACTAGCATTGTGATGATCTTTGCTATTCTCCCATGTCAGTTGAATCCTTCCCTAAGATTGGTAACTTGGTCCTACTTCCTTGTTACATTGGTAACAATGTCCTATTTCCTTGGAATTGATAACACATGCAAGGAACTCTCTTCTTACAATTATTATCAAATTAGCAGTACAAATCTGACAGAATACAGGATGATGTTAATATCAAATGCAAACGTGTTGGTAGAAACCACAAAATATGCTTCTTTTTGAGGCTGGCTTGACAAGCAAGGTTTCTGAAAGTGAAATACGGCAAGATAAAGAGAAACGAGACACAAGAATTCAAAGAAAAGTGAGGATCAGGGGACTGACACCGCTCCAAGGTGAAGGTGCCAAAACTGAATCCAAGCCAGCTTTATTATACTTTCAGCTGTGAATGAAAGAATATGTGGGGAGTTAAACTGTAACTCATGTGGCCTTCAGGACCAAAGAACAAAATGATCATTAACTGTTGAGTAATGAAGAAACAATAATCAATAACAAATCAGAAACTAAGACTAATATTCTTACCTATAGATTTTCTACCAGATATGTAAAACATGTGACTCTGAGATGCCAGTTGAGGAATAGTCTGGGGTCGGTTTTCCGACCACAGGATCATATCTTATTTTCAAGCCTATGAACTGTTCCCTCTGGACTTGTTCCAAGAGTCTCATGCGTTATAGCATCCAGTTTATCAATAATTATAAATTTCTTTTCTGGCTCTTGCTAGGGTCTGCTTTTCTTTTATTCTTCCTGTCTCCTACACTCTAGTCTCATTTGTTGAAATGTTCAAGAAGTCTTCTGTGTTATGCCTGTGAATGATACCTTTGTGTGCTTCTGTCTTTGATGTTTGAGTTGATATCCATATAACTTTTTCACATTATGTTGTACTTCTCATGAAACAAATAGGATACATAGTCTTATACAGACTAATAGCCAACTACTTTCTCATTTGGGTAGTCTAATGAACTACTTATAAATCTCCTTAGATTTTACTTCTGTAATAACCACATTCCCACAGGCATATGTTTGAAATAAATATTCATTCCAACTTTATATGTAGAAGTTAATGAAGAAAAAGCACTTAAATATTGTGCATCTAAAATATTACAGCCTAGGGTATCAATAGGGGATCAATATTCTTACACATGACAAAAACTGAAATACTGTGAAGCTTAGCACAGAAGATGAAAAGACATCTTAGACCTAGAAAAATTATCAACTACCCTATCAAGAACTGGTTTGTGATACTGGGTAAATAATTAAAGCGTATTTCTGTTTCATCTTCATAGTGAGAGTAATAGTATATTTATTATCATTCCTGTAGATGCAAAGCCACAAAATTTATGGGTCAAGAGCCAAAGGCACAAAAAGTATCTACTCCTCAGAAAATATGATGATAATGATGAAGAATGATGCCTTTCTTAAAGACTTCAGAACCATCTCTCTGGAAGGTGATCATAGGAATATAGCCCCCCATCCTTAGTTTCTGTGGAGGGTAAAAGTTACTTGGTGGGGTGCCTCCCTTGAACCTGTAAAACCGCCTCTTGTCGTAAAGACATGAGAGTTTCATTTTTCCTGAAAAGAGTGATGAGGCCACAACTTCGTTAGCTTGTAATCTGCTCTTTTTGAGGACACAGGTGTGAATACCCACTAGCTTAGCTCAGATTACACTTCCTTATTATCCCTATATTGAAAAGCTAGGAGAGCAGATGTGATAAGGAGACCTGATCAGGGAAGAATTTCGAACTTGCATGAAGGACTGCACCCTACGAAGGCAATCAGTGGAAAAATAGCAGCAATAGTCACCTGGAAAAAAAAAAAAAGTAAAGAAAGGAGATGTCACTCTATGGCTGATTCATATCAATGTATGACAAAACCCACTGAAATGTTGTGAAGTAATTAGCCTCCAACTAATAAAAAAAAAAAAAAAGAAATGAGATGTCAATCAGATAAATGTCAACACAGGATGGAAACCCAACTGTCATGTAGTTTACACCTTTCTGGTCTCAAAAAGCCCTTCCTGGACTTCCATAGTGGCTCAGTGAGTGGGAATCTGCCTGCAGTGCAGGGAATGCAGATCCCACCCCCTACCAAGGAGGATTCCGCACGCTGTGAAGCAGCTGAGTCTGTGCCCTACAACTACTGACTCCACACACTCTAGAGCGTGGGAGTCCCAACTATGAAGCCCACGTGCTGCAACTACTGAGACCTGCATGACTGGAGCCGTGCTCCCCCGAAGAGAAGCCCTCACAATGAGAGGCCTGTGCCTGGCAACAAAGAGGAACCCCCACTCACTGCACCTAGAGGAAGCCTGCACAAAGCTATGAAGACCCAGCACAGCCAAAAATAAACTAAACCAATAAAATTATTTTTTTAATGGATACACTTTAAAAAGAAAAGCCCTTCCTATTTGGATCACTTGGGAAGATAATGAATGCCATGACCCCAGGACTCCTGAGTCATTCCCATACCTTCCTCATCAGCTGATGTCACTCATTTAAAGGCTTCTCTCCCCCGTGCGCCACAAGCTTAGGGCGCTCCAACGCCTGTTTTCAATTTATTGCCCTGCACATGGAGATGCATAACAGCTACCTCATGGATCTCTGCAACCAGCCAATGTCGCTACTTTGATGGAGAAAGAATGTTGGAGTTCTACTGATCATCACATCAAGGAGTTATGGTGACCAGGGAAAGGCAATTATCTGTCACTCACACAAGTGTGGAAGATCTGAAGGTGTTAGAGACCCAGTGAAAGTGGTGGCTAAAACACATACTGAAAGCCTTATTGCTATGAGTTTAGAGAGGCTGTTGTTCTGTATGCAGAAAATGGGTCTATTCTCAGCTGATTTCCATCAGTGGCTTGATAAGGCTGTCACAAAATTTATTGGCATGGCTCCAAAGGCAGACTAAAATAGCCCTCTAACCCTAGCCACCTTTATCTTGGCTTTTATGCAGACTCTAAAAACTCAAGTTAAGGTAAAGAGGATAGGAAGGCAAAGGCAGACTTGTCCTCAGATTTTAGCAGCAACTGCTCCATTTTGGGATACTCTAGAGAAAGACAAGGAAGAAATCAAAGATTGTTGGGTTGGCTGCTCAGAACTCTTTCCTGAAGGGAATAAACAATACTTGCTCTGGCCTACCAACAAAAGGAATAAAGGCAGAATGGAAAATGTATGTGGTTTTTACAAGAAACCAGAATATGGAAAGACAGACTGTAGAAAGAGATGCTGGAGAATACAGGAGCAAGGGAATCAGAGAAGCCCAGAAGGCTAGGGAATAAGTGGCAAACCACTTAAAGGAGATAGATTTAAAGATCTCATAGGTGGAAACTGGTGATACTTGTTCTGCTTAATATGCAGTTTTCTCAAGAATTTCTCACTTTCCATTTGGTAAAAAAAGTATTAATGTGAATTTCACATTTGCTATGCTCCTTTTCATTCTTATTCTGTTTCCTCCTTGGTTCCCATATAGGCTGGTCCCAGGATTGAGGAACATGCATTCTTAATTTCTTGTGATTCTCCTGTAAATCTAATGGGTACAGACCTACTGTCAGAAAGCTTATCATATCTGTACTTTGAACGGGCAGGCAGTGGACCATCATAAGAAAAAGCGTTTTACTTCACTACCGTACGCCTTCTGAAAGAAAAAGCATATGGAGAGAGCATATGTGTGTTATTCTCTCAGTCGTGTTGGACTCTTTGAGACCCCATGGACTATAGCCTGCCAGCCTTCTCTGTCCATTGAATTCTACAGGCAAGAATACTGGAGTGGGTTGCTGTTTCCTTCTCCAGATGGAAAGACTGGCAGTCACCAAAAGCTGGAAGAGCATCCCAATGTGAAATATATTGATGTATCACTTGGGCTCTATGGAATAATGATACTAGTTTCATCTGAGATATAGAATCAATAAAAAGAGCTTCAGGATGATAAGTCATGGTCATATGTAAAACAGTATCCTTTGTTAGTGGCTCAATTAAAAATAATAAAATCACATAAAAATTTAGAAAAATTTGGGCTAATTTTTATAAGGGCACTCATTCTGTAATACCCCCAAGACTCCCAATAAAGAAGAAAGAGAAATTTGATAAAGATGATCCTTATGTAGATTTGAGAAGTGAATAATTTGTAGTACTATTAATTTCTGTTGTGTCTAATCCTGCAACTCTTTTGGCTTCAGTACTATTATCTGCAAAGTTTTTCTCTGTAATTGATCTGTCTTTCTTCATCCCTCCCTCTTTTTTATCTTTCTTTCCTTCCTTCCTTTTCTCTTTTCTGTTCCTCTAGTATATGACTATAAATTCTTGTTTCCTTTTACTTATGAAGAAGTCTGATATTTATGATACAGGATTATCTTATTTTCTCTAGTCATTTACAAACAAACATACAAACAAAAACCTAGAGAAAGGTTGTCCCCCAGAGGGATCTGTAATTATTCAAATTTAGATAACTTTCTGGTAGTCTCAGAAATTAGAGAAAAATGCAAAATTGGCACTTTAGCTTTGTGACATTTTTCTGCTTCATGGAAGCACAAAGACCCATTAGGCAAATTGTAGTATTGCTTATCCAAGGGCATCTGTTGTCAGCTACAGGCCATAGAATGACACAATCTAGAAGTCAGCTCACTTTGCAGATACAATAAACTACTAGCACTGAAAAAACTAGACAATTCTGGGACAAGTACACTATTATACAGTGATTCCAGTTTTTTTTCCTACCCTACAGTTTTTGTAGAGTAGGAAAAATCACTGCTTTATGTGATAATTCTCCAGATATCTGCTTTGGTCCCTAGAATTTGAAGAGGCTTTTGAAACCTAAAATTGACTACCACCTTTCTCCCAGTTCAATAGGAACTTTCTCCCAGAGGAGAGTGAAAAAGTGACTGAATTGAACTGAACTTTCTCCCAGTTTGGAAGATTCCAAATTTGGGGAATTTTAACATTTGGATATTCTAAACTTTGACCTGATTTATCTGATGCTCTGATTTTACATATGTAACAATGTTTACTTTGCACAGAAACTGTAAAAGCTGTTGTTAAAACATATGTCATGCTTAGTCATGTCAGACTCTTTGCCACCCCATGGACTGTATGTAGCCCAGGAGGCTCCTCTGCCATGGGTATTCTCCATGGCAGAATACTAGAGTGGGTTGCCTTGCCCTCCCCATGGGGATCTTTTCAGATCTTTTCAACCCAGGGATCGAACTCAGGTCTCCCACATTATAGGCAGATTCTTTACTGGCTGAGCCACCAGGGAAGCCCCAAAATAGTTAGTAGCCTATCCCTTCTTCCCAACCCAGGAGTTGAACTGGTGTCTTCTGCATTGCAAGCGGATTCTTTACCAGCTGAGCTAGTTACTTTTATTACAATAAGATAGTTATTTCCATTTTTCAAAAATAGGCTTCATAAAAAATAGGCAAATGGATTATAAAAGGGGATAAAAGAAATTTGACTGGACTATAGGCATCACCTAAAAAACAATTCCTATATCACAGCTTGATGAGTGTTGTGTCATCAACAAAATAATCTGAATAAAAGATTTATTTTTAAGTCACTAAGACTCTTACTGTGACTGCCAAAAAAATTAAAAAAAAAATCAAAACACATTAAAGAGGTGTCTTTCAGTAAAATTCTTTCTAAGCTACTCGCATGATAAGAACAGGAAGTTCTCTCTGACCAACTTCACCAGGAGCCTGGTGGCATGTGGATACCATATAACTAACATGTATAAAAATAAGAAAGTTTGCTTCAGTTCACTCACTCAGTTGTGTCTGACTCTTTTGTGACCCCATGGACTGTAGCACACCAGGTTTGCTGTCCTTCACCATCTCCTGGAGCTTGCTCAAACTCATGTCCATTGAGTTGGTGATGCTGTCCAACTATCTCATCCTATGCCATCCCCTTCTCCTTCTGTCTTCAACCTTTCAGAGTCTTTTCTAATGAGCCAGCTCTTTGCATCATGTAGCCAAAGTATTCTAGCTTCAGCTTCAGCATCAGTCCTCCCATTGAATATTCAGGACTGATTTCCTTTAGAATTGACTGGTTTGATCTCCTTGCAGTCCAAGGGACTCTCAAGAATCTTCTCCAACACCACAGTTCAAAGGCATCAATTCTTCAGTGCTCAGCTTTCTTTATAGTCCAACTCTCACATCCATACATGACTACTGGTAAAACCATAGCTTTGACTAGACGGACGTTTGTCAGTAAAGTAATGTCTTTGAGTTTTTTTTTTTTTTTTTTTCATGTCTCTGCTTTTTAATACACTGTCTAGGTTGGTTATAATTTTCTTCCAAGGAGCAAGTGTCTTTTAATTTCATGGCTGAAGTCACCATCTGCAGTGATTTTGGAGCCCAAGAAAACAATGCCTGGATTATATGAATACTTTTCCTATTTCAATACAAAACAGAAAAACCAATGTTCGTTCAGTCAGTAGTAAAGATTCTCCTAATAACTAAAATTTTCACTTTTGGAATATTGTCATCAAACCCAAGTTTGTGTGCTCAGAACACAGGCCAAACAAACCAAACGTGGAAGTTTGGAGCAGAGAAAGTTTTATTGCAAGAACAGGGGACTCATGGTCAAAAGATCCGAATTCTCCACGGGTTTCAGAAAAGAAGTTTTTATAGGTGAAATTTGGGATTTGCGTGTAGGGCTGCAAGGTGTATAACCCTCCTCTGGTTGGTGGTGAGGTAGCAGAGATAGTCTAAGAAAGTTAATCATCAGCCTTCTTGTTCTGATGAGTATGGGGTCGGGTGCTTATGTTCAGCCTGAAGTTGTCCTCCGCCTTTCTCAGGGCCTCAGTTGCTGTGGAAGAACTCAAAGATATATATCAAATTGTTATGCACATTCCTTAAGGAGGAACTAGAACAAGTTCCACATCAGAGCACCACTGTTTCCTTCCTCATTCCTTTACTCTCTTAATTAGTATTTGACTCCTTCCCTTTGGCACCCAGGGAAGGTCTAGGAGGCTGATAGACTTTGTCCTATGAACAAGAAATGGGGGACATCAAAAGTCTTTTGTGCCTGTGAGGGCCCCGCAGGACCCCACAGAGCATTTGAATCTGATAATGAAAGTCATGTTATTCCTATTGTTGTCTAGGAATTGTGCAAATGTTTGCAGATTTCTAAAAGTTATATTTATACACATTTCCATAGGTCTATTAGTCCTCTAGAGAAGTAGAATAGTGGAATCAAACTTTTAAAAAAAGTTCATTGGCTAAGATTCATCTGTCTAACTGATTGAAATGGCCCAGAGTTTTACCATTAGCTTTTCTAGAATGACCCCTGAACACAAACACAGAATTTCTCTCTTTGAATGTATGTTTAGCAGGCCCCATGAATTCAAGTCTGAGATTATGCCCTCTATTGGATTTTAGTGAATCCCCTCATAATCACAATCATATTCAATACTTAAAAGGGCCTCTTTCTTCCCTAGAAATCCTGATACTTAGAGCCATAAGGATCCAGAAGGACCTGTCCCTATGGAAAGGGTTATTTCATCTACACACAGGAGTTCTGTATGAAAGATAGTCACCCTGTTGGGAAGAGCCCTTTCAAGTGTTACTGATCATCCATTCAGTTCTCAGAGCTAACAAAAACTCAGACAGATTCATGCCTCCCATGTGAAGCCAGCACCATGGACTGAACTGTGGTTCCCACAAAGGATGTGAAACGAGTTTTTAAGAGTAACTGATACCAGTAGTGAACTTGAATGAAAACAAGTGTTCCAGAAAGAATATTACTTTTCTCTTAGACTGTCTTGCTTATTTTGTTTACTTTAAGGATCATAGTTTACTAGAAAACAAAATTATTCATTATATTTTGTTTTATTTTTGTCCTCCCAGTTTCTTTCATTTTCTTTTTCTCCCCCCAGATGCCCATAACCTCCTTTCCCATCAACTCTAAACTGTCCTGCAAATGTAAGTAAGACAGAGTAAAATAGAGACCATCTTCATTAGTAATTTTTGATAATGAAGTAAAAGTAACTAATATGCCTCTAGGTACTCAATCCAGAAATGTGAAACAAGAATATTTTAACCAGTTTGATTTTGAAAATGATTCAAAAATTCTAATTAATAGAAAAACAAAATCTGGAATTATGTTAGCTGCAAAAGACAGGTCTAATGTTACATGATTAATTTCAAGATGCAATTTCTCTCCAGTCCCAGTATAAGTTGATAAATAAATATTAATCCCCATTATTCAAGGATATTTAGTTAACTTTTACAATAGTATAGCTATCAATTCAGACCCAAGGAAAGGCCCACAGCATGGATTTGTTCTCAAAACTTATATACAGTAAACACTAGAATTCCATTCTCTATCTTTCAATGTTTGCTTCATAATAAGATTTCTACACTAGACGATGGCCATGAATGTCATTGTTTTTCATATCTGGGGAAAATTACTGGTGAAGATAGAACAGTTAGTAAAGGGCCTAGAGTCATATAAATGTTATAGTACTTATATAATTCTCTAAAACTCAGGGAAAATTTATTATGACTTGCAATAAAAACTTCACTAAAAATTTAGACTATCAGGATCCAGATTTACTAAGAATTTTATTTAACATTTTGCCATTGGTATCATGTAGTCAAAGGTTATTTCCCAAAGACAAATAATGTACTGATGTCCAGAAAATCAGTAATTCTTCTATTCCATCACAATTTTGACAATTACTTTTCTTTATGTTTCACTAGGGACTTTCTGGCTATTTATATGGCTGTAATTCCCCCAGAAAATGGTAGAAACAGCAATAAACATAATTATAACATTGTTGCCATTTATGGGAAAACAGAGAGGAGTTGGTAAAGGTGAATAAGCATTAAAAAGGAGTGACAATTCTTTATGTTGAAAACAGAGAAAAAACTCCTTCAATCACACTTCTCTCTTCATAGAGCATTTGCTTAAAAAAACTTGCAATTATAAGCTTTTTGCATGTCTCTTTGAAATGTATACAGACTGTTTTAAAGTTGATTAAGCACCTTGCCCTGGTAGCTCAGTAGGTAAACAAACAAACAAACAAAAAAACCTGCAATTCAGGAGACCCTGTTCAATTCCCGGATGGGGAAGGTCCCGAAGAAGGGATAGGCTACCAACTCCAGTATTCTTGGGCTTCCCTGGTGGCTCAGATGGTAAAGAATTCACCTGCAGTGAGAGAGACCTGGGTTCGATCCGTGGGTTTGGAAGATTCCCCAAAGAAGGGAATGGCTACCCACTGCAGTATTCTGGCCTGGAGGATTTCATGGTCAGAGGCATCTGGGAGGCTACAGTCCATCAGGTCCCAAGAGGAGGACACGACTGAGGGACTTCACTTTTACTTTCAAGTGTCTTGCCAGCTTTAAGACCCAGAAATATCTTTCTCAGGGCTTCCCAGGTGGCTTAGTGGTAAAGAATCCATCTTGCAAGGCAGGAGATGCAAGAATCACAGGTTCTATCCCTAGGGTCAGGAAGATCCCCTGGAGAGGAAATGGCAACTCACTTCAGTATTCTTGCCTGGAAAATCTCATGGACAGAGGAGCCTGGCAGGCTATAGTCTATGGGGTCAAAAGGAGTCAGACATGACTGAGCACAAATGAAATTTCTCAAGATATGGGAATCATCTCTTTGAGATGTAATCATCAAGGAAGACATCAACTAAATCTGATTTCTATGGAAGGGTAGGAACCTTCTATTAATGGATGCCTCACTCCAAGTTAGGAAATTCACTTTGTGGTAAGGATATAAGATGTTTATATTTCCACTGGTTTATACCAGTTAGCTAACACACATGGTCACCCCATCACCAACTGAGTTTGGGATGAACTTGGTAGGAAAATGCTGTTGTCAAGGCTCTTACCTGAGGCGTATTGTTTATCTTGACACTATTTACATAATAGGGAGTATATGATTAGCTGTATAAAAAGATACAACTAGTTTCTCTCTGCAATCTCTTTGGTGGATTACCTGTGATATATATCATTCTCATTTATTTTCTTTCTCTTCTTTCTTTGTAGAGAAGCTTTTAATTTTGGAAGATTCTGTTTTTAATTCTATTTCTTCAACACAACCTAATTATCAAAGACTATCAAATGCAACAATTCTGATGTTCACCCCATTATTGTAATTGGAAATTCAGATTTAACCATTGCCTATTCAAAAGTAAATTTCAAATCTAAAACTGTACCACATAATGACTACATCATGATCTATTAATAGAAGAATGTTTTTATTCATGAAAATAACATTTCTTAAAGCTAAAATGCAATTTTTTCTCTATTAAAGGACTTAAAATTATTTAAATGTACTACCAACATGCTCCCTGTTTCCAGTAAATTAAGTTATTAAGGGAAATGGTTGCTTGTAAACTTGGAGAAAAGCTTTCATTTAAATTGAAATATTTTATATATATATCCCAATATATGTCAGTATACTTAAAAGCTTATAACCAAACATAATCTCCTATAGCAAATTCAATAATACAAACTAAAGAAAAGTAAGATGTAACTAATAGGAAATAATATTGCATAAAGGGCAACATTGTTTACAAATGCAATTGAAATATAAAAGAAACACTGTGTATGTGATCTATTAAAATATACTTTATGTATATCACAAATAAGTGAGTCTTGTGATATGTTTTTAAATTAGGTCATTTCTTATTTATTTATCCAAATAAATAAGATTGGATTTACTTATCCAAAAAATTGCTAAGCCTTTCCTTGTAAATCCCATTTATCTCATGCATTTTCATAGTATGTTCTGAAGAAATACTGAAAGAAAAATACATGCCAGAAACCATTTGGTAGATTATATATTTGACTTAGATATGTGTATGAATAATACTTCAATGAATTCAAATGTATTATAAGTTCTGCAAAAAGTGTTTCAGTTTTAAAAATAAATAACTGCCAGTCTCAGCATAATTTAATATAAGCTTGTGCTTCTCTTCCATTTTATTTTAATACTTTCCTTGATGTTTCTGGATGATCTTTGGCAAATAACTCAGTTTTTCTGTGCATTTTCCACTTTTGTCTAGTAAGTATTTTCTGCTTCACCTTATAGCAAACACATATCATGCTATTTTCTTCATTTATTCATTCCTGAATTCATTCTTAATTTACTATTGGGCTCCTGTTGCTCAGTTAGTAAGGAATCTGCCTGCAATGCAGAAGATCTGGGTTTGATCCCTGGGTTGGGACAATCTCCTGGAGAAGGGAATGGCAATCCACTCCAGTATTCTTTCCTGGGAAATCCCATTGACAGGGGAGGCTGGTGGGGTACAGTCCATGGTGTTGCAAAGAGTCAGACAGGACCAAGAGACTGACACTTTCACTTTCATTGATATGTACTAAATGCATATTAAACAAGTTGTCCTACATACTTTCTCACATCTGTTTGGATATTTAACTGGCATTTCAAACTCAAACTGCCCAAAGTTTATAAAAAAATCTTCTCTTTTTCTAATTTAATTTTTAAAGCGAAAGGTGGCCCCCATTTTATGGACTTCCAAACATCTAGTTTTTTCAAACTGTAACCCTGAAGTCCTAATTCCTCCACCTTTCTTTCATCACAGCCTACATTCTATGCATTATCAAGTTCTGCCTATTTTAACCCCTAAATATTAATATTCAAATTTCTTTGTTTTTCATATCTCCACTGACACCAGCCTAGAACTTTCTACCTACTCTCTACCTAAGAAAATACATTCTTTCTTAGTTGTTTCCCTGAGTGCATTCTTCGTTCCTTCAACTTGCTTTGCATACTGCAGTCAAAGTCGCATGTACGCAATTGAAGTACTGATTCCTCCCACTGGGAGCCTGTTTCAAAATTTTAGCAGTTTCCATTGGCATGGAATAAAATCTGTCATCTTATCATGAATTAAAAGACTATACATGATTTGACCATTGCTCATTTTATTTTTTACATAATCTCCAACTCAGCTCCTTTTCTGTCCTACATTCTTCCTGACATTTTTCAATGTCAGGAATTTCAAATTTCTCATTTTTCATGACATTTGTTCCTCAAATGATTCATGCTCCCTTCTACCTAAGAACATTCTGTCATGTCTTTTCCTATTTCTGGAATGAAAATTTCCCTCTTGCTCGTTTACCGTATTGTCACAAATCTTCAAAGTTCAATTCATTCATGATCTCACTGAGAAAACTTTATCCAAACCTCTAGACTTAAGTCCTTCCCTGTAGTATATGGTCTTATACCAACCAGTAATTTTCTCAGATACTATTTATTGGCATTTTATTAAAATAATTTTGTAATCTGTTCTTCAATTTCTCTTTTTCTAGACTTCCAGCTCAAAAAAAAAAAAAAAAAAATGCTTTCTTGTCTTGTTTATATCTGTAAATGCAGCCATGTAAACAGTGATAAGGTTAGTACCTTGTATATAGTAAGTCGTCGGTAAATATGCAGCAAATAAGTGAATGAATATATAGTATATTTAATTTATTCTCATTTCACATATTCAGCCATAAACCTGTATAGTGTGATTTGTTGTTGTTAAGTCATGTCCAACTCTTTGCAACTCCACGGACTGTAGCATGCAAGGCTCCTCTATTCTACATTGTCTCCCTGAGTTTGCTCAAATTCATGTCCATTGATTTGGTGATGCTATTTAATCATCTCACTCTTTAGATAAATGCAATGAGGGATACAGACAGGAGAAACAAATAAGTAGAAGAGTAGTATTTTTTTTCAATTCTAGGTTTTTTGTTTCTCCTAATTTTAAAATTTGCTAGCATCTCTCTTGCTTTTTCTTCCTCTCAACACCTAAATTTATGGTGTACAGCCTCAGCAATACAAAAGAGAATGTGATCACAAGAGTGAAAAAGAGAGTCCACCTCTGTTTGAGCACTTAAGTGGGTGATCTAAGGCCTTCTAATTATGTGGATGAAACTGCACACAGTAATTGGTCTATTTCATTTTCTGAATTGAATATTTATTTTACTAAGTAAATCATTTGATAGTTTTAGCAGATCAATGGAGTCAAAATATTTAAACAGTGTTTTAATGCAGGCAGAATCTAATACAAATAAAGGCTTTTCCCTCACACCTAGGAAAAGTTGGGACAAATACTGAAAATGTTGTTCACTCAACATAGCCACTTCAAGATTTTTAAAAATCCAACTAATAATAAGCATGTGTAATGTGACCATCTGGTAATTTTAAAATGCCAAAATTACTGCATTTGGAAAAAGTCCAACTTCTACCAAGGCAACTTTGTTTTTCTGTGAGAAAAGATGTCCTCTGTCCTGATTTAGACAGAACTTTAAAGAAGTCATGGCAGAAGGAGAAGAGAGGGTCAGAGGATGAGATGGCTGGATAGCACCCCAGATGCAATGGACATGAACTTGGGGAAACTTCAGGAGATGGTGAGGGACAGGGAGGTCTGGCGTGCTGCCGTCCATGTGGTTGCAAAGAGTTGGACACGACTTAGCTACTGAACAACAACACCAGAACTGATTGATGAAAGAGTGCCATTTTACTTCCCTCATCAATTTTTCCATAGCAAGAGGTGGACTGATAGACCTGAAAGTGAAGGGAGTCAAACAGGATTTTGCTTCCACTGATGTTTTTTTCCATCTATTCTGTAACACTTAATTTTCACATTTTGAAAGAATTTGGTTGTTCTCCCTTTGATTCTGTTTCTTTAAAGATTTTGATAAGAATGAGAATGAACAGAAGCTTAAGAATATTAAGAAGATAAATAACAAAGGCATGTTAAGGATTAAGCAGAATTGCTATTAATACTAATTAATACTCATCCTAATAAGAAGCAAGGGTATGTTGGGGATAGCAGCCAAGTTCATGAAGATGGACAGTGACTGAAATAAGGTGCTTTATGAAGACCACTTCTCTTTCTACCTTCCCTATAGTTCTCAGTTTTGTGTTTATTGGCTGGTCTATCTTAAATATAAGAAATTCACATCTTAAATATAAAAGTTTTATTGTTTACTTTCTCTTTTCTTTTTAATATTTTTCTCAAGGAAATTTAGCCATCTCTGCATTTTGAACTATATCCTTTTCACTTCTTTCATATCTAATTGGTGTCTCCAGATGTTATTTCTCTATTGACCCTAAGCACTAGATTTTTTAACTTTGTAATAAATTTAGTGAATATCTTTTCCTGGGTAATACATAGACAATTCAAACTCAGTCAGTAGTGGTATGACATGACTAGATGATTTCTTTGCACTCCTTAGGCAATCCCTGAAGCAGGGATAAAGTTAGGGAGCTTTTCCTATAATCTAGATTAGGATTTCTCTACCTTGACACAGCTCACATTTCAGGCCAGATAATTATTTGCTATGAGATGGTAGGATATTTACTATCATCCTTGGCCTCTGTCCACTAGATCCCATTAGTACTCTGCTTCTGGAAGATATAAAAATGTATCTGCATGCATGCTACGTTGCTTCGGTCATGTCTGACTCTTTGTGACCCTATAGACCATAGCCCATGAGGTTCCTCTGTCCATGGGATTCTCCAGGTAAGAATTCTGGAGTAAGTTAACGTGCCTTCCTCCAGGGGATCTTCCCAACCCAGGGATGGAATCCATGTCTCATGTCTCCTGCATTGGCAGGCAGGTTCTTTACCACCAGCACCACTTGGGAAGCCCCAAAATGTATCTAGACCTTGCCAAATATCCCTTTGGTGGCAAAACCACCCTTGATTGAAAACCACTGATCAAGATAATGAAGATCTATATTAGGACTGCAACAGTGAAAATGGAGAAGTAATGAAAGCATCTTTGTGTAACCAAGTACGTGAACTTAGAGAGAAGGAGGAATCTTAGGTTGTTTTCTAGATGGGTTATTAAGGACCTCCTAAGTTTCAAAGTCTCTTTGTAGTATTATCTCCTATGTAATACTATTTTCTTTACCCAGATTTCTCTTTATCACTTCATACATACTTAATAAAGTTCTATCAATCTTTATGGCCTAACTCAAATATCACTCATCCCTACTGTGACTATTTCTCTACAGTTACACTCTAACAGAGAATATTTTCATTCTTCTTTGATTCATGGGTTATCATATAATGACCACATTCCCTATATATTTAATGGTAGAAGTGTTAATCACTCCGCCGTGTCTAACTCTTTGTGACCCCATAGACTGGGGCTCACCAGGCTTCTCTGTCCATGGGATTTTCCAGCCAAGAATACTGGAGTGGGTTGCCATTTCCTTCTCCAGGAGATCTTCCCGACCCAGGGATTAAACCCAGGCCTCCTGCATTGCAGACACACTCTTTACTGTGTGAGCCGCCAAGGAAGTTCTCCCATAAATTTTATATCCGTTTACAACTTTTTGCACTGCAGGAAATATAACAAGTGCTTTTAAAATATTGAGTCATTTACTTAGTGAATAAGATACAAAACAGGAATATTTTTTTAGAACAGTTATTATTGTTATAGGTATTCAGCATGACTTTCCATTATTATTGATTTTGGAATACAGGCTAATTCTACCATCTCTATATATTTATTTTCAAAAACTTGTTTAGATACAGCAGAAAAAATATAAATATGAAGTATAATTTGGGGAACATAAAGTATGGAAATATAGAAAACAAGTAAATTTGTGTCTATAGAAATCAGAAGTTTATCAGGTGACCCTAGAGCCAATTCAAATAGCAAAAAAGATGGTCAAATTGAATGTGATGAATTTAAATGCTTCTCTAAAGCAAAAATCTTGCTTGACATTAGTTAATACAATTTTCTCAATATTATCATAGGTTTGAACAAAGAATATGGACTTGAACTAAAAAAAAAAAGAAAAGGAAAAAGGAGTTAGAGTCTATTTTCCGTAGCTTCCAAAATGAAGTCTAAAAATTTAATCTATAAGTATGCTTCTAAATTTTCTAGAGAATACATGAAGGGTCATGCACAAACTTAAGAAAAATCTTTATAAAATAAAAACTTAAGATATAATAAAATCATTGCACACATAATAAAGGATTAAAATAAACTGTTGGAGACAAATATTTCAAAGTAACTTTTACAAAGCTTTGCATCTGTCTGTTTGAACCAAGGAAATTGTCTTTCTTTACATGTCCTCATATTTAGCAGCCCCGCAAAGTTATTGTAAATTATTTCACTAATAAACTGCAGCTTGAATTTCTTTAATCTTCAAAAATATGCTCTTCTCTTTATAATGGAATATGAAGGTATTTTGAAGTAATGTAATGTCAGAGATTACTATTTTTGAGTTTCAAAATAGCCCTTGTATTTTTAAAATTTAAAATGTAGTGAAAATATTCTAGTTGTATTGTGTTCTCTAAGAGAATTCTGGGCTGTGCAGGGCTGGAGTGACTTTGACTCCTCAAAGTCCAAAGCACAGAGATCTACTTCTGCTTTATTAACTATGCCAAAGCCTTTGACTGTGTGGATCACAACAACAAACTGGAAAATTCTTCAAGAGATGGGAATACCAGACCACGTGACCTGCCACTTGAGAAATCTGTATGAAAGTCAGTAAGCAACAGTTAGAACTGGACATGGAACTACAGACTGGTTCCAAATCAGGAAAGGAGTGCATCAAGGCTGTATATTGTCATCCTGCTTATTTAACTTACATGCAGAGTACATCATGAGAAAGGCCCAGCTGGATGAAGTAGAAGCTGGAAACAAGATTGCCAGGAGAAATATCAATAACCTCAGATATGCAGATGACACCACCCTTATGGCAGAAAGTAAAGAATTAAAGAGCCTCTTGATGAAAGTGAAAGAGGAGAATGAAAAAGTTGACTTAAAACTCAACATTCAGAAAACTAAGATCATGGCATCTGGTTCCATCACGTAATGGCAAATAGATAGGGAAACAAAGGAAACAGTGAGACTTTATTTTGGGGGACTCCAAAATCACTGCAGATGGTGACTGCAGCCATGAAATTAAAAGTCAATTGCTCCTTGGAAGAAAAGTTATGACCAACCTAGACAGCATATTAAAAAGCAGAGACATTACTTTGCCAACAAAGTCAAATCTATGGTTTTTCCAGTAGTCATGTATGGAAGTGAGAGTTGGAATATAAAGAAAGCTGAGCACTGAAGAATTGATGCTTTTGAATTGTGTTGTTGGAGAAGACACTTTAGAGTCCCTTGGACAGCAAGGAGCTCAAACCAGTCCATCCTAAAGGAAATCAGTCCTGAATATTCATTGGAAGGACTGATGCTGAAGCGGAAACTCCAATACTTTGACCACCTGATGCGAAGAACTGACTCATTTGTAAAGATCCCGGTGCTGGGAAAGATTGAAGGCCAGAGAAGAAGGGAATGACAGAGGATGAGATGGTTGGATGGCATCACCGACTCAATGGACATGAGTTTGAGTAAAATTTGGGAGTTGGTGATGGACAAGGAGGCCTGGCATGCTGCAATCCATGTAGTCGCAAAGAGTCTAAAATAATCAAGTGACTGAACTGAAGAGAATTCTTGATTATCTAATCAATATATATTAACAGTTATAATGTTTTGCATTGTTTAAATATCAGAATACAAAAATAATTCCACAAACAGTAAACAATTTGAATAATTAAATGCATCGTCTACAAGGAAAGTCTTGTGGACTCAAAACATGAGCTCGTTTGGGAAATTTGGCTGAATTTGGGAAAAATAAATGTTGCAATGATCTTTGGTAGAAAAAATAGCCCTCTTTTTACTATACAAATATATTATTTAAAATAATTAGATAATAGAAAATGAAACACTACATATTTGCACTAATAGTTAAAAATAATTGCCTCTAGCCACTTAGGCCGAACTATACATCCATTATGCTAATGTGGTTGTTGTTTTCCATACTTTATTTATCTGCTTCCATATAAAATTTATTAGATCCATTTCAACGTACAGATTTTAAAGGCGGTCATACTGTTATTATGACCACCATGGCAAATGAAAACACTGGCCTTTGTTATATTCACCCTCTCTACTTCTCACATTTCACTTTAATGCATAACAAACACACACACACACCCACCCATACACACACACACACACACACACATATATATATCTTGGCTCTGGAATATTGTGAGTCATCAGTTGATAGTTTTGTTTGGTAATTAAGACCACAGGCTTTATTGTTTGACCTAATTTTTAATTCTTTCTCAAGCACTTGTTATCCATCTGGCCTTGATAATTTGCATTACCTTTTGAAGCAGCAGTTTTCTCATATTTTTTAATAAGATTTATAATTCAGTGTTGTGGCAATCAATGAAGGAGACAGTGCACTTTAAGTGCTGTAGCTTGGGCTTTCCAGTTGGTGCTAGTGGTGAAGAATCCACCTGCCAATGCAGGACACAAGGGATGATCCCTGATTTAGGAAGATCCGGCATGCCTTGGAGCAGCTAAGCCTGTTCGCCACCACTACTCAGCCTGTGCTCTAGGGCCAGGGAGCTGAGGCTGCTGAGTCCGCACACCACAGCTACTGAAGCCAGAAGGTTCTAGAGCCTGTGCTCACAGCAAGAGAAGCCACCACAATGAGAAGCCTGCACACTCCTCCCAGAGAGTCACCCCCACTCACCACAACCAGAGAAAAGCCCCTGCTGCAATGAAGACCCAGCCCAGCCAAAAATAAAACAATAAATTAAATTATATATAAAAACATAAGTTCTTAGCTTAATGCTTGACTCATAGCAAGCCTTAAATAAATAAGGGTAAAAATTATAATTTGATCATGGGTATAGCAAACTTTAGGGTTATAAAATCTTTCAAAGCCTGTAATTTTGAAATTCTAGTTAAACACTGTCGCTGCTGTGAAGTCGCTTCAGCCGTGTCTGACTCTGTGTGACCCCACAGACGGCAGCCCACCAGGCTCCTCTGTCCCTGGGGTTCTCCAGGCAAGAACACAGGAGTGGGTTGCCATTGCCTTCTCCAATGCATGCATGCACGCTAAGTCGCTTCAGTCATGTCCAACTCTGTGTGAGCCCATGGACAGCAGCCCACCAGGCCCCTCTGTCCACGGGATTCTCTAGGCAAGAGTACTGGAGTGGGTTGCCATTTCCTACTCCAAGTTAAACACTGAAGCCATACAAAGTTAACGAAACTATTTCATCTCAGTAATCTGAAAATATGTTCATCAGATAAATATATAAGGGAATAGGACCAGGAAAGGAAGTAGTAAAAGTCTCTTGAAAAGGATCTAAATACCAATTTTACGACATAGGGAGAAAAGTTCTTAACTCTTCTGAAGTAGAGAATATTAAGACAATTTCTAAAGGTCCTAGGGTATAAAGGGCTGATAAGAAGAATTAACTCACACAAGAGAAAGCAAGGCCAAACAAACAAAATAATTAAACTGATCATCTTCCCAACTACCACCTTTCCGATTTAGTTGTTTCAGTTAGAATAGACAAATGCTGCTATCTCCTGACTGCTCTCTATTAAAGTTTTTCTCCTCTCCCATTTAATTTCAGTCATTGTTGCCTGAGTAATCTTCCTAATCCATAGTTCTGTCTAAAACACACACATACAGATTTGTTGTACTCGTCACTTGCGAAGACAATCTTGGAAAACTCTCCAGTTTTTGACAATTTCAGTATTGTGCTAGCTTGGGCTTGTCATATATACATTTAGTATGTTGAGATAAATTCTATACCTAATTTCTTGAGGATTTTTAACAGGAAAGTGTGTTGAATTTTGTCAAATTCTATTTCTGCTTCTGTTAAGATAATCATGTGATTTTTTTCAATCATTAATCTAGCTAATATGGTATCAGTCATTCTGCTAACAAACTAATTGGCTTTCCCTGGTGGCTCAGTCCATAAAGAATTTGCTTGCAATGCAGAAGACCCAGGTTCCATCCCTGGGTGGGGAGGATAACTGGAGAAGGAGATACTTACTCCTGTCTGGGAAATCCCATGGACAGAGGAGCTTGGTGAGCTATAGTCCATGGGGTCATAAGACTTGGACATGACTTAGCAATTAAATCACCACCACCAGCTTAGATTGAAATTTATCATAATATATAAAATTAGTTATGCAAGATTAATAAGTTCTAGAATCTATGTTATAATGTTGTATCTATAATTAAAATACTATATTGTGCATTTGTTAAGATGGAACGTCATTATAAGTTTTCTTACTACAAAAGAAAAGACATAAAGGCAAAACTAAAAACCAAACAAAACTACAAAGGGGAAAAAAGAAACCTTTGGAGGAGATGGATATACTTATTACCTTGATTGTAGTGATGGTTTCATGGGTGTATACATATGTCAAACTCATCAAACTGTATTTTTTAAATATGTGCAGTTTCTCATTTATCAATTATGCATCAATAAACTGTTCAAAGAAAACTTTGAAATTTATTCTAAAGACAGTCTCTGAGGGACTTTAAGTGTGGAGTTCTGTGATAAGATTTGCCTTAAAAATATATTCTAAGAAGAATGCAAAGAACAATTTGGAAAAGGTACAGAGTGGTATAAGGAAGAGAGAGAAATATTTAGTATTTTCAGTTCAGTTCAGTCACTCAGTCATGTCTAACTCTCTGTGACCCCATGGACTGCAGCACACCAGGCTTCCTTGTCCATCACCAACTCCCAGAGCTTGCTCAGACTCGTCCATGAGTCAATAACGCCATCCAACCATCTCATCCTCTGTCATCCCCTTCTCCTCCCACCTTCACTCTTTCCCAGCATCAGAGGCTTTTCAAATGAGTCAGTTCTTCGCCTCAGATGGCCAAAGTATTGGGGTTTCAGCTTCAGCATCAGTCCTTCCAATGAATATTCAGGACTGATTTCCTTTAGAATTGACTGGTTTGAGCTCCTTGCTCTTCAAGGGACTTGCAAGAGTCTTCTCTAATACCACAGTTCAAAAGCATCAATTCTTTGGAGCTCAGGCTTCTTTATGGTCCAACTGTCACATCCATACATGACTACTGGAAAAACCATAAGTTTGACTAGACAGACCTTTGTTGGCAAAGTAATGTCTCTGCTTTTCAATATGCTGTCTAGGTTGGTTACAGCTTTTCTTCCAAGGAGCAAGCATCTTTTAATTTCATGACTGTGGTTACCATCTGCAGTGATTTTGGAGCCCCCAAATTTAGTTTAGTGTTTTAGGGGTATTTTAGAAGGAAATATCTAGAAGCCCAAATTAAGGTAGCATGTTAGGAATGGAGAGGCTGTTCTGAATCAAAACAACCTAACAAGAAATGTTGAAAAGATGCAATAAGATTTGGTAACTTCATAGATGTGATAGGATGATGCACACCATTCAGAGGAAGAGGTCTAATATAATCCACAGGTAAAGTTTGCTTAGGTCATGAGGTAGACTCAAAGGGTCTGGGACTCTTCTGATAAAATCTGTTGTGTTTTTTTTTTGTACAAGTTATTTGTTGTTGTTGTTGTTACAAGTTTCAAGATATCCTTCTTTGTAGCAAAGGGTATATATTTAAAATGACAAGTAGATGATGTTAAATTCATTTGTAGGGGAAGTTCTCTCATTTTAAAAACAATATCAAAATTTCATGGTATTTGGAAGTTAACTTTTGTTAATCAAACTGAAATGGATGAAATTTGCAACAATTCTACATATTGATTTTTTCCCAGTAATTCAAAATGTTCACTGAATGTTGATTTTCCAGCATTTACAGCTTAAACTTCATTTCTACAAAAATCATGTAATTCAGTGACAACTAATTTATTTATATTTTACTAACTACAATAATACTAAAATTATTAGAAAAATATTATCAATTATATAATAAATTTCATTTAGATAAACTTTATTTGGCAAAACTCACCACTCAGTGGTAATATTATTCAAGATGCTAGTAAATTCATCTAAAGGTCTCAATATTGGTACATCAGTCAATATCCAAAATGCTACTTTAGACACTTCAAGTAATATATTATTCATTTCATTCATCTGTGAATTAATTTTAGTAAATTTTTTTTTTAATCTCATTTGGTAAGACAGTGTATTGAGATAATGAAATATCAAAAATACTTTCAGACTGAGTTAGCTTCAAGAAAGTACAATCTGTGAAGTTACACAAGGCCTGGCACTCAGAAAGGCCACTTGTCTGAACTTTAAAAGTCACCCCACATTCACATTTTAAATTTTAGGATTCTTTGCTTTTTTCTATGAGTCTGGTTTTTAAGATGCATTTTGCTTTCTAAGTCTTGAAGTAGCATTAAAAATAAGGACAGAGTTTTGAAAAACTCAGGACAATGCTTTCAGTGAACAGATTTTCCTTGGTATTTTTTAAATTTACCCTGTTACACTAAAATCATGTCTTTCTACTCTAGCAGGAATGGTCAAAACCATGGTCTACACCTATCCAGATACCTATTACTTACGCTGTTTTTGATCTACAACAGCAGATATTAGTAGTTATAACAGAGCTGGCTTGCAAAGCCTAAAATATTTACTATCAGGCCCCATACATAAAAAGTTTCCCAGTTTCTATACTATGGTATGAGTTGTAGTATGTTGGTATAGTATGAGTCTAGTATGTTAATGAATATTTCAGTGGGATTTTTGTTTATTGTAGGACACACACATAACTGGGGAAGTCAATCTAAGGACTTAGAAGAGCGCTAATATTTCATATTTGTACTGGGTTAGATAGTGTCCCCTAAAAAATCATGTCCATCCACAATCTGTGAATATGACTGTTATGAATGTTGGTGTACCCCCCCCCCCCAAACTGATTTGTTGAGATCCTAACTCCCAGTGTGATGTTAATAGGAGGTGGGGTCTCCGGGAAGGGATTATGTTGTATGGGTGGAACACTCATTTTGGAATTAGTGCCCTTAAAAAAAAGACCCCAGAGAGCTCTTTCATTCTTTCTGCCATGTAGGGACATAATGAAAAGACAGATGTCTATTATTCAGGAAGTGGACTCTCCTCAGACACTGAGACAACAGTACCTTCATCTTGGACTCCTCAGCCTCCAGGTCAGTGAGAAATATATGTCCAATGTTTAAACAAACCAGTATATTTTATTTTTGTTATTGCAACCCAAACTAATTAAGATGTAGTCATACATGATTTGGAGAAGGAAATAGCAACCCATTCCAGTATTATTGCTCAGAGTTGGACACAACTGAAGCGACTTAGCATGTATGCATGCATTGGAGAAGGAAATGGCAACCCATTCCAGTAGTCTTGCCTGGAGAATCCCAGGGACAGGGGAGCCTGGTGGGCTGCAGTCTCTGGGGTCACTCAGAGTCAGACACAACTGACTTAGCAGCAGCAGCATACACGATTAGGGTGGTCACAAAATCCAGTATGGTTATTCTGAGACATTAGCCCACCATCTTCTTAGTCAACCGGTTTTCCAAACAAAGTTGTATTCCTAGCCTCAGCACTTCATTTCTGAGCCAATTGTCCTGTTGTACAGTGAGCAGACAAAACTTGGACTTAGTAACAATACAGAAATAAATATGTCTGAAATCACAGTCACAGTGGTCACCTGGGTTTTTACCATAGTTGCTCCATTTTGACTTTCAAATGCATTCCCTTTCTCAATGTTAATGCAAATGTCACTGTTAGTGATTTTACTGCTTTTCCAGATATGGGGAAGCTCAAGCATTTAGGTTCATAAAATCTGAATTTATCTAACTATCTAAAGGCCTGTTCTGCCAGTTTTTATCAGAGCAAAGGGTGCCTCATACCTGATCTCCACTTTGAATTCCTTCTGGGGGTGTTGAAGGCCGTTGATGTAATCTTTGTAGAGCTATATGGCAAGTGCCAATTTTCAGTTGGCAGGGCCCCTTCAGAGTCATAAATCTGACTTTGGTTTGGGAGCATGACATGACCATTTCATCCCAACGTACTAGAAAGGCTCATTCCTAGATAATTTTTGGCTTCCCAGGAGGCACTTTTGGTAAATAACCCACCTGTCAGTGTGGGAGATGTAAATGACCTTGGCTTGATCCCTGGGTCAGGAAGATCTCCTGGAAGACAGCATGTCAATCCAGTCTAGTATTCTTTCCTGGAGAATCCTATGGACAGAGGAATGTGGCGGGCTATGATCCATAGGGTCGCAAAGAGTTGGACACGACTGAAGCAATTCATTAACAGCTTGCATGCAGCAAAATCCAATATAATCAGTTTCCAAGGAAGAGGGAATTTGAGATGCAGGCACATACACAGAAGAAAGATGATGTGAAGATATAGAAACACAGATACACAGGGAAAAAGGCTATGTGACAAAGGAATAAGAGTGAGGAGCGATGAGTCCACAAGCCAAATAATACCAAGGACTGATAACCAACAATGAAAACTAGAAGTGCAAAGAAGGATTCCTCCCTGGAGCCACTGGTCTAGCAGAAACTGTGATTTCAGCCCTCAGGACCGTCAGAGAATAAATTTATGTTGTTTTAGGCCACCCAGTCTGTGCTGTTTTGTTGCAACAGCCCTTAGAAACTAATATAACATTTTAAACAATTTTGATAAAATGCTTAAGTATATTTGAACTATTGAATTTTTTCCTAACATTTTCGCTGGTATAAAGTAGAAGACTAGTGGTTATTAGCATTATAGAAGAAGACGTACACTTTGACTAGGCCTGAGTCATATGGAAATTTTGCAGAATACTTCATTACCTTTTAATAAAAAACATTATATTGCATTTTAATTATCAATTATGACAGTAGGTCAACATAGTTCACTGAAGATAAAATAGAATATATAAATATTTATCTTAATTATCATTTAGTAAAAGACCAATCACTTTTATGATTCTTAGGAGCATACAAATTAAAGTTATGATGGAAATGGTAGCTTAATTTCTTCGTTTTATTACTTATCTGTTAATTTCATAACTATTAAATTCCATAAAGCAATTATTGCCAATCATTGCAGCTCAAGAGCAATAACTGCCTTATTTGTTAATTAAACACTTATTTAAGGCACTCCACTTTCAGTGCTAACCAATGTTTATCTATTTTGCACTAAAAATTAAAAAAATTGTAATTCACAACCTACATATATAAGCTATTAGATATAAAAAATAATTTTGGCAAAATTACATACTCAAAGAAAATATGAGAGCATTGGTATTAACTATGAGTGACTTAGCACCTATATTTGCAGTAATTTATCGTCTCTATTTCTCCATCTGTATCCTGCTCCATTCCAGGAAGTTCTACATATTTTTGTGTCAAGGTAACACTGAGTGTATGCTACTACATTTATCACTATGTAATTTGTGGATTCAAGTATCATTTTCAGAATCCCAGACAACATTTATTAAATTTGCTAAGTAATTATATTTACTCATGATAATTTCAATTCCACAGTGCAAATCAGCACAGGTGTGTCTAGTAGCTATATCTCTTCATTCGCAGAGCCCCTGCTGCACACAATGCATCCAGTAGTAATTTTCTTTAATTCTTTTAATTGCTTGGGGCAGCCTGAGCCACTCTTTTCCCTAATTTGATGCTTTCTGTTGTGTTTCATAGAAAGCAAAATAGTCCAGAGAGGGGCCACTTACAATTACAAGAATTGAAATACAAGCACACTTGTGTTTAATACAGAGTTGAAGTCAACTTTGCAGCATTTGCACATTTATCGATGGAATATAAACATTTCAAGAAACTCTAATGCCTCAGACTAAGAGAGAGGGAAGCAATTATAGGAAAGAAATACAAGTAAAACAGATGGCTAATGTTTTGAAAAGATTATGAAGCATACTTTTAACATACTAAAATTTGAACCAATTTAATAACAAATCTTACTTTTGTTGTATTAGAGCTTTATAATTGTATTCACCTGTATTCTATTTATTGTCCAAAGAATCAGTTATGATTGTACATTCTAATGCTGTGGAACTTGGTGTTCATCAAGCTTTTTGGATTATTTCCTACTACTCTTAACTTTGCACATGCTATTTCATCTAACTAAAGTGCATAGGATCAGATTTACTCTACTCTTTTAGACATGCTTCATCTTTGATGTATGTGTTTAAAATAAATAAATGATTGGATGGATGAATATTGCTATTAAACCTTTAAAATATTGAAAAGGTAACCATTAATATTTCTTTCAATGTAATATTTTAGCTTTATGCACCACAATTAAATAGGAATTATTTAATGAGTTCAGCTAATTGTACTTGTACAGGATATGAAAAAAAATGTAAGCTAATGTTTTAACGTGTTTAAAGAAACAGAACTCAATATAATCTGCAGAAATTTTACTCAAAGAGACCTAATAGAAGAAGCAGTTTGCTTCTAAAAAGCTCAATTACCATAGAAAGTGAAATGCTGTTACTAAAGAAACAGGTTCCCTTAGAACAAAGCAAATGACTACATAATTTGAAATCTAGCTTGCACCTGCATAAATGAGAGAGAACTTTTGATTCCATTAGTCTCTGTCACTGTTAGCAACACGGTGGGTACTGTGCAAAATTAAGTGAGGAAGGTAACATTCGTTGATGGAATGGCAAACACCTGTTTAATAAAATCATTTTTCTTGTTTCCATTTACATTTTTAACTGATGATATTTAGACTGTGGGCCTGCAATTACCAGGAAGCCGTGCGAGCACAGAGGAATGGCTATATGCTACCTATATCATTACTGGAGTAGCTGAAAACTCACCTTAGTCCTGTGTTAGAAACATTCTCTATTAATTCAAATGTGCTTAGTCTTAAGATTTTGGAGGTTGGCAAAACTTTTTAGAAATTGATTACATCTAAGAACTCTTTGACCACAAAAGTACAGAAAATAATTTCCATATTATCTGAGAGGGATGAGTACTTCCTAAATTCTTGAGAGTTGATAGATTCCAAGTTGTTGTTGTTCACTCACTCAGTTGTGTCCAACTCTTTGTGACCCCACAGACTGCAGCATATCAGGCTTCCCCATCCTTCATTACCTCCCTGAGTTTGCTCAAATCCATGTCCATTGAGTAATGATGCCATCCAACCATCACATGCTCTATTCTCCCCTTCTCTTCCTGCCCTTAGTCTTTCCTAGCATCAGGATCTTTTCCAGTGAGTTGGCTCTTCACATCAGGTGGCCAAATTATGGAAGTTTCAGGTTCAGCATCAGTCCCTTCAATGAGTATTCAGGGTTGATTTCCTTTAAGATTGATTGGTTTGTTCTCCTTGCAGTCCAAGGGACTCTCCAGTCTCCTCCAGCAACACAGTTCAAAAGAATCAATTCTTTGGTGCTCAGCTTTCTTGCAGGTCAAGAAACAACAGTTAGAACTGGACATGGAACAATGGACTGTTTCCAAATTGGGAAAGAAGTACATTAAGGCTGCATATTGCCACTCTGCCCATTTAACTTATATACAGTGTATATCATGGGAAACACCAGGCTGGATGGAGCACAAGCTGGAATCAAGATTGCAGGGAGAAATATCAATCCCTCAGACATGCAAATGACACCACCCACCCTTATGGCAGAAAATGAAGAGGAACTAAAGAGCCTCCTGATGAGAGTGAAAGAGGAGAGTGAAAAAGCTGGATTAAAACTCAGCATTCATAAAACGAAGATCATGGCATCTGGTCCCATCACTTCATGGCAAATAGATTAGGAAAAAATGGAAACAGTGAGAGACTTTATTTTGGGAGGCTCCTAAATCACTGCACATGGTGACTTCAGCCATGAAATTTAAAAAGTCAACTGCTCCTTGGAAGAAAAGCTATGCCCAATCTAGACAGCATATTAAAAAGCAGAGACATTACTTTCCAACAAAGGTCCATCAAGTCAAAGCTGTGGTTTTTCTAGTAGTCATGTATGGATGTAAGAGTTGGACCATAAAGAAAGCTGAGCACCAGAGAATTGTTGTTTTTGAACTGTGGTGTTGGAGAAGACTGTTGAGAGTCCCTTGGACTGCCAGGAGATCAAACTCATCAATCCTAAAGGAAATCAGTCCTGCATGTTCATTGGAAAGACTGATGCTGAAGATGAAGTTCCAATACTTTGGCCACCTGATGTGAAGAGCCAACTCATTGGAAAAGGCCCTAATGCTGGGAAAGATTGAGGGCAAGAGGAGAAGGGGGCAACAGAGGATGAGATAGTTGGATGACATCACTGAATCAATGGACATGGGTTTGAGTAAACTCAGGGAGATAGTGAAGGAAAGGGAAGCTTGGTGTGCTGCAGTTTATGAGGTCGCAAAGAGTCATACATGAATTAATGACTGAAAAAAAAAAAAAAAAAAAACACCATCACAGTCAAAAGCTTTAGCATAGTCAGTGAAGCAGAAGTAAATGTTTTTCTGGAATTATCTTCCCTTTTCTATGATCAATGTATGGAGGCAATTTGATCTCTGGTTCTTTTGCATTTTCTAGACCAGCTTGTACATCTGGTAGTTCTTGCTTCATGTACTGTTGAAGCCTAGCTTGAAGGATTCTGAGCATTACTTAGTTAGCATGTGAAATAAGTACAATTGTTGGTAGCTTGAATATTCTTTGTCATTGCCCTTCTTTGGGACTGGAATTTGTATCAATTTTTTATATTCTCAATATAAGTGGTATCATATAATATTTGTCCTTCTCTGTCTAACTTATTTTATTTACTATGATGCCATTTGAAGCAACATGGATAGATCTGAAAGTGAAGTGAAAGTCACTCAGTTGTGTCAAACTGTTTTTGACCCCATGCACTGTAGTCCAGGGAATTTTCCAGGCCAGAATACTGGAGTGGGTAGCCTTTCCCTTCTCCAGGGGACTTTCCCAACCCAGGGATCAAATCTAGGTTTCCCGCATTGCAGGTGGATTCTCTACTAGCTGAGTCACAAGTGAAGCCCAAGAATACTGAAGTGGGTAGCCTATCACTTCTCCAGCAAATCTTCCCAACCCAGGAATTGAAACAGGGTCTCCTGCATTACAAGCAGATTCTTTACCAGCTGAGCTATGGGTTTTTTAGCAGAGGTGAAACTGAAAAAATACGGGAGAACTTTAGGGGGAAGGTTGGTCAGTGGGAGACGTGGAGCAGATTAAGTTATTCCTGAAGACAGAAATATTTTCTTTGAGATTAGGCCATTGCATTTGCTAATTGGCACCCACAGACACTGGGATGTAGGGGTGCTATCCCCTTCAATGTTTGACTCTTTGCGACCCCATAAACTGCAGCACGCCAGGCTTCCCTTTCCCTCACTGTCTCCCTGAGTTTACTCAAACCCGTTTCCATTGATTCAGCGATGTCATCCAGCCATCTCATCCTCTGCCGCCCCCTTCTCCTCTTGCCCTCAATCTTTCCCAGCATCAGGGTCTCTGCCAATGCGTTGGCTCTTTGCAGCAGGTGGCCAAAGAAGCATTTCCCAGGTCCAATAGGAAGATATTCCTGGGCACCAATTTAGCAAATAGGCTTTCAAAAAGGAGTGACATCTTAAAGGGTCAGAGCAAAATGCTTTAGAAGTTCAAGCTTTCTAATGTAAACGTCCTAAGAGGTCAGAGGCCTATAATCAGGGAGAAAGTCTGTTAAAAGTTTAATCTAGTTTAAGGCCCTAGTGATCACTTAATAGCTTGTGTGCATGCTAACTCACTTCAGTTCATAGACATCCAGGTTCCTCTGTCTGTGGGATTCTCCAGGCAAGGATACTGGAGTGGGTTGCCATGCTCTTCTCTAGGGGATCTTCCTGACCCAGGGATTGAACAGACATCTCCTTGGTTCCTTCATTGCAGGTAAATTCTTCACTGCTGAGCCACGATGATTAGGCCACAATATAAAAGCAATACTTTTAAGAAGTTAAGCCAATCTAGTAAGGCATTTAGTTTTACAATGGAGGAATGTGATGTGGTTTTAAAATTATATTAGCTAAACCTAGACAGCATTCTAAAAAGCAGAGACATCACTTTGCTGACAAAGGTCCATGTAATCAACGGTATGACTTTTCCAACAGTCATGTATGGATGTGAGAATTGGACCATAAAGAAGGCTGAGCACCAAAGAATTGATGCTTTCTGTAGTTCTGGAGAAGACTCTTGAGATTTCCTTGGACTGCAAGGAGATCAATCTAGTCAATCCTAAAGGAAATCAGTCCTGAGTATTCATTGAAAGGACTGATGTTGAAGCTGAAGCTCCAATACTTTGGCCAGCTGATGCGAAGAGCTGCCTCATTGGAAAAGATCCTGATACTGGGAAAGATTAAGGGCAGGAGGAGAAGGGAGTAACAGATGGTGAAGTGGTTGGATGGTACTGTCGACACAATGGACATGACTTTGACCAAACTTCAGGAGATAGTGAAGGGTAGGGAGGGCTGGCATGCTCTAGTCCATGGAGTCGCAAAGAGACTCCACTGAGAGACTGAACAATGACAACATGTAGAATTCCTTTCTTGAATATCACTTATCTGGGAGGCTCTGCCACAGGGTATTTTAGAGACTCAACTTTCTACTATGGCACACTTTTGTTCCTATTTGAATAATCAATAAGCTTTGGGACTCAGATATCTGAACTTGGCAAACCTCTGGGGAGAAATACAGAATCTTTCCTCAGCTGGATTCTTAAGTTCAGGGAACTTCTAAACAACAACTGATGCTTGGTGTAGAAAACATTCCCAGACATTTATATTAGTGGAATCTGGATGTCCAAACAGGCTCCAGTTAGATGATGAAATTTCTTTTATCCAACATTTATGTTTCTGAGCTCCTAGCTATACACTAAGCATTTGAACAGATGTCAGTAATATTAAATGAACTTATCACAGATTATTTTCTCATATAGCATACAATCAGGCAGAGGTGATAAGATATACATATAACCAAGAGCACTCAAGAGGCATATGATCTACAGATGCTACAGATAGTTATGCATTTATTTATACTTTTATTATTTTGACTTGTTTTTCTCATTGCCATTTTTCCCTTTCCCATTTAAGTCATTAACTTGCCTTTCACTTTTTCTGCATACATCACTACATTTCATAGTAATTGCTTTTTTGTGAATATTCTGTTGCTTCTCTCCTCAAGGGAAAACATATTGTTGTCTATTCATATATATTTTGTCCTTTCTTTCAGTGACTTTACTCATCTTTAGCTGCTATTTACTCTCAAGGTGAACTTTCTGCATTCTGAATATCTACTCTTTATTATAAACTGACATCACACAATAATTCAATTTTTCTGGATTATAAAAGATACAGATACTGTACTTTTATGAGGCAAGTACATTACGCCCTTTGACAAAAGTGCATGTTTTCTTCCTCCCCAAGGAAGATTGCTGCCAATTAAAGAAAAATGTTTTAAACATGTTAACTGCATTAAGCAGATACTGAAATAGGCAAAGGGACAGTGTTTTGATATTATGCTTTGTCTCCTGTTTTTATTTTCCATAATAACTTCTGATAACATTATGAAGTAATTCTATTAATATACACTTAAGGAAAAAAAATCGGCACACTGAACATGTTTCAGTCTTTCTAGCATCAGTATTTAAGTTAAATTCATTATAATCCATGCACAATGTAATTTTTAATATTAAAATAAGGCCTATCTACAATTTTGTACAACTTGCATCATGGATTTTTCAGGCAAAGAGAAGACTTTAGCAGTGACCAGGGCTGATGAGGAGAAAAGTGGATTTGGAAAGACAGAGTCAAGCCAAGACAAGATGCAGGCATCCTACATCTCCCTTTTCTGAGCGAGCAAAATTGGCTGTCACTGTGCTAAGCATAAGCCTGGCTAAAGGGGAACCATGGAAATATGGGATGGAGGGGACTTTTTCTTCTGCCAAGAAAAAAATAAAATAAAATCTTACTGCCTACCTCCAAACATGAAGAAAGAGTCAGGTCAAAAAGGTACCAGATAAAATGTTATAAATATTTGCAGGTCAAGAATGCCATTAAAAAATTCTCCTAAAGACAGTGAAATAAATAAAAGAGCAAGAATAAATTGATAAGCATTGATAATTCTGCTATCATTTTGTAGCTCAGCAGACACCCGCTCCCAAGCAGTAAATCATGGCTTCTAAGTTAAAATTTTCCTCATATAAGAAAATAGCATGTTAAAAATGAAAATCTCATATTTTTTCCCCAGACCTAGATCTTTAATGAGAGTGTAAGAAAAGACTGAAAGATAAAAATGGCTTTTTTGGAAGAGATTTTTTCTCACTGAGTCAGGCAAATGAGAATTCCAATGACAATATGAGTTCAAAAAGTCTTTTTAAAGAACCTGTAAGTTCATTTGTTTACAAAATAATTCAGCAGAGGTACAATTTAAAATCAGAATGTTATTTTCAGATACCTAAGTTTTAGAAGAATTTGTTTGTTAGAATTTAAGTATTCAATATGCAAACCTATTTCCACCCACCTCAGCTAGGATTTAGGCTGTTCTTAGCTTATCTGTCCAAAAGGCCTTTCTGCTTGAGAGGAATTAGATTACAAATCTCATATGCTTGCTTCATGCATACATTAGGCAGAGAAGCCACCTGCTTATTCCACAAAAATGTATCTAGAGAAACATTTTTTTTTCTTTAAGCTTGTTTACAACCCATTATTTATGTGATCATACCAGGGAAAGAAGTTGTATAATTACTAATTTCTTCAATGCTTCTTTATGTAGAATATCATAGGTGGTAAAATTTTATACAAACTTTAACATACAATTAAAAAACATTCTCTCTATAGGATCTATAGTTAGGTCAAAATGTGCATACATTTAAAAAAATTTAAACAACTCATTTGGATGAGCATGTCAAAGAAAAGTGTGTTAAACTAAATGAAAGCATCCTAGGAAAAAGGAAGCTCTCAAAACGGGTGATTTTTGATGATGATGTCATTAATGATTTTCCAACAGGTAACACTAATTGTTTTGGCACTAAGTTTCTGGCTTCTTCAAAATTAAAAGCTTAGTTTCCCTCAGGGACATGAACTCGGCAGAGAGATGTTCATCCACACAACAGCTGAGCAGGCAAAATATGTCAAAATGTCAGACTGTGAAACTGGGGTAAAAATGTAAGAGAGGGAAATTGCCAGTCCTTGTGCTTTCGTGGCCATTAAATCACATTTGCTATGAGAGCTGACATTCAAGAGTTCACAAATCACATATGACACACAGAAATATCTTTATGAAATAGCAGAAAATTCCGCCCTCTAAGAGACCAGTGTTTCTTAAATTTTATTATTGTCCCCATCCCAGGAGACATCTTAGATATATTTTTCCCCATACCATTGTGTCTTTAAAATACAGTACTGTAGATATATATATGTCTATTATATATGTACACTTTTGCTTTAATCATGAAAAGAGTAAGAGTGTTTTCCGCACAGCCTCCATGGGTAATTTTTGGCCCCTTGTGCAATAAATCTCCATTCAAAAGTACTCACTGACAGATGAAAAAAAATTAGTGTCTGGAGGAAGAAATTTTTTCCTCAGATTCTAGCTAATTGCCTCTCATTCAATTTATCTTAGTTAAGGATAGTGTGAGTGTGAAGTCACTCAGTTGTATCCAACTCTTTGTGACCCCATGGACTGTAGCCCACCAGGCTCCTCAGTCCATGGAATTTTTTAGGCAAGAATACTGGAGTGGGTTGCCATTTCCTTCTCCAGGGGATCTTCCCAACCCAGGTATTGAACCTGGGTCTCCCGCATTGCAGACAGACACTTTACCACCTAAGCCACCAGGGAATAGTTAAGGATAAGTTTCATTTAAAAACTCTTTCTCCAAAAGTTCATTTATGACTAAATGCAAAACAGGTACTTCTGTGAATTATGTTTCCTACAGTATAGTTTTGAACACTTTCCTAATCCTAATATTAGAATGCAACATGCATCATGTACCCGTCTACTAGCAGTAGGTCCACTATTACCTATGCATTAATGATTAGTAATTCTGTACTTGTAGTCTGGCATCCTCCTCAGGCTATATACTTTACTGACTACTATACATCTTTATCTGAAGAGCCCACCATTACCCGAGGTGAAAATATACACAGCACTTCTTTGCAAAGTTTTCAAACAACACGTGTTTCTTCTCTCATCTGCCATTTCTATTTGTTCACTAATATCTATTGACTCTTGGATTGTAACCTCTTACATTTATTATAATCTCTCATATTTATTCTTTAGCCTCATCATACACACGATTCCTCTATTAAAACAACTCTCATCCTCCCGCAATTACACTACTGAATAACTCCAACATTGTCGCTCTGCCTCTGGTTTGCCTACACCAACTCAGTCATTTTTACTGTATTTGGATAATTTCACTAACATAGAAATCTATGCATATGATTCTTTTTCTTTAAAATGACTCCCCATTCCTCAAGAAATAATGTTAAACCTCTTTATTTGAAATACAAACCTGACAATAGTCTAACACACCTAGCCTTATTTTTAGCCACTTCTGTCCACTGTTAAAGCTATATTAAGTTCATTAATTATGCCAATTTCTGCAATTACTCCACGTGGTTATGCTTTTCTGAGGTTTTGTACATGACTGCCAATCCCTATTGGCCTCCTTAAGTTCAGCTTTTTCAAAATCCTTCAAAATCCACTTCACGTCTCTGCTTTTGTAAATTCTTTCTCTACTTTCTAACTGGAGTTTATCAATCAAGCTCAATTTGTGCTGCCTTAATGTTTAGTATTTGACTTCCAGTATAATGATAATCATATTGTCAAATATTTGTACATCTGGCTCCTTGATTATGCTTGACAACAAGAATAATTTAACTCATTTTTGAATCTACGTTAGCTGATTCAACTCAATATATACTTAGATATGTAAGATAGATCATCAATAAATGCAAGAAAAAAGTTGATGGGAGGCAATGTGGCTAGAATAAAAGAATTCATGGAAATAAACCAAATGGCACAAGTTACTGAGAGCTTCAAATACAGTTATGTGCCAATAAAATTCATTTTGGGGAAATATTATTTTCCATCAATAAGTTAATATAGTTTCTGGGTTTTTCAAAAGAGAAAAAAGCCAAAGTATGCTAATCAGTGAGAAATTAATCATGTTTCCCTAATGAGGAACATGGTAACCTTGTAAATCTTTCAATCCATAAGCAAAAGAGCCATTTCACAAATTTTAACGGTGTATTTGCTGGTTTTCTGTAGTCTTTTATCATGTGGTTAACACACATGAAAATGAGTTCCTTAGAAATGACATCCCATAAAGATGTACTTGATATATATTCAAGTAAAATCAAAGTATTTTCTATTTTCTAGAGTTAATTTTTAGCATCTCATGTCACCCCAGATATAAATGAGCTAATTTTCTGTTAAATCTATTATTAATCCTACCAATTATACATTAAACACCAAAATGTCTGATATCATGCATTATCTATTTAAATTACGATAAGCATCTCAGTCAAATAAAAGGACTTATTTTTTTTTACTTGAAGTCTGTCACTGGAGTACTTGGACCTGATGATTTTTTGCTCTTAGCAAAGTCTGTCTAAAACATATTCTCTCTAAGCTTAATTTTGTTAGTTATGAGACATTTTATTCTTCTTTTCAAAGTAGAAAAGCATTTAATGCCTGTCAGATCTCTAAAGCATTATCCTGGTGTGAGTTTTAGAAAAGAACAGAATCTCTAGGTGTACAGATGATTAATGAGAGAAGTCTGAGCACTGAAACACAGAGAAAAATGTTAACATCGTGTATATGCCTAACTGGAATATTATGGAGGAACTGGAAAATGTCAAATATTGAGCAGATATAGGATTAGTTTGGGTTTCCTTGACAGTTATTTATATGGCATTTCTTAGTTAATAAACATGTGCTATGCTGTTCTTTGTTGATCGGTTGTGTCTGACTCCTTGTAATCCCATGGACTGCAGCCCACCAGGCTTCTCTGTCCATAGGGATTCTCCAGGCAAGAATACTGGAGTGGGTTGCCATGCCCTCCTCCAGGGGATCTTCTCAACCCAGGGATCAAACCCAGGTCTACCACTTTGCAGAGAGATTTTTTACCATACGAGCCACCAGGGAATATACATAGAAGGCACATGTTGAAAGTAAAGGATAAAATTTATAAATAAGGGCAAAGGAGAAAATGTAGTAGTAGAAGATTTCAGAAGTTTTCCTACCTAGAAACTGTAAGGGGCTCAATTGTGATTTATAGCACATAAATTTCTATCAGCTTTGAATTCAGAATAATAATAAATTTGAAGGAGAAAAGTAAAAAAAAAAAATATATATATATATATATATATATATATATAACTATTGTCACATGAACATAGCTATCCTATTTATGTGGTCTAATTAGTTTAGTTTTTTTATTCAATCTGAATGTCAAAATCTTGCCCTCCATTCAATCTTTACCTCACACATATCACAAATGACTCACTTTCCCTTTACCATTATGCCCAGGAAAACTCTACGAGAGTTTGAGTCTTGAAGAGATAAAAAGTAAAAGAAATGAGCATTAGGTTTTGACCCAAAGAAGTGATTAGCTGTTTTGTTGAAATTTAGTATTTCCATATGGTATTACTCCTGCCATTTTGTGCTTCTCCATTTTATCAATAATTTAAGCTCCCTAAATCTGTACCTTATTTTTGTTATCCTTGTCTTTTAGAAGTGACTCATACAGTCACTCAACATAGTCAAATGTCAGGACAATGTAAGAGCAAAAAAGCAAAACAAACTGAGCTGTATAAGCAATTGATTAAGATAAATGTAGATATGTAGATGTATTTTATATACATATAAATACATATGCTCTTGCATCGAGTTATCTTTCTGTTATAACTGCATGTAAAATTTTCAAGCTAGAGTTTATTTTTAAAATGTTGAATCAAACATATTTCCTCTGGAGTATCATGGGTTACTTTATCCACTTATAATATAAAACTAGTTTGACTTAATATACAGAAAGCTATGGTGGGATATAGAGTTAGAGCTATACATAGGGTTAACAAAAATGCCCACTGTTTGTAAGATTAAAAATGCATCCAAGGAAAGACAGGAAGATTGCAAGTAATTAGGCAGTCCAGGGTTGATTTCCTTCCTGTACCGAACAATCTACATGATTTCTAAAATTTTCACAGCAAATGTGAACAAAATTATGAGGCAAAGAAAAAGATAGGAAATAATTACAAAAACACATCTGCTAGTGTATTGCAACACAAAGTACCTTAAAGAAGTTTCAAGGAACTGAAACTAATATGAAATATTGACTAAAAGAAAATGAAGCTAACTGAAATAAGACACTAATAATTAAACACAAGCATTGCATATATGGGCTTCCCTCTTGGCTCAGATGGTGAAGAATCTGCCTACAATGCAGGAGGCCCAATTCAATTTCTGGGTCGGGAAGATCCTCTGGAGAGCCAGACATGGCTGAAGGACAAACATTTTCACTTTTTTCTTTTCATTGCATATATACTTGACTCTTGAAATTTTAAATATGATAGATTTATGTGAAAATATGAAAGAAAAATGAATCATTACTTTAACCAATGAGATTAAGTTGTATTGATTCATTTTTTTCTATTGATGACCTAATGAGATAAAATGCTTCTAGTTTTGCACTAGGTGGTACTGAAATTCCTTGAATCATATTTGGAGCTGTTATATAGTATCGGTTTTGAGGAAAGTAGGATGATCTTCTTAAAAATAGAGCAACAATTTTGTCTGGTATACATATAGTCAAAAGATCACTCTAGGAAAAGTGAATTTTAGGCCAAGAAAAAATGAAATTATTTCATAAATCAGAAATGATAGGTGGGAGAAGTTAATAATGAAAAATTGAGCCACTGACATAATTGTTAGATTTTTAGTCAAGAGGTCAATTAAATTTTCTTTAGTTATGTAGTCAACTCAAGGCCAATAAAATACTAAATTCATACAACTAAACTTCCTTTGATTTTCTTAAAAATTACTCTATTGAGGTAAGATTGACATTTAAAAGCTGTACATGTTTAATATATAGAATGATATATAGAATCACCACCATTAAGGCCATAAATATAACCATCACTTTGCAACATTCCCCCCCACCACCTTTATTATTATATTTTTTGAGTGGTAAAAACACTTGATATTTGTATTTACTTCCTTAACAAATTTTGTGTGTGTATTCAGTTGCTCAGTCATGTCCAACTATTTGTGACCCTATGGACTGTAACCTAGCAGGTTCCTATGTCCACGGGATTATCCAGGCAAAAATACTCTAGTGAGTTGCCAATTCCTACTTCAGGGGACCTTCCTGACCCAGCAAGTGAACCCACGCCTCCTGTGTCTCCTGCATTGTAGGCAGATTCTTTACCACCTGGAAAGCCCTAATAAATTTTATATAATAAAATATTGTTAGCTATTGGCATTGTTTTATATAGTAGGTCACCAGAACTTACTTTATCTTGCAAAATGGAAATTTTGTACCCTTTGACATCACTTCCCATTTGCCCATCCCTTCAACCTCTAGCAAACCACCTTTCTATTCTCTGTATCTGAGCCTGACTAATTTAGATTCTACATATGATAAGATCACACATATAATTTTGTATTTTGTGTTTGGCTTATTTCACTTAGCATAATGTTCTCCAGGTCCATTCACATTCTTATAAATAAGTTTCCCTTCTTTTTAAGGCTGAATAATAGTGTATTGAATGTATATATCATATTTTCTTTATTAATTCATCTGTTGTTAAATATTTAGGTTATTCTATATCTTAACTATTGTGAATAATACTGAAATGATTGTCAGAGTATTGATAACTATTTCAGATCCTGATTTCAATTCCTTTGGATAAATATCCAGAAGTGGGATTGCTGGATTACATGGTATTATAGTTCATATTTTTTTTTAATTTTTAAGAAAGTTCCATACTATTTTCTGTAATTATTATAATAAATTATATTTCCTCAAACACTGTAGTAGCATTCCCTTTTTTCCACATACTAGCTAGCTCTTGCTATCTTTTATTTTTAGACAATAGTTATCCTTACAAATGTGAGGTGATATTTGCTTGTATCTGAATTTGGATTTCCCTGATGGTTGTATTCCTAATGATTTGTATTTCCATGATGATGCTGAGCATCATTTCATATATCATTGATTATTTTCATGTCTTGTATTATTTGTATGTCTTTTCAGGTATATGCCCATTTTGAAATCAAGGTATTTGTTTTGGGAGTTTGGGGTTATTTTTTTGCTATTGAGTTATATCAGTCGCTTATATATTTTTAATATTAACCCTTTGTCAAATATGATCTGCAAATATTTTCTCCCATTCTCTAGGTTGCCTTTTCATTTTGTTGGTTATTTCCTTTGTCATGTAGAAGCTTTTTAGTTTGATGCACTCTCATTTGTTTATTTTTGCTTTTGTTGCCAGTGCTTTTATTGTCATATCTGAAAACTTGTTGTCAAGAACAATGTTAGAGAGACCATGGATTTATTTTGAGTTGATTTTTGTGTATTGTGTAAGAAAAGGGTCTGATTTATTCTTTGGTCAGTGGTGCTCAGTTTTCACAATATCATTTTCTTAAGAAACGTTCTCTCTATTTTGTATTCTTGGCACCCTGTTGCAGATTAGTTAAACATATATTTATAACTTTACAGGCAGACATGTCTCAGACAGTAAAGAATCTGCCTGCAATGCAGGAGATCTGGGTTCCATCCCTGAATTGGGAGGATCCCCTGGAGAAGGTATTGGCTACCTTCTCCAGTATTCTTGCCTAGAGAATCGCATGGAGAGAGTAGCCTAGTGGTCTACAGTCCATGGGGTCACAAGAGTTGGACACGACTGAGTGATTAACACACACACACACACACACACATACACCATTCTACTGTAATTGCTACAACTCTATAATTATAATCTGAAATCAGTGCATGGCTTCCAGTTTTTGGCTTCTCTCTTGAATGGCTCTTTGGGGTCTTTCATGATTCCATATGAATTTTAAGGTCTTTTTTCCTATTTTTGTGAAAAATGGCTTTAGAATTTTGATAGGGATTACATTGAATCTGTAGATCACTTTGATATATGGGAATTTTGGTAATACTAATATATGAACACAGGATAAGTTTGCAATATTTGTATCCTCTTCAATTCCTTTCATCAGTGTTTTATACTTTTCAGTGTATAGTTCTTTCATCCCCATTGATTAAATTTACTTCTTAGTGTTTCATCATTTTTGGTGTTATTATGATGTGATTCTTTTCTTAATTTCTTTTTTAAATAGTTTGTTGCTAGTGTATTAGAAACACCATTGATTTTTGTATATTACTCTGTATACTGCAACATTAGTGAATTCATTTATTAGGTCTAATAGCTTTTGGTGGAGTCTTTAGCATTTTGTATATACAAATTCCTATCATACACTTTTACTTCTTCCTTTTAAGTTTGAATGCCTTTTATTTCTTCTTCTTGACTAAGTGTTCTAGTTAGCATTTCCAGTACTATGTTTAATAGAAATAATGAGGGATTACATCCTTGTTTTGCTCTTGATCTTAGAGGGAAAGCCTTTGCATTTCTAGACATCAATTGTAAGGTCTCCTCTTTCACAGATAATTCTATTTATCTGAGTCATCTCTCTTTTTTCTTAGTCTAGTGAAGGTTTTGTCAATTTGTATCCTTACAAAAATTAACTGCTAGATTTGTTGTTTTTTTCTACTTTTTTTCTAATCTCAGTTTCATGTTTTTCCTACTCTGATGTTTGTTATTTCTTTCCATTGCTAATTTTGGGTTTAGTTTGTTTTCTTTTTCTACATCCTTGAAGGGAAAATTTAGGTTGTTTGCTTGCAATCTTTCTTTTTCACTTAAAGTGGGCATTTATCTCTACAAATTCTCTTTATAGAACTATATTTGCTATATATCACAAGCCATGATATATTATGTGTGCATTTTCATTTGTTTTTCAGATGTTTCTTTGTTTTCTTTTTGATTGCTGAGGAATATGTTGTTTATATCCACATACTTGTGAAAATTTCTCTTCTCATTCATTTTGAATCTTTTAGTAATGTGATCAGGGAGGATACCTGATATGATTTCTACCTTCTTCATTTGTTAAGACTTGTCCTGTGGCCCAACATATGATCTATCCTGGATAATGCTCTGTGTGCCCTTGAAAGGAATGTGTTATTATGGAATGTAGTTAGAAAATTCTATGTATGTTGCTTAGATCCCTTTGGTCATTAGTATTGCTTAACTCTGCTAGTTTCCTTATGGATTTTATATCTGGATAATCTGAAGAGATGATTGCCTAATTGAGCCCTTTATCATCAGAAAATAACCTTTTTGTCTCTTGTGACAGTTTGACTTTGCATCTATTTCGTCTGTTGAGTATAACTACTCATTCTCTTTTGTTAAGGGTCTGATTGAAATATTTGTTTATTGTCTGAATGAAATATCATCTGAATGAAATCTTTTCCTTCACTTTCAACCTATATTTGTCTTTAAGGTCTAAATGTGTCTCTTGCAGAAAGCAGGTAATTAAGTCTTATTTTTTCTTTCTTTATAATCTATTAAGTCATTTTATCTTTTGATCTTTCCCAGCATCAGGGTTTTTTCTAATAAGTCTTCTCTTTTCTTGGGTGGCCAAATTATTGGAGTTTCAGCTTCAGCATCAGTCCAATGAATATTCAGGACTGATTTCCTTTAGGATTGGCTGGTTTGATCTTGCAGTTGAAGGGACTTACAAGAGTCTTCTCCAACACCAAGGTTCAAAAGCATCAGTTCTGCTGTGCTCAGCCTTCTTTATGGTCCAGCTCTGATATCCATACATGACTACTAGAAAAACCATAGCTTTGACTAGACAGACCTTTGTCGGCAAAGTAATGTCTCTGCTTTGCAATATGCTTCTAGGCTGGTCATAGCTTTTCTTCCAAGGAGCAAGCATCTTTTAATTTCATGGTTGCAGCCACCACCTGCAGTGATTTTGGAGCCCAAGAAAATAAAGTCAACCACTGTTTCCACTGTTTCTCCACGGATTTGCCATAAAGTGATAGGACTGGATGCCATGATTTTCATTTTTTGAACATTGAGTTTTAAGCCAGTTTTTCACTCTCCTATTTCACCTTCATCAAGAGGCTGTTTAGTTTCTCTTGACTTTCTGCCATAAGTGAACTGAAAACTGTTCAGTTGTGTCTGACCTTTTGTGACCCCCATGGACTATAGAGTCCATGGAGTTCTCCAGGCCAGACTACTGGAGTGGGTAGTCATTCTGCCATAAGGGTGGTGTCATCTGCATATCTGAGATTATTGATATTTCTCTCAGCAATCATGATCCAGCTTGTGCTTCATTCAGCCCTACATTTTATATGATGTACTCTGCATGTAAGGTAAATAAGCAGGGTGAGAATATACAGCCTTAATGTACTCCTTTCCCAATTTTGAACCAGTCCATTTTTCCATGTCTGGTTCTAACTGTTGCTTCCTGATCTGCATACAGGTTTCACAGGAGGCAGGTAAGTTTCTAATTATTAATAGATACTTACTATTGCCATTTTGTTAATAATTTTGTTTTAAAATTTGAAAATTTCTTCTCCATTGTTGTATTTCTTTGTGATGTAATGGCTTTTTGTAATGGAATGACTTGACTCTTTTCTCTTTATGTTTTGTGTATCTACTACAGATTTTTACTTTGTGATTACCATGAAGTTTACATAAAACATCTTAGAGTTATGACAGTCAACTTTAAGCTGGTAATAACTAGCTTCATCACTTATAAGTACCCTGCACTATTATTCCACCCTCTACATTTTATGTTGTAGATGTCTTGTTTACTGTTTATCTATTAACAATTTGTCTAGTGATGGTTATTTTTAAGGCATTTGGGTTTGAATTTTGATAGTAGATCTGTAATAGTTAATGCTCAACAGTTAGTCAATTTTATGCTAGTTATAATCGTCAGCACTGATAACAGCTTAAATTCAGGATTTTCAGTTTCTGATTCTGAATGTGAGGAGCTTGGAAGTTGCTACATGAACCTAACCAGTAAAATGCTAAGACTGAAAAGCAAACAACTCTTCTTGGATTCTCAAAAGCCAGGACAACACAGGGCAAATTAATGTACCTAAAATTGAAGAAACAGGTCAATAGGGAGTTGAGGCTTACTGGACCAGACACTCTGGAGCAGACACTGACAGGGTAGCAAGTGCCAGGGTAGGAAAACCTGAAACACAATTGATGACTTGTGCAGACTCAGTATGCGCAAATGTGAGAGTTAAAGTCTCCAGAGGAACTTAATCATCGGAGATGACTTTTTGTATGATTCACCTCCAGGGGCTTATCCAATTTCTCACAGTAAATATCAGGGGATAAAAATACTCTCATGCTTCTGAAAGAGGGAGGGGAAAATAAAACATGTTAAAATAAGTCAGAGTACTTTGTTCTTCTTAACAAAAACTGTCCTTAGAAGAAACTAGTTAACAATTCCCTGATGCCTCAATTGTAAAGAATCTACCAGCCATTGCAGGAGACTTGTGTTTGATCCCTGGGTCAGGAATATCCCCTGGAGTAGAAAATGGCAACCCACTCCAATATGCTTGCCTGGAAAAATCCCATGGACAGAGGAGCGTGGCAGGCTACAGTCCTTGGGATCTGTAAGAGTAAGACATGACTTATCAACAAAACAACAATCTGCTGGTATATTATCAGAAACCAGTAACTTGGGGAACCAAAATGCCCAAATCCAGGCATCTCTATTCATCTTCTCTCCCCTAAAGGGAAACAACAAAGTGAGAAGCAAAATCTGGAGGCAAAGACTCAGTAAAAGACTGAGACATCTTGATGGGGCCACAGAACTCTTTCCTTCCACCACACCTCACCACTACTCTACAAACATTTATCTACAGAAGTTCCTTTTATTCCATGCTCCATGACCAAGTATCAAGGAAAAATAACAGAGCATATCAAAAGGCAAAAAACATAATTTAAAGACAGTTCAAGCATCAGACATGGAAGGGAGGTTGGAATTATCAGATTAAGAATTTGAAATAACTGTGATTGTTATGCTAAGAACTCTGATCAATAAAATATACAGCCTAAAAGATAAATAAACCATGTAAGCAAAGATGGAAATCTTAAGAGAGAACCTAAAACAAACGCTGGAGATAAACACCACTGTAACAGAAATTAAAAATAACTTGGATGAGCTTATTTGTAGACTGAACATGGTTAGAAAAGAATCTAAACTATAGGAGATATCAATTGAATCCTAATAAAACAAAACACAAAGTGAATAAAGACTGAAAATAAGATAAAACAGATTATCCGAGGACTTGTGTGGCAACTATAAAATGTATAACTTATACATAATGGAATGCAAAAGGAGAAGAAACACAGAAAGGAACAGAAGAAATATTTGAAACAATAATGGCTGACAATTTCCTAAGTTAACGTCAGTCACCAAATCACAGATCCAGAGAGCTCAGAGAACATCAAGGAGAATAAATGCCAAAATACTACCTTGAGCTATATCACTTTCAAATTGCAAAACTCATAGATAGAGAAAAATTCTTGTAAAAAGTCAGAGGGAAAAAAAAAATTCTTACCAATAAAGGGACAAAGACAGGAATTGCATCGATCTTTTTCTAAGAAATCATGCAAGCAAGAACAGGATGGCCTGTTCAATCCTTGGCAAGAAATATTGCCACTCTAGTATTCTTGCCTGGGGAATCCAATGGACAGAGAAGCTTGGCACGCTACAGTCCATAGGTTGGCAAAGAGTCAGACACAATTGAAACAACTTAGCAAGTATGACTTAGCATGGATTTAATGGATCTAGATGTTCATTTCCCATCTTAGATTTTGGAGTATTTTCTTTCATTTTGTCTTTAAATAAGCTTTCTGTTCCCTTGTCTTTCTCTGCTCCTTCTAGGACTCCCATAAACCAGGTAATGATTTATTAAATGGTATCCCATAATTACTGTAGGCTTTCTTTACTTTCTTTCTAATGTGGACTTTTCATTATTTTGTTCTTTTTGTTTCTTAATGGGACAATTTCATATCTTTAACAATTTCAAAATTCTGTCTTTGAGTTTGCTGATTCTTCTCATGCTTGCTTAAGACTGCTGTTGAAGTGCTCTATTACATTTTTCAGTTCAATTGTATTTTTCAGCTCTAAAATTTGAGTGATTTTTTTTCTCATGCTTTCTATCACTTTGTTAAACTTTTCATTTTGTGTTGGCTTTCTGATTTCATTTAGTTGTCTGTGTCCTCTTATAGCTCACTGAACTTATTTAAGATGATTATTTCAAATTATTCATTAGGAAACTTGTAGACCTCTATTTTGAGGATCAGTTACTGGAGCTTAAATTTTTTTTTCCTTTTAGTGAAAGAATATTTTCTTGATCCTTAGAGTTGCTTGAAGCCTGCAATCCCTAGGTTGCTGTCTTCACATTTGAAGAAGCAATCATCTCCTCCGATCTTCACTGATAGCCTTCAGAAGAAAAAGACCTTCACCATTCACCCTGAACGAAGATTCAGGAAGTACCTTAGATATTTTCTATTGGATGTGCCTGCTCCAGTCCTGTTGCTCCATCTTGGGAGAGAAATTCTAGAATTGTGTCTGTTTTCCATCCTGTAAAGCTGGGCTGGATGTTGGGAGGCTCATATTTATTTTTCTGACGGCAGTACTCAGAAGTTTCCAAGGTTCTATGCCTCCTCCCAATCCAACAGAACTGGGACCAATGCTGATATCTTGGTGCTTTCCCATGCACGCTGTGTGGAAGCATGTGCGCCATTTGCAGGACAGCGTGGAGCACAGACAGAGGGGAAGCGCAGGTACTGGGGGTGCACGTCAGCTGACTGAAGGCATGGACTTCAAAGGGTAAAGTGACCTCTGAAGTTCAAGGGCTGCTGGGATCCATGCACCTGTTACTGTGAGCCTCTGTACCTTTTACCTGCTTTTAGCTGTCCCCAGACGATCCATTCATGTCAATGCCCTCAGTATTCTGGATGGGGTGAGGAAAAGTGGGGCCTCTTGAACAGCATCCCACTGGTCTGGAGAAGCTGGGAGGTCACTTCAGTCTCCCTTTTATCCATGGGAGAAATTGGTGCTGAGAGTCTGTTTTGGCACCGAATTGTGCCACCTGGGGAGAGGGCTAATGCAAGTAAGAGAAAACTGTTTTCCTGACCTCTTCAATGCATCTATTCTTGAATTTTTGGCTCCACCAAGATGCTGGGAACTCTCAGCTAGTCACCTAGACTCCTATAAAGACTGGTGGTTGTTAAAATTGTTCTTTTTGTCAGGTTATAAGTGTTGGAACTTCCTATGACACTATCTTGCAGACATCACTTCTCTTAAACTTTGTTTTATTGATTCAATATGCATTAAATGACTTTTTAGTAGAAAATTGTGTAGCTTTGTCTGTGTAGAAAGAAACTGCTGTTGATTCCAAGTGAATATTTCAGTTCCTATGGCACTTATCTCTGAATATTAATCTCTGTGTTAGTTAGTGTTGGTTTGTTCCTAAAAAGACTGAATGATACTTAGGTATCCATTCAGGAAATGCAGACCCTCAGGATTTTCTAGTAGTAAAATAACTAAGAAAACCATTCTATGTGTTTCTTGATGGTAGACCTTTACACCTCCTGTTTTGCAACGCTTACTCCTAGCTTCCAAAATCTTGGAGCTATACATCATCAGCAAAAGTTTATATTTATGTTTATAAACATTAAATATAAAAATTAATATTTTAAGCCTTTATTATTATTTTTTCTGTCATGATCACATTTCTAATTTCAAATAGTATTCACAAATATTGGTACACACCGTAACAGCAAATATTAAAAAAAACCCTACATTTTCACTCATAGTTTGCTTTCTTTTCATTAAATTGGTCTCATATAAATGCTTTATTTTAGGTATGCAATGTCTCTTTGTTTTCATAACATCATCACTCAAGATACTAATTACCATGTTGGACATTTGTGTCATTAGAATGGCTTGTAGTTTAACAGATTGATATAAAATTGGATCTTATCCTTAAGCTCCAATGTCTGTATGGCCGCGATAATTTAGAAAATGCAGTCACCATTGTATCTAACCTGAGGAAATGAATAAATGACTATTTCCATTCCTGGATTCATTTGTTTTTTTATATTGCTGAGGGCATGGCTTTGGTATAGTTCACAGAATATGTCAAAGACTAACTGTGAAATTTTTGGCTGTAAGGTGATTTGTATAGCCCTGATGAGACAACATTTGCATATGAGATAATCAACTGTTTTCAATCATAATTTTGTGTATAAGTCCTCATTATTAAGACTGACTTTTGACTGGAACTATGCCTATGGGCTGGCATAATATTTTAAGCTATTCTCCTATATGTATTTTGTATATGAGGAAAGAAAATTAATTCAAAGTTACTTGCTTGTCTTGCATGTTTCAGATTTTAAAGAAGTTTGCAGGTTTACTTACAATGTGCTAGGTAGCCATTTCACAGTTTTTAAAGTGAGATATTATTTTGTTTTATTTATGTCTACAGAATAATAATGATGGTTCTAGTATTGGTATTTTCTAAAAGTAGCTTATTCCTTAAATGAAATACTTTTGCTAGAATATTAGTGAAAAGTCATATGTGTATTACTGTATGATTCTATATGTACATTTTTTTAATTTTCAAAGTATAGAAAAATATAGATATAGTTGATGTAAAGAAATATCTGCCTAGCTCAAAGAAGCACGCTCATGAAAATAGAATGTCATTGCTACTGCATGCGTGTTCAGTCACATCTGATTCTTTGTGACCCCATGAACCATAGCCCACCAGGCCCTCTGTCTATGGTATTTTTCAGACAAGAATACTGGAATGGATTGACATTTCCTTCTCAAGGGATCTTTCCAACTAGGGATCAAACCCGTGTCTCCTGTGTCTCCTGTGTTGACAGGTGGGTTCTTTGCCACTGTGCCGCCTAGGAAGCTAAGAATGTCATTGATATCCCCTCAATGAGGGGCTGCTGCTTCCTCACTGCAGCCTTGAGATCCTAATGTCAGAGAAGATTATAGTATCTGATTCCATGTGCAGGGATTTTTGATCCAAATAATGCATCTATGATCTGAAGATAGTCAATCAAATTGCATCCCAAATTTTTCAAAGGTGTTAGAGGATGTTTTAATTCTGATGGTAAAGATGGGAAGAATGAGTTCATACCTGTACATGCCATGTGAAATAAACTGGAATGGCAAGAAAGCTGATGCTTAGAGAGGGGGAGAGATGAGAGTTAAAGATACTATCAGCTGCCCTAGAGTCCTTTTTGAAATCTTTCCTGAAGTAAGGCCTACAAATGTCTTTTATATGATTTTCTATGCTGGTAAAACCTTTCTTTGTTGCTTAGTTCAAATTAGACATGTGAACTCCAATTGAAATAAAAGGTAGGAAAAAAGTACTAGTCATTGATCAAACAGGATAATTAGATAGAATTAAATAATCAACTTATCCTTTCAAATGTATTGCTCTGAAACTAAATTGATATTTGAAACACCAGAAATCAACTTAATATGGTATCATTTTACCTACAGCTCTTTTTTATTTTTATTATAATCTCCTTGTCTTTGACAAATGGCAAAAACATTCACACTGAAGATTATCTTTTTAGTGTTGCTTTTATTGTTAATAGATAGCTGGGGTAGGGGAGGAGGAATATGGGCATATTGGGAAAATTAAATAATATGGTTCAGAAGAAGTACTTTAACATTTTCAGGCCTAACCTCAGTATGGCCACTGAATACTATAATGAAAAAACTAATTGTATTATTTTGGGTTATGACAATGACTTAAGGCTCATGGGACCAATTACAAGCATTAAAAAAAAAAAAAAAGTTGAAAATACTCACAGAGCTCCATAGAGTTAGCTCTTACTCATGTTTAGTAAAGTTTAAATACATAGTGTGACAAAAAACATACAGGAAATCATTGAGTCTGATTATTTCAGGTACAACACTGATTCTACCCCAGGATAGCTTCTTGGTCTCACCAAACTTCTTAGGGTTTCATCTTCAGATTATGAAACCCGAAGACTTGAGCCAGTTATCATTGTGATTTCAAGGAAACCCAGGCAGATACTTATGGTAGGGTATTTCACACACAGCTAGGGGCTCAGTGGGTAAAGAATCTACCAGCAGTGCAGGAGACACAAGAGACTTGGGCTCAGTCTCTGGATCGGTAAGATTCCCTGGAGAAGGAAATGGCAACCGACTCTAGTATTCTTGCCTAGAAAATCCCATGGACAGAGGAGCCTCACGGGTCACAGTCTGTGGGTCCAGAGCAAGTCTGACACGACTGAGCACACGCAGTCATGACACACAAGACATACATAGATGATCACATAATTCAAGCCCAGTTGTGCAAACTACCAAATTGAACGTCCCTCGACAAGTAGAACAAGCTGTCACCTAGCTTTCAGCATTTAATGATTCACATCATTCCTAACTTGCTCAAGGGTCAGTTATCACTTCAATGCATCTTCAGAGGTAAGCATCGTGCTGTTCCCATCTGACTACCTAATAATGCTATCTTACTTAAGTATCAATTACAGTTTTTGAGAATTTAAGATGTGTGGAGGGGAAAAAAAAGAGTGAGAAAGTTACACTGATTTAAGAAAGAATGAACAGAAGACCAGGCTATACTTGATGTCTTCAAAAATGATGCTCTTGAATTGTCATTATGTTATCATTTTTTTTCCTTTTGATTGCTTCTCCCCCATCCAATGATTTTAATCCGTTTTCTTGAAGAATAATTTATGTATTACAAGTACACACATTTTAAATGCTGTTTGATAACTTTTTTTTTTCCTGATTTAGGTTTTATTTATATTGAGATACATTTGACATATAACATCGTGTAAAGTTAAGGTGTCTGAGTTAATTTTTATACATTCATACATTGCAGTATGATTGCTTGGTAGACTTAGGTAACATTTCTATCATGTCACATGATTATCATTTCTTTTTCCATGGTAGGAATAACTAAGATGTTGTCTCAGCATATTTGATGTTTCTAATATAGTATTATTGTCTATAAACATTATACTGTGTATTGGATCTCTGGGACTTTTTAAAATTAGTCACAGATTTATTTCTTAAACAACATCCTTCATATTCTCCACCCCCAGACCCTGATATCCTACTCCCTGATTTTATGTTTTGGCTTTTTTATTTTCTGCATGTAATATGTGATATGATACAGTATATCTTTTCCTCTATCTGACTAATCTCACATAGCATAATGTCCTCAAGGGCTATCCGTGTTGTCTTAAAATGACAAAGTTTTCTTTCTCATGCCTGAAAAATATCCCATTGTGTGTGTGTATGTGTGTGTTCAGTCACTAATTCATGTCTGACTTTTCGCAACCCCATGGACCATAGCCCACCAGGCTTCCCTGAAGTGGGCTACCATTTCCTCTTCCAGGGGCCTCCTGACTCAGGGACCAAACCTGTGTCTCCTGTGTCTCCTGCATTGGCAGGCAGAGTCTTTACCACTGAACCACCTGGGAAGTCCCATGTGCATGTGTATATATAATATGTACATATATCTATAGATACTTATATATATATTAAAATAGTCCATTGAATATATATATATACATATATATATATACACACACATGCATATATAAGATGTGTAACATTACTCAATTTTTCTCTAATAAGCCAGTAACAATTCTCCAATTCTATTTCATGTATTCATATTTTATGTTTATTCATGTGATGAATATTAATAATGATTAACACAATGAAAGAATGCAATATATCTGTTATATAGATCAACACTGTTAAGATTGGTTAATGTATGAATGGAGGAGAAGAAAAGAATGCAATGTATAATCCAACTTCATTGGAGTAATGTTGTGAGTGTGAGTGCATGTGTGTGTAATGAGGTACATGAAATATAGTCATGGAAAAATTACTATTTATATCATAAAGTGAGGTTTTAGGTGACTTCTACATTTTTAAGTACATTTTTACATAATTTTAAAAACTTAGATACATCTATTTATATAATTACAAAACACTCTCAAGGGAGAAAAAGAAAGTAAAAGATATATCAATGAATAACTACATATATACATCTGAAACTAGTAGGATATCACAACAGATAGTTCTAATAAGAGACTTAAGTTTCTTATTATATCTATATCCTTTATGCACATCAATCATTAATGACTACTAGTTTCAGACATCAAGAAATTACAGCAAAGACATTGTAATGCCTAATTGCTTTTAATTTTAAAACCAAAATTCAAGATATAGTATCAAGTTTATGAATAAGTTTGGACTTACAATTTAATTACTAATTGGAAACTGATTGGTTAGAATGATTGAAAACAGCAACAAAAATCTGCCTAAATGTGGTCATATATTTTACTATGCTGTCCCATGGTCAACAGGGTAAGAAAAAAAGAGAGAGACAGAGAGGCCTTGGGTACTGGATTATTAAATCAGTAACTTAATTGCATTTCCATAAATTGTCTCATGTGTTTTTAATGCCTTGGGGTGCTGGCAATTCTAATGAAGCTGTGACAGATTTATTTCCTCAGAATCATCAAAAAGGCAGTATAGAAAGTAGGCACACATAATATCATGAAGTTTTCTGAATTAAATATAATTTTCTCATGAAATACTCAATTTGATAAGACACGGTTATTAAGAAATTAAGTTTCTGTGTGGCATTGTATAATTTGTGCTTGCCTTTTTTGAACCTTTAAAAAGCAAGAAAGCCACATGAAAGTGATCGACAGAACACTTTCAGGTACTTCACAGAACTTTCCGTATACACAGAGTGCAACAAAAACTGATATCAATAACTGTCATTGTAGATCCATACCTTATTTGCATCCACAATGAAAATTTACATTACTAATGTCCTTTGAAACACAAAAAAATCAGTAATCAGAAATGGTAATATATCCCACTGTGGGCTAAAATTTAAGTAGAGTGGCTTTAGATGAACCAGTCAAGTAAAAGTAATATTTCAAATTTTATAATTATTTTTCAATAAGTGAACTCTGAATGACTCCTATGTTAGCAATAGCCTTTAATTTGTGAGTATCTCAATGAATACATCTCCCTTAAATGAATCATTTTGATAAATTTATGTATAAACATTGATAAAAGTGTAAGTTGAGACTTCCTCCTGCCCTGATATAATTGCTTTTTATATTATACATGATGGTGCATACTGATACTATTTTCAGATGGCATTTAACATAATTTATGTCAGTGTTTTAGGAAAGAGCAAATTGCCTATCATAAAATAATCACAATACGAATAAGTTGTATTATTAATGATATATATAATAAATGCATGCCTATTTAAGTCAAGAATAACCAATTACTAGTAGTTATTAAGCACATTTACCTATCAGCAATTGTAATTGAGTACCTCAGCACTCTTAGGAGGTAGATACTATTCATTGTCCCAGTTTGTAGATGAAGAGATAGTTTATCTAAAGTCACACTGTTAAAATTCAAAACCTAGTTCAGTATGACATGAAACTCTGCACTTTTACCTCATGCTGCATGATTTCTCAAAGCCACATCTTTTATAGCTTCTTTTTTTTCATATGCAGTCTAATCAATGTAATATATTTCAGATGGAATATAAATAGTGAAAAGTTTGATTATATAGTTAAAGATTATTACTGGAAGAGATATTTCTTCAGAAGTTTGACTTTCCATAAATGATTGCAATTATAATTACGGACATTATTTAGTCCTTTTGAGTAGAGGAGGATACTAGTTATGTGATTTTAGGTTTAATTTATCTTTATTATGTTAATGTTGCACATTAACAGATGTATTTATTTATGAACCTAGTCATTGTATTGATAGGGCATCCCTGGAGAGAAAAAAATACAATATCTTACTAGTTTTACTTTATTTCCCATTAAGGGTTAGCATAGCGCCTAGCAATTATCTTTCAATAAGTGTTGAATTAAATTATTAAATGGATAGACAAAGAGAATGCAGCAGGCACAGTCTGTCTGAAATGTCCAGGTATGTATTCCTTACTATCGCATTTCTTCTTGGATTCCAGTCTTAATATACTTTTGTTAACAAATAAGCAAGTCGAATTCCTGAGTGATGTGGGCTTCCCAAGTGGCACTAGTGGTAAAGAACACACCTGCCAATGCAGCAGACAAAAGAGACACCGGTTCAATCCCTGGGTCAGGAAGATTCCCTGGAGGAGGGCATGGCAACCCACTCCAGTACTCTTGCCTGGAGAGTTCCATAGACAGAGTCTAGGAGGCTGCAGTCCATGGGGTCACAAAGATTTGGACAGTACTGAGTAACTCAGCACACATAGCCCCCTGTGGAAAACTCAGAATTATCATTAACATGTTGATGTTCTGAGAGGCCCTGCCACAGACTTGGTTCAATCCAGTGTTTCCCAAACCTAAGTTAATTGCAGCACAAACTCCTGCTCCTTCATATTGTGGGAAATATGATAAGTACTATGAAAACTTTCAGTAAAATTATTTTATATACTAGTCATATTTGTTTATCATCCAAACTTAACTAATATAAGTGAACAATTATTATCTGAATGAATAATGATTTGTCCTTCACACTTTGTCTTGGACAGCAGTGTCATAATTTTGTTTTCACTCTGAATTACAGGATGAAATACTATTGGCTTAAGGTTTCCAAGAAGTGCCTTAATCATATCATGTGATGGTCAAGAATTTCATAGTGTTAAACTGGAAAATGCATTCATAAATGTATATATCAGTAAGATATTAAAAAAAATAACTAACAACTATCTTTGAAATTTAAGCCAATTTATTTTCTGCCTATAGTATTCATTAGAATATGGGGGGTTGGGGCTACTCTCCAGTTTTGGTGAGTAGGCTTCTCATTGCAGTGGCTTCCTTTGTTGCAGAGCACAGACTCTAAGGCACGTGGATTTCAGTAGTAGTGGCTCCTGCTCTCTAGAGTACAGGCTCAATAGTTGTGGCTCAGAGGCTTAGTTGCTCCATGGCAGGTGGTATCTTCCTGGACCAGAGATTGGATTGGTGTTTCCTGCATTGGCAGGCAGATTCTTTACCACTGAACCACCAGGGAAGCCCTAGAGGCATAATTTTGATGTTAGAATTTTGACAACACTGTGATTTGTCATTGAGTCTTTGTAAAAGGTAGTATTTTTCTACCAGAGAATGCTATCTTTTTATTTTTTAATTCATGTATTTTCACACTTGCTCAAAACTTGTTAAAATATCCTAAACATTTTTCGTTATTGTTCAGTCCGCAAGTCAACTTGCGTTGGACTATTTGTGACCACATGAACTGCAACACACCAGGCTTCTCTCTCCTTCACTACCTCCTGGAGTCTGCTCAAACCCATGTCCATTGAATTAGTGATGTCATCCAACCATCTCATCCTCTGTTGCCCTCTTTTCCTTTTGCATTCAATTTTTCCCAACATCAAGGTCTTTTCTGATGAGTCAGTTCTTCACATCAGGTGGCCAAAGTATTGGAGCTTTAGTTCCAGCATCAGTCCTTCTAATGAATATTTAGAGTTGATTTCCTTTAGGATTGGCTGGTTTGATCTCCTTGCTGTCCAAGGGACTCTCAAGAGTCTTCTCCAGCACCTTAGTTCAAAAGCACCAATTCTCCAGTGCTCAACTTTCTTTATGGTTCAACTCTCACACCCCTACATGACCACTGGAAAAATCATAACTTTGACTACACGGATCTTTGTCGGCAAAGTGATGTCTCTGCTTTTTAATATGCTGTGTTTGTCATAGCTTTCCTTTTAAGGAACAAGTGTCTTAATTTTGTGGCTGCAGTCACCATTCACAATGCTTTTGGAGACCAAGAAAATACATTTTATTACTACTTCTAACTTTCCCACTTCTATTTATCATAAAGTGATGGGACTGAATGCCATGAACTCAATTTTTTGAATGTTAAGTTTTAAGCCAGATTTTCACTCTCCTGTTTCACCTTCATCAAAAGGTTCTTTAGTTCCTCTTAGCTCTCTGCCATTAGAGTGGTATCATCTGCATATCTGAAAATTCTAAAAATCTAAACATTTTTATTAGACATAAATGTGTAGCAAGGAACTATTGCACATTCACGTTTATCAAGAAAATATCAAGCAAGCAGCAATGGTGATCACTCCCCATTGTTTTCCTGTGGCACTATGTAGAAGAAATACTACTGCAAGTTAACTTTTTCATTTGCAAACTTTTCTCTTATTTTCATAAGCTTTTTAAAACTAGTCTCTGATACAGAATGCCAATTGTAAATAACACTTCTCTGATGTGGACTTAGCACTCAAATCCTTACAAAGTCATTCTTAGGAAATGGGATTGATCAACTGAATGAACAAAAAAAGGTTTTAATGGAATAGGTGATATATTTTTTCTGATCTACTCATTAGCTCTCTTCCAATATTGTACATATCCAAGGACACCTGACACTTCTGGTGGGTCTTAGCCTCTTCTGTTGCATTGATCAAAGAGAAGCTATGTGGTTTTCACTGGTATAAAACCCACTAGTATAAACTCTTTGCTTCTGGAGTTCAGTGCAGAGCACCTGACCTATCTGGTTAAGGTTATGCTTCTATTAAACCATTAGCAATTTTCAGTTTCTAGCTCCTCATTGGATCTAAATTCTGCTAAATATTTCCACTACATAAAAGTGTTAACTTATCATCCTCTGTCTTAAAGTCATTCAAGGCAATCCTTTCTTAACTTTATGATCTATTTATAGATTTAAAAAATATCTTTAACCTATGTCTAAATTATAGATAATATAGCCAACATATTTCACATAAAAATAATCATACTATGGCATTATTTCTCTTCACTATTCTTTAAAACATTGACAGATTTGATTAAAAAAAAAAGTATTTATTGGGAATTTAATTTTACCCAGATTCAACTAAGCACAAAAGTTCAGGTCATCGTGGTGAAGGCAAAACCGAGAAACAAAATTTAAATTGAAAGCTGATATAATAAAAAATGCATAAAAGTATGGTGAAGTGTTAAATCTACCTTGGGAATGGAACAGAAAAGGAACAAGGAAGCCCCTCCCCCCACCAAATGGCAAAGTTTTGCATTGTTTGGAAAGAAACTTATCTCTTTCAGGTTGTGGGGCTGAGCCAGGGCTTTCAGGTGAGGCCGGTAGTGCAAAGTAGAAGAGATAAAAATAGTTACTAGCTGAATATTGTTGCATCAGAGCGTTAAAGAAGCAGGGGAGGACTAAGCTAGAAAAGTGAGCTAGCACAAGAACATGGAGAACATGTTGAGGAGTTTGAGGTTTTCCCTTGGGGAAAACAAGAGTCATTAGCATGTTTTAATCAGTACAAAATATGGACAATGTAGCTTTACAAGGCCATTTTAAGGGTAATGAGAAGGTTACCCAGATTGAGTTCAACTCAGGAGATAGTATAACACTTGGACAGCTGGTACAGGATTAATTTAGCATCTACTCCTTGCTTTCAGATTTTAGTTGTAAAACTTCAAGATTTTGTTTTGTTTTGTTTTTTTTTTTGCAAAATAGGCCACCATGCAGCAGCAGAGCTATTCCGACAGGATTTGAAACTCATTCTAGAGATTCTTAGTATGTGAGTGTACTTTGTAGATGATTATGATAAGAACTATTCTTAATACTACCTTCCATGAGTTGAGCACTAGTTGTGAGCTAGAAATGACAATAAATGCTTTCCTCTTATCAACTTATTTAACCCTGAAAAAATACAATGAGGTAGGTACTATGATTATCTTCATTTTACAGACGAGAAAACTGAGGCCCAGAGGGAGGGATTGCATAACCTATTCAGAGACATAAACTGCTAACTAAACGAAAAGTGGCCAGATTTCAGTGGGTCAGGCTCTTAACCACTATGCACTTGCATGTGTTCTCAGCTGTGTCTGACTCTGTGACACTATGGACTATAGCCCGCCAGGCTTCCCTGTCCATGGGATCCTCCAGGTAAGAATACCGGAGTGGGGTGCCACGCCCTCCTCCAGGGGATCCTCCAGACCCAGGGACCAAACTAGCATTTCCTGCATCTCCTGCATTGTCAGGAGGATTCTTTTACCACTGAGCTACCTGGGAAGACCAATCACTAAACATACTATCCTACAAATGTTTTATTTCATAAATAAACTCAGTTATAGACATTGAGTCCTTTCACAATGTAAGAAATGTGATTTTCTTTTCTATCTTCTCAAAATCAACTTGCTCACTTTTACAGCTCAAATCAAGAGCCATCTCTTTTAGAAAGTTTCTTTGACACTGTGTTCTAAAACTCACAGTTAATTTCTCCTTCTCCATTTGCAGATTGCAATGCATTTATTTTTAAATTATATTTATTCACTTTATGTGCATTTCAATTATGTTGCTTATTTATTAAATAAATATTTGTTACTGTCTCTTGAATATGTATTACTATGGTAAGTTTTAGCTTCTGTGGAAGAAATATAATTAAACAGTAAACGAAGGCTTATCTTTTTCTGCCACAGGAATGTAAGTGCCATTATTTTATATTTCTTAAACAAGAGAAATTTATGTGCAGTAATAAATGGGTAAATAATAAATTTTATTGAATACAAAAATTCAATTCTTTCCATTAGCCAAGTGTCCCAGTGAAGGAGGATAACCTTAAAACTGCACTTCTAATAGGTGCTGTTACTTTGCTCTGTCAGACTTTTAAGGAGAAAAGCACAGGAAAGAATTATAGCTACTTGCCTGTATCCATTTTCTTATAAAATATTAATTTGTTTCTTGATCCAATTCCTATTTGATCAGTAATATCTTTGTGCTTATATGAATTTTTTCAGTTCCCTTTTCCTATTATGGTGAGTAATGAAGTACTATCTTGTATTGAAATCATATCTAACAGAATTTTTAAAGCAGGATCAGACATATTATATTTAATCATCTATGACCATGGCACCATCATATTAGAATACCTTTTTAAATTACTGGAATTCAATGTAAAATTGTAGTATGATTTGTCTCACCCAGAAAGCACACAGATTAGAGAGAATTAGGTACACATAACATTTGTCCTTTGCTTACATACGCATTGGAAAACTTACCAGGATGAGTTTTCTGTGTAAAATTATCACATTAACTTTATTTATATACTTGACTTTTAAAGACTTACAGTTTGGTAAAAAAAAAAAAAAAAAAATCCTATAAAGTGGTTAATTTATTTGACCTAAATATTTTTAGCAATAGATGAATCTGTCTTGTGAGTGTGTATGAAGGGATGAGGGGAAAGAAGTGGACTGCTTGAGGCTTGTGGGAAACTTGTCCCAGATGCATTAGGCATTAGGACTTGGAATAAATAAATGAAGAATAAAAGTGTAAAACAATTCAAAGGCCAAGATATTGCAAATACCAAATATATGCAATCTATCCACTGTGTACAATGTCATCACCTCATTCTAGTGAAAGAAGTCTGTGTGCATGCTCAGTCACTAAGCTGTGTCCAACTCTTTGCAAGCTCACAGACTGCAGCCCATCAGGCTTCTCCGTCCATGGTATTTCCCAGGCAAGAATACTGGGGTGGATTGTCATTTCTTCTTCCTCTTCAGGAGATCTTCCTGACCCAGAGATTGAACCCAAGTCTTCTGTGTCTTCTGTGTCTCCTGCATCTCCTACATTGGCAGGCAGATTCTTTACTACTGAGTCACCTGGAAAGTCCAAAAGAAGACTAGTAAAAATGACATCTCTCTCTCTACTTGGTGACTACAACATAGGTACACTATGAATAGCATCTGGAATTTTATGGTAAAATGTATCTACAGAAAATAGTGAAGAAATAAAGTTTGATCCATAGGATAAAGGGTAATAGTGAATGGTTTCATCACAAACAACAAAGGGTGTGATACAAGTACATGAACGTGATGATATGACCATTATTTATTTATTCATCATGACCTATAAGCAACTATCATATTATCAAATACTCTGATAAGTCTTGTGACATTTAAAAAATTAGACAATGTCACAGCAATTGGTACTACTACTAGAAGAGAAAGGATAAAAATTACTGGGATTCAGAGCTGAAAGAAATAAATTTTAATCTCCCATTAAATTTTTACATCACAGGATATGAGACTTAGATGAGCTGCTATTTGTATATCTTTCAGAAAATCTTCCTTGAGTGTTAGTTAATCATTCATCATGCATTTTAAGCATCTGTAATACTATTGAAAAATACTGTGATATGTTTTGTTGATATATAAAAGTTGTAAATTTTGAAGGAAGTAGTGAATTATTCACACTGGAGGAAGTGTAAAAAATCAAGAAGTAGGGCATTTCAGCTCAGCCTTGAAAGATGAGTTATAATTGGAAAGAAAAGAGGAAAAGGAAATTCCGTGATAAGGGATCAATATGAACAAAGGCACAGAGGTTGTCTTGAAAGTTCATGCCACGGTTAGTGTGATAAAATCAGAGGGTACATGGATAAAAGTAATGTAGAAGATATTGAAAAAGAAGTTTGGGCTCAAATCATGAAGAACTTTGCATGACATGGAAATACTTTACAACTTTATTCTGCATTTAAAAGCCTAATAAGATTCTCTTGAAATCAATGTAGTATTTATTAAGAACTTCCTTTGTGTGGACTGAGACACAAACGTGAGTAGATACTAATGCAAATAATAATGGTGTCTGGAAATTGGTTGTGGTCCTTAGATCCTGTCCTGAATTTCTGTAACAGTATGTCAGATCCTTTATAGATCTGTATACAATCACATAGAAACTATGATTTACTGCAGTGGTCAGCAGACTTTTGTATGGAAGAATCTGTGTGTGTTAGTCACTCAGTCATGTCCAACTCTTTGTGACCCCACAGACTGTAGCCTGCCAGGCGGATTCTTTACCACCGAGCCACTGAGGTAATTTATTATTACTAGAGTAATTTATTATTTACACTAAATAAATGGCTGCGGTTTGTGGCAATAAAATTTTATATCCAAAAGCAGCCCAAAGATTTTATTTGACCTGTAGGCCATAATTTGCTGATTCCTGACTTAGTCTAATGAAAAGAGCCTCTGGAATTTTTCTTCACCCAATGTTACAGAAAAGCCAGCAAATTATAGAGTCTACCTGTAGATTTCAGGAAATCTCTGAGTCCAACCTCATTTTTGAAACTATTGCAAGTTTAATGGTTCCCCAAATTACCCTTATGTTCAATAATTCTCCAGAGGGAGGACTGGAACTCTCTGAAAGCTGTTGTACTCTTATTTATGGTTTTTTACATCAAAAGGGTCAGGAAGATCCCCTGGAGAAGGGATAGGCTACCCACTCCAGGATTCTTAGGCTTCCTTGTGGCTCAGCTGGTAAAGAATCTGCCTGCAATGTGGGAGACCTGGGTTCGATCCCTGGGTTGGAAAGATGCCCTAGAGCAGGGAAAGGCTACCCACTCCAGTATTCTGGCCTGGAGAAGTCCATGAACTGTATAGTCCATGTGGTCACAAAGAGTCGGATGCGACTGAGCGACTTTCACTTTTAGTTTTCACATCAAAATGATACAGATTTAATTGGCTCAGAGAAAGCGTACATACTGCAAACTACAGGAGAGTTCCCAGTGTAAAGTAAACCACTGTCCTCAGCTATCTGATGAGATAATCAAGAGGAAAATAGCCAATCCCATACTTTAAGAAATTTAAATAGAATTTAAATTCTATTTAATTTATATTCCTTTCTCCAGAGGATCTTCCCAATCCAGGGATGGAACCCAGGTTTCCTGCACTGCGTGAAGATTCTTTACCATCCGAGCCACGAGGGAAGTCCTATATATATAAAGCATATCCAAAGTAGACACTTTGTTCAGTGCTAATCTAGATAGAGTGAACAGAGAGCAATCATATACTCGTGAATACGTTTCAATATCCCTGAAGATCACATTATCCTAGATTTTATTCCATTATCTTGAACAATATAAAGCAAACTGTCTAACCCTATATTTGAGAGCCCACAAGTCCAAGTACCTCTCTCCTCAGTCTCCAGTTACAGTGGTCCATTTAGTTTTTAACAAAATAAACAATTGTTCCATAGGCAATAAATGATATGATGTGGTAGAGACAGATAAGGAAAATTTCAAGAAGAAAACAATACAAGGACTAGCTTTGCAGACTATAAAGGGACACACAATTTTGGGAACACACAATTAATTCATTGATTTTCAGTCTTATTTTCTCATCTGAAAGAGGAGGAATCTGATTATATGATGTTCCAAGTAAGAGTCTTCAAAGTCAAACAGGAGTGTATGTACTCCTGTGAATATTTAAAATCTTTCCAGGAGATAAATACACATAATAATTTCTTTAGGAAATTGTTTTTCAGATATCCAACTTCCTACATCAAAAGTAACCTGTGATATCTTGGTTCTACTTTCTAATATTTCCTTTTACCGTGACCTATCTGCTCTCATTTCACAAAATTAAGACAAATTTTCCATCTTGAATCACATCACAGAGCCATCCTAGCAATGGTGAACCCTTTAGGACTGCTCAAAGTACCTAACTGAGGGTTAAGTAATAGCAAAACAAGGTATATTGAGGGAGTCAGCACCTTATTTCACCCCCAAAATAAACTCTTAGTAAATCTCCTATCAAACCTATCTAGTATTCTATCATAGAAATTCAGAGGAAGTGAGATGAATTATAGAAGCAAGCATTACCAGATTTTTAAGAGAAAAAATCAAATCAGTCTTTTCTCTAACCTAAGGTTTGCTTTGACTCATTGACCTTAAGAATTGGATTTTCTAATCAGCTTATAGTGGTTGTTATCTGTAAAAAGAAAATCTGCAGTTCTAAGATTTGATGAAAATATATTTAAAGCACATAAAATTGTATATTATGCTTTGCACAAATATCTATAGGTAAGATAAAATATTTAGATTTCAACTCAAAATGTGCTATGGCTACATATGTTCTCAAAATTATTTTAAGGGGTGGGTGCAGAAGCAAAAAGGTTTGAAAACCACAACATCCAGTTCCTTCTAATATTAATGCAACTATCACTGAATCAGGCAGAGGAAGTGTGAATAAGAACATGCTAATATCTTCTATGTTAAAAAGAAGAAACATAAATATAGCAAACATTTTTAACCCTAAGATTCTTCTCTCTCTCTCTCAACGCATGTAATTTTTTTCAAGTGTAGAAATCACTGTGAATTGTCCATTTCATGGAAATCTTTATGTTTTATATATTTATATTTTTCCTCCACAGAAACATTAAAACTAGCATTTGAGATGGGAATCCCAGCAAGCCTAGGCAGACGGTTGTAGTTCAGGAGGCAAGACTAGGCCTTTTGCGACTTATAATCAAGTATATCAAGAATAATAATCAAACATCAGATAGAAACCTTCCTTTGAGGATACAGAAAGATTCAGAGTTTTTGTGAAATAAGACCAGACCAATTCATGCTATTAAGACCCAATCTAAATGAATCCTCTTATTTCTTTCTAAAATACATTGATGATATTCTTTCAGTGATGTAGACTCGGGGTAATAGTGATTATATAGGATTTCTCTTTGAATGATTTAGAACTATGCCTTGCAGGCTATGTTAATAATGAAGCTGTAGCTACTGAGGTGAACTCATCTAACTTATACAAGAGCCTTAGTGTAAACAGTCTACCAAGAGAGATACACCGACATGCAAATATTTGCAGAGGAATTTATTACATTCTCTATGGGAAAACAGATTAAAGTGGAGGAAAATGTATGTAAGCCTTTCAACAGTGAAAAATATGAGTTAAAAGACAAAGCTGTCAAAAACCATATTCCCAAGAAGTTGGAGGATGATTGCAGGTTCCCAGAGCTGCAAAATGAATCAAATAAATTTCATTTTGTTATTTAGTTGCTGAGAATGAAGCCTTTCTAGAAGGGCAGGAAATATTTCCTTCCCTCTGTAAATGTTGTCTTTGTTTTATTTATTTGAAGCAGCTGTTGGGAAACAATGAAATTTGGAGCCTGGTTGAAAATAATAGATTTTATTAACCACAAATTTATTTGCATATACCAGCATAACAGACCCCCAGGGGAAATTAGTGAACTAGAAAAGCTTGAACGAAAGAAGTGTGTGTATGGACCGCATGACCTTGAGATGGTTCATTTCCAGATATGATGCTCAACTTTGTCATTATTAACTTTCTTGTGAATATAATGATCCAATTTAATTCTGAATTTTCAAGTGAGATGGATAATTTAACTGAGCTGGTTATTTCTCTGGCAACTCTAAAAGACAGGCTTCTGCTTGTGGTGATCAATTTGGCTACACTTTCCTAAATTCACATTTTTATGTAATATCTGATACTAAGACATGTCTGTACCAGTTTGATCATTCCAGGACAATAGACAATATTTCAATGCCTAAGTAAACTAGATTTAATTGCTAAACAAGATTTCAAGGAACTGAACTTCATTTTAATCACAAACAAGCTGCAAGGCAATTTTCAATTACAGCAAGCTTTTTATTTTTCTCCAGCTGTGTGTCCCTGCTGATTCCTGAAATTACATGTAAGTTGTCCCAGATTTTGAAGTGGTGTACCTACTGAGGTTTTTCTTTTGTCAGTTGATGAAGTATCTGTGATTAGAACCTAAATAAATTGGCATTTATAAGATGCATTACCCCACCCTGCATATTTCAGGACATGATGATTGAGCATGAAGAAGGTCTGCGCTATTCTCTAGTGACAAGAGTGTTCCTAATTAGGCTGCTGGTGTTGCAAGTACTCGCCTCTTCTGCAGGAACATCAAAAGATAATGTGGGAACTAAGCCCTAGAAAAAATAATCTGTTGGGTATTAGACAATCAGGTCAATAATGCATTGTATTTTCAAAGTTCTACAAAGTTCCAGCTTTTAGAGAAGTTTGCCATGTGAGACCCAGAGTTTATCAATTATTATTGTTTTACTGCAAAGCCTGAGTGAAGGTGAGGGTTCGGGTGGGGGGAGTTGAAACAGAAATCCTTAATTTTGGAGGGTCAGAAAAAAAATATGGCTTTTAAGAGAAATCAAGGATAGCATCATATAAAGATGCTAGAGAACTATGCTTATGGAACACAGAAAAGAAAAAATAATGTTTTATTTCAATGGGGAGGATTGATTTATTTTTCTTACTTACTTAATTACCATTACTATTACTAATTTTGGTATTTTTTTCTGTTGCTTCTTGACTCTTCATTTATTCAGTAATCATGCACCAAATATGTAACTGACAGATATGATATGAAAAATTTTACTGCTTTTGAAGAGTACTGATTTATACAAAGATATTTACAAAGACATAGGGGGATCACAATAAAATGTGAGAAGATCAAGAATATCAGAAAAGACAAACTAGCACCACCTGGGACGCCCAGACAAGACAAGACAAAACGTGAGAAATTTCAAGTAGAAGGGAAAAATTATATTAAATCACTCCAAGTCAAATGTGTACAATTGCATTAACAGATATTTCATGTGCTTCCTTGATAGCTCAGTTGGTAAAAAATCTGCCTGCAATGCAGGAGACCCCGGTTCCATTCCTGGATCGGGAAGATCCCCTGGAGAAGGGATAGGCTATCCACTCCAGTACTCTTGGGCTTCCCTTTTGGCTCAGCTGGTAAAGAATTCACCTGCAATGCAGGTAAACCTGGGCTCAATCCCTGGGTTGGGAAGATCCCCTGGCGAAGAGAATGGTTACCGACTCCAGTATTCTGGCCTGGAGAATTCCATGGACAGTAGTCCATGGGATCACAAAGAATAGGGCACGATTGGGCGACTTTCACTTTCACTTTCATTAACAGATATGAGGGTTAGCTTATCCCAAAACAAGAGAATAGTATAAAGGCACAAAAGGGAAAAAAAAAAAAAAAAAAAAAATCAGCAACTGGGTTTCAAGATTATAAGTAATAACTTTTGGATCCATTTTAGACTGGTAATGATAGGTCAACATAAAATTGTGAAAGACTGTTCTCTTGACAGTGAAAGCCACTGGAAAGGCATAACAAGAGCACTGCATTGAAAAGTTAAAAAATTAATTAGACAATTAATGAGATGCAGCATCTGAATATGTTTATAGGAGTGAGAAAGTAGGGTCAAGAAAAATCACTTGAGGGAAATTTTGCTAAAATTAGAGCCGAGGTGGGCATAGAATCTTAGACTTACTGGCTGCAGTTAGTGCTGACTGTGAGACTTGAAGGTAAACATTGAAAATTGGAAAATTTGTAAAAAAAATAATGGGCTGGAAAGATAATGTTGATGGATTGGGAAAACAATGCAAATGAAATGAAATGAAATTTTAAAATTGGCTTGAATTTAAAAATCCAGAAGTCTTATTTTCTTTGTAGTAAACTGTTTTGACTGAACATTGTGATATGGGGCTTAAATGAAAACCATATATTTATATAACATATATGATCTTTCACAAATTATAAGTTTGGAGGTACAAAAACCAATAATTATTTTTCCCATAACTTTCTCTGTCAAGTTTCCCTACCCATTAACACCATCATCACCACCAACAATAATAATTTAAGAGCTCCCTATAAGAACATGGATAGGAAGATTGTGTGAAGATTTACACCTTTTCTAAAGAGGATTTCTTAACACAGAAGTTAGCTCAACTAACTGTAGAAAGGCTCATTATGCCTGCAAATTTTAATTTATAGCAAAATTTCTGATCTTCAAAATGACCACCAGTCCTGTTACACAACTGCTGTGTTGTGTAACTTTATTCTGATTACTATGTAACTCTGAATCCTATTCTTTTTTAATCATGAATTTGTGACATATAACTACATATCTCATTATCTATTGAATGTCTGTTTCTTAATGTTTTGCCCAATGTCCGAATCCCCGAGCAGGAAGAGAGAAGGCTTCCAAGACAATGCAATTCGCAAAAAGGGAAGTTTATTACTGACTCGAGCCAGGGCTCCTGCCGCAACCAACGCAGTGGTGCAGGGTCAGAGAGCCCGGCGCCCAAGCTGTTACCCAAATTTATAGGGTATGCATAAGCGGTTGGTAGCTGGCTTAAACGGATTGGTTGCATGTTTGCAAAGCAATTCTATTGGTACAAACTTTTACGGGCCTTTTTCAGACTTGGGCATTCACGGGCTTTTCAGCTTTCCCTTTGTTTCTTACTAAGTGCATATTGATTGGCTGGCCCCAGGTTGCCTGATGGGGGTAGGGAATCTTACCATTTTGGGGGAAGCCGAAACTTAGGTCCAGGCCACCTGTCATGGTGTTAGCCCTGGTAGCCTCACACTTAATAGCCATTTCATTTATTTTATTTCATTTAATTGCATTTGATAATCTTTTGGATTTAGGCATACAATTGTATCACATGTACATATGGGTATGTATGCATGTAAAACTCGTGGGATGACACAGGAAAGAGAGCATAAAGAAACAGAAGAAATCACTGATCGCTTGCTACACAGTTGAATGTTTCCTTTTAGCAGAATATCTATTTAAATAACTTTTTTCCTGACAGACCTAATTAGTTCCTTAGTGTCTCCCTAGATCTTTTCAAGTAATCTCAGTTATTGTGAATTAATTCAGCTTACAGGCACATTTAAACTGAATGTAAAACCTATACCTTAGTGTAAATAATTGTAATAATTATTTTAATTTATAATTGATAGTACTTTATAACAATATAAACTAAGTGCACATGGATATTTCATTTTAAAAACATTGCCCAAAGACATTACATAACTCTCATTTCTTTATTTAATAGCTAAATAGTTAACATATATTTACATATCCATGTTTCTCCTGTTTAAAAAAAAAAATTTCAACTGAGTAAATGTGAAGATCTAATTGATTTTATTCAACAATCCATGAATCAGGTTGGATCCCAACTAGTAAAGAGAAGACCCTGGCAGGAACTATACAAAATTGAAGGTTATTATAGAAAGGAGGCTGGGCAAGGAGGTTATTAGGGAAAGAAAAGGGAAGATTGTTGAAGCTGGTCACTTTCCCTTAGGAGACAGGCCATGAGGTTTTATCATGCAGATTATTTCACCAGGGATTACTGGCATATTCCAGACTGATTGATTTAGAATTCCACTCCAGGGAATGGAAGAAACTGCAGTTAAGTTAGATATTAAGTCTTGGTGATATTTTGTACAAGTGGCTCCATTTTGGGCTGCTTATTTCATTTTTAATATCTCAGACTGAAAAACCAACAAAGTAATTGAACAGTTTAACAGAATAAATGTATTTTAACTAATGTGCAGAAGTTTTTATTCAAAACGTTTCCTTCCCTCATTAATTTCTACTTTCTGTGAATCTATCATTTAGATATTTTATGTTTGTATTATATATACATTGAAAAGTCAGTCTTTGTGCATCTATGGTAAATGTGTGAAGTAAATCTCACAAGAAAATAGCTTTATCTTGAAGTGAATATCAATTTGCTATATTTTAGAAGTTCATATTTCACTGACATATTTATTCTGTTAGCTAATATTTTAATAATGCAATTTAATAACTAAGTCTAGCTATAACTTTCAGTGTAGTAATTTTTTGGCATTGATATTTTTCTTATTGGAGAAAAGGTGAATAATGAAAAGTCTAAATTGTAAATTAACTTCTATTAGGTCACAGTGCTTTGTTATATATTCAATAAATATTAGATTTTTGGTACTTAACTTGTATTATTCCTATTGATGCCAAAAATTTGGCGTCTGTGCCCTGATGCTGAATAGAATCTCAGAGACAGTTTTGGATGAAGTAAAAAAGAATACCTTCATTGCTTTGCCAGGCAAAGGGGGACGCAGCAGGCTTGTGACCCTCAAAAATACGTGTCCCAATCTGGGAGGATTTGCTGATAAGATTAGGGTGTGTGCAGGGCCTGAACCCCTTTAGTCTGGCCTCAGGTGGTGATCTCTTGAAGAGCTTCTCTGGTTCCTTAAATCAGGAATGAAGAATGCTAACATCTTCAGTTTGTTGGTGGTTTTAGGTCTATAAAAAGCTCAAAGATTGTTAAGTGTATCCCTTGAGGCAGAACCAGGACACTGCCCCAAGACTACATTATTGTTTCTTGGCTGATCCTTCCTTATCTCTCCATCCCTTCCATTCCCTGATTAGTAATTGTTCAGATTTACCCTTTGGAAACCTTAAGGGCCCTAGAGGAGGAACTGGCAATCCACTGCAATATTTTTGCCTAGAGAATCCCGTGGACAGAGGAGCCTGGCAGGCTACAGTCCATGGGGTCTCAAAAAGTTGGACACTACTGAGCAACTAATACTTACTACCTTTAAGAAAGGTCATGGAGGCTGGAGTCTATTTCCTACAAACAGGAAAGGTAGGACACAGGAAGGCCTCCATGCCCCGAATCCCAAAGGGTCCTGCTCAGTGTCACTACCAGAAATGTAAAATTTTAAAAAATAGCCTATGATTTCTTAATGAAGATATTATTATAATAGAATTATATTTTCAATAAACTAAGGCATATAAATAATTTTAGTGTTTTGAATACAGGTCTCCTGTATCAGTCAGTTTTCATGATTATGTGCAAGAAAACCAAGCCTGGTTAGCTTAAGAAGAGAAAGGGTTTATTGGAAAGATGAGGGCTGGTTTGAAAATTCATAGGCTTGAAAAATAAGGACTAAAGGAGAGCTGGCTGCCCTAAAACAAAGAGGTCAAGTTAGAGTAAATCCTCTGAATATAGCACAGGTACCACCAACTATTCTCCATTTCATTCAAAAGAGATCCTTCTATAATAGCCAGGCAATTTTTATATTGTCCCTGGGTATTTGAGCTGAGAAAGGAGGGAAGGCATCAGGGTACAACCTTTAAAAGTATGACATATCTGTTGAGGACATAAACTGGTTGGACCCACTTACACCCAAGATGGTGGCAAGATTTGACTTCCATTAGACCTTGAGTCTCATACACTTATTGTAATACATTAGTGTGCTAACTGTCAGGCACCATGACAATTCTGAGGCTGACCATAAAATGACAAAGCAGTTGGTGGCCCAGCTTCTGGAAACCCCTACCCCTCTCCTGAAATAGTTGGATTAATCTTCTAACTCAGTAGCCTATAAGATAAAAATTAACCACCCCATATATGAGGGCCGCTCTCTCCTCCTGAGACAGACTGCATTCTGCCTATGCAATGTGTGTCTCTCAATAAAACTGCTTCCACTTTACTATGGCTCACTCTTTACTTCTTTCCTGTGTGAAGCCAAGAACCCTTACTTAGCAGCCCCATCCCAGGAACTCACCCAAGACCTGGGACATGACCATCCTCTCCTGCAACATCTTTACAAATGAAGAAGAAGAAGGTGGTCTTCTCCCCCATCCCCAGGTTGTGAGCTGACCTGAGCATTATTACCTGCAGACAGTATTTCAGAAAACTCTTGAGGACTGTACTGCCAGTGGAGGTCAAAGCAACTACATCTTTTTGAAACAGGTTATACATCAAATGATGTATTATTGATAGTTTACAAAATCCAGATCTAAACATATTAATACAAAGTGAGTAGTGTCTCATGCCCCTTACAAGATTAAGATGGAATATAACCTCCTAGTTGGTAGTTTAGTCACTAAGTCTTGTTTGACTCTTGTGACCCATGGATTGTAGCCCACCAGGCTCCTCTGTCCATGGGGTTTTACAGGCAAGAATACTGGAGTATGTTGCCATTTCCTATGCCAAGGGATCTTCCCAACCCAGGGATCACACCCACATGTCCTGCATTGCAGGCAGATTCTTTACCAACTGAGCCACAAGGAAGCCCATGTTATCTCCCAAGGAAGTCAAATTAATGCAGATGCACAATATACTCTAAAGAAGAGGGACAGGCCCAAATACACAAAGAAACATTTTATGTTTAAATTTGGCCATAATATAAAATTTTTATTTCTTCAGGGAAAATTTTGTAAGATTGTATTGAGTCTTAACTTCCAAGTAGATAGTATCAATTTGAATTAAATTGTATGGCATCGATCTGGTGTCACAGATTAGCTTGATGTGTGAAAAACTTACACATCTGGTGTTAGAAGTGAAGTAGTGTTATAGTGAATAAGACTGGCATAGGAGACACAGAAGAGTATATATATATATATATTTACACCTCATTATGATTACCCAATACATCATGACTGGTTTTCAACAGAAAAAATTACAAGTAATACTAAACAAGGAAAAAACGCAGTCTGAAGAAGCAAAGTAAGTGTCAGAATTGAACTCACTTATGATAGATTTTGGAATCATCAGACAGGAATTTTAAAATAATTGTGATCTATATTAAGGCTATAATGGAAATAGTAGACAACATATAAGAACAAGCTAGTAATGTAAGCAAAGAGATGGAGATTCTAAGTAAGGAATTCAAAATGAAATGATAGAAATAAAACATGCCATAACAGAAATGAAGAATGCCTTTGATGTGCATATTAGCAGACTGGATAATCAGGATAAGAATCAATGAGCATACAAATGGTCTGCAGAAACTCCCCAAACTGAAATGCAAAGAGAGAAAAATGAAAATTAACAACAACAAAAAAGACATCCAGAACCACTGAACAATTTCAAAAGGTATAACAAAAATTAAAATTTCTATTCTTTTTGATGCTTCATTCCTTATTACTTTCATGAACAGAATATTCTCTGGGCCCTCCCATCAAAAGGAATAGGCAGATGAGCTTTATTGGTATATGTATTCTAATATTCTCACTTTTCTGAATCTTATCATCATTTTTCTACCACCTGCCATGCATGTGTGTATTATCAATTTCACTATGGAATATTGCTTCTCCAAGCTTCCCAAAGTCATCCTAGCAGCATGTTAGAACATCTCCCAGAATCCTTGTCAGTGTGTTAAATCCTGTGTTCTAAGAAAGTGCTGCCATATCAAAGAATTTATCCAATTTTATATTATTTCCCAGCACCCTCAAGAACCAATCTCATATGTGATTTCATAGCTCTATCCAGAACATTTTGGCTAACTCTTGCAGCTTCTTCAGCACAGAGTCTCTCCTTCCTTCATCAGACTGAGCACTTATTTATCCAGATTTTGCTGTATTTTAGTCCCAGTTCCTCCTTTGGCAGTCAGGAGGACAGGTGGGAATAGGGCAAGGCATGCTTTATTTTATATTAGAGACTCTATATTGTCTTTAGATAAGAAGGAATTAACATGGAAGAGTTGGCCACATAGGTAAAACCAAAGTACTCTTGAAGTCAGAGGATTCATGATTTTTAATTGAATCAATCCTCAGGCCCCTAATACAACTCATTTCTGCGTGTGCATGCTCAGTTGCTCAGTCATGTCTGACTCTGTGTGACACTATGGACTGTAGCCCGCCAGGTTCCTCTGTCCATGAGATTCTCCAGGCAAGACTACTGGAGCGGGTTGCCATTTCATCCTCCAGGCTATCTTCTGGACCCAGGGATCAAACCCTTGTCTCCTGCATCTACTGCATTGGCAGGCAGATTCTTTACCACGGAGCCACCTGGGAAGCCCAATACAATTCATACGGTTCTCATTTTCTCTGTAAAACACCCTATCTTGGCATTAGAAATTTACTGATTTGAGAATTTAAACTTTGACAATCTGCTATCTTCTTAATAAATCCTGAGAACACATGTTATTTCCTTTATGCTTTCTTGTTAAAAGAGATGATTATGTATTAATATGCTACCAGTTAGTTAGTCCCTCTGGTTTTCACAATTTGTCATAGTTCAGTTCAGTTCAGTCACTCAGTTGTGTCTGACTCGTTGTGACCCCATGCACTGAAGCATGCCAGGCCTCCCTGTCCATCAGCAACTCCCAGAGTTTACTCAATCTCATGTCCATTGAGTAATGAGATCCAACCATCTCATCCTCTGTTGTCTGCTTCTCCTCCCAGCTTCAATCTTTCCCAGAATCAAGGTCTTTTCAAATGAGTCAGTTCTTCACATCAGGTGGCCAAAGTATTGGAGTTTCAGCTTCAACATCAGTCCTTCCAATGAATATTCAGGACTGATTTCCTTTAGGATGGACTGGTTGGATGTCCTTGCAGTCCAAGGGACTCTCAAGAGTCTTCTCCAGCACCACAGTTCAAAAGCATCAATTCTTCAGGGCTCAGCTTTCTTTATAGTTCAACTCTCATATCCATACATGATTACTGGAAAAACCATAGCCTTGACTAGACAGAAATTTGCCATAAACTGGTGACTATTTACCTTCAGTCTTTTACTGTCTTTAAAGAATGTTTTGACATCAGCTATATTTTTATATGATCCCTATAATCACTAATTCTCTTATACCTCTCCATGTCCTGAGATGCTACACCCAATAGTTCATACACTTCACATTGGCATCTCAGCCCAGTTCATCTCCAGTCATAGCTTTAACATTGTATGAAGACAAAATACCTGGAACAATCCATATTCTACTTACCATCCATGCTAAGGTCCCCTTGCCAGTCTGCTACAAAATCCTATTTTATAATTTGCTTTATCAAATCAGTGAGGACACCAATTGTCTTAGATTGAGTTTCTCAGGAAACACACTTAGAAATCTGCATACAGTAAGTTTATTTGGAGATACTCTTGTGAACAACATCTCTAAGAGTGAAAGAAGCAGATGTTAGTAGGATAAGCTGAACTGTGATGCTTTTGCTACAGAGATTTTAGCCAACCCTACAGGTAGCTGCAGAACAGGGTTGTCCTTTAACAGAGTGAGACGTTAATAAAAGCAAGAAGCCAGGTCTTGTGATATACCCTGTTGATCAGTTACTGTGTGAGGAAGTATTCATAATGTTAATGGCCAAAGATACAGCACTGTTGACTTTATTCTTGATTATTAACAATCTCCATCTTTCTTAAGTTTAGACAATTAAAAACAAAGAAAGAAAATCAAGTCTTGATTAGTAGTGCCACAGACTTCCATGGTATATATATTGCTACCATAGCCAATTTTAAACTTTGATGTTATGTGGCCTACCACAGAGTTGGGAAGAGATATATAATAACACACAGTTATAGAAATGCAAGAAATGTAAATACAATAGCACAAATAAGAGGAGAATGAAATGTAGTAAAATAATTGGGACATGATGACTTTTAAGAATTTAAAATACTTTAAGAATATAATTTATTTAACTATAACTACATAATTTAATTTTAAACATAACTGTGTCAAAACCTGGGTCACAGATTTTCTGAGTATTTATGAATAATCCCTTACAAGCTACCACAAGCTGGCTTGAGCTAACTACTACCTCACCACCATTAGATTCAATGTGTTCATTATTAAACTTAACTGTAATATATTAATTTTTACTTTTCTCAGTTGGCCACTTGTTTTGAAAAACTAACAAGCTATAAAGCCATGCTAAAGGCATCTTATGGATTTTTCTATGTAACTGAGTCCCTAAGGTTTTTCCTCCAAAATAGAGAGAGATGTCTGGAAGGGAGTCTGATGTGAACACTAAAACTTTGTTAAAACATATTGCATACATATATATTTTTTTGTCTTTTCTTCCTACTTCAAGTGGACATTCATGATTATTCTAACTTTTTAGCTTTGCACTCTCTCTGTTTATATCTTAGCAGTAGAGGACACTCAGTCTGTGGGTCAGAGAAAAAGACAGCCAAGGATGGGGCCTGGGTACTGGGAGTGACCAAGTGTTAGTCCTCTTGTCTGACAATATAAGAGCTAACATGAATTAAGCAACTATCAAGAATTACACAAAACATGTTACACATATTATCATAATGAATGTTAGTATTGTATGTATTGTATGTTACTTGCTCAATCGTGTCTGACTCTTTGTGACCCCATGGACTGTAGCCCACCAGGCGTCTCTGTTCATGGAGTTCTCCAGGCAAGAACACCGAAGTGCGTTGCCATTCCTTTCTCCAGGGGCTCTTCCCAACCCAGGGATTAAACCTGGGTCGTCTGCATTGCAGGCAGATTCTTTACCATCTGAGCCATCTACTCTCATTTATTTATGAGGAAATACAAGCACCAAAGCGGCTTCCGTGGTAGCTCAGGGCTGAAGATGCGGGTTCTATCACTGGGTCAGGAAGATCCCCTGGCAACCCACTCCAGTATTCTTGCCCAGGAAATTCCAGGGGCAAGGTGGGCTACAGTCCATGGTGTCGTGAAAGAGTTGGACATGGCTTGAGACTAAACAATAAAAGACACCAAAATAATAAGCAAATTGTCCAAAGACACAGAGTTCTTATAAAGCAGTGGAAGCAAGATTAAGCCCAAGTTCTATAAATTGAGAAGCTTACCAATTTTGGTATTAACTATATATTTTAACTAAATCTGTCATCTGTGTGGGTCTTAATCATGAAAATAAGTCTATTTGAAAAAATGATTGTGGCATAATTAACAACAGCATCGAGTTCAGTGTTACACTTTAATTAGAAGTCATTATTAGTGTATTACAGCTGCTTTAACATATGGTTTATAAAAATAACTGCAAATATAGTGATCATTTGTGCTTCTAAGTATTTACAAATAAGGCAAACACAATAAGTAACATTTCTACATTTGCTATCATGGAAACTAGAGAAAACATCAAAGTTAGGACTAGAAAGCTATTTACTAACCAATGTCTAGGACATTTTAAACAGGTAGCTTAAATGAATTCTAGCTGATTCAGTAGTTTTAGGCAATGTTCTTAAAAAGTTGGGTCAATATTATTGCTGATTTTCTCAATTGAGTAACTTGTAGTGATTAATCTTGTTTTAAAATATGTTTTGGGAAAGATAGAAAAGAAGGGCATACAGCTTATGAAGATGAATAATACAGACAACACTTCTCTAATAAGGAATTGCTAAGAATTTATTTTGCCCTTGATAGTGTATTTGTGGACATATTTTCTGATACTCATAGAAATGTAAACTTTAATTTAAAAGCCAATATATTATCCTTTAGCACATAAAGCACCGTTATGTTTCACCATAGTGATTGATCAATGTGGTGATGACTTTTGAAACAGGTTAGTAAATAGATGAAATTAAAATCATACCCTCGGGAAAAAAATATTATCTTAAGTTCTACTTTCCAAGAATGCTGCTGAAGATAATTAGATATAGGTGAGCATAGAAAATTAAATAGCACATAAATATTTTTTAAAAGAACACTGATTTTTTTTATCCTTTGTTGTATATCATGTATTTATCAAATACATACTGCTATCAATTTATCAAATCCAATTACATGTCATCAACAATCACCATTATATCCAGTACATAAATATCCATTATTATATACATCTTTTTATATGTTCATGTATCTGTTCATATATCCATTTTAAAATTATTCATACCTTTCTTATTAAAAATAAATTTCGTGTCACTACTACAAGGTCAATGACCCTCTGAGTACTTGTTCCACCCACGGCTCCCTTTGGAGTCAAGCACCCAGACATAGTTGTATGGGTGTGAGTTGCCTTGCCTTGAGTCTGATGGCCAGAAGGATTTCCTCAGACCTGACTGTGATAGAGATTACTGGTTGACCAAAAGTTACATTAAATATGAGGAAAGCCAGTGACTTTATGAAGAAGACGGATTTAGAAACTCTGTTAATCTAAGCAATCAAATCTCTTTGGGGGACTTGGTTAACATGAGCTATGCAAGGTAGTTGAATGGAGCAAAATCCAAGTGATGGAGAAATTATTCAGAATAATCTATTTCACAGTAAAGACCAAAAATAAAGAGAAGTATAAGGACAAAGGTAAGACAGAAAAAAAAAAAAAAAAAGGAATATGAGAAACAGATTCAGTAGACATCACAGCAACCGATTTGCATGACTTGAGTCATTAATTACTTTGGTGCTATCAGACCTGATATAGTATCATGCATGGCATTTCTCTTGACCTTGGTACTTTATTTGTTGAAACATCTTATTTCTTTTAAGCACAGTTTTACAGTAAAAAATCCACACCAGGAGAGATAAGCTAAGCATATTATTGTTACTTCAAATCTGAAACAAGCTAGTATAATGTGACTGTACATACAAAAATGTATGTATATATGTATGTAAAAATGCATTAAGCAATTTTCATATTTCTTCTTCTTTCATCTTAAAATGGTTATATGTTCCTTGTTTTTTTTTTTTCTGTTTCCAGAAAGAACTTCAAAGGCTCTTTTGAGAAGTTACAGAGACCCCAATTTTTAAGATGTGCACAAAGGAAGTTGCAGACAGTTCTAAGTTTCTCATCATCATGTACTTATGTTTGCAGGAAAAAAAATGTAGAACTTACATCCATCATCTATTCCATACACCTCTTAGAACTTGATATTCTTGCCAAAACTTCAGGTTTGTTTTTGTTGGAGAAAGGAACAACGTGGAGATTCATTACAAGGGAATATTATTGAACTGAATCTCTTCTTCATGACAAGAAAGAATAGCTCTCTTTATAGTAAAGCAAAAAGCAATGTGAAGCAAGGAGCAGAAAGAACATTATCAACATTAACTAGCGCAGAGAATTCAGAGACTTATTAATACTCTGATGAGTCTGCAGGAAATGTAACATTCCTTTTGTGTTCTAATCAACCCACAAGTTTAAAGTTTAGACACACTCCGAGATGCATGCAAATAGTGCAACCTGCTATTATATTAAGTGCCATCATGGGAAAATGCTCCAAGAACAGTGCATAAATCTTAGCATTTGGAAACTATTTATGTCTTCAGAAGCCATCTAGGCCAATTTCAGTTTTTGGTTGAGAAAAATGAGGCCCCAAAACATTAAGTAACTAGTTCAAGGTCACAACTATAGCTATAATCAGATCCAAGTCAGCAACATGGTTTGTTTTTTCCTATTTCAATTTTTATTCTACTTCTTATGTTTTTTTTCACTTTTGTGTGGATTCAATCATTTTTGCCTGAAGCTACAAATCTTCAAATGATGTTCACAAAGTTAAAGTTTGTACTTGACTTAAAATCTACAGAGACAAAAAAAAAAAAAAATCTACAGAGACTTACTGCATCATAGTAAACTGAGTTTCAAGGAGTTAAATAAAATACCCTTAGTAACACAGTTAAAAAAAATGGAAACGTTAAAGCATATATATCTATTTGAATCTTGTAGAAAAAACCTTCAGTTTGTACTGTTTCTGCCTAGTCTACATTTCTGCACACAATCCAGTTCCACTTGACTGTAAATATTGCCTTCTTAGTACACTGAGCACTACTCCTTATTCTGAATGTTCCTCCCTTTGTGCTCTTCCATTCCCCGAATCTGCGGCTAGATCAGAAAAATAGAACAATGAAAAGTTTCTGCCAGAACTTCTTATCAGCTTGGAGCTTCAGAATTTTTCAATGTGATTTTCCTTTTTTGTTATATGGATCATGGATCTTGTACATCAACTTTTTTGGAGGGGTTATAAACTCTTTAACATATTTAACAATATGTCTTCCAAGGACACAACTTGGTGACTTAACAGCAACAACAAGAAGTTTCAAGGAATAAACATAGAGTTTAGAATATAAAGTTACATGATATACTGAAAAAGTAACAACTTCATCTGTTTTATAATAATAGAGCTTCAGAAATAAATATCCTCAAATTCAACATAAATGATGTGCAGTTTCTAGAATTTTTTCAACAGTGGAAGAAGACTGATGTGTTTTGAATGATTTTGCAGTTTCATATAATTTGGAGGTAGGAGAGGATAAAGAAATAAGAGGGGATTAATCAGTTTTGATAAAAGGGGCTTATATGAAGGAACGGAAGATGATTAAAGTGAATCTGAAGTTTGGAAGGTGAATGTAGTCTGATTCTACAAAACAATTGAAAAACTTCAGAAGAAGCCTTATGAACTATAAGAATGTTAACGAAGCCAGTGGCAGAGTGCAAGAGATGCTGCTGCTGCTGCTAAGTCGCTTCAGTCGTGTCCAACTCTGTGCGACCCCACAGACGGCAGCCCACCAGGCTCCCCCGTCCCTGGGATTCTCCAGGCAAGAACACTGGAGTGGGTTGCCATTTCCTTCTCCAATGCATGAAAGTGAAAAGTGAAAGCGGAGTCGCTCAGTCGTGTCTGACTCTTAGCGACCCCATGGACTGCAGCCCACCAGGCTCCTCCCTCCATGGGATTTTCCAGGCAAGAGCACTGGAGTGGGGTGTTATTGCCTTCTCCGGCAAGAGATGATAATTGTTCATTAATAAAACAAATTCAAATACATATTTTCATTCAAGTTCAATAACTTTTATATATATATATATATATATGTAAATAATATCTCTTATCTGAGAAAAGTCTTAAGTAAAAAGCATGAAAACAATAAAAAAAAAAAACCAAAAAAAACAGCTGTAACCCCATTCTGAAACACTGTTAATATTTTGTGGCTAACTCCTCCATAGGTATTTCTATTCATAGAAAGACAAAAGCACTTTTTTCCTTGTGCTTTATAACAAATGGCATCAATCTTTAACTATAGTTGAAACTCAAATTGCTTCATTTATTTTTAATGAATCACTTTTTTTTAAGTAAGGGGTTAATTTTGCTGTAACTATCACTTAAAATACTTATTGGAAGACAGTGTTCTGCCCATGTGTGTATAATTGAAGTTCTGATATCAATTCTTATGTTAAAAAAGCTCTTCATTATTCCAATATTAACCTAATGTGTTAAAAACCTGAGTTACTTTTAGTTTGTTTGCATTACAAACTGACCTAAACTAATTTGCTTTCCAGATCAAGAATTTTTGAGTAACTACTGGTAACTTCCAATAGCTAGAGATAAGTTGGAGCTTAAAATTTTCTCTCCAGGAAACTTACTCCTACAAGTGATGTCACAATAAAAATATCTCACCTCAAATTCTGTCACATTCTTTGGCAAGCAAGCATGTGTGTGCACATGATCGCATAGACTCATTCATACAACCTCTTCTGCAAACCTGGTGAAGCCTCTATTTTCTGCCTTTTAGGCAATCCAGTAAATTCCTTATTTGGAGGAAAAACTTCAGGATACCCTTTGGGGAGGATCAGATGACAAAATCATCTGTTATTGATTCAAAAAGGGGAGCTGAGTTGTAAGCCTAGGACTCTATTCTTAAAGGGACTGCTGGCTTTGTTAAATTCTTTTGCTCTCTAGTCAGAAGTTATCATAAGTATTTCTTTATTACCTGAATATTTTTGCTATCACTTATTTTACCAATGAAAAAGCACATCTGTGCTCATTTACAAGTTTTTTAATACTTAATGGATATAAATATAAGTCTAAAAAAAAAAAGATAAGCCTAGTAGTTATTTCTGGAGTAGAGTTTGTAATTATATTTTAAAATGCTAAATTAGATCAGTGAGGAGATAATCTACATCATTTATTTTCATTTGAACCTCTATCTAAGTATCCTCTATATTGAAATATTTAAAATTGTAAATAATAAGTATTGCTTGTTTATGTTTGACCGTTAAGTTAATGTTGACCTTCACTCAAAAAGTTATTGGTGCCATATACAAAGGGATAGTGTTCTTATGATTTCTCAAGAATCTACAGCTAATTTGTATTGAGGGAAATTCTACTATAGGATTTTCATAAGGAGCTAGCATCTTATATACACTCTGTGTTGAACATTGTGAAGCATATCAAGGTTCTTAATCAGAAAAACTCCTGTTCCAGCCATTGGGTATGTGTTCAGCAGATAATCCTCAGCTGTTACTATTTCAAGAGATGCCACAGTGTAGACAATCAGCCAATGCTGCATTGCCTTCCTGGGATGGCCATAACTAATATATCAATACATAAAAATAAAAGTCTGGTCGTCTTGTCCCTACTCAGGACAACTTTTTCTTTTTTTTTTTTTCAGGACAACTCTTGGGTGATTCTATCTTCTTGGTCTTCTTACACATTGGTTGAGGCTGGCATCGAACCCTACACTGCTGTTAAATTTCTCCATCTGGGCAAAGCTTGCCTCCTTCTCCCTTCACAGGTGTTGATCCCATGAGTGATCCATACTTCATCTTTTCAGATAAGCCAATAGATGATCTACTCCTTTGCCATCATTACCTTTCCATATGGTCAATGCATTTCAATTCATGGAGTTAAAACACTGTCACAAAACTTAAAGGATAGCAATGTCTGGTTACCCTGTGGTGGTGCTAAAAGTTTTCTCTCCAAGAAAAATCAGCACAAGCTTTTTGAAAACTGAAATGGAATTTTTTTTTACATCTCTTGGTAGCTTGTTATAAACTTTTTATTGGTTATAACCAGTCATGCATTTAAGCATTTATTACTAATATGTATCCTCCTGCTCAGTCCCTAAGTCTTGTAGACTCTTTGTGACCCCGTGGGCTGTAGTGCTCCAGGCTTCTCTGTCCACAGGATTTTCCAGGCAAGAATACTGGAGTGGGTTGTGATTTCCTCTTCCAGGGGATCTTCCTGACCCAGAAATCAAACCTGTATCTCCTGCATTGACAGGCAGAGTCTTTACCACTGAGCCACCATATATTTATAACTATTTCTACTTTGGAGAGGTGCAGAAGTTAAAAAAATTTCTTGCAGTTCTTCTAGATAGTAAATATTTCAGTTGGGGTATATATTATGATACATTACAGAATCAAGATGGAACTAGAGGAGCTTCCCTGGTAGTTAGGTGGTTAAGACTTCACTTTCCAATGCAAGGGGTGTGAGTTCTATCCCTGGGTGGGTGACTTACGACCAAAAAACCAAAACATAAACCAGAAGTAATACTGTACCAAATTCAATAAGGACATTAAAAAATGACCCACATAAAAAATAAAGATGGAACTAGACTAAATGTAGAAATTTATTTTAAATTAAAAACATACATATAAATTCTCAAATATTTATCACATGAACTACAAATTTCCTAAGTGCTTAAACCACAACTTCCTTAGAAGTATCAACAGATCCTGTAGATTTGAAGGATATAAATATTTTTTGGTTTAAACATTAAAATGTCATGTATGTATCTATCATTCTCTTTTGTGTGTCATTCTTAACAGAATTAAGGAATTTAACATCTTAAATAAACAGAAAATAATTTTTAGCTAAGGATAGAACTTTGTGTTATTTAATTAGACATAGAATTTGCAATAGAACAATTTTGCCCAATATTTTTGTCCTCACACCAAAACTATTTGACTAGATTTTATGTTGCTCTGAGAGTCTCAGTTGGTATATTTAATCTACTGAGTAGAACAATGTATTTTTATAGTGGGCTATTAATATGGCACCAGTGGTAAAGAATCTGCCTGCTAATACAGGAGCAGCAAGAAATGTGGGTTTGATCCTTGGGTCAGGAAGATCCCTTGGAGAAGAAAATGGCCACCCCTTCCAATATTCTTGCCTGGAGAATCCCATGAACAGAGGGGCCTGGTGGACTACAGTCCATGGGGTCACAAGGAGTCAAACATGACTGAATGACTTGAGCACATGATATTAATAGTGTATCAGAAATAAGAGATCTACCCGTAAAGAACAAGTAAAGCAAAATAAGCCTAATCAAAATAGACCATAGAACTTGAAAGCTCATTTGGGTCCAATCACAGACAACAGCACTGATACGGGAGAAGCAAAGGAGAAGAACCAAAATAGTCAACCTGCCAGAGAAACCACACATGTTCCTCTAGGACCCAGGGTTTTGCTTTTGTTTCTCCAGTTTGAGAAAATTAAGGTATAAGATATTTCTGAGAAACTTTGAGCTTAATTTAAATCATAATATAATTTGGCATAAAATACTCTAGAATTTAAAACACACACACATTTAGGATTGAAAGCTTTGAAGTTTTGAGTTCTCAGTATCAATTATAAAACCAAAGGGAGATATTGTAAATTGTATAGAAGATATTTTAATGACAAAGAAATAATAAAATCAATTCAATCCACATATTTGTGTGCATATGCACACAACTACATACACAGTACATCCGTGGTATAGATACACACACATATATATGTATGCATATATATTTGAGATACTAGGGATTTCAATTTTTTTCCACAAGGTTTGGAGTCTATTGATAGATACAAAAGCATTAAAGAGGAGATGAGATTATCAGATTAATGAATAATAAATGGTAGACTGAAACACATGGCTTGGATAAACAGTAAATGGAGTTTGTTGTTGTTCAGTCGCTCATTCATGTCTGACTCTTTAGGACCCCATGGACTCCAGAACGCCAAGCTTCCCTGTTCTTCACCGTCTCCCAGAACCTGCTCAAACTCATGTCCATTGAGTCAGTGATGCCATCCAACCATCTTGTCCTCTGCCATCCACTTCTGCCTTCAACCTTTTCCAGCATCAGAGTCTTTTCCAGTGAGTCAGGTCTTCACATCAGCTGACCAAAGTATTGGAGCTTGAGCTTTAGCATAAGTCATTCCAGTGAATATTCAGGACTAATTTCCTTTAAGATTGACTGGTTGGATCCCCATGCAGTCCAAGGGACTCTCAAGAGTCTTCTCCAACACCACAATTCAAAAGCGTCAATTCTTCAGCACTGTTTTCTTTATGGTCCAACTCTCACATCCATACTTGACTACTGAAAAAGCCAGACCTTTGACTTTATAACCTATTAATAAGTGTTGGACAGCAGACCTGAGTACTTATTTTATATAGACCAACTTTGTTAAAGAAAACAAGAAAATTGCTGATTGATCTGAGCATGCCTGCAATTTTCATCAGTGACACTAATCATGTTGCTCACATTTCCTGTAGGGAAGAATAGAACAAAAGTTGAAGAAAAGCCAATAGTTAAATTCCAAATAAATTTCTTTACATGGTACATAAGGATTCAAGTATAATTGGCTGTGTTTCTGTGTTTTTACCTGCACATACTTTACATCATAAAGCTTCTCCTAATGCATTCAGCAGTCTCCATTTTGTTTCAAAATTTCTTATTAATATGATTTGGCATAGCTTAATCAAGGGAGCTTTGTAAAAAATAATGCTTGTCTATGTTATTACTTTTTGAACCATGTACCATCTTGCTGTCCCTTTTTAGTCTTAATTATGTGAAATCACAGTATTGTAAAAGGATATTACAAATTGTTTCACTCACCTATATAAGCAGGTTAAATATTAAGTGATTATCAGTGGACCATGTGATGGCCTTTGTTCATGAATAAAATTTTTAGTTTTGAGAGGCATATATATTGGCTCACTTTTAAAAATCAAAATGAATTTTGAACAAAAGAAACTCAAAAGATAAAACCTGATTAATTTATACAGAGGGTTTCAGCAAACTGTGACGATTTTAGCATCAATATATTTATTTATTCCTCCACAATTATTGATTCTTTCCCATATGCCAGATACTTTACCAATCACTAAAAGTGTAAGGGTAAAGTATATAATGAGATATGCTTTATAAATGCAAGTTTCTTTTGCAGATTGGTGAATTCGGAAAGGAAGTCTTATTTTTCCTATGTTACAGAAGAATTCAGTCTAGTTCATTTTAACTAAGGGGCATTTTGAAATGAATATAAACATACTCTTTCCACCCCCTCATTCTTCCACATAATTAGGAGCAATACTAATATGAATGGTCAGAATCTAGGATGTTTACTGGGACATACATTTATCTGGAGATAGGGTCACCAACATGTAAGGACATAGATTTTATTACATTGTCTTCTGCCAGAAACTGAATGCTAATCAAGTACTCAATACTTCAAGGAGCTGGATAGTAAATAATTGGAATGAATCTACCATGCAGATCATACTCACCCTACTTCTTATGGTCTATATTAAGGCATGGATTAAGAGGATTTAAAATGTGTGGTCTTTGACCTATTTTGTTAACAATCACTGTAGGTTAGGGGTTATTAAAACTTGGCTGTGCAATAATAAAGCCAATAATTTGAGTCTTATTAGGGTTAATCTTGTTTTTCATCTTTATATTTTATTAGTTAGAAGGGAGCATGATTCAAAAGGAAAACAAATTATGACTATGTATGGTGATGGATGTTAAGTAGACTTCTTGGGGTGATTATCTTGTAATATATATAAATATTGAATTATTATGTTGTACCCTGGAAACTAGTGTTATTTGTCAATTATCTCTCAAAAAGAAAAAAAAAAGAAAAAAGAATGTACCACAAATTACAAAATACTAGGGAACAAACTAGAGGAAAAAAATTGAATATGTATGTCTATTATTTTAAATATGATTTTTGTTGGAATCTTAGCTTTGAGAGTCAGATGTATCTGGAAATGGTTACAGACCTTGAACGGCAGGTGAAGTATTTTTTTTTTTTTTTTATTTTATATTGGAGTATACTTGCTTAACAAGTGTTAGTTTCAGGTATAGAGCAAAGTGATTCAGATATGAATATACATGTATCTATTCTTCAAATTCTTTTCCCATTTAAATTATTACAAAGTACTGAGCAGAGTTCCTTGTGCTACACAGTAGGTCCTTATTGGTTATCTATCTTAAATACAGAACTATGCATATGTCAATCCCAAACTCCCAATCTATTCCTCCCTCCTGATAACCTTACATTCATTCTCTAAGTCTGTGAATCTGTTTCTGTTTTGTAAATAAGTTCATTTTTATCCATTTTTTTAGATTCCACATATTAGTGCTATATGATATTTGTCTCTCTCTACCTGATTTAGTTCACTTAGTATGATAATCTCTAGGTCCATCCAGATTACTGCAAATGGCAGTATTTCATCCTTTTTAATGGCTGAGTAACATTCCATTCTATATAAGTACCATTTCTTCTTTATTCATTCATCTGTCAATGGACACTTAGGCTATTTCCATGTCTTGACTATAATGTACATTGGATTGCATGTATCATTTTGAATTATAATTTTCTCGGGATATATGCCCAGGAGTGGTGTTGCTGGATGAAATGGTAGCCTTATTTTTTAGATTTTTAAGGAACCTCCATGCTGCTCTCCGTAGTGGCCTTACCAATTTACATTTCTACCAATAGTATTAAAGATTTCCCTTTTCACCATACCTCTCCAGCATTTATTGTTTGCAGATTTTTTGATGTTGGGCCATTCTGACTGGTGTGAGGTGATATCTTTTATAGTTATGATTTGCATTTTCTAATAATTAACATTGTTGAGTATCTTTTCATGTGCCTCTTGGTGATCTGTATGTCTTTGGAGAAATGTTTGTTTAGGTCTTCTGCCCATACCATAAGTAACTGGATTGTTTGTTTGCTAATTTGTTTGTTTATTTTTGAGGCACATGAGCTGTTTGTAAATTTTGGAGAGTAATCCTTGGTTGGTTATATCATTTGTAAATATTTTCTCCCATTCTGTGAGTCGTCTTTTTGTTTGTTTTTGGCTTCCTTTACTGTGCAAAAGCTTTTGAGTTTGATTAGGTCCCATTTATTTATTTTTGTGTTTATTTCCATTACTCTAGGAGACAGAATGAAAAAGATATTGCTCAAATTTATGTCAAGAAGTATTCTGCCTATCTTTTCCTCTAAGAGTTTTATAGTATCTCATTTCACTATAATCTTTTTTTCCCTTACAACACCTGAATAAGGATAACAATATCTATAGAAAAATTTTGATAAATGCTTCAAATGTCCTAAGACTATTCTAAGTGAACACATGAACTATAGCTTTTAGTACCTGGGAGAACTCTGTGAAGCAAATATTAATGTTATCTTCATTAAGTAGGTAGGGCACTGAGGCATAGAATATTAAGTAAACTGACAAAGATTATGCAGCTATTATTTCTAAGATATTCTGATTCCAAAATCCCTACTGTAGAATATAATTCTTTATAAACTCTCATGAACAAAGAACTGTAGTACCATAAGTAACCTTGGCTTTGGAAAATGGCAGTGAGAAATCAATAGAAATATCAGAGACTGGAAGAAGGCAACCAGCTACTTCACGAACTTGAAGGACTTCATGTAGTTTTATGTGAAAAGATAGAGAAATGGAACATGAACAATATATCTGGAAATGACAGCTTTGAAATATGAAACAGGAAAGAGGAAGATACTTTATTCATGACAAAATCAATGAATATTACTAGGGCTCAGAGAATTCTAAAAGGGGAAAAGGTAGATCTCAAGAGAGTAAACAAAACCATTTCCCTAGTGGAAACCCTTTCCAAAAAAATGAGAGACTGTTTCTTAAAGTTAAGGTTCAGTTCAGGTCAGTCACTCAGTCATGTCTGACTCTTTGTGATCAGTGATGCCATCCAACCATCTCATTCTCTTATCATCTCTTCTCTTTCTGCCTTCAGTCTTTCCCAGCATCAGGGTCTGTTCTAATGAGTCAGTTCTTCATATCAGGTGGCCAAAGTATTGGAGCTTCTGCTTTATCATCAGTCCTTCCAATGATTATTCAGAATTGATTTCCTTTAGGATCAGCTGTTTTGATCTCCTTGCAGTCCAAGGGACTCTCAAGAGTCTTCTCCAATGCCACAGTTCAAAAGCATCAATTCTTCAGTGCCCACCGTTCTTTACAATCCAACTCTCACATAACAGAGCTAGCGACTATCTAGTTTACGTGAGTGGGATAGTTACATTTAGTATTTATACCATATCTGAATGGATATGTGGAGAGAAGACTGGGAATTCCAGTTATAAAATCTCAGACAACAATCAATGAATATAAAAATTATTGAAGACTCAGATTTAAAATGCATAAGGTGAACTAGGAAACTATACAAAAAGTGAGTCCAACACTAAGTGAAAGTTCAGACAGATAAGAGTGTTCCCTATGTAGAAATATCCTACATAAGCAGATTATAATATTAGAATTTGTTTTAATAACATTTTGCACTGTCTTTGACATCACATCACATTTTACATTATGAAATAATTAGGCTATTTTTGATGCCGTATACTAACAAACTTGTGTGTGTGTATTTTTTTCCCTTAAAGCACTAAGAAAATCAAAGAATCTTTATCTTCACGAGTTTGCATTATATAATGAACAAACTTACAGACCAAAAAGGGTCCAAAGAAGAAGACAGGGCAATATACAAAGTGGAAGAGTAAATCAAATGAATCTGATAAAAAGAATATAGATAATAGACAACCTAAAGCTATCAGATATAACTGTTTCAATTAGGACAGGTGTCTTAAGGTCCTCCAGAGAAAGAGAATCAGTAGGATATATATATATGTGTGTGTGTGTGTGTGTGTGTGTGTGTGTGTGTGTGTGTATGTATATATATACATATATATATGTATATATATATGTGTGTATACACATACATACATACATGCATACATACGGGGCTTTCCTGGTGACTCAGTGATACAGAATATGCTTGCAGTGTAGGAGATGTGGGTTCAATCCCTAGGTCAGGAAAATCCCTGGAGTAGGAAATGGCAACCCACTCCAGTGTTCTTGCCTGGAAAATTCCATGGACAGAGGAGCCTGGTGAGCTATAGTCCATGGGGTTGCAAAAGAGTCAGATATGATTTAGCAATGAAACAGCAATTATATATATATATATATACACACACATACAGACATTTATGATGACAGTTTGGTTCATGCATTTATGGAGACTGAGAAGTTCCACAATCTGCCATTTGTAAGCTAGAGACCTAGGAAAGCCAGTAGTTCTGTTCAGTCTGAATCTAATGGCCTGAGAATCAGGGGAGCAGACGGTTTAAAACCCAGTGTGCTTTTTGTTCTATTTAGGCCTTGAAAGGATTGCATTGTGTGCATCTACACTGGGAACAGCAATCTATTTTACTGAGTCACTAATTTAAATGCTAATCTCATTCAAAAACAACCTCACCTACACATCCAGAAATAAATGTTTAATCCATACATTCTGTAGCCAGTCAGACTAACACAGAAAATTAGCCATCGCAGCAAGTATTAGTCAGTTGGTGCCAAAGCAGTGCTGTGTAACAAATCATCCCAAGACTTACAATATAATCATCCACTCTTTTTCTTACAGCTGTGTAGGCGGACTGTGATTCAGTTGACTAAGGGTTGGTTTGTAGGAGACAGGCCTACTAAAAGGCCTGGCAAAAGAATTAAACAATCTTGCTGAGAGGACATGATTCAATATGTGACTCCTGAAGGAATCCAGGAAGGAACAGAAAACATCTTGAAAGCAAGATGTACGCCTGGGGATGGAAAACCATCAACAAACTGCTCGTACCTTTGGCACCTGGGAGGCATATAATGATTAACTGGGTCTTTGTCCTTGAGGCAGAAAAACAGGGATATAAAAATGTTAAATGTTAACTGCACAGGATTATCACTGAAGGCCACATGACCTACTATGCTCCTGTAAACACGTACAAACAAGTCTCAAAAAGTATAATACAGCAGATCTGAGGTCAGTTTGGGCACCTTCATCTCATGGTCACGTTGGTCCCCTGATCCCCACTGTAACTCATCTTGAGTGTTTCTCATTCTTTCGCCGAATTGCGCTTTCAGGAACCCGTGCTGTAGAGCTGGACTCGACATTAGCTTGGCTGGTGACTCTGCTTACGGTTGTGGTTCAATTGTCTTGCAGCAGATGCGGCTTCCTGGGTGGCACTAGTGGTAAAGAACCAGCCTGCCAAAGGAGACATAAGAGACATGCGTTCAATCTGTGGGTTGGGAAGATCCCCTGGAATAGGAAATGGCAATCCACTCCAGTATTCTTGCCTGGAGAATCCCAAGGACAGAGGAGCCTGGCAGCCTACAATCCATAGGGTTGTAGGACATGACTGAGGCAACTTAGCATGCAGATTACAATTAGTTTCATTCTAGGCTCTATACGGAAGGAAATGTGCCTACCATGAACATAATCTTCTCACAGCACAAAACCAGATTGCAGATTTATTTAAAGATTCTAATTTGAAAAATGCATTAAAATTGCATCAGCTGAAGCAAGTCAAATATCCAAACCCATTATCAATGACCAAAGACATACACTTTACTCTTAGAGGGAGAAGGAGGTAAATAATTATTTACTGAGCAATACTCCAAACTGTGACAGGACAATAGTAGGTTAAAAGGTTGTTAAATTTCAAGGGCTCTAAGATCATCACTTTTTCAGATGGAATAGATGTTCTTGATTAGAAGAGCCCCTCTCTCTTAGAAGAGTCTGTGAAGCTAACATGAGTCACATTAATTTGGAAAAGAGAGTTGCAAATAGAAGCAACACAAGGCCCACTGATATATAATAAATGAGTGTGCTCAAGAGTAATAAGACTTGGGTTTCCTGATTCTGGTAAAGTCCAGAGCCATGAAAACAAGTCTGTATTTGGAGGATGCAATAGTCTGGTTCTATGGGCCTTAAATTTTACCCAAGTGCTTTCATTAGCCTAATATATATGTCCTACAAAGCATGAGAATGATGGTTGGATGAGAGAGTGAGAGATACAGGAAATAATAGAGGATAACCCATTAACAGAAGACAGTTCAAATGAGAAATGAAGATGGGTTAAGATGACATTGGCTGGACTTCTGGGAACTTATACAAATTAATAGTTTTTGGTGGATCTGAGAAAATTCAATATACATATATATTCATGTAATAGGCATTTACTTGTACATTGCCCTTATTAGGAATAACTTTCATTCATGAAATACACATATGAAGAATAGAAACAGAATTCAAAAGGAAGAAGAAAATGGTATTTATAATATATGTTATCCTTCCCATGAAAAAAACCCAAAGAACTGATTCTAGAATATATAGGAACACCAACCTTATGGGGGAAACATAGCTATACAATTAGAGAAAGATAAACAAGTTATTTAACAGCCAACCCATGCATACAGATGCACATGAACACACACACAATCACAAACACACACATTTAAGAAAATTAATAATGATATGAAGATATTCAACTCATTAATAATTGGCAAAATGCAAAAAAAACAGAACTAACATTTTACACTGATGGAATTGAGAAAAATGTAATAGTCTGCCAGCATTAGTGCTGGAAAAGATGCTAATTAATAGGAATTTCCTTACATTATTGTGGAAATTTTTGCAACCATTTTGGTAAAATTATGTAACATTATCTAGAAAATTTGAAGACTAATATACCATATGAACCAGAAATTTTACTCCTAGGTATTTGCCATAGACTATCAGTATTCAGTATAGTAGCCAGAGTCTTACCTATGGTGATTTAAATTCAAATTTAAATAAAACCAAAATAAATTCAATTCCTCAGTTACATGAGCTATATCTCAGATGTTATTTAGCTATACATGACTAGTGGTTACAATTTTGGACTGCACAATAATGACATTTTCATCAAATGAACCTCAAAGGAGATTTGCAAAAATAACCTTTGCAGTATTATTTTCGATAGCCATAAACTAGAAATAACCCAAAAGTCCAACAATTTTAGAATGGAACAAAATTGTTGTAGTTTATTCATGCAATTCTGTCCTGCAAAGAAGATGAAAGAATTAAAGATATACCCAACACACTGGATACATGTTAAATGAATGTACTTGATATGATAACATTTATGTAAAAGTCAACCAGAAAAGGAGGCTTCCCATGTGGTGCTAGAAGTAAAGAATCCGCCTGCCAGTGTGGGAGACCTAACAGACACTGCTTCAATCCTTGGGTTGGGAAGATCCCCTGGAGGAGGCCATGGCAACCTCCTCAGGTATTCTTGCCTGGAGAGTCCCATGGACAGAGGAGCCTAGAGGGCTATAGTCCATTGGGTCACAAAGAGTCAGACACAACTGAAGCGACTTAGCATACACGGATACACAGTCCAAAAGAATGCAAAAAACCACAAAATCTAAATTTGTATTCTATTGATTGATGTGGCATACATATAAAATCATAAAAAAAAAACTCAAGGAAAAGACACACCTAAATATTTACACACACACACACAACATGTACTGGGAAGTGGCAAAGAGAATGAATAAATGAGTGAATGATTATGAGAAGGACGAATGTTATCCTAACTTTCCCAGGCTCAGACAACAATAAAGAATAAGAAAGGAGGGAGAAATTAGAAACTCCCATCACATATATTATATTTAAAGAAAGATTAAAATATCCAAGTGAAAATATCCACTAGGAAGTCGTACATTTTAGGCTGAAATCACAGAGATTGGTTTGGGCTGAAATGAGAGATTTAAGAATCAACCATATGGGGATAATAGACAAAAGCTGGGAGATTAGGTGAAAGTCTTAGGAAGTTGGCTACAGGGAGAACGGAACACACAGACAAAGAAGAGGCAAAGAAAGGAAGAAAAGACAAATCCTCTCTAGTGGACTTGTAGCAGCCTGCCCAAAGAAATTAGCCCAGCATGGATACAGTGCCCCAGTGCCACAGTTTTCCAATGCTGCAATGAGATAAATTAACCTGAGTCCCCTCTGATTCTGAAAAGAAATCCTAACATTAAGTCTCTTCATGTTCAGCTGTTACCTGTTTTAGAGATGAGAGACATAATTCTTAATCTTTCAAATGTCAGCTGAAACATCAGTTATCTGGGTAAGCTGTTGTTCACTGTCCCTTGCCTTAGGCAGGCACATGGATAAACCCTCATTCTCTACTTTCTCTTTGTAGTAATGATCACAGATTGGAATTATAAATCTACAGTACACATATGGCTGCTTTATTATAATTAGAAACTTATCCATTAAATTCTACAAAAGCAAGAAACATCATTTTAATTCACCATCCTATCTCTAGTTACTGTGAAGAAGAGATGAAATATGGGTTGTTGAGCAACTGACTTGACTGAATAAATGAGTGAATGAATTAGAACCTTTTCTATTTTCACTTGTGGTATATGTCTGTGAATGATTCTCTCATCATGTGTTGACTATTTCACAAAATGTATACTGATTAACCGCAGGGATGATCTTTATTTCTGTGTTTCTTTTAGTCATTTTTCCATAATCATATACCTATGTACATAAAAATCCTCCCTCTAAAGGACACCATGCACAGACATAAATGCACAAATATCAAAAAGAAAGAAACCAAGTCTAGGTAAAAGTGTAAATGAACTAGGCCAGCAGCAGCTGTCTCCTCTTTCTTTGCACACTTCTCTCCACATTTCAAGATTGAAATAGTCTCCAGTTTTCCTGAATTCTATTCCATCCATTTGCTTTTCATAAGATAGTTGATGGTGTCTTCAAGTGAATTTATTTCAAAGTGCTATCAATCCTAATGGCATTTTATTAATATTTCACAACTTTATTTATGGAGTGTATGGTATTGCAATAATCAAGCATTTATGGTAAGTAGGCTTTGAATTCATACAAGCAAGTCTTCCTCCATGAAGAGGAAAAGAAGCAGAGATACATTCAATTCATTTTTTATTTGTTGCAGTAGACTCTGAAAAGAAAGGACATTGGTCTTGGAATTTTAAAAATGTTCTTCACTTTGTCTTCCTTTTGTATTTTCAGGGTAATTGTTGTTAATTGGTGTGCTAAGCCCCAGCCATTAAAGTATTTACACAATTAAATGTGAGGATTAGGCATTTACCAATTCCCAGATTTAGATATTAATCCAGGATGTACATAAATTGAATTTAGCATATACATGTTTTCAACTCTACCAGATGTTCTGAGAAATCTTTAGAAACTTAGGGATTACTACCAGCATATTGATTTGGTGGAACACACTTGGCTAGATAGGTCAGAATAAATGTTTTTTCAGTATTATTTTACACAAAGAAATATAAAAAATTCATATAAACTTACACTGCATGTCTTTTAAGACATTTTTAGTTCAGTTTTTCTCAGATCAGATAACTTTAAGGAGTACATTTCTGATTTTAATTTTGGAAAAATAATACAGAGTTCATAACCATTCTTTTCTTTGAAATTATATAAATTCAGCTTCCAAAAAAAAAAAAAAAAAAAACTTTCAGAACTCTGTTACCTAGTTGATTGAAAGGCATTTAAACTTTCGGAAAAAATATGAATAGCATTAAATATGTGCAGACTTCTGCAGGAATATTCTGAGTTTCTACAAATTCTAGTAGACCTAGAACTTTCAGGTTCCACAAAAAGAGATAACTATATTGTTATTTCAGGTTATTACCTATTTTTTTTTTTTTTTTTTTACTTTGGCCATGAAGAATTTAAAAGAAACCCAAACCAAGAAAATTTATTATGTTTTGTTTAGTTATATGTTAAAGTATTTTAAATGGTTTATGGAACTTAATTTATCTATACTAGTCATGTTTTCTGATTTTGCATAATAGTCTAGTGGATTTCACTATTTATAACACATTTGAGAGTTTTCATTTTACATAGAAAGATTATTTACATTCAAATTATAAAGATAATTCTTTTCATTTTTATATTAAATAGAAGGAAAATGTGGAAGAATTTAATGCTTTTATAAAACAAAATGGAGCTTTAGTTTTTCTTAATTTCAAGTATCAGTGAGCTTAAATGGCAAGTCTTTTTATAGATCCTAAGAAGTCTGTACTTTTAGATAAGCTTATGTCTGTAAGGAGAAGCATGGTTTTTTAAGGCTTTTAGGATACAAGCAATTTATTTTACAGAATTATTTTTACCAAAACAAATTTTCCATCTTAGAGATGGAAAGAAGATTCACATATATCTGATTTTGTGATTTCCTTCCTAAAAAAGAAATGAACTTACAGTTTTATTTTGCTTTCATAGTGGCAAAACTTGACAATATCAAATTACTACAAAAAGGCCAGTTAAGGATTGCATTGAATCTATAAACTGCTTTGGGTAGAATAGCCATTTTAACAATATTGATTCTTCCAATCCATGAACACGGTATGTTTCTCCATCTGTTTGTGTCCTCTTTGATTTCTTTCATCAGTGTTTTATAGTTTTCTATGTATAGGTCCTTTGTTTCTTTAGGTAGATATACTCCTAAGTATTTTATTCTTTTTGTTGCAATGGTGAATGGTATTGTTTCCTTAATTTCTCTTTCTGTTTTTTCATTGTTAGTATATAGGAATGCAAGGGATTTCTGTGTGTTAATTTTATATCCTGCAACTTTACTATATTCATTGATTAGCTCTAGTAATTTTCTGGTAGAGTCTTTAGGGTTTTCTATGTAGAGGATCATGTCATCTGCAAACAGTGAGAGTTTCACTTCTTCTTTTCCTATCTGGATTCCTTTTACTTCTTTTTCTGCTCTGATTGCTGTGGCCAAAACTTCCAACACTATGTTGAATAGTAGTGGTGAGAGTGGGCATCCTTGTCTTGTTCCTGATTTCAGGGGAAATACTTTCAATTTTTCACCATTGAGGGTGATGCTTGCTGTGGGTTTGTCATATATAGCTTTTATTATGTTGAGGTATGTTCCTTCTATTCCTGCTTTTTGGAGAGTTTTAATCATAAATGAGTGTTGAATTTTGTCAAAGGCTTTCTCTGCATCTATTGAGATAATCATATGGTTTTTATCTTTCAATTTATTAATGTGGTGTATTACATTGATTGATTTGCGGATATTGAAGAATCCTTGCATTCCTTGGATAAAGCCCACTTGGTCGTGGTGTATGATTTTTTTAATATGTTGTTGGATTCTGTTTGCTAGAATTTTGTTAAGGATTTTTGCATCTATGTTCATCAGTGATATTGGCCTGTAGTTTTCTTTTTTTGTGGCATCTTTGTCTGGTTTTGGAATTAGGGTGATGGTGGCCTCATAGAATGAGTTTGGAAGTTTACCTTCTTCTGCAACTTTCTGGAAGAGTTTGAGTAAGGTAGGTGTTAGCTCTTCTCTAAATTTTTGGTAGAATTCAGCTGTGAAGCCATCTGGTCCTGGGCTTTTGTTTGCTGGAAGATTTTTGATTACAGTTTCGATTTCCTTGCCTGTGATGGGTCTGTTAAGATCTTCTATTTCTTCCTGGTTCAGTTTTGGAAAGTTATACTTTTCTAAGAATTTGTCCATTTCATCCAAATTGTCCATTTTATTGGCATAGAGCTGCTGGTAGTAGTCTCTTATGATCCTTTGTATTTCAGTGTTGTCTGTTGTGATATCTCCATTTTCATTTCTAATTTTGCTAATTTGGTTCTTCTCTGTTTCTTAATGAGTCTTGCTAATGGTTTGTCAATTTTGTTTATTTTTTCAAAAAAACAGCTTTTAGCTTTGTTGATTTTTGCTATGGTCTCTTTAGTTTCTATTGCATTTATTTCTGCCTTAATTTTTAAGATTTCTTTCCTTCTGCTAACCCTGGGGTTCTTCATTTCTTCCTTCTCTAATTGCTTTAGGTGTAGAGTTAGGTTATTTACTTGGCTTTTTTCTTGTTTCTTGATGTAAGCCTGTAATGCTATGAACCTTCCCCTTAGCACTGCTTTTACAGTGTCCCATAGGTTTTGGGTTGTTGTGTTTTCATTTTCATTCGTTTCTATACATATTTTGATTTCTTTTTTGATTTCTTCTATGATTTGTTGGTTATTCAGAAGCGTGTTATTTAGCCTCCATATGTTTGAAGTTTTAACAATTTTTTTCCTGTAATTGAGATCTAATCTTACTGCACTGTGGTCAGAAAAGATGACTGGAATGATTTCAATTTTTTTGAATTTTCCAAGACTAGATTTATGGCCCAGGATGTGATCTATTCTGGAGAAGGTTCCGTGTGCACTTGAGAAAAAGGTGAAGTTGATTGTTTTGGGGTGAAATGTCCTATAGATATCAATTAGGTCTAGCTGGTCCATTGTGTCATTTAAGGTTTGTGTTTCCTTGTTAATTTTCTGTTTAGTTGATCTATCCATAGTTGTGAGTGGGGTATTAAAGTATCCCACTATTATTGTGTTGCTATTAATTTCCTCTTTCATACTCGTTAGTGTTTGCCGTATATATTGTGGTGCTCCTATGTTGGGTGCATATATATTTATAATTGTTATATCTTCTTCTTGGATTGATCCTTTGATCATTATGTAGTGTCCTTCTTTGTCTCTTTTCACAGCCTTTATTTGAAAGTCTATTTTATCTGATATGAGTATTGCGACTCCTGCTTTCTTTTGGTCTCCATTTGCATGAAATATTTTTTTCCAGCCCTTCACTTTTAGTGTGTATGTGTCTCTTGTTTTGAGGTGGGTCTCTTTCACAGAACTAGACCAAATAATTTCACAATTTGTATGGAAATACAAAAAACCTCGAATAGCCAAAGTAATCTTGAGAAAGAAGAATGGAACTGGAGGAATCAACCTGCCTGACTTCAGACTCTACTACAAAGCCACAGTCATCAAGACAGTATGGTACTGGCACAAAGACAGAAATATAGATCAATGGAACAGAATAGAAAGCCCAGAGATAATTCCACAAACCTATGGACACCTTATCTTCGACAAAGGAGGCAAGGATATACAATGGAAAAAAGACAACCTCTTTAACAAGTGGTGCTGGGAAAACTGGTCAACCACTTGTAAAAGAATGAAACTAGAACACTTTCTAACACCATACACCAAAATAAACTCAAAATGGATTAAAGATCTAAATGTAAGACCAGAAACTATAAAACTCCTAGAGGAGAACATAGGCAAAACACTCTCCGACATAAATCACAGCAAGATCTTCTATGACCCACCTCCCAGAATATTGGAAATAAAAGCAAAACTAAACAAATGGGACCTAATGAAACTTAAAAGCTTTTGCACTACAAAGGAAACTATAAGCAAGCTGAAAAGACAGCCCTCAGATTGGGAGAAAATAATAGCAAATGAAGAAACAGACAAAGGATTAATTTAAAAAATATACAAGCAACTCCTGAAGCTCAATTCCAGAAAAATAAATGACCCAGTCAAAAAATAGGCCAAAGAACTAAACAGACATTTCTCCAAAGAAGACATACAGATGGCTAACAAACACATGAAAAGATGCTCAACATCACTCATTATTAGAGAAATGCAAATCAAAACCACAATGAGGTACCATTACATGCCAGTCAGGATGGCTGCTATCCAAAAGTCTAGAAGCAATAAATGCTGGAGAGGGTGTGGAGAAAAGGGAACCCTCTTACACTGTTGGTGGGAATGCAAACTAGTACAGCCGCTATGGAAAACAGTGTGGAGATTTCTTAAAAAACTGGAAACATAACTGCCATATGACCCAGCAATCCCACTTCTGGGCATACACACTGAGGAAACCAGATCTGAAAGAGACACGTGCACCCCAATGTTCATCGCAGCACTGTTTATAATAGCCAGGACATGGAAGCAACCTAGATGCCCATCAGCAGATGAATGGATAAGGAAGCAGTGGTACATATACACCATGGAATATTACTCAGCCATTAAAAAGAATTCATTTGAACCAGTCCTAATGAGATGGATGAAGCTGGAGCCCCTTATACAGAGTGAAGTAAGCCAGAAAGATAAAGAACATTACAGCATACTAACACATATATATGGAATTTAGAAAGATGGTAACGATAACCCTATATGCAAAACAGAAAAAAAGACACAGAAATACAGAACAGACTTTTGAACTCTCTGGGAGAAGGCGAGGGTGGGATGTTTCGAGAGGAATCGGATGGAGAGGGAGGTGGGAGCGGGGATTGGGATGGGGAAGACGTGTAAATCCATGGCTGATTCATATCAATGTATGACAAAACCCACTGAAATGTAAAAAAAAAAAAAAAAAAAAAAATAGCATCAAAAAAAAAAAAAAAAAAAGAATAAAGTCCTAAATGCCAAAAAAAAAAATATATATATATATATATATATATATATATTAAAAAAATGAAAAAAAAAAAAAAGGCCAGTTAAGGGAAAGAAATTGTCTTGTGATAAATTATGAGTAGTTAGTATATTTAGCATCCAAAGAGAAATTGTAAATTAATCTGAAATACATGCAACTCAGTAGTAATAAACTGAGTGAAGGGTAGAATTATAAACAATTAACAGAAAAGCAAATCTGGATGATCAATAGATATTTAACTTTCCTAGAAGATAGAAAATCAAATTGAGGTAAAAGTGATATACCCCTTCTTCAAAAGATTGTTTCAGATTCACATGGAATAATTTAGATATTTCAGTTTGATTTGAGTTCCATTTTATGCAGCCATTACATTAGTCACAGTACATATGATTTTGTTTTATGATAAAATATCATATTGCTTGGCAATTATGTGTTAGTACAATTGCTTCATAGTGCCATATAATATTAAATGTCTTGTATATTTATACTCAATTACATTTAAGAAATAGCTTTCATTTTCAGGTTGTAAAAGAAATGTAAGAAACTAAATAAACAATAGAGAATGACTTTTGGAAAAGTTGTTCAAGAAATTTCATTTTAGTGTCAATTACATTACGTTGGCCAGAACTGAGACTCATGATCACCATAAGCTTCAAGTGAATCTAAGAAGATTAGTGTTTTTAACTGGGGCGCATAGCTGCCTCCCAAAATATTAGCATACTATTTTTAAGACTAAAAGCATTGCTGGATATTTCATGGTCAGAAAGCAGTGTCTGCCTTCTTATGTTACTTTAAATCTACAGAATTTAGTCAAATATTTTTCAACAGTAAGTTCTAGATCTTACACAGTACCTTTCAAGCTAAGTGATAATACAATGTTCTATGGTGGAATTTCAAATGGGATAGTTACAGGCATTTTTTAAATATAGTTCAAATATTTGCACTGAAACAGATTCTATCACAATATGGAGGAGAAGGGAGTATAGTCACTGTAACATTGGGAAGGAAGGATGCATTAACATTGATGGATAATTTGTTCAGTTAAAACACTTTAAAAAGCACTTTAAAAAATGTAATTTTGGAGAAATCAAGATATAGTTAGTTTTTTAAGTATAAACTCAGCATGCATAAATATTGCAGATTTGAAAAATCACATAACATTATGTTTAGAAAATTGTAGGTCTTTCCTATTATTGTAATGATGGTAGTATTTAAACTAAGAGTTATTGCCTGGAACAAAACCATCATTCTTAGTAATAATCAGACAGAGGTTGGTCAGCCTATATCGACATAATATCTGGAGAAAATGATGCAAAAGAAAATAGGAAGAAAATGATATTTTTCTAATTGTTTAGCTGAATACAACTATAGGCTAGACAATAACTAATGTATTCTATTGGAATGGTTAAAAAACACAAAAGCAAAACAAAACAAAAATCAGACATAAAGAGGCTGAAAGTGACTTTTATTCACCCTGTCCTGATTTGCTCTTCATGTCAAATACCCTTTGTATTCTATAATACAAGCACATCTGGGATAGTCTTGGTAAGGTCTTTGACAGAATTCTGAAGTAGCTGACTTTGTTCTGGGGACACACCCATCTTCCATTGTATTACTCTATTTTACCCACAGGCATTATGACAGAAAGTAGAAATGAAAACTGAGCCTCACTTAAATGGAGATTTAGCAAAACTCCTAATTTCTCCATCTTCTCATTGCCAAACCCAGAAGTAAAAACACATTGTATGACATTAACTATTGGAAAGCTTAACAAGTGGCATCACATTCTTAATGTATAAAAAGAGAGATGGCCTTTTATACCATTTTAGATTATATATTCTTTACATTTCAGTGATACTGAACTACATATGCAACAAGCTGTAACATATTGCAGACAGTGTCTTTCCTCAGAGCTCAGAGAAATAATGAAGATCTCTTTTGTCCCTACATTCCCACTTGCAAAATAATAAGTAAGGAGAGCTTTTGTTATTCTGTTATAGTCTATGACTGCAGTATAGCTGGAATTGCATTTACTATTTTTTTTCTCCTTACTTTTTCACAAAGGCCAATAGTGAGCAGATCTTATTTGAACTGTAGGACCTTAAGTAATAAATGTCTTTGGATGCCCCTTTTGACATTTATGACATGCCAAGTCAAACTAGAGTTTTATTAAAGGCTTCATGCTCACTGCTTTTATTTTATTCATCTGCTTCATTTTTATAATTTCAAAAGGCACCTATTCAGTAGAGTTTCTTGATCCATATCTAAACTGTTCAGTTTCATTTTTTAATTTTTCATTTTATGTGTTTTTGTGATTGAGGCTCAGGTGACAAATCACAAGAAGGTGTGAAATAACAAGAAGGTGTGCCACCCCTACTAGGATTTTCAATTTCATGTAATTTTGATGAGCTAGAATTACTTTCTGTTATTCTGAAAATACCTAGCCTTTCAGCTTCCTGGGGATTTTGCCAAGGAACGATAGTCACTCTGCAGTTTTCTGCTCTTGCAACCGGGACAGAATGACTCTGACACAACAGGAATATGCTATTGTTGTTTGTGCTTTTGACTAAGTTCCTGTAAATCAACTTTCTCTGTCTCTATCTCTCTATATATTTCTGTCTTTTAGTCCATGAATTATAGTTCCACATCTGGAATTGCATGTTAAAGATTTATAACTGGATGCCCTTACAAACCTGGCACAATTATCCCCAAAACAATCTAAATTGAAATTTATTTTAAAACATTCTTAAATACACTTCTAATCCTGTGTCCTTCTTTTTCTGCCCATAGAAACAATGCCTATGGGTCAAAATCTCAGTGCTAATCCTGACATTTTCCTTTATAGAGACCTTAAAATCATCTCTGACCTTATCTTCCACCATCCTCACATTCCCATCTACTAAAACCCTGCAACTTGTAACATAGGTTGTTTAGTCGCTAAGTCGTATCCAACTCTTTGCAACCCTGTGGACTGTAACCCACCACGCTACTCTACAGTCCAGAGCATCGCAGAGTTGGACACAGCTGAAGTGACTTAGCATGCAAACACACATACACCAAAGCTGTGGTCTGTTCTGGGACATCCAATGAAAAGCGAATGGATAGGATTATTGCCTTCATGGATCTTACAGATAAAGGGCATAGAGATAATAAATAATTGCCCCAAATTATGTAACTAAAAAATAATAATAAGTGCTATAAACTTGTGGTAGAGGATGCAAAAGACATGGCGTTTAGATTAGTTCTCACTATGGAAGAAATCGTTAAATTAAGACCTGCCTCATTAGATGGCAGTAGTTAACTGGGAATAACAGCAGATAAAGGATTCCAGGCCTGAAAATTCTTGGCATATTTGTTGTCTGACATGTACTCTGCCTGGGATGAAGGAAACACAAGTAGCCCTCCATAGCCTAAAGTTTTACTCTTTTATTTTACATTGGAGTTTTGAACTTTTCTCTGACAAGTACAAATCCCCTTGGATGAGGATTTCTTTCCAAAAGTAAATTTTGCCCACCACTACAACAAGAAAAACTTTAAAATTAATATAACTAACCTAAAATCAATATTGCTTTAAAATATATAGGTAAAATGTATGATTTTAAATCATATTAAATAATTCAAAGTGAATGTACAAAGAGTTCAGTAAATTTATACCTGGGTCTTGACACATTCTTTTAGAATGACTAAATATATATTAAATTAGTGTACTTTGCAGCTCCTGAAGATATTTTACAAAAATAGCTTTGAAAAAGATACTTAAGAGAACTGTGATTCCAAAATAACTGTTTTTATGTGTTTAACTTTGCAAAACAACTGATGGTTCAGTGCTAAATATATCATGTTATTTGAACTTGTTTTATCAATATAGCTAGTACAAATGATCCACTAAAAACAACTACTGAAAAAAAAAATCAAATACATTGCACATTTACGCTGGAGTCATGATGATTAATTATTATGACTAATAGCGTTGCAAACCAAATTGTTCAAGTAACTCGTCAGGTTCTCTGAATTGTAAAATTCAGGTTGAGGCAAATGAAATTCCCACTCTTTCCCCTTGTGCTCCACATTTTTCTAAAAATGATTCTTGTGATAATGACTCTCACACTTGTGTAAATCTGAGGCAATTATAGCTATTATTTATCCCTTTTGACATCACTAATTCTATTGAATTTCAGAATCATTTAAATGTGTTTTCTAAAATTCTGTAAACTATTTTTAGTTATAAGCATTTCATCTATAATTTCATACTTTCAAACTAATCTATTTTCTTATAAATATCAAAATTTTCAGATGTCTATCTGTGCTTTCAAGTATCCTTAATTCTTTAACTATTTTACTGCAGTTTACAAACACTATATATTACATAAACAAAAATAAATAGATAACTTCAGCTACGAAAATTTTATTTCTGAACACTATGCTCTAAATAAAATTTAGGAGCATGTGCATTTCCATCAGATGATAGAAACAATTCAATGAAAGAGCAGCAAAGACATAGTAATAGAATAACTTCCAGATATACATGTGTGTATGTGTACTTGTTTTTTCTAGTAGACAAATATATGTAATTACTTAAATGCAATTAGTTTGCTATTTCTTTAATTCAATAATTAAAAGCTGTTTGTCTGAATTCATAAGCTCAATTTTAAAAGTAAGATTGAAAAATCTGTCCTTTAGTAATATCTTTCATTTTATTTATCAGAGAACGGATTTCTTTTGTTTCTTCTTCTTCTTTTTTTAAAGATCTATTAGAGATCAGAAGAAACTTAGTATTTGATTTTGTTTTGTTTTTTTTTTTTTGTGATGCAGCTTACAGGAACTCAGTTTCCCAACCAGGGACTGAACCCAGGCCTCCACAGCAAAAAACCCAAACCCTAACCACCAAACCATCATAGAACTTCCCCTTTTTTCTTTTAATTTTTTTTTTAAAGAAGAAAGTGAGGAAGAACTATGTCTTTCTTCTCTTTGCTCATGTAATTATTGAGGAGGATACAATGCCCATGGATCTACAGAGTGCTGAACCATCAGGGTTTTTTGTTTGTTTTTTGTTTTTGTCGTTTGTGCAGGATCAGTTACATAAGCTAGTATAACATAAGCTCCCATGGAATCAACCAGGTTCTTCAAAAATCACATGACTCATTTTACAGAGCAGTGGATTAAGTTTGAAGCTGCGCTGGTCTTCATCCTGGATTTGTCTTGCTCGGTGCATAATCCAAGTCAGATCACAACGGTACACTGGCTTGAACATTCACAGCTATAGAAAAAAGCTGCTCTTAGGGATGCTGTGTGTACTATATGAGCATTTTGAGCTGGTGGTGAAATCAGCCCATCATCTTAGCAACATATCTAGCATTCAAGTAATACTTCTGATAGAAATTTATGAAAACTGTTTCTAAAATCAAATAAACCCAAGTAATACAGAGAAACTTGCTTACTAAATGTTATGACTGTAGTCTAAAAAGTGATTTTCCTTTGAAAGATAATAACTATTAAAAAGATTCATAGGCTTTAAATTATTATTTTGATATTTGGATGAAAACAAACTTTGGTTGTAGTTTTGTCAAGTATTACATTAATGGTTTAAATATGGAAAAAGTATACTTTCTTATTGTTAAAAAGAAAAAGGCCAGTTAGAAGCACTTACACCTTTTCCCCATGATCTCATAGGTGGTAAATTATAAAAGGAGGAAATGAAATCCAATACTTTATGAACCAAGAGCCAATGATAAGTGTCCTTCCCAAATAAATTACTAGTTTCGGTTGGTTCAGATTGGACAGATTTTTGCTTCTTTCTCATTTAAATATGTTACTCATTCTTGTGATATCCTTTATATAGCATATATATATATATATATATATATATATATACACACATATATATACACAGCATAAGTCTTTTAGGATCTAACACATAATTCCCATTTCACTAATAACTTCATTTTTACCTTCATGAATATACATTTAAATACCACAGCTAAAATTTTCAGAGTTTCTTCTCTTTTATGTACTGTCCCTGTTGATTTTCATTCTCACCACAGGGCCTGCAGGTTGAAAACATGGTCTTTTATTATCAAATTGAAACCAAACAGTACTATCAGACTTGTTATCATGAACTATAAACAAGACCATAGTTACAAAATATTAATTACTACTCTCCCCTGTATTCCTATTTTATGGGCTTCTCACTATTGACTGCAGAATAAAATCTCACCTCCTCGTGGGACATATAAAGCCATTTATTATCTGGCCTCCTTTTTCCTTTATATCTTATATTTATCAGCTTCTGCTTTATATTATAATCTAATAACCCTAAACTACATATGTTTCCCAAACAGTCCATGAGGTTTTCTTTTTGTAGATTCATTTGGCTCTCACTTGGGGGGTTATAACAGGTGCATTCATCAGGAAAGTGGAAATCTTGCAACCAAATTAGATTCCTGCCTACTTCACTTCTCTTAAAGCTATATAGAATACATAGGAGATGAAACAAAGTATATTTTAAATCTAGGGCAAAAAATTTTGTTATTTATTGCTAAAAATATTTATTTCTTTAATTGCATGATATTTAACATTCAATATTAGTTTCAGATATGGACCAGTGACTTGATAGGTTTTAAATTACAAAATCATCACCACAATAAATATTGTTACCATACAGATCTATTATAATATTATTGACCATATTCCTTATGCTGTACATTATATCATTTTGCCTTTCTTATTTTATAGCAAGAAGTTATATCTCAAACCTCTCTACCTATTTCACTCACCCCCACCACCACCCTTTTCAGCCTGGAAATCACCAATTTGTTCTCTGTATCCATGAGTCTATTCTGTTTTGCTTGTTCATTTGTTTTGTTTTTTATATTCCATGTAAATTGAAATCATAGGTATTTTGATCTCTCTGACAGCCTTATTTCATATAGCTTCATATACTCTAGGTCCATACTGTTGCAAATGGCAAGATTTCTTCTTTTTTCTTTTAATGACTGAGTAACATGTGAGTAACATTCTATTGTATGTATATGTACCATATTTTCTTTATCCATTCATTTACCATTGGACCCTTGGGCTGTTTCCATATCTTCGCTATTGCAAATCATGCTCCATAAACATAAAGGTACATGTATCTTTCTGAATTAGTGTTTTTATTTTCTTTGAATAAATGCTCAGAAGTGAAATTGTTTGATCATGTGATAGTTCTATTCCTAGTTTTTTAAGGAATCTCCATGCTGTTTTTCATAATAGCTGCAACACACATTCCTACCAACAGTACATGAGGACTTTTCTCCACATCCTCACCAACATTTGTTGTTTCCTGTTTTTTTGATAATAGCTATTCTGACAGGGATGGGGTAGTAATCTCATTGTGGTTTTGATTTGCATTTCCCTGATGACTAGTGTGGAGTAGGAAATGGCAACCCACTCCAGTATTCTTGCTTGGAGTATCCCTTGGACAGAGGAGCCTGGAGGGCTACAGTCCATGGAGGCCCAAAGAGTTGGACACAACTGAGCAACTGAGCATTTATGCATGATGATTAGTGATGTTCAACATCTTTTCATGTAGCTATTGGCCATCTCTGGAGAAGGAAATGGCAACCCACTCCAGTACTCTTGCCTGGAAAATTCCATGGATGGGGGAGCCTGGTAGGCTACAGTCCCTGGGGTTGCAAAAAGTTGGACATGACTGAGTGACTTCACTTTCTTTCTTTCTATTGTTCCTTTTGGAAAAAGAAATGGCAACCAGCTCCGATGTTCTTGCCTGGAGAATCCCATGGACAGAGGGGCCTGGTAGGCTGAGGTCTATGGGGTTGCAAACAGTCGGACATGACTAAGCAACTAACACACACACACACACACACACACACACACAAAAACACGTTGACCATCTGTTTGTCTTTGGGAAAAGGTCTATTCAGGCCCTCTGTCCCCTTTTTAATTAGGCTGTTTCTTTCCTTGATATTGAGCTGTATGAGTTCTTTATATATTTTGAATATCAACCTCTTATAGAATATGTCATTTTCAAATATCTTTTTCTAATCATTAGGTCACCTTTTTGTTTAGTAGGTGATTTCCTTTGCTGTGAAAAAGCTTTTTAGCTTGATATAGTCCCTATATGTAATATGCAAAGCAGCTACCTTCCTCAGTCTTACTTCTTGTTGTTCAGTCGCTAAGCTTTGTCCGACTCTGCAAACTCTATGTACTGAAGCCTGCCAGTCGTCTCTATCCTCCATTATCTCCCAGAGTTTGCTCAGATTCGTGTCCTTTGACTTGGTGATATTGTTTAACCATCTCATCCTCTGGCACCCCCTTCTCCTTTGCCTTCAATCTTTCCCCGCAACAGTCCAGTCTTGAAAGAGTGGCTTTCTGTAGAAGCTGTTCTGTATGGCCCAGAAGTAGTCACCTCTGGCCACCAGAACCAGACAGTCTCTGGCCTTTCCTCATGTGGACTGTGTGTGCCCACCAGCTGTGATAGGGCTATGGCTGCTGTAGGGAGGGGTGGGTTGGACTCACTTGCCCATTCTGGGCACTAATCTACGTGTGGGTTGGTGAAGCGCAGGGAAGTCATCAGGCCCAGTGGTAAATCAGCTACTGCATGAGAACAGTGGGCCTCTGTAATCTCTGCTGGTCTCTGGACCAGGAGATCCATCCATAGGTGTCCCCTTGGCAGTGGTTGCAAAATTTGAGGCTCCTGGTGAGTGTATAAGCTCCTCTCTGAGGAGCCTCACCGAGCTGTAATGGGGCCAAGGGGTGTGCAGGGACGGTGTCTCCTGCTTGCAGTCCTTGGGAGCGCCTCTTTAACTCCTAGATGTGTGGGAATCCTGCAGCCTGCCCCTCAGGTGAAGCTCCAGGCTAAGAAAAAAGCCTTTTACAAAGCAAGACTGGGATTATGTTTCATTCCACTGTCTGTGCAGTGCCCTGGGGGTGGCGGCCTGCCAAGGGCTGTCTTTCTGATGGTTCTAGTGTCACGGAGTTCAAGAAGCCCAGCCCTGTGACCACCAGGGCCAGGCCGTCCAGTAGTGGCCCCTATGTAGATGGTGTGTACCCACGGGCTTTGGGTAGGTAGCTGGAGATTGCAGGGGGTGGGACTTGCTCTCTTGCTTCAGGAAGACAGCAGGAAAATGACTTGACTATACCCACCCCTGGGCTTCATCAATGCAGTGTGAAAGGACCTTGCCTGTGCAAATGAGTCAGCGTTAGGCCAGAAGTGGCAGAATACTATGACTGCTTGTGCTCCCAGCCAGAGGGGATGGGAGGGGAGGGTCACAACTTGCCCACACTTTCAGACTTTAGCTGGGGAGCAGGGGAATGCCATGGTTATTTGTGTCACCCCAATCCAGGAATAGGGGGTGTTGCAGCTGCCAGAGCTCTCCAGTTTCAGCTTTGTGGCAGAGCAGTACATCCAAGCTCTCAGGTTTGTGCTAGCAAGTTAGCTGGGGAACACCACAATGGCAGTGCCTCTGTCTCCTGCAAGTATTACTACCGTATTACACCCACCACCCAAACAATGCTTTTAGAATTTGCAAATAACTCTAAATGGCAACCCACTCCAGTACTCTTGCCTAGAAAATCCCATGGACGGAGGAGCCTGGGGCAGGCTACTGTCCATGAGGTCGCAAAGAGTCAAACATGACTGAACGACTTCATTTTCTTTCTTTTTTTCTCCTTCACAAAGAGTCTCAGCAGTTTTCAAACCACTGATATTTTCCTGAGTCTCCGTGTGAGAGAGATCACACTTGAGGCCTTGAAGAGGGGAGCCTCAGTTTCTAAATAGCTCTTTGGGACCCTTGGACATCAGCCCCTTAGACTTCTAAGCCAGGCATTTGGGGGGGCTCACATCTCTGGTGTCGAATCCATGGGCCAGGGTATCTGATGTGGGGCTCCATGCCCTTTGTCTTCCAGGGGAAAAATCCTTCTAAGAAGATCTCATGGCCAGGCCAGGAACGGGGTTTTGAGTGAGAACTTTTCTCTGTCTCTCCTACCCATCTTGATGTCACCCTTTTTATTTTTTATTGTTGAACAGGTATTCAATTAGTTCTCAAGTTCTTTTCAGAGGGAAATTATCCATGTGTAGGTGTTTATTTGTTGTGTATGTGGAAGGACAGACTTTTCCTGTGGTGTCATCTTAAAATGCCTTCTTAGTTGTTTATTTTTAAAATATTCTTATCAAATAATATTTTTATGATGGTCATATTTCTCATAAATTTGATACCATACATAAATTCAATCATTTTTTATTTTTAAAAGTGTGGAGAATTCTTATAATTCTAATTTCTTGAATTTTCTAAAAAGAGACTGAGGGTACTAGTGACTTTGGTGACATTTAATTTAATATGAAAGGAAGGTGGATTCTTTCTACCCACTGGTTCTTTCAAAAGGGCAAAATCACCCCAGAAATATCTACTTTTCAATTCAAAAATATAATTCTTACCAAACAGACTTGAGCTTTCAGTGGGTAGGATGTTTTATTAAATCACCTAAGTCATTAATAAAATTTCACCAAGTCTTGACAATCACCTTTTATGTCCTATTCTCAAATAAAGCACATTCTTTCAAATACTTTAAAAGGCTCTGAAGCTAATAATCACATAGAATGCCCTCCTTTTCTCACACAAAGAAGTATTTTCAAAAGGAATAACACAGGTCAGGTATATTTAAATCTTGCACTATGCACACATGTTTTCTAATTCTAAAGCAAATGCTACCATTTTACTTAGTATCAACTGAATATTTGTAAAGTGTCAATGTCTGATTTCAAAGTCAAATGGAAACTGATAGTGAACATTTTAAGATTTGAACCTTTATATTTGTTATTAATTCTGTAAACAGCTTTATCTTTATCTCTTTCCTCCTAAAATCGTCAAGAGATATGGTAGTGATAAGATACAAAATATAAGTCTTTATTCAAGTGTTCACCTAAACAAAAAAGAACCCCTCTGAAATGTGAATGACAGTGATTTTAGCTCAAATAAAGAAAAAAGTATTCACACAAAGCAGCAGTGATTCTAGAGTACAGAAACAATGACCAGTGATGTCAGCCTGGGACTTGAATGTCAGATTTTACTATATAATGTCCAGGAAAGGTAATGATCTCCCCAAAAAAGGAAACTGGGTAATCATAAGGATATTTCCTGGGACAACATACACAAATGATCCTGGTCACATTGATTTTTAAGGCAAGCAGTCATTTTAAGCCTAGTTGAAATATAATGGCACTACGTATGTTAAATTTCACCAGTTAAAATGACTTGTGGACTGGATATTCTGAGCATATGGACTATATATTATTAGCATTAATTTAGTGCAAAATTTGGAGAAGGAAATGGCAACTCACTCCAGTGTTCTTGCCTGGAGAATCCCAGGGATGGGGAAGCCTGGTGGGCTGCTGTCTATGGGGTCGCACAGAGTTGGACACAACTGAAGTGACTTAGCAGCAGCACCAGCAGTGCAAAATTAATTTTGTCAAGAATGCCTTGATGGTGAACATTTAGACTGTCTACCCATGTGACTGGAAATACCAAATAAGCTAGTCTTATTGAAAACTTATAAGCCAGCATAGTGTTAGTGGTTTTCTTTCATTGTCTCATTAATACATAAAATTCCATGACGGAAGTCATGTTATTATCCTCATTTTATGGATAAGGACTATAATGTAATAAGATTAAAAAAAAAAAAGATTCAACATTAGCTAGTGTTAGAGCTGAAATTTGAACTCCAAATCATCTCTTTTGTAAGAACATACATGAACTTACCACAAAAGCACATTTGTGAGAAGCAACAAATAAAGAGAAAGTCCAGGAATCCTTTTTTTTTTTTTTTTTTGCTTTTTTAAAAAACTTAATTTATTTATTTTTACTTGGAGTATAATTGCTTTACCATATTCTGCCATACATTAACAAGAATCAACCATAGATATACGTATGTCCCCTCCCTCTTTATACAGGGATACCTTTTGACTTAATTTAACAAGAATAATCCTAAAACAAATATTTTCCACAGATATCAGTTTTCCTATACATGATACAGAGGAACAATTAGGCATCATGGGGACTCTACAACTTCCCCCAGTTAAAAAAGAATGATGATCATACCAGTTTTCCTTCAGCTGTATCAAATAGACCCTCGAACCTTGTAAACACATGCACTTCCATGGAAGCATAAAGCCATATGTTTGGTTTGTTTTGAATTACCCATTCAATATTGTCTTATCTTTTGGATTTTCATTCACCCAGTTTGGAGTTGCTTACCAACCTTACCACAGCTTCTATCCATATTAGATTTGCCTGAAATAATATTCCACTACTACCCAGAGTGGTAAGTTTGGTGCTAAATTCCTTTCTGCATTTGGGGTATTTGAAAGACCTCGCAGACTCCATAGAGTATATTCTTGTGGGGATTTTATTAAAATGTAAAACATACGGAATGAAAGAAGTAGATTTCAAGCAGCATCAAAGGTCTGAAAAACAATCTTTCGGCACTTGAGTTGCACTGAGTCTCTGGCTGAATTACCAGGGTTGAATGAGAAATTTTAGTTTCAGGAGAGCAACAAGAAGAAACTCTAAGCTGTTCTTTAAGAAATCAAACCAGGCTTGCCAAATATTTGAACTAGTTGAGCCATTGGTAAAGAAGCCAACCCTGGGTGGAGAAGGATCACCATTGCCTTTATCTCAAAGGAGTCAAAAAAACAGGCATCTCCAGAGACAAGAGAAAGCTTAATGATTCCAGTCGTCAGTCAGTTCAGTCGCTCAGTCGTGTCTGACTTTTTGCGACCCCATGAATCGCAGCACGCCAGGCCTCCCTGTCCATCACAAACTCCCAGAGTTTACTCAAATTCATGCCCATTGAGTCAGTGATGCCATCCAGCCATCTCATCCTCTGTCGTCCCCTTCTCCTCCTGCCCCCAATCCCTCCCAGCATCAGGGTCTTTTCCAATGAGTCAACTCTTCGCATGAGGTGGCCAAAGTATTGGAGTTTCAGCTTCAACATCAGTCCTTCCAATGAACACCCAGGACTGATCTCCTTTAGGATGGACTGGTTGGATCTCCTTGCAGTCCAAGGGATTCTCAAGAGTCTTTTCCAACACCACAGTTCAAAAGCGTCAATTTTTTGGTGCTCAGATTTCTTCACAGTCTAACTCTCACATCCATACATGACCACTGGAAAAACCATAGCCTTCATCAGATGGAACTTTGTGGCAAAGCAATGTCTCTGCTTTTTAATATGCTATCTAGGTTGGTCATAACTTTCCTTCCAAGGAGTAAACGTCTTTTAATTTCATGGCTGCAGTCACCATCTGCAGTGATTTTGGAGCCCAAAAAAATAAAGTCTGACACTGTTTCCACTGTCTCCCCATCTATTTCCCATGAAGTGATGGGACCAGATGCCATGATCTTAGTTTTCTGAATGTTAAGCTTTAAGTCAACTTTTTCACTCCCCTCTTTCACTTTCATCAAGAGGCTTTTTAGTTCTTCTTCACTTTCTGCCTAAAGGTGGTGTCATCAGCATTTCTGAGGTTATTGATATTTCTCCCGGCAATCTTGATTCTAGCTTCTGCTTCTTCCAGCCCAACATTTCTCATTATGTCCTCTGCATATAAGTTAAATGAGCAGGGTGACAATATACAGCCTTGATGTTCTCCTTTTCCTATTTGGAACCAGTCTGTTGTTCCATGTCCAGTTCTAACTGTTGCTTCCTGACCTGCATACAGGTTTCTCAAGAGGCAGGTCAGGTGGTCTGGTATTCCCATCTCTTTCAGAATTTTCCACAGTTTACTGTGATCCACACAGTTGAAGGCTTTGGCATAGTCAATAAAGCAGAAATAGATGTTTTTCTGGAACTCTCTGTAAATTAGCTCAATTACTTATTTAGGTGTCCAGTCCAATATTACGTCTATTTGGCACAGTCAATAAAGCAGAAATAGATGTTTTTCTGGAACTCTCTGTAAATTAGCTCAATTACTTATTTAGGTGTCCAGTCCAATATTACGTCATTATTTAAGTATCTGAGAAGTTGTTTAAATTCAATAATCTCTACATTTAAGACCCTTAAGAATTCCAGGTCTGAGTGAAAAAAAAAACCTTGAGTCACACAGTTAATAGAAGACCATAGACCTGGAATTCTCAAGGGAAAGAGGGCGAGATGTTTGGATGGCATCATCAACTCAGTGGACACGAGTTTGAGCAGGCTCCAGGTGATGCTGAAGGACAGGGAAGCCTGGCATGCTGCAGTCCATGGGGTCATAAAGAGTCAGACACAATTAAGCTGGTGAACGGCAGCAATAACAATAGACTTTAGAATGGTACTTGTTTAGTTTATTTGCCCAACAGATATTATACTACTATATTTCAAACCAGAATCACACATTTGGACTCTACTATGATTCTTAAATGTAATCTGTAGGTTTGATGGATCAGTTAGACATTTGTCTGATCCTAATTGAGAAAGCTGAGGGCCGAAAAATTGATGCTTTTGAACTATGGTGTTGGAGAAGACACTTGAGAGTCCCTTGGACTGCAAGGAGATCCAACCAGTCCATTCTAAAGCATATCAGTCCTGGGTATTCATTGGAAGGACTGATGCTGAAGCTGAAACTCCAGTACTTTGGCCACCTCATGCGAAGAGTTGACTCATTGGAAAAGACCCTGATGTTGGGAGGGATTGGGGGCAGGAGGAGAAGCGGACGACAGAGGATGAGATGGTTCGATCACATCACTGACTCAATGGACATGGGTTTGAGTAGACTACGGGAGTTGGTGGTGGACAGGGAGATCTGCTGTGCTGAGATTCATGGGATTGCAAAGAGTAGGACACGACTGAGTGACCAAACTGAACTGAACTGAACTGAATTGAGAATGAGGTTCAGGAATAATGCTTTTATCACAGGTTGAAAAATACTTTTGGCTGAAATTCTGAATCTCATGTTCCAACTCCCAAGAAAAACCTCAAATTAAGTTCAAATATTTAACATGTTATCATGTTCTTGCATTATGTATATTGTTCTTGCATTTTCAACTTTAATTTAGAAACATTAACAGTAAAATTATTTATTGGTCATGACCAAAACCCAGCACAAACCTAAAACTCAGCAGAAAATATTCAAAAACAATCTAAATGATTATCTTTCCCAAAACATGAAGTCAATTATACCAGGTCAAAAAGAATAGTTATCTCACTGCTATTTGAATAAGATTTAATTATCACCAGTCTTCACGAATTATGGGCTTTCCTGGTGGCTCAGCAATGAATAATACACCTGTAATGCAGGAAATGCAAGAGATGCGGGCTTGATTCCTGGGTCAGGAAAATACCCTGGAGTAGGGCATGGCAACCCACTCCCAGTATTCTTGCCTGGAAAATCCCATGCACAGAGGAGTCTGGATGGCTACAGTCCATAGGGTCTCACAGAGTTGGACAGGACTGAGCAACTGAGCATTCATACATTTCACAAACTATTAGTAGACTGATATATATTTAAATCAGTGTTCACAAACACTGAAGAAGGGAGTTACAAATATGGAAAAGGAGAAAACTAGAATAAACTCTGCTGTGTGATATGCATTAAAGGGATCATTAAAAACTTGTAGGCTGTAATAGAATTGATAGATACAAAGATAGATATAATTGATAGATATACATCTATAGACTATAGATGTATATGTATGTACTATTTTCTGCTCTATCATCTAGGAGCACTTGGAATTAAAGAAACTCTGATACAATGAGCACACCTGGCCCACAGATCTTGGTTTCTACATATCAGGGCTCCTTGGAGAAATGGCCGATATGAAACATCTACATACATAAATACAAATTAATTTTTAAAAGTAAGAAATATAGGAATAGAGAGGTTGTATTGCACATCCGAGGTAAGGGGTGGCGGGCGAGAAGAGCTACCACACGCCCAAGGTCAGGGGCGGAGCCAAGAGGAAATACCCCACCTCAGAGGTCAGGGGGCGGGGCTAAGGGGAGCAACCCCACCTCCAAGGACTTGATGCTACGCCGGCGCAGGAGGGCCGAGAGGAGCTACTCCACGTTCAAGGTCAGGAGGGGCGGCCTTGAGAAGATACCCCTCGTCCGAATTAAGGAGCAGTGGCTGCGCTTTGCTGGAGCAGCTATGAAGAGATTCCCCACGTCCAAGGTAAGAGAAATCCAAGTAAGATGGTAGGTGTTGCGAGACGGCATGAGAGGGCAGACACGCTAAAACCATAATCACAGAAAACTAGCCAATCTGATCACAGGACCACAGCCTTGTCTAACTCAATGAAACTACGCCATGCCCTGTGGGGCCAAGCAAGATGGACAACTCATGGTGGAGAGGCCTGACAGAATGTGGTCCATTGGAGAAGGGAATGGCAGACCACTTCAGTATTCTTGCCTTGAGAACCCCATGACAATATGAGAAGGCAAAATGATAAGACACTGAAAGAGGAACTTCCCAGGTCGGGAGGTGCCCAATATGCTACTGGAGATCAGTGGAGAAATAACTCCAGAAAGAATGGAGAGACAGAACCAAAGCGAAAACAACACCCAGTTGTGGATGTAACCGGTGATGGAAGCAAGGTCTGATGCTCTAAAGAGCAATATTGCATAGGAACACAGAATGTTAGGTCCATGAATCAAGGCAAATTGGAAGTGGTCAAACAGGAGATGTCAAGAGTGAATGTAGATATTCTAGGAATCAGTGAACTAAATGATCTGGAATGGGTGAATTTAACTCAGATGACCATTATATCTACTACTGTGGGCAGGAATCCCTTAGAAGAAATGGAGTAGCCATCATGGTCAACAAAAGAGTCCAAAATGCAGTAATTAGATGCAATCTCAAAAATGACAGAATGATCTCTGTTCGTTTCCAAGGCAAATCACTCAATATCACAGTAATCCAAGTCTATGCCCCAACCAGTAATGCTGAAGAAGCTGAAGTTGAACAGTTCTATGAAGACCTACAAGACCTTTTAGAATTAACACCCAAAAAAGATGTCCTTTTCATTATAGGGGACTGTAATGCAAAAGTAGGAAGTCAAGAAACTCCTGGAGTAACAGGCAAATTTGGCCTTGTAGTACGGAATGAAGCAGGGCAAAGCTAATAGAGTTTTGCCAAAAGAATGCATTGGTCATAGAAAACACCCTCTTCCAACAACACAAGAGAAGACTCTACACATGGACATTACCAGATTGTCAACACAGAAATCAGATTGATTATATTCTTTGCAGCCAAAGATGGAGAAGCTCTATACAGTCAGCAAAAACAAGACGAGGAGCTGACTGTGGCTCAGATCACGAACTCCTTATTGCCAAATTCAGACTTAAACTGAAGCAAGTAGGGATCAATAGATCATTCAGGTATGACCTAAATCAAATCCCTTATGACTATACAATGGACATGAGAAATAGATTTAAGGGAATAGATCTGATAGACAGAGAGCCTGACGGACTATGGATGGAGGTTTGTGACATTGTACAGGAGACAGGGATCAAGACCATCCCCATGGAAAGAAATGCATAAAGGCAAAATGGTTGTCTGAGGAGGCCTTACAAATAGCTGTGGAGCGAAGAGAAGAGAAAAGCAAAGGAGAAAAGGAAAGATATTTCCATCTGAATGCAGAGTTCCAAAGAATAGCCAGGAGAGATAAGAAAACCTTCCTCAGTGATCAATGCAAAGAAATAGAGGAAAACAACAGAATGGGAAAGACTAGAGATCTCTTCAAGAAAATTAGAGATACCAAGGGAACATTTCAGGCAAAGATGGGCTCAATAAAGGACAGAAATTGTAGGGACCTAACAGAAGCAGAAGATATTAAGAAGAGGTGGCAAAAATACACAGAAGAACTGTACGAAAAAGATCTTCATGGCCCAGATTATCACTATGGTGTGATCACTCACCTAGAGCCAGACATCCTGGAATGGGAAGTCAAGTGGGCCTTAGGAAGCATCACTAAGAACAAAGCTAGTGGATGTGATGGAATTCCAGTTGAGCTATTTCACATCCAGAAAGATGATGCTGTGAAAGTGCTGCACTCAATATGCCAGCAAATTTGGAAAACTAAGCAGTGGCCACAGGAATGGAAAAGGTCAGTTTTCATTCCAATCACAAAGAAAGGCAATCCCAAAGAATGCTCAAACTACCACACAATTGCACTCATCTCACACACTAGTAAAGTAATGCTCAAAATTCTCCAAGCCAGGCTTCAGGAATACGTGAACTAAGAACTTCCAGATGTTCAAGCTGATTTTAGAAAAGGCAGAGGAACCAGAGATCAAATTGCCAATATGCACTGGATCATTGAAAATGCAAGAGAGTTCCAGAAAAACATCTATTTCTGCTTTATTGACTATGCCAAAGCCTTCGACTGTGTGGATCACAATAAACTGTGGAAAATTCTGAAAGAGATGGGAATACCAGACCACCTGACCTGCCTCTTGAGAAACCTGTATGCAGGTCAGGAAGCGACAGTTAGAACTGGACATGGAACAACAGACTTTTTCCAAATAGGAAAAAGAGTATGTCAAGGCTGTATATTGTCACCCTGCTTATTTAACTTATATGCAGAGTACATCATGTGAAATGCCTGGCTGGAAGAAGCAGCAGCTGGAATCAAGATTGCTGGGAGAAATATCAATAACCTCAGATATGCAGATGACACCACCTTTATGGCAGAAAGTGAAGAAGAACTAAAGAACCTCTTGAGGAAAGTGAAAGAGGAGAGTGAAAGAGTTGACTTAAAACTTAACATTCAGAAAACTAAGATCATGGCATCTGGTCCCATCACCTCATGGGAAATAGATGGGACGACAGTGGAAACAGTGTCAGACTTTACTTTTTGGGGGGCTCCAAAATCACTGCAGATGGTGATTGCAGCCATGAAATTGAAAAAGACGCTTACTCTTTGGAAAGAAAGTTATGACCAACCTAGGTAGCGTATTAAAAAAGCAGAGACATTACTTTTCCAACAAAGGTCCGTCTGGTCAAGGCTATGGTTTTTCCAGTGGTCATGTATGGATGTGAGAGTTGGACTGTGAAGAAATCTGAGCACCAAAAAATTGATGCTTTTGAACTGTGGTGTTGGAGAAGACTCTTGAGAATCCCGTGGACTGCAAGGAGATCCAACCAGTCCATCCTAAAGGAGATCAGTCCTGGGTGTTCATTGGAAGGACTGATGCTAAAGCTGAAACTCCAATACTTTGGCCACATCATGTGAAGAGTTGACTCATTGGAAAAGACCATGATGCCTGGAGGAATCGGGGGCAGGAGGAGAAAGGGACGACAGAGGATGAGATGGCTGGATGGCGTCACCGACTCGATGGGCATGAGTTTGAGTAATCTCCGGGAGTTGGTGATGGACAGGGAGGCCTGGCGTGCTATGATTCATCGGGTCGCAAAGAGTCGGACACGACTGAGCGACTGAACTGAACTGAACTGATTGTTTATGTAAAGTCACAAGAACATGAATGACAAAGAGCATGAAAGGGAAATGCTGGATCAGACTATCTTGGGTAAGATGCCAACGTCCTTCATTTACCTGTTTTGTGACCTGGTGCAAGTCTGTCACCCACTAGACCTTAAATTCCTGGGCAGTAAATCTGTACAATAATAATATGTGCATCATCAGTAGAGTTATTGTGAGTAGCTAAATGATATAATATTGAAATACATCACATATTGTAATTACTGTATGTATTTGCTTATTATTACTATTGCAATTTTTACTTTAATAACTATTTCTATTATATGAAAACATATTTCATAATACTCCCACTGTCTGGGAAAAGATACAGAAATGGAACAAGTATATTGATGGAACAAGTACAATGATGAACACTCTATCAGCAAATGGATTTTAAAACATCATTGTGCATTTGTAAGAGAGTAAGGAAGGTGACCTAAATAGTATAAAGTGTAAGAATTGAAGAAGAGTGGGAAACATGGTTTGGAGGACATGTTGGGACCAGGTTTTCCTGATCTGTGAGATTGAAGTGCACATCACTTTTGAAAGTGCATTTTCCGGGCAGTTTAGGTTCTTCACATCAGTTTGCAAGCTATTTTGTGTGAAAGAATAAAAAGAAATTATCCTTATGCCTTATATACATAAAGGATAGTCACTGAATAGTTAATAATGCCTAAATTGTATTGGAAAAAATAAAAGAAGGCATCATAAATTCAAAATAATTAGGTGAATTCAGATACAAAATTGGAACATATTGCAACTGTAGAATATATAAATTAATTTAGCTTAAATAGTAGCTTAAATTGGCCTAATAACTGATTTCACATAGAGATTGTGTAGGGAGTGACTTTAATTAATACATGTCTAACTTGTAAGTATTAGGAATCCATTGTTTTATATAAATAATTGATGTGCTAAAATTATTCTTAGTTTTTTCCTTCTAGGTATTTTTTTGTCTCCTTTGGAATCTTTATCCTTTTAATTTACTTAACCATTTGTTTTTCTTGGAAAGGCAAGGAGAAAGTTACAAAGGCAAGCCAAGTGATCAAAAATTGATGTATATTTCAATATCACTTCATTTTTAAAAAGCCAGAAATGACAAGACATATTCACTTATATTCCATATTTCATCATTTTCCTCTCCATTTTCTGCTGGCACAGTGCAAAGCCCAAAAATATTAAGAAAAGGGAAAACAAAGAATAAAGATTGGAAATAATGGGCAAAATGGATAACCACTTCTGGATAATTGAGAATAAACTCTGTATCACTGTTAAAGTAAGGGGCAACATCATTATCTCCATATTCCTGCAAAATTAGCTGTGTGTCAGTAAGTAGTGCTGCTGCTCTTATTAAAGCATGAACCACTGGTCTCTAGAAGATCATACCAAATTTGCGGGTTTAATGAAGGTTTAAATGAGAATGAAACTTACCAAACCTCACATGTGAAATTTCACAGAAGCACTGCTCATAATTCTGCAAAGTCAAGGAAAGACATGAAAATGGGAAGGAATGGATTACTAGACAAAATTTGGTTCATTACTTTTTTGCAATTTCTATTCTATTTCGATCTTCTTTTTACAATAGTTGTAATGTCAAAAGTATTGCTAGTTAAAGGATAATGTAGCCAGATCCTCAAAAAGGACCACCATAAAGGTAGGAAAAAACAAAAACAAACAAACAAACAACAACAATAACAACAACAACAACAAAAAAACACTAAAAGGGTGAGACATAACTGTTATGATAAAAGCAGCCTAGTTCAAAAAAAAATTTGCAAATACTAATCTAACAGTATTGTTGCCGCTGTTCAGTCCCTCAGTCATGTCCAACTCTGTGACTCCATGGACTGCAGCACTCCAGGCTCCCTTGCCCTCCATTATCTCCCAGAGTTTGCTCAAACTCATGTCCATTGAGTCGATGATGCCATCCAACCACCTAATTCTATGTTGCCCCCTTCTCCTCCTGTCCTCAATCTTCCCCAGCATCAGGGTTTTTTCCAATGAGTAGGGTCTTCACATTAGGTGGCCAAAGTATTAATAGCATAGTCATTCCTGAGTACAATTATGCTTTTTTTAGTATCATAATTAAATACAATACCTCCATGTCCTACTGTCTTATTTTCACTGTGTTGTAATACTCAGACAAATGAATTGACATATTCCCTATTTTCAACTCTAAATATAAATAAATGCAAGGTAAGACTTGTTAATGATGGCCATTCTGTGTCTGAGGTGATACCTCACTGAAGTTTTGATATGCTTTTCTCTAATAAGTAGTGATGTTGAGCATTGTTCTTGTGTTTTATCACCATACATATGTCTTCTTTGGAAAAATGTCCATTTAGACCTTCAGCCCATTTCTTTATTGGGTTATTGGGTTTTTTTTGCTATCGAACTCCATGAACTGTTTCTATATTTGGAGATTAATCCCTTGTCAGTTGCTTTGCTTGCAAATATTTTGTCCCATTCTGAGGGTCTTCTTTTATGTTTTTCTTCGCTGTGCAAAAGCTTTTAAGTTTAATTAAGTCATTTATTCACAAGAATCTTTTAATTTCATGGCTGCAGTCACCATCTGCTGTGATTTTGGACCCAAAAAAATAGTCTCTCATTGTTTTCATTGCTTACCCATCTATTTGCCTTGGAGTGATGGGACCGGATGTTCTTAGTTTTCTGAATGTTGAGTTTTAAGTCAAGATTTTCACTCTCCACTTTCACTTTCATCAAGAGGCTTTTTAGGTCTTCTTTACTTTTTGCTGTAAGGGTGGTGTCATCTGCATATCTGAGGTTATTGATATTTCCCCCAGTGATCTTGACTTCAGCTTGTGCTTCATCCAGTCAGGCATTTCACATGATGTACTCTGCATATAGGTTAAATAAGCAGGGTGGCAATATACAGCCTTGACATATTCCTGTCCTGATTTGGAACCAGTCTATTGTTCCATATACAGTTCTAACTGTTGCTTCTTGACCTGAATACAGATTTCTCAGGAAGCAGGTAAAGTGGTCAGGTATTCCAATTTCTTTAAGAATTTTCCACAGTTTGTTGTGATCCACACGTCAAAAGCTTTGGCATAGTCAATGAAACAGAAGTCAATGTTTTTCTTGGAACTCTCTTGCTTTTTGGATGATCCAACGATGTTGGCAATTGATCGCTGGTTCTTCTACCTTTTCAAAATCCAGCTTGAACATCTAGAAGTTCACGGTTCATGTATTGTTGAAGCCTGTCTAGGAGAATTTTGAGCATTACTTTGCTAGCGTGGGAGATGAGTGCAATTGTGTGATAGAGCATTCTTTGGCATTGCCTTTTTTGGGGTTGGAATGAAAACTCACCCATTCCAGTCCATTTTAGTTCACTGATTCCTAAAATGTCAAAGCTCACTCTTGCTATCTTCTGTTTAACCTCTTCCAATTTACCTTGATTAATGGAACTAACATCCCAGGTTCCTATGCAATATTGTTCTTTACAGCACTGGGCTTTACTTCTATCACTAGTCACATCCACAACTGGGTGTTGTTTTTGCTTTGGCTCTATCTCTTCATTCTTTCTGGAGTTATTTCTCCACTCTTCTCCAGTAGCATATTGGGCACCTACTGACCTGAGAAGTTTCTCTTTCAGTGTCCAATCTTTTTGCCTTTTCATACTGTTCATGGGGATCTCAAGGCAAGAATACCAGTTTACCATTCCCTTCTCCAGTAGACCACATTTTTTTCAGAACCCTCCAACATAATCTGTCCACGTTGGGTGACCCTACATGGCATGGCTCATAGTTTCATTGAGTTAGACAAGGCTGTGGTCCATGTAATCAGTTTGATTAGTTTTCTGTGATTGTGGTTTTCATTCTGTCTGCCCTCTTTTGGATAAGGATAAGAGACTTATGGAAGCTTCCTGATGGGAGAGACTCCCTTGGGGGGAAACTGGGCAGGGCCATGCTCAGTAAATCTTGAATTCCATTTTCTGTTGATGGGCAGGGCTATGTTCCCTCCTTATGGTTTGACCTGAGACCAAAATATTGTGGAAATAATGAAGATAATGGCGACCTCCTTCAAAAAGTCTCCTGCTATTTGCAGGAATGCAAACTGGTATAGCCACTATAAAGAACAGTGTGGAGACTCTTAAAAACCTAAAAATAAAACTAATATATGATCCAGCAATCCCCCTCCTGAGCACATATCTAGAGAAAACCATAATTTGAAAAGGTATGTATTTCATATACCCTGATGTTCTTTGCAATGCTATTCACAATAGCTAGGACATGGAAGAAACCTAAGAGTCCATCAACAGATAATGGATAAAGAAGATGTGACACCTATACATAGGGAATATTACTCAGGCATAAAACGTACAAAATAATGTCATTTGCCTCAACATGAATGTTCTTAGACATTCTCATACTGAGCAAAGTAAGTTAGACAAACATAACTCACATATATCACTTATATATGGAATCTTTAAAAAGACTACAAATGAACTTATCTTCAAAACCATAATAGAGTTACTGATAACCTATGGTTACCAGGGGATTCGAAAGGGGAGGGATAATTTGGAAGATTGAAATGGCATATACACATTACTATATGTAAAATATATAACAAATAAGGACCTACTGTATAGAACAGATAGTTCTACTCAATACTCTATAATGACCTATATATGAACAGAATCTAAAAAAAAGAGTGGGAATATATATTTGTATAACAGATTCACTTTGCAGTACCCCTGAAACTTACACAATAAAATAAATAATAATAATAATAATATTTTTTAAGTGCAATGTAAGAAATATTGGATCTGTTGGAAATTTTCAGTTGACTTTACAACTCATAAAAATATGAACTCTAATCTAATCACTGTTGATATTATCACCTGTGGGAGGGGATGCATGAGTGAACCTCTGTGCTATGTCGTGCTTTCTCCCTCAGTTGTGTCTAACTGTTTGCAACTCCATGGGCTTTAGCCCACCAGGCTCCTCTGTCCATGGAGATTCTCCAGGCAAGAATACTGGAGTGGGTTGCCATGCCCTCCTCGAGGGTATCTTCTCAACCTGGGGATTGAGCTCAGGTCTCCCGCATTGTGGGTGGATTCTTTACTGTCTGAGCCATCAGGGCAACCCATGAGTACTGGATTGGGTAGCCTCTCCCTTCTCCGGGGGATCTTTCTGACCCAGGAGCTGAACTGGGGTCTCCTGAATTGCAGGAGGATTCTTTACCAGCTGAGCTACCAGGGAAGCCCTGTGTGCACCCCTAGCTAGGGTAATATAATTTTAAATAAAACATTAAGTAGCTTCAGGCAGCCTTCTTTCTTCTCTTAAATATTTTTTTCTGTCATGTTGAATAAAAACATTCAAAAATCACCTGCATTGTAAAAGTACTTTGAAAGAAGGTTGTTGGAGATAGGGAGGGGAGTTTGCTTAAATCAGCACTCAGCTATTGAGCAAACCAAGGGGTATAATTTTGAAGTAGTGCTGTTAAATTCAACCTTGGAAAGATTAGTTTCGATAATTTTGGCAGAGAGTCAGATGAATTTCTACTCACAAAGTAGAAATGATTATTTTTCTAGTTATCATAAGTCATTTCCTGGAATTCAACTGTAAGATTTGGCTCAGTCCCATCCCATCTTCTCCTTCCCTTCCCACCTAATTAATAAGTGATCTAGATGTTGGGCTAAGCTTGGAAATACCAAAGCAATGAATAAGACCTTCCTTTAGAAGACTATTGTTAAGTCACCTAAAAACCAACAAAAAGCCTCCAGCAAAACCGGTAGTTACAAAATAGTGGAATAAATGCGATGCTATTGTTAGCTACAGAGTGTCAGGGGCTTTTGGGTGCTTGGCACTAATTGAGACGTTACAGAAACTTCAACCTGCTGTGCTTCAGTTCACAGGGTCACAAAGAGTCGGCCATGACTTACGGAGTGAACAACAATAGAAAGCTTCAGAGGGGGAGGATAGACTTGAAGCTTGATGAGCAATTAGAACTCAAAAGATGGGAGAGAGACAAGGAATAACTCTAGGCAGAATAGGTTGTATGCAAAAGATCTGAGACATGAGATGCATGACATGTTAGGAAAATCAAAGAAGAATTTCTTGGCTGGAGGATGGGGGTGTTTTCACATACATTACCTTATGTAGTACGTAGTTTTCAAAACAAACTCACCAGGCAGAAAGGGTTTTTTTTTTTCTTTTCTTTTTTTTTCCTCTCCCTTCTTCATGTAACAAAACAGTAATTCTGGGAAGGATCTGAATGTTATAAAACTCTCCAAAGCTAAGAGTGGATTTTTAATTCATTTTCTTTGATTACAATGAAAACACCAACTAGAGTAATAGGAGCTGAGTTAGGTCAAAATGGATTTTACAACACTGTGCTGGACATGGTAATAAAAGTTGATACTTACATAGTGATTATTTTATGTCAAGTACCAATAGGGCTTTCTAGGTGTTATTTTAAACTCATCAAATCCTTACCACTTATGACGTAAGCACTATTATTACCACCATCTTGTGAATTAGGAACTGCAGGCAGAGAAAGATAAATCTTCACTAATTTCTCAAGCTAAATAATTGGTAGAATGAAGACATAAATTGAGAGTCTATCTCCAAATCTCACGTGCTTAACTGTTAAACCACTGCTTCTCCATTTTACTATATTAGTGAAAGTGAAAATGAAGTTTGCTCAGTCATGTCTGACTCTTTGCAACTCTATAGACTGTAGCCTGCCAGGCTCCTCTGTCCATGGAATTCTCCAGGCCAGAAACTGGATTGGGTAGCTGTTCCCTTCTCCAGGGGATCTTCCTGACTCAGGAATCCAACTGGGGTCTCCTGCATTGCAGACTGATTCTTTACCAGGTAAGCTACCAGGGAAGCCCTTTACTATATAATTCAGGTACGAAGTCAGTGATTAGAAAGCAGTGTAAAATAATTATAATAAAGGGGGGAAGTATATTGGGCTTCCCTGGTGGCTCAGATGGTAAAGCGTCTGCCTGCAATGCGGGAGAGACCAGGGTTCGATCCCTGGGTCGGGAAGATCCCCTGGAGAAGGAAATGGCAACCCACTCCAGTAGTCTTGCCTGGAAAATTCCTTGGATGGAGGATCCTGGTTGGCTACAGTCCATGGGGTCACAAAGAGTCAGAAATGACTGAGCGACTTCACTTTCACTTTATAAAATTTAGAGAGGTGGATGTTATTGTTTTGGTTTGAAAAGTTGGTTTTGAAAATAGAAAGGAATTAGCAAAATAATTGACAGTCCTGGGTACTGTGGTGCCCTGCTTACATCCCCTCCCCTGCTGGGAGGGCTGCCTGCTGAAGCTTGCGGTCATCTGTTTTCTCCAGGAATTGCCCATATTGAAGGTAGCTGCCTTGCCCAAAGTTAAATCCCCTTCTGAAGAGTAGCCTACCATCACTGAGGTCTACAGACAGATTAAGTACCTTACCTTAGGTCACAAAGATTCCAAATAAGAGAAAATGATCCCATACCTATCTCATTCAAAGACTAAGGCATTTTTATTTTGCCAGATTTTCCCCTGTATATAAATTGTACAGGTCAAAGTAGGTATTTTATCAGAACTGACAAATTTATGTATGTTCACCTCATAGACCCCTGTCATTTCAATGTGCTCTCATAAATAAGTTTCCTTCAATAACTTTAACATAGACCAAAAATATAAAAGAAACCAGGAGCAATATAAAAGGAGAAAGCTGTTTGATATTGAAACATGACATTATAAATTATATCCTATGCTGCACATTAAATATATGTACATAAAAGGTATATCTATTTTGTAACTTAAGACTGTGTTTTCTTGTATGAATACAAAATACTGCAAATCTGTGTGCCCTAGAGATGAGAAGAACCATTCTTGTTGATTCAAAGCATCTAAGCTACACTTTGTAAATAGTAGGTATCAGCAGCGCTGCATTCTAGGTTTTTATGTGTCATTGGATCTTTTATGGTTGTTGAAAGGGCTAGAATGTTCGTTATTTGCAATACTGTGTGTAACAGAAAATATATTGGCTGTGCTTCAACTGACTCTAATAGAAAATCTTTAGAATATTCCTAGGGCTTTAAACAAAGCTTTTTTTCTTTTCCAGAGTTTTACCCACAGTTGATTCAAGACGTTTCCCTGTTATACTCAACAACAACTAGTGAAGCTCAATAAGGTAATAGTTTGAGCAACTGAAACTACATATGTTGTGTTTCTTGCTAACAGCATTAATGCTGCTTCAGGGCACTGATCTATTAAGCCAAATGTTATCATCAAAAGGGTATTCACTGGCAGTCATGATCAGAATCCCTGTTTATAGAAATGCAGCCTTGTGCAATAGTTGCATAAGCCAAAAGGCAATTAAAAGAGCTATTGCTAGCTAGAGTTACCTATCAAGAACCACTTAAATAGAACAGTGCACAGTGGTGCCTGGCCCCTCCATCAAGGGCACTGTAGCATTAGACTACAACTCTATAGAAAGATAGATAAAAGTCATAAAATAGCCAGTCTCTCTAATCCAAGCTTGACTTCAAAGGACCATCATCATTAGTCAAGTAGTACAGTGAAAACAAGCTCTAAAACACTCATTGATTGTCCTCTGAAATCAATCAATTTCAGAAACAATTTACAAATCACATATTTATTTGATATATTCATTATATAAAAAGGGACTAAATAACAACCCCCCCCAAAAGTCTTATAACCTTTTAAATACTCAGTAGCACTAAAAATTGTATTTGAAGTCATGTCATATTTAGCTGTGTAGCCTAAGGAAACACTACATGTATCATTCTCCTTGGAATAAAATTATGCTGTTGAAAACTTTACTCTTCTTATTTGTAGAGAAGATTAAACATGTGACTGTATTATCACTGACTTTTTAGACAATACTTACATAAACAATTCTTTGTTTTAATGTTGAGTTTGAGTCTTCTGACTGTTTCGTTTGGGGGAGAACACCATGACACAATTATACCAGTTATACTTTCTTTCCCTGTCTTCTGTGTTGTAACTACTAACAACAAAAAATCCATCAGTATACATGTAGGTTCAACTGGCATTCATAAAAATTATATTAGTTCCCATGTTGGAAGTGAGCGTCTTTAATTTATAGGCACAGATAAACATGTGCACTATATCTTATATGTACATAGGAGAAGAACAGAATCTTAGCAAAGCAATAATTAAGTGATTGTTTATTTAAAAAGTAAGCCAGAAAGATAAAGAACATTACAGCATACTAACACATATATATGGAATTTAGAAAGATGGTAATGATAACCCTATATGCAAAACAGAAAAAGAGACACAGAAATACAGAACAGACTTTTGAACTCTGTGGGAGAAGGTGAGGGTGGGATGTTTCGAAAGAACAGCATGTATATTATCTATGGTGAAACAGATCACCAGCCCAGGTGGGATGCATGAGACAAGTGCTCGGACCTGGTGCACTGGGAAGATCCAGAGGAATCGGGTGGAGAGGGAGGTGGGAGGGGGGGTCGGGATGGGGAATACGTGTAACTCCATGGCTGATTCATGTCAGTGTATGACAAAACCTACTGAAATGTTGTGAAGTAATTAGCCTCCAACTAAAAAAAAAAAAAAAAAAAAGTAACAACAGCTAGCTTTCATTGGAAAGCTTACCATGTGGCAGTTTATACAAAATATTTTATATAAATTAATTTGATTACCTTTCAGCTTAAATCTATGAAGTGAATACTATTATTTCTCAGTTTTGAAGGAAAGGTGACTGAGACTTAGAAAAATTAAGTACTTTTCCCTAAAGACTAAATGCAAGCTAATAAGTGACGGAGGGAAGGTTGAAATATAGCAGTCTCTCCATTAGAGCCAGATTCTTAACCTTGGGATCAGTAGGGTTGCTCAAGTTTTGGTATTAATCTCTAATAAACCTGTAGCCTCACCAGTTCTGAGGTCCTGAGTAGAAGAATAAAGTTTTCTGATTTAAGTTTTGAAAATATCACTCTGGATGCTTTGTTGAGAACTTATGAAAACACTTTTGGAGGTAGAGCTGCCATAGATCAAACATAGCACTATCCTGAGAGTATTGAATAGACAAGCACTGGCCCAGACTATAAGAAATCAATCCATGACTAATATAAAGAATGTGGACTCCTGAGATAGCCCACACAAATGCACATGCTTGACTGTTGTAGATACGATTTTGCAAATTATGCAATAAAAATATGTAGATATTACATCTCTTTGTATTTTTATGTCAGTTGTAGAATCTTTAAGATGATGTGTTTTCAACTACTTAGAAAAAACAACTCTTATAGATCATGTGAAGTACAAAACACAAAATGTTTCATCTCACTATAAGAGAGGACATTTAATTCACAGTTTTCTGAAAAGTGCCTTGCAAACTCTTGTTTGCAAGACCACAGGAGAATTCAAACCATTCAAACCAATTCAAAAACATTTTGAAAACAATGTTCAGTGTAGACCATTTGAAAAGCGGGGCAGCGATGATTAGTGCTCTTAATAATAGGTAATTTTTATTCATAACAGAAATCTAAATAGAGAAGAGATGCAGATGTCACAAGGGCTGAACATTTAAAGAACTGGAAATAGAACTGCCATATGACCCAGCAATCCCACTTCTGGGCATACACACTGAGGAAACCAGATCTGAAAGAGACACGTGCACCCCAATGTTCATTGCAGCACTGTTTATAATAGCCAGGACATGGAAGCAACCTAGATGCCCATCAGCAGATGAATGGATAAGGAAGCTGTGGTACATATACACCATGGAATATTACTCAGCCATTAAAAAGAATTCATTTGAACCAGTCCTAATGAGATGGATGAAGCTGGAGCCCATTATACAGAGTGAAGTAAGCCAGAAAGATAAAGAACATTACAGCATACTGACACATGTATATGGAATTTAGAAAGGTGATAACGATAACCCTATATGCAGAACAGAAAAAGAGACACAGAAACACAGAACAGACTTTTGAACTTTGTGGGAGAATGTGAGGGTGGGATATTTCAAAAGAACAGCATGTATACTATCTATGGTGAAACAGATCACCAGCCCAGGTGGGATGCACAAGACAAGTGCTCCGGCCTGGTGCACTGGGAAGACCCAGAGGAATCGGGTGGAGAGGGAGGTGGGAGGGGGGATCGGGATTGGGAATACATGTAAATCCATGGCTGATTCATATCAATGTATCACAAAACCCACTGGAAAAAAAAAAGAAAAAAAAAAAGAAAAAAAAAAAAAAAGAAGTATATATGAAAGGGAGTGACTCAGCAGAGAGAAAAAAAATCAGCTTTGCTTGTGAATGAATGTTGCCTTTAGCCATGTTAGCTCAAGAGCCACCTTTGCTGCCTTTTTTTTTTTTTTTGACACCATCATTTAACTGCGGCAAATCAGATTTGTCTGATAGAGCTACTTGACAGGAACCGTAAGTAACTGCCAGGAGGCCTGGCTGCAGCTGCTCCTGTCCCGTAGAACACAGTTGCGCTGTGTCATTTGAATTTGTGCTTCAGTGCATCTTTACAGCATCCCTTCTACATAACCTGATTAAAGTTGGGTCCCGTCTGTTCACTTGACTGCCGATGCTTAGAATCCTACTGCTAACACAGTACACAAATCTTAACTCCAGCAGAAACATTTTTTGGAAAGAAATACGTATGAAACTAGACATTTCTGACAAGCTTCCTTTTATTAGGCTCCTGGATTTTATCATCAAAATCCAAGCACTTCTGTCTACTCATGTTGGCTCTTAAAAAGCTTTTGTTCCTTGAGTCACACTCTGATCATTTCTTTGCTATAATCACCCTCTGAACTTATGCACTGTTTGTAATATTTTCACTCATAATCTTTGTATATTCTTTTAAAGAGTCCTTGGGCATTTTTATTCAGTCACAATATATAGTCTCAAAAGGCTGTCAAATTCTTTGAAGACTAAAATATTCATAAAGTATTTGGATGGTTGGCTATATATTGGGGAAACACAGGAAATGACTGTCAAATATATATCATCCACTTTTTTCATCAATAAACACCAAACTGGCATAGCCTCATATGCTTTATGTATTCCACAGATGATTCATGTTTCACAGAGGAAAATTTTTAACCAAAAATGTCATCTTTCACCTCCAATTTCCCTCTTTCTCGTGCTAGTATTGACAATTTTTCTTATTATCATTCATTCTAGCAATAACTAGCCTTTAGATTCCTGGGCTTCCTCCTACTATTTTTCAATATCATTTCAAATTATTCTCCTCGTTAGTATGTTGAGCAATTTAATAGTTTTTTTCTTTTAAATTTAGGCTTTCATTCAGATTACTTCTATCAATTAAAATAACCCACTAAATTATTTTTTTCCAGACAATTGAGGTGTACTATTTCCTTCTGAATAAGCACATCATCAAATAGCACACATGTGTTCTTGGCAGCTAAATATGATTGTTTGGGTCCTAACTGAGGTTTTAAAGATTTTCTTTGGTTTATAAAGCTAAAATATTTTTCTAAACTGCTAATTTTTGAAACAAAGTGTTTTTTTGTTTTTGGTTTAATTTGAAGTTTCAGGCACTAGAAAGGCTTTGCTTTAAAGGAAAAATTGCAGAAAAATTTTTGAGGAGACAAAAGTAGATTTAAAGAAGTTAAGTGACTTGTCTAAATAATACAATAAATATCCAGGGCAACAAAATAGGCAAAAGTCCTTAATACCTGTTGTAATGTGATTAATTATGCATTAATAAAAAAGAATAATCTTAGTACCTGAGCACAGTCATATTCAGATCTACTGTTTCTTCATTGTCTGTCTAGATGATGTATCCAGTGTTTAAAGTGGCATATTTAAATCCTTACTATTATTTTATTGTTGTTCATCTCCCCATTTAAGTCAGTTAATATTTGCTTTAAATATTTAAGGGTTCCAGTGCTGGGTGCCTGTGTATTTATAATTCTGATATCTGATTTTTATAATTCTGATATCTTCTTGTTGAATTGAGTCCTCTATTATATTTAATGACTTTCTTTGTCATTCTTGTGACTGATTTTGTTTGAAAGTCTGTCTTATCCAATGTTAAGTATAGCTTCCCCTGTTCTCTGGTTACCATTTGCCTAGAATATATTTTTCCATTGCCTCACTTTTAACCTATGTGTGTCTTTAGGATGAAAGCGAATCTCTTGTTAGCAGAAAGCTGTTGGATCTTGGTTTTTGTTATTTTGTTTTGTTTTATCATTTGGCAACTTTGTGTCTTTGATTGGTGAGTTTATTTCCTTTCCACTTAAAGTAATCATTGATAGGTAAGTAATTACTACTACTTGATGGTTCAGAAGGTAAAGAGTCTGCCTGAAATACAGGAGACCCGAGTTCAATTCCTATTCAGGAAGGTCTCCTGGACAAGGGCATGGCAGCCTATTCCAGTATTCTTGCCTGGAGAACCCCATGGATAGAGGAGCCTGGCGGGCTACAGTCCATGCGGTCTCAGAGTCAGACCGGGCTGAGTGACTAACATACCACTAGCTTTTCTTTCATTAATTGTTCTCTGTCTGGTTTTCTAAAAGTTCCTCTGTTCCTTTCTTCTCTTAACTGACTTCCTTTGTAATTTATTTTTGGTAATAATATGCTTTAATTCCTTTTTAAGTGTATCTTTAGCTACTATAGGTTTTTCTGCTGTTGTTACCATAAGGCTTACATAAAACATGGCAAATATAGAACAGTCTTTTAAAATGATAACTTAGCTTCAATTGCATACAGAAGCTCTAGTTTTCCTTCTCCTCCTTGTATACTTTATGCTATTATGTCATGCTTTCCATTCTTTTTTATATTGTGCAATATTTTAAAAATTACTGTAGCTATAGTTATTTTTAATATTATTGTTTTTCAACTTTTATACTAGAGATAAAAGTGTCTTACACAGCAATTCTACTGTATTAAGGTATTATGAATTTGACTGCATATTTCTCTTAATAAAGAGAGAAAGTGAGTGTTTTTTTTTGCCTCTCTATGTTTTTTATGTTATTAATTAGCACTCTTTCATTTCAGCTAGAAGAATTCCCTTTATCATTTCTTGTAAGGCATATCTAGTGGTTATGAACCTCCTTATTTACATTATAACCTGAGAATTAATTTTGTATGATTTATATTATTTTCAATTTGCTAAGGTATGTTTAATGGCCAGAATGAAGTCTATTTTGGTGAGAGTTCCATGTGAGATTGTGAGAAGTTTGCACAATCTGCTGTTGGATAAAGTATTTTATGAAATACATTAGACTTTTGGTTTTTATTCTGACATATAAAGAACTTAAAAACTGTCATTCCTTTCCCTACAAGTAAAAAGATGAACAGACTTTAAATCAGAAGTCTTAGTAATACCAAAGAATTAAAAACCTAGGGCAAACTGCTGCCTCCTCTGAAAACTGGAAAGACAGGTGAAAACAGAATCACAACTTACTGGGAGCAGAAGTTCAGGAGCAAAGTCTGTAACTGCAGCTGTATTAGAACCATTTTTTACTGTAGTTGGGGAAAGGCTGGAGGCTCAATGTGTGCTGGATGTGAGCAATAAAAATTCCGAGGGAGGGTCCAATCTTTGGAAACATCATTCTTCAGTCTTACCTCCAGGAGCTCTACCAGATTCTAAGTCTGATAGAAGAAAATTACCTTGTGCTTCCAGCAGGGACTAGGAAAGAGTAATCATTAAAAAATACTCCTATTGCTCTCCTTAACAAGGCCTATTTTATGGGAATCTATTTTACCAGAGCTTAACTTGCTAGAGCTTTATCAAAACATGCAGTTCACTTCAGTCACTCAGTCGTGTCTGACTCTGTGACCCCACGGACTGCAGTACGCCGAGGTTTCCTGTCCCTCACCAAACTTTGGAGCTTGCTCAAACTCGTGTCCATCAAGCCGGTGATGTCATTTGACTATCTCATCCTCTGTCGTCCCCTTCTCCTCCCGCCTTCAATCTTGCCCAGCGTCAGGGTGTTTTCTAATGAGTCAACTCTTCCAATCAGGTGGCCAAAATATTGGAGTTTAAGCTTCAGCATCAGTCCTTCCAATGAATATTTAAGACTGATTTCCTTTAGGATTGAGTTGTTTGACCTCTTTGCAGTCCAAGGGACTCTCAAGAGTCTTCTCCAACATCACAGTTCAAAAGCAACAATTCTTCAGCACTCAGCTTTCTTTATGATCCAATTCTCACATCCATACATGACTACTGGAAAAACCATAGCTTTGACTAAACCAACCTTTGTCAGCAAAGAAATGTCTCTGCTTATTTAATATGCTGTTTAGGTTGGTCATAGCTTTTCTTCTGAGGAGCAAGAGTCTTTTAATTTCATGGCTGCAATCACCATCTACAGTGATTTTGGAATCCAATAAAATAAAGTCTCTCACTGTTTCCATTGCTTTCCCATCTATTTACCATGTAGTGATGGGACCCAATGCCATGATCTTAGTTTTTTGAATGTTGAGTTTTAAGCCAGCTTTTCCTCCTTCACTTTCATCAAAAGGCTCTTTAGTTCCTCTTAAACTTCCTGCCATGAGTGTGGTGTCATATGCATAACTGAGATTATTGATAATTTCTCCTGGCAATCTTGATTCTAGCTTGTGCTTCATCCAACCTGGCATTTCACATGATGTACTCTGCAAAGAAGTTAGATAAGCAGGGTGACAATATACAGCCTTGATGTACAGCTTTCCCAATTTGGAACCAGTCTGTTGTTCCATGTCCAGTTCTAACTGTTGCTTCTTAACCTTCATACTGATTTCTCAGGAGGCAGGTAAGGTGATTTTGTGGTCTACCAAAACATAACTGACCCATATTCAAATGGGCAAAAGGGTTCCATATCAACCAAGTTGAGAGTTGGTTGACAGTGAAGGGCTTAGGCTCAAAGCTACCCAACCCAAAGGGAGAATAAGTATTAACACACTTTTCTAGTTACTCATTGTTATATAATAATCTAAATCTTAACAACTTTAAGATTTGACTAACATACAATAAATTCCATATGTTTAAAGTGTACAGTTTGATATATTTCCACATGTGTATATTCTGTGAAAAAACTCAGTGCAGTTGGGGAAATAAACAGATTTATCACCTTCAATGTTTTTTTATGCCTCTTTTTATTCTCAAATGTTGTCAATATTTTATACATTGTTTGATCTAAGTTAAGAAATATTATTTAGAATTTTTGTATCCAGGGTCACAAGAGGTAATGATCTATAGTTTTCTTTTCTTGTAAATCCTTGTCTCACTTCCCCCTCACTGAGTTTTATTATAAGGATAATCCTGGCTTCCTAGAATCAATTGGGAGTATTCTCTGTATTTCCAAAAATCTGCTTGCAATAATTTGTTCCCAATTGAAAATATTCCTTATATATGCAGTCTAATTTATCAGTGAAGCCATCAGGATCTGGAGTTTTGTTTTTTGTTTAGTTTTACTTTTTCCTTACACATTAATATCTAATATCTAGTAAATGCATATTAGGTCATTCCTTCTTGAGTTTTTGTAGTTTCTATCTTTCAAAAAATCTTTGTATTTCATCTAATTTATTAAAAATTTTGAACCAAAATTGTTCATAAACTTTTGAATTATTTTGAGAATCAAAGAATTTATAGTAACCCATAGAATGCAAAAGTTGAAGCAGGGGAAATCAATTGGATATTTCTATCCAGTCAAAAGTTGGTAATGAGGCTTCCCTGATGGCACAGTTGTTAAGAGTCTGCCTGCCAATGCAAGACACATGTACTCAATCCCTGGTCCAGGAAGATTCCACATGCTGCAGGACAACTAAGCCCATGCACCCAGCTACTGAATCTGAGCTCTAGAGCCCATGAGCCACAACTACTGAAGCTTGTGCAACTAGAGTCTGTGTTCCACAACAGGAGAGGTTATCACAATGAGAATCTCGCACAATGCAATAAAGAGTAGCTCCCACTCACCACAACTAGAGAAAATCCATGCAAAGGAATGAAAACCCAATCAGTCATAAATAGATAAATAAAGAGTTTTTTTTTTTTAAAGTTGGTGATGAATTAGACTAAGAGGCAAACACTGTATTGTTAGCTAATATTATAATTAGTCATAGAAAATAGTCATTAATGAGTAAATTGTTTTAGTAGTCTCTTTTGAAGAAACCAACAGTTATTTGTCAATATGCTATTATCCAGAATATTATATGCCAACTATTATATTCATTGATTTTTTTCCTAAGAAGATTGCTCAAAATTTTATTAAAATACTCAGGAACCAAAGACAAATTTTAGCTAATTATGTAGAAAATTCATTTAAGATTTAGTTGCTGTAATCTTGCATTTGTCATTTGAGTCTTCTAAAGAATGAACACAAATGGGTACTAATAAGTACAAGGGATTTATTAATATTTATTAGTACAATACCTGTGAAAGATAAGGCTACAGAATGTAGGAATAGGCAGGAGAAGACATCTGACTGTTATACAGGTCTGACATCTGTCAAAGGAGAGTATGAAGGAAAGAAGATTGACTAGGAGGAGTCCCAGAGAGCCTTGAGAAAAATCCTGGCTTGCCCAACAGAGATGTATAATGCCTAGATATCTTTCAAACTGTTTCGTGCAGTCTGAAATGTTGAACCTTTGTCTCACTAGGATGTTCAGTCATTGGAAGGGGACAGTTTTTCTGTTGTGACTGTGACTCAAAAGCTGAGGCAGATCCTGAGAGCACCTGCCGCTAGAGACTCTCGACTAACTTCTTTTCCATGACATGTTTCTCCTGGAATAGATTTCAGAAAGGCACATAACAGAATGACTGCCCCATGGTGTTTTCTCATGTTAAGAAAGATGATTGTAATGAAAAAAATTAAATTATATTCCCTGCACAGAGTGAAATATGTTCTCCAAAGAATACCACATTAAAAATTGTAATGCATACTAAATAATAACACTGGATGAAAATCTTTTATTAATTCATATATTCTATGTGACCCAATGTTTCCTACTGGATTTCTCTGTACTTACAGAATACATAAACATTTCATAAGCCCTAGTATTAGTACATGTAGCAATAAATATTTCTTATTTTGGAACTGTACTTATCAACCTCAACTTTCTTAAATAGGAAATTTTGGAGACTATAATTTCCATGTATATATTGTTACAAAATATTTTATGTTATTGTTCACTATAATTAACTAAATTTTGCACATGCTTGTCATTATCAGACTCACAATTTTGCTGTAATGTAGACGAAGAGAATTTTAGTTTTGTATTCATCAAAATAATTCAGTAACACTAAATTAAAAAAAAATGTATCTTCAATAACAAACCAAATGCTATATTTTACAGAAGCAGCATTGGCGTATGCAAAGTATTTTGGGTTAAGCACGTGGGTTTGAGAGTGGGATTTTCAGTTGGCTCAGTGGTATAGAATCCTCCTGCCAAAGCAGAAGACCCAGGTTCGATCCCTGGTTTGGAAAGATCCCCTGGAGGAGGAAATGGCAAGCTACTATTCTTGCATGGAAAATCCCATGGACAGAGGAATCTGGTGGGTTATAGTCCTTGGGGTTGCAAAGAGTTGGACATGACTCAGCATAAAAACTCACACAGTTGAGAGCACAAGAAAGTTGCGAATGAGTTTTTGAATAAGAAGTAACACTTATGTTTACCAAAAGTTCTCTACTTGAAACTTAAAGAACTTATAAAAGTGTTTCTTGGTACAATTTATATGTACATTCACAAGTACATACATGTATGCATGCATACATGGGTATGTAGATATGTGTGTGTATATTTGTGAGCAATTATTATAAGTCATGCATTCATTCCTCATCCCTTGAGGCTGACCTGATTTCAAGGGAGTCGGTTCACATGTGTTAAAACTGTAAAGGTTTTTATTAAGTCTTTAGCTGTTTTTAAGAGTGGTAAAGACACTACATATAAATTTGACTTTTAAAAATCATGTATCTATTCTTATATTGGCCTAGTTTTGAAAATGATTTATTTTCTTTTATGATTGTTCTTTAATTGTTGATATCTCTTTACATTTTGATTAAGGTTTCTCAGATCTCTGACTGTTAATGAATGGACTCTGAAACAAAAATACAAGATGATCTTTCTTTTATCCCTGGCTTCTGTCAAGTAGTAACTGATCTTTATTAACTGATTTTTAAACAGTTACTAAAATAAACAGTAAAGTGCACTGGTGGGATGACAGTGGAAATATTTAGAGAAAAAACTTAACTGATTTTTTTAGGCTTTATTTTCATATATCACTATTTTTAATAGCTGTGATGTTCTGAATCATACTTTTAAGATTTAAATTGAAAGTTAACATTGTACTTATTTTAATGTTAAAATTATTATACATTATTCAAAAAAAAACCATGAAAATACATGCAATAATATAAAATCAGTATTTTGGCCACACAGCTTTGAAAGATAGTAACAATTTGATTTATTAATTTTACAGCTTTTATTTAAATTGTGAAAAGAACAGTTCATGGCCAAGTCCCTGTAACTTACTTCTCCCATCCTCTCATGAGGTACTTCAAGATGGTGTGAAAACTTAGATATTTTACATTTGATACTTACACACAACTGCTCACATATGCATACAAAGCAATACACATGATTGGTATTGCATATTTGTTGTTCAGTTGCTCAGTCACGTCCGACTCTTTGTGACCCCATGGACCGCAGCATGCCAGGCTTCCCTGTCCTTCACTATCTCCCAGGGTTTGCTCAAAGTCATGCCCATTGATTTAGTGATGTCATCCAACCATTTTATTCTCTGTCACTCCCTTCTCCTGCCCTCAATCTTTCCCACACCAGGGTCTTTTCCATGAGTTGGCTTTTTGCATCAGGATGCCAAAGTATTGGAATTTCAGCTTCAACATCAGTCATTCTAAGAATATTCAGGATTGATTTCCTTTAAGATTGACTGGTTTGATCTTCTTGCTATCCAAGGGATTCTCAAGTGTCTTCTCCAGCACCACAGTTCAAAAGCATCAATTCTTCAGTGCTCACTCTTCTTTATGGTCCAACTCTAGTGGTTCTTTATCACTAGCACCAGCTGGGAAGTCCATTGCATATTTGCACAAGTCATATAATGGCATTCCTTTACCTTATGAAACATTCTTTCCTCCTTTATCATGTGAGAACTATTACTCCATTTAGCTATAGTTCATTAATCCATTATTTATAATATTCCCTTGTATGAATTAATCACATTTGTTTTTCTTTTACCAACAAATTGAACTTTTAGGCTGTTTTAGTGTGTATTCATAATTATGCAAAAATGTTACCATAGACACTAATGGCCACAATTTCTTCTACACATGTACAAGAGTTATTTTTTTTACAGCAGTTTGTTGAACATAAGTTTTTCGCATTCTTAACTTCATTACCAGTGTCTCCTCAACTTATGCTCTCATAGCAATGTATTGTGTTCTTTTTATTAAGTTTCCACTGACACTGTCATATTAGCCAACTTTTAAATTGTATAATCCTATAGATTGTATAATCCTATAAATTGTATAATCCTATGTGAAATCGGGCTTCCCTGGTAGCTCAGACTTTAAAACGTCTGTCTGCAATGTGGGAGACCTGGGTTCTATCCCTGGGTTGGGAAGATCCCTTGGAGAAGGAAATGGCAACCCACTCCAGTATTCTTGCCTGGAGAATCCCATGGACAGAGGAGCCTGGTGGGCTACAGTCCGCAGGATTGCAAAGAGTCGGACATGACTGAGTGACTTCACTGTAGATGTGAAATTATTATTCAAGATAGTTTCAAGTAATCTTTTTAAAGTTAATGACTAGCTTGAAATCTTTCCTTTGCTTATTGGTTATTCAAAATTTCTCTCTACAGATATTTACATTTTTATCTTGGCATGTTTTCTTATTCTAACAAATATGCTGGTATGTTTTATACATTCTAAAGTTAAGTCCTTTGTTGTTATGTATATGCCATATATCATTTTTCAGGCTTTCAATTTGTTTATACTTTCTATTTGTTTATACCTTCATTATCTAAATGCTTCATTTCATTTTGCTGTGGAAAATTTTATCAGCATTTTTTTAAGCAGTTGTATAAATACTGCAAAACTCATGAAAATATGATCTACATGACAGAGGTATATTTTTCATTAATGTTCACTATTGTATCCTTAGCTCCTAGAAGAGTTTATGGCAAATAGGAAGAATTCAATAAAATTTGTTTAATTAAAGCTTCCACCAGGTTTTTTTCCCTAACTTCGAGTCATTAAGAAATATTTCAACTAATAATAGCAGTTTAAAGTTATTATTTTTATATTTAGGTCTTTAATACATCAGAAATTAAAATGAAATGTGACAGAACTGGAAAAGGTCAGTTTTCATTCCAATCCCAGAGAAATGCAATGCCAAAGAATTCTCAAACTACCGCACAATTGCACTCATTTCATACGCTGGTAAAGTAATGCTCAAAATTCTCCAAGCCAGGCTTCAGCAATACATAAACCATGAACTTCCAGATGTTCAAACTGGTTTTAGAAAAGGCAGAGGAACCAGAGGTCAAATTGCCAACATCCGCTGGATCAAAAAGCAAGAGGGTTTCAGAGAAACATCTATTTCTGCTTTATTGATTATGTCAAAGCCTTTGACTGTGTGAGTCACAACAAACTGTGGAAAATTCTGAAAGAGGTGGGCATACTGGACCACCTGACCTGCCTCTTGAGAAACCTGTATGCAGGTCAGGAAGCAACAGTTAGAACTGGACATGGAACAACAGACTGGTTCCAAATAGGAAAGGGAGTGCCTCAAGGCTGTATATTGTAACCCTGCTTGTTCAACTATAAGCAGAGAACATCATGAGAAACACTAGGCTGGAGAAGCATAAGCTGGAATCAAGATTGTTGGAAGAAATATCAACAACCTCAGATATGCAGATGACACCACCCTTATGGCAGAAAGTGAAGAAGAACTAAAAAGTCTCTTGATGAAAGTGAAAGAGGAGAGTGAAAAAATTGGCTTAAAGCTCAACATTCAAAAAATTAAGATCATGGCATCTGGTCCTGTCACTTCATGGCAAATAGATGGGGAAACAGTAGAAATCGTGGCAGACTTTATTTTTGGGGGGCTCCAAAATCACTGTAGATGGTGACTGCAGCCATGAAATTAAAAGATACTTACTCCTTGGAGGGAAAGTTATGAACCTAGACAGCATATTAAAAAGCAGAGACATTACTTTGTCAACAAAGGTCCATATAGTCAAGGCTGTGGTTTTTCCAGTAGTCATGTATGGATGTGAGAATTGGACTATAAAGAAAGCTGAGCGCCAAAGAATAGATGCCTTTGAACTGTGGTGTTGGAGAAGATTCTTGAGGGTCCCTTGGACTGTAAGGAGATCCAACCAGTCCATCCTAAAGGAGATCAGGCCTGAGGGTTCATTGGAACGACTGATGTTGAAGCTGACACTCTAATACTTTGGCCACCTGTGAAGAAATGACTCATTGGAAAAGACCCTGATGCTGAGAAAGATTGAGGGCAGGAGGAGAAAGGGATGACAGAGGATGAGATGGCTGGATGGCATCACCAATTCAACGGGCATGAGTTTGTGCAAACTCCAGGAGTTGGTGATAGACAGGGAGGCCTGGCATGCTGTGGTCCATGGGGTCAGAGTTGGAGACGACTGAACGAATTGAACTGAACTGAAGAATAGTATCTAAAATTATCTTTTTTCCTTTTGTGTATAAAGTATTTGCAAGCATATGTGTGCATGTGTTTTTGATATTTATTGATACTAAGCCAATTCTTATAAAATACAGAAAATTTATTCTGATACAATTCAAGTTCCTCTCTTCTACTTTGTCTTATGATTTTCATATATATAACCTCTCTATATTAACAATTCAGTGTTATAATAATTGCTTTATACCATCTTATAGCTTTGTAAAAAGCTAAGAGAAAAAAATTTAAGCATTACTTTACTTTTGTCGAAAGTTTTGATTGCTTTTATTTTTTTTCCTGTAGATTTGAATTGACATCTGGTATCACTTTCTTTCAGCTTAATGGACCTCCTTAAGAATTTCTTATGAGATTGTATGCTAGTAACAAATTCTCAGTGTTCATTTTTCAGGGAATGTTTTTATTATACCTCATTTTTTGAATGACAATTTTGCTAGAACTCTTTTTTGTAATTCTTTTTTTTTTCTTTTAGCACTTTGAATATCTACTTTTTCAAAGCATTCTGGTATCCATTGTTTCACATCTGAAGTCACTTTTAATTGTACCGCTCTCCATTGATACATATGGAATAATTTTCTTTTATTGCTTTCAGTATTGTCTTATTGTCGTTATTTTCAAAAGTTTCAGTATGCTGTGCGTAGGTGTAGATATCTTTGTGTTTATTCTCTTTGTAATTAATTGAACTTGTTAGATGTGTAGATAATTGCTTTTCATCAAATTTGGGAAGCTTTTAGCCATTATATCTTTAAACGTTTTTTTATGTTCCTTTTTCTTCTTCTACTGACAGTCACATTATGTATGTTAGTATGTTTGATATTGTTCTCAGTGATTCTATATATTTTCTTTCATATTTTTCTCTCATTCTTCAAAAAGTAGATAACTTTTATCAATTTATCTTTAAATTTGCTGATTCCCTCTTCCAAATAATTTTTTTTCTTTTTTTAATCAAGACACTTTAGAAATTATGTTGTAGTAATTCTAGATTCTGAAATTTTCCCTTGAGGGTGGTTTTTGCCATTTTTGTTTAGTAACTTGTTAGACTAAATTTGTAGAATCCAATTCTACTTTGGTATTTACCTACTGATTTCTCTGTTTAATTTTATTTTCACTCTTAAGCCTGATTCCTAGGGATTGTTTCTATGTCTGCATAGCTTACTGGTCAGCCAATTATTATTCAGAGGTTATGTTTGAATGTCTTATGCCAATAAGGTTTCCACTTTCTGTTAATAGATTTGTGTATGACTTGTGGAGTCCTTTCAAATTTAAGAGAGTTTTCATGTTTACCCTATCTTTTTCTTTTGTTTCTTTTGGTGGGCCTTTTGTTTCTTCTCTGCACATGCTCACAGCTTCCTTTTTTAGATTTTCCCCCTAGTTTATAATTTTATTAGGGAGTTTTTAAAAATAGTCTTTATAATGTCTTCCCAGTTTTTATAATTGTTTTTTTCCCACCACACCAAAAGTTCCTCTCTGCCTTTGATATTATTAAAAGTTAATTTTATGTGCACTGAGGAAACCAGATCTGAAAGAGACACGTGCACCCCAATGTTCATCGCAGCACTGTTTATAATAGCCAGGACATGGAAGCAACCTAGATGCCCATCAGCAGATGAATGGATAAGGAAGCTGTGGTACATATACACCATGCAATATTACTCAGCCATTAAAAAGAATTCATTTGAACCAGTCCTAATGAGATGGATGAAGCTGGAGCCCATTATACAGAGTGAAGTAAGCCAGAAAGATAAAGAACATTATAGCATACTGACACATGTATATGGAATTTAGAAAGGTGATAACGATAACCTTATATGCAGAACAGAAAAAGAGACACAGAAATACAGAACAGACTTTTGAACTTTGTGGGAGAATGTGAGGGTGGGATATTTCAAAAGAACAGCATGTATACTATCTATGGTGAAACAGATCACCAGCCCAGGTGGGATGCACGAGACAAGTGCTCCGGCCTGGTGCACTGGGAAGACCCAGAGGAATCGGGTGGAGAGGGAGGTGGGAGGGGGGATCGGGATTGGGAATACATGTAAATCCATGGCTGATTCATATCAATGTATGACAAAACCCACTGGGAAAAAAAAAATATAATAATAATAAAAAAAAAAATTTTTATGTGGGAATTACTAAGTCATATTAGTGAAACAAGCTACTCTAAATAGCATGCAATACTGTATCAGAATGCTAATGTCTAAAAGAGACCTTTCCCCCGCCCCACAAAACTGTAAGAGGGAAGCCTGGCCTCTCTTGCTGGGGATATGATTTATCAGTGTATACCATAGTTTTTCTTGTATATAACTTCTGCCTATGTGAGTGATCAGTCACTCAGTTGTGTCTGATTCTTCGCAACTTCATGGACTGTAGCCTACCATGCTCCTCTATCCATGGGAATCTCCAGGCAAGAATACTGGAGTGGGTTGCCATTTCCTTCTCCAGGGGATCATCCTGATCCAGGGACTGAACCCACATCTCTTGTGTCTCTTGCCTTGGTAGGCAAATTCTTTATCACTGAGCCACCTGGGAAACATATAATAACTCACCTACGCTCATATTTTTATAAATTTATCTCCATCTTATACAACCTTTGCATACAATTTCCTTCTGTCTATAGTATTTTCTTTTGAAGATGTCTTCTTGATAATTTTTTCTCCATCTAATATTTGTTCAAATGTCATTGCTTCAATAAAGTTTATCTAATCACTTTATTATACTGTCATCTGTCTCTGATAAATGTGTTTCTTGTTCATATATAAGAATTAATACCCATGTTCCTTTTTAGAACAAGCTTAATATCTTATTGCACCGATTCCTCTGGCCCATGTCTTCTCTTTGAGAACACGGAGATTTATCATTGATTTGTAAGTAGAGCCACATTTCTTTTTAATATATTTTTTTATAGTTACTAGCATTTCTATGTATTGTGAGTCATATTTCTAGAAAACAAATTTTATAATATAGCTTTTTACTTTGCCTAAAGCATGAGGTACATCATAAATAACATATTTAAGGTTTTCTGGGAATTAGCTATATAATTTTATGCTTCAAGAAGGGAAGTAAAGAAAGTGATTAATGGAGGATATTTATACCATCATATATTGAACTAAAGTCACAAAATACTTTGGGTTACATTGGGATTAAAACTAGTGGCTGTCAATCAATGAACACTTTATATGATTACAGTCTCTAGGTTATTATTTGCAAGCTAAAATTTTTAAACTAGGAACACTTGTAGGTGATTTAAAGACAAAATTGTGATGACTTATCCTACACAAAAAGTCAATCTAAAAACTGGTCATGATGAAAAAGGGCAGTACAAAGCAGAAAGCCAATTTGTTCTTGGATAATATAGTAGATCTGGCACGTGTGAAGTATTTTGTATAATTATTGTTCTACTATCTCAAAAGTATAATGGCAAAAATAGCTCAATAAAAGTTAACAGTATTTTTAACCTGTTAGGAAGTAGTCTGAAGGAAATCACAATAAAATCCTTATCTTGATCAGAATCCTTAGGCAAGGAATAAAAACCCTGAGAAGAAAAGAGAAAAATCAGTCTATAAAACCATAAGAACTAGGAGCAAGTGAAATAATACTGATTTCACTAATTGGAAAACCTAGTTTAAGGAATACAATTTGATACTTCAAAGGTTATAATCAGGTAAAGAAGATAAAAGGACAAAAAGTAGAGACAATTTTATAGACTTCCTTGATATAATTTAAGACTAAAAGACGTTAAACACCTTATTAGATCAAAATAGGAATTTAAGAAGATATTGTCCTATTTTTAGAAGTTAGAAATTCAGGAATACAATAATTTCTATATCTACCCAGACTATTAGTACAGTTACTAACAACGTAGATCTAAGCTGTACAATTTATAGCTGTGATTCAATATAGTGTCACTGAAACTAACATATGTACATATAATATTGCAATATTTAAGCATCTATTTTTGGTGGGCATAGCTCCATTAAAAGAAATCATCCATATGTCATATACAGTTATGCAGAACAGAAATGTATCTATGAAAGACATGAAATCTTAATTCTTGGGAAACAAAGTAGATCTGGGTGCTGGGGATCTCTGTGAATTTATAGTTCCCTGATGTATAGACTCTGGAACTGGCTTATTTTAAGATACCATCTTTTAAAGAGAGAAAGCTAAGGTATATTGCAAAGATAAATGATTACAATGATAAGCAGATAAAACAAGTTGAAGATTTACATATTTCCATCATATTACTTGACTGTGTTTTTGTTTGATTTTGAAAAACTGATTTAAACCAAAGACCTATTTGAGAGATTATATGGCTTTGCAGCCAGCTGTGAGAGAGTGATATTAGCATGCAAGAAAAGGACAAGGTTATTAGCACAATGTTGGGCAAAGGCCTCCCAACTGAGTTTGTATTTAGAGAAAATATTTAAACTAATATTCCATTTTAATTGCTATCTGAGGAGCTACTGAAACTGTAGTATTTTTCTGTTTTCTTTGGTTAGTGTATTTGATGCATTCCACTTGTATTTAGATCAAAGATGAGATTAAAGTAGGCATTATCATCATACTTGCTTTCCAAAGAGTTATCAGTGAGAAATATTTATCCTAGGTATTAAAAATATAACTCTATCTCTTTGAAAGTTATACCTATATTGATAGAATCCCATAAAAATTAAGGAGAAGAAATAACAAATGGAGTTTTCAGATAAAAATGTATCACTATTGTGGACCTGTAAACAACACTGGCTTCTCTTGTTTTAATAAAGGTATTACAAATTACTATATATAGTATATTCTTGAAAATTACATACTTTTATAATTAAATACTCTGATAACAGGGTTTCACACCAAAATTATATTAAACGTAAAACAATACAGAAAATGGAGATAATACAAAGTGTCATTAGATTACCATTCTCTAAATGTAGCTAATGGAGCACTAAGACATATACCTTTAATTCAAGTATTAAAAGGAACAACACCCTGTGAACTTCAATATAATCAGAACATTTTTGTGGGAAATGAGGCCTGTTCATCTGATATTGCACTCTATACTGAAAAAATCCAAAAAAACAAAAATCTGATACTTTTATTTAAAATATACCTGTATTACTTTATTTACTGAAATGATTTCAAAATGCAAAAATGCATTCATTACCTATCAGTAGGGGCTTCTCTGGCAGTACAGTGGTAAATAACCTACCTGCCAATGTAGGAAACATGGGTTCAATCCCTGGATTAGGAAGAGCTCCTGGGATCTTGGAAGGAAGGAAATGGCAACCCACTCCATTTCCCACTTCTTGCCTGGGAAATGGACAGATAAGCCTTGCTGATTAACGTGACTTAGCGACTAAACAAGAAAAACAGCCACCTATCAGTATATATATTTCCTTTTGCATAATTTGGCAAATTAGATGTGTTAGAAAAGACAAAAATAATATAAATATTCCTGATATAACTTCAATCCAAAGTAGCAAAAGGCCTGGAGAAGGAAATGGCAACCCACACCAGTATTTTTGCCTAGAGAACTCCATGGACAGAGGAGCCTGGCGGTCTGCAGTCTGTATGGTTGCAAAGAGTCTGACACAACTTAGCAACTGAACAACGACAACAAGAGATATGTAAAACAGTGATGCCAGCCTATGTGTGTGCAGAGGAGTACACTGTTGCCATCATTTTAGACATCTGAAGGCATGCCTGTTACACCGGCTTGGGTCCTAGTTTCCTTGAAGCAAGTATATTTATAAATCCCTTCCCTTCATAAGAATATCTAAGCTAAAATTTCTCATAATCTAGGAGTACCATTTTGCCAGTATTAACAAGTATTAATTTTTAAACATCCACTCCTTTATAGCCTTTAACTTTTGCTAAGGATTAGTCTGGAAGGTGATGCCTGGTCCTACAACGAGTACGCTTTGAAAGTACCTCAGAAGATGGAGAATTTTTCATGATTTCTTCAAGTAAACTACATCAGATAAGATAGTACATCAGTTAATAGAGTTCATAGAAAACTTTAATGTTAAGACACTGTTGTCCAGAGTTAAAAGAGGGGCAAAGCCCACAGGACGCCACAGGGGGGTCACAGAGCCACACACTGAGGATCAGTTCAGTTCAGTTCAGTCGCTCAGTCGTGTCTGACTCTTTGTGACCCCATGAACCACAGCACGCCGGGCCTCCCTGTCCATCACACTGAGGATGGTCCCCAGGAAACCATTCTTCCTCCCAGAGTACTGCCTCACAACAGAAGAACAAATGGACATCAAAAGAGAAAGTCCAGAAAACTACCAGCTATTATAGTCCCCAAAACGGTTTCTAAGAATCCCCATGTTTGCAGGTGGCACAAGAAATGTGTTTACTCTCTTTCTCTTAGGTCCCCCGTGACAAGAAGGGATGAGGTTATTCGTGTGTCCGTGGCTCACTCTGGGCTCAGAGAGAAGTTCAAGGGTCAGACTACTGTCCTGTGATCACTCAAGACCCCAGGAGTGGTCACTTCTGTTTTTAGGAGGGTCTTCATTTACTGTCACTAAAAACTTGTAACCTTGGCACTTCAGGATTCTTACCTTATCAGAAGCGTGTGACAGCCATCTTAAGCAAAAACAGACCCCTTGCTTGCTCTTCAATGCCAACGACCTCGTCTCCTGCGTGCAGTGACTTTGGGATGATGTTTCTGTAAGACGCATTCTTCCAAGTTCTCACCAAAAATTCATCTAAAAGGAGAGGTCATCCAGGAAGGCAGAACTGTTTTAAGTGGATAGACTGATGTTTATATGCAGTTAAACCAAGCAATCTCACAGGGTTTGAACAGTTTTAAAAGTGAAAGCACAACATAGCTGAACAGTGAACGTGTGGTCCTGATGGGGCATCACTTGGACATCTGAGTCTCTGAAGGTGTCTGCCCAGTGTCTAGGGTCTTCAACGACTGGAAAAGCCCCGCAGCCCCTTGTATCCTGCTGAACTCCGCAGAGAAGGCCTACACTTCTGTAAACAAGTCCTGCACATTGGTGATATTGTTATGGGGATAAGGGACTGGATGGAGAAAGATGCACAGGAGAGGCACAAAATGATTCTGAATAAGAGACATTTCAGAGTTTGTTTTCTGGGCATGTGTGCTAAGTTGCTACAGTCATGTCTGACTCTTTGTGGGTATTTATAAAAGTTATGAAAGTTTCTGTTATTTACCTGCATAGATTTATCCTTAATTTGTCCACAGGTAGAAATTCAATTGGGTGTGTAAAGGTGAATTAATCTTTATATATCTACCTCTTAGGAGGTAGATCAACAACAACCAGAAAATGTAGCAAAAGGATCACCAGCCTTGGTCCTTAGTTTCTAATAAAGACAATGTTGCAAAATTTGATGCAAAATTTGGTTTGTTGCAAAACCATCAAAGGAATGATGGTTTGGTGTTCTGTGCCATCTTGTTTCCTGTTAGACCCAGAATGAGCTTGATGGAGTTTCTGTTACTGCCATTCAATATCTTATAAAATGTTGCAGAGAGGCCCTATGATGATGTCTTGTCATGTGGCTTTCAAATTCTGGGAGAGTAAGCTTTCATTTTTCTGTATCCATCCAGAACCTAGCCCAGGAATAGATAAAAAGTAAGATATTCATGAAATGATCACCAGATAAAATATATTACCTTTGGATCCAGTGAGGTAGAAGGGAGTTTGGATTAAATGGTTACAAATTTTTTGTTAAAATTTCTCCCTTGAATTTGGTCTGCATTAATTGCTTAAGTGAGAAAATCTGGCATAACAATTAAACATAATAATTTGATTTACTATCAGTGAATTAGAGCCAAAAAATAAAGACAAATTACTAAAGATATTACCTATGTGCTGAAAAATCTTAGTTGTGAAAGCTTTAAATATTGAAAGAGACTATGTAGGGTAAACAAAAAATGCTAATTACACTATTCATGAAAAATAATAAAAAGTATGTAAGACCTTGAGTAACTTTATCAGTGTTTCTTAAATCTTAATTTCCAACACCTTCTAGTTCCTTTCTTAACAAGTGTCAGAGAAGAGAGAACATGAGCCTGGAAATCATAAAGATCTGGTTTCTATTTTCAGTTTAGTTACTTGGTCAAGTCATTTATGTTCCATTTTATTTCATTATTTACAGCCAAAAATAACAATAATAATAATACTTACTTTCCAGAATTATAAATATTTGATAAAATATACATTGGATTTTTGCCACTTCCTTTAAGTGTGCATCTCCAATTGATGACAGTATTTTCAGTAGGAGTAACAAAATAATATTGATCAATGTATAAGTTATAAAACACACTTTTAACTCACCAGTGACTGCAGCAATTTATCCCAACACACTCCTGAACATGTACCCAATCATTTTAATTTATTCATTTCTCCCCCAAAACTATCTTTCTTCTTCCTTTGAAATTCTATTGTACCATTATCATAAATTTTACTTTATCATTATTTCCTTAAAATTTTAAACTTATAAAAATAACTTTCACATACATCTTTTTCTAAAAATAACTACTTAAGTCTCTTTTGCATGGCAGGTGTTTACAAATCATTTGTTAATTTCATATAAATCAGTGGTGTAATATTTATGATGGTTTTGTGGTATATTTTTTAGCGATGAAATTCTCAAGGAAATTCAGTGATGATTTTCTCAGTGAAAATTATCTCAAGGAAAACACTTGTTAAATTCATAAACTTTGATTGTTAAAATTTGTGTGACATTGCTGTTTGAAAATAATGAATTCTAAAAAAAAAAAAAAAAGAAAATGAATACCAAGCACCTCACATTTATGGGGAAAAAAATGAAAGCATAAATCAGTTCAGTTCAGCCGCTCAGTCGTGTCTGGCTCTTTGTGATCCCATGGTCCACAGCATGCCAGGTGCTTGTCCATCACAAACTCCCTAAGTTCACCCAAACCCATATCCATTAAGGAAGTGATGCCATCCAACTGTCTCATCCTCTGTGGTCCCCTTCTCCTCTGGCCCTCAATCTTTCCCAGCATCAGGGTCTTTTCAGATGAGTCAGCTCTTTGCATCAGGTGACCAAATTATTAGAGTTTCAGCTTCAACAACAGTCCTTCCAATGAACACCCAGGACTGATCTTTAGGATGGACTGGTTGGATCTCCTTTCAGTCCAAGGGCCTCTCAAGAGTCTTCTCCAACACCACAGTTCAAAGGCATCAATTCTTCGGTGCTCAGCTTTCTTTCTAGTCTAACTCTCACATCCATACATGAACACTGGAAAAACCATAGCTTTGAATAGACAGACCTTTGTTGACAAAGTAATGTCTCTGCTTTTTAATATGCTATCTAGGTTGGTCATAACTTGCTTTCCAAGGAGTAAGCGTCTTTTAATTTCATGGCTGCAATCACCATCTGCAGTGATTTTGGAGACCAATCAAATAGTCAGACAGTGTTTCCACTGTTTCCCCATCTATTGCCCATGAAGTGATGGGCCAGATGCCATGATCTTAGTTTTCTGAATGTTAAGCTTTAAGACAACTTTTTCACTCTCCTCTTTCATTTTCATCAAGAGGCTTTTTAGTTCCTCTTCACTTTCTGCCATAAGGGTGGTGTCAACTGTATATCTGAGGTCATTGATATTTCTCCCGGCAATCTTAATTCCAGCTTGTGCTTCTCCCAGCCCAGCGTTTCTCATGATGTACTCTGCATGTAAATTAAATCAGCAGGGCAACAATATACAGCCTTGACATACTCCTTTCCTGATTTAGAACCAGTCTGTTGTTCCATGTCCAGTTTGAACTGTTGCTTCCTGACCTGCATACAGATTTCTCAAGAGGCAGGTCAGATGGTCTGGTATTCCCATCTCTTTCAGAATTTTCCACAGATTAATTTGATTCACACAGTCAAAGGCTTTGGCATAGTCAATAAAGCAGAAATAGGTGTTCTTCTGGAACTCTCTTACTTTTTCTATGATCCAGCAGATGTTGGCAATTTGATCTCTGGTTCTTCTGCCTTTTCTAAAACCAGCTTGAACATCTGGAAGTTCATGGTTCACATATTGCTGAAGCCTGGCTTGGAGAATTTTGAGCATTACTTTACTAGCGTATGAAATGAGTGCAACTGTGCGGTAGTTTGAGCATTCTTTGGCTTTCTTTTAGATCAAAGTAAAACGTAAGCTCATTTTATTGTTTCCTCAAACTTAACTGATGATAACAATTTTATATCATATAGTAAATATCTTCTACTAATACACAGTATTATGCTTACCTCAAACATCATAAGCTAATGTATTCTTCTTCCTTACTTGTACAACTTGCTTGCAAGACTTTAAATCATGTTTCCCATAACCACAGGGAATGGTTTTCTTTCATTTTGGATCTCTGAAATAGAGCAAAAACAGATTTTCTGAGAATACTAAAAAGCATTTTATTAGGAGGCAGAAATTTCTACTTTCTTGAAAATTTTAAATTAAGAACTTGTAATCAATTACCAAATACTAATGATTGAATTGCTTTCCAACTAAATGTTAATTCATTGTAGGCTTGTCTTACATTTTCTATGTTTTATTAAATCATGTGCTTTATGATACATATACATGCAAGCTAATGAGGTCTAAATATTGGGAATATTTTGTTGTTATTGTTGTTGAAGTTCAATTTTATTGGCCAAATAAATGTAAAATAAGTAGATCTAACATATATCAGATAATTAATGAAACAGTGATATAAACAGATATGATTTATTTACAAGTTTTTAAAGCCATGGAAAGACATTATGTGGATTTATTGGAGAAGGAAATGGCAACCCATTCCATTATTCTTGCCTGAAATATCCCATGAAGGCAAGATCCAGGTGGTCTATAATCCATGGGGTGGCAAAGGGTTGGATATAACTGAGTGACTAACACTACACATGCAGTTTATTATATATTTCACATACCAGCCTCAACTAATTTCAGTTACTTTTCTCCCACAGTTTTTCTCACTTACTTTTATGGCATGAATTTTGTCTACCTAAGTTTCATTTGGACCTTCCCAGATGGCTCAGAGGGAAAGAATCCATCTCCCAATGTAGGAGACATCTGAGACAAGAGTTCAACTCCTGGGTCAGAAAGATATCACGGAGAAGGAAATGGCAACCCACTCCAGTATTCTTGCCTGGGAAATCCTATGGACAGAGGAGCCTTGTGGGCAAGAGTTCATGAGAATGAAGGAAAGTCGGACACAACGGAGCGACTAAACAACAGCAAAAAGTTTCATCTAAATTTCTATCTCCTGTTCTTCTATAATCTATACAAAAGTTTTCAAGCATTTCCCATGTTCCTGCAGTTAAGGGCCTTATAATTCCTTCCCCAGCCAATATGAATGCATAGCTAATATAAAATACCCCCAATTCCCAAATCAATAACTCCTTATAACTTCTTGTTTTCTATTAATACTTTTATAAATGTCCTAATTTCTGTTCAGGTGACATCTATCAATTATCAAGCTGAGATGACTCTGTAATTTATTCATTTATTCTTTTGTTCATGCAGCAAAAATTTATCATTGCTACTAAAATTGGCTAATAACAGGATCAATACATTATTGATAATGTAATAATAATTTCTTCCATTTTGTTGGATGTGAATTCTCTCAGAATGTTTGATAGAGATTGAGGACTCTTTGGATAGCCTGCTGGGATACTCAATAATGCTACAACAGCAAGTCTATGTTGAAAGGTCAACTATGGTAATCTGTTCTCTCCTGTTGCCCAAAGCTCGTACCAAGCTCCATCCATCTTGTTCCAGAATGTTTGATCTTGCCTAAATCTTATGCTTTGGTCCTATATTTTTAGTATCACCAATGAGTGACCTGACAATATAATTTATAGTTGAAATAGAGATACTATTGACTGTAAAAAACAGTAAAAACACTTAAGATGTATAATTTTTGAATGTTTGGAGTGGGTAGCCTTTCCCTTCTCCGGGTGATCTTCCCAACCCAGGGATAAAACCTGGGTCTCCTGCATTGCAGGTGGATCCTCTACTGTCTGAGCCATCAGGGAAGCCTAAATTGATCACAGTATATTGGAAAAATCTAAAAATAACTATATTTTAAAATATTTTTTTAATTTCTAAAAGTAAATATACATACATACAATAATTTAAAATCTTATTTATATTGATTTCTCAGCATTTACATAAGAAGAAAATATTCTGGTATATATGTATCCATTTCTAATACTAAATTACTAATATTTTTCTGAAGAATATATTTTTCAATGTAACATAACGTGTAAATTTGTCAACTGGAAAGCAGAAAATCTATCAGATTTTTTTCCGTAAGTTAAGATACTTTAAAGTATTGTAGGACTTCCCTCTGGGTCCAGTAGTTAAGAGTCTGCCTGCCAATGCAGCAGATATGGGTTCAACCCCTGTGGTCCAGGAAGATCCACATGCTACAGGCAACTAAGCCCATGAGGCACATCTATTAAATTTGAACTCTAGAGCCCAAGCCCTGTAACTAAAGAAGCCGCCACAGTGAGAAGCCCACACAGGGCAAGGAAAGTAGCCGCCACTCTCCACAACTAGAGAAGGCTCACATGCAGCAGTGACGACCGAGTGCGGCTGAAAATAAATAACCATAACAGGTATTCAAGTGAAAACTTGAATATAGTTTGATTCAGGTAGGGACTTCTCTGGTGGTACAGCGGTTAGGACTCAGCATTTTCACTACTGTGATCCTGAGTTCAGTCCCTGGTGGAGGAACTAAGATCTTGAAAGCCATGAGGTGAAGCAAAAAAAAAAAAAGACTTGATTCATGCAATTATTTCTTTTGTTTAAATCCTCCCTTGATAAGTAGATTTCTAAAGCTTTCTATTTTGTATGAGTTATTCTAAATAATCCCAATTTTCCAAAAACTGATTTGCTGTTGGTGGCAGTATTTTATTAATTATTGCTATAATTGCATAATCCCCAGCTACTTTTGAAAATGTAATCACACATTAAAAAACTCATTTGCAAAATTTTTAATTTAATAGTAAGACACTTATGTTGGTTTGCTAAATAGTTCCTCAAAGGTAAAGCATTTTTAATTGATAAACAGTAAAGAAAGAAATTGCTTATTGCTATGCTGAATTTTTTTTTTTGCTTTCAATATCAGATTTGTATATGGCATATATAATATATATACTATACATAACTTATTTTGTGAGTATTTAAAAATGCTTGTAAATTTTGACAACTCTGGATTTTAATTCTGAATTAAATTTTCATTAAAACCATCTTCAAGCACATTCTTCCTTCACAGATATTTAAATTTAGCAGGATTATTTGTTTTGCTGTGATATTATGCTTCAAATTTATATTCATAGTAATTTGCAAAACTAAGTAATTTTATTCTAAATGTTGACCTGGGAAGCTGAATTTTAGCAACTCTCACAATTTCAGTTGTTTCATTTTGGGGAAAATTATTTTTAAAAGCTTTGTTTTATTTCATGAACTGAACAAAAAATTTAAACCCTGTATGGAATTAACTGAATTCCTATTTAAAGTAACTGATGATAATCAATAGCATTATTTAACTATATTCTGATGCACTTGACTTTCTTCTTATATTAACATATTTTACATATTACTATCTATCAGTTCACTTTTTTTTTTTTTGGTATGTCCTAGCTCTTATCCATATCAACCTTCCTTTTACAACTCAGCTTCCAAAATGAGTATAGTTACTTGTTCATCCTGTACTTAGCTATTCCAGGTTACCTGACTCTGACTTGCAGTGTTCAACAACACCTTATTATTAGACATTTTTTCCCCCCAGTCATTATTTGGTATATATGGCCGTGGAACTGCTGACATTTCCCAGCTTCTTGAAATTTTGTATTTCATTGGATGGCTTCATTCTCTTTGATGACTCATTATTAATTGTCTTTGCAAAATATTTTTCAATTGCATTTACAATGGTGATTCTGAGAATTTCAAAAGACCCTGGATGATTAAGTAGGATCAGTTTAGTTCAGTTCATTCACTCAGTCCTGTCCGACTCTTAGCGACCCCATGAATCACAGCACGCCAGGCCTCCCTGTCCATCACAAACTCCTGGAGTTTACTCAAACTCATGTCCATCAAATCGGTGATGCCATCCAGCCATCTCATCCTCTGTTGTCCCCTTCTCCTCCTGCTCCCAATCCCTCCGAGCATCAGGGTCTTTTCCAGTGAGTCAACTCTTCGCATGAGGTGGCCAAAGTATTGGCGTTTCAGCTTCAGCATCAGTCCTTCCAATGAACACTCAGGACTGATCTCTTTCAGGATGGACTGGTTGGATCTCCTTGCAGTCCAAGGGACTCTCAAGAGTCTTCTCCAACACCACAGTTCAAAAGCAGCAATTTTTTGGCGCTCAGCTTTCTTCACAGTCCAACTCTCACATCCATACATGACCACTGGAAAAACCATAGCCTTGACTAGATAGACCTTTGTTGGCAAAGTAATGTCTCTGCTTTTTAATATGCTATCAAGGTTGGTCATAACTTTCCTTCCAAGGAGTAAGTGTCTTTTAATTTCATGGCTGCAATCATCATCTGCAGTGATTTTGGAGCCCCAAAAAACAGTCTGACACTGCTTCCACTGTTTCCCCATCTGTTTCCCTTGAAGTGATGGGACCTGATGCCATGATCTTAGTTTTCTAAATGTTGAGCTTTAAGCCAACTTTTTCACTCTCTTCTTTCACTTTCATCAAGAGGCTTTTTAGTTCCTCTTCACTTTCTGCCATAAGGGTGGTGTCATCTGCATATCTGAGGTTATTGATATATCTCCCAACAATCTTGATTCCAGCTTGTGCTTCCTCCAGCCCAGCATTTCTCATGATGTACTCTGCATATAAGTTAAATAAGCAGGTGACAATATACAGCCTTGACATACTCCTTTTCCTATTTGGAACCAGTCTGCTGTTCCATGTCCAGTTCTAACTGTTGCTTCCTGACCTGCATATAGATTTCTCAAGAGGTGGGTCAGGTGGTCTGGTATTCCCTTAAGTAGGATAAGGGATTAAAAATGTTCACTGTGTTTGTTATAAGGGAGATGTTAATAACTTGATAATTATACTTTCATTAATGACAAGTAGAAATCATACTAAAATCATCTGAAAGTTGAATACAAGATTGAAATATGTGGATGCATTTTAAGAAATTGGCTAATAATTGGAGAAGATAAATAGAACTATAGATAATGGGTATTTAAGGTCAAAGAAAATTATTTATATATTTATTTATTTATATACAAACACACACACACACACACACACTGAGTTCAGTCATAAAAAGCTAATTGTTTTATAATTGAATCACTTTGGAATACTTAAATACCTAAAGGAAGAAATGAACTGAAGATTCTAATTCAGAAGGGCATGGATAAGCTTAGACTTCCTACTTTATGATCAACTGCTTTTTGATTCCTAATAAGAGTCAGTGGCTCAAATTCTCCTACTTTCTAATACACTTAGTGCCTTAGTTTCTAAAACACAGAAGTAACCAACTCATAAAACCTTTCATTAAGTCCTCATTGACTTTGGAATAAAATACAAATTCCTTAGCTTAGAATAAAATGCCCTTCATTAATAAGCCCTTTACTAACACTTCAGACCTGCATTTTTATCATCTTGCCTTCCAATATGCCTTCTGAAATCTCTCTATAGATGACTAAATGTATCAAGCTTCAGAGACATTGATATAAGCTTTTAGTTATGCTCAAAACCTTTCCTTCCCTCGTCACCAATTTAATTCATTTTTTAGGTTTTAGATCATTCACTTATTTGATAAATATTCATTGTGAATATATGAAACAACATAATAAGCGTTGGTGACACAGCAAAGAAAAACACAGGTACTTTATATATATATATATAATATTATTTTTCTTTATGTTATATCAATTATATTTATTTTATAATTACTGGCTTAATAGATGTTGACTTTACTAGAATATCCACAATAAAAAGGAATATATCCCTTATATATTGAATTAATAGAAGTCATCATTTTAAAACCAATAATTATAAAATAAATACAAAAATATAATAAGCATTATTTAAATAAGGCAACATTACAGAATATCATGAAATTGTAGAGCAAAAAGACTCAGAACTTTGGGAAGGTTCAAAAAAGGAAGCTAAGTATAAACAGTATTTAGTAGGAAATTTGATTACTAAGAAGCAATTTCAATATGGGAAGACTTTAGAAAAAGTACCACGAGAGAAGCTAGATACTTCAAAGATGAAACCAGATCTTTGAGCATTAGAGAAATATACAGAAGGCTGAGTGCCTTGAAAAACAAATTTAATAGAGAAAGAGTAACATGAACTTAGACTAAGGCTATAAGCCAGGATATAATTATGCGAGGTTTACAAACCATGATAAAAAATAATATAAGGTTGTTCTTTATGATCAGAGGAAATTTTTCTATATGCTTTTAAGCAAATGTGTGACATGATCAGGTATAAATTTTTAAAGCATAATTTGAGATGTTGCCTGGAGAATAGATAGACTGCAAATATGCAAGAGTGAATATAGGGGGAGTGATTAGGAGGTTATTACAGACTTCAGATAAGAAATGATGATGAGTTGAACTAGGATGCTGGGAGTGGAGGTGGAAAGAAGGAGCTGCCTGGACATTTTAGTAGAAATTTTATATTTATTTGATAATGGAGATAAGAGAGAGGAAATTAGATATTATTTCCTCCAGAATGTTTACTGGATCTTTCTCATCTAGGTTAGTTCCCATTTATATGCACTCCAGGTTTACCTCAGTCTTAGAAGTGGCCAAATTTTATTGTCAGTATTCATTTATCTTTCTTCTTCCAAGTGCATCAACTATAGATAGCAACAATATGTCCTTTTATCTCTGTATTTTCAATGTCAAATACAGTGGGTAACCTATTTTTGGTGGATAAATGTAAACAATTTTGGAAGGAGAGAGACATATTTGAAATTTCAGCTGACCCTTGATTTTCTGGCTGCTTCTAAACCTCACCTTTTCCCTTGTTCTTTCTGCTTTCCAGATCAGGTCTGTGTGTGAGGGTACAGGAAATGAAAACTTATCATTTTATGTATTCACATGAATATCTGAAGTCAAATTGACTCAGGAAATCATGGTTTTTGAAAGCTCATGTTTGGAGAGGATTTGAATCAAATAATTGTAATGATAATTGTTAACAGAAATATCAGTAGATAACAAAGATTATGGTATTCTGAAAATAGCAGTATATTTATAATCAGTAAGCTCTGGTTTGATACTGACTAGTTGTGAAGTACTGAATAAAATAAAGGATCGCTGACATTTGCATAGGAAACTGTCCCTTTCTTTGTACTTTTCCATGCATATGCAAGGGTTCTGCCTCCCTCATTACCTCTCCTATGCCATTCCTATGGTTACATTCCACAGAGAGTTCCTAGCACCTCCCAGACATAAATAAGAGAATCAATTTCCATAAATGATACAGCCTGAGGAGTGAATTTGAGGGCTTGGAAAGCAGCCAGTTCTCTAGGCTTATGGTATGCTTCCTGCATTGCAATCTGCTGTGCTGGGGGCATGTGAAGACAGGAAACGGCAGGCCCCTTAGCCATCTGTAGACCGCAGGGCTGTGGTGAGCCCTCCACAGGCAGGATGGCTAGAGGATCTGCTTTAAATGGCCCTGATGTACTTCTGACCATATGCTAAAGCTGTGGAATGCTGGGAAACGGGAATATCACAGAGCTACCTGTTGTGCCCCAGTTAGAAACTCTGTGATTTCTGCATTACCTAAAAGGTCCAGAATAAACAGTATTGGACCAAGAAAAAAAAAAAAAAAAAGTCACTATTTGTTGTTACCAGTTATTTAACTGCAAGTTACATTAACTTTAATTTCTCAGTTGTTTTTATTTAAGTTAACCCTGCTTGTGTCAAACTCTGTAGATGAAACAGTGGTCCTTTATATACTCAATACATGGAACAAGTTGCCAATCTACCATATGCAATAAAGCATTAATTTATGATAAGAAATAAATATCACTGTAAATGTGGCAGAGGGACCCTCTAGTACAAATGCTCTATGTTTAGCATATTAGAATTTGTCTTGGTTGGTGTGAGCAGCTGTAACAAAATAACATAGACTGGGTGGCTTGCAAACAATAGAAATGTATTCCTGGAGGCTGGTTCTGGGAAGTCCAAGAACAAGGTACTGGCAGTTTCGGTGTCTAGTGAGAGTCCACTTTCTGGTACATAGAGAATTGTCTTGCTGTAAATTCACTTGGCAAAAGGGATAAAGTTCTCGCTAAAGCCTCTTTTGTAAGAACTGTAATCATGTTATGGAGTTCAAACTCTTACTGCTTGCTGCATGACGGGGCAATAACTGAGAGACAAGTTGTTGGGGCAATGAATAGCAACTTGATTCACAAAACTGAAAGACGTACAGCTAACATGACTAAGAACAGATGTGTTTTGCATGCTAGGTCGCTTCAGTTGTGTCCAGCTCTTTGCAACCCTATGGACTGTAGCCCGCCAGGCTCCTCTGTCCATGGGATTCTCCAGGCAAGAATACTGGAGTGGGCTGCCATGGCCTCCTCCAGGGGATCTTCCCACCCCAGGGACAGAATCAGCATCTCTTATATCTCTGCACTGGTGGGCAGGTTCTTTACCACTAGGACCACTAGGGAAGCCCTAAGCACAGGCAACGGCACAGAATTGGATATAAAATGGAGTCAGGTTTGCCCTCTGTTAAGTTCCAATCAAGGCTGCACACTTTTGACCTAATCACCTCCCAAAGACTGCACTTCTTAATATTACAACTTTGGGAGTTAGAATTTCAATATAAGAATTTTGAAGGGGCATATTCACTCTTTAGGAGAACGATGTTACCACTGTCACTATTAATGACTGAAAGTGATAATTATAGGAAAAGACTTTTTACAATTATTTATCTTAAAGATTTTTATTTTGGTTCTTTAAATATTTCTCTTGCTTTAATTCTTCCTTCAAGCTAACTAGCTTGTCCATCAGTAGGAACTTGAGGTTGTGCCTTAAAGTAATGATAAAGAGGAATTCAAACTTTTTAAACAATATTTTTGTGGTCAAAAGGATGTTTAATTACATCTGACTTAATTCCAGAGGTCATTCAAGAACACTGGTTGATGGCACATAATAGCACTTCTTTCAGTAGGAACCCTGTTAATGATATTTCTGCAAAGAAATAACAAATTCAATAAATACTCATCCAAGAAAAATAATGAATCCTTAAATGACCACATCTTTTTAAAATATAGTTGATTAGATCCACATTAAGGCCTGATTTCCTACTCTTCCATATATGCAGTTTATCAATTTTTATTGTTGAAGTGTATTCTTTTTAATAAACACATATTATAATTATCATTTGCATACCCATTTTTGTGTTTATGGTCATTGGATAATTTATAGCATTTAAAATTATTTTTCCTATTATGAATACAGCTATATGGCATTTATTTTTAATTGAGGTATAATTTATATATAATAAAATTCAGCCTGTAAAGGGTAATTTTATGAAATATGACATATAAAAAAATGTATAGACAAATTCCATCTCTCCCTAAAAAGCTAAAAAAATTTTGCCCAGTCAAAAGTCATAAATATCTTCTTCTTAAAGTTTTATAGTTTTTAATTTTACATTTAGATTTAAGATATATTTTGAGTTATTTATTATGATGTTAGGTGTAGATCAAGATTAATTATTTCTTTATATATCTAATTGTTTCAACATTATTTGTTTCAGCAGATTTTTCCAGCACTATTTATTTCTTCATTGATTGCCTTTTCTTCTTTCTTAAAAATCAGCTGACTATACATATACGTGCATCTATTTCTCAATACCTTAATATGTTTCAGTAATCTTTGAGATGATTTTTTCTAATACTACAGTCTCTTGATTATTCAAGTTGTTCAGTAAGTCTTGAAAACAGATAGTGTGAGTCCTTAATTTTATTTTTATTTTTTTCAAAATTAGTTTGACTATTTTGGATCCTGTTCCCTTCTATATAAATTGTAGGATCAGCTTATAAGTTTCTACTAAAAATTCTGCATTCAGTCTTTCAAACTTGAGCATTTGTTATTCACTAGAATCCACAGGAGAAGTTATGGATTTCAAACCTGCTGTTATTTTTCCTACCCAATAAGGGTCCTGAAGAGGCAGGTGGAATACAAACTCATGAGGAGGAATGAGTTATGGAGAGAAGGGAAAGCAATTTACCAGTGAGAAAAAAGCAAAGGACAAAAAAAATGAATGCAGATACTGGATTCATTTTAAGATTATATCAGATATGTGCCATATTAATATTTTAACATTATATGATGAGAACGAATTTTACTTCCTATAAAAATCTGGTATATATTTGAATGTTCACTGGACCATTGTAACAAAAGTTATTATATTAGCTTCTGGCATGTAATATGTTATCAATGACAAAATTTGGATTTTAAAAGAATATTAGAAAATATTACAGAAGATGAGATACTTTTGTCTATAAAAGTCTGACTTTAAAGTTATTTCCCCAGTGTTTTTGATGTATTATGTACATTCATAATTAATGATATTTATTTATTCATATTAGGCGTGCTATTGATATGGTACTAGCATGAGAGAAGCATTATTATTCAAAGAACATTGCAGTGACAACCATGGCACTGGTCTTGCTGCTGAGAGCTTTGGGTGGTGACAGCTGATGTACAACAGAAGAAGCAGTACCTCCAGGCCTGGTAGCCTCTTACGTAACACTGATCCTTAGAACTCCCTTCAGTCTCCAGTACTTCATTCCCCAGCTTGTGGCCCTCTATACAGGAAGTTCCAAAAGTGAAAGCCAAGGAGCTGAGGGAGGACAGAAGGGAGAATTTGGGAGACACTGACAAGAAAGTCACTTTTGATTTGACCCAGACAAGAGTTGATATTCCTCTAATCCAGGTTATGGAATCAGGGACACATGATATGTATGCTATAGATACTCACACTAAATATGTACCTAGACTATTTTAAAGGAAACACATATTCTACATATCTCCCATATAATATAATATAATATAGTAATCAATTAATTGTAGTATTTCTACAGTTGTTCAGTCGCTAAGCTGTGCCTGACTCTTTGCGACCCCATGGACTACAGCATGGCTTCCCTGTCCTTCACTATCTCCCAGAGTTTGCTCAAGCTCATGTCTATTGATTCAGTGATGCCATCCAACCATCTCCAACCATCTCATCCTCTGTCACCCCGTTCTCCTCCTGCCCTCAATCTTTCCCAGCATAAAGGCTTCTCCAATGAGTTAGCTCTTCACATCAGATAACCAAAGTATTGAGCTTCAGCTTTAGCATCTGTCCTTCCAATAAATATTCAGGGTTGATTTCTTTTAGGATTGGTTGGTTTAATCTCCTGTTGTCCAAGGGACTCTTAAGGGTCTTCTCCAGGTCCACAGTTCTAAAGCATCAATCAGTTCTTTGGTACTCAGCCTTCTTTATGGTCCAATTCTCACATCATATGTTATAAGATATACTACTTTGATATATACATAAAAGCAACTTTGATTTTCCATTTTTATCCCTGTTTTTTTTCTAGGAAAAAAATAAAATATTATGTGTCCCCACAACTTGCATGATAAATGTTTGAATCCACTGATAATCCATTCATTTAAAAAGTTAGTTATAAATTTTTTGAGCACAAACTATTTTCATGATATTGTGTTTTGTAGAACTAATAAAGTTAGCAAAAAATATAGCTTCTGTTTCAAATGACTTATAATCCAAGCAAAAGCAAAACAGAAACCACAAAATCAATAGGGATCAGGGACCTTAAGGATGAAATAGAGTTGCATTTTAGTGGGAGTTTCTATCTATAGACAACATAAGGCAGTATCTTTTAAAGTGAAAATAACTTTTGGAAATGTGAAAGACGTCCATTTGGGCATTTCACTGTTAATTGTTAAAAAAAATTGACAGTTGCTTTTTGACTATTTTTCTAGTTAAGCACTATATGAGGCATTTGGCTTGCTTGTATTTGAGGACCAAGAAATAAGAAGATATGCTTTCTTTAAACACTACTCACTGTTGATAGTGGAAATTGGATACTGAAGCTTGCTGAAGGAATAGCAAGTTAACATTTACTGTGTCATCTTCATTAGAAGGCATCTACTCATTGAGCATAATGGCAAGTAGCATGAACTATTTAAATTCCTGTTTTATGCTTACCAGTTTATTTTCTTTCTCTTTCTCTATGCTTTCTGTCTTGCAATTCATTTATATCTGACTTCCATCAGATGAAAAATATATGCATGCTGCTTCTTCAATGTCACTGTAAAAAAGATCTAAAACTTTCATGTGAACAAATGTACATGTACCAGAAGGATAAAATACATAAATATTGGTCATAAGTGATAAAATGAAAAATGACAGGTAGAGAAAAATCACTTGACCTCCAACAATCTCTGCAAAATCCAAACCTACAAGGACTGGCATCAAATTTCACTACATAATTTGCTATCCTAGTAAATCAGTCATTGCAGATGGTGATTGCAGCCATGAAATTAAAAGACGCTTACTCCTTGGAAGAAAAGCTATGACCAACCTAGACAGCACATTAAAAAGCAGAGACATTACTTTGTCAACAAAGGTCCATCTAGCCAAGGCTATGGTTTTTCCAGTGGTCATGTATGGATGTCAGATTGGACTGTGAAGAAAGCTGAGCATGAAGAATGGACACTTTTTGAACTGTGGTGTTGGAGAAGACTCTTGAGAGTCCCTTGGGCTGCAAGGAGATCCAACCAGTCCATCCTAAAGGAGATCAGTCCTGAGTTTTCATTGGAAGGACTGATGTTGAAGCTGAAACTCCAATATTTTGGCCACCTGATGTGAAGAGTTGACTCATTGGAAAAGACCCTGATGCTGGGAAAGATTGAGGGCAGGAGGAAAAGGGGATGACAGAGGATAACATGGTTGGATGGCATCACTGACTCAATGGACATGGGTTTGGGTGAACTTTGGGAGTTGGTGATGGACAGGGAGGCCTGGTGTGCTGTGGTTCATGGGGTCGCAAAGAGTCAGACATGACTGAGCGACTGAACTGAACTGAAATAAATCATTCATAGTGATCTTATAAATAAATTCAGAGATAAGAACAACATGAGGCTTCAGTTGTTCAGAGACCTTAAATATCAGAGACCTTAAAATAAATTAATGCCTTTTCAAACCACAGTATAAAAAGATACTCCTTTTACTTAATAGTTACTCATCTCACCCATTTTCTAACACTTGTCACAGTATCCCAGGACTGATAATGATTTGTGAACATCATCTCTTCAATCCTTTACTGTTAGGAGGTCAGGACATCCAAATACTAAGATATAGGATAACAAAGGAGACAAAAAAAAAAAATAGACTAGAGATGCAAAGGAAGAAGGAGAGTTATAGGAGAGAAGAGAATAATGGACAAAAGGCAATCAATAAGAATCAGAGTTCACTCTACTTCAAAATATCAATGGGCTCCATTCAATCTGTTTACAACAGTTTTTACTTATCTTGTGATTTGCAATTTTGGGGGGGAAGGAGAAGGTGTAGAAGAGGAAGAGGAAGAAAGAAGAAGAAGAAGAAGAAAAAAGAAAGAAGAAGGAGAAGGAGAAGAAGAAGAAGAAAGAGGAGCAGGGGACAGGAAAGGGGAAGGAGAAGGATGGGGAGGGTAAGAAGAAAAAGGGAGAGAAGGTGAAAAATAAAAAGAAAAGGAGGAGGAAGAGAAAGGAGCACAGGGTGGGAGGGGGCAAAGGGAAGGAAAGGGAAGGAAAATGTTACAAGAAAGTGAAATGTCACATCCAGGGAGCTATGTGAGTTCATTGGTCAGTCTGCCAATTGAGATTCCTTGGTTTTATTCAGGAAAGAATTTAAGAGCAAGCCAAAGAAAAGTAAAAGTAAGGTTTTTCAGAAAGGTTTATACACACTCCATAGGCAGAATGCCAACTATCTTAGAAAGTTAGAGTAGCACTAGGACATGGGATAGTTGGTTTTTATGCACTGAGTAATTTCTTACCAGTGGGAGGAATATACTTGCTATTTCAAGGAAGGGTGGGGATTCCCAGGAATTGGGTCTCTGTCCACTGTTTGGCCTTTTATGGTCCATCCCAGAAATATCACAATGTAAGGGGGAATGATTTTTAGTATTAGAACAAAGGTTTAATGAGTTAAATGTCAGCAACCAGACTATTTTCTGTTCTTGAAGCTACCTCGGTTTCAGCTGGCTCCATCCAGTTTTTATTGCATCCTAACCTATGTGCCCCTTCTTAATTTTTCTATCAGTATCCTCCAGCTATCTCAGATGGGAAAAGAGAGGAAGAAGAAAGGGAGGAGGTAGGAAGAGAGCTGGATCACTTACCCAAGTACATTTGCAAAGTATATTATATGCTGAACACTTGAATTCATTATTCTTCTCTCAGTTCTTCATAATAGACCCTACATGTGTGCATGTTCAGTTGCTCAGTCATGTCCAGCTCTCTGGACTATAGCTTGCCAGTCTCCCCTGTCCATGGGATTTCCCAAGCAAGAATAGTGATTCGGGTTGTCATTTCCTTCTCCAGGGAATCTTTCCTACCCTGGGATTGAACCCACACCTCCTGCATTGCAGGGGAATTCTTCAACCCTGAGCAACCAAATAGGACATGATTAATCAAACAGGAATAAATTTTAAATTTTACAGCTATTAATAGAAAATTCTCTTTGTTGTATATTAAAAAATCCAAGGTCAAGGACTCAGTTCAGTCCAGTTGCTCAGTCGTGTCTGACTCTTTATGACCCCATGGACTGCATGTCAAGGACTAATGGACTCCTTTTCATGTTCTGGCTATAACACTTATAAGAAGTTGAATCTTAGGAGGGTTACTCTCCTTCTTCTTTCAATAAAATTTCATTAAATAGAGCGTGGAACAGAGCTATTATTGAGATGGTGAGGATCAAATGTAATGTAATTTGAGAAACAATTAGGTGTTATTGAAATAAATACTATTCATTATGTTTTTAAACTGTAATTCAAAATCCAGGAGACTATATTATGATAAGTAAAATACCAGGTTATACTGATGTATATAATACTCCTCTATATCTAAAATAGGACTTCCCTGGTGACTCAGATGGTAAAGAATCTGCCTGCAATGCAGGAGACCTGGGTTCAATCCCTGGGTTGGAAGATCCTCTGGAGAAGGGAATGACTACCTTCTCTAGTATTCTTGCCTGGAAAATTCCATGGACAGAGGAGCCTGGCAGGCTACAGTTCATGGGGTCCTGAAGAGTCAGACACAACTGAGTGACTAAGGTAAGGGTAATTTTGAGTTTGCAGTCATAGTAATCTGAGAAGCTGGGACATATTGAAGATTGTTAGTAACAAAAGTGGTTAGTAATTCCTTTTGCTTGCTTTAAATCTCATGCACATGATTCATTAAGTTAAGCTTGTCGTTACAAGTGTAGAAGTCTAGTATGTTAGTAGAGCATTGATCACCCTGTTTCAATTCAATTAATAAGAAATTAGTTTTGTGATAAAAGAATGATGTAAATAAACTCATGGTTTATTTCTAAGGATATTCTTAGGGTATTTATTAAATAATGAAATAGACAAACATGACTGGATTCAAATCATTAGAATATTCCTTGGGATATCTCCCTATCAAGAATATCTGATTGTGGCCATCTGCTCTTCAGTCTAGCAGAGTAGAGAGTATTTCCATGATAAGCATCTTCTCAAATAAAGTAGGATGTTAACAAATTTCAGAGGTCTAGAAATTTTAACTCAATAGGATACAGTTTAGCACATCCATGGGGCAGTAATAATTTAACAGCTAGAATATTTTTGTAAGTTCTTGATGAAAGGCACAATTGACTTGTATTTAAAACAACATTCTGAAGCATTATTTTATTTCACAAAAATCTTAAGGAGAGTTGCAAATGTCTAGCGCTGAACAACGTCTCTTATTATTTATGAAAAAAGCAAAAGAATAGGAAAACAAACTTTTTCTAAGTTGCCTCTATCTTATAAAAGGCATTATTTTATTATTAATTGTTAAGCTCTAATATATTCCCTATAAAACTAAAATGCAATAACTTTTTAAAAAGCATTCCATTTTGACTTCATTTTAAATGTATGAGGAAGAGTGAAAAGACATAACTTCTTCCTTAAAAGTTATTGAGTTTGGTTACTTAAAAAAGCTTATTATATATGTTTCATTTTATTTGTACATGCAAAATAGAACACTTACTAAATATTTGTGAAAATTAGTGTGATCCTTTTAACAGTTTCTTGGTTTTCTTTTGGGTGATCCTGAATTGATAATGGCATCTTATATTTAAGAGGGATCATCAGTCTTGGAGGATCTCAGTGACAATCTCAGTGTCAATTTCTTTATCACATTGGATATGTATCTGAAATGGTGTACTGACGCTGAATGAAGAAATGCTGGTGGGTTATATAAAGAGCCACTAGTACAGAATAAAGGCATCCATTCTTTAAAGAAATAGGCAATTTATCTCTATCTATATAAAAAAGTGATTTGAAACTTGTGGAAAAAACTCATAAAACAAATCAATGATACATTTCATTTTATATCATGGAGAACTAGAATATTTGTTATTCTATAGTCAAATCTGTCCTCAAATGCTGTAATTTCCACAACTATAAGAAGGGTTATTTCTACCAGTGTCAAATTTTAAATTGTGTACTGTTAAATCTTGACCACAATTTTAGAGTGAGCTACAATGATTATTTGAAATATCTTTTAAAAAAATCTCTAGTATATTTTATTTTCTGGCTTGAAATAGCATGGGGTATATGCTTAAATCTTCTTTTAACATTTACCCCACTGTAAAACACACACTGGAACCCAAGAATCTCTCTCTCTTTCCTAGATTTCTAAATAAGTTCTTTTGCCTACTAAACGGCCAAATACCAATCTCTTGCCCCTTACTGCAGTGTCTTATAGCCCTCTGTGTACAAGGACTTATCTGCAAACTAACCACTCCCTATAAATTTGACCTAATGATACATTACAGCAAAAGTTTTAGAGAACACCTGACTTACACCAGCTATCCTAGAGCATTTTTGAGAAATGGAATATTGTGATTTTTTTTTCAATTGTGGGAAAAAAACAACACTCTCCAACTGAAAATTCATTATATATTATCTTAATTCTAGTTTAGAACCCTCAAGACCACTCACCAAGAAAGAATCAGATAGCAGAGAGTGTGATATTCTGTGTTAAGTTCAAGTTGTTCAGATCAATTTAGGTTACATGACGGAAACCATTGGAGTTAATATGGCTTGAAACAAAACTGGAAGTGAATATTCTTGCCCATTCCCTTATGAATATAAGTGTTTCTGATCTGTTTTTGTAGTGGAGAAGAAACCATTCCCTAATATGCTACATAACAAGTAAACCTCTGACACAATATTTGCAATTATGGATATAACATTGTTGTTTATCGTAGTCTAAAGTTTTTTTTTCCAAGAGTTATCTGAATTTTTTAGGAGTCAGAAGGGGAGAACAAGCCAAGATATGAGATAGATAGAGTAGGATTTTAACAGTGACCCTAATCAATGCCATCATCCATAAAGTGAAATGTGATATTTCATTTATTATCTTGGCTAGAGGAAAGCAACACAGAGGTTTCTAGTTGGTATTTCCAAGGTGACAGTTCATTCCACATTCCAAGTTGCCAGGGCTCAGGTACCCTCAATTTCTCAATATATCAATTCCATTATATCTTTCTGGTAGGACTAAAAGACCAAAGATTCCACTTTGAAACAGACTTTAGCCAGAAATCCATTTACTAATCTGACACCTCTTAGCCCCAGTTCTAACAGAAGGTATGATGATATTGTGAGTCTTGGGTCATTAATGTCAGCTCTGATCCTGTGTACATAATCTTTAATATGTCTGGGTATCTCCCTCTCCTCAATGTTCAGTTTTGACAGAACAGATGGATGAAGCCTCTTTCTGCATATAATTCTTCTGGTGTTGTGGCTCCTTCCTTCCAGGGATCCAGCTACTCCTTCAGTCATCGTATCAGAAATGGTTGATAAGAAATGGCTGGAACTCAGGTTCAGCCAGGGCTTCCCAGGTGGCACTAGCAGTAAAGAACCTGCCTGTCAATGCAGGAGCTGGAAGAGATGTGGGTTCAATCCCTGGGTCAGGAAGATTCACTAGAGGAGGAAATGGCTGCTCACTTCAGTACTCTTGCCTGGAGAATCTCATGGACAAAGGAGCCCAGCAGTTTACAATTCACAGTGTCACAAAGAGTTAAACACAATGGAAGTGACTTAGCACACACACAGGTCCAGCCACTGAGCAAAGGATTGTAGTTTTTTTTAAGGGAGCAATTGTCTCAACCTCCTGCTCCTTCATCTTCAATTTTATTTGATTGTATGTGTTAAGCAGAACCCTTGTTGACTGCTGGTCTATTTTCTAAGTGTGGCATATTCTATCATCATCTCCACATGCTCTCATGAGTCATATCTCTTCATTTTTCCTCTTGTTTGGTCATTACAATAATTACAGCCTCCAGTCTTCTGGAAAGTAAGTGTTGTCACCTGGCCTCTGTTAATTCAAGACTTATCATTCAGAATGCATATTAATGAGCTCGATTTTGTGACCAGATCACTTACCTTCACACCTGACTTGAAGAAGGCAATCACCTCTCAAGTTCTTTCTGATGCTGGTGCCTCCGTATAAGTACATTGCTAATGACCACAGTGAGGAGTGTGCTCTCGGCCTATCCTGTAAAACATAATCATCTGATGACTCTTCTGGCCTTAGATGATTTATCATTTCATTCCAATCACTTTTCTCAGCCTCTTTATTTCCCCTAACTACTAGAAGGTCATGGACAACGCTACTTCACCTTGTCTCTAAGTCATTTGGTGGTGAGTTTGCACCAGCACCCAGAGTTTCTGCTCTGATTCATTGCCCCAAGTCAACTCATTCTTGCTTATCCTGTTTTACATTCTGGTCCCCTTGTTCAAACACTAAAATCTAAACCCAAGATAACTGCTTTGACCCCTGCCAGTACCTGTTAACTAATTCCTCTTTCTCCTTTGATCTATAAACTCTTTTCCTCCTTCATCAGGTTCAGCATGGCCCTAGCCAGGTTATGCTGGAGTTAACTTTAGTATTAGGCGGTGCAGCTTCTGAGGGAGGGAGGCATCTTCAGCAGACTATACAGTGAAGACTCACTAGGGAATGATGGGGCATTTCCACAGCTGTAAATGTTCAAGGGAATCTCCAGTTATCCTCTGGAGAAGGCAATGGCACCCCAATCCAGTACTCTTGCCTGGAATATCCCATGGAGGGAGGAGCCTGGTGGGCTGCAGTTCACGGGGTCACTGGGAGTCGGACACAACTGAGCGACTTCACTTTCACTTTTCACTTTCATGCATTGGAGAAGGAAATGGCAACTCACTCCACTGTTCTTGCCTGGAGAATCCCAGGGACGGGGGAGTCTGGTGGCCTGCCGTCTATGGGGTCACACAGAGTCGGACACGACTGAAGTGACTTAGCAGCAGCAGCAGCAGTTATCCTCAGGGGTTTTCTATAGATAGACTCATCCCAGTGTTGGGGCCGCAGGTGTTCCCAACCAGAGTCCGAACTTGAACATAACAGATCTGCTTTGGATGAGCACTGAAATGCTTCTGGATATCTGTGATTCTGTCAGATTTTCAACCTCATGGCCAGTCTTTTGGTCCCCACAGTCGGCCTTCAACTGTTGACCACCATGAGTTTTTTTTATTACCCTTCTTCAGTGATTTATCTCACTTCCTAACCAGCCAACATTGTGAATTTTTTTTATATCTCCTCACACCATACAACACTCCCCTTCCCCCACACACAAACAATTATTGAAAATGCCTGAAGCATTGTGTCTGCACGGTTAGCTGCAAGGGAGCGCTTTAGCATTCCAGCATTCTTTAGCATGCCATCCTGCATCACATTCCATTGGTGATCCTCCTACATTCATGTTTGTATCTTCTTTTTCTTTCAGACTGGGATGACCATGTCGAGCATCTTTATTTTGCCATCTGTTTTTTCAAGTATCTTAGTGCCATTTGTGTTAGTTTAGGACTACCAAATGGCACACACCTAGACAGAATGAGACATTACAGATGTTTATTGTAGGAGGGAGCCGGAAGAGTATTTATACCATGACGCTGGTCTCACACCTATGGAAGGAAAGAAGGAGAGAAAGGAAGTTGGGGAGGAAGATTCTTGGACACAGCACATGGTTTTAATAAAGGTTTGGCCAAACTAAAAAGGAGTCCTTGAGGCACTGTCTCCTGTTGAAAAATGCCTGTATCTCCTGATAATGAATCTGCTTAGGCGTTCATGTTGCTCTCAGTCATTGGCTCAGAAGCCTGGGACAAGCATCACCTCAGTGGGAATGCATGGGGGATCCAAAGATGCAACAGCTGGAAACTTTGGTAAAGTATTGTCCCCACAGCAGGTCTGAGTGGCACATTGCCACAGCCATCCCACGTGTGCGTTCACATTCTGTAGTTAATTTCATGGACTCCCCATGTGCCCCTGCTTGAGGGTATTAAGTGACTTGTGCATTGAGATTGAGGCAGGAGGATGACTGTAAAGGCTGTAGGTGAGGAGGAAATGAAAACGTGCAGGGATGCAGCGGGAGGAACTTAGGAAGGAGAGGCAAGAATCTGTCTCACACATTTCTCTTACATTGCAATATTTCCTAAAATCAACCTTGCCCATATCTGAAAGTCACACACCTGTTTATAATGTTCCTCAGAGGAATAATTTGTCATCCGGAAATATTTTATGTGAGAATTGGGAGAGAAAGACAACACACAATATGAAAAAGTCATAGAACTCAATCTTGGCATGAAGGAGAATATATGAATTTTTCCCTTAGGATTCAGAAAGGCCTCAGTCTTTTTTACTTTACCTTTGCTTGTCTTATTTCACCGTTCCAATGTCTCCTATTTTAAAAATTCTGTATTTGCTTCTTCTTTCCTTTATTTTTCTCTGAAAATCTACCTTCCTATTTTCTACATCCCTGTGGAGTATTAGTAAGAGCAGTGCAATGTATTAATCTTGGCAAATGGAAGCATATATTCAGGTATTTAGAAATTTGTCCTGATGTTGATAAAATGCTAAGCTGTGACTGATTAATGACCTTTGGGATTGTGTCTCTGATCATATCTCCCGTGTATAAATGGTTGTGAAGATCAATCTTTTGAGATTCTTTTTTATATTCCACGTGAAAAAGAAAAATTAGATCCTGGCACGAGAGGATGCATAATGCAAATATTATTTTGATTCTTACATTGTAATGTGCACGTTGTTTTGTTCAGGATATTTTCTGACATTGGAGCAAAACAAACTTTGGGTCTTATCCTTATCTGTGATGAATAGAAACACATCATCAAGGTCAAAGTTCTTACACACACATAAAATTATATTTCAGTTGAGTTCGGAATTATATCTCTCCACTGAGAAGAGAGAGTTTTAGTGTGTGGATTTAAAATAAACTTTTGTTTATCAAAAGTATATAATGGACTTCATTGGTAGAAATGAGAAACAATAGAGAGCTTAGCTATAATATATAGCATGCCAGAGGCAGTAGCTCAGGTCATTGAATTATAAGTGGTTAGAGCTTTCTGCCATATTATTAGCTAATTTGCCCTGCAAGCAAGCTTGTTTTGAGTCTGGATATACGAGTACACTGAACTGACATCTATCTGATACATTCAATCTAAAGACTCAGATAAGAACAGGTCTGAATACAAAGGTTGCCTGAAACCTAAGGCACAAGGAATAGTATTAAAAACACTAGGAAGAATACATTAATAAGAGATCAGGAGTAACATATACACACTACTATATATAAAATAGATAATCAACAAGGATTTACTATATAACACAGGGAGCTCTATTCAATACTCGGTAATAATATAAATGGGAAAATTTGAAAATAATAGATATATGAAATGTATAATGAAATTACTTTGCCATACACCTGAAACTAGCACAACATTGTAAATTACCTATAGTACCACAATATAAATTCAAAATGGATTGAAGATCTAAATGTAAGAACAGAAACTACAAAACTCTTAAGAGAAGAACATAGGCAAAACACTCTCCGACATAAATCTAGCAGGATCCTCTATGGCCCACCTCCCTGAATATTGGAAATAAAAGCAAAAATAAACAAATGGGACCTAATTAAACTTAAAAGCTTTTGCACAACAAAGGAAACTATAAGCAAGGCGAAAAGACAACCCTCAGATTGGGAGAAAATAATAGCAAACGAAGCAACAGACAAAGGATTAATCTCAAAAATATATAAGCAACTCCTGCAGCTAAATTCCAGAAAAATAAATGACCCAATCAAAAAATGGGCCAAAGAACTAAGCAGACATTTCTCCAAAGAAGACATACAGATGGCTAACAAACACATGAAAAGATGCTCAACATCACTCATTATTAGAGAAATGCAAATCAAAACCACAATGAGGTACCATTACACGCCAGTCAGGATGGCTGCTATCCAAAAGTCTAGAAGCAATAAATGCTGGAGAGGGTGTGGAGAAAAGGGACCCCTCTTACACTGTTGGTGGGAATGCAAACTAGTACAGCCGCTATGGATAACAGTGTGGAGATTTCTTAAAAAACTGGAAATAGAACTGCCATATGACCCAGCAATCCCACTTCTGGGCATACACACTGAGGAAACCAGATCTGAAAGAGACACGTGCACCCCAGTGTTCATTGCAGCACTGTTTATAATAGCCAGGACATGGAAGCAACCTAGATGCCCATCAGCAGACGAATGATTAAGGAAGCTGTGGTACATATACACCATGGAATATTACTCAGCCATTAAAAAGAATTCATTTGAATCAGTTCTAATGAGATGGATGAAACTGGAGCCCCTTATACAGAGTGAAGTAAGCCAGAAAGATAAAGAACATTACAGCATACTAACACATATATATGGAATTTAGAAAGATGGTAAAGTTAACCCTACATGCAAAACAGAAAAAGAGACACAGATGTACAGAACAGAATTTTGGACTCTGTGGGAGAAGGCGAGGGTGGGATGTATTGCGAGAACAGCATCGAAACATGTATATTATCTAGGGTGAAACAGATCACCAGCCCAGGTTGGATGCATGAGACAAGTGCTTGGGCCTGGAGCACTGGGAAGACCCAGGTAGGGAGGGAGGTGGGAGGAGGGATCGGGCTGGGGAACACATGTAAATCCATGGCTGATTCATTTCAATGTATGACAAAACCCACTACAATATTGTAAAGTAATTAGCCTCCAACTAATAAAAATAATGAAAAGAAAAAAAAAAAAAAAGAAAAAGATGGTTTCAATATTGAAAGAAAAAAAAAAAAAAAAAAAGAAAAAACCCAAAATTTTTTTTAAAAGAGAGAGAGAGAAAGCACTAGGACACTTTTGGCATCAGTAGGGAAAGGATTCTAAATGAAAACAGGCAAAATGATTGGTCAGGATTGGGAGTGGGTGTTTGAATCTTTGAAGCACAAAGAAAAGCTGAACAGAAAGTTTATTGTAGTTTTATAGTGTAATTCAAACAATTGGAAGCCTGAAGTATTACTGGAAGGAGATTGGAGATAGAGTCATTCACGTTAGATAATTTGTCTCTGAGCTAAAAATGTCCTTGTTTGCTGTGGCAGCTGTGCATTAGCTGTACTTTTTTGTCTTACACATTCCCTAATTAGAAGGGAACTGTCGTGATGCTTAGCTTGGGCTTCTTTCTCAGTTCAGTTCAGTTCAGTCACTCAGTCGTGTTGGACTCTCTGCAACCCCACAAACCACAGCATGCCAGGCCTCCCTGTCCATCACCAACTCCTGGAGTTCATCCAAACCCATGTAACCTTCTTATCCTCTGTCATCCCTTTTTCCTCCTGCCCTCAATCTTTCCCAGCATCAGGGTCTTTTCCAATGAGTCAGCTCTTAGCATCAGGTGGCTGAAGTATTGGAGTTTCAGTTTCAGCATCAGTCCTTCCAATGAACACCCAGGACTTATCTCCTTTAGGATAGACTGGTTGGATCTCCTTGCAGTCCAAGGGACTCTCAAGAGTCTTCTCCAACACCACAGTTCAAAAACATCAATGCTTCGGTGCTCAGCTTTCTTTATAGTCCAACTCTCACATCCATACATGACTACTGGAAAAACCATAGCCTTGACTAGATGGAACTTTGTTGACAAAGTAATGTCTCTGCTTTTTAATATGCTGCCTAGGTTGGTCATAATTTTCCTTCCAAGGAGTAAGCATCTTTTAATTTCATGGCTGCAATCACCATCTGCAGTGATTTTGGACTAGAACCTCCTTAAACCAGGTGAATGTACGCTAAACTACACATGCGATGTGGTTGCCAGAATTGATGAAGGGATGAAGTTTGATTGAATTGAAACTTACTGATATTTACGTTAGTCTTAACTTTAGGCCATGTAAAGTCTCTAAATCGATTTCTTCTGAAATTTCTTTTACTTCCCATAATAAGAAATTCCTTCAAATATATCAAAAAGAAACTATTGGTTTCTTCTGCCTATTCTAACCGGATTTTTGTAAAAATTAGCATTATCAAAATGTAACTTCTAATTATTTCTCTTTCATCAAATATTATATTTTTTTCTAATCTTTCCTGTTTTGAAAATGGTGCCATCACATGTTCAGGTGACCAAGTCTTTTTCCTATCCCCACATAAATTATAATCAGGAAGTTCTCTGCTTTTTACCACCAAAACAAAATTCCTTTCTCCATCACCATCAGCTCTTATTTCTGCCATCATCTCTCACTTGTACTATAGGAGTAACATTATACCTTACCTTTGTACTTCTGAGCTTTCCCTTTCTCAATCTTTTCTCCAAACATAATAGAAATCAGCTATCTTTGTAAAATGCTGATCAGAGCACCTGGTTCGGTTTGGTTCATTCACTCAGTCGTGTCCAACTCTTTGAAACTCTATGAATCGCAGCACACCAGGCCTCTCTGTCCATCACCAACTCCCAGAGTCTACTCAAATTCATGACCATTGAGTTGGTGATGCCCTCCAGCCAGATGAGATCATCTTCTGTCATCCCATTCTCCTACTGCCCCCAATCCCTCCCAGCATCAGGGTCTTTTCCAATGAGTCAACTCTTCGCATGAGGTGGCCAAAGTATTGGAGTTTCAGCTTCAACATCAGTCCTTCCAATGAACACCTAGGATTGATCTCCTGTAGGATGGACTGGTTGGATCTCCTTGCAGTCCAAGGGACTCTCAAGAGTCTTCTCCAAAACCATAGTTCAAAAGCATCAATTTTTTGGCACTCTGCTTTCTTCACAGTCCAAATCTCGCATCCATACACGACCACTGGAAAAACCATAGCATTGACTAGACGGAATTTTGTTGGCAAGGTAATGTATCTGCTTTTTAATATGCTGCCTAGGTTGGTCATAACTTTCCTTCCAAGGAGTGAGCATCTTTTAATTTCATGGTTGCAATCACCATCTGCAGTGATTTTGGAGCCCAAAAAATAAAGTCTGACACTGTTTCCACTGTTTCCCCATCTATTTTCCATGAAGTGATGGGACCAGATGCCATGATCTTAGTTTTCTGAATGTTGAGCTTTAAGCCAACTTTTTCACTTTCCTCTTTCACTTTCATCAAGAGGTTTTTTAGTTCCTCTTCACTTTCTGCCATAAGGGTGGTGTCATCTGCATATCTGAGGTTATTGATATTTCTTCCAACAATCTTGATTCCAGCTCGTGCTTCTTCCAGCCCAGAGTTTCTCATGCTGTACTCTGCATATAAGTTAAATAAGTAGGGTGACGATATACAGCCTTGACGTCCTCCTTTTCCTATTTGGAACCAGTCTGTTGTTCCATGTCCAGTTCTAACTGTTGCTTCCTGACCTGCATACAGGTTTCTCAAGAGGCAGGTCAGGTGGTCTGGTATTCCCATCACCTTCAGAATTTTCCAAGTTTATTGTGATGCACACAGTTAAAGGCTTTAGCATAGTCAGTAAAGGAGAAATAGATGTTTTTCTGGAACTCTCTTGCTTTTTCGATGATCCAGCAGATGTTGGCAATTTGATCTCTGGTTCCTCTGCCTTTTCTAAAACCAGCCTGAACATCTGGAAGTTCATGGTTCAGGAATTGCTGAAGCCTGGGTTGGAGAATTTTGAGCATTATTTTACTAGCGTGTGCTGCTGCTGCTGCTAAGTCGCTTCAGTAGTGTCCGACTCTGTGAGACCCCATAGACGGCAGCCCACCAGGCTCCCCCATCCCTGGGATTCTCCAGGCAAGAACACTGGAGTGGCCATTTCCTTCTCCAATGCAGGAAAGTGAAGGTGAGATGAGTGCAATTGTGTGGTAATTTCAGCATTCTTTGGCATTGCCTTTCTTTGGAATTGGAATGAAAACTTTTCCAGTCCTCTGGTCCCTGCTGAGTTTTCCAAATTTGCTGGCATATTGAGTGCAGCACTTTCACAGCATCATCTTTCAGGATTTGAAATAGCTCAACTGGAATTCCATCACCTCCACTAGCTTTGTTCGTAGTGATGCTTTCTAAGTCCCACTTCACTCACATTCCAGGATGTCTGGCTCTAGGTGAGTGATCACACCATTGTGATTATCTGGGTCATGAAGATCTTTTTTGTCTAGTTCTTCTGTGTATTCTTGCCACCTCATCTTAATATCTTCTGCTTCTGTTAGGTCCCTACAATTTCTGTCCTTTATTGAGCCCATCTTTGCCTGAAATGTTCCCTTGGTATCTGTAATTTTCTTGAAGAGATCTCTTGTCTTTCCCATTCTGTTGTTTTCCTTTATTTCTTTGCATTGATCACTGAGGAAGGCTTTCTTGTTTCTCCTTGCTATTCTTTGGAACTCTGCATTCAAACGGGAATATCTTTCCCTTTCGCCTTTCTTTTTCACAGCTATTTGTAAGGCCTCCTCAGACAACCATTTTGCCTTTTTGCATTTCTTTTCCATGGGGATGGTCTTGATCCCTGTTTCCTGTACAATGTTATGAACCTCTGTCCATAGTTCATCAGGCACTCTATCAGATCTAGTCCCTTAACTCTATTTCTCACTTCCACTGTATAGTCATAAGGGATTTGATTTAGGTCATACCTGAATGGTCTAGTGGTTTTTTCTACTTTCTTCAATTTAAGTCTGAATTTGGCAATAAGGAGTTCATGATCTGAGCCACAGTCAGCTCCCGGTCTTGTTTTTGCTGGCTGTATAGAGCTTCTCCATCTTTGGCTGCAAAGAATGTAATCAATCTGATTTTGGTGTTGACCATCTGGTGATGTCCACGTGTAGAGTCTTCTCTTGTGTTGTTGGAAGAGGGTGTTTTCTATGATCAGTGCATTCTCCTGGCAAAACTCTATTAGCCTTTACCCTGCTTCATTCCATACTCCAAGGTCAAATTTGCCTGTTACTCCAGGTGTTTCTTGAGTTCCTACTTTTGCATTCCAGTCCCCTATAATGAAAAGGACATCATTTTTGGGTGTTAGCTCTAAAACGTCTTGTAGGTCTTCATAGAACCGTTCAACTTCAGCTTCTTCAGCATTACAGGTTGGGGCATAGGCTTGGATTACTGTGATATTAAATGGTTTGCCTTTTAATGAACAGAGATCGTTCTGTCGTTTTTGAGATTGCATCCAAGTGCTGCATTTCAGACTCTTTTGTTGATGCTGATGGCTACTCCATTTCTTCTAAGGGATTCCTGCCCACAGTAGTAGATATAATGGTCATCTGAGTTAAATTCACCCATTCCAGATCATTTTAGTTCACTGATTCCTAGAATGTCAACATTCACTCTTGCCATCTCCTGTTTGACCACTTCCAGTTTGCCTTGATTCATGGACCTAACATTCCAGGTTCCTATGCAATATTGCTCTTTACAGCATTGGACCTTGCTTCTGTCACCAGTCCCATCCACAACTGGGTATTGTTTTTGCTTTGGCTCCATCCCTTCATCTTTCTGGAGTTATTTCTCCACTGATCTCCAGTAGCATACTGGGCACCTACCGACCTGGGGAGTTCATCTTTCAGTATCGTACCATTTTGCCTTTTCCTACTGTTCATGGGGTTCTCAAGGCAAGAATACTGAAGTGGTTTGCCATTCCCTTCTCCAGTGGACCACATTCTGTCAGACCTCTCCACCATGACCCGACTGTCTTGGGTGGCCCAACATGGCATGGCTTAGTTTCATTGAGTTAGACAAGACTGTGGTCCTGTGAACAGATTGGCTAGTTTTCTGTGATTATGGTTTTAGTGTGTCTGCCCTCTGATGCCCTCTTGTAACACCTACCATATGCCCGATGTCAAGGGCAGCTGCTGAGATGAGCTAGCCCACACCCAAAGTCAGGGATGGTGGCTGAGAGGAGCAACCCCACATCCAAGGAGCAGCGGCTGTGCGGGCGCAAGAGGGCCGAGAGGAGCTACTCCACGTTCAAGGTCAGGAGGGGTGGCTGGGAGGAGATATGCCTCGTCCAAGGTAAGGAGCAGTGACTGCGCTTTGCTGGAGCAGCCATAAAGAGATACCCCACGTCCAAGGTAAGAGAAACCCAAGTAAGATCAGAGCACATCCTTCCTTAATTAAATACCTGTAACAGTTTCCCATTACTCTTAGAATTCTAAACTATTTATTGTTGCCAACATAAACCTGCCTGGTATGCTTCTGTTTAAACCTCTGCACTTATCTTCTGCTCTCTTCCTCAACTAAGTTTCTGCTTCTCTGATTTTCAATTACTGTTAGATTTCCCAGATTATTAATCATTTGAAAGCCATTTGTCATTGTCTAGAATATGTTTGGCTTATATCCTTTGATAATTCTTTCCTTCTCAGAAGGTAGCATTCTTTCAATATGTCACTCAGAAAGACCTTTTTGGATACCTCAACTAGAATAAATCCTGCCAAATTAAATTACTCTTTTCCTTTCTTTAAAAAATGTTTTATTTTCTTCTTGTTACTTAATAATATCTGAAATGTTACCAAGTTTATTTGCTCCTGAGATTAGCATTCATCTGACCATGCTGAAACTAATCAACTGAGGCTACCCTTTCTTTCTTAAAAACTTGAATCAGTAGTGTCCTAGGTGACAGTTGGCATATTCAAACTGAGCAGTTCTGAGGAGAGTCTGAGTTTAAGGAAAAGATAGATAAAGTATACTAGCACCTTTTATTTCTGAGCACTTACCACCCCGCATCTGAAAGTGCAAGAAGTATATTAGAAATATTTATTATAATAGTGGTAGGTGTTCAGAAATGGCCACATGAAAGAATTTGTTGCTTTGAGTCAATAGACTCAGCCACCTAGCTCCATCTTGTGATGAAGAAGGCAATGAAAACTTCAGTTTTACTTCTTCCATGTTTGCTTTTATGCTCAGAAAAGAAGTTAAACTCATAATTGTTTATTAAAAAAACAAACCTTCTACTATCAAGCAACCTGGAATTTTCTGCATTAGTCAGTCAATTCCTCTAAAACAATTTTTGCAGGAATATCAAACACCATGTTGCTAAGTGAGTGAGACCCTGTGGACTGCAGTCTGCCAGGCTCTCTGTCCATGGGATTCTCTAAACAAGAATATTGGAGTGGGTTGCCATGCCCTCATCCAGGGGATCTTCCAAACCCAGGGATTGAACCCACATCTCTTATGTCTCCTGCATTGGTGGATGGGTTCTTTACCACTAACGGTTATTCATTTTTTCTCATTCTTCATCTCCCCTGGAGAAGGAAATGGCAACCCACTCCCAGTATTCTTGCCTGGTAAATCCCAAAGACTGAGGAGCCTGGCAGGTCACAATTCATGGGGTCACAAAAGAGTTGAACCTGACTTAGTGATTAAACCACCATTCTCCATCTCTCAGCAGCATATATTGAAGAACAAAAAGGAAAACCAGGTGTCTGGCAGTAATATATTATAATCGTCCAGTCAAGAGTTGATAGTCTCTTCAATTAATGGGAAAACTAGACAGCAACATGCAAAAGAATAAAACTGGACTGCTACCATACAACATACACAAAAATAAACTCAAAATGAATTAAAGACAATCATAAGATCAGAAACCTTAAAACTCCTAGAAGAAAGCATAGGTGGCAGATCCTTTACATTAGTCTTGGTAATTGGTTTTTGATTTGGCACTGAAATCAAAGTTAACAAAAGCAAAAATAAACAAGTGGGACTACATCAAACTAAAAACTTTTCTATATACCAAAGGAACCCAAAAACAAAGTAAAAAGACAACCTACCAAATGGGAAAAAAAATACTTGCAAACCATATAACTGTTGAGGAGCTAACATACAAACTACATAAAGAACTCATACACCTCAATAGCAAAATAACAAACAATCCAATTAAAAAATGGCTGGAGGATATGAATAGATGTTTTTTCAAAGAAGACATGCAGATTCCCAAGAGATATGTGAAATGGTGTTCCAATCACAATCACCAGGGGAATGTGCATCAAAATGACAATGTGATACCACCTTACACTTGTAATAATGGCTATTATCAAAAATATAAGAAATAACTAGCTCTGGGGAGATTGTGGAGAAAAGAGAATCTTTGTGAACTATTTGTGGGAACATAAATTGGCATAGTCACAATGGAAAACAGTATGAAGTTTCCTCAAGAAATTTAAAATAGAGCTACCATATGATATAGCAACGCCACTTCTGGATATTTTTCTGAAGGAAGTGAAAACACTAACTCAAAAATATATCTGCACCCCTGTGTTCATTGCAGCATTATTTACAATAGCCAAAACTTGAAAGCAACCTCTGTCAATGGAAGAATGTATAGATAAAACTGTGATATAATAATAAAATGTTATCCAGCCATTAAAAAAGTGGAATCTTGCCATTTGCAGCAACAACTTAGAGGGTATCATACTAAGTGAAATAATTTAGAAAGAGAAATATAAATACTATATTATATCACTTATATTTGAAATCTAAAAAAAAATAACAAAACCCTTGAAAACATAGATCACAGAGAATAGACTGGTAGTTGCAAGTAGTTGCAAGAGCCAAGCAATGTAGGCTGGGAAAAAAAAAGGTGAAGGTCATCCAAAAAATATAAACCAAACTTTCAGTTATAAAATAAATAAGTCCTCAGGATATAATGTACATCATGGTAACTATAACTAAAGATATTATACTGTATATTTGAAAGTTGCTAGGAGAGTGGATCTTAAATGTTCTCGTCACAAGAAAAAGACATGTAGCTATGTACCATGATGGATCAACTGGTGTCATTATGGTGATCATTTCACAATACATGTAAATATTGGATTCTTTTGTTGCACACCTAAAATTAATGTCAGTATATCTCAATTTGGGGAAGGGAGTCTCCAAAATCACTGCAGATGGTGACTGCAGCCATGAAATTAAAAGACGTTTACTCCTTGGAAGAAAAGTTATGACCAACCTAGACAACGTATTAAAAAGCATAGACATCACTTTGCCATCAAAGGTCCATCTAGTCAAGGTTATGATTTTCCCAGTAGTCATGTATGGATGTGAGAGTTGGACTATAGAGAAAGCTGAGCGCCAAAGAATTGATGCTTTGGAACTGTGATGTTGGAGAAGACTCTTGAGTCCCTTGGACTGCAAGGAGATGCAACCAGTTCATCCTAATGGAAATGAGTCCTGAATATTCATTGGAAGGACTGATGTTGAAGCTGAAACTCCAATACTTTGGCCACTTGATGTGAAGACCTGACTCATTGGAAAAGACTCTGATCCTGGGAAAGATTGAAGGCAGGAGGAGAAGGGGATGACAGGAATAAGACGGTTGGATGATATCACTGACTCAATGGACATGAGTTTGAGTAAACTCTGGGGGTTGGTGATGGACAGGGAGCCCTGTGTGCTGCAGTCCATATGGTCACAAAGAGTCAGACATGACTGAGCAACTGAACTGAACTGAACTGATATCTCAATTTAAAAAAAGAAACACAGCTTATTTTGATATGTTTATTTTGAATCTATAAACATTGCTGAATTTTTTTTTTTTATTTCTAACAGATTTTTGGTGAAGTCTAGGATTTACTATATATGAGATCATGTCATCAGGAAAATGGATAATTTTAATGTGTCCTTTCTGATTTGGATGCCTTGTATTTCTGTTTTGCCTAATTATTCTGGCTAGGACTTCAGATACTACTTTGAATAGAAGTGGTGAGAATGGGGATCCTTGTCTTGTTACTGCTCTTAAAGGATAGCCTTTTGACTTTTTACTATTACATATGATGTTAGTTGTTGACTTGACTTACATGTCCATTATCTTATTGAGGTGTATTTGTTCTAGCCCTAAATTGTTAAAGTTTATTTTTTGTTTTTAAATCAAGAAAGTATCCTGTATCTTGTCAAATTGTCTCTTTCTTCCTCTATTGAGATGATATAAGATTTTTTATCCTTCATTATGTTAATGTGGTATATCACATTTATTGATTTTGCATATGTTAAATTCTCATCAATAAATACTGAGACTCAGTAGCATAATGGGAGTTAAAATAAAAGGAATCAATTTAACTGAATAAGGGGAGACTATTTCCCCATTTGGGGAGAAAATATCAAAGAAAATACCTCTCATTTTTGTGTCTTTAGAGTAATATCACATATATCTGCTTCAACCAATAGTTTATCAATGTTATTCCCAACCCAGGGATTGAGCTCGGGTCTCCATTGCAGGCAGATTCTTTACCATCTGAACCACTAGGGAAGCATCTTAACTTGATTAGGCATTCTTATTTTAAAGTTATTTGTGGTTATCTTTACTACCTTTACTCCCTCCCTTACTAGTGGCATTTGGTTTTTTCACTGCTTTTCATGGACCTAAGGGTTTCCCAGCAGAGGATATTAGAGTCACTTTTCATTACATCTTTGTCTATGTTTAATACTTTGTATTGAAAAATTTAAATGTCGATTTGTGTGACCTTCTAATACCAAAGTGAAAGTGTTAGTCAATCAGTTGTCTCTGACACTTTTGCGAGCCCATAGATAGTAACCCACCAGGCCCCTCTGTCCATGGCATTTATCAGGCAAGAATGAGTAAAAGGATGAAATGGAGTGGGTTGCCATTTCCTCCTGAAAGGTATCTTCCCCACTCAGAGATCGAACCCATATATCCTTCAAGCATCTCCTAAGCATTGCAGGTGGATTCTTTACCACTGAGCCCTTGGGGAAGCCCAAGAACAGTATCAGTTCCATTCAGTTCAGCCTCTCAGTCATATCCAACTCTGCGACCCCATGGACTGCAGCACGCCAGGCCTCCCTGATCATCACCAACTCCCAGAGTTTACTCAAACTCATGTACATTGAGTCGGTGATGCCATCCAACCAAGTCGGTGATGCCATCCAACCATCTCATCCTCTGTCATCCCCTTTTCCTCCTCCCTTCAATCTTTCCCAGCATCAGGGTCTATTCAAATGAGTCAGCTCTTCGCATCAGGTGGCCAAAGTATTGGAGTTTCTGCTTCAACATGAGTCCTTCCAATGAATATTCAGGACTGATTTCCTTTAGGATGGACTGGTTGGATCTCCTTGCAGTCCAAGGGACTCTCAACAGTCTTCTCCGTCACCACATAGTTTGACATAGTTTGAACTTCTGGCTAGTATTAGAATGTTGATTAAATGCCTGGGCTTTTATATTAAATAAATCTGAAAATAGAAGCTTACTTTAACTTTTAATGTAAACAATAGCTTAGTTTTCTTATCTTCAGTTTCGTTTGATAAGAATAATAGTATTTTAAATGGGTATATTTAAATTAAAAAGTTGACTTTTTGAATTACTAGATTAAATAAATGCCTATAATAAAGATACAAATAACGGTACTATAATTATTATTAGTGAAAAATAATCCTGTTTTTATTGGTTAAGGCTGATTAGATGTTTTGAATAAAATCAGAGAATCTAAGGGTATTATAATTAATGTCAAAATTAAGTAAATCAATTTGAGATGTTTCAGAATCGATAAGGAATTATACATTGCATTAAACAATGCTTTGCGCTTTAGCTTATCTAAGCTACTTTATTAGAATTAAAATTCCCTCTATTTTAGTTAATTGATACAGTTACTTCATATATTTAAATGGTTCTTGTATGTGAGCTATTGTCTCCTATTAATTTTAATTTGTCCTTTCTTGGCCATGCCTCTGGTCATTAGAGGCAAAGGGATAGTTTGACTATTCTCATTCTGGTTGCTTTTCAACTGCTAAAGTAGAAATATTTGAACCATTATGCTTGCTTTTAAGTCATTTCCAATGTGCTAAATGATCACTACTTTATATTAATCCCCACTACACTGATAGCTAATATCTCAGTTTTAATGCTTAATTGTTCAATAATTACTTCATGTAAGATAGTTTTATCTCTCTATGTAGATGTACATTTCTTCAGTTCTCAGAGTCATATACTCCTAGCTGAGAGTCTAATGCATTGCTATTTACATTACTCTATATGTGATAGCACTCACATGTATTAAATATGCACATTTTTAAGCTATTGCTTCCCAGTTATTATGCAATCAGGAAAAAAAAAACCTCACAACTAAATCCACATAAATTTATTACTGAATTATTATTTTTACTGAAATCAATGTAAGCAATACAGGCTTCCTTGGTGGTTCAGATGGTAAAGCATCTGCTTGCAACATGGGAGACCTGGGCTCAATCCCTGGGTTGGGACGATTCCCTGGAGAAGAAAATGGGAACCCACTCCAGTACCCTTGCCTGGAAAACCCCAGGATGGAGGAACCTTGGTAGACTACAGTCCATGGGGTCCCAAAGGGTTGGACATTACTGAGTGACTTCACTTTCACTTTCACTTTTCCCAGTTATTATGTAATCAGAAAAAAAATCCTCACAACTAAGTCCACATCGGCTTATTACTAAATTATTATTTTTACTGAAATCAGTGTAGGGAATATAACTCTATAAAGCTGTGCTTCTCAGTTGGGAAATAAGTGAAATGGCGTTTTCCCAACTGAAGCTTGCTTACGCTAAAGTGAAGTCGCTCAGTCGTGTCTGACTCTGCAATCCCATGGACTGTAGCCTAGTAAACAGAGTCTGAGACAAAATCTTGTGCGCTAACTCTTTATTAGAAGTGCAATTCATGGCAACTGAGAGTTAAAGTTAAAATAAAGTGAGGCATGGTGAAAGAGCAAATGCAAGAGTTAGAGAGTCCATCACAGCTTTGCAACAAATACAGCTGGGAGCTGGATCATGTGAAATACCTCTAGAGATATCAATAGCTCCTGACAGATCTTGGGACAGTACTTTGGGACATGAAGAACAATTTATCTGATGACTTCTGCCTGACTTATGTCTTTTATTGGTCTAAGACTAGCCAAGAAGGCAATGATTCTCCCACATTTCTAGGCTATGTTACCTGACTTTCTGGGTACCACTCTCTGGGTACCAATATACAAAATCATATTTCCAACAAGTGCAATGTTATTACTGCGGAGGGTTAGCACTCTCTCTCTTTGCAAGTCTTCAGGAGTGTACAACTGCTTAAATCTATATGAAAGGTGGCCTAGAATTTATGAGGAGGGAATAGTTACTGTAAGTATGAGCTATCATTAGAGTCCTTCCAGACTTTCCTTCCAGAAAGCCAGAAAGTGGCTGTGGCCTGGCTCACTGCTAGACCTGAGCAGATGTGAGGAGACACAAATGTCGGTTCCAATACAATTATTGTTGTTCAGTCACTCAGTCGTGTCTGACTCTATGTGATCCCATGGACTGCAGCATGCCAGGCTTCCCTGTCCTTCACTATCTCCTGGAGTTTGCTCAGACTCATGTCCATTGAGCTGATGATGCCGTTCAACCACCTCACCCTCTGTCGCTCCCTTCTCCTCCTGCCCTCAGTCTTTCCCAGCATCAGAGTCTCTTCCGATAGAGTGAATGTGTTAATTGTCTCCAGGAACACGTACACTTTGAAAATTATTGTCTAGTTTTCGAGAAATAATTGGTTTCTAAATAAAAGTTACTGAAACAAATATTCAACTAAATCATACCTGAAAATATTGTAGAAAATGAATAGGAAATTAAATGAAGAAAATTCTAGACAAAGATATCAGGCTTAATTAAGTATTCTGTGTTTTAGTCACCCCTTATGTCTGGACATTAAAGATGTATGTGATAATCATAAAATATTTAAAACCACACATAATTAGACCTCTCCAGTTTAAATGTAGAACTGTATATATTCAACAGTTTTTAAATCACAGTCAAGAAAATTAAGAGAGTCATACATATGAAGATTTAAGCCAATGCTCTTAAAGAGAAATTTAAATACATAAAATTAAGGACATTTAATTTGATGAATATTCCTTGTTCTGTGAATTTGCGTACTAATGAATACATTATTCTGATTAATATTGGTATATTATAAATGACTATGTCATACCATATGAAAATGATTAGCAAAATTCACTGTATTATTATTAACCTATTGTTTTTTTTAAAATACTTTATTAAAGTTTAGTTCATTTACAATATGTGTTAATTTCCACTGTACAAAAAAGTGATTCAGTTGTATATATATATACAAAATTTTTTATATTCTTTGCATTATGCCTATCACAGGATATTGAATATTGTTCCCTGTATTATACAGTAGGACCTTGCTGTATATCCATCCTATATATAACAGCTTGCATCCACTAATCCCAAGCTCCTAAACCTTCCCTCCCCCATGCTCCTCTTCCCTGGCAACTGCAAATCTGTTCTCTATGTCTGTGAGTCTGTTTCTGTTTCATAGATATGTTCATTTGTTCATCTGTGCCATCATTTCGATTTCACACATCTGGTATTTGTCTTTCTCTTTCTGATGTACTTTGCTTAATATGATAATCTCCAGTTTCTTCCTTGTTGCTGTCATTATGTCATTCTTTTTTTATGACTGACTAACATTTCTGTAAACATACACTATAGTTTCTTTATCCGTTCATCTGTTGTTGGACATTTAGGTTGTTTCCATGTCTTGGGTATTGCAAATACTGCTGGTATGAACATAGGGGTTCATGTATCTTTTCAAATCACAGTTTTTTCTGGTACTATTACCCTATTATGTAGATGAACTTTATGGAAGCTGTAGTTGATAGTCTACCAACATAAAGTATAACACAGTAGAAGCAGCTTTATTAATGACTTCACTTGTTGGATGTCCGTGGCCTCTAGATTTTATATTTTATTAATATAATTTCCTATTCTTTACCACTGAGCCACAGGCTTACCCAGTGGTTCAGAGGTAAAGAATCATCTGCAATGTAGGAGATGCAGGAGATGCAGGTTCAGTCCCTGAACTGGGAAGATAACTTGGAGGTAGGTATAGCAAATCACTCCAGTATTCTTGCCTGGACATCCCATGGACAGAAGAGCCTGGGGGCTACAATCCATAGGGTTACAAAGAGTCAGCCATGACTGAAGTGACTGAGCACACAATATAATTTAAATAAAGTTGCATCTGTCTCTGTGGCAGTTCAATTTTTCCTGCGCCAATGACATTTTTCTGCCTTTAAAAATGTGTAAGTAATATGATTTAGCAATTAATTGAGGTAAATCTAAGCAGAAGGAAGGTATCGATAAGTAATCTACCTGTTATAGAAGACTTTTAAAATCCCCTCATCTTCAAAAATACAGCAATAACAGGAGATTTTTTTTTCTTTTTATGTGTCTTCTCACGCTAAAGATGATGATGAATTATTAGGTGGCTTAAAGTTAAGATGATGAGGAAAAAAGCAGTGAATGAAAAATCATAAATATTTACAAGCTAAATAATATATCTTTAGAGAATTTCCATTGATATTATGAAGAAACACTGCAGTAAAATCTTTGACATTTTTACTGTGAAATTAATTAAGCATTTATTCAAGTTTTAATTTAATTTTTAAAATTTAGCTTTAATTAAATTAAGCATTTAGCTGTATTTTCCTAAAGGAAATCCAGTACCTCCTATTTCTTAATCATCTCAAGTACATGTTTAAGTTTGGCTGCATCATCAAGAATTTTTTCAGAGGATCCTATGATGGTTAATTTTATGTGGCTCAGTTGATAAAGAATCTAGTTGCAATGCAGAGACCTGGGTTTGATCCCTGGTTTGTTGGGAAGATACCCTGGAGAAGGGAAAGGCTGTCCACTCCAGTATTCTGGCCTAGAGAATTCCATGGAATGTATAGACTATGGGGTCGCAAAGAGTTGGACATGACTGAGCAACTTTCACTTTCACTTTTGAAAAGGACAAGAAGTGCCCAGATACATGGTAAGTATTATTTCTGGGTGTGTCTGTGAGAGTGCTTCCAGATGAGATTAGCATCTAACTGGTAGGCTGAATAAAGCAGATCACTCTTCTCAATGTGGGTGGGCAACATACAATCTTTTGAGAGCCTGACTGGAACAGAAGGGAAGAAAGAATTTCCTCTCTTTCTGGCCACTTGAACTGGGACCTTCTCCTGTACTTAGACTGAGATTAAACATTTGGTACCCCTGGTTCTTAAGCCTTTGGACTCTGTCTGGGACTTGCATCATCAGTTCTGCTGGTTCTCAGGCCTTTAGGACTGGACAGGCACTATACCATCTTTTTCTTGGCCTTCCATATTCATATGGAGTTTGTAATCTCCATATTCATATGAGCCAATTCCTTATGAAAAAGATCTCGATCGATCTCTTTCTCTACAAAGGTAGGTGGGTACATAGGTAGATAGATAGATAGGTAGATGGATAAATAGAGGAAATATACAGATTAGATAGATATGTAGATATAGGTATATACTATTGGTTTTTCTCTGAAAAACCGGCTAATATTGCTTTGGGAACTGAAAGTATAATATGAATCGTTCTAGAAGAACATAATTACATAATTTTAAAGATATGTCTTAGCTTGTTTTCTACATCTGTGATTCCATTTCAGTTTTATAAATAAGTTCACTTGCATCATTTTTAAAGATAAAAAGGAGGAGTAGTGATAAACTGGAAAATTGGGATTGACATATACTGACTACTATATATAAAGCAGATAACTAATAAGAACCTACTGCATAGCACAGGAAACTCTACTCAGTACTGTGTACTCACCTATATGGGAAAGGAATCTAAAAAAGAGTGGATCTATGTATATGTATAACTGATTCACTTTACTATAGTTTCCCCAGTGGCTCAGTGGTAAAAATCTGCCTGCAATGCAGGATCTACAGGTACTGTGGGTTTGATCCTTGGGTCAGGAGGATTCCCCGGAGGAGAAAATGGCAACCCACCCCAGTATTCTTGCCTGGAGAATTGCATGGACAAAAGAGCCTGGTGGGCTACAGTCCATGGAGTCAGCAAGAGTTGGATACAACCAAAGTGACTTAGCACACACAGAGCAGAAACCAACACAACATTGCAAATCAACTAAACTCCAATAAAATTAATTTTTAAAAAGATTAGAAAAATAATAACTAAAGATACATTTTTGGAATTGGTTCTGGGGGTTTTGGAATTGAGGATCTAATTAGGTTTAAAGATGCTAAGGAGTTTATTGTCTGTAATTATGGAGCACTGATAGTCCATGATGTGAACCAGCAAGAGAAATACATAAAATATCTTCATTGGATACTTATAATTGATGACTTATAAGAAGCAAGAAGCTGGGTGACTGTGTTTATGATACTTTTGAACATTTTCAGAAACAAATATAATGGGGTTAGATGATTGTTCCTAATGTTGCTGGACAAAGTCATAAAGGAAAAGGGTGAGCACAGAGATTTGAATTCCCAATCAAGCACCAAATATACGACCTTTATTAATATGCCCTGAAGAAGACACTTATTTCCTATAGCTGCAGGGATGAGATAGCTGAGAATCAAATCCAGAACAGACTCTCATAATTAAAATATAAGTTGAACTCCCAGCCTCCCAGGGTCTTTACTACTAATTTGAGGGCACTGATGGGGTAAGAATGAGATCCTGTAAGTTAGGATGGAGACATGACCCTGATGAAGCTGGGGATACTGAGGCCCTAAACACTGATAAGCATTCTTTGCAGTGGAAGTGGCCTTCCAAAGCCCTAGAAGTATTAGCCTTTCCATCCCCATCTGAGGAGGTTAACTCTGCATTGCTGGAAGAAACTGTAGTGTGTTTTTGCCTGAAGCAGTTACAAAAAATGCTGATTCTCCTCAGGACCCACTCCTATTACCCCTCTTTGTTTTAGACCTATGTATGAGTGCTAAGTCACTTCAGTGGTGTCTGACTTCGGCCCTATGGACTGTAGCCCACCAGGCTCTTCCGTCCATGGGATTCTCCAGGCAAGAATACCAGAGTGGGTAACCATGACCTCCTCCAGAGGGTCTTCCTGACCCAAGGATTGAGCCCACATCTCTTATGTCTCCTGCATTGGCAGATGGTTTCTTTACTGCTAGCATCAGCTGGAAGTCCTGAGTTGGGAAGATCCCCTGGAGAAGGAAATGACAACCCACTAATTAAAAAATTAGACTGGGATAGGTCATGGTAATCTTGCTAATATATGGTTATCATTGTTTTATTATTTCCTTAAGGTGCTTGAGAATTGATAAATAAAAGACTAAGAAGCATGTTTGTCTTTGAAAAGGAGAAAAGTTCAAAAAACATAGACAGAAAAAGCCACTTAAATGGTCCTGTACAGTCATTTAAAATATCTAATTATATGAGAAGTTTCTAATGTAAAATTGATCTGACAAAAAGGGGATAGGCTGCATTAAAAAGATCCTGAGAAATCAAGACCAGTTACATTCATCCATTCTTAAAAGGAAAGTTTGTTTTCTGTCTCTCTTACCTCACCCCACTCCTTTAAAATTGCTTGGTTCCTGCCAATAAATCATCTTTTTCCTTTTATTCAAGTGGCAGCAGAATTGAGTTCTGACCTAATCTGGGATTAGGACACTTAGTAAGGGATCAAACAATATTCTTATATCACTTGAGTTGATAGAAATCAATATTATAAGCATGTGGAAGATGGGGTTTGAGATCAGCATGGTATAGAGGAGTTTTTGTCCAAATCATATCAAACTTCCCTAAAGGGTTTGATAGTTCTGTAGTCTTCTAGGATTTGTCTGATTCAACTTCAGACTTTGTGAAGACTAGCTTTGGGAATCTGAAACTTTAACAGATATTCAGATTATTTTTATACATATTAATATTTAAAAACTATTAGCCTAGAAGACGGAGAAGGCAATGGCAACCCACTCCAGTATTCTTGCCTGGAGAATCCCATGGATGGAGGAGCCTGGTAGGCTACAGTCCATGGGGTCCCTAAGAGTCAGACATGACTGGGAGACTTCACTTTCATGCATTGGAGAAGGAAATGGCAACCCACTCCAGTATTCTTGCCTGGTGAATCCCAGGGACAAAGGAGCCAGGTGGGCTGTCTATGGGGTCGCACAGAGTTGGACACGAAGGAAGTGACTTAGCAGCAGCAGAAGCAGCAGCATTAGACTCAAAATAAGATCTCCACATCTCATGAGATCTGCACTCAAAGTTTAAAAGTAATTAATGCCTGGAGGATAATATTTTGGGCATGGTGACAGCTTACTTACTTAATGTCATGATGTCAGATTCATAATCTCTGAAGAAGATTTAGCTTCAGGACCAGGGACTAGGCTTGATCACTCAAGAGCTTTTGTGCAGCAGAGTTTTATTTAAGTGTAAAAAGGGACAGAGAAAGCTTCTGACATAGACATCAGAAGGGGAACAGAGAGTGCCACTGTTGAAGCCACGCGTTCCAGGAAACAAACTCATTCAGAAGGACAGTGAGGATAGTGGAGTGCAGTTTATTACACCGGCGGGCCCAAGGCAGAGTCTCCTCTTGGCCAAGGACCCTGACCAGCATTTGTGAAAACCTTATATACCCTAAGTGTATAAGGTTCCCTGAAACTAGTCTGAACAAAGGAAAAAGAAAGATACAATCAAAGTTAACCCGTGATTCATATGTCTTAATTCTAGGTAGTTAACAGTGGACAATTATCAATAGGCCTGTGGTCATACCCCAATAAGCATAATAGAATGTATGATTTTATTTGTTTACACAGATAATTAGGATATTCTCTTAGGCGACAGAGAGCCCTGGGGCTCTTCCTTCCAGGGGCCTGGTTTTCCAGTCGGTATGTCGTTTCCATAGTTACTGGTCGTAGAGCTCAAAGTCCACAATCCAGCCCAAGATGGAGTCCTGCTTTCAAGATGGAGCCTGTGTTGTTTCCTCCTTCACCACAGCCTCCTCCACCTATTACTTGGGCCCCTGACAGAGACCCTCAGTGTGAGGGTTAGGAGAGTATGATGCCTCAACAATTTAGGGACTACACCCCTCAAGAGCAGGGAGTAGTTCTGGAATGAAAACTATGCTCCTTTCCCTTGGCAACATAATTCTCCTAAAAGAAAAATGGGGAATGAGAGAGTCAATTTCTAGGCTGGTTGATAACAATTAGGGGTCCCCGGATGCTGAGGAGAGAGGAGTCTGGGTCTCTCAAGGAGGCGGCACAGGTCTGGAGTTCTCAAGGAAAAAAGGACAAACTTTTTTTTCCCTACATTCCTTAGTCTTAGTCACACAAAACATTTTTTTTTTTTAACCCAGAGCTGATGAATACACAACAAAGCAACTCAGATTAAACTCTGTACTAAGCATTATATGACAACAATGTATCCTGCTTGAGGACATGTTCTCCTTCTTGAGAACCTTCTGACTAATCCTGTTATTGCAAAATGTATATTACGGGAGTGGGTTTGGAAAGATCTTTCTATTGTTAGCTCTAATCCTGCATTTTAAAATGTAAATTGTGGGAGCAGTTCTAGTAAGACCTTTATAACCTTGAGACATTCTTTTCATTAACTGTAATAACCAATTATACTGTAATATAATTATATAATGGTTACTGTAATAACCATGAACGGTATGAAAAGGTAAAAAGATAGGACACTGAAAGATAAACTCCCCAGGTGGGTAGGTGCCCAATATGCTATTGGAGATCAGTGGAGAAATAACTCCACAAAGAATGAAGGATGGAGCCAAAGCAAAAACAACACCCAGTTGTGAATGGGACTGGTGACAAAATCAAGGTTTGATGCTGCAAAGAACAATATTGCATAGGAACCTGGAATGTTAGGTCCATGAGTCAAGGCAAATTGGAAGTGGTAAAACAGGAGATGACAAGGGGGAACATTGACATTCTAGGAATCAACGAACTAAGATGGACTGGAACTCGTGAATTTAACACAGATGACCATTATATCTACTACTGTGGGCAGGAATCCCTTAGAAGAAATGGAGTAGCCATCATAGTCAACAAAAGAGTCTGAAATGCAATACTTGGATGCAATCTCAAAAACGACAGAACAATCTCTGTTCGTTAACAAGGCAAACCATTCAATATCACGGTAATACAAGTTTATTCCCCGACCAGTAACGCTGAAGAAGCTGAATTTGAACAATTCTGTGGAGACCTATAAGATCTTCTAGAACTAACATCCAAAAAAGATGTCATTTTAATTATAGGGGACTGGAATGCAAAAGTAGGAAGTAAAAACCACCTGGAGTAACAGGCAAACTTGGCCTTGGAGTACGGAATAAAGCAGGGCAAAGGTTAATAGAGTTTGGCCAAGAGAATGCACTGGTCATAACAAATACCCTCTTACAACAATACAAGAGAAGACTCTACACATGGACATTACCAGATGGTTGAAACTAAAATCAGATTGATTATATTTTTTGCAGCTAAAGATGGAGAAGCTCTATACAGTCAGAAAAAACAACACCAGGAGCTGACTGTAGCTCAGATCATGAACTCTTTATTGCCAAATTCAAACTGCAATTGAAGAAAGTGGAGAAAACCACTAGACCATTCAGGTATGACCTAAATCAAATCGCTTATGACTATACAGTGGAAGTGAGAAATAGATTTAAGGGACTAGATCTGATAGACAGAGTGCTTGATGAACTATAGATAAAGCTTCGTGACACTGTACAGGAAACAGGAATCAAGACCATCCCCAAGAAAAAGAAATGCAAAAAAGTAAAATGGCTGTATGAGGAGGCCTTGCAAATAGCTGTGAAATGAAGGGAAGCAAAAAGCAAAGGAAAAAAGGAAAGATATACTCATTTGAATGCAGAGTTCTAAAGAATAGCAAGGAGAGATAAGAAAGGCTTCCTCAGTGTTCAATGCAAAGAAACAGAGGAAAACCATAGAATGGGAAAATCTAGAGATCTCTTCAAGAAAATTAGAGATACCAAGGGAACATTTCAGGCAAAGATGGGCTCAATAAAGGACAGAAATTGTAGGGACCTAACAGAAGCAGAAGATATTAAGACAAGGTGGCAAGAATACACAGAAGAACTGTACAAAAAAGATCTTTATGACCCAGGTAATCACTGTTGTGTGATCACTTACCTAGAGACAGACATCCTGGAATGTGAAGTCAAATGGGCCTTAGGAAGCATCACTACGAACAAAGCTAGTGGAGGTGATGGAATTCCAGCTGAGCTATTTCAAATCCTGAAAGATGATGCTGTGAAAGTGCTGCACTCAATGTGCCAGCAAATTTGGAAAACTCAGCAGTGGCCACAGGACTGGAAAAGGTCAGTTTTCATTCCAATCCAAAGAAAGGCAATCCCAAAGAATGCTCAAACTACCGCACAATTGCACTCATCTCCCACGCTAGTAAAGGAATGCTCAAAATTCTCCAAGCCAGGCTTCAGCAATATGCGAACCGTGAACTTCCAATTGTTCAAGCTGGATTTAGAAAAGGCAGAGGAATCAGAGATCAAATTGCCAACATCCGATGGATCATTGATAAAGCAAGAGAGTTCCAGAAAAACATCTATTTCTGCTTTACTGACTATGCTAAAGCCTTTAACTGTGTGGATCACAATAAACTATGGAAAATTCTGAAAGAGATGGGCATACCAGATCACTTGACTTGCCTCTTGAGAAACCTGTATGCAGGTCAGGAAGCAACAGTTAGAACTGGACATGGAACAACAGACTGGTTCCAAATAGGAAAAAGAGTACGTCAAGGCTGTATATCGCCACCCTGCTTATTTAACTTATATGCAGAGGACATCATGAGAAACGCTGGGCTGGAGGAAGCACAGGCTGGAATTAAGATTGCTGGGAGAAATATCAATAACCTCAGATATGCATATGACACCACCCTTATGGCAGAGAGTGAAGAATTAAAGAGCCTCTTGATGAAAGTGAAAGAGGAGACTCAAAAAGTTGGCTTATAGCTAAATATTCAGAAAACTAAGATCATGGCACCCGGTCCTATTACTTCATGGCAAATAGATGGGGAAACAGTGGTAACAGTGGCTGACTTTATTTTGGGGGGCTCCCAAATCACTGCAGATTGTGATTGCATCCATGAAATTAAAACACGCTTGCTCCTTGGAAGGAAGGTTATGACCAAACTAGACAGCATATTAAAAAGCAGAGACATTACTTTGCCAACAAAGGTCCATCTGGCCAAGGCTGTGTTTTTCCCAGTGGTCATGTATGGATGTGAGAGTTAGACTGTGAAGAATGATGCTTTTGAACTGTGGTGTTGGAAAAGACTCTTGAGAGTCCCTTGAACTGAAAGGAGATCCAACCAGTCCATCCTGAAGGAGATAAGTCCTTGGTGTTCATTGGAAGGACTGATGTTGATGCTGAAACTTCAATACCTTGGCCACCTGATGCGAAGAGTTGACTAACTGGAAAAGACCCTGATGCTGGGAGGGATTGGGGGCAGGAGGAGAAGGGGACGACAGAGGATGAGATGGCTGGATGGCATCACTGACTCAATGGGCATGGGTTTGGGTGAACTCCGGGAGTTAGTGATGGACGGGGAGGCCTGGCGTGCTTGGTTCATGGGCTCACAAAGAGTCAGACACGACTGAGAGACTGAATTGAATAACCAATTAAATAAAGTGTGTCGCTCCCTTGCTAAGACTAGTGAGGAGGCACGCTCCGCCCCCATTCTGATGTCTGTGTCAAAAGTTTTCTCTGTCCCTTTGTATACTTTAATAAAACTTTGCTACACAAAAGCTTTTGAGTGATCAAGACTGGTCCCTGGTCCCAAAGTTAATTCTTCTTCTTAGGAGATCATGAATCTGACATCTTTCTCCATAAGCTATCAATAGCTAGCCATAGCCAGATCACAGTTTTACAGTATTAATTCCAGACAGTGTCCATTGTGACTGACAGGATCCATACCCTACAGGCTGTTAAACATTAGGAACATTTCTCATGATTGTAATTAAAAAAAAAAAAAAATTGGCTTATCTCAGTTTCATAATTTTTCCACAAATTCCCTGGTAAAGAATCCAGGTGGCAAAGAAGTGGTAAAAGTGATAAAGTATTCACCAGATAAGCAGGAGATGTAGATTCAATCCCTGGGTCAGGAAGATTCCCTGGGAGAAGGAAACGGCAACCCACGCCATTATTCTTGCCTGGGAAATCCCCACGATAGAGAAGCCTGGCAGGCTACAGCCCATGGGGTGGCAAAGATGTGGGCACAACTTAGTAATGAGACAACAACAAAAAATTGTTTATTTAGTAACAGGTTTATTTTTCTTTAAAACTGTAACATATATCTTTACAAAGAAATAAGGAGAAGCTTTTTCCTAAAATCAGACTCATTGTTGAGTTAAGGGAAATGTCATTAAAAAATATGTGGCTTATGGGTTTTCAATATGCTTAATTTATGTAGCAATTATAGTTGGTACATTTTTCTAGAACTTGAGGATCTTTTTGGTATAATCAAATGAAATAATTTCCAGTATTTAAATTCACAATGAAAGGTAGAAATTTAGTGCTGACACAAAATTTTCTTCTTCAGACACACAGAGATTTGATCAGTCGTGCCCACCCGACTCTTTGTGACCCCACAAACTGTAGCCTGTCAGGCTCCTCTGTCCATGGATTTCCCCAGGAAAGAATACCTGAGTGAGTTGCCATTCTCTTCAGAGGATGTTCCTGACCCATAGATTAAACCTGGGGCTCCTACACTGCAGGCAGATTCTTTAATATACTTTTAAAAATTTGGCTTAAAAATGCAGATGTGTAAAATGGATAGAAGGACATAGGACCAATATCAGATGAAGGATAGTCAACATTTTTGCTACCCATGGATCCAGATGGGTGGGTGGGGGCCTAGAAAAAAAAAAAAAACTTATTCTTTTGATTGCTTCTGAGTTAACAAATATCATCTCCCTAGCTTCTAAATTAGCAGCCCATTATTGCTACTTTTACTTGCAGATAGGTTAATATTCAGTAGCTGCAAGTGAAAATTTGGTGTGAAATAGTTTTTCAAATTTTTTTTTTTTTTTTTTTTTTCTAAATGATTGGAATCCATTTCTTTTTCCTTTCCAGTAAAAATGGAACAGAGGATAAGCCTTAACTGTATATCCCCTTTTCACCTTATTAGTCTTTAGAATACAGATATGCTCAATGGTGTAACATGGGCTTTAAATTACAAAAAATAGACATGTAATCAATATGTCACAAAAGTTTGAGCAAAGAGAACATCGTGAAAAATAATACTTTTAGTGGGCATTGTTTACTTTATGGCTCAAAGCCTCTATTCTTCTTTTTAAAATATATCACTTTTCCTTTTGGAATGACATATGCAAGTGTGTGCCCAAACTGTGATAGCCTATGGGACAGAAACTTGCTCTTACCTCCTCAGTTTTGCTGGTGGTTAATTGTAAAACAGAATTTAACAACAACAACAACAAAAACACTTTGAATTAACTCTGAATCTTGAGTGAGGTTTGCAAGAATAGAAAAAAATGACATGATTGGATTAATGCCACAAGCAAAATTTCAAGTAATATGGATTCCTGATTCTTAATACATCCACTTTTGTTGTAGTTTTCAGAGGTTACTTAATGACATCACACACACACACACACACACACACACACGCACCCAAACATGTCATGTACTCCACCATTTGACCTCACAACAAGCCTTGAAAGTAGGTGAATTATCCAACTTTACACATAAAAAGATTTGAAACACAAAAGATTAAACCTATCCAAGTTCCCACAGAAGGATTCAAATGGAGACAGTCTAAGTCTCAAATACAAGAACCTTTCTGCCTGCACAATGCCTCCTAGGTTTTGTGCAGAAAGGGGGTAGAATGATCTACCTTTCAGAGTTACTGTGAGAAATTAAACGAAATGATAAACACGAAGCTCCTGGAACACAGTGGACATTCAACGCCTGGAAGCCACTAAATAACTTGCTCAAGATTACACAATCCTTGGTGAAATCAGGATTTAAACAGAGATTTGAATCTCATGTTCCCTGGAGCTCCAAGGAGCTCCAGAAGCTATTCTGGGCTTTAACCCCAAAACAGAATCAAAATGGACTTCCCTCTGTCCCATATAGTGCACCTCAGAGGTCAAGGGACTCCCAGCAAGACTTTGCAGAAAGAAGGGAAGGAGCAGAGTCAAATAGGAAGCTTTACCTTTGGCAGGCTTTTCTCTCTTCCCAGCTTCTGTGGTGTCACATCTACTCTTAATCCTCTAATTTGACCAATGTAAGTATATGACAGGTGGAGGAATAAATATAGTAACAATAACTCGCTATTATTTCATATATGGTCTCTTTATTGTAGTTAATGAATTCAGTTTAATGCAATTGAAATGCAGATACTGCACAAGGAAGTTATGCTTTCCTTCTACATTAAACTAGACTGAAAATAGCCTAACTGGTTTTCTTTTCATCTGGCAGAGATAGCTTATATGTTAAACTTGTTGCCTTAGACATATGTGAACTTTCCAACTCTCTATTATAATTTAGCCCATAAGGGCCATAAATATTTCTCAATTTCAAAAGGTATCATATTGACCCACTGAATTAATGACAATATTAGATATAGAAAGTATGAAGTAGTAGGTACAATGCTTACCAAGCTAAGACATATGCATGTCAGAGAATTGAAAATGAATCCCACAAAAGCTCAGGAGCTATCAGTGAAATTTCTAAGTAAGCATTGTTTAATTGTTTGGGAATCATTTTTACTGCTGATCATTGAGCAGGCTTGAGTGCTATAGTCATGCGGTTAAGATTCTGGGAGCTTAATTAGATAAAGTAACATCAGAAGGCAATTTTATTCTTTCTATTTAGGAATAAGTAAGATTATTTTTGTTTGGAGATGATAAGATCTTATTCATAGAAAATCAACAAGTTTACAGGTACAAAATCAACACACTTAAATCAACTGCATTTCTATACACTAACAATGAAACATCTGGAAAAGAAACAAAGAAAATAATCCCCTTCACAATAGCATTGAAACCAATAAAGTACTTAGGAATAAATTTAGACAAGGAGGTGAGAGATCTGTACATTGAAAACTGTAAGAATTTGATGAAAAATATTAAAGAATACACAAGAAGTTGGAGGCTACCATGTGTTCATGAATTGAATAAATTAATATTGTTAAAATGTTCATACTACTTAAACCTAAATACTTGAATTAAATTCGAACTATATCAATGCAAATTAGATTAAAATTTCAATGACATTTTTCACAGAAAAAAAAAAAAAAAAGCATCTTAAAATTCTTAGGGAACCACAAAAGACCCCAAATCTCCAAAGTAAGCTTGAGGGAAACCAAACCAGAGGCTTATATCAGACATCCTGATTGCTACCAAGCTATAGAAATCAAAACAATGTGGTATGAGTATAAAAATATACACACTAAGCAATGGAACAGAATTTACAGCCCAGAAATAGTCCCTTGCACATGAAGTCAGCTCATACTGACAAAACAATCAAAAGTACTAATTGGGAAAAGGAGAGTCTCTTTGCTAAATTAGTTTGGGAAAACTGGGTAAACATCTTCAGCAGAATGAACTAGGATTCCTATCATAAACCAGTCATGAACGTTAACTCAAAAATAGTTTAAATACTTAATCATAGGACCTGAAACTGTAGAAGTCTGAGAAGAAAATATATGACACCAAAAATAAAAAAGTGGGGGACTGTATAAAATTTTAAAAAAAACTCCACACAGCAAAAGAATGAGTTACCAAAACGAAAAAGCAACTACATAATGGAAGAAAATATTCACAAATAGAATATTTAATAAGGGGTTAATACCCAAAATATATAAGAAACTCATACAATTAAAGAGCAGAAAATCAATCTGATTAAAAAATGGGAACAGCACCTGAATGTACACACTTCCAAAAAAAAAACATGCAGATGGTCAACAGGTACGTGAAAGTTGCTCAGTGTCACCAATCATCAGGGAAATGCAAATCAAGAACATAATGAGATATATCCCTATTCGAATGGCCGTGAAAGGGATCCCATAACTCAGTGAATGTATGAGCAATACCGCGCAGGGACACACAAGACATTTGGGTCGTAGTGAAGAGTTCTGACAAAACGAGGGCCACTGGAAGAGGAAATGGCAACCCTCACCAGTATCCTTGCCACAAAGCCACATGACCAGTATGAAAAGGCAAAAAGATATGACACCAGATGATGAGTCCCCCAGGTCGTAAGGTGTCCAACATGCTACTGGGGAAGAGCAGAGGGCAATTATTAATTTCTCCAGAAAGAATGAAGAGGCTGTGCCAAATTATAAATGACCCTCAGTGGTCGATGTGTCTGGTAATGAATGTAAAGTGAAGTCGCTCAGTCGTGTCCAACTGTGCGATCCCATGGACTATAGCCTACCAGGCTCCTCTGTCCATGGAATTTTCCAGGCAAGTGTACTGGAGCGGGTTGCCATTTCCTTCTCCAGGGGATCTTCCCAACCCAGGGCTTGAACCCAGATCTCCCACATTGCAGGCAGACACTTTACCATCTGAGCTACCAGTGAAGCCAATGAAAGTAAAGTCCAATGCTATAAAGAGCAATATCGCCTAGGACCTGGAATGTTAGGTGCACGAATCAAGGTAAATTGGATATGGTCAAGCAGGAGATGGTACCATTCTTCAATCACTATCTTAAGAATCAGTGAACTAAAATGGACAGACATGGTGAATTTAATTCAGATGAGGACTATATCTACTCCCATGGGCAAGGATCCCTGAGCTCTCATAGTCAGCAGAAGAGTCCAAAACGTAGTGCTTGGGTACAACTTCAAAAATGACAAAGTGATCTAGGTTTGTTTTGAAGAACTGTTCAACATCACAGTAATCCAAGTCTATGTCCCAGCCACTGATGCCAAAGAAGCTGGAGTTAACTGATTCTGTGAAAAGCTAGAATACATTCTGGAATTAACATGAGAGGAAAAAAAAAAAAAAAGGCTGTCCTTGTCATCATAAGGGATTGGAATGCAAAAGTAGGAAGTCAAGAGATAACTGGAAAAACAGGCAAGCTTGGCCTTGAGGTACAAAATGAAGCAGAGCAAAAGCTAACAGAGCTTTATCAAGAGAACATGCTGGTCATAGCAAACACCCTTTCCAAGAACCCAAGAGATGACTTTAAACATGGGCATCACCAGGTGGGAGAACAAGATGGCAGAGAAGTAGGTGGATGTGGAGTACATCTCTCTCCACAGATACATCAGGAATACACCTTCAGACACAGAAGAGCATGCAGAACACCAGCAGAGAGCAGACAGGAGTACCTGACCAGAGGAAAAGAATATATGGAACCATGCAAAACTCATAAGAATGAAGGAACTAGTGGGGCAGACAGGAGTGTTAGTAGAACTGGAACTGCCCTCGGCAGGCGGGGGAACTGAAACAGGGATCTAATCCCCACATTGGGGCAGTTGTCTGAGTCAGAAGAGAAACATTTAAGGCTGAGAGTGAAACAGTTGATCCGTGGCGGCCTAAATGGGATGAGAATCAGACAGTCCTTGCTGCAGCCATACACACCCGGACAGAAGTGCTGGTCCCCTGAAAGGTGCAGTGGCTGGGAGCTGGAGTTTAGGGATTGTGGAGCAATCCCAGGGTGAGGGCTGCTATTGACTGCAGAGAGATGGATCGAGGGGGTGTGAGGGAGGTGATCGTGGCGGGAAATGCCAATGCAGGAAAGAGAGGCAGCCCTGGAAGCGAGGCGATACTGCAGAGTTATGGGTAGGGAGTGGAGCCATCACCATAGCTCTTCCCACCATCTCTCTTCCCATATGCAAGCATCGGCAACTGAATAATAGAGAGGCTGGCCAATCAAACACCTGATGCACTGAAATACAAAATAGAACCCCACCCAGGATGCCCTTTTAAGTGCTTGATGCACAAATCTACAGGGTAGGACCCCAGCCAGGGGGGCCCCTCTATGTGCCTGACCTACAGAACAACAGAGAAGGACCCCAGACAAGGGAGCCCGCTAAGTGCCTGAATGGGCAGAGCTACAGAGAAAGACTGGCCAAAAAGGCCTTCTGATCGCCAGCTACAAGAGGTTCAACAAAAACTCTGATAGGGCCATAACTCCTGCGACAGAGGCAGTCCGTGTCCCTGCACACTTGGCGCCGACCAGGGTCCCTGCAAGCCAAGCAGCTGAGCCACCTTCACGCTCGACTCTCACTGGAGCAGAGCTGCCACAGGCAGAAAGTCTTGCATCTATGCATGCAGGGTTGCTTCCGTAGGGTACGAGTCTTTACGGTCCTGTAGACTGTGGCCCGCCAGGCTTCTCTGTCAGGGAGGGGGCTCTCCAGGCAGGAATACTGGAGCGTATTGGCCAATCCTGGTTGCCATCCCCTTCTAGAGCACTGTATTTCCTGCTGCCCGAGCCGCCAACTCTCTTGAGTATGTGGTGCTGCCAGAGCCCACGGAACCCAAGGAGCTGCACCACCCCCTCATCTGGCCCTCACAGGGGCAAACCCAGTCCTCCAGGGCAGCCTCAGGAGCAAACCCCAGGGATCGACCCACATGCAGAGGTGGGAATAAAACCACAGTTGAGACCCAGGGGCAGGGTGGCTAAGGAAGAAGACCCCAAAACTTCCCACCAGCTGCACAAGCTGCAGATAAATCCACACGATCAACTGGGCAGACTCTGTGTCCATGGGATACATAAAAGGGCATTGAGAGCTCCAACAAAAGAAAATGCACTAGTTCTGATAGCTGTGGACATTGGAGGCAAGAACATATAGGAGTGGGACCAGATTAGAATCTGAGCTGCCCCCACAGCAGGTCCAGAGACCAGCACAGTGTTGGAGGGCGTCCTAGGGAGTGAGGTGGACTGTGACTCCTGGGGAGGGAAAGGACTCTGACAGCAGGGACTCAAGAAAAACACTTATTATTCTTATGTTTTGACTTGTTATGTAGATTCCTTGGGATTTTTTTTCTTATCTTTTTTTCCCCTTTTTCTCCTCCTCTGTAGTAGTTGTCAATTTTATTGGCACTATGAAATCTAATTAAACTTTTGAGTTTCTTTTTTTCCTTTTTTTTTTCTCAGTCACATTTTTTATTGTTGTTATAAACCCCTGCCTCTATGTTGGGCTTTGCAATTTGAGGGAGTTTTCCTTTTTCTATTTTTTTTTCCTCTCTTTTTAAAAAATTTTTAAACCTATTATTATTTTTCTACATTATTCTTTTGCTTGCTTTTACTACTGTTCTTTCCCCCTTGCAGTTAATTTTTAATGTATATAAATCTTCTTTATCTACCTATATTTAAGTTTGCATATCTATTCTTTCTTTCCTTTCCTCTCAACATATTTATTAATTTTATTTTCATTGCTTTATTCCCCAGTTGGCACCTTGGGGAATTCTGTTCTGTTTTCCAGTTTGTGCTTAGTTAGCTTTGTTCTGGTAGACATCATTTTTGGTTTCCTTTGTTCACTGGGTCAATTTTGTCCTTTATTTTTGTTGGACTGTTTTGATTTTGTTTATGGATGTATTTGTATATGTGTATATTCAGTACACTTTTTACTGTTATACACCTCTGCCTCTACATTGGACTTTTGCAGTTCTGTGGAGTTTTCCTTTTTCCTTTCTTCTGTTTTTTTTTTTTTTTTTTTTTCTAATTTTAATTTTAAATTTTTAAAAAACCTATTATATTTTTCTATATTTATTCATTTGTTGCTTTCCTACTGTTCTTTTCCCCTTGTAATTAATCTTTTATGTATATAAATCGTCTTCGTCTACCTCTATTTAACTTTGCATATCTATTCTTTCTTTCTTTTCTTTCTTTCCTTCCTCTCAATTTATTTGCTAGTTTTATTTTCATTGCTTTATTCCCCACTTGCCACCTTGCTTTAGCTTTGTTTTCCACTTTATGCTTTAGTTAGTTTTGCTCTTAACTGCTAAATATAATTTTTGATTTCCTTTGTTCTCCAGGTCAATCTATTGTACTTTATTTTTGTTACACTGTTTTGATGTTGCTCTTGAGTGTATATGTACATGTGTATATTCCATTATTTTAATTATTATTTGCCTGATTTTGTAATTGCATTTGTCTGGGGTTCATCTTTGGCTTCTCATTTTTGGATATTTCTTTTAATCTCACTTAATGCCATAACAAACCACTTGTGGAATCTTCGTTCCTGATCAGAGATCAAGCCATGAGACTTTGGAGTGGGAACACTGACTTCAAGACCTAGGATAACAGAACTAACCCTAGGGAGTATCAAATAGTGAGAACTCACTCAAAGGAAACCACTTGAATACAAGTCCTGGCATCACCCAAACACGAGTAGCACCTTAAGCAGGATGCTTCATCTAAGCAATGATCAAAACAAAAGTACAAACCCAACCATCAGCACACAGGATTACCGCCACACTCAGCCTTGCCCATCAGGGGAAAAACAAACATACAAAAACTGAGCAAAAATTTCAGCCTATATGAAGCTTGCACAAACCACTGGACCAACCTTAGGAAGGCAGAAATCAAAAGGAAGAAAAAATTCAACTTTGAAGACTGGGAAAAGGAGACTTCAAAAACAAAAAGTTAAATAATTATAATAATGAGTAATAATGAAAAGGCAGAACAATACTACACAAGGGAAGGAGCAAACTAGAAATAAAGAAGTACAAATAAATGAAGAAGAAATAGGCAAGTAACCTGAGAAAGAAATCAGAATAATGACAGTAAAGATGATCAAAAATCTTGAAAACAAAATGGAAAAATTGCAAGAATCAATGAACAAATCTGTGTTAATTGATTAAAGAATAAACATATAGAGACAAACAACATAATTACTGAAATTAAAAATACTCTGGAAGGAAGCAATAACAGAATATCTGAAGCAGAAGAAAGAATCAGTGAGCTGGAAGATGAGATGATGGAAATAACTTCTGAAGAGTAGAATAAAGTAAAAAGAATGAAAAGAATTGGGGATAGTCTCAGAGACCTCTGGGACACTATCAAATGCACCAATATTTGAATTATAGGGATCCCAAAAGAAGAAGGGAAAAAGAAAGGGTATGAGAAAATTTTTGAAGAGATTATAGTTGAAAATTTCCCCAAAATGAAAAAGGAAGTAGTTAATCAAGTACAAGAAGCATAAAGAGTCCCATACAGGATAAACCCATGGAGAAACACACCAAAACACACAGTAATCAAACTAAGAGACTAAATACAAAGAAAGAATATTAAAAGCAGCAAGGGAGAAGCAACAAGTAACATACAAGGGTAACCCTGTACACTTAACAGCTGATCTTTCAGCAGAAACTCTGCAGGCCAGAAGGGAATGGCAGGATATATTTAAAGTACTGAAAGGGAAAAATCTACAACCAAGATTACTGTACACAGCAAGGATCTCATTCAAAATTGATGGAGAAATAAAACACTTTTCAGGCAAGCAAAAGTTAAGAGAATTCAGTACCACCAAACCAGCTTTATCACAAATGTTAACTAACTATGTGGTCAAGAAATACAGGAGAAGAAAAAAACATCTACAAAATAAACCTCAGATAATTAAGGAAATGGTAATGGGAACATATACATCAATAATTACTTTAAATGTGAATGAATTAAATGCTCCAATTAAAAGACACAGATTGGCTGAATGGATACAAAAAGAAGACCCATATATATGCTATCTACAAGAAACCCACTTCAGACCTAAAGACACGTATAAACTGAAAGTGAGAGGGTGGAAAATATATTCCATGAAAATGGGAAGCAAAAAAAAAAAAAAAAAAAAAGCTGGAGTAGCAATCCTTATATCAGACAAAATAGACCTTAAAATAAAGAATATTGCAAGAGATAAGAAAGGACACTGCGTAATGATCAAGGGATTAATCCAAGAGGAAGACATAACAATTGTAAATATCTATGCACCCAACATAGGAGCACCTCAATATGTAAGAAAAGCACTGAAGTTGCTCAGTCGTGTCTGACTCTTTGTGACCCCATGGACTGTACCAGGCTTCTCCGTCCATGGGATTTTCCAGGCAAGAGTACCAGAGTGGGTTGCCAAAGCATTAACAGACATGAAAGGAGAAATTGACAGTAACACAATAATAGTAGGAGACTTTAACACCCCACTCACACCAATGGGCAAATCATCAAAACAGAAAATTGATAAGGAAACACAAGTCTTAAATGATACATTAGATGAGATAGATCTCAATGATATCTTCAGGACATTCCATCCAAATACAGAAGAATACACCTTCTTCTTAAGTGCACATGGAACATTCTCCAGGATAGAACACATCTTGGGTCACAAATCAAAGCTCAGTAAATTAAAGAAAATTGAAATCATATCAAGCATCTTCTCTGACCACAATGTTATGAGACTAGATATAAATTACAAGAAAAAAAAAAAAAACTGTAACAAACATAAATACATAGAGATTAAAAAACACGTTTCTAAATAATCAACAGGTTATTGAAGAAATCAAAAGGGAAATCAAAAAATTTCTAGAAACAAATGACAATGAAAACATGACAACTCCAAACCTATGGACTACAGCAAAAGCAGTTCTAAGAGGGAAGTTTATAGCAATACAAGAAATAAGAAAAACATCAAATAGACTACCTAACTTTACACCTAAAACAACTCGAAAAACAAGAACAACAACAACAAAAAAATTAGTAGAAAGAAAGAAATCATAAAAATTTGAGCAGAGATAACAAAGAAATGAAAGAAACAATAGAAAAGATTAATAAAACTAAAAGCTGGTTCTTTGAAAAGATAAACAAAACTGACAAACTTTTAACCAGATTCATCAAGAACAAAAGAGAGAAAAATCAAATCAACAAAATTAGAAATTAAAAAGGAGAGGTTACAAAAAACAATGCAGAAATACAAAGGATTATAAGAGACTATTATGAACAACTATATGACAATAAAATGGATAACCTGGAAGAAATGGACATTCTTAAAAAAGTTCAATCTTCCAAGACTGAACCAGGAAGAAATAGAAATTATGAACAACCCAATTGCAAGCACTGAAATTGAAACTGTGATCAAAAATCTCCCAGGACCAGATGGCTTCACAAGAGAATTCTATCAAACATTTAGAGAAGAGCTAACGTCTATGCTTCTAAAACTCTTTCAAAAAATTGCAGAGGAAGGAACACTTCCAAACTCATTCTCTTTTGCCACCATCACCCTGATATCAAAACCAGACAAAAACAACAAACAAAAAAGAAAACTATGGGCCAATATCACTGAGGAACATAGATGTAAAAAGTCCTCAACAAAATTTTAGCAAACAGAACTCACCAACACATCAGAAAGCTCATACACCATGATCAAGTTGGGTTTATTCCAGGAATGCAAGGATTCTTCAGTATATGCAAATCAATCAAAGTGATATACCATGTTAATAAATTGAAAGATAAAAACCATATGGTAATCTCAATAGACATAGAAAAAGCCTTTGACAAAATTCACTACCCATTTATGATTAAAACTCTTCAAAAAATGGGCATAGAAGAAACCTACCTCAAGAGAGTAAAGGCTATATATGATAAGCCTGCAGAAAACATTATTCTCAATAGTGAAAACTGAAAGCATTCCCACTAAGATCAGGAACAAGACAAGGTGCCCACTTTCACCACTATTATTCACACAGTTTTGGAAGTCCTAGCGGCAGCAATCAGAGAAGAAAAAGAAATAAAAGGAATCCAGATCAGAAAAGATGAAGCAAAGCTCTCACTGTTTGCAAATGACATGATACTGTACATAGAAAATCCTAAAGATGGTATCATAAAATTGCTAGAGCTAATCAGTGAATTTAGCAAAGTTTCAGGATACAAAATCAATACACAGAAATCACTTGCATTTTGTATTGATACAAAATCAATACACAAAATGAAAAATCGGAAAGAGAAATTAAGGAATCAATCCCATTCACCATTGCAACAAAACAAAGTAAATATATAGGAATAAACGTACCTAAGGAGACAAAAGAACTGTACACAGAAAATTATAAGACACTGATGAAAGAAATCAAAGATGACATAAACAGATGGAGAAACAGTCCATATTCCTGGGTAGGAAGCATTAATATTGTGAAAATGACTATTTTATCAAATGCAATCTACAGATTCAACATGATCCTGTCAAATTACCAATGACGTTTTTCACAGAACTAGAACAAAATATTTCATAATTCATATGGAAACACAAAAGACTCCCAAATAGCCAAACCAGTCTTGAGAAAGAAGAATGGAGCTGGAGGAATTAACCTTCCTGACTTCAGATTATACTACAAAGATACAGTCATCAAGGCAGTATGGTGCTGGTACAAAAGCAGAAATATAGACAAATGGAACAAGATAGAAAGCCCGGAAATAAACCCATGCAACTATGGGCACCTTATTTTTGACAAGGGAGGCAAGAAAGTACTATGGAGAAAAGACAGCCTCTTCAATAAATGGTGCTGGGAAAACTGGACAGCTACATGTAAAAGAATGAAATTCGAACACTTCCTAACACCATGCACAAAGATAAACTTAAAATGGGTTAAAGACCTAAATGAAAGACCAGAAACTAAAAATCTCTTAGGGGAAAACTTAGGCAAAACACCCAATGATATAAATCAATGCAAGATCCTCTATGACCCTCCTCCTGGAGTAATAAATAAAAACAAAAGTAAACAAGTGGGACCTGATTAAACTTAAAAGCTTTTGCACAGCAAAGGAAATGATAAGCAAGGTGAAAAGACAACCCTCAGCATGGGAGAAAATAATAGTAAATGAAACAACTGACAAAGGATTAATTTCCAATATCTGCAAGCAGCTCATACAACTCAATGTGAGAAAACAAACAACCCAATCAAAAAATGGGAAAAAGACCTAAACAGACATTTCTCCAAAGAAGACATACACATGGCTAACAAACACAAGAAAAGATGTTCAACATCGCTCATTTTTAGAGAAATGCAAATCAAAACTGCAATGAGATATCACCTCACACTGGTCAGAATGGCCATCATCAAAATGTCTACAAACAATAAATGCTGGGGAGGGTGTGGAGAAAAGGGAATGCTCTTGCATTGTTGAGGGGAATGTAAATTGATACAGCCACTATGGAAGATGGCATAGAGTTTACTTAGAAATCTAGGAATAAAACCACCATATGACCCAGGCATATTCCCTGAGGAAACTAAAATTGAAAAGGATACATGTATCCCATTGTTCATTGCAGGACTATCTACAATAGCTAGAACATGGAAGCAACCTAGATGTTCATCAACAGATGAATGGATAAAGAAGTTGTGGTACATAGACACAATGGAATATTACTCAACCTTAAAAAGGAATGTGTTTGAGTCAGTTTTGATGAGATACATGAACCTAGAACCTATTATACAGAGTGAAGTAATTTAGAAATAGAAAGATAAATATCATATTCTAACACATATATATGGAATCTAGAAGAATGGTACTGAGGAATTTATTTACAGGGCAGCATTGGAGAAGCAGACATAGGGAATAGACTTATGGACATGGGGAGAGGGGAGGAGAGGGAGAGATGTATGGAAAGAAGAACATGGAAGCTTACATTACCATATGTAAAATAGATAGCCAGCGGGAATTTGCTGTATGGCTCAGGAAACTCAAGCAGGGGCTCTGAATCAACCTAGAGGGTTAGTATGGGGAGGGAGATGGGAGGGAGGTTCAAAACGGAGGGGACATATGTATACCTATGGCTGACTCATGTTGAGGTTTGACAGAAAACAAAATTCTATAAAGCAATTACCCTTCAATAACAAATAAATACATTTAAAAATACATAAATAGATTTAAAAAATGGACATCACCATATGGTCATTACTGAAATCAGATTGATTATGCTCTTTGCAACTAAAGATGGAAAAGCTCTCTATAGTCAGCAAAAGAAGACCTGAAGCTGACTATGGTTCATATCATGAGCTCCTTACTGCAAAATTCAGGCTTAAACTGGAGAAAACAGGGAAAAACAACAAGGCCATTCAGGTATGACCTAAAGCAAATCCCTTATGATTGTACAGCGGAGAGGATGAGCAGATTCAAGGGATTAGATCTGGTAGAAAGAGTACCTGAAGAAATATGGATAGAGATTTGTAACGTTGTAGAGGAGGCAGTGACCAATACCATCCCAAGGAAAAAGAAATGCAAGAAGGTAAAGAGGTTATCAGTGAAGGCTTTACAAATAGCTGAGGAAAGATGAGATGTGAAAGGCAAAGGAGAAAGAGAAAGTTATACCCAACAGATGCAGAGCTCCAGAGAATTGCAAGGAGAGATAAGAAGGCCTTCTGAAATGAACACAGTAATGATGTAATTTAATGCTTCTTAAATTAAAGCAGTAGAGGAAAACAGAGAATGGGAAAACAAATAATTCTCTTTAAGAAAATTTAAGATATTAAGAGGAAATTTCATGTAAGAATGGGCATGATAAAGGACAGAAAAACTGTAAGGACCTAACAGAAGCAGAAGAGATTAAGAAGAGGTGACAAGAATACACAGAAGAACTATACAAAAAAGGTCTTAATGACCCAGATAATTATGATAGCCAGACAACCTGGAGTGTGAAATCAAGGAAGTTTTGCTAAGGAAGTATTACATGAACAAAGCTAGTGGAGGTGACAGAATTCCAGCTGAGCCATTTAAAATCCTAAAAAAATAATGCTACTAAAGTGTTACACTTTAAAATGTCAGCAAATTTAGAAAACTCAGCAATGGCCACAGGACTAGAAATGGTCAGTTTTCATTTCAATCTCAAAGGAGGGCAATATCAAAGAATGTTCAAACTACTGTACAGTTGCGCTCATTTCACATTTTAACAGAGTTATGCTCAAAATCCTTCAAGTCAGGCTTCAACAGTATGTGAACCAAGAACTTCAAGATATACAAGATGGATTTTAAAAAGGCAGAGAAACCATAGACCAAACTGTCAGCATCCCCTGGATCCTAGAGAAAGCAAGAGAACTCCAAGAAAACATCTACTTCTGCTTCATTAACTATGCTAAAACCTTTGACTGTGTGGATCACAACAAACTGGAAAATTCTTAGAGATGGGAATGCCAGTCCACCTTACCTGTTTCCTGTGAAACCTGTATGCAGATAAAGAAGCAACAGTTAGAATAAGACGTGGGACAACTGGCTGCTTCCAAGTTGGGAAAGGAGTATGACAAGGTTCTATATTGTCACACTGGTTATATAACACATGTAGAGTCCATGCGTGTGTGCGTCACTTTAGTTGTCTTCAACTCTGTGCAAGCTTATGGACTATAGCCTGCCAGACTCCTCTGTTCACGGGATTCTCCAGGCAAGAACACTGGAGTGGGTTGACTTGCCTCCTCCAGCGGATCTTCCCAACCCAGGGATTGAACCCATTATGTCCTGCATTGGCAGGCAGGTTCTTTACCACTAGTAAAGAACTAGTGGTAGCCTGGGAAGCCTATATATACTGAGTGCTGTTGTGTGCTAAGTCACTTCAGTCATGTCTGACTCTGTGATCTTATGGACTTATATCACATGAAATGTTGGGCTGGATGAATCACAGGATGATAAAGGTGAAACAGGAGAGCAAAAAAGCTGCCTTAAAATTCAACGTTCGTAAAACTAAGATCATGGTATCTGGTCCTGTCACTTCATGGCATAGATGGGGAAACCATGGAAGCAGTGACAAATTTTATTTTCTTGGGCTCCAAAATCAGTGCAGATTGTGACTACAGTCACATGAAATTAAAAGACTCTTGCTCCTTGGAAGAAAAGCTATGACAAACCTGCATAGTGTATATTAAAAAACAAGGACATCACTTTGCCAACAAAGATCCATATAGTCAAAACTATGGTTTTTCCAGTAGTCATGTATGGATGTGAGAGTTGGACTGTAAAGAAAGCTGACGGCTTAAGAACTGATGCTTTCAAATTGTGATGATAGGGAATACTCTTGAGTGTCCCTTGAACAGCAAGGAGATGAAACCAGTCAATCCTAAAGGAAATCAACCCTGAATATTCATTGGAAGGACGGGTGCTGAAGCTGAAGCTCCAATACTTTGACCACCTGATGTGAAGGGCTGACTCATTGGAAAAGACCCTGATGCTGGGAAAGATGGAGGGTCAAAGGATAAGGGGGCTGCAGAGGATGATATGGTTAGATAGCATCACCAACTCAATGGGCATGAATGTGAGCAAACTTTGGGAGACAGTAGATGACAGAGGAGCCTGGCTTGCTATAGTCCATGGGATCACAAAGAGTCAGATATGACTTAGTGAGTGAGCAACAACAAAATATTTACCTGGATAGATACAAACCAAAATAATAAGTGTTAATTCTGGGAAGAAACTGAAATTAAGAGAGATTGTCAAAGGGAAATTTAGCTCCTTATATAATAATTGAATTGCCCTTTTTCAAGAGGATAACATACTCATGTATGATTTAATAATAAAAATTAATATTTAAATAAAAGGAAATTTAAGTGAATTTCCCAAGATAAAAAACTTAATTAGTGCTCAACTGAATATTAAAACCTAGGAATTCTGACACATGATATTCACTAATTTTCGTATCCTACAGTCCAGCAAATGACTAATTTTCATTAAGCATTTCAATGTGGAAGAAAATTAAATATTAATTATGTCCAAGTTAAGATGGGTTGAAAACACTGTCCTCCATCTATGTCATATTTTGTGTTAATTAAATGGTTTTGCTAGTATTAAAGCTGGTTTTTGGAAGAAGGTTAATGAAGCATTTCCACAAATTTGTAATGAGTACAGGGCAGGTAACTTCAACATTCCCCTGGGCTAGAGGTTTTCAAACATTTATTACCTAAAATCACTGAAGTGTTTGTTAAAATGAGAGATTCCCAAGTCCAATCCCACTGAAATCTGAAGTAGTTGATCTAGGCAGTTTCAAGGAGGCCTCAAGAAATGATGGACAGTCCAGGTTATTCTGATTTGGTTCACCCTGGACCCTACTCTCAGACATTAATATCTCAAAACTCATTGCTGCACTTGAATGAAAAGGAAAAGATAGCTTCCTTGGCAGAAACCCAACAATATTAAAGAACTGGAGGGCCAGAGATGAGGCAGAGTGACATTTCTTAAAGAGGCTCAGGTCCTAGTAATCCAAAATGATTTTTCAGGTATTATTACCTATATGATGTGTCATGTCCTCTTTTTATGCAATCAATTTTATATTGAGACTTTCTCACAATATCAGGTTAAAATAAATTAAAAAAAACTCATGACCTTTGCAGAGGCATTCAAGTGTCCTTTATTCTTCTTTTGTTCAAAATTTTCTCCTTTACATGATGCACTTTTAAAATAATCTTTTATCAATACATGAACACCTTAAAGAAGAAAATTAAATAAAATGAAACAGTAAGAGATACACTTTAGTACACTTCTCACATAACTTGCCCCATTTCACTGCTTTAAAATAAATATGCCAAAAAATAATCTTGCAAAAACACATTTTCTTTGCCACTCTCTGAGTATGTTCAATCATTATTTCTTCCAAAAGGTAGTCTCTGAAGAACTTCCCCAGTTTACTTGACTTTCTCCTTGTGCCTCTGTGATTGAAATTATTTTATTTCAGATCATTTTTTTCCTAATTGAAGTGGAGATGGATTTCAGCTTTTGGCCTTTGAAAGTGTAATTAGATTTGAAAGAGGAAAAAAAAAAAGATTTTATCAGATTTTCCTAATTTATTTGAATAGGGAGAGTAGAAGAAAATGTTTACATGATTTTTTCATGGTACATGCAACTTTTTAATAAGCCATTCTAATTCTATGAATATCTACTTGGGTTTTGTACAATGGAATTATAGCCATTCTTTGGAAATTAAGATTACAATGTTCCTCCCAAAGATTTATCAATTTCTTCCTCTTAATAAAGAAAGAAAAAAGGTTCACTCAATTTTTCAAAGCACTTGGGTAATAGTAATGGCAGTGCTGACTTAATTGCATGCAGTAAATCTCTATTGGTCAAAACCTGTTGCTGGCTTTTGTAAATTCTGCATGTATTTTTCTGGAAGGTAAATGCAAAAGAGCTGTTTTCATCACTGTCTCATTATGTTGTCATTATATGCTAAATTTACTACAATAATCCAGACCAAAATTATAGGAAGTTTAACAGTGAATTTATATACAATCTGTGAGACATTTGAGCAAGAGACCAAACTGTGTTTGTAATGCTTCTATGTATTTAGAGATCGTGTTCTGTACTGCTTCAGTGTATTTAGAAATACAAATACTAGAATATTGCAGTGAGTATTTTCAGTGCTAATGTATATATGTTGATAAATATTACAGAAGTATGACAATTATTAACTTTTTATTATTGTATGTTTTCTAAGTTTTCTTAAAGGTTGTTAGTTCCTTGAGGTTTTGCATCTTAATGTCATGCTTAACCTTTACTCAAAATCTGTCACTATATTTCCAACTTTAGAAAGACCTTTCCTCTTTTATGCTCTGTAGTATATATAAAACACACACATATTGAACATAGGTGCAAAATATATAATACATAGAATATATACACTGACTATATATGTGAGTAGATGTAAGTACATAGGTATGTAGAAGTACACATACATATATATATATATATAAATGCATATATTAGTATATATTGAGTGATGTGATGTTCAATCAATCTCTATTTGATTATTTAAAACTGGCAATGATAGAAGTATTTACATTACACACATTGGTAAACATTAAAAATCAGGGATTTGTGGAGATTTTAATTTTTTCTTTTCTTTCTCAGAAAGCTGATGCCACTGCACACATTGCATTTTGTGTGTTTGAATTCATTTGAAGTGAATATGTATATTTCTGATCAAGCAAATTAATTGTTACATGAAATGATTCAGAAATTTACTAGTCTGCTGATCTCAAACATTTATAAGTAGTGACTCCAGGACCTGGGCTCAAATCTTGTGGCTAGTGGGTAGCACAACTTCTATGTTAAGCTGCCTCCTGTTGTATAGTAACCTGAAACATCCCCACCCCACCTGTCAGGGGATATTGGTCTTTTATAAGGCATTGTTTCAGAGGAGTTCATTATGTTTTGGCAGATTTCAAATACCACAGAAATTATTCAAGACATCAACTTTCTCTGTTTAGGATATCTAGCTCCTCACAGTTATTTCTGGCACACAATGTAATCTTGTTTTCATGTTTTGGGTTTTTTTTAATTTTTTTCAGGACAAATTACTGAATGCACAGAGCAGATTTAACCATGAACAAATTCTTTTCAGATCAGTGGTGTAGAGAAAGTGTAAAGAATTGCCACATATATCTTTTCTACCTATTTTTCATTTCTCAATTTCCTAAGAATGGTTCAATTTCAAATTATTGATCACAAAATTAGGTTAGAGGGATAAAAACATCAACTTTTCTGCTCACAAGAAGCTCATCATCTACTTCAGACGTAGATATCACTGATACAATATATTGATAGAATTGATTTATGTTTCTTGATTATTGTATTATTGTTGTATTATTAATCTTGTTGTAGGATTGCATTTACGAGCTAGGTCCCTTCAGTCGTGTCTGGATATTAGTCCACATGCTCCTCTGTCCGTGGGATTCTCCAGGCATGAATACTGAAGTGGGTTACCATGCCCTCCTCCAGGAGATCTTCCGGACCCAGCGATCCAACCCGCGGTTCTTACATCTCCTGTGTTGGCAGGCGGCTTCTTTACCACTAGTGCCACCTGGGAAATTCTCAAATTATCACTGTTGGTTCTCAGGTAAAAACAAATCCAGATGTAGATAAAGGAGAGACTTTATTTTAAAATATTATTATAATAGGGAGAGGAAGCATTGCAATGAAGAGAACGCTGCAGCTTACCTGAAGATCTGCAAGAATATCAAAGGCGAGGTGGAAAAAAGCTTTTATATTACGAGAAAAGAAAGAAAGAAAGTGAAGTCGTTCAGTCATGTCCATCTCTTTACGATCCCATGGACTGTAGCCTGCCAGGCCCCTCGATCCATGATATTTTCCAGGAAAGTATCCTGAAGTGGGTTGTCATTTCTTCCTCCTGGGTATCCTCCCACCCCAGGGATCAAACCCATGTCTCCTGCCTTGTAGGTGGACTGCTTACCGTCTGAGCCACCAGGGAAGTGACAAGGATTAAACAAATTTACAAAGAACTGGATGGGGGAGGAGTGACAGTGGTGTAGTTGGATAGTTCATCAGAGAATAGCTTTACTTGCTACCAGAAGATGTTCAAAAGAATATTTTTCAATATGGGTTGTCTGAGTTCCACTGCAAGAATTTTGTCCACATCAGTTAGAGGAGTCAAACAGTTAGGTTAATTATTTGTGGAACATAGACTATTTGGAGATCCTGTCACAGGTAAACAAAGGGTCCGTTTATGAATGTCTTCTCTAAGTGATATGAGGAAGGTAATTCTTTGTAGTAAAACATTTTGTAGGGAAACACTATATGTGAAACCCATGGTTTTTCCAGTAGTCATGTATGTATGTGAGAGTTGGACCATGAAGAAGACTGAACACCAAAGAATCGATGATTTCAAACTGTGGTGCTGGAGAACACTCTTGAGAGTCCCTTGGACTGCAAGGAGATCCAACCAGTCCATCCTAAAGGAAATCAACCCTGAATATTCATTGGAAGGACTGATGCTGAAGCTGAAGCTCCAATATTTTGGCCACCTGATGCAAAGAGCCAACTCTTTGGAAAAGACTGTGATGCTGGGAAAGATTGAAGGCAGGAGGAGACGGGGATGACAGAGGATGAGATGGGAGGATGGCATCACCAACTCAATGGACATGAGTTTGGGTAAACTCCAGGAACTGGTGATGGACAGGGAAGCCTGGCGTGTTGCAGTCCGTGTGGTGGCAAAGAGTCAGACCTGACTGAGCTACTGAACAACTACTGGGGAGGGGCAAATTTGGTGACTATTCCTGTTTCACAGGAGTACTGCGCTCAGGTAGAGCTTAATATTGTCAGCATTACTTTTGCAAATTGTAGACAAGAGAGAATTTTGTCGTTGACTTACAGAGTTTGATATTTAAAACTTCATAGAAAGCATTTCACTTGTCTCACAGTTTTTACATATCAGTCGGGTAGTTGGTGGATTGTTTATAAAAATTACGGAAAATGAACAGATTCTCAAAGACAAGACAGAGATTTAATGTACTGGTTGTCGGAGTCAAAACTTCTTTTGAATTTATTTCTATGCCTTTATCTGCATATCTAGTTGAAAGTTGGTAACTTTATCTTTCTCATTATAATTATTCTGGTTATTTGTTGCTGAAAAGCAAAACATTTCAGTGCTTAGTGACTTAAAACAACAGCAATGGGACTTCCCTGACAGTCCGATGGTTTTGACTTCACCTTCCAATGCAGGGGGTGCAAGTTTGATCCCTGGTCATGGAGCTAAGATCCCACATACCTCGTTGCAACAAAACAAAACAAACAAAACACAAAAACAAAACATAAAACAGAAGCAATAGTGTAACAAATTCAATAAAAACTTGAATCTGGTCCACATTAAAAAAAATCTTTAAAAAAAAACAACAAAAAGCAAGCAAAAGACATCAGTTAAATATTTTGCACACAAATCTGCAATTTGAACACAAAATGGAGAAAAGGTCTGTTCCACATAGCAACTTAGCTGAGGATTGGAAAATCCACTTCCAAGAAGGTTTGCTCATAGAGCTGGTAAGTCAGTGTTGGCTGTTAATGGGATCTCTGATATGGCTGAAGACTTTGGGACTTTGTTCCAATCCCAGTAGCTTAGAGTTCTTTGCAGTATAGTGGCTGTTTTCCAAGGGTAATTATTCTGAGCGAGAGAGAGACAGATGGGAACTCAATTGCCTTTAATGAGTTAGCCTTGGAAGTTGTATTACTTTTCTTCTTCCAGGCTCTTGATGAGATATCACAAAGGTTGGCCCAGGCTCAAGAGAAAGGGACATATGATTCACTTCTTGATTATTACATGACAAATTTCCAAAAGATCATATAAAGCTGGAAATATTTTTATGAATAGTTTGATAAATTATAAATTAGAGATAAATAATTGTGTTCTAAGAACTTGGCTAGCAGAAAATATGGTTAAGAAATTAAGAGATCTCATTATAAAAATAAACTTAGATGTGAAAGGCACAAGGTAGGTGTGGGAATACTTTCTAGCATATAATTTATTTTGCTTCTGGAGAATAATATTCATAAATTCCCTGTGCTTAATTTTTCAGTATATTTATTCAACATAATTTTTGACTTATTAGTTTAGAGTTATATCCATGTCATAATTTGTTGTCCCAAAATAAACAAAATTAATAAAAAGATTTAAAGCTACAGTGATCCATATATCATTTAATATTATGGTTAGGAGATGGCTATTGAAAGAATTTCAATAATTTCAAGTCAGTAATATGCTTAAAGAAACTTATGATTGAATACATTTATTACAGTTTCCATCTTAAAATTCCATCCATCAGGGGTACAACAAATTTTCTTTATCATCATCTTTAGGGAGCAATAACAAAATGTTTCCCATTCTTAGGTTGGAGTTTTTACTTACTTTCTACTTATCTCATCATCTTCCCTACAATTTTATAAGCTGAAAAATGAATCCTTCCCAGAAATAAAACACAGCTGTTGTGATTACATTCAGAAAGTCCAAAATAGATATTACCATATTTATTTACTGTAAAGGCTCAGTAATGTTTCCAAGAAAGCTGAGTAGGAGAAGAGAAAAAAGAACCAGTGTTAAAATGATGAAAAGTATGAATTACAGAATATATTCTAGAGAAATTATGGATATATATGTGTTAATTTTACAAATTGGTAATAAAGTATTTCAGGCTTTCTATTAAATTAAAGGTAAGAATAATGTTTATGAATTTTACCAAGTTAATTATTAACAAGATTACAAATTCATTACTTAATTTATTACTGAGTACCTATTATGTGCAAGTAAAACATTGCTGGGTTGAGTTGACTTTTCTGAGTGAAAATTTAGAAAATGGTTTTAGACAGCTACAGATATACTTACAAGCTACCATTTGAAGGCAGATGAGCACCTTCAGACCTACAAGAGAAGATATTTTTCTAGGACAGTTTTAGAAAAGAAAAAAACAGTTTTTCTCTTTATCAGTTTAGTATCATATTGATATTAAAACTTGCTAAAATGGAGATAAAAAAAGAATACTATAAACCAATAAAATGCAAAAGACAAATGCTATTTTTCTCTCTTTTGCTCATCCTCTCTGGAACACTGAATATTTGTTTGTCAACAATACAATAGTTTTATAATCACAAAGACAAATATAAAGCTACATGCAATATAAGAGTGAAGAAATAAATCAGAACAAGCTGGGGAAAATCCAAGGTGTTTTAAAACTCTAACAAAGTCAAAAAAAAAATAAATAAATAAAACTCTAACAATGAAGGGAATAGTGACTGTTAAGGCAGTTGGCAATTTTTGTAATATTATATGGAGGAACTTAAATTATTTTGTATGTTTATTTTATTAATACCTAGGTATAAAGCTTTAATTGTTATCTTTTCTGCAGTTAAAGGTGATAACAAGATGATTACTTTTAGACATTAGTCTACCATCCTCTCAGTCAGCCAGCTTTCTGAGTAAAGTTATATTCCTTGTCTCAAAAAAACAAAAATGATAACTATATTTTCTTGTTTTAGTAAAATTTTCTCAAATGTACATTAAAAATAATGTAGTTATATAGTTGTTAATTTAACTTGAAAGAAAATGATAGTGTTTTTCCTGTTAGGAAGTAAACAAAAAGCCTAAATTTATATCAAAAGATCTTTGACTGAAAATTGGAAATGCAATATAACAAAAAGTTTTATGGGGCTAAAAATAATTAGTATACAATAGAAAACTAGAGTTAATTAATTGGAATTTATTTTGCCATGAATGTCTAATGAACAAATATAATGAAATTAAACTAAATGTAAACTAATTGGCTTACACTTTTTAAAAATATTTTACTTATATTAAAAATTAGAAATAAGGAATAAACTAATAAAAACTTATACTGATTTCATTGTTCTCACATGAACAATATGAAGGAGAAAAATGTTAAATGAAAGGCTTTTTATAGATCATATATGTATCAGTGTACTAACTGAATTGCAGCCTTTGGATTTAGAGAATTTTAATATATTTTCCAATAAATGTACTAATAATACCTTGAATCATTTGATGATAGGGTCATAAAAAAAATCTTTAAGTAATCACTTACAATATTTTTCTTCAATGACTATGTTCACTTATAATGATGCCAAGAAAATATATGAAAACAAAATAAACTCTTTCGTCTGGTAGGAGAACAGGAAAATAAATCCATTAAAATGCCATATGGACTATTTTTGGCCAAGATAGACAGCAGTTAATATTAGACATATCCCATATAAACACTTGAAACATTAGTCAAAGTATACGAAGCAACTATTTTCAAGCATTGGAAAATGGACTGTGAGGAATGAACAGAGGAAATACTCTGAATTGATCAGCATAAATATTTGAAGAGATAATGGCTATTTAGCTATTTTCTAAATTAATAAAAGATGCAAATCCTCAGATCCAAGAGGCTCTTTATAGTTTAAGAAAGATAAATATGGAAATTACACCTGGGTACACAGGTGTAATTTGCTAAAAAATAAAGACAAGGAAAAAATCTGCTAAGAAATCTCTTCCAAAAAATTAATATTATATTCAAGGGAAAAATACTAATTCTCATTTATTCAAAAGTAGTGAAGGCCAGAAGACAAAGAAATAGCATATTTAAAGTGCTAAAAGAAAGAAAAAAAGTCAACTTAGAATTCCATATTCAGTTAAAATTTCATTCAAAATTTTAAATTTTAAAATTTCTATTAAATAAATATTTTTGACAAATAAGAGTTGAGGAATTAATCATTTTTTCTTAATTATAGAAGAATGTTATGTTTAAAGGTTAAAAGGAAATGATCAAAGTAGAAGTTGAGATCTCAAGGAAAAAAAAGTAAAGAGAATACCAAATAGTAGATATGTGAGTGAATATAAATACTATTATAATTTTTCTTTAAAATAGTATTAAATATTAAAAAATAATACCAATGCACCCTAGTATATATAATACACATAGAAGTAAAATATATGAAAACTATAGCACAGAATGATGGGCGTTATTCTTGTTGTTCAGTTGTCAATTCATGTCCAACTCTTTGTGACCCATGGACAGCAGCACTCCAGGCTTCCCTATCCTTCACTGTCTCCTGGAGTTTGCTCAGATTCACATCCATTGAGTTGGTGATGGTCTCTAACCAATTCATCCTCCTCCACCCCACTTCTACTTTTGCCTTCATTCTTTCCCAGTATCATTGTCTTTTCCAGTGATGGGTGTGAAGATGCTGTAAAAAGGGTCAAAGGCAGTTTCAATTATGCAAGTTGAAACTGCAAAGTGACCTTAAAAGTTAAACATGTAAGGGAATTTTAAAATCCCTATTGTTTATTTAGTACATTGTGATTTAAAACAATAGTCTTTTTTGTTTAAAAAAAGTATGAATATAGTTTGAGCAATTGTTAAAACTCTTGCCTTCTTGTCTTATGACTTAGGATGTTGTGTGAGCATCTTTCTGTCCTTTTGAAGTGTCATGATACTTTCTAAGCATGAATAAGTTATCTACATTTTCCCCCTTGCATTTTAAACGTCATGATATATCTCCAAAAGTTCTTTAAAGTTTTGCCAGTCATTTACTCTGGGACATCTTTACCCTTTATGTTATAGCATTTATTTAACTTCCCTCATTTATATCAATAATTAACATTCACTGAGCTTCTCTGGCTGCACATTTAACATCTCTCAAATTGGGACAGGGTCAACATCCCCTGGTCAGCTATTTCTTACATAACTTCATTCTGTTTTATTCAAATTTAATTGCAACATTGTAACTTTTGATTCTTTCTGGCTCCTTCAACTTTACTGCTCAGCTCCCTCTTTTGGTCATCCACTTTGTAAAATGACACATAGTTTTATCACTGGAAGACAAGGAAACAGCTCAATTACATGCTTTCCTGTCTGAATGAACCAAAAAAGCAGATATGCAGTAGATACTGATCATGAAGCACACCTGTTATTTACACAGTGATTTGTGGATTGAGGCGCTAGCTAAATTTACTATTTGCTCACAGTTAGTATGCTGCAGTATTTATTGATAAAATTTAAACTGTGAGTTGGGACCTCATGCTATTTAAATCATGGTAACAGAAATTCTTACATATCAGAGATGTGCAAAGCAAAGACTATTTGTATACTCTTATTTTTTGTATTATAAGATACATTTTAAAATTTATTTATTTTTAACTGAAGGATAATTGTGTTACAATGCTGTGCTTCTGCCATACATCAGCATGAGTCAGTCATGTAATTATATATTTGTCCCCTTCCTCTTGAATCTTCCTCCCAACTCCCACCCCATCCCACTCAGAGCCCCAGGCTGGGCTCCCTGCAGTACACAGCAGCTTCCCATTGGCTTTTACACATGGTAATATGTATATTTCAGTGCTACTCTCGTGATTCGGCTCATCCTCTTCTTCCCCAGCTGTGTCCATGAGCCTGTTCTCTGTGTCTGAGTCTCTATTCTTGCCCTGCAAAGAGGTTCATCAGTACCATCTTTCTAGATTTCATACATATGCACTAATATATGATATTTGTTTTTCTCTTTCTGACTCACTTCACTCTGTATCATAGGCTCTAAGTTCATCCACCTCTCTAGAACTGACTCAGATGCATTTGTTGTGTTTTAATCACACACACTGGCCAGCACGTGAGGATCTTAATTTCTTAACCAGGGAGAGAACATGCCCCCTGCAATGGAAGTGCAGAGTCTTAACCACTGTACCACCAGGGTAGGTCCACATAGTTATAAATCTTATAAGATTCTTATACTGTACACAGAATGATCTAATATTATCTTATGATAGATTCTGATAAGAATCTGTATTGCAATCCTTTCAACACCACTAAAAATGTACAAAGATGTATGCCTAAAAATCTCATGAGTCAACACAGAATACTAAAAGATAGTAAATAAAAACTTGATTAATTCAAGCAAATATAGGAAAAGATAAAAGTGCAGACAGTACATAAAGAAAATAAACTGCAAAATGGTAGTTTAATGTCAATTATGTCATAATTAAATTAAATTCAAATATACTAAATATTACCTTTAAAAGACAGAGATCACCAAAATGAACACAAAAATGCAAACTCTATGATTTTAACAAGAGACAGAATTTAATTTTAAGGGCACAGAAAAACTGAAAATTAAAGAATTAGAAATGGTGTGCAAAAAATAATGACTATAGCCTAACTTATAGTAACTTACATACCCAATGAGCTAGTTACAAATATTATCAAAGATAGAGATACTTTATAATGACAGAAGATTAAAATCATCAGGAAGATATAATAGTCTTAAATGCCTATACATCCCATAGCACAGCTTTAAAATATCTGTGACACATATATATGGAATTTAGAAAGATGGTAACGATAATCCTATATGCAAAACAGAAAAAGAGACACAGAAGTACAGAACAGACTTTTGAACTCTGTGGGAGAAGGTGAGGGTGGGATGTTTCAAAAGAACAGCATGTATACTATCTATGGTGAAACAGATCACCAGCCCAGGTGGGATGCATGAGACAAGTGCTCGGGCCTGGTGCACTGGGAAGACCCAGAGGAATCGGGTGGAGAGGGAGGTGGGAGGGGGGATCGGGATGGGGAATACGTGTAACTCTATGGCTGATTCATATCAATGTATGACAAAACCCACTGAAATGTTGTGAAGTAATTAACCTCCAACTAATAAAAATAAATAAATAAAAAATAAAATAAAATATCTGTGATAAAAATTAAATATTGATGATTTTAACACTAATTTCTCAGTAAAGTATTGAATAAGTAGAAAAAATTATTAAGGCTATAGAAGATTAAAATTATCTAATTTTACTTAATTGGTAATTATAGAGCATCATATTCAACAAGTGCAGGATATAAACTGTTTTTAAACACACAGGAGATATTCACCAAAATAAACTAAAGTTTGGGCCACAAAATAAGTTTCAATAAGTTTCAAATAATTAAAAACTATATTACAGAGACTGTAACCTGAACCCAATAGACATAAAGCTATAAAATTTGAATACTGAAAAATTAGCTTGCTGCTAGCAAGCTTTGTATGTTCTATTTTACAGCTTTCTTCCTCCTTCTGTTGTTTATTTCATCCAACAATATGGGAGGCATATATGCTGAGTTATGTACTTAACAACAGCTACAACTGTATCATAGCTTGGTTTCCTTGTCTTTCACCATTCACTGCATTTAATAATTCTGAACGACAATGAGCCAACAGAATACCAATATTGTACATAATGAATGGAAAGCCAGAGATAGGAATAGTAGTTTGCTTTACCATCACTGTGCTTCTCTTTGCTATTTAACAGTTCCTAGACTGGCGCATTAATCACATCCTCTTTCTGTCCTCCTTGGCAGTGGTTGAGGATAATAAAGAATCATCAAATGAGGATCCATCATTGAATCCACAATGTGAAATATAAAGGCCAAAGTATTCTGGGTGATAAAATATGATTATTAAATTCTTGTGAGAAGGATAACACTCTGATGAAAGGGCATTATATTAGTTTAGGCTACAGACCATTATCGCAGATACAAGGAGACATGCACATATGTGCACCTGGGGAAATCAGTATCCATATTAATAGACCATTCTTCTAAACTCAATTTTCTACAGTAATGACTAGCTAGATCCTTATACTAAGATATAGCTCTGCTCATCATGGTCTCCTTGAATATTCTGATTTGAATATACTTTCAGTCCTCTTTCCTAAACAATTTCCTTTCTGAAGTTTGACTTCAAGGGTGCAGTGCTGTTTCCCACAAATAAATAGACTGCACCTTCCCAAACAATTTGTCTTTACTAAAATTAAGGAGGTGCTCATCACTGAAAGTAGAAGGAAACTCCTCCCTGTTAAATATTTCTAAGGAAGAAAAAAAAGGAAGAAAGAGAAAAAAAGGAAGAAAGGAAGGGGGGAGGGAAGTAGGCAGGCTTTCTTTCCAATAATCAGCAAATTTGATTAGTTTAACTAGCAAAATGGACCAATTTAAATAATTTGAATCACTACATATTAGTTAAAATAAAGTGGGTTGGTAATTTATACCGATTATACAAGTGTTTAGCACTTACTGAGGACTTTTTATATATCGGGAGCTATTGTTCAGCAATAGTTCATAGTATCTGGACTTTGTATAATTAGCTGTGCACGTAAGCCACCAGACAAGGATCACATGGTCCAGCTTTCTTGCAGACAAGTGACCAGACTTGGGCCAATGAAATATGGCTGGGCAAGAGTCACAGGGAACTTTTTAAGAACCTTCCTTAAAAGACAGCACTTGTGAATCCCTCATCTCCCTTTCTCGCGTGTTGTTCCTTCCTGTAACTTGGAATGTAGACATAAGGGGGAGAAAAAAAAATGTATTGAATCATGATTCATTCATGAACCAAGGGGAAAGTCTGGGTGTCCATGTACTTTTTGCAAAGTCCAACTGCCACATCAACATTGGACTGTTTAATTCCAAATTACCCCAAACTTCTTCATGAAAGATAAATGAGCTTCACTGCATGTTTGCTTGTTTTAAGTCACTGCGACTCTGTACCTCTGTCACACTGTTCTGAACATAATCCTAGATTATGTTATATATATAGTATCGCATTTAGTGTTCAAACTATAGCTCTTCAGTAAGAACCATTAGTACACCTAATCTACAGTTGGAGAGACTGAAGTATAGGGGACTGATGAACTTTTCCAATGTCTCACAACTACTAAATAGAACAACCAGGTCTTTATGTCCAGATGGTTTGATTCCAGAGACCATGCTCTCAATAAGCATAAAAGATTGTCTTCCTACTTAAACCACATGCCGGCATAACCTAGGAAGTTGTAGACTCATTCTTTTTTGGTCTTGCACATCACTATTTCAATGTTGAGAACTGTCAAAATCTAAGACAGTTCAACTGTGATGTAGCTGAGAAATTTCCCTTCAGATACTCCAGCTTTTTCTTCTACATCAATAAGTTTATGGCTGTCAATTTCAGCTTTAAAGAAATGGCGTTATTTTAGATTCCTGTCTTTCCCCTTGAGCTTGAACATAACATTTAGTACCTGACCATCTGTTAATACTCAATAACCTTTTTCCAAACTCTGAAGAACAGTAAGCAATCCAAGTAAGGTGCTTGAGATCTTGAAATATAAATGCTATTTTTTAAATAATAATAATTTTATTTTTTAGTTTTTCCTATTACAACTATAATATGTGATCATTTAAAATATTTCATATAGATGAGCAATATTAACTAAGAAAAATTATCTTTTATTAATGGGCTCAGACTGCATTTCCCCACCATCTCACCGTAATTATTGCTTGTCCCTAGATTTGCATGTGTTCACTTTAGTATCTTCAAGAGGTAAAATAATTTATTTTATTATTGTGTCTGAATCTCACATGGGGGATATCATAAAGGAAATTTGACCTGAAAAAAGTATAACTATACTGAAGGAAAAATCTAGAAGGATTACACTTGACTGTCATCAATTAGTCACTCTCCAGAAGCCCATACATTAATTCAGACCAGCTGCTTTAGATCCGGAATACCTTAGATGCTCATAGCTGCCAAGACTATTAAAAAAAAAAAAAAATTAAGTAGGGCGTACACTTGAGAGCAAGGAAAACAAGTTAAAAACTTAGTGTGACCAAGAGAAGATCTCTTGGAATCTCTTGAGGTTGCAGTATTTTCTCCTCATCTGTGGTGGTTACATTCCAAGACCCCCAGTGGATGCCTGAAACCTCAGGGAGTACCACATCTTATATATACTATGTTTTTTCCCATACATACATACCTGTGATTAAATTTAGTTTATAAATAAGGCACATTAAGAGATTAGCAACAATATTTAATATAAAATATATCAATTATAATAATACACTAATAAAAGTTACACATGTTCTCTCTCGCAAAATATCTTATTGTGTGAATGTAATGTCTTTTCCATTTTAACTAAGCACTTACCAGGCACTGTGGATATAACTCTTGCACTTTGAGATACAACTGCAAAACCAGCACAAATTAATTTTTCCTTTTTCACGATTTCACAGAGAGAAGATTTGTTCTTACCTTATATCTTAGCAATCTCAGCATACAATTTTTTTTTCCTTTTTAAGTCATGTGATTTCACCTTTTTAATTAAAGGAAACTTTTTATATTTTCTCTTTGGAATATTCCAATTGCCAGAATCACTACTTTTCTGCTTTGGGGCCATTATGAAGTAAAATAATGGTGACTTGAACACAACCTCTACAGTCAATCTGATAACAGAAGATACTAAGTGACTGACTGGCAGAACATGATGCACAAAGGGCCAGTTCATTTCCTAGGTGGGACAAGGTGGGACCGCAAGAGATTTCATCATCCAACTTGGTGTGCGATTTAAAACATATGGATTTTTATTTCTGGAATTTTCCATTTAATATTTTTGGGACTGAAGTTAACCTCAGGAACTGAAACCTTAGAAAGTAAAACCACAGATAAGGGGAGCCTACTGTAATTAATTAGTAACTTTCCATGTAGAAAGGAAATAGGAGGAAGGAAAAGCTCAAATTACGTATAATGAAAATGTTCAACCTCTGTCATATATTCATCCTGAATTTCCCAATTCTTTTACTGATGTGTGTGATAATAAGGACACAGGGCTAATTATAAGTCAATGTGAAAATGAGAACAGTATTTCACCATTCTCCAAATTCTTGATTTGATTAAGAAATTGCACCATAGAATTGAATAAGTTGCAATGCAAAGAAACAGAAAGCATGTGTTCCAAGAACCATAGTCACCCTTGACATTTCACCTCCATCACTCACAGAATAGAAACACCTGATAGACATCCTAAACATCATGAGACAATGAACACAGCTGAGACAAGGAGCAAAGTTGATAATATGTCTTCACAGAACATTATTAGTATAAATTGTTTCTTCGCTTCTTTCTGTGCTGCTCTTTTCCACACTGGGGAAATTGCCAACCTACCCAGCTCTGTTCCTTGTGGATGATAGCAGTAGGTTTGGATTTCAATACTGTAGTGAGGTGTAGATAGAAGTTGGTGACATTCAAAATCTCACATCAAATTTCGATAAATTCTAGCAGAAAATTTCATTTGTTCCCAATATTGTCAAGCATCTTTTATTTTTTCTGACCTTAGATGAGGTACTTATGTCCCAAGCTTCTATCTGCCAGGTTGCAAGGGCAGAGAGTCTAGGCCTACTGACAGTGACTTGCTGTCTTGATGTTTTCCAAGTAAGTAGCCATGTGGACATGTTTATCCCTTGGATCACACAGATCTCATATTTGGACTAGATATTTCCAGCACTTTGGGCAAAAACACTGGTTTGTACTAAGATCTCTTCTTTCTCCAATGAGCAAAGACATTATTGGAAAGCACTGAGTTTTCTGTGCTCTCCTTGAACTGCCAGTCTGCACATTATTGAGACATAATTCCCTACAGACTCACAGCAAAATCTGACTCCCTTAGACACAAAGAGTCTTGGCTCTTCCCCTTGCCATCTGAGGCTTATAGTCTGATCATCAGGTTTCTGATAGTGCATTTTTTTCGCTAGTGCATGAGTTAAAATATTGCAAGAATATTCCACATCTACACTAATCCTGTAGAAGAGGAATGAATTATCACCAGAATACATTTGGGACAATAAACAGAGCATGTTCAGTCCAGTATTTTTAAGTAATCTTATACAAAGTTCATCTATCTTCAAGATAAATATATTTTTGTATTTTCCATATATATTGTTACTAGTGGGGAACCTGTATTTTCTACCTATTTCAAAATTCAAAGAGAAAGGTATTTTTGTTTTCTTTTTTTAAATTTTTTTTTAAGTTGATTTTCTAAGACCCCAAAGTTGGTTTCTGGAAACCCACTTTAAATGGCTCAGACTGATGGAAAATTTTCTTCCATATGCAAAAAAAATGAAAAGAATTTAACAGAATCAGCAACTGCTAAATTAAGAGCTTGCAGTTAGACAATTTACCAATGAGTCAATCATTATTCACCAATTTCTCCCCAGTTATTACACACAAAATATTTTATTCTCAAAAATATTTGCCAATAGACAAAGTAGATTACTTTCATATGCATAAGATATTTTGTCACAGACTGCAAAATTTTGTCCTTCTACCCCTACGGTGCTAAAGGCTTGAAGAGGTCATTAATCTTGTTCTTCAGTATTCTAAAGAATAAATTTGTGAACAAAATAGAAGTACACTACAAAGGTCTTCATGTTTTCAATAACTTTTTATTGTTATTATTATGGATAGGATGTGGTAGAAATAGCAAATTCTGGAACCAGACTTAATGGAATTTTTCTGCTATTATCTAGCTCATTGACTTTTGGAAGTTAGGTTTTGGCACGTTTCCTCATCTATAAAATGGAGATGATGATAATGTATTTTTTATCTCACTGATTTCTTGTAAGTATTAAATATATTAATATGTGGAAAGGTCTACTAAGAGTGCCTGGCACATAATATTTGCTCAATAAATGTTAATGATTATTATCATCCACTGAAAGATTATAGGGACCCCAGAAGTAATGTTGAACATTCTTTCACATGAGTGGAAATCCATAGGGCAAAGAAAAATGGTTAACCCTTTTCCACATCAAACATAGACATATTTTTCATAATATTCATTCTTTAGCTCAATATTGAAGAAATATTTAAAAAAAACACAATTCAAGACACAATGAACTGAGGGTATATGCTACCTATTTATTTTAATTCAACTATCTAGAATATGATAATTCAAAATCGCCCCTATATTCCCAGAAGTTATTCAAGCTTATTTGACAAGGAAATCTAAATTTTTTATAACTTGTTAGTAACTCTACATTATGCTGTCCCAATATTTTAATTTGAGAAAATGCAATTCTGGAACTTTCCAGGAAAAGAGAGAAACCATCTTGTTATACTCTATATTGTTAAAAATAAATATATCCACATATTATACATGGAGAGGAAAATAATGACATTTGGTCCTGAATTTTCTGCTTCACTTCTTCTTCTAAAACTCTGCTATTAAAGAATCTCCAAAATCAAAGTTCTCACATGTCAGTTTGGAAGATAGCATTGGTGAAATTTATTTTACAGAAGGAATCAGAGGAAATATACTGACTTTGATTTATATTATATCTTTCTGTAATTAGTCACACAAGAAGCTCCGTATTTGAGGTTTGTAGTACCTGCCTGAGGCAAACATTACTGTTTTGAAAAGACGGTTATCTTTTCCAACTGATGCTAACATTCTGGCATGTATCTGGGATGCAGTTATTCCAACATCACTGCTATCCAGTTAGTGATCAAATGTCAACCTATTTCCTCTTAGTTCCAAGTCCATGTTTCATTGCCTGACCATGATTGTTGAGCTGAATCTGAAAAACATTTTTGCCAGATGGCATGATTCTGAAAAAGCTAGCTTAAAACTCAACATTAAAGAAAACTAAGATCATGGCATCCATTCGCATCACTTCACAGCAAATAGAAGGGGAAAAAGTGGAGGCAATGACATTTTATTTGCTTGGGCTCCAAAATCACTGCAGACAATGACTGCAGCCATGAAATTAAAAGACACTTGCTCCTTGAAGGAAAGCTATGACAAACTTAGACAAATATTAAAAAGCAGAGACATCACTTTGCTGATAAAGGTCCATATAGTCAGAGCTATGATTTTTCCAGTAGTCATTTATGGATGTGAGAGTTGGACCATAAAGAAGGCTGAGCACCAAAGAATTGATGCTTTTGAACTGTGGTGCTTGAAAAGACTCTTGAGAGTCCCTTGGACTGCAAGGAGATCAAACCAGTCAGTCCTAAAGGAGATCAAACCTGAGTATTCATTGGAAGGACTGATGCTAGAGTTCCAATACTTTGACACCTGAAATGAAGAGCCAACTCATGGGACAACACCCTGATGCTGGGAAAGATTGAAGGAAAAAGAAGGAGGCAGCAGAGGATGAGATGGTTAGATAATATCTGCAACTCAGTTGGCCTGTATGTGAGAAAACTCAGGGAAATAGTAAAGGACAGAGGAACCTAGGGGGCTGCAGTCTATGAGGTTGCAAAGAGTTGGACACGACTTAGCAACTGAACAACATTATTTTGAACTTTGCCAATAGAGAGGTGCTGGAGGGATATCAAGGATGCTGCGGCTGCTACTGCTGCTAAGTCACTTCAGTCGTGTCCGACTCTGTGCGACCCCATAGACGGCAGCCCATCAGCCTCCCCCATCCCTGGGATTCTCCAGGCAAGAACACTGGAGTGGGCTGCCATTTCCTTCTCCAATGCATGAAAGTGAAAAGTGAAAGTGAAGTCGCTCAGTCGTGTCTGACTCTTCGCGACCCCGTGGACTGTAGCCTACCAGTTTCCTGCGTCCATGGGATTTTCCAGGCAAGAGTACTGGAGTGGGTTGCCATTTCCTTCTCCATATCAAATCAAGGATGAAAGGATCTCTAGTCTTCATGGTTCTAGTATTTTCCTTTTGACATGCTTCTGCAGTGCAGATTAGCCAACAGTATGTACTGGCCAGTGATGTGAGACTCACCAAAATATGTGGCACCTCCCTGTAGGCAGCTCTCCCATTACTCTAGAGGGAGCCTTACAAGTTATTTCCACTCTATAGCCTGTAAAGAAAATTGTCCATGCCCTGGGTAGCCATAGTTCAACCTTTGGCAAGGAAGTCTGCATCTCAGTTTGGGGAAGGTAGGGGTGTCTTCCAATCTGTTCCTTCTTTACATGCTCTGCTCAGCTATAAAGAATGTGGCAGCTCACTCCACATGCTATTCCTGAAGTCTCTAGAGTTCTCTTTTTTCCAGAGTAACTAACCCCCTAGGAGAGCTTATAAACTTGCTCAAATTATTACGTCCTTTCTGTCTCTTGATTGGATATTGACTGATACAGAAGAGATGTGAGGAAGTGGATTAGATCCCTTGGTGGGGAAGACCCCCTGGAGAAGGGAATAGCTTACCCATTCCAGTATTCTTGTCTGGAGAATACCATGGGCAAAAGCGCCTGGTGGGCTATAGTCCATGGGGTCACAAAGAGTCAGACATGACTGAATAACTAACACTTTAGTCAGATTCTTTACCATCCGAGCCACCAGGGAAACCCAAATCACATGCAAAATTTAGTTGTAAAAGTTGCTGAATTTGAACTCTACATTGTTACCTTCCTGAGTGTCAAATTATGAATACTGTCTATGAACAGATATTCACTTGTAGAAATAAGGAGTGTTCTGCCTACTTTATTTTTTTTCCTGTGCTATTTCTATAAATTTGCAAGTATTATCCATTTCCCTTTATTTCTTTTCTTTTCCTCTTCTTTTACATGGAATGTTGATGGTAATTAAACTGATTGTTTACTCCATAGATTACCCAGGGTCAGAAAGAGATTGCAGTTGAAAGAGTATCACTCAGAAATGGATGTCATATTTGATAAGACTTTTGTTCCTTGCTTTTATGAAAGGATGAGCATGTTGTTTCTATTGGGATATTCATGTTGTGTTAAAGGGGGAATTTTGGTTTGTTTGTTTGTTGGTATTGCTGTTTGGAAGTTTAAGTATGGGAAGAAAAGCGTGTGAGTGGTGATATATTTGGTTTGGCTTACTCAATATGTATTTCAAACTGCTTATTGTGTATTTTCTTACACTGCAAAGGCTAAAACGCTAAAATAAGACAAAACAAAATGAAAATAGATTTCTGGATTCCCTTCAAGTATATAGATGAGATTCTGGTTTGCTGAATCAATTTCACTTCTGAGAAACATTAGCTGCTTCAGAGGAAAGCAGAGATGGCAGGTTCTGGATCTAGCCCATATTACACGAGCTTTCTGATTGGGCAGGCAATTTCTTGATTGTGGCAGAAGTAGTGGCTCCCTTAGGGACCTGGTTGTATAATGGGGGCTTTGAACATCATTATTAAAAGCTCAGCTGAAGGTCTGCTCCTTAACCATCCCAAATAATTTGAAAGTTTTTTAATATCCTGAGCTTCCCAGGTAGCACTAGTGGTAAAACAACAACAACAAAACCCACCTGCCGGTGCAGGAGACCTAACAGACAAGGGTTTGATCCCCAGGTTGGGAAGATCTTTGGAGAAGGAAATGGCAACCCATTCTAGTATTCTTGTCTGGAGAAATCCATGGACAGAGGAGCCCTGTGGGCTAAGATCCATAGGGTTGTGAAGAGTCAGACATGACTGAAGTGATTTAGGATGGAAGGACAGATGCTTAAACATTCTGGGATAGGGTCAGAACCTGTTCTCTGTAAATGACTTGAGAGCAAAGGTGTGACTTGTCAATATTTGCCTAAATTTATAATCTCTCTCCCACCATGTTCTACGGCACTCAGCATATTCTAGGGAGCTTATTGATGTTTTCTCTGCTTGTCTGCATGAGTTTTCCTTTCACACCAACCCTCCTCTAATGCCTAATTCTCCTTATGCCTAATTTAATTCCTCATTTACATAGGTTGCCTGGGGATTAGCTCTGTAAAGTTTGTCCAATACTTGGGTCGTTATGAACTCTATGCCATATTACTTTGAAGCTGAACTCTATCTATATTACTTTGGAAGACTTCTGATTCTTAAGAACCATTCATTCTATCATCAATCCTGGTATTTTCAAATCAGACTTTGCTTTCACAACTATTGTTCATGATGTGGCCTTCAAGGTACTGTTGGAAGTCAAGAATACATACTAAAATAAGGTGATCATAAGTGTTCAGTTCGATGAATTTTTGACAATTGTGAACACTCATATTAACACCATGAAAAAGATATTTTCATCATTTTCATCACTTCAGAAATTTCCCTCATGTCTTTCCCATTTACTTCCAAACCACCACTGTTTTTTGTTTTTTTGTTTTTTTTTTTTTTAGTACCACCACTGTTTTGATTCCTGTCATCGTAGTTTAAGTTTGCTTTTTGTTGACCTTAACTTCAGTGCTATTATATGATATAATGTATTCTTTTGCCCCTGGCTTTTCCTTTCAATGTGTTTTTGAACATCCATGTGGTACTGGTATCATTTATTTGTTTTCTTTTATTATTACTCAGTAATACTCCATGATATGAATATATCATACTTTATTTCATTTTTCTATTGAAAGGTTGGATATTTAAAGTTTGAGTTTGTGATGAATAAAGATGGTATAACCAGTTTTGTGAATGTTTTTCTAGGGTAAATTAAACACGTTCTTCTGAAAGAGGTTTTGTCTAGGATAAGGAGAGGTCTGCTAAAGACTGGTCAGTTTAACCAGAAAAGGAGATTCTGACTGAAGCACCAAAAGCTGGGAGAGCAAGAGAACAAATGAAACTCCCTTCAAGTCTACAAGCTGTGTTAAAAACTGCAAATGACAAAGGAATGTCTAAAATCTCTCATGCTATGTAGATTGTAGACAATAGCTTTTTTGCATACTATAGCTATTACCACATGGTAGGTATTCAATGAAATGATTCTCAACGTCAAATTAATGCATTAGATCAATCTCACACTGTTATATATTTCAGACTTTTAAATTCCATCATCTTACCTTTAAATTATTTCTGAATATTATTTTATCTTAAAAATATGTTTTTAAATCACTTTCTAAATCAAATGATATTTCAAAACATATAACTCAACTGTAAAAACAAAAGTGGCAATTCTATTTAATTTCCTCTCTTTCTGAATTTAAATAATTTCTTTTCTTCTGTAAACTCTTGCTTTTTTCCCCCCATAATTTTACTTTAATCCAGACTTCAACTTGACCTTTTTGAGGAATATTCCATCCCTGATCTTTCCTTCGCTCTCTTACAAAAAAAAAATGGCAATTATCGGCAATTTTCCTTTTCTCATTTCTCTTCCCTCAAAATCACTTTCCCAAAGACATAAACATTTGTGCAATTTATCCAAGCTTGTTTGATACCAACAGTAAACAGAACTGTGTGTGTGCATACTTAGTCACTTCAGTTGTGTCTGGCTCTTTGCAAACTTATGGACTCTAGCCTGTTAGTCTCCTCTGTCCCTGGGATTCTCCAGGCAAGAATTCTGGAGTGGGTTGCCGTTTCCTCTTCCAGAGGATCTTCCCGACCCAGGAATCGAAGCTGTGTCTCCTGTGTTTCCTACATTGCTGGAGGATTCTTTACTGCTGAGCCACTGGAGAAGCTCAATAAATAATTTACCACTTATTATCTGCTAGGCACAGTTTCAAGCCTCTTCTATAGATTGATCCTCACTACAGGGACTTTCCAGTTGGCCCAGGGGCTAAGAAGTTGCAATCCTAATGCAGGGAACCTGGGATCAGTCCCTGGTCAGGGAACTAGATCTCACATTCTGCAATTAAGAGTTTGCATGCCGCAACTACAAAAGACCCCACATGCCACAGCTAAGACCCAGCACAACCAATTAAATAAATATTTGAAAAAACTTCTAGATAAAAATGGCTGTCACGTGAACATTATTCAGCATGGCAGTTGTAATACACAATATAAAAAGTATTTATAATCTACTCTAATCTTGGGATTAGCAATAAACATAAACATTAGAGCAAGCGCAATTTTATATATCATATTATCAAGAATATGCTAAAAGTATCTGAGTAATAATATATGTATACAGAAGCAGTGTGTAATGGTAATAAGTATTTTGACTATCCAGCAATAGACTATGAAATAAACTGAAGAATAAACTGGAAAAATGCCATATGACAGCAAAAAAGCTAGTTAGGCATAAATGATTATGAAGCAACTAAATAAACCAGGGATTTTTCCTTCATCATGCAAGGGTTATCACTAGTTTTTCCATGAGGAGTGTGCATGCATATTCTAGAATATATGCCTTTCACAATAAAATTTTGTTTTATTACAAGTTAAATAAATGCATCATATATATATATATATATATATATATATATATATATATATATTGCTAGTAAAATCATTTATGAACTTATTTTTCACAAGTTCAAAAAATTGTCAGTTCACTTTCTTTAGTAGGAGAAATAGGTACAGATAAAGTAAGTACTACATTGTTTATTATTTATTCTTGTCCTTAAAATATATAGCCATAAAGAGACCTAAGTTAGAGTGAGGTAAAACTGTATTCAGATTCTATTTGCTTGCCTATGTTTTCTCTCTCAGCAGCAGAATATTAATCCAACAATCAAGGAGAAGAGATTCATGGAGAAAAGACTCCTATATATATATCTAATAGAAATTAGAATAAGGATTTACTCTAACACGTGATGTACTTTTTTATTATTGAAGGAAAAGTGCAGAAAGAATTTTATCTAATTAAACATTTAAATTTATTAATGCATATGTACATAACTTTCACTCCAAAAGATATCCAACAGGTGCTAGTTCTTCTGTTGTAAAGAGAAGCCATTCTTTTTTTTCTCTTTCTTTGATAGAACTTAAATCAATCTTCCTCCACAAACCTCACTAGAATAACAATGAAATTATCTGATTTTATTAAGGGTACACACATTCCACATATGCACACTCACATATACTAAGAAAATAGAAGGGAAGAAAACAATAATTATGGAGGTGGGAAACAGGAAGATAGACAATACTGACTTATCATATCTGAACAATTTTGAATATAAGCCTTCTGAGTAGAAAGCCAAGATGCAACTTGATTTCTTACATAAAAACCTCAAAAGTTGTTTAGTGCAAATTTCAGATTCAAATCACTTATATGAATCAATTGACAATAGATGAGTATCAAGATTCAGATCTTACTTTTGAATTTTAGGAAATTCAGTTCAGTTTAGTTCAGTTGCTTAGTCCAGACCGACTCTGTGACCCCATGGACTGCAGCACATCAGGCTTCCCTGTCCACCACCAACTCCCAAAGCTTGCTCAAACTCATGTCCATTGAGTCGGTGATGCCATCCAACCATCTGATCCTCTGTCATCCTCTTCTCCTCCTGCCTTTAGTCTTTCCCTGCACGAGGGTCTTTTACAATGAGTCAGTTCTTCGCAACAGGTGGCCAAATATTGGAGTTTCAGCTTCAGTATCAGTCCTTCCAATGTATATTCTGGACTGATTTCCTTTAAGATTGACTGGTTTGATCTTATTAGGATTGACAGGTGTAACTTTAGGAAGTTAATATGGTACATACACTACATTATATGTCATATTAACTTGTTAACACTGCAATAAATATAACTATGCATAATGAGAATAAAAAAACACATATCTAGTTCTTCTCCAAACTAATTACCAAAAATAAATAATTGACTAAAGGAAGGAAACAAACAAATGAAAAACCTGTCCCATTGCATCAGCTGGTAAGACAGTATAGAAAGGTAGTGTTCAAAACCAGAGGACTAGGCAAAGCACTTTGAAAGCACTAGAATGCCAAATTTCTTGGCCCGTTTTCCTCAACCCCAACCAGTAATGCTGAAGATGGTGAAGCTGAAAAGTTCTGTGAAGATCTACAAGACCTTCTGGAACTAAAACCCCCAAAAGATGTCCTTTTCATTATAGGGGAATAGAATGCAAAAGTAGGAAGTCAAGAGATACCTGGAGAACATGCAAATTTGGCCTTGATGTACAGAATAAAGCAGGGCAAAGCCTAATAGAGTTTCCCCAAGAGAACACACTGGTCATAGCAAACACCTTTTTCCAATAACACAAGAGACGACTCTCTACACATGGACATCACCATGGTATGTCAGTGGCATGGTGGTCAATACCAAAATCAGATTGATTATATTCTTTGCAGCCAAATATGGAGAAGCTCTTTACAGTCAGCAAAAACAAGACAGGGAGTGAACTGTGCCTCAGATCATGAACTCCTTATTGCCAAATTCAGACTTAAATTGAAGAAAGTAGGGAAAACCACTAGACCACTCAGGTATGGCCTAAATCAAATCCAATACAATTATACAGTGGAAGTGACAAATAGATTTAAGGGATTAGATCTGCTAGAAAGAGTGCCTGAAGAACTATGGACAGAGGTTCATGACATTGTACTGGTGGCAGTGATCAAGACCATCCCCAAGAAAAAGAAATGCAAAAAGGCAAAATGGTTGTCTGAGGATGCCTTACAAATAGCTGAGAAAAGAAGTGAAAGGCAAAGGAGAAAAGGAAAGATATACCCGTTTGAAAGCAGAGATTCAAAAAAATAGCAAGGAGAGATAAGAAAAGCTTCCTCAGTGATCGATGCAAAGAAATAGAGGAAAATGAATGAAATAGAGGAAAATGAACAATAGAATGGGAAAGACTAGAGATCTGAAGAAAATTGGAGATACAAAGGGAACATTTCATATAAAGATGGGCACAATAAAGGACAGAAATGGTATGAATCTAATAGAAGCAGAAGATATTAATAAGAGGTGGCAAGAATACACAGAAGAACTAGACAAAAAATCTTCATGACCCAGATAATCACGATGGTGTTATCACTCACCTGGAGCCAGACATCCTGGAATGTGAAGTCAGGTGGGCCTTAGGAAACATTACTAAAAACAAAGATAGTGGAGGTGATGGAATTCCAGCTGAGCTCTTTCAAATCCTAAAAGATGGTGCTGTGGAAGTGCTGCACTCAATATGCCAGCAAATTTGGAAAATTTAGCAGTGACCGCAGGCCTGGAAAAGGTCAGTTTTCATTCCAATCCCAAAGAACAGCAGTGCCAAAGAGTGCTCAAACTATCACACAATTGCACTTATCTGACATGCTAGCGAGGTAATGCTCAAAATTCTCCAAGCCAGGCTTCAACAGTACATAAACCATGAGCTTCCAGGTGTTCAAGCTGGTTTTAGAAAAGGTAGAGGAACCAGAGATCGAATTGCCAACATATGCTGGATCATCAAAAAAGCAAGAGAGTTCCAGAAAAAGATCTATTTCTGCTTTATTGACTATGCCAAAGCCTTTATTATGTGGATCATCACAAACTGTGGAAAATTCTGAAAGAGATGGGAACACCAGACCACCTGACCTGCCTCCTAGGAAATCTGTATGCAGGTCAAGAATCAGCAGGTAGAACTGGACTTGGAAGAACAGATTGGTTCCAAATCAGGAAAGGAGTACATCAAGGCTGTATATTGTCACCCTGCTTACTTAACTTACATGTAGAATATATCATGAGAAATGCTGGGCTGGAAGAAGCAGAAGCTGGAATCAAGATTGTTGGGAGAAATATCAATAACCTCAGATATGCAGATTATACCACACTTATGATAGAAAGAAAAGAACTAAAGAGCCTCTTGATGAAAGTGAAAGAGGAGAGTGAAAAACTTGGCTTAAAACACAACATTCAAAAAACTAAGGTCATGGCATCTGCTCCCATCACTTCATGGCAAATAGATGGGGAAACAATGAAAACCATGAAAGACTTTAGTTTCTTGGGGGCTCTGAAATCACTGCAGATGGTGACATCAGCCATGAAATTCAAAGGTGCTTGCTCTTTGAAAGAAAAGTTACAACCAACCTAGACAGCATATTCAAAAGCAAAAATTTTACTTTGCCAACAAAAGTCCATCTAGTCAAGGCTATGGTTTTTCCAGTAGTCATGTAAGGATGTGAGAGTTGGACTTACTATAAAGAAATTTGAGTGTTGAAGAATTCATGCTTTTGAGCTGTGGTGTTGAAGAAGACTCATGAGAGTCACTTGGACAGCAAGGATATCCAACCAGTGCATCCTAAAGGAAATCAGTCCTGAATATTCATTGAAAGGACTGATGCTGAATCCGAAACTCCAATACTTTGGCCTCCTCATGTGAACGAAGAACTGACTCATTTGAAAAGACCCTGATGCTGGGAATGATTTAAGATGGGAGAAGAAGGGGACAACAGGGGATAAGATAGTTGTATGGCATCACAAACTCAATGGACATGAGTTTGAGTAAACTCCAGGAGTTGGTGATGGACAGGGAGGCCTGGCGTGCTGCAGTTCATGGGGTCTCAGAGTTGGACGTAACTGAGCGACTGGACTGAACTTTCCTCAGTTACACAACTGACCTTAGCCACTTTGAAGCAGTTAGAAAACTTACTTTTTAGAGGTGATATATTAGAGGCATTTTCTTTCAGGAACTCTAGATATACTTGAGATTAGGAGAATTATTGATAACAGGAACTAAGTGAGAAGCTGTAATGCAAGCAATGCATTCAACTTGGAAAAGGGGGATTACTTCCAACCTAGAATACTTTACTCACCTGAGCTGACAGTAAAACAGAGTAAAATAAAGGCATTTTCAGACAGGCAAATTATCAAAACATTTTCTGTTTTCAGGAAGTTACAGAATATGTGGAACGAAGTAAAAGAATATAAAAAGGTACCACATGGAATCAGGAAATGAAATATAAGAGACTGAAGAAAGCAACAATCAAGTTGATGGTAAAGAGATTTAGGGCCATGAAAGTTGTGCAACAAACCTCAGGCATAACCTGTTCAGAGGTCAGAGGTTCTAGAAATATCTACAATATTATAAACATAAAAACACTTGGCAAAGGTCCGTGTAGTCAAAGTTATGGTATTTTCAGGAGTCATGTACGGATGTGAGAGTTGGACCATAAAGAAGGCTGAGTGCTGAAGAACTGATGCTTTCAAATTGTGGTTCTGGAGAAGAGTCTTGGGAGTCCCTTTGACTGCAAGGAGATCAAACCAGTTAATCCTAAGAGAAATCAACCCTGAATATTTATCGAAGGACTGATCCTGAAGCTGAAGCTCTAGTACCTTGGTCACCTGATGCAAAGAGCTGACTCACTGGGAAAGACACTGATTCTGGGAAAGATTGAGGGCAGGAGAAGAGGATGACAGAGGATGAGGTGGTTAGATCGCTTCACAAACACAAGGGACATGAATTTGAGCAAACTCCAGGAGATAGTGGAGGATAGCACAACCTGGTGTGCTTCCAAAGAGTCGGATGAGAATTTGCAACTGAAAAACAGCAACAAATAATACTTGATGGTTTTGAATGTGTTATCTATATTTATATTGAACTACTGGGGTGTGACCTAGTATTAATTATGGAAAGAAAGAGGTGTTATCCCAATACAGTACCTGTCTCTGCTGTGAACAGTCATATTACAGAGAACATATAGCCACAAATTATGCTGAAACTATTTTTGTGGAAATGGGTAAGCAGAAATATGTTGGATAGGAGAAGAAAAAGGATTGTGAAGGAGAGCAGAATCATCATTTTTTTCAGATATAAAAGGAAAAAAAAAGTCATGTTATTCTAAAATACAAATATACCAACGAGAAGAAAACTAAAATTATTTAAAGTGGTTGCTTCTGGTGAGCAGGGAACATGGGAGACTCACAGGAAAGTGCTTTTTCCCTTTAAATCTTTATGGAATTATTTAATTTTAAATTCTGTGCATCTATACTATTGTTAAAAATATTATCCTACATTTCTTTAAAAAGAGGGTGGTTTTAAGACTGGCCGAGCTCATTGTTGCTAGACAGACACAGGATTTATGAGAGGAATAATGAAGAGAAAAGCTGGGAAGATAGTTTGAGGCTCATTGTGTAAGATGCATGTCTGTGGTTAAAAAGTTTGTTTTAAATGCTATAGGCAATAAGAATCCAAAAAGGACATTATATGAAATGTATTCAAACTCCTCAGGCCTCCTATACTCTCTCAACTCCCTGAAGAGTGGAAGCACTATTTTCTCACGTCAGCAAGTACTGATTTAGCAGGCACATTTTCCATTCATACATTATGCTCTTCTTTCTGGTTGCTAATAATTTTAGAGAATCAGGGAGAGAGGAAAGCAAAACAGCATTATAATGTAATACTGCATTGACCAAAATATTTACCTTAAGGCTTTGGACACTCTTTTGGGAAGCCCCAAACACCCCTGGGCCAGGGTGTCTCCACTCCATTCTCTACTCTTTGATTATGCATGTGCTTCAAGTACTGTAAGTACGGAATCAGTTATCAGTCTTTGTTCACTTGAATCTGTTCTGCAAATTACATCTGCCTAGTTAAATTAAACCCCCTCTCCGGACCTGCAAAAAAGTGGCTGAATGATGCCTCTAAATATTTTCTTTAACTAGAGGTTCTCAAACATTAAAGCAGATAAGAATCAATTGGGAATCTTATTTAAAATGCAAATTGCAGAACCCCATCTCAGGAGAATCTGATTCAGTAATTCTGCTCTGATACTTAGCGATCAATCAAGCCTCTCTTTCTCACTCTCTCTGAAAAGAAACCAGTATATTTTTCCAGGTAGAATAAAGACAATATTTGCTGAGGAGGGGGGTGGGCGGGAGGGTGCAGAGGGCTGGGTGGTGGTGCAAAGTAACACCTTGTTATGCTTTTGTGCTTTTTTTGGTATTCTCTCTAGCAAATTCTTGTTGTCTTGCAGTAAGAATAAGAGGAATATTATTAGCGTCTTTTGGCAGATAGATCCTCTACTTTGAACTGAAGCTGGATATCCTATTGGGAAGAACAGTGTCTAAAATAATGCTTTGTTTTACTACATCATTAAACAACACCAAAGAACCAGCAGAAAGTGGATCATACAATCCAATGCCTCCTTGTCCAATATCATCTGGGTTATAATTGCATATCAATGCCCTACCTTTGAAGACAAACTTTTACAATAAATACAGAATTTATTGGGGAGAGATAAGTTCTATAAATCTTAAACCATAATATTCCTTCATATTATAACTTTCTTACAGTATAACTAAATTGGACAACTCAATTTTTGGGTTATTCACATAGTTTGAACAATCTCAAAAATCCCACCATCCTCAAAGAAAAAAACTCACATGAACAGGTTCTTTTCTTCATGCAAAATAATTGACAAATGCAAGGGTAATGTTGGAATCTTTTTGAAATAGTTTAGCAGAAAATTAAACTTGAACAGAAATTTAAAGAATGTGGGAAAAGAATCTAAAGGAAGCAAAATATAAAAGAGTTTGAAAAGTCCTTTTTTGCAAATACAATGAGACATTTCCTTAATTAAAAAAGAAAGCACTAAAAAAAGAGAGATAAAAAAATAAAAATAAAAAAAGGGAGAGAGAGACAATCATCAAACAATATAGAGTATTCCAAATAATTTGGGGTCAACTACTTAATATGCTAATTAGTAACTTCCTAGCAAATTTCAGTTCTACTTTTCTTTGTTTCTTAGCAGTTGACTAAATAGTATCTCAGAAATGACCCACAATGTAGAGCAAAGATGTAGGGAAATCTTTCTATGATTTCTCTTCATGGTCTTATGGCTTACTGAAAAATGGAGATGTGACAATCCAAAAGAGGATATGCTTTAAGTTCAACACACAGACAGGCTTTGAAAGACTTATTATGAAAAAAATGTATACTATGTCATTAATCATGTTTATTACATGCCAAAAAGATAGCAAATATGTTACCCATTTTGGATATAGTAGATTAAATAAAATACGTTCTTAAAGTTAATTTATTCACCTTTGATTTTGGTAAATATGGCTAGTAGACAGTAAAAAGTTACATACATGGCTTGCATTATATTTCTATTGAGCAAGGATTTTTATAAAGAGCACATAGAAATGAGCCCTTTTATGTTTCATTTTGAAATGGTGTTAGCAACACCTCCAATCGTGTCTGTTCATTCTTCCTCTCATTTTATCCTGATGATGCGGTTTTAAAAAGAGAGCAGCTGAGCAGAGATGCCGGTGGCAGCCACCACATCCTGTCTGTCCCTGACAACCTTGCTCCTCTCTTTTCTGCCAGTGTCTCCTTTGGGTCAGTCCCCAGCCCTGCTCTTGCCCTTGAGAGCTGACTTCTTCTTTGTCTTTGTCCTTGGAAATAATGCCTCTGTACCAGCTTCTGTCCTTAAATGATATACTGCAAAAACTGGTTGCACAAATTTCAAGTAAAAAGAAAAGAACAAAGGATAAATTCAGTTTTATTATTCACTGAGCAAGATTCTAATAAAAAGACAGGGAAAAAAATCAGCTGTTCTTAATCATAATTGCAACAAATTGATATTTAGTTTGCACATTTTTATTTGCCTAATATATCAGTGTATCAGACTTAACTGAATTGGCAGAATATCTGGAACTCCTAATTGCAAGGATAAAAAGTCTGAAAGACTGAGAAGAGATTTTTTTTTTCCCTAGGAAGAAGTGGTTTCCTAAGCAAATTAATAATGTAAAAGTTTTTCTGAGCTAATTACAATTCTTTCTTACTTGATCATTAAAGCAGTTTCCCTCTGCTAGGCAATATTTTGTTAACCTAGTTTAGCTACTGTGTGCAGTAATAAAAGAGAATTTTTAAAAATATGGCGTATTATTCTCTCATTGTTTTTCTATCCAGAATGAACTTCACTAAATTATAAAACACAAATCAGACTTTTAAAAATTAGTTGACTTTCTGGAAAATGCCATTTCTTTAAAAAAAAAAAAAAAAGGCCTCAGAATAAAATCGCAAATTGTAAGTTTTGTTGAATGCTTAACCAGAATTTTAATAACCTGTCCTGGGGTATACCCTAAGGTTTGAGCAAAATGTGATTTCAGGATACATACCTGAATAATGAAAATTTAAATATGCTTTTACCTCCTTAGACAATACAAAGAAGTATAACTCTGAAATAACATGCATTTCCCTGCATCTTCTATTCAGCTATAATTTAGACCAATATGCAAAAACGCATATAAAATGTGAAATCATCACATTTCAATACCTATAATAATTTCTTTTTTGCTGTTATAATTCCAAATTCTGCCACAATTTTGTTAGCCAGGAAGAATCTCACTAAAGTCTCCCCAAACTGCTCAGAATACAGTGATTCAATAATAGAGAGCTACAGAGAAGCATAAGAAACTGATCTTAGCATGAAATTCCATGACATGACTCAAGTCAGGCTCACAGTTGAGCAGTGAAGCTGGCCTGGAGCTGAAGGAAGACACGGTCATGCCAGGTGGGGTATGGAAGGCAGACTGCCACTGGGGAAATCACAGTTTCCAGGGTACTGTGTTACAAGGGCGTGGGAACTTGTCAAACCAATTATTGGTGAGTGCAGCAGCAAGATGATCAAAGCCCTGTGGTGGTGACATGATGGGCCTGAGGCATCCGTCCATTTGGAGTTGGCGCGCTGTCTACTGCAAAGCTAGAGAATAGAACTCAGTCCCCAGGGAGAACTGACTGGCAAATACTGGGCAGGCAGGTTGCGTGAGTCCTGTCCAAGTTCACGATTGTCCATTCCTTACCCACTGGCTTGGCTTGACCACACTTTAGAAGGGCCTCTCTCCTCCCCATAGACCTTTGAACTTTGGCTCACCCCCAAATGCTGGCATTCACGCAAGCCCTAAAGAGCAGAACAGGTTCAATCCAAGAACTGTTGAACACAGAGAGAAACATTTCCTGTTGATCTGCCCCAATCAGCTGTCTGCCAGCCCCTATTCACTTGCCCAATTTCCCTAAGTTCCTCCCATAAGTTCCTCCCATCCCCACTTATCCTCCCCTATAAAAGAAAAGCCTTTCTTATTGTTGTTTTCTGTTTGTTTGTGTGTTTTGAGATGCTTGCAGATGCTGAGATCAGGGTGTTTCTCGCTATTGAAATAGTCTTTTGGAACAAACCTTTACTTTATCTTAGTCTGGATTTATTTTTCCATCCACAGTCTCAGTGAGGGTCTGCCTCATCTTTCCTCACCCCCATGCCTCTCTTGTCTTATTTGCCTTTTTGTCATAATCTGTATCTACCCTGAAGGAGTAAAAAAATCCAGGAGTAAAACTATTTCTTTTAGGTCTGACTTATTTCTGCAACTTTCTTTAGCTCTGCCTGGGGAAACCATCAAAATCATTTCTTTTTCTTTTTCCTGGAAAATTCCTCCTTCACTGTTGTTTCTGTTAAGTTACTAAGTCCTGTCCAACTCACTGCAACCCCATGGGCTGCAACATGCCAGGCTCAACTGTCCTTCGCTATCTCTAGGTGTTTGCTCAAACTCATGTCCATCAAGTCAGTGATGCTATCTAACCATCTCATCCTCTGTCACTCTCTTCTCATCCTGACCTCAATATTTCCCAGCCTAAGGGTTTTTTCCATTGAGTCAACTCTTCATCAGGCAGCCAAAGTATTGGAGCTTCAGCTTCAGCATCAATCCTTTCAGTGGCTATTCAGTGTTGATTTCCTTTAGTACTTAACTGGTTTGATCTCCTTGCTGTCCAAAGGACTCTCAAGAGTCTTCAGTACCACAATTTTTGAAAGCATCAATTCTTTGGCACTCAGCCTTCTTCATGGTCCCACTCTCACATCTGTACATGACTACTGGAAAAACTATAGCTTTGACTATACAGATCTTTGTCAACAAAGTGACGTCTCTGCTTTTCAATATGTTGTCTAGGTTTGTTATAGCTTTCCTTTCAATGAGCAAGCTGTCTTTTAATTCCATGGCTGAAGTCACCACCTGCAGTAATTTTGGAACTCAAGAAAATAAAATCTGTTTCTGCTTCTACTTTTCCCCCTTCTATTTGCCATGAGGTGGTGGGATCAGATGCCAAGATCTTAGTTTTCTGAATGTTGAGTTTTAAGTCAACTTTTTCACTCTACTCATTCACTCTCATCAAGAGGCTCTCCTCCTTCACTAGGTCTCAGCTTATAACTTCTAGAAAGTGTCCTCTGATGCATGTGATTGATTATACATCCTGTTTGTTGTTTTTCACAAAGCTGTCTATGCTTAGCTGTACTGTACTTATTCCCATGTGGCATTACAATTGCCTGTTTGCTTACATCCACCCTCCTAATCTCCTTAAGGGCCAGGCCAGTATCATGTTCATCATTATCTCTCAACAAGTAGCACAGAGCCTACCATATAATAGTTGCTTATTAACATTTGCTTTAAAAAGTACCAAATAAATGAAATAAGAAATACCCAGCCTCCCCTGCCACTCATTAGTAATCTAGCATGCCCCATTAACCAAAGCAGAAGAATTGTATAAGAAAAAGCTATACCTCAGTGGCCAGGAGATCTGCAAAAGTAACACTTTCAGGTACACGGCAGCAAGACTGTGTTGAGATCAACTCTATAATGTGAATTTACTGAGGCCATGCAAGCAGTCACTGCCCAGGTTCATCCATAATTCTGCAGCTCAGGGTGGTGGCAGGAGATGAATAAGTCAGAAGGCATAAAGGCAGAAAAGTCCAGTCTTACTTATTCTCATTGGTAACTTTACATTGTGTTTCACGCTATCTTCATCAGCCCAAATACTACTCTAAAGCTATTTCATACCTGTTTATTTTAATTTCTTATTTTCATCTCTCCAGTATTCCATCTACCTTTGATCAATTCAAAACTCTGGAGACAATTCTCAATCTTCATTATATTCATCTTTTCCTATCTAAGTGGAATCCCCAGCCTGCAACTTTTTCTTTTTTAAATTAGTTTAACAGAGATCCAGAGTTGGGGAACATTTTGTAATTTTAAGCTTCCAAATAAAAACTTATGAACTTCTAATGGATTCACCACCCAAGAGACTGCTTTTATTACAGTACCAAAATAATGCAGATTGCAGAGCTACACGATGATAAGATTGGCAAAAGGTTTTGGATGAGTTCTTTAAGCTGATTAAACTTGGCCACCTGTTTTTGAAGTTTACTCAGTATGTGTTTTGTCTATTTAGTCAGGTAACAATTGCTTCGTTTAATTGCATTAGTACATGATTCTCTGACTAGGACAAACAGGATATGCTTTACAGAAAACAGGGTCTCAAAATGTTTGCTTATTCCATTTAAAGATAATAGTAAAAAATGTTAATATAGTGGCCATCAAAAATTAAGTCAAGGCATATGATTATTATTATTATATTTAATGAACTATAATATATTTTGTTGAAAGTAACATTAGGTGTGTGCTCAGTCATGCCCTAAAGACTCTTTGCAACACGTTGGACTGTAGTCCACCAGGCTCCTCTGATCATGGGATTTTCCTAGCAAGACTATTGGAATGGGTTGCCATTTCCTTCTCCAGGGGATCTTCCCCACCCTGGGACTGAACCCACAACTCCTGCATTGCAGGCATCCAGATTCTTTACCACAGAGCCATCGGGAGTGCCCAAAAGTAACATTAAAATATCATAAAAGGTAACCAAAAATTATAGAGCAATAATGAAATTCCAAAAGGGAGCATGATTATAAAATAGAATTTTGAATATTGAGCCATAAGTTGAATTGCTTACCATGTGCTTTATTTTGTTCTAATAAGCTTTGGTTATATTTTAATTGTTGTTAATATTATATGGGATAAATAAATCTCACAAAAAAATGTGGTTATTTGGGTTTAGTATGAAATAATTTTATGATCTGGATTAATTATAATGTATCATGTTAAAGACATTAATTATTGGTATTGTTAGTATTTTTTCTCTTTCCTTTTTCCTAATTTATGTATCAGCTTATTGATTTGCAAACTGGCCCCTGTATATGGCAGGATTGAAGGAGGAAGCAGACCACTCCAGACTGGTAAGTGGCAAGTTTAATAAGCAAGGGAATTAACACATGAAGCTTGTTTTGAGCACTTGCAATTTCAGTAGATCTTTTGCCTAAAGTTTATATAAAAGCCTTAACTGAGTTCAGTCGCATATACATCTAAATGGTCTCAGTATCACAAGACAATCTCAAGGCTGTGTCCATGAGCAGCTTATACTGTAGGGAAAGCAAGTGTAACACACATTCCAAGGGCAGAAAAGGGAATGAGGAACCTCTAATTGTCCAGATTCCGCTGTAAGATCAATGGCTCAATTATCTCCTCCAATTCAGTTGTGTGCAGATTTTACTAAAAAAAAAAAAATCCTATATGATATCTACTTTGCTCTTTTCAAGATACTTCTAGGGGTAGTCTTACAGTTCAGTTGGTAAAGAATCTGCCTGGAATGCAGGAGACTTGGGTTTGATTCCTGGGTCGGGAAGATCCTCTGGAGAAGGAAATGGCAACCCACTCCAGTATTCTCGCCTGGAGATTCCCATGGACAGAGGATCCTGGCAGGCTACAGTCCATGGGATCACAAGATTCTGACATGACATAGCAACTAAACCATCACCTAGGGGTAGTATGTGGTAGAAGCAGGAAGGGATAAAAAAAATGTGCACAATTATGTCTGATTTTTTCTTTAGCTTGTGATTGGAATTCAAAGCTAACATTGAAGCACAACTCTGGATGAGACGATGAGAAGTGGTGTGTCAAGGGCAGCCCTGCCAGGCAGGGATAGGGAGATCTTGCTGAAAACAGATAAACACTATTGATCATGCTTTCTACTCTATTGCTCCTTACTCTGGCAAGAACAAAATAGAATGAACTTAAGATACAGGCTATGTCTCTTACTTCTTTATTTAACCAATACCTACTGAGTACCAGCTATAGAAGAAGCATCATCTAAGCACTACACATATATTTGAGAAAAAATTAGAAAAATCACTCTGTCTCATGAGGATTAGATATTCCCATCAGCACATCTCAGTTCAGTTGCTCAGTTGTGTCCAAATCTTTGTAACCCCATGGACGCCAGGCTTCCCTGTCCATTGCTAACTCCTGGACCTTACTCAAACTCATGTGCATTAAGTTGGTGATGCCATCCCATCCTCTGTCATCCCCTTCTCTTCCACCTTCAATCATTCCCAGCATCAGGAGTCTTTTCAAATGAGTCAGTTCTTCACATCAGGTGGCCAAAGTATTGGAGTTTCAGCTTAAACATCATTTCTTCCAATGAATATTCAGGACTGATTTTGTTTAGGATGGACTGGTTGGATATCTTTGCAGTCCAAGGGACTCTCAAGAGTCTTCTCCAATACCACAGTTCAAAAGCATCAGTTCTTCAGCACTCAACTTTCTTTATAGTCCAGCTTTCACATCCATACATGACTACTGGAAAAACCATAGCTTTGACTAGATGGACCTTTGTTGGCAAAGTAATGTCTCTGCTTTTTAATATGATGTCTAGGTTGGTCATAACTTTTCTTCCAAAAAGCAAGCGTCTTTTAATTTCATGGCTGCTGTCACCATCTGCAGTGATTTCAGAGCCCCCAAAAAACTAAAGTCTCTCATAGTTTTCATTGTTTCCCCATCTATTTGCCATGAAGTGGTGGGGCCAGATGCTATGATCTTAGCTTTCTGAATGTTGTGTTTTAAGCCAATTTTTCACTTTCATCAAGAGGCTCTTAGTTCTTTTCTTTCTATCATAAGTGTGGTATAATCTGCATATCTGAGGTTATTGATATTTCTCCCAACAATCTTGATTCCAGCTTGTGCTTCTTCCAGCCCAGCATTTCTCATGATATATTCTACATGTAAGTTAAGTAAGCAGGGTGACAATATACAGCCTTGATGTACTCCTTTCCTGATTTGGAACCAGTCTGTTTTTCCAAGTCCAGTTCTAACTGTTGCTTCATGACCTGCATACAGATTTCCTAGGAGGCAGGTCAGGTGGTCTGGTGTTCCCATCTCTTTCAGAATTTTCCACAGTTTGTGGTGATCCACATAGTAAAGGCTTTGGCATAGTCAATAAAGCAGAAATATATGTTTTTCTGGAACTCTTTTCTTGCTTTTTCAATGATCCAGCATATGTTGGCAATTTGATCTCTCGTTCCTCTGCCTTTTCTAAATTCAGCTTGAACATCTGGAAGTTCAAGGTTCACATACTGTTGAAGTCTGGCTTGGAGAATTTCTAGCATTACTTCGCTATTATGTGAGATGAGTGCAATTGTGCAGTAAATTGAACATTCTTTGGCATTGCCTTTCTTTGGGATTGGAATGAAAACTAACCTCTTCCAGTCCTGTGGTCACTGCTGAGAATTCCAAATTTGTGGCATTTGAGTGCAGCACTTCTACAGCATCATCCTTCAGGATTTGAAAGCGCTCAGCTGGAATTCCATCACCTCCACTATCTTTGTTCATAGTGATGCTTTCTAAGGCCCACTTGATGTCACATTCCAGGATGTCTGGCTCTAGGTGAGTGATCACACTATTGTGATTATCTGGGTCATGAAGATTTTTTTTGTATAGTTCATCAGCACATCTAGAGCTTTTTAAAACAGTACTTCCCACTGATACAGCCCAAAAGCTAAATTGTGACAGAACAATAAATATGTAGCTTCATCACATGAACAATTATAAATTTGCATTTCAGTTCTGCACCGTGATGAGCAGTTCATCCATGGCCAGGTAGCATATTTTTAAATATCTATGTGAAAATGAAAGTCGTTCAGTTGTGTCTGAATCTTTGTGATCTCATGGACTATACAGTCCATGGAATTCTGACCAAAATACTGGAGTGGGTAGCCTTTCCGTTCTCCAGGGGATCTTCCCAACCTAGGGATCAAACCCAGGTCTCTTCATTGAAGGCAGATTCTTTGCCAGCTGAGCCACAAGGGAAGCCCAAGAATACTGGAGTGGGTAGCCTAACCCTTCTCCAGCAGATCTTCCTGACCCAGGAATTGAACTAGAGTCTCCTGCATTACAGGTGGATTCTTTACCAACTGAGCTATCAGGGAAGCCTTATAGATCTTTAATATGAGCATTTATACTATATATTCTATCTTTATAATTCCAAATTATAAATCATGGTAAAATGACCAGACTTCTAGTCACTTCTAGCAGTAGCTATAAGTTGCTTGATGTAATTGCTCTTTAGTTCCTGAGTCTATAAAATGTGAAATGTGGATGGTAATACAGTAAAATTCGATTTTTACTGAGTGGGTCAAGATGAATATCATTCTATAAAAATGGATCTTCCTCAAGGATGGTGATACCTATGAGCTATTGACTTAATAATTATAAAGGGGAGTGGGTGGGGTAAGTCTGTCCTCTATCTGACTTTATCAAGAAAGGGAAAATATGTATCTGTTGTTTTAATTTCTCTTTATATTTCATCTTTTGTGAGTGAATTATGATGCAAAACAACACAATTAACTATAACTAAATTGAAGGTCCAGAGGACTCCTAAATTTTGCTGTTTGATCACACATATTGTCAAGCTATTGTCCCCATTATGAGACTTCTCAGTCATGTAAGTATCTCCTCTTTCTCCCTTTCCTTATTCTTTTCTGTATCAATATTCTACTTTATGTTAATACTTCAGGCTCTTGAGAGACCTTAGGCTTACTGAGCCAAATTTTGTGAGACACTTGTTAAAAGGTTTCTCTCTCACATCTCTTAGAAAGGTAAAAAGGCCCCACGGCCACATTCTGTTGTAATTTAACTGTGTCTGACACAAGATTTTAAAATATTATTTTTAAAGTAATTTAAAAAGCAAATTAATGAATATTTACAGAGGCTTTTCTGTAAAAGAATATTCTTCTTTAACAGTCACAGCTAATGCATCTTTAGTTTTAATTAATAACCCACATAAGAAGAGACTGCTTTTTACTGGGGTCTATGATCAAAATCGATTCCTTAAATTTGCTAAAAACACCAACATTTTTGAGGAAGGTTGCTCTTTTTGGATTCCAGACTTAGCATTTAATAAGAAACTGAAAAAGGAAGAGGAAAATAGACCAGATTGCTATTGCCATTAAAGGGTTGACAGGTTAGGATATAAAGTAGAACATGCACACACAGACTGAGAAAGTCATTATATGGAGATCAGGAAGAGAAGGTCACATTCAAAGCATGCTGGTGAATATCAATAGAAAAGAAAGGTAATCTATTGATATAACTTACAATTCAGGTTTAAAAAAATGAGTGTATTGTGAATGTTTCTTGAACTGCTATACAAGTGACAGATAATAAAAACATCTACAAAGTTAGGAAGGTAAATGAAATATTGATCCTCATCTCTTTTGTTAAGGAAGGAGAGTCCAGAAGCATGTTGAAAGGTTAGAAATTCAGTGATCCTACTGCTTCTTGTGTTTATAAGGCTTGCTGCACAAACATCTGTATATGGATAAGTGACTTGGAATAAAGGTATTTTCATCATACATGAGCAATGAAAGCACAATAGAATTTGATTTGAAGATTCTGCTGAAATGCTGGTCCTGAAAAGGTAAAAACTTATAGCTTGTAATATTAAAATGTATTCTATTTTTAATTATCACAGTGAATATATGTGAGCAGAGGTAGTTAATAAGTTAACAAGAACTCCTATTTATTACTGTTCGGTAACATTATAGAGTCCATCTCTAGAGCTATGTGGAGTGTTCTATATAGTAGAAATATTTATTTCCCAATAATAAAGTAAGAGATTGCCTATGGAACATTTTTTTGTCTTAATTTTTGTTTTTGGTGCTTAAATAGCTGTCGAGAGCATACTTCAGGAAAGAAAAATTTGTTCCTACTAAACCAAAATGCAAAATATTTAAACATTACCACACTCAAAACTGTATTAGCAGAACTTTAAATGCACTTTTATCTTTGTTTCTATTAAAATCACCAAATTAAATGCAGTCAGTATTTCTGTTGTTTTTAAAAATCAGTTTCTTCTTATTACTATCACTATTGTGTTCATAAATAAAGGAAAAGAAACTACTTTCGTGTTTCAAACTTTGTGGAATTAATATAGTGGAAAAAATCTTTCTCTTACAGAAACAGATCTGTTTAGAATTGTTCCTTCCTGCTTCATTCAGGCATATGTGTGTTCTAGGGTATCTTTAGATAAGAGTATAAACACTCTTCAAGAAAAAGATTGACTTTATTTCTTCATGTACCTAAAGAAGAACCCAGGTCTGATCTATTGTATTTCCAGTCTACACATTTAACTAACATAGGTTCACATGACTTCTCAAGAAACCCTGGGCTTGTTGTCCAAAATTGTAAATCTTGCAAGAAAGTGTAGTACAGTGATAAATTTTAACAAAGCAAAGCACAGAGTTCATTTCAAGCATGAGTTTTTGGGATTATACTTTTTAGGGTTTATGTGGCAACCTAGTCTATTTTCCTCTTCTTATTTTTCAATTTACCATTAAATCCTAGGTCAGTTTCCTCAATTTAAATTAACCTACTTAATTCCAGGAATAGATTCTTCTACAACACTAAAAAATTGACATGTAACTTCTTGGTATATACACATGCATATGAATGTTAATATGTACATGCATGTATGCCCACATGTACATACATATACTCTTTTATACACATGCATTCATAATGCATATATCAATATAATATATAATATATATGTATTACAATATTACTCTTTTGTTAAAATGCCTTCCCTTTCATTTTCATGAAGGAACCATGCTGGTAGTCTAAAATAACCATTTTAAAAACTTCATTGAAATTCTACTGTTTCTTATTACTCTCATTTCTCTATGCCATAGAACATTTTTAATTAAGGCTATATGAATCCAGGGTCCTTAATAATCTGCAGATTAATTGCCACCACATGATTGTAAGATGGTTATTCCATGAAGGTTGTAAATTATGTTTAAAGTTCTAAATGCTAGGCCATTCAAACTGAATAAAAAAATAGTGGAGGCTGATTAGTGGAGTAAATGGAGAGAAGGTGAGGGCAAGAAAATAAGTAGTTAAATAAGCAATGTCATTTAAAAGATGCTAAGTTAATTGTGGTAAACTTACAGTTATGAAATATTTGCTAAATACAAAAGTAATGAGTCAATTCAGTTGACCTTAGAAATGTCTATATACTCAGATAGAAAGGCGATTATGTCATTTTATTCTAATTTTTTAACACAGTCTCATAGCTTATAATATATGTCATCTTAAATTTTAAAAACTATATAAGAAATATATGTAACTTCAGATTTTCCAATACCATGTGTATAAAATGGACAATAATGTCAACATTTTTAATAATTAGTCTCACCATAAATCATATCTTATAAAATAAAGCTTCTCCTAATGCTATTTCCGATTTCTATCAGTACACAATGTTATCTTTAAATTTAGCTATAAATGATCTGTTTTATCCCTTCCAATATTAACTTTCATATTCCAAGATCAGTTTAATTGAGTAATACTGCTATGCACATCTGAAAATTGTTCCCTATGGGACTTGATTGCAAGAGTTGATCTTTATATGGTCAAGGGAGTTACATACAGAATTTTGAGCAGGGTAGAGTAACCCAATGGTGGTTGCATATATATATATATATATATGCAATATATTTATATTTTTCTGTTTTTATATATATATATAAATACATTTATATATATATGCAATATATTTATATTTTTCTGTTTCCATGAGACTTTTACATAAAGAAAAAGAATGCAACTGTATACAAACATACAATAAAACAAAACATTACAGCAGAAATATTTCACCTAAGAATGGTAAAGGACTACATCTACAAAGTTTATAAGGGCCAGTGGTAAGGTTAGGAATTAATTTTAAAGTGGAGATAACTAAATTACTTAAATGTAAAATTCTGCCTCACCCATTTACCTCTTCCTCTCTCTTACCCTTCCTCCCTCCCCCTCCTTCACTCTCTCTCTCCTACCATCACTTACTGAAGTTGATGTGACCCTTCTTTGCTTAGATGGGAAAGTTAGATACCAGTGGTAAAAAACTCAACCCACTTCAGTTTTCTTGCTTGGAGAATCCCGTGGTCCGAGGAACCTGGTGGGCTATAGTCCATAGGGTCACAAAGACTCAGACATTATTGAAGCAACTTGGCATGGCATGGCACGTGAGATATTGTGTGTTTGTGTGTTAGTGTGTGTGTATGAATGTGTATGTGTGTATGTGTGCATACATGCATAGGTGTTTTAGTCCATAAAGTTCTAAATGGTATAATTTGATTCTGGAGTTTCATCCTTTCCTTTTAAGAATATTCACAGATTGTTTACCACTACTGGTTGTGTCTTAAAGTATTTTTCAAGTATGCATGTGTGTAAAATTTTAATGTGCTCATTTGTTGATGCCAGGCATTTTCAACTACCTTAAGAGGTGTATCTGCTACACTTTATATTTTTATCCAATATTTAATTGAGTACAGCATGTTTTATTTTTTCTCCCAGAAACTCAATGGCATTACAACCAGAGTTCATTCCTTGCTCACACTTCGCCATGAGGCTGAGTGACAGCTGAATTCCATTTTATAGCACAGAATTCTGGGCTGCTTTAACCTTATGGCTATACATTATCAACTGTAGGCAGACTTCTCTGCTCAAAGAAAAATATCTGGCGATTTTATTGTTGTTCAGTTGATCAGTCACGTCCTACTCTTTGCATCCCCATGAACGGAAGCATACCAGGCTTCCCTGTCCTTTACTATCTCCTGGAGTTTGCTTAAACTCATGTCCACTGAGTCAGTGATGCCATCCAACCATCTCATCCTCTGTCGCCCACTTCTCCTCATGTCTTCAATCTTTCCCAGCATCAGAGTCTTTTCCAGTGAGTTGGCTCTTCACATCAAGTGGCCAAAGAATTGGAGCTTCAGCTTCAGCATCAATCCTTACAATGAATAGTCAGGGTTGATTTCCCTTAGGATTGTCTGGTTTGATCTCTTTGCTGTTCAAGGGACACTCAACAGGTTTCTCTAACTTCTCAGTTTGAAAGCAGTCAGCCTTCTTTGTGGTCCAGCTCTCACATCTGTACATGACTATTGGAAAAACCATAGCTTTGACTACACTAACCTTTGTCTGGCAATACTTACAGTAAGAATATGGTTACAGGTAACACCTACTTTTACCCAGGAGGAAAGGAGGATGAAAATTGGTGGTGAGAAAAATTTAATAACATAAATATAATAAATTTTTTAAAATATATTCACATCATTTCATTTTCTAGCTGGAACAGCAAAAAAAGGCAGTAGACTATAGTACTTTCAAATATATGTCTCTTCTCCAAAGAGAAACAATAGACTATTCCAACTTTTTTCTAATACATTTCTTTGTAAACACGGAAGCTTAAAATACAACCTGAATTTTAGTACCCCTAAAAAAGATAATGCTTTTTCCTCAAATAAAAACTGACTAGCTTCCTTATTGAAAGCTAATTGATACTGTTTTATTATTTTCTCAAATTTGCCTGTTTAGCATGTGCTGTGTTGTGCTTGCATTTGTGTCTGACTGTGACCCCATGGATTGTATGTAGCCTGCCAGGTTCCTCTGTCCATGGGATTCTCCAGGCAAGAACACTAGAGAGGGTTGCCATTCCCTTTTCCAGGGAATCTTCCCAGTGCAGGAATCGAACCAAGGTCTCCTGCATTGCAGGCAGAGTCTTTACCAAATGAGTACCAGGGAAGCCCCTTGTTTAGTAAAATAAATGTCAATAGATGCTAAAGATAGATTTTTTTCCAGTTTCAAAAAGTTAGGCTTCTCTTAATTAATAAACCACGAAGTAAAACATGAGACATGATTTATAAACTGCTTGAGTGCTGAGCAAAGCCTAGGTAAAAGATCTATAATTTGGCTGTCTGTTAATTATAAATAGAAAAATCTGACAAAATATGTCAAAATTATAAGTAAATTGAAACCTGAAAAATGAACAGTGATTTTTCAAGGAGAAATGGATGTTTTACTAAAGAATCTTAAATATGTATATATGTGTCTTCTTTAGGTTTCATGAGATGATACTGACATGTAAACTGAGGAGTGAAGTGCCGCACTAAGAAAGAGAACAGAATTGAAAGCTAAGAGGAAGAGGAGGCAAAGAGAAGCAAAGATAATCTCCGGCTTGCAGGGAAAGCCAGATGTCATTTTCAGCATTGTCTTTGAATGTTCTTTTTTCGGTTTTCTTTGTTTTAGAAAATGTCATGTACCATGAGCTGCAGCTTTGCTCTAGTTTTACTTCCTGTCATAGTCACAGTTGACAGAGCTGGTCTCTTTACCACCAGTCTGAGTTCAACTATACTGCTGACTTCCTCACGGAGTGTGGAAAATTTATTGCAAAGCTAGGTGCACTTTATGCTTACAGCTATTGCAGCAATGCTGGTAATAATACACTGACAGAACCGCAAGCAACTGCTCTATGTGACAGAAGAGAGTAAATTCCTAAACACAGCGTAGCCCATATTGTGTGTGAGACTGTGGTTTAGTAAACAGCCCTGTATTGCTATTGTGAAGTCCTATGTTCAGTTCAGTCGCTCAGTCGTGTCTGACTCTTTGTGACCCCACGAACTGCAGCACTCCAGGCCTCCCTGTCCATCACCAACTCCTGGAGTCCACCCAAACCCATGTCCATTGAGTCAGTGATGCCATCCAACCATCTCATCCTCTGTCGTCCCCTTCTCCTCCTACCCTCAATCTTTTCCAGCATCAGGGTCTTTTCAAATGAATCAGCTCTTTGCAACAGGTGGCCAAAGTATTGAAGTTTCAGCCTCAACATCAGTCCTTCCAATGAACACCCAGGACTGATCTTCTTTAGGATGGACTGATTGAAAGTCCTAGGTTAGCAGCCATTATTTCCAATGATTGGATTGTTATTCATTCAATTTAACAATGAAGCAAAGATTTTGTGCATATGCAACTTGGAATGTATATCTAGATGTTAAAAGTATAATTAGAGTAAAAAATGTCTTCCAGGTTTTAGGGTTCACACAGTAAATGGAAATACATGTATATATCAGGCTTCAATTCTAGGAAGAAAAAAAAATTGCCTTAATACAAAGGAGTGAAACTTCTCTCTTTAAAGTTAATGTTTCAGAGTTTTAATGAGCAAAGACAAAGGTAGTTTAAAGTTTCTTCCACATGTAGCAAGGAGCAAGATTCAAAAGTAGTGTTTTCTGACTCCTGGTGTTGAAATACCATCTCTAACATTTACTACCTGTATGACCTTGAGCCAGCTGCCCATCAGCTTTACTAAATTTTCTAATCAGTAAAATAGAAGAAATAATAATATCTGTTCCCTAGAATTGTGGCAAGCTTGAAAGGAATTAATATGCATGAGATAATTTAATGCATGTCATGTAGTAAATGCCAAGTAAGCTTAGCTATTCTTACCAGAAGAGTTTGTCTTATCTCTTCTTTGAATGCCCTGTCTGACCTTAAATTTCCTATTCAAAGGCACTTGAGTCAAAGTCTCACATCCTGGCGTTAATATTTTCTGTGACTTCACACTCTTAGTTCTTGAATAGTAAAGGATTGAGCCATCTTATGGATATCTGAGGTCAGTCCCAAACTGATCTTCTATCTGGGAAGAAAGCTCCTTCTTCCCTTACTCAAGTTCTCTATCTTAATCTCACCACCTGGCTGCTTGGATTTTTTTAGCCCTGGTTCATTGGTCGTTAATGCTCACCCCTATCCGTTTCCACTGCGTGCTCTTGAAACTTCATGATGTTATTAATAAAATAATCTAAGTCCTTAACATTTTTGTAGAAGGATTTGTCTACTTTATGGATTTACCAGAAATGTAATCACCCGACAGCCTGACTATTCAGATATCCCTCTTCCATACTGACTCCTCTTCCAGTAGATCCTAAACTAAATGTAATCCTGATTTGTCAAATGAGTGTATCAATGGTGTGCTTCTTATCTTCCTCTCCAGCCTGATCCCTGCCAGAACCTATCTAACAAATTATATCTTAACATCAAACCATGGCTTCAAGCTCTCTGTGTATGCTGTCACCTCATTCATTTATTCACCTGTCCCTGCAGGATTTCATTCATCACACAGTCACTGAGTAAGCACTATGGAAGATTTCAGCTCTTTAGCCCTGAACAAAGATAGACTTTTACCCTGTATTTGTGTTGTCGCTAAGGTATGCTGTTTCAAACTTTAATTCCTTTACTTATGCTTTCTTCCGTCACCTAGAAAAATAATAAAATGTCTTCTAAAGTTTAGTTAAGAAATTAATCCAATCAGGACACTTTTTCTTATATTTTTCGACCCTTAATATGAGATAGCTATCCCTACTCCTCATGTAAAGACCATGCTCTTCTATATGTCTATTACTATGTTTGTCAAATTATATTGAATTATCTGTTTCCAGGTTAAAGGGTTTCTGCAGGAGATGTAAGAGACATGGGTTCAATCCCTGAGTTGGGAAGATCTCCTGGAGGAGGTCCTGGCAGTTCACTCTAGTATTCTTGCCTGGAAAATCCCATGGATAGAAGAGCCTAATGGGCTACAGTCTGTAGGGTTGCAAAGAGTCAGACATGACTGAAGTGACTTAGCATGCACACACCCACAATGTCTCATAACAGTGCTGGAAACATAATAGGTACTCGATAAATATTTGATGTCTCTCTGTATAAAAATGAAAGATGTTGTGCCTTACACTAATGCTTTGCAAAGTTCAAATTAAGAGTACTTCAAGGTACTTTTATTAAAGATAACTATTTATATCCATAAGTGAAACTTGGCCATTATGATTAATGTTAAAATACAGAGTTGGAGTTCAGGGTGCCTTATGTTTTTCTTTTCTTTCAATATATAGTTCTTAAAGCAACAAAAAACTCTCTTCGCCCTCTTGTTCTACAAGAATGAAGCGACTAGCCATTGAAGTTGCTGATTTTTAACATGCCTTGAAAGGAGTTCAGGGTAGAGATCAGGAATGAGGCACTCTGTGCTCTAGAAAAACTAGCAGAACAGGCCTTCAGATAGTCAGACATTTTCAGGAGAAAATATTCTGAACCAAGTTTCTTGCCTCTTTTCATAACTAGAAAAGCACTAAACTTATTACCAGAGACATTTGCTCTTCCTGACTAGCAGCAACCTTCCACCGACATACATGTGGGCAGGCTCAGTAGGTCAGCAGTGTTCAAGTCTTTGTGACCCCTTAAACTGCAGCCCACCAGGCTCTTCTGTCCAAGGGATTCTCCAGGCAAGAATACTGGAGTGGGTGGCCATTTCCTCCTCCAGGGGATCTTCCTGACCCACAGATCAGACCCAGGTCTCTTGCTTCTCTTGCATTGGCAGATGAATCCTTTACCTCTGAGCCACCTGGGAAGCCCACTGAGATCTATACTTGATTGCAAGTAACCACTTCACCAAAAACACACACATACCTACATTACCCCTTACCTCTTCAGAAGAATTCCTCAGAGCTATGTGAAAAACTATCTACCCGAGTGTAGTCCTAAGTAAGTCCTCAGATAAAACTGAAACTCACAGCTCTCCTTTATATATACATATTCAAATACATATATATAGATAGATAGATATAGATTCATTTAACAGTAATAACAGTACCTCAAATCTGAAAGTTAAAATAAAATCATGCTTTAACTTAGAGTCAAATTTTACCCAGATATGGAAAAACATGCTAACTTATCTTTGAGATTCCTTTGTGAATGATATCTCTACTAGAGCCCTTTTCTGTAGTATAACCATTTCTTTTTATTATAAATGTTTTATTTTCAAAACTTATGAAAGCTTTAGCTTGTGCACTTTTAGTGAAATATTGTTTGTTGTGTTCTCTTGACCAAAAAAAAAAAAAAAATGATTTTATCATGTTTACTATGGTGTGTCTTTATTTTTCACATCCCTTCATAAATAGCCACCCTGGTAATAAAGAATAGCGGGTATTGCTAAAGCGAAGGATGTAGGCAAGGTGAGCACTTATAAAGGGACTCTATAGTAGAAGGTGGTTTCAAAATGTGGAGAGAGTTAAAATAATAATAATCAAAAATTAAATAGTGGAAATTCTCTGGCAGTCCAGGTACCCTGTGCTTCCATTGCAGGGGGTTCAGCTTCCATCCCTGGTCAGGGAACAGAGATCCCACATGCTGCCTGGTGCAGTCAAAAACATTTTTTAAATAGTATTTTGAGTATGTGATTGTATGATTATTTGCATTTGTTGATTCCTTTTACCCTTCTATTTGTCTGGTTCATCAGAGAAGGAAGGTGAGGCAATGTGGAATCACAAGTGCTTAGTTTACTATCTAAACACACTCTCAGCAGGTCCTCTTGGCTTGACTAAACTCCATGCAGGCTTCTTCTTGACCTTGCTTTTCTTAGAGCATTTGCTTTAGAAAACTTACAATTATAACTTCTTTTTCTACATCTTTGAGATATAAATCTTCTGCAGTCCAGAAATGTTTCTCAAGGACAGGGGAACCATCTCTTTGTTTTTTTATTTTTTTTTTATTTTTGCAATATTTATTGAAGAATAACATATAATGGACATACATCCTCGGCATAATAAACACACATACATTTGTATATATGCATATATATGTATAAGAATACTTGATTTTTACATTCTTTTATATACTTTTAATTATATATATTTATAGTACTTGATTATATGTACAAACATAGATGTTTCTTGAGCAAATAAACTAAATCCAAGCCTCTCTCATGGAACAAAATTGCCCCTGACTTAGAGTTCTAAGCTTCAAAATGTTGTGACTAAAGTGAATTCTCCAAGTTAGAAAATAATCCAGCTCACACTGATTTATTTTTTTTTTTCACTTTTTAAAACTTTGTATTTTGAGTATCATATCATACTTCGTGAAATACTGCAAGATATAATACAAGGGATTCTCACATACCCTTCATGCAGATTTTCCAAGAGTTACCATTTTATGATGATTCTCTTTCTCTCTTTCTCAATTATGTATTATATTATCTAGTTCTTATTTCTTTTTATTTATTTTTTTTATTTTTATTATTATTATTTTTTTTTCCAGTGGGTTTTGTCATACATTGATATGAATCAGCCATGGATTTACATGTATTCCCAATCCCGATCCCCCCACCCACCTCCCTCTCCACCCGATTCCTCTGGGTCTTCCCAGTGCACCAGGCCGGAGCACTTGTCTCGTGCATCCCACCTGGGCTGGTGATCTGTTTCACCATAGATAGTATACATGCTGTTCTTTTGAAATATCCCACCCTCACATTCTCCCACAAAGTTCAAAAGTCTGTTCTGTATTTCTGTGTCTCTTTTTCTGTTCTGCATATAGGGTTATCGTTATCACCTTTCTAAATTCCATATACATGTGTCAGTATGCTGTAATGTTCTTTATCTTTCTGGCTTACTTCACTCTGTATAATGGGCTCCAGCTTCATCCATCTCATTAGGACTGGTTCAAATGAATTCTTTTTAATGGCTGAGTAATATTGCATGGTGTATATGTACCACAGCTTCCTTATCCATTCATCTGCTGATGGGCATCTAGGTTGCTTCCATGTCCTGGCTATATCTTTGAAATGTATTCAAGAAAGGTTCTCTATCTCCAGGTTCTGTGGGAGAGTGGAGGCTTAAATTCAGTAAGTGACAACTAGCAAACACAGATGGAATAAGCACATTGACTAACCTCCCATTGAATATCTCCCTGCACTCTCCCATTACCTCACTCTACCTTTTAAAATCACCCTATTTTGCCTTAGTGAAGTTGAATATAACTCTCTCCTTAATTGCAGTAGTCTTGAGTCATGTCTTCCTTGCCTATTTAACTAACCTGGTGCAATTTTTTTTTTTTTTTTTAGAGTTCTAGGAGGTGCAGGGCTAGTTGTCAAAAATATATACAAAATTCTGTTACTGTTTCTACTGTTTTTCTCACTTGTATTATCTTACTTCATATTCTCCTAATTTGTGATGATTAGTATTCATATTGTCTAGTTTCAGTTTCAGGTAAAATAAATGGAACCTCTCTCTCTCATTTTTTACTTCATCATTATTTTAAACCAAGTCCTTAAAAAAATTTTTTTTGATCTTTAAATAAGGCTATGGAAAGTATAAGTTTATCAGGAAATACATATGAGTACATGCCTAAAGGCAGTTTAAATGAGGAAAGCAATTTGAGTTCCTCAGACCTGACCTAAAATGTATTGCATAAAATAAAAATTAGTTAACCCACTTAGAAAAGAACTCATTCAAACACTGAGTCTAAGAGGCATGAATCTGGAAGTGTACTTATAGTGAGGCTTTGCCTCAGAGTCAAATCTTGGTCAGAGAGATGCCAACAAAATCCAGGATTTGTTTTATGTAGAATTGTGAAGGGGTAAAGATGGTCTTCATTCTCTTTTATTTCAGAATGATTTTTTTACCTCCCCCATCTTTTCTTTTGATTCCTGATTGAAGCCTTTATTTCAAGATCTCCCATATGAATACCTTTATAGAACTTAACCTCTTCCTAAAGTCACTGCTCTTTCTGTTTACCAACCCTCTCAATACCAGACCAAGTCTTACCTATCCTAAATTTTATTTCTTCTGGGTTCTGCTCACTGACAAGTCAACTGGATGAGTCACATGATGAAGTGAACCAATTAGGTTACCCTTACAGGTGCCATATTTGTGTTTTAACAAGGACTTCTGGAAACAGATTTAATGCTAGGATGACCATACCTTGGCACTAGTGGTAAAGAACTTGCCTGCCAATGCAGGAGACAAAAGAGACACAGATTCAAACTCTGGGTATGGAGGATCCCTTGGAGGAGGAAAATGGCAACCCACTCCAGTATTCTTGCCTGGATAATCCCATGGACATAGACACCTGACAAGCTACAGTCCGTAGGGTCACAAGGAGGCAGACACGACTAAAGTGACTTAGCACAACACAGGCCACGCTGTAAGTACTGACATTCTCAGTACAGTTATTCGTAACACGCCCTTTACTCTCAAAAGTGCCTCCATGTCAACTGAGAAACATACGCAATATGAGAGTTGTGAGATAACCTTTACTTGGCACAAAATGAGGACTGCAGCCTGGGAGATATAACTTCAGAGAGCTCTGAGAAACTGCTCCAATGAGGTAGTATGGGAAGGTCAATATATATAATTTTGGTGAAGGCAGAGTTCAGTGCAATCAAGCACTTGCCTCTCCTGCATTGGCAGGCAGATTCTTTACCATTGTGCCACCTGGGAAGATACAAGATGCAAAGATTGTGATCATGGAATTAGTTCCTGAAAATATCCAGCTATCTAAACACCTGTTCTGCCAGATTCCCTAGAGTATAGAGTGCCTTACTCTCCACGCTGAACTCCCTTCAGGACATGTCTAAGGTCAACACCTGCAGCAGTACAGGGGTCAATCTCCACAGAGGCAGATGGCAAATGCCCTTCACAAGTGCCAATTTGTAGCTGAAACCCATTATAGACATAAACTTAAATAGTCATCCTACGTATTAAAATATTAGAATGGTCACCCACTCTAATAATGAGAATGTTCAGATATAAAGGCAGTTTATTGTTATAGAGAACATGGCCAGATTCTGGGTCCTTAAAAGTAATGACATCAGGCAGCAGTTTCACATCTTTATTGTTGTTCAGTCGCTAAGTTGTGTCCGACTCTTTGCAAACCAGTGGGCTGCAGCACACCAGGCTCCTCTGTCCTCCACTATCTCCCAGAGTTTGCTCAAATTCATATCCATTGAGTTGGTGATGCCATCCAACCATCTCATCCTCTGTCACCCCATTCTCCTCCTGCCCTCAATCTCTCCCAGCATCAGGGTCTTTTCCAATGAGTTGTCTCTACACATCAGATGGTCAAAGTATTGGAGCTTCAGCATCAGTACTGCTAATGAATATTCAGGGTCGATTTCTTAAAGATTAACTTGTTTCTTCTACTTGCTGTTCAAAGGACTCTTAAGGATCTTCTCCAACACCACAATTCAAGATAATCAATTCTTTAGCGCTCAACCTTCTTTATGGTCCAAGTCTCACATCCTCACATGACCACTGGAAAAGCCACTGCTTTGACTATACGGATGGTTGTTGGCAAAGTGATGTCTCTGCTTTTTAATATGCTGTCTAGGATTGCCATTGCTTCTTTCAAGGAGCAAGTGTCCTTCAATATGTGGCTGCAGTCATAGTCTGCAGTGATTTTGAAGCCCAAGAAAATAAAACCTGCCACCATTTTCAGTTTTTCCCAATCTATTTGCTGTGAAGTGATGGGACCAGATGCCATAATCTTAGTTTTTTGAATGTTGAGTTTTAAGCCAGCTTTTTCACTCTCCTCTTTCACCTTCAACAAGAGGCTCTTTGTCATTACAGTGGTATCATCTGCATATCTGAGGCTGTTGGTATTTCTCCTAGCAATCTTTTTTTTTATTATTATTATTATTTTTTTTTTCCAGTGGGTTTTGTCATACATTGATATGAATCAGCCATGGATTTACATGTATTCCCAATCCCGATCCCCCCTCCCACCTCCCTCTCCACCCGATTCCTCTGGGTCTTCCCAGTGCACCAGGCCGGAGCACTTGTCTCGTGCATCCCTCCTGGGCTGGTGATCTGTTTCACCATAGATAGTATACATGCTGTTCTTTTGAAATATCCCACCCTCACATTCTCCCACAAAGTTCAAAAGTCTGTTCTGTATTTCTGTGTCTCTTTTTCTGTTCTGCATATAGGGTTATTGTTATCACCTTTCTAAATTCCATATACATGTGTCAGTATGCTGTAATGTTCTTTATCTTTCTGGCTTACTTCACTCTGTATAAGGGGCTCCAGCTTCATCCATCTCATTAGGACTGGTTCAAATGAATTCTTTTTAATGGCTGAGTAATATTGCATGGTGTATATGTACCACAGCTTCCTTATCCATTCGTCTGCTGATGGGCATCTAGGTTGCTTCCATGTCCTGGCTATTATAAACAGTGCTGCGATGAACATTGGGGTGCACGTGTCTCTTTCAGATCTGGTTTCCTCAGTGTGTATGCCCAGAAGTGGGATTGCTGGGTCATATGGCAGTTCTATGTCCAGTTTTTTAAGAAATCTCCACACTGTTTTCCATTTTCTTGATTCCAGCTTGTGATTCATCCATCCCAGCATTTCCGCTGATGTATTCTGCATAGAAGTTAAATAAGCGTGACAATATACAGCCTTGAAAGACTTCTTTCCCACTTTGGAACCATTCATCTGTTCAATGTTTGGTTTTAACTGTTGCTTCTTGACCTGCATACAGATGCCTTGGGAAACAGATAAGGTGGTCTGGTATTCCCATCATTTTATGAATTTTCCACAGTTTGTTGTAAATCTGTACAGTCAAAAGTGTAGTCAATGAAGCAGAAATAGACATTTTTCTGGAATTCCCTTGTTTTTTCTATGATCCAGTGGATGGTAGCAATTTGATTTCTGATACCTTGCCTTTTCTAAATCATACTTGTACATATGGAAGTTCTCAATTCACATACTGCTGAGGCCTAGCTTGAAGGATTTTGAACATTACCTCGCTAGCATGTGAAATGAGTGCAATTGTAGGGTAGTTTGAACATTCTCTGCCATTGCCCTTCTTTGGGAATGGAATGAAAACTGACATTTTCCAGTCGTGTGGCTGAGTTTTCCAAACTTGCTGGCGTATTACATGTAGCATTTCAACAGCATCATATTTTAGGATTTGAAATAGGTCAGCTAGAATTCCATCACCTCCACTAGCTTCATTTGTAGTGATGATTCCTAAGGCCCACTTAACTTCACACTCCAGGATGTCTGGCTTCTGGCTCCTAGGTGAGTGACCACATCATCGTGGTTAGCCGGGTCATGAAGACCTTTTTTTGTATAGTTCTGTGTATTCTTGCCAGCCCACTTTTATCTCTTCTGCTTCTGTTAGGTCCTTGCCATTTCTGTCTTTTATTGTGCCCTTGATATTTCCAGTCTTCTTGAAGAGATTTCTCATCTTTCCTATACTGTTGTTTTGCTCAATTTCTTTGCATTGTTCACCTAAGAAGGGAATCCGGCTTTCTTGTGGTTGGTTGCCTTAGAGTTACCAGGTCAACAGTGTTGCTTGTTACCCAAGATAACTGTCCAGGCAGGAGATTTGAGAGGACTTGTCACAAATACTCAGAATTTCCAAATATGTAGGGGAGGATAACAATTAAAACTTGGAAAAGCAAATGTAAAGACTGTGTGAAACAGTGATTATAATTTAAATTTTTATAATGCTTAGCATTGCTAGACATTCTTCTAAATATTTTGCTAGTATTAACTCATTTAATCATAGCAAGAACTCAACAAGTATGAGATTATCATTCTACTCATTTTATGGATGAGAAAACTGAGGCAAAGAGAGGTTATGTATTTACCCAAGTCACTAAGAAGTAGTAAAACTAGAAACATGGATAGTTTTCTTTTAAATTTTCATGATCTAAGACATAATTCTGTCTTATGTCTTTTCTCAGGAAAAGAAGAGAGAGAAGAAGAAGGAGAGAGAGGGAAGGAGAGGAAAGAGAGACTGATTCTGCTTTCATCCACAGTAGATATTAGTCTATGCATGATCCTTCATGTTCCCTGATAGCTACTCTATTTATGTGGTACACTTCTTCTCCTACCCTTGAGATCCACCAGTCTGATCTACTCTTGAACTGTCTTCTCCCATCCCCCACTCAACTCTACTTTTCATTGCATCTTACTCTCAGCCTCCAGGGAAGGATGTCAGACTGTTGATTCCTTCATGTTCCACTGCTGGATGCAAGTCACTGATTCCAGATCCTAAGGAGGAAAAAAGAGAGAGGAAGTCATCACAAAAAGATGACAGTCTCACAGTTAAGTGCGTGTCAATTATCACTACCTCTGTGCATTTTTTATAATAATAATTTTGTCATCTCTGCCACAAGTTGCACTTTCAAAGCTCTTTTCTACCTATCTTGAGAATCTGTAGGCTTCCAGGACAGAGTTGTCTTTGCATGGGGAGGGGACTTCTATGCAAGGATCTGTATGAGGAGAGACAAAGACACTCAGAGTAAGCATATCACAAATACAACCCTTAGAAGCCACTTCAGGTACTCTATGTTGAGTTGAAATACAACAATCTGTCCTCCTCTAGAATAGGTGAGCTTATCTTCTGTATCCCTTCCTCTCTGATACTCCTATTGTATTTTCAGTTAAGTATTAAGGGTCCATTCTATTTGCATACTATTAGGCTATATCTGGATCTATATAGGATAATGCAAATGCTATACTCTGAACAAACCGAAATCAAGGAAAACTCAAGGCAAAATATTCCTAAGAACATACTTCTATAAATCACAAATTAGCAGCCTATAGTTCTCTAATTTGATATGTTTATAAAAATAGATGTGTCATATCATTTATTGGCATTTTGTTCTTTAGTTAATCTATTAAAATGCAAACTGTAAAGGCAGAGAATGCTTGCCCTCTTGTATCTAATCACATCTGACACCAGAATTTCCAACCAAATGAATCATGACTGGCACTGCATGTAACTGCTTCTAAAGTTGTCAGGTTCTCTCAGACATCATGGGGAGGCCAGAAAAGTTTCAAGGCAATGCCTGTTAGAAGGAGGGTCATTTACTGAAGGATGGCAGTGATTTGAAGTGTCTAATTTTAAGAGTAGAAAAATGATAAAATCTAGAATAATGATACTGAAAACATAAACTAGTCCAAGAAGTCCAGAAAGAAACAGTAAGCCACAAGAAAAGGAAATATCTAGACCAAAAACAAGCACAAAAATCCTTTTGACTTGATGGCCTTTTGACCACTTTCTATATTCTCAAATATATTTGTGTCCAAAAAATAAACTGTAGAAATATAATCTGATTCAATATCAGTGAGTTTTACTATCAGTGAATAACAAATATAAATTAATTAGACTTGAATCTTTTAGCCTTTGAATTTTAAAATCATCATAAGAATTTTGAATGGAGTTTAGTGCAGAAGCAGTAATGCAGGAGTTAAGAATTCAAGCTCTGAAAATGTAACAATTGAGGGTTGAGATCTAGTTCCATCATTTACTAGCTTGTTAAACACTATTTTTTTTAAAATTTTTAGAATAGAGTTAATAATAGATCCTCTATCACAGTGTCTTTGTAGTATTAAATAGCATACTACCTTCTACCAAAAGTAATATACATAGTACCAGTATTATAATAATGTATTTAAGCATTTAATAAATAAATTTAAGGTATTGATAAAGTAATACTGCTTTTGCTATAAAAAAAATATGTAAGTTTGTAGAACATTGTCATTGACTCAGCCTCAAGGGACTAATTTATTCTTTGTGTTCCTATCAATTCTTTCAGCCCCTCTTGAATATATAATGTCTTTATCTCACTGTGGTAAATTCACATTTATTTTATATTGTTTCTCATCAGAACTTTGTAAGTGATTTTTAGACTTATGTCCCTCACCAACCCCTATGACTGAATTTCATCACTAACAATTTATTCTCATTTTCGTAAAATCATAATTGCATTGCTTTTGATTAGAAAACATCTTTGGTTTACAACTGTGTAAACTCTGCTAACATTTACTATACAGCTATTAGTGGCACATACTCAGCTTTCTGGTAAAAATCAAATATTTTATTTCAATTTCACTTTCAAAACTATTGAAGAAGTTTCATAATATTGCCTGCCATATCGATGATAAAATTTGCAAGTAACACCATGGCAACGAGGACCATCGAAATCTTCCAACCACAGATTATTCCAGATCTTCTTGCCACTGCTTTCTTCCTTATTTGTTTCCCAAAACAAGTACTTACTTTAGCTATATAGAATATCTTACATCTCCTAGAATGTCTCCACAATTTTATGTCTTTGAACATCAAATTTCTTCTGCTCAGAAGGACCATGTCTTCTTTTTGGAAGATTTCACCTCCTGTTAGAACCAGAAGGGTTTTCAGTGTATTGTATTATGTATTTATCTTTCCTATAGCATATATACTGTGAATATGTGTGTGTGTGTGTGGTCCTTATTTATTTTTAAACTTTTGGTCACGTTTTTCTAGCACAGTTTCAGACACATTATAGGTGCTCAAAAATGTCTAATGATTGAGTGAATGAATAACACTCTATGATGTTGATATTTGGTACTGTGAAGTAAAAATATTATGTAAATTATTGCCACTAGTAAAAAAGTCATTGTATTTGCATCTAGCAATTGCTATTCAAGACTACAGTTCTGGTTTGAAAGTTTAAAAGAACAGACTTGTGACAATTAAGAAAATAATTCAGAATTTTGTTTTCTGAATTTATATTTTAAACTTGACTTTAACCAAAAAAAGTAGAAAATGTTAAAATAAAAGTTTTTCTTAATAGATTCTAAGTCCCTTTTTCATAACATTACATTTTTGGCAGCTGATACTTATGGAATAAAAATGATGTGAATCTAATAATAAAATGTATGCTAGCCAACTCTATTTCCTACAGAATACTCTATAAAATAAATTATAATAAACCAAACTCTTCTAGACAGTAATGATGGATAATTCCAATTTATCTTATTTCATGAATAAAAATATACCTATCATAAATCCTTTCTTTTAACATAAATGACTACTGTTAAATTTCTGATGATGCTACCTCCCACAAATTATCACCTGAGAATCCTTAATAAGAAGCTGAAATATATTACAGATGATTTCATTCTTAGCATTCATACTGATCCATACTCTGCATCTGACTTATTGAAACCATTTGTCTTTCTAAAACATATTTTATTCAATGATTGTGATACTTCATATTAATTCATCATTGCATTGCAAATGCCAACTACATTTAAATAGAAAATGCATTCATCCTTAAGCAATACATATCTATTGGTCTTACTAGTATAGGCAATATGTGTACAAAATATAAAGGGCAAGTGAAACTTAGTTTAGTTGACACAGAATTCAATAATTATTTGTTGCTCTTGTTCAGTGGCTGAGTCATGTCCTACTCTTTGTATTCCATGTACTGGAACACTCCAGGCTTCCTTGTCCTCCACTATCTCCTGGAATTTGCTCAAATTAATGTCCATTGAGTCAGTGATGCTATCTAAATCTCATCTTCTGCCACGGCCTTCTCCTTTTGCCTTCAATCTTTCCCAGCATCAGGGTTTTTTCCATCGAGTCCACTCTTCACATCAAGTGGCCAAAGTACTGAAGCATCAGCTTTAGAATCATTACTTCCAGTGAATACTCAGGGTTGACTTCCTTTGGGATTGACTGGTTTGATTCCCTTGCAGTTCAATGATTGTATTTCTCATCTTTTCCTTTATATTCCCTGCTTTAACATTTTATATTCTATGTCCATAACTTTCTGGTCTGTTACATCATTTTCTTTGCTGTCATGAATAGGAGGGTATAGGATAGAAGAAAAGCTAAACAAAATTTTTTTTTTCAGTATTTAATAAATGAAAGACACTTCAGGTAGTAATTTACATATATTGCTTCATTTGTAAGATGAACATTATTTCCCTCTCTTTTCAGATGAGGAAACAGAGATACAATAGTGTATACGTAATGCCTAGTGTGCTAACTGATGGTATAGTAACTCAAAAAGAAAGCCATTTTAAAAGGTTGACTTAAGTCAGAGAAAACATCATAAAAGAAGGAAAGTGATGGAAAAGATATGGCATGTTACATTTTGTATTAGGTAATAGAGAACGTATTTACTGAAAAAGCTGGTGATACAGTTGAACTACTTATATTATGGATCATGAAAAGTATCAAATGCCAGATGGGAACATAAAATTTATTTTATTATAAAATGAGATTTCTTTATGGCCTTACATGATGGTTTAACATGTGTTAAGCTGTGTTTTAAGACAGCTTCTAGAATCATAAACTGATAATCATGTAGAATCTACTGGAACAAGAAGAGATAGGCAGGAAATTAATCAAATGGAAAATTTTATAATAGTCCACAAATGGACTCAGTTCAGTTCAATTCAGTGGCTCAGTCATGTCCAACTGTTTGTGACCCCATGGACTTCAGCATGCCAGGTTTCCCTGTCCATCACCAACTCCCAGCTTGCTCAAACTCATATCCATTGGGTCAATGATGCCATCTAATCATCTCATCCTCTGTTGTCCCCTTCTCCTCCTGCCTTCAATCTTTCCCAGCATCAGGGCGCTTTCCAAGGAGTCCCCTCTTCACATCAGGTGGCCAAAATATTGGAGTTTCAGCTTAAGCATCAGTTCTTCCAATGAATATTCAGGACTGATTTCCTTTAGGATTGACTGGTTTGATCTCCTTGATGTCCAACAGACTCTCAAGTGTATTCTGCAACACCACAGTTCAAAAGCATCAATTCTAAAGTGCTCAACTTTTTTATAGTCCAACTTTCACATCCATACATGACTACTGGAAAAACCATAGCCTTGACTAGATGGACCTTTGTTGGCAAAGTAATGTCTCTGCATTTTAATATGCTGTCTAGGTTGGTCATAGATTTTCTTGCAAGGAATAAGTGTCTTTTAATTTCATAGCTGCAGTCACCATCTGCAGTGGTTTTGGAGCCCCAAAAAATAAAGTCTCCCATTGTTTCCTCATCTATTTGCCATGAAGTGAATGGACAAATGGACTAATGAAGGGATTAAACAATGACTGTGACTCTGTGAATAGAAGGAAAATATAAATGAATCTGTGATGAGAAGAATTAAAAGTGATAGACTGCACACAAAAGTTATCTAGAAACAGAAAGAGAAACTGATAGATTCAGAGATGACCAGATTTCAGAAATGGAGGACTGAAAGAATGGTAGTGTCTTTGGCCTGCCTAGAAAAGCAAGAACAGTTATGGTGGAAGACAGAGAACTTAGGTTTAAGTAAGATGGATTTCAGGGCTTCCCAAGTGGCACTAGTGGTAAAGAACCTACCTGCCAATGCAGGAGATATAAAAGACATGGATTTGATTCCTGGGTCTAGAAGATCCCCTGCAGGAGGTCATGGTGACCCACTCCAGTATTCTTGCCTAAAGAGTCCCATGGACAGAGGAGCCTGGAGGGCTACAGTCCATAGGGTTGCAAAGAGTCAGACATGACTGAAGTGACTTAGCATGCATGCACATGATGGATTTCAGATGATAACATAGTCTTTAGTATCAAATAGTTGTTGGTTAATCAAAAGTGATCAGAATCTAGTTTTAAGATTTCTCTTAGAGAGAGGAGAACCAAGGCTATGAAACTATCTGAACTCTCTGAGAAAAAACAAAATGGAATTCCTCATGCTTCTCACCACACCCTCACTTAGAGGGAAGATAGTAATAAGGAGGAAAAATGAAATGAAGATGCATCCAAGATATAGGCCAAGAAGTAAGCAATGCATCATTACAGGAAATCAATGGGGTTCAGGAAGTTGTTTTTAAAGTGACTACAGGGTCTTTCTGGGAGGTCCAGTGGTTAAGAATGCAAGTTTCCACTGCAAGGGGCAAGGCTTCGATTGCTGGTCCAGGAACTAAGATCCCGCAGCCTGCACAGCATGGCCAAAAAAGAAATTCTCATGTTAAAAAAATAAAAATGTGACTACAATAATAGCCACTTGTTAACTTCTGAGAGTTCTATTTTTTAAATTTTATTGAGATATCCACGATATATAAAAATTGTATTTAGTTCAGATATACAACTTGATGTTTGGATCTATGTATATATTATGAAAAGATCACCATAATAAAACTAAATAACTTATCAATTACCTCTACATAGTTACCAGTGAGCATGTGTGTGTTAGTGTGTATGCGTCTTGGTGAGAGGATTTAAGATCTATCCTCTTAGCAAGGTCAAAGTACATAATATAGTATTAGCTATCATTACCATGTTGTACATTAGATACAAGGCTAGGGATCCCTGTGGTATTTCCACTGAATTCACTAAGATGGTTCCTACAGTAGAGCTGCAAATCCTGGATGCCACTATCTTTGCACAAACTCAATCTTGTAGGACCAATTTTATTCACTCTGCTAGATGTAATATTCTCTTTGCTACGGAAAACTTACATGATCTCCAGGATAGGGCAGGCGGACACTTATTTTGTGAACACATTCTTTTTCATTCCTATCATTAAAAAAAGAGATAAGGAACTGTTTGCATTCACATGAAACAGGTAGCAATATATATTCCCAGCTTAGCATAAAGAACCATGTGAACTCTTCAATTATGTATAATGTAATAATATTGGTCAAAAATATTGAGGGCATCTAAACATTCTGCACAATATTAAAATGGCCCATTATAAAAATGACATGTTACTGGGTTACACAAACAAGAAATGACTAGCATGGCAGAGGCCTTGGTTGATGCATTCACTCTTGGGCTTGGAGAATGAATGCTATGAAAATCACTACATCACATTACCTCTCCACTTACCTCTGTAGGTGTTCTGTGGTTAGAAGTGTCTTGGCACAGGATATGTAAAATGCAAGACAAACTTACATCTTTGCCGATAAAGATGGGAGTACAACGTAGTATTTTTTACATTACAGAGGCAGTGTATTTCACATCTAAGCGTACTGCTCAAGGCTGTGTTATCAGTCACATCGAGGCTGCCAGTTTCTAGAGACACAGAGCAAGAAGGTCCGGGCTGTGCTGTAAGCAGCCCTGCTGCTTGGGGACTCATGATCTACCAAAATTGTATTAGTTGTGGTCCAAGATGTGTGGTATTATTGGCAAAACAACAATGCAGAACACCAGTGGTCTGGAGTAAGCCCATAGCATCTTAAAATAAAAAAGCAACCCCTGGCATATTTTAAAAGTCAGTATGGATGAAACACAACAAATATAGGGCTTCAGCTGACCATGACTTGGGAATTCTAATCATGAACCAGAATTCTTCCTGTCCATTAAGTCATTAAGTTTGATCAGGGCAGACAGTGGTCCATTACAGGATGTAATCTGAGGTAGCACAAGCAAGATCAGAGAGTGAAAGCATGAGCGTGTTGCTCTGAACCCACTATCATCCACCGTATTACACGCTCCTCTCCTTCAGCTCACACCCCACAGCTCTGTGGAAGATCAGTTATAATCCACTGAGAGAGGGACAAAAAGCCAGCCAAGTGTTGCTTATACACAGGTGAGTTCAGTATTTCTGTGCAAGCTGAAAATGGAAAGCGGCTGTGTTTCATCCTCACCGAGGCACAACCTTGCAAGACTTTGGTGAAAGAATATTTTCCCAAAAGGGTAAAGCTGTGGTGGTGTGCTTGATCACCTACTTTGTGCACAAAGGGGTATGACAGAGATTTGAACATATGTGGAATCAAAAAAGATTCCTTGAAGAACTATAAAGTTCTCAAAGGATGAATGCCTGCACCTGAGAACCCAGCCACAGTCCCATTGAACTCTAAGCTCTGGTTGCCGCCTGGTCACTGTAGCTGCTCTATGTGCAGAGATCAGTATGCATGAAGAGGAGCTATCACGACAGGAGCAATCGGCCTGGTCATGGAAGGAGGTAAGTGCTGTGTTTACATGCTGGAGGGCAGGGAAGTATCTGCTAACACACAAGTAATCCTCTTGGGCTCCTCTTGATACTCCCTTATCTAATTTTGGTGGTTAGAGTTTAAGTGAAGCAACCTTAGGAACATGGTGACGAGGGGCTCAGACACCTTGAGGACAACTTCAGCGTCATCCCCGTGTAAGCTAAGACTAACAAAGGCATTAGCAGATGGTGAGGACAACCAAGAATGGATAGTGGAAGGAGGTGATAAATATCAGTAGTAGTTCAGAGATCAGCTGTACAGTTGGGACCTGTAGCCCATCGCAGTACCCTTCCTTTTCCTAAGTTTCTCCCAGAAAGAAAAGAAAGAAAGACTTAACAGAATGATGAAGGTGTTGCTCCCTGAACAAAGAAGTGGATCTGAGTGGCACAAAAGATGGTTGGGCCAGGATATCCCCATTCAATGATGAACATCTTGCCTCTGTTGCTGGGTTTCTGATGCAACAGACAGCACCAGCTCTTAGCCTCTTCCAGGTTGCTCTAGAATAAAAATCTGCCTCTCTTACAGTGGCATCCTTCTGAGTTGACCAATAGGTGAAAATGGGGGTATAAAATATACGGACATTTTAGCTCAATGTGGGGCTACCTTGAAGTACTGTTTAATACCAGTTGACTGTGTCTTTTCAGTCCATATGACAACTCAACATCTCTCTCTGCCCACTTTTGCTTCCCTCTTTCCCTTTTCCCATTGTGTACTCTTGTAAAATTCCTGACCACTGCACTTACTAGGTCTCCTTCCTCAAGCTATATGGCTATCACTGCTGCCATATGGGCCATGAAAGTTATGAGAAGTGTGACCATGCCACAAGATGACCACATTATAGAAAGCATTATTTACCTTTTCTCACAAATGTCATTATTTTTTTATTTCTAAACTACCATTTTCTTGAAGTCACTATTTGCTTAACACTTTAACTATTCCTCCAGTTACTACTTCTCAACATCGCCTATAAGATAAAACTCAGGTTGCTACTTTTACTGCCACCTTCACATAAGAGATATACTGTAGATGAGCTAACTAATCTCTCTAGATTCAGTTTTGTTATCCAAGAAATAATGAACAAAAGATATGACATTATATCCAGAGAAGCTTTGTTCTATCAGTACACATTGCAATATCATGCAAAAATCAATGGTATTAGACCTAAAAGACTGAAGAAGTAATTAATCCAAGTCTGTGGTTCAGATAAGGCACTACGGTAGACAGGTTTGGTGTCTTAGTTTTGAAGCGAGATTTTTCAAGATCAGAAATTTTTATTCAATAATCTCTAATAATGAGGCAACTCAGTACTGTACAGTATTAGATAAAACAAAGACTCTGCAATTAGGTAAAACACATGAATTTGCAAAACCAAATGAAATCTCTGCTTTATTCTTACTAGGGTATTCTTTCTTTGTTCAACTTAATTTGAAAACCTCCATTTTTTTTTTTTTTTACTGCAGCCTGCAAAGAGTGATTGTACTTTCTAAAAAGTAAATGAGGTCGAGATTATTTAAAGATGTTTTATGTGAAGTTTAGAAGCTTAAGATACAGTGTGTGCCCTGAAGAAATTTCATCATCAGATGCCTTTGAAAGTCCTTACTTGTGTTTCACTCTGTCTTGATATGTCTTTAGTTTTTTTAATCAATGAACACAACTGCTGCACACAACCCCTAAGACAGGAGTTGCCATAGTCAGTTTTCAGCATGAGAAAAAACAAACTGAAAGAGTGTTCCAGAATATGTTTACTAGTATCACTGACAGAAAATTTCAATAACCCCATGGCTATCACACATTGTGAATGGAAAATGCATTCTTTTCAATAGAATCTGTGTCCTTCATATTCTCTGATAATCATACTTTGGTGTCAATTTAAAAAAAAAATGATTTAAGAATTTTAAAAAATAGTAGATGGGTTAGGCAAGTATGACAACAAAACTTTAGTGAAAGAGAGGTCTTTAAACATTATTCCCAATTTTTATCAATTCTCTTTATCAACTATTTGTATGAATAAAATAAATGGCTGAATAGATTCTGGATTTCTTTAATCTATCAAACAAAACCTAGGAAGGCTAGAGGAAATGCTTAACATAGAAGACATAGTCATGGGCTGAAGGGTAATTCTCTATGTGGCAATGAATGTCTACCACTATGGACATTGTTAAGTAACTAACTTAAGGATATAGTCTTTTTAATCAGCAGCTCTGGGCAATTTCTGAGTTCTACCATTCACTCATTATGCAACTTGGTTAATAACCAGATTTTGCTAATTTCAGTTATCTCTCTAATAAAATGGGGATATTAACAGTATTTACCTCACAGGGCAGTTTAAAGTCTAAAAGGAAAAGGCACATAAAGAAGCTGGCACTGTTTGCATGTAATACATTTTAGCATTTCTCCTCCTCCTTTTCTTCCTCTTCCTTCTCCTTGGTGTTAGGATTTTATGATGGAACTAGGAATCTGAAAATCTGGCAACTTAAAAAAAAAAACCTCACTGGACCTTGCTTCTTATCCTGAAGCATCACCCCCTGAAGAAACCTTCCTACACTTCCAATTGAAATTAGTACCCCAAAGTAATTCTATCTTATTAGTCTATTTTATTTTTCTCTTGGCATTTAATATCACTATCTCGGTGATTTATTTATTTGTGTGCATGCATACTCAGTTGCTCAGTCCTGTCCAATTCTTTGTGACCCTGTGGACAGTAGCCTGCCTGGTTTCTCTATCCATGGGATTATTCCAGCAAGAATACTGGAGTGGGCTGCCATTTCCTCCTCCAAGGGATCTTCCCGACCTAGGGATTGAACCTGAGCTCTGGCATTGGCAAGTGGCTTCTTTACCACTGAGCCACCTATTTCCTATTTGATAATTAACTTCCAATTCCAACGTCTGTCTGTGAAAGGAAAGACTTGGATTCACCCTGGCATGTACTAGTGCATGCGTGCATGCTAAGTCACTTCAGTCGTGTCCAACTCTGCGTGACCGTACAGACTGTCGCCCACCAGGCGTCTCTGTCCATGGAATTCTCCAGGCATGAATACTGGAGCGGATTGCATAGCCTCCTCCAGGGCACCTTCCTGACCCAGGGATCGAGCCCATGTTCTTACATCCGTTGCATTGGCAGGCAGGTTCTTTACCACTACTGCTACCTGGAAAGCCCGACATGTGCTAGGCACATGACAAATTGTAGTAAATGGAAGAATGAATGATCTTTCTCTTCTTGCTTCTTCACCAGAAGTGTCAGCTGTTCACTTAAAAAAAAGACCATCAGAAAGACTTCCTGATGACACATGACTTAGACATTGTGGCAAGGCAGAACACCAGCTTCACAAAGGTCTTATCAGTACCTCAAAGTTTAAAATCGGGTTATGGTGCAGTCAGCATTTTAAGGGCTTGAGCTGAGTGATTTGAGGGTGAGTCCCTGGTGGCTCAGACATTAAAGAATCCGCCTGCAATGTGGGAGACCTGGGTTTGATCGCTGGGTTGGGTAGATCCCCTGAGGAGGACATGGCAACCCACTACAGTATTCTTGCCTGGAGAATCCCATGGACTGAGGAGTTTGGTAGGCTATAGTCCATGGGGTGGCAGAGAGTCAGACATGACTGAATACCTAATCACAGCACAGAATTTACAGGGTTGGAAAGAAGTTGGATTTCTATTGTGAGTTTTTTTTTTTTTTTTTCTTTCTTTGACTGATGTGTTCAGCATGATGAAAGACATGAAATGAGTCATGAAAAGTATGATGTTTACTTGTTTCAGTATTTGACTTTCTAGGAAATTGTATTTCCTGCAGTAAGCATCTGAGTTATTTTTGCTTGTTTTCAGGATTGCCTAGCAAAGAACAGGAAATTATGCTTCACTCAAGGATTATTTAACACAGACCAAGAAGTATTACTTGACTCATTATTATTTAACACAGAGGCAGAGAATTATTTGGTTTCAGTTATTAAAGTTTTATTTTTCTTATGACACACAGATTTCTGTCTTATTATTGCACTATTTTGACTTGTATAGGTGGCTCAAGTGGTAAAAAAAAACAAAAACAAAAACCTGCATTCCAATGCAGGAGACGCAGGTTCTGTTTTTGAGTCAGGAAGATCCCCTGAAGGGAGGCACAGCAACCCACTCCAGTATTCTTACCTGGAGAATGTCATGGACAAAGGTCCATAGGGTCCCAAAATGTTGGACACAACTGAAGCATGCACATGCATGCATGCATTACAGCTTGATGATGCGATTTTAAGTTTTCATCTGTGTTTTGCATTACATTATTCTAGAGTTCCTCTTACAGTTTTTTCCTGTCTTCTTTACTGAATACACCCACATGGTTCCCACATGTTCAATGCACATCCACATTCAGGCCTAGGATTTCTTGCAATTTTCAATCTACCATTACTATTTAGATGTATCACCCATGGTCATGAAAGGTTGTTGCTGAATCATGCAAAGACGCCAGGGTTCTTGGCCTCCGGAGGAGAAGCATTCAATCCAGGGCCAGAGACGAGGCTTGATTGCTCAGAGCTTTTATGTAATAAAGTTTTATTAAAGTATAAACGAGATAGAGAAAGCTTCTGACATAGGCATCAGAAGGGGGTAGAAAGAGTACCCCCTTGCTAGTGTCAGCAATGGAGTTACATACTCTCCAATGAATCCAAAGAATGTCTGGAGGTTGTAAAGACCTCACCAGACCTACTCCCATAATTTACATTTTAAGATAACAGGATTAGCCAGAAGGTTTAATCCAGAGACTATCCTCAGGCAGGATGCATCATTGTTATATAATCCTAAGGAATGTAGAGGAGGGGAAAAAGTAAAAAGTTTGTCCTTTCTTCCTCCTTGAGAATTCCAGACCCCTCTCTCCTTGGGGACCCCTAGACTTCTTATCAACCTGCCTAGGAAATGATTCTCTATCACATCTCCAAACATAATCTATTGGCAGCTGACTCTTAAATATTAAAATTTTATTATGAGCTTTCTCCTAAATTTCAATCCACACGTATATAAACTAGTCCACATTTATAAGACATTGTTCCATCTTTACATCCTTGTCTGTATATCTAAATATCAGCCTGTGGGAATCCTTATGCAGTAGTTTTTTTTTTTTTTTTTTTAAACAGAAAACATTCCATCAGAGGTTTTCTTGTGTGGGTGGGCTTAATGTTTTGGAAATAAATAACTTTGTTCAATCACTGACTCCTCACTCCCATCCTATTATAGTTTTTGGTTGGTATTAGTAACAGTAGTTGCCATGTCTCCCAGAATAACCTTTCTGTTTCATTCATGGCTAAGAATATAGTTTAGTTGGATCAACTGAAAAGTGATTTTTATAAAGAGACTTTTCTGAGATTTCTTAAAGACTTTCTCTTCACCCCACATAGTAGCCAGACTAAATTTTCTAAAAAACTGTTTGAGCTGCTATTTAAAAATCTTCAGTGATATGGAGTTTCCAATCATTTAACATCTTTATATCACCTCTCTAGCTTAATATGTGTTGTTACTTATAATGAGACTGTGATCAATCTTAGTGAGAGTTTAGGTAATTTTTTTCCTATATCATTGAACTAGTCATGCTAGACCACTTGCTATGTTTCAAATATGTTGTGCATTTTCCTCTATTCCTAATCACATATTCTCCCTTAGAATATGCTTTCTCTTGGTCTTATTCACCTTTAAATTATCATTCCAAATACCTCTTCAATGAAATCTTCCCCAAATTGTCTAATCCACAGGGTTAAATCAAATGAACTCAATGACAATGTTCTTTTGTAATGGAGGAGATGTGCATTCCATCCCTGCATCAGTAAGATCCTCTGGAGGAGGGCGCGACAACCCACTCTAGTATTCTTGCCTGGAGAATCCCATGGACAGAGGAGCCTGTTGGACTACAGTCCATAGGGTCACAGAGTCAGACACAACTGAAGCGACTTAGCATGCATGAACCCTGACATTGACTGTCAATTCACTGCTTTTGCTTTGTCTTCTCATATTCAATATACAAAACCTCATGTTTAGGGAGTTTTTCATACACCCTTTAGACACTCTGAAGACTCAACAATATTATAGTTTAAAATTATGCAATATCTTCATTGTTGAGCGTTATCAGTTTTAGAGATTTGACATTCAGAAAGGCATGGGCATGGTTCATAGAAAGCTCTCTAAGGGGCCACAGCCATGAGGTGGAAATGCAGAGTGATTTGGTTCACTGGAATTTAACAGGCAGGTGAATGAATAAATAAGCAAAAGCATCAGAGAATTGTTTTGAGATGAAAAGTACCTTCAGGCCCTTAAGGCAGCACTGAAAGTATCCTTATTTAATAGACTATAGTACTGCTCAGCCTTTTCTTACATAATGTATTGTCTTTGTTTCTATCCTATTAAACGTGTGAAATATATTGAAGTCAATTTGTTTCTAGTCTCTTCATGAAAAAATATATATATATATAGTTTATCATCTTCTAGGGCTCTAGGAAGTTATAAAAGACAAAGAAACTACATTTTCAAATATTTTGCACACAAAACAATTTCCAAAGTAAGGCCCCAAATATTTTCCATTAGCTACCCAGTCTCCTTTAGGAAAAATGTAACGTTTGTTGCTTCAAATGTTTTTTGAGTAACTGTCTTAAAAGTAGAAAGCAGCACACAGTAAGCTTTCAAGAAGTCCGTATTCATTGAATTTAGAGATATAGGGGAGTCAGATTCAGTTTCTTTTTCTTCTGTGTTTTACTTCTCAGTTAACTGAATAAAATATTTTCTTTCTCAAGTATATAATTGATTCCCTTTCTGGAAAATGAATCGCAATTTCTGGAAGATGCTAAGTTCATTTCTATGTACAGACTCACTTGACAATTCCCAAGCACCCATTAATTATTTTCCAAGAACTATTTCCCAAGTGTTCTGAGGAATCCTACTCTCATGAGATCATAAGATGAAGTGTAAGAAAAGTCTATATTCAAATACATTGCAAAGACCTATTAAATTTTCTTCTTGAGATTCACAGTGCACATTTCAATTTTAAAGGTCTGAGGAGTCTCATAGGAGATAAACTTGTTTATTTTTTATTTAACCTGAAGTCTTCTTAGTATTTTACATAGTGTTATTCAAAGCAGTACTTTTCAAACCATCTCTGTTAAAGAGCAGTTGTGTTTTTGTGTGGTTAAGTCATCATGGTATAATAATTTTATAAAATATTAAAATATGTGTTATTATAAACATTAAGTAAAAGATATAAACTCAGTTTCATTTTTCAGCTTCAACAGAGATAATATAACACTTTCACATTTCTAGAAACTGCAAAATACTTACACTCAGTTTCTCTTTGTGGATTGAGCCTAGTTCACAAGTCATCATTTGACTAGCACAGTTATAATATACCTTGATTGCCAGGATTCCAGAAGTTTCTTCAGATTAGTTATGGAATAATTGACAATAGCATAATATTAATAATTTTAAATATTTTCAGCAAACTCACTTCACTTGGGATATATAATATTCATTATTTTCCAAATTAAAAAAAAAAAAAAGAAAACTCATGATCTACCTGATTTCTTACCCTTTTTCCAAAATGATGTTGATAGATTGACTTTTCCTAATTATAAATGTACTCATGTAAAGTAATATTTTGTTGCTGTTGTTCCTGCTATGACTTATAGATTGGCCTTTTTGTGTGTTACAGTTTATTAATCTTCTTTTGGTCTAATTCATTATTGGAAGGCCAACTGGGTTTGGGCATGAAGGATTAAGGATCTGACAGGAGAGGTTGGAGGATCAGGGATCAGCTAAGATGAATAGAACAGTGGCTGTAATAATGTCTTGAGCATCTTCTTCAAGTATTTCTGATGTTACTTAAAGATTCATTACATATTGGCTCTGTTAAATGGTAGTGATACTGAGATCCTAACACTGAGCTCAGTTAATGTCAGCATCCTTGCTATCTTGACAGTTAGATTCAGATGGAAGAATTGTTTCCTTCTAGCAGACAGTACTCAGCCCTGGCCAGTTCCTTTCTTTGTGAACCAGAGGAGTCAGAAGGTCTGCCTCCGCGGTTCCTAAATTCTAGACTGCAGCATGTGACTTGGCTGGCCTGGAGATTTGAAATATCTATCCATCTACCTGTCTATCTATCTATACATTATCCCTTAGGTATCACACTAAATCATACTAGTTCAGAAATCTGAGGTAGGGCCAAGCTTACATCACTACAAATCTTCAATGCCATCCTGATATGCAGCCAGTTTGAGAAATTAATTCACCGTGGCATAAACCTCTGAGTAATTAGGATGGAGGCTTCCCTGGTGGCTCAGTGGTAAAGAACCCGCCTGCCGATGCAGGAGACATTGGTTCTATCCATGATCTGGGAATATCTCACATGCTGTGGAGCAACTAAGCCCCTGCACGCTAGAGCTTATACTCTAGGGCCTGCATTCCACAGTAAGAATCCACCGCAATGAGGAGCCCACACACCACAACTAAATAGCCCCTGCTCCCCTTGACTAGAGGAAAGCCTATGCAACAGTGAAGACCCCGCACAGCCAAAAATAAATACATAAATAAAATTACTTAAAAAAATAAACTTTTGGGGAAGTGGGATTATGTGACACAGGGCACCTTCTTTTTCAATCTAGCTCTCATGCTCCCTAACAGAGTTTTGCAGATGGGAAATTTGGGGGAGGCCTATAGCTAGCTAAAGTAGTGGCATTTCAGCCATTACAAATTACAATATTAAATGCTTCTGTCAGTATGTAGATGATTTTCAAGGTTGAGCAGCCACATATATAAGTGTGGTCCACAGTGTTCTTAGAAAGTGCTTTTCTGTAAAAGCTTCTGTTATTTAAAAATAAATAAGCTTCTATTATTTAAAAATCAATGCAAGAATGAATGCCAATTATTGAATATTCTGCTTGTAAATTTCAGATCTTCTAGTTCCACATTTGTCTATCCCTACCTAATCTATGGCTTCCCTGGTGGCTCATTGGTAAGAATTCACCTGCCAATGAAGGAGATGCGGGTTCTATCCCTGAGTCAGGAAGATCCTCTGGAGAAGGATATAGCAACCCACTCCAGTATTCTTGCCTGGGAAATCCCATGGACAGAGGAGTCTGGCAGGCCACAGCCCATGTGGTTGCAAAAGAGTTGGACACGACTTAATGACTAAACAACAACAACAACAAAATTGATGTAGCAGTAATGGATTCTGAGGGAAAAAATATAATAACACTTTGTTACTACTTATACTCACCAAAAAAGCCCTAAGAGTCCCCTCAGCTTGACTAAACTTTAGAAAACATTCTCCTTATATCTAGACTTTTGACTTCCCTTTTCTTTGTTATTGTTTCACTAAGTTGGGTTCAACTCTTTGGGACTCCATGGACTATATAGTCTGCCAGGTTCCTCTGTCCATGGGATTTTTCAGGCAAAAATACTGGAGTGGATTGCCATTTCCTTCTCCAGGGGATCTTCCTGGCACAGGGATCAAATCCGTGTCTCCAGCTTGGCAGGTGGATTCTTTACCACTGAACCACTTGGGACAAGGAGCAATGGACTGGTTCAAAATTGGGATAGAAGTACATTGAAGCTGTATATTGTTACCCTACTTATTTAACTTATATGTAGAGGACATCATGCAAAATGCTTGGCTGGATGAACCTCAAGCTAGAATCAAGATTGGAATCAATTTGTCATGCAGATAACACCACTCTAATGGCAGAAAGTGAAGAGGAATTAAACAGCCTCTTGATGGAGGTGAAAAGAAGATAGTGAAAAAGCTGGCTTAAAACTCAACATTCAAAAAACTAAGATCATGGCATCATGATCTTGTCCCATCACTTCATCACAAATAGATGGGGAAACAGTGACAGACTTTATTTTCTTGGTCTCCAAAATCACTGCAGATGGTGACTGCAGCCATGAAATTAAAAGACACTTGCTCCCTGGAAGAAAAGCTACGACAAACTTAGAGGATTAAAAAGCAAGACATTACTTTGCCAACAAAAGTCCGTGTAGTCAAAGCTATGGTTTTTCCAGTATTTATGTATGGATGTGATGGGTGAGTGCCAAAGAACTGACCTCTTTAAACTTGTGATGCTGGAAAAGACTCTTGAGAGTCCCTTGGACAGCAAGATCAAACCAGTTAATCCTACAGGAAATCAGCCCTGAATAGCCATTGGAAGGACTGATGCTGAAGCTGAAGCTCCAAAACTTTGGTCACCTGATGTGAAGAGAGGACTCCTTGGAAAAGACCCTGATGCTGGAAAAGATTGAAGGAAGGAGAAGAAGGGGACGACAGAGGACAAGATGGTTGGATGCCATCACCGACTCAATAGACATGCGTTTGAGCAAGCTCCGGGAGATGGTGAAGGACAAGGAAGCCCAGCGTGCTGCCATCAATAAGGTAGCAAAGAGCTGGACAGGACTGAGTAACTGAACAACAACCTGGGAAACCCTTTTATCAATTGGATTTGTTTTAGAAAATTTGTAACTGCAAAGTTCTCTGCCCTTTTGATATTTAGAAGTTTTTAAAAGCCTTTGAGCAGTTTTACAACCCAGGATGGTCTTTCCCAAGAACCTGAACCTTCCCTTTGAAATGCAATCAGGGAAGCTAACACACACCTCTCAGTGTCTGAGGGAAGACAGAGGTTCAGCTTCAGTGGGTGCTTGGATCCAAGTTGCACAATGACTTCCATTCATAAGGATGTGAGAAAGTTTGCTCTTCCTCTGGGTAAGGCCAATTAGCAAATGTGAATCATCTATGATCACCTGGCCCCTCCAATACTATAGCCTTGAATAAAGCTGTTTTAACTTTGTCCTGCACAACTTTTTTGTCTATTTTCATATGTTAATATGCTACTAAGTCGCTTCAGTCATGTCCGACTCTGTGTGACCCCATAGATGGCAGCCCACCAGGTTCCGCCATCCCTGGGATTCTCCAGGTAAGAGTACTGGAGTGGGTTGCAATTTCCTTCTCCATAATCTAAATTTAGAGACTACTAAAATATTCGACTACTAATTTACAACCATTGTTTATTTTTTACTACTGTTTCATTATTTTGTATCTGATAAAATCCAGCTACTTTGTATCACTTAAATAAAAATGTATTCCTCATAATAATTTATCTCCAACTGTAGAATATTATCTTTAATTGTAGGTCATTCTTTGTTATAAAACAGAATAAAATTTGTATGCTAATTAAATAATATTCCAGGTATTTTTCTAAGCACTATTCCCCCTTTTGAATGCTCAAATGTCTAGCTTAATAGAGCTTGTCTTGAGTTTTCCCATTTGATATTTGCTGTATTATGTTGCATTAGTTTTTACCACATGATTCATCTGAAATGATAGTCATCATATTTACTTATATGCTGTAATTTTTTAAATATATCTGGTTATTTCCATTTTTAATGGTTCTGATTCTATTTTTTTTTTCATTTATTTTTATTAGTTGGAGGCTAATTACTTTACAATATTGTAGTGGTTTTTGCTATACATTGACATGAATCAGCCATGGATTTACATGTGTTCCCCATCCCGATCCCCCCTCCCGCCTCCTTCCCCATCCCATCCCTCTGGGTCATCCCAGTGCACCAGCCCTGAGCACTTGTCTCATGCATCCAACCTGGGCTGGTAATCTGTTTCACCCTAGATAATATACATGTTTCAATGCTATTCTCTCAGAACATCCCACCCTCACCTTCTCCCGCAGAGTCCCAAAGTCTGTTCTGTACATCTGTGTCTCTTTTTTTCTGTTTTGCATATAGGGTTATCGTTACCATCTTTCTAAATTCCATATATATGCATTAGTATACTGTATTGGTGTTTATCTTTCTGGCTTACTTCACTCTGTATAATGGGCTCCAGTTTCATCCATCTCATTAGAACTGATTCAAATGAATTCTTTTTTAATGGCTGAGTAATATTCCATGGAGTATATGTACCACAGCTTCCTTATCCATTTGTCTGCTGATGGGCATCTAGGTCGCTTCCATGTCCTGGCTATTATAAACAGTGCTGCAATGAACATTGGGGTGCACGTGTCTCTTTCAGATCTGGTTTCCTCAGTGTGTATGCCCAGGAGTGGGATTGCTGGGTCATATGGCAGCTATGTTTCCAGTTTTTTAAGAAATCTCCACACTGTTCTCCATAGTGGCTGTACTAGTTTGCATTCCCACCAACAGTGTAAGAGGGTTCCCTTTTCTCCACACCCTCTCCAGCATTTATTGCTTGTAGACTTTTGGGTAGCAGCCATCCTGACTGGCATGTAATGGTACCTCATTGTGGTTTTGATTTGCATTTCTCTGATAATGAGTGATGTTGAGCATCTTTTCATGTGTTTGTTAGCCATCTGTATGTCTTCTTTGGAGAAATGCCTGTTTGGATCGTTGGCCCATTTTTTGATTGGGTCATTTATTTTTCTGGAATTGAGCTTCAGGAGTTGCTTGTATATTTTTGAGATTAATCCTTTGTCTGTTTCTTCATTTGCTATTATTTTCTCCCATTCTGAAGGCTGTCTTTTCACCTTGCTTATAGTTTCCTTTGTTGTGCAAAAGCTTTTAAGTTTAATTAGGTCCCATTTGTTTATTTTTGTTTTTATTTCCAATATTCTGGGAGGTGGGTCATAGAGGTTCCTGCTGTGATTTATGTCGGAGAGTGTTTTGCTGATTCTATTTTTAAAGACGTTTTTCTGAATATCTTTTTTGTATTTTAGCTTCTTTTTTTTAATGTTTTCTAAACTAGAATTGAAGAAAACAGTCAAATATTTTACCCAGCTCTTGTTGATATGTCTTTGCAAAAGTTTGTCATTTTTATTGTATTTATTTTTACAAAGAGTGTTTATTGTAAAATAAAACAGAAATATAAAATAGCTCCTGGACTTTTCAATAACCACTTAGAGAATGACAGAAGCCTTTTGTAATATTCAGGAGAAATTATAATTGGTTATCAGTCATCTTGGCATATTCTTACACTTTTGCCACCAGGATGCATTTAAAAATCATTTCTTACTTTTAATTCAAAATAGTAAGAGCTAAACATTATATTTAATGTTAATTTAATACATGTTAAGGATGTATTATTTAATGTAATTTACTGGGCTTTGTTTCATTTTTTTATTCTGTTATGTAGTTAGAATAAGAAAAGGAGTCCAAAATGGCAGTGATTAAAAGACAAACATAACACCACACTTAAGGCAGAAAGCGAAGAAGAACTAAAGAGCTTCTTGATGAAAGTGAAAGAGGAGAGTGGAAAAAGTTGGCTTAAAACTCAACATTCAGAAAACTAAGATCATGGCATCCGGTCCCATCACTTCAAGGCCAATAAATGGGGAAACAGTGGAAACAGTGAAAGACTTTATTTTGGGGCTCCAAAATCACTGCAGATGGTGACGGCAGACATGAAATTAAAAGACGCTTGCTACTTGGAAGAAAAGTTATGATTAACCTATATAGAATATTTAAAAGAAGACATTACTTTGCCAAAAAAGGTCCATCCAGTCAAAATTATGGTTTTTCCAGTAGTCATATATGGATGTGAGAGTGGGACTATAAAGGAAGCTGAGTGCAGAAGAATTGATGGTTTTAAACTGTGGTGTTGAAGACTCTTGAGAGTCCCTTGGACTGCAAGGAGTCTGCAGTGGACTGCAATGGACTCCAACCAGTCCATTCTAAAAGAAATCAGTCCTGAATATGCATTGGAAGGACTGATGCTGAAGCTGAAACTCCAATACTTTGACCACCTGATGCGAAGAACTGACTCATTTGAAAAGGCCCTAATGCTGGGAAAGATTGAAGGCGGGAGGAGAAGGGGATGCCAGAAGATAAGATGGTTGGATGGCAATACTGACACAACAGACATGAGTTTGAGTAGGCTCTGGGAGTTGGTGATGGACAGGGAAGCCTGACATGCTGCAGTCCATGGGGTCACAAAGAGTTGGACACTACTGAGCAACTGAACTGAACTGAACTGAAAAGACAAAGAAAGGGAAAAGCCCATGAAAATGGTACAAAAGAAAATCCACTAACTGGAGTAAGAACTTCAGGTGAAACAAACAGCTCTCCTGGCTAGCCCAATTTGCATAGGGCAGGCTCAGCGGGGCGGGGGGGGGGGGGGAGGAAAGAAAAACTTATAAAAAGAGGATGCCAAGAAGAATTGAGAATTCCTCTCCTTAGGAGTCGGCCTGCCCTCAAGCCTGGAGGGTATACTTTCGTTCGCTTGTTGAATAAAACTCTGAGCTGGAGCCCAGATGTCACACTGGTCCACCATTTCAAATATTTGCTGCAGCTAGACAGAACCAAGGAAATTACACACTCCCCCCAACATTTCACACTGTGGGCCTAGAAATTCTCACTTCAGTCCACGGATTTTCTTTTGTTTCATTTTCACAGGTTTTTCCTTTTCTTTGTCTTTTAGTTATCATCATTTCAGACTCCTTTTCCTATTCTAACTACCCAACACTTCATATTCAGCAACTAGCTGTAGTTTGATCCATGGCTATTAACTCTTGTAGATGCACCATCACCAAGCTCATCATAAATTAAAGCCTTAGCTTAGAAAGTAGACCGGTGCTTCCCAGGAGGTGCTAGTGGTAAAGAATCTGGCTCCAATCCAGGAGATGTAAGAGATGTGGGTTCCACCCCTGCAGTCGAAAGATCCCCTGGAGAAGGAAATGGCAACCCACTCTAATATTCTTGCCTGGGAAATCCCATGGGCGGAGGAGCCTGGCAGGCTACAATCCATGGGGTCCCAAAGAGTTGGACATGACTGAAGTGACTTAGTACATCCAGAGAAAGTAGATGGGTAAGACTGGAGATGAGGATATTAATGTATTTTGTCATGTAAGATAATTCAATTGAGTTTGGTTTCTAAGTTAAAGAAATAGAAGCACAGACAGGTTAAGGTCCCCAAAGTTACATTGTCAGAGGTGGCATAACAAGGACATGACTGAGGGCCTCAGGAAGTGTCAGTTTTCCATCTCTGTTTCCTAAAGCATTACCGGGCACATCTTTGTGATTCAAGGACCCATTTTCTCTATCCTTTTGATCATTTTCCACTGCAAAAATCCATTGAGCTTAGGAAACTCATTCTGTGTGGTAGACAATGCTTATCTAAATGTGAAATACCACAGTTCAGATAACTGTGTAATCAAACTGTAATCAAACTCAGATATTCACTTTTAAATGTTAGTGTTTCAGTGTGCTTAGAGGTACCTGTATGTCTGGATTTTGAAGTAATGGACTTCATGTATTTTGAAAACTGATTTTCTCTATTCCCAATCTCCCCTTAATTTTACATTGCTTGATGTGCTTTCTGTAGCCCTCCCAGTCCCACCCCACACAGAGCGGAGGGTAAGCATCCCCTGGAGCTACTCCTAGTCCCTTTCTTTAAATTAGCTGATTATGGGCTGAAATAGATGTCATTCTCTCAGGGGTGTGGAACTTCCTTCTCCAAAATGACCAGTCTCCACAGACCAATTAAGCAAAAGAATGCTGAGCCTGCTTCCGAAAGGTAAAGCTCTCAAAACACACAGCACCTGTCGGCCTGTGTACCTCTAAGCAATTTCTGCGAGAGGATTTTCTGAAAGGTTGAGCTAATGGGTTTGAATACAGCTGTGCAGAAGGTTTTGCAGAGCCAGCAAAACTAAGGAAATGTCGGTTTTTGCCAGCTTCCTAGAACAGCAGTTCTCTGCTTGCATAAACAAAGCAGCATAGGCCTGCAAAGCATTCCTTCACCCCGAAAGACCACTTTCCACTTGGGGTAAGCAGCGGTTTTGAACTCAGACCACTGTGTGGCCTTCAGCTGCTTAAACATAAAAGGGCAAGTCAAGTTTTATGGAGCAGATTTGGCTAAGCTTCTCCTTTCATCCTTTTCCCTAAGCTTTTATCTTCCTTGCAAGGGGAATTTCTCAGCAGCCTTTTCTGCATAATGATATCTGAAATGCTGTCACCACTAATCGATCTCAGACTTTTTTGAAGGAGTATCATATATTACTTGGGAATCAAACAGCATATATTTTATTTATTTAACATTAACTTTATTTCAATATAGTAAATGGACTGAACCTAGTCCTCAGAGTCCAGTAGTCTTGGATCAGAACCCTGAGTTTGATTACCTAATAGCTGAGTGTTCCTGGGTGAGTTAGTTAACCCTTTCCTATTAGAGTTGCTAGTCTCAATTTTCAGCTCAGGGATATGGTAGCAACATCTGTTTACATGCCTGCAATATATTTAAAGAGTGTCAGGCATCATACGTACTCTCAATGAGTGTGTCTCTTTTTCCATACTCTGTATATTCTAAGAACAAATCAGTCTAGTTTTTATATAAATTATTTTTTTAGTAGAAAACTACAGTGGATTTTCCAACCATACTCCTGTGTTTAACTAACACTGTGATTTTCTCACTCAGGGAAAAACAGTATTTTGGATCAATCTGATGCATGAACTATATTTATATGGTTCACAAGTGCAGAATTATTTTCACACATTTTTAAAGGTAAGATTAAAAAAAAAAAAAAAAAACAAGAATCATAGTTTCTAACACAGGGAAATGATATGATATTGAAATTTTGGTGTCCAGAAATAAAACTTAATGGGAATTCAGACATGGACTTATGTTTAGAAATTGTGTATGACTGTCTCAGTGCCACAAGGAAATGGTGAATAATTGCAGCAGAAGCCAGATAGCTTGCAAGGCCTAAAATATATACAATCTGGTCCTTTGCAGGTAAAATTTACAGACCTATGGTCTGGAATATTGGGTATGATCAAGTCAGTAATTCTAAGAATGACCTCATTGAATAGTTCTTGTGCTCAGTCGTGTCTGACTCTTCTACAACCCTATGGACTGTAGCCCGCTGGGCTCTTCTGTCCTTGGAATTTTTCCAGGTTGGAACAGTGGAGTGGGTTGCCACTCCATCTACAGGGGCTCTTCTGTAGATCATTGCTCAAAAAATATCAACCTATATAGTAAAGTTTAATATGGAACCAAGCAAAATGTTCACTTTGACTTTTTGTTGATTGAAGCTTAGTGTTTGTTTTCCAGGATGTGAATCACAGAGATTGGGGGATTGAAGTTCAAATATACTGTATTCTAAAGACTCAACCTGGAGTCAGGAATCTTTAAAGCCCTAATCATTCTAGTTAGCTTTTCTTGCAATTTGTGTAACTCATTGCCCTATCTAGTAGTCAGGTGTCCTATTTGTAATTCAAATAACCACTAGGCTTCATCATATCTAAACTTTAAAAATTTAAATTATGTTCTTACTATCCTTTATCCAAATGTCCCTTATCACTCTTAAACTTAGTATTTTATTTAATAAAGTTAAAATTATGTTAATATCTTTATAAGTTTTTGAAGAGCTTATTCTCAAACTCTTTAAAGTAGCCTTAATGGTTTTTTTTTTTTTTTTTTTTTTATTAGTTGGAGGGCCTTAATGGTTTTTAAAATGAGCTGAGTTTGCTGAGGAAATAATAGAAAACACAATGCATTAATTTCTCAACATGGTGGCTTCCTGGACTACAAAATAATTATAAAGCACATTCTTCTGTTCTTTGTGTCAAGAATTTTCTTTAATATTTCTAAAGATGTCATACCTTATTTGCAGAGAAGGCAATGGCACCCCACTCCAGTACTCTTGCCTGGAAAATCCCTTGGATGGAGGAGCCTGGTAGGCTGCAGTCCATGAGGTCGCAAAGAGTTGGACACGACTGAGTGACTTCACTTTCACTTTTCACTTTCTTGCATTGGAGAAGGAAATGGCAACCCACTCCAGTGTTCTTGCCTGGAGAACCCCAGGGACGGGGGAGCCTGGTGGGCTGCCGCCTGTGGGGTCGTACAGAGTTGACATGACTGAAGCAACTTAGCAGCAGCAGCAGCATACTTTATTTAAGAGCTCTATGAATTTAGTGCATTTCATTTAAATAATAAAACTTGGCAAATGTTGAGAAAACAAGTAGAGGGAAGTTACACCTTATCTTATATTTTCTTGTGTGCTTGTAACCATTTCATATTCTTTTCAATTTTTTGATACCCAAATAAATGTGTCCATTCTCCTACAACAGTCAAATGAAAGGATGAATGAAGGACAAAAGGATTCAGATTCAAAGAAACAGGACAGTAAAATAAGCTGTTAAAAATTAGGGCAGCATGATAGGCAGGAAACAATTAGGGCACTGCAATTCAGAGATAGGGAGAAGTAGAGGGCAAGGAATAACATAATATGACAGGTGAAGAATGAGCTGGGTCTTTACAGTATAAAGGAGGAAGATGAAGCACTTGGATAGGGAGGGGAAATCAAATGAACATCTGCTGACTCCAAATAAGGTGTCAACACTCCAAAGGTGAGATATGAAACTAAACAGGAGAAGCAGTCGTTAAAGGGTGCCAGATTGTTTATGAGAAATTAAAGAGATTCCATGAAGATGAAAGAGATTTGTCTGTTCCTGTAATAGCAGACATATTTTTGTCTTGGGGTGGTTCCTTCTTCAATATGTATCTAAATTTTTAATTGATTTTGTAAATTCTTAATAGATTTTTAAAACCCTAATACGTTGCCCCCAGTGGGTGTGATTTTAAAACACCATAATAGTAATAATTCTGGCTCTATTTTATTTAAGCATTATTTTAAGATTTCACATGCTGTTTTATATGACTGATTACTTTAAAATTTTATATAAGCCATGGATATTTTGCATCATAATTAAATATTTAAATATTTGTAATGTAATAGTACAGTTTTTTCACATAAGAAAGTAAAATATAAGATCCAGTTTTGTATTCTTCCTACTTCTGACTTGTTTCTTAAAACTCATATTTTTAAAATGTCAATATAAATTAAACAAACAAGCAAATAACAATCACCTTTTTTCCCCAAAAAAAACAAGAGCAAGAACAGGATTAAGAATAATAGCAGCAATAAAAAGAAAGTCCAGATGCACTAGACCATGGAAGATGTTTTTTAACTGAAATTTCCATCTAAATGATACAAGCTCTACATGAGGAACCGTAGTCTAAGGAATATACATTTTCTCAATGTGAGACCAATGTCACTTACAAAATTTCCCTGACTTCAGAGTTCTGAGAAGAAAATCAATAGAAACCAGTAAATGTTAACCCACACCTTATCCTGTTTCAGTGCCCTGAATGCTATTATTTACTTAAAAATAATTTCTGCCTGTATCTCTGAGAGCTTCCAGATAATAGCAGTAAGTAGTGATTTTTGTCACTAATTCAGAGAGGATACAATTTATTTACTAGTATCTAGAGGCATTTTTGGAGAAGAAAATGGCAACCCACTCCAGTACCCTTGCCTGGAAAATCTCATGGACAGAGGAGCCTGGTGGGCTGCAGTCCATGGGGTCACAAAGAGTCGGGCATGACTGAGTGACTAACACTTACTTACTTACAGAGGCCTTTTGACAGAATTTAAATATGCAAATATTAAGTATCAACTACCAGGTGGCTAGTGGTAAAGAACCCTTTGGCCAACGCAAGTAGACATAAGAGATGTGAGTTCGATCCCTGGGTCAGGAAGATTCCCTGGAGAAGAAAGGGGCAATCCACTCCAGTATTCTTCCCTGAAAAATTCCATGGACAGGGGAGCATGGTGGGCTAAGATCCACAGGGTCAAAAAGAATCAGACCAGACTGAAGCGACTTAGCACACAAGCATGCACCCATGTAGAGGGGCACTTTTTAAAATGTGCCCCTAATGACAATCACAGAGATATTACGCAGCTAAGATCAAAGAATAATTTACTGTAATATAAAAAAATAACAAGAAGATTTTGCAGTGTCTCTTGTGGAAATGGAAATTCACTTCTTTATTGTTGTTCAGGAATAAGCCCAGAGAGAAGCTCATCAGCTATATATCCTCAGGTGAATCTATCAAATATATTCTGTGAGTAATAAAAGTAGGTTTGTCTTTAAAGTTTCTTAACTATCATTTGTATTGTTTAATGAAAGCCCTCCTCCCAGCCCTTGTCATGATTCATCTTTTTAATTCCTTTACAATCTCTCTTTTGGTACAGATTTCTTTGACACAAATTTTTCTTAAAAACCAATTTTAATTGCTTGTCAGAGGACCAAAACTCTCAAGATAGTACCAACATTCCATAACAGTTTATAACCTTTGGAGAGTTATGGTGTTTGCTCTGTACTTAAAATTCCCCATAGACTTAGATGTTCAACTTATTGGAAGAAATGTAGGCAATTCTATCCTGAATTGCTAAACTTACACACATATTTACAAAGAAAACAAGAAGATTGTATTGTAAGCAAATTAATTCTATTTTTCTCTAAAATTTGAAATGAGTGTGCTTTAAACCAAATATTTTGTTTACTATTTGTGCTCATTAATATTTATAGATTCCAAGTGACAATGTATAATTTCCTTTAAAAAATAACATAACCTATCAAAATGATAAATAAGCACTTACATTTTTTATAGCTAAATTTTTGTGCAATCCCTCCCAAGTGTATTTGTGTCTTTATATCCCAGGAGCCCAGTTGTATTCTAAACCAAGTACCAAAGACACCTACACAAACCACCTCTTTGTTAGTAAATCTACAGGCTCAAATCTACCCTCCTTTTCTTACCAAGAAGCTATATGCTATCTCTTAGTTTGATCAATATTTTCTATTTGTTGTCATTATCGTGACCATACATTCCTTTCTGGTCCTGCGCTAAGTTTCAAAGAACAAATTAAGCAAAATTATGATATTCCTGGACTTATTTCCAATTGAGAATCACCACTTTAGGCAACAAAGACCTTCCATGCTGCTTCCAGAAATAAGGACACAGTGACATGGATCTTCGAGAAAAACTACCATTGTCTTTGGTGTCTGATCCTTTAGTGATTCCTGGATTGGGATTTCAGGTCTGATATCATTCATTCCTTCACCCCATTGCTTGTTTAATTAAGGAAACTATTTTTAGTATCAACTAGGTGGTAAACAGCACTGGCCTGGGAATAACAATAATAATGACCAATTTTATTGGATGTTTACTATATGTGCTGCGCTAAAAGTTTGACACTTATTTGTCATGATATATCTTGCTGAATCATCTGAGGTATGTGTGAATGTTATTCCCATTGTAGAGAAAAGCAAATTGAGGGTTAAGTAAATTGAATAGTTACTTAAGCAGGGTTATACAGCTAAGCTGGAGCACAGTACAATTAGAATCTATATACTAGAACTCCAGAAATGACACTGTTTATAAGTAAAAAAAATAATAATAGGATTTTGGTGTAAGAATTCTCATAATCTAGTGGTAGAGATCAAGAATTAACCAGATAATTACATTGTAGTTTGACTAGCATAGAACTATAGGTATGTTGTTATGGTTAGATATAGAAGGTGCAATAGCATATTTAGAGGGAATGTATTTTTGGATCATTCACCTCAATTCTTTACCATATTGCTTCCAGTGCCTTTAAATAGGTTGTTATGCAAGATAATACATGGTTAAAGTTCAGCATATCCTTAATTTGTATACTTGAAATGATGCTTATTTTTTGTCTTTTCCATTTACGTCTATATTCAAGACTGGTATTTCCCACTACCTAGTCAATTCTCAGTAGAGAAATTTAATGTTATTTGTTAATATTGATTAAATAAAATTAATTTCTATGTTTATTTAGCTTAAAATGTATTATTATTGCAAAACTAGCACATAGTTCCTATCAACTTACAACATATACATATCTGCCTTCAGGTATTGCCATATTTTTGTCATTTTTCACACAAGAAGTCAAATAGATTACTATCATTTATTCAGCTTTCCACATTTATTTTCCTTGCTGTCTTTATGCCCCAGCACTCCACTGAAGCTGTTCATGTATACACCGCTGACTTCCTCATTACAAAAAAAAGCAGTCCCAACCTGCTCCTCATCTTCCAGGCTCTCTCACACACATCTGAAAAAGGTGAATGGCTCCTTCCTTTTCAAGCATTGAATTCTGTTGATTTCCGTGACACTACTGATGCCTCATTTTCCCCCTGCTTTACTGATGTGTCCTTCACACACATCTGAAAAAAGTGAATGGCTCCTTCTTTTTCAAACATTGAATTCTGTTGATTTCCGTGACACTATTGACTCCTCATTCCCCTGCTTTCCTGATGTGTCATTCTGAGCCCAGCCTTTTGGGGTCTATTTCCTTTCTCAATTTCTAAGTATAGTTTTCCTCAGAGAGATGAATTGTTCCTAGGATCCTTTTTTGGTAACTTTGTACTTTTTACACTCTCCTTCCTGGTAGTCTCATCTTGAATGCAAATATGGATTTATCTATCTGTATATCTATAATTCATATATTTGTCTTTAGCCCTAAATGCTATCCTGAATTTCAGTTCCATCTATAGTCCCTTGATTCATTCATTCATTCATTCACTTTATTGTTGTCAGAAAACATTCACTTTTTGTTGTTGCTGTTATTAAAGAACTTTTCTAGATGCAGGGAATTTAACCATCAACAATCCAGACAACATCCCTACTCAAATGGTATTTTTTTTTTTTTTTACTGGCAGAGTTTTGCGGGGATGAATTTTCTCTTTGTATCTTACGACATTTTGACTGTAACATGAAACTTCAGGCATTAGAGTATTTTAGACTCTCTGATGTGTACATCTAATGCAATGTTGTTATGCTCTTTTAGGAAAAAAAAACTTAATGAAAATTTAAAAATTGATAATTTATTATTATTTTGGGCTTCTCTGGTGGCTCAGATGGTAAAGCATCTGCCTGCATGTAGGAGACTCCGGTTCGATCCCTGGGTGGGGAAGATCCCCTGGAGAAGGAAATGGTAACCCACTCCAGTGCTCTTGCCTGGATAATTCCATGGACAGAGAAGCCTGGTAGTCTACAGTCCATGGGGTTGCAAAGAGTCAGACATGACTGAGTGACTTCACTTCACTTCATTATTTTACTAGTAGGGTATAATGACTTTACAATGATGTGTTGGTTTCTGCCATACAACTTATTACTTTACTCAAAGATAATTTTTCTAGATGAATTTATATTGATTATGTATTTAAAAATCTATATTGCTAATGTCACTTATCTAGAGAGATGAATGTATATGTGGTAAGTCGCTTCACTCGTGTTCAATCTTTGCTATCCTATGGACTGTAGCCTACCAGGATCCTCTGTCCATGGTTTTCTCCAGGCAAGAAACTGGAGTGGGTTGCTGTGCCCTCCTCCAGGGGATCTTCCCAAACCAGTGATCAAACCCATGTCTCTTGCGCCTCTTGCATAGTCCCTAACACTATCTGTGTGTCATTTTTTGATAGTAAAATGCTGAGCATAACCAGGTTGATTAAGTTAATGAGTAAGGGGTCTGATCAGTCAGTCAGTTCAGTCGCTCAATCGTGTCCGACTCTTTGCAACCCCATGAATCACAGATGCCAGGCCTCCCTGTCCATCACCAATTCCCGGAGATTACTCAAACTCATGTCCATCGAGTCAGTGATGCCATCCAGCCATCTCATCCTCTGTCGTCCCCTTCTCCTCCTGCCCCCAATCCCTCCCAGCATCAGGGTCTTTTCCAATGAGTCAACACTTCACATAAGGTGGCCAAAGTACTGGTGTTTCAGCTTCAGCATCAGTACTTCCAATGAACACCCAGAACTGATCTCATTTAAGATGGACTGGTTGGATCTCCTTGCAGTCCAAGGGACTCTCAAGAGTCTTCTCCAACATCACAGTTCAAAAGCATCAATTCTTCGGCACTCAGCTTTCTTCACAGTTCAACTCTCACAACTATACATGACCACTGGAAAAACCATAGCCTTGAATAGACGGACCTTTGTTGGCAAAGTAATGTCTCTGCTTTTTAATATGCTATCTAGGTTGGTCATAACTTTCCTTCCAAGGAGTAAGTGTCTTTTAATTTCATGGCTACAATCACCATTTGCAGTGATTTTGGAGCCCCGAAAATAAAGTCTGACACTGTTTGCACTGTTTCCCCATCTATTTGCCATGAAGTGATGGGACCAGATACCATGATCTTAGTTTTCTGAATGTTAAGCTTTAAGCCAACTTTTTCCCTCTCCTCTTTCACTTTCATCAAAAGGCTTTTTAGTTCTTCTTCACTTTCTGCCATAAGGGTGGTGTGATCTGCATATCTGAGGTTATTGATATTTCTCCAGGCAATCTTGACTCCACCATGTGCTTCTTCTAGCCCAGCGTTTCTCATGATGTACTCTGAATATAAGTTAAATAAGCAGGGCGACAATATACAGCCCTGATGTATTTCCTTTTCCTCTTTGGAACCAGTCTGTTGTTCCATGTCCAGTTCTAAGTGTTGCTTCCTGACCTGCATACAGGTTTCTCGAGAGGCAGGTCAGGTGGTCTGGTATCCCCATCTCTTTCAGAATTTTCCACAGTTTACTGTGATCCACACAGTAAACGCTTTGACATAGTCAATAAAGCAGAAATAGATGTTTTTCTGGAACTCTCTTGCTTTTTTGATGATCCAGTGATATTGGCAATTTGATCTCTGGTTCCTCTGCCTTTTCTAAAACCAGCTTGAACATCTGGAAGTTCACGGTTCATGTATTGCTGAAGCCTGGCTTGGAGAATTTTGAGCATTACTTTACTAGTGTGTGAGGTGAGTGCAATTGTGCAGTAGTTTGTGCATTCTTTGGGATTGCCTTTCTTTGTGATTGGAATGAAAACTGACCTTTTCCAATCCTGTGGCCACTGCTGAGTTTTGTAAACTTGCTGGCATATTGACTGCAGCACTTTAACAGCATCGTCTTTCAGGATTTGAAATAGCTCAACTGGAATTCCATCACATCCACTAGCTTTGTTTGTAGTGATGCTTTCTAAGACCCACTTGACTTCACATTCCAGGATGTCTGGTTTTAGGTGAGTGACCACACCATTGTGATTATCTGAGTCATGATGATCTTTTTTGTACAGTTCTTCTGTGTATTCTTGCCACCTCTTCTTAATATCTTCTGCTTCTGTTAGGTCCATACCATTTCTGTCCTTTATAGAACCCATCTTTGCCTAAAATATTCCCTTGGTATCTCTAATTTTCTTGAAGAGATCTATAGTCTTTCCCATTCTGTTGTTTCCCTCTATTTCTGTGCATTGATCTCTGAGGAAGGCTTTCTTATCTTTCCTTGCTATTCTTTGGAACTCTACATTCAAATGGGAATATCTTTCCTTTTCTCCTTTGCTTTTCTCTTCTCTTCTTTTCACAGCTATTTGTAAGGCCTACTCAGACAACCATTTTGCATTTTTGCATTTCTTTTCCATGGGGATGATCTTGATCCCTGTCTCCTGTACAATGTCAAGAACCTCTGTCCATAGTTCATCAGGCTCTCTGTCTATCAGATCTAGTCCCTTCAATCTATTTCTCACTTCCACTGTATAGTCATAAGGGATTTGATTTAGGTCATACCTGAATGGTCTACTGGTTATCCCTACTTTCTTCAGTTTAAGTCTGAATTTGGGAATAAGGTGTTCATGATCTGAGCCACAGTCAGCTCCTAGTCTTGTTTTTGCTGACTGTATAGAGCTTCTCCATCTTTGGCTGCAAAGAATATAATCAATCTGATTTCAGTGTTAATCATTTGGTGATGTCCATGTGTAGAGTCTTCTCTTGTGTTGTTGGAAGAGGGTGTTTGCTATGACCAATGTGTTCTCTTGGCAAAACTCTATTAGCCTTTACCCTGCTTCATTCCATATGCCAAGGCCTAATTTCCTTGTTATTCCAGGTGTTTCTTGACTTCCTACTTTTGCATTCCAGTCCCCTATAATGATAAAGACATCTTTTTTGGGTGTTAGTTCTAAAAGGTCTTGTAGGTCTTCATAGAACCGTTCAACTTCAGCTTCTTCAGCATTACTGGTTGGGGCATAGGCTTGTATTACCGTGATATTGAATGGTTTCCCTTGGAAACGAACAGAGATCGTTCTGTCATTTTTGAGATTGCATCCAAGTGCTGCATTTCAGACTCTTTTGTTGACCATGATGTCTACTCCATTTCTTCCAAGGGATTCCTGCCCACAGTAGTAGATATAATGGTCATCTGAGTTAAATTCACCCATTCCAGTTCATTTTAGTTCGCTGATTCCTAGAATGTCAACATTCACTCTTGCCATCTCCTGTTTGACCACTTCCAATTTGCCTTGATTCATGGACCTAACATTCCAGGTTCCTATGCAATATTGCTCTTTACAGAATTGGACCTTGCTTCTGTCACCAGTCACATCCACAACTGGCTATTGTTTTGCTTTGGCTCCATCCTTTCATTCTTTCTGGAGTTATTTCTCCACTGATCTCCAGTAGCATATTGGGCTTCTACCAACCTGGGGAGTTCCTCTTTCAGTATCCTATCATTTTGCCTTTTCATACTGTTCATGGGGTTCTCAAGGCAAGAATACTGAAGTGGTTTGCCATTCCCTTCTCCAGTGGACCACATTCTGTCAGACCTCTCCACCATGACCTGACCATCCTGGGTGGCCCCACATGCCATGGCTTAGTTTCACTGAGTTAGACAAGACTGTGGTCCTGTGATCAGATTGGCTAGTTTTCTGAAGAGATACCCCATGTCCAAGGTAAGAGAAACCCAAGTAAGACAGTAGGTATTGTGAGAGGGCATCAGAGGCCAGACACACTAAAACCATAATCACAAAGGGGTCTGATAGTGGCACACATTTATTTTTTACATGCTTTTTAGATTCCAATCATTCTTAAAGACACAGTTAACTGCCTGCTACAATATCACTTCAGTTCAGTCACTCAGTCATGTCCAACTCTTTGCGACCCCGTGGACTGCAGCTTGTCAAGCCTCCCTGTCCATCACCTGAAGTTTACTCAAATTCATGTCCATTGAGTTGGTGATAACATCCAACCATCTCATTCTGCTGTCCCCTTCTCCTTCCATCATCAATCTTTCCCAGCATCACGATCTTTTCAAAGGAGTCTGTTCTTTGCGTCAGGTGGCCAAAGTATTGAAGCTTCAGCTTCAGCATCAGTCTTTCCAATGAATATTCAGGACTGATTGCCTGTAGGATGGACTGGAACATATGGGATTTTAATATCTGTTCTACATTGTGAAATATAGAATCTGCTGAATTTTCATCTTTCTAATAGTTGGCTACAATACACCATGATGAATGAGGTCAAATTTTACCTTTATATCATCTCTTTTGCATATCTATGGATAATCAATCTACAGATTTATATTTACTCAAAGTGACATTAAAGCATGTTTAGTGGGTAAAACATCTTATCATTGGAAAGACCCTGATGCTGGGAAAGATTGAGGGCAGGAGAAGAGGGCAATGGAGGATGATATGGTTGGATGGTGTCACTGACTCAATGGACAAACTCTTAATGAGCTCTAATTTGATCAAATTCTGGGAGACAGTGAAGAACATGGAAGCCTGGTATGCTGTAGTTCATGGGGTCACAAAGAATCAGAGACAACTTGGTGATTGAATAACAACAATGAATAAAATGCATGTTAAGAGGAGGATTTAGATTTCTTGTTTCTTTTCAGAGTTAATATACCAAGGATTTTAGTCTGCTTGGGACTCCAGGCATCAGAACAAGTTTTCTCAAGCCTGAAAGTACATAGGAAAACTTTAAAAAGATGTCTCTTTATAAGCCCTATTCCTGAAGATTCTGATATAATTGGCCTGGCAGTGGGGGCCATCATTTTCTTAATATACATTTAAAAATATGTGTTATTTTAAAGCTTGCTAAATAATTTGAATGGCAGTCTGTTTAGGAATCATCAGAGTACAATGTATTGGTTAAGATATTGATAGGAAATAGACATCACACTTAAAGAACTAACTGAAAAGGTCTTTTTACAGAGAAGTGGGCAGAGTTCAAAAAACCAAAAGGGATGATACCAGCAAAGTTAAGAAGTTGTTCACCAAGTTTAGGGGCATGAGGAGAGAGTGGTTTTAATAGAATCTGGCAAGCACTATAGTCAGCAGAGAGGGTCTTCAGGAGAGGAACACTGGCTATGAGTAAAAAAAAAAAAAAAATCAGCCAAACCAAAAAGTAAGATCTTCTGGAGCAGGAAAAAACTTGGCAAAAAAAAAAAAAAAAAAAATCTGGAGACCCTGACATTTCTTGCATATGGCCTTTTCCTGAATATTGCCTCTGGTTTCTTGGCTTTCAGATTCTGGTTACATGCCAGGATAGGCTTTCTTTTTCTTTTTTTTACAAATTGGAATATAATTGCTTTACAAAGTTGTGCTAGTTTCTGTTGTACAGCAACATGAATTAGTCATATGATCATATGTATATATATGTCTCCTCCTTCTTAAGCCTCCCTCCCGCCCCTGCATCCCACCCCTTTAGGTCATTGCAGAGCACCAAGCTGGGTTCTGTGTGCTATATAGCAGCTTCCTGCTAACTATCCAAGCTATCCATTTAGAGCTGGAGAATCTGAATCTTTCATCTATTTCATCATCTAGTGTGATCCTCTACTTAAAAAAAAAAAAAAAAAAACGAACATTGTGGGACAAGCAATGTTTTCTTTTATCTGAGTCCCTGATTACTTTCCATCTTGGTTGTTATTTCAATCACAGTGACCTCTTTGAAATATGCCTGGTATACTCAAGTCTCAAGTCTTTGCCCTGTGATTTATCTGGTTAAAAAGACCTTAAGAGCATACGTAGCAAAACTAAACAAATGGGACCTAATGAAACTTAAAAGCTTTTGCACTACAAAGGAAACTATAAGTAAGGTGAAAAGACAGCCCTCAGATTGGGAGAAAATAATAGCAAATGAAGAAACAGACAAAGGATTAATCTCAAAAATATACAAGCAACTCCTGAAGCTCAATTCCAGAAAAATAAATGACCCAATCAAAAAATGGGCCAAAGAACTAAACAGACATTTCTCCAAAGAAGACATACAGATGGCTAACAAACACATGAAAAGATGCTCAACATCACTCATTATTAGAGAAATGCAAATCAAAACCACAATGAGGTACCATTACACGCCAGTCAGGATGGCTGCTATCCAAAAGTCTACAAGCAATAAATGCTGGAGAGGGTGTGGAGAAAAGGGAACCCTCTTACACTGTTGGTGGGAATGCAAACTAGTACAGCCGCTATGGAAAACAGTGTGGAGATTTCTTAAAAAACTGGAAATAGAACTGCCATATGACCCAGCAATCCCACTTCTGGGCATACACACTGAGGAAACCAGATCTGAAAGAGACACGTGCACCCCAATGTTCATCGCAGCACTGTTTATAATAGCCAGGACATGGAAGCAACCTAGATGCCCATCAGCAGATGAATGGATAAGGAAGCTGTGGTACATATACACCATGGAATATTACTCAGCCATTAAAAAGAATTCATTTGAACCAGTCCTAATGAGATGGATGAAGCTGGAGCCCATTATACAGAGTGAAGTAAGCCAGAAAGATAAAGAACATTACAGCATACTGACACATGTATATGGAATTTAGAAAGATGGTAACGATAACCCTATATGCAGAACAGAAAAAGAGACACAGAAATACAGAACAGACTTTTGAACTCTGTGGGAGAAGGCGAGGGTGGGATATTTCAAAAGAACAGCATGTATACTATCTATGGTGAAACAGATCACCAGCCCAGGTGGGATGCACGAGACAAGTGCTCGGGCCTGGTGCACTGGGAAGACCCAGAGGAATCGGGTGGAGAGGGAGGTGGGAGGGGGGATCGGGATTGGGAATACATGTAAATCCATGGCTGATTCATATCAATGTATGACAAAACCCACTGGGAAAAAAAAAATAATAATAATAAAAATTAAAAAAGAAAAAAAGGAAAAAAAAAAAAAAAAAAAGAGCATACGTGCTAAGTTGCTTCGGTCGTGTCTGACTCTTCGCGACCCCATGGACTGTAACCTGCAAGGATCCTCTGTCCGTGAGGATTCTCCAAGGCATGAATAGTGGCTTGGGTTGCCATGTCCTTCTCCAGGAGATCTTCCCGACCCAGGGGTTGAACCTGTGTCTCTTTCATCTATCTGTATTGTAAGTGGGTTCTTTACCACTCATGCCACTTGGGAAGCCCTCAAAAACACATTAGCTCACATAAACAAATGACTCACTCTGTCATCTTCAAAGATTATATCATATCCTCAGCAAGTTCTACTCTGAATAATTACAAATCTATCTTCTTGACAAGCAGGCTCAACCCATTCGCCTTGTCTGTTTGTTTGTCTCACGGAAAGTACTGCCTTCTAACAGTATTTTATTTCTTTTATTATTTTTACTTTGTATCTCTCACTATTACAGCAATTCCATGAAGCAGGCATCATTGGCTTCCATTGTCTCTTCACTGTTGTAGCTCCATAACCTAGCCCACTGTACACATTATAAACGTTTGTTGAGTAAAGCAAATGTACCCTCTATGATAACAAAATATTCTCACACTCATTATAATTGATTTGATTTAGAAATAAATGAAAGCAATTTCTATAATTGATTTATAAATGATTGCTAAAATAATAATAGTTATCTCAACTTGTGGGATACAGCTTATGCATTATATATAGGGAGCTTTAGAACCCTACATGCTCAATTGTAAGAGAAGGCAGCATCAAGATAATTAGCTAAATATATGAGCTACAAAGTTCAAATAATTAAGGCAGAATATGTGGACAGAAATTTAAAAGAAAAAATGCAGTGAAAATTCATTTATTTCATAAAAGAAATGATATAGGCAACTTTCACTTAAGTGATTAAGGGATAAAAGAGAGAAGACAAATGTACAAATTTTGAAAAGGGGTGATATGACAGTAGATGCTACCAAAATTAAATAGAAAAGTGCATGTTATGAAAAATTATAGGCAATACATAAAAAGTATAAGCAAAATATATGTAGAAATTAAAATAAATTTGCAGTTTAACAATCTGATTTATGAAGAATTACAGACTCTGAACAAGTTTGCAATAATTAAACAAATAGAATTAGTAGTTAAAAACTCTTTACCAAGGGCTTCACTGGTGGTCCAGTGGTTAAGAATCCACATTGTAATGTAGGGGATACTGGTTCGATCCCTGATCCAGAAAGATTCCACATGTCGTGGGGCAACTAAGCTGGAGCTCCACAACTACTGAGTCCATGTGTAGCAACTACTGAAGGCCACGTGCCCAAAAGCCTGTGCTCCACAACAATAATAAAAGAAGCCACCACAAAGAGAAGCCTGTTCACTATAACTAGAGAAAGCCCACACCCAGCAACAAAGACCCAGTCCAGCCAAAATTAAATAAACATTTAAAAAAAAAAAAAAAAACTCTTTACCAAGAAAGAATCAGGCTCCAAGAAGGATCTATAAGCATACTTCAACAAACATTTCAAGAACTACTACTTTCTTTATATATAAACTTTCTTCCAGAAAGAATTCCACTTGTACTCAAACTCTTACAAAGGAAAATACCACACCTTCATAAGATAGCCTCAGTGAAGCTGTCTAAGTGGAACCAAAACCATTAAAGGACATTATGGGAAAGAAATATTTATAATTACATTTAGTGATGATCACAGTGGTCAAAATCTTTGATAAGTTATTTAACCAAATCTAGCATTTATACACAAAAGATAAGACCTCTTGAAAGTGAAAGTGTTAGTCACTCAGTAGTGTCCAAATCTTTGCGACTATGTGAACTGTAGCCTGCCAAGCTCCTCTGTCCAGGAATTCTCCAGGCAAGAATACTAGAGTGGGTTGCCATCCCTTCTACAGGGATCTTCCTGACCCAGGGATTGAACCTGGGTCTCCTGCATTACAGGCAGATTCTTTACTTACAGGGAAGCTACTAATACCTCTTAACTACACAGATTTTTTCCAAGTATGCAGTAGAATTTCAGCACTAGAAAATCTGTTATTAAAATCACTACATTATCTTTAATTTTATTATATATGATATTAAAATGTTTTTATAAAATTAAACCACCTATCATAATAGGAACTGTTAACAAATGAAGATTAATCAAATAAAATACATGTACAAAATCCTTACATAATAACAAACAATACTGGGAATGTCAAAAGCCCTTTCTTAAGACTTTGAAAAAGATAATGATATATTAAATTACTACTTTTGTGTCTTGGCTAGTACACTACAATAATAAAATTTAAAAATGTTAATTAAAAACTATGAAAATAGATATTCATTATGTGCATGTGATAAAACTGTCTACATAGAAAACTAAATTTAAAAAAAACACACAAAAAAACTTGAATTTAAGAATTTTAAAAGAACAGTAAAATTTTGAAAACTGGAATAAATTTTCTTCACAATACTGTAGAATACAACATTTGCAATTAACACTGAGTAGACATCCCTCCAAATTGAAACTCATGAAAGTTTTCTAAACTTTGAATCCAATGCACTGAGTAAAAGGTAAAAATGTGTTGAGTCTTTGAGATTTTAAAAGAAATAATTTGGTATATTTAGGAGCCACTCCCCAACCTACTTATTGTAGAAAATTGTAAAACTGCCTAGGTTGAGTGATCTCAGACTTGAGAAAGACTCTCCACTGTCCTGTCTGTATAAGAAACAGCTCTATCACTTGACATTTGAATCAACAAATTGTAAATTCACATTCTCTCCGGAGGGAGTAGCAAGGCTTAATTGGAGTATCACACTGAAGACGACTGTGGTCTTGGAGCACAAACACCCTTTTTTCTTGAAGTCTTTGATGGATATCCAGAGGGCTTAAAAGTTTGAGCCACTCTTCAAAATTTGCATTTCTTTAGACTCTTCAATAAAGGTGTTTGTGGCCACCAACACATCATTATCAAGTAGAACTGGCATAATAGTTACAGAAAGAGAAATTCTACCAGAGCTCTAGAATACACAAATACTTGCCTGAGCTGATCGATTGATCATTCCAGTGGCCTTAACTCTGCTCTCCTGCCACTTTCCCGTCAGCGGGCACACACAGCTTTAAAATTTCAAGCTTAGTTGGCTCTGCAAGATACTTTGTCAGCCACCAAAACTACTGCAGTAGACAGCTCCCTCAGAAGTTGTCTGAAGGAGAGGAAGAAAAGGAAATCCTTCCAGTTATAGAAACTTTAAGCATTGTATGCCTGTTCACTTTGCCTGGAAGGAAAACAGGAGGTGCAGATATATGTCAATAGGTAAGGAGTGACTAATCATTTGGCTGGATGATCAGAGACTTCCATATCTAAAATAATGGAAGCTAGGTGACAAGTTCTACAGAGTATACTTTGCAATAGAGTACTTTGAAAACGGTCTACGACTGTGAGAGGTTTTTTTTTTTGTTTTCAATATATATTGTTTGTTTCCAGTTGCACACTTATTTAAAGATTCCTGGAATGTTGGAAAATAAAATAAAAGTTATTCAGCCGCTTTCTACAACAATCCTATTGTTTTTCGCTGAGCTTTTGGAAAGGAAGAAAAGATCCTTAAAATCACAGAGGGTGTTACTTTGAGGCATCTCATTAAGGCTGAATTGTCTAAGTGATACACAAGGCTTTCGGTTCAGTTCATTTGCTCAGTCATGTCTGACTCTGTGACCCCATGAACCGCAGCACCCCAGACCTCCCTGTCCATCACCAACTCCCAGAGTCCACCCAAACCCATGTCCATTGAGTCGGTGATGCCATCCAACCATCTCATCCTCTGTCATCCCTTTCTCCTCCTGCCCTCAATCTTTCCCTCAAAGCATCCAGGTCTTTTCCAATGAGTCAGCTCTTCGCATGAGGTGGCCAAAGTATTGGAGTTTCAGCTTCAACATCAGTCCTTCCAATGAACACCCAGGACTGATCTCCTTTAGGATGGACTGGTTGGATCTCCTTGCAGTCCAAGGGACTCTCAAGAGTCTTCTCCAACACCACAGTTCAAAAGCATCAATTCTTCGGCGCTCAGCTTTCTTTACAGTCCAACTCTCACATCCATACATGACCACCGGAAAAACCATAGCCTTGACTAGACATACCTTTGTTGACAAAGTAATGTCTCTGCTTTTTAATATGCTATCTAGGTTGGTTATAACATTCCTTTTAAGGAGTAGTGTCTTTTAATTTCATGGTTGCAATCACCATCTGCAGTGATTTTGGAGCCCCCCAAAGTAAAGTCAGCCACTGTTTCCCCATCTATTTCCCATGAAGTGATGGGACCAGATGCCATGATCCTAGTTTTCTGAATGTTAAGCTTTAAGCCAACTTTTTCACTCTCCTCTTTCACTTTCATCAAGAGGCTGTTGATTTCTTCACTTTCTGCCATGAGGGTGGTGTTATCTGCATATCTGAGGTTATTGATATTTCTCCTGGCAATCTTGATTCCAGCTTGTGCTTCATCCAGCCCAGCATTTCTCATGATGTACTCTGCATATAAATTAAATAAGCAGGGTGACAATATACAGCCTTGATGTATTTCCTTTTCCTATTTGGAACCAGTCTGTTGTTCCATGTCCAGTTCTAACTGTTGCTTCCTGACCTGCATACAGGTTTCTCAAGAGGCAGGTCAGGTGGTCTGGTATTCCCACCTCTTTCAGAATTTTCCACAGTTTATTGTGATCCACACAGTCAAAGGCTTTGGCATAGTCAATAAAGCAGAAATAGATGTTTTTCTGGAATTCTCTTGCTTTTTCAATGATCCAGCTTTAGCATTCACTGGAATGATTCCAGGAATGCAAGCAATGGAAAAAGCCTTAAAGGAAGGAAGGGAGGGAGGAAGAAAGAGAAAGAGAAAGGAAGGGGAAATAATGGAAGGAAGGCAGAAGAAAGAAGGAAGGAAAGTTTGCAGGTTAAAAAAAAAAAAAAGCTAATATAAAGCAAAAAGCCCAAAACCAACTGCTGTTAGATGCAAGATTGAAAGAGCATCTCTGGAAACAAACTAACTTTTGGGAAAGGCCACTTTGACTCCAATTTCAACAGCCTGCAGAAGCTTTAAAAACTCAAAACATTAAAAAAAAAATTGGGAGAGAAAGATAACTGAGTTACACGTGTGGATTCTCAAGAAACTGCTCCACCCTTTAAATTCTAAAACATCTGAATACTTAGTTAATTGTCAGGTGCCAGTGTGGTTACAAAGAAAAAATTTAAATTATATGGTCTAAGAGATCCAGGGGATGGCAGTCAAGCTGGCACATAAAATTAACTGTCATAACTATTATCATATATAAATGATAAAATTATCATAAGTTAATATCATAAAATTATCATAAACTTATGATAAATTATCATAAATAAATCATAAAATAATGATCATTTTTCCAAATTTACTCAACCACTTCCATATGGCTAGGGACATATGATATACAGAAGAAGGCTAGGTTGAGGAAAGATTATTGCTGACTTGACTTAAACTGCTTAAATTCACAAGAGATTTGGTTTATTTGATTTGTTCATATGTAATACATGTTAGCAAAACTGCTCAAATAACTAAGTTGTCTAATTTTGATTATAGATATAATATATCATCATATATGATATATATATGATATATATATATATATATATCATTCCATGATATGAAAATAACATACAAACAATAGACAGTATCACAGGCATTTATTTTATAGCATTGCATTTTAGTTATATACATTTGTTAGTTATATACATTTGTTTTATTTATATTGCAATTATGATATTTATTTTGGGGGAAACCATTTTACTGTGGTTGGTGAGTTTTAAAAATGGCCACAGTGCTTCCTCACATTCCTGTATGCACATCCTGTATGGCAAAGTGAGTTCCTTCCATTAGTAGTTCCTTCCATCAACTGTTGCTATTGTTTAATCTCTCAGTCATATCTGACTTTTTGTGACACCATGAGCTGCAGTATGCCAGGCTGCCTTGTCCTCCACCATCTCCTGGAGTTTGCACAAACGCATGTTCATTGAGTCTGTGATGTCATCCAACCAACTTATCCTTTGTTGGTCCCTTCTCCTCCTGCCTTCAACCTTTCCCAGCATCAGGGTGTTTTCCAAGGAGTCCCCTCTTTGCATCAGGTGGCCAAAGTATTGGAGCCTCAGCTTCAGCATCAGTTCTTCCAATGAATATTCAGAATTGATTTCCTTTTTTCCAGTTTTATCAAGAAATAAGTGACATAAACTGCCATACAAATTTAAGTCATACACCATGATAGTTTGATTTACATATGCTGTGAAATGATGATCACAATGGGTTCAGCTAACATTCATCTTCTCATGTAGATACAATGAAAAGAAAAGAAAGAAAAAAGTACATTTCCCCCTTATGATTGGAACTCTTAGAACTTACTCTCTTAATGGTTTTCCTATGTGCCATACATCACTGTTGATTATAGTCATTATGTTATACATTACATACCTAGTCCTTGTTTATCTTATAACTGGGATTTTTTACCTTTTGACCAATTTCATCTCCCCCCCAACCCCTGACCAGGGAAAGCCCATGTTTATTTACTTTAACACTGTCCCTGATCTACAGAGAAAGATGCCAAAAAATCCCACAAAAATTGTCAGACATGCACATAAACAAGCATACCCTTCCTTCCCCCCCGCCCCATGCCACCCAAAACCCACAAAACCTACAAGAAAAAATAAGGGCAAAGTTCTCCTCAACAGATACATTTATCTTCACTTCTGGAAGATGTTTCCATATCCTCTTTCTTTAGTGGCTACTTGGACCTTCAGAAAAGCAGTTTTTCCCTGACCTGACCCAGAGCTTTGGTTTTTATTTTTCATGTTCTTTCACATTGGTGCATTCTTCAGTGTGTTAGTAAAATCAGAAAGCAGATTTTGTTGCCATGGATGCACACCTCTGTTCCAGCTGTAGCACTGGGCTAGCTCTGGGCTGTGGTGTTAAATGCCTGTCCATGTTGCTTTTCACCTCAGTGAGCTTCTCTTGATACACCTCAATGGTATTTGTTTCACTTGTCACAACGTGGCCCTTGGCTCATGTAGGGCTTTAATTGGCTCACCAGTAGACATGCTGGCAAGAAGAGAATTAGGCTATGGCATCCTCCAAATTCCTAATTGGCTTAGTCTTCTTTTTGGTTGTTGAGTTCTAAGAATTTTTTATATATTTTGGATGTGGGTGTATGTTCATGTGAACTCAGTCACTCAGTCATATCCAACTCTTTGCAATACCATGGGCTGTAGCCCATGGGCTCCTCTGTCCATGAGATTCCCCAGGAAAGAATACTGGAGTGGGTGGCCCTATTCTCCTCCATGGGGATCTTTTGGACCCTGGGATTGAAACTGTGGCTCCTTTGTCTCCGGCATTACAGGTGGATTCTTTATTACTGAGTCACCCAGGAAGCCCCCTGCACCACCTGGGAAGTCTTATATTTTGAATAGTAGATCCTTTTAAAATATTTGATTTGCAAGTGTTTTCTGTCGGTATGTAGGTCTCTTCATTTTCTAGAGGCAGCTAGAACTCTCATACATTACTGGTGGGAATGCAAAGTTGTACAACCGTTTTCAAAGTAGTTTGTGACAGTCTTTTCCTGATAAACAATTGCTATATGACTCAACATTCTCATTCAGAGGACATTTTCCAAGATAAACAAAACTTATTTCAACACAAAGACTTTAATGTGAATGCTCATAGAAGCACTATTCATAACTGTTAAGAACTAGAATTAAGGGAGTGTTATCAGATAAGTGAAAGTTACTCAGTCATGTCTGACTCTTTGCAACCCCACAAACTACACAGTCCATGGAATTCTCCAGGCCAGAATACTGGAGTGGGTAGCCTTTCCCTTCTCCAGGGGATCCCATCCCAGGGATTGAGCCCAGGTCTCCCACATTGCAGGTGGATTCTTTACCAGCTGAGCCATAAGGAAAGCCCAAGAAAACTGGAGTGGGTAGCCTATCCCTTCTTCAGTGGATCTTTCCAACCCAAGAATCAAGCCAGTGTCTCCTGCATTGCAGGCAGATTTTTTACCAATTGAGCTATCAGGGAAGCCCTCATCAGATAAGGAACAGATAAGCAAAACTAGTTGTGCTCTATGCATATTGTGGAATACTTAGCAATAAAAAGGGATCAACTATTGATACAACAACAAAAATTGCTGAATCTCAATGTCATTCTATGTAAAAGCAGTTAGATTTAAAGATACTAACTGTATTATTCTATGTATAAGGAATGTATTAAGTTTACTAAAAGGCAAAGGAGGTAAGATTGATGGCAAAGCAACAAAGGAAAAATATCATATCATTTTCTTGGAGTTTGTGTAAATTTTATAAAATTGCTAAAATTTATCAAATAATATTCTTAAAATGAGTGTATTTTATTTTAAGGTCATATTCTCAGTAAGTTTGGGAAAATAAATACCTACTTATTTTAACCTAAAAATGAAGAGATAATTATATATATGCATGCTATATATAGTTATATATGTATATATATATATATATATATGTTACACCAGTGAAATATTTTATGTCTGTAACAGTAATTTTGTTAGAGATAAGATGCTGTTTAATTTCAAATATAAATTACATTTTTGTGGAGGAGTCTTATAAACTATTTTTTTTTGTCTTTATATTTTTTCAAATATCAGTGTTTAGCTGTGGTTAAGTAGATATTTTTGCTTTAGAGAAAGGTACCAGAGGGCATAGTAGCACCTGTCAGATTTATATTATTAGCCCAATAATTAGGAGTACACCAAACAGTGAAAAAAAATTTTTTTTATTTTATTATTTCAATTCCTGTAACATTGCTAACCCTGCAAAAGTAAAAAAACCCTGCAAATCTGTGTCATTGTCTTCTGAATATACTAATCAACAGAGTTAAACAAAAAATGAAGCAGCCTTATTCATTAAGCATCAGGAATAACATTTTTATGTTCCTTATTTCTCAAGTTTTTCGTGTATTTTGTAACTAATTACAATCAAGTGTCTTCATCATGGATGTTCTCCATAGATATTTTCCTGCCTAATAATCTCCTAGATTTCTATATATGATATATACACTAAATCAGAGCTGTTTTAAGATACATTTTTGTCCATTATTGGATTGGTTTTTAAAGTCATATGTTGTTACTATCTTTAATAATCAGTCTTTACTATGAAAAATTGGAGGAATTCAGTGGAATCAATAATAAAAACTCGTTAAAAATCTAGAAATTTCTTGCATTGGTTTTATAAGTCGCTGCAGTCATGTCCAACTCTTTGTGACCCTATGAACTGTAGCCCACCAGACTCCTCTGTCCATGGGATTCTCCAGGCAAGAATACTGGAGTGGGTTGCCATGCCCTCCTCCAAGGGACCTTCCCCACCCAGGGATCAAACCCACATTTCTTACATCTCCTGCACTGGCAGGTGGGTTCTTTACCATTAGTACCACCTGGGAAGCCTGGTTTTATAATACATAGTATATTTTTAAATACACATCTGAATATAGAACTTAGCAGGCTTTGGAAAGTTGTAGTTTTCTGGGTATGTATCAGATACAAGAGACAAAGTTTTGATTCCTGGGCCAGAAAGATCCCCTGAAGTAGGAAATGGTAACCCATTCCAGTATTCTTGACTGGAAAATTCCATGGACAGAGATGTCTGGTGGGCTACAGTCCATTGGGCTGCAAAGAGTCATACACAACAGAGGACATCCTAATAATCAGATTCCCATTCTTCCAGCTCTCCTTGGGCATTTGGGTTGGGCAAGTTTTCTTTTTCCTAAATTTTTCAAGATGAGAGACTCTTCAGATTTAGAAAAAAATTGTCTCCTTACATGTGAAATCAAAGTAGCTAAAGTTTGTATGACAGAAACATAATCAGTATTTGTAGGAAGGACTACCTTATTATTATTTTGTTTTTATGTTTGAAAGAAATCTCATAACAAGGTAGTGGCTTATAAATGATGACATCTTATCATGCAATACTTGATACCAAGTCCCAAAATGATACTGGAATTTTTCTTGCATTTGGAAATATTAGGCTAAGTTTAGAGAATTTTAAATGTATTGATCAATTGTGGTGTTTGAGTCATTTATTTTATTCTATACTTTTCTTTCTTGTCATCCCAAGCATTGGGATATGCTGGCCTGGAAAAATCCCCATATGATTAATAGTTGTTTCTCTTTGTTCTATGGTCATTTCATTTACTTTCTTCCATCTAATTCTTCTCAATTCCTGTTACATTGTTCCATTAAAAAAACAAGGTAGAAAAGAGAATTTGTTGTGAATCATGGTACGAACTCTAACTAATAATTGATAGATCTAGATTGTAACCAGAGGCTATTTGTACTAGGTTCTTTTACCAAATCACTGACTGAGATCCTTCTGTACTTTGTAAGTCAAACAAAAATTGCTTCATCAAAATCATTGATATCAACACTATTCTGATGCTTTTTGATGCTTAGTTTAAACACACCACACATGCACACACACAAACACATAAACTAAAAGTCCTCTTACTAGTAAAACATCACAGCTCAAGAAACACTCTATTATTAAAGTAACAGTTTTTTTTTTTATTACTATATATAATGCCCAATAATCATCATTTTTGATGATTTCTAAGCTGGGCCCAAATGTTTTAGATGTGCCTTACTAACACACTTTTAGAAAAATGGAAAAAATATTGTGACTCTGTGAAATAATCAATAAGCAGGGAAAAGATGGACATATTTAACTTTATATATGTACAAAGAAAATGAGACTACTTATCTTTATTACATATACTTAATAAAGGTATTAATTTTATGATTCTTCTTCAAATTCTTGTTAACTTATAGAAAATATGTCAGGAATGTGAAATATAATGATGATGTGAAAGTGAAATTGTTAGTCATTCAGACATGTCCAACTCTTTGAAGCCTGCCAGGTTCCTCTATCCATGGAATTCTCCAGGCAAGAATACTGGAGTGGGTAGCCAGTCCCTTGTCCAGGGGATATTCCTGACCCAGGGATTGAACATGGGTATCCTGAATTGCAGGTGAGTTCTTTACCATCTGAGCTACCAGTTCAGTTCAGTCGCTCAGGTGGGTCCACCTCTTTGCAACCCCATGGATTGCAGCATCCCAAGCTTCCCTGTCCTTACCCATCTCCTGGAGCTTGCTCAAACCCATGTCCATTGAGTCAGTGATTCCATCCAACCATCTCATCCTCTGTCATCCCCTTCTCCTCCTGCCTTCAATCTTTCCCAGCACCAGGGTCTTGTCAAATGAGTCAGCTCTTCATATCAGGTGACCAAAGTATTGGTGTTTCAGCTTTAGCATCAGTCCTTCCAATGAATACTCGGGACTGATTTCCTTTAGGATTGACTGGTTTGATCTCCTTGCTGTCCAAGGGACTCTTAAGAGTCTTCCCCAAAACCACAGTTCAAAAGCATCAATTCTTTGGTGCTCAGCCTTCTTTATAGTCCAACTCTCCAATCCATACATGACTACTGGAAAAACCATAGCTTTGACTAGACAAACCTTTGTTGGTAAAGTAATGTCTCTGCTTTTTAATAGGCTATCTAGGTTGGTCATAGCTTTTCCTCCAAGGAGCAAGTGTGTTTTTTTGTTTGTTTGTTTTTTGTTTTTTTTTTTTTAATTTCATGGCAATAACCATCTGCAGTGATTTTGGAGCCCCCCAAAATAAAGTTTCTAACTGTTTCCATTGTTTCCCCATCTATTTGCCATGAAGTGTTGGGACCAGATGCCATGATCTTAGTTTTCTGAATGTTGAGTTTTAAGCCAGCTTTTTCATTCTCCTCTTTGACTCTCGTCAAGAGGTTCTTTAGTTTCTCTTCACTTCCTGCCATAAGGGTGGTGTCATCTGCATATCTGAGGTTATTGACATTTCTCCCGGCAATCTTGATTCCAGCTTTTGCTTGCTTCATCCAGCCCAGCATTTTGTGTGATGTACTCTGCATGTAAGTTATATAAGCAGGGTGACAATATACAGCCTTGACATACTCTCTTCCCAATTTAGAACCAGTCTGTTGTTCCATGGCCGATTCTAACTGTTGCTTTTTGATCTGCATACAGATTTCTCAGAAGGCAGGTAAGGTGGTCTGGTATTCCCATCTCTTTTTAAGAATTTTCCACAGTTTTTTGTGATACACACAGTCAAAGAAAATGAGAATACTTATCTTTATTATATATACTTATAAGGGTATTACTTTTATGATTCTTCTTCAAATTCTTGTTAACTTATAGAAAATATGTCAGGAATGTGAAGTAAAATGGTACTGTGATAGTGAAAGTGTTAGTCATTCAGACATGTCTGACTCTTTGCAGCCCCATGGACTATAGCCCGCCAGGTTCCTCTATCCATGGAATTCTCCAGGCAAGAATACTGGAGTGGGTAGCCATTCCCTTGTCCAGGGGATCTTCCTGACCCTGGGATTGAACCCAGATCTCCTGCATTGCAGGTGGATTCTTTACCATCTGAGCCACCAGGGAAGCCCCCAAATGTGATAATAAGCACTATATGGAACTATCCAAGACACAAAGACAAAATTATCTACATGCTATTGACTCACTGTGTCTGACCTACTTAATTTCAGAAGGATTTATGTGAACCAGCTGACACTTCTCTTGTAATATAAGTAAGACTTAATTTCAAAATCATATTTTAAAAATTTTAAATCATAAATAGTTTGTATTAAGTAATAAATGTTCTATTATTCATTATTTGATGTTTTACTTACTTTTTATGCTTTTCTGGGAAGTTCAGTGGCATAATAAAAATAATTAGAGAGAAATGAAGCCAATACAGCATAACTTATTTTGTCTTAAGCTTATCCCCTAAAAAAAAGTAGTTTGATGAATTCTAAGCTGGTCAAAGCAGATGGTCTAGTATCAAAAAATGCTTATAATTTTAAAAAGAAAAAAATTATGCCATACTGTCATTTATGTCATTGTGAATTTATTACTTTAACTTTCTGATTTCTGATAATACTTTGCAAAGAAAACATTCTAATGACAAATTATTAGCTACAAAATCAGCATTTTCAAACTGCCATTGAGAAGAAGAGTATAAAGACAATCAATCTCTCATAAGGTGGAAAAACCCATTTGTTAATCAGTCCGAAAATTGAATAAAAAATAGTTATGAGAGTGGCTTATTCACCTACAGTAGTTATATTAGGTTCAAGTTCCCTTTATGAAAAATATTTTCCAGGACAAAATCATGTAAATTTATATTTAAATGAAACTAATTCATAATAATAGTAAGTACTTCTATATATCATACTAAATTTCACACACTATTTCATTTGCTATATATATATATGTGTGTGTGTGTATATAAACTCAATTCATACAACAATTCTATGTCAAGTGTATAATTATTATTCTTATTTCATTTTTTATATTGCTATTTTAGATAAGAAAATTGAAGTACAAAAACACAATTTGTAGATACATATCCAAAGAATACAAGGTGAAGCTTAGACTCAAATCTAGGGGTTGAATTCAAAGATTTTTTTTTTTTTCTTTTTTTAAAGAATTATGCTGTGCTGCCTTTAAAGATTAAAATACTAACTTTAACCACCAGCTTTATGTCTGTGAGGAAATCCCACTTGCAGAACCACTCTTCTCAGGTCATCACTGGTCTTAAAAAGGTTGCCAAGATCAGGCCTTCTCTTAAAAATATGAGCTTGAACTCCTGTAGTGGGAGCTATGCTTTTCTCAGAAGAACTCCCTTGATTTGAGCTGCCAAGAGCAGTAACAGCCTAGGGGTAAAGCCTGGGGCTAGAAGCAAGGTGAAGAATTCTATCTGAGCACATCCCCCAAAGTTAAGTGTTGCAAGTCAAAGTGACTCAAGAAAACTGAAAATCCTGAAAGATAACATGCACTTCAGTGTTCATTGCAGCACTACTTACAATAGCTAAGACATGGAAGCAACCTAAATTCCCATCAACAGAAGAATGGATAAAGATGATGTGGTACATATATACAATGGAATATTTCTCAGCCATAAAAAGAATGAAATAATGCCATTTGCAACAACACCAATGGACCTGGAGACTATCATACTAAGTGGCATAGGTCAGGCAGAGAAAGACAAAATTACATGATATTTATATCACTTCTATGTAGAATCTAAAAGAATGATACAAATGAACTTATTTTCAAAAAATAAGCTCAAAAAATAAGCTCTTCATAAATGAACTTATGATTACCAGTGGGCAAGGTTTGGGGAGAGGCATAGATTAGAAGTTTGGGATTAACATACACACACTTGTTCAGTTGCTCAGTCATGCCCTACTTTTTGCAACCTCAGGACTGTGGCACCCCAGGCTTTCCTGTCCTTCACCTTCTCCCAGAGCTTGCTCAAATTCCTGTCTATTGAGTCAGTGATGCCATCCAACCATCTTGTTGTCCCCATCCCCTTCTCCTCCTGCCTTCAATCTTTCCCAGCATCAGAGTTTTTTCCAATGAGTCGGCTCTTTGCATCAGGTGGCCAAAGTATTGGAACTTCAGGTTCAGTATCAGTCCTTCCAATGAATATTCAGGGTTGATCTTCTTTAGGATTGACTGGTTTGATCTTCTTGCAGTCCAAAGGACTCTCAAGAGTCTTCGCCAACACCACAGTTCAAAAGTATACATTCTTCTGCTCTCAGCCTTCTTTAGAGTCCAACTTGCACATCCACACATGACTACTGGAAAAACCATAGCTTTGACTAAACAGACCTTTGTTGGCAAAGTTTGAATGTGGAGTTTTAGGTAGACGCTTTAACCTCTGAGCCATCAGGGAAGACCAGAATATGGAGTTTTAAACCCACTTTTTCACTCTCCTTTCTCACCTTCATCAAGAGGCTCTTTAACTCCTATGTTAAATATGTACACACTACCATATTTAAAATGGATAATCAACAAGGATCTACTGTATAGTACAAGAAACTCTGCTCAATATTCTATACTAACTTAGATGGGACAAGAAATTGAAAAAGAATAGACATATATGTATATACGAAAATAATAAGTTAAAAAGTTTATAAGAACAAAGTTGTTGTACAAATGTGATCTATATTTATAAAACAGTAACTTGCAGTGTAAAAACTGAAAGTTTAGGTAATACTAGTAACAATAGCAATGGAATTATTGTTATTGAGAATAAATAACTCTGAAAATATATACGCAAGCCCTCCATCCAGAAATCTATACAATTGCTGAAAATTTTGAACAAAGACTGAAATAATGAATAAATATTCTATATTCAACCATAGGAAATATCAGTATCATACAAGTATCTATATTTTTAATTGATCTATAAATTTGTTATAACTTCAAAGAAAATTTCAATAGGATTGTATGGTAAATGTGACAAGCTGAAACTCATAATGAATAAGCAGCAATATTTTTAGTATACAACCAAATCTTGTAAATAAGACAATAAATTAATATGATGTAAACAAAAGAATAGAAGACAAATGACCAAGAGAAAAGTATGGTGAACCCACTGACCCCTAGATGAATGAAAATTTTATATATATGACAAAGATGAAATTGAAAACCTGTGAAGGAAAACAAAGTATTAAATAAATGAAACTGAGAAAGCTAGTTCATAAGTAAGAAAGAAGAGAGTGATAGTTGTGCGTTATGAAACAATGAAACTCAGATAAAATAGGAAAATATTAGAAAAAATTTTTTAAAAAGGTCATTAGTATTTCAACATTGAAAGAGAAACGTGTTCCTTAAGCAAGCTCCCTAAATGATTATTTGTAAAAAAATAAATAAATAAATAAATAAACCTGATACATATAACACTAAAAATTTTAAAAATGTGTCACTCTAAAAAATCACTGTAACAGAAGCAAAAAGACAAGTCTGCTGGTTGAAGGTAATAGAAATATAAAGAGCTGAGGCTGGATTAGTATATAGATTAATTTTTTAAAGTTAAAAATTTAAAGTAGCAAAAATAATGTAATATGTGTAGAAATTCCAAAGAAGTGTAAATACACATGGACAACTAATACAGAGAAGTATGCTCTGTTTCATAAAAATCTAGAAAGAGTGAATTAAGAACAAAATTAGAAACTACATTTTACTAAAGAGTTGGCAGAAATGTTGCCTGGGATGTGGATTGTATGGTACTACCTGCTGATGTTCAGTGTACGTTGCTAAAACAAAGTTGGAAAACCATTTGGTTTGTCTTATAGGATTGAACATTAAAATCCTTTGTGTTCTAACCATTCATTTTCTTAATATAATCTCTGGAGAAACTTTTGAACTTTGGTGCAGTAATGTACACGAATGTTCATGTGTGCTTGTATGCTTAGACACCCAGTCGTGTCCGACTCTCTGTGACCCTTAGGACTATAGCTCACCAGGGTGCTCTGTCCACGGGGTTTTTCAGGCAAGAATACTGGAGTGTGTTGCCATTTCCTCCTCCAGGGGATCTTCCCAATCCAGGGATTGAATCTATATCTCCTGTGTCTCCAGCATTGCAAGCGTATTCTTTACCCACTGAGTTTTATTTGTTTTAATTTTTTTTTTACTGGGTAAACACTGTCAATCTGTGTGTCCATGAATAATAAAGATGTGATAAATTCATCATATGCTGTAGTGCATAAATAAATGTATTGCAACTATTCTCAACAACATGCTACTGTCTAACTTGCTTCAGTCGTGTCCGACTCTGCGACCCCACAGACGGCAGCCCACCAGGCTCCTCCATCCATGGGATTTTCCAGGCAAGAACACTGGAGTGGATTGCCATTGCCTTCCTCAACCACATGAATGAATCTTAAAACTTACGATGTTGGAAGTTTCAGGATATTATCTGTACAGTGATGTTTTTATGTAATTCAAAAATAAGTAAAACTAAATTGTATGTTCTACAACTTGTATATTTTACATACCTTCTTCACTCTGTATTGAATATTACTTTGAAAGGATAAAACAATCAGTTCAGTTCAGTCACTCAGTCGTATCTAACTTTTTAAGACCCCATGAATCGCAGATGCCAGGCCTCCCTGTCCATCACCAACTCCCGGAGTTCACTCAAACTCATGCCCATCCAGCTGGTGATGCCATCCAGCCATCTCATCCTCTGTCGTCCCCTTCTCCTCCTGCCCCCAATCCCTCCCAGCATCAGGGTCTTTTCCAATGAGTCAACTCTTTGCATGAGGTGGCCGAAGTATTGAAGTTTCAGCTTCAGCATCAGTCCTTCCAACGAACACCCAGGACTGATCTCCTTTAGGATGGACTGGTTGGATCTCCTTGCAATCCAAGGAACTCTCAAGAGTCTTCTCCAACACCACAGTTCAAAAGCATCAATTTTTTGGTGCTCAGCTTTCTTCACAGTCCAACTCTCATATCCATACATGACCACTGGAAAAATCATAGCCTTGACTAGATGGACCTTTGTTGGCAAAGTAATGTCTCTGCTTTTTAATATGCTATCTAGGTTGGTCATAACTTTCCTTTCAAGGAGTAAGCATCTTTTAATTTCATGGCTGCAGTCACCATCTGCAGTGATTTTGGAGCCCCTAAAATAAAGTCTGACACTGTTTCCACTGTCTCCCCATCTATTTCCCATGAGGTGATGGGACCAGACGCCATGATCTTAGTTTTCTGAATGTTGAGCTTTAAGCCAACTTTTTCACTCTCCTCTTTCATTTTCATCAAGAGGCTTTTTAGTTCCTCTTCACTTTCTGCCATGAGAGTGGTGTCATCTGCATATCTGAGGTTATTGATATTTCTTCCGGCAATCTTGATTCCAGCTTGTGCTTCTTCCAGCCCAGCGTTTTTCATGATGTACTCTGCATATAGGTTAAATAAGCAGGGTGACACTATACAGCCTTGACGTACTCCTTTTCCTATTTGGAACCAGTCTGTTGTTCCATGTCCAGTTCTAACTGTTGCTTCCTGACCTGCATACAGGTTTCTCAAAAGGCAGATCAGGTGGTCTGGTATTCCCATCTCATAATTTTCCACAGTTTATTGTGATCCACACAGTCGAAGGCTTTCGCATAGTCAATAAAGCAGAAATAGATGTTTTTTTGGAACTCTCTTGCTTTTTTGATGATACAGCAGATATTGGCAATTTGATCTCTGGTTCCTCTGCCTTTTCTAAAACCACTTTGAACATCTGGAAGTTTTCAGTTCATATATCACTATACAAATAAATAATTTGAACTCATTTATACTTACATGTAACTTTTTAAAAAGTCAATCCAAAAAGTGGTTGCTCCTTTCAAATCTGACCACTCTCCATCATGCCTTTCTCCCCACTGACTCTCCACTTTAGTTGAACATTTCTACATTTTATCCTCTAAAGCTGATCTGCTTATTTTTGTTTTAATATATGAGTTAACATTAATCCTTTTAGATGAATTAAAACTTTTTTATTGTTTCAACATGATTTAACTAAAAATCATATCAAAATTTTGTGACTAAAATACATAAGCATACTTTATCTGATTCATTTTCTAAAACAAACATTTAAGGTAATTATGTGGATTTTTCTAGGCTGATTTATGTGCATGTAAATAAAAATAAATCTCAACCAGTTTAAAGGGGGAATAAAAGGAATCTATCTTTTCAGTTTTGAATACTTCTGGACTAGCACCATTTTTAGGTAACTGTCCATATGCTGTGTGGGATCCCCATAAGCAGATCCACAATTACACGGTCTTCACATATGTTATTGTGGAAATAAAGATTAAAAAAAAAACTTCCATGTTCATTTCAATCTGCATGCTCATGGTTGGAACTGTTTTCCTTGTATTTCATGGTCTCAGAATTGCCTTTAATCTTTTTTTTTCTTTTCCAGTGGATAGGGCTTTGTTGGACTTAGATGGCATGAAAACTGAGAGAGGCAATGGGATCTGGTTGAATGAGGGCTGAGTGAATGTGTAGCAAGGAGGAGTGGGTGGTATTCTCAGAGGTAATTTCAAGAAATAGATATTCTGCCCTATCCTTATGGATACACCAAACATACTCAAGAGTCTTTAGCTCCAGTAGGGCATTGAAAGTGAAAGGGGAAGTCACTCAGTCGTGTTCGACTCTTTTCAATCCCATGAACTGTATAGTCCATGGAATTCTCCAGGCCAGAATACTGGAGTGGGTAGCCTTTCCCTTCTCCAGGGGATCTTCCCAACCCAGGGATTGAACCCAGGTCTCCCACATTGCAGGAAGATTCTTTACCAGCTGAATCACAAGCGAAGCCCAAGAATACAGGAGTGGGTAGCCTATCCCTTCCCCAGTGTATCTTCCCAACCCAGGAATCAAACCAGGGTCTCCTGCGTTGCACGTGGATTGTTTACCAACTGAGCTATGAGGGAAACCCATTGCTGAATCACAAAAAGCAATTTCTTTAGAGGTATGGGAATGAAGCAAGAGTCTTTGTAGATATAAGAGTGCATAGGAGGAAGTTAAGACAGAGGGAGAGCAGTAGAGAATATTCTTTCAAGGGAAATGAAATAGAAGAAAAATACAGAGTTATGTGTAGAGGTGGACTTGAAATTAAAGACATTATTGAAAAGCAGAACAGGCATCCCAGAGTTCCTTTTGGAAATGATATATTTCTTGAATGATCAAACTGCCAAGTTTTGTGGTTATATCCAGAGTTTCTTTCTAATATATCATTTATAACAGTGAATGCTAAGCTTTGCTAATTTTTCCTCCTTTGGGGATAGGTTAAAAATGAATATAATTTTTGTTAAATCCCATAGATATGGTAACACTTCCCTAAACACAATAATAGAAAATATAATAAAAATTAGTCCTTTTCAAATTAGGAACACATAATTAAGGTAATTTTATTTATGATGTCAACAGTAATTATAATAAAATACCTCACAATAAACCTTAGAAAGGATGTGTAAGACACAAGCCAACACATGCACAATGGAATATTACTCAGCCATTAAAAAGAAAGCATTTGAATCAGTTCTAATGAGGTGGATGAAACTGGAGTCTATTATACAGAGTGAAATAAGCCAGAAAAAAAAACACCAATACAGTATACTAATGCATATATATGGAATTTAGAAAGATGGTAACGCTAACCCTGTATGTGAGACAGCAAGAGAGACACAGATGTTTTGAACAGTCTTTTGGACTCTGTGGGAGAGGGCGAGGGCACGGTTATATGGGAAAAAGACATTGAAACATGTAAATTATCATATCAAGTGGATATCATATCAAATGAATCGCCAGTCCAGGTTTGATGCATGATACAGGATGCTCGGCACTGGTGCCCTGGGATGACCCAGAGGGGTGGGATGGGGAGGGAGTTTGGAGGGGGGTTCAGGCTGGGGAACACATGTACACCATGGCGGATTCAAGTCAATGTGTGGCAAAACCAATACAATGTTGTGAAGGAAAATAAATAACTCATTTTTTAAAAATAAAAATAAAAGTTCCCCCAAATAAGTGAAATCAACACTTTCTTAAATGGAATGCCTAACAAATATTTTCTGAATAGATGATAGTTTAATAGGTAGATAAATTAAAATGCATTTCTCAAGGGAAAGAAATTACTGACACATCCTGACCTATTGCAGCTTCCTATTGCAAAACCTGAACTCCTTTATGAACAGGTGTGAAATCAAAGAGCAGAATAAGGGACTGGGTAGTACATGTGTTCCAATATATTTAAAAGAAAAAGTCTGCCCATGGTATATTATTTATTGACCATTTCAAATTGTTCTCCTTCTTATTGGGTATTTGACTTGGGGCAAGCCTCTAAGCTTTGGCAGGTATTCTAGATACAGACATAGAGATAGAGATAAAGATATAAATGTAGTTATAGATGACAAGATACAGATACAGAAAGCCAATGTCAGTACCTCTATGCTGTGCTATGCTGTCGTCTCCGACTCTTTGTGACGCTGTGGACTGTAACCCACCAGGCTACTCTGTCCATGGGATTCTCCAGGCAAGAATACTGGAGTGGGTTGCCGTGCTCTCCTCCAGGGGATTTGCCCAACCCAGGGATCAAACCTGCATCTCTAAAGTCTCCTACATTGACAAGCAGGCTCTTTACCACTAGCAAAACCTGGGAAGCCCATCTCTTCCTACACCTCTTTCTAAATATATTAGACTATTTGTCATGTCGATTATTTGTGAAGATTAAATTATGCCATGCATAAACTACTTTCTATAATCCCTATCACATAGTATCACCTTACATGCCTCCTGAAAAACATGTATGGAAGTCAAGAAGCAACAGTTAGAACTGGACATGGAAACATGAACTGGTTCAAATTGAGAAAGGAGTACATCAAGACTATATATTATCACCTTGCTTATTTAACTTATATGCAGAGATGAACACAAACTGAAATCAAGATTTCTGGGAGAATTATCAATAACCTCAGATATGCAAATGACACCAACCTTACAGCAGAAAGTGAAGAGGAACCAAAGATCCTCTTGATGAAAGTGAAAGAGGAGAGTGAAAAAACTGGTTTAAAACTCAACATTAAAAAACTAAGATCATGGCATCTGGTCCCATCACTTCATGGCAAATTGATGGGAAAACAATGGAGACAGTGACCGACTTTATTTTCTTGGCTCCAAAATCACTGCAGATGATGACTGCAGCCATGAAATTAAAAGATGTTTGCTCCTTGGCAGAAAAGCTATGATAAACCGAGACAGTGTATCAAGAAGCAGAGACATCACTTTGCTGACAAAGGTCCGTACAGTCAAAACTACGGTTTCTCCAGTAGTCATGTACGGATGTGAGAGTTGGACCATAAAGAAGGCTGAGCACGAAAGAACTGATGCTTTTGAACTGTGGTTTTGGAGAAGACTACTGAGTCCCTTGGACTGCAAGGAGATCAAGCCAGTCAATCTTAAAGGAAATTCTGAATATTCATTGGAAGGACTGATGCTGAAGCTGAAGCTCCAATACTGTGGCCACCTGATGCATAGAGCTGACTCATTAGAAAAGGCCCTGATGCTGAGAAATATTAAAGGCAGGAGGAGAAGTGGATGACAGAGAATGAAATGGTTGGATGGCATCACCGACTCAAAGCACATGAGTTTGAGTAGGCTCTGGGAGACGGTGAAGGACATGGAAGCCTGGCATGCTTTAGTACCTGGGGTTGCAAAGAATCAGACATGATTGAGTGACTGAACAATAACAGTCACATAGTAAAGTCATGATAAATATTATTGTCATTATTTTTATGATTATTTTAGATTATCTCTATGTTTGGCATGTTGCAACATCTGATCTGAAAGTCACTAATTTTGCCAACATCTGAAGTCCTTGGTTTGAGTCTAGGACTCTCCACATACTGATGTTATGGCACTGGCAAAAGATTTATTTTCCCTTAGTCTTGGTTTACTGATTCTAAATGGGGGAAAAGGTGTTTACCTCTCACTAATTTGAAATGTGTTTTATTCTATAAAGAAGCATAAAAGAGTTAAAGCAGCATCATTCATTTGTTATCATCACCATTTTTCAGGAGATTAAGTGAAAGTTTTAGTCACTCACTCGTGTCTGACTCTTTGTGACCCCATGGATGGCAGCACACCAGGCTTCCCTGTCCATCACCAATACCCGAAGCCTGCTCAAATTCATGTCCAATGAGTCGGTGATGCCATCCAATCATCTCATCCTCCATCATCCCCTTCTCCTCCTGCCCTCAATTTTTCCCAGCATCAGGGTCTTTTCCAAGGAGTCCCCTCTTCGTATCATGTGGCCAAAGTATTGGAGTTTCAGCTTCAGCATCAGTCCTTCCAAGGAATATTCAGAACTGATTTCCTTTATAATGGACTGGTTTGATCTCTTTGCAGTTCAAGGGACGTTCAAGAGTCTTCTCCAACACCACAGTTCTAAAGCATCAATTTTTCGGCACTCAGCTTTCTTTATGGTCCAACTCTCATATCCATACATGACTACTGGAAAAATCATAGCTTTGACTAGATGGACCTTTGTTGGCAAAGTAATGTCTCTGCTTTTTAAAATGCTGTCTAGGTTGGTCATAGCTTTTCTTCCAAGGAGCAAGAGTCTTTTAATTTCATGGCTGCAGTCATCATCTGCAGTGATTTTGGAGTCCAGGAAAATAAAGTCTCTGACTGTTTCCATTGTTTCCCCTCTATTTGCCATGGAGTGATGGGACTGAATGTCATGATCCTAGTGTTTGGAATGTTGAGTTTTAAGCTAACTTTTTCACTCTCCTCTTTCACTTTCATCAAGAGGCTTTCAGGAGTTAGTCCCAGTGAAAGTCAAATGGAGCAAGACAAGCAACGGGGTTCTGGTACAAAGGTGATGCTCTTTTTTAGTCATTTCCTATTCCTAAGGCACAACTAGATATTCTCAGTAAACTTTAGACAGGTTTGAGGTAGTATTTATGGTGGGTATAAATGCACTTTCCCAAAGGTCTTTAAAATCATTTAATTCTTTCTAAAAGTTCAAGGAGAAGTGTGACAAAATTCTGCAGGCCTTCTCTGGATCATCTCTAACAATATCACTTAATCATTTGAGGTTCCATTTCAAAAATCTCCATTGTTTAGTTCAGTTCAGTCTCTCAGTCATGTCCAACTCTTTGCAACCTCATGGACAGCAGCATGCCATGCTTCCCTGTCCATCACCAACTCCCAAAGCTTCCTCAAACTCATGTCCATTGAGTTGGTGTTGCCACCCAACCATCTCATCCTCTGTCGTCCCTTTCTCCTTTTGCCTTCAATCCTTCCCAGCATCAGGGTCTTTCAAAGGAGTCAGTTCTATGCATCAGGGGGGCAAAGTATTGGAGTTTCAGCTTCTCCATCAGTCCTTCCAATGAATATTCAGGACTGATTTCCTTTAGGATTGACTGATTTGATCTCCTTGCAGTTCAAAGGACTCTCAAGAGTCTTCTCCAGCACCACAGTTCAAAAGTGTCAATTCTTTGGTGCTCAGCTTTCTTTATAGTCCAACTCTCACATCCGTACATGACTACTGGAAAATCCATAGCTTTGACTAGATGGACCTTTGTCAGCAAAGTAATGCATTATTAAATATCTTTTATTATTCTACCATCAAGATAATATGGAAAGTTTGTTTGTAGGTCTCTGTAGTTTAGTTGTGCAGAAGTGTCTGTGTTTAACACATTACTGACCAGAGATTTAATACATCTTTTGTTACCTGAAGGTTATGGAGCAAAGGTATTTCAATACTCACTTACATAACAAATTACTGACCACAGGCATTAGTTTCTGCAAAACTTCCTCTGTCAATAGGGTTTAAGAATAATCATGCAAATACTGTTCCCTATTTTTTATTTTTTAAGTCCTGTTCACATGTGTGAATATTTGATGACATTTTTAACATCACTATTTCTTAAGTGCCCTTTGTGGACACCAAAAAAATAAATGAAGATAGGAGAAGTTGTTTCATCCTCATTGGTAATCAAGGTAAGAAAAATTGCCTTAATTTAGGGGGAAATATGCAGTTATTTTCATTGGTTTTGGACACTTTGAATCAAAAATTCTATTATAGACATGAATTTGGAAGTCAAGAAAAAGTGAAGATAATGTAGCCCTTGTTTCTTTTACCCTAGTTCCTTAAAACTTCAGTGAAATATTGATATGAAAATCATGCTATAAAGCATTATAAAAATGTTCCTGTAATAAAAGTGCGGATGAAACCAATTACATAAACTTTCCTTTAGGAAATATTCTAAAACATTATTATGATTGAGTGAGCTTTTTCATCATCTATAAAATTATTGGAAATCTTTTGTTATCTTCTATTATAATAATATGTGCAATTTTCTTCAACTTGTCAATCATCCTTACTTAAAAATTGTTTGTCAGAATATTTATAAGACAAAAACACAACTTGGAATAAATCTAATGTCATTTTCACTGAACAGAAATCTCCTATAACTAGGATGATTGCATTATAGCATCTCAAATTAAGATGAAATTTCAGAGATCATAGGCTAACTTTTTTTTCCCCAATTATTTTTATTAGGCTAACTTTTCTCTTGGTGATTTAAAAATAATATGTCTTAGTACATGGTAATACCAGCCCTTTGTGGGTGTTACTAATTTCTTATCAATAATTAAAATTTTTTTCTACAATGAGCATATATCATTTTCTGTGGCTGTGTCTTGCTAAGACCATTGAGATGCATGGGTATTCCACGGGACAAGCTCCAGATAGGGTACAAGTTTATATTTACTTATTTGGATAAGAGAGTAGTAGACTAGATAGGAAATAGTACGGTGAATACATTAGTCAAGATCCTATCATAGGGGAAATATCACAGCAGGGATTTGAACACAAGAATTTTAACAAAAAGGAACTATTAAATGATAGCTTTTAATTTAAAATGGTTGGGATTCAGGGGTAAAGAATCCGTCTGCAAAGCAGGAGATGCAGGTTCGATCTCTGAGTCAGGAAGATCCCCTGGAGAAGGGAATGGCTACCCACTCCAGTATTCTTGCCTGAAGACTTCCATGGACAGAGGAGGCTGGCGGGCTTCAGTGCATGGAGTCACAAAGAGTCACACTCGACTGGGGAACAAACACTTTCACTTTTTTCAAAGAAGATGCTAAAGAAAAAATAATTATAGTCGATATAATGATCAGCCATTAGTAATGAGGCAGAAAACTAAAAAAAAAAAAAGAAAAAAAAGAACAAGCTTGGGAGAGCTTTGCCCCCACCCTAAGTCTGAGATGTAGACTTCATTGGAAAGCATGTGTCCTTAGTCAAATATTTGATGGAAAAGTTTGCTGAGGTGCCATAGTCTAGGGTTAAAAATTGGGAAACTTCCAAATGGGATACCGGCAAGCCTTAATGAAGAGCCTTCTGGGGTGCTAGAGAGACTCACTGAAAAACTTCTCACTGATGTGCTGGCAAGATCTACGTGGAAACTGCCCACTGTTGTAATGCTGAAATGCACAGGAAATCTGTCTGCTGGAATGCTGCTACAGTTCACTGGAAGATGAGAACCACTAGGCATCCAGCCATATTCTGGCAGGCATGCCCCACAGGAGCAAGAAAGAGAAGCTTATTGGAACCAGGAATATCTCCTGCAATATCCTTCTAGCGTTGTCCACTGACAAATTTAGATATGCCAACTCATAAAAGAGAGATGTTTCCAGATTTACTCAGAAAAGTATTCACTGGCACAGTAGTATTCCTACCATTTCAAAAACTTTATCCCGTAAGTATAACAGAACTCATTAGGACAGAAAAACACACAGGAGGAGCCTAGTTGAAAGGGAATAATAATACATTGTAACTTTATCAAAACTCATCATCTAAATTCAAAACATAAGGCACAATTAAGCTTTAACTAGTTCTTACAATTAACAGTAAATGGCCACATACCTGGTACCGTCTGTCAGGAGGCCCAGTGGGAAGCTCGGAGTGTTTAGCAGACTCTTCTGTTATGTCAGGCTTCAACTCTGGTGTTTTTCTTCCCACTGCTAGGAGCCTTTTAGTGACTTATTGCTTATACTCCTTGTGACCTGGGCATTTTATGGACTGGTGAAGTTTTTGCAAGAAAGTCAGCTCAGATTGTTGGCTTCATTTCTATGTAATTTGCTTCTCTCTGGTATCCTGACTTCTTAAATGTTGATGCATTGGTCATCCTAAATGTCAGTTTTTTCCTCTAGCACCATGGACAGATCTATTAAGATTCTTTGCCTCTTGGACATAATTCTTGCTCAGGAACCCCATGTTAATATCTTCCTTATTTTTTTGTGTGTTTTTTTCCTGTGTGATTTTGTTTTTGTTTTTTACTAAGTTCCATAGTCCCATATACCTTACAATCTTTTTCACACTGTTTCAGTATTCTTAACTGGGAAAGCCTATGGACAGAGGAGCCTTTCCCGTTATAGTCTCTAGGGTGACAAAAGAATCAGATGCATAGCACTTGGGGGCTAAACAATCACAACTAAAGAGAACACTGGGGCTTCCCAGGTACTCAGAGGTAGAGAGTCTGCCTGCCAATATGGAAGACCAGGGTTCAATCCCTGGGTAAGGAAGATACCCTAGAAAGGAAAGGAAATGGCAATCCACTCCAGTTTTCTTGCCTGGAAAATCCTAGTGAACTATAGTCCGAAGGGGTGGCAAAGGGTTGAACAGGACTGAAAAAACACTCAAAAGAACATATCTTGTCTTATGTTTGGGTTTATTCCTGTTTTCTAGCTGCTCTCAGCAGGAGTATCGCTCTACTACTTGCCGATTCATCATAGCTGGGAGTGGAAGTCATGGAAATGTTTTAAAAGAAAATGAATTACTTATAAGACAACAAATGTCTTGTTGTCTTGTAAGTAATTAATTTACAATAAAAATCATTTGTGGAAAGAACAAAATGCAACCTCTAAAAAGTGTGTTTCTTCCTCTTTTTTATCTCTGTTGATACTAAAGTAGACTTTTCATCTATGTGGTTTTACAATTTCTATGAGAAAACATGTTGTGCACTATACAACCCAGAGTCTTAAATTCAAAGATAATACCATTTATCATCCTGTTTACATTTCTTGTGACGATCCAATTTGTTCATATGCTGAGGCAAAATGTTAGCCTTTACTGAAATATAGCAGTAGAGATCTAAACTACTTTTTAGTGACTTGAACCTCAAGTGATTTTAGTAAATCAGGACTGCTTCAGTCAGGCTAGTCTGTCATAAAAGCAAAACAGGCATAAACCACAGCATTTTTTTTTAAGAGCTTTTGTTTTCCTGAGTGAGATACTGCTGAATTTCAAGGTTGCCTTTCAGCTAAATGTGGCATTGAGAATATAACCATGCATCCATTTAACAATGAATCCCTTATGACAATGAGTGTCTCTTTTTTCACTAGTTGCAGAGTGGCTTCTAATAAAGAATGGAGGAGATTTTTGTACTCATATTGCCACAATTGAGTCAGAGAGGTACATTCTATTCGAATGAAACACACAGAGAACAGTGAAAGGCAACACATAAGTGAGGACCAGGTAGTATAAGTGATAAAGATGCTGGCAATATGGCCGGAGTGGGCGCCTGTGAAGAGGGGTTCCTAGTTTAAGAAGATAAATATATATGTAATTTGTATTCAATAGTGCATGACAGGGGAAAGGCACATTCAATATATTATTAGTTTACTTTTCCCTCTCAAAAACCTGAACTGGAGGTTTCTGGCTAGAGGGTTTTTAAGACAGTTCAAATAAAACAAATAGGAATATGTGCTCCCTGGCATGCTGAAGTTCATGGGGGGTGGGTCACAAAGAACTGAACTATTCATTCAACAAATACTTTCATGGAAGAATGAAGGCTCCAGGGTGATGCAAGCTCTTTATGGATAAGCAGCGATATGATCTTGGTCAACTTTCCCCACTCTCTGAGCCTCCATCTTTTCTATAATATGTTCAGCCACTTGGCCCCACCCACCCTGGCAGGCAGTTACTCTTATTGTATTTAGGTTTCTCAACTTAGTGACCACAGTTCTCACCGCAAGGCCTGGCCTACAGTGGTCTAGTGAGTCTATTTCTTTCAGGTTCAAACACAAGCACCATTAGAAGACACAAACTTGCTGCAGGAGCAGATAGCCCCGATCGTCTCATTGCTCACAATGACTGTACAGTGTCTCTTCACCACAGACCTAGAGTCCCTCTGAGAACTTTATGTTCTTTGAACAAAAAAGAAAAAAAAATATGAGTTTAGTTCATAGATAGATTATCTCAGCTGAAAATGGATGGTTCCACTAAAGCTTCACTCTGGTATAGCATTTGTGTTCAAGACAAATAGTATACTCTCCCCCTACATAGGACTGACAGATTTGTTACTTTCTTGCTCAAGATGTTATTATTTGAGTTTGCCACTTCAGGAACGTTTGTCATTGAAGAGAGTCACTTCCCCTTTGTTCAGGCCTCCTTCCCCAGTAAGCCCACGTTCTGTGAATAAACAATGCACTTAGTCACGCAGTCAGGTCTGGCTCTTGGGGAAGATGGACTGTAATCCCCAGGGTCCTCTGTCCACAGGATTTCTCAGACAAGAACACTGAGGTGGGTTATCATTTCCTTCTCCAGGGGATCTTCCAAACCCAGGGAGTGAACCTGCATCTCCTGCATTGCAGTCGATTCTTTGCCACTGAGCCATTGTGAAAACCTCATTGGACAACCCAACAGTACAAAAGCTCAAGTTCTGCCTGAAGCTTGGGGCAGCTATGAAGGGCACCCCCTAGCATCAGAGGGTCTCCCATGGTTGGCAGAGGTCTTGTTATAAATGCATTGCTGCCAATGTCTCCTTCTCTTCAGTTATGTTTCTCCTGTTTCCTCCCCCAGCGTTGATAACAAGAGAACTCAACAAATTCCTGCATACACATGTTCATCTTGGCACCTGTCCAGGAGAGCCTGTGACACTTTCCAAATTAACATCTTTTGTTGAGCAGATATCATAAGGTGCCTCAAGACAGACAATTATTATTCTGGAATGCTTGTTCAAATCCTTATAGCATGGCACGGACACCAGTGCAAGGATTTGTCTATCTGTAGTGAAAACAATGAGGCAAAAGGTAAAAGTCTGTATGCTGGACAAGGCCCAACCTGACAGCTATGAAAGCATAACAAATGAGGTTTCCCTAACTAACTTTGTTACAGCTATTTGAATACAGACATGTTTTAACTGTCCTTGCTATTATTATCCTATTTTCTCACTTCAACTAATATTTGAATTATTAGATATTAAAATCAGTAGGTATTCTACTGAAAGCTGTTGTATTTTTGCATTTGACCAACTGTCATGCTTGTCTACTATTGTTATTTATCAAGTTTTTAAATTTGGCAATTACATACTAATTTAAAATTATTTCAATAAGCAAATCTTATTTTTATTACTAATATATATGTTTCTATTTGAATTACTTATGGAGAAAGGCTGTCATAAATTACTTTAATAAAGCTTAAATTAAACTCCAGTGGATAATTTTTCTTTGATCAGGTTGTAAAGTACTATTTCATTTTGAAATAGCTTTTGGTCCTATAATATGATGAATACTTGCAGTTATGCTAAATATTTTCTACCTGACTTCACATATTTAAATATTTAACCTAACTTTTAAAGTATTTAACATTCATTTTGATCAAAACTATTACTTCAGAATTTTCTCAGTTGGAACTGTTATTTTGTGTTAGTCTTTGAGATTACATTGCTGCCCATTACAAAACAAAATTTATAATGAATGCATGCATAGGAGCTATTTTCCTAGGTGTTGGAATGAGTACAGCGTATTATAAATATAAGTAGTACTTGGAAAATTATTCAGAAGACATTGAATAAAGAAGTGTTTGATTTATCCTTAATATTTGAAATTATTTGAAAAACAATAAGCTTACTGTATAGACAGTTCAATTATTAGTTCCAAAATAGTGTTAAAATAATATTTTTATGTACTTCCCTTTCTCTCTGCCATAACTATACCTTTTATGCTAACCTCGGATGTTTACATGATAGAGTCAAAGGAGAAAAATAAATCTCTTAAACTTCTTCATATTACAGAAGACCTCAGGAGGTTCTATACTGGAGGTGATTTACACTATCTAGAAAAGAGTTTATTTTCTTACTAAATAAAAATCTCTTCCTGGCAAGGGTTTGTAGAGGGATACAAGCTTCAGGAAAAGTGATATTATTAAGATCATAAAGTAGAAAGCGGTAGTAATTTTAAAATCTCATTTATCTGATTATGTGCAAATGTTTCATATAAATTATTTTACATATTTTCTCACAGATAAATGAGTAAGCGACTCTAAATTCCTCCATTTTACAAATAAGAAAAATGAAATTTACAAGTATTATAAAGTACCTTAACTAAGGTGTCTCTAAGTGACTGCATGGAGAAATGTATCCAGTTAGCTTGACTTCAAACAAATAAATACAACTTTCAATTGTGTATAAATCACTGGGTGGATAGGAAGAAAAAATTAAACAAAGAAAATAGGCTGTAGAAGAGAGAGAAAGAAAGAAGAGAATGGGAAAAATAAAGAGTAAAAAGACATGATAGTCCATGACCAAAACTTTCAAAGGTAATATTGTAGGCTTATAATCATCTAATGAGGATACTCTGACACTAACAATATGTGATATACTTTTCACAATCGAGTGCAATTTAAAACATATATGGGACAATATGTGCTTGCGTGCTAAGTCGCTTCAGTTGTGTCCGACTCTGTGACCCCATGGACTGTAATCCACCAGGTTCCTCTGTCCATGGGATTTCCCAGGCAAGAATACTGAATTAGGTTGCCATTTATTTCTCCAGGGGATCTTTCCCACACAGGTATCGAATCTGTGTCTCTTGATATTTATAAGTACAGAATCCCAGTGTTGGAGGGTCACAGATTTAACCAATTACTTGTGGCTATATTCTCTCATCCACTACTTGCTAAAATATTTCTTAGAATTAGTTGTGCTATTATTATGATCCTTAGAAAATCCTTAACTATATTGCCACATATTAAATATTTAAAGTTATTGATCGTGCCTCACTTGAGTATTATCTTAAATCCAGTTTATACTTAAAAAATGTTACTTATAAACATTTTGTGAGTTTCCAATAGACATAAAACAATGAGTTAATGCTTGCAAAAAACTTCCTTGCTTCAATATTTTAGATAGATAGAATGTAGAAAAGATGGATATATAGAAAAGATAGATCTTTGTTCAAATGCATGATACAACATTAAGGAATAGTTTAAGGTTTTCAGATTGAAAGGGACCTTACTAAAGAACTACAAAGGAAGAAATTTATCTACACCTGCTCCTGATTTATATGGTGCAATCCTAGATTTTGAACTGATATCATAATAGATCAAACATTTGGTGTACTTGAGGGAGAGAGTATATTTTTGTGTGGAAGAGATGTTAATGCTATGGCCCAGAAAGCAGACTGTGGTTGGCATTCTTCAAGATGGCACCCAAGGCCTGCTTCTCTTGGTCCTTATGCCCTCGGGTATTCCATCTCCCACTGTATCATAGTTGACCACTTAAATATGGCAGAACTGGTCTGTATCAGAATTGGTCTATGTGACCAATTAAATATGACTCAATCTTGGATGGCATATGACCTCCCAGGATAAGTCATAGGAAACACTGTGGCTTCTGCAACACCTTCTCTTGGATCAGTACTTTGGTGAAGGTCAGTTGCCGCATCATGAAGAACTCAAGCAATCTATGGAGAGTCCCAAGTGGTGAGATTACAGCCAGAACTAACTTTGCCATAGGTATAAGAGCACTCCCATGGATGTGGATCATCCCTCCCATTTAAGATTTCAGATGAGTCTAGCTCTGACTGACACCTCGACTGCAACCTTCCAAGACACCCCAAACCGAAACCTAGCTTAACTCCCTCAGAGCCCTGATGCTAGCAACTATTTGAATTAATAAATGCTTAAATTTTTAAAACAGTGATTTTTTTTTATTTATTCCAGTTTTTAAAAGATATAATTGACAAATAACACTGTATAGGCTAAAGGAATAAATGTAATTATTTGACTTACATACACCATGAAATGATTTCCACCAGTTCAGTGAATATCCACCATCTCATATAGAAACAAAGTAAAAGGAAAAATATCTTCCTAAGAATTGTAAGAACTCTTAGAACTTAAACTATTTCATGTATAACATAGCAGCATTGCTTATATTAATGATATTGTATATCATATCCCAAGTATTGATTTATCTTATAACTGGAAGTTTGTATTTTTAACCACCTTCATCCAATTCTCCTTATCCTCCCCTCCAGTAACCACAAATCTGTTCTTTTTCTATGAGTTAGTTTGTTTTTGAAGTATATTTGACCTAAACACTATGTTAGCTCCTGGTGCACAAGATAGTGACTTGACATTTTTATACATTACAAAACGATCACTATGATAGTTCTAGCTAATTCTGTCACCATACAAAAATATTTTATTATTATTGACTATACCTGTACGTTTCATCCCCAAGACTCATTTACTCTGTAACTGGAAGTTTGTAGCCCTTAATCTCCATCATCATCTATTTCACTCATGTCCCCACTCCCCTTTCCTCTGGCAACTATCTGTTCTCTTCATCTATGACCCCTTCTTTTTTGTTATGCTCACTGATTTTTTTTGTTTTTTAGATTCCACTTATAAGTAAAATCATACAGTATTTATTTATCTTTCTCTGACTGACCTTTTCACCTAACATAATACACTCTATGAAGAAGGCAATGGCACCCCACTCCAGTACTCTTGCCTGGAAAATCCGTGGACGGAGGAGCCTGGTGGGCTGCAGTCCATGGGGTCGCAAAGAGTTGCACACGACTGAGCGACTTCACTTTCACTTTTCACTTTCATGCATTGGAGAAGGAAATGGCAACCCACTCCAGTGTTCTTGCCTGGAGAATCCAGGGACAGGGGAGCCTGGTGGGCTGCTGTCTGTGGGGTTGCAGACAGTCGGACACGACTGAAGTAACAGCCGCAGCAGCAGCAGCAATACGCTCTAGGTATTAAATAAGAGTTTGGTGTTTTAAACGGCTAGGTTTTGAAATATTTTATTGTACAGCCACAGATAACTGAAGTGGATTTGGAAGGTCTAAAAAGGCTGGGGAAACAGGATACTGGGTTGAATACAGTACATTGGGTTAGAACACATCCTTTACCTAAGTCAAGGGGGGTGATTGGTGAGAGGAACACTGCATCTTAGCATTACTAAGAAGTTCAGTGCTGTAAGTTCTCTGAGGGTCTGGGCTGACGGTAACTTCCAGATCTTGGCTGATGCATATGCATGGGTAACAGTGCCCCTCTTTCCTTCTCTGTGTGCTGTGTTCAGTAGCACCCAACTCACCACAACCCCATGGACTGCAGCCCTCCAGGCTCTTCTGTCCATGAAATTTTCCAGGCAAGAATACTGGAGTGAGTTGCCATTTCTTACTCCAGAGGATCTTCCCAACCCAGGGATCTAACCTGCCTCTCTTGCACCTCCTGCATTGGCAGGTGGATTCTTTACCACTGTACCACCTGGGACCCCTTTCCTTCTCTACTCCACAAGTAATAACTGCCAAGAGCACGTAGTACTTAAATTTCAAAAGAGTACCAGGATCTACAATGACCATAGAGGCTGAGGAGGCTAAAGGGATGACAAAAAGATCTTTAGCCGAAGGTAATAATTAGAGCATGACATATGTAGGGGCAACAGAGTGCAGATAAGGTTCATGTTTAGCATCTATTACCAAAAAAAAAAAAATAACATAAAATAAAAAAGGTGGATCAGGAGTCTTACAGTGATCACCCATATAACAAATCATGATCCCTTTCTCAGGGTCTGAACTTGAGTTAGTATTTTAGGTACAGTATTCACTGACTGAAGAGGAGACCAGGTCATTAGGAGGTAGGATCTCGCAGCCCATGGTTAGTACTATGCGTATTGTCACTTCTGTCATGTCTGACTCTTTGCGACCCCGTGGACTGTAGCCCACCAGGCTCCTCTGTCCATGGGATTCTCTAGGCAAGAAGGTTGCCATGTTCCTCCCCAGGGGATCTTCAACTGAAAGATCAAACCTAGGTCTCCTGCATTGCAAGCAGATTCTTTACCTCTGAGCCCCTGGTAAAGCCCATGGTTAGTACTGTAAAATCCCTCAAATACATCTCAAAATCAATTTACAGCCATCTACATTGGAGAAAGAAAATACTCAAGAGATTTTGAGTCTATTGGACACAGGGTATGTGAGGACAGGGAAATTCAGAGAACTAACCATCATCCTGATGCCTTCGCACCCACTTCTCGCCCCAATATTAGAGTAGTAGGTATATAGGGATAGGTAATAATGAAGTCAGGGCTTCCTAGATGGTGCTAGTGGTAAAGAACCCACCTGCCAGTGCACGAGATATAAGAGATGTGGGTTTGATCCCTGGGTTGGGAAGATCCCCTGGAGGAGGACATGACAACCCACTCCAGTATTCTTTCCTGGAGAATCCCGTGGACAGAGGCACTTGGCAGGCTACAGTCCATGGGTCGCAAAGAGTGGGACATGACTGAAGGGTTTAACATGCAGGCAGGTAATAATGGAGTCATGAATAAAGACCGGCTTATAGTGCTTGCACAGTGGTGAGTAGAACCACCCAGCAGTATATATAGTTGGTGATGATATACTAGGTAATTGCAGTAACTTCCATGATGGATCCTTAGTCTATATCGTCATAATTTTCATACTGGAGAAGGATAAGTGACAACCTCTGAAACTGTCCTTCTTAAGGCAACAGAGAAATTAAAAAATATATATATCACCTTTGATAGTGGGGAGAATGAAACTGGCAGAGATTTGTGAATTATTAAATACCTAAAAGGTGAGCTGTGGTTACCCCTAAATTATCCAGTTCAAGTCACCAAAAGAGACTCTGCAGAAACAGGATAGACCTTGGGTAATGACTAAAGACCACCACAAACTCAATAAAGTGATAATCATCATCACATTTGTTGTCTTGGACATGGTATTGATGCTGGGAGAAATTAATTAGGCCTCTAGCATATGTTGGGGCTTCCGTGGTGGCTTGGTGGTAAAGAGGAGACTCAGGAGACTCAGGAGTCAATGCAGGAGACTCAGGTTGGATCCCTGGGTAAGGAATATCCCCTGGAGAAGGAAATGGCAACCCACTCCAGTATTCTCACCTAGGAAACCTCATGGACAAAGGATCCTGGAAGGTTACAGTCCATGGGGTCACAGAGTTGAATAGGAATTAGTGACTAAACTACAATAGTAACAGTAGCTGCATATGGCATGCAGCCATTGATTTACTGATGGTGTTCTACTCTGACTAGAGGGAAAGGAGACAGAGATAGTTCACATTCATGTGAAATGAACAACAATATTCATTAACAGTTTTGCTACAGAGTTCTCCTATCTTCTGTCAAAATATAGTCTCAAGAGATCTAGACCATCTGTCCATACCACAGAACATCACGTTGACACATTATATCAATGATAAGTTACTGATTAGACTGGATTAGGAGCAAGAGGAAGTTAATATACTGATGACCTTTATAAGTACCTGTCATGGAAGGGGCAGTTAACCAGCATGTAGTTAAAAATGATCTGGGCAATGGTCTTTATTTCTTATCATTGGCCACTGTAGAACCAGCATGATAGATACAGAAACAAGGGGACCAAGATGGTAGATGTAGACATTATGCAGGAGCCCAACAGCATGAACTCCTGCTTCCCAAGATTTACCTACCTGCTGCTGCTTCTGAATATCCAATCACCCAACAACGGGAGCAAAACTTATACTTAAGTGTGGCATTACACTTTGGGAGATTAACTAATAACTTAGTAAGGTGACTATGTTGGCACCATTCTAATCATCTCATAAGGAGAGAGAGCCACACCTGGCAAGGAACTGAACTTTCCTATGCACAGAGTCTCGTTCAATACCAACATCTATGTGCTGACAGAATGCCTGATCACAGACATGGAGTTCCTCAGAGCAAAATATTAGACCTCTTTCACCGTGGGAGCCCAGAGATCTACTTGTGATATCATTTATCATAACATTGAGCAGCATCTAGCCTCATAGAGTGTTGAAATGAGCTTCTGAAAGCACAAATGCTATGTCAACTGGGGGTTCAATAATCTGAAATAGTGGGGTGACATTCTTCATGATGTAGTCTATGTATTAAATCTGAGGTTTGAATGTAGAACTCTGTGCCTTATGGACACACACACACACACACACACACAGTGGTCCAGGAACAAAGAGGAGGAGCAGAGGATATACTTATCTCCTAGAGGCACACTGGGAGACTTTTTGTATCAAGTCTCTGTAACTTGGGGATCTGAAGGAGTCGAGTTCCTAGTCAAAGTAGGAATATTCTTGCCAGAGAGTATAGCATAAATACTATTAAGCCACAAGCTGGGGTTGTTTTCAGGGTACTTTGTATTTATGATCAAAAACCATTAGGAAAGAAAAGGAACCACTGCCTTCATAGGGCTACTGACTCTGTGGAGCAAGAAGAGTGGGGCTGCATGTATACATAATGAGAGCATGTAGAACTGACTAGTAGCAAGTGATCTCTGGGATCACTGTCTTTTTTTTTTTTTTTTTTTCTTTTTCAGGAAAACGAGAAAGGTTAATAAAGAGAATTTTCAAAGCCTAAATAATGAGAGAAGTAATAAATATGTCCCAATTGAATTATGCATTCCACACTTTTTTCTTGTTTAAATAAAATAGGTATACAATTTTGTAAATATATTTCTATGAATAATGCATCTAAAATGATCCAAGAGGATTTTTAAACCACTGACTCACAAACATACAGCATATGTTCTGCAATATCTCCTAGGAAAATGTTTCAAAGTGTTCTTATTTTATTTGTATATCATCTCTCTTTGGAAAAATTGTGCTATTCTGCATGTGTTTGGCTTTGGTTTAGTAATTTATGATTACAAAATGAAACTTCTGACTTGGAACAAAAACAAATAAGCACAAAGCATTTTTTTTTTGTATCATAGCAGTAGTTTTCTTTCATCTTTTCAGAAGCCGGTATGACCTGAACAACAATAACACATTTAATTCTTTGAAAATACTTGAACACAAGAAATTGTTTCAGTCAATGACAATGTGAAAAACTCTTTGAGAATTCACTTACAGTTAGGGACATCAATGTTTAATATGTGATTATCTATCAATGAAATAACACCAAAATTCATGCTTTTATAATCAACAACTTTGCATATTTTAATTTTAGTGTAACAGAACATTTTTCATGTTATTTTTCTGATTAGAATGCTTAGTTACAAGATGATTTATCATAATTATTTTAAGATATTGTACTACTTTTTATATATTTCTTTTAAAAAAGTATTTATTTATGTATTTGGTTGCATCTGGTCTTAGTTGTAGCAAATGGGATCTTCATTCTTCATTGTGGTATGTGGGATCTAGTTCCCTGATCAGGGATCAAACCTAGGTCCCCTTCATTAGAAGCATGGAGACTTAGCCACTGGATTACCAGTGAGTGAGTGAGTGAGTGAAAGTCGCTCAGTTCTGTCTGACTCTTTGCGACCCCAAGGACTATACAGTCCGAGGAATTCTCCAGGCCAGAATACTGGAGTGGGTAGACTATCTCTTCTCTGGTGGATCTTCCCGACCCAGGAATTGAACCAGGGTCTCCTGCATTGCAGGGGGATTGTTTATCAACTGAGCTACCAGGGAAGCCCGGATTACCAGGGAAGTCCCTATATATTTCTGTATATAAAGGTAACAGAGTCTAATATTTGAAATCAGATAGAAAGTACTTGAATGTTGACAATAATTTTCAAACTTGAGATTGTATGGATGTCACGAATTTAGATATATTTTATCACAAGTGATCACAAACAAGAACGAATGTATTCAGTGAAAATGCTATCCTAAGAGCAAATCCATATTTGCACACATGAAAAATGTTAAAATGCACTGTATTTTAACAAGCCTATCAACATTTAGTGTAATAAAATTTTATACATGTAGGGGTAAAGAGGAGAAGTGAGAACATATTAGTGCTATTTAAAACTTGGGAAGAGTTTGGAAGGTGATGCAATAGAGCTTTCAAATTTGATCTGACCCCTTGTCTTTATAGCTTCCCTGGTGGCTTAGATGGTAAAGCATCTGCCTGCAATGTGGGAGACCCAGGTTCAATCTCTGGGTTGGGAAGATTCCCTGGAGAAGGAAATGGCAACCCACTCCAGTATTCTTGCCTGGAGAATCCCATGGACAGAGGAGACTGGCGGGCTACAGTGGTCCATAAGTCTCAAAGCGTCAGAGACGACTGAGCAACTTCACTTTCACTTGTTTTTATCATTTTAAAGCCCCAGCTAAGAGAAGAAACTAATACTTCACATGTACAAAAAGCTCATATTTTAGAGCATATTTTCAAAAGTGTGTTTAATAGTATTAAGACATTTGTATTTACTTAAAATTTTATTGATATATAGTGGAAAAACATATATACCTATGTATGCATATACATAAATATGTGTGTACACAGAATTTAATCCTAAACTTGATGTATTCAGTTATTGTTTAGAAAAATAATAATACAAAGACTCAACTCATGAAAATAAGGACAATAAAATGTTTTTATTACATAGAAAAAAGAAATTATTAATTTAGTGTGGCTTGTATACAAAGAAGATGTGACAGAATCAGGGAGAAGATAATAGAGCCATCATTCAGAAAGGCTCACAATCTGTTACATGGACAGTCTCAGTTTGATTAGGAAGAAAAATGTAATTATATTGCAGCATTAGTAAAGTGCTCATAAAAAATATGTCACAAGATTAAAATTTAATAAACTATACTTGATACAAGTTACTTGAACAAATAAGAGAAAAGGGGTTTAACTTACTAACATATATGAAACCCAAGAAGGTTGACTTAATCAAGCTCACTTTTTTGAAAGACTCATATATGATTAAAGGTTAGGGAAATGAGCAGAAGGCCATGGATTTTTCATAGCTGTCGGCCAGAATGGTTAGGGTCATCTTTCACTAATCTATGACTACTTAGGAAATTATCTGTTAGCTCCGATTTGTTCTATTCAATATCCTTAGTAGATGTTTAAAGACAGAAACAAATGAAAAAATATGCATTATTAACTCCCGGATAGCTGCACAGAAAAGTTTAAGCAATTTGCATTTTCCTTAAATATTTGCTGAAAAACCTCAGAAGACCTCACAAGACTTCAGAAGTTTTTGTTTTTATCTTTTTTAGATTTAATATTTTCCTTTTTTTTTTTCCCCTTGTATTTTACCCGTAACTACCATTGTTGAGCCATGTCAGAACTTTCTCTTTTGAACACCTCAGTGTAGAAGTTCATTACTGTTATATTTTATTCTGATAACTATGAACAACTGGATTTTTTTTTTCAAAGTAAATGTTCTAGTTATATATGCTCTTCAAGTGTGTATTAAATGCTTCATGCATGAATATCTCCATATCCACAATGGATACTTAATTGTCTCACAATTTATGGGACAGAAACTAGTAGGTGACTTCTGAAGTGGCCCAGTGGTAAAGAATCCGCCTACCAAGCAGGAGACACAGATTCGATCCCTGGTCCAGGAAGATTGCCTGGACAAGGGAATGGCAACACATTCAGTATTCTTGCCTGAGAAATCCCATGGACAGAGGAGCCTGGTTGGCTCAAGTCCATGAGGTCACAAAGAGTCAGACATGACTTAGGGATGAAAGAGCAGCAGCATCAGGTATTAGTGGATATTTGTTTGGTTTAATTTAATGATTTTATTGTACAGATTCAATTCTTTTGAATGGAGAACTGAAGATGTTATCAAAATGATTAATCTAAAGTCATGTTTTCCTGATATAATAGCTCATCTCTTAAGCTCACCTCTGTGCTTTTGAGTATTCCTCTTATTTCAACATCTAAATAATTGCCTTAAAAATTCACCATTTATTGCATGTGTTTTACAGGTAAAAATAATAATTACCTTTTTTAAATGATTCAGATAAACAACTACTATAATGTTAATGTTTATGGTAATGACCGGAAGTGAGAATTCTTCTCAAAAGCAGTTATCTGCTTAAATTTCAAGAAAATAAAAATATATTAAGAATTTCATTTTACTTTATATGTTTATGACTGTTGTTTTAAATAGTCATTGGAAGAGAAGATCATAAACTTATGAATGTCCTGTATATTTACCTTCTAGTCCTGACAACTCAACCAAAAATATACCTGAAAGTTACCTCAAAGAAAATGTATAGAATGAAGGAGTGTTAAGTGCAATGACCAAAGGTAATAAAAAATATACTGATAGTCAAAAGTGTAAGTTAAGTTTCAGGTTACTTACGTATTATCTATTAATTTTCTCACAGTCATAATCTATGGCATTTTGTAATACCAAAAAGAAAAAAAGAAAAAACGCACAGAAAGGGGGCTAAATTGGCCAGAGTACTGCCTGTAATTGATGAGTTAGAGATTGAAACAATCATAGGCACTTTCGGTCTCAGTTCAGTTCAGTTGCTCAGTTGTGTCCAACTCTTTGTGACCCCATGGACTGCAGCTGACCAGGCATCCCTGTCCATCACCAACTCCCAAAGCTTGCTCAAACTCATGTCCATCCAGTCAAGGATGCCATCCAACCATCTCATCCTCTGTCGTCCCCTTCTCCTCCTGCCATTAATCTTTCCCAGTATCAGGGTCTTTTCCAAGGAATTCCCTCTTCACATCAGGTGGCCAAAGTATTGGAGTTTCAGCTTCAGCATCAGTTCTTCCAATGAATAGTCAGAATTGATTTCCTTTAGGATTAACTGGTTTGATCTCCTTGCAGTCCAAGGGACTCTCAAGAGTCTTCTCCAACACCACAGTTCAAAAGCATCAAATCTTTGGCACTCAACATTCTTTATGGTCCAATTCTCACATCCATATCAGGGCTTTTCTGATAGCTCAGTTGGTAAAGAATCTGCCTGCAATGCAGGAGACCCCGATTCAATTCCCAGGTTGGGAAGATCCGCTGGAGAAGGGACAGGCTACCCACTCCAGTATTCTTGGGCTTCCCTTGTGGCTCAGCTGGTAAAGAATCCACCTGCAATGCATGAGACCTGGGCTCAATCCCTGGCTTGGGAAGATCCCTTGGAAAAGGGAAAGGCTACCCACTCCAGTATTCTGGCCTGGAGAATTCCATGATCTGTATAGCCCATGGGGTCGCAAAGAGTCAGACACAACTGAGGGACTTTCACTAACATATATACACAACCATACACAAACTACTGGAAAAACCATAGCTTTGACTAGATGGACATTTGTTGGCAAAGTAATGTTTCTGCTTTGTAATATGCTTTCTAGGTTTGTCATAGCTTTTCTTCCAAGGAACAAGTCTTTTAATTTCAGGGCTGCACTCACCATCTGCAGTGATTTTTGAGACCTTGAAAATAAAGTCTTTAACTGTTTCCATTGTTTCCCCATCTCTTTGCCATGAAGTGATGGGACCCAGATGCCATGATCTTTGTTTTATGAATGCTGAGTTTTAAGCCAGCATTTTCACTCCCCACTTTCATCAAGAGGCCCTTTAGTTCCTCTTTACTTTCTGTCATTAGAGTGGTGTCATCTGCATATCTGAGGTGTTTGGTATTTCTCCCAGCAATCTTGATTCTAGCTTATGCTTCATCCAGCCTGGCATTTCTCATGATGTATTCTGCATATACGTTAAACAAACAGGGTGACAGTATACAGCCTTGACATCCTCCTTTCCCAATTTGGAACCAGTCTGTTGTTCCATGTCCAGTTCTAACTGTTGCTTCCTGACCTGCAAATAGATTTCTTAGGAGGCAGGTAAGATGGACTGATATTCCAACTCTTGAAGAGTTTTCCACAGTTTGTTGTGATCCACACAGTCAAAGGTTTTGGCATAGTCAATAAAGCAGAATTAGATGCTTTTCTGAAACTCTCTTGCTTTCTCGATGATCCAACGGAAGTTTGCAATTTGATCTCTGGTTGCTCTGCCTTTTCTAAAACCAGCTTGAACATCTGGAAGTTCTGAGTTCACGTATTGTTGAAACCTGACTTGGAGAATTTTGAGCATTACTTTGCTAGCCTGTGAGATGAGTACAATTGTGTGGTAGTGTGAACATTCTTTATCATTGCCTTTCTTTGGGATTGGAATGAAAACTGACCTTTTTCAGTCTTGTGGCCACTTCTGTTTTCCAAATTTGCTGACATGTTGAATGCAGCACTTTCACAGCATCATCCTTTAAGATTTGAAATAGCTCAACTGGAATTCCATCACCTCCACTATTTTTGTTTGTAGTGATGTTTCCTGAGGCCCACTTGACTTCACATTCCAGGATGTCTGACTCTAGGTGAGTGATCACACCATCGTGATTATCTGGGTCATGATAACCTTTTCTGTATAGTTCTTCTGTGTATTCTGTGTATAGTTCTTCTGTGTATTCTTACCTAGCTGTATTCCTAGACTGAAAGTTTAGGAAACATGTTTTCAAGCATTAAGCTAGCCTCCCTGCTAAGATGCATCTATAATTCAACTTTTGCCACTTTCTATATGCCAGTTAATATATGAGGCAATGGAAATAAAGTAATGAATGAAAGGAATTTTGCAAACAAATAAAAACAAGCAAACAAACAAAACCTGTGCTTCATTGATCTTTGAATCAATACATAGTTAGCAAGTAAAATATATTCTCTTTGAGATCAAGACAAGCATGGGAAGGAATAAACCACTAAGAGGGGATACAAATTGCCTAAGGCATATGCTGGAGTTGTTTAGACAAGTAGACAGCTTACCAGTCACATTGGTCATATTTGTGTTTTAAGAGAACTACTCTATTGGAAATTTATAAAATGATTCAAAGGAGAGAGTTGAAATGTGATTCAGAAGAGAAAGTTTGTATTTAAAAATATTTTAAGAAAAAAAAAACACAAAGACAACATTTTTTTTTTGTAGCAGGTTTATTCTAGAAGAAATCAATCAGCTGGGAATGCTGCAGAAAATATTAAAGATGAGCCAAAGGACCTTGCGCTTGACTGATGTTTTTAAAATATCTATATATCAGAATATGGAGATAGATATTCTTCTATTTTCTCCATTTACAGATCACCTATTATTGAAATCAATATGGTGAATACTTATTTTCATCCAATGTTTTTCATCAGTGAGTTTTCGGTTCTGAATGAAGGGAGCTAGATATATAAAGGTGATTGTCTGGTTTAAGATAGGAGCAGATAATATGTAATCCCTTTCCTCAGAAAACCTTTCCAGCTTATTATGTTTTTTACCAAATTAATGTATTTGGCTACAAAACCAAAGTTAACAATGATGCAGTGCTTATTACATGCCAGGTATTTTCCCCCAAATTAACATATGTTAACCCAGTAATACCAACAACAAATGACAGAGGTAGGTACTATTATTATTGTACTCATTTTAGGAAAGTGAAACACAAAGGAATACATAACTTACCACCAGTCTCAGAATATGCACTCTTATTAACCAATACCCCTTCATGGTACTTCAAGCATGTAATTTAATCAACTGTTTATTTCTATTTATCTGTGTGGTTCTAAATATTCATATTTGCAGTAATAAAATAACACCAAGCTGAGAGCTCTGGTAATAAACTATTTTTACACATTTTTTTATTATATTCTGTGCATGTAATATACAAGATAAATTTCTAGATTTGAGATCATGCAAGCAACATTCCTTTATTCAAATTGTTTTCCATTGAATTTGTATACATATGCTCTCCCTTTAAATGTCTGAGTGTTTTGATTTCTTTTCAGCTGCAATAATATTGTATATTTTAAGTTGAAAATTAACATTTGTTTTTTAGTTGTTTGGAATTACTTTTTGTAGATCTTATACAGCATAAAAAGAACTCTCATGCTGTTCATTTTCTCTTTGGGTTTAGCCTTGTCCCATGAAGAGAGGGCAAAGTTTAGCACTTTCTAGAATGCTTACTTACTTGGAAGGTAGTTAAAAAGACCTCACAAAAGAACAAATGCCTTATGAGTAATGGAAGATTGTTATATTTTCTACTCACAGTAAAATTAAGTGTACAACAACAACAACAACATGTAAAGTCACTCAATCGTGTCCAATTCTTTGTGACCCCGTGGCTCCTCCATCCATGGGATTTTCCAGGCAAGAATACTGGAGTGGGTTGCCACTTCCTTCTCCAGGGAATCATCCCGGCCCAGGGTTTGAACCTGGTCTTCCACATTGCAGGCAGTCTCTTTACCTTTTAAGCTACCAGGGAATCCTGTTAAGTGTAAGACAGAGGAAAGGCAAGTGATTTCCATTGTGTGACTATGTAGGAAGATATGGAAAAATAGCAATTTAAAATCTCTATCTACTTTAAACAAAAGATATAGAATATTTTGAAATTCCTTCTATGTTGGAGAGAGTAAATTTTTTAAAATATTAATAATTATTATCTTGGCTCAGCAAGGATAAACTAGACTACCTGTCAAGAATAGAAATCACAAACTTAAAGTAGCTTAGATATGATTGAAGAATGTATAGAGTCAATTTACCATTTCCTTTTGTGTTTAAGGATTTCCACATTCATCTTGCCACTGTTGTTGTAGCTTTAAAACATTTTCTGAGTGGGTTTGGTATAATTCTGCACATGTAAAAAGCATGCTATATGACACACTCTAACGATGTCCTTGTAAATGCAAGTTACAAGTTCAGACAAGTTAGCTAGGACGCTGAATGCATATTCATCTCTTTTGGTGTGTAATGCAACTATTCATTTGCTTATGGTACAGATTCTGTGACATTGTGAATGATTTCTCTCCTAAAAGTCATCTCATCCCATAGGAGCAAGACAATTTTTCCCCACACATAGGAAGTGATGAGCTTTTTAAACTCATCTGGGGTCAGGCAGGGATCAATACTAGTTTAGAAAGATCTTCCAAATGATTTTATGGTAGAAATATACCCATATCTTTCATTATTTCACAATATGTTTTTGATTTATATTATGTGCAAGTCTTTATATCAGGTTTATATCAATAAGACCCTCAAGGTTCTTATGGACACTGGAGGAGATAACTGTATATATGTGAATATAACACAGTGTTAGAAAAAGGAAATCATCAAAGCTGGTGGTGGGTGACTAATAGGGAAATTTTGCATAACAGGATATGTCTAACTAGATTAGAGCAGGATATAATGAACGTTGAAGGCAGAGGTTGCAAAATGTATGCTCTGCTAGAGACAGCTAAGTGATTCTAACAAGATTAGGCTGAGGAAGGAGGGGTAATAAGGTTAGAAAAGCATATATCATAAATGCAACCTCACAGAGGAAGAACAAGGGCAACAAACATGAAGGATTCCAAATGGACTTTATGCAAGGGATAGAAAATGAAGTTACAGATATCATGATCCATGCCTTTCAGATCTGTTGATGACTGGTAAAGAAAGTGTGGGTTTATATCTAGGGGAAGGGAATTTTTAAATAAATAAAAAATGTCAGACACATATGAAATAATTGGCAATTTTTAATGATCCAGTTTTGTCCTGAAGAGAATAAATTGCTTTTATTAAATTCCTCAAAATTTGTGTTTAACAAGGAGATGATGCATGCCCTCAGATATACCTATATTTTATTTCCCAATTTAATGCAGAAAGTATTGCTGAGAACGTTACATGCGTATGAAATTTACCCTGAAGATAATAAACTCATGAATACATAGTAGACAGTAGAGCGCAATGCAATGAATTTTCATTTGTGTCAGATAGAATTTTATTCCAACATTTTCCATGTTCCGTAAAAAGCAATTGCATAACAGCTAACATCTCTGTGGATCTAAATAAAAGAGTAAGTTATAATCTCTATAGCCCATGCTTAGAATTGTAGAATGCACTATTTATTTGGCAACAGATTTTAAATAGATTTGTTGTTGTTCAACCACTAAGTTGTGTCTGACTCTTTGAGACCCCATGGACTGCAACATGACAGGCTTCCCTGTCTTTCATTCTACCAGAGCTTGCTCAAACTCATGTCCATTGAGTGAGTCAGTGATGCCATCAAACTATCTTGTCCTCTGTCATCCCCTTCTCCTCCTGCCTTCTATCTTTCCCAAAATCAGGGTCTTTTCTAATAAGTCGGCTCTTGGCATCAGATAGCCAAAGTATTGGAGCTTCAACTTCATTCATCACTCCTTCCAGTGAATATTCAGGATTGATTTCCTTTAGGATGGACTGGTTTGATGTCCTTGCAAAGTCCAAGGGACTCTCAAGAGTCTTCTCCAGCACCACGGCTCGAAAGCATCAATTCTTTGGTGCTCAGCCTTCTTTAAATTACAATTAGTTTTTTTTTGTTGTTGTTTATCTTCACATTCTCCATATGAAAGTAAATGGACATTACTTGGATTATGGGGAAAGGTAGGTTCCCTGTCTAATTTCAAGGATAGTCTATGGGACATAAATGCATCATGGAAGTAAAGCAGAAAGATCCTTACTAGAGGATCTCTCTCATTTAATTTCAAATGATGAATCAACACTGAGCCTAATCTCTGAGAAGGTGAATTTCAGTATTTTCTAATATGTAAATTCCTTAATTTTAGTCTAAATTCTACTATATTTGTACTTATGTTCAGTATTATAGTTGCTATCTTCAAGTTTCTTTCTATTCATGTTAGAATATATGTGTGTGTATATATATATAATATCTGCCTTTTAATTTAATAATATACATTATACGTATATATTATATGCATGCCTGTTAAGTTTCCTCAGTCATATCCAACTCTTTGTGAACCCATGGACTGTAGCCCACCAGACTCCTCTGTCCATGGGATACTCCAGTCAAAAATACTGAAATGGGTTGCCATATCCCCCTCCATCTACTTCTGCTTCATTGACTTTGGTAAAGCCTTTGATTGTGGATCACAACAAACTGTGGAAAATTCTGAAAGAGATGGGAACACCAGACCACCTGACCTGCCTCCTGCGAAACCTGTATGCAGGTCAGGAAGCAACAGTTAGAACTGGACATGGAGCAACAGACTGGTTCCAAATAGGAAAAGGAGTACGTCAAGGCTGTATACTGTCACCCTCTTGTTTAACTTATATGCAGAGTACATCATGGGAAATGCTGGACTGGAGGAAGCACAAGCAGGAATCAAGATTTTCAGGAGAATTATCAATAACCTCAGAAAAAAAACAAGCTTCCTCCAGGGATCTTCCTAATCCAGGGATTGAAACCATGTCTCTCACGTCTCCTGCACCGTCTAGTGCCACCTGGGAAGCCCTAAGTATTATATATGCATATATTTGTGTATGCACACACATATATTCTGCATGAAACTAGAAGGCAGATAGAATATGTGGAAAATATGTGGGAAGATATATTTATATGCATATATGTATATGTTCTATTATGAAACTGGAAGGCAGCAACAACACCAAACTACTATAAATGCTAGTAGAGTAGAATTTAGACCAAAATTAATGAAAGATGTTGGACATTTTAGGAAAAAATATATCTGCTGCCCCAGTAGTCAGTCTCAGTTCTCATATCTATAATGTGTTATTCTGTCACAAATATTCTACCTAACATGTATGTATTTTCATATATAAATATTTTTATACATACACATTAGAAGCACTATATTTTGCCCCTCTTTCTTGCCATTTATCTGAATCTCCCTCTGCTTTTATGGGTAAGGTTTGTGTGAATAGGTGTGTGTAGGAATGAATCTAGTGAAAAGAAAGAGAACAAATATAAAGGCATAAAAACAACACAGGTAACTGACTCACATACTTACACATGCGTACAATATTTGGATTCATTTTAGTGAATTTCAGGATGAAAAGCATCATAAATACTCACCTTACATGAAAACATTTTTTCCTATTAACTTGAGTATCCTTTACTCAAATCTTCTGTCTGAGCCTCTCCTGATGGAAATTTCTCACTAGACACTTTCTATTCAGGTCATCTCTGTTCCTGCTCAAGACCATATGCATCATTCACATTTTAATTTCATTTTTCCCATTTTATATTTATCTTTTCTTTGTCTGTTTTATTCTATTCTGACACTGATAAGGTTCTCTTTCCATAGGAAAAAAATGTATTAAACTGATTTTTTTCTCCTGTTGCCAAAGACACTTTTTCACTTAAGGTAAATTATTTCATCACTTACTTAATGAATATTCCCCCCATCAAAGCTATGACAAACCAGATAGCATATTAAAACACAGAGGTAGTACTTTGCTGACAAAGGTCTGTAGTGTCAAATTTATGGTTTTTTCAGTAGTCATGAATGGATGCGAGAGCTGGACCATAAAGAAAGTTGAATGCCAAAGAACTAATGCTTTTGAACTGTGGTGTTAGAGAAGACTCTTGAGAGCCCCTTGGATGGTAAGGACATCAAACCAGTCCATCCTAAAGGAAATCAACCCTGAATAATCATTGGAAGGACTGATGCTGAACCTGAAGCTCCAATACTGTGGCCATCTGATGCCAAGAGCTGACTCATTAGAAAAGACCTGATGTTGGGAAAGATTGGAGGCAGGAGGAGAAGGAGATGACAGAGGATGAGATGGTTGGATGGCATTACTGACTCAATGGACATGAGTTTGAGCAAACTCTGGGAGATGGTGGAGAACAGAGAAGCCAGGCATGCTGCAGCCAATGGAATCAGAAAGAGTCAGACATGACTGAGCAACTGAATAACAACAACAATTAATATTCCCCCATTTATTCTTTTTAAATATTTATTTATTTATTTATTTGGCTGCATCAGGTCTTAGCTACAGCATACGGGGATCTTCATTGCATCATGAGCGATCTTTCATTGTGGAGCACCAACTCTAGGTGTGGAGCACTGCTTCAGTATTTGTGGCAAGCAGGCTTTCTAGTTGTGTCACGTGGGCTCTAGAGCATACGGGCTTCTGTAGCCAGAGCCCGTGTGCTTAGCTGCTTTGCAGCATGTACGATCTTGGTACTTGACCTGGTATTGAACCTGCATCCTCGGAAGTGCAAGGCAGATTCTTAACCTCTGGGAAACCAGAGAAGTTCCCTGTTTAAACTTTATTTAGAAATATTTTTGTGTTCTAGCCCTATATTAGGCAGTATATAAGCAATGCAAAAAAATTAGCTAAGAAAGAGAGACACTACACACGCCCTCACTCAAGAGTTTAGCCATATGTATTTTTTTACCGCCTTTACAACAGCACTGGTCTAAATATGCTTGCCTCAGTTTTCCTACTGGAACATCCAGCTTTCTTCACCACTGCTATGCATCCCATTGCTTAAAATAGAACATGCAGTGACTGCTTATTTCGAAACGGCACTGTCCAATACAGCAGTTACTAACCACACAGGGTCATTAAGTTTAAATTCAAATTAATTAAGACAAATGATTTTATGTATTGTTTCTTAGTGATATTAGCCAAATTTGAAGTGATTATTAGCTAGAGTATTTGACAAAACATACATAGAATATCCCCATTATTCTAGACAGTTTTATAGGACAATACTGTTCTATATAAGGGGCTTCCCTGGTGGCTCAGTGGTAAAAAATCCACCTGCTGAGGCAGGAAACTCAGGAGATGTGGGTTTGATCCCTGGGTTAGGAAGATCCCCTGGAGAAGGAAACAGCAACCCACTCCAGTATTCCTGCTTGGATAATCCCATGGACAGAGGAGCCTAGTGGCTGATAGTCCATGGGGTTGCAAAAAGTTGGCTATGACTGACTGACTGAGCACACAGTTTCTATATCTATGAATCAAAGAATTGGGATATCATCCTAATTTTTCCAGTTGTGAAACAGAAATAAACAAATTATAGCATGTGTTTAGAAGTGATGTTCTTAGCTAGGATACACAAAAAGTTAAGTTCAGTCACTCAGTCATATTGGACTCTTTGCAACCCCATGGACTGCAAAGGCCTCCCTGTCCATCACCCACTCCCAGGTTTACTCAAACCCATGTCCATTGAGTCAGTGATGCCATCCAACAATCTTATCCTCTGTCATCTCCTTCTCCTCCTGCCTTCAATCTTTCCCAGCATCAGGGTCTTTTTATAATAAGTCAGTTCTTCACATCAAGGTGGCAAAAGTATTGGAGTTTCAGCTTCAGCATCAGCATCAGTCCTTCTAATGGATATTCAGGACTGATTTCCTTAGGATGGACTGGTTGGATCTCCTTGAAGTCCAAGGGACTCTCAAGAGTCTTCTCCAGCACCACAGTTCAAAAGCATCAATTCTTTGGCACACAGCTTTCTTTATAGTCCAACTATCACATCCATACATGACTATTGGAAAAACCATAGCTTTGACTAGATGGACCTTTGTTGGCAAAGTGATGTCTTTGCTTTTTAATGTGCTGTCTAGCTTTGGTCATAGCTTTTCTTCCAAGGAGCAAGCATCTTTTAATTTCATGGCTGCACTCACCATTTGAAGTGATTTTTGAGCCTCCCAAATTAAAGTCTGTCAGTATTTCCATTGTTTCCCCATCTATTTGCCATGAAGTGATGGGACCAGATGACATGATCTTAGTTTTCTGAATGTTGAGTTTTAAGCCAGCTTTTCCACTCTCTTCTTTCACTTTCATCAGGAGACTCTTTAGTTCTTTGCTTTTTGCCACAAGTGGGGTGTCATTTGCATATCTGAGATTATTGGTATTTCTTCCAGCAATCTTGATTCCAGCATGTCCTTCATCCAGCCCAGCGTTTCTCATGATGTACTCTGCATACAAGTTAAATAAGCAGGGTGACAGTATGCAGCCTTGATGTACCCCTTTCCTGATTTGAAATCAGTCTGTTTCATCTCCAGTTCTAACTGTTGCTTCCCAACCTGTTTACAGATTTTTCAAGAGGCAGGTCAGCTGGTCTGGTATTCCCATCTCTTTAAGAATTTTCCAGAGTTTGTTGCAGTCCACACAGTCAAAGGCTTTGGCATAGTCAATAAAGTCATACACAGTGATACACAGAAAATGATACACCAAAAGTATCACTCTAGAAAATTTAGAACACAATTTCCTTTACTGTAATCTGGAGAATTTTTGTCTTCAATTCCTTAAGTCCCCAGGCATCTGCAAACAACTTCACACTTTATACCAGTGTTAAAATTAAAATAAAATTGTGAACTAGAGCAAAGCTTTATATATCCTGACAGGACACCAAACACTTTTAAGTAAATGATATGCTGTAAGGAAACCAATAAGCTAATTAACCTCAATTCACATCTTATAAAGTTACCTGTCATTTCTATTTAATGTTAGAATATATTTTTAAGAATCATCTTCTTCTCTTAAAATCTGCTATAACAAAGAAATTAAGAAGTTAGAACAAGTTTCTTAACATTAGAGTGATTAATATTTGCAGGTCTTCCTATGTTGATGAGCTGTGAGAAACTGAAGAGATAAAATGTCATCCATGCCCAACTAGGTATAGCCAGGATTCTTATAAACTTTGAAAGTGTGCTCTTTAATGTCTTTTTAATTATCTCAGACATTTTGTTGATTTCAGAATATTTAAGTTGGAAGTATACATAGAGATGAAATTGTTCATTGTTTTTGTTGTCTAAATGAGGAAACTGGAGTCTAAAAAATTTAGTGAAGCTATTTCTCAGAAGCATGATAAGCATGAGAACCCATGTCTCTAAGATTCTCTGTGGCTATTCCCACTCAAATATCATGTGTGCTTGGTCTCTTCAGTAGTGTCTAATGATCTGTAACCCTATGGACTGTAGCCTGCCAGGCTCCTCTGTCCGTGGGATTCTCCAGGCAAGAATACTGGAGTGGAGTACCATATCCAGCTCCAGGAGATCTTCCCAACCCAGGGACTGAACATGTGTCTTTTAGGTCTCTTGCATTGGCAGGTGGATTATTTACTGCTAGTGCTACCTGGGAAATCCTCAAATATGATGCCCTTGCCCCAAAAGGAGATATGAAGTGCCTGCAGTTCTGGCCTTTTCTAAAGCTCTGATTGTATTTTTATAAAGGCTACAGGAATTTTTCTTAGCTGTGTCAGGAAAACAGAACAAGCTAATTATATAATAAAACTAATTCTATTTTTCTTCAAGGCATCTGCATAACTTAAGGACTACTTCAGATTTAAAAGATATATCTACTGCCATATTTCCTTGTAGATTTATTGAACCTAAGACAATTTTCTTCGTAAACATAACTCCATATGCAATCTGCTTTAAAATGACCATGTATTTTAAGAATGTCTTTCAATGGCTAAAATCTCTCTCTCTCTCTCTCTCTCTTTTTTTTTTTTTTTGCTTTCCATTTGCTATTTTAAAAGCAGTAACATTTCTTACAGAGAAATATGTCTATGTTACACTATTTACATTTCTTGTCTTCATATAAGGAAAGTTCAGTGATATTGTTCGTGCTGTATTCAGTGGCTCAGTCATATCTGACTCTTTGTGACACCATGAGCAGTAACCCACCAGCTTCCTCTGTCCATGAAATTTTCCCATCAAGAATACTGAAGCGGGTTGCCATTTCCTTCTCCAGGGGATCGAACCCACGTCTCTTACATTTCCTGCACTGGAAGGAGGATTTTTACCACTGAACCATGGCTTCCCTGTGGCTCAGACAGTAAAGAATCTGCCTGCAATGTGGGAGATCCAGCTTCGATCCCTGGGTTGGGAAGACCCCCTGGAGAAGGAGAAGGGAAGGGCAACCCACTCCAGTATTCTTGCCTGGAGAAGCCCATGAAGAGAGAAGCCTGGCAGGCTACATCCATAGGGTTGCAAAGTGTCAGACACCACTGGTGACTGACAGTTTGACTTTCACTTCCAGTGGTCTTAAAGAGTCCATATGGAACACACAAACTAAGAAATTTACCATGTATTTGGAAATGTTCACTGTTACTTTATGGCCTTAAAATTATGGAATTTAATTTTTGGTTTGTAAATTTTAATATGGTTTCAGAGAGACAGTACTGTATGGTGTGTAAGAGAATCATCTTTAAAGTCAAGTTCGCAAAATTCAAATCCTGCCCTACCACTTATAAACGATTTCACCTTGTACAAGGAACATATGCACCTTGGTTGCATTATATTATGTCTCATTCCTTGATTTTCCATGGATGTTAAGTCAGTTCCTCTATATAATGTTCTCAAAACAGTCCAGGCCAGAATAATGGAATTGTTAAGCTTTAATTATAATTGTTGTTACTGGTATAATTGACACAATAACCAAAGAATAAAATATAAAACCATCTTCATATATAGTTATACATATATGAAATACATATACTTGAAAATATATATAATATTATTTTGTTGTTCAGTCACTCAGTCATGTCCGATTCTTGTGACCCCATGAACTGCAGCATGTCAGGTTTCCATCCTTTACCATCTCTTGGAGCTTGCTCAAATTCTTGTCCATTGAGTCAGTGATGCCATCCAACCATCTCATCCTCTGTCATCCCCTTCTCTTCCTGCCTCCAATCTTTCCCAACATTAGGGTCTTTTCTACTGAGTCAGCTCTTGGCATCAGGTAGCCAAAGTGTTGGAGCTTCAGCTTCAGTATCAGTCCTTCCAATGAATATTCAGGATTTCCTTTAAGATTGACTGGCTTGATCTCCTTGCAGTCCAAGGGACTCTCAAGAGTCTTCTCCAAAACCATAGTTCAAAAGCATCAGTTCTTTGGTGCTCAGCCTTCTTTATGGTCCAACTCTCACATCCATACATGACTACTGGAAAAACCATAGCTTTGACTAAACAAAACTTTGTCAGCAAAGTAATATCTCTGCTTTTTAATACCCTATCTTGGAAGAGGTCACCATTAGCCCCATTATAGAGCCACTGAGCAGAAGACCCACAAAGTGAAAGTCATTCAGTCATGTCCAACTCTTTGCGACCCCATGGACTATACAGTCCATGGAATTCTCCAGGCCAGAATACTAGAGTGAATAGCATTTCCCTTCTCCAGGGGATCTTCCCAACCCAGGGATCGAACCCAGGTCTCCCATATTGCAGGAAGATTCTTCACCAACTAAGCCACAAGGGAAGCCCAAGAATACTGGAGTGGGTAGCCTATGCCTTCTCCAGCAGATCTTTCCAACCCAGGAATAAAACTGGGGTCTCCTGCATTGCAGGCAGATTCTTTACCAGCTGAGCTATCAGGGAAGTCCAAGAAATGACCCACAAACTGGAGAAAAATTCTACCAAAGAAGTCCTCACACTTTTGCAAAACTTCTAGGGCCCACAACAGGTTTCCCAACCAGGAGATCCAGCAAAAGGACTGAGCACCCTCAAGGAAAAAGACTTTTGGAGGGCACAACAAAAGCTTGTGTGCACCAGGACCCAGGAGATAGGAGCAGTGACCCCGTGAGAGACTGAGCCAGACTTGCCTGTGTGTGTCTGGGAGTCTCTAGCAGAGTGTGGGTTGACAGTGGCCTGCCACGGGTCAGGGGTACTGACTACAATAGTCCTGTAAGCCAAGGCATGCTGGCACGACTCTTTTTGAAGGAGATCACCATTGGCTTCAGGCCAAACTACAGGGAGGAACACAGCCCACCCATCAACAGAAAATTGGATTGAAGATTTACAAGCATGACCCTGTTCACCAGAGCAAGACCCAGTTTTACCCACAGCAAGTCCCTCCACCAGGAAGCTTCCACAAGCCTCTTACTCTCATCCATCAGAGGGCAGACAGAGTGAAAACCACAACCACAGAAAACTAACTAAACTGATCACATCTATCACAGCCTTGTCTAACTCAGTGAAACCATGAGCCATGTCATGTAGGCCCACCCAAGATGGATGGGTCATGGTGGAGAGTTCTGACAAAACATGGGCCACTGAAGAAGGGAATGGCAAAGCACTTTAGCATTCTTGCCTTGAGAACCCCATGAACAGTATGAAAAGGCAAAAAGATACAATATTATATATTTATAATTTTATTGATATTGACCCATTTATTTAATATATCTAATTAGATTAAATATTAATATATTTATTAAAATTATTGTTTTGATTATATTTTTGTATTTATTTTTCTGTTTTCATAAATTTTCTGCAGAGAGAGGATATTTATTTAGTAAGGGACAGAAAAATGACATATTAGACAGAATCCTGCTGTTTTTGAGGTTGGTGGGTAGTCAATAGCATGTAACATATACTCACACCAGGGAGTCTAGTAAAATCCCACACACTCTTGACTACATGGCTTATTATGAAAATATAACTCTCAATCAGTTTATTAAACATAAAAGTTATTTTATATGGCAATAAATTTGGCACTGCCTTTCCAGATCCAGATAGAACCTCCTTAGGTTTGTTCATTTCTCATCAGCTAAGAACTTAAACTAATCTTATAGGTTTCTTCTTCCATTAGAATCCTCACAGACTTCTACTTTGACAAAAGGAGAACTCCACTCTCTCTAGTTTTTGACATTGAATTATCACTTACAGTATGACTTCTATGTTCTAGATAGTGGAAGAGACACTAGAGATTTAAGGCATTCATTACTCTTAATGTAAAATAAAAAGTAATACCAAATTCATATATAATTTGAAGAGGACTATTTTCCTTTTCTTGCAACACAGTTAATAATATCACAAAACTCACAAAACCTTTGTAACTAGACTATTATAAAAAGTAATGATCTATTTTATCCATCTATTTGCCATGAAGTGATGGGACTGGATGTCATGATCTTAGTTTTCTGAATGTTCAACTTTAAGCCAAGTATTTCACTCTCCTCTTTCACTTTCATCAAGAGATTCTTTAGTTCTTCTTCACTTTCTGCCATAAGGGTGGTGTCATCTGCATATCTAAGGTTATTGATATTTCCTCCAGCAATCTTGATTCCAGTTGTGTTTCATCCAGTCTGGCATTTCACGTGATGTACTCTGCATGTAAGTTAAATAAGCAGGGTGACAATACACAACCTTGACGTACTCCTTTTCCTCTTTGGAACCAGTCTGTTGTTGCATGTCCAGTTCTAACTGTTGCTTCTTGACCTGTTGACAGATATCTCAAGAGGCAGGTCAGGCGGTTTGGTATTCCCATGTCTCTCATAATTTTCCACAGTTTATTGTGATCCACACAGTCAAAGGCTTTGGCATATTCAATAAGGCAAAAATAGAATTTTTTTGGAACTTTCTTGCTTTTTTCGATGATCTAGTGGAGGTTGGCAATTTGATCTATGGTTCCTGTGCCTTTTCTAAAATCAGCTTGAACATCTGGATGCTCACGGTTCACATATTGTTGAATTCTGGCTTGGAGGATTTTCAGCTTTACTTTATTAGTGTGTGATAAACAGTGGAAACAGTGGCAGACTTAATTTTGAGGGGGGGGACTCCAAAATCACTGTAGATGGTGACTCCAGTGGTGAAATTAAAAGACACTTATTCCCTGGAAGGAAAGTTATGACCAACCTAGACACCATATTAAAAAGCAGAGTCATTACTTTGTCAACAAAGGTCTGTCTAATTAAGGTTATGGTTTTTCCAGTGGTCATGTATGGATGTGAGAATTGGACTAGAAAGAAAACTGAGCACCTAAGAATTGATGCTTTTAAACTGTGGTGTTGGAGAAGACTCTTGAGAGTCCCTTGGACTGCAAGGAGATCCAACCAGTCCATCCTAAAGGAAATCAGTCCTGAATATTCATTGGAAGGACTGATGTTGAAGCTGAAACCCCAGTACTTTGGCCACCTGGTGTGAAGAGTTGACTCATTTGAAAAGACCCTGATGCTGGGGAAGATTGAAGGTGGGAGAAGAAGGGGACGACAGAGGATGTGATGGTTGGATGGCATCACTGACTCAAAGGACATGAGTTTGAGTAAACTCCAGAAGTTGGTGATGAACAGAGAGGCCTGGCATGCTGCAGTCCATGGGGCTGCAAAGAGACAGACACGACTGAGCAAATGAACTGAACTGAACTGAATGATCTATTTTTATCGTCGTAAACAACAACAAAAAAATAACACCCTCACCTACATAAATGACCACTTGACTTTGTGACCAGACATATTCCAGATGTGAAGATAATAGAATAGAGACTCTATAATTTTATAATAGATTTTTAAGGTATCCTGCAAGTGCATAAAAATTTGCAGTTTTCATGAGAGATTCAAATTAAAAAATCTTATTTTTAAACATTCTGATTGTGAGTGAGAGAGGGAAGAGGCAAGGAAAATAACACCCTGGAATCCTTATCACATCATGACATTTAATGTGATCTCACAGTCTCTCAAAATTTCAGCAGAGGTCTTGGGTGCAAATATTAATCCAATAGATGCCAAGTACCTTTGGCTTCCCAATGGTTGAGTGGTAAAGAATCTGCCTGCAATGGATTAGACACAGGAGATACAGGTTTGATCCTTAGTTCAGGAAGATCACCTTCAGGAGGAAGTGGCAACCCACCCCAGTACTCTTGCCTAAGAAATCACATGGACAGAGGAGCCTGTTGGGCTACCATTCAAAATGTTGCAAAGAACTGGACATGATTGAGTGACTGAGCGTATAGCACACACATCAAGTACCCCATATCCTAAATATAATATTGCAATACCCATGCATGACATGTTAAGGGATTGTAGTACTGTTTCTCTCAGCATTTAGGAATCACTCCCCTGTATATCAGGTTTCTCAAAAAGCTAAAAATAAACTACCATATGACCCAGCAACTTCACTCCTGGGTATACATTCAAAAAAATCCCAAAACACTAACTTAAAAAAAAAATACATGTACCCCAATGTTCACTGAAGTATTATTCATAATTGCCAAAATATGGAAGAAACCTGTGTCCATCAATAAATGAATGGATAAAATGGTGTGGCTATATATATAGACATCACAAAGGAATATTATAGATATATAATATAATATATCTATATTATATATAGATATATGGCTATATATATAGATATCACAAAGGAATATTACTTAAATGCCATCTACAGCAATATGGATGGGCTTGGAGTGCACTTTACTAAGTGAAATAAGTCAAAGACAGATACTATGTGATACCACTTACTAAGGGGATCTAAAAAAATAAAACATACTTGTGAATATAACAAGAAAGAGACTCACAGATAGAGGGACTTGCTAAGCGGAATGCAAAATGGCACTGTCATTTTGGAAAACAGTCTGGAGGTATTTTACAAAATTAAACATACTCTTACCATACAATTCAGCAAATACAGTCACTGGTATCTAAATTATGTCCACACAGAAACCTGTACATAGATATTTATAGCAGATTTATTCATAATCATCAAAAATGGAACCAACCAAGATGCCTTTCAGTAGGTAAATGGAGAGAGAAACTGTGGTACATCCAGGCAGTGAAATATTACTCAATGCTAAAAAGAAAGGCATAATCAAACCATGAAAAGACATGGAGGAAATATATATGCATATTGCTAACTGAAAGAAACCAATCTGAAAAGTCTTCATGGTATATGAATCTCACTAAAGGCTACTCTAGAAAAGACAAAACTATGGAGATAATAAAAAGATCAGCGGCTGCCAGGAGTTAGTGGGGTGAGAAGGATAAATAGAGCACAGAAGACTTGGGGGCAATGAAAATACTCTAATGATGGGTTTCTGTCATCATAAATCTATCCAAACCCATAGAATATGAGTTTGAGCAGTCTCTGGGAGTTGGTAATGGACAGGAAAGCCTTGCGTGCTGCAGTCCATGGGGTCATAAACAGTCGGACATGACTGAGAGATTGAACTGAACTGAACTGAACTGATAGAATATGCAACACCAAAAGTGAACCTTAATATAAACTATGGACTTGAAGTATATTTATGTGTCAATGTAGGTTCATGAATTACAACAAATATACCACTCTGGTAGAGGATGATTATGATATGGGAGACTACCCATGAGTTATTATATGGGAAGTCTCTGTACTTTCTGGTCAATATTGACATGAATTTAAAACTGTCCTAAAATTAACTATGTATTAAAAATAGACCTACCTACCAAAAAAAGTTTATTAAAAAAGAACTATTAAAAATAAATACATAAAAAAGAACTATTTATAAGTTTTTGAGGATTATAAATGAATGGGAACATTTCTGAATGCCTGAAGATTCCATTTCACACTGTATTTTTTTCTTAAAGAATTACTGTTTTCAATTACTGATAGCAGCATTATCTCAAATCTTTCTCAAAAGTCATATATCCTTTGAATTTTATTTTTAAAATTTAACAAAGTGAAAATAGCCTTGTATACCTATAACTACATCCAAAATGATAGTTTAAGTAAATTTAGAGCAATAATGTTATGCTATCATGATTATATGCTTTGAATTTTTCTAGCTACATCATTACATATCAAAAGCATAGAGATAACTGGGCAGTTCTCAGAAATAGAGTTAAAATTTTAAGGAACAAAATGCTATTTCTTAAACAATGAATCATTACTGAGATACAATTCTCCATCAAACAATTAGTAAGTCCTATTATATTGTAGGTTTTCTCAACATGTTTCCAAGGAAGAAAAAAGCTCACAATTGGGTTTTAGAACTGTCTTAGGTTCCACGTATTTCCACATCAGCAGCCTGGTCATGACACATATCATTAGCACTATCTCAGTGGATACAGTTAATTATCACTCTTTCTTTCAAATGATGAATACTAAGTAGAATACTTGCCCTGTTACAAGGCCGGAAACTATGCTATTGATATGAAAAAGATACTGCTAAAGTACAACGAAGTGGCTTTGCTAATGCTGGCCAGAAACTTGGCTCAATGTTTTAACTATCTAGAGACTATGTTGTTGTTTTTTAAACCAACTGTGGCTATACTCTTAACGATTACAGAAGACACTAGTGGAATTTTAAAATTGATGTTCCCATTTTAAAAAGACAACTTTCAAATTGATCTTTTTGTGTCACACTGAGCTGAAGCATTTTAATGGATACTTGTTGAGGGTTGCCTTTCTTCTTTGTTAGAGACACTGCAGGAAGATATTTTCAATTTGATTGTGTATCACTAAATGGTGAAACAGGGAAATAGAGTGGCTGTGATATGATGGGGAAAACTAATACCTCCTTAGAAAAGAAAGAGGACAGACCCATTTCTTATTTAAAATAAATATGGCTTAGTAAATGGGAATTACAATGTTACTTTGATGGCAATTTGATTATCAATGGTAGTATACTGAATGAAAGTTCAGAGGACATTTCTTTCCATCCACAGTGTTTTGTGTAGGTCTGGCATGACATAAATAGAGTCCTTGTCATATTTTATTCAAAGGTATATAAAGGGAATACATTTTCACATGGCAGACTTGTGCATTCAGCAAAAAGAAATGAGTACATCCTTTTTTCATTGTCTTAGAATTCACATACTGAAACTGACATTAAGAAATGTATCAAGGACTAAATTGACCTCTCCTAAAGAAACAGGGATAAAGCATATATTTTACTGCAATTCATACTATAAAATCTTGGCAATATCTTTAGCGTTTTCCTCTTTCTATAAGTTGCTGTGAACTACTTGACTCCAACACTGACTGGCCAAACTATTAAAGCAACAAAGATATAAAAATTTACAGACATCAATCAGAAGCTGACTAAACATGAAATGTAATATGATTTAGATGGAAATGAGGTTAAATGTTACTATTCACATTAGATTTTACTTTTTTGGTTAAAATTATTTTCCAGTCACTATATCCTGATTATGTAAGGGATTGTTCAAAATTTTAGCAACTTCTCTTTGTTCTTTCTTTCTGGTGGACAATGTTTACCTATTTAAATTTCAAACTAGTAAGCATGAAATATTATTACAACTATCCAAGCATCGTTTTCCAATATTTGTAAATAATAGCAAATAATGACAAAGTGGCTCATTTTAGACCCCCAAATGATCAAATCAAATAAAAATGCATTACATGAACAACTATTTGACAACAAAATGGATAACCTGGATGAAACGGACAGATTCTTAGACAAGTTCAATCTTCCAAGACTGAACCAGGAAGAAATAGAAATTATTAACAACCCAATTACAAGCACTGAAATTGAAGCTGTGATCAAAAATCTCCCCAAAAACAAAAGCCCAGGACTACTAGATGGCTTCACAAGAGAATTCTATCAAACATTTAGAGAAGAGTTAATGCCTATCCTTCTAAAACTCTTTTAAAAAATTACAGAGAAAAGAACACTTTCAAACTCATTCTATGAGGCCACCATCACCCTGACTCCAAAACCAGACAAAGACAACACTACAAAAAGAAAAAACAAAACAAAAAAAAAACAACTATCTGCCAATATCATTGATGAACATAGATGCAAGAAACCTCAACAAAATTTTAGCAAACAGAATTCAGCAACACATTAAAAAGCTCATACACCATGATGAAGTTTGGTTTATTCCAGGAATGCAAGAATTCTTCAATATATACATATCAATCAATTTGATACACCATATTAACAAGCTGAATGATAAAAATCATATGATAATCTCAATAGATTCAGAAAGAGCCTTTGACAAAATTCACTACCCATTTATAATTAAAACTCTTCAAAAAATGGGCATAGAAGGAACCTACCTAAACATAGTACAGGCCATATATGATAAGTCTACAGCAAACATTACTCTCAGTGGTGAAAACTGAAAGCATTCCCCCTAAGAGCAGGAATAAGACAATGATGTCCACTTTCACCACTCTTATTCACATAGTTTTGGAAGTCCTAGCTGAAGCAATCAGAGAAGAAAAAGAAAGAAAAGAAATCCAGATTGGAAAAGAAGAAGTAAAGCTCTCACTGTTTGCAGATGACATTATACTATATATAGCAAACCCTAAAGATAGTATCAGAAAATTACTAGACCTAATTAGTGAATTTAGCAAAGTTATAGGATACAAAATGAATACACAAAAATCACTTGCATTTTATATACAACAATGAAAAATTGGGAAGAGAAATTAAGGAATCAATTCCATTCACCATTGCAACAAATATAATTAAATATTTAGGCATAAACTTACCTAAGGAGACAAAAGAACTATACACAGAAAATTATAAGACACTGATGAAAGAAATCAAAGATGACATAAACAGATGAAGAGATTCTCCATGTTCTTGGGTAAGAAGAATCAGAACTGTGAAAATGATGATACTACCAAATGGAATCTACAGATTCAAAGTGATCCCTATCAAATTACCAATGGCATTTTTCACAGAACTAGAACAAAATATTTCATAGTTCATATGGAAACACAAAAGACCCCAAATAGCCAAAGCAGTCCTGAGGAACAAGAGTGGAAGAATCAACCTTCCTGGCCTCAGATTATACTACAAAGCTACAGTCATCAAGACAGTATGGTACTGGCACAAAGACAGAAATATAGACCAATGGAACAAGATATAAATCCCAGAAATAAACCCATGCAAATATGGGTACCTTATTATTGACAAAGGAGGATAGAATATACAATGGGGCAAAGGCATTCTCTTCAATAAATAGTGCTGGGAAAACTGGACAGCTACATGTAAAAGAATGAAATTAGAGCACTTCCTAACACCATACCCAAAGATAAACTCAAAATAGATTAAAGACCTAAACGTAAGACCAGAAACTATAAAACTCCTAGAGGAAAACATAGGCAGAACATTCAATGACACAAATCAACTCAAGATCCTCTATGACCCACTTGCTAGAGTAACAGAAATAAAAACAAAAGTAAACAAGTAGGGCCTGGTTAAACTAAAAAGCTTTCGCACAGCAAAGGAAACTATAAGAAAGGTGAAAAGACAACCCTCAGCATGGGAGAAAATAATAGCAAAATAAACAACTGACAAAGGATTAATTTCCAAAACATATAAGCAATTTATACAACTCAATACCATGAAAATAAACAACCCAATCAAAATGTGAAAAAAAGACCTAAACAGACATTTCTCCAAAGAAGACATAGAGACGGCTAACAAACACATGAACTCCTTATTGCCAAATTCAGACTTAAATTGAAGAAAGTAGGGAAAACCACTAGATCATTCAGGTATGACCTAAATCAAATCCCTTATGACTATACAGTGGAAGTGAGAAATAGATTCAAGGGATTAGATCTGATAGACAGAGTGCCTGATGAACTATGGACGGAGATTCCTGACATTGTACAGGAGACATGGATCAAGACCATCCCCAGGAAAATGAAATGCATAAAAGCAAAATGGCTATCTGAGAAGGTCTTACAAACAGCTGTGAAAAGAAAAAAGGTAAAAAGGAAAGGAGAAAAGGAAAAATATAACCATTTGAATGCAGAGTTCCAAAGAATAGAAAGGAAAGATAAGAAAGCCTTCCTCGGTGATCAATGCAAATAAATAGAGGAAACAACAGAATGGGAAAGACTAGAAACCTCTTCAAGAAAATTAGAGATACCAGAGAATATTTCATGCAAAGATAGGTTCAATAAAGGACAGAAATTGTATGGACTTAACAGAAGCAGAAGATATTAAGAAGAAGTGGCAAGAATACATGGATCTTCATGACCCAGATAATCATGATGGTGTGATCACTCACCTAGAGCCAGACATCCTGGAATGTGAAGTCAAGTGGGCCTTAGGAAGCATCACTACAAACAAAGCTAGTGGAGGTGATGGAATTCCAGTTAAGCTATTTCAAATCCTAAAAGATGATGCTGTGAAAGTGCTGCACTCAATATGTCAGCAAATTTGGAAAACTCAGTAGTGGCCACAGGACTGGAAAAGGTCAGTTTCATTCCAATCCCAAAGAAAGGCAATGCCACAGTATGTTCAAATTACTGCACAATTGCATTCATCTTACATGCTATTAATGTAATGCTCAAAATTCTCCAAGCCAGGCTTCAACAGTATATGAATCATGAACTTCCAGATGTTCAAGCTGGATTTAGAAAAGGCAGAGGAACCAGAGATCAAATTGCCAACATCTGCTGGATCATCAAATAAGCCATAGAGTTCCAGCAAAACATCTACTTCTGCTTTATTGACTATGCCAAAGCCTTTGATTGTGTGGATCACAATAAACTGTGGAAAATTCTGAGAGAGATGGGAATACCAAACTACCTGACCTGCCTCATGAGAAATCTGTATGCAGGTCAGGAAGCAACAATTAGAACTGAACATGGAACAACAGACTTTTTCCAAATAGGGAAAGGAATGTGTCAAGGCTGTATGTTGTCACCCTGCTTATTTAACTTGTATACAGAATACATCATAAGAGATGCTGGGCTGGAGGAAGTACAAACTGGAATCAAAATTGCCAAGAGAAATATCAATAACCTCATATATGCAGATGACACAACCCTTATAACAGAAAGTGAAGAAGCACTAAACATCCTCTTGATGAAAATGAAAGAGGAGAGTGAAAAAGTTGGCTTAAAACTCAACATTCAGAAAACTAAGATCATGGCATCCGGTCCCATCACTTCATGGCAAATAGATGGGGAAACAGTGGCTGACTTTATCTTTTTGGGCTCCAAAATAACTGCAGATGGTGATTGCAGCCATGAAATTAAAAGATGCTTACTCTTTGGAAGGAAAGTTATGACCAACCTAGACAGCATATTAAAAGGCAGAGATATTAGTTTGCTAACAAAGGTCAATCTAGTCAAGGCTATGGTTTTTCCAGTAGTTATGTATGGCTATGAGAATTGGACTATAAAGAAACCTGAGCACCAAAGAATTGATGGTTTTGAACTGTGGTGTTGGGAAGACTCTTGAGAGTCCCTTTGACTGCAAGGAGATCCATCTAGTCCATTCTAAAGGAAAACAGTCCTGAATATTCATTGGAAGGACTGGTGTTGAAGCTAAAACTCCAATACTTTGGCCACCTGATGCAAAGAAGTGACTCATTTGAAAAGATCCTAATGATGGGAAAGGTTAAAGCCAGGTAGAGAAGGGGATGACAGAGGATGTGACGGTTGGATGGCATCACCAACTCAATGGACATGAGTTTGAGTAAACTCTGGGACTTGGTGATGGACAGGGAGGCCTTACCTGCTGCAGTCCATGAGGTTGCAAAAAGTTGGACATGACTGAGTGACTTAACTGAATTTATCAATCACATTAAAAGATGCTCAACATCTCTCATTATTAGAGAAATGCAAATCAAAACTATAATGAACTATCACCTCATACTGTTCAGAATGGCCATGATCAAAAATTCTACACACAATATATGCTGGAGGGAGTGTGGAGTAAAGGGAACGCTCTTGCACTGTTGGTGGGAATGTAAATTGATACAGCCACTATGGAAGATGGTATGGAGATTCCTTAAAAACCTAGGAATAAAACCACCATATGACCCAGCAATCCCACTCCTAGACATATATCTTGAGGAAATCAAAACTGAAAAAGATACATGCATCCCATTTTTCACTGCCACACTATTTACTATAGCTAGAACATTGAAGCAACCTAGATGCCCATTGACAAATGAATGGATAAAGAAGTTTTGTTACATATATGCAAAAGAATATTACTCAGCCATAAAAGGAATGCATTTGAGTCAGTTCTGACTCAAATGTGCACAAACCTAGAAACTATTATACAGAGTGAAGTCAGAAAGAGAAAGATAAATATGGTATTCTAATACATACATAAGGAATTTAGAATAATGGTAGTGAAGAATTTATTTACAGGGCAGCAATGGAGAAAAAGACATAGATTATAGACATACGAACATAGGGAGTGTGGAGGAGAGGGTGAGCTATCTGAAAAGTGCAACTGGAAACTTACATTACCATATGTAAAATAGGTAGCCAATGGTAATTTGTTGTATGGCTCAGGAAACTCAAACAAGGGCCCTATATCAACCTAGAGTTGGTGGGATGGGGAGGGAGATGGGAAGTAGCTTCAAAGGGGAGGGGATATAAGTATACCTATGGCTGATTCATGTTGAGGTTTGACAGAAAACAGCAAAATTCAGTAAAGCAATTATCTTTCAATAAAAAAAAAATTTAAAAATATAATGCATTACACTCAAGTATTGTCTAGAGGTTTTAAAGAATTTTCATTTTTACTATCTCATTTAGTCTTCTGTGAGGCAAACAGTATTGTTTTCAGTGGTGTCATGATATAGGAAAAAGAGCAGGTTCACAAAATTAATTTATTAAGGTCACAAAGCCAATAAATAGCCAAGTCAACTTTTGAAGATGTGTCTTATAAACGCTACTTCCACCACATCAGGCTGTCCTTAGAGAATTGTATATTCATTAGACAGAATGACACCAAGGATCTTACGAAGAAATAGACACTCTATGACAAGTGATAACAAAGGATAAAATATTAAGAGAAGAGTAAATGAAACTGAGAAAGAAAAGTGGGTGGAGATGGCTGAAGGAATAGTGAGTAAGGAAAGTTGTGGTTTAAAGGCCTCGATGTGCTTGTGTGCTAAGTTGATCAGTCATGTCTGACTCTTTGCAATGCCTTGGACTGTCGCTCGCCTGGCTCCTCTTCCATGGGATTCTTCAGGCAAGAACACTGGAGTGGGTTGCCATACCCTCCTCCAGAGGCTGTTCCCAACCCAGGGATCAAACCTACCTCACCTGCATCTCCTGCATTGCAGGCAAATTCTTTACCCATTGAGCCACTTAGGAAGCCCACACAGCTTTCTAGAAAATAGGAGACCTGGGATAGTTGCTTCACATTCTTCTCAAACAGACCCTTATGCTCCATCAAGTCTACATATACTAACCCCCTTCCTAAGAAAAGACATTTGGCAGAAATCAAATTAGCAACAAATAATAGGATTGTCTGAAATGGTGTAGGTCAGATGGAGGAATCAACGAATCACATGATTCGTTGCTGATGTGTGAACAAGATGAAGGAAACAAAAAACAAAAAAGGAAGAAGAAGACGAAGTAAGGGTTGTTGGGATGCTCAAGGACTACCAATAGCAAAACAATTGCCACTCTCACACTGATAAGGCAAAGACAAGATTTAATGTTACCAAGGACAAGTGAGATCTAGAGTCATCATAAAGAGTCTTCTTGGTGGAACCTGTACTTCTGGTGGAAAGCATCTTTTTTATAATCACAGAAGCAGAGAGGGAGGAATCAGGGGAAGTTTTCTTCTGCCCTTAAGAATCCTACAGTTGTTATTCAATGACTATACCTTACCAAAAGTCAAAACGTATGGGGTCCAATTAATGGAGTCCTTAAGATTACCCTTAGTTTAGAGCCTATGTTAGCCTCGGGTTACAGAGCTGGGCGCTTACAGCACTGGATAGATTAGAGTTAGTCTCTGGTCAGTCTCTTAACAAAGTTGGTTGTGTGACTTTTTTGTATTCTCATCTTCCGACAGCTATCTCTTTCCTTGGACCCTGGGCACACATTACTCATCATAAACCCCATTCCACTCTGTTTATTTTTCCTAAGGTCAGTTAGGGAACAAACTGTGGAAAATTCTTAAAGAGATGGGAATACCAGACCACCTGACCTGCCTCCTGAGAAATCTGTATACACATCAAGAAGCAACAGTTAAAACTGGACATGGAACAACAGACTAGTTCCAAATAGGGAAAGGAGTATATTAAGGCTGTATATTGTCACCCTGCTTATTTAACTTATATGCAGAATACATCATGAGAAATACTGGACTGGATGAAGCATAAACTGGAAATAAGATTGTTGGGAGAAATATCATAAACTCAGATAATTCAAATGACACCACCCTTATGGCAGAAAGCAAAGAACTAAGGAGACTCTTGATGAAAGTGAAGGAGGACAGTGAAAAAGATGACTTAAAACTCAACATTCAGAAAACTAAGATCATGGCATCTGGTCCCATTACTTTATGGCAAGTAGATGGCGAAATAATGGAAACAGTGGCAGACTTTATTTTTTTTTTGGGGGGGGGGCCTCCAGAATTACTGCAAATGTTGACTGCAGCCATGAAATTAAAAGATGCTTGCTCCTTGGAAGAAAAGCTATGACAAACCTAGACACCATATTAAAAAGAAGAGACATTACTTTGCCAACAAAGGTCCGTCTAGTTAAAGCTATGATTTTTCTGGTAGTCATGTATGGATGTGAGAGTTGGACCATAAAGAAAGCTGAGTGCCAAAGAATTGATGCTTTTGAACTGTGGTGTTGGGGGAAGACTCTTGAGAGTCCCTTGGACTGCAAGGAGATCAAACCAGTCAGTCCTAAAGGAAGTCAGTCCTGAATATTCATTGGAAGGACTGATGCTGAAGCTGAAACTCCAATACTATGACCACCTGATGCAAAGAATTGATTCATTGGAAAAGACCCCGATGCTGTTAAAGATTGAAGGCAGGAGAAGGGGATGACAGAGGATGAGATGGTTGGATGGCATCACCGACTCAATGGACATGAGTTTGAACAAGCTTTGGGAGTTGGTGATGGACAAGGAAGCCTGGCGTGCTGTAGTCCATGAGGTTGCAAAGAGTTGGGCACAAGTGAGCAACTGAATTGAACTGAACTGAAGGTCAGTTAAGCTAAGTGGATTTCCATTATCAGATTAAGTCACTCCTAATAAAAGACAGAAGTGAGAATTAAGTCTTTAGGGAACACAAGAAACATAAAAGAGGAGCTTTAGAGCAAACACAATAAGTGCCTTGTAGGAGTTGGAAGGTATATCAGAGAAGAATACCTTTCCCATGTTCCTTGCCAATGTACTGCTTCTTTCCAAAGGAGATAGTTCATGACTAAAGATCAGAATTAGCACTGCCATTTGAATCTGTCTCTTCTGAATACTTCTGAATACTCTGGAATTACACCCATTTTGAATATTTAGAAGATCAGGTCTGTCCTACAGAGATGGTTTTGATTTTCACAAGTAGTTGTTGATTGTGAAGGCAGGCAAAAGAATAACTTCCATGCCATTATTTACTACTTTTACTGTTACAGACTTGTCCTTACTATTACAGCTGTTCTGTTGATTTTCATGATTAACTGATACGTGTCTCTCCATGACAACTTTTAAGAAAATCATAGCTTGAATGGTTGTAACCATAGGTAGTTCCTCCAACTTGCTTTACCTGCCTCCCTTGGCTGAAAGTGAAAGTGTTACCCCCACAGTTTTGTCTGACTCTTTGCACCCAAAGGACTATAACCTACAATCTCAGTTCAGTTCAGTTCAGTTCAGTGGCTCAGTCATGTCGAACTTTTTGCGACCCCATGAATCGCAGCACGCCAGGCCTCCCTGTCCATCACCAACTCCCGGAGTTCACTCAAACTCATGCCCGTCGAGTCGGTGGTGTCATCCAGCCATCTCATCCTCTGTTGTCTCCTTCTTCTCCTGCCCCCAATCCCTCCCAGCATCAGGGTCTTTTCCAATGAGTCAACTCTTTGCATGAGGTGGCCAAAGTATTGGAGTTTCAGCTTCAGCATCAGTCCTTCCAATGAACACCCAGGACTGATCTGCTTTAGGATGGACTGGTTGGATCTCCTTGCAGTCCAAGGGACTCTCAGGAGTCTTCTCCAACACCATAGTTCAAAAGCATCAATTTTTTGGTGCTCAGCTTTCTTCACAGTCCAACTCTCACATCCATACATGACCACTGGAAAAACCATAGCCTTGACCAGATGGACCTTTGTTGGCAAAGTAATGTCTCTGCTTTTTAATATGCTATCAAGGTTGGTCATAACTTTCCTTCCAAGGAGTGAGTGTCTTTTAATTTCATGGCTGCAGTCATCTTCTGCAGTGATTTTGGAGCCCCCAAAAATGAAGTCTGACACTGTTTCCACTGTCTCCCCGTCTATTTCCCATGAGGTGATGAGACCAGATGCCATGATCTTAGTTTTCTGAATGTTAAGCTTTAAGCCAACTTTTTCACTGTCATCTTTCACTTTCATCAAGAGGCTTTTTAGTTCCTCTTCACTCTGCCATAAGGGTGGTATCATCTGCATACCTGAGGTTATTGATATTTCTCCTGGCAATCTTGATTCCAGCTTGTGCTTCTTCCAGCCCAGCGTTTCTCATGATGTAATCTGCATATAAGTTAAATAAGTAGGGTGACAATATACAACCTTGACGTACTCCTTTGTGGATCAAACAGGAAAAGGTAGGTAAAATATCTCAATAATTATAAAGTGAAAAATAAATTTCACTTTTTTTAACTGATTTTTAAACTTATATTTGTTCCTAAAGTTGAATGTAGACATGAAGTACATTAATGGTAATACAAAAGTCTGACTGTCAGAAGAGCATAAACTGCTAGAGACGGTAGCATTTTGGTTAATGAAAAGAGAAAAGGTTGTCATGTTCAGTTCTCTGTCAAAAAAATCACTTAAAGAAGTCATTTCAGCATGAGTGTGTGTTAGTTCAGAATCAATGAATACATTGCTTAATGGTTCTGAAAAATCTCCTTATTGATCCATCAACCTATAAATTTTAAAATATTGCCTATTTGATGCTTTGGTCTTATAAGTTCTGAAATCAGGAACGTGGAACTCACACATCTGACTCCTGGAAAAAATTACATGTGAACTGAATATATGGTATGAAAATAAAAAAAGTCTAGTAAGACTTGATCTGCCAGTTTGAAGCTCACCATAATAGAGCATAAACTTATGAAGATATAAGTCCAGTAATATGAGACAAGCTACATTAGAAAAGTGTTCTGTTCACATTTATCTCCCAAAGAGATATATAATCATAGCTAGCTTACTTGGGCGAAAAATGGAATGGTAGAATGTTTTCTCTTTAATGACTTCATTACACTAAGTTGAAAGAAAAAAATGAGTGTTTTTGGTACTGTTGTTTATTGGCAAAAAGGGTAAAATAATATTCAGGATTTTGGCAAAAAGAAAGGGGGAAATAAGCGAAGTTCTGACTATTTCTCAGTTGATAGCTATCATCACTCATTGCTAATTCAAATTTATTGGTGATTATTTGTGATTGTCACAAAGGATATTTTATAAATCTAAGTAATGGGGAAAAATTATGAGATGATAAGAAGAAAGTTGCATAAGAAGCCTGAATAGAAACAGGCAGATTCCAAGGTAGATACTATAAGGAGTCACAAAAGATAATTCCATTTGTTAATAAAAGGTTTGAAAGTTGAAGATTCTGTTCTGAACCTATTTCCTGATTGACAATCGCTTCCTTTCTGTGAAACTTATGCATGTTGCTTTTATGCTCCAAAAAGAGAAAATACTTAAGAAGAAACATTCTATATGCCAGAAAACAGGATAAATAGCCCTTAAAAAGAAAGAAGGAAATGCTGAGAAAAGTGATCCAGCAATTATAAGATGCTCAAGAATTTAGAGAGAAGTGAATCAAGGCAGCTTTGGATATGGATGTGAAAAAAAAAAAGATCACATGGGAGAATAAAAGACTTGTAATACTGGATAAATAATATCTAATTGGCTATTTCTTAAAGCAGTCATTCTAAGCGTTTTTGAAAAATAACACCCTGGACTCTCATAAACTGCTGATATGAATATAAAATAGTATAATCGCTTGGGAAATATTTATCAGTTTCTTAAAATATTAAACAAAACTATCTTAGGACCTGGGCTTCCCAGGTGATGCCAGTAGTAAAGAACCTGCCTGCCAATGCAGGAGACATAAGAGACGCAGCTTCCGTCCCTGGGTCCGGAAGAGCTCCTGAAGAAGGAAATGGCAACCCACGCCAGTCTTCTTGCCTGGAGAATCTCATGGACAGAGGAGCCTGGGGGACTACAGTCTATGAAGTCACACAGAGTCAGACATGACTGAAGTAATTGACCATGAATGCATCATTCATGGACCTAACCATTTCATTACTAGGATTTCACCAAAAAAGGGAACGAAAATATGTGCCCACTTAAAGATTTGCATGCAAATGTTCACTGCAGCTTTAGCAGTAAGACTCAAAAATCGGAAACAGCGGAGGATAATTGATAGTTTGTTCATTGGCTGTTGTGGTCAGTCCCTGAATCATGTTCAACTCTTTATGGCCCTGTGGACTGTAGCCTGACAGGCTCCTCTGCCCATGGAATCATCCAGGCAAGAACGCTGGAGTGGGTGCCATTTTCTGCTTTAGGGGAGCTTCCCGACCCAGGGATCGAACCTGCGTCTCTTGAATTTGCTGCTAGTGGATTGTTTACTGCTAGCGCCACCTGGGAAGCTCCTCCATTTCTTATCCAATGGCTATCAAAGTTATAATTATCCAAATGATAACCAATTATTTAGTTTTGGATAAATAAGTGTGTATATCTATAAAATTAATACTATTAATAAAAGGAAAGCATTGACACATGCAGTAAGATGGATGAATCTCAAAATAATTATTCTGTGTGAGATAAACCAGGCAAAAAAGAGTAAATACTATATTAATTTTATATAAATGTCAACTAAATGAAAACTAATATACAGTGACAAAAAATGAGTCAGTGATTTGTTGGAGCTATGGGGTAGGGCAAACTAGGAGGGACTGAATATCAGAGGTGTGAGGAAACTTCTGGAAGTGATGAAATATTCCCTCCTGATTGTAGTGATCATTCTAATTGTGTATGCATACATCAAAGTGTACAATTTTAATATGTGTTGTGTATGTGCAGTTCATTGCATATCAAGTATATCTTAATGTTCTTGTGTAAAAAATAATTATGAGGCTCTATGCAAATGGGGATGTTTCTGAGACTTTTAGAGAAGCTGCAGTATCCCATTCTCTGCAGTGCAAAGATAAATCAGTCACACACACACACACACACAAATGTGTTTACCTTGCTAAGCCATCTTCTCTCTAGCCTTGACTCGCTAGAAAAATTTTCCATTGAAGTATTTCACATTGAGTCATTCATTTATTTTTTCATTCATTATCTTATAACCATATTAATCTATATCTATGTTAGGCTCTCTCTCTCAGATACTTCATAGTCAAATTGTTAAATTCGGTTTCTTTTATTTTCCTGTGTTCTTCGTAAGCCTTCTCATCTTCACAGCTTCTTAATCTCAGTTAGCTGCACCATTATTTCACCATCTGCCATAAAAGCTACTTTTTTTTCCTGGCAAACTTTAATGAATGGATGTAGCATATTGCAAGAATTGGATATTAAAAAGATGATTAAGATTCAGTTCAGATTCTCAATGGTATTAAAATCAGGTGGTAGATGATTGTTGTATAAACAATATGTAGTAATATCATGCTTTGGTATTTACAGGTGATGGAATATATCAACCAATTCTGCCTGCAGGAGTCCAAAAAGTTTTAAAGACATATAGTATTTGAAGCACAATGTAGAGAGTGAGTATGAATTCATCTTTCCAAACAAGAGGGAGGGAATAGCATCTTAGTAAAGCAACATCATGAACAAAGCGTAGCAGTTTAAATACTGATATGTTTGTGTAGGGCTTCCCAGGTGGTGCTAGTGGTAAAGAACCTGCCTGCCAATGCAGGAGATATAAGAGATGCGGGTTCGATCCCTGGGCCAGGAAGATCCCCTGGGAGGAGGGTGTTCCAATCCACACCAGTATTATTGCCTGGAGAATCCCAAGGATAGAGGAGCCTGGCGGCCTACAGTCCATGGAGTCACAGAGAGTCAGACATGCCTGAAGTGACTGAGCATTCAAGGATGTTGGGGTAAAGGTGAGTACTTCTGTTCATATTCAAGAAGGCAACATAGAAGGGGGCTTCAGCACAAGCTGGCAGTTTTCAAAAACGGAGAATGACAACAGGAAATATTTTCTGTATACAGTACTATAGGGAAGCTTTAAATGTATCCCAGTTTAAAGAGTTGGTAGGACCAGAGTTTTTTAAGCTCTTAAGGAATATGTGGTGTTGTTCAATCATATATAAAGAAACCATTTCAACCTTCTCATTTCCCTAAGACAATGGCTTTCTTCCTGTAAATCAAGCCAGAGGCATTCTAACATCTTGTGATAGACAGCCCAAGACAACCTAATTCCCCTTCAAAGAAAGAACTGCTATTCATTTTAAAAGAGGTCAGCAGCTAGCCTCCTGCTGTCAGCTCCTTCAAGATCTACTTTGCTTGCAGAGACCAGTTCCACCCAAGGTCGCATCCTTCTTGAGGCACCGCATATTCTGCCACCAAGTGAGGATGGTTTATAGAGTTCCTCCTGTTGTGGCCCAATGCAGGAAAATTCAGAATGGAATCCTTCCAAAATCCTCGCCCCTGACTTGACCGAGGACGTGACAGACAGTGTTGTATTTCAGCTCTTTCCTCTGTGCCATCAATTTTTCCTTCTTTTTAGAAGGATTTTGATCCTTAAGAAGTATACTGCTCCTCAAACTCCTTCTGTTTCTGTGCCCAGAAAATCCAAACTGCAGCACATCTCAGCCTCATTGAATATTTGACATTGTCAAGGCTAGGTTTCAGTCAACCAACCAAATAAATAGTAGAGCCTTTCACAGCTACCTGAGCTGACACATTCAGAGAAAACATGTCTCTATATCCATATATTATCTCACTCAATTGAATATATTTGGCTTCCTATGCTTAACTTCCTTGGACTTATTCCCAAATATACCTTAGAGGCTGTATGCTTTTATAAATTAGCAAATCTTACCAATATTTGAAGTAAAAACTGTTACTCTGGGTCTAATGTTGCTCTTGTCTGAAGGATGCTAAAATATGAATGTAATTAAGTCTTAAGAAATAAGACCTGGCAAGGTTAGGTCTTGAGGAAAAATGACATCCCTTGAGTGATAACTTGAATAAAGTTACCAAGCAATGAAAAGTCCATCTCCTCATACTCAGGTCAAGGTGTTACTTATACCAGTAAAAAATCTCAGAGAGTTGAATATCCAAAATTTCAACTTCTATCAACTACACACGAATTTCCATATTTCATTATCAGAATCCCACTTCTCATTCTACTCCCTCACTTACACATAAATGATAAAGAATGTGGAAATTTAATTCATATAACAATTTGTATCCAGTGTAATTAAATTTAGGATATAATTTTCATTGCTCTCTGTTCAGCCATTATAAGGTATTAGTGATTATTTTAGGAACACAACAGCACCTGTCTGATATTCTGACTGTGATTGGTCGAAGAATAGTGACCCAGAGCTTGGAATTTTCATTCTCTAGGCCTTTAGGAAAATCAGAAGTCAGCCTCCCACCTTTAGTTGATACTATCCATGTTACTATCCACCAGAGATCAAATTACCAACATTCATTCGATCACTGAAAAAGCAAGAGAGTTCCAAAAAAATATCTACTTCTGCTTTATTGACTTTGACAAAGTCTTTGACTGTGAAGTTAAGTTGCTCAGTTGTGTCTGACTTTTTTGCGACCCCATAGACTGTAGCCTACCAGGTTCCTCCATCCATGGGATCTCCCAGGCAAGAATACTGGAGTGGGTCACCATTTCCTTCTCCAGGAAATCTTCCTGACCCAAGGATTGAACCCGGGTCTCTCACATTGTAGGCAGACACTTTACTGTCTGAGCCACAAGCAAAGTCCTGGTGACTCTGTCAATCACAACAAAATGTGGAAAATTCTTAAAGAGACAGGAATACCCAACAACCTTACCTGCCTCCTGAGAAGTCTGTATACATGTCAAGAAGCAATAGTTAGAACTGGACATGGAACAACAGACTGGTTCCAAATAAGGAAAGTAGTATGTCAAGTTTGTATATTGTCACCCTGCTTATTTAACTTATATGCAGAGTACATCATGTGAAATGCAGGGCTGGGTGAAGCACAAGCTGGAATCAAGAGTGCCAGGATAAATATCAATAACCTCAGATATGCAGATGACACCATCCTTATGGCAGAAAGCAAAGAAGAACTAAAGAGCTCCTTGATGAAAGTGAAAGAGGAGAGTGAAAAAGTTGGCTTAAAACTCAACATTCAGAAAACTAAGATCATGACATCTGGTCCCATCACTTCATGGCAAACAGATGGAGTAACAATGGAAACAGTGACAGACTTTATTTTTGGGGGATCCAAAATCACTGCACATGGTGACTTTAGCTATAAAATTAAAAGATGTTTGCTCCTTGGAAGAAAAACTATGGTCAACCTAGTCAGCATATTAAAAAGTAGAGACATTACTTTGCCAATGAAAGTCCATCTAGTCAAACTATGGTTTTTCCAGTAGTCATGAATGGATGTGAGTTGGACCATAAAGAAAGCTGAGCACCAAAGAATTGATGCTTTTGAATTTGGTGTTGGAGAAAACTCTTGAGAGTCCCTTGGACTGCAAGGAGATCTGACCAGTCATTCCTAAAGGAAATCAGTCCTGAATATTCATTGGAAGGACTGATCCTGAAGCTCCAATACTTTGGCAACCTGATGTGAAGAACTGACTCATTGGAAAAGACCCCGATGATGGGAAAGATTGAAGGCAGGAGGAGAAGGGGATGACAAAGAGATGGTTGGAGGGCATCACTGACTCAGTAGACCTGAGTTTGAGCAAGCTTTGGCAGTTGGTGATGGACTGGGAAGCCTGGCATGCTGTAGTCCATAGGGTTGCAAAGAGTTAGAAAACAACTGAGCAACTGAACTGATCAGTGTTAATCTGACAATGGTCAGTTAATGCGGTCACTTGATGTCATGAAGCCTAGTCTAAAATAGACAATTTAAGGAATGACAGATCTTAATTTAAGTAATTTTTATACCACTAGGTGCTACAGAGTGTAGTTTCCAATAACTTTCCATCATCAAAACTAATTTTAATTTCTATGTTTAAGGATGTCATTTATGTGACCACTTTTAGCATCATGTATAACTTCAGTTAGGGTCATTACAAGAAAATAGAAATTATGATTGGTATTGAACCAGAGAAAATCAAGTAAAGGAAACATGTCATATAGCTTTTAAATAGCTATCACTCCTTGGCCTTGGGAATGTAAATAAAGAGATGCTGCCACAGAAACTAGGACCATGGGGTGGGGGAGTAGCTAAACAGTTGCCATGTCGTCTCTGAAGTCAGGAAAACAATTTCTTGAGGTTCCTGATTCAGAGTGAGTGCTTGGAATTCCAGTGTGTGTGGCTTGGAGGAGGAGGTGTCACATGGCAGCCCATGTTGCTCTCCTGCACTGCAGATGCACACAGAGATTGGACCACAACTGATGCAGGCAGACTATGGACACCTGAAAAGAATCCTTTCTTCCATATTATCTCTTTGCAGTCTTCCACAAGTGCATTCCATTGATACAAACTAAGAGAAAACAATTGGCAAGATACTTTGGGATATTCAGTGTTTAGTCTCTCAGGTCCCAGATCACAAAGAACCATAGGGAAGAGTGGACTTGGAATTAAGAGACCATGAGTGAACAATGAAGAGAAATAGAGAAAAAACAACAGAATGGGAAAGACGAGATCTCTTCAAGAAAATCGGAGTTATCAAGGGAACATTTCATGCAAGAATGTACCTGATAAATGACAGAAATGGAAAGAACCTAACAAAAGCAGAAGAGATTAAAACTAGATGGCAAGAATACACCTAAGAACTATGCCAAGAAGGACTTAATGACCTGGATAAACAAAATGATGGATAAACACGATGGTGTGGTCACTCACCTAGAGCCAGATATACTGGAATGTGAAGTCAGGTGGGCATTAAGAAGCATTACTACAAAATTAGTGGAGGGGTGAAATTCCAGCTGAGCTATTTCAAATCTTAAAAGATGATGCTGTTAACGTTCTGCACTCAATATGTCAGCAAATTTAGAAAACTTAGCAGTGGCCACAGGACAAGAAAATTCAATTTTCATTCCAGTCCCAAAGAAGGGGAATGCCAAAGAATGTTCAAACTGCCATACAATTGGGCTCATTTCACATGCTAGTAAGGTTATGCTCAAAATCTTTCAAGCTAGACTTCAGCAGCAGGTGAACCAAGAACTTACAGATGTACTAGTTGGATTTAGAAAAGGCAGAGAAACCAGAGATCAAATTTTCAACATTCACTGGATAATAGAAAAAGCAAGAGAACTCCAGAAAAAATCTACTTCTGCTTCATTGACTACACTAAAGCCTTTAACTGTGTGGATCACAACAAACCGTGGATAATTCTTGAAGAGATGGGGATACAAGACCACCTTACCCATGGATAATTCACCTTACCTGTCTCCTGAGAAACCTGTATGAGGGTCAAGAAACAACATTTAGAACTGGACATGGGACAACAGAACGATTCAAAATTGAGAAAGAAGTTCATCAAGGCTGTATATTGTCATCTTGCTTATTTAACCTCTATGCAGAGTAATGTCTATGCTTCCCAGATGTCACTGTGGCAAAGAACCTGTCTGCCAATGCAGGAGACACGGGTTTGATCCTTGGGTCAGGAAGATCCCCTGGAAAAGACAATGGCAACCCAGTCCAGTATTCTTTCCTGGGAAATCCCATGGACAGAGGAGTATGGCAGGCTACAGTTTATAGGGTCACAGAATTGGGCATGACTGAGCACACACTCATGGTGCTGGGAAAGACATAAGGACAAATATCGACAACCTCAGATATGCAAATGACACCACTCTAATGGCAGAACGTGAAGAGGAATTAAAGAGCCTCTTGAGGAGGTTGAAAGAAGAGAGTGAAAAGGCTGGCTTAAAACTCAGTATTCAAAAACCTAAGATCACGGCATCTGGTCCCATCACTCCAGGCAAATAGAAGGAGTAAAAGTGGGAGCAGTGACAGATTGTATTTTCTTGGGCTCCAAAATCACTGCAGATGGTAACTGATGAAATTAAAAGATACTTGATCCTTGGAAGAAAAGATGATAAACCTAGACAGCATATTAAAAAGCAGAAACATCGTTTTGCTGACAAAGGTCTGCATAGTCAAACTTATGGGTTTTCCAGTAGTTATGTACAGATGTGAGAGTTGGACCACCTACTCAATGAGCATCGCCTACTCAATGAGCACGAATTTGTGCAAACTCTGGGAGAGAGTGAAGGACAGAGGAACCTGGCTTTCTGCAGTCCATTAGGTCTCAAAGAGTCAGTTATGATTTAGCTTTAAGAACAGCAACAGTTCTGTCAGGTTCAGGATCACAAAGAAGCATATGGAAAAGTGAATTTAGGATTGAGAGAGCATGAGTAAATATCTTGTCCAATCATGTCCACAAAATAATGTCATATTAAAAAATGTATTGATGGAAACACACACACATGAAGCAAAATGATGGTCAAGCTCTTCTCAGGGGAATAATGATTAGAATAATAATGATTTGGTTCCTAGACAAGAACTGAAATTGAGTCAGAATGTATTGAGAAATAACCAACGTGCAATTTAGAGGTTTTAAAATGATGTCACTCCTTTTTTATTTTGTGCTAAAAAATATAGGCAGCATATGACAGAAAACTGAGAAGAGCACAATCTATCACTAGTGTTCAAACAGGTTTTGGTTTTAATCTGTTTACTTATATAAGTAATTTTGTCAATCTTCTGATTTATCTTTTGATAAATCTTCTGATTTATAACTTCTTAATGTTGAGTTATAGTTAGAATGATCGTTCCCATTTTAAAGCATAAAGGAATTCAGTTAAGTTTTCTTCAAGTACTGTTTTGGTGTCACTTTTTACATTTGAATATTTGATACATTTGGACAGTCCTAGCATGTAGCATAAATAACAGAATTTTAGGGACTATTAAAAGTTGACATTGATTATGGCACATTCATAATTCTGGGAGCAAAACTGTATGATTATAGTTAAGAAATAGCTATTAGGTTATTGTTCTAAATCATTGTCATTGAGTTTTACTGTGATATGCTCTATGTGCCATGTATAAATGGAAATCTGGTTTTTAGTGATTAACACAGTTGGTCCACAATTGCTCCTCTAGAACAAAAGATCAGGGTGTTAAATCATGAACTGGATACAATACACACAGGTTTAGCTCTAAACTCACTAGAAGCACTATTTCTTTTTTACAGTCTTAAAACTGGCAATCACATCCTTTGAATGGGAAATAGAATCCTCATCATGTCTTCACATTATGCATTTAACAAACATTTGTCAGCAAACTTTTCTATGATTAATTTGATTTCAACCCTTAGGGAAAGATTACTTTGAAAACATTTATGGTATGACTAATTGAATTTTAGAAATTTGATTAATACTTGACTTCAGAGTTTTTAAAATACATTATTAAAATTAATTTTACTTGAGTTTTAATAATTCTATGACTGTTCTGTTTGAGCCACTGCTATTTGCTTCATCTTGTAAAATTCAGTAAGAAGAAAATTCACGTTCAATAGAACTGGGCGGTGTTGAGCCTTTTTGCCTGGAAATGAATAACGGGCTTGTGGAAAGGTGGCAGTGATTTAAGGCTGTGAGAACAGGTCTTTATTTACCTGCCAGACATAGTCTCTGGTCTGGATGCAGTAAATATTTTGTAATTTTATTGGAAACTCTAACACCCTTGCACTCACAAAAGCCAGTTTTCTATACAGTATTACATGACATCTTCACAGTAATGATAAATTAGAATCAACCTCCAAAATATCCAAAGCTAGCCATTTATAAGGCAAATGGATACTGAAGCAATCTTGCTTCTCAAAACAGCAATCTTCACAATTCCAGTCTGCTGTTAGAGTAATTCTCTTAGGAATACACTAAGTTTGTGTTTGGGAAAAGTAAATATAACTCCATAGTATTTACTGAATACCTTCTATGTTTCAGACACTCTACCATACCATCCTATGCATTTTCATTTTACTGTTTGGTAATCCCCCTTCAATAACCCATGCTTTCCCTTAAATTGCTCTTGCGGAGACAGACTTTTCAGAAAGGGCAATTCTCTATTTTCACACAACTAGTCTTATCTCTGCCTCTGGCTTCACATCACCTTCTCTTTTGTGCTTGCATGTGTCAGGGCATGTGTTTGTGTTTATCTATGTGAGGGTAAGTTTATGTGTCAAATCTCCCTCTGCCTCCCACTTATAAGGATTCATGTGATGGCATTTTGAGCCTATTCAAGTAATCCAAATGATCTTTCCATTTTAAGATTCTGAAACTAATCACATCTGCAAAGAAACTTTTTCCAAATAAGGTAACATAAGTTAATATTTACATGTTTCAGGGACTGATATGTGGTATGTTTGAAGGCCATTATAAGCCTACTATATACTGTTGATATTGCTGTAGTTCATTTGCTTATTTCTTTGCTGTTGGCCTCAAAGATAACCCATTTATCCTCTAAACTTGCACTGCTTTCACTTCACTATTTACTTCATAATTTTCCACAATGTGTCTTTGACTAGGAAATCTCCAAAACATAAAAGTGTTGTTGCTTTTTGAGCAGTGACAGAAGGCAGCAGTTTGAGATGACAGTGGCAAAGTTGCAATTATGTTGGTTTCAACAAGACAAATAAAAACAATCTATTGCTTGCAATTGCACTCAGATATAAGCAGGTTCATCAAGACAAATTGATGAACCACAGCTTCCTTATCCATTCGTCTGCTGATGGGCATCTAGGTTGTTTCCATGTCCTGGCTATTAAACAGTGCTGCAATGACCATTGGGGGTACACGTGTCTCTTTCAGATCTGGTTTCCTCGGTGTGTATGCCCAGGAGTGGGATTGCTGGGTCATATGGCAGTTCTATTTCCAGTTTTTTAAGGAATCTCCACACTGTTCTCCATAGTGGCTGTACTAGTTTGCATTCCCACCAGCAGTGTAAGAGGGTTCCCTTTTCTCCACACCCTCTCCAGCATTGCTTGTAGATTTTTGAATAGCAGCCATTCTTGTAGATTTTTGAATAGCAGCCATTCTGACTGGTGTGTAATGGTACCTCATTGAGGTTTTGATTTGCATTTCTCTGATAATGAGTGATGTTGAGCATCTTTTCATGTGTTTGTTAGCCATCTGTATGTCTTGTTTGGAGAAATGCCTGTTTGGATCGTTGGCCCATTTTTTGATTGGGTCATTTATTTTTCTGGAATTGAGCTGCAGGAGTTTCTTGTATATTTTTGAGATTAATCCTTTGTTTCTTCATTTGCTATTATTTTCTCCCATTCTGGAGGCTATCTTGTTTACATATACACTATGGAATGTTACTCAGCCATTAAAAAGAATTCATTTGAATCAGTTCTAATGAGGTGGATGAAACTGGAGCCCATTATACAGAGTGAAGTAAGCCAGAAAGATAAACACCAATACAGTATACTAACGCATATATATGGAATTTAAAAAGATGGTAACAATAACCCTATATGCAAAACAGAAAAAGAAACACAGATGTACAGAATGGACTTTTGGACTCTGTGGGAGAAGGCAAGGGTGGGATGTTCAGAGAGAACAGCACTGAAACAAGTATACTATCAAGGGTGAAACAGATCACCAGCCCAGGTTGGATGCATGAGACAAGTGCTCAGTGCTGGTGCACTGGGAAGACCCAGAGGGATGGGATGGAGAGGGAGGTGGGAGGGGGGATCGGGATGGGGAACACATGTAAATCCATGGCTGATTCATGTCAATGTATGGCAAAAACCACTGCAATATTGTAAAGTAATTAGCCTCCAACTAATAAAAGTAAATGGAAAAAAAAGATAAAATGATGAACAGGTCATACTTTATCTTTCCAAACCCTATTTAAAACAGGCTATTAAATATTTGTAATTCATATTTCTACTAAAATAGTCTATGTCTTGTATTTTTTTTTTCTTGTCCTGTTTCAGGTCTACATCCCTTTAGTGACTGTACCATATTTAATGTGGAATATCTAATCCACATATTTGAAACGGCATTAAAGTTGCCTCTGTCCATAGTGGTGGTCATTCAATATTTCTGCAACCCTGAAATTATGCCAAATATAAAGTTTACTGAAAAATAAGTATATGATTGATTTCTTTGAAGAAGAGAAGCAGTATAAAAGAATTAGAAAAAAGAAAGATTAAAATTTAAGAAAAACTAACAACAATAAAAGAAACTTGAATCTACAGATTTAAAGATCACACAATGTTCCATGAAAAGTTGACACAAAATGATAAATACGTGTCAGATAGATACCATAATAAAGATAATAAATCTTAAAGACAAAGAAAGAATCCCCATCTGTTATCTAGATGGAAATATCAAGTTATTTTCAAAGGAAAAATTCAGTGTCTTCCTACATCTTCTTCACAGCATAACTCTTTCATGAAAATTAAGGATGACTCCAAAATTCTATGCCATGGCAGGCTGACCCTCAGGTCAGTTTTGAACATGGAAGCCATTTTTAACAACAACAAAAAATCTATTCAAATTATATGCTAGACATGATCCTCTTAAAGAAATTATCAGAGATAAGTTTACTAACTAAGAAATTAATGAAGAAACTTGCTAAAAGAACTATCTATTGAGCAACAAATCCACTTATTTTTATGGTGTAAACTACTAAGATGGCGGAGTATAAGGATGTGGGCTCACCTGTGAAAACACCAAAATCACAACTAGCTTCTGAACAACCATCAATAGAAGAATGTTGGGTCCCACCAAAAAAAGATACCCCACATCCAAGGGCAAAAGTGAAGCCACAACAAGATGGTGAAAGGTGAAGCTGCTCAATCATGTCTGACTCTGTGACTCCATGGACTGTAATCTTCCAGGGTCCCCTGTCCATGGGATTTTCCAGGCAAGAATACTGGGGTGGGTTGCCATTTCCTTCTCCAGGAGATCTTGCCAGCCCAGGGATCAAGCCCAGGTCTCCCGCAATGGAGGCAGATTCTACCATCTGAGCCACCAGGAAAGTCCAACAAGATGGTAGGAGGGGCAAAATCATGTTTAGAATTGAGCCCTTTTAGAATTGAACTTTATACCCACTAGAGAAGCTCAGAGGATGCAAACAAAACCTTGTGTGCACCAGGACCCAGGGAAAGGAGCAACAACCTCCACATGAGATTTAGCCAGACTTGCCTGAGAGTGTCCGGGAGTCTCCAGTGGAGGTGCAGGTCAACAGTGGCCTGCTGCGGGGTCAGTGGCACTGAACATAACAACCCTGGGATAAGTTCTTTTGAAGGAGGTCGCCAATGGCCTCGGGCCAAACTACAGGGAGGGGACACAGCCCCATCGATCAGAAGAAAATAGGCTTAAAGATTTATTGAGCATAGCCATCCCCCCACCTCAGATCAAGACCCACTTTTCCCCACAGCCAGTACCTCCCATCAGAAGCTTCCACAAACCTCTTATCCTCATCTACCAGAGGGAAGACAGATTGAAAACAAATGTAGGCATCAAAAATATGGTCAAGAATGTAAAGTTATGAAATATGACAGTGTAGAAATAACATATTACATAGATATTTGAAGATATGGAAAAGGTAGAAGTGATGGTGAATTTCTCTTTTATGAACACAGTAAAAAATATTTAAATAAATTAAGAGAAGTATACATAATTTGAAGCTGTAAAGCTAATTAGTAATAAAATAAAACCATTGAAAATGTGGGGAGGGGAAAAAAAAACATTTTCCTCATTTTTCACGATGGGAAGTTGTGAGTACACTTATAAGAAAAAAAAAAAAAAAAGATTAAGAGCACTGTGTAAGAGAATGGGGCTTCCCTGATGGTTCAGTGGTAATGAATTCACCTGCAATGTAAGAGACAAGGGTTCAGTCCCAGGGTCAGGAAGACCCCCGGAGAAGGAAGTGGCAACCCACTCCAGTATTCTTGCCTGGGAAATATCATGGACAGAGGAGCCTGGTGGGCTACAGTTCATGGGGTTGCAGAGTCCAACACAACTTAGCAAATAAACAATACCAACAGTAACAAGCACATATTGTGAAGATGACCAGTGGAAAAAAACTACAATGGTTTCCTGAAAGAACATACTTCAAGTTCAGTTCAGTTGCTCAGTCGTGTCCTATTCTTTGTGACCCCATGGACTGCAGCACTCCAGGCTTCCCTGTCCTTCACCAACTCCCAAAACTTGCTCAAATTCATGTCCATCAATTCAGTGATGCCATTCAACCATCTCATTCTCTGTCATTGCCTTCTCCTCCCACCTTCAGTATTTCCTATCAAGGTCTTTTCCAAGGAGTCTGCTCTTCACATCAGGTGGTCAAGGTACTGGAATTTCAGCTTCAACATCAGTCCTTTCAATGAATATTCAGGACTGATTTATTTTAGTACTGACTGGTTGGATCTCCTTGCAATCCAAGGGACTCTCAAGAGTCTTCTCCAGCACCTCAGTTCAAAAGCACCAATTCTTCAGCACTCACCTTTCTTTTTAATCCAACTCTCATATCCATACATGACTACTGGAAAAACCGTAGCTTTAACTAAATGGACCTCTGCTGGCAAAGTAACATCTCTGTTTTTTAATATGCTGTCTAGATTGGTCATAGTTTTTCTTCCAAGGAGCAAGAGTCTTTTAATTTCATGGCTGCAATCACCATCTGCATGATTTTGGAGCCCCCCAAAATAAAGTCTCTCACTGCTTGCATTGTTTCCCCATCTATTTGCCATGAAGTGATGGGACCAGATGTCATGATCTTAGTTTTCTGAATGTTGAGTTTTAAGCCAGCTTTTTCACTCTCCTCTTTCACTTTCATCAACAAGCTCTTTAGTTCTTTGCTTCCTGCCATAAGGGTGGTGTCATCTGGGTATCTGAGGTTATTGATATTTCTTCTGGCAATTGTGATTCCAGCTTGTGTTTCATCCAGCCCGGCATTTCACACGATGTACTCTGCATATAAGTTAAATAAGCAGGGTGACAACATACAGCCTCGACGTACTTCTTCCCCAATTTGAAACCAGTCTGTTGTTCAATGTCCAGTTCTAACTATTGCTTCTTGACCTGCATACAGATTTCTCAGGAGGCAGGTAAGGTGGTCTGGTATTCCCATCTCTTTAAAAAGTAGTGAAAGTACTAACCAGGTTAAAAAAAGAAAAAAATTAGACTAGTGTATACCTGAAGATGATATGCACAGATCAAAAGACCCCACAAATAAGTAACAATGACTGCCTGTGATTGGAAAATGAAAAAAAGTGGCGATGAAATTTTGACTTCATTTTCTCTTGAATCATTAAAATATTTTACAATGAATATTCATTGCCTTTGAACATTTAATAAGTGCAGAGGAAAATCAACAAATTAGCAAAGGAGTAGTATGTGGAATGATTCTACATTTGGAGAAACAGCCAATATACTTTATCTTGGTTTGTATAATAATCCACGAACAGCACAGACCCTCAGCAATGTATGGATGATGTAAAATGTGAAAATTGTATGACTCTTGACTGAAAAAAACCTCAAGATGCCTTGAATTTTGAATATTTATTAATGTTGTTATCTACTAACTTTTTTAGTCATATTAAAAACATTTTTGGTCATATTAAAAATTATTTCAGTCTCGATCTGTCCTCTGGCATTTTTGAGTTGAGAAAAAGAAGACAAAAGATGTAATAAGAGAGAAGAGCAGGAAGTGTGAGGATGAGGTGAGACTTCCAGAGAGCAAATGATTGATGGCAATAGAGAGGGCAGAGAAGATACTGCACCGTGGCCAGAGGGGACAGTCTAGATTAACGAAAGGCATCCATGCATGAAGCTGCTATCTCTCACTTTCAACAGTTCTGCTGCTCTCCTAGGGAAACGCTGGTTGACAAACATAGTTAGAAGTGATAAATGACATCTGTGAGCATTTGAAAAAAAGATACTTAGATGCAGAGAAAATACCAAAGTAATTTATTAAAATCAGTTATTATATTAAAAGACAGTCAATGGCACAATATTTACTTTGAAGAAAATAGGTAGCTGTATACTTTAAATCCTTGAATTACATGTCATAATACCTTTCCCCCTAAATAATAACTATGTAATATACTTAATTAAATTTGTATAGATATCAACATCTTTATAAAAAATGATGTATAAATACCCTATTAATTTCTTATATGGTAACGTGGCATGGTAAACAAGATCATCAGACCTAAAATCAAGTAGGTTCTATCTTTGTTCCTGGATTTGCCCCATTAGGTATAAGAGTGGATACTCAGGTTAGAATTGGGTTTTTCATTCTGCCTCCACCATCTAGTACTTGATGTTTATTTCAGTCAGAAAGAACATTCTATGTATTTCAAGCTAGAGATTAATTCCCAGAATAGGGTGTTTGTACAACCATTTGGAAAGCTGAAGTAATGTAAATTAGAGAAACTGATGATAGCTAATTTCACTGTAGATTTAATCATTAGAGGACAATTAAATCACCAGAGGAAAATTAATAGTAAACATGAAAAATCAACTGATAAATTAAGACCCCAGCTTACTGCTTTATAATTCCTCATTTTTGAACATGTGAAATGCCACAAGTATCATAAAAGCCAGAGCTCCTACTCCTGACTCACAGGATCTCTCTAGGCTCCTCTTTCTAATTGTCTTTAGTTCTTGATATTTAGGAACATTAATTACACTGTAACTTTCAGCTGCCTCTTACACGGATTACTTTTTGACTCAAATAAATCCTTTAATTGGACTGATTTTTGGTTTCATTCTCTCCCTGATGGCTTATCTCAGATCTAATATATGATATATGCCCTAAAACACTACGGTGTGAGTGTCCTTATCCCAACATCCCAGTATTCTGTTTTGCCAAGACAGACAAGACTATAAAGCCATTTCAAGAAGCATACAATAGAACTTTGTCTTTTGTCTTGATAAAATTTATCAATTTTATTTAAAGTTGTAAAAGAAATACTATACTACAAAAATTAATTTATATATTCTCTTATAATGCCATGAGTATAAATAATAGGAACTTTGCTTGAAATAGTCAATTTGTGACATTGAGTTATACATGAAAGTTATTAATTGAATTTAAATTATCATCTAAAAATGGACATTAATATGTGCTAATGTCCTTCTAAATGTCTATGAGTTATCCATAATACCTAGATTGATCTGATGATGATTTATCACACTGTAATGTTTCCTCAAATTATAGGAAAGAAATTAATCATCATCATATTAACATTTCATTATACCAATGAATAGATCATTAGCACACAAACATGCATTAAGATATATGTATCTATTTAACCTCATAAAATCATTTAATGAATTGAAAGCATAGTTTTCCCTCAAAGAATTTCATGAAAAATAACTTGCTACAGAACTGGTAGATTGTAGACATACACAATACTTGTAAAGTTGGAAGACATTAGAAATGTGTGACCCATTTCTCATTTTTACACATGGTATTCACAGGAAACGGATTCACTGATGTAAAGTCTTGGTTTCTTTACAGTCAGGGAAAGACGTCTCCTGAGCCTGATTCATCGCCTTTTAACACCCAATTCTAGGAAAAGAAAAATTAAATTTTACTTGTGAAATATAGCTAGACAAGAGAGTGCCCTAATCATTACCTGTTTTTCCATTTCAATGTATATGAAAAAATCCTGTTTCTGATAAGTAAAATAGGTACTAGGATCCTGGTACATACAACCTGATAGTAATTTGAAAGAAAGAGAAAATTTTATTAATCAATTGGATTATTATGATGAAATATTTAATATTTGATTTATAAAATAATTATGACCAGTGACATTCTACATGGATCAATTTTTTTATTTAGAAAAAGTTTGGCTATAGTGTATGTTAAAACTATTGTGACTTTTTAGACTAGCACTGGTGATTGTAATATTTGCTGCATGTAACATTGTAGACAGATTCAGAAATATCAACCAAAAAAAGTTTATATCAATCCATTTACTATGAGGTATACTTATCTACAGAGAATGCCCACCTAATTCAAGTGTTAGTAAAGTTTTACTTACACAAGTGGGAGTGAAAACTCTACCTTGTTCCAAGAATAAGAATGGACTGTATATTTTGAAGTCTAAGATATTTTTATTGTCTACTGGTGTGGAAGATTTCTCGATGGTGGTAGAAATCAGGGTAGAGATTGCCACTGCAGGGGGAGGATCAGGAATTAATTGATAAGGAATCAGCAAATAAATAAATAGAAAGAAAAATAATAATAGAGTTGACCCCATTTCTGCAATAATAATACTAAAAGAGATCATCCTGGAAAGATAAAGTTCTATATGTGGTTTATCATGAAATGTAAGGTGATTAAATGTGTATCAAGTTTTTCTTAATTATTCTTTAATGTTTTTATTATGATAGTACATTATTTGGCAATGTCCTAAAGGGGGAAAGAAAGAACTGGGATTAATTTCAAGATAGTCAAACTTTCCCTTCATTTCTTTTTGTGATACTGAGCAGTTACTTTAAAATATCCACAGACTTTGACAGAGTATAAAACATGATTAGATTTCCACCAGCAGCTCATGTGGTTGAGAATAACACAAGAGGCATAATTGACCTTCAAACTAGAACTGAATGCCAGAAGAAATGTTCATCAAAGAAGAAATCCTATGAAGAGAAATTTCCTGGACCAGTAGCCAAAGAAAATTTTAATAATCAAAATATTCTAGTCTGTTCTTATTCATAGGGCAGAACTAAATCATATCTTGAAATAAAGCTATAGCCTTCATTTTCTTTTATGTAATTAACTCTTTATTAATGTTGCCATGGCTTTTAAATTAAATATTAAATAGGGGTAAAACATTAATTTGAGATTTTCATACTATTCTCTCCCACCCTTGTATATATATAAAGAAGGATATATACATTTGCCTCTCCTTCTCTTTAAAGAAGATAGGAGGGTAGATAAAGCAGATCAAGAAAGAGAGGGTATAGCTTATGGGAAACATAGACTTTTATTATCCCTCCATATAGTCTCTATTACACATTATGTGTGTGTGTAATAGCAGTGGACAGGCTGCCCAGGAGGCAGTAGTGGTAAGGAACCCACCTGCAAATGCAGGAGACATGAGACCCTGGTTCGATCCCTGGCTTGGGAAGATCCTCTGGAGGAGAGCATTGCCTGGAGAATCCCGTGGACAGAGGAGCCTGGAGGGTAACAGCCCATATGGTCTCAAAGGCTCAGGCATGACTGGAGGAACTTAGCAGGCAGGCACTCATGCACAGAGAAGTAGACATGAGCTATTGGCAGCCAGAAGAGAAGTGGAAACACGTGGTGCTGAAGCTGATCTAAATAGTGAAGGAGGTTTACTGAGAATATACCAAGCAAGCTTATAGGTCCAGAGGAAGAAACTGGATAAGAAGTTTGTTGATTGAATTAGTTATCAGTTCAGTTCAGTTCAGTCGCTCAGTCATGTCTGACTCTTTGTGACCCCATGGACTGCAGCATTCCAGGCTTCCTTGTCCATCATCATCTCCTGGAACCTATTCAAACTCATGTCCGGTGATGCCATCCAACCGTCTCATCTTCTGTCATCCCCTTCTCCTCCCATCTTCAATCTTTCCCAGGGTCAGTTCTTTTCAAATGAATTGGTTTTTTTTCACAACAGGTGGCCAAAGTATTGGAGTTTCAGCTTCAGCATCAGTCCTTCTAATGATTTCCTTTAGGATGGACTGGTTGAATCTCCTTTCAGTCCAAGGGATGCTCAAGAGTCTTCTCCAACATCACAGTTCAAAAGCATCAATTCTTTAGTGCTCAGCTTTCTTTATAGTCCAACTCTCACATCCATACGTGACTATTGGAAAAGACATAGCTTTGGCTAGATGGACATTTGTTGGCAAAGTAATGTCTCTGCTTTTTAATATGCTGTCTGGGTTGGCCGTAGCTTTTCTTCCAAGGAGCAAGTGTCTTTTAATCTTATGGCTGCAATCACCATCTGCAGTGATTTTGGATCCCCCCGAAATAAAGTCTCTCACTGTTTCCTCTGTTTCCCCATCTATTTGCCATGAAGTGATGGGACTGGATGCCATGATCTTAGTTTTCTGAATGTTGAGTTTTAAGCCAACTTTTTCACTTTCCTCTTTCACTTTCATCAACGAGGCTCTTTAGTTCTTTGCTTTCTGCCATAAGGATGGTGTCATCTGCATATCTGAGGTTATTGATATTGCTCCCAACAGTCTTAATTCCAGCCTGTGTTTCACCCAGCCCAGCGTTTCTGATGATGTACTCTATATATAAATTAAATAAGCAGGGTAACAATACACAACCTTGATGTACTTCTTTCCCAATTTGAAACCAGTGTGTTGTTCCATGTCCACTTCTAACTGTTGCTTCTTGACCTGCATACAGATTTCTCAAAAGGCAGGTCAGGTGGTCTGGTATTCCCATCTCTTTAAGAATTTTCCAGTTTGTTGTGATTCACACAGTCAAATATTTTGGCGTAGTCAATAAATTAGTTATGGTTATTAGCTATGGTTGACTGTATTTATCAAGTTACTATCAAAACTATTGCATAACAATGAGGAATGAAACAATAAAAACTGCACTGATACCTCTCTTGGAAAAAGTCCAGAAGTTTGGAGACTTGCAAGTTTGGAAGAAGTAACTGCTTCTCTTCTGCAGTCAGGAAAAAATAAATCTAACTGGAAAGACCTTTGAGCAATAAAGGCCAATTAGACTTGCTTTGCAACAAGAATCAAGTCAGGGTACACCTGTCACATTCATTCTTAAAAGCTGTGACTAGAATTAGGTGGCTTAAAGAGTCAGTTCAGGTTTGACTCCCAATAAATAAAGTTTCTCTATAGGACATAATGACTCAAAAAATGTAGAGTAAAAATGTGTTTCTCCAAGAAATCTGACATCTTTAACACATGTCCTATTAAAAAGGAGAGAAAGCAGAGTCAGAAAAGCAAATATCTGTCACAAATATAAGAAGTGCATGTCAAAAGTCAATGTGAGTGAAACTCTTGGCATGTGTTGCCAACTCTATTGAATGGATGAGAAGCCTACAATTTGTTGAAGAAACTTGTATCATTAAATGCATCATGGATTAGGCAAAAAAATGATTCTGATCATTACCAGAATATACCACAAATACCAGAACTTTGACTTTTCAAGATCCCCATCTTCTAAGAGCAGAAATGGGAAGAAAAAAGGTGCTAGGTTTCACTGCTCTTGTCCTGCCCTGCCCCACCCCCACCCCCTCACTGAGACTTAGTTAAAAAGACAAAAGGAGAAATAACCGAGAGAATGGATCCAAGAAGCACAGAGAACACTGGAGTGAAGATCCCTCTCCATAACCTTCCATGTAGATTTCAAAATTGACACAGAAACCCATACATTTTTCTCCTTCTGAAAAAGGGCATTTGCTGAAATCATCCAGTTCCCTGGATAAACTATAATTTGTCTATTTAGTTCATAAATATCAGGATCAAAAAAACAAATAGGGCTTTTTGATAAGGGGACTGATTACCAAAAACATCCTAACAAAGATATCAACAAATAATGCAATAAATCTTGACCATTAAGCTTGATGCCAGGAACAGATGGCAATTCAGATAGCTGTCTTGAAAAAAGATAGTAACTTTTGTGTGTAGAATGAAAGAAGCACCAGATAGTTGATGACCAGAAGGTCAAGTATCTAAATAATTATTCTGCTCACATAGTAGTCCCAAATCTGGGACTAGATGGTATTATACTTCCAGGTCAATTTGTAGTTAAATGAAACCATTTGGCCAATGAGTTGAGAACAGAAAAGTGTCAGATATCAGCTCCAGATGACATTATTTAATTACTAGATCAAGATTTTTCATATCTCTCTTTCCTCTGGCCTGGGGACCAACATTTGACATTGTTCTTACCTATACATAACTGAATTAAGCAGAGCATACTTCATAAAAATTTCTTGTTGCCCTATAACACTTGAGAACTAAGCTTTGTAGGCTTGAATCATTGTTTTACTGTACCTTCACTATTTCTACTGATAGGTTTATAATGACATTATTCCCCCTCTTTACAAAGAAACAAAGGTTAGAGAAGATGTATGATTTACCTAAGATCTTTCAGTCCTTTAGCTACTAGACACCAAATTGCCATTTGAACTGTAGTCTTCTAAAATACACATTTCTTCTTTTTGCTTTTAACTTATTGCACTTTGATACATATTGCACATGATACATACATCTTAAGTACCTTAAGTGCAATAATCTGATTACCATACATCTGTTATTCAATCTGAAGACCTTTCTCCTGACCCAGTTATATTATGAAAACTGCCATCATCCACAATTCTTTCTTCAGTGGGTTGACCCTTAATGCAAGCAAGAAAAATCTCACCTTCTTAACCTTCCCCTGTTAAAAAAGGAGACTGTCCAGAGGTACATTTTGGGGACAATAAGTGTCTTACCCATAATTTTCTAAAACATTGGAATGACTAAGAAGTAATTTTGCAGAACCAAAAGCAATACAGAACTCTTTGCAGCCAAACTGTTCTTGTTGAGAAAATCTGACTTCCATGGGATAGGTCACAATGCCCATAAAGGAGGGCATTGTGAAGAGAATTCTTGATGTGAGAAATAAAGAGAAAACTCTAGTGTTGTTCAAGTCCTTATTCCAGTTCTTTTTGAGACCTGGTTAGAGTCTGCCATTCCTGCAATTTGAAATCATCTTTGTGTTTTTGTAAATCATTGTTTCCATTTTTTTAAGGTTGTTCCAGGTTGATTATGTCACTGATATCAAAGAATTATAAAGTTGTATGCACAAAAACCCATGGATTACATGTTCAACCACTTCTATGCTTTCTATATTTTATTTAACTACTAAGTGTTAATAATTACTTAATCAGTGAATTTCATATATTTTTCATTCTGTATTGAATTTAAAATAGAACACTGTATAGCCACTCAGAGAGTCTGATAAAATGTTTCAAGTTTCTATTGACCTTTACCTACTTATATGACAGAGAAAAAAAGAGATTGGACAAATTGATAAAATCGTGAGTCGGTTCCTATTATGATCAGATCCAAAGATAAAATACATCAAATTATTTTATTGGCATATTTTATTAAAAGTGTACCATCAAAAAGGGCTCAAAAATTTATTTTTAGAAACAAGTTTTTATTGAAACATAAATCACTTAATTTTCCATTTATAAGATTGTCATTGCCAACAGGGTGAAACATTAAATGAGAGAAAAAGACTAACTACATGATTGCATTACAACTTGAGGACATGGTTTTTTTTCTTTTCAAGAGAGTAAAGCAAATTCAATGTAGATTTCAGGTAAGATTGTTTGAATAAAAGAATAACTTGTTTCCAACTGACTAGAAGTTTATGGCTTGAAAATAAAAATATTGAATAATCTCAACATGATAAATTTAAATTCAATTGATTTCATTCCTCCCTCCCTCACTCTCCTGTTTGGTGAAATGAAACAATCCAAGAGACAGTTTAAACCAAACAGAGAATCTTTTGATGGTATTATGCCTCAGATGTTTTACCTGAGCTTCTCTCCAACTACAGTTCAGTTATTTTGATTTCGAAAAGGGTAATTGAGAATTTGGAGTGTGTGTGTGTGTGTGTAATGAGGGAATAAGTCTGTACTATGAAATAAATAGTAATAATAAAACATTTCCTTCATTTAAATGTGAAACTTTAAACTTGAAAGAGATGTTACTTTTGTCAAGCCTAAATGTATCTTGCATTTGGCTAGTAGCATTTCTCTGGAGATATATTTATTTATTAAATATTCTTGCCTTTGGTTTATTTTTATGTTTCACTATCCTTTAATTAAAAACATATATCTATATATAATTGCCCTTTGATTAATTACATCATACATTATAATAGCAAAAACATTAAAGGAAACATTATTAATAATGAAAGAAAGAAAAAAATACTGTAGAGGGTATATTCTAAAAACATAAAGGATATATTTTAAGAATATACATTGAAATGGCCAAGTGATAACATACACGAACAGTGGTCAAACAAACTAGGAAAAAGTGTTCATAAATTCAGGTTTTGCATATCCAATAAAAGTTCACTAGATGTTCTTTGATGTCTGGAGGATGGAGAAATTATGTAAAGACAGTCAAATGTATGCCAGGTCTAGAGGATATAAGTTACATAAAGAATTTGAAAAGTCAGTACAGTTGCATGTTTTTCCCAGATAATCACTGACTGGAGGATTGTGTTCACACCTCTCTTAAAGAGACATGTTATTAGCTATAATGGACACAGTGTGAGCTTCAACAAATCATTAACTACTTGGGGAACACTTTTTTTCCCCCATCTATATATTCCTTTATTAAACCATGCCTGTAATGAATCAGTTACATAGTTATTCGCAGCTGCATTGCAGCTATGATACTACTGGTGTTAGGGGAACAAAGAAATCAAGGACTTCTCAAGGATCCAGAAATATAACTTTTATCAGTTCTAGCACTAAAGAAGAAAGGAGCAGTCAGCTTGGGATTGCTTCTGGGAATATTCACCTTGCTGCTTACACTGGATGAATTTATAGAATTCTTAGACCACTTAGACCATGGTTAGTAATTTTAGAACATTTCATTCACTATCAAATAGGGAAAATAAAGACAGAATCTCCCCTTGAGACACTTAATTGTGGCACACTCCAAAACAGAAAGAGCACTTTCTGAATCTGAGATCAGGGGTCTTATTACTATATATTGTTATCTTTGATAGCCCTTCACATATTGTTCTTCCAATCTATATAAATTCTTTCACTATTTGTTTACTTAGTATATGACACTTGTATATCACTGTGAGTCTCTCAGTTCTCCTTTATCTTTTTGAATTTACTTCAGAAAATGTAGTAAATATATGATCAGAGAAATACATAGTTTGTTACATTTTTCTAGTTTATCAAAATCCCTAAATGTAGGCAAATGCTTATATAAACATATATTTGCATATGTACACACACACACACACACACACATATATATATATATATATATATACATAAAACTTTTAGCAATGAATAGATGCATGACAGATAACCAGATATATTGATTGATAGACAGTATCAGCATCCCCATGGTTGGTAATATTGTATGTATTATTATGTTTCATTTATTCATTCAATAAGTATCTAGTATGTTTCTACATTCTGATAGGGCAAGGTATATTTATAATTCTACAATTTTTAACACTACTGATACCACCTATGGTGGCTCAGATGGTAAAGAATCTGCCTACAATGCAGGAAAGCCAGGTTCAACAACTGGGTCAGGAAGATCCCCTGGAGAAGGGAATGTCTACCCACTCCTATATTCTTCCCTGAATAATTCCAAGGACAGAGGAGCCTGCAGGCTATAGTTCATGGGGTCTCGAAGAAGTTGGACAAGACTTACAGTCTAAACAACAACAACATACCACCTACAATTTATTTTTAAAAATGGCTTTTCCTTTAAAACCCTCACAATTTATTGATGTAACTTACCAGACACACACATACACCTACAGAGGTACTGTAGGATAAATTCTAAATAAACATATATACCAAGTACTAGAACATTAAACTGTTTTAAGTGATATGCTTACAGAAAAAAAAAAATATATATATATATATATATACTAATGAATATCACATTTTAATAGTATATTTTTCCCTGTTTACGGGCTTCTTTGAACTCATGGGCAACATGACCATTTGAAAAATTAGATGAAAGAGGATGACTTCTGTTTCAGAACTACAATTGCTAATGGAGAATGAAAGTGCACGAACCAGTGGGATATTTCCACTGAAAACAGAAAGTTTAAAAGGAAAACCATGATTTATACAATCTCAGTTGCCCCCTTGCTAATAAAGCAAGGATGAGGTCTGTTGGGAACTTGTGAGCATGAGTGTGCTAACTGCACCTCCAGGTAGCAGCAGGGATGCTCCCAGGGATAATTATCACCTCCAAGGAAGCAGTAGTTCCAGAAATGATGTTCATCATCAGATAAAAGGGGAAGGCCCCTCACAAGCATTCTGTTCCAAGCTATAAAGTTCCTTTGTTTTCAGAAGAAGCAGTTATGAATTAAGGCCCACTGCTGTTCAAATAATTAGGATTTGTGGTGTTTAAGAATTACCTCCATTAGAGAAGTAAAATGGTATTAATAGTGCGGCAGCAAGCTGTGAAATATAGAAACATTACTTCCTAAGACAGCTGTTCAACTGCTGTTAAAATATGCAAACTTCCCTAGAAAAAAATTTTTCTTTGTAGTCAATCAGTGCCTGGCTAGCAAACAAAAACAAAGGTGAGAAATAATAGCCCCATAAAAAGGAGAGTTCTTTTGAGCTATTGAAACAATTATGGCACAAACTAAATCACTAAGGGAACAGAGAATCATTTCAGGATCATGGAATTAAAGAGTAGGAATTAAGTGATCAATACATAAAAGATGTATTAACAGAATGATTAAGAAAATAGCAATTCACAAGGAAAGTTCTCCTGAGAAGGAAAACCTGCTTTACTAGAGAAACAGCACATTTTAATATGATTCCTGTGGGGATAAATATGTGGATAAATGAAAATAAGTTTTGTTTATTCAGTCATCAAAAGCATCGCATTTCCCATGTAAAGATTTGAGCTTTCTAAATAACTGTGAAGATACTGGAATCCCTTAAATTGAGGATCATACTTGGGTCATTTGCCTGTGATGATGACAAATTGAGGCAATATTTAGGGGGAAAATAATTAAATGGGGCTTCCCAGGTGGTGCATTTCAGTTCAGTCACTCAGTTGTGTCCCACTCTTTGCAACCCCATGGACTGCAGCATGCCAGGCTTCCCTGTCCATCACCAAATCCTGGAGCCAGTATCTTTGCTAAATTGAACCAGAGGCTAGTCTGATTCCTTGGGGGCCTCTATCCTTTAAGTTTCTGAAGATAAGGAAGATTTTTCACTTAAAGATGTTAGACGGTAAATAGGATTTCCAATGGCATGTCTCAGATGTAGTTTTTTTTTTATTTTTTCTTATTTTTTAGAAGTAATCAGTAGCATATGTTCAATTAATATCTACTTAGAATATTTTACTGCTTTTGAAAATTGGTGGTTTAGTCTCTAAGTCATGTCTGACTCTTGTGACCCCCATGAACTGTAGCCCACCAGGCTGCTCTGTCCATGGAATATCCCAGGCAAGAATACTGGAGTGGGTTGCCATTTCCTCCTCCAACTTTTGAAAGAGTGAATGTATTTATTAAAATTATTTGCATGGCAGGCTTCTTAATGATAAAAAGTATTCTGAGGCAATCCATTTTTATTTTACTTTCTAGTGTACGTGCATGCTAGGTTGCTTTCCTTGTGTCCAATTCTGCGTGACCCTATGGACTGTAACCCTCCAGACACTTCTGTTCATGGGCTTCTTCAGGCAAGAAGACTGGCATGGGCTGCCATGCCCTCCTCCAGGGGATCTTACAGGTCCAGGGACTGAACCCGAGTCTCTTATGTCTCCTGCATTGGCGGGCAGGTTCCTTACCACTCGCGCCGTCTGGAAAGACCCATGGGCAAAATGCACAAGTTTCACTGAGTATGTGAAATATAGAGTCTCAATTTATATTATCTGCACAAATTTTGGTCTTGTGTATCTGTATATAGCAATCACAGATTTGCCTTGGCTTTTGTTTTTCTGATTTTACGTTCTTGGTTAAAGAGTTTAGATAGACCTGCTCCCTCTCTATTTTTAACATCAACCACAATCTATACTAGATATGAGATATGTTAGACTGCCAGTCACAGCTCTCCATTTGCATTAAGAAAAGTTATTCTCTGCTTCTGGTTTTCTGGCCTCTTGGAAGGTTATTAAATTCCACAAAGCTATAAAAATAAGCTGCAATTATGAAAACAATCTTTATCACACACACACATTGACCACTTCACTTGTGAGTACCCATGTTGCTAGTAAATTCATACACATTTTTAGTAGATGCTACTCAATCTGTATCTGAATGAAATCTCTTAAGTTCAACAAGAATCATTCTACTTGCAAAAGCAGAAAGAAAAGCAAGGGAGTGATAATAAAACAAACAATAATTTCCCCATAACATTTTTTCAAACATCCCTCTGAATATATAATCAACATTTTTTTCTAAACTCACCATATGTAAAAGCACATTTTTTTTTAATAAGAAGCATTGAAAAAGTATTTCTTGAAATCCAACATAGAAGCTCTATATGATAAAAGGACTTTTCTAGTCCTTTATTATTCCTTCTGTTTCATTTCAGGAAATGTTTATAATTATATAGAGTATTTTCATTTGTGACCTTATAATCTAATGGCTTTTGTTTTTACTATTGATTTTATTTATAGCCTTACATACAATAACAGCATCACTTTGGTCCAAATGTTTAATGGAAATTCAAAATCTAAACCTTACCCTCTTACACTGTTGGTGGGAATGCAAACTAGTACAGCTACTGTGGAGAACAGTGTGGAGATTCCTTTAAAAACTGGAAATAGAACTGCCATATGACCCAGCAATCCCACTCCTAGGCATACACACCGAGGAAACCAGAATTGAAAGAGACACGTGTACCCCAATGTTCATCACAGCACTGTTTATAATAGCCAGGACATGAAAGCAACCTAGATGTCCATCAGCAGACGAATGGATAAGGAAGCTCTGGTACATATATACAATGGAATATTACTCAGCCATTAGAAAGAATACATTTGAATCAGTTCTAGTGAGGTGGATAAAACTGGAGCCTATTATACAGAGTGAAGTAAGCCAGAAAGAAAAACATCAATACAGTATACTAACGCATATATATATATGGAATTTAGAAAGATGGTAACGATAACCTTGTATGCAAGACAGCAGAAGAGACACAGATATATAGAACAGTCTTTTGGATTCTGTGGGAGAAGGCGAGGGTGAGATGATCTGGGAGAACAGCATTGAAACATGTTTATTATCATATGAGAAACGAATCACCAGTCCAGATTTGATGCATGATACATGATGCTCGGGGCTGGTGCATTGGGATGACCCAGAGCGATGGGATGGAGAGGGAGGTGGGAAGGAGGTTCAGGATGGGGAACATATGTACACCCATGGCAGATTCATGTCAATGTATGGCAAAATCAATACAATATTGTAAAGTTATTAGCTTCCAATTAAAAGAAATAAATTCATATTAAAAATAAATAAACCTTAATTTTCAATCTATTTTAAAGACTTCTGATTTTCTATTACTATTTAAAAGGTCAAATTAATTTAAATTTGCATTTCATAATATATCTATGGTGCTGATATTTGGCATTATAAAATTGCAGATAAAATAATAGGCATGCTAATTTGCTTCAGTCGTGTCTGCCTATCTATGCAAACCTATGGCCTATAGCCTGCCAGGCTGCTCTGTCCTTGGGATTCTTCAACAAGAATCCTGGAGTGGGTTGCCTTGCCCTCCTCCAGGGGATCATCCTGATCCAGGGATCTAACCTGGGTCTCACACACTGCAGGCAGATTATTTACCATTTGAGCCACCAGGGAAACCCGAAAAAAAAAAAAAAAAAAAAACTTAAGTAATTAAATAAGTAGGAAAAGTTAATAAATATATCGAAGAAACAAACTGTGATGACTTCAAAAATTAAAAAGTAACTCAGTAAGGAAGTAATATGCTTTACTAAGAATTCCTCAAACCTATTAACTGAACTATCTATGATCTAGTTACTTGCTTTAGCTGTTAACTGCATCCCTCTACACCAAACATAGGTATATAAACAAAGTACATTTTAATATTAAATTTATCCCTAAGATTTTAAGCTCCTCAAATAATAGTATCACTTTGTAACCTCTCACAAATAAGGGGATAGCTATATACACTTTAAAAAAATAAAGGAAAACAATAAATAAACAATAAATAAAGAATGGGAAAGAATAGAGATCTCGTCAAGAAAATTAGAAATACCAAGGGAATATTTCATGCAAAGATGGGTGCAATAAAGAACAGAAATGGTATGGACCTAACAGAAGCAGAAGATATTAAGAAGAATTGATGCTTTTGAACTGTGGTGTTGGAGAAGACTTTTGAGAGTTCCTTGGACTACAAGGAGATCCAACTCAGTCCATCCTAAAGGAAATCCATCTTGAATATTCATTGGAATGACTGATGCTGAAGCTGAAACCCCCAATACTTTGGCCACCTGATGCAAAGAGCTGACTCATTTGAAAACATCCTGATTCTGGGAAAGACTGAAGGCAGAAGAAGAAGGGGATGACAAATGATGAGACTGTTGGATGGCATCACCGACTCCATAGACGTGAGTTTGAGTAAACTCCAGGAGTTGGTGATAGACAGGGAGGCCTGGCGTCCATGGGGTTGCAGAGTCAGACATGACTGAACAACTGAACTGAACTGAACTTTGAACAGGAAATTTCAACATTATTTATGTAATAATAGTAAAATATTAGTGACTTATTAAACATAAATTATATTATTTGATTACAATATAATGGCTACATTAGTTTATCTTTCACTAATTTCTCTAAATTTTATATTTAATATGGTAATACACATTACAAAGATTCCACCCTGTGAAACCTGTATGCAGGTCAGGAAGCAACTGTTAGAACTGGACATGGAACAACAGACTGGTTCCAAATAGGAAAAGGAGTACGTCAAGGCTGTATATTGTCACCCTGCTTATTTAACTTATATGCAGAGTACATCATGAGAAACGCTGGGCTGGAGGAAGCACAAGCTGGAATCAAGATTGCTGGGAGAAATATCAATAACCTCAGATATGCAGAAGACACCACCCATATGGCAGAAAGTGAAAAGGAACTAAAAAGCCTCTTGATGAAAGTGAAAGAGGAGAGTGAAAAAGCTGGCTTAAAGCTCAACATTCAGAAAACCAAGATCATGGCATCCGGTCCCATGACTTCATGGCAAATAAATAGGGAAACAGTGGGAACAGTGGCTGACTTTGTTTTCCTGGGCTCCAAAATCACTGCAGATGATGATTGCAGCCATGAAATTAAAAGACACTTACTCCTTGGAAGGAAAGTTATGGCCAACCTAGACAGCATATTAAAAAGTAGAGACATTACTTTGCCAACAAAGGTCCGTCTAGTCAAGGCTATGGTCATTCAGTAGTCATGTATGGATGTGAGAGTTGAACTATAAAGAAAGCTGAACACTGAAGATTTCATGCTTTTGAACTGTGGTGTTGGAGAAGACTCTTGAGAGTCCCTTGGACTGCAAGGAGATCCAACCAGTCCATCCTAAAGGAGATGAGTCCTGGGTGTTCATTGGAAGGACTGATGTTGAAGCTGAAACTCCAACACTTCGGCTGCCTGCTGCGAAGAGCTGACTCATTTGAAAAGACCCTGATGCTGGGAAAAATTGAGGATAGGAGGAGAAGGGGATGGCAGAGGATGAGATGGTTGGATGGCATCACCGACTCAATGAACATGGGTTTAGATGGACTCCGGGAGTTGGTGATGGACAGGGAGGCCTGGCGTGCTGCAGTTCATGGGGTCGCAAAGAGTCAGACATGACTGAGCAACTTAACTGAGACCTGAGAACTACTACTAAGTCGTTTCAGGTGTTTCTGGCTTTTTGCAACCCCGTGGTCTGTAGCACACCAGGCTCCTCTGTCCATAGGGATTCATGTTCTTAAATTTTATTGCTGTCTGTTTACAAACTAGTCAGTTATTTTCAGAGCCCATATTTTTCCTACTATAAAGACATCCAACTCTGTTCAACAAACAGAATCACTGTTTTTTGACCTCTGTTTCTGGAGCTGGAAGTTCCTTTGTTCACATGCCCACAAATTCCAGTATCACAAAGTATTTTGTCACTTTAAAATGGAAACTGTTTTTTCCAGTCTATGATTATAATTTCCTGTCGATCTTCCCAGTGACGCTAATGGTAAATAATTCACCTGCCAATGCAGGAGATGCAAGAGACAAGGGTTTGATACATGAGTTGGGAAGACTCCCTGGAATAGGAAATGGCAACCCAAGCCATTATTCATTTCTGGAAAATTCCACACACACAGAGGAGGCTGGTGGGCTACTGTCCATGGGGCTGCAAAGAATCAGACATGACTGAGTGACAGAATGCACACACAAACACACACACACACACACACACACATGCACTCATCACCAACTGGCCACTTAGCCAAAGTATCATATTTTAGATCATACATTTAGGTCTGGGCAGCATACCAATTCTTGATTTAAAATTCTGTATCAGTTAGGTTAAGGTAGGTTGCTCTGCATTAACATACAATCCCCAAACAATATTTGTTCATTTCTCTCACTCTGTATGGTCATCATTAGCAAAGGGGCTCTATTCATCCTAAAGAACCAAGGTTGATAAAGATGCCATGAGTCAGTGATGCTTCCAGAATTCTCATAGGAAAGGGAAATGAGTGCAGCTAATTGTAAACAATTTCTAACAGCTTCTATCTATAGGTGAAAAAAGTCACTCCTGCTACTACTTCATTAACTAAACCACAGAAAACACGGTCACGTCTAACTGCAAAAGACAGACAAGTGCTTTGCAAATGTAAGGGCAGAAAGAAGGGAGAACTGAAATGTTTGACAACAGCTTTAATGTTGTTCAGGGATCTAATAATAACAATAGCAATAATCACTATCATCATCACCATAATTACCATCATCATCTCAGTTAGAAGGAGTGCCAGGGAAAGTTTCAATGAAGAAGTCATAACTAAATGGATTTTGGAAAACAATCTATTAACTAAGGAAAAAAGAAGTGTGGAAAGTTATTTTATGGAGGAATAACTTCTGTGGACTCCTTGAGAGGATAGGGACAGACTTACATTGGAGAAAAAGAAATCAAATGTGGCTGTGAAGCAAAAAGAATATGTCAAAGTGGAAATCATGTTAAGGGTTTTCATCTTTAAGAATAAAAGAAAGCTATTAAAGGACTACAATAGTGAAAAAAAGGAAAATAATACTTGGGAATAAACTTAATCAATGAGATATAACACTGGTACCTGAAAGTAACAAAATTTTGCTGAATGAAATTAAAGATAATACAAATAAATGGAAAAACATCCATGTTCATGAACAGGAAGGCTTAATATTGGTAAGATGTCAATACTACCCAAAGTTCAACACAATCCCTGTCACTCTATCAACCTTTTTTACAGAAATAGAAAAATCCATTCAAAGATTTACATGGGATCTAAGAAATATTGAATAACCAAAACAATCTTAGAAAAGAACAAAAAGAACAAAATTGAATGTCTCATACTTCTTGATTTCAAAATTTAATACAAAGGCATTGTGATCCAGTGATGTACTGGCATTGAACCAGACATATAGGCCAACAGAATAGAATAGAGTGTCCAGAAATATGCTGTTCCAAATGGTAAAATGATTTTCAGTAAGAGTATGAAGCCCATCAAAAGGATGAGGATCATCTATTCAACAGATGGTACTTGGAAAACATCTACATGCAAAAAAATAAAACTAATAATAATAAAATTTTTAAAGGGTTAACTTTATTGTAGGTATATTTAACCATAATTTTTAAAATTTGGGTGACATATCTTACCTTCTTTACTTCTAACTGATTACTCATAACTCATAATTTTCAGGAAAATTATCTGAAAAGCTTCACAACTTATTTTTAAATCATTTTGAAAATCATTTTAAATCATTTATTTTAAAATTATAATTGCTGTACAAAACTCTGTAGTCATTTAACATATACCACATGGGGTGCTTATATATAAATTACATTTTGATAAAACTATCATCAGGGTCTGTGCCATAACCATATTCATCACCTCTGAAAGTTTCCTCTTGCCCTCGTTACTTATCATAAGTATTATTTGTGTGTGTGTGAGAGAGAGCAAGATAGAGACCCAATATAAGATCTACTTTCTCAACAAATTTTTAAGTACACAAGGCATGTTATAACTACACACAGTAGTAGATCTCTAGGACCTGTCTATCCTACCTAACTTTGACTAATCCTTGTTCCCTCCCTCCCAAATCTTGGCAAGCACCATTTCATTCACTGCTTCTATAAGTTTCGCTATTTCACTTTCTCTCTCCACCTTCAGAATTTAATCTGTAAAAATATGTACAATTTAGTTATCTTCATTTATTTTGTGGTCATGATTTTATTCAGTATTTTATAAGTTCTGCCTTTGCAAAATAGTTCTTAAAATACTCAGACAAAAAGATACATACCCCCACTGTGTGCATAGCCACACAAACACACAGTAATGTCTAATGCACTCAAGTCAGAAAGTGTGGTTCTGATTGAGTGATTAATTCATTTTTATATATAGGCATAGCATATTTTTGATGAATAATAGCATATCTGTTTTTTTTAGAATCCTATTTAATGCAAAATAAAATCTGGAAAATAAAATAAGAAATGTTTTTTTTTCTGCATCTGAAGTCAAATTCATGCTTTTCATAACAAGGGAGAAACGAGCCAGTCCTCAGACAAAATGGTATTGAAATATTACATATTTTAAGAATCAAGGTCACTGCCACCGCTTGCTGATTATTTAGTTCTTCCATTCAGCCCTTTAAAATGTCAGCTTATGAAATGGAGTTGCTAAAAATGAACAATGAGAACCTAACAATTAGGAAACAAGGTTTGGGGTTGATGAGTGCAGTTCATTAGGGAGAGCAACTCTGAATTTTTCAAAGACAAGCTATTTATATTTTGGGAAAGATAAAACTTTATTCAGTTCATTATGATGACACAGCAGAAATTTGCAATTAATTTTAGAAATGTTATCTAAGAGATTACATGCTTGTAAAAAGACATAATTTATAATTTTAAGCTTCACTACTTATAAAAATTTACTTATTCCAGAAATAGGTTGCATATAAGAATGTCAGGTAAGCCATATGCTTTTATATTTCACTCAGCATGTTTTAGGTTAATTGTTTGGTTACAAATTCAAAGTTAAACATGTAAACAAGGGGAAAAAATTAATTTGTTAAGGCAACAAAAAAATCTATGAAACTTCATAACTGAATTGTGTTGGAGTATCATAAAATGTTGAAGGTCATTTGTAAACATGACCTACATCCTCATCTGATTCTTGCACATCTCTCAAAAAATGAACATTGCACAGAAAATGAATCAAACAAGAGGAGATATTGTTGTAGCTATGTGTTTAGAATTCTATTGCTTCTCTAACAAGTTAACACAAATTTTGTGGCTCAAAGCAATACAAATCAATTATTACCTTATATTTCCATGAATTGGAAATCTGACTTCTGTGTTAAAATAATAGTGTCAGTAGGGTTGAATTCCTTTCTGGAGACTCTGTGAGATGCATTTCATTGCCTTTTATAGGTTCTATAAGCTATCACATTCCTTGACTAGTGGCTTACTTCTTCAAACATCAAAATCAGTTATGTCAAATCTTTCCATGAATTTAGTCAGAAAAGGTCTTCCCGTTTTTTTGAGTCATCTGATAAGGTTGGACCCACCTCTGCCATGTACGGTAAAATATTCCCAGGATCTAGAAATTAGGATGTGAACATCTTTGGGATCTGTTGGCTTACCTCAACTTGTTTTCTAAATCCTACTTTTATGAAAAAACGATGGATAGTTTGAGAATGGTAATTTTGTTCCGACTATGTACATTATATATGGTGCAATGCTAGTAGTTTCCTTTCCATTCTCTAAGGCAGTTGCTCTGAAGTAAGGAATAACAAGTGGGGATTATATACGTCCACATGTTTCTATGCTTAAAGAAACAAATAACAGGGGTATAAAGCCACCTTGTGCAAAAGAGGATTCCATGATACATCTATATCAGTGCTTGATATACTATTTTTCATATAAAGATTTCACTCCCCTTTATACTATTTACAGTTCACTCTGCATTTTGTGGTACATTTTCTCTGGCAATTTGTCTGTATGATGATACAATCACTAGGATATTATAGAGATATAATAAGTCATGGCATAAAACATCTTTGTTTGATGGAAACTAAACTTATTCTAGTTATTACCAAAAATGTCACACATATAGCAACAAATAATTCTGTATATATGCCAGTATGTACTGATGATATTATCTCTGAAAGTAATATTTTTAAAGTCAAGTCCATGTATATTGTGGTGCACATGCTAAGTCAGGGAGATGAGGTATTAGTCCCACTCTCCTTCCAGTTTTTCCTCTTTTTGTTCTTCAAAGTCAAGAAAGCTTAAGAACTCATTTCCTAGACTCATTTGCACCTAGGAGCCCTCCTGAGACTATTTTATTTGTTATAAATTTACTATTACTTTTTACTACTTTCTATGTCTGATTTATTTGCAATATTTTTCTGTTTCTTTAAAAGGGTGACTTCCCTGGTGGCTCAGACCGTAAAGAATCTGCCTGCAACAGGAATGAGTGAATGACAGTCACTCAGTCGTGTCTGACTCTCGCGATTTGGAATCCTCTAGGCCAGAATACTGAAGTGGGTAGCCTTTTCCTTCTCCAGGCTGTAACAGGAGACTTGGGTTCAATCCCTGGGTCTGGAAGATCCCCTGGAGAAGTGAGCAGCAACCCACTCCTGTATTCTTGCCTGGAGAATTCCATGGACAGAGAATCCTGGAAGGCCATAATCCATGGGGTTGCAAAAAGTCAGATATGACTGACTAATACAAACAAAGTCAATCATAATAAGAATTTTTACATAATAAAATGATTAAAATCATATATTTTCATTTAAAATTTCAGCTGCATCCAGAGAACATAAATTTCTATGTTTATCAGAAAACAGGATCTGATTTAGAGTATAATATCAAATTATTTCAAGAAAGGAATGATTTTAGTTTTTTTTTAAAAACACTCCCTTGTATTTTATATTTATTTTCTTATTTTTATTAAACCTACTTAGAAATGTGTAGGAGTGAATACATTCCCAAAGATTTAAACCAAGGAATTAAGTCTGATTATTTTTATATCACTTAATTATTCATTATTCAATAACTTTATCAAGTCTACAAACTGTCACAATATCTATCTACCAATAATCATATACACACTCTGCCCTACTGTTTACATTGTCTCCTTGAATGGAATAAAACATCTATTAGAGCAGAGAGTTTTATCCTGTTTTGATTACAGAAGTTGCTCACACATATAGACGTGTGCCTGGCACTCTGCTGTGGCTGAATACCATTTGCTGAAAGGATTGACTGATGGAGCACCTACCATATGTCAGGCACTGTTCTAGGTTCTTGAGCCATATCTTCAAAGAAAGCAAAGATTCTTGTGGAACTTATAGTCTATGGGTTAGAGAAAGTCACATAGCCAAAGATCAGTAGTCATACAATTAAGTTATATAGAATAGTAAAAGCTGAGTATTAGGGAAAATAGAGTATGACAAATGAAAAAAAAATCAGGAGTCATTGGCTAGGAAGGGAAGCTTCTGAAGCAACAGCTTTTTTTTTGTTTGTTTGTTAAGGTTGTCATGGCAGGATGCATTAAGAAGAAATGATTAAGTGAAATCTTAGAGGTAAAGGAGTTAATCATGAGGATGGAAGAGGATGAAAAATATCAAGTTGAAGGCCCTTACACCTTAGAGAAAGGAGAATTCCCTGAAAGGGTAAAGTAGAAATAGGGATGGACAGGTGGTGAAGAGACCAGAGGTGTAAGGCAAGCGTGTAACTCATGTGGGTCCAGAGCCCAGAGAGAACTTTGTTTAATTGTGAGTGAAACAGGAGGCTCGAGTAATTTTGAGCCAAGAAGTGTGGTTTTATTTGAAAGGGATCATTCTGATTGGTTGTTGTTCAGTTTCTAAGTTGTGTCCAAGTCTTTGTGACCCCATGGACTGCAATATGCCAGGCTCCCTCATCCTTCACTGTATCCCAGAGTTGGCTCAGATTTATGTCCACAGTCACTGATGCCATCCAACCATCTCATCCTCTGTCACCTCCTCTCCTTTTGCCTTCAATCTTTTCCAGCATCAGGGTCTTTTCCAGTGAGTTGCCTCTTTGCATCAGGTAGCTAAACTATTGAAGCTGCAGCTTCAGCATCAGTCCTTTCAATGGATATTCAAGCTTGATTTTTATTAGGATCAACTGGTTTGATCTCCTTGCAGTCCAAGGGATTTTCAAGTTTTTCTCCAGAATCGCAATTCAAAAGCATCAATTCATCTCTCAACCTTCTTTATGGTCCAACTTTCACATTGTACATGACTACTGGAAAAATCACAGCTTTGACTATACGGAACTTTGTCCACAAAGTGATGTCTTTGCTTATTAATACACTGTGTAGGTTTGTCATAGTTTTCCTTCCAAGGAGCAAGTGTTTTTGAATTTCATGGCTGCAGTCACAATCCACAGTAATCTTGGAGCCTAAGAAAACAAAATCTGTCACTGTTTCCACTTTTTTCTCTTGTATTTACCATAAAGTGATGGGACCAGTTACCATGTTTTTTTTTTTTTTTTGATGTTGAGTTTCAAGCCATCTTTTTCATTCTCCTTTTTTACATTCATCAGGAGGCTCCTTATTTCCTCTTCACTTTCTGCTATTAGAGTGGTATCATCTGCATATCTGAGGTTGTTGATATTTCTCCCAGCAATCTCGATCCAGCTTGGGATTCATTCATCCTGGCATTTCACATGATGTGCATTGCATAGAAGTTAAATAAGCAAGGTGACAATATACTGCCTTGACGTACTCCTTTTCCAATTTTGAACCATTCCATTGTTTCACCTCTGGTTTTAACCATTGATTCTTGATCTGCATACAGGTATCTCAGGAGGCAGGTAAGGTGGTCTGGTATCACCATCTCTTGAAGAATTTTCCACAGTTTGTTGTGATCCACAGAGTCAAAGGCTTTGGTGTAGTCAATGAAGCAGAAGATGTTTTTTCTGGAATTCTGTTGCTTTTTCAATGATCCAACAATTGCTGGCAATTTGATCTCTGATCCCTCTGTCTTTTCTAAACCTAGCTTGTACAACTGGGAGTTCTCAGTTCACATCCTGCTGAAGCCTAGCTTGAAGTATTTTGAGCATAACTTTACTAGTATGTGAAATGAGGGCAACTGTACAGAAGTTTTAACATTTTTTTGGCGTTGCCCATCTTTGGGTTTGAATGAAAACTGACCTTTTCCAGTCTTGTGGCTACTGCTGATTTTTCCAAATTTACTGATATATTGAGTGTAACACTTTAACAGCATCATCTTTTAGGATCTAAAATAGCTTAGTTGGAATTCTATCACCTCCACCAGCTTTGTTCATAGTAATGCTTCCTAAGGACCACCTGATATCACACGCTAGGATGTCCGGCTCTAGGTGAATAACCACACCATCATGGTTATCTGGGTCATTAAGACCTCTTTTGTATTGCTATGTTGAGAGTAAACAATATGATGGTGAATTTAGAAGAAAAGAATACTTAACCGTTTTAGTAAGACTGATCATTGGGGACATCCAGGCATCACAGAGCAATAGGAATGTGTCATTGAATATAGAACTGCTTAGAGTATAAATTTTAGTAGCTGCCAATATAAATTGTTTCTTATAAATCAGGAAACATGAATTAAACATTCCTTATAAAAGAGAGTAAATCTTTCAAAATAAATACATACATATCTACATACATACATACATACATTGTGGTTTATTTCTTCTGTAATAAATGTGACGGTTTTTGTTCTTTTCTGTTTCTGGGCATTAGATTTCCAGTGTCCTTCACATTCAGTATTTAGGCAAACTTTATATTTGGGCATGTTTTTTCAACAGAGCACAGGAAAACAAGACAATTTCCTCATGGGAACAGAAATGAATATATTTTCAATATATGCTTATTAAATATATACTATATAAAAACATTGATTCTGTATACATAACCTGAACAAAAAGTGGTACATCAAATGTACTGTTTTTAAGGAGCACATATTATAAAGACAAGTTGGTAGTTTTTACTCACATTTTTTATGCCGAAAATGCTTTTCCAATAAAGGTTATTCACATACATTTATGATACAGTTCATTGATTATAGTGACATTAAGCAATTTCATTGTTTTCCACCAGCCCCATCTTAGGGAAGGAATAGCAGGCTTTAGTCTAAAGATATATAAAGACAAAGCTCAAAAGAGTTGTCTCTTTGCCCCTTTCTTATCAAACACAATATTAATAATCTCTTTGATCTTAAATACAATGTTCTTTTCAGTCTACATAATCACAGACAAATGAAATGTTAAAAATTTCTAAAATACTATGGGAAAACACCTTTTCTTGCCCCATAAATTGCAAAAGTTGCTAAAGTCACCTTCTCATGCAAAATATGAATGAAAATAAAAGGCAAATCTGTTTTCATATCATCAGTCTATCTTTGGCATTACTTTAAGGTCTACAGATGCCATTACTAATGAAGGGATGCTCAAGAATAATGAGCTCAAGTCTCTCAACCTTCGAATGACCAAAAAATGTAAGTCTAAGAGATCACATAGAGTCAAAATGGTGTAAATGCCCACAAATCATTGCAAAAACCATGTTTGTAATCCCTATTCTCATGCATGACCTATGCACATAAATTTCCAATCTCTTACTCTTATGGAAAAATAAATATTTGACAAGTGAGTTTTTTTTTTTATGATAGTCTTCTTATTTATGTTTTTCCTCTGAATTTGAACTTATTATTGAAGTTTTAAGTGCTAAGTTTTTGAAATTATTTCTTGTACTTCAACATATTTCTAAAAGGATTTTGGCAAGCATGTTAGCTTCCGTTGATTTCTAAACATAGCATAATGCTCTTCCTCACTTGGAAAATATTTCCTTAGGTACACTTTAGAATCAAATTGGCAAAGGAATATGGTAATATTTTACATTTATAATAAGGAGGGTAACTGTAAACAATTTTAAGAATAAATACACCTAGTTTTAAGGATAATTATTTTTACAGTGGTCCAGCCTCTGGAACATCAGCTCTAGTGCCTTGAATAGTTTGCCTAATAAGCAGATTTATTGGGAAACAACAATCACTTCTCTGTGCATCTGAATCTATACAGAATACATCCATCTATCTGGTAACAAATTATTGTGTTTTTAAAATATCATTTGAACCAGGAAAGGGAGGTAAGCAGATAATTCATTTTTTCCCCTAACTATGTGTGTATCCAGGTGTGAAACAAAAGTAAATATTTACTTTCATTTATATATGAAAATAGTAGTTAAGAAATCCTTGCATATATTTTGTGAATGCTATTGTGATTTTAGGGCTTCCCTGGTAGTTTAGCTGGTAAAGAATCCACCTGCAAAGCAGGAGACTCCAGTTCAATTCCTGGGCTGGGAAGATCCACTGGAGAAGGGATAGGCTACCCACTCTAGTATTTTGGGGCTTCCTTGGTGTTCAGCTGGTAAAGAATCTGCCTGCAATGCGGGAGGATGGGTTCAATCCCTGGTTTGGTTCAATCCCTGGAAAAGGGAAAGGCTACTCAGTCCATTATTCTACCCTGGAGAATTCCATGGACTGTATAGTCCATGGGGTCACAAAGAGTCAGACACAACTGAGTGACTTTCACTTTCACTGTGATTTTATCTTGAGCAAAAATCATATGTATGAAAGTCTTACCATTGACTAAAGACTGCTGAATAGATAAATTAGCTAAGCCAGGGAATTTCAACCCCTGCACTGTGATAGCAATCAAAATCTTTCTTTTGGTAATAGACTATTAGTGATATATGAGATTTATGCCACAGTTTAACTACATTTAATATCACTTATACATTTTTAAAAGAATTAGTGACAGTTTTCTGGTCATTTCCCCCTTGGTGCTAAAGCAATAGTTCTACAGATAAATGGAAAAATAATTTTAGTAAAATTGTTCACATAAAATACTACGCATGTGTGCCCATGGCTGATCTGTGTTGATGTGTGGCAGGGGCCACCAAGTGTTGTTAAGAGATTGTCTTCCAATTAAAATAAATAAATAAATTAAAAAAATACTACTGTATTCCAAAAGAAATATTAAGGAACACATTTAAGTCGATGATCAACAGCATAAATTGTATCAAGGCATTGCACATATTTAAAAGAGCATGATTAAAGGAAAACAAACAACATTTGTTAATATTTTAAAATTTGAATTACATACTTAAAGAGATTCTTATATCTGTATATTGCATAAGATTCGTTGCTTCCCTGCCAAATATACTGTTCTTTATTAAATCTTCGGGGTTTTCTTTTTCCATAGACTATTTTAATCTAGAGGAGTTGGTGAGGAGGTTGTATACAGAGGCCATAAGTTTAGATCATTTGATTTGTTTCAAACGTAATAATTATGCTGTTATCTATATTTGCCACAAGAAAAACATACTTGGCATAGACACTAGTGGCCATGAACAGAGTTTTTGTTTTTTGTGGGTTTTTTTTGGTACAGAAAAGGACACCTTGGTAAAAACTTTAAACCTCAGCAAAGATTTTTTTCATTGTTCCTTTCTTTTTTAAAAAGCATATAATTTACATATATCTTATTTAACTAACCATGCAGTTTTCTAAACTGGCCTTCAAGCAGATTGACAACACCTAAGGAACTGAGCTATAATCAGGCAGCTTTGGTCATCTAAAAATCAATTGATGGTAAAATGGAATTATAGTTTACAACATATTCTTAAATTTTTAATTCAGATATTGAAACTACTTGAGTGATTATTAATGAATGCTTAAACTTTGCTATTAACAAATCAACACCCACTGTGAAGTTTAATTTTTTAACTAAAGTTTTGTGGAGAGGCAAAAGTCCCAGAACAGCCAACATAACATTGAAGGACAAGCATACTGGAAGAATAATACTATCTGACCTTACTACAAAGCTGTAAGAATCAAGATGTGTAGTGGCAAAAGAATATACAATTAGATCAAGGGAGCAGAATAGTAGAGAGCCTATAAATATATCTCCATAAATAGAGTCAACCTTTCTTTGGCAAAGGAGCAAAGGTAGAGGCAGTAGAGATAGCTTCTTCAATAAATGATGCAGAAATAACTAAATATCCATATGCAAAAAAAATTAAACACACACTTAACATCTTCAACAAAATTAACTCTAAATGTATCATAAACATAAAATTCAAAAATATAAAACTTCTAGAAGATAGTATAGAAAAACACCTAGATGATCTTGGCTATGGTGATGGCTTTTATATACAACACCAAAGATGAGATCCATGTAAGGAAGAATGAATGAGCTGAACTTCATTAAGATTAAATCTTCTGCTCTGTAACAGACAATATCAACAAAATTGAAACATAAGTCACAGATCAGAAGGAAAAGACACATCTGATAAACCACTACTATCCAAAATACGGGCTTCCCAGGTGATGCTAGTAATAAAAAGTCTGCCTGCCAAACCAGAAGATGCATGAGACCTGGTTTCAATCCCTGGGTCAGGAAGATTCCCTGGACAAGGAAATGGCAACCCACTTCAGTATTCTTCCCTGGGAAATCCCATGGATAGAGGAGCTTGGCGGGCTACAGTCCATGAGGCTGCAAAGAGCTGGACACAACTGAGGGACTGAGCACATATCCATAATATATGAAGAACTCTTAAACTCAACAATAAGAAAATAAACAACCTGATTAAAGAGTTGGCCATAGTAAAGCAATTATTCTTCAATTAAAATTAAAGAAATTTAAAAAATGGAGAAGAGATCTTAATGAAGAAGATATATAGATGGCAATTAAGCATATGAAAGAATGCTCCACCTCATATGTGATCAGGGAAATACAATTTACAACAACAATGAGATCCCACTACCCACTAGCCCTTTTTTAAGAAGGGCTGCAATCCAGATCACTGACAACATCACATGCTGCTGAGCATGTGGATCGTCTGGAACTCTGTCCCATTGCTAGTTGGAATGCCAATGGTACAATCACTTTGGAAAATAGTTTGACAGTTTCTTAAAACCTAAACACATTCTTACTATATGAAATGGTGGTCATTTTCCTTAGCATTTACCTGAAAGCTGAGAATTTACATCCACTCAAAAACCTTTTCATTACTGTTTATAGCAGATTTCTTGATAATTGTCTTATTTAAAATCTGGAAGTCATCAAGATGTCCCTCAACAGATGAATAGATAAAGAAATGTGGTACATCCAGACAGACATGGAGGTACCTTAAACGCATATTACTAAGTGAAAGAAGTCAATAAGAAAAGGCCAAATAGTATATATTCCCAAATATATTACATTCTGGAAAAGAAAAAAAATTATAGAAAGAGGAGAACAAGTGTTTCCCGGGAGGTGACAGTGGGATTGAGGGAGAGATAAACATGCAGAGGACAGATTTTTAGGGCACTGAAAATATTTTGTATATTACTGTATTGATGAATACATGTCATCATACATTTACCCAAACTCAAAGAATGTGCAAAGCAAGACTGAATTGTAAGGTAAACCATAGTCTTTGGGTGATTATGATGTGTTTATATACGTTCATCCTTGGTAAAAAAAAAAAATTGTACCATTGCTGTGAAAGATAATAGGGGAGGCAATAAATGTGTAAAGATAGGGAACATATGGGAAATCTCCTGGCTTTCCTTTCAGTTTTGTTGTAAACTTAAAACTGCTCTACAAAAACAGTCTGCAAAAATTCAATAAAATTACATTGCATTATAAAGCTTTTAATATACACTGTTAATAACAATCACTATGTTCTAGCTCTATAGAGCTAGACAGTCTTATCAGAGCCCTTGCCTAAATATTAGCATATTTTTTATCCTCTTCACGAAATTATAGTGAAACATAGAGATAATTGCTGCTACCTAAAACATAATTTTGAAAACAATCAATATAATAGTATAATACATATAAATGAGAAATAAAATCAAATTCATAATAGATTACTTTTATTAGTTATTGTGCATGACAGGGAGGCCTGGCGTGCTGTGATTCATGGGGTTGCAAAGAGTCGGACACGACTGAGCGACTGAACTGAAATGAACTGAAAATAAACATACAATGATAATGAGTTAGTCATATGTTTTCATCTCTTTTTGGTTTAAAAATCTGCAATTAGAAAAATTAATAGCTATTCATTGAAAAGATATTGAAAAAGAAAGGTCAGGATACAGTGGCAGAAACTAGGATAAAATGTATGTTTAGACTAAATAATTTCAATGAGATATTTTGTATATAGTAAGAAGGAATAATAAGAGAAAGAAATGATGAAATCATGCCAAAACAAATTATAGACAAGGTAAATGTAGAAAATGAAAAAAAGAAGCTGTTTTTGGCAATAGGTCTTATAAATGTAGTGATTGTGTAGAGAATACAGCAGAGACAAATTAGCACAAAAAAAGTACCACCTATCTTGAAATCTTCATATCTAAGAAAGATATTGAGTTTCAGGTCCTTAAAAAGAACTTGGTGGGCAAATCTACCAACAGGTAACCATGAGCACGGTTGTGAAAGTCAACTGTGGGTCTGATGAGGCTCTATAGAGATGGGAGAGGTCTTAACACCATCAGGTGAAAAAAATCACAGACTACCCAAAAGAATAATTTCAACTTGTAATTTTAAGAACATAGATTCCTTATCATTGCACTATATATTTTTAAAACCTGTGGAATAAAAATACTAAAAAATATTTTTAAAAATTTCAATAATAAAATTTAAAGATATTCCTTAAGGTTATTAGGTTTCATAAACTTAGTAATATGTTAAAAACAGCTGCTTTCATTTTTTTAATATTTACAGTTATTTTCACATTTTCTGTAATTATGCTAGTGCAGTAAGAATTTGTTGTATAGTCCAACTCTTTTGCGACCCCATGGACTATAGCCTGCCAGTCTCCTCTGTCCTTAGGATTTTCCAGGCAAGAATACAGGACTGGGTTGTCATTTCCTTTTCCAGGGAATCTTTCCAAACCAAGGGTGAAACTTGAATTTCCTGCACGTGTCTCCTGAATTACAGGTAGATTCTTTACCACTGGGGGCTTCCCTGCATTAAGCATATACCAAAGATATAGATGTTATGAATGTTTATAATACATTAATAAGACAAAATGCAGGCATTTGTTACTAAATAAATCACAGATAAACTGTATTTGACATACTTAAATTCCTCTTTAATAATATTCTTAACTACTGGGCTCTGTTGTGCAGGTTTATGTTAAAAAAAAAAATCAGTCTTTTTGGTGATAAACTCCTTTTGATTTGAATTTTGAGTAGGTCATTTGAAATCCCTAAGCATTCTGGACAGTTCTTCATTTTGAAGGACTCTTTTGAGCATTGTGTGTGACCTGACCTCTGCCTACAAATTTCCCAGGAGCATCCCTCTAGACAATAAAAATGTGATCTACATATTTCTACATCTCCCTCTAGTGGGCATAAGTGTTGTAGTCTTAATCCCTGGAGCCTGTGAATAATAAATTAGGTTTTATAACAGAGGCAAATTATAGTTGGACCTGAAATTAAGTATGCTAATTAATCTGTCAAATTAATCACAAGGGTCTTAAAGTAGAGAGGTAGACAGAAGAGGATACCAGTATAATGCAATGTGAGGACTCAACCCACCATTGCTGACTTTGAAGATGCAACAATATATCAATATATCAGAGTGCAGTAAGTGGAGTATATGATTAGGATATAAACTCCATATCAATACCTAGTCTATATCTATACAGCTCACACATTTTACCATATTCATGTATTAGCACAAGTGAATTATCTAGATATTTCTAAATATGGAAATCAGTTAAATACATTTTATGAAAGTAGATATTTTGCCTTCTTTAAAATAAAAATATCTAGGTATTACCCTTTCATTTTCCTTAAGTGCTTTTGTCAAAACATTTGAGATCAAATATAAACATCATTGCCAGTGAGCTTTCTGTGTTCTGATACAATATTGTACAGAGGTCACACTAGCAGAAATGAACAGGGATATTTCAGGAAGCTTGGTTCTCCTGTACACATATGTTCATTAATAATTGTTACTGACATTTTACAATTTACTGCTGACAAAATTATTAAGTCAAATAGGTGTAACTTCAATTTGGGTAAAATCATGATATTCAATTTTGCCCAAATAAAAGACAAAAAACTTTATTTTAGAGATTAATACTTAGTTTGCTCTATACTTTTCAAGAACCTCACAATTCCTTTCTAAGGTTTTGGCTTACCAGTTTAATTGAATTGAAATATTTAACTCACACATTTTTCTTGTTATTTATTTCTTGGAAGATTAATACAATTTTTGATTTGATTCCAAGTTGTGAATTGCTTTAAGTTTTGGTAAATTTAGTAGCACTTCTTATGGTCGAATGCAGCAGATTGTCAAATTTAGAAATGGAGTCTCAAAGAACTGGTCATTATTTGAATAATGATAGTATTCTTTTTAAATTAATTTTTATTGGAGTATAGTTGCTTTACAATATTGTGTTAGTTTTTACTGCACAGAAAAATGAATTAGCCATACATATACTTATATTCTTTCCATTTTGGATTTTCTTCCCGTTTACGTCACCACAGAGCATCAAGTAGAATTCCCTGTGCTATAATGTATGATCTCATTAATTATCTGTTTTACACATAGTATCAATAGGCATATGTGTCAATCCCAGTTTCCCAATTCCTCTCTATCCCTTTCTCCCTTGGTATCCATATATCTGTTCTCTACATCTGTGAATAAAGATAGTATTATTAAAGGAAAGAAAAATGAAAAGTGAAAGTCGTTCAGTCATATCCGACTCTTTGCAACCCATGAGTTATACAGTCCATGGAATTCTCCAGGCCTAAATAAATACTGGAGTGGGCAGCCAGTTTCCTCCACCAGGGGATCTCCCAACCCAGGGATCTAACCCAGGTCTCCCACATGGCAGGCAGATTCTCTACCAGCTTAGCCACCAGGAAAACCCACGATTACTGGAATGTGTAACCTATCCCTTCAGTGGATCTTCCCAACCCAGGAATCTAATCAGGGTCTCCTGCATTGCAGGCAGATTCTTTACCACTGAGCCACCAGGGAAGCCTTGGATTTAAGGAGTAGACTTTCATAGAAGTGAAGTAGAAACATAGGCAGAAGTCAAATGAAACATGAGTGCATCCATTTTTCTCTTCTATTGCCTCACAGCAAACTGTCACCAAGCATAAAGGCCAAGACAAAGAAAATAAGGAAAATGGTATTCATTTTTTTTGAATAATTTGTAATTCAGGAGGAAAAATGCAAATTTGTGGCCAGTTAGCTCTGCCAAACCTTGGGGAAGTGACACAGCTTCTGGATCCAGTTAAATTCTTGGAAGTTCAACAAGCGATACATTAGCAAATAGAAGAGAGAGAAAAGCTCCTACTGCTCCAAACTCAACCTGGTCAAAGAGTGGTAGAAATGATGCTATTAGTGTGTTAGGAACATGAGCTACAAAATTCCGTTCCTGACAAATTTATTAGCTCAGCAAATTTCACAAATTCTTTCTTAATTTCCCTCACCCATAATAGAAGTGATAGAAATTTTAAAAAGTCATTGCTCTTATTTGAATTAACTGAGTTGTTTCATTTGAAGAACATTTCAAGATAGGTTACATGATAAACACCCCATAGAGAAATATGATAGGGAATTCCCTGGCGATCCATTTCCACTTCAGGAGGGGAGGGTGTGGTTTGACCCCTTGTTGTTAAAATAATATCCATTGTGAAAAAAAAAGAAAGAAGTAATGAAAAATTGATAAGAAAGGAATTATGTTAGAAAATTCAATATTCATTCATTTAGGGCAGCTGAGACTAGAGGTTACATTAGGATAAGATTATATGACATCACAATTAAATTATTTTACTTATTTTTGACAGTTAATGCATTTATATAATTCAAGGAATACTATATATTTATTGTTCTATACTATACATTTTTGCTTAAAAATTCATTTTAGATATATTTCTACATAATATATACATTTTTACACACACACACTTGGATGTATACACACCCAAGCACTTGCACACAAATGCTTTTTGCATTAATGGCTGAATAATATTCCACTGAATGAACATGCCTAAATTTAATAAGCAAGCACCTTATATATCTATATGTTTAGACATTTAAAATGCTTCCAATATTTAGTTAGCCAATAAAATCAATGCCTATATGTATACTTCCAGATATGAAAGTTGTTTATTACTAGAATCATCTTCAGTCCAAAGTTCTTTCAATCTTTTTAACTATGCTCATCTCATAGAAAAACACTACATAATAATTCTAACTTACATTTAATTTATAATAATGAGTTTTAATATCTCTTCATGTTTTTATGAAAGTTTCACTTATTATTCATGTTAGTCATTGTTAATATAATTTAAATTTATTTCTTCTTTAATTACTTACTGAACAACTGCTAAGTATAAGTCTTCTTGTAGGTGCTAAAGATATATCAATAAATAAAACAGATAAAAACTCCTGAACTTATGGAATTACATTTTTCTATTGCATTTTTGGTACTAATTTTTCAGACTTGTAGTATATTTATTATGTTACATTTTTCTCTGTTTGTCATCACTTTATATACACTGATAATCACCAAAGTGTGGATACAATGAGATAAAAGATGTTATGTGCAATAACAAGCAAGATAATATCTGGTAATAAAACTAACAAGAAGAGGTGTAAAGCCTACAGACATTTTAAAATTCTACTGAAGGAGAAAAATATAGACTTAAATATAGACACGCTATGATCTGAGAGATGGGTAATACAAGTGCAAGTTTTCTCTGAGTTCAAAACCACAATGAAATAAACATATGGATTCTGGTAAGTATACAGGCAGATCCTGACATTCCTATTAGATATTTAGAACACAAGAATAAACAAAAAAATCAGAAAAAATGGCAGATAACCAACCCTGCAATATATATCTTCATTTAATTTAACAGCAGTGTGGGCTGAATGTTTTTGTACTTCCCAAATTTATATTTTGAATTCAATACCGCCAAATGATAGCATTCAGTGGTAGGACTTTGGAAGGTGTTTAGGTTGTGAGGGCAAAATCTTTCATGACTGGAACTGAAACTGAAGTCACTCAGTCATGTCTGACTCTTTGCAACCCCATGGACTGTAACCTACCAGGCTCCGCTGTCCATGGGATTGCCCAGGCAAGAGTACTGGAGTGGGTTGCCATTCCCTTCTCCAGGGGATCTTCCCCACCAGGGATCAAACCCAGGTCTCCCGCACTGCAGGCAGACACTTTACCATCTGAGCCACCAGGGAAGCCCAATTTATTGAGTGGGATTACTGCCCTTTTAAAGGCGCTTCAGAGAGATACCCAGCCTCTTCCATCACAAAAGGAAACAGCATGAAGGTGCTAACTAAGAACAAGGAACAGGGCCTTCATGAGATTGTGCCATACTGGGACATTGATCTTGGACTTCTCAGATTCATCAATGTGAGAATTAAATTTCTCTTGTTTATAAGCTACTCAGTCTTTGGATATAGCAGTCCAAACAGCCTGAAAAAGTCTGGTGACAGTTGAGACTATATGAGTGCTAGTGGGTGACTCAACCAGTGCAAACTCAACCAGCTAGTAATTCAGTAGCTCTAATTGCACAGTATGTGCCAGACATGGTATCTTTGCTGGAGATCAGTATGATTACAGATACCTGGTATGTACCCACTGATTTTGTCAACGATTCCTGTTCTCTTCCAGTCAAAAAAGTGGATGGGAAATTATTGGCATTTACAAGCCATGGAAAAAGACAGACATTTAAAGTTTTGCTACAGGTTCTCCAGTCCCAAAGAAAACCCATGCTGAATATTCATTGGAAGGACTGATGCTGAAGCTGAAACTCCAATACTCTGTCCATGTGATGTGACGAGCCAACTCATCAGAAAAAAACCCTGATGCTGGGAAATATTGAGGGCAGGAGGAGAAGGGGACAGCAGAGGATGAAGTGGTTGGATGGCATCAGTGACTCGATGTACGTGAGCTTGAGCAAACTCTGGGAGATAGTCAAGGACAGGGAAGCATGGTGTGCTGGGTCACAGAGTCAGACACAAAGTGAGCAACTGGACAGCAAAAACAACAACAACAACAACAAACTCTTGATCCTGTCTTCCTTTTAGTATATCTATTATATATATACAGAATATATTGTATACTATGTATATTAAAATTAAAACTAGATATTTTAAAAAGGCTTGAAACTAAATATTAAAAAAACTAAGATCATGGCATCTGGCCCCATTACTTCATGGGAAATAGAAGGGGGAAAATGTGGAAGTTGTTTCAGATTTTCTCTTCTTGGGCTCTAAAATCACTGTGGATGGTGAAGAAGATGAAGATGAAGAAGCAGAAGATGATTGCTTCTTGAAAGAAAAGTTATGACAAACCTTGACAGTGTGTTGAAAAGCAGAGACATTATTCTACCTACAAAGGTCTGTATAGTCAAGGTTATGGTCTTTCCAGTGATCATGTACAGTTGTGAGAGCTGGACCATAAAGAAGGCAGAGCGCCAAAGAATTGATGCTTTCGAACTGTGGTGCTGGAGAAGACTCCTGAAAGTCCCTTGGACAGCAAGAAGATCAAGCCAGTCAATCTTAAGAGAAATCAACCCTGAATACTGGCTGGAAGGACTGATGCTGAAGCTCTAGTGTTTTGGTCATCTAATGCGAACAGCCAACTCATTGGAAAAGTCTTTGATGCTGGGAAAGACTGAGTGCAGAAGAAGAGGGCATCAGAGGATAAGACGGCTGGATGGCATCACTGATGCAATGGATATGAACTTGGGCAAACTTTGGGAGATGGTGAGGGACAGGAAGGTCAGGCATGCTGCAGTCATGTGGTCGCAAAGAGTTGGACATGATTGGGCGACTGAACAACAACAGCAATGCAAATATACACATGTGCATACACACAAGCACACATATACGCACATACCTTTCTGGCTCTTTTTCTCTGGTTGAACCTCAAATGAATAAATCAAGGTGAGAAATGGTTCCAATATATAGGGCTTCCTGCACAATGTTATTAAGAAACTTAATTAGTTCTCTAAGATTGATCACACTACTGTTTTCCCTTCAGAGTACAAGTCCTTACAGTGATCTGATGTAATGCCTTACATGATCTGGTCCCCCACTATCTCTCTCACTTCATCTCCTACCACTCTTCCTTATGTTAAGTCATCCCCAGTTTTATGGATCTCCTTCATCTTCGTCAAATATAACATGGACCCCTGTCTCAGAGATTTTACTTTTGATGTTTCCTTATCTCTGGAGCACAGTTCTCCCAGATATCAATCCTTATGGCTCTCTCCTATCCTTCAAGTGAAAGCTCAAATGTCATCTATCTGGGAGGCCTTCCCTGACCACTTGTATAAAAGAGCAACTCTGCCATCATTCATTTTTCTCTATAGCATTCATCTTTTTTTTTCAAGTGATATGTTCATTTGTTTGCTCATTTTTTTTGTCTAACTAGAATGAAGACTGCATGAAAACGTGAACACTAGTGTTTGTTTTATCTTCAGTAACTACAGCAGCATTCATTATGTAGTAAATATTTAATAAGTATTTTATTGAATAAATTAATGAGTGATTGAATAACAATATGAATCAAAATTATAAATAAGGACATTTTCTTTGAGGCTACAGTTTTGCCTCTATGACTTTGATTTAAAAATACAGTCAGAGAATTTACCTACAAGTTTAAAATTTTTAATAGTAAAATTGAAAGGACAACACTAAATACTCACCAAAGAAGTATTGTGCATCTGGTCTACCTATGATGCAATTTAAGTGACTGTTTAATGATGTAGGAATATTTTCTTGCTATTGCGTCAGTGAAGAAAGCAATGTATATTAAAGTATGTAAGGGTCTTAACACTGTGAAAGTGAGAAATTTCCTTTTTTATTTTGTACAGCTCTATATTGGTTAATGTGATTTTTATTACAGTCTCATACTGCTTTTACAACTAAATTCTTCGCATAGATTTACTTAAAACACATGTACAGCAAACACAAACACAAACTCTAGATCTATTGGTATAACATGATTGCTGATAACAGAGGTGCTGAAGATAATTATAAGACGAGCTCCCTGAGAACAGGACAATGTGTATTCTCTGCTCTACTTCAGTACTTAAAACTTCAGCACTTTGCCTCAGATTAGATGTTTAATAAATATTTGTTGATTGCATTACTGAAATATCAGCCACACATATTATATAATATCACAAAAAGTTTCTCCTCATATTTATATTTTGCTCTTACTTTCATTCTTATCAACACACACACACACAACACAGTCACAATAAACAGCTATTCTGCTCTCTAGATAAAAAATTTTCTAGCTTGTGGAGGAGTCCCAAGAGATAAAATGCAATGACTACAAATACAGCAAAGTTCCCAGGGGAACTTTTGACTCAATTTTCTGAGAGTGGCAGAGAAAAAAGAACAGAGGTCTGTCAAGTTCCAGAAAAGAACCATCCCAGCCAGTCCCTGGAGGAATGCTGGGAGGATGGGCATTACTATTGCAGCTTCTGAAGCTCTCCTTTCCCAATCTACTACAGCTAGCACTGCCCACTTAACTGCACGGTGACCTGCTTTGAAGGAAGAAATGCAGGGAAGGTGAATGCCAGCTTGAAGTTCCCAGACATAGGGTTCATATGGACCTGATCAAAAAGGAAAGACATTTCAGGTTTAGGGGACTACTGCTGAGCTACTGAGATTAGAGTCCAAAAGAACAGTGGATTTAAATAGCACGAGCTATACTTTTATTCTGCCATCTTTGCAGAGGGATTCATTTTGGGACTGTTCAACAGATTTCACATCTCATAGCTTCTTACAGTATTCTACAAGCAGATTTAATACTTCTTTGAGGGCCCTAGAATCTTGCATAACTGGATACACACTGTCATTCTGATGAAGTAAAATGATGCATTTACATAATGTCAAATAATGAAAGAATTATACAAATTTCCCAAAGTGTATTAAAACTATATAAGAACCTTTTAATAAATCAAATACATAGTATTACTATGTTTCCATTTTATTAATAAGAACTATTGATCATCTAATATTTAACAAAATTAATAACTCCTCTGAGTATTTAAATAACTCAGTGACTAAGAGTTCTAAAATTAAAATGCTTTATATGAAAAGTTAAAAAGATGCAAATGCCTGAAATGAAAATGCAAGGCATTATTTGTCAGATGCAACATATTTTACAAATCTAAGTATTTTAAAGAATTTTACTGGTTATTCAATATTTTGAAAGAACATGAACTATTTCAGTAATAATATCTAAATTATTAGCAAAATTATATTGCTATTTTTATATAATCCAAGATGATGTTATACAAAAAATCAAATTATACACAACTATTTTAAATTTTATATCATACATATTTTATTTATTAAATTACTAAATTCTCTTCAGGTAAAACATTTTCATTGCAAGAAGTGTTATTACTAAAATTGTTTCATTTGTCAGTATGATACCTTTTTGAGTTATTTTTCCTGCCCTTTTGTGCCATTCCCACTTCATCTCCTTGATTACCACATGATCATTATTTTCCATTAGTAATAAAGCATATGAATTTGAATAAGTTAAAGGCAATATGAACAATCAGAGTTGTAGCATTTCTTCTAAAGATACCAATTTTCTCACATCTTGAATTACAATCCCATTTGTGAACATTCAAATTCCCAATTTTATACTCACATTCGATTGATATTAAAGCAAGATATAATTTTGAATAGATTTCTCAGCAGTTTACAATCTTCTAATATAAATAAGTTCATTTTGTAAAGTTATTAATATTTTAAATTAAAAAATAAATCAAGAAATGATTTTCAGTTAGTATTTGTATACAAAATCTACCACTATTTTCTACAAATTTATTCTAAAATTGAGAAAACAGGAAGTTTATCAAAATATCTGACATTTGGTTTATCATCATAGATGACAACCTAAATCTCTGTATTTCTCCATTCATACTTTTTAAATACTGAATTAACCCAAATTTTAAAATATTAAAATTCAGTGGTAAAGTTAGTCATAAATTAGTTTTCACACACTTTCCATTCCCTCAAAAAATATACTGCTATTCCTGAAATACACCACTTACAGGCAAAAGATAGGTGAGATTGAGTATATATCTGTGAGAATGAAACAGAATAAAGTGATTTACTAGTGGTGAAACTGTGATTAGTATTTTGAGATTTTATTGCCATTCAGCAGATACATTTGGGCTAAAGTCATATTGCTCCAGGTAAATAAAGATCTATGCCTTAGGCTGTGCCTCTCTGCTTTGATGGCTTCTTAAAATTTCTCCTTTTATAACTAGTCCTTTATCATTAATGCCAGCATACCAAACCAGGATCTGAGTCTCATGAGACTTGGAGACATCTCACACTCATTCTACAACAGTGTTTCACAGTGAGACCATATGGGTTGCATGCATTCAATAAGACAATTTAAACCAATGCTTGTTAAAATGAGCTAAAGGTACTTGTTGAAGTCCTTGGGTAAGAGACTGCCTCAAAAAAAAAAAAAAAATGTGTAGTAAAAAATAACATGACTAGCTTATGTTTACTGTCAAGATGATAAGGTAGCATTGTTCCTCCTTTCTTGCCAAAAATCTATTTCAGACAGAAAATAACTAACTCAGAAATCGGCAGGGGAACTGAGAGCAGAAATTAGCCCTTGTGGATGTAGCCTGAGTCAGAAGGTAGCAATGGTAGTGTATTGAAGGAAATGTGAATTCTGTTCATGTCCTAATTACCACGTGACTACCACTGCCTGACTTTTACAGAGAAGGCAGAAGGAACCAGCTCACAGATTTTAGTGGAATTCAGGATCCTAAAAGAGCCCCTGCAGAATGAGAAACTGATGAAAATTCTTCTGACTGCAACCTGGCAATGATTGGTGAAAACCCGCCCAACTCCACTATGCCAAATTACTAAGGTAGGTGGATGACAAGCTGGAAAGAAAGCCACTACAGGGGACTGACTTTTAAGAGTTGACAGATGATACATCCCTCTGGCTGTGACAGAGTAACAGAGACAAAACTCATCCCTCATGTATACAAACAAGTGGTTTTCAGACATTTCAAAACGAGTAAGTGATCCCAGAAAGAAAAGAAACAGACAAGGTGAGTTCTACAATTGCACCAGCTTATGTCCTATGGACGCCCTTTGTTGAGAGTTTCTAGGAAGTGCTGGGAGGTGAAACTAAAAGAACCCAGAAGCCTACGCTGAGGAGACAAATTTCCAGGAGGCCTAAGCAGCTAGAATTTCTGGGAGAGTCTAAGAGAGAAGAGAGCTGCAAAGACGAAGGGCTCTGGAGAGCAGCAGAGGGCTCCCTTCAAGTCTTTAACTGAGGACTTATTTTACTGAATTCTTGAAATGGACATGGAACAACAGACTGGTTCCAAATAGGAAAAGGAGTACATCAAGGCTGTATATTGTCACCCTGCTTATTTAACTTGTATGCAGAGTACATCATGAGAAACGCTGGGCTGGAGGAAGCACAAGCTGGAATCAAGATTGCTGGGAGAAATATCAATAACCCCAGATATGCAGATGACACCACCCTTATGGCAGAAAGTGAAGAACTAAAGAGCCTCTTGATGAAAGTGAAAGAGGAGAGTGAAAAAGTTGGCTTGAAGCTCAACATTCAGAAAACCAAGATCATGGCATCCGGTCCCATCACTTCATGGGAAATAGATGGGGAAACAGTGGCTGACTTTATTTTTCTGGGCTCCAAAATCACTGAAGATGGTGACTGCAGCCATGAAATTAAAAGACGCTTACTCCTTGGAAGGAAAGTTATGACCAACCTAGATAACATATTAAAAAGCAGAGACATTACTTTGTCAACAAAGGTCTGTCTAGTCAAAGCTATGGTTTTTCCAATGGTCATATATGGATGTGAGAGGTGGACTATACCAAAAGCTGAGCGCCAAAGAATCGATGCTTTTGAACTGTGATGTTGGAGAAGACTCTTGAGAGTCCTTTGGACTACAAGGAGATCCAACCAGTCCATCCTAAAGAAGATCAGTCCTGAGTGTTCATTGGAAGGACTGATGCTGAAGCTGAAACTCTGGTACTTTGGCCACCTCATGCGAAGAGTTGACTCATTGGAAAAGACCCTGGTGCTGGGAGGGATTGGGGGCAGGAGGAAAAGGGGACAACAGGATGAGATGGTTGGATGGCATCACTGACTCGATGGCCATGGGTTTGGGTGAACTCCGGGAGTTGGTGATGGACAGGGAGGCCTGGTGTGCTGCGATTCATGGGGTCACAAACAGTCAAACACGACTGAGCAACTGAACTGGACTGAACTGAACAACTTCCAAGGTCAGAGAAAGAAACAAGAGAAAGGATCAGTGGAACAATAAGTAGAGTTCACTCAAAGCCTGGAGTAGATTTTGTTTCCACAGCGTGCTAAGTCACTTCAGCTGTGGTCGACTCTTTGCACACCTATGGACTTGTAGCCCACCAGCCCCAAACAGGAAAGAACCCAATATCTACCCATGGGTGAATAGAAAAAAAATCGTGATGCATACATAAAGTGGCATACCACAGAACCATAAAAATGAACAAAGTATTGATGCATAATATAACATGGATAAAACTTAAAGGTATGATCCTGAGTGAAAGAAGCCAAACCAGAGTGCATACTCTGTGATTCCACTAAAATGAACTTCCAGTAAATGCAAACTAATCTACACTTACAGAAAATAATCATTGGTTGTCTGAAGCATGGGTTTTGAAAAGGAGAAGAATTACAAAAGGTCATTAGGAAACAGAGGGTGATGGAATTTTTCCTTATCCTAGTTTTATAGATATGTTTAGTTGAATATATACATTAATATTCACTAATGTTAGTATTTATTTTAAATGTATACAGTTTATTTTACATTATTTGTTTTTTCTTCTTACAGTCTCATTAGTTATACCAAACTTATACCTCAAATGGGGCTTCCCTGGTAGCTCAGACAGGAAAGAATCCACTTGCAATGCAGGAGACCAGGGTTCAAGACCAGGGTTTAATCCCTGAGGTGGGAGGATACCCTGGAGAAGGGAATGGCTGGCCACTCTAGTATTCTTGCCTGAAGAATCCCATGGAGAGAGTAGATTGGCAGGCTACAGTCCATGGGGTCGCAAAAAGCCTATAAAATATAATAGATGCAATGGAGAAGGCTATATTTTCTCTTGTATCTACCTGTAAATAGCTGGTAAAATGCTTATTATTTTATTAGTACAGTAGTTGCTACCACATTGATAATATTTATTTATCAATTTTTATTCATAGATGTCTTACAATGTATCTTGCTTTTATGAGAGTCTAGAATGAATCAGTATGACAACACCATTACTCACAAGATAGAAAATATAAGATTTAACCTGCTAGTAATGCGATGTCACAAGCACATTTAATTCACAAACATGAATTTCAGAGAAAAAGAACATTTCTTTCTAATAGTTTTATGAAAAATTATTTTTTCTAAATATTTTCTTGTCATGTGCTCAGTAGCTCAGTTGTGCCAACTCTTTGCAACCCCTTGGACCATAGCCTGCCAGGCTCCACTGTCTATGGAATTTTCCAAGCAAGAATACAGGATTGGGTTACCATTTCCCACTCCAGTGGATCTTCCTGACCTGGAAATTGAACCCATATCTCCTGGGACTCCTGCATTGGCCGGCGGATTCTTTACCACCAAGCCACCTGGAAAGACCCTTTCTTAATAATTGAATTTATTTAGTTTTAATTGATTGATGACTGTTTTTAATATTGGTTGACTTCTGTCATACATCAACATGAATTAACCGTAGGTGTACATATGTCCCCTCTTTCTTGAACCTCCCTCTGGAAAGATCCCTTTAATCATGTATTTGTCAACATCCTTCATAAAATAAAAAAAGTAAGATCTCTGTTTTGTTTTCCACTTAGAAAATGTACTGGCAACTCCTCTGTTAATATTGCTCTAACTCTGGAAAGAGAGTATTTCTTAAATTAAATAATTTTTTGCTGACAGCAGCATGTGCAATTCCACACTAAACAATTATTTTCCTGGCTAATACTTTACTTCTAACCAAAATGTAGCAACTTGATAAGTCATAAGTAAATATGAGTTCAAGCTATGATTTTATTTGAATTTAATTTCTCTTCACAGAATTTTTTAAGGAAGTCATTTTTCTTTGCTCATATTATTATTAGTATCATGAATTTTAATATTAGTGTCCCTGATTGGGCAAAGCTTCCCAAAAGTTTCCAAATTAATTAAATAAGTCTCATAAAAGGATACATATGATTAATTAAACTATTCATATTTTTATTAGGATTCAGACAAAATAACTAAAAAGTTAGAGAAAATTAACAGATATTTGGGAGCATTCAAAATTGGATAATTTGTTGCATATCAGAAGAAGCAAAATCTTAACTCTCTTACTTCCATTTTCAAATAACTAGAAATCTTTCTAAATGATCGGAATGAAAATTCAAACAGGTTTTTCCATAAAGCAGCATTTGAAAACACACAAACATGGATTGCAGTGATTGCAGTGTTATCAATTTAAGAAAATACAAGTTGTTTTCTTCACTGTGGGGTAAATTTATTAAGCATAAAATTCATATTTTTAGCTTCATGGCAACTTCATTGATAATATTTGATTACATGTCACTATGTACCAACATTTTATCCCTAATTCATATTTTACCTTTGTAATTGATTTAGATCAACGAGGTATCTCTCAAAGGAAACCAGAGCCAAACAGACTTGTTTGAGCATATCCACAAATCCATTTACTAGTTAGGGGTCTTCTGTTTGCCACAGATTTGATCAGTTTTCCCTTGTCGCAGAATTGTAGCGTGATTCTGCATTCTACAGCTCCATCTTGTGTCAAGCAGTGACTGAAAATGATTTCTCTTTTTTTCTGAGCTGGGTAATTATATTTCTGCTCTTTGAGGACAGTGAATGATGACAAGGTGGGCTAAACATAAGTGCTTGGACAAATATTCTGAACAAGTGTTAATAACAGCCAGATGGGAGCTGCAGCTAATCTGTGAGGAACGGGCTGCTCCTTCAATGAAGCTCACTGGAAAAGGGCTTCTCAGCGCAGAACTGGCCTAACCTTTCCTGTCTTCTTATCCCCCCATCCACGTGTGACAAGCCCATCAGCAGCGCGGTTCGCTGGCCAGATGCTGTAGTCTGCAGCTGTGGACATAGCACTCATTCTTTCTCTTTTTGTTCCTCCTTTGAAAACAAAATTGGTCTTGACAGTGGATATTTATAATCAGCATGTCCATCTTTCAGTGTGGCCAGTTTTTTTGGTATAAAACACACTGGTTAGTTTGAGAAAATGAGATTATTCTGTGATATTTAATATGTATTTATATTTTTGCTAGTGTGTTTACTGTGTTAAAAATTTTAAAAAGTCTGTACAGTTTAAGAAACTTATCTGACAGTCCTTAAGACAGGGCTACTACAGAGAAAAGCTGAAAGCACAGATTTTTGTCAATGGAGCATGAAGATGACTAAAAGAATAACCTCAATCCAGCATTCTAAGCTATCCAACTGCCATAGCAATAGAAACTGCTATAGGCAAATTGTATGCTCTTCCCTTAATATTTCAACTTTCCTTTAATTGCATATTATTGCATTTGGGTTCCTTAAAAAGTTATTCACTGACAATTATATATCTATCGAATGAGCTGAGTTTTTAATGAGAATAGTGTAACTATATTTTTAGCAGTTAAAATACAAACAATGTTGATACAAAAAACTTGAATAAGGTTTGTACTATTTAAAACAGATTCTGAATATTAAAATTTTTAACATAAAGATTATTTCACATAGCTAATATCAACTGGTAGGGAGAAAAAAAGTCATTCCAACAAAATTTAATTGCATTTGTCAAGCAGGCAGTGCTATTATTTAAATGTGTTTGTGTGTCTTATTTGGGAAGACATCTAATGGTTTTAATGTCTGAGAGGATAATGGATTAACCCAGATTAAAATATTGTTCGCTGTTATAATTTTTGTACTTCAAATCCAAGATATAATAAAAGTTAACTCTTTATCAATATTTCATGCATTCATTTATTCCCCTTTTCATTCTTTCACTGAAAAATTAAAAAACACTGTGTTGTTCATGGTGAGTTGTGATGTGGGTATATGGATGTGTATGTTTGTGTATGATTGTGTGATTCTATTGAAGAGACAATAAATACTTTATTCTCAGTGATAAATCATTATCTTAACCAACAACATTGTGAATGACTGTTTATAACTTTGGCACAAACTACTCAATGAACACCTCAAAAGTTCAGTGTTTCATTATACCAGTCTCATTGCTTAGAAATAAATTCTGATAAATGCTGCTTATACTACAAATAATTTTATTTATGGAAGACTTATCATTGTTTAAAATATTAATGAAAAGTTTTAAATGTATCATATGCCACATTCTATGTAAGGGTTACTTAGTAATAGTGTTAAGATAGTGACATAGTTTAGTGATTTATTTCTTAAAATTTGCCTCATCTGTGTGCAAAGGAATCAGAGCAACTCACATTAAATTGCAGTTCTAAATGATCACATTAAATGGTAAAACAGAACGGACATTATTTCTTCAAAGAATGATTTAGTAATCAAGAATTACCAACAAATGAAATGTAGTTTAAATTGATGCAAAGAAAAAAAAAAAGGTTTAATCTTCCTCTTTAGGAATACATGCATTATTTTAGGTATATGTGTGTTTCTCACTTTTAAGTTGGCCATTCATTTATAGGAACTCTACAATGGTAGCATAACAAAAAAATTATGAAAAATTTTGAAGTGTGAAGAAAATGGCATCAACTATTAAAAACTTTGAGAACGAGTCTAGACAGCAACACAGAGGAGAAAACAATTACAAGAGGGGAAAAGTAGAGCAGAGTCTGCTCTATATAATATGAAAAGAGCTCATAAAATCAGTGCCTGATTCTACTTAAACCAATCCCCTGAAAATGACCCCATCCTTTTTCACATCTAGATTGGCTCTTACTAATATTTGTTAGTAATGTTGATATTACTCATTAAATTTGATCTTCGCCTTCAAATGTCACAGAGATAGTAACACAAGCATAAGCACGAAGAACAAACTCTGTGTTCTCACATTTTGCACTCAAACCATTCTTGTTTTTGGATCTAAGAAAGAATAACAAAGTAAACAAATATTACCAAAAAATCTGTAACCACTGGAATGAGCCCAGTAAGGACACAGTGACTCTTGGTAGAGCAAGCTGTACTTCCCTTAGGGCTGCTATTGTGATGAGACGAGACTCATCCGAACTTTCTGGTATTATGTTGAAGGAGGAGAATGCATAATAATCTGTTTCTTCCTTTTCTTTCTCTACTATTCTGAAATGCTTATGGTTTCTCATCTTGAATCTATCATTTTAAATTTTATCAATTTCATAGAGATATAATTTGGAAAAGAGAGTGCAGTCCATAGCACACTCAACAGATTCACAGTGACTCCATAGTGCCCATAACTCAAATTATCCAACACTTGTGACCATTCTCCCTCAGTACAATAATTTTTTTAATTATTATTTTTCAAGTAACATGTCTTAGTGCCTGCTATGTGTTAGAAACATTGTAAGAAGCTTTCAAAATAAATGAGTGTGTAATACACATTCTATGTCCAAGGACCCACATCCTAGATGGGAAAAGGTGAACACACATACATGGACTTCCCTGGTAGCTCAGTGTCAAAGAACCTGCCTGCCAATGCAGGAGACATGGGTTCTAGCCCTGGATCAGGAAGATCCCCTGCAGGAGGAAATGGCAACCCATTCCAGTATTTTTGAATTGGAAATCCCATGGACAGAGGAGTCTGGTGGGTTACAATTCATGGGGTTACAAAAGAGTCAGGTACAAGTTAGCAACTAAACAACAGACACATACACACACACACAGATTTGGTGATTTGTTAAACAGTTTAGTAGCCTCAGAAAATAAACAGAGGCCTGGGTGAGAAAATCCAGAAACGCTAAACTGTAGAGATGTGATTATGCTAGGTCTTTATTTTCTGTGCCTTTTGGTAGCAAAAAAATCACTTTCTATTGATAACCTTATTTTTATATTCAGAGCACTTTTAAATAAATTCTTAGTTTTAAAAAATATGATTTTATATTAGTTTAGAGGCTGTAGAACTTAATTACCCTTTTCAGTTTTCTCTAGAAAATGTTATGTGGGATGTAAAAATTTCTTAAGCTAAACAACTGCTGAATCATTTAATTCTTTAAATAAAGCGAGTCTTTTACCTTTCTCTTGTATAAAAGATAGACTTTCCTCACTGTTGAGTAAAGCTCTTATTCCACTTGGACATTTTAGGTTCTTGCTCCTTTTTAAAAAGTAATGATGGAATAATAAGCTAAAATTGATTTGTTTCATCATATTAGCTATATCTATTTTTCCTAAAAAATGACTTAAAATACTTCAGTTATATATTCTGAAAAAAAGATCATTTCTTTTAAAATACATATTTAAAAATATAGCTATTGATGATTTCCAGTACACAAATACGAGACGTCTGTTTTATTGAGATAATTTACATAATCTATTTTTTTTAGACTACAGTAACTGAATTTTAAGTATATACAGAACATAAAGGGATGTAAATTGCTCAATATATTTTAGAAATTTTACTCTATCTCTCAAATTAAATATAATTCCAGGATAAAAGTTTAAAAGATTTATTAGTAAGAACAATAATTTGCAACATAAGCTTAGCTTTGACAAAAAATGGAACTTGATCTTAACTGAAATCATACTATATTTGATTTGAAATATGAAATTTTGAATAAAAAGTTACATTTTAAAATTACATAGTTTTCTTTCCTTTTCCATTGGAGAAGTTTATATGACTGTCCAGGAAGTTAATTCCATTCCCCCTGCACATTCTAACAGGGCCTAAAATACAATAGGAGTTCAGGGTTTCTTGATTGAATGAAAGAAATACATCTGTGATCTGTAGTTATTTTTATTCTTACATTAATAGACTGTACTTCTTGAGAATTTTTAGGTTTATAGAAGACCATAAAGTATAAACATTTCCATATACTCTGACCTCTTGCCTCCCATCCCTAGTTTCCCCTATTATAAATTTTTAATGTGGCATATTTGTTAAAACTGATGAGTCAGTATTGAAATATTGCTAAGTAAAGCCATAGTTTACCTTGGGTTCACTTTTTGTCTTGTACATCCTATGGATTTTGAAAAATGTACAATGACATGTATCTATAATTATGATATTACAAAGAATATTTTTACTGCTCTAAAAGTCACCTGTACTCCAACCTATTCATCTTTTTCTCCCTCTTCTTACCATCTGGCAACCAATGATTTTTCTAGTTGTATCTGTAGCTTTGCCTTTTCAAGAATGGCATATAGTTGAAATTATACAGTATGTAGTCTTTTAAATTGGCTTCTTTCTCTTAGCAACGGACATTTAAGTTTCTTCCTTTTGTGTGTGTGTGGCTTGAGATCGTCCTTCATTTTATTGTTAAGTAGCATTCTGTTGAATGGGTATACCATTGTTTATTTATCTATTCATCTGCTGAAGGAAATCTTGATCACTTTCCGTTTCACATGATTACAGATAAGGCTGTTATTAATGAAAATATTCCGTGCAAATTTGTGTGGATGTAAGTTTTCAGCTCATTTCAGTAAATACCAAGGAGCAAAACTGCTAGATCACATGGTAAGTAAACGCTTACTTTTGTAAGAAACTTCCAAACTGTCTTTCAAAGTGACTGCACCATTCTGCATTTCCTTCCAATTCACTTCTGTCTCTTTTATATATATATATATATATATATATAAAAAGAGGTTTCCCTAGTGGCTAAGATGGTAAAGAATTCACCTGCAATGCAGGAGACCTGGGTTTGATCCCTAGGTCAGAAAGATCCCCTAGAGAAGGGAGTGGCTAACCCACTCCAGTTGTATTGCCTGGTGAATCTCATGGACAGGAGAGCCTGGCAGGCCACAGTGCATGGAGTCACAAAGAATCGGACATGACACCGAGCAACTAAGCACATACATTTGTATATTGGATGCAACTAATCACAAACTAATCTACATTGTTTATATATTTATTTTCTTTATTATACTTTTATTATATAGATATGTTTATAAACCCTTAGTCAGATTTAGAATTCCCTTTCTCTCTCCCATAGAACTTTTCTATATAGAAGAAAATACCTATGACAATGCTTCCTAAATGATACATTCTAGAAACCATTTAGTCTCTCACAAAGACAGTGAAAACTAATTTTTCATATATTCTAATAGCACATTTTTGGTTTTAGTTTCCTTTTTGTTAATATTAAGGGAAACTTCAAAAATACAATTTATTTTCCGTTATTTGCAAGTTGACAAATGAAATGTGGTTCCAAACTAATCACATTTAATTTATACTTTAAAGGAAAAGTGTTCTAATTTTTTTGGAGCTCAGTCATTTTGTTATAATTGAAACAAAAATGTGTGGCAAAAATCTTCTCAGCTTTTTCTTTGAAGTTAGAGAAATACATGTGTGTTTATATAAATACATTTTTAAAGAAAACACAGAGGACATCAGAAATTCTGACATCATAATAATAGACATATCTTTTGCAAATTTTGAAGAAAATGCACTAAATATCCTAAACCTTATAAATCCAAGTTTTCATAGAAGAGTAACACCTCACTGTAGTGCCTATGGAAAGTAGACATGTAATGATATTGCCAGGGAGAATCTCTCTTAGAATTGTAAAATATTCTGCATATTCACAATTTTATGATGTCATGTGGTATACAATTTCACATACAGCTTGCATTAAGGGCTTTATCGAACTCCAACTAGAGATAATACCACCCCGACTGATAGACTGAGGGTGAAGAAAGGCAAATAAGAACTGTATAACTATCCAATAAATAGATTCATAAAAATAGGATCCTCAATTATCAAAAGAAATAAATTTTGAATTTCAAGCAAAGAGCATATAACTTGAAATTTCTATTATAAAACATCACATATTAGTCATTTCAAGCTACCTTACAAAATATTATAGACAGGGTAACTTAAACAGTAGACATTTGTTTCTCATAGTTTTGGAAGCAGGAATGTCCAAAATCAAGGTTCTGGCAAAGTGGGGTTCATTCTGAGGCCTCTTTTCTCTTGTTTTGAGGGCGGTCTCCATCTTACTGTGAGCTCACATGGCCTCTGTATATACCTGGAGAAACAGCTTTCTGGTGTTTCTTATAAGGACAGTAATCCTGTCAGATTAAGCCCCACCCATGTGACTTAATGTAAACTTAATTATGGCAGAAAGGGAAGAGGAACTAAAGAACCTCTTGATGAAAGTGAAAGAAGAGAGTGAAAAAGCTGGCTTGTTAGTAGAGAAACAATTATTCTACAATATCACTCATTATTAGAGAAATGCAAATCAAAACTTCAGAATGGCAGGGTCAGAATGGCCCTCATCAAAAAGTCTACACACAGTAAATGTGGCAGAGGGTGTGGAGAAAAGGGAATACTCTTGCACTGTTCGTGGGAATGTAAATTGATACAGCCACTATGGAAAACAGTATGGAGATTCCTTAAAAAACAAAGAATAAAACCACCATATGACCCAGCAATCTCACTCCTAGGCATATAACCTGGAAACTAAAATTTAAAAAGACACATGTATCCCATTGTTCATTGCACCACTATTTACAATAGCTAGAACATGGAAGCAAACTAGACGTCCATCAACAGATAAATGGATAAAGAAGTTTTGGTACATATACACAATGGAATATTACTCAGCCATAAGAAGGAATGCATTTGAACAAGTTCTAATGAGGTGGATGAACCCAGAACCTATTATACAGAGTGAAATAAGTCAGAAAGAGAAAGCTAAATATCATATTCTAATGTGTATAGAAGGAATCTAGAAAAACGGTATTGAAGTTTTCATTTACAGGGCAGCAGTGGAGAAACAGAGAACAGACTTATGGACATGGGGAGAGGGGAGCAGAGGGTGAGATGAATGGAAAGAGCAACATGGAGATTTGCATTACCACGTGTAAAACAGATGGCCAACAGGGATTTGTTGCAGGGCTCAGGAAACTCAAACAGGAGCTCTGTGTCAACCTAGAGGGGTGGGATGGGGTGGGAGAGGGGAGGGAGGTTCAAAAGGAAGGGGTTCGATGTATACCTGTGGCTGATTCATGTTGAGGTTTGACAGAAAACAAAATTCTGTAAAGCAATTATCCTTCAATTAAAAAATTATTTAAAAAACTCATTCAAGAAATGAAGATTATGGCTTCTAGTTCCATTACTTCTTGGAAAATAGATGGGGAAACAATGGAAACAGTAACAGACTTCATTTCCTTGACCCCCAAAATCACTGCAGCTGGTAACTGCAGCCATGAAATTAAAAGACATTTGCTCCTTGGAAGAAAAGCTATGACATGACAAACATAGACAGCATATTAAAAAGCAGAGACATTACTTAGCCAATAAAGATCCATTTAGCCAAAGCTTGGGTTTTCCCAGTAGTCATGGATGTGAGATGTGAGAGTTGGATCATAAAGAAAGCTGAGCACTGGAGAATTGATGCTTTTGAACTGTGGTGTTGGAGAAGACTCTTGAGAGTCCCTTGGACTACAAGGAGATCAAACCAGTCAATCCTGAAGTTAATTCAGGAAATCAACCTGAATATTCATTGGAAGAACTGCTGCTGAAGCTCCAATACTTTGGCCACCTGATGTGAAGACTTGACTCATTTGAAAAGATCTTGATGCTGGGAAAGATTGAAGGCAGGAGGAGGAGTGACAGAGGATGAGATGGTTAGATGGCATCACCGATTTGATGGACATGAATTTGAGCAAACTTCGGGAGTTGGTGATGGACAGGGAAGCCTGGCGTGCTGCAGTCCATGAGGTTGCAAAGAGTTGGACACAACTGAGTGACTGAACAACAACAAAAATAGCATGGTTTATACGTGCATACTGCCAACAGCATAAAGTAAAAATAATAAAATGGAAAGATTTCTTTTAGATATATGCTGAAATTTTAATAAACTCCTGTTTTGAACAATGGAGCAAACAGTAAGTAGTTATGACACAATTTTGCAAAAAATTTAATTACTGTATACCAGTTAATTATAGTTTATGTTGCTCAGTAAGCAAAAGAAAAATTTTGAAACACAAAATTCTGTAACTTCTATTCACGTGGACTTAGATGAAAAATGTGTGTGGTGTAAGAATCTAGTGTGGCTCTCATAGTCCTGACTTTCTGATGATAACACCTTTGAACCTTCCCTTAAAGTGACAATATTTGATGACTGATTATGTGTACATGATTGAGTTACACAAGAATGGAACCCATCTTGCTAGGAAACTCTTTGTCTTTTGGCTTTGAAGTCATGGTCAGTTGTGAGCTGCTATATGGAGAAGGTCACACTCAGGAAGTGAGGGTGAGCACTGGACACCAGGCAGCCCGAAACCGAGACCGTGAATCCAGTAGCCTCCTAGGTGTGTGAGTGTGTGCTCAGTCACTTCAGTCATGTCCCACTTTCTGTGACCCCATGAACTGTAGGCCACCAGGCCCCACTGTCTATGGGATTCTCCAGGCAAGAATACTGCTGTGGGTTGCCATTTCCTCCTCCAGGGGATCTTCCTATCCCAGGGATCAAACCTGTGTCTCCTCCATTTCCTGCATTGCAGGCAGATTCTTTACCATTGAGCAACAGAGGAAGCCCCCAGCCTTCTAGTTACTTACTGAATACTGTCAAGAATCACATGAGTTTGGGCAAGGATAACTTTGCAGCTGAGTCTCAGCTGAGACCACAGTCCTGGCTGACACCCACACTGCAGCTTTGAACAGACCTGAAGCACACAGCTCAACTAAATGAACTAAATCCTGACCAGGCTCCTGACCCAGGGAAATGGTGAAATAATAAATTTTCTTGCTTTAAGCTAAAAAGTTTGTGGTGTTATTTCAGTAGATAACTAATGTAATCTCATTATATATTATTTATACCTTATCACTGGCTTTCTGAATAATCAAAAATTTATTTAAGAAATAAGTGCCTCACTAAACACATACATAATCAGATACATGTGTGTGCCCACATTCACAGAACCATATAACATATACCCATATAAAAATGGTGATGCAGAGAGAAGTGTATTTGATAAAGTACAATATTTGTTAAGATATGCATTATTCAAATGATGCATGGTTGAACTGATTTTGTCTTTAAGTTTCAGAGCTCAGAAAATGAACTGAATTTTTGTAAGTAATGGGAAACATGAGGAAAGCTCTCCTCGTAGATTGGTCAAGAAGTTGAGTGCCTGAGGTTTTGCCAATTACTAGCTTCTGGAAAATGCCAGCTTCAGAGGTCAGTACTGTTATTACAAACTATGAAAATATAAAAATGCTTTAAAATCCTTTCTGTGTAATGAAAGGTTAAAAGCTGAAGTATGTGTTGTCATGGCAATAGTGTTTTGTTTACAGAACTTGCCTTTTTTAGAACTTGTCCTTTAAATGGTAGGAAAGATTCACTTTAGTCTTAACATTGTATTGTACTTTTAGCTTTCATTAGTGAAATATTATTTGTTCATTTTTCAATAAGAAGCACAAAATATTCCATTGCTCAATTTGTCCATTTATTTAATGGCACAGGTAGGCGTGGTACTAAAATTAAACACATCTGAAGAAAATGAATATGTACTGATTAATCCAACTGCATCCATGAAAATACACAACTGTAATTCTAAACATTGGTAAATATAACAAACTCTCACTAATATACAGGATGGAATGTTAGAGATAATGTTCTGCTTCACAGTGATTTACTATGATGCAAGGACTATTTCATTTGCCAGTTTCTCCTACTTTCTGATAAACTGTATTAATCAGGATGATACAGGCTTTGTAGTTCTCACGATTGACTCTGACAATGCAGTGGCTAAAACATCACACAGTTGTTCCTTGTTTTCACAAAATTAAGGCCCATATTCTCCAGGATATCTGACTGCTATGCAATACTTCATTGATTGAGGTTGCTTCTGTTCTATGCTCTACCATCTCAGTACAAAGACTCATGATTGCCCTAGCAGAAGTGAGTGTTGGAAGACTGCACATTTGTTCTGCTCAGAGCCTGTTGACTACAACTTATTACATGGTCCTGGCTACTGTCTACTACTAGGACAAAGAGGAAAGTACTGATTACATTTGCCAAAGCATTAGTAACCCTTCCACATCCATCTTTCAGGAAAAACTATTCTTTCACTTCCATGCCTTGCCATCACACCATCACATTCTGCAATGCCCACCTTATCAATCATAGACTAGAGCTAATATTTTACTACACTAGTCTAACCTCTGCAAATATTACCTGATCCAATCTTTGGAAATAATAAAAATAATAGGAATTTTTAGAATTCATTCATGTGAATGAATAATTAAGAGAAGGGTTGCATTGTTATTTGATTAGTTATTTGATGGAAGAAACCATACTTTCTGGTCTTCTGACCCTTAATCCACAGCTCTGTTTCTATTATCATTATCACTACAGAAGTCATTTCAATTTTTGTTATTATTGAGTGGTTTTTTTCATATGATGTGGTAAAAGACTATGCACAATAAAAATTAATTTCTCAGGTTCTCAAAGTTTTCAGTATTTTGAAACAATATGTATATACACAAACATATATAATATAGTTGAATGTGTTCAACATTTGTTGACACTCATATTGTGGGTTCCTCAACGAACATCCTCACCATGGAAATATTTTATAAAAAATTTTCATGTTATCTTTTTTCCATATTCCTTGATATGGAATAAATCATTTTGTTTCATAACTTTCTCAGTTTTTATGTGCCATTTCTGTTGCTCAAGTTAGATTTCCTGTTTGTGACCATTTGCTTTCAATTATTTGTCCAAAAGGTCAGAGACATAGCATGAAGAGAGGCATGGAATTAGAACAGAAAATTTTGTTCTGGTGAAAAAGTCAAAAACTTTTCAGAAAAGGCTGTGATGTGAAGTAATTGCAAATAATACCCTGAAGTAACTAGTAGGTAAATTATTTTGAGGCTTGTTTTTTTTTTTTTTTTTAAATTGGTAGGTTTTTACCAAGAGCTGCAAGAGCATCAACAAAATATTTCCTCAAAATATAGAGCTTCCAAGTCTTCTGAGCTCCCTGATGTTTACCATCTATTCCAGCCTAAATGTTCTCTAATTTTACATCAATCATCTAATGATCTAGATTGCCCATTGCTTCCAGCTCTCTTTTCATGTTTTATTTGGTTAAAGTAAAATCAGCTTTACACTGTGAAAAGGCATACTGTTAGTGAATTGTGAAATTGTGAGGGATTGTGCTGTAATGACTGAATATTGGCTCTCCACAAACATGTTGCTTCAACGTGGATAGAACTGCCAGAGAATTTCACTCTCTCCCCTCATAGTCCATCGTTACAGCAACAATTGTGGAAATCAAGTGAGATATGAAGCCATTTTTGATTGCCTTAAATGGCACATTTATACACACCAGCAAGAATCTATGCTTCTATATAAACTGAAAAGAAAATGAAACAGTCTGTGGATGTAGTCTCTCGGGTTGAATGGAGGTGGATCAGCTTGTACTTAACATCTGTTCAGGCTGGAAATGCAGGGGAAGCTTAATATGTTTACTCAATCATACTGATTTCCTGGGTGCCAGGCAGAAAATCTGAAACATATGACCTCTGTTCACACTATGAGGGAGCTATTTAGAACAAAGGTGATGATCCTGGAAGAAAATGTGGAGATGCTCTCTCGGGTGCCAGCACAGTTGGAAGACTTCACTGCCAGCAATCAACAGCCCTTAAATATCAACATTGCAGGCTTTTGTCAACTAGTGTACAGGACAACTTCTAAAAACATTTAAGAAGGAATAGGAAATGAAATTGGCGTATTTCTTAACATATCAAAAAAAAAAAAAATTCAACATATGGTCTCCAAACCTTTTCACTTTTCCCCCCTGCAACTCAATACAAAATTATAATGCATTTAATGTAGCATTCCAATCCAAATAGTTGTGAAGCTAAATCGTGAAGCTGAATTTCAGACTCCTTTTTGGAAAATTTTCCTGCACTCCTGAAGCCAGATAACATGCAGTTACAGTATCAAAAGGGAAAAGCATAGGAGTGCAGTCTGTATGTAATCCCCTTACCAACAAAATGTTGTAAAACAAAAAAGCCATAAAATAAAAATTACTATTAGGAGAAAGTCTTTTAAAATCTTATATAATGGGTTTTTTTTTTTTTTTTTTTTTTTTTTTCTGTTGCTACCATTTTGGGTTTGGGTTTTTTTTGTTGTTGTTTGTTTGTTTTTAAGCACACTTTATCTCTCTGACTTTGATTGGGTAAAGGTAAGCCCAGAGTTTTTGTCTTGTGGATGTGACTCAATTCAAATTTCATGCTCCCCAAACTATCTTTGATTTGGTTGGTAAGACAGCAGGACAGTAGCTACAATTCAATGGGATTAAATGCTTTACTATACAGTAAGCCCCCTACATAAGAACCTTCAAGTTGTGAACTTTGAAATATGCCAGCATCCATCAAGGTTAGGCATGAGTGAAATTGCGACTTCCCTTTTGTCTTCTTAGCTCAGACGGTAAAGCGTCTGCCTACAATGTGGGACACCCAGGTTCGATCCGCAGGTTAGATCCCTGGGTCGGGAAGATCCCCTGGAGAAGGAAATGGCACCCCACTCCAGTACTCTTGCCTTGAAAATCCCATGGACGGAGGAGCCTCGTAGGCTACAGTCCACGGGGTCGCAAAGAGTCGGACACGACTGAGCGACTTCACTTTCTTTCTTTTCTTTCTTCCTTTCGTCTTCCATTGCTGACGATCCTTCAGCTCTTACCTCCTCTCTTTCCTGCAGTCAGTAACTCTTCTTGCCTTTTCATGGCCTGTATGCCAGCTGCTGTACTGTACTACTGTTCCTTCCAAGGTACTGTATGGTAAGACTAAAACTGTTTATTTTTTGTGTTTGTTTTTTATGTACTATTTCTGTGAAAAGGACTATAAACCTAATGCAGGTACATAGGTGTATGCAGTACATAGTCGATTGTGTTGGCTGGACACCTGGACTAACTTAGTTTGACTTACGAACAAATTGGAACACAAACACACTCTCAGAATGGAACCTGTTTGTATGTAGGGAGCTAACTGTATTCCATAATTTATACTGAGAGAGGTCAGAGAGAGGAACAAATAATTATGCTTGGGGTGTATAACACATGTCACAGTCAGCCTTTGAATTGGATCTTAAAGAACAAATGAAAATTCACTGGCTGGAGTAGGAGAGAATATAGCATACTGAGGGGAGGGCATTTTGGAAATGTCAAGGATATATTCAAAGCCCTGGAAATTTCAATAATTAAATGTATGTTAGATGCAGAGATAAAGCTGAAAAGACAGGTGGCTGAAAGGTTAGATCAGAAGTTATTGCCAAGAGTTATTGATGTCAAAACTAAGGAAATTACATCTCATCGAAGAGCTCTGTGGTCTGCAAAGTGGGGTGTAAATAGTCTTTCTTCCTCCTCATCCTGCTGCCTCCTGTATCCTCTTCGTCTTCCAGGAAGTCTCACCACTCTTGTCCATCCTTCACATTTTGCATCACATCAACAATATCCTTGGTGCTTTTTCAATGAGCAGCATTAGGTGAAAAAATTCTAAAATGTATATTCAAAAAAAGATTACTTGTCTTCTATTTTAAGTGGGAAAGCATGAATTAAAGCCTTTATAGTAATAAATGAAATATTAATGCATGAGTTAGAGTATATTGTAGCTACAAAGATAACAAAATGAGGGATTTTCTACTTGTAAGCAATAATCAGGCTATTTTTATTTAGTAATTATCTATTAGATCTGGTAGAGTGACTTAATTGGACAGTGTATTTTAGGAACGTGGCTTGTAGAATATTGGTTATGATAGATGTATTATATAAACAAAATACGTGATAACTTTAATTCAACATTTCACATCACATAAAGTTCTATATGACAATTACATTTTTATAAAAGCCTAAAATTTTAGGCATTCAATTGATTATTTGATAAATAACAAAAAAGAATGACATCTTTTAAGAACATGTCTTGTATATGCTTTTTGGCTTTATATTTTCATATTTAAAAACCATATGAATTTGTTTAATAAGTTAATACATATAAATTTGAATTATAATATATACATGGCATTTATATCTATATATCCCTCTTCAAACTGAATGCATGTATTTATCTTATAAGGAGTATACTGAACTAAAGAAAAAAAACATTTTTAATTAATTACAGAAAAATAAAGGATCTATAAATGATATAAAATCTTCTCTTTCTATATTACTGCATGTATGACTGATTCTTATATTTACTGAAGATAACCTGGGAATAATCTTTGTTTTTTAAGTCTGGGAAATATTTTTAAGTCTGAGAAATATTTTTAAGTCTGGAAACGTTTAAGATTAAATTAAGCAAGATTTTTCTGAAGAAGTTTCAGTTTGAAATTTGATCTCATTTGGATTTAATCTCAATGTAAAGCCTATAATCACTTATATTAACAAGCAAGAACAATGAAACATTAATTGTATCTTGCTAACTGAATTGAGAGTTGAAAGTTTTTGAGGTAATTAGGCTTATATTAGCTTAATACTGATTTTTTTTCCTACAAACTACATGTAAAATCAAGGCAAATTATCATGACTAGGCATAGATGTTTGCTATTTTCAGTATATTTACAAATCTTAAGCAATTGTTTTATTTTGTACAAATTTTAAACACTAACAAAAAAAGAGAGCCTTTTGAACAATGTTATTCACTGTTGAATATACATCCTAAAAATTCAAAAGCACATATATCTTAATAGTTACCAAAAACATGTCCCAATAAACAATAATCATGTTCAAAATATGGAGATACAGAGTGGCTAACATTAGAACCTGATGATTAACAATGCCATCAGGCTCTCAATACTAAATTCAGTGCTTGGAAGACATCAATTTCCTGCAACAAGTAACCAGAGAAAATATTCTGTGGCAACAAAAACAGGATGTGCTGTGCCTTCCACCCACAAACAAGAAAAGGTACAGAGAGCAATTCAAAGTTAAATTTGTTGTTTTAAAATGTTCACATATCCATCAGGCTTACATGTTTTCACTTCTCATTATGAGAGCAGTTAGATCATTAGGCTAAATATACATTATATTTCAATAGACAAACTCATAGCAAAAATATTAAAGAAAAAAAAAAGAATTTTGCTTTAAATGGATGAGAGCTGTTTCTTTGAATTTGCAAAATCCAAATGTTTGAAATCTAATTTTGAAAATGGCTCCAATCTTAAATTGTTTTATATAATTAGTCCAAAATTGAGTATTACAACAGTAGTATGTAACTCTCTGAAAATGCATGTTTATACAACAAATAAGTTATATTTACACATATGCACTTAGAAGGAATATTTCTCTATAGGTGTGTGTGTTTATTCACGCAGTCATGTCTGACTCTCTGAGACATCATGGATTGCAGCCTGCCAGGCTCCTCTATCCTTGGGGATTCTCCAGGCAAGAACACTGGAGTGGGTTGCCATGTCCTCTTCCAGGGGATCTTCCCAACCCAGGGATTGAACCCAGGTCTCCCACATCGCAGGTGAATTCTTTACTGATTGAGCCACCAGGGAAGCCCAAGAATACCAGAGTGGGTACCCTATCCCTTCTCTAGGGGATCTTCCAAATCCAGGGATCTAATCAGGGTCTCTTGCATTGCAGGTGAATTCTTTATCAGCTGAGCTACCAGGGAAGCCCATTTCTCTATTGGTACCTCAGTATTAAGAGGGATAATGAATTTGAGAAAGAAACACAAGGAAAAAAGAGACAGGGAGCCAAGGAGAGACAGTGGCAGAAAGAGAGATTACCACAGTAACAATCTTTAGAAAGAAAGAATTTTGTATTCTTCCTTAACGAGATAAACTATTGCCTCTACTGTTTCTCCTTTTAGTTGCCAAGTCACCTCAGACTCTTTTGCGACCCCATGGACCGTGGCCCACTAAACTCCATGGTCCATGGGATTTTCCAGACAAGAATACTGGAGCAGGTTGCCATTCCCCACTCCAGGGGATCTTCCAGACCCAGGGATCAAATCCAAGTCTCCTTGGTCTCCTGCATTAGCAGGCAGATTCCTTACCACTGAGCCACCTGGGAAGGCCTGCTGCTTCTATAAGTGAAGTGAGTGAAGTTGCTCTGTTGTGTCCGACTCTTTGCAACCCCGTGGACTGTTCCCCACCAGGCTCCTCCATCCATGGGATTTTTCAGGCAAGAGTACTGGAAAAGTGGGTTGCCATTTCCTTCTCCAGGGGATCTTCCCGAATCAGGGATCGAACCCTGGTCTCCCGCATTGCAGACAGACACATTACCCTCTGAGCCAGCAGGGAAGCCCACTGCCTTGTAATTGCAAATGAAGAACAATAGGAGCCCATCTCCTAATTCTAATAAAGTCCAGGGATTGAAAGCTAAATTTTAAAACACTAGGACTGAAATTTCACTACATGATATTTATAATAAATTTTGGTGTGAAAATAACACGTTGAACGGGATTTAGCCTAGTATAACTATTTACTCAGTGAAATTTAAATGTTAAATTGATCTCTTTACTCACATTAGAACAAAAGATATACCCAAACACTTCTTTTCTTCTTAAGAAGGAAGTTGAAAACATGGGACTTAACTAACTTTCCTCAAATCATCAGTATTTCTAAAGGATATTCCTTTTCAGCTTTTATACCACAGAGATTTGCACTGTTTTGACAAAAATCCTGGCTAATTTAAGCCCATGGCAGGAAGCAAGTTGAGGTCAGTAAAACAGCATTATCATATATCCTCTTGTTCAGTGAAGTAACACTTGAAAAAAGTCTGCTGAAAGCCAACCTAATCACTGTCAACTCCAGAATTGTTAGGCAATTCCCAATCTTCCAGGCTGTTATTCTACTTTCCTTTTGTATTCGGGGATTTGCAGGCTAAGTAAATGCCTTTCAAAATAAGTCAAATTTAAGAGCATTGTCCAGCTCAATGTTTCCATTGCATGGGATAATCATGGTTCAGTGGATAAGAGCAAAATTGGAAGTGAAGAAATGCTCTAAATGGTTAGGCCTGTCCAAATTTCAGCCTCTGACACTGTCAAGAACCTTTTCCAAGAAGCTTTAATTACCTCACCTACAAACCAGGAGCAGTAAGATTTACTCTTCCTTTCCAGCCAGGCTGTTTTAGGAATCAAATTAAATACATTTTTGAAAACACATTTAAAGTAATAATTTATGATGGCATTATTTTAATTCTCACGGTATTCTGAGACTATCAAGTTAAAAGTCTCATTAGTTATTATCTTCAACCTTGATCACCAAAATTTATCAGAAAATTGTGTTGCTCATCACTTCATTCAGTCACTCCTTGTGTCATTCAAACATTTATTAAGCAGCTATGGTGTGCAAATGATATCCTTGTAATTCATATATAGTATTATGAATCTAAAACAAGAATAAGAATTATATGAAACCATGCTGGAAGACAGTTAAATGTCTCAAAGGAAATACATAATAAATTTTACTTGATTTAGAAGACAATATCCTTTTGTTAGACTTCAGTTTTTAGCAATGAGTAAATTTGAAATGCAAATCATTTTATTCCTCAATCACTTTAGAAATTTAAAATTATTTTACAGTTACCTTTAGAGTAACACAGCAAATGCTTAGTTCTTTAAGGCTTTGTATGAGCTGGCCCCAGCCTGACTCATCAAACTTACATCATATTGCTCTTCCTCCATCATATATCCCTCAGAATTTTGTCATTATACTTAAAAATAGTACTATACTTTTGCTAGGGAAGATATAACATGCCATAACCTCTGATAAAGGCTTCTGCCAATGCAGGAGATGAGGGTTTGATCCCTGGGTCAGGAAGATCCCCTAGAGAAGGAAATGGCAACTCACTCCAGTATTCTTGTCTGGGAAATCCCATGGACAGAGGAGCCTGGCATGCCACAGTCTATGGGGTTGCAAAAGAGCCAGATACGACTTAGAGACTAAATAACAACAATAAGGCTCTTTTGGATATAAATTGCTCATTCAGGAATCAGACAAAAATTTGATGAGGTTAACATTCCTTTTTGATAGTAGAGGATCTTAACTGCTGTTCTTATATAAATGGACAACTAAGTAACCAAACTTCACAAGAAAGTGGAAAATGTTGGATATATTTTTTAGAGGTGAAAATCGGAAGTGGTACAGCAACAAACTTATTATGAAGCCATACGGACTGTTATAAATTCCCCCAAGCTATTTAGCACAAGCCATCAGTCAAAGATATCAAATGGGTCTCTTTTGTTACTTTGCCTTCTTGGTGTAATTCTAAAACAATCCAAGGACTGCAGGAAGAGCCAACTTAAACATCAGGGGTTGTGGGGAGGGGTTGTTTGTTTGTTCCTACCATTCTACCCTCTACTTTTGTATTCCTCAACCCTTCTTCTTTTTTTCCTGATAAAGTTGCATGCCTTATTCACCTTCCTCTACGCTAGGAGCTGTTATACTCCTGGCTGCCATGGAGCTAACTGGGGTCAGTCCTTGACATGGCGCTTGGATTTCTGTGCCTATAGCATTTCCCTGGCTTTCAACATTTTGGTACTTGGCCAACACCACCTACTCTCCAACTAAGTTAACTATCATCTGAGCCCGCTTGACTACTGTGACATTGTACCACTTGGTTGTTGGGCAGACCTGTCATTCATCTATCCAACCATATAGAAACACTTTCTCTTAAATGTTCTTGAAATTAGTTACATTTTCAGCTTTATTTATGGAGAGATGACAGGAGCACTCGAGATGCTCTCATTTTCATATTTTTATTCATATTCATTTCACATTTCTACTCATGGATATTATTTGGTATTTCCAGCCAGTACTCTTAAACCTTGATGTCATCTTTAACACTTGGGTTTTTCCCTCCTCACTGAGCCATCATAATTTCACTTGTATTCTCTCCCTCTATGCCCAGTCAGGTCTTTTATGAACTGGCTGCTGGATTTGAGCACTAGGTTCCTGCAGGGCTAGCATTTGAGGATCTGCCTTTATAATCAATCAAAACCTTCCAAAAATCACACTCAGTTCCAGAAATACAACCTTGATCAACATCTCTCACTTTAAAAAATTTTTCAGTTTATGACCTCTGCTTATGGTTCAAGGCTTAGTTAAACATTGACAATTCTCTAAAGTCTAGCCTGAATGATCACTTCTAGTCTTATTTTTCATATGTCCTAGGATATATCTGACTCTCCTCAAAATGTATTGCTCACTGTTTTCCAGGAATATTTCCACATTTCTACTTCTACTTATCTGTTTATGTTTTCCCTGGCATTCATTTTTCACTTCCTTCTATTAAGAACTTTTACTCTTTTTCAAGGGTCATTTAATATCAATTTTTCAACAAGAAGTTCTGTTTAATCACTCCATGGAGTGCTCAGTCAAGTGAAAGAGGAAGTTTTATAAGCAATAAATAAGGTCACAGTTAGATAAATGCTGTGCTTGGAGATTTGGTTCAAAGAAACTTGAGTACCACACAGTGCCTTATCCTTACTCTTTGGGACTTCTTCACCTAGATTACAGTTCCTTACAGTCACAGGTCACATAATGTTCCTCTTCCTCTTTATTGTCTCCTATAAATCTTCCAAGTAAAATATGTTCAATATTGATTTATTGTTTGATTGTCTAAGTCAGAAGTTGTGTTCTATAAAGGCAAGGCTCTGAGTAGAATTTTTTTTTAATTTGATTCTATCCAATGAGTGAAGAAAGCTCCCAAAACTTCACTAAAAAATTCACACTTTTTGCACTTAGGTCATCATTTATTAATTATACAAATAATCATCAAATGATTTATTAGAGTATGAAGTACGCTTTTAAAAGCTGAGGAAATGGCAGAGTCAGAGAAAATGCCTTGCTAAGTGCTATTCTCAGCATTTAGCCAATTTTAAGATTTTATTTCTTGATATTTATAAACTATCATATACTTTTATTATATTACATTATTAAATATTTCTACATATTATATTCTCTATATTATATATTGTTTTCATTTTTTCTCTCCATGGGAGAGGTACTCCTAATCCCAGACTTTTTCTCATAGTAGATAATAAATACAGAATATGGGAACACCATGCATAAAATACTTAAATACACTTATCATAATCTATGCAATTTTTTGTAGGTTTGTCTGATGTTCAGTTTACTGTTATCCTTTATATGAATAAACTATTTTACTTGAAATAAATGTTTTCTTTTTCTTTCTTATTAAATTTATTTAAAGGGAAAAAAATCTTGGGATGGCAAAGAGTCGGACACGGTTGAGCAATTTCATTTTTTTAATGATCTAACACATCTTTCTTCCAGAAAGTCACACCGTTGACTCCTTTACTTTCTTCTGTCTATACTTAGATGTCATTAAGTATAGACTTTCTTGAACCAAGTTATATAAAATAGCATTCCTTCTCCACTATTTATGATCTCTCTTTTATTTATTTGCCATTATTCATGTACCACTTACCTTATCACACTTTCTCATTTAAATGCTATGTGCTGTGTAAGTAACTCACTTGGGTCGTGTCTGACACTTTGTGACACTGGACTGTAGCCTGCCAGGCTCCTCTACCCACGGGGATTCTCTCGGCAAGAATACTAGAGTGGATTACCATGCCTTCCTCAGGGTATCTTCTCAACCCAGGAATCGAACTTGTGTCTCTTACATCTCCTGCATTGCAGGTGGGTTCTTTACCCACTGAACCACCCGGGAAGTCCTTCTCATTTTTACACACACACACACACACAAATTTAAAATATATATATAAATGCAACATTAAAAATAATATTTTTACTTGATACTTGGTGCTTGCCAATGTCTATAATAGAATCTCTGTCAGGCAAGGAATGTTGTTTTTTTCACTTCTATGTTGAGGAAGTTGGAAAGAGTGACTTGTAAAATGTAGGTGACTATTGAATATTTTTGGAGAGTTTGAAAATCTGTGTTATTGAAACTTGTGGGAATTTTTACTTTCTATTTAAATGATTCTAATGTGAACATTTTCTATTTAATTTCAAGTAAGAATGGTATATTTACATGAAACCATTTAGACAAAAATAGACATTTTTATATTCCATATTTCATCCCCTGGGAAGAAACATACTTCTGCGCTCGTATAAATGAACTACAGTGAAATATGCACCACTGCAGCCTAATGTTCAATGGAATAAATGGGTCTCTAGATTTCTTGAATTAAGCTATGAAATAGGAGATACAATTGTCTCAAAAGAATTCCAGAACATAAAAGGAAGATGAGTTGCATTCAAGCATAGGTGTTTCCCATAGTTATAAAAGCAATAGTAACTTATTAAAATTGTTTCTCTACTTTTGTGTTCTTTTTTTAAGTCCTATAACTTATGCATTTGAACATGTACAGCTTTATGAAGTCATGTAGTAAAAAATGCTTTGGGATGTTTGTGATCATCTACAGTTAAGGGCAGCAAAGTTGTCTAGTATTCTCATTGTGGTCTTCTGTGTCTACAAAACCCACTGAAATGTTGTGAAGTAATTAGCCTCCAACTAATAAAAAAAATAAATAAATAAATAAAAATAAAGAAGGAGTATTATATAAAAAAAAAATTTAGTTGGCAAAATATTGCAAGAAATAGATAAAATATACACCTGTTCTGCAAAAAAGGATGTGTGTGTGAGTGTGTGTATGAAAGAGAAAGGAAAAGAGAGAGCTATTTTACTATTCACACAAAAATAGAAATTACAACATACATAGTATCTTAAGGAGAGTTTTATTGTCATCTTATTATAACCCAGTTGAGCGCTATAAAAATTCTCAGAATGTATAATATAAAAGCCAGTATTATTTATCATCTCTACTGCTTCAACATTTCCTGTCTAGATCTTTATGACAAAAAATATATTTTGTGTATTTAACTGTATATCTCTCCTTCTTAAACGTTATATTCTTTTCTAAGGATGAATTTATTATTTCACTGTGTGAAGTGTCAAGGCTTGCTAGAAATTCAAGTCCATTTCACTAAGAATAGATATATGAAACTTCATGTTTCCTAGCTGTGCATTTATACACACCTATTAAAGAGAAATATTATGATGTCTTTCTTTGATATAAAATATTGAAAAGATTTTCTGTTTCAATTCCAACTTTAAATAGAACGGTGAAATAAATATAGTATATATAAAAATAAATCTGTCACATGAAAGAGTGTAGATGATACTGTTTCTAGTGTTATTTCAACCTCTCCAGTTCTACAAATGGTTAGCTACATACTAGATTAATATTGAATTGTGGAAGAAAAATCACTGCATCTTCATTATCTCTAATATGAGTCATTATATTATTAGAGACGCGGTTGTCAGTGACATTGCTTCTCCAAGAATTTCTCTGGAGTTTACACTTTATGAATAAAATAAAATAGAGGGTTAATGTTTTCTGAATTGCTAAACATATGGGAAAGCTAATCTACATTAATATTTTAAAATATTTTTGATATATGAAGAGTGAAACGACTGCTACAGTCATGCAATTACCTTTATAATTGTGTCCATTCATCATTTAAGAGTAACTCAACATTCATTTTATAATTTTCTCTTCAGTAATTGTTAAAAGCATTGTTTGTAAAAAAAAAAAAAAGTTATCGAATAGTACAAAATTAAAACACCCTGAAATAACTGCCACAAGAAATGAAAACATCTTAAATTATTTTAATCTTATATATTCCCAATATAGATCATATTCTGTATCAGAATACCAGCCCAAATGATACAGCATATATGTTCTCTACTGAAAAACTATGTATCTCCATTTTTTTCTTGGTATAGCTATTTAGAGCAATCATTTTGTTGGGTTATTAAGATGAATGGAGATTGTTGAAACAAAAAGGCAAATAAAAGAATGAGAAGGAGATGTAGTATAAGAAATATCAGAAAGAAAAATGAAACAGGAATTTTGTTATATATGATCCAATTTAGTATATAGACATGGGCTTTCCTGGTGGTTCAGATGGCACAGAATCTGCTGCAATGCGGGAGACCTGGGTTCAATCTCTGGGTTAGGAAGATCACCTGGAGGAAGGCTTGACAACCCACTTCAGTGTTCTTGCCTTGAGAATCCTCAAGGACAGAGGAGCCTGGAGGGCTACAGTCCATGAGGTCACAAAAAATTGGATACAGCTGAGCTACTATGCACCGCACAGCATATAGACATAGAGATACATAATGCCATTGTTAATGGAGATGACAGTGAAAATAATTAGGTCAGATTGAGAACATCACTCCTAATTCACTGACAATTGGTCTATTTCATTATGATTAATACTTTTGAAAGACGTCCATTTCTGAGTAGCTGTACATATAACAATATTTAGGTGAAAGACATAGAGTGTGAAATCACATGTGAAAAGTCTAGTTTTTCTGTGTAATCAACATTCTAAGATGCATTTATTACTTTAATTAATAAATTCAAATTTTTCATTGAGTGAGCCCTTTCTATCAAATTAAGTACTTAAAATATATATCATTCTTTTAGACAACTAAGGTATCTTTTCTTAAAAAATAGAACTGGCAAAAGCACTAACAGGTTTGACATACCATATCGGTCATGGCCAACAAAGTTATGACTGACAGCCTGCCCAGGGCCTCAGGGACATATCTTTAGAAGAAGGTTAGTGTCCAAAGCCAGAGTTCAAGGAAAAGGTCTGGAATAGAGCAAGACTAATACCTCAGAGCATAGCAAAAGCTGCCAAGATCAAATTAAAATCAATTCATCAGTTTATGGGCAGCTCATGTGGCAAAGACAAGGCCAGAACTCTATGATTCTGCACCACACAACCAATGAAAAATCATTTTTTAAAAGTCTTCAGAGAGGAGAGTGATATCTTGTGATAGTAACCGACAAGCTGTCAATTTATCTCAGGTGTTTGAGACGGTCACTCTCTCCTTATTCAAGAAAGACATTAATTTAGCAGAATTGTAGTTTGTGTAGCATTTTGTGTTCCTTGGAGAATTTTTCAGTCATTGTTAAAAACGGTAAACCCATAATTTGCCATCTATATTGTGGCATAATGTTAAAACTGTGTGAAAGATATCACTGATGCTAAGAAAAGACTGGTTTGAATCGCATTTCTGCCACTTAATAACTGAATAAACTTGAGATGTTATTGTACATCTCTAAGCTTTGGTTTCACTACTTCTAAAATGGTGCTGATAATAAATAGCCTGCAATGTTGCTATGAAGATGAATTGATAAAATGAAAGTACAACATTTAAAGAGAGGTTGGAGAAGAGCTATAGTAGCCATAATTTTATTGTGCATTTCTCTGACAACTTAGTTCAGAGACTAACATACAACCACCACAGCTCATTCTGTTGCAGAAGATGAAAATTATAGAACTAAGATGGCATAAAGGTTTCATCTCAGGTGTTAATGCCAACATATTCCTAATGGTTACATGGTTAACTCTATCAAGGAGAGTTCTGGAGTTCACTCAAGTCCACCATGAAGCAGTATCTATACTTGGTAGAAAAGAATGACAGCGTAACTATAGATGTTAACCCCTATGCACAAAACTTAATTAAAATAATTTAACTGACATTTTTCTTTCAATCACATTTTTTCTGTCAATTACCTTAATTTGGAGTGTTTATAAAAATTACTTAAGCGCTATGTAAGTGGAAAATTAGCTATGTTGCAAGGTTCATACAAGTACACAAAAATAAAATAATTCAAATATTTTGATCATCAACACTGTTAATACCACCAATAACATAGCAATCACTCAGATATGATGACTATATATTTTAAAAAAATCTGTATGTGAGGTGAAAGTTGTTCAGTTGTGTCCGACTCTTTGTAACCCCATGGACTATACAGTCCATGATATTCTCCAGGCCAGAATACTGGAGTGGGTAGTCTTTCCATTCTCCAGGAGATCTTGCCAATGCAGGGATCGAACCCAGGTCTCCTGCACTGCAGGCAGATTCCTTAACAGCTGAGTCACAAGGGAAGCCTTGTAAAAAAAAAAAAAAAACGAAAAAAGAAAAAAAATTGAGTACTTATATATAAACCATAACCAAGTTAAAGAAAATATGAATAGCTACTATTCATTTTGTCATGTTTCTCTTTTCTTTCCTAGATGTTTTTTAGAACCTGTATTAGTAGATTAATATACCAGGAAACTTTCTTCTGTTTGTTCTTGGAGAACAAATTTTCTGAAGCATCATATAGATGGTAGAGCTACAACAGGAAGATACAATACAAATACATGGTAGTAGGAAACTCAAATGTCACATATTTGAATTTTTGTTGAAGATATGACATTCATCAATCCTTCAAAACATATAGTGTTAAAATTTAAATATAAAACTCTTAAGGAGGTAGGAGGGATGTTCAAGTGGAAGGGGACATGGGTAAATCTATGGCTGATTCATGCTGATATTTGGTAGAAATCAATACAATACTGTAAAGCAATTAACCTTCAATTACAAATAAATAAATTTAAAAAAACATAAAACTGTTTTGGAGATAATTTTTAGTACCCAGAATCTGTCTGATGCTAATACACAAATTTTAATATGTTGACAGATAAGAGAGTTAAATAAAATAGGTCTAAAACCCAATTTCTATACTTTTGGAATAAATAGGTGCCCCCAAATAACAATTCATCTAAAATGCCTCAGTGATGGCACTGAATGCTTAACAAGGCATTTTGTTGTTGGCGGTGGTATTGGAAGACATTCAAAGGTGAATTACGTTTCTTGCCAGAGTTAACTGGATTATATTTTTCTTCAGTTCTGTTGCTAAGTTGTGTCCAACTCTGTGATCCCATGGACAGCAGCAAGCCAGGCATCCCTGTTCATCACCAACTCCCAGAGTTTACCCAAACCCATGTCTGTTGAGTCCCTGATGCCATCCAACCATCTCATCCTCTCTTGTCCCCGTCTCCTACTGCCTTCAATCCTTCCCAGCATCAGGGTCTTTGTAAATGAGTCAGCTCTTCACATCAGGTGGCCAAATATTGGAGTTTCAGCTTCAACATTAGTCCTTCCAATGAACACCCAGGACTGATCTCTTTTAGGATGGACTGACAGGATCTTATTGCAGTCCAAGCGACTCTCAAGAGTCTTCTCCAACACCACAGTTCAAAAGCATCAATTCTTTGGCGCTCAGCTTTCTTTATAGTCCAACTCTCACATCCATACAGGATTACTGGAAAAACCATAGCCTTGGCTAGATGGACCTTTGTTGACAAAGTAATGTCTCTGCTTTTTAATATGCTGTCCAGGCTGGTCATAACTTTCCTTCCAAGGAGTAGGTGTCTTTTAATTTCATGGTTGCAGTCACCATCTGCAATGATTTTGGAACACCCAAAAATAAAGTCAGCCACTGTTTCTACTGTTTCCCCATCTATTTGTCATGAAATGATGGGACCGGATGCCATGGTCTTAGTTTCTGAATGTTGAGCTTCAAGCCGACTTTTTCACTCTCCTCTTTCAGTTTCATCAAGAGGCTCTATAGTTCTTCTTCACTTTCTGCCATAAAGATGATGTCATCTGCATATCTGAGGTTATTGATATTTCTCCCGGCAGTCTTAATTCCAGCTTGTGCTTCCTCCAGCCCAGCGTTTCTCATGATGTACTCTGCATACAAGTGAAATAAGCTGGGTGACAATATACAGCCTTGACATATTCCTTTTCCTATTTGGAACCAGTCTGTTGTTCCATGTCCAGTTCTAACTGTTGCTTCCTGACCTGCATACAGGTTTCTCAAGAAGCAGGTCAGGTGGTCTGGTATTCCCATGTCTTTCAGAATTTTCCACAGTTTATTGTGATCCACACAGTCAGTCTTTGGCATAGTCAATAAATCAGAAAAAGATGTTTTTTTCTTGAACTCTCTTGCTTTTGGATGATCAAGCAGATGTTGGCAATTTGATATCTGGTTCCTCTGCTTTTTCTAAATCCAGCTTGCACATCTGGAATTTCACAGTTCACGTGTTGCTGAACGTATTGCTGGCTTGGAGAATTTTGAGCATTACTTTACCAGTGTGTGAGATGAGTGCAATTGTGTGGTACTTTGAGCATTCTTTGGCATTACCTTTCTTTGGCATTGGAATGAAAACTGACCTTTTCCAGTCCTGTGGCCACTGTTGAGTTTTCCAAATTTGCTGGCATATTAAGTGCAGCACTTTCACAGCATCATCTTTTAGGATTTGAAATAGCTCAACTAGAATTGCATCACCTTCACTAGCTTTGTTCATAGTGATTCATCCTAAGGCCCACTTGACTTTGCATTCCCGGATGTCTGGTTCTTGGTGAGTGTTTACACCATCGTGATTATCTGGATCATGAATCTTTTTTGTACAGTTCTTCTGTGTATTCTTGCCTCTTCTTCTTAATATCTTCTGCTTCTGTTAGGTCCATACCATTTCTGTCCTTTATTGTGCTCATCTTTGCATGAAATGTTCCCTTGGTATCTCTATATTTCTTGAAGAGATCTCTAGTCTTTCCCATTTATTGTTTTCCTCTATTTCTTTGCACTGATCACTGAGGAAGGCTTTCTTATCTCTCCTTGCTATCTTTGGAACTCTGCATTCAAATGAGTATATCTTTCCTTTTCTCCTTTGCTTTTCATTTCTCTTCTTTCACATCTATTTTTAAGACCTCTTCAGACAGTCATTTTCTTTTTTGCATTTCTTTTTCTCGGGGATAGTCTAGAACCCTGTCTCCTGTACAGTGTCATGAACTTCTACCCATAGTTCATCAGGCACTCTATCAGATCTAATCCCTTATATCTATTTCTCACTTCCACTGTAGAATCATAAAGGGTTTGATTTAAGTCATACCTGAATGGTCTAGTGGTTTTCCCTACTTTCTTCAATTTAAGTCTGAATTTGGGAATAAGGAGTTCATGATCTGAACCACAGTCATCTCTGTTTTCTTTGTTTTTTTTTTTTTTTTTTTTTTTTTTTTTGCTGACTGTATAGAGCTTCTCCACCTTTGGCTGCAAGGCATTTAATCAATCTGATTTCAGGGTTGATCATCTGGTGATGTCCATGTGTAGAGTCTTCTCTTGTATTGTTGGAAGAGGGTGTTTGCCATGACCAGTGCATTCTCTTGGCTAAACTCTATTAGACTTTGCCCTGCTTCATTCTGTACTCCAAGGCCAAATTTGCCCATCATTCCAGGTGTTTCTTGACTTCCTACTTTTGCATTCCAGTCCCCTAGAATAAAATGGACATCTTTTTGGGGTGTTAGTTCTATAAGGTCTTATAGGTCTTAATAGAACCTTTCAACTTCAGCTTCTTCAGTGTTACTGGTTGGGACATTGACTTGGATTACTGTGAAATTGAATGTTTTGCCTTGGAAATAAACAGAGATCATTCTGTCATTTTTGAGATTGCATCCAAGTACTGCATTTCAGATTCTTTTGTTGACTATGATGGCTACTCCATTTCTTCTAAGGGATTCTTGCCCACAGTAGTAGATATAATGGTCATCTGAGTTAAATTCACCCATTCCAGTCCATTTTAGTTCACTGATTCCTAGGATGTCGACATTCACTCTTGCCATCTCCTGTTTGACCGCTTCCAATTTGCCTTGATTCATGGACCTAACACTCCAGATGCCTATGCAATATTGATGTTTACAGCATTGGACCTTGCTTCTGTCACCAGTCACACTCACAACTGGGTGTTGTTTTTGCTTTGGCTCCTTCTCTTCATTCTTTCTGGAGTTATTTCTCCACTGATCTCCAGGAACATATTGGGAACCTACCGACCTGGAGAATTCATCTTTCAGTTTCTTTTCCTTTTGCCTTCTCATACTGTTCATAGGATTCTCAAGGCAAGAATACTGAAGTGGTTTACTATTCCCTTCTCCAGTGGATCACATTTTGTCACTATTACTTTTCTTGAATAATAGTAAATTGTTCTTTTTCAAAAATATCCATGATTTTCACAGAAAATCTGGTTAACCTACAAATGAATTATTTAAACCTGACTGTAATTATTTTTTTTAATTTTAGAACAAGAAATATATAATTTTTTGCAGTATGCTTTTTATCTTTTTCTTCCTATACAGTATTTTTTAAACTTCTGTAAGTTTGCTTTATTTTACAACAACACAGAATATTTCAATATACAGAATGTTAAAAATATAATCTTACCCTTATACTGTTCTGCAATACCAATCCATTGAGCAACTGTCCATAATATTCTTATAAAACAAGGAATATGTATTTTTATTTAATTTTTTAGTGAGACATTTTTCTATAAAATCTTTAGCATTAGTAATTTCCTAATATATTTTTGAGCATCCAAGGAAATTATTTTTAAACATTAGGCCTACTATAGATTTTTTTAGACCTAAGACCTGCACTGAGTTTGGTCAGTGCATATACTTTGATCAGATAGCTAGCAGAAATTGTTGAAAAAATAACCAAAGTACAAAATCTAGGTTAACTATTCTAAAGGTAAGCCATAACCGTAGCAAGATATAAACAAGTTTTTTTTTTAAGTTAGGAAAATGACTTTTTAATTCTTAAATTTATAAAACATGGCAATTGAAAGAGGAAGCAGGAAAACAATGTCAGGATTTTATTATGCCTACAGGGATACCGTGGAATAGACAGAGATTTCAGCAAAATTACAGATATATTGTGAGAGTGTGACAAAATGATTAATGTTGGGATGGGTCAAGGAAGTCCATTTTATATATGTAGAGAGAGAGAGAGAGAGAGAGAGAGTGCTATGAAAAAGTTTAATTTAAAGGTCCCATATCAATGAGAGCAAATAAATAAACATTATATTCTTCAGTATAGATTTTAGTATCACCTACCAGCAAGGTAGATTGATTCTGCAGAGTGTATACTGTTGTCAGATCAGTGGGGGAGGGGGGGGAGAATGAGAGAGAGAGAAACACTCCCCATTGCTGTCCAAAAATACAGATCTTTTCTTAGACCAGAAATATTGAGAAATATTTGTGACCCACCAACTAAGCAGTTCATTCCACTCTTATGGGATTTAGTAAGTAGTTAAGCAAGAAATAAATATTTATTGGAACTCAATAATCTATCAACATAGGTTTGGCTCTAACCTTTTGAACTTGCTCTTTTGAGTATGTTATGGTGACACTAGTAGGAAGAAAAAATTTTCTTTTTTTCTCTGAGAGATCTCCAAAATTGGTTAAAGCAGCTCATTAAGTAAATTGACATTACAGTCACTACGAATTTAAGACTGAAATTGTCTGCCTATCATATTTCCCAGTCCATACTGTAATCAGCCAAGCTGTACATTTCCCACTATTATCACCTGAATGTTTTGTAAAGAGATCAAAGATGCAAATAAGATGTACAAACAATAATTTGAATATAAACATTATTCAGTTCAGTTCAGTTGCTCAGTCGTGTCCAACTCTCTGTGACCCCATGAATTGCAGCATGCCAGGCCTCCCTGTCCATCACCAACTCCTGGAGTCCACCCAAACTCATGTCCATTGAGTCGGTGATGCCATCCAGCCATCTCATCATCTGTCGTCCCCTTCTCCTCCTGCCCTCAATCCCTCCCAGCATCAGGGTCTTTTCCAATGAGTCAACTCTTCGCATGAGGTAGCCAAAGTGTTGGAATTTCAGCTTCAACATCAGCCCTTCCAATGAACACCCAGGACTGATCTCCTTTAGGATGGACTGGTTGGATCTCCTTGCAGTCCAAGGGACTCTCAAGAGTCTTCTCCAACACCACAATTCAGAAGCATCAATTCTTTGACACTCAGCTTTCTTCACTGTCCAACTCTCACATCCATACATGACTACTGGAAAAACCATAGCCTTGACTAGATGGACCTTTGTTGGCAAAGTAATGTCTCTGCTTATAAATATGCTATCCAGGTTGGTCATAATATTATAACACTAGTCAAATGCTCAGGGAAAAATTTGTCAAATACTAAATCCCATTTCAATCAATCAATGAAGCTTTGTATTTATCTCACTGAAAAGAATCTGGTTGTCTCATGACCTCTGAGTTGAACTGGTTTCATGACAAGTCTCTCATATCATCTTTAAAGATAGCAAAGAGATAATTGATCACACAAGACTTTCATTACACTAGCCCTATACCCTCTGGATTAAAAATACACACCAGTTCCCAGACTTTTGAGCAGTTATCTCAGCAAAAAATTCTATAGCACATCTCAGCATTTAGTGCTGACAAAGACTCTACAGAAATGCAGTGTTATCTGAGAAAGGAGGAAAGAAAGAAAATATTCATATTATTGCTTACTGAGAAACCATAGAGCTTAGGTGGGTTATCCAGAATTCATGACCACTGAACTTTGATTCAAATAGGAGAAAGCCTCCAGGAAGAACATGATTTGGCATGATGCATTATCACAGTTTGAAGGGGCATATCATCTCTTCCTATTCTTTCATCTCAGACAGGGGCTTTTGTGGCACTTTTGCTAGGTCAGAGACTTAAAATTGGGGAGTGGTCTTAGCCTTGGGCATCAGATGATATCTAAATCCCTACTATTCCTTTCTGGGGGAGTCCCGTGGTGGCTCAGCAATAAAGAATCTTCCTGCAATTCAGGAGACACGGGTTCAGGATCAGGAAAATCCCCTGAGAAGGAAATGGATACCCACTCCAATATTTTTGCCTGAAAAATCCATGGACAGAGGAGCCTGGTGAGTTACAGTCCATGGGTTTGCAAAGAGCTGGACATGACTGAAAAACTAAACAACAACATTCCTTCCCGGATATTCAAAATCTATGAATAATTCCTTCTGCTTTGCACTGCCAATCTATGTTTGCTGCCAGCACTCTGGAGCCTAGAACATCACTTCTGTAGTGCTTGTAGAATTCAGTTGCAGGTACCCAATTCAAGGTTAAGCTTGAACCTCAACATTCAAAAGAGACCCTGACACTTCCTTGGAGTCTGTACTTAACCCATGTGTGGCCCACAGCACCCATCCCTGCCGGGCCGTGCTGTCGCTTCGGTTGTGTCCGTCTCTTTGCGACCCTATGGGCTGTAGCCACCTGGCTCCTCTGTCCATGGGGTTCTCCAGGCAGGAATATTGGAGTTGGTTGCCATTTCCTTCTCTAGGGGATCTTCCCAACTCAGGGATCAAATCCACCTCTCCTGTGGCTCCCGTATGGTAGGCGGATTCTTTACTGCCGAGACACCAGGGAAGCCCATGGTGTCTTCTACTGTTACCTAAAGTCAAGAAGCTACACTATTTATTTGTAAACCACTAAATGCAAATAAAACAAAAAATTTAGCAAGTTAAAGATCTGTGTTTTGTAATATCCTGTAAGTGCATTCCAAATGTGCATCCACTCACTCTAGTGAAGTCAGAAACTTCAATAAGTATTATTTTTTCTATCCTAAAATGCTACTTTTTCCATTTCTTCAAGTTTGTAAAACAATCATTTCAATTTAAGAATCTTGAAATTTTGCAGCTAACTCAGTTGAGCAGAGATGGCCCTTTCCAAAGTTATGTCATTCAGGTACAGAAGGAAATAGGTACTTTCTGTAGGTAGGTTCCTCTCAAGAGAAAAAAGAGGCAAAACATTTTCTGCTCCCATTCACACTGCCTCCCCTGGGAGGACACTATGCTAAAAAGCATCTCGTTTCACATGAAAGAAAATATCTTCAAAGAAAGAAGAAGTATTCCTCCTGCTTTCAACAATAAAGAACACTGGTTGGCTTTTACATCTGGGATGGGAGTGTGAAGAGCTCCAAGGACCCACTCCTGGTGAAACTAGTGTAACTGATGAAGAATATAAAGAAACATTACAGTCATAGAAACTGTACTGAGAGTATGGAGCAAAGAGGATTTACTCAAGAAAACCTATGAAAACTTAATAAGAACAGTTAGTCTATGTGACCTAGCCATGACCAGCTCTCTGCCTTTCCCCACCACACTCACAGCTGAGCATAAAGAAAGGTTTGTTCTGGGTGGGTGTGACTGAGAAGATTGGGCTCCCTCTCTACTCCACTCCAGTCAGAGAGATACACCATCTCCTGAGAAGGAGAGGAAGGATGTGAGCATTTGTAATTTTTTCTAGTTTAAAGTTGAGGCTAAACTGCTGGTGAGAGTGAGGGAGTTTTGGGTACTCTCTTCTCCACCCCGTCCCACTCATCTGCTATACATATACTCCTGGTTTGACAGGCTGAAAATTCTGAAGCTCCAAACTCCCTCATGCTGCTAAGTCACTCCAGTCTCGTCCGACCCTATGCGACCCCATAGATGGCAGCCCACCAAGCTCCCCCATCCCTGGGATTCTCAAGGCAAGAACACTGGAGTGGGTTGCCATTTCCTTTTCCAATGTGTGAAAGCGAAAAGTGAAAGTGAAGTCGCTCAGTCATGTCCAACTTGTAGCGACCCAATGGACTGCAGCCTACCAGGCTCCTCCATCCATGGCATTTTCCAGGCAAGAGTACTGGAGTGGGGTGCCATTGCCTTCTCCACCAAACTCCCTCATACCAGCTTGCTAATGACACAGAGTTCCTATCAAAATAGGGGCAAGCTGAGAAGACCAGAGGCAATCATTCCACCAAATCACCTGTTTAGTAGCTTAGAGATTTTTTTTTTTTTTCTCAAGATGAGACAATCTATGAGAACAAAGAGACCTAAAGCTCTAGAACTTCAGAAACAACCTATTTTAAAAAAAAATGTAGGGAAGTTCAAGTGTAAAGGCACCCTTTAAAACAATAGTTCCTTTTGTTTAAAAGCAAAAAAAAAAAAGCTAAGAAGAGACTTCAGGAGGACCATCCACAAAAGCTACACCCTGTTCCAATTTAATTGGATTAGACTCTACAGCGTTTATGCCATAAAGTCTTATTGAAAACAATACAGAAATCAGCATGCAATTAGTGGATCCTAACAGCTGGGTGAAAAGCAAATTAGGCAGACAATTAACAGAGAGATCAGGAAAAGAGATAGCCAAGGAGAGCCTTCCAAAACGGTGGCATCCCAGAATAGCTCTGAGCATAGTTCCTAAGGCTGTGCCCTTCAGGTAGTGGCATCAGAGGCTTCTTATTGCAGGAGAATAGCTTCACTAGGATAGTTAAGCCAAACCACTATCAAATAAACAGACCACAACTAAAACAAGTTCTGGTCAGGAGGGAGATAAATCACTATCCAGATTTGTTAAATTGTGTTCTCTAACATGTTCACTAATCAAAAACAAAAAAATTATATAAAACATGCAAAGAAGTAAGACAGTATGGTCCGTGGGCTTCCCCTGTGGCTCAGGGGCAAATAATCCACAGACAATGCAGGAACCGCAGGAGACTCAGATTCCCCGGGTTGGGAAGAGCCCCTGAAGGAGGACCTGGCAACCCTCTCCAGTATTCTTGCCTGGGAAATCCCATGGACAGAGGAAACTGGTGGGCTACAGTCCATAGGGTCATAAAGAATTGGACACAGCTAAAGCGACAGCATACACAGACAGATGGCCCACACACAGGAAAAAAAAAAAGAAGCCAAAGCTGCCTGAGAGAGGACCAAGATGTTGGGTTTAACAGACAAAGACATCAAAGCAACCATTATAAATATATTCAAGAACAGTCAAGCTATGCTCCAAAAATTAAGAAAAGTTCTGGTGATATTGTCTTATCCAAAGTTAAGGATGGACCTGAGGAGGAGCAGTTCTGTATGCTATTGAAGCTATTTTGGTGTCAACTCAAACTGGGTTCTTAGAAATTTAGGATATTAATTATAATTCCCAGGATAGTAACTAAGAAAATAACTAAAAAATACATAGAAAAGGAAATTTGGAGGTAGTCCAAAAAATGCACTAGAAAAAAATACAATAAGCCACAGGAGAAAGGATTATTGGAGGAATTGAGGAGCAAAAAAATTATATGGCATATAGAAAATAGCAAAATGGTAGCAGTAAATCCTTTCTTACCTATAATCATTTTAACTGTAAATGAATTAAACTCCTCAATTAAAAGACAGTCTGGTAGAATGGATAAATTATATGATCTATTTTCTTTCTGTAACTCTATTTCTGTCCAAAGAGTTAATTTAGACTCAGAGACACAAATATGTTGAAAACAAAAGAAAGGAAGAAAGATATTTCATCCCTGTATTAACCAAAAAAGACCTGAGGTGACTATTGTAATAGAAAAACAAACAAAAAAAAAAACCCAAACAGACTTCACGTCAAAATTTTTAGAAAGGGTTAACTGATCAATTGATTAAAGGGTCAAATTATCAAGAAGACATAAATATTATAAACAGGCACACACAGACAGATTACAAGGCAAAGGCTCATGCCACGCACATAAAGCACTAGAACTGGCAGGAAATAGGGGTGTTGGGGAAAGTGTGGTCAAGAGCCTTTATTGTGGTTTCTGCAGGAAGGAGGAGGAGGGGCAGTGTCTGCAGGTTATTCTGAGCATTTCAGGGGACTCTGCGGCACAGGGCTGTCCTTAGTTGTCAGGGGTGATTAGGACGGGTGGAGACTGGCCTGGCATTTAAGGGTTCCAAAAAGGAAGTGGTTGGGTGTATGGCATCTGGATTGGTTGGCATGCATTTGAAGGCACACTTAGGGGTAAGATGTTTACTATAAGAAGGAATTGACTGACCCCAGGAGAAACAGCCTCTCCAGGGACAGCAGGGCCCCCAGATGTCAAAACATCAGAATACATAAAACAGGCAGATCTCTCCCATGCAGACAAATTCCAAGTAATTTCTGTAAATACACTGCCATTAAGGAGGTGGAGCACAATTCCACAGTCAGTGTGGTCTGTGCTAGAGATTTTCTTCTACAGAGAACAGTAGGGTGAAACAGCAAATAAAGAGTGGTTTGTGGTGGAGAAACAAGTTTCCCAAGTCAGGTGATTAGGTTAACATCAACAGTGAGGAGTCATATTGATAGCATGTGCCTTTGCTATGGCTTCCATGGTGGTTCAGAAGGTAAAGAATTAGCCTGCAATGCAGGAAATCCAGGTTTGATCCCTGGGTATGGAAGATCCCCTGGAGAAGGGGATGGCAACCCATTCGAGTATCTTTTCCCGGAAAATCCCATGGACAGGAGATTGGCGGGCCGCAGTCCATGGGATTGCAGAGTCGGTTAAGACTAGCTGACTAAAACTTTCCCTTTCTTATGCTGTGATGAGATACAGAATAGTACTTCCACTCTGTATTCTCTTTTTCCAAAATATATTATTCAAATTGAATCATGAGAAAAATGCTAGACAAATTCTAACTTGGAGACACTCTATGAAACGTTAAAACTTCTAACCAGTAATGCTCACAATTGACAAGGGAAAAAAAAATTCTGAGAAACAGTCACAACCATCAAGTAGAGCCTTAGGAAACATGATGACTATATGTAATGTGGTTTCCTGGAAGAGATTTTGTGAAAACTGAGGAAATAATTGACTTTAATTAAAAATAGTGTATTAATATTGATTCATTAATTTTAACAAGCCCAGATGTATAGGATGTAGAAAATGCTATTACCTTCTTTTTTTATGAATATATATATATATTTTTTCACAATCATCTGTTATTCTTATAACAAAAATGTTATGTTAGGTAAAAAGTGATTTTATTACATATATTTTTAACTTACATAGGACTGCTTTTTCTTTCCTTTGTCTTTGCATCTTTCTCCCTAAAAAATTTGTTAAAGTGTTAGTTGCTCAGTTGTGTCTGACTCTTTGTGATCCCATGGGTTGTAGCCTGCCAGCCTCCTCTGTCCATGGAATTCTCCAGGCAAGAATACTGGAGGGTAGCCATTCTGTTCTCCAGGGGATCTTCCTGACTCAGGGATCCAAGCTGGGTCTTCTGCATTACCGGCAGATTCTTTACCATCTGAGCTACCAGGGAAGCCCAGTGAGAATCACCAAGCTATTATATTTTGGATAGAGAAATAATAAAAGTAATTTTTAAGTTTTCCAAAATTAAAACCATTTGCTTTAAAGTTTCAGTTCTTACCATTGCTTGTGTTAGCATGTACAGTGGGCAAGCCATAATATAACATAGCAGCATTGTTGTGAGCATAAATACAAACAATTGATATTGTGTTCAGTAAATATTATCTACAGCTATCTTCATTAAAATATGTGTGATATATCATTGATGAGTTTCCCCCTAAACTGACCTGTCAACAACCACTTTGTTGAGTTTGGAAGTAGAATCACCAGTCAAAATCAAATCTGGAAATAAATTAATCTCTGTCAATAGTTTGACTACAATTTGTGAGATACCCTGAATCAGAAACACTTAGTCAAAGTTCTTTCAGATTTATGACCCTAAAAGGTTGTGTGGGACAATTAATTTTTGTTATTTTAGGCTGATTAGTACTGAGACAAATTATTGTGCTACAATGGATACTTATTACATATATTAGTACCTAAAAGTAAGGTGCTGTTGTAAGAAAAACTCAAAATGTATGAATAGCTTTGTATCAAAGCTGGCCAGTAGAGGAGGAAATGTTTTAAAAAGGTGAGTATGTGTTAAATAAATTGTTATCAGAAGCCTCATGTTCTTTCATAAGGCTGTGGTTTAAACTCTTGTAAGTAAGTGAGGTAAATCTTATTTGAAATTGTAGGAAAGAGAATCTTTGTCATGTAACATTGGTTTACGACCATTATGCTGTAGTTCTGAGGTGCTATGGACTGCACTGTGTCCTCTCAAAACTCCTATGTTGGAGTTATAATCCCCCGTACCTCAGAGTTTGAGTGTATTTGGAGATAACAGCATTTACAAAGGTAAATAGGGCCATATTAGTGGCTTTTAATCTCATAGGACTGGTGTCCTTGTAAGAAGAGATTAGGACACAGCCCAGAAGACACAGAGAGGTAAGCATCTACAAACCAAGGAGAGAGGCCTTAGGAAAAACCAGCCCTTGACAACTCTGGAACTATGAGAAAATGAATTCATTTTGTTTAAGCCACTTTCTTTGTAGTCATTTGTTTTGGCAGACCTAGAAAACGAATACCAATTTTGGTACCAAGAAGTAGCATGCTTCTGTAACAAGTCTCTAAAAGGTGAAAGTGGCTTTGAAACAGAGAACTGAGAGTTCTCAGAGACCGGGAGAGTTTTGAGGTAAATATTAGAAAAAGACTAGATTGCCTTTGCCTGCTTTCTCCTGGCTGCTTATGAAATAAATTGAAGGAGAAATTGTTAAGCAAAAAACAAAACTTGAAGATTTGGAAAATTCTCAACCTAAGCATATTGTGAAAAATGAGAAAGCATATTCTCAGGAGAACTCTGAGGGCAAGGCCAAAGAAGGTTTGCTGAAGAGATTACATGCACCTGATTCATGGATCCAATCATCCATCTTAGCAGAACCCAAGAATAGAGATGGGGTTACACCAGCAAAAACAGTTGCCGGCTTGGACTGAAGGAGACAGAAATAGACATTTTTCCTAGAAATAAAAGTAATTTGTTAGATTTCTAGGATTCTACAGAATGTGCCAATAGAGCTATCTAGCTGTAAATATGTGTTATCCCTCAGTCAAAGGAGAGGATGACCCTGAAGGTAGTTCAGAAGTTGGCAGGCATCTGCTGCCACCACAGACCCACTGGGCATAGCCCAGAACTGCCCCAGTCAAAAGTTTTACTGTAATCTCCTAAGACACCTGGAGGTAGAACCAGTCACCTAAGCCCCTCCTGGTTTTCTGAACTCAGAAGTTGTATAAAATCATACATGTCATCTTAAGTTGCAAAATTTGGGGATAGTTCAATATGCTGCAATAGGGAACCAGAACTGTGGGACTGTTGTTAGTCTAAAACTGATAATGCATGATGCTTCTGCCACAGTATAATTTCTCAATCTACATTATCAATCGTTATTTTTATTAACATTAATTATATTTGATGGGATACCCCACTTATTAGTGTAGTCCAAGAATATTGGGAGAATGGCTCTAATTTTATCAACCTTTCAGAAACATCTGAATAGGCTCCAATAGAAAAAATTAACTTCTAGAATAAAGTTAGACAGCTATTAAGCTATATTTTTCAAAAACATATCTCATTTGGTTTTCTGTAATTTAATCTTGCATAATTCTCTTTGGTAAGTTTACAATACCTTACTTTATCCATCCATAAAATGAGAACTAATTTCTACCTACATACCTCACAGGATATTGTGAAAATTAATGAGGTAACATCTATAAAACTCTATAAGACTTTAAATAGTGCTATAAAATAAGGATTTTATCCCTGTGGGTGGGTCCTATCTATTTTTCTCAATGGTTTCCAGCAGGTGATAGATGAGATGATGGATAGATAAGTGAATAGGTAGACAGATGGGAGAGAAGGTGGGAGAAAGACAGAAAAAATAGAATAATAAATTACAATACACATTATTGGCTTTGAAATTTTATTGAAAGTGTCTGTCTTACTTCCTAATCACAGGTATTTTCAATTATATGCAAACACCCATATTTGACAGCTATCTGCCTTCTTTTTGGTATTTTTGGACTGATCTAGGGGGTGTTAGTTGTATCTTCACAATTCATTTGGCACTCACTTTTTCACTTTTAATCTAAATAAGATTGCTTCTTATAAAGAAAAAAACTCCACTAAAATAACCCAATTTTCTATGCATTTTTATCAACCCCTTCTTTTCTCCTTATCCAAATTGTATTTTTCAGGTAACTGAGGCTTCACTATTTCTCTTTTACATATATGTAAGTGTCTGTGTATATAAATACAGGAATATATAATAGGGCATTAAACTAGAATATATCCTGGCTGATGTTCAGTGACACAAAATGTAAGAACAAAAGCATAGATGACAAGTCATCTCAAGTTTCCAAAAAGACAGATGGATCATCTAAGCAATATTTGCATATATGCAGTGTGATAACTGTCTGTGAGACCCATAGCTAACTGCACTCCCCTAAATCCAGTCCAGTATAGACTCTTAAGCAATCATGAAAGAGGTTGGAAATTTAATTTAAGAGAGTCTTCGGGGAACTATAGGTCTTACTAAGCCGCTGCAGAGAAGGGACTGGGAACTTTCTTCTTATGTCAAGCCTGGTGGGGACAATACAGAGAGCTTGTATGTGTCCATTGGAACTTGGAGAAGAACACAGTATTTGGTGTATGATTCACACTCTTCATTCCAAAGAGTAAAACACTGGCTTGAATGTCTTGGGACAGTGGAATAGAAGACACTGATTCAAAAATAACTCAACTCATCACGATCAGGTATTAAAGTTGCATGCTTCTCACTGATGGATTGAACCTGGATCATTTAACCAATGTGTCATTAAAGTTACCTGAAAGGCAAAAGACTGAAAAATAGAAGAGGAATATAGTTGAATCCTCAGAAATTGATGAAGGATCTTTCTGAGTGACACACCAGGAGGTACGTATAACTGTCACCACTTATGAGAGCCCTGGAGTGAGCAGAGGTGTTTTCCAAGACTGCATGAAAGTGCTCCCAGCAGAATGCAGCCGGCTGTCTACCATCACTGCTCTTTATACTATATCCCTGCCTGCTTCCTCTGATCACTGGTTATCTCACCTCACCACTGAGTCCTAATCAGTCAGAGGCTGTCTCCTGAGCGGGAGACGACTATGGCAGGGGAAAGAGAGATTACTCTGAACTCTTCTCCTCATAATCTCCTCCAAGCCGAAGTGGTCAAGCGCTACAAAATGAGAGTGGTTCTAACTTTAAGTTTACAATTCTGAACTTTCAAGGTTCTGGACAATTCATAAAAATGAGTCTGTTTGAACTTGAAGGCCTGTGAACATTTTTTTAGTACCTGAGGTCTGTAAGACAAGTCAAGGAATATGCCTTAAATTTTACCCAAGGTCAAAGAGGAATGGATCTTCAAAGTAGTTTGAATAGGAAGTTGAAGGTATAAATCAAGTTGTTTTCTGTTGTACCCAAGTCTCTACTGCATGCATATGAATTCACCCATACCTATACACAGAATACAAACATTTATATTCACATGCATGTGTTTTTTCTCAGTTATACAGAAATATATTCTTAATGAATATATAGAACATATGTCCTAGCATATTCTCAATAAATTTGTGCTTTATGTATGTGAACATATTTACCTTGTAAAATATCACAGTTTATTATATCATCTTATTATTACTCCCATTTTATATATTAGGAAATTGAATACAGAGTAAATAAGTTACTTGTAAAAGTTCACATAGCTAAAAATGGAGAAAGGCAGGTTAAGATACAGGCAGGCATTCTGACTTCAGAATTTATGCTTTTAACTACTGTACCACACGCTTACTTGCTACTTGTCAGTTGCTCAGTCATGTCTGACTATTTGCGAGTCCATGGACTGTAGCCTGCTGGGCTTCTGTGTCCATGGAATTCTCCAGGCAAGAATAATGGAGTGGGTTGTCATACCCTTCTCCAGGGGAACTTCCCAACCCAGGGCTCGAACCCAAGTCTCCTGCATTGCAGGTAGATTCTTTACCATCTGAGCCACCAGGGAAGTTACTGTGCTGTATAGTATATCTATCTTTTTTGTTCAAGTATTTATAAATATATATGCATATACATCAATATATATGTATATCTGTGTATTTGTGTGTATACAAATACATATAGTATTTTATAATACATAGTATTTTTATTCTCATTACTCCTTTAATAAGCAGCTTAATTATTTTGGAGAAATACTCAGAGTGCTTCAGCTATTCCACTTTTATCTGAGACTGTATACTAGATCAGTTTTTTCCATATATTTTATAAATATGAAATGGCATTATCTTCTACTATTTGTGGGGACAGGGAGATAGGTAGACAAAAACAGAGAAAACATAAGTCCTAAAGTTTAAATTTACTTGGTAACACTTCAGTGATATATATGAGATAGGCTAATATTTTCAAAATTAATGGAAGTTTTATGAAAATTCCTTCCAGGTTTGTTTTGCTCATTTTCTTCTATAAGTAAAAGATTTGATTTAAATTGATTTTTATTTTACATAAATTGCTCTAGATGAATTCAGTACACATAGAAACATACCCTCCTCCTCTGTATTATCACACACACACACACAAAGAATAAGTATGCTTTTTAGATGAGTGTTCAATAGTAGTAAAAGGCATTTAGATATTTTATGCAAAAATAATACATTAGGATCTTATCATCATCTTCTTGGGTGAGGTTATGTGAGAAGACTATACTATTTAAACTGGTTTTAAAATGACTTTCTTTACATATACCTTGTTTCTTTGTATGAGCACATTATTCATTTTTGAATGTTGTTGTGAAAGTATTATTATTTATCAATGTTGAGAATTGAAAATGAAGAAAAACAACTAGAAGAAGCATATTATACTGGTATAAAGAATGGACTTTGGTACTACATGGCCTGAGCTTGAATTTTGGCTCAGTTAATTTCTATTTTTGTGCCCTTAACAAGTTTTCTACCTGTTTGTGCTCTAGTTTCTTCATGTGTACAATGGAGATAATAATAACTATAACTCAGATGCTGTGAGAAACACTGGGTTGGCATTTATGCCTTTTTAAAAAGATGTTTAACATTGCTAATCATCAGGGAAATGCAAATCAAAACCACAATGAGATATCACCTCACACCTGTCAGAATGGATATCGTCAGAAAGAACACAAATAATAAATATTGGTGAAGATGTACAGAAAAGGGAACCCTGGTACACTGTGGGTAGAAAAGCAAACTGGTGCAGCCATTGCGGAAACAGTATGGAGATTCCTTAAAAAATTAAAAATAGAACTACCATATGATCCAGCAGTTCCATTGCTGGGTATGTATCTGAGAAAACAAAAACATTAATTTGAAAATATACATGAATACAGTGTTTATATTTGCATTATTTACAATTTCCAAGGTATAGAAGCAACCTAAGTATCTATCAGCATACGAATAGATGAAGAAGAAAATGTGATATACACATATCCATATATAAACACATGTGAGTGCAGGCAGGCATATAAATTATATATACATATATAAAATCATACAGATATATACACATATATAAATTATATATAAACATTTATGTATATATACAATGAAATACTACTCAGTCATAAAAAATAATTAAATTTTGACAGGTGCAGCAACATGGATGGGCGTGAAGGTCACTATGCTAAAAGAAATGTTAGAGTAATGTTAGATAAAGACAAATGATACATGCTATCACTTGTATGTGGAATCTAAAAAATATAACAAACTAATGAATATAACAAAAAGCAGACTCAGGGAGACCAAACTGGTGGTTACCAGTGGGGAAAGGGAAGCGGGGAGGGGCAAAATACTGGTAGGGGTTTAAGAAGTACAAAAGTTTATGTATAAAATAAGCTACAGGGATATGTTATGCAACACAGGGAATATAGTCAATATTTTATAGTAACTATAAAAAAGTTTAACCTTTAAAATTGTGAATCAGTATATTGAACATGTGTTAACATATAATATTGTCCAGCAACTATACTTCAATTTAAAAATATATATAAATAAAAGAGCATGAACTCCAAAGCCAGACTCCCTAGCTTCAGCTTCTGCCTCTGCTGCTAACTATCTGGGATGTTGCACTAGTGTCTCAATACCCTCATGTCTTAGTTTTTTCATCTTTAAAGTGGAGGTGAAGATGATAATAGCATCTACCTTATAGGCTGGATGAGGATTAAATGAGATCACATTTGTACAGCATTTGAGATACGACTGGGCATTTAGTAAGCATTATATGTTTGTTTGTTTTTTTTTTTAAAAAGCCACCTAGTACATCATAGGCAAGAAACAAAATATTAGTTAAAAGATTTTCTAGTTAGTTTAGGTTAAACTGAAGTGTGTAAATTTTTCTTGATTTTTAAATATGATCTTGAGCTATAACTCATATTTTATATTAACATCTTATGTAGTTCACTTTTATATTTCAGATATTTCACTGAATCAGTATCCTTTTAAAAAATAAAGGACATTAAAGTAATATGTTGGTCAACAAAATTCAACTAAATGGCATATCCTATAAACTGGAAATGTTTACGTATTTATTTATAAGGGCAATCATCCAGAATAAAGACTAGAATAAACCATGTATGGATCATGCTTTTTCTATAACATTCTAGTAGCTCTGTGAAGAAACACTGGCTTGAAACCAAGGATAAAGAGATAAAATGTGGTAGAACTGAAGTCTCAAGGGACTTAGCAAGTAGCTATTCTGTATGAAAATAGTAAGGCTTAGCCTCATTGAAAAAGAACCATTTCCAGAGCTGAAGTCTGAGATTCTCTCAGGGCCAAATTCACACATGGTGAGCTGGGAGAGTAGGGGAAATCAGAGAGATGAAAACTGTACAGTCTGTGAATGGAAGGTCTAGAAGGTATCAATATAGAGCAAGCAAATAGGCACCATCTTCTTACTGGGAATAAAAAAAAAAAAAGTACTTTTTCCTCTTTTCCAATCATATTCATCTACCACTGCTTTGAGAATAATTGACAGGCAAATTAGGTAGACCTGAGTCTAGAATAATTTAATAGTTTTACTCAGAGGAAGTAGTTACTTATCCTTATTGATTCACTTACAGTTTCTGTTGTTTAGTACAGACTATTCGGCTATTTCAAATTCTACCAATTTTGAAATTTAAAAAAATTCTTCAGAAAATTCCAAGTAGTTTGCCACTGTTTATAAAGTAGAGAACCTTGAGGCAGTTGAAATAGGTTAAGTTTACCTTATTTGGCATTCTCAGGCTAAGTGGATCTTTATCCATAAAGTGTGCTTATGTAAAGTAATAGCCTGTTAGTTTTCTATTCCTGCACAACAAGTGACCACAAACTTGAAAGTGAAAGTTGCTCAGTCAAGTCCGACTCTTTGTGACCCCATGGACTACACAGTCCATTCAATTCTCCAGGCCAGAATACTGGAGTGGGTAGCCTTTCCCTTCTCTAGGGGATCTTCCTAACCCAGGTCTCCTGCAATGCAGGTGGATTCTTTACCAGCTGAGCCACAAGGGAAGGCCAAGAATAGCCTATCCCTTCTCCAGTGGATCTTCCCGACCCAGGAATCAAACTGGGGTATCCTACATTGCAGATGGATTCTTTACCAACTAAACTATCAGGGAAGCCTGACCACAAACTTAGTAGTATAAAATGACACAAATTTATTATCTCAAGGTTTTCTTGGAATTTCAGGCAGAGGTTAACTGAATCCTCTGTGTGGGTCTCACCAGGCTGAAATCAAAGTGACAGATGGGGTTGTAATCTTGCATGAGGCTTAGCATCCTCTTCTGAATTTATTCAGGATGGTAAGTTTCTTGGGGTTGTAGGACTAAGAGTGCTTGTTTTTTTGCTAGTTATTGCCTGAGACTGAAACTGAGCAGGATCTTGTGGGGCTCCTGGACTCAGAAGCCTTTCTGTGTTTCCTTTCCTGAGTTCTAAAGAGCACGTTCAAATAGTGCTAATCAGGGAAGGGAGGGGATGCAGAGAAGAGGGAGGCACCGCCAAGAAACAATAGTACAGTCTCGAGGGCAGGGTCCTTTTTCCCCCTCAAGGGATACACATACCATCTTTCAACTCGTCTGCAGAACTAAAACACCCACCAAATGCAAGATGTTAACTATGTGTTGAAGCACACTTCATCTCAGAGAACGTCACAGCTCACCCATCATCACGTGATGTCAGATGATCTCTGGATTGTAGGAATGAGGGCCCTGAATGCACCCCAGTTCTTATGAGCAAATCCACCTCCTTGACTATAAACTTCTTCACAAACCTCCCTGGGTTGGGACACACAGCTTTAAGGGCATTTGCCCTCAAGGACCCCTTTGCTTGGTAAAGCAATGAAGCTATTCTTTTCTTGTTGCTGTCGTTCAGTCGCTAAGTTGTGTCCAAATCTTTATGACCCCATGGACGGCAGCACTCCAGGCTTCCCTGTCCTTCACTATCTTCCAGAGTTTGATAAAATTTGTGTCCATTGAGTCAGTGATGCCATTCCACCATCTCACGCTCTGTTGCTTACTTCTCATCCTACCTTCAATCTTGCTGAGCATCAGGGTCTTTTCCAATGTGTTGACTCTTTGAAGTTTGGCCACTTCAGGTGGTCAAAGTATTGGAGTTTCAGCTTTAGCATTAGACCTTTCTATGAATATTCAGGGTTGATTACCTTTAGGATTGACCAGTTTGATCTCCTTGTTATCCAAGGGACTCTCAGGAGTCATCTCCAGCACCACAGTTTGAAAGCATCAATTCTTTAGTGCTCAGCCTTCTTTATTGTCCAACTTTCACATCTGTACATGACTACTGGGAAAACCATAGTTTTGGCTAGACAGACCTTTGTCAGCAAAGTGATGTGTCTGCTTTTTAATACATTGTCTAGGTAAGGACAATGTCTTAAAATTTCATGGCTGCAGTCACTGTCTGCAGTGATTTTGGAGCCCAAGAAAATAAAATCTGTCACTATTTCCATTTTTTCCCCATCTATTTGCCCTAAATATCTGTTTCTGAGATTTAATTTGGTGTCAAGGTACAGAGACCAGATTTGGCTTCAGGGTTACTCTAAGGATTTAGAGGCCACCAGAGATTCTTATTACATGGTCCTCTGACAACACCAAGGTTTCTTCCAAGTCAACAAGGCTTCAATTGGCTACAGTACATTTCTATATCACATGATGTAATTGCAATCATGTGTCAAGTATCAGAGTTACTGTCCCATTATATTCACAGGTCCCACCCAGATTCACGGGAGCCGTCTAAGAATTCTATTATGCTGAATAGTTAGCAGAGGACACAGTGATAAATATGAAATCAAATGCACTTTCCAAATTGACAGCTGTTACTCAGTTCCAGCCAACTCTTGCTACATGATAAGGTCAGATGCTCAAAATTTTAAAGTGATGCTGTAAGTCTAGAGTTTTATGTTACATTTTGCAGTATTTAAAATAGCACCAAGCATTCATTTATCACGACCTCTAGACTAGAATAATATAGTATACTGCTAATTACAGAAATTTAATCACATCTTCATGGACTAGAGAGTGCTACCTATCTAAAGAAAAGAAAATAATGTGAAGAAGAAAACATGACTATACATAAAACAGAAAACAAATTCTTTTTTTTTTTTGAGAAAGAGTTCTGGAATTGTCATTGAAGCTTCATAGAGAAAAAGTGAATCTGAATTTCAATTTTACATAAATAAATGTTCTAATACAGAGACCAGCAAAGTACAACTCATGGCTTTAAATCTGACCCATGAACTAAAACATTTTAAATGTTTGACAAAATATCAAATCAATGAAAGTAATTCATGGCACATGAAAATCAGTTAAATTCAATTTTATGTATTCATTATTAAAATATCTACTGAACAGGGTAAAACTTCTCTGTTCATGTATTGTCAATGACTGCTTTAAGATACTACACAGAAATAGAGTTGTTGCAATAGAGACCATGTGCTAGCTGAGAATATTTAATGTGTAGCTCAATACAGAAACATTTTGCTGAATTCTGTTCTAGTAGATAATGATGGGAGAGAGCTGAGTGTCATTACTTCACCCACCCACCCACACCCACACACATACTTCAAACAGACACAAATGCATAGTTGTCATACTCTTTTGCATAGTATTAACAACTCATGATAGAGCATAGCTTCTGTATTCAGGGAAATAGAGCAGTAAGGGAAACTGCATATATTAGAAAGTGACCCACTCTCCCTCCTGCTCAACTGACAAGGAAATTAGCTTCTGCATGGGTTCCATATCACTCACTCTCTGTAGGTCACCAACCAACAGTGGCATCCTACTGATGGCTGATCCATCCCTGTGCTGGCCTCAGTAACTCTATCACTGTTGAAACTTCTCTAATTGCACAAATCTCATACATTCCCAAATTTTGAAATGCAGTTTCTATCAGATATAACACTTCTTCTCCACTACTGGCAATTATATTATAATTACATTAATTTAAAAGCAGAAATCTTAAAATGACATCTCTAAGTCAGAGAGTCTATGGAAGAGAATTTGAAGAAACAACTGTGGATATCTTCTTTCTTTGGGGACACTGAGATACAAAGAATAGTGAAGAAAATTCTCATTCTCTTTCTAGATATCTCATTCTGGATATGGTCCAGAATTTCAGCAATATTCACATTAAAGAATTTTTGTGAGGCAGTAACAAATATAGACTAACTGGAATGACAAGATAGCCAACCTAGGGTATGCAAAAACTCATGTATAATGTTACGATTGTAACAGAACATACACATACATTGATGTTGAATAAATCTCTGTTTTAGTCATAATAGATATTATTTTTATAGTAAAATATAAACATCATTAAGTAATGTAATCTAAATGTGGATAAAAAGGCTATTGAAGAAGAAAAACTGAAAATATCAACAAAATGTAGTCATAGGAAAGGCAAGGGTATTTATGTCTGTGTGTGTGCGTGTTTAAGGATGGTATTGCAAATGAAGTCTGGCATGGTTAATATTAATAGTAAGATATTAAAACATGACTACAGTTGGCCTTGAGATTTTTTTTTTTAAAATGTGTTCTGTATACAAATACAGTTCTCTAATTAATAGTTTGTTAATTAAAAATTGCTGCTTCCTTAGTAAAAGCCCTTATGTTTTAAAAAAGTGTCTTGTGAGGCTAAACAAGAAGAAATTATTTGTTTTATTCTTTAATTCCCAAAGCTAATATGTAATTTATTCTTTAAAGGGAAATATACAGACACAATCTTTCTTTTTTTAAGAAGTTTTAATGCAGACTCCTATTTGGAGTCTTTAAAATGAAACTTCGAAAATAATTCTAAGTTTATTTTTTATGCATATGAGTACAGTTATCTTCAAATAACCATTCTAGTTATTTTTCTATGTGTATTTCATTTGGGACTAGAGAAATTACCTGCAGTCTCATCACTCAAAGAAAGACAAAGTCACAGAAATATAGTTATATCACTGAATACTCCTTGGCAATGAAAGGAATGGACCACTAACATATTCAAACATAAACGAAACTCAAAAGCATTATGAAGGAAAGAGGAAACCAGATTCAAAATTAGTGTATTATAGAATTTTAAAAAGTAGCCACCTCTGGAAGACACTGAGGATTTGACTGAAAAGGTATAGGAGGGAATTTTCTGGCTTGATAGAAATTTGCTATATCCTTTTACAGTTGAAGAGGCATATTCAATTATCAAAACTCCAACTGAAGACTTAAGATGCCTGCAGGGTTTCTCTTTGAGTTGTGAAGAAGCTTAAGCTTCCATCATGATACTAATGTATCAATCATGTGATTTGCTATTAAAATTGTATGCATCTGGCATCCTATCACAAAAGTGGCAATGTGTATATCAGATATTATAATATTCACTTGTGAAAAATGTCATAAAAATGATTCTCACAAAACTCACAATTTTTATCATGGTGTTATGTAATTAAGCCTAATGAATGATATGAAGAAGCAATGATTAAGGTACAGGTATTACATTGATCTGTATTTGATATATTGATATTTAAAATAAAGTTTTGATATAATGGATAACATCAAGGGATTTGAAAACTAATTTCATTCCTCTTCTTGGTTTAACAGTAATAATGAGACCTTGAAGAATCACCTCATTTCTCTGGCTCTCAGTTTTCTCCTTAATTAATAAAATTAATGAGTAGAACTATATAAGTTAAAGGTCTTTTCCATGTCTCACATTGTGATAATCCATATTAATTAAGTAGCAGTACTCGGGACAATATAATAAAGTACACAGTTGATTGTCAAAGATCACAGAGCTTTTCCTATATCAATGTGGCTGTGTGCTCTAAAACTATTCATTGTATTCAGAAATACTTTAAAGGATGTTAAATAAAATCAATGAGGTCAAGGGGCGGTCCTAAAATGGTGGAGGAGTAGGACGGGGAGACCACTTTCTTCCCCACAAATTCATCAAAAGATCATTTGAATGTTGAGCAGCTTCCACAAAACAACTTCTGAATGCTGGCAGAGGACACCAGGCACCCAGAAAGGCAGCCCACTCTCTTTGTAAGGAGGTAGGACAAAATATAAAAGACAAAAAGAGAGACAAAAGAGTTAGGGATGGAGATCCATCCCAGGGAGGGAGTCGTGAAAGAGGAGAAGTTTCCAAGCACTAGGAAACCCTCTCACCAGTGGGTCTGTGGGGAATTTAGGAATCTCAGAGGGCAACATAACTGGGAGGAAAAAACAACAAGAACAACGAAACAAAAACCCACAGAACACGGGGCTAACTGCAACTCCCAGCAGAGAAGTAGCCCAGACACTCGCATCTGCCCCCAGCAAGCAGGGGCTGAACAGGGAGGAGCGGGCTGTGTGCTTAGGGTAAGGACCAGGCCTGAACACCCTGAAGACAATCTGAGGGAGCTAATGTGAGATAGCAACCCCCCCAAAAAATAAATAAATAAAAAACAAGAGAGAGAGAGAACTTTCCCATAAAAAGCTCTAACCTAAGGAACAGCCTGGCCTGCTCACAGAACAAAGGATTGAGCAAATACCAAAGGGGAGATTGCTGGCTGTGGACCAGCCCATCTCCCGCTGGAGGTAGAGAGGCAGGCGGGCGACAGCCAGAGCCAGAAGGCAAGGGGCAATCTTGGCCCCAGAGACTGCATCCGCCACCAAACTGTGAGCAGGCTCCCAGTTGCTAACCAAGTCTTCCTGGGATCCTGGATGGTTGACATCTGCCAGAAGGGTCACAGCCACAGATCAGCTCCCCAGAGGAGACACACAGCGCACCTAGGAAACTGAGCGTCTGGGACAGGGAAGGTGACCAAAACACAGTCCACCTGGGACAGGGCACTCGCCAAGCACCTGGATAGCTGAGCTGCTCGGACCTGGGCACAAAATGCCCAACCAAGTCTGTACCTTTGTGGAGTACCTGAGAACCTGAACCTGAACAGCTGAGACCTGGGAAGTGCACAAAACCCAGGGCCCATTTTGGACAGTTCCCCTGCAGAGCAACCTGGAGCTTGAGCAGTGTAGACCAGGAAAGCACACACGCTGTGAGCAGGGGCAAACCCAGTGTGGCCCAGACACTGCGAGCACTCCCCACACAAGTCAGTAATTTTGTTTTCAGTGTTCCTCCCTCCCCACAGCACAACTGAACAAGTGAGCCTAAATAAGTGACCACCTCTGCCCCCTGGTGTCAGGGTGAAAATTAGACACTGAAGAGACTTGCAAACAGAGGAAGCCAAAATAAACAAAGACGAAACTGCTCTGGAAGTGACAGGTGCAACAGATTAAAACCCTATAGTTAGCACTGACTGGAAGGGGCCTATAGACCTTGAGAAGAAGTATAATCTGGAAAAAGGAATCATCTGAAACTGAACTGACCCAACACTGCCTTCAACAGCTCCAGAGAAATTCCTAGATATATTTTACTATTATCATTTTTTATTTTTTTTAAATTTTAAAGTTCTTTATTACTCCTTTAATTTTCATTTTTATAACTACTACTACCTTGCAGGAAAAAAAGACCCCATTTTAAAGCAAATTTCATATGTATATATATGTATAATTTTTGTGATTGATTTCATTTTCTATTTTTAATTTTGTATTTTGAGTGTCTAACCTCTACTCTGGGAAGATCCCCTGGAGAAGGGAAAGGCTACCCACTCAAGTATTCTAGCCTGGAGAATTCCATGGACTGCATAGCCCATGGGGTCACAAAGAGTTGGACATGACTGAGTAACTTTCACAAACTCTACTCCAGATTTTTAATCTTTGCTTTTTGGTATTTGTTATCAATTTTGTACCTTTAAGGATATAATCTTCAGTACCCATTTTTACTTAGGAGTGTGATTCCTGGCTTGATTCCTCTCTCCCCTTTTGACTCTCCCTTTTCTCCCCCAGGTCACCTCTATCTCCTCCCTCCCCCTTCTCTCCTCTATGTAACTCCATGAATCTCTCTGCGTGTTCCAGACTGTGGAGAGCACATAGGGAATTGATTACTGGCTAGATAACTCTCTCCCCTTTGACTCCCCTCTTCTCCTTCTGGTCACCTCTATCTCCCTCCTCCCTCTTCTCTTCTCCATGTAACTCTGTGAACCTCTCTGGGTGTCCCTCATTGTGGATAATCTTTTTGCCATTAACCTAGATGTTTTATCATCTGTGCTGTATGGATGAAGAAGTCTTGAGACTACTGTAAGAAGAAGACTGAAAGCCAGAGGAAGGAAGCATAAATCCAAAACTTGAGAACACCAGAAAACTCCTGACTCCAGGGAACATTAATCAACAAGAGCTCATCAAAAAGCCTCCATACCTACACTGAAACCAAGCTCCACCCAAGAGCCAGCAAGTTCCAGAGCAAAACATACCATGCAAATTCTCCAGAAACACAGGAAAATAGCCCTGAACATTAAAATAGAGGCTGCACAAAATCACACCAAACCCATAGACACCTCAAAACTCACTACTGGACACTTCATTGCACTCCAGAGAGAAGAGATCCAGCTCCACCCACCAGAACACTGATGCAAGCTTCCCTAACCAGGAAACCTTGACAAACCACTAGCCCAAACCCCCCCACAGGGAGCAACCTCCAGAATAAAGAGGAAACACAAACTTCCAGTGTACAGAAAGGCGACCCAAAACTCAGCAATCTAAAGAAAATGAAAAGGCAGAGAAATATTCTGCAAGTAAAGGAACATGATAAATGCCCACCAAACCAAAGAGGAGGAGATAGGGAGTCTACCTAAAAAAGAATTCAGAATAATGATAGTAAAGATGATCCTAAATCTTGAAAACCAAGTGGAGCTACAGATAAATAGACTAGAGACAAGGATTGAGAAGATGCAAGAAATGTTTAACAAGGATCTAGAAGAAGTAAAAAAGAGTCAATCAAAAAAAGAGTCAATCAATAATGAATAATGCAATAACTGAGATTAAAAGCACTCTGGAGGGAACCAACAGTAGAACAACTGAGGCAGAAGATAGCATAAGTGAGGTGGAAGATAGAATGGTGGAAATAAATAAAGCTGAGAGGAAGAAAGAAAAAAGAACTAAAAAGAAACAAGGACAACCCTGGAGACCTCTGGGACTATGTTAAATGCTCCAACATTTGAATCATAGGAGTCCCAGAAGACAAAAAGAAAGCCATGAGAAAATACTTGAGGAGATAATAGTTGAAAACTTCCCTAAAATGGGGAAGGAAATAGCCACCCAAGTCCAGGAAACCCAGAGTGTCCCAAACAGGATAAACCCAAGGCGAAACACCCCAAGATGCATACTAATCAAATTAACAAAGATTAAACACAAAGAAAAAATATTAAAAGCAGCAAGAGAAAAGCAACAAATAACACACAAGGGGATTCCCACAAGGATAATAGCTGATCTTTCAACAGAAACTCTTCAGGCCAGAAGGGAATAGCAGGATATACTTAAAGTGATGAAAGAGAAAAACCTACAGCCTATATTATACCCAGCAAGGATCTCATTCAAATATGAAGGAGAAATCAAAAGCTTTACAGACAAACAAAAGATGAGAGAATTCAGCACCACCAAACCAGCTCTTCAACAGATGCTAAAGGATCTTCTCTAGAGAGGAAACACAGAAAAGGTTTATAAATTCGAACCCAAAGAGGCAAAGTAAATGGCAATGGGATCATACTTATCAACAATTACCTTAAATGTAAATGGGTTGAGTGCCCTAACCAAAAGAAAAGGACTGGCTGAATGGATACAAAAATAAGATCCCTATATATGCTGTCTAAAAGAGACCCACCTCAAAACAAGGGACACATACAGGCTGAAAGTGAAGGGTTGGAAAAAGATACTTCACACAAATGGAGATCAAAAGAAAGCAGGATTAGCAATACTCATATCAGATAAAATAGACTTTGAAATAAAGGCTGTGAAAAGAGACAAAGAAGGACACTACATAAAGATCAAAGGATCAATTCAAGAAGAAGATATAACAATTATAAATATGCATGCACCCAACATAGAAGCACTGTAATATGTAAGGCAAATGCTACCAAGTATGAAAGGGGAAATTAAAAGTAACACAATAATAATAATGGGAGACTCTCATACCCCATTCACACCTATGGATAGATCAACTAAACAGAAAATTAGCAAGGAAATACAAACTTTAAATAATACAATGGACCAGTTAGACCTAGTTGATATCTATAGGACATTTCACACCAAAACAATGAATTTTTCAAGTGCACATGGAACATTCTCCAGGATAGATCACATCATGGGCCATAAATCTAGCCTTGGTAAATTAAAAAAAAAAAATTGAAATCATTTCAAGCGTTTTTTTCTGATCATAATGTGGTGATATTAGATGTCAACTACAGGAAAAAAACACTATTAAAAACACAAACATATGGAGGCTAAACAACATGCTTCTGAACAACCAGCAAATCACAGAGTAAATCAAAAAAGTAATCAAAATATGCATAGAAATGAATGAAAATGAAAACAAGATAACCCAAAACCTATGGATTCAGTAAAAGCAGTGCTGAGGGGAAGGTTCATAGCAATATAAGCTTACCTCAAGAAACAAGAGAAAAATCAAATAAATAACCTGATTCTACACCTAAAGCAACTAGAAAAAGAAGAAATGAAGAACCCCAGGGTTAGTAGAAGGAAAGAAATAATAAAAATCAGGGCAGAAATAAATGAAAAAGAAACAAAGGAGACTATAGGAAAAATCGATAAAATTAAAAGTCAGTTCTTTGAGAAGATAAATAAAACAGACAAACCATTAGCCAGACTCATCAAGGAAAAAAAAAAGGAGAAGAATCAAATCAGCAAAATTAGAAATAAAAATGGAGAAATCATAACAGACAACACAGAAATACAAAGAATCATAAGAGACTACTGTCAGCAACTATATGCCAATAAAATGGACAACTTGGAAGAAAGGGATGAATTTTTAGAAAAGTATAACCTTCCAAAACTGAACCAGGAAGAAATAGAAAATCTTAACAGACCCATCACAAGCACAGAAATCGAAACTGTAATACAAAATCTTCCAACAAACAAAAGCCCAGGACCAGATGGCTTCACAGGTGAATTCTACCAAAAATTTAGAGAAGAGCTAACACCTATCCTACTCAAACTCTTCCAGAAAATTTCAGAGAAAGAAAAACTGCCAAATTCATTCTATGAGGCCACCATCACCCTAATACCAAAACCAGACAAAGATGCCACAGAAAAGGAAAGCTACAGGCCAATATCTCTGAAGAACATAGATGCAAAAGTCCTTAACAAAATTCTAGCAAACAGAATCCAACAACATATTAAAAAGGTCATACATCATGAGCTTGTGGGCTTTATCCTAGGGATGCAAGAATTCTTCAATATTTGCAAATCAATCAACGTGATACACCACATTAACAAATTAAGAAAAAAAATATGATTATCTCAATAGATGCAGAGAAAGCCTTTGAAAAAATTCAATATTCATTTATGATAATAAAAAAAAAAAAAAAAAAAAAAAAAAAACCTCCAGAAAGCAGGCATAGGAGAAACATACCTCAACATAATAAAAGCCATATATGATAAACCCACAGCAAACATTGCCCTCAGTGGTGAAAAATTGAAAGCATTTCCCCTAAAGTCAGGAATAATACAAGGGTGCCCACTCTCACTACTACTATTCAACATAATTTTGGAAGTATTAGCAAGAGCAATCAGAGAAGAAAAATAAATAAAAGGAATACAGATTGGATAAGAAGAAGTAAAACTCTGCTTACAGATGACATGATCCTCTACATAGAAAACCCTAAAGACACCACCAGAAAATTACTAGAGCTGATCAATGAATATAGTAAAGTTGCAGGATATAAAATCAACACACAGAAATCCCTTGCATTCCTATACACTAACAATGAGAAAACAGAAAGAGAAATTAAGGAAACAATTCCATTCACCATTGCAAAGAAAATAATAAAATACTTAGGAATAAATCTACCTAAAGAAACAAAAGACCTATATATAAAGAGAACTATAAAACACTGATGAAAGAAATAAATAATGACACAAATTAGATGGAGAAATATGCCATATTCATGGTCAGAAGAATCAATATGGTGAAAATGAGTATACTACCAAAAGCTATCTATAGATTCAATGCAATCCCTATCAAGCTACCAACGGTATTTTTCACAGAACTAGAACAAATAATTTCACAATTTGTATGGAAATACAAAAAAACCTTGACTAGTCAAAGCAATCTTGAGAAAGAAGAATGGAACTGGGGGAATCAACCTGCCTGACTTCAGGCTTTACTACAAAGCTACAGTTATCAAGACAGTATGGCAGTGGCACAAAGACAGAAATATAGATCAATGGAATGAAATAGAAAGCCCAGAGATAAATCCATGCACCTATCCACCTTATCTTTGATAAAGGAGGCAAGAATATACAATGGAGAAAAGACAATCTCTTTAATAAGTGGTGCTGGAAAAACTGGTCAACCACTTATAAAAGAATGAAACTAGAACACTTTCTAACATCACACACAAAAATAAACTCAAAATGGATTAAAGATCTAAATGTGAGACCAGAAACTATAAAACTCCTAGAGTAAAACATAAGCAAAACACTCACTGACATAAATCATAGCAAGATCATCTATGACCCACCTCCCAGAGTAATGGAAATAAAGTCAAAAATAAACAGGACCTAATTAAACTTAAAAAATTTTGCACAATAAAGGAAACTATAAGCAAGGTGAAAAGATAGCCTTCAGAATGGGAGAAAATAATAGCAAATGAAGCAACTGATAAAGAATTAATCTCAAAAATATACAGTCATCACATGCAGCTCAATTCCAGTAAAATAAACGACCCAATCAAAAAATGGGCCAAAGAACTAAACAGACATTTTTCCAAAGAAGACACAGATGGCTAACGAACACATGAAAAGATACTCAACATCACTCATTATCAGAGAAATGCAAATCAAAACCACAATGAGGTACCATTACACACCAGTCAGAAGGGCTGCTATCAAAAAGTCTACAAGCAATAAATGCTGGAGAGGCTCTGGAGAAAGGGAACCCTCTTACACTGCTGGTGGGAATGCAAAGTAGTACAGCCACTATGGAGAACAGTGTGGAGATTCCTTAAAAAACTGGAAATAGAACTGCCATACGACCCAGCAATTCCACTCCTGGGCATACACACCAAAGAAACCAGAATTGAAAGAGACATATGTACCTCCTTATTCATTGCAGGACTGTTTTACAATAGCTAGGACATGGAAGCAACCTAGATGTCCATCAGCAGATGAATGGATAAGAAAGCTATGGTATATATACACAATGGAATGTTACTCAGCTATTTAAAAAAATACATTTGAATCAGTTCTAATGAGGTGGATGAAACTGGAGCCTATTATACAGAGTGAAGTAAGTCAGAAAAAAAAAATAAACACAATACAGTACATTAACACACACATACACACACACAGAGATGTGTGTATTTAGAAAGATGGTAACAATGACCCTATATATGAGACAGCAAAAGAGACACAGATGTAAAGAACAGATTTTGGACTCTATGGGAGAGGCAAGGGTGGGATGATTTGAGAGACTAGCATTGAAAGATGTGTATTACCATATGTGAAACAGATCACCAGCCCAGGTTCAATGGATGAGACAGAGTGTTCAGAGCCGGTGTACTGGGATGACCCTGAGGGATGGGATGGGGTGGGAGGTGGGAGGGGGGCTCAAGATGGGGAACACATGTACACCTATGGCTGATTCATGTCAACATATGGCAAAAACCACTATAATATTATGAAGTAATTAGCCTCCAATTAAAATAAATTAATTAATTTAAAAAATCAATGAAGTCAATCATTATTATGCTCATTCTAGGTAACTAAGGTAATGCTGGGCAAAGGAGAATAAAAATAGAGAGAGGGACATACTTATTAAGACATTCAACAAACATTTGTTGAATATGTACTGTGAATTAACACCTGTATTTAATACTGATGAGTAGTTTACAAGAGCGAAGTATCCTACCCTGAAGCCACCTGTACATTTAAATGACCCAGAACATGACAAATGCCCTTGAGAGTTGTTAGTTGTTTAAGGAACAAATGAGTTAGATTTCACTCAGTCTAAGTATGGAATGTATGGTTCATAAAGTCAGAGAAATGTGGAACAACCAGGCTGTGAAAAAGGCAGGCTGCAGTTCAGGAGCAACTGTTCTAATTCTTTTAATCATCTCTTCCTCATGCCATATTTTGTCATCCTCTCTGACTGCAGCTAGTTTACTTTACAAGGGGGAAAACATGACTGACCCAGGGCACATGAGTTCTATATCTTACTGTTTAAGTCACTGCAGAGAGACCGATAGGCAGCATTTTTTTTTTTTTTGGTCCAAGTCCAGAGTTCTTGAGAAAAAGATAATGTATCAAGACTTAACTCAGGTATACATGAAGACTAATCCAATTCAATCACAGATTTAAGAGCCTGTTTCAGTGCACGGTCTCTGGCCAGTCAGAACCAATGCAGAGAGCACTGGAAAAGTGCCTGGAGAGGAACTGCCTTACCATGATTTTATTTTCCAGTTACTAGCTCACAGTGCAGTCCAGGAGATTCATGAGAATGGTCATATCAGCCAGGAACCAAGTAGAAAACTATGTGAGCATTGAACTCAACATTTCATTTCATGAAAACAGCCACATTTTAGAAATCAGCATTAATAAAATAGTACTATTCCAGGTGGCTCAATGGTAAAGGATCCACCTGCAATGCAGGAGATGCAGGTTCCATCCCAGGGGCAGGAAGATCCTCTGGAGAAGGGAATGGCAACCCACTCCAATATTCTTGCTAACAGAATCCCATGGACAGAGGAGACTGGCAGGCTACAGTCCATGTGGTCGTGAAGAGTTGGACACAACTGAGTGACTAAACAACAACAAATATTGTTTCTAGGATAGAAAGTAATAGATTGAGAAAATGTATTTTATTGGGTATCTAAATAGCAAGAAGCAAATATATTCAAGTGATGATTGGGTTGGCTAGAGTTTTTACTTTTTTATGTATGAGACTTTTAGTAGTCACGAGGTGGCAATTCTGAGGCCAAAAGGCACAATATCTGTTTATTAGTGCAGTTTTATGTTCTATTAAGTTTACTGTTTATAATGGAAAGATAGCATTCATTATCTGGGGAAATCAGCTATACAGGCATTTTTTTTCTCAGTATATTTGTTTTTATAAGGTTGACTGACTATATAATCCAAATGCAGGTAACTTAGTGTTTTTTAAATGCTGTTTGTCTAATACCCATAATTATGAAAAGCTTCCTTCATTTTTTTCTTAAATTCTTCTCCTTGTGGCATTTCAACAGCTTCTTTTTGATCACTAAGAATACTGCAGCATAGCTATAGAAAATGTTTGTCTCATTAAAATGTACCCTACTGCAAGTTCAGAGGATTGTAAGTGTATGTATAATTTTATTTCCACTGGGTGATTTTTGTAATGTGTATGAGCCATTCTCTCTAATGGAAAGTGCAATAGTAAGGTACTTTAAATAAGCATTAATCCTCACAATACATTTGCAAGTTAGGTAAGCAACATGAAGCGTAGAGCCATAATAAGCATTATCCATATTCATCCACCTTCACAGCCTGCAAAACCAGAAATCACACATTACAAACAAAGGACATTTGCAAAAGGTATAGCAGAGATACTTGTGGTATATTAATATCTCCTTTATGGTTGTCATAGACAGATGAAGCAAAAGGAGCACACAAAAATTGATTTTTTTTTTAGAAAAAGAAAAAATAAGTTAAAATAACACAAAGCAATGCAAAATATTTGTAATATAAGAGAACAAATAAAGTGTTAGGCTCCTTATTCAAATAATGATACTTGGATAATGACTCTACAAAAAACAGTTACTGCCTCCAATCCTATTGCTACAAAGCTTCCTTTCTTCTGTACTTAATTGATATTCTATAATGTATTCTTGTCAAAAGAAGCAACTGAGATGGATGGAAGCTTAAAAACTAACAAAAACAGAAATCAAACCAAAGCTATATGCATACACACATATGACTTTTAAGTCATCAACATTTTCATGAAGCAAGGATTCCTGTATATCTTACTTACATATAGTAAAATAGAAATTCCACTGAATTTTCTAAAAATAATAGTATCTTGATGATAATTTATTTTTTTCCATCTTGGACACAGGAAAAAAAATACTATAAGCTTCATTGTAGCTATTTTGAATCAATCAGAATAAAATTTGTTTAAAAAAATGAAATACAGAAAAGAACACATCTATACTTACATAAAGTAAATAGGAATATAATAAATGAGGTTGCATTTACATTAGTCAATAAGCAAGTTAAAAAATAACTATTTTTTAGTCATCTTTACTTCACAATAGGATTGGAGTCTGCACTGATGTGCTTAATTAGGCAAAAATGAGTCATTAAGTCACTAATTAGCTTATTTATTTAAATTTATGAATCTAACCTTATTTATTTACCATGTGATTTTAGTTTATAAAACTATGTAATGCCTTCACACAAACAGAAAACTTAGGTTCTTTGATAATATACTGTAATCAATATTAAATGACTTTATTTAAGGTGATTGTGTATTTACATCCTTTTCAAATATCCCATACAAAAACTTAGGAGTTATTCCCCATAGTTTTTCATACTTCTCTACAGAAAATAAGGAACAGGCTTCTGGAACAAATTTTTCTGTATGTTTCCATTATTAGAATGAAATTACAAATGCTTAGGTAGTATAAAAGATGTGAGTCCAAGAAAAACTCGACTATTTTTACGTTGCCCTGGCATACTGCTCTTACTAATACAACAGAACTTCAGTTTTCAAAGACAAACTTTAAATCTCTATCAGATATTTCAAAGACAGAAAAAAATATGAATTTTAAAACATCTTTTTTCATGAGAATTTGAAATTTACACCTATAGCAGAATATGAACTAAATATCTTGTGTGTGTTTGTATGTATATCTATCTATCTGTCTATCTATCTATACATATACATCTCAGAGAAACTCATCAGAAAGAAAAAAATTCTAGAAACATGAATTGAATAATAAAAATAAGAATCACAATATTTGGAAAATTTATGTCTGTGAGAGACACAGAATTGTCCATTTGTCAACTTTACCCCTACAATTTTTGTTTATTTTTAATACTGTGAAAATTAAAAATCTCATCATGTTATGCCTAAAGTTATCAGTTTCCTTACTATAGCACTAAAGCTTATTCAAAATTGGCATAATAATAAAATATTATACAATTCTAACCATCGGTATTAAATCTATGCTTATAGATAGAATGGTTTTGTATGGTCAACTTTGGAAATGTTTATATAAAGAACTGTTTCTTTTGCTTGTCCCTCAAAATTCCTGTGAAAACAATTTAATTGTCTGTATTTCATTTAAATTCAGTCAGAACGGTATGATAAATTGTGACATGCAGATCGTCTATTTCACTTAATCCCAGGAACCTTAATTCTGTATCTACTGCTTCTTGCTGAATGCAAAAGCAAAGTAGTCATAGTATCCATGGAATAACTGAGGACAAGCCAGCAAGCTTCAAGTACACAGCTGAATTCAGCTCTGAAGTGGTAGGGAACCTAACTGAAGCTTGATTAATGGGATCATGTCAAGTGGAGAGATTACCGAGTGTTTGGAGAGTCAGAGGCCTGACCCAGCTTCTCCAAGGTAACAACTCTCAGCAACAGAGCTACTGTGATGTTTGTCCTTTTCTGAGACAAAAGCTTAGTGCATTTAAGAACACATTCAGGCTTCTGTAATCTATGCATTTGCAGCACGAATAGATGAGTAACACAGAAGTGTTTGATCACAGCCCTTTTAAACATGGATTACAAAGCTCCCAACTGAAGGTTTAAGGGGCTGGAGAGTGAGGATGCAATCTGCCTCTAAGTGAAAGTGAAGGTCGCTCAGTCATGTCCAACCCTTTGCAACCCCATGGACTATACAGTCCATGGAATTCTCCAGGCCAGAATACTGGAGTTATTTTATTCCCTTCTCCAGGGAATCTTCCCAACCCAGGGATCCAGCCCTGGTCTCCCAAATTGCAAGCGGATTTTTTACCAGCTGAGATGCAAGGGAAGCCCATCTACCGCTAGACCAGTGCTAGACCAGTGCTCCACTTTAGTGGAGCTTTGCAATAAGTCAGACTTGCTGAACTTGAGGTGATTAAGCAAACAAACAAAAAACTGTGTCAGTGAAAAGTAAGATTTTTAAAATTAAAGTGACTGAATGTATTAATATATTGGAAAAAGATAAAATGTAACAAAATATAGTAAGAAAAATAATGTGAGGAAAATTTTATTGAGCTTTGAGCAGTCTCGTAGAGTAAGAAAATAAACAAGACAGGATAGGCCAAATATATCTGCCAGGACAAAGAATTACATGCAAAACTAAGGAGAATTTTGAATGCTAAGCTTATGGGGGGCTTTATTCCTTTTTAAAGAAACCATTTAAGAACTCACTTCTTTTTTCCTTTCCAAATTTGACTATTCTCTGCTCTCCCAACACCCCTTGAGTATCTTCACCACTGAATCTTAGCAACCTATTCCTTTCTTGGTAAGAATCAAATACCTTCTGTCAGTTTAGTCAAAGTTTGCTCTTTGAGGTTTGCTTTAAAATTATCATTCACATCAACCAACTGCAACTACCCCAGTCAGCAGAAATCCACCTCTTTGAAAATTTTACTTGTTACTCTGTGGCCTCTATCTGGAACCTTTTTCTTATTCCCCTTAGAATTGTTAGTTATCTCTGTACAACCCGAGTTCCATTTTGGACATGTTTGCTTCCAGAGCTTGCATCACCCCCAGGAGAAGATGTCAGCCAGTAACCTCAAATGTGATAACCAAACTCCAGAGGCTTTCAGAGTCAAAAAAGCAGTCTGTAACAATATTCAAGTCGTACTGGAAACTGTGAATGAGCCAGATTGCAAAGAATTAATTCAGAGAAAAGCAGCCAAAAGCTCCCACTTACTGTCCTTCAGAAGAGGGTTTTTGTTTTTTGTTTTTGTTTTCCCTAGAACGATAAGAATCACAAACAGTCCGGAGCAGGAAAGATACTGAAAATCTTGCCTCTAGGATCAGAGAGAGCTCTTGGCCACTAGCCATGTGGAAATTCTGCTAGCACACTGGAAAAATCAAAATAAACTTGATAAAATCCCCTGGGACAGCAAAGCTGGTGTTGTTTCATCCTCAACAGACGATTTGTTTAAGTTTTGACAAGGGCATAAGCTAACCTTTAATGTTATTAACAGAAATTCTGCATGTGTGTTACTTTCTAATATCTCTATTAGAGGAGGAAAAAGTTCACCTCCCAGCTCCAATTTTCCACCTCCCAATTCCAAAAGGAGAAAATAAAACAAGATTTTGTCCTTGGAAACTGCTTATGGAGGCTTCTTTTTTATGTGTGTGTGTGTGCGTCCACGCCCGCACTGAGTTGTGTCCGATTCTTTGCGACCCCATGGACTATAGCCCGCCAGGCTCCTCTGTCCTTGGGATTCTCCAGGCAAGAATACTGGAGTGGGTTACCGTTTCTACTCCAGGGGATCTTCCTGACCCAGAGATGGAAATCCCATCTCTTGCGTCTTCTGCACAGGCAGGCAGATTCTTTGTCACTGCGCCACCTTGGAAGCCCCTTTTCCTTTCTATTCCTGTATTCAAACCAGGGTGAAGGTGGCGACGCAGTTTAAACTCTTCAGTTTGCCTGACGCAATTCAAGGTCAAGAAGTTAACCAGCAGAATGGGTAAAATCGGTGTTAGGTAATGTGTGTTTATTCCTTAGTATTGTCTGAAGGAGAAAATAATTGAGTTTTAAAAAATGACTCTGACAACTGTCTTTTCTCATAAAGCATGAACTTCTCATTTATTTTTATGAAGAGGAGCATATAAATTCATGTTGATGAATTTAGAGACACCAGCAGTTACAGGCTCACCCTGTAAAAGTACTTGCCTAAAACACCTCCTCATCTAAGCAAAATGGACAGGCATATGAGACTGCAGTTTGTCTTGCATCAGGGCAGAACAAAGCTGGACAAATGTAGAGACAAAGAACAAATTTTTCAGTTTTCTAAGTTCCATTTGCCTGACATTTTACTTACTTGATCTATAATGCTCATAACTAACTGGTGGAGTCGATAGTATCTTGGATTTATGGATAAGAAAACCACAACTCTGGAGGTTAATTAAATTGTTGGAGGTCACATAGTGAGTAATTAGTGGAACTTGAATTTGAACCTAGGTGAAGAAGTAGATTTCATCCAGGTCTAAACCTCTCCTACTGGGGATATGAAACACCAAGAATGCGGACCCTGTAAAACACTTTGATCCAGCTTTAGAGAAATCTTGGTTAAAACCTGTGACTGGATTTTCATCATTGCTTATAATGAGGGGAAAAGCAGGTGTTTAACCATAAAACATGGAGGAATCAGGAGGATGCGAAACTAAAGGGAAGATTTTGAGGTGAGACCCTGGAGGCAAAGCGGCAGTAATAATAACCAGTAACATGCTGAGGAAGCAAGGACATGTGAGGTTGCTTCTCCAATGAGGAGGACAGTTTAGAGACTTTTACTGTCACTGCCATCTTTGTGCACATTGTTTGGGCTTTCTTGAGCTCTTGCTAAACTTATTAGAGATAGTACTAGTTTCCAATGGCTGTTATAACAAATTACCACAAAGTCAGTAGCTTAAACAATATTTACTGTCTCTCAGTCTGGTGGCGAGGAGTCCAAATCAGTATTGTCAGAATTGTTATCCAGTTGCTAAGTTGTTTCTGACACTTTGTGATCCTATGGACTGCAGCAAGCCAGGCTTCCCTGCCCATCACCAACTCCCAGAGCCTGCTCAAACTCATGTCCATCGAGTCAGTGATGCCATCCAGCCATCTCATCCTCTGTCACCCCTTCTCTTCCTGCCCTTAATCTTTCCCAGCATCAAGGTCTATTCCAGAGGGTCAGCTCTTTGCAATCAGGTGGCCAAAGTACTGGAGCTTCAGCTTCAGCATCAGGGCTTCCAATGAGTATTCAGAGTTAAATATTGCCAGAATGGCCTAAATCAAAGTGTTGGCAGGGCCACATTACCTCCAGGGAGTCTAGGGGAGACTCTTCTTGACTCTTCCAGCTGCTGGTGGCTGCCATCACTGTAATCTATGCCTCTGTCTTCCTATTACCTTTTGTTGTGTGTATTTCTTTGAGTGTCTTGTAGGGATACATCTGATAGCATGCAGGACTCACTGGGATAATCTAGGATAAGCCTCCCTTTTCAAGATTCTTAACGTAATTATATCTTTCACCACATAAGGTAATATTTACAGGTTTCAGGGATGAGGACATGAACACATCTTTTAAGAGGACATCATTCACTGCACTTAGTAACCAACTGGCAAATAAATGCACACCTGGTTAATATGGTTTGAGCAATATATATAGGATTTACTGTGTCTTTTCACCATCTATTGAATTCTTCTGACTGCACAACATTGTAGTGATATAGGTACAGATATATATATATATTGGAATTACAATATTATAGTTTAGTTTTAATTTTTATCAGGAAATAGGAGTTGCAGTGAGAGAATCACAAGACTCCTTCAAATTACAGTTGTTTTCCTCTTGAGATTCAGGAAACAAGTGCTCCAAGTGAGTTTTCACGTGTGTACTATCCAATAGTAAGAGGGAAGATATTACAAATAATATTTTGTTAAATGAGTCTTAAATACAATTAAGCACTTCACATAGTGTGGCTGGACAAAACAAACACAAACAAATAAAAAGCAAAATGATAGGTCCAGACATATGAGATATGTGATTATCATATGCATCATGGAATGAAAATATTCTCAGAACTATTGAAAAATCAAGATTAAATGGTTTAGCAACCTATCTCCTACCCCTAGATTTTTAATTCATGAACAGTTCATAATAATATTATTTACTTTACCAGTTAAAAGTTAAAAAAAATTCTCTAACACTTATGCTTTTATAAAATAGTTTTTCACTTTTTAAGTAATTGCTACTTTTTGCTTTTGCCTGAATTTTGGCAAGTCATTTGATGCAGTAATTTCCTACAATGAACAAAGATGGAGACAATAATATATGTGCAGTGGTACCGTGGAATCCCCAGGGCTTTGTTACTGGGGAATATAGCTTTGTTGGAGAGACAAACACTAGAAGAAAGAAGTCTACAGCTCCCAGGGTAGAGTGATGATTATAGCTACTGGAGCCTAAGGAGGAAAATTATATAGATAACATCAGCAGTGGTAACCTGGTAGAATCTAAAAATATTAACTTGGATCCAACTCAGAACCAAAGCAGAAGGAACTAATTGGAAGCAAGACAAGTTCCAATGTTTCCACCATAAACATAGACAAGAAATGTAGCTGTTCCTGGTATTTTGATTAGTACACATCTCAATCTTTTGAAGCATTACAAAAGACACTTCAAAATACAAATCGTTATTATTATTTTTTTTAATCTCAGGAGGAGTATTATAAAAAGAAACATGTCTTCTTCAACATTGCATAGTAAGAGGAATAAAAATGAGGTCTGTCTAAGCTTTAAAGAAGTCAAACCACAAAAACAAATGGGACTCTCCCTCTTTAACATGTTTTGGTTCTCTATAAAAATGTACATTTCTACACATCATCTTTTTTTAAGCTGTACAGATCTTTGAGGCTGGATCTAGAATACCATATATTTGAAAGAACAAGAAGTCAAAACTTCCACTCAGTTTTTTTCCTCTGGATATCTACTAAGGTACATATTGTGTACTATGTTCCTGTATTAAAATAATTATAATAGTAATAATTATAATAATGAATCTAGCACATACAGTGCTTACTAAGTACAGTGTCTGAATACTTTACATAAATTAATTCATGTAACCTTCAAAGTAGCCCTACAAAATGTGCTTATGCCATTTTATGGATGAGAAAGCTGAAGCATGTATATTTATCTGAAGAAAAAATAGCACTTCTGAAAAATGTTCATGAGAAAACCAACTCAATTGATCTTTGCTAGTATTATAGATTCTATCAAGCTCCAAGTTGTTCCAGATAACTTTATAACTAATTAATGTAATAGCAAGGTTGACTTATCTACAGTATATAATTTTGAATATGTTATTATGAGTGCCAGCTCAATTCTTCAATTTAATTATGCATTAATAGAAACTTTGCAATTTACACATTAATTACAATAGGAAACAACAGTCACTTATGTGATTTTTCTCCCTAAGCAAAATATTCAAATTCTGATAGCATGAAAAAAGTTGACAATATTTTCATATGTGTGGGATTCATCTCTGTGTATACAAATACTATGTCTCTCTATATATATATAACTAAATGGAGAGAAAGAAATAGAAAGATGGAAAGAGACAGAAATAGAGACAGAGGCACAAGGAGACCAAAAGAGCTGTTAGCTCTTGAACATTTATAGTAAAAGCCATTTTTATCCAAAGCAAGCAAAGCAATTATTTAGCTGATTAACTAAAAGGTCATGTAAGCATAAAACTCAAAAAATGTGATTCATATCTGCCTCATTTTCTTTTAATTAACACATAAACATTCATTTGGTAATCTTTTGATGTAAGTCTAAGTGTTTTCCTTTGATGTTGAGTCACAAATTGAGGTACTAGGATATATTTCATTTATAAACTACACCCATAATATACAATTTATTTTTTTTTTATTTTTTTTTTATTATTATTATTATTTTTTCCCAGTGGGTTTTGTCATACATTGATATGAATCAGCCATGGATTTACATGTATTCCCAATCCCAATCCCCCCTCCCACCTCCCTCTCCACCCGATTCCTCTGGGTCTTCCCAGTGCACCAGGCCGGAGCACTTGTCTCGTGCATCCCACCTGGGCTGGTGATCTGTTTCACCATAGATAGTATACATGCTGTTCTTTTGAAATATCCCACCCTCACATTCTCCCACAAAGTTCAAAAGTCTGTTCTGTATTTCTGTGTCTCTTTTTCTGTTCTGCATATAGGGTTATCGTTATCACCTTTCTAAATTCCATATACATGTGTCAGTATGCTGTAATGTTCTTTATCTTTCATACAGATGGCTAACAAACACATGAAAAGATGCTCAACATCACTCATTATTAGAGAAATGCAAATCAAAACTACAATGAGGTACCATTACACGCCAGTCAGGATGGCTGCTATCCAAAAGTCTACAAGCAATAAATGCTGGAGAGGGTGTGGAGAAAAGGGAACCCTCTGACACTGTTGGTGGGAATGCAAACTAGTACAGCCGCTATGGAAAACAGTGTGGAGATTCCTTAAAAAACTGGAAATAGAACTGCCATATGACCCAGCAATCCCACTTCTGGGCATACACACTGAGGAAACCAGATCTGAGACACGTGCACCCCAATGTTCATCGCAGCACTGTTTATAATAGCCAGGACATGGAAGCAACCTAGATGCCCATCAGCAGATGAATGGATAAGGAAGCTGTGGTACATATACACCATGGAATATTACTCAGCCATTAAAAAGAATTCATTTGAACCAGTCCTAATGAGATGGATGAAGCTGGAGCCCCTTATACAGAGTGAAGTAAGCCAGAAAGATAATATACAATTTAGATTTGCATTCCTATGAAGTGGAATAAGAGCTTACAAATGCAGGAAAAGCAATTCAATATTAAATATTGAGTACCTTTATATTTTTCAAATATTAATAACATTTTATACTTCCCCAACTTTGCATATTTTAAATTTAAATTTTATTTTTACTTTAGTGACTGACTTTCATTAAATATTTCCAAAATATTCAGCCCAGGTTTAAATTAAAATCACAGTGGTTTTCTTATAGCTGTTCATGTTGTACATGTTTACCTAAGATTTATCTAAATCATATATTTACAATAAAAATGAATCAACTGGGATTGGTATAAACAAGTAGTAGAACTCTTGATCATCATATTATTCCAAGCAGAAGAGCAGAAATAATCAGGCATGCTGAAGTATAACCCATGGCCATGAATATTCAGCTTCAAGGCATTTCTTCTTCAAAGGAAATGAAAAACCTGAGCTAATTTGGTAAATACATTCTCTGTCCAAATCTATTTTAGTTGCATGTAACCTTTCTAATTGTGGTCCTCACAATATAAGAAGTCACAAAGAGAAATAAGAAATGAGGAAATACAAGCCTCAAACACACAGGTATATTGCTGTTGTTTAGTTGCCAAGTTGTGTTTGTCTCTTTTGTAACCCCACGGATTGTCGCCCACAGGCTCCTCTGTCCATGAAATTTCCCAGGCAATAATACTGAAGTGGACTGTCATTTCCTTCTCCCAGGGATCTTCCCGAGCCAGGGCTTGAACTCTAATCTCCTGCATTGGCAAGCAGATTCTGTACCATTGAGCCATCAAGGAAGCCCAATATAGGTTGGTAAAGTTATGTTTTAAAATTCTAATTATTCCAAAAGTGAACATTCCTGGAAAATATAAGGGAAAGGTATAGAAGCATGTTATTACATGTTCAAAGTCCTTATAACCTATAAGAGCTCAACATTTTAAATTATTTGTTAAACTATTATCAAATAATTAAAATAAAATGTTACCATAATTAAAAATATGATCAAGATAGCTTACAAATATAAAATGTTAGAAAGTACATGTGTTAAAATTTTATAGTTCCATAAATAATCAACAAAAATAGAAAAAATGAGATCTTCCAAAGCACGATTTAGTACTTAAAAATGCAGTCTCTGGAGTCAGGGTTGCCTGAATTCAATTCAAAGTTAATATGTATTAGTTGCAACCATAAGAAAAAAATACTCAGTTTCACTAGTCATCAGAGAATTGTACCTTAAAACCACAATAAAATAGCATACCCACTAATAAAACCTTACACCCCGTAAGATTCCATAACAAAGCAAAAGTAACAACAACAACAAAAAAAACCAGTAAATAATGATAACAAGTGCTGTGAAAATGTGGAGAAACTGGAACCCTCGTCCACTGTTTGCCAGAATGTAAAATGGTGCAATCACTATGGAAAAGAGTATCAAGACTCCTAAAACAAATTAAAAACTGCTTCATGATATATTAATAATTCTACTTCAGGTATGGTTCCAAAATAATTGAAAACAGAGTCTTGAAGAGATATTTGCACAGTCATGTTTTATATCATCACCCTTTACAATAGCTAAGAGGTGGAATCAATTCAAATGTCCATAGACAGATACATGGATAACCAAAATTTGCAATATGAATTCTGTTGGGAAGGAAAAACTCTCCCTCTAACTGCTTACATTTTTTGCTTGGAGGGTCTGCAAATTAAACTGGCAAAAGACAACAAGAAAAAATATAGATGTTTTTAATGTGGGTGTACAGGAGTTCACAGAAAAACGTGGCTGAAAAAAGTAGTTAAAATTTGGAACTTCCATAGCATCTTAATAGGGAAAACGAGTTAGAGAAAGGCACTTATGGGAAAAAATGACTTTTAGGAAAGTTAAATGAGTCCTTGGAAGAACAGATAGGAGACCCAAAAATTTTGTAACAATGTTTTGTTAGATTTGATGTTGATTTCTTTCTAGTGATGAATCGATCTTCCCTGGTAGAGAAACTGCCATGAAGATTTGTAACAATTGACTTCTTTTGGGAGACTCTGTTTTTAAGAAAATAAGGGAGTTAAAAAGTTCTGTTCTCCTATGTCTTCAGATACAAGTAATTTTTTTGTGCCATAGTGGTGTCTTCTGAACCATTTCAGTACAATGGACTATTATTCGGTCTTAAAAAGGAAGAAAATCCTATGGCATGATACAACATGGATGAATCTTGAGGAAATGCTAAGTGGAATAAGCAGTCACAAAAAATAAATAAATAGGTGAGGTCAAATTCACAGCAACAGAAAGTAGAATGATGGTTACGAGGTGCTGAGGAGAGAGGGGAAAAAAGAGTTATTTATTGTGCATATCTTTCAGTTCTGTAAGGTGAAAAAGTTCGAGAAATTTGTTTCACAATGACGTGAATATACTTAGCACTACTGAACTGTTGTTTTATGTGTTTTTACCACAATTAAAAAAGTTAACTTTATCAGCTAGAAAACGTAGGCTTTTCTCAGCCTTAGCATTCATCACCTGAAAAATGGTGATTATCATAAAATTTATGACATTTTTATGTAGGAAAAAAATAAAAATAAAATAAAAATAATGAACTTAAAAGACTTTTCACAATGTCTGTCACACAAAAATAATAGGGAACAAAAAGGATTATAGGCAAAATAAGCCAAATAGTCAAGTGATATATTGGTCCACAAGGGCATTCAAAAGCTTTTACTCAGAATATAATGTGTACAATGAATCTGTGCCTTCACAAATATGTTCACTTTCAGTGTGAGAGGACAGTGAATCTCAGGAAATTTCTAAAGAATTTCTTTTAATATAGAATTCTGTTAAGGAATTGAGATCTGGATTTCTGCCATAATTCATTCTAATCTCTGAGTTACATGATCAGCCTCTGATTTTTTTTTTTTTTTTTTCTTTAAAGTAAAGCAATCTTTGAACTGAAGATTTTTCTATTTTTTGAAATACTTAGAAGCAAATGAACAAGGCTTTCCAGGGTAGCCTGAATTTAGTTAATCAATTGTGGAAATGGCCCCATTCAACTAGAATAAAATTCAAAGAAAAAAGTATGTGTTAGGGTAAGGGGAGTTAACTAGGGGGAAAAAGGATAGAAGCTAAAAAGGCAAAATTTTTACTTGCATATTTTGTCCATCTTTTCACCCGCTGCTTTTATCTTTTAATTTTTTATCTCCCTAATTACATCCTCATCAGGGAGCATCCTATGCTTCATTGTGTAATGCTATTAAAACTTAAGTTAAAAAAATAATTTTAAATCTCTGCCACCTGTATTCTTCTACTTTCCTATCTAGATCCCAAGGTTGAATGATATTTGAATGGTAGTTTGTGTGCGTGTGTGTCTGCATGTGTCCTTATGAGGTTTTCGAGCTAAAATTTTTTGCTACATCTGCTCTTGTAATCCATAAATGACACAACTGAAACATTGGAGATAAGTTATGTATTCGATTTATCTATTTGGGAATTGCCTTTTGAGGCAATTCACTGGAGAAGGAGAGAGTCCCCCAGGAGTTGATCTCATTTACCTGGTGCCTTCATTTCTCAGACCATTTGAGATGCTAATTACAAATTGTTTTTGATTGTGCAGATGACCTAGGTAGTGACACTGTGGAATGAAATCACCATTTGAATGCATCTCCGCTCTAATGAAGGTTACGCACTCAGGGACCCAGAGTAAGGAATAAATAGAGCACTACACAGGCTTCTTTCTTTGTTTTCTTAGTATTTCTACTGGTGAACATAAAAATGCAGAAAAGGAATATGAAAGAAAACATTACAATTATTTCACTTTTATGATTCCTTGGTTAGATTTTCATAGGTTATAAATACCTTCCTGAGACAAAGACATTTGAAGGTATTGCTTAAAATGACCTTTATTTTCAGATCAAGAGGGTAAAAAGCATGAAGTAGGAGTAAGTGACTCACACCATGTCTAGCCGTGTTTTGAGCCTCTTATTGTTAATTTAACATTTTTCTCTTTCACCATACTCACTAAAGCTTTTTAAATTCCTAAAACAGACCTGTGTTTTCCACTCAATTCCCAAAACACGACTGCACGATGTGGCCTGAAGGGGTAACTTATGTTTTGAGAAATCCTATTTAATAAACAAAAACCTCCTGCTCTGAAAGAAATATTTGATGAGTTCTTCCTGTCTCATTCATTTCCAGTTATCTTTTACCCACAGAAGCAACTAGCTAAACATCTAATATCCTTGATAACTGATGTGATAGTCTAATGTGTTTCTGCTTTCAAAAGTGAGAAGAAACCTTTCAAAACCAACAATAGGTAAGCAGATGTCCAACAAAATCCTTTGGACCACTGGGCTTGGGAAAAAAGAAGCTTCATCCTCACTTCCCTTCTATCATTTTAATATGGCTGAACAAAGGACCAAAAGCACAGCAGCTGAAAGTGCTGTCATCTCTGTCCAACTCAGCGAAAGCACGACTTTCCCAGGTTTCCTGGCTGTGCATTAATGAGGGAATTGTCAGAGGGAAAGAAGGAATGAGTTCATGGTTCTCAGTTCCATATGTCAATTCTTCAGCTCCCAACCCACTGTATTATGACTTCCAAAAACTGTGCTTCCGCCATTAGTAAGTGGTAATTGAGGGGGCATTTATGTTTTCATGGTATTATCTTATTGACCCTCCTCAGCAATATTCATTTAGAATTTAGGCATGGAGTTACTTTGCCTAATATTGTTCAGTAGCTTCTCTTCTCTTCAAATGCAGACATAGGTTGGCAACGGGCCACCTCTAATTATTTCTCATTACTTTCCTTCTTCTTTTAGCATGTTCTTACTGTGTGGAGCCTTGCCAATTGCTGACAAAAGCCAAATGGAAAAAAAGAGGATGATACTTTGATGGTTAATCTGTTTCAGCGGCACAGTAGCACCCTCTAAGCTCTCTTGGAATCTGCTTATTGCCAAAGATTGTACCTGCTGCTTGCGATGTTAAACCCTGGAAACCTGCTGCTCTTTCTGCTTTGGCTCTTGCTAACTCTGGAGGCCACAGACGCACCTCAAGAGGAGAAAAGCTAGGCAAGAATATGCCTATTTATTTAAGTGTGCATGTAAAGGAAGACCTTTCCCATCAATTTCTGACCTCTGCAAGTCCTAAATGCTTCTGAAAATTAAGGATCAATTGATTTCCCTTCATTCAACAAAAATATACAGAATGCTTTCTTTATACAAAGCTCTAGTTAGGCACTTGGAGGTAAGCCACCTACTAAGAGGTGACTAAATGTAGCCCCTGCTGAAAATACTTTTACAACATCATAAGGATGTTAACAGGTAAGTTAACCACAGTGAGGATGATGAGGATGACTAAAAAAGGTAGTGAAATAATATACTTAGGAGTTCAAAGAAAAAAGGAAATCAGTGTCTTGATAGTGTTTGAGGAAACCGTTTTGTGAAAATAGTAGAATTTAATCTAGATCTTGAAGGATAATAATATTTCAATAAAAGAGAAGGGAAAATGTTTAGCTAGTGAAAAGAATGAAGGTGACTTCACAGAGGCCATATTAAACCTAATCAGAATCTATATTATTAACAAAGATACTGTTGGAAGATAAGACTGCAGAAGTAGGTAGAGAACAGATTATAAAGGATATCTCTTGTAATACCAAAATACATGGATTTAATTCAGAATACGTAAATGTTTTTCTATAGAGTAGTACCACGTCTGATCGGTACTTCAGAAATACTAATAATGAAAAATTATGAGCATTATTGAAGGTGATGGGGAGAGGCTTAGATGTGTAAGACACAATTAGCCTTGGGGATAAAAGAGGGGTCTTAGTCTTTTCAGGTTATTATAACAGAATACCACAATCTGCATGGCTTAAGTAGCAGACATTTGTGTCTCACAGTTCTGGAGGCTAGATGTCCAAAATCAAAGCACTAGCGTATTCAGTGTCTGGTGAGAGCCCACTTCCTGATTCATAGGTACTGTATCTTCACATGGCAAAAGAGGTGAGGGAACTTTCTGGAGCCTCTTGTATAAGGGCACTAATTCCATCTGTGAGGGCTCTGCTCTCAAGAACTAATCAATTCCCAAAGGCCTCATATCCTAATAATAACAGGTTGACGGCTAGGACTTCAACATTTGAATGTCTGGTGGAGGGAAACATCCAGTTGACAGCAAGAGACAAGTGTTCCTAATTGCCTGGGTCATGATGGTGGCCATGGGAAAGGTAAGGGGGTACCAGCTTTGAGACAGGAGGACTCACCTGGAGTGGGTGACAGCCTAGATGGGAGAATCTAGGGAGAGTCAAAGATCAGAGTTTGTACCCTGTTAGAAACTAAAATCTTAACTCCACTCAGATAAAGAACTCTTCTGCTTACACAGCTTCACATTCCACACAAAAATCCCTTTTGGTGTGGTGAAAGACGCAGGGGATTCTGAAGTATTGCTGCATGAATGGAAACTCTGGAAAGGCCGTGGGCTCCCTTCTGAGGTCTCATCCAAAAAATTGTATAGGAATTCTGTGTTCCAACCATGACTTTGCAGGACCCCTATGTAAGAACTCTTCTGCACCAAAATTCTCCTCTTTATGGTTTGTTTCTTAATTTTTTGAAGGGTGTAAATAAAACAAATTTAAAACAACTTTATCTAATTTAGGTGGTCCAAAAAGGAGGCAGATGAAAAAGTAACTCTGGTTTCATATCTCCTAGATTATTTTATCTTTATTCCTGAACCTTGACTTTGAAGGGAAATTAACAATAGTTTGAATATGTCTAACTGGTAAAATTAGTCACAAATAATTAAAATTTGAGGAGCAAGGAATGTGGGTGAACAAGGGTTGACTAGAGACAGTGCACCCATCATTTTTATTTGAACAGCTTTGTAGAAAGAAATGTTTTTGCGAGGTCATTCTTTGTACATTTTCTCCATCTCATTTTTTACCTTCAACCTGCTACCATAGTCCTCCTAACTGGTAACAAGAATCAGGAAAATGATATACTATAGTATTAGCAGAAAAACTATAAACTTGGCCAGTTAAATTATGTGTGGCACCGTAGGTGTCCTTGCACGGTTTGGAGACTAACAGCCTCAGGGTCTAATCTCACAGTCTTTCATGTGAAGTCCTCACAGAAGAACTGTTCGTAATAGAATATCAGTAGGAATTTTCTTATTACTGATGAAATACACCAGACCTAGGACTCAAATCATTTCATGTGTGGTACTTTTTTTTTACCCCTTTCATATTATCTACGGTCTGAGGATATGTCCTTGCTGTTTTTTTCAGGAAAAAAATCTGACCTGATATTCTTTTTCATTGATTTCCAAAAAACTGAAAATGGTAAAAATTTGTTACAAGGAGGCTTTTCAAGTGATATCAGACCCAAATCATGCATACCATGCATTAACCAAAGCAAAACCACTGTATGCTGATTGAATGTATTAGATGGAAATGAAGAATAAATATTAAACAAGTTAGAAATGAGATAAATAAATGCATTGTGAAATTACAAGAAGTACATTTTGTTATAGCCCCTTTCTGACTTTTTCAAAAAATGTTTGGATATTTCTTAAGAGTTCTGAAGATGTTTCAAATCATCTTATACAATTTTGTCCTTACTGTGTTTTCTCATTCACTTGCATTTGTATTCATTCATTTTTCAAAAGATCTTTTAGGTGTTTTTAATATGCCAGGCAGTGTCTTAGACTTGGGAACAAAATGTATAGGCCTTGTCCTAAAGAAGTAGAAAGACTAGCCGGAGAGAAAGAGATACTTAACAAATATTTATTGTTAATATGGTAATCATGATATGCATAGGTACAGTGTTGTTCAAAAGAAAGAATGTTTTTCTTTTAGCTCGAGAAATTAAAAAAAAAAATTATTTCCAGAGAAGATGCCATGTTTTATCTTGGAAGACAATTAGAACACCAATAATTAAACAAGAGAGATTCTACACAGACAGAAGAGCCTAAGCAATATGGAGGGAGGGGGTTGGCAGAAGAAGTGTATCATGGTGTTAATGGCCGGTCCTGGGTGGAGTACAGAAAGCAGTGCTAGTTATTTCTCCTTTTACTGTTTTGCTTAGGTGTAATAAATATTGCATTAACCATGACAAAGAATGGTTAGATATTTGCAAAACACTAAACTCAGAACACAGGCATGCACATATACACACACTCCTGAAAATGGCTAATGTTATACATCTTTGATGAAAAACTCATAACTGACACCAACCTCTTATTAGAATTGAGAGAAACTAATTCTCAAATCATGTTGCTGCTTATTGATTCTTGTTATGTCATTTAAAATAAAAATTACTGAATCAAACAATACTTTTGAAAATCCAAATTCAAAATTAGACCATCCATAAAGTTTCCATGTTCCTATATCTTCAAATTATAAGAAAAATGTACTGAATTCTTCTCTTTAGGGTATTAATGAAGTTCAGACAGTAGTACTGTTAAGTTTACTTGGATACATGCATTACTTGTGTTCTATCCTAGGATGTGCCTACTTTATAAAAGAAATGTGGAGACTTGTTAATGTTCTTTACATATTACTGCTTTTGTGTGTGTGTATATGGTATGTGTAAGGATGTACATTTTTATATGTTTAAGTGCAAATATGTCTCCATTGTCTTGGCTAGAAAAATTAGGCAGCCCAGCCAATTGTTTTGAGTGTGTTTATATATATATATATATAAACACATGTATATAATATATATATATATATATATATATATATATATATATAGAGAGAGAGAGAGAGAGAGAGATACATACAAATAAAAGAGAGTTCATTTCACTTATACAATGATTATCCACAGCATCAAAAATCTTCTGGCCAAGGAAAATAATGTATCTAAACATAATTTTAGAGAAAAAGGCCCATGTTTGCAAATGATGAGAGGAAAATCAATTTAGTCATGTGGAATATCAAGAGATTATTTCTCTGGGGAAAGTCATGACATTCAATTTAGACAAATAGGCTTTGCATTGTTAAGGCATTGCCTTGGTTCTTGTTAACTAGTAGAGTTGACATATATAATTTCCTGTTTAAGTTCCTTGAATCCATGACTATTTCTTTTGCTGCTGTGTAATTCAAAGCTCTCAGCATGATACGGGAAGGGAGGAAAAAATCCTTTCCTCTACCCTATTAGGTTCTCCACCTGGAACTCTGGATTAAATTGACAAAAGACAAACTAACAGGAGGAAAAACTACACACCATATGTAAACATGTGCTGGGCACATATAAGTGGGAGAAACTGAGGAATATATCAAGGCAGAATTTGAGAATTGAGAATATTTCAAAAAGAATTTGGCGATTACATATCATTTTAACAGAGAACAATAAACTTATAGAAAAGTGACAAGAAAAAGGAAAAGAGGTTCAGTTTTTAGAGGAAGCAAACTCTGAGTAGGTAAATATATGGAGAGAGGCTACTTATTGAAGATGAGGGTTATTTTAGTAAAGTTTATTATATATATTCCCTACAAGACTGTCTTTGGGCTGATAAGAGTCAAAAGCTGTATCTGGTGATTCAGTTCAGTTCAGTTCAGTCTCTCAGTCGTGTCTGACTCTTTGCAACCCCATGGACTGCAGCACACCAGGCCTCCCTGTCCATCATCAACTCCCGGAGTTTACTCAAACTCATGTCCATTGAGTCGGTAATGCCATCCAACCATCTCATCCTCTGTCATCACCATCTCCTCCTGCCCTCAATCTTTCCCAGCATCAAGGTATTTCCCAATGAGTCAACTCTTCGCATCAGGTGGCCAAAGTATTGGACTTTCAGCTTCAACATCAGTCCTTCCAATGAACACCCAGGACTGATCTCCTTCAGGATGGACTGGTTGGATCCCCTTGCAGTCCAAGGGACTCTCAAGAGTCTTCTCCAACACCACAGTTCAAAAGCATTGATTCTTTGGCACTCAGCTTTCTTTAGAGTCAAACTCTCACATCCATACATGACTACTGGAAAAACTGGAAAAACATAACTACTGGAAAAACCATACTGGAAAAAAAAAAAAAAAACATACTGGAAAAACCTTGACTAGATGGACATTTGTTGACAAAGTAATGTCTCTGCTTTTTAATACTCTGTCTAGGTTGGTCATACCTTTCCTTCAAAGGAGTAAGCATCTTTTAATTTCATGGCTGCAGTTACTATCTGCAGTGATTTTGGAGCCCAAAAAAGTAAAGTCAGCCACTGTTTCCACTGTTTCCCTGTCTATTTGCCATGAAGTGATGAGACCAGCTGCCATGATCTTAGTTTTCTAAATTTTGAGTTTTAAGCCAACTTTTTCACTCTCTTCCTTCACTTTCATCAAGAGGTTCTTTAGTTCTTCTTCACTTTCACTTTTAACACTTTTTCACACTTCACTTTTAAGGATGGTGTCATCTGAGGTTATTGATATTTCTCCTGGCAATCTTGATTCCAGCTTGTGCTTCACCCAGCCCAGCATTTCTCATGATGTATTCTGCATATAAGTTAAATAAGCAGGGTGACAATATACAGCTTTGACATACTACTTTTCTTATTTGGAACCAGTCTGTTGTTCCTTGTCCAGTTATAACTGTTGCTTCCTGACCTGCATACAAATTTCTCAAGAGGCAGGTCAGGTGGTCTGGTATTCCCATCTCTTTCAGAATTTTCCACAGTTTATTGTGATCCACACAGTCAAAGGCTTTGGCACAGTCAATAAAGCAGAAATAGATGTTTTTCTGGAACTCTCTTGCTTTTTTGATGATCCAGCGGATGCTGGCAATTTGATCTCTGATTCCTCTGCCTTTTCTAAAACCAGCTTGAACATCTGGAAGCTCATGGTTCACATACTATTGAAGCCTGGCTTAGAAAATTTTGAGCATTACTTTACTAGCGTGTGAGATGAGTGCAATCGTGATTAAAAGGTGGTTTTGAGGCAACTGATAAGTGAAAACAGAGCTTTTTTTTTCTTGGTGCTTCTTGTTTTTCTATTGTCTTAAACTTAATCCTAATGCTAAAGTGGCATATTTAGGGGTGACAAATTCTGAGATTCTGGGACTCTTCTTGCGTGATAATAATTAAATGAATGTAGTTTTACTGTGCTAAAAAAATCCTGCAATTTTTTGTTTTCATGTTCCTAATACTAGTAATAATAATTTATACAAAGCACAATGGGAAGAAATTCACAAATCTAAAGTTGGCAAATAAAGCACAAATATGTCAGTCAAGGAATATTACTTAATAAACAGGAGACCATTTTGGTTTACTTGGCTTTTGACTGAGTTCTCTTTGTCAATCTATTAAAAGATGTTTGCTTTTGAATTTGAAAAGACTGTGAAGCCTTGAGGACAAGGTAATTTACATATTTGTTTACCTAGTATCTAAGACACAGTAGCTATGATTACTGTGGAACAGTCTAGCATATTTCATTTTTGGTGTATTAATTCTCTGTAGTCCAAGGAACATTTTTTCTAAAGGATGTTAATTAACAGCATGGGTTGCCATACCCTCCTTCAGGAAATATTCCCAACCCAGGGACGGAACTCACGTCTCTTAGGTCTCCTAGATTGACAGGTGGGTTCTTTACCACATACCTAGAAAATGGCTAAATCTGAAAATTGAATTCTAAAGCGTAAATCAAATATACTGCATAGATAATTGTTTTTGAGTTTGTTTTATACATGGGACCAAAATTTCTAAAAGTTTGTTAAATTTTTCTGGATCCAGGCATATTCTACCAAGATTTGCAAGCTGAATTTAAAAGTCTAAGATGGAGGTCAAATTTTGAAACTGCAACTTTCATAAACTGAATCCTAATTATGTAAGTTCCTTAAGGAATTATGTAAGTTCCTTAAGGAACTATTAATAGAATTTTCTTCATTCAAAAACCACCCTTGAGGACAACTAAAATTGCACCAATAGGCTTATGGAATTTTAGTGCTTAGGACATAATTTTTGAATCTTACTGGTAAAGCTGCAGTGAACATTTGCATAGAAATTTTTAAGCGAATGCATATTTCCTTACCCTTATTGGTGAAAACCTAGGAGTTAAATGGTTAGGTTGTATGATGCATTCATGGTCAATTGCTTCAGTTGTGTCTGACTCTGTGTGACGTCACGGACTGTAGTCCCTCAGACTCCGCCATCCATGAGATTCTCCAGGCAAGAATACAGGAGTGAGTTGCCATGCCTTCTTCCAGGATATCTTCCTGACTCAGGGATTGAATTCCTGTCTCTTATGTCTTCTGCATTGGCAGGCAGGTTCTTTACTACTGAGACACCAGGGAAGCCCAGTTATTACTCTAGTATCTCCATTATCCATCACAGATGCTCTTTCAATTATCTCCTAACTGGTAACTCTTCCAATCTCATCCACCCTATTAAAAAAATAAAGACTCCAGGAGACTATCACTATATACTGTAAGGACAGATTCATCAGTGTGAATATCATATTTTTTCAAAGTTAGCTATTCCCATTATTATTAAGAAAAGATCTTATTAATATATATGAAGTCTCTATTATGTATATTAATTTCTTTTCTTAGTTACTTGTGAAGGGGATCAGAACATGCCACTCCACATGATCAGGTCTAAGAACAGTATTTTGCTGAAGGTATTGATATTTCAGTTCCTTAAATTCCTTGTCTGCCTAACATCAGAGTCTCCCCCAAAGAACTCCAGGAGTTCCCTCCCCACTCATAGAGGAGAAGGCAATGCCACATCCAAACAGATTCTGTTGCCAAAATCTCATATTTCTGTTGATCTAAAACAAAAAGACTGCCAGATATTTCTTTAGCAAAGATGGGTTTATTTGGGATCCAATTTGGAGTCTGGAAACCATGGACAGCCACATACAATTCTTCCCACAGCAAGGGAATAAGAGCACTTTTACAGTGAGGAAAGGAAGTTGGGAGTGCTACAGTAAACAAAGAGTCCATGGCTTATCATTGAGTTCTTGCCCAGAAGGCAGAGGTGTCTTCTTGTTGAGCTCTGCTATTGTCCTAGGGTATGAGAGTTCCTCCTCTGACCTCCTAACTCTACTTAACTGAGGTTTTGTTTATTAAGTTTTAAAGTTCCACTTTTGTTCAAGATCTTTCTCTGAAAGCATCAAGAGTCAGGTTTTCTAATTTCAGCTTGTTTTTTTTGTCTCTCAATGTCAGAAAAGATGTTTCTTGGGTGTAGTGAAGCCTATTGAGGTCACATTCAAGTAACAAGGTGAGGTAGGAGTGAGAACTCTCAGATATGTTTTAATCTAGAATCCATATATTTATCAAAGTCATGGATACTAATGATCATCTGAAGCACTGTGTCATCATGAAACGTTTGGCAACAAGCTTCCAGCAGACCTGGTCCTTTTGTATTGGGAAAGCTGTCTCATCAGATATCATCTGCTTTAGTTCTGGGAAACCTTTATGTGGAAATCACCATATGATGTGTGGGTCTACCAAGAGTTTGGTGCTTTCTTTAGGTGTACCACATGAATCCAGGTGTCATTCCCTTGGAGTTTGGCTATTCAAGGGTTAATTAGCAGGACCTGATCGGCACCTCTCCAACAAGGTTGAAAAGAGTTCTTCTGGAGATCTCTTTTCCATTATTTTAAATCTCCAGGTTGCAAGGTATAATGTTTAAGGTTTTTATCTCCCAAGAGTGCACTGCAGAAAGATTGCCATATGAAATTATGGTTATTTTAAATACAAGCAATTAGGCCTTCACAATATAGGAGTATCTCTCCTTTTATTCATTGTGGGTCAAAAGAGGCAGGTGTTAAGTGCATTAAGTATCCTGTGACTATCTCAAAGCATGGGAATTCACAAGTTCCATAAAGGTAGATATGAGACTTAGAAGGACAAATGACAATGTTTTTTGGCAAGCTATTTAAAAGTCCTCTACAAATTTTGCCAATTGAGTCTTAATAACGCCATTAGTGTGTTCTACTAAACGGGAGGATCAAGGATGGTGAAAACAGTGAAAGAATTGTAAAACTGGCCAGACAGCAAGGGCTTGTTGAAGTGCCTGGCTAGTAAAATGGGTTCCATGGTCACTCTGATGTTTGAGAGGAGTCCCCAGGTCAGGACAATCCTTTCCAACAGGACTTCTGCCACAGAAGAGGAAATATCATTTCTTCAAGGGAAGGCTTCATTCTAGTATCCAGAGTGCAACAACAATATATTTATATCCATTAGAGGAAGTTGCATGAAATCGATTTGCCCGACCAATAAGCAGTTTAAAATATCCAAGAGTAGCATGAACAGGCTTCCTTAGGTTGTACTTCAGAAAAGTGGTCCAGGTGAGTTAGTCATTTTTGTGGCTTGATAATGTTTCCACAAGAATATTGATTCATAAATGCAATCATTCTGTTGGTAGACCAATGGCTTAATGCAGAGGATCTCTGGTAAGGCTGGATTGTTATTTGGCCCAAATCAAAGCTATATCAAATCAATAATTATTAAATCTCCAACCTTGTGTTTCTTTTTGTCTGTTTGTTTGTTTGTTTGTTTCCCCTAAGGCCAATTATTAGGCTTCTCTAGTAAGTTTTTATAATTTATCATTTGGGAAAATATTCCTTTGGCTCATGAAATAGCATGGCTGCAATTGGTTTCTTTAAGGGCAGCATTCCTTGTGGAAATATAAGCTAGGTGATCTTCCTTAGATTCCAGAAATGTTTAGAATGACCTAGAATCATAATAATTTCTAAAGCAGAAGGTAACTGTATTGCATCAAGCAATTTCTTCCCAGGGAAGAAGTCAAAAGTTTTATTTTAGCTTCTTTCCCAAGACCAGCCTCTATTCCACGGGAATGGACCAATACCACATTTTCAGTGAAGTGGCCTCTGTTCCCAAAGTAATGGGCTGACAGTTTACAAGCCATCTTGGATTGGAACTGTTTAATACCAAAATCAGACTAAAGTGCCAAATGATCATTCACATACAGAATAAGACCTTAACCATGCAGAATAAAACCTTTAAAAAGAACCCAAATAAAGCCTGTAGAACTTCACATGCAAAGATAGTGTAATCTCAGATCAAGGAGAGGAACAAACCTTCCACCTGCAAGACTGACACAAAAAGCATTAAGCACAGTGGACTCAACTGTAGAACCACACAAGCTTGCTCACCAGCCCCAGAGCCCTCCGGGGGTCTTCTCTGGTCTTGGAGCACACCAAAATATTCACCTAAAACAAACAGACTGATGGGTTTTTTTCAAACAAACAAAACAAACAAAAGATGGGTTTTTTCAGGATCAGCAGAGAATTGTAATTTGGTGTCTGCAACCATGAAGAGCCATGTGCATGTCCCTACATGGCAAGAAAGAACACTTTTACAGAAGGAAAGGAAGTTGGGAGGGCTACAGTTAACAAGGGTTCCATATTTTTTCGTTGGCTGAGTCCTTGCCAGGAAGGAAGAGGGGACATCTTTATTTTGAGCTCCGGTAGGGCATTAAAGTTCCCCATTCTGGTCTATCGACGCTATTTAATTGAGGTTTCTGGTTTTTTAATTTTTTTTATTTTTTTATTTATTTTTATTATTATTATTATTATTTTTTCCAGTGGGTTTTGTCATACATTGATATGAATCAGCCATGGATTTACATGTGTTCCCAATCCCGATCCCCCCTCCCACCTCCCTCTCCACCCGATTCCTCTGGGTCTTCCCAGTGCACCAGGCCGGAGCACTTGTCTCATGCATCCCACCTGGGCTGGTGATCTGTTTCACCATAGATAGTATACATGCTGTTCTTTTGAAATATCCCTGGTTTTTTATTATTATTTTTTTTTTTACATCTTCCATCTATTCTGCTAAGATCCCATTTATTTTTCCAAACAGTCATTTGTTTTCCATAAGTGCCCTTACACCCCATCCCTTTCTTTTAAGTAAGATATGTAGACTCCCATTGCTAACCAATCTTTTTGAGTTACTCTACTCAATCTTTTTGAGTTACTCATATCTGAGCACTCCCATGTGTGTGTATGTTGTTGTTTAGTCACAAAATCATGTCCGACTCTTTGAGACCCCATGGACTGCAGCACGCCAGGCTTCCCTGTCCTTCACTATCTTTTAGAGTTTAATCAAACTCATGTCCATTGAGTCAGTGATGCTATCTAACCACCTCGTCCTCTGCCTCCCTCTTATCCCTTTTCCTTCAATTCTTGCAAGCGTCAGGGTCTTTTCCAATGAGTCAGCTCTTCACGTCAGGTGGCAAAAGTATTGAAGCTTCAGCATTAATCCTTCCAATGAATATTCAGGGTTGATTTCATTTAGGATTGACTGGTTTGATCTCCTTTCAATCCAAAGGACTTTCAAGAGTCTTCTCCAACACCACAGTTGAAAAGCATCAATTTTTCGGCACTCAGCTTTCTTTATAGTCCAACTCTCACATCCTTACATGACTGCTGGAAAAACCATAGCTTTGACTATATGAACCTCTGCCAGCAAAGTAATGTCTCTGCTTTTTAATGTGTTGTCTGGGTTTGTCATAGTTTTTCTTCCAAGGAGCAAGTGTCTTTTAATTTCATAGCTGCAGTCACCTTCTGCAGTAACTTGCAGCTGAAGAAAGTAAAATCTGTCACTGCTTCCTCTTTCCCCACCTCTACTTGCATGAAGTGATGAACCAGATACCATGATCTTAGTTTTCCAATTTTGAGTTTTAAGCCAGAGGTTTTATTCTCTTCTTTCACACTCATCAAGAGGTTCTTTAGTTCGTCTTCAGTTTCTGCCATTAGAGTGGTATCATCTGCATACCTGAGGTTGTTGATATTTCTCCCAGCAATCTTAATTCCAGCTTGTGCTTCATCCAGAGCAGCATTTCAGATGGTGTACTCTGCATACAAATTAAATAAAGAGGATGACAATATACTGCCTTGACATACTCCTTTCCCAATTTTGAACCAGACCATTGTTCCATCAACCTCAGATAATACAGTATCATACTGTAATACTGTATCTAATTAATTTATCTATGTAGTTTCCTGTGTCCAGAATGTACTCTTTTTGGAAATGTTGCCTTTCTGCATTTTATAATCTTTAAGATTCATCTCAATTATCATTTTTATGAAATATTGTAGAATTATTATAATTTGATGTTATAATCTTCCTAATAACATTCAAAGGTTCTATGAACATATTCCTGCTAAAGTATATACATTCAGTCTTATACTGGGCATGCTAAATAAGTCCTTTCAGTCATATCCAACTCTTTGCAACCCTATGGACTAAAGTCCATCAGGCTCCTCTGTCCCTGGGATTCTCCAGGCAAGAATACTGGAATGGCTGCTATGCCCTGCTCCAGGAGATCTTCCTAACCCAGGCCCAGGGATCGAATATGCATCTCTTATGTCTCCTGCATTGGCGGGTAGGTTCTTTACCACTAGCAACACCTGGGAAGCCCCCAGTCTTATGTTAAGAGTTGTCTGTCTTTTGGCTTCAATGACACTATGAAATTATAAACTCCTTGAAGGCAAACGCTGTATTATATGTCCCTGAAAATTGGCCACAGAGGCTCTAATGGGAATTTGATCATAATTTTTGCTTTGAATTGGACTGGCCATCTCTGGAAAATAAAACTTTTTTTTTTTTTTTCTCAATCTTCCTATAAAAAACTTTCCCTTTTTAACCCACTGAAACATAAGCACTCTAAATGTAGAGACTATTATGTTTTCAATTCTCTTATAAACATTTCAGATATCTTGAGAATTATATCTGCTCTATCTTTCTAGTTAACTTCTCTGATCCAAAAGGCTAGTAAAAATTTCTTACATCCCCCAGAAGTCAAAGGGCTACAGCTTGAACTTGGTTCTAGGTTAAGCCCCAAGGTGCCTCTGAGAATAGAGCATTACCTCCTGAAGAATTTACATGCCAAAGGAATGAAGCCCCCAGATTTGAAAGTAACTTCAGGTCAGAAAGGTCTTCAGGAGAAGGTTGGAGTAAGAAGGAAACCCTTTCAAGAGCAGAGTTAGACAGATGTCTTTTTCTCATTATAAGAAGAGAGATAAATAAATAGATATTATAGATAGATAGATAGCCTTGATTCTCACCTCTGCAGTGTCTGGATACTCATACAGGAAAATGTCTCATCAGCTCTTATCATGCCACATAAAGGAAGCAGCCTGGGGGTGAGTATGGGTAGCATACCTATGTACTGTGAAATAGTAAGAAAGCTCTGACCCAGAAAATATACCCAGTGGGTGCTTTCCGTTCCCTCCCCTGTACATTCCAGTTCCTGATATATCCATTCAGCACAGAGGTACAACTGGGAAGAATCAGGAATCACTGGAGAGATATTTCTGAAGACAAGTGAAAAACCTTTACTATCCACATACTATGTATCCTGGACTTTAACAATCATCATGTGGTTATTTTTTAGGAAATTAAAATTGGAAGCAATTAAAAATAAAATATTGACCCATACACTTTTACTGTTCATTCATTATGTGCTTCTGTGATCCTGGTAAGACTTAGCAGTACTGTGACAAAGAATACAATCACAGAAATGCCTCCATTAAATGCTTTAATCACTTCCCATCTTGACTATTGCAATTAACTCCTTTATTATCTTCCTAAATTCTTACTCTCTGAGCATCAGGGGGTCCAAAATGTTGTAGAAAAGAATAGCACTTTTTCTAATTCTAGGGCATGAAGACACAGCATTCTTTTGCTTGTATCCTCTTATTAATTCAGTAACAGAACTTGAAATTAAAGTTATCTCATGATATAACTTAAAGGAGCAATTCCTTTGCAAGGAAATTAAGGGGAAAATTCAAGAGATTTAAAGAGTATAGAAGAGTCACAGCATCAAGGAATGAAATGAATAAATATAAAAAATAAGAAAAGGAAAGAAAGGAAAATGTAAAAGATTATAAGAGACATGCATGTACATAGTTCTATACAAGAAATAAGCAAAAGGGAAACTTTAATTTGAAAAGATAAACATGGAATATCGTCTTCTTCAGCATATTTTGTTATACTAGAATTTGAGATTTGAAAAATAATACTTTGACTGGCGTGTAATGGTACCTCATTGTGGTTTTGATTTGCGTTTCTCTAATAATGAGTGATGTTGAGCATCTTTTCATGTGTTTGTTAGCCATCTGTATGTCTTCTTTGGAGAAATGTCTGTTTAGTTCTTTGGCCCATACTCAGCCGTTAAAAAGAATTCATTTGAACCAGTCCTAATGAGATGGATGAAACTGGAGCCCCTTATACAGAGTGAAGTAAGCCAGAAAGATAAAGAACATTACAGCATACTAACACATATATATGGAATTTAGAAAGATGGTAACGATAACCCTATATGCAAAACAGAAAAAGAGACACAGAAATACAAAACAGACTTTTGAAGTCTGTGGGAGAATGTGAGGGTGGGATATTTCAAAAGAACAGCATGTATACTATCTATGGTGAAACAGATCACCAGCCCAGGTGGGATGCATGAGACAAGTGCTCGGGCCTGGTGCACTGGGAGGACCCAGAGGAATCGGGTGGAGAGGGAGGTGGGAGGTGGGAGCAGGGATCGGGATGGGGAATACGTGTAAATCTATGGCTGATTCATATCAATGTATGACAAAACCCACTGAAATGTTGTGAAGTAATTAGCCTCCAACTAATAAAAAAAAAAAAAAAAAAGAAAAATAATACTTTGTAAGAAACATAAAGAGATATTAGAGTAAATGTACAAGGTTTTAAGGTATGACATTTAATATACCTTTAAAATATACTTAATATATATTTAGAAAAGATTCACCAGATTTGTGAGCGTGAGTTTAGCAAAGTCTGGATAAAGAGGTTAATCTTTATCTTTTGATTTTGAGGATATAGAGAACAATAATTAACTCTTACCCCCCACTATTACAATAAGAAAATTCTTCTGGCTCCATATTGCACTTATTTTTATAATTTTTAATTTCTAAAAGTATATATTAACAAAACTAATGCTAGCATGAATCTTTATCTCATGCTCAGCAATATTTCATTTTTAAATAAAGTGTAAAAACTGATGTCATGAGTTCATGATTTTAAAGTTTGCTTATGAAGTTTTTTAAAGTGCATAGTTAATATTTGGCACTGCTTAATTTGCTTTTTTATTTTGAATATCCTCAATTCTACCATTTTTTCAATGTTATGTTAAACTGAATATACATTTAAACAAACAAAAAAAATAGTTCTATGTTTTCATGCAATACCTTCACACAGTAAGATAACTTATGCAAACTTTCCATCTAAATCCAATATAATAATTCTAAAATACTGTTGGGTCTCAGGGTACTTCACCCCAAAATATACCAAAGTGGCAAATTGATTATTTTGAATTAAACTTACTTGAGAAACAGCCAGTGAAAGAATACTCTGCTCTTCCTCTGATATCAAGAAAAAATATTTCCCAAGTAAAAGTTAACTTTCCTGCAACCAGGAGATAGACAGACTTGTCACAGCGAGGGAGTTCAGGGCTGAGGAAGCTGCGTTAAAAACTCTGCGTAAGCCAGAAAGATAAACACCAATACAGTATACTCATGCATATATATGGAATTTAGAAAGATGGTAATGATAACCCTCTATGCAAGACAGAAAAAGAGACACAGGTGTACAGAACAGACTTTGGGACTCTATGGGAAAAGGCGAGGGTGGGATGTTCTGAGAGAACAGCACTGAAACAAGTATACTATCAAGGGTGAAACAGATCACCAGCCCAGGTTGGATGCATGAGACAAGTGCTCAGGGCTGGTGCACTGGGAAGACCCAGAGGGATGGGATGGGGAGGGAGGTGGGAGGGGGGATCGGGATGGGGAACACATGTAAATCCATGGCTGATTCATGTCAGTGTATGGCAAAAACCACTACAATATTGTAAAGTAATTAGCCTCCAACTAATAAAAATAAATGGAAAAACAAAGAAACAAAGAAAAAAAGATCTAGACAAAATCTTCAAATTTTCTATGTGTCTTATCATTAAGTGAATTTGAAATCATTGATTTGGAAAAAATAAATCTTATATAATGAGTTATAAAAAAATAAAAAAAAAATAAAAACTATGCTTACATTCTTCATTAATTAGCACACAAGCCCAAGTTTATTTGTTTTGTCACTTCCTCACAAATTTGCTTTTTCTTTGTCTAGAATGTATAAAAACTGCCTGCTTTGGTCAGTTCTTTGGTACCATATATATGAAACCTCCATATGTACAAAATTAAATTTGATTTCCTTCCATTAATGTGTCTTATGCCAACTTAATTATTAGACTGGCCAAAAGAACCCAGAAGAGTGGGGGAAACTTTCCCCTCCTTGTTTTGCATTTAATTATCTTATTTAATTTCTCTATGGTTAGTGACTGCTATGGGCTTATACCTAAATCTTTGTCACTTGTCTCTTCAGTTTACTTATTAATTTTTCAATTTTAATAAATATTTAGAAATAAAATTCACTTTAATTTCCTTTTTTCAATGAGGTGATATTTAAAACAATTACTTGGAAGATGGTATAGTGTGTGTGTATGTTGTGTGTTTATGTCTATGTGTATATATATGAAATGAAGTGAAAATATTAGCTATTCAATTGTGTCTGACTCTTTGCAACTCCAGGGAGTGTAGCCCTCTGTCCACGGAATTCTCCAGGGAAGAATGCTGGATACATTATTAAGGAAATTACATTATAAGGGAATGAAGAATACATTCCCTTCTCCAGGGAATATTCCCGACCCAGGGATTGAATTCAGGTCTCTTGCATTGCAGGCAGATTCTTTCCCATCTGAGCCACCAGGGAATCCTATATACATATGCAGGTATTTATATATTGCATCTAATTGGCAATTTGCATTTATGAAATTATTGCTAACTGAATTTCTTTTTTTATACAAGCAGAATAAGGTTTTGAAAAGCTGAGAAGGTGTTTGTGTACCTTTTTGGCTTTGATAATCTCAAGGAGCATTAGTTGCTTTCTTTATTCTCTGTTGCCTTGTAAAGTACTAGAATTAGCCTCATGCCATCTAAGGGAGGGAAAAGGCCCACTATGATTATCTCCAGCCCAAAACTATTCATTTAATTGTTAATACTTTATATCTACTTCAGTGGAGGGAGGTTCCGAGAAGACAAACATTTTAGGAACTTGTAACACATGCAAAAGCACCAACAGTAATTAATTACATTATTGTGGACAGGGTGGGGAAGGCAGAAAAAATGCCTAAAATAATTATTTAGACATCTGTGGTAGTGCAGGTTCTCATTTGGCCTTCCAGAGAACAATTCGATTCTTGTTCAAAACACATTCATTGTTCTCAGCTACATGTCAGTGACTGGCAGTAATAAAAGATGCCATACAATATGGCTTGTGTCACTTCGTGCAAACTAATTTGTGGTCAAAGGAGAGTCACAAAGCATCCGGCTGGAATACAATGACTTCGTGATGATTATATAAAGAGTCAGTTAAGGCTGTGTCTATGCAATCCAAAGACAAATGAAGATTCTACACTTACCAAGCTGATTAGATTGGTGTGAGGAATAAAGAAAATTCAAATTAAATTTGCTTTGCATAGAATTTTCTTTTTAGAAAGTATCTAGTTTATCTGATCTGTGTTCTATTATACATTGTGCTCTGCCAATCAATCTTGTATCTACATATAAAAAATTGGGGGAGGCTACTGACTTAACTCACACTGCTTCTGATTTAGGACAGATAAGAATATCTGGAAATTCAGTTACACATTATTATATCAATTCATTCAAAAATAGACACTGCGTAGATAATATATGCTGGCCCTGTTTGAAGTATTACAGTATGACAGAAACAAAACTGAAAAAGTCCCTGCATGTAGTTAGCTTATTATTTTACTAGATTAGTGTGCTGGGAAAGATTGAGGGCAGGAGGAGAAGAGGGCGACAGAGGATGAGATGGTTGGATGGCATCACTGACCCAATGGACATAAGTGTGAGCAAAGTTGGGGAGACAGTGAAGGGCAGGGAAGCTTGGTATGTTGCAGTTCATGTGGTTGTAAAGAGTTGGATATGACTTAGTGACTGAACAACAAAAACGTGAATAATAACAAAAGTCAAGGCACTGTAGAAAGGGACAATAACACAGCATTTTAGAAAGGGATGTTTTCTAATGTTCAGAAAATATCAATGAAAATTGATATATTGATAAATATATACTATGTAGGTATACCTAATTGATAATGGGCTTTCCTGCTAGTTCAGATGGTAAAGAATCTGCCTGCAGTGTAGGAGACCTGGGTTTGATATCTTGGTTGGGAAGATCCCTGAGAAAAGGGAACAGCTACCCATTCCTGTATTCTGAATTCCATGGACAGGGGAGCCTGGTAGGCTACAGTCCATGGGGTCACAAAGAGTCAGACATGACTGAGCAACTTTACACATGCATACACACACATTGATAATATAAACCAGTACTCTCTTTAATATTATCTATCAAAAATTTCCATTATTTTCTTGGGCCAGAGGGTCAATAACACTGACTTAGGTCTATATAGTCACACATTTTGGATCCAAATAACGAACTAATTATTTGAGACAGACATCAACCAATTCCAGGAAAATTTATCAGTTTTCACCAAAGCAGTACATGATGAGATCAGGCAATGAGAAGCATAGTTGTTCCTATGTTGGAGGTGAGAAAAATAGAATGAGCAGAGTAGTTAGCGTAGTGGGCAGTCACCTAAATCAATACTTGTTCTATTTATTCCAAAATATGTCCACTTTTTAAAAAGTGTTGCATTTTTGAACATTTTTTGAAGATACTGAACTAAAGTAGACAAGAAAAGCTTTTAAATTACAGAATTGATAATATAAGTTGTATATCATTTAGTATAGGATAAACAGTATACTTTCTGAGTTTCCGAATGACTACATAAAAGTATGGCTTCCCTGATGTCTCAGATGCTAAAGAACCCACCTGCAATGCAGGAGACCCTGGTTCAATTCCTGGGTTGGGAAGATCCCCTGGAGAAGGGACAGGCTACTCACTCCAGTATTCTTGGGCTTCCCTTGCGGCTAAGTTGGTAAAGAATCCGTCTGAAATGCGGGAGACTTGGGTTGGATCCCTGGGTTGGGAATATCCCCTGGAGAAGGGAAAGTCTGTTCACTCCAATATTCTGGCCTAAAGAATTCCATGGACTGTATAGTCCATGGGGTTACAAAGAGTCAGACACAAGTGAGCAACTTTCACTTTCACAGAAAAGCATTCGTTTCCTAAATCATTATTCAATAAAACATATATTGGTAAATGCTTAGAATTCAGGATTCCCTATTTGGCCTCACTTATTAGTCGGCCCTAGGATTTAAGTCCGTCTTTCAGGAGACTGCTAACTGTTGGGAAAGCTGAATCTGGTTTGTCCTAAATTGTTGAAATTTTGAAATAAATGACAACCTCTTGCTCCTACTGCCATTGACTAGAACATGTGCAGACACAAGCAACCACTTTCAAGCAAACTTTTGGCTCAGAACATAGCTTTCATTCTTTTGAGTAGACAGAGTTGATAAAACCAATCAGTCAAGTGCACAAAGAAACAAAAACTACTGAAAAATAAGCTATAAAGGTAACTAATATAGGTGCTGTGGTACAGAGTGTCTGAGTTGTTAGTTTGTATTTGGTGTCACTCTTTTCTTAGGGGATAATTTGAGAATCAGGGTGTATCAATTAAACTGCATCAAGGCATGCAGAAACCACAGCAGTTACTTTAACAGAAAGAATTTGATACAAGGAATTGTTTAAGAAGCACTGATGAATGGTAAAATCACAAAGGGAACACTGAGCTAACAGGTTGCTGCTGGTATCCCCAAGGACAGAGTTCTCTCTTTCTGTATAACAAACCACCACAGACAAAGTGGCTTGAAACAGCTCTTTTATATCACAATCCTTCAAGTCAGAAATCCGGAAAGGCTGAGCTGCATCTTCTTTCTCACAAAGAAAAAATAATACCGTCCAGCTTAGCTCTTATCTGGAGGTGCTGGGAAAGAATCACTTCCAAGATCATCCAAGTTGTTGATAGATTCCATTTCCTGTGACTATGGGTCTGAGGTCCCCACTTCCTTGCTGGCTGACATAGAATTGGTTTTAGCCTTTGATGCTTCCTGCATTCCTCATTTCTTGCCCATCTCAATATTCAAAATTCTCTGCTTTTAAGGAATCCTGTGATTAGATTAGGCCCAACCGGATAATCTCACCTTGTTAAAGTCAACTGTGCTAGGTAGCATAACACAACCATAGGAGTTTCAGGACCTTGTGAATGTAGGAGTGGAGAATCTTGGGGATTTTCAATTACTGTGTAACAAAGTACCCAAAACTGGGTGATTTAGAACAACAGCAATTCATTCTCTCACAATTTCACAAGGCTAGAAGTCCAAATTGGAGGTGTTGGCAAGATTGGTTCCTTCAGGAAGGCTCAGAGGATGAGTCTGTTCCATGGGTTTCTGTTATTTTCTGGTGCTCCTGGAAATCTTTGGTGTCACTTGGCTTATGGGTGCATAACTCCAATTCATCATATGACTATCTTCCCACTGAGTGTCTGTGTCTTCAAATGGGGTCTCCTCTCTATGGGTGTCTATCCAACTGACCTATCAGGGAAGCCCTCATCTTAATTTGTATGTTAATTAAATCTGCAAAGACCCTATTTCCAAATAAGTCCACATTACATAGGTACGAGAGGTTAGGACTCCAGCATGTCTTTTTGGTGATCACTCAACACACAGCAGAGACCCTTCCAAGAACTTCTGCCTCCCACAGGGAGGAAAGAAGCTGGACTTAGAGGGATGAAGAAGATGGGAATTAGAGGGGAATACCAAATAAAACTGCTATTAAAACAACTTTCCTACCAGGTTTAAGGGCCATTCTGAGGCAATAACTAGCAAGAATAGGAAGCCAATGGTAAGAGAGGTTTATCTTCTCTAGCATTCTAGTATCCACACTGTTTGCCATTGTCAAAAGTATAATAGGGACTCACTTGGAAAAAAAGAAATGCAGCTTACAGTTGCCTAGGTCCAGCATTACATAACAGGATACAGAAAGGTTGATATGAAGGAATAAACAATAGCTTAGTAACTGGTGAAAGGTGGAAGAGTACCCTGAATTAGTCTGGGTTCTTCATAAGATATATTTTTGTTATGTGTATCATATGAACTGGTTTGGATAATGAGAATTGGTTCATGAGGTTTTTGAGGACAAGGACTCATAATTGTCCGTCTGCAAGCTGGAGAACCAGGAAAGACAGTGATATAATTTAGCCTGAGTCCAAAGGCAGGAGAAACCGTGGAGCCAGTGGAATAATGATCAGTCTGAAGTCAAAGACCCAAGAACCAGGAGCTGCATTGCCTGATGGCAGGAACAGATGAATGTCCTACCTTAAGAAGAAAGAATTCATCTTTCCTTTGCCATTTCGTTCTATTTGGCCCCAATGGATTGGGTGATGTTCATTTACAGTGGTGAGGATGTGTCTCTTAATCAGTCTACTAAATCAAACACTAATTAATCTCTTCCAGAAACATCTTCATAATCACACTTGAAATTAAGCTACCTGGGCATCCCTTAACCCAGTTAAATTGATAAATAAAATTAACCATCACATACCTGAAGCCAAGGAAAGAACTAATTTAAAGGTTCAGCCATGAAGATACACTGACAAGTTTTAAGGTAAAGAGAGAAGTGTGTATAATGAGTGATCAAGAAACAGAGAAACAGATCACCTAGGAGTTAGTAAGTGTGCCTAAAGAATCTTATTTTATTTTAAATGTTATTAGAAGTATTAGAAAGACTTTAAGCATGGGTTGCATAATTTACTTATATGTTTATAAATTCACTTTGTCAACAGTATAGTGAATAAATTTTAAAGTGTATATTCACTTTAAATATTTTCTATGTTATCAGAAATAAATTCTAAACGGAAAAAAAACCAAGTCTATTTGTATTCATCCATAGTGGATCACAAGGAAGGCAAAAGAGGGAAAAGGAAGACTATTTAGAAACATATTTCAGTAGTTCAGGCAAACAGTGACTATACCTTTAGTTAGAGTAATCATATGATTGACCAAATGACCTTAAATTCTCCTCAGCGCAGCTAAACTTAAGACAATTCTCTTTCAATCTACAGATCATGACCTCCCCTTTCTTAGAATATTTACTTTTGAAAACTTGCCATTATGAATTTCTGCTTGGTTTCTAATGGTCTCATTGTTTTCTCTATGAGAAAAAATGTCTCACAAGGAACTGGAAACTATCCATTTGAAACGTAATCAACAAAAAAGACAGAGTCCTGATCTTTCAGTCTCTGTGAAAGGGTAAGGACCTAAGTCCTTTGATAAGCTACAATTCGAGAATACAGATGGCCCGATGACAATTACGTTGAGCAATTTCTCCACTAATGTCCTCTAGGACTTTTTCATTAGTTCATCTCAGCATTTAAAAATCCTCCTGCTCTTTGCTTCAGAAGCATTGAATGCAATCTCTCTCCCCCATTTCAATAGTTTTCGCCCCTATTGCAATAGTCTTTGAATAAATTTTTTTCTGTCTGTTTAACTGGTCTAGCCCTATTTCCTTCTACAGTATAGATGAAGAGACGAGATGCAACTTGGATTACTGTTTAGAGTTAAGAACTGTCAATAAATTATATATGGAGTGAATCACAAAAAGGAATAAAAGTTATAACCTAGGTTGCTAAATGGCACAGTTGAGTGAATGGCTGTTCATTTACTATGAAGAATAAAGCTTGAGGAGTAAGTTTTGACAGATAATTAGCAGTTCTACCTTGCCTATTTTAATGTTGAGATATTTATTAGCCTTCCAACTATTTACATCAAATGGACAAGTGGATTTGTAAATCTCCATTTATGGGGAGGAGACAGAGATGGTAGTATAATATTTGAATTATCAGCATAGAGATGATATTGTAGCCAAGAGATCACATGAAATCATCTAGGCAGAATATTTAGGTAAATAAAAAGCTGGAATAGGACAAAATACCTAGGGCATTCCTTACAAGCAAGGATTCCTAAATTGAAGACATGCCTTTAATATGGTAAGCAATAGTTTCCTCAAGGAGATGAGAGTTCCAAAGAGGTTCTATAATAGTTTCAGAATATAGAAGTTTGCACTTGATCTATATCCCTATTTATGCTGCTTTTTATTCAATAACTAATAATATGCCTGGGTCACAAAAGCCCCGAAAGAAGTGAGGAGATGATATGTCTTAGATTTCTCCTATTTTTAAAACTCATATTTGGGATAGAGTATTTTATTTTTCATCTAGTCTATTTTTACATTAAAATGTCCAGTGAAAGTGAGTGTTAGTCACTCAGTCATGTCCAACTCTTTGCGACCTTATGGACTGTAGTCTGCCAGGCTCCTCTGTTCATGGAGTTCTCCAAGCAAGAATACCGGAATGGATTGCCATTCCCTTCTCCAGGGGATCTTCCTGACACAGGGACTGAACCCAGGTCTCCTGTATTGCAGGCAGATTCTTTACTATCTGAGCCACAATGGAAGCCCAAAATGTCCAATACCTGATGATAATTAATGGTTTTATTCTAGATATTTAAATGCATTAGTGTTGCATCAGCCCCTTGTTTTATCAGTGGAGTCTTTGCAAAGAGATGTTTCAGTACAGTTCAGTCCCTGAATGGGTCTTATTTGAAAGGCAAGAGGTTGGAAAAAAGGAACGTGCAATAAAAGCGACTCTTCAGCACAACCATGCTAGGAGACACAGTGCTACAAAGTTATTAAAATAGTAAACAGGGAAAGTGTAGATCAGACGCATAGGAGGCTTATCAAGGAGTGAGAAGCTTATATGTGTTCTTGCAAAGACAAGTAGGAGGAAAAACCAGCAGAACAAAGTCTCACTCTGAGGATTTCGTGCAAGTGGACCACACAGACGCCAGCCCTTTGCTGTCCCTGGGAGAGGTGAAAAGAAAGCTCTGTACATCAGCAGGATACTGACCTCTCCCTCCGCCTCCACGTTCTTCTTTGTTTTAACATTCCAAGTGCAACTGACGGCACTCACCCCTGCTGTCCACTTCCTCAGTTCCTATTCATGCTCTGCTGAGTGCTTCTGAACAAACTAAACTTTAGACTGGGCTCCTTAGAGTAAATTGGTTCTCTGCCTCTTAGTTCAGAAAAAATTCTTCCCACATGGTAGTGTTGCCAGGAGTACAATAGAAAACCCCATTATCAGCAAGTTTCTAAACTTCCAGCGCAATGGATGGATTTCATGCTTTGTTTGCACAGAGATTTTGACATCCAGGATATTCATTTGTCTCTAAGGATTTTGATTATGCTTCTTAGCCTCCCAATCCTTGCTATTCACTATGTCTTTGCAAATGTAACTTAGGAGGGTATGCTATAGTAGAAGTAAGAAGCACACGTCATGGTCTCAGTTGGAGTGATTTCATGTTTTTCTGTCACTGGGAAATAATGAATCTATGTTTTCCCCTCTTGTCTGAGAAACTATATCTTGTATGGTAAATTCTGTCCTCTCAAAATACATGTGTTGAAGTTCTAATCCCCCTAGTACTCCAGAATGTGACTGTATTTGGAGATGGAAGTTTTAAAGAGGTAATTAGATTAAAATGAAGTCATATGAGTGTGCCCTAATCCAGTGTGACTGATATTTTATGAGTTGATTAGGGCACAGACACATGCAAAATGAAGATCATGTAGACAAAGACAAAGGGAAAAGATGGCCGTGTAAAAGCAAGGAAGAAAGGTATCAGAATAAAATGAACCCTGCTAAAATTTTGACTTGGGATTCTAGCCCAAAATGAGAAAATAAAGTTCTGTGTTTTAAGCTGCCTAGTCTGTGGTACTTTGTTTTGTTAGCCTAGAAATTTTATATACCATAATGCTACTTTTAGTATGGTGTATTTGCTAAGAATGTGTACTTATAAGTCATACTATCGTATTCAAATCTTGGTTCTGTCAGTTACTTAGTCTGAGATTATGGAACAGTTACTTAATATTTAAGGGTTAAACATTTATTTTACAAACTATGCAAAAATTGAAATAACCCACATGAAGTTCACAGCCCATGTAAAAGCTAAACAAAGTTTAGCTATCTTTATTATTACTAAATAGTCTAATAATAATCATGATTTTATTAGACTATTATCATTATTTAGTATAAAATGGCTTTTATGAAAACAAGAAGGGTTAAATGTCCCCATATAAGATTAAACTGTATAGCTTTCTTCAGATGTTAACACTTGTTATTTTTCATAGTTAAATTTTCCAACTTTGCTTCTTATGAAGTAAGAAGTACTTTCAACATGACTTTAACATAGAGATGATGTCATGAAAGTGAACAGGAAGCCAAAAACGTGTTAATAATTCTTTAAATACATTATAAAATGTGAAATTTGTATAGAAAGTGATATGAAATAGATTAAATATGAAAAGGGTTTTCCAATTTTTGGTGGCAGAGACCTCAGCTTGTTGATTCAGTACTGTATTGCTAGCGTCCATTATGCTAATAGGTGAAAACAGGTGGTAGGTCTTTAAAAATCATGAATTAACCAATTTGAAGAAACAGTATAAGGAGAATGTGAGAGAGCATCCCACTAAACACTCAGATAAAGAACAGATTTCTGAAAATAATATAGTATATAAAACAGAATAAAAACAATTTATAAAGAGGTCTCATATATATAAAAGGTAGCATAAAGGTATCACTTCATGAGCTAGTTTATTCTTAAACATCAAGATCCCCTAATGTCTTTCTTGGCCCAACCAATTCTGATTCATGTTAATAGACATAGTATCTTGTTCTCTCAGGCCACTACACATCATACATACTCACTCTTCAGCACTATGGTAAGATATCTGTTATATGTTATTTCAATAAAGCTGCTTTGAATAGAATTATTTTGGAATGATAGGAAATAAATACATTCTATGTCTCTTGCTTATGGATTCCTCTTAATATGAATTGATAAAATTAATAATCATGATGGGAGAGGTAGGAAAATGACCGCCTAAAATTGTCTCTATCTTAATGACTGGAACCTGTGAAAATGCTAGATTACAGAATTAAGGTTCCAGATGGAATTTAGGTTGCTAATCAGTTGACTTGAGATATGCAACTTACCCTGGATTATCTGGATTCTTGAAAGTGAAATTAGAATTAGAAACAAGTGAAATTAGAAAGTGAATTAGAAAATAGAACCAGAGAGAGGGTAGTGTGAGACATGCTCGGACCAATGTTGCTAGCTTTGAAGATGGAAAAAACAAGCCGTGAGCCAAGGAATGTGGGTGACTTCTAGATGCTAAAAAGATCAAAGAAACCATTTCTATCCTAAAGCCCCTAGGAAGAAGGAAAGCACTGCCAACGCTCTGATTTAGCCCACACTGATTTCAGACTTGTGAGCTATAGAACTGTAAGATAATAAATGTGTATGGTTTTAAGCTGCAAAATTTGTGATACCTTTTTACAGTAGCAATAGAAAAATAGTGTACATGGTTCCCAGCCCACTTTAAAATACCTGAATTCTCTTCTATAGAATACAAATTCCTCTTCTAAGCTGGTACAGAGTGATTTGAAATTTAATTCATTTTACATATATTCAAAATATCCTCAGTATTACTAAATTTTGCCAAATAGTAGATCTGTTGAATGTACATTAAACTGGCTTGTACTGATTAATTAACAGATGATTTACTAAATGTGTTCAATTTGTTTAGGAAAATGACTAAAGATTCCTCTTCTTAAAGAGTCCTCCTCTTCTTACAGCATTCTGTGGTAGCTACTGCAGACGAGACACTAATTAAAGGTGATAGGGATTTCATTCAAAACTATCATAATGAAGGAAAGAGCTAAGCTCATTTCCAGTATAGCAAAGACACTTAGCCATAAGAACCAGTAAGAAATAACTTTTACAACATATATGCCAGCACTGTTCAATAAGCCACTGTTGTGAAGTGAATGTCTGTGTACCCTGAATTTTATATTTTGAAACCTAAAATGGAATGGTATTTGGGGGTGGAATCTTTGAGAGGTAATTATGCCATGAAGGTGGAGCTCTCATGAATGAGATTCATGCCCTTCTAAGAAGAGGCAGGAGTTAAAGCTTGTTCTCTTCTGCCATATGAGGGTACTGTCGCACAAGCAGTCAGAAGGCTACAACCTGGAAAAGGGCTTTCACCAGTACCAATAATACTGTTACCTTGATCTTGGACTTTCAGTCTACAGATGGTGAAAAATAAATTTCTGTTTATAAGCCACTCACAATCTATGGAACTTTGTTACAGCAGACCAAACTAAGATAGTCAAGAATGTAAGTTAACATTTTATTAGTAGCAGCATTAAAATATGAACAGAATAAACTGATTAATAATATACATTATTTAACAGATATATCCAAAATACTACAATTTTATCATGTGATCAACATAAAAAACATTGACATATTTATGTTCTTTTCAATTGAAAACTTTAAAAATCCAGTGTCTAAATTCAGATGAGTCATATTTTATGTGCTCCATAGTCACACATGAGCTATGACTACTACATTAGATAACATGATTATCAGTTCAGTTCAGTTCAGTTGCTCAGTCATGTCTGATCTTTGAGACCCCATGAATTGCAGCATGCCAGGCTTCCCTGTCCATCACCAACTCCTGGAGTCTACTCAAACCCATGTCCAGCGAGTCGATGATGCCATCCAACCATCTCATCCTCTGTCATCCCCTTTTCCTCCTGCCCTCAAACTTTCCCAGCATCAGGGTCTTTTCCAATGAGTCAACTCTTCGCATCAGGTGGCCAAAATACTGGAATTTCAGCTTCAGCATCAGTCCTTCCAATGAACACTCAGGACTGGTTTCCTTTAGGATGGACTGGTTGGATCTCCTTGCAGTCCAAGGGACTCTCAAGAGTCTTCTCCAACACCATAGTTCAAAAGCATCAATTTTTCAGTGCTCAGCTTTCTTCACAGTCCAACTCTCACATCCATGCATGGCCACTGGAAAAACCAAGTCTTGACCAGACGGACCTTTGTTGGCAAAGTAATGTCTCTGCTTTTTAATATGCTATCTAGGTTGGTCATAATTTTCCTTCCAAGGAGTAAGTGTCTTTTAATTTCATGGCCACAATCACCATCTGCAGTGATTTGGGAGCCCCCCCAAAAATAAAGTCTGACACTGTTTCCACTGTATCCCCATCTATTTCCCATGAAGTGATGGGACCAGATGCCATGATCTTAGTTTTCTGAATGTTGAGCTTTAAGCCAACTTTTTCACTCTCCTCTTTCACTTTCATCAAGAGGTTTTTTAGTTCATCTTCGCTTTCTGCCATAAGGGTGGTGTCATCTGCATATCTGAGGTTATTAATATTTCTCCCAGCAATCTTGATTCCAGCTTGTGCTTCTTCTAGCCCAGTGTTTCTCATGATGTACTCTGCATAGAAGTTAAATAAGCAGGGTGACAATATACAGCCTTGACATACTCCTTTTCCTATTTGGAACAAGTCTTATAGACAGTATGAAATAAAATTAATGATTTCTTATCTCATATTGTATCTTTATAGTTTTCAAATATATTGAGGAACATAGTTTTTTTCAAATAATTTAGAGAGAGGTAGGATAGTTAAGTGGAAAAGGCTATGGCACCCCACTCCAGTACTCTTGCCTGGAAAATCCCATGGACGGAGGAGCCTGGTGGGCTGCAGTCCATGGGGTCTCGAAGAGTTGGACACGACTGAGCAACTTCACCTTCACTTTTCACTTTCCTTCATTGGAGAAGGACATGGAAACCCACTCCAGTGTTCTTGCCTGGAGAATCCCAGGGACGGGGGAGCCTGGTGAGCTGCCGTCTATGGGGTCGCACAGAGTTGGACACGACTGAAGTGACTTAGTAGCAGCAGCAGCAGGGTAGTTAAGAGCTAGATGTATAAACAGAGTACCTGAATTCACGGTTTTGCTCTGCTGCTTACCAGCTGTGTAACCTTGGGTAAATTATTCTTTCAAATAAAATTTCTATATTTTTTAAATGAGAATAATATTAAGATTTCAGAGCATTGTTATGAAAATAATTAGTGGTCTGGCACTGAAGGAGTGTAGTATATTTTACCTGTTTTCATTGCTGAACAACATCTAATAAATATACTTTGATTGTCAACATACTTGAACACTGTATTTTTTTTTTAAGGTATGAACATCTCAAATCTCTGTTTTCAGGGAACCAGATGATCTTCTCAACTATAATGGGTACTGAATGTGTGCCTTTTCAACTTTCCCACCCAATGGGTTCAAAGTGATATTTGATTCAATTGAAATTTTTTTTCTGCACACAAATTACCAACTCCAACTCAGACATTGCTACCACAGTACTAACAATGATCTTTATTTTCTCTTCCAAATATATTATTTATAACCTGATCAATTGTAATTGTCTTCTTTCCAACAGTTTGACAAAATCATTAATTTCATATCGTCTATACTATCTACCAAATACAAGGGATACAGCCTGAACAGAAAATACACAGGTTTCGTATGCAAACATTTAAGGCTTTGTTTACCCTACAGAGCACTGAAAAGGAAATTTTAGGATCGCTTGAGAAATGCTAATGAGCAAAGTTTAGGAGGTTGTCTTAGTCTGTTTAGGCTCCTATAACAGAATACTTTGGACTGGGTGACTTATAAACAACAGAAATCTTTTTCTCACAGTTAAAGAGGCTACAAAATCCAAGATCGAGGCATCAGCAGATTTGGTCTTTGGTGAGGGCCTGATTCCTGGCCTAAAGGCAGCCAACTTCTCACTGTGTCCGCACAGGGTGGAAGAGTTGAGGGAGTTCTCTGGGGTCTCTTTTTTTAAGGGCACTATTCCCCTTCATGAGAGCTTGCCCAAAGGCCCCATCTCCAAATACCATTTCCCTGGGTATTAGGTTTCAACACATGAATTTTGGATAAAACAAACCTTCCATCTAGAGCCGAGACTTAGGGAGCCAACAAGAAGGTCACCTAATTACTTACATAAAACAAACATCTTTTACTTCTATTCCCTAGTGGTTTAGTTACTTAGTCATGTCTGATTCTTTGCAGCCCCATGGACTATAGTCCACCAGGCTCCTCTGTCCATGGGATTTCCCAGGAAAGAATACTGAAGCAGTTTGCCATTTCCTTCTCCAAGGGATCTTCCCCACCCAGGGACTGAACCTGCATCTCCTCCAGTGCAGTCAAATTCTTTACCAACTGAGGCACCAACCCACTTTCTATTGTTTTTAAATGCAAGAGCATACAACAAGAAGCTCTTTTGTTCAAACAACCTCTTTTTCAACACATATACCACCTCTCTATTTCCTAGTTTGATCACAGAACCAGTAGTATGTTTACAGCATTCTATTCTTCTCAATTTATACTGGTTTTAGAAACCCTCAATTATTCCAAATATATTAAATATGTTTACTTATAATTAAACATCTTTAAGGCTTAAAAACTGTATTTATTCACTCAAAGTAATTTAGGTATCTATTATATATTCCAGATTGTGGGGAGATAGGATGCTTAGTAAGTTCTCAATGTGACCCCATAGACTATAGCCCCCCCACCCCCGCCCCCCGGCTCCTCTGTCCATGGAATTCTCCAGGCAAAAATTCTGAAATGGGTTGTCATTCCATTCTCCAGGGGATTTCCTGACTTGGGGATCAAACAAGAGTCTCCTGCCTTAACAGGCAGATTCTTTATGGTCTGAGCTACCAGGGAAGTCCTAGTAAATTCAATTCCTATTATAAATGCTGAACCAAAGCATCTCCTTCATTATACAAAGTAGCTGCAGATCTTTGGTCTTCCAGTAAAGGGACCACATTTGACATGAATAGGAAGAAGGTCAAGAAAGTTAACCTTTGCTTCAAGGGGTGCATGTCCTCTTCACGCCTAGGAGGCTGAGAAGCTAATTTCAATCTGTAGGAAAGCAAATTAATGTTTTCATAGTCTTAGTATGACAACCAGAATATGTTTACTGTGTTATCTCCAGGTACTATTTTCATATGGAAAAGACAGAAATAGTAGAGAGGGAAGGCCTATTCTATGAGTGTGTGTACATGATCAGTCATGTCTGATTCTTTACAAACCCAAACACCAAGTTCCTCTGTCCATGGGATTTCCCAGGCAAGAATACTGGAGTGGGTTGCCATTTCCTCCTCCAGGGGATCTTCCTGATCCAAGCGTAGAATGTGTGTCTGCTGTATCTCCGGTATTGGCAGAAGGATTGTTTACCACTGAGCCACCCAGAAAGTCCCTATTCTATGAGAGTCCCAAGTGATAAGTATTTTACGTGTGTATGAAAATCAGAATTACTGATAGTGGTAGAATAATTGAATGAATGACCCTGATTAATTATTTCCCTGTATCTGCTCCCTTTGCCCTAAAGATATTTTAACCCCTCTCAATCTGACTCTAGGGCATCCCCAATAGATAGCTCAGTTGGTAAAGAATCCACCTGTAACGCGAGAGACCCCTGTTCGATTCCTGGTTCAGAAAGATCCCTTGGAGAAGGGAAAGGCTACCCACTCCAGTATTCTAGCCTGCTGGAGAATTCCATGGACTGTAGAGTCCATGGGGTCATAAAGAGTCGGACACAACTGAGTGACTTTCACTTCACTTCACAGTCTGACAGTGGGCTTAGCCGTGTGATTTATTTTGCTCAAAAGGGGTGTTAGAATACATGGCATGTATTTCTGCTTAACTGTACCTGTGTTTGTGCTTTCCCTGTTGCAAAATTTGGCCTGCTCACTCCTGTTCCTTACCATAACTACTAGGACAGGGCTAACTCAGTTAGGTTGAGTTATGCTTCAGGTTGAGATACAAGCAAACTGACTTTCTCCAGTTTTCCCAGCAAAGGCCATCCAGGAAAACATGACAGTCTATTGCCAACCACAGAAAAGCACACTGGAATAAAATGAAAGCACAGTGAACAGCAGATTTCCTGTAACTAGAGTTGGTATTCCCAACTCTCACACTCATGCCCTAAAGTGGGCTCAGTGAGTATCCTACGTGGTAGATAAGTATGCATAATGAAATATGTTCCACTTTGGAGACTGATCGGGGTGAAATATAGTCTCTGACTTTTAAATGGAATATCCACCTTAGTTATAGGAAAGTGAAGTCACTCAGTCGTGTCCAACTCTTTGCGACCCCATGGATTGTAGCCCTACCAGGCTCCTCTGTCTATGGGATTTTCCAGGCAAGAGTACTGGAGTGGGTTGCCATTTCCTTCTCCAGGAGATCTTCCCTACCCAGGGATTAAACCCAGGTGTCCCGCATTGGAGGCAGACGCTTTGAAGGATAATTTCTTTTCCTGATCACTATTTCCATCTGTTCGAGTCTGCTTTATACTCTAAAAGGCAAAGCTCAAATACAAAGTTCACTTTAAAACCCTAATAAATGAGCAGGATTAGCTGGGTAGAACTTCCCCAGGAGGGAGGCACAGAGAAGCAAGCCCTGCAGGAAGAGCACGGTGCATCTCTGCTCTTACTGGGGTGAGACATCATCCCCCCGAGGCTTAGTCCTTCTTGCTTGTGAACAACATCTTCATGGGAACTTATGGGGTAAAACCTGGCCATGAGCCTTTTGTCCAGGAGGAAATAATGTTTTTCCCTTGCCCATAATAAGCTGTTTGTGGATCTTGGTAGCTCCCCATTTCAAAGAAGAAGAGGGACACCAGTTGAAAGCAGAAGAGGACGTTATTTATTTAACATATGTAAATAATTATAAGGTGAAAGATGTCTTCACTCTGAAAAGGGAAGATGACATATGGCTAATGGATGCCAGTGTAGCATGTGCGAACGTCAAGACATCATTCTAGAACTCCGGTCCATTTTCTCAACCTTTTGCATTTATCATTTCTTTAGAGATTTATAGCTTCTGAATTTCAGATTTTGGAAGTGTAGTGGCTATACCCATGAATAAAATATGCTGGTGTACATGTTATTAATCTCTCATGCTGTTCTTGCACTTGTGTGGGGTCTAGCTGAATTTAGATGATAGCATATTCATTCTGTACAGCTTTTAATAAAATCTTTTCTTGCAACTACTTTTTTTTCCCTTAAAAATAAACTTTCAGGTTTATTTGGGTACCTACTCCAGAATGTTAGTAAGCCCATTCCTTCTATCACTGATCTGAAAGATTGCAATGGGTAATGAGGAATGTTCACTCTTGGGGAAAAATATATTTTCTATTTAAAATGTTTAGAAACTGGTATTTGTCTGAGATGGGGAAAAGGATTGGTACCAAATGTAACAAAATGCAGCAGTACATATTAAGTCAATTTTAATATACAGCAGATGGGGAGATACAAATTCTAAATCATTTTAGGTGCAATGCTTGAAACATAACTTACTCACAGTTTTCCAGTAAGATTAAAATTTAATAATATTTCTTTATAAATATGCTAGAATCAAACTGATTTAGATTCTGGTGCAATCACAAAGGTAGTCTCAAATTTTCAATTCATTTTTACTTATTGTTAGTTATGAACTGCATATATGAATTTCTATATTCCAAGAGCTTTTCATTATGCAAAGATAAATATACAATTATACTCAACTCTTTCTGACAGCTACCAGCTACCTAGCTCCTCCTTCTCAGAGGTCTGATTGAGTCCTGAGGACCATAGGCCTCTGATCTGAGCCCCTGAAGTTCAAGTGTCTGAGTTTGGAGCCTCAGTTACCCAACACTCCTCCTCAGAGAGGGCTGAATCCTGATTTTTCATGGTTCCTCCTACAAACTTTAATAATCCAGACCTCTTCCCTTATTTTCTTCAGTCCTATTTCCTGCAATTACTATCTCTTTAACAGCATAGTGTATCCTTTCTGACTTTTCAGCTCTCTAATACCTAGTTAAAAATTCTTTAAATTACATTTTCTGTTAGTTTAACTAGAGTGGATTCTGTCTCCTGACCTTATTGGAAGGTGCTGAAGCAAGAAGCACTTACTAGTCAGTACATTTTTAAATCTTAATTTTAATATTAAGACCCCAATCTTAAGAGATGCATTTGCCCCCTTTTCTAGAACTTCATTATAAATACAACTACATTGTGAATGTTGAGGGAGTGCCAACTATAAGGACAGGAATTAAAATATAACTAGTTGCTCTTTATTCTAGATGTTTCCTTTAGTCATACTTAGGGAAGAAAAAGATTACCCACAGGTTATAAATAATATTATTTTAAAATTTGAGTTTCTTCTAACCTCAGGAGTCTACAGATTAAAATATTTGCTTGACCTTTAATACAAGCAGGAATCCAATAATTCCAGCAATAATTACAAAAATATTACTACCTACCATTTATTAAGCATTTATTTTCCTGTTTATCTTTAGACCTTTACAATTGTTTTCTTTTGTCTGAACTCAAAGCCTTCTTCTCATTTTCTGAAGCTGATATTTATGCAACTATTCTAAGAAATCCTACTTTTAATTATGTCCCTACATTCAGAGAAGTTAACAGTTATCAAGAGTAGCTGCTGAGATCTAACCAAAGAACTGATCTGGGGTCATTCACTCGTATTTTGGGCCCAAGGGCCTTAGTCGGCCATAACTTACAAACTAAGTCTTATTACCATCCTGCACTTACGTGAGGAATGTGAGGCCTAGTGTTTGTATAATTCTTTAGATGACACGTTGTATAAAAATCAATACATCAGAGGGTGCCAAAGCTAGGTTTTATAATTTTGCTTAACGTAGATTTGCCAGTGTATCAATTAAAAATATTATATTGGTTAACATCAATGAAATATCTATAGATAGAATGCATTATAGGAGAACAGAATATGGCATCCCAAAATATGATGCTTTGACACAGAATTATTTTGAGCTGAAGACAACTGAGAAACAGGAGATGTTGAAAAAGAAGCCCCCACCCTCATATCCTATTTCCATAAAAGGAGGCTTAGCCTCTTCATCACCTGGAGCAAATCTGATCAGCCCAGATACAGAACAGAAAGGAATCTAAATAGCAAATCTTACTAAAACAACACTTTCCTTGCATTAATTTCTTCTCCTATATTTACTGTCCCATTGTCAGCTAGCCTTAAAAGCCTATACCCCTTTCCCTCAGTCTTAGCATTTTTCTAAAAACTCATTGTTCATTATTAAGATGCTATATAAACTTATAAAGCTCAGCTGGTAAAGAATCTGCCTGCAATGCAGGAGACCCCAGTTTGGTTCCTGGGTCGGGAAGATCCACTGGAGAAGGGGTAAGCTACCCACTCCAATATTCTTGGGCTTCCCTGGTGACTCAGCTGGTAAAGAATCTGCCTGCAATGAAGGAGATCTGGGTTCGATCCCTGGGTTGGGAAGATCCCCTGGAGAAGGGAATGGATACCCACTCCAGTATTCTGGCCTGGAGAATTCCATGGACTATATAGTCCATGGGGTCACAAAGAGTCGGACGCGACTGAGTGACTTTCACTTTCACTTTCATAAACCTATAAACCCCAAGTTCTAATCATTACTTTGGGATACTAGCAGAGTTTCTCTCATGGGTAGTCATGCTGCACATGTTAATAAACTCTGGGTTTTTCTGTCTTGCTAACTTGTCTTTTGTCAGTTTAATTAAAAGGACCACAGTTATAGAATTTAGGAGGTAGAGGAAAAAGTTTCTTTCCTCCCAGTATAGTAGTCAAAGTGTTCACTTAAGTAAACAAAATCTTAAGTACACAGTATCTTGTGCCTGGTTTTAGAGGAACAGGTTGAATCATGGATGCTAGACATATTGCATAAAAGATGAAAAGTACTATCAGTTGGGGTCATCATTTGCTAAAATGCTCAATTGCCTTTGGTAATGGTCACAGAATACTCCTAAGGAAAAAAGTTTAAATGCATTTCAGAATATTTTTCTGAATATCGATTAGCTAAAAGAACAGGTGGCCCTCCTTATCAGGGTACAAATTTTAAATGGAACTTTCTTGAACAAAAAAAAGTCCTAAGTTATTCTGAGATCTAGTAATGAATGAGAGAAGTGATACTGCCATTTCCTTGTAGGGACACAGACAATTCAGGTAAGCTACTACTTCTGGACAGGAAGGTAATGCAGGTGTCGCTCTGTATGGAGCAAATCAATACTTGGTGGTTTATGCTAATACTAGGAAAGGAGGAAAGAAAGCTGTGTCTTGAGAAAACCAGAGAATAGGATGAGGGCATGTCAAGAGTGAAATGGGGTGTACAGTATTTGAAGAAAACAGTAAAAAAAAATCTGGAGAAATAGCCTTGCCAGTACACATTTTATGGTGTTGTAGTTAAGGTACCAAAAGTGAAACTGCAAGGGGTTTGACTTCAAGTTTCAAGTATATAATTATATGGATGATTGTGTCCTGTTCATCACTTTCACAAAGTTCAGGGTAAGAAGCAAAAGACTTCCATCGGTCCCCAGAGGGACTAAGTTTTCATTCAAGACAGAATGAACTGACAGCATTAATTATAACTTGATATATGTTGCAAGGGACATTGTGTAACTAAGTATGATATAGACCCCCTGCAACCAGAAGTTTAGCGAAAGAAAATTTAACTTGTTTGGAAAAAATAAGGAAGGCTTTTTATGGGCCACAATATGTAACCTGAACTGTATAATAAAACCTGAGCTCTGCTCTGCTCTGCTTAGTCGTTATATCATGTCCTACTCTTTGCGACCCTATGGACTGTAGCCTGCCAAGCTCCTCTGTCTATGGGGATTCTCCAGGTAAGAATACTGGAGTGGGTAGTCATGCCTTCCTCCAGGGGATTTTCCCAACCCAGGGATCGAACCCAGGTCTCCCCCATTGCAGGCAGATTCTTTTCCGTCTGAGCCACCTGGGAAGCCCGTTTGTCTATGTGAAAGTGAAAGTGAAAAGTCGCTCAGTTGTGTCCAACTCTTTGCGACCGCATGGACTGTGGCCCACCAGGCTCCTCCATCCATGGAATTTTCTAGGCAAGAGTACTGGAGTGGGTTGCCATTTCCTTCTTCAGGGGATCTTCCCGACCTGGGGATGAAACCCTGGTCTCCCGCATTGCGGGCAGACGCTTTACCGTCTGAACCACCAGGGAATAATATCAAATAGAGGCAACAGATTATGTTTCTTTTTTTATTAAAATCTGAGAATGTCACTGAAACAAAAAGAATCAGGGAATAAACAAAATATAGAGAAGTACTTAGAATGTGTACTAACACTTATTTATCATTTTTGATATCTTAATAAGGAGCTTTCCCGGTAGCTCAATCAGTAAAGAATCTGCCTGCAATGCAGGATACAGTCTGCAGTGTAGGAGACCCAGGTTCAGTCACTAGGTTGGGAAGCTCCCCTGGAGAAGGAAATGGCAACGCATTCCAGTTTTCTTGCCTGGGAAATCTCATGCACAGAGGAGTTTGGTGAGCTACAATCCGAGGGGTTGCAAAGAGTTGGACACCGTATCTTAATGACTCTGATTTTTTTGGGTCAGGCATTGTTCTAAATGTTTTGCAAACATTACCTCATTTAATTCTCACAGCAACACTGCAAGGCTGTTCAAGCCCTAGAGTATTATCCTTATGTGTGCCTGTTCAGTCATGTCTAACTGTTTTGCAACCCTGTGGACTATAGCCTGCTAGGCTCCTCTGTCCACGGGATTCTCCAGGCAAGTATACCGGAGTGGGTTGCCATTTTTTCTTTCATGGGATCTTACTGACTCAGGGATTGAACTATCAGTTGGCAAATGAGAAAACAAGCATAAAGGATATATTGATAGTTGATGACTAAGTTATTTGGCTTCCGAGTCACTGAAGTGATTTTGAATCCTGTTGTTTGGTTTAAGCGGTTAAAGCTTTAACCAAAAGCACTCATACCCACATACCACATTAGACACTGTTGTTGCTTAGTCACTAAGTTGTGTCCAACTTTTTGTGACCTCATAGACTGTAGCCTACCAGGTTTCTCTGTCTATGGGATTTTCCAGGCAAGAAAACTAGAGTGGGTTGCCATTTTCTTCCCCAGGGCATCTTCCTGACCCAGTGATCAAACCCACATCTCCTGTATTGGCAAACGGATTCTTTACCACTGAACCACCAAGGAAGTCCTCACATTAGACATGCAAACATCCAAATTTAGTATTTCCTCCATAATTGTTTCTAATTTGAGAATGCCTTTGTCATCCAGTAAATATGATTACTTTGAATACTGAAAGGTACGTATTGTTCAGTTGCTCAGTCATGTCCAACTCTGGTATCCCATGGACTGCAGCAGGCCAGGCTTTCTTATCCTTCACAATTTCACTGGAGTTTGCACACTCATGTCCATTGAGTTGATGATGCCATGCAACCATCTCATTCTCTGCCGCCCCTTTTCTTTCTGCCTTAGTCCTTCCCATCATCAGGGTCTTTTCCAATGAGTCACTTCTTTGCATCAGGTGGCCAAAGTATTGGAGTTTCAGCTTCAACTTCAGCATCAGTCCTACCAATGAATATTCAAGGTTGATTTCCTTTAGGTTTGACCAGCTTGATCTCCTTGCTGTCCAAGGCATTCTCAAGAGTCTTCTCCAACAACACAGTTTGAAAGCATCAATTCTTCTGTGCTCAGCCTTCTTTATGATCCAACTCTCACATCCTTACATGACTGCTGGAAAACCGGAGCTTTGTCTATAAGGACTTTTGTAGGCAAAGTGATATCTCTGCTTTTTAATATGCTATTTATGTATGTCATAGCTTGTTTAGGTTTGTCTTCCAATAGCTGCTTAGGTTTGTCTTAAAGGAGCATGGTACACACAAAGGTATATAGAGGGAATTTTTTAGGGATCTCTTTGTGAAAGATCTTCAGAGGTTAAGGAAGCAACTGAAACTGAATTATTCTTACAGCCTAAACAGTGAGATTATGAAGAGAAATGAAAAAGTCACATGGACATTTCTTTTACCCTGCACCATTTCTTTCCCTCTCATGCATATACAGTATTATTTTGGCAGTGATTATACAGATACAGTCATTTTGAACAATTTTAACTTTTTATTGCTTTATCTATTTTAAAAAAATGAAGTTAGAATTTCCATGGTCATTCGTCTTTCAATATGTCATTCAAACTCAAGCAAATATTTAGCCTCTTGGTGTCCAGTTAATATTTGATTTTCAAAATAGATGATGCTACTCTATTATGCCTACTGTTGTAAATGGATGCAGAAGAAGACTGCATTCTTCGAATACTTGTTACTGGTACACTTTATGTTTGGCTTCAACAATAACTCCCTTGACTGCATATCTCAACAGGGTTATCTGATTTTGCCTTCAATTGCTACAGTCAGTATTTAACTAGCAGCCTAACAGAATAGTGCCTCCAAGAAACCATTTGATCATGATTTCTTCCTTTGTGTTTAATTTACAATTACAAATTCCATCTAAACGCTTTGCTCCAAATGCAGCCCTAGAAACTAGAAATCTAATGATGAGTTTGAAGAACAATTTCCACAAACACAAAAATCATGAATATGCATAAAACCCCCCAGTGTACCCTTCAGTCCACCACACACACACCCACAAATACTTCTTTGAAATCACATCTTTGTCATTTAGAGCAGAGTCTTTAAAAAGTGAAACACTCACTTAACTCTTCATCCCAGCTAGACTGCAAAATTCTCTGGTGGAAAATTAGGTAGTTTGGAGAGCATGTTGACTTGTGCAGATGAAAGGCACCCTAATAGTCTGAAGAGTTAATATACTCTAACACCTTCCCGCTGCAAATTGGTTCTAAGATGCCCTAGTGACCCCAAACAGTCCATGTTCAAGTGTATCTTTGAACACCTAGGGTGGGAAGGGGTAATTTAGCTACTGAAGAAAATTTAAATCACAGACTGCTCTGTTGTCTAAATCATCCTCAGGGGGCAAATGACAATTTTGAAAGCTGTGTTAACTAAGTAGAAAAACGGTATAGAGAGATTCTCTAGAGGCCTGATGGAATTAATGCTCAAGCTTCTGCTAAAAGGTGAATCACTTTCTTTAGAGTAAGGAATTCAGCAGGGGCTTCTGCTTCCAGGTCAGAAGGCAGAAAGTCAGCCAGTAACAGTGAGTGAAGAGGCATTAGATAAGGAGAGATGATGATCACAATGATGGGATCTCCCAGCACCATCTTCAAGGCTGAAGTACTTTAAAGTATTAAGCTTTGGTGGCTTAAACATGTTGGTATGCTGAAGCCTTTTATTGTCCAACTTAGAATAATTTGACATTGTGGGAAAAGAACCAGTTTTCCTCTTATGAAATATGGAGAAATGAGACCAGCAACTCTGTTGTGCTACAGCCTATTAAAGATGCAAATTAAAAATATCAAAATGCATGGAGATTTGCTTAACCTTTTACCAAGTGTAAATCTTTAATCTGATCTTAATATGAATTTCCTCTATTTACTTTAAGTTTAGTAACACACTGAACTTGCGAGGTGTTAACAATACCTTTAGTGGTCAAGTATTGCATTTTAGAAAATAGTTAATTTGAAATCCAGTCAGGAATCATATTACGTTGCACAACATATATCTGCTTTAGTGAAGCACTGGCAAACTGAACATGCCTCAGAGGAAAAATTCCACTAAATTAAAAGCAAAAGATTAATGTACTTGGAAATGAATTTGCATTCAACTGTAAAACAATGCCATTATGCTGTTTTCTTCCTTCTTCTTTTTTAAAAAATGCATAACCAGTCATTTTTGAGGTGCCTATTACTAAACTAGAGGTTATATAATGAAAATGGAATTGAAGACACTTGAGTTAAAAGAAAAATTCAACAGAAAATTTTATTTATAAACATGAGCTCTCACTTAGTTTTTTATTGGTAAGAGACTTTGTTATTTTTTAACTTGTCTGTTTTTTTCATTTTATAATAAACTTAAATTAGCCACACTGCATTAAAAATTTAAAATATACCATGCAAGAAAACAGTCACTGCTATAGTTTTTAGAATATGATTTAATTTAGCAATTTCAGAAGTAGCATTAATAAAAGCAATATAATATCTGAATGACAAGAAAATAAAGCAGTCCCTCATGCTTGTACAGGCCATGCCTTTCATATTCTCTAAAAATTAGACTCACAAAACATGTCATAATTACTTGAACTTGTCTGCAGTATCAGGAAGAATAGTTTAAAATCACTTTATCACATGCCAAACCACAGTCCATCTCTGACAAAGTAAATTAGTTACTACTAAAAATAAGGGGTGATGATTAATTACCTTAGAGAATACCTGCCAGAATTACTAGTCACTGGAACCAGATTCCTTACTGAAACACACCCGGCAATAATTTAAGTACTTGCTTCATCACTTCCCCTAGTTCAAGACAGAGAATTTATGGTTGGAAATAAATAAATAATAATATATTCTTGAGATGTCTTCATCTTGCTAACAGAGTAAACAGATAAATAAACTGTCGTATTAATGATACCTGCAGATATTAAATGCTAATTTTACCCATGCCTTACATTAACGCAAAGATGGCTGCCTAGAATGGCTTATATCGCTGCCACATCTGCCTTCCATATCTAAAACTGTAATTTGATCCAATTCCAGTATTTAAAATTATTTTTTATTGTTATTCTTTGCATTCATGGAGAATAGTCCTTCCAGTGAGATCATAACATATTCATTGAGCTAATGTATATCTAGTGGCACAGAAGATTAATTTACTAAATATCACTCTTGAAATTTAAATAGGTTTTAAATTCTGACAATTGTGGTATTTACTTACTCATATTATCAGATAAAAATTTCATGTTTTAGTGATTCTAGACTTCACTGAATTCTAATTTTCAATTCCTAACGCATTCAATTTGCAAATATTTTACTTTTATAAATTTGGGTTCCACTGTTATTTACTGTTTGCAGTAATAAAAATTCTGCTAATAACAAAATGCTGTTTTCTAAAGAACAGTGAAAAAAGTCTCTGCAGGAAAAGCCCTTCTTCCTGCAAATTATTTAGCTTTTAGACATGAAAAGAAATTCAAACTCTCTTGTGCCTTCCCTCCTCCCTTCCTCTCTGTTCATTTTCAAATGGCACCTAGAATAACCTTTTTTTATGATTAAATCAAATCAGTTCACTCCACCAATCAAAATTCTTTAAAATGACCTCTAATTCAGTTTGTAATATACTGCAAAATCCTTAAATAGATGGTGGGCTAGAATAATCTTCCCATACTTATATTTTAGATTTTACTTTTAGCATTACATCCTCTAACTAAATGAATAAAACCTACAGTGGTCTTTAATGTTTACAAAATTCAAGACCTTATATGTACTATTTGTCTCTTACACTTGACTTGTTGAATTTTCTTTCAATTTCCCTTCACTCTTAACCTATATGATTAGCATTTACCCACAGGCCTCCTTTTATTTTCTGATATTCCAACACATACAACCACAGCCACCACCATCACTATCATTACTAAAATCCTTCTGTTATATTCTCCCACAAAACTATTTTTCTGTGTTAAGACAGGAAACTGCATGATATATTTTTCCTTCATCAAACATAGAAGTATGTGAAACATGTACATATATTTAGGCCTTTACTTTGTATACCATGTTTTCTATAGATTTATCAGCAAATGAATATATTGAAAATAGAGAATATATGTACATATACGAAAGAAAAAAAGCATGTATAAAAACGTGATGACTGCTCAGACAGCTAGAAACAGACAATCTGAATGGCCCTCCTCCCCTCTTTACAAGAGTGAATAAATCATTAGCCATTTTCCAAAATAGAAACCACCAGTCACAAATGGATGGTGAACTCTACCAAGCATTTAAGGAAAAACTTAAACCAATTGCCTACATTGCCTCTTTCAGAAGATAGAAACTGAGGCTCTATTTTCTAACTCATGAGGTCAGCATTACTCTGACCAAAGGCATTAGGAAAAACCAAAGTCATTAGAAAAAACTACAGACCTATACGTCTCATAAACATATGTGAAAACTTTCTCTACAAAATATAGCAAACCATGTCCAACAATACATTTAAAAAGTATATATCAAGACCAAGTGGGATTTATCCCAGTGATACAAGGCTGGTTCAACTTTTGAATACCAATTAATGCAACCCATCACAGAAACAGACTACAGCAGTTAAATCACATGATGTTACAACAGATGCAGAAAAATCATTTGACAAAATCCAACACCTATTTTAAAAAAAATCTCTAGAAACTAGGAAAAGAAGACAACTTTCTCAACTTGACAAAGAATATCTATAAGAAACTTACAGCTAACATCATTATTAATGGCAGGAAACTTGAAACTCTCCTACTAGCTTTATTCATAATTGCCCAAACTTGGAAGCACCTGAGATGTCCTTTAGTAGGTGAGTAGAAAAATACACTACATTCATACAGTATAGTATTATTAAACACTAAAAAGAAATGAACTATTTAGCCATGAAAAAAATATGGAAGAAACTTAAATGTATATTACTGAGTGAAAGAAATCCATCTGAAAAGTCTGCACACTATACAAGCCCCACCATATGACATTTTGAAAATGGCAAAATCACTGAGACAGCAAAAAATTCAAGGGGTCACCAGGGGTAAAGGGGAAGGAAGAGATGGAGAGGAGCAACACTGGAGGATATTTCAGGGCTGTTAAAATACTCTGTGTGATACTATAATGATGCATACGTATCATTTCACATCTTTCCAAATCCACAGACTGCACAATACCAAGAATGAACTCTAATGTAAACTATGGACTTTAGATGATAATGATGTGCCAACGTAGGCTCATCAATTTTAACAAATATACCACTCTGTGTACACTGTCAATAGTAGGGGAGTATATGAATATGTGGATGTAGGGTTATATAAGAACTCTTTGTACTTTCTGCTCAATTTTGTAGAGAACCTAAAACTACTCTGAAAAGTAAAGTTCTTTCATTTAAAAATGTTAACCATGTCTCTGAGAAGGATAACCAAAAAAACAAGGACTTCATTTGTAAAGAGCAGCATGGGAGTATGTTACTAAGATTATTTCTAATTTGCAAAATGTGTAACTACAAAAAATAAAGGTAGACAATAATAGATACTAAGGCAGACACCAAAATCAAGTTTAAGTGAATGTAAATATGATGAAGAAATTGATCCAATTTAACACATCAATAGGATTACAGAAATATAAGTAAAATAGGAAATTAATCTCCTATCAAGTATTTATCCTTAAAAATATTATTCAACTTTTGCAGCCTAATAGGTAAAATAGAAAGATGAACTAAATAATCTCCAAATACCTCTCAAGATTTAAAATGATGAAATCTTAAAATCAGTGTTCCTTAAAACCAACTAAGTTCCCAGGGCTGTGAAATATAATAGGAATATAAGACTCAAAGTGTAATATAATATGGAAGGATAGTTCACAGAATAAAGGTTCAAAAGAAAAGTAAAATACGTGAAGTCTAGGTTGAAAGATGGTGAAGGACAGAAAGGCTTAGAAGAAAGATGAAAATAATGCCCTTAGACAATGAGAAACAGAAAGGTAGACCGAAACAGCACACACACACAAAAGGGAAAGAAGAAAAACTAGAGAACGGTTCTGTTGAAGGTCAATTTAACCTTCACATCAAAGTTTAACTCAATTTCTTAGACACATTTTGAGCTTAGCACTGTCTTATTAACTTAGTTTTCTCTGACTGCAGCTAGAATCTAAATGTGATTCTTATGAGTGCTGGGCACAGAAAGGCATGTAACTGGCTTATGGGTCTTTAAGGCTAGTGGTCACATTCAGCCAGTAATCACGCCAGCAATTCCATCAGATTTGGAGGACAAACATACCCCTAGATAAAATCTAATGTGTCTAGTACATTAGAATCCTTGGTATGCCATGAGAGAGTCTCCCCTTTGTAAGACTTCCCCCTTCATTCCTAGCTCAGTAGGATAGAAATTTATAAGGTAACAACTGTGGTGGCTAAACTAAGGTAAAGAATATGCCTGCCAATGCAGGAGATGTGGGTTCAATCCCTCAGTCAGGAAGATCCTCCAGAGAAGGAAATGGCAACCCACTCCAGTATTTGTGCCTGGGAAATCCCATGGACAGAGGAGCCTGGCAGGCTACAGTCCATGGGTTCGCAAAAGAGTCAGAAATGACTGAGCGACTAAACAACTGTGACTTACAAGGAGAGATCTTAGCCTAGAAATGGTAAAGTTCAAGTCATGACTCAGCTGCTTATTAGTCATTAATGTAGGTTTACTTATCAGTCATCTCAGTTTTTCAGGAGTTAATAGCTGTGCCCATTCCATTCAGTATTAAAGGAATCCTGACCAGGAAAGATAAGAATTAACATGAATTCAATGTTTTGTTTCTCTCAGAAACATGTAACACATTTCATATGGATTAACATATATAATTCTCCTAAGAATTCAAGGATGTGTATTCTACTGGTACTCTCGGTTTACTAAAGGGGTTAAGTAAAGATTTTATGAATGAGGCCCTGAGACACAAGTGGTTTATGTAATAATATACCCAGTGTTACAATGCTGGTAATAATCATGCCATCAGGATTCTATTGAGGCAGTCCAAATTCTTATACTCTTTATTCATGTGCACTTTTATACTTTGTCTCCATGTATTTCAAGACAAAAAATAAAACAGCATTTCTTCCTTCACATTATTGTTCCATCATTCTCCTAATCCTGTTGTTTTAGAGATTTTTGCTATCGACATTCAAAAGCTAAAAATCTGCCCTCTTGTGGTTCAAGTCGGTTTTGGCTAGCAAATGACTTGTGTAAATGAAAGAGGTTAACACCAGGGTCCTCTGCCCCAGAATATATACATGGAATGAGAGTTATCCAATTCAAGTCCTTTCTCGGTAGCCTCCCTTTGCATGAGACAACACTCCCTTTTTACGAGACGACATTTCTGTAGTAATGAATAGCTACATTATGATTGTACCGGAAACTTGTAAGTCACTAATATCTGAAATCAAACTATTCTCACTTTATACTCTCAGCTGAAATCCACATTCCCTAATGACATGTTCTGAAAAGAGCTGTAGGTAGTATTCGAGCATGCCTACATGGGAATGAGTTTCTTCAGATCATCTGCCGATGGCAGGTTTTGAAGGTAGGATCAGCAGAGTAAGCTTTGCGTGATAGACAGTGAGAGAGATGGATGAACACGTGTCATTAATGGGATGAAGCCTGTAAGCATACAAACTGGCGACCTCAAGGACACATATTTCCTGCATTCCAGTTTTGCTGGTGGCCTGTCTTGCCCTTTCTGCTTTCTCATCCCCACCAGGGATGACAAGTTCAATGGAAATCGAGGTGTTTCAGAAAAATTCTAAAATAAACCTCAAATACTTGTTTAGAGAATTCCAGTGATTTAAGTAAGATGTGACAATGGATGAAAACCACACTGTTAAAAGTGGTCTCACTCCCCTCTTAAAGCTGTCTGAAAAAGAATACTTTTATCTCAGGAAGCTACATTCTCAAATTTGAGTCCTTAAATCAGGGTTGTTGAAACCTGGTTTACCAGTTCAGTTCCAAATGTGAGATAAAACAAATATAACCCAATTAAGTTTCAAGAAGAATCCCTTCAGTTGCACTAATCATTGTTTTAGATGCTTCAGTAGATCTTTATATGTATGTAAATATATTAGTGAAGGTTTCACTTTTGCTCTATTTTCTTAAGCTGACTGAAAAAAAATTATTCTTCCCATTCAATCTACATTTCATATTTTAGCCCATAATTTAAGGTTACTTTCTAGTCACGGTACAAGTCTATTTAGTAATTTTGATAATTTGCCAGTTCTGAACATATTGCCTATCATATGTTTTTTTCCATAGTAACTCAACTAGGGACTCAGAAAAAAACTATCTCAAAATTGTGTCTCCTGAAATGCCATGCAATCTGTAGCAAATGTTCTGTCAATTTTATAACTTGTAAAAAGTGAAATGAGCACTGACTTGATGGTGACAAGATGAAAGAGAATGGAAAGCCTCACTATTGTGCCATTCCTTTCATCACATGCAAGAGCAATTATATTCCCTATGAACTGTTGATCTTCATATTATTTTTTATCTTCAGTTCAAGTCTTATTTGAAAATCAATTATTGCAGATGCTGTCCACTGCTTTGAAACTCTGTTGCGCTGATGGTCAAACACATGGAGTCACAAGTCTGTGACAGGTGTAAGTGTCTATGGACTTTTGCAGTGACCTTTAAGTGGTCTTAGCAGCTGCTGAATGCCTACATAAAATGAAGGTAAATTTGAACAATTTAACTGACACCATTTCTTAAAATTGGTCTAAAAAGAAACTCTGCTTGTAATGCCAAGAAACACTATTTCTCTAGCAGAAGTAAAGTTAGATACTGAGATGTCCATTCAGGTGACAAATCCTATTTGGTTTCCTACTATGTGTCAAGCCGTGTATCAAGCACTGGGGACAAATGTGAGACACAGTTCTCTGACCTCAGACAGGCGTAGTCTCACGGAAGGAAACAGATATTAAATTAAAAAAAAATGAACATGTAAATCTTAGTATTCTCATTATTTCTACATGTCAGCATTTTTCCTAGGTGCTGCACAATTTTTTAAGGGATCTTCCTTTTGGCTAAGTATGACAGCCTTTTATTTCTTCTAAACTGTATTTTGCTTGTGTTGAGAATAAAATGTAAAGTCTATTTTTTTTTTTAAACTACCAACAAATTGTTGAAAAGAAACTCTATCCTCCTTAATTGTCATTTCTTTCCTGGACCTTGCATTTTATTGACATAAACTGATTCAATTTATTTTTCATTCAAAAACAAAAATTTTGATGTATAATCTAATGTAATAATATATGCTTTAAGCATAAAAGTCTAATGAGTATTGACAAATATACAGCACCAGGAAAATAAAAATATAGAGTATCTGTGTCAACCTCAAACCAGTAGGTCTTTTTGTAGTAAATTCTCAGACCACCCAGGTATCCACTGAGCTATTTTTTGCCACTGTAGATTAGCTTTGTCTTTCTTATAATCATGAAAATCATACAAATGGAATCATCCAGGGAACTCTTATTTGTGATTGGCATTTTTCATTCAGCATATTTTTGAGATTCATGTATGTTGTTATGTGAATCAGTAGTTCATTCCTAATTATTTTTGGGCAGCCAACCAAATTTGGATGTGATACAATCTGTTTATTCTTTTACCTACTGATGCACATTTGGGAGGCTTCCAATTTCTGTCTATTGTAAACAAAGTTGACACAAACAATTTTGTACAAGATTTTGTGTGGACATATTTTTGAGTGTATGAATAAGAGTGGAATTGGTGGATTGCATGTTAAGTGTATATAAGTAAGAAATTGGCTGTATTCCCACCCACAAATGAAAATGTCAACACTAGGTATTTTCAGTCTTTTAATTTAAACATTCTAGTGGTTATATAGTCATATTGTATTGTAGTTTCAATGTGCACTTTACTAATTTCTAATGTTCTTCTCAATGTCTTTGCAGTTGCTTTGGGGCCATTAATATATTTTACTTTGTGAAGCATCTCTTTAACTGTTTGCTTATTTTTAATCAAAATGGTTGTCCTTTTATTACTGAGTTCAAAGATATACATATATTTTGAAAACTACATGAGGTTTATGACAAATTTCAAATAGGGTGGACAAATACGTTTTAAAAGACAGATATATACATACATATATACGTATATATATATATAATGTATATGTATGTATGTGTGTGTATATATGTATGTATGTATATGTGTGTGTGTGTATATATATATATATATATAAAATACAGAATTTTTTTCTAACTGAAAATTACGTATTGGGTTCACCAAAAAGTTTGTTCAGGTTTTTCCATAGGATGCTATGGAAAAACCCAAATGAACTTTCTGGCCAACCCAATATATCTACTTTTCTATCCTCCATATATCTATTCATCAATATTTGTCTAGACTGCATTTTGAACGAGTCTATATGGGCATATTTTTGCATTTTCTTAGGTAAATAACCAAAAGTAGAATTGGTGAATTTTATGTTATAGATAGATAGATAGCTGTTTTCTAGTTGGGAAACATTGTCTACCCCAGGGTCACAAACCTTATATATTTTTAAAAGAATTTTCACAGGTTTAACACACATGTATAGATTTAAGATCCATTTTAATTGAATTCTGTTGTATGGGGGAGGGGTTCAGGTAAGGGTTCATTTCTGTTTTTCCATATGGATACACAGTTGTTCAAGCACTTCTGCATCACTGTTGATGATCAGTGGAGCACCTGTGTGTAGATCTATTTCTGGACCCTCTATTTTGTTTCATACATCTATTTTTATGTCAACACCACACTGTTTTTATTAACATAGCAAATAAATCTTCAAGTCAGATAGTGAGTCAAATGAGTTTTGCAAAACTCATTTGTTTATGTATCTAGTTACCTCTCACTTTCATATATATTTGGTCATCATCCTATCAATTTCTATCAATACACTTATATTCTGATTGGAATTACACTGATGTGGGGCTTTCCAGGTGGTTCAGTGGTAAATGATACGCCTGCCAATGCAGTAGAAGCAAGAGATTCGGGTTCCATCGCTGGATTGAAAAGATTCCCCTGGAGTAGGAAATGGCAACCCACTCTAGTATTCTTGGCTGGAATGTTCCACAGATAGAGGAGTCTGTGAAGCTACAGTTCATGGGGTCTCAGAGAGTCAGATACAGCTGAGCGTTCATGCAGCCACACTCATATGATAAATCCATTTTAGAAGAACTAACGTCTTAAAAATACTGTCTTTCAAATGTGAACAAAATATGTATCTTCAATTATTTGTCTGTTTCAGTATCTGTCAGCAAAATTTCATAGTTTTTTGCATAGAGATCTTGCACATAACTTATTAAATATATACCTAGTTTTGGATGGGGACTTCCCTGGTGGTTTAGACAGTAAAGAATCTGCCTGCAATGCAGGAGACTCAGGTTCAGTCCCTGAGACGGGAAAACCCCTGGTGAAGGGAATGGCTAGCCACTCCAGCATTTTTGCCTGGAAAATTCCATGGACAGAGGAGCCTGTCAGGCTACAGTCCATTGGGTGGCGAAGAGTTGGATAGGACTGAGTGACTAACACTTTCACTTCAGTGTTGGATAATGTTGTGTGATAGTTTTGTCAACTCAGTAAGTCTTTAGTATCCAGTTGTTCAAACATAAAAATACTGGTATTTTGAGGATATGATTAATATCTATAACCAGCTGACTTTCTAAAGGAAATTATCCTGGATAATCTGGGTGGATCTGATCCAATCAGTTGAAAGGGCTTAAACACAACCAATTGTGTCTTTGTGAGCAGCAACATAAGCTCCTGCCTGACAGTGTCCAGTGCGCTCCTATAAATTTGGATTTGTTTAGCCACCTCTGCAATCGCAAGTCAATTCCCTCTCTGTCTCTGTTTCAGACTCTCTCTTCTAGCTCTGTTTCTCTTATAGAACTGTGATTGATTGATACTGTAAATCCTATTTTTAATTTACTCAAGTTACTTATTAATCAATAAATCTATGAGCTTTTGTTATATTTCCTTTGGGATATACTATATATCATATCATACATAGGATGATACAGCCTTCAAATACAGCTAGTTTTAGTTCTCTCTCTTTTTTTTTTTCTGTTTTAACACATTCTACACTTTTCCCCTTATATTAAATATCTGAGGATCTCAAGTGAGTCTTACCAAAAGATTGGCATGGGAATCCTCATACTTGTTTAAGATTTGATAACATCCAGGGACTCAGCCTGAAACCTTCCTCAGTTTCACCTGTTTATCATACAATCAAGTGCAGTACCATTTATGCCCAGTTGAGCACACAATTTTGTCCACATTTTCTACAGTGATTCCTATGATTCCCTCAAATCTCATTAATTAGCCTATGAGGCCCTTACCTTTCCTCTTGCAGAAAGCCATCACTCTACCAGTATCCCATCTTCATCACCAAAAGTCAGGAATTATGAACTTTTTGAAATCTTACCCTACATCCCTGCTAGCAAGTTAGCTTGCCCTAGTTTCATGAAAGACATCTGGGTCAATGGACTTTACTACTCACAATACTAGCAGTAATAAAGATATCAAATTTCTGCTGGTTCTGTTAAAGAATAAATTATCCATTCAATGACAGCTGTTAAAAGAACAGTAAGGAAGAATTTATTCAGGACCATCATGGTAGGTACACTTCACTTCAATGGGATTTTGCAATGGAGCAAGCTTAGGCTCAAACCAAATACAACAAAGAGAAGCGGGAATTTATAGTTGGGAAGCAGTGAGTCCCAGAAAATTGAGGAGAAGAAACATCAGAGGTAAGGAAAAATTCTGGCTAAATCTATATAACAGGATTATTATTGAGGACAGACCAGGGTGAGGACAGACATCACCTAAGGGATTATGGAGGATAAGGTACCTGGTCAAATGTGAGAGTGATCAAGGGTGGGGGATTTTAGATAGACTAAATAAATAAATATGCTAGGATTCTTGCTAAACTGGAGAACGCAGAAATGAACACAGAAGTCCAAAAGTCAAAAGTTGAGGAGAAAGTTTAGAAGAACTTAACTAGAGTTTGGTCAAGGAGAAAAAAATTTGTCATTTCCATATGCACCATTCATTACCCACAGGAAAAGATGAAAAAGGCTAGGTGGCATCTACATACACAAGAAACTGCATTACAGAAGAACAAATGTTGAGGTTAGGGCATGCGATCTTTTATAATAGGAGTTAGCATGTCTATCCTTTACTCTAGAGGAAGATACTATTTTTATGATAACTGAAGAATAAGTAAACCTACTTTTTGCTCCAAAGGGAGGTACTGTCTATTTTTAAAAGCTATTTGTTGTGTGAACATTTCAGAAAAGATATAACAAAAGACAGACAGTATTTTGGTTTGTAAGAGATGCAAACATGTGAAAGACTCATGAAGAATTCTCAATATAAAACTGCATAAACATTAATAATGTACAATTTAAAACCTGAAACAGGTATAATAGAGCCTATCAATTAGACATTATGCCTAAAATAGCATTAAGATAATAACATTTATTCAGTAATACATATCGATTAAGGACCATGTGCTAAGCATTGCTACAAATACTCCAGGTTGAAATTTATATTTAAAAAATAATCAGCGCTCCCTTTAGATTCGTATCAGAGGACAAGGTACTTTAGAGGTCCTCACATATCACAAACACAATTATAAATAAATAAAGAACAACCGTGTGACTTTTTACTTGGAATCTGAAGCTAAACTCTGGTGCAGAAACACCTGTAAACTTACACAGCCACTCTCATCGTTAATATTCATTAGACTTTAGTGAAAAGACCCCCAGAGCCCTTATCTTATCTTGTATCCTCAAGTGAAAGGGTGACTGCTCTAAAGTCTATGAAGGTGTCTGGATTATTTTGTTGTTAACCTGGAAGATGTGGTACAGAGGTCAACCAGTGGATCAGGGATTGGATATGTTGAGATGAGGCTTGTTGAGTTTTGATAATGCCTTACATTGCCTTCAGAAAATCATTGCATACACCTTTACTACTGAAATCAACAGCAATAGCCCAGTTTGTAAGCTAACTGAATATATCAGGCATTCTCATGGAGGGAAGAACTAATGAAAATATGTATTCCTATCTAGCTGCCTTCTGAATTTTCATCTGTACCCTCCTCGCTCTAATCTCTAAGGAATTTTAGATTTTAAGTGTAATGGCTATAAAGTTTAAAGGTGAAGACCTAATCTGAGGAGGTACTTAGTAGAGTGGCAATGGAAATTCTGTTTTATGTGTATGATGCCTATGCCTCTTTGCTTTCCACATCTTTAAATTCCTCAGGAGACATGGACGGGAACCTGGGCTGCAGAATACGTCCCATTTATATAGGATAGCTGATTTCTCCAAGGGCAATATGAGCTCACACTAAAATAACTAAAAGCCAGAAGAAAATGCTCGGAAGAAAGATAACAAAAGTAATATGCATTCCATCTGAAGCAGAAGTACTGAAACCAATAGACTCAAATTTAAAATAAGTAAAATCAATACACCTAAAAAAAATTTAGCAAAATAAGATAACAATGAAGAATATTAAGGGGAATCAAATAGAGATGTTCTGTTTAGATTATACAATGTTAACAATTGGCATTTTATAGTGGTTTAAATGGACATTTCAACAAATCCATCTTAAGAGAATGAAAATATGTGCAATTCAGTACTACTAGTATTCTATATGACATTCTCATAGTTTGTCATAAGCTGTCACATAAAAAATGATAGCTATAGATAAATAGATGGAGACAGAAATATATGAAATGTTGTAGGATGGGTACAACTGGAAAATAAATGAGCAGTTTAAAAGATTAGATCATAGGACTTTTTGAGAATAGCTGAAAAGAATAAAGCAATAGAAAATACAGAAAAAGGATATTGAGGAGACATGTACTTATGCCCAGATGACCAAATAAAAGAAAATTATCTTTGAAAATGAGATAAAATATTTGAAATAATAATAAAAACAACCTCCTGAGAATAAAAAGATGAAAAATTTCAAATTAAAATGACTCAAAATGTACAAAACATGATACAATTTATAATATTAAAGTAATATAGATAGAAGATCCTTTTTAAAGGAACAAAATCAGATTTATCTTAAACTTATCAACAGCACATCAAGATGTAATGAGTTAATATTTATAAATCACTCAGAAACTTGAGTATAGAATATTGTATGCAGAAAATATTTAATTTTTTAAAAGTACAAAATATTACCATGCATAATTATCCTCAAAATAGTTTTTAGGAAAACTTTGGCCTTGACACAAAACAAATTGAACTCCTTCTATAAACATGAAAAGCAAGGATTATCAAATATCTTATTAAATCTTGCTCTAATCTAAAATCAATAATGAGTGAGTGAAGTCGCTCAGTCGTGTCTGACTCTTTGCTACCCCATGGACTGTAACTTATCAGGCCCCTCCGTCCATGGAATTTTCCAGGCAAGAGTACCGGAGTGGGTTGCCATTTCCTTCTCCGGGGGATCTTCCTGCCTCAGTGATCGAACTCGGGTCTCCCTCATTGCGGGCAGACGCTTTACCATCTGAGCCACCAGGGAAGCCCCAAATCAATAATAAACAATGCCTAAAATTAAAAATACAGAAAGATAAATAATAAATATGATAAATAATAAAACAGAATAACGTAGACAACATATACTAAATGGGGGAGGGATAAACTAAAGCCACATGAAAGAATTCTAAGTTTTTCTTTTCTCTTTATTACCTGTTATGTAAAGACTTTGTTTTGTTCTATATATTCCTTAATGGAAAGTATTAAACACATTATTACCCTATTATGTACTAAATGCACAACTGTTTTTTCGTTTTTTTTTTTTTCCTACTTATTTCTACTGGAGGGGAAAAAAAAACAAAAACAAAAAACCTAGTGCTTTTTCTACTCTTCTTCCATAAACAAGCCAAGACACAGAACTCCAGGATTACTTTCTCTGTAGCTATTCTCTTTCCTGAAACCATTCTCAAACTGTATGCCATGTTCACAAGTACCTGGAGAAATGGTCAACTGACCATAGATTAGTTTAATACTTTGGAGGCAGAGAGTGACTGTGGATTCAGAAAATCTTCTACCAAGTGTTCCTCTGGCCACTTCTCAATTGCCTGATTTAGGGACAATATTTCAACTCCTTGTGATTCTAGCCTGCTGTGTGAACTGAAAAGAGAGAGGAAGATATGTTACTAATCAAAGATATGTGTCCTAAAAATACTATCAGTTTCAATAGCACAATATTCATTAAAGCAAGTTTCTTTTATATATTGAATTGCATCTTACTAAGAGACTAACCACTAATTATTTAATTTTTTTTTAACTCCAAAACTGTCATTCCTGGAAATATCCATTCTTGTAAAGAATCTGATGTTAGTTCTAGATTCCTTAGGAAATGTCACTATTTAAATTTAGGTCTATTTTTTAATCACCCCCTGAAAAAATATGCATCCTTGGGGTAAAATTTAGAAAGACTATATATAGGGAGATATTTAGGAAAGAAAAGAAAAACAAAGAAAAGAAACAGAAAGAAAGAAAATAATTAATTGGATGTTTCACTATTGTTACGGTACATAACCTATTAGCATTTACTGATTCTGTAAAAAGTCCATTTTTTTTTTCACTTTTGCAAATGAGACATTGTATTTTTCTATTTACTTCACAGAGTCTCTGATGGTTATTCATTCTCAGCTGACCTAGTTTTGAATAAGCATGGAAACAACTACAAAACACCCCCATCTTGTTTCACCTTGAGGAAACAAAGTCACATATGAAACAGAATTTATCATTATTGATCTTCTTTAGTTGGAAATTAAGGTATCATATACAAACCTATTACTGTTCTTTACCCCACCACTCCTTTGTGAGGAAGATGTGTGATGTGATGCCACATAAAGAAAGGGTAGATGTATTTGTGCTTATAGTTCAGAAACATACACAAAACTTCAGATGCAGTAATTATACATCTGTGGAATTCAATGGATGACTTAACACCAGTTTCTGAAGTTCAGCTTCTCAAGAGCTCAGCTGGTAAAGAATCTGCCTGTAATGCAAGAGACTCCAGTTCGAATCCTGGGTCAGGATGATCTCCTGGAGAAGGGATAGAGAAGAGATAGGCTACCCACTCCAGTATTCTTGGGCTTCCCTAGTGGCTCAGATGCTAAAGAATTTGCTTGCAATGCAGGAGACCTGGGTTCTATCCTTGGGTTGGGAAACTCTCCTGGAGAATGGAATGGCAACCCACTCCAGTATTCTTGCCTGGAGAATTCCATGGCCAGAGGAGCCTGGTGGGTAACACTCAAGGGGTCCCAAAGAACTAGACACAACTGAGTGACAATGTGCAGCACAGCCTGAAGGTAACTTGGTTTCACCTTAAAATCTATTGACACAATTTGTAGAAGAACAGTATTTGTTACATCTTGGTTAGTTATTGAATTGCTTTTGTTTGCTGCTTTTTCTCCCAGATAACATAACTAAAAATGAATGAGACATAAATGGCAGCTGAAATCAAATTACATACTTAAGGTTCACATCATTCCATTAAACAGGCATAAGTTAATTGAACACTTAGTAAATATTTACTACTATTATTTTAAAATTATTCACTGATTTACTCATTCACTTAACATTCACCATATACATATTTCATGGCAGTCATTGTCCTGGGTTCTAAGAGGTAAAACAATAAGACATGGCAAACTTTGCACCCTTCTCCCAAAATCTACATTTTGAACTCAATAAATTTGATGCATATAATTAAATATACATATAGATATATACATATGTGTAATATAGCAAAATATGTCTATATGCATGTGTATATATAACATATATGAACATACATATATATGTTCTGACAAAATATATTAAAATTTTTAAATAATGATTTAATAAATGATTCAATGGAAAATCTGAAGGAATTATGAGTTGTTTAGAAAGAGCTTTAGGAAGGAGAATCAAAAAAGTATTGAGTTGAAATTTAAATAAATAATAGGCATCCCCACCCATACACTCAAGCAACTAGTGGAGTAAGAACTTTCTGACACAGAAGACGACAAATGCATTGGCATGAAGAGTTCAACATAATCATCTAATAAATTGTCACCAGTGTGGCAAAGGATAAAAACAAAAGATCCTTCTTATTTTGCAATGGAATTGAGATTTCAGCCTTTAAGTAACTGTAAACTAATGAAGATTATTGACTGGGGATCGTTTTACTACGATTAGCTTTCCCTGTAGAGAATGATAATTTTGGAAACATTATAAAGGATAAATTGGAAATGGGAAAAGTGGTTAACTAAGAAGGATGTTATTTTGAATAGATGAAATGATAAATGACAAATTCTTAAATAGACAAATAGCAACTAGAAAGAAAAAAGATGAATGGTAGGAACATTATTATAAGATGCTTAGTAAATAAGATCTTTAAGGGAGTTAAGAGAGAGAAATCTAGGATAATACTAGTTTGTTGACACAGATTCCAAAAGAAAAATTAGTATGTCTCTACTGTTCAAAAGTTCTTGAGTGTAAGATGAATGCTTTCACCAGGAAAAGAACTAGGGAATAGTCAACCTTGAAAATTTAGAGATGCTATTAAAGTTGAAGTTCTTGTGAAATATCCATTTGAATGTCTAAATGGATGTATGAATCCGATACTTATTAGGGATCTTGGCTAGAGATACAAAACCGGAAGTCATCATCATTGCTACACTAATTCTCTTGAGTAGTGAAAGCAAAATAATAATTCCTAAAATATTACTACAAGAGTTCTGAGAGTAGAAAATCTTTCTCTATTTTAACAGTATTTCAAAAAGAAAAGGAAATGGTTTTCACCAATCATTTGTTATGGAAATAACAGATTCCTGCCATGAAATACTAAGCTTGCTTCATATAGTTTCTTTGTTTTAGAATAAAACATAATCTATCAGTTTTCTTGAGAATTTATAGTGAACATGTTTTTTTTTTCTCTTTGTTTCAAACTTCAAGTACACTCATATAGATAATCTTCTCTAGAATGATAAAATTTTATCTATTAAATTTTTATACTTTTATATAATACAACAATAATTAGAAGTAATAATACAATACTGTAAATGAAAAAAAAATCATATACAAGATATATAAAAATATAAATAGGTTACTGGAGATAACGTCACAAGGTCAATTCATTTAGTCTGTTTGTGAAGAACTAACCAGTACTTCGTGTTGACGTAAGAGAAGACAAAAGCAGGTTTGCCCTATTCACTTCTAGTTAAAATTTTTACCTAGTCTATGAAAAACTTTTAGACAATCAATTTAAGGTTTTACAAAGACTCAGGAAAAATGAATTTTGCCCTCAATTATGAGATTAAAAAAAAAAAGTCAGACAGAACTTCTCTATGAGGATATTAAGCTACATGATGCAAAGATCTACTTATGTGTGGAAGATGGTCACTCATCTATGCAAGCTGTAGTAGTAAGTTTAAAGGAATACATTTAATTAGATATTTGAATCCAATAAAGATAGAAAACTTTATAAAGAAATTACTCTCCTTATGTCAGTTTTCTTGCATCGTTAAATTCAAGATCATTCACTCCGTCACTCAAGCCAGAAATCTGAGTATCATCCTTGCCCCTTCATCTCCTTCATTCCTACATCTAATCACCAAGACTGATAGATTTTTACTTCCTTAAAATAGGATAATCATTCATGTGAATGTCTATCCTTACTGCTGCTACTTTATATTAGGCAAACACTCTTTCTTGTCTGAACTAATGCAATCACTTTTTGCAGTCTTATCGTTCACCAGTTCATACTCCACCCTATAGAAAGGTTATATTTTTAAATTTGTAGACATAATTATGTCTCTTTTTTTGGTCTAAGACTCTCAAATAATTTCCTATCACAGTCACAATAATGTCCAAATTCCTGAAAACTATTTTTAGGTGTTTCCTTATGACTTGACTCTTTTATTTTGCTCAACACTCTGTGCTTTGTGGTCCAACTTAATGGGCCTTCACATATAGGTATATCCTTACTTGCCTTGTTAGTCACTCAATCATGTCCGAGTCTTTGTGAACGCATGGACTGTAGCCTGCCAGGCTCCTCTGTCCGTGGAATATCCCAGGCAAGAATACTGCAGTGGGTTGCCATTTCCTTCTCCGGGGGATCTTCCCAACCCAGGGGTTGAACCTGGGTCTCCTGCATTTCAGGCATATTCTTTACCATCTGAGCCACCAGGAAAGATTCTTACTTACCTTATTCCTTCACTTTTCTCCTCCATCACTTTTTCCTTGTTAATCACTGAGATCTCTCCTTCTATGACCTTCTCTAAATTCCCAAACCTTACCAAAGTGCCCTTCCTAGAAGTCTCATGGTACCTGTGTTTCTGATCAACAAACTTATCACATTGTGCTACCAAGAATAAAAATTGCTTATCTTCATATTAGAATATCAACAACTTTAGAAGAGAAAACATGTCTGCTTTCTACTTCCTAATTACCCCCAGTTGAGGGCCCAATTGCTGCTTAGATGGAGGTAGGAAGTGTTTCAAACTCATTTTTATGTAATCAGCCATACAACAATGATAAAAATTAGATTAGTGGAGTCTAACAAGTAATGATTATTCAGGTATCTTTTGCATTGAAACTATATGAAATGTTTGTTAGCCTAAAAGTTAGTTCGATTCAGAGTAGAACACAGCTACAGAAAATGTGAAAATGATGTTCAATAGCTTGTTTATAAATGCTTCACGTTATATAGTTTTGGAAATTTAATATTCAAGATATTAACTAATATATGAAGTCAATATACGTGTGTTCATAGTATACCTGTAGTAAACATTTGTCTTTTTTTCTACCTCTCCCTCTTCTGAACTCTTATTTAGTATTTTGGAAACACATTATAGGATTTATTGTTAGTATAGCATACTAAGAATACTATTTATTCTTAATATAGCATACAAACTATGTTATTATCATCCTGTGGCATCTCTCTCTAGCAGAATATCCTGGACTTCCCTACAGAATGGTAGCTGAGTTCCATGAAAACAGAAGCAGAGATATCTTTACTCTTCACATCTAAGAGTGGAATTTTCACAGCTTTGCATCCTTTGCAATCTATAGGTCAAAGCAAATCATGAGGCCAGTCTACATTCAAAGGGAAGAAAATGGATTTCATTTCTTAATGGAAAAAAGAGCATCTAGGTACCAAAAGAGAAAGAGTTGTCATTGACTGTCTTTGGACATATTTTCCATGACACTTAATAAATTATGCATCTACATGTGTGTGTATGTGTGCTTGTATATATTAAGCATGATTGAGCAGAATTATACACTATTCATAGGTATCTGAGCTGCAGATATGAGAAAATTAGGCACTTGTGTTATCCTCATGAACTAATAATCCAGTGGAAGAGACAGTTTATAATACAAAAAAAAATGAATCAAATAAATGTAAAGGGGGTATAATTATGAAAGGCAAAATAGAGAACTTGCACTTGAAAAGCTGATCAAGAAAAACCTTTAGGGAGATGCAATATTTGAAAGGCAATTTGTTGGGAGGAGTCAAGATGGCGGAGGAGTAGGACGGGGAGACCACTTTCTCTCCTACAAATTCATCAAAAGAATAACTGAACACAGAGCAAACTTCGCAAAACAACTTCTGATCGCTAGCTGAGGTCATCAGGCGCCCAGAAAAGCAGCCCATTGTCTTCGAAAGGAGGTAGGACAAAATATAAAAGATAAAAAGTGAGACAAAAGAGCTAAGGACGGAGATCCGTCCCGGGAGCTCTTAGGCGGCATTGCTTGGGGTAGGGTCCGGGCCTGAGTGCCCTGAGGACAATCGGAGGGAGCTTCTGTGAGTTGCCAACTTGAACTGTGGGAGACCAAAGGAGAGAGAGTAAATTAGCCGGCCGGAACACACTGCCGGCCGTTCGCAGAACAGAGACCGAGAGGGTCCAGAGAGGAGCTCGCAGGCTGCGGACCGGCCCAGCTCCGCCGGAGGCAGGAGGCAGGGGGGAGGGGAAGGTCGCGGCGAGACACAGGGCGCAGGCACCCGACCGGCGCGGGCGGGACTGGGGCTGGGGACGCGGAGGGCAGAAGGCGCGCGCACCCGACTGGCGCCAGCGGAAACTGAGACTGGGTCCGCGGAAGGGAGGGGGCGCGCCACACCTGGGGAGAGTGCGCCCACCAAGCCCCTGACTGCCTGGACCGCTCTGACGGGGAAGGCACTGAGAGCGGGCGCAGGTTTTCGTTCCGCGCTTTTGTGGAACACCCGAGGGCTGGAACCTCGCGCAGCGCGGGGCGCGCTCCATATAGAACAGCCGGGAGCCTGAGCAGCGCAGACGGAGAGGGCAGCGCCAGCCCCTCCCCGCAGCGCCAGCCCGTCCCCGCGGCGCCAGCCCCTCCCCGCAGCGCCAGCCCCTCCCCACAGCGCCGGCCCCTCCCCGCGGCGCCAGCCCCTCCCCGCAGCACCAGCCCCTCCCCACAGCGCCAGCCCCTCCCCACAGCGCCGGCCCCTCCCCACAGCGCCGGCCCCTCCCCACAGCGCCGGCCCCTCCCCACAGCGCCAGCCCCTCCCCACAGTGCCGGCCCCTCCCCACAGCGCCGGCCCCTCCCCGCGGCGCCGGCCCCTCCCCGCAGCACCAGCCCCTCCCCACAGCGCCGGCCCCTCCCCGCAGCGCCAGCCCCTCCCCGCAGCACCGGCCCCTCCCCGCAGCGCCAGCCCCTCCCCACAGCGCCGGCCCCTCCCCACAGCGCCGGCCCCTCCCCGCAGCACCAGCCCCTCCCCACAGCGCCGGCCCCTCCCCGCAGCGCCAGCCCCTCCCCGCAGCACCGGCCCCTCCCCACAGCGCCAGCCCCTCCCCACAGCGCCGGCCCCTCCCCGCAGCGCCAGCCCCTCCCCACAGCGCCGGCCCCTCCCCGCAGTGTCAGCCCCTCCCCACAGCGCCGGCCCCTCCCCACAGCGCCGGCCCCTCCCCACAGCGCCGGCCCCTCCCCACAGCGCCGGCCCCTCCCCACAGCGCCGGCCCCTCCCCGCAGCGCCGGCCCCTCCCCGCAGCGCCGGCCCCTCCCCGCAGCGCCGGCCCCTCCCCACAGCGCCGGCCCCTCCCCGCAGCGCCGGCCCCTCCCGGCAGCGCCAGCCCCTCCCCGCGGAGCGACGGAACTAGCTACCTGAATAAGAGACCACCTCCGCCCGCCTGTGTCAGGGCGGAAATGAGGCTCTGAAGAGACCGGCAAACAGAAGCCAAATAAACAAAGGGAACCGCTTCAGAAGGGACTGGTGCAACAGATTAAAATCCCTCTAGGAAACATTGACTACACCGGAGGAGCCTGTAGATATCGAGACGCGTAAGCTGGAACGAGGAGCTATCTGAAACTGAGCGGAACCCACACTGACCGCAACAGCTCCAGAGAAACTCCTAGATATAATTTTACTTTTTTATCTTTTTTTATTTTTTTTCTTTTTTAGTTTTTCTCTTTTATTTTCCTTTAAAATCCCCTATTACTCCCCCATTACTCCTTAACTTTCATTTCCATAGACTTTTATGATTTTTTAATTAGGGGGGAAAAAAAAAATTTTTTTTCTTTTTCTTTCTTTTTTTTTTTCTTTCCTTTTTCTCTTCTATTTTCTATTTTTCTTTTTCTCTTATTTCTTTTAAAGTCCTCTAGTACTCCTCTACTACTCCTTAATTTTCATTTTCAATACACTATAACCTTAAAAAAAAAAAAAAAAGAAGAGAAGCCCTATTTTTAAACCGAAGATTATTCTCTCCCAATCTTGACTCTCTGTTTTCTACCTCAGAACACCTCTATTTCCTCCTTTCCCCTTCTCTTCCCAATCCAATTCTGTGAATCTTTGTAGGTGACTGGGCTACGGAGAACATTCTGGGAACAGACAGCTGCGTAGATCTGTCTCTCTCCTCTTGAGTCCCCCTTTTTTTCTCCTCCTGTTCATCTCTATCTCCCTCCTCCCTCTCCTCTTCTTCATGTGACTCTGTGAACCTCTCTGGGTGTCCCTAATGGGGGAGAATCTTTTAGCCATTAACCTAGAAGTTTTCTTATCAGGGCTGTATAGTTGGAGAAGTCCTGAGACTACAGGAAGAATAAAACTGAAATCCAGAGGCAGGAGACTTAAGCCCAAAACCTGAGAACACCAGAAAACTCCTGACTACAAGGAACTTTAAGTAATAAGTGACTGTCCAAAAGCCTCCATACCTACACTGAAACCAACCACCACACAAGAGCCAATAAGTTTTAGAGCAAGACATACCACGCAAATTCTCCAGCAACGCAGGAACATAGCCCTGAACATCAATATACAGGCTGCCCAAGGTCACACCTAACACATAGACCCATCTCAAAACTCATTACTGGGCACTCCATTGCTCTCCAAAGAGAAGAAATCAAGTTCCACGCACCAGAACACTGACGCAAGCTTCCCTAACCAGGAAATCTCGACAAGCCAATCGTCTAACCCCACCCACTGGGTTAATCCTCCACAACAAAAAGGAACCACAGACCTCCAGAATACAGAAAGCCCACTCCAGATACAGCAATCTAAACAAGATGAAAAGGCAAAGAAATACCCAACAGGTAAAGGAACATGAAAAATGCCCACCAAGTCAAACAAAAGAGGAGGAGATAGGGAATCTACCTGAAAAAGAATTTAGAATAATGATAATAAAAATGATCCAAAATCTTGAAAACAAAATGGAGTTACAGATAAAAAGCCTGGAAACAAAGATTGAAAAGATTCAAGAACTGTTTAATAAAGACCTAGAAGAAATAAAAAAGAGTCAATTAAAAATGAATAATGCAATGAATGAGATCAAAAACACTTTGGAGGGAACCAAGAGTAGAATAATGGAGGCAGAAGATAGGATAAGTGAGGTAGAAGATAAAATGGTGGAAATAAATGAAGCAGAGAGGAAAAAAGAAAAAAGGATCAAAAGAAATGAGGACAACCTCAGGGACCTCTGGGACACTGTGAAACGCCCCAACATTCGAATCATAGGAGTTCCAGAAGAAGAAGACAAAAAGAAAGGCCATGAGAAAATACTCGAGGAGATAATAGCTGAAAACTTCCCTAAAATGGGGAAGGAAATAGCCACCCAAGTCCAAGAAACCCAGAGAGTCCCAAACAGGATAAACCCAAGGCGAAACACCCCAAGACACATATTAATCAAATTAACAAAGATCAAACACAAAGAACAAATATTAAAAGCAGCAAGGGAAAAACAACAAATAACACACAAAGGGATTCCCATAAGGATAATAGCTGATCTATCAATAGAAACCCTCCAGGCCAGAAGGGAATGGCAGGACGTACTGAAAGTAATGAAAGAGAATAACCTACAACCTAGATTACTGTATCCAGCAAGGATCTCATTCAGATATGAAGGAGAATTCAAAAGCTTTACAGATAAGCAAAAGCTGAGAGAATTCAGCACCACCAAACCAGCTCTTCAACAAATGCTAAAGGATCTTCTCTAGACAGGAAATGCAGAAAGGTTGTACAAACGTGAACCCAAAACAACAAAGTAAATGGCAACGGGACCACACCTATCAATAATTACCCTAAATGTAAATGGGTTGAATGCCCCAACCAAAAGACAAAGATTGGCTGAATGGATACAAAAACAAGACCCCTATATATGCTGTCTACAAGAGACCCACCTCAAAACAAGAGACACATACAGACTAAAAGTGAAGGGCTGGAAAAAAATATTTCATGCAAACGGAGACCAAAAGAAAGCAGGAGTCACAATACTCATATCAGATAAAATAGACTTTCAAATAAAGGAAGTGAAAAGAGACAAAGAAGGACACTACATAATGATCAAAGGATCAATCAAAAAAGAAGATATAACAATTATAAATATATATGCACCCAACATAGGAGCACCGCAATATGTACGGCAAACGCTAACGAGTATGAAAGAGGAAATTAATAGTAACACAATAATAGTGGGAGACTTTAATACCCCACTCACAACTATGGATAGATCAACTAAACAGAAAATTAACAAGGAAACACAAACCTTAAATGACACAATGGACCAGCTAGACCTAATTGATATCTATAGGACATTTCACCCCAAAACAATCAACTTCACCTTTTTCTCAAGTGCACACGGAACATTCTCCAGAATAGATCACATCCTGGGCCATAAATCTGGTCTTGGAAAATTCAAAAAAATTGAAATCATTCCAGTCATCTTTTCTGACCACAGTGCAGTAAGATTAGATCTCAATTACAGGGAAAAAATTGTTAAAACTTCAAACATATGGAGGCTAAATAACACGCTTCTGAATAACCAACAAATCATAGAAGAAATCAAAAAAGAAATCAAAATATGTATAGAAATGAATGAAAATGAAAACACAACAACCCAAAACCTATGGGACACTGTAAAAGCAGTTCTAAGGGGAAGGTTCATAGCATTACAGGCTTACATCAAGAAACAGGAAAAAATCCAATTAAATAACCTAACTCTACACCTAAAGCAATTAGAGAAGGAAGAAATGAAGAACCCCAGAGTTAGCAGAAGGAAAGAAATCTTAAAAATCAGGGCAGAAATAAATGCAAAAGAAACTAAAGAGACCATAGCAAAAATCAACAAAGCTAAAAGCTGGTTTTTTGAAAAAATAAACAAAATTGACAAACCATTAGCAAGACTCATTAAGAAACAAAGAGAGAAAAACCAAATTAACAAAATTAGAAATGAAAATGGAGAGATCACAACAGACAACACTGAAATACAAAGGATCATAAGAGACTACTACCAGCAGCTCTATGCCAATAAAATGGACAACTTGGATGAAATGGACAAATTCTTAGAAAAATATAACTTTCCAAAACTGAACCAGGAAGAAATAGAAGATCTTAACAGACCCATCACAAGCAAGGAAATCGAAACTGTCATCAAAAATCTTCCAGCAAACAAAAGCCCAGGACCAGATGGCTTCACAGCTGAATTCTACCAAAAATTTAGAGAAGAGCTAACACCTATCTTACTCAAACTCTTCCAGAAAATTGCAGAAGAAGGTAAGCTTCCAAACTCATTCTATGAGGCCACCATCACCCTAATTCCAAAACCAGACAAAGATGCCACAAAAAAAGAAAACTACAGGCCAGTATCACTGATGAACATAGATGCAAAAATCCTTAACAAAATTCTAGCAAACAGAATCCAAAAACATATTAAAAAAATCATACACCATGACCAAGTGGGCTTTATCCCAGGAATGCAAGGATTCTTTAATATCCTCAAATCAATCAATGTAATACACCACATTAACAAATTGAAAGATAAAAACCATATGATTATCTCAATAGATGCAGAGAAAGCCTTTGACAAAATTCAACACTCATTTATGATTAAAACTCTCCAAAAAGCAGAAATAGAAGGAACATACCTCAGCATAATAAAAGCTATAAATGACAAACCCACAGCAAGCATCACCCTCAATGGTGAAAAATTGAAGGCATTTCCCCTGAAATCAGGAACAAGACAAGGGTGCCCACTCTCACCACTACTATTCAACATAGTGTTGGAAGTGCTGGCCACAGCAATCAGAGCAGAAAAAGAAGTAAAAGGAATCCAGATAGGAAAAGAAGAAGTAAAACTCTCACTGTTTGCAGATGACATGATCCTCTACATAGAAAACCCTAAAGACTCTACCAGAAAATTACTAGAGCTAATCAATGAATATAGTAAAGTTGCAGGATATAAAATTAACACACAGAAATCCCTTGCATTCCTATATACTAACAATGAAAAAACAGACAGAGAAATTAAGGAAACAATACCATTCACCATTGCAACAAAAAGAATAAAATACTTAGGAGTATATCTACCTAAAGAAACAAAGGACCTATACATAGAAAACTATAAAACACTGATGAAAGAAATCAAAGAGGACACAAACAGATGGAGAAACATACCGTGTTCATGGATTGGAAGAATTAATATTGTCAAAATGGCTATTCTACCCAAAGCAGTCTATAGATTCAATGCAATCCCTATCAAGCTACCAACGGTATTTTTCACAGAACTAGAACAAAGAATTTCACAATTTGTATGGAAATACAAAAAACCTCGAATAGCCAAAGTAATCTTGAGAAAGAAGAATGGAACTGGAGGAATCAACCTGCCTGACTTCAGACTCTACTACAAAGCCACAGTCATCAAGACAGTATGGTACTGGCACAAAGACAGAAATATAGATCAATGGAACAGAATAGAAAGCCCAGAGATAAATCCACGAACCTATGGACACCTTATCTTTGACAAAGGAGGCAAGGATATACAATGGAAAAAAGACAACCTCTTTAACAAGTGGTGCTGGGAAAACTGGTCAACCACTTGTAAAAGAATGAAACTAGAACACTTTCTAACACCATACACAAAAATAAACTCAAAATGGATTAAAGATCTAAATGTAAGACCAGAAACTATAAAACTCCTAGAGGAGAACATAGGCAAAACACTCTCCGACATAAATCAAAGCAAGATCCTCTATGACCCACCTCCCAGAATATTGGAAATAAAAGCAAAACTAAACAAATGGGACCTAATGAAACTTAAAAGCTTTTGCACTACAAAGGAAACTATAAGTAAGGTGAAAAGACAGCCCTCAGATTGGGAGAAAATAATAGCAAATGAAGAAACAGACAAAGGATTAATGTCAAAAATATACAAGCAACTCCTGAAGCTCAATTCCAGAAAAATAAATGACCCAATCAAAAAATTGGCCAGAGAACTAAACAGACATTTCTCCAAAGAAGACATACAGATGGCTAACAAACACATGAAAAGATGCTCAACATCACTCATTATTAGAGAAATGCAAATCAAAACCACAATGAGGTACCATTACACGCCAGTCAGGATGGCTGCTATCCAAAAGTCTACAAGCAATAAATGCTGGAGAGGGTGTGGAGAAAAGGGAACCCTCTTACACTGTTGGTGGGAATGCAAACTAGTACAGCCGCTATGGAAAACAGTGTGGAGATTTCTTAAAAAACTGGAAATAGAACTGCCATATGACCCAGCAATCCCACTTCTGGGCATACACACTGAGGAAACCAGATCTGAAAGAGACACGTGCACCCCAATGTTCATCGCAGCACTGTTTATAATAGCCAGGACATGGAAGCAACCTAGATGCCCATCAGCAGATGAATGGATAAGGAAGCTTTGGTACATATACACCATGGAATATTACTCAGCCATTAAAAAGAATTCATTTGAACCAGTCCTAATGAGATGGATGAAGCTGGAGCCCATTATACAGAGTGAAGTAAGCCAGAAAGATAAAGAACATTACAGCATACTGACACATGTATATGGAATTTAGAAAGGTGATAACGATAACCCTATATGCAGAACAGAAAAAGAGACACAGAAATACAGAACAGACTTTTGAACTCTGTGGGAGAATGTGAGGGTGGGATATTTCAAAAGAACAGCATGTATATTATCTATGGTGAAACAGATCACCAGCCCAGGTGGGATGCACGAGACAAGTGCTCCGGCCTGGTGCACTGGGAAGACCCAGAGGAATCGGGTGGAGAGGGAGGTGGGAGGGGGGATCGGGATTGGGAATACATGTCAATCCATGGCTGATTCATATCAATGTATGACAAAACCCACTGGAAAAAAAAAATAAAAATAATAAAAAAAAATAATAATTAAAAAAAAAAAAAAGAAAGGCAATTTGTTTAAGGTAATAAAAAGCTCTATTTTTGCAACATGATGAGTTGAAATGTATTGGGTCAACATAACCTCAAGAAGAAGTGGGGAAACTGATCTGGGCTTGATTATCTGGCTTAGTTGCTGTTGAAGGCAATAAGAAATCAATTAGTAGTAAAAGGTACTGCCATCCTATGGCATATAGTTATGAAATGGCAAAATAAATTATTGCTAATGGACTCTAAAATGAACTGTCCATTAGCAGCAAAACTGAGGAACAAGTGTCTGTTGTCATCGTTGTCATAAAGAATAAATACTAGTAATTCAAAGACTATGGGTCAGAGTGGCTACTTCTAGAAAGATAAATACACCTTTTAAAATATTGGAATCTGAGGCTTTGAGACATTTTATATCTGTGTTAAAATAGTCTAGCTGTTGCAGCTACAGGGATGATTAATCAAAATCCAAATGCATCATTTTTTTCCTACCGATGGATGAATGTCATCAGTTGAACTCACAGTATTAACCAGATGTTTAATGTAACAAGACACACACTGTTGAAGAATGGGAAATAGTCTTAAAGTCTTAAAATCAGAATCATTATTTGAGTGATTCTGAAGACTGCATAACCACACTCCAACTCATCTTCTTATCCCTTAAACATAGTCATTTATTATCTAGTTGATCAGGCTGTTTCTGCCTTTCTAGAAAATCCTTTAAAAAAATATGTTTAAGTATCTATTCAAGAGACTGATTTAATTGGTTTGGGTGTGGCCTTGTCATCAATAATATTTACAAGGTTCCCAGGTAATGTGACGCCAAGGTTGGGATTCACTGACTCAGACTTTTATGTTTGTTGTTGTTTTTGTTTCCCTTAATAGGCAAATTGGAACAGCTGGGGATGCTTTTAATTTTTTGCTTGGTTGTTGAATGAAACCTAGATTCACCTATGTCACCAAGTAAATTAAGTTGAGAAGCCAAACATTCCTTGATATTAGTAAAGACTCCAAAGAGTATGGGAATGAAAATGCAATAGTGATTTTAACACTTATGACATGACCAACCACTCCTCAAATAAGTAACTTTTTGAAAGTCACTGCATTTCCTTTTTGTAAAATGGAATTTTAATAGTGCTTTTCTTATAGGATTATTATGAGAAATAAATAATATCATTAAAGAGTTGAGACAATTTCCTGGTGCTAAATATATATAAATATATTTATATTTATAAACTAAATATATATATATATATATATATATATGTATAAAACTGTTAGCAATAATCATGCTAGTACTCAAAGTGATAATGATAACAAATTACAAGAGGGAAAGTGAACAATCTTTTGTGAAGATCCCAATAAATATATAGGGAAGGGATATAACAACTTTGAGAAGTATTTAAGGCCAGGGATTTCAATGTATATGAAAGAAAATTCTTAGATGTTAAAAGTAAAATAACAGCACTTGCTTTCTAGAGGTATGGTTTGAACAATTACATAAGAGGCAGTTGACACAGTAGAGTAAACTAAAATTATGACTCACAGTGATTTTTGGTTTGAGGCATTTACTCTTGTAGCCAGTTAGAATAAAATAGAAGGGCGGTCTAACAAGGTCCTGTTTTATTTGTTATGACAACAAACAAAAATCAGGTAGGGAAATTAGACATGGCTTTGAACCACTGTTGTAGAGAACCATGGCTTCTTACTCTGTGTGCAGATCCAATCTCAACCAGTTTACTGGGCCCAAATAATTTGAATGATGATAATTTATGGTTATTTAGGGCTTCCCATGTGGCTCAGTGGTAAAGAATTCACTTGCCAATGCAGGAGACACAGGTTCAATCCCTGGGTTGGAAAGATTCCCTGAAGAAGGAAATGGCAACCTACTCCAGTATTCTTGCCTGGGAAATCCCCATGGATAGAGGAACCTGGTGGTCTACAGTCAATGGGGTTGCAAAAGAGTGGGACACAACTTAGGGAATAAACAATGACAGTTATTTACCAGTTCCACTGTAAACTATGGAAAATCTTCCGATCTTTCCTGAAAATTGACATTGATTTCTGGAGATCCAAAGGCTTCTACTTGCTACTTTCCACTGGTTAAACTGAGGAATTATGGCAATTGGGACTAATAATATGCCAATCAAAGTTTTTTTAATAATTTCTGAGTACATATTTGAAATGATTATCTCCAGCAAATAGAAGTTTTATCCTACTTTCTGATTCCTTCAAAAAGTCATGTTTGTAAAAGAGGGAACAAGAGGAAGATTGCCAATTAGTTGATTAAAATTGGTGCGGGGAAGAAGTGCATGAAAATTAGGGTTTTTTTGTTTTGTTTTGTTTTTTTTTTGCATTTCACAAAGGATGAGAATATTTATCTATGAATGATTACAAAAGATCCCCAATAAAGCAGGACAAAATGACCTTTTTATGGATGTGAGTTGGCCTTCTTCCACAGCTACCTAATTTTTGCTCAATGAAGTCAATAACCATGTGATTATAAAGAAATAAGTGGACATTTTGTAAGAGATGGAAGCCATACACTTCCTTACATCAGGTAAAACTGGTTACCATCTTCAAAGGTACCTAATACCACAGCAGTGACCAAAGAGGAGTTAGCAATGCAATGATATATTTCTCTACAAGGAAGAGGCAGACTGATCATTTTAGACTTTTATATCATAAAGAGACTTTTTCATATCAAGTTGTCATGTGTTGAGTAATTTTTATGTTACCATGATATCAGTATCATTGAAAAGAAAAGTAACTGTAGCATAAGAATTAAGGCAATAGCTTATGCCTATGGAATGTACTGTTCTTTTCATTCATTCAGTGAGGTTAACTCATGAAAAAGATGGGATATTCTACTTAAGGTTTCTGATAAGTTTTTGATACTGTCCTACAGGATGTTCTGGGCAAATTGCTGCTACTTTCCCCACATCTCAAATACCTGAGTATGTAACACAAGGGGTTGAAATGTATTAAATAGTTAATACATTACATGCATACATGCTCAGTTGCTCAGTCATGTAGAACTCTTGGCAACTCCATGGACTGTAGCCCTCCGGGCTCCTCTGTCCATGGGATTCTCCAGGCAAGAATACTGGAGTGGGCTGCCATTACCTTTCTCCAGAGGATCTTCCCAACCCAGTGATTGAACCTGAGACCTCTGCACATGTCTCCTGCACTGCATGCAGGGCCACCAGGGAAGCCTAATATATTGCATGATTTTCTCTAATGGTCCTTTTTCAAAATTATTGTTTCCTGTCCCATTATCCAGGCATGCTATTGACTTAAATGTTTTAGCAAGTAAGGCAGGAATGTTTCCAACAAGAGATGATACTATTCCTACTAATTTGGAAGGGAGGAGGAAATGACAATCCACTCCAGGATTTTTGCCTGGAAAATTTCATGGACATAGGAGCCTGGTGGGCTACAGTCCATGGGGTCACAAAGAGGTGGACACAACTGAGTGGTTGAGTATACACAGAACTACCCAGGTCTTTCAGGCTTCTTGTCTCTTATATATACATCAGACAAAAAAAAAAAAAAAAAAGGTGGGGGTGAGGTGGTTTAGTGTCACAGAGGACTGAGTCTGACTGAACTCAGGGATAGGGAATGACTAAAACAGCAGCATGAACTAGAAACTAGAAACATGAACATAAACTAGAAAGCAGCATGACTAGAACAAAAGGAATCTCTTAGGTCTTTCATATTCTGCTGATGAGTAGTGTAAAAGGTTATGGGAAGTCTCTTCATCCACATACTAACACAAGGTCTCAGTATCTCAGGAATGAAAGTTTGTGTCACTGCCCTAGGGAAATAACTCTTGCCACATGGGTGTTACTTGAAAACAAAAGATTGTAGAAAGGTCTGAGAGGTTCAGCATGACAAAGAAACGCTGTGATCAAAATGAGAAATGATAACTCTTCCGCCCTCAGCTACAACTTCCATTTAGTTTCATGGATATATTTACATGGAGCTTCCCTCATGGCTCCAATGATAGAGAATTTGCCTGCAATGCAGGAGACCTGGATCCAATCTCTAGGTTGGAAAGATCCCCTGGACAAGAGAATGGCTACCCACTCCAGTATTCTTGCCTGGGGAATTCCATGGACAGAGGTGATTTCTTCTGGTTTGAGTACTTTTATGACTACATATTCTTCATTGGTTTATCAGCTATAATACATCATTGTGCTTCTTTATTACTTGCATTACATTTATGTTATTCACCTTTAATTTAGTTATCATAGTCTTTCATCAATGGTAGTTTAGTACTTCATGTAAAGCATGAGAACCTTTATCTCATGTAAATTTTGATACTTTAACTTGGTTTTTAAGCTTTGTTAGATAAGGTAATAGTGTATTTCCATTGTCTTTCTCTGGGTCTTTGTGCTACTGTTGCTATATATTTTATTTATACTTTCATTATAAATCTCATATCATCAATTGTATATTTAAAATATGTGATATTTGAAAGGAATTGAAATAATAAGAAAAACATCATATTTACTTATATAGTACTATTTCTGGTGCTCTTCATTGCTTTTTGTAGACCCAGACATCATCTTTTATCATTTTCTTTCTGCTTGTAGGATTGCATTGAACATTTCTTGTAGTGTGGTATTACAGTTAATAAATTCTTTCAGTTTTTTATGTCTGAATAAGTCTTTGCCTAATTTTTAAAAGATACATTCATTGATATAGAACTCTGGGTTGTCACACTTTAAAAACCTTGATTCACTGCACTAAAATAATTTAAACTTGCTCAAAGAGAGGTCTGACTTTGGCCCTCATCTCCCAGGAGGTGATAATCTCTAGGCTCCTGGAATAACCTTCCAGATAAAAGTATCTTTTTTTAATAACTTGGGGGTTTGGGGCTATGCCAAAGTCAAACAATGTGATTTATGGTGGAGATTTTGGGTCACATTATCAGCCTTCACTGCTGGAAGGGCTAAGACTGAAATAATTCTTCCGGCAGTTAACAATGTTCACATGACCAAATATCAATGAAGTATCTGAGCAACAAGGTGCTGGAAACTTTTCTATTTGGGAGTAGTGTTCCAATTTTCATATATTCCTGCCAGGAAAATTAATGCTTTCCCAAAATCCATCAGGAGAAGACAATTGAAATTTCCATGTGTAGAACACTCCTGGACTTGGCCCCACACTTTTATTCCTTAGCTGATATTAATCTGTCTCTTCTTGCTGTAACAGTGACTATGAGTATAAAAGTCTCAGTGAGTTCTGTGAGTCTTCTAGCCAATTATCAAAATTGAGGGTCTTCAAGGTCCAAAACTTAACAACTGTTGACAGAAAAGAGGGCTGCGTTGTAGAATATTCCCAAACTCCACAACTATCTACTGTTCACATTGTTACTGATAAAAGTTTGTTGTCATTCCTATTTTTTATCTTTTGTACTTCATGTGACATTTCCCTTTGGTTGCTTTTAAGATCTTTCTTTTGCTAGTTGTAAGCAATCCGATTATGTATATTTAATTTATATTTCCAGTGCTTGGCATTAATTAACTTCCTTGATGTGTGAGTTTATAGTTTCAAAAAATTTGGATTATTTTTAGCCATTTTTATGAAATACATTTTTTTCTTCTACCCACCTTCAAGAATTCTAATTGCATATATTAGGCCACCCAGAGTTCTCTCACAAATAACTGATGCTCTGTTGATTTTTTAAATATATTTTCTTCTCTCTGTATTTTGGCTAGTTTATGTTGTTATCTATTCAAATTTATTGCTCTTCTCTCATGCAAGGTCTTATCTGTTGTTAATCATATTTTGTATATCTTTTACCTCCAACATGGCAGTTTTCATCTCTAAAAATTTCACTTCATTTCACTTTTATATGCTCCTAGTCTCTACTTCATATGATTAGTTTTCCCTTAAGCTTTGAGAACATACAAAATACAGTTATGTAACTGTTTCAATGTCCTTATTAATTAACTCAATCATCTTTTTCATTTCTGGGTCAGTTTTGTTTGGGTATTTTCCTCCATCCTATAGGATGTAATTTCTACTTTCTTAGATAAATAATGATTTTTATTCAGTGCCAGACATTGTATTTTACCTTTATTTAGGCACAGTATCTTTGTTTTTATATGAACATCCTTGAGTTTTTGCTCTGGGATTTAGCTAGTTACTTGGAATTAGCTTGATTCTGTCACTTCTTGTTTTTAAGCCTTATTAGGAGAGATAATAATTGTATTTAAGGTAGGATACTTTTATCCAAATATAGATGCAAAACAATTTTGAATATTTTACTGGATGCCCCATGATTTATAAGGATTTCTGCTACGGTTGGTTATAACAGGAACTATTCCAGGCCCTTTATAATACGAGGAGCAGCACTGAAGACTCAAACGACACCCAGTGGGAATTTTCAGAGCTTCTCTCTGTGTCGCTTCTCTCTTTTCTTCAGTGATTTACTCCGTAAATCCTAACAGTCATTGTCTCCCAAACATTAAGCTTCATCTCCTCAACTCCAGAAGGTTATTCTTAGGCTTCTTGCCCTATGCCACATCCTGGAAATCCTTTCCAAGCAGAAAGCTGAAAAAACACAGTGCTCACCTCATTTTATTCCAGTCCCTGAGGGACAAGTGTGTTTTGTTGCTTAATTTCCAGTACTTTGATGAAAATGGATTTAATGTATCTTGTGTTTTGTGTTTTTTTTTAGCTTTTGGAGATAGGACGGTATCCCTATTATTTCATTCTGAACAGAAGTAAATGTCCCTACCATTTAACATCTACTTTGCATACAACTTGTACATATTTTAATGCTGTGTTATCAATAAGTTGGGCTTCCCTGGTGGCTCAATCGTTAAAGCCTCTGCCTGCAATACAGGAGAACGGGGTTCGATCCCTGGGTCAGGAAGATCCCCTGGAGAAGGAAATGGCAACCCACTCCAGTATTCTTGCCTGGAGAATCCCATGGATGGAGGAGCCTGGTAGGCTACAGTCCACAGGGTCGCAAAGAGTCAGACACAGCTGAGTGACTTCACGTCACTTCACTTCACCAGTAAGTTGAATAGTTCATCCAAAATTACAGCACTACAAAGAGGCTATGAGGTTTCAAACACAGGCTATCTGACTCACATCTAAATTTTCCATGTTTCGTTTTCCAAAGAAAGTGAAAGTCACTCAGTCATGTCTGACTCTTTGTGACCGCATGGACTATAAAGTCCATGGAATTCTCCAAGCCAGAATACTGGAGTGGGTAGCCGTTCCCTTCTCCAGGGGATCTTCTCAACTCAAGGATCGAGCACAAAACTTGGAAAACTTGTTTTCCAAGACCAGATAATAAATTTCAGAAACTTTATTAAAATAAAAATTGTTGGCAAATACCATGGTGTTCTTTCCTCCAGATAACATCCTATTTGCACTCTAACTTTACGAGCTTTTAAAATGACACTTTAACATAAAGATGTAATTCTGATGAAATGTGCCTCATACTCAAGTCAAGGCCCAATGTTCATTCAGCATTAAAGTCATTAGTCCAGTTACTACAATTACCACAGTGTAATAGTCTTTATTGGAAGTCAGTAAAATTATATATGGAGAAGGAAATGGCAACCCACACCCGTATTCTTGCCTGGAGAATCCCATAGACAGAGGAGCCTGACACGCTATAGTCCATGCGGTTGCAAGAGTCGAACACGACTTAGCAACTAAACATAAATTATTTTACTGGGCCATCCTATCAAATGCTTACCAGTTTTTCTGTTTGGTAGAAGAAACCTAGTAGCCAGGCTTGCAAACAAATATTTGGCAAGCAGTGCATTTCCACTAATGCAACTGATAATTATACTTCTTTCACATAGCTGTAATTGAATAAATCTAATTGCTTCTTCTGCTTAACTTTAATGCTAGGTTTCAAACTGTCACATGGACAGGAAAGCAACATTAGAGGAATTACTCTAGTATTGCTTCCCTTCCTATACAGTGGTTTGAACTTAGGCAATAAAGTTAAATGGAAAAGGCTCTATACTCAATTTTCAATTATAGCAAAGGCAGGGAGCCACAATTATCCTTCTCATTACCGTGATGCTCTTCACCGCTGCCTGAGCAAAACCTCTTTACTGTTGTTGTTGGCTGCTGCTGTGACTCTCAGAGTGAAGAGCACTTGAAATCAAAGGTTAAAATTTAGGGACCAAATTAAAGTGAGATGACATGCGCAAAGGCAAAAATTACACGAAAAAGAAGAAATGGTAAGGAAAAATACATTAAGTGCTGGATTGACTTTCAGAAATTCTATGAATTAGGGTGGAGATGGAGAAGCTTAAAAAGATTTCGTTAATCTTTGTTTCAAATCCCAACTGTAAGAATATTGAAACTTAGCTATTTAATATTTAGAAATCTTCAAATAAAGATTATTTGTCTACATCAATTAGAATATTTTGTCATTTTTTTATAAATACTAGTATTTGTAACATTATGATGTTTGCAAACATTTCTCAAGGAATTAATTCCAAGAGCCTTTAGTTTGTTATTAGGCTTTTTCTTCAGTCAGTTGTTTCACTGTCCAGTTCCATATATTTACAACGAATTATTTTCCTTTTTAGTCACGTATCACATCAACTTCTTTCTTTTAATTGTTGTCTAAGTATTTCCTAACATCACTCTGGCATTTAAAAATTACAAATCCCATCTGTGAATCACACTTGTAAGTAGCCACAGAGAAACACAAATTTTAATAATAAAATAATAAAACTATTATTATCCCTCCCAGCACCTCTGTCTACGGGGATTCTTTAGGCAAGAATACTGGAATGGGTTGCCATTCCCTTCTCCAGGGGATCTTCATGACTCAGGGATGGAATCCAGGTCTCCGTCATTGCAGGTGGATTCTTTACCATCTGACCCACCAGGGAAGAAATGGATTCTGGTCAGATACCAATTGTTATGCACTTTAATAAGAAGTTCAGGGATAAGTTTGTCTGTTTTCATCTCTAGATTTAAATTAATATTTTACTTTCATTTTTATAAATAATGTAATGAAGGATTTGTTTTACATGAAAATAGCAATATGAGATGCTTGGCTACCCTCAATAATTTCTATAAAAATAACAAATTATTTATATTAATTAATCATTTCAGATTACACAATTTACTGTTTAATATTATTTAAACACAAACATTAGCATCCAGTTGGTATTATTTTATATTACTCATTCAGTTATTTAAATGATAAAAACACACAAATATCCCATCTGAAGACCAAAAGTTCATATAACATTTTTAGGCAAAAACTGGGGCTATATTATGTGAAAGTTGCTCAGTCGTGTCTGACTGTTTGCAACCCTGTGGATTGTACAGTCCATGGAATTCTCCAGGCCAGAATACTGGAGTGGGTAGCCATTCCCTTCTCCAGGGGATCTTCCCAACCCAGAGATTGTACCCAGGTCTCCCAAACTGTAGGCAGATTCTCTACCAGCAGAGTCAAACTGGGGAAATCTGCATTAAGAAAATTTCTTTATTACAAATAGATGGTATGTGTGCATGCTAAGTCACTTCAGTTGTGTCTGATTCTTTGTGACCCCATGGACTATAGCCTGCTAGGTGCCTCTGTCCATGGGATTCTCCAGGCAAGAAAGTGGAGTTGGTTGCCATGATTCCTCCAGGGGATCTTCCTGACCCAGGGATCAAACATACATTTCTCATGTCTCCAGCATTGGCAGGCGGGTTCTTTATCACTGGAGCTATGTTGGAAGCCCTAGATGATATGGGCTGTCATCTATTGTTCACTGAACCTAAAAATTACGGTTCTCATATATTTCAAAGTGTTTATAAATATAAAGTGGCAAACTGTTTTACTAAAAATAGATATAAGAATATTTCTTATCCCACATGTTCTTTTGCAATGTCACTTGGCCACTCACTCAACAAGAGATGGAGTCTATTTCTTTGAACCTAAGTAGGCCCATTGACTGCCCTGACCAAATGAATACAATAGAAATAAATTCATGGAAGTGCTAGGAGTAGCCCTTCACTAGCCTGAGAACTCCTGCTTCTAACCCTTCCTGCCTGGAGCTGCCATATACACAGTCCAGGGTCTCCTAACCAAATAAACTGCCCTGGATTACATTCCCTGAATGCCTCAATCCCCAGCTGCTATGTTACCTGCAGATGTCTGGGAGTTCCCAAAGGAAAACCACCCAGAAGAAATTAGAAAATACACAGAATACTGAGAGCTAGAAATAAGCTATTTTTAAAAAGCTCATTTGAGAGGTGGTTCTGGTATGCAACAGTAGTTAACAGAAATGGTTCATTTTAAAATAATATCCAAAATAATACCTATACACAGTAACAGTATTAAAAATAAATAATAGCACATTGCATTTCCTACAGGCTTTTGACATTCCATAGTATGTTTCTTCATAGCATGCGCTCTCTCTCTCTCTCTCTCTCTATATATATATATATATATATATATCACATTTATAAAAACATTATTAAATGTTTCTTCTGCTACTTCTGAATATTCAGAAGTCTACTTTAGAATATGTGAGCCACCTGATTTGTACAAAACCTGTCTTCTAGTGTTCTAAAGACTGAACTGTTAAAATCCATAGAATTGTGAGAAACAAAGGAAATATAACACAAAATAGGGCAATTTTCAGGTATGTTTTATATGCACTTTATTTATATGCACTTTTTAAAGCAATATTGATTTGCCATTTTTTATTAAGCCTATATACTTTATGATGAAGAATGAATTCATAAAAAAACATAATATTGCAGTATCAAGACTAACCCAAAAATATTTGTTTTAGTCATTAAGTCTTGTCCAACTCTTTGTGACCCCATGGACTGCAGCCCACCAGGATCCTCTGTCCATGGGATTTCCCAGGCAAGAATACTGGAGTGGCTTGCCATTTCCTTCTCTAGGGGATCTTCCCCACCCAAGGACTGAACCTGGGTCTCCTGCATTGCAGGCAGATTCTTCCAGGGATTAAACCTGGGTCTCCTGCATTGCAGGTGGATTCTTTACCAACTGATCTACCAGGGATTTGATAATTATTAAACCTTATTTTTTTAAGCAGTTGCACAATGCAAAATTATATGGTTATAAGTCCATAACTGTTCAACAATATTTAAAACCAATTCTCATAAAATGATGGCCAATTTTCTAAAATAATGATTGTTTTGATACCTGCTGATAAATCCTCAGAAAAATCCTAAAGAGTTGAGAACAGACATTTATTAATTATCAATAGTTGCTTTAAAATTCAACTTCTTACCTTAGAGGTTTAAACCACATTAAGTATGTAGAATCTCATAGTTTCTGTGGCTCAAGATTTCATGGGCAGTTTAGCTGGGAAGTCCTGTCTCAGAGTTTCTCATAAAAAATTAGTCACTTAGTTGTGTCCGACTCTTTGTGACCCCATTGACTTTAGCCCATCAGGCTCCTCTTTCCATGGAATTCTCCAGGCAAGAATACTGGAGTGGGTTGCCATTTCCTTCTCCAGGGGATCTTCCCAACCCAGGGATCGAACCCAGGTCTCCCGCATTCCAGGCGGACTCTTTACAGACTGAGCCAGCAGGGAAGCCTGAGGTTGTCTTTAAATTGTCAGCAGGGAGATAAACAAAATGGAGGCTGGAGGATTTGTCTTTAAGATGACTCACCGACATGGCTGGCAAGTTCGTGTTGGTAAGATTTTCAGCTTTGTTTCATATGAAGTCTCCTATGAGTTTCTTTTTAGGGTCCTCAGGCTGGTGAGCTGACCGAGTAAAGAATCAGGAAAGAGAACAAGAGGAGCATCCTTTTATATCCTGGCCTTGAAAACCACTCACTGCCATTTCTGCCATCTTTTTATTTAGAGACACTCAGGCCAGCCCACATTCGAGCTGAGGGAAATTAGTGTCCACATTTTAAATGCAGGCGTGCCAAAGAATTTTTGGGCAGACTTTAGAAACCACCTCAAGACATAACCTAATTTTATTTCATCATCACCTTCAAAGATAACTGAAGTAGTATGTTTGACACATATCTGCAAATGAGAAATGGAAAAAGGAACAAATTTAAAAATAAATGTAGACTTTTTATGGAATATTTGGCTCTCTAGACAGTTAAGAGGCAGTTCGAAAATTCAAGTAATATCCAATGTGGTATTAATTAAATAAAATATAAGGATTTATTAAGAAATCATATTGCACATTTTTATATAAAGAAGGGCTGGCACTACTCATAGTCATGTTTCTTTAGCCAGTTGATTTCTCTATACTTTAGCTGTTTGTATGCTTAATCACTTAGTTGTGCTCGAAATGTGGTCATGTAAGCCCTCCAAATCTGTTCTTATATAAATTATCTTTTTGGCTTGATTTTCAAACATATTTTTAAATCCGTTTCTCAGTCACACACACTCACAAACACACACACACACACACACACACACACCTGTTGTCTTTGGCCAAATTTACATTGAATGTACAAATCAATATGCAGGAAATGCTATCTTTACAATACCAAACAGAGTTTAACCATTTTCTTGTGATATGTGGTGTACTGTGCTTAGTCACTCAGTCATGTCCGAGTCTTTGCGACCCCATGGACCGTATCCCTCCAGGCTCCTCTGTCCATGGGAATTCTCCAGGCAAGAATACTGAAGTGGGTAATCATTTCTTTCTCCAGGAATCGAACCCAGGTCTCCCACATTGCAAGTGGATTCTTTACTGGCTGAGCCACCAGGGAAGCCCAATATTTTAACTAAATACAGCTTATTATTGTTTAATTGAAAAGTAAACAGTTTTTTAATTTAGCATAAAACCTTAAACATTTTTGATACAAGTTATTTAAATGGACTGGGCTAAAGCATTTGTAGAGAAGTCAGGCTGTGAAAAACCTAGACTTGGTAAATTTGCTAACTTTTGATTCCAGGTTTTAGCATTTACAAGCTGTTTGGCTTTGGAAAGGAGCTTAATTTCTTGGAATCCTAATTTACTTAGCTGTATACTGGGGATAAACATAAAACTTATTCCATGGTGGTGTTGTCTGGCTTAATAAGAGTATAGATATACAGCAAGAAATCAGTCAATAAAAGTAGGTTATTATAATTATTAAGAAAAAATAAGTACCCTTGGAGAAGGTTATCTCATTATTTTGATTTAGTTACTTTGATTTAAGAGAGTTATTTAAGAAATTAAATAAGAGGTTATTTAAGAAATAACCTCCAATGCAGGCTTTTTTATCTTTAAGTGAAGCAATGTATTCAGTTAAAGAAAGACAAAAAAAGAGAAGAAAAGCACATTTTCTCTTCAATTTTCAAGGTTTCTACATTCAATTTTCCAGTGCTTTATCTGATCATCAGAAATCCACTTAAGTGACCTACATTGCAGAGATGATTTTGTAATTATGAAGAAAATCACAGGTAATGGATTGGAAAACATACCTCTTATGGATACTTAGTGATTACCTTCACTGTTTTCTTAAATCCTAAGCAGATGAGCATCCCCGTAAGACCTATTAGTAAGTACTCATCACACTTTGTAAGTGTCCCCATGGTGAACTCAAGACCAAGTCGCCTTAGGTTTTCAAGTACAAAAGAGGGGCCCCTGGAGGAAACTTATATTTCACATATCTGAGGGCTGTGATTGTTTCCCACTTTATTTACATCCATTGCTTTGCTCCCTCCTGGGAAGAACTAAACAGCAATTTTACTCACTGGAGCAATTAGCTCTTCTTTCACTTCATTTTAAATGAAATGTTGACATTAAACAGGACTCCATAACCATTGTAATAACCATAACTAGTTTTTGTATTGTTCTGGAAAAAAGTTTCCTATTCTCTCTGGAACCAGCATCAAGCTTTCCATCATAAATTCACTGTAAGTCCTATTTTTATCATGCATTTCCCCATTAAATTCAGTAGTCTACAGATGGAGCTGAGAGATGAGAATAACTCGAAATGGTAACTTATTTTCAGTCCTGATATTTGTTTATTGATGCGGGATGAATCTTTACTCCCTCCCTCAATTGATGTAATTAATATCTTGTATCCTAGTAATTTTATTATTTCTGTGTTGGAGGAATACACACAGGAAATATATATGTATATGAGGAATGGCCATATTATTGTACCAGAATATCATAAGTTCCTTACTATTGTTGTTTAGTCACTAAGTTGTGTCCAACTATTTTGTGACCTTCTGGACTACAGCTTCCCAGGCTCCACTGTCCATGGGATTTCTTAGTCAAGAATACTGGAGTAGGTTGCCATTTCCCTCTCCAGGCGATTTCCCCCACTTGGGATAAAACCCGCATCTCCTGAATTGGGAGAAGGATTCTTTACCACTGAGCCACCAAGAAAGCCCTCCTTACTTACTCACTGTGAAAAAGTGATCTTTATAGTTGTAATGCTTTACAGAATAGCTGAGCTGTTAAGTGTTTGGAGGAGAACAAGGAAATTAACACCAGTTGTATATATTTCCTTTATTGGTTAGCACACATTTTCTATTTTGTATCTGCCCTAAGTTTATCACTCTACATTTTCCTTATTACATCAGAATCTGTGTATTAGAAAAATCAACTGAAAAATTCAGTCTTTAAATTCAATGCCATTAATTCTAATAATTTTGGCAGATTTCTGACATTTTTGCATACTGTATAATCATCAAATCATTGAAATTGTTCTGTGGCAATAATTAAAACCAAAAAAACAAAGTTCTCTTCTCTTATTCTTCATTGGTTTTTCTCATTTGTACTTGAGCAGATTTTTACCTGATATTTTTCAAAATATTTTTAAATACTCAACAATGAAAATAACCACCATTTTGTGTTTTTCAATATAAATAATGATAAAAAAATTTAAAGCACTATCTTTCCACTCTGATGAATCAGTTTTGATCACTTCTAATTAGATCATCTTTCTGAGCTATTTCTTCAAAATAGCTTAGAAGGTAGTTTTTACTCTTTTTTCCCCATAGCTAATGAAAGTTTAACCTGTCTATAATTACTTGCTGCATAATATGTCCCACTTTCTGAAAATCATGTTATGTTCACTCCAAATTATTCACTAGAGTATTTCTAAAAATAAGTAAAGAAAACATATTAATTTCCCTCTCATTTTTTAAGTCTTAGGTCTATGAATTGGGCATACAGTCATTAAATTTTATAAATATAAACTTTTGCTAACTTTGTATAGTTTTCCCTCAAATCAGAAGTTCTCAAATAAAGAACACATCCTATATGTAAACTAATCTTGATCAAGGTCACATAGCTTGTTGGTATTAAATTTCAAACAGCAAAAATATTCTGATTAAAGGTTCAGTCATTTACCATGAAAAAGTGCTTCATTTTCAGTTGTCAGACAAAACACAGACTTAAAATACTTGACAGATCTAATTATCTCCTCTAAATTATAAAAATACATATTACAAAAAAGTAGTAATTAGTTCAGCTTTCCTTAAAGTTTTCATTGTAGCATTTCATGTTATTAAACTCTAAAGTCTGGGTTCTAAGATGAGACCCACATGGAATGAAACAAAAATATTCAATGTAATAAAATCAGGAATACAACATACTGACTGTTGAAATAACTTTCTGTTGGGAGGACTTGCCCAATTTATAACAGGGATTATAATGCAGTGTAATAAAGAATCTGTCTCTTCACTTGTATGTTTAACTGCTGACAGCCTTCAAGCCCCACTTCACTCTCTCCCCTCTTGGCACACATCAGGGAAAGCCAAAAGGATGGCCTATTTGCTTGCTCTTTTGGTTCTGGAGGAAAGTTCAAACCATGTAATACCTGATCTGGAGAGGTAACCTTCACCATAGACACATCCTAACCATTTGCCCCAACTTACTCTGTGAAGCCACTTTCAGACCAGTTTGTTTATCTGCCCTGCTCTTTAAGGCATGCCACTGTACATGTTGGACAATTTAAATGTCTACTTTCAAAAGTTACTATTTGGTACTATATTAATCAATAGAGTGTAGTTGATATGGATATACAGGTCAGTGAAACAGAAAAAAAAAATGAGTCCAATAAATAAACAAAAGGACATATGGGCTGCTGAATTTTGACTGAAGTGGTATGTAATTTAATGAGAAAAATAGCCATTTTAACAAATGGTGCTGAACTAATGGGATATCTATGTGCAAAAACATGAATGTACACTTTTGTTTTTAATATGTACAACTTAATTTGCAATGTATCATAAAATCAATATGAAATTTAAAATTATAGATTCTTAAGAGATACAGATATGATTTAGTCTAGGGGCTATTAAATAGGAAATAAAAAAGTATAAACTATAAAATAAAGATCAGTAGAATGATTTTTTCAAAATTAAAAATTTCTGCTTCTCAGAAGTTAAGAAAACAGAAAAGAAAACAGTAACATTTTGGGAAATGTTTGCAGAATATATCTGATAAATGACCTTATTGGAAATAAACAACAACTACTTATATATGGAAATAAACTATTACTACCTACATATTGGAAATAAACAAAAACTATACAAAAAAGATCTTCATGACCCAGATAATCATGATGGTGTGATCACTCACCTAGAGATAGACATCCTGGAATGTGAAGTCAAGTGGGACTTAGGAAGCATCACTATGAACAAAGCTAGTGGAGGTGATGGAATTCCAGTTGAGCTATTTCAAATCCTAAAAGCTGATGCTGTGAAAGTGCTACACACAATATGTCAGCAAATTTGGAAAACTCAGCGGTGGCCACAGGACTGGAAAACTTCAGTTTTCATTCCAATCCCAAAGAAAGGCAATGCCAAAGAATGCTCAAACTAACACACAATTGCACTCATCTCACACGCTAGTAAAGTAATGCTCAAAATTCTTCTAGCCAGGCTTCAGCAATACGTGAACCAAGAACTTCCAGATGTTCAAGCTGGATTTAGAAAAGGCAGAGGAACCAGAGATCAAATTGCCAACATTCACTGGATCATTGAAAAAGCAAGAGAGTTCCAGAAAAACATCTATTTCTGCTTTATTGACTATGGCAATGATTTGACTGTGTGGATCACAATAAACTGTGGAAAATTCTGAAAGAGGTGGGAATTCCAAACCACCTGACCTGACTCTTGAGAAACCTATATGCAGGTCAGGAAGCAACAGTTAGAACTGGATATGGAACAACAGACTATTTCCAAGTAGGAAAAGGAGTATGTCAAGGCTTTATATTGTCACCCTACTTATTTAACTTATATGCAGAGTACATCATGAGAAATGCAGGGCTGGAAGAAGCACAAGCTGGAATCAAGATTGCCGGGAGAAATATCAATAACCTCAGATATGCAGATGACACCACCCTTATGGCAAAAAGTGAAGAAGAACTAAAGAACCTCTTGATGAAAGTGAAAGAGGAGAGTGGAAAAGTTGGCATAAAGCTCAACATTGAGAAAACTAAGATCATGGCATCCGGTCCCATCACTTCATGGCAAATAGATGGGGAAACAGTGGCTGACTTTGTTTTTTTGGCGCTCCCAAATCACTGCAGATGGTGATTGCAGCTATGAAATTAAAAGACGCTTACTCCTTGGAAGGAAAGTTATGACCAACCTAGATAGCATATTAAAAAGCAGAGACATTACTTTGTCACCAAATGTCCATCTAGTCAAGGCTATGGTTTTTCCAGTAGTCATGTGTGTATGTGAGAGTTGGACTATTAAGAAAGCTGAGCACCAAAGACTTGATGCTTTTGAACTGTGGTGTTGGAGAAGACTCTTGAGAATCACTTGGACTGCACGGAGATCCAACCAGTCCATCCTAAAAGAAATTAGTCCTGGGTGTTCATTGGAAAGACTGATGTTAAAGCTGAAACTCCAATATTTTGGCCATTTGATGCCAAGAGATGACTCATTAGAAAAGACCCTGATAAGGGAAAAACTGAAGGCAGGAGGAGAAGGGGATGATAGAAGATGAGATGGTTGGATGGCATCACCGACTCAATGGACATGAATTTGGGTAAACTCCAGGAGTTGGTGATGGACAGGGAGACCTGGTGTGCGCGTTCATGGGTCGCAAAGAGTTGGACACAACTGAGCGACCTAACTGAAATGAACTGAACTTATATATGGTTACCTGCTCCAGTACTCTTGCCTGGAGAGTCCCAGAGACAGAAGAGCCTTGCAGGTTACAGTCCATGGGTTTCAAAGATTTGGACATGACTTAAGTGATTTAGCACACATGCACTTATATCTCAATACTAAGATAAATCAATAAATGAATCCATAAATAAAGAGGAAAAACAATTCAGAAAGTAAAGCGACACAATGCCTAGTAAGAAAGGATATTCAATGACAGTAGTCATCATTACTCAACTTCTCCAAAACCATAATTAAATTTACTAATTATCTAAGAGGACAACTAAAATTTAAAAAATGATGACAGTAACAAAAGAGCAATTTGTGGAAAAATGGAATTCTAAATCATCACTGCTTATGAGAATGTAAGTGATACATCTATTTTGGCAGAGCATTTTTCAGCTTAAAATAAAGCTAAACCTACAGGAACCATATGACCCAGGTATTTAAACAAGAGGAGTGAAAGCATATATCCATAAAAATTTGTGCATAGTAGCTATATTATAATATCCTCAAACTGAAAACCACCCAAAAGTCTATCAATAAGTGAATGAATAAATACACATTTCTGTGGATACACAAAAGGGATACTGATCATCAACTAAAAGAAATGAGTTATCAATACCTGTACAGTATCTATATATCTCAAAATAATTGTAAAATACTTTGAAATAAGTCAAAGAAAAAATGAGTACATGCCATGGACTCATGCAATTGATGTACAAGACATAATTTGGAACTTTGGCTTTCTGAGATTTTTTACTATCATCTATCATATTTAGTAAGAAAAAATTTCATTTGAATTGACTACCAGGCAATGTTCTATTCAATTTTGATGTAACTATAGAATGACTTAACCATTTTAATCAGTATTGATAGGTCCTAAAGTAAGATGTACCATTCTTCCTATATTAAAGGGTGTTAATGTATTAAAGGGAGGTTCTTTCCACTGCCAAAATATTGTTCATCAACATGAAATATAATATCAATTTCTACCTTTATTAAACCAGCTTTTTAATTCATTGACTATAAGATATCAATAAAGTTAACTCATTTGCTTTTATTATATTTTGCCAACTTTTTAATGGCTTTGAGAATGTAACTTATTTTCTGAGCATTAAGGAATGTATTGGTCATCCAGCACATAAAAGGATGATTTCTTATTACCCTGTCATACAGTGATAAGTAGAATTGCAATTTTCAGTTGTTACTTTCTGCCTTTTTGCCATCATATATCACTATACTTCTTCAATCCTCCTATATCAACCCTGCTAGGAAGACAGAAAAACAATAGAATGGGAAAGACTACAGATCTCTTCAAGAAAATTAGAGATGCCAAGGGAACATTTCATGCGAAGATGAGCACAATAAAGGGCAGAAATGGTATGAACCTAACGGAAGCAGAAGATGTTACGAAGAGGTGGCAAGAATACACAGAAGAACTGTACGAAAAGGATTTTCACAACACAAATAATCACGATGGTATAATCACGATGGTATCACCAGAGATAAACATCCTGGAATGTGAAGTCAAGTGGGACTTAGGAAGCATCACTACAAACAAAGCTAGTGGAGGTGATGAAATTCCAGTTGAGCTATTTCAAACCCTAAAAGATGATGTTGTGAAAGTGCTTCACTCAATATGCAGCAAATTTGGAAAACTCAGCAGTGGCCACAGGACTGGAAAAGGGCAGTTTTCATTCCAATCCCAAAGAAAGGCAATGCCAAAGGATGCTCAAACTACCACACAATTGCACTTCTCACATGCTAGTAAAGTAATGTTACTCAAAATTCTCCTAGCCAGGCTTCAACAGTACTTGAACAGTGAACTTCCAGATGTTCAAGCTGGATTTAGAAAAGGCAGAGGAGACAGATCAAATTGCCAACATCTTGAACTGACTGAACTGACTGAGGACGCCTTCTTTTCCTATTCATAATGCAAGCATGCTTCCATGTTCAGTTTAATTCAGTTGCTCAGTCGTGTTTGACTCTTTGTGACCCCGTGGACTGCAGCATGCCAGGCTTCCCTGTCCATCACCAACTCCCAAAGCTTGCTCAAACTCATGTCCATCAAGTTGGTGATGCCATCCAACCATCACATCCTCTGTTGCCCCCTTCTCCTCTCGCCTTCAATCTTTTCCAGCATCACGGTCTTTTCCAAAGAGTCAGTTCTTTGCATCAGGTGGCCAAAGTGTTGGAGTTTCACCTTCAACATCAGTTCTTCCAATGAACACCCAGGACTAATTTCCTTTAGGATGGACTGGTTGGATCTCCTTGCAGTCCAAGGAACTCTCAAAAGTCTTCACCAACACCACAGTTCAAAAGCATCAATTCTTCGGTGCTCAGCTATCTTTATAGTTCAAGTCTCACATCCATACATGACTACTGGAAAAACCATAGCTTTGACATGACGTACTTTGTCAGCAAAGTAATGTCTCTGCTTTTTAATATGCTGTCTAAGTTGGTCACAACTTTTCTTCCAAGGAGTAATTCTTTTAATATCATGGTTGCAGTCACCATCTGCAGTGATTTTGGCGTCCCCAAAAACAAAGTCTCTCACTGTTTCCATGTTAGACTGGGTTTGAAATTATTTGCTCACTACACGTTTGTTGTCAACACACACCACACACAAACACTAGATCAGTTGAAAACAAATGACTGGAATGTAAAGAATGTTCAGTCTAAAAATGTATTTATGCATGATTTTTTTTATTGCTTTGAAAAAGAAGGTTCAAATTAAATTAGATCAATAAAGTAAGGAAAAATTGTGAAAACAGGATTAAAGTGTTTTACTTTACAGAGGTAAAATTCTCTGAATTTATTTCATTATCTCTGATATATCTAGAAATGCAATGAAATAACATCTTACTCTAATTCATATTTAATTATAGATTCCATGTGAATACACTGTTCTAAGTTGTTTTATGTATTAAGATTATGGTTTTATTATGTTTTAGGCATATTTTATATATATTTCCTTTATAGAGAAGTCATTTAAGTAAAAATTGTATCTTATCATAAGAAGATATTGTTTTTCAAAATTTGCTATTGTACTTAACTCCATGTCATGATTAGAGAATAATGAAAAGCTGCTTACCTAATTTAATATCAGAGTGACAAAATAAACAGTTGTCAATAACAACTTTGATGTTCATTCTGAGTAGATCTTCGTGTGTTTCAATTGAAAAGAAAAGAATTACATACTTGGTCATGAGAACAGGGCTTAGGAATCTCTCTATATTGAATAAATCCACACCTGTTATTCTAAAAAGAAACAACCGAAGAGGTTAGAGCAAGCTAAGCACAGGTGGGCTCCTTCTGAAAACTCCTTTTAGCTCAGTTCTACTGTCAATGTCCATCATCAGTCATCAATACAACAATCTCTTCATCTCCAACAAAACAAAACAAATAAACAAAAAAATCTTTCCCTGGGGTTGCCTGTTGCACGCTCCAAAGAAAGCACAGTGCTTATGTGACCAGGTGTGCACAACAGGAAGAAGTTAAGATGAAGCCATCAGAATGATAACAATCGTGCCTTGATGAGTTCTTGTTATTTTAAGACACACCTGCTCCAAGTCAGCAGGATTTCTGAGGAAAATCTGAAATGTGTTGGATGTATCCCAAGGCACATAAAAGACTGAATTCAATTCTGTCTAGCTGATGTTTAGAAATTTACAGCAGTGCTGACTGGGCTAAAGGCCTTTCTTGCAAAATTCTAGAAGACTCAGTGTTGCATTTGTCAGAATAAATTACATAGCAGATCCCTTGTTAAAAATGTATAACTTCCAGTATACTAACGCATATATATGGAATTTAGAAAGATGGTAACGATAACCCTATATGCAAGACAGAAAAAGAGACACAGATGTATAGAACAGACTTTTGGACTCTGTGGGAGAAGGCGAGGGTGGGATGATCTGAGAGAACAGCATCGAAATATGTATATTATCAAGTGTGAAATAGATCGCTAGTCCAGGTTGGATGCATGAGACAAGTGCTCGGGGCTGGGGCACTGGGATGACCCAGGGGGATGGGATGGGGAGGGAGGTGGGAAGGAGGTTCAGGAAGGGGAACACATGTAAATCCATGGCTGATTCATGTCAATGTATGGCAAAGACCACTACAATATTGTAAGGTAGTTAGCCTCCAACTAATAAAAATAATTGGGGGAAAAAAAAGATCTAAAGGTACAAAATGAAACCCTGAACACTATAAGAAAACATGGGTGGATTTCTCCTTAATCTCAGTATAGGGAAAGGCTTTCTAACCAACGCTCAAAATTCAAAGACAGTAAAGAAACAAAATTGGTAAATTTTATACACTAAAAAAAAGTAATAATAATAATCATAAATCAAGAGAAAAATCTCAAGACTAAAATCAAAAGAAAGTACAAACTGGGAGAAAATTTGTAGCACAGTTCCCAAAGTTCTGATATCCCTAACCCCTATCATAAACTTTAAAATTGAGGACCAAAGGACTGGTGCACTGGGAAGACCCAGAGGGATCGGGTGGAGAGGGAGGTGGGAGGGGGGAACAGAATGGGGAATACATGTAAATCCATAGCTGATTTAGGTCAATGTATGACAAAAACCACTACAATAATGCAAAGTAATTAGCCTTCAACTAATAAAAATAAATGGAAAAAAATAAAATAGAAAAAAGAGGAGAAGACATATTGGCCTTTGTTTTTCAAAAGTGTTAAAGTCATGAAAAGAAAGAAAACTGAGCTACCATCACAGACTAAAAGAGACAGGCCATGTGCGGTCCTGGCTTAGATCCTAGATAAGAAAAACAGTATTAGTGGGGAAAAAAAAAAGAATTGAAAAAAAAAATGTATAACTTCCTCCCTGCCCTCATCCTTCCTTCCTCCTTCTGAGTATGTGTGCTTGTCCTGACCAAACTAGAAATGTGATAGGAAGGTATATTATTATGTATTGGAAAAGACTGGTATCTCTTTGCAACTTTAGGGTTAACTGATAATTCAGAAAGTGACACCATTTGTATTGTAAACCATCAGTTCAGTTCAGTACAGTCGCTCGGTCGTGTCCGACTCTGTGACCCCATGAATAACAGAATGCCAGGCATCCCTGTCCATCACCAACTCCCAGAGTTTACTCAAACTCATGTCCATCGAGTCAGTGATGCCATCCAGCCATCTCATCCTCTGTCATCCCCTTCCCCTCCTGCCCCCAATTCATCCCTGCATCAGGGTATTTTCCAAGGAGTCAACTCTTCGCATGAGGTGGTCAAAGTATTGGAGTTTCAGCTTCAGCATCAGTCCTTCCAATGAACACTCAGGACTGGTCTCCTTTAGGATGGACTGGCTGGATCTCCTTGCAGCCCAAGTGACTCTCAAGAGTCTTCTCCAACACCACAGTTCAAAAGCATCAATTCTTCGGCACTCAGCTTTCTTCACATTCCAATCTCACATCCAAACATGACCACTGGAAAAACCATAGCCTGACTAGATGGACCTTTGTCAGTAAAGTAATGTCTCTGCTTTTTAATATGCTATCTAGGTTGGTTATAACTTTCCTTCCAAGGAGTAAGTGTCTTTTAATTTCATGGCTGCAATCACCATCTGCAGTGATTTGGGAGCCCCAAAAAATAAAGTTTGACACTATTTCCACTGTTTCCCCATGTATTTCCCATGAAGTGATGGGACTTGATGCCATGATCTTAGTTTTCTGAATGTTGAGCTTTAAGCCAACTTTTTCATTCTCCTCCTTCACTTTCATCAAGAGGCTTTTTAGTTCCTCTTCACTTTCTGCCATAAGGGTGGTGTCATCTGCATATTTGAGGTTATTAATATTTCTCCCAGAAATCTTGATCCCAGTTTGTGCTTCTTCCAGCCCAGCGTTTCTCATGATGTACCCTGCATATAAGTTAAATAAGCAGGGTGACAATATACAGCCTTGACGTACTCCTTTTCCTATTTGTAACCAGTCTGTTGTTCCATGTCCAGTTCTAACTGTTGCTTCCTGACCTGCATATAGGTTTCTCAAGAGGCAGGTCAGGTGGTCTGGTATTCCCATCTCTTACCAAATGGATAGCTATGTGGTGATAAGACTTAAATCTGCTTATGAAAAACGAAAAATTTTGTGAGAACACAACAATGTGTTGTGACAGAGAAAATGTTGTAATCCATATGTGTTTGCTAACAAAGAAATGAAGCTTTAATAATACCCTGAGTTTTACACGCCATCCATCATATGCAGGTTAATCTAAGGGCAGAGTAGAGAGTGTGTAGTTTGCTCTCACTTTTCCTTTTCCTCAGCACATTGAGATTCCTGGCCACTTCCAAATTAAAATAAGACAAGACAAAACTAAAAAGCAAATAAGCAAAAGCACTTATAGTACAGACAAGAGACATAAATAATTTTCAAGGACATTTTGGATTAAGGATAATTGCAGTTATTTACACAGAAGTGAAAGAATAGGAAAAAGCGGAGTTGACACTCTTTATACATCTGATAAAAGCCTGTGTTTTCTGTTCAGTTGCCACAGTCATGTCGACTCTTTGTGACCCTATGGACTGCAGCCCACGAGGCTCCTCTGTCCATGGAATTTTCCAGGAAAGAACACAAGTGGGTTGCCATGCCCTCCTCCAGGATAAAAGCCTACTATATATGAAATCACAGAGTAAGTCATGATCTAGTCAGATCCAACAGGAAACGGGTTAACATTTTCAGGATATTAAGAAGCCTCTTAGAACTATAGCTTCTTCTTTTTTTTTTTTTTTTATTGTAGCTAATACATAAGGTAAAAGTGATTATATATAAATATACATTTATTGGAATGAACACAATATTTTACCTGTTTGGATGTGTAATCACATAATTGTGAGAATATCATGTATGTGCTAAAGTGAATGGTGAGTTCTACACAGAGGTCAGTGCTATGGAGGAGGATAGTTTACAAACTGGGACCTGAAGAATAGGGATGGATGGACGGACTGGTTCAAGGTGAGCTGTCTGATTGAGGACATGATGCACAGAGGCAAAAAACCACCCTGTGTAGAGAGCAATAGAAAATGTTTAAGCAACCTAGGCATAACAGACTTCATGAATATTTATTCTTTCATCCAAAAATCATATATCTTCCTATTGTTAATCATAAGTTCATTTATAACCCTGTCCTCAAAAGTTGCTATAACCAAATGACTGAGATGGAATTAAAAAAAAAAAAAAATTAGAGGTAGACTAGATAAAAATTTTCACTGTTGACAATAGTCTTTAAATAATTTTCTTTTTTTAAAAGGGCTTTAGATACATAATTCACATTGTGTGTGTGTGTGTGTGTGTATTTGTGTCAGTCGCTCAGTTGTGTCTGACTCTTTGTGACCCTGTGAACTGCAGCTTGCTGGGCTCCTCTGTCCATGGAATTCTCCAGGCAAGAATGCTAGAGTGGTTGCCATTCCCTTCTCCAGTGGATCTTCACAACGTAGGGATTGAACCCAGGTCTTCCACACTGCAGGCTAATTTTTTATCATCTGAACCACAGGGGAAGCCCTCACATAGCATACAATTCACATATTGGGAATATACAATTTAATGGTTTTTAGTATTTTACCAGACATGTGCAGCCATCACCACACTCAGTTTTAGAACATTTTCATCACTGACTATTTTTAGAAATATTTCTTTAGAAATGATGAAGCTCACCTTGCCAAGTGGAGAAAGGGGAGTTTCGGCTCCTGTTCCCACATAAGGAACGTGGAAGACCTCACTCTGTCTTAATAAGGAAAAGGCTTAACAGAATGAAAAATCAACAACTCTTCCTGGATTTGTAAGAGAGGGGAGGACACAAGGCAAATCACTGGGTCCAAGACTGGAAAGACAAGCTAACACAGAAAAACAATTTACCTGAGCCGGAGACTCAGGAGCAGAAACAGCTAAGGAACCAGGGCCAAGATAGAAAAACCTGAACTATAATTGCCTTATTGCTGGAGGCACCACATGAACAACTTTGAGAGTTAAGAACTCCGGGGGCACCCAGTAATAAGGAAATCTCCCCAATATTACAAGATTTACCTTCAGGAACTCCACTAGGTTCCCACAGTAAATACTGGAGAAAAATTCTCTCATCCTTTCAGCAGAGGTAAGGAAAGAAATCTTTTAAAATAAGTTAGAACATTCTGTTCTTAGCAGGACCTGACCTTTGTTGTTGTTCTTTAGTCGCTGAGTTGTGTCCGACTCTTTTGTAACCCCATGGATGTAGCCCACCAGGCTCTTCTGTACATGGGATTTCCCAGGCAACAATGGTGGAGTGGATTGCATTTCCTCCGCCAGGGGAAATGGACCCAGGGATTGGACTTGCAGCTCTTGCATTGGCAGGTGGGTTCTATATACTACTGAACCACCAGGGAGACCCCACATATACAATAGGTACATTCCTGCAGAAGGAAATGGCAACCCACTCCAGTACTCTTGCCTGGAAAAATCCCATGGACGGAGGAACCTCATAGGCTATATATAATCCACGGGGTCGCAAAGAGTCAGATATGACTGAGTGACTTCACTTTCATTTTCCACATCCATAGGATGACAAAAGGACCGTATCTCTTTGTACCTCATCAGAAAAATAGTCAATTTTTATTTCAGGAGAGAGGTTAATGGTTACTTTAACAAAGGTGGTAAGTGTAGTGGTTTTGATAATAAGTAAGAATAAGGATGTACTTTGAATGTAAAGTTGATGGAAAGATATTAAAATTAGTACATTAGAGGCCAAAAATTAGACTCTCTACTTCCATTCTTGTCTATTTAGAGTTTGTCACACAGTAGCAGGAGAATGTTCTTTAAAGCCATAAATCATCTCAACTTCCTGCTCAAAATCATTTAATGGTTTCCTTTCTCACACTAGTAAAATCCCAAGCCCTCATGTCTTGCCATGTCTGACATGAATTAACCCTGTGCCCACGTCACTAGCATGGTATCCCTCTAGACACACCAGCATGATGTCCTCCTAGACACACTGGCCTTCTCTGCTTTATTCTGGTTGATGAGGCACACTCCTGCCTCCAGGCGTCTGCACATAAACCTCTGTCTGGAAAGGTCTTACCTCGGACACTCCCGTGACTTATACCCTCACTGCATACAGGCCTTGCTCAAGCGCTGCCTCAGCAAACAGGCTTTATCTGTTCTTAAAACTGTCAAGACCACCTCCCACCCAATCGACAATATCCTTATAATACTTGTTAAAAACTATTTATCATTCTTATTAGCACCAGCTATATTTTAGGTATTTATGTGTCTGTGTACTTGCTAGTTTTTCACTGAAATATAAATGTATGACTACAGAGATTTATGTTTTCATTACTGAATTCCCAAGATTTAGGATAGTCCCAAGTACAAAGCAGGCTTTCTAATGAAAGAATAAAAATGCATGAGTGGAGTTACTGAATTGGATTATAGAAAAGATAAAATGAGGACATATCCGGGATGTATTAATCAGTTGGGTATGTGTAACATCCTTTAGAGTTTTAGGTCAGAGAAGGGCAGGAAAAGCTTTAAGGAATCTTACCTTGTTTGACTCATATTATTTAATAAAGACTGCTATCTTAATATAGTAATAATTATAATGTTTTAAGAGGCAAATTAAGAAAACAAATGTAGAGTATTGGAAAGGACACTGATCTCAGAACACAAATATCTGAACTTTGAATTTCACTGACTAAGATCATGGCATCCGGTCCCATCACTTCATGGCAAATAGATGGGGAAACTGGCTGATTTTATTTTTTTGGGCTCCCAAATCACTGCAGATGGTGATTGCAGCCATGAAATTAAAAGATGCTTACTCCTTGGAAAGAAAGTTATGACCAACCTAGGCAGCATATTCAAAAGCAGAGACATTACTTTGTCAGCAAAGGTCCGTCTAGTCAAGGCTATGGTTTTTCCAGTGGTCATGTATGGATGTGAGAGTTGGACTATAAAGAAAGCTGAGCGCCAAAGAATTGATGCTTTAGAACTGTGGTGTTGGAGAAGACTGTTGAGAGTCCCTTGGGCTGCAAGGAGATCCAACCAGTCTGTCCTAAAGATCAGTCCTGGGTGTTCATTGGTAGGACTAATGTTGAAACTGAAACTCCAATATTTTGGCCACCTGATGTGAAGAACCGACTCATTTGAAAAGACCCTGATGCTGGGAGGGATTGAGGGCAGGAGGAGAAGGGGCAACAATGGATGAGATGGTTGGATGGCATCACCAACTCAATGGACATGGGTTTGGGTGGACTCCAGGAGTTGGTGATGGATAGGGAGGCCTAGCGTGCTGCGGTTCATGGGGTCACAAAGAGTCAGACACGACTGAATGACTGAACTGGACTGAACTGAAAATCCATGGAAATTCTCCAATGTACCTCTCCTGGTTTTTCTGGTTTCTGTCCTTTTGACTTACATTGTCTTTTCTAGCTTAGACTCACTGGATAAGATTATTGAGATCATTGCCCCAACCGTTCTCTTTTTTCCCTTCTGAGAAACAGTCTTTCAAGTTGAAACCCTTTACTTTCTCCAGAAACAAACACCCAGGACATCACATCCACCCTCATCAAATGCCTCTGTTATCTTTGGAAGCACATCATTATTCTTGCATTCTTTGTTAAATGAGAACAGCTATTGACTAAGTTACTTTAAAGATCCATAGTGGTATTTAAAATAAGAAGAAAAATATTATACTGTAAGATGAACCAGTACACAGAAACACAGCTTAATTGGAATTAATTTAGACAATCAATCACAACATTGATGCTGCCAACAGGGCTCAAATTAGCGCCAACACCGGTTGAGGTTCTTCTCTGACAATTGTTTTATGAGTATTAAATAAAAAGCATAATAGCATTAAGCTCAAAGGAATCCTGTTGTTTCTCGCCTCCAGACACAACTTATCACCACTTACTATAAATCTGTATCCACTCATCTTCTTTTCTAGCTTGTTATAGCATTGATTCAAAATCCTTGATTTTTCCTTAGTTGCATCTTACACACAATTTATCAAATGTCTTGCTGAGATCTAGGGAAAAGACTCCCACTGCCTTTGCTCACCTACTTTCTTATTCACTGCAAACACTTTATCAGATCTCTCAGGTCCTATCCTTTGTTCTTATAAAATGTTGGCAATACGATATGCTCAATGCTCTTCTCTTGAAATTTTGCATGCTTGTTTACTGTAATTGAAACAGTTACTTGTTATAAAAACATCAGTTTCTAGGAGGATTTCTTTTTAAATCAATTTAACAAATCATTTTTCTATTCTTGTTCTCAGAGAGAAGACTGAAATAGTATGCTTTTCAGAATTGTGTACCCCTTTTTTCTTCATCTCTCATATCACTGCAAAGACGCTGACCACTCTCTCTTTTTGAAACTATTAGGTTGACCTTTTTCATACCATTTCTTACTGATCCTCCTATTTCTCTGATCATTTCCTCCTTGTCAATCTTTTCCTGCAACAGTTATTTGAACACTGATGTTCATAAGGGTTTCCCTACTCAACCCATTATTATTCTCCTACTATATGCTTTCTCTGGGTGATCTCATTTATTCTTGTCACAAACCCTATTCTCTCTCTCAAAACTCTGTTGTCCATATGCCTACTGAACATCATTAACTTGTCTTTGCGTAGGAATGTTTAAGTCAGTATTTCTGTAACTGGCCTCATTTTTCATTCCATAATAACCTTGATCCCCTTTTCCCCCTTTCCACTGAATATAACTATCTTCTACCTCATTGCTCAATTCAGAAAATTGAGTCATATTAAACCTCTCCTTTCTCTCTTTCCAAATACAATTGATCACATTTTACTGATTTTCATCTTGGAAAGCTTTCTAAATTCTGTTTCTTTTTCTTCAAGTCTCTCCTATTACTGTGTTAGCATCATGACAAGAAACCCCTATTTATTCTTGCTATGATGGCTCTTCTGTACACTGCAGCTAGACTAATCCATTTCACATCAACTGTTCAAATCTATCAATCATTCTCCATCATGGAGGTTGAACTTTAAGCTCCTTAGTTTTGAGAATAAAGTCCTACTTATTGTGACATAAGTATGCAAAACTCTACCTTTGTCTATCTGGAAATCTTATTTCTGGCAATTTTAATCAGTTATATTTCTCTTATATATTTAGCAATGCTGATCTTTTTTAGAAAGAAATTTTTGGAAACTATTTTTTTCCTTAACCTGAACTACATTGGAGAAGACTCTTGAGAGTCCCTTGGACTGCAAGGAGATCCAACCAGTCCATCCTAAAGGAAATCAATCCTGAATATTCATTGGAATGACTGATTCTGAAGCTGAAACTCCCAATACTTTGGCCAACTGATGTGAAGAACTAACTTATTTGAAAAGACCCTGATGCTGGGAAAAATTGAAGGTGGGAGGAGAAGGGGATGACAGAGGATGAGATGGTATGGATGGCATCACTGACTCAATGGACATGAGTTTGAGTAGGCTCTGGGAGTTGGTGATGGACAGAGAAGCCTGGTGTGCTGCAGTCCGTGGGGTCACAAAGAGTAGGACATGACTGAGCAACTGAACTGAACTATATTTTATTGAATTTCAGAAATTTCAGCAATATGTCTTCTATTCTGAACTCTTATGACATTTTCTATCATATCTTCATCTCGGTAGTTACTTTATGTTGAAACTAATCATTTCAATAAACTCCTCCCACTAGTCTGTGCATTAATAAGATAAAAATTCTCTGCATCCTTAATAAGATGGTGAGTCCTGGGAGGGCAGATTTCACTTTACATTAAACTTTTTAAAAAATTTCCAAAGCCAGAAACGTACTTTGGACTTTACATAGACATTTAAGGGATATTTGTTAATAAGTAAATTAGTGATTGAACAGATGCATCTATTAACTGTCTTTTCTTGATTTCTAACAACTTCTCAGTAGGGTAAATATTACATCTTTTTTACTGGAAAAAAAAAACAAACAAACAAACACTAGAAGTTGAAGTAGCCAAAGATATTTCTTTCTTTCTTTTTTCTTTTGTAATATTTTAAAAGTAATTTATTTATTTTAATTGGAGGCTAATTACTTTGCAATAATGTAGTGGTTTTGCCATACATTGACATGAATCAGCCGTGGATTTACATGTATTCCCCATCCTGAACCCTCTTCCCACCTCCCTCCCCACCCCATCCCTCAGGGTCAACCCAGTGCTCCGTCCCTGAGTGCTCTGTCTCATGCATCCAACCTGGGTGGGTGATCTATTGAACATATGGTAATATACATGTTTAAATGCTATTCTCTCAAATCATCCCACCCTCACCTTCTCCCAGAGTCCAAAGGTCTGTTCTTTACATCTGTGTCTCTTTTGCTGTCTCACATATAGGGTCATTGTTACCATCTTTCTAAATTCCATATATATGCATTAGTATACTGTATTGGTGTTTTTCTTTCTGACTTACTTCACTCTGTATAATAGGCTCCAGTTCCATCCACCTCATTAGAACTGATTCAAATGCATTCTTTTTAATAGTCAAGTAATATTCCATTGTGTATATACCACAGCCTTCTTACCAATTTGTCTGCCGATGGACATGATTGCTTCCATATCTTAGCTATTGTAAACAGCAGTGTGATGAACATTGAGGTACGCGTGTCTCTTTCAATTCTGGTTTCCTCGGTGTGTATGTCCAGCGGTGGGATTGCTGGGTTGTATGGCAGTTCTAATTCCAGTTTTTTAAGGAATCTCCACACTGTTCTTCATAGTGGCTGTGCCAGTTTGCATTCTCACCAACAGTGTAAGAGGGTTCCCTTTACTTCACACCGTCTCCAACATTTATTGTTTGTTGACATTTTGATAGCAGCCATTCTGACTGGCGTGTAATGGTACCTCATTGTGGTTTTGATTTGCATTTCTCTGTTAATGAGTGATGTTAAGCATTTTTTCATGTGTTTGTTAGCCATCTGTATGTCTTCTTTGGAGAAATGTCTGTTTAGTTCTTTGGCCCATTTTTTGATTGGGTCGTTTATTTTATTGAAATTGAGCTGCGTGAGATGCATGTATATTTTTGAGATTAATTCTTTGTCAGTTGCTTCATTTGCTATTATTTTCTCCCATTCTGAAAACTGTCTTTTCACCTTGCTTATTCATTGTGCAAAAGCTTTTACACATTCCTTCATTGTGCAAAAGCTTTTAAGTTTAATTAGGTCCAATTTGTTTATTTTTGCTTTTTTTTCCTTTTAGCCAGAGATATTTCTATAGGCCATATGGTTAGTAATGGCATAGTCATAAGACAAGACCAAATCTTTCAGTATTAACTATGTATTTTTTTTTTAACTACAAGCCATAGTTCTTTGAGATATGCTACCATGACCATCAACAAACATCAAGTCAACGATCTTGCTTGAGTTCTGCTAGTAACTGAAAGCATCTAGAGATACTAAAAGAGCCTCAGTTAAAAGTCTTTCTCTGTCATTTTATATCCAGCACATAGTATAATGCAGAGATTAAGTAACCTTTCAAATAACACAATTGAATTTTTAAAAAAGCGGGAATGAAATAATCAATGAATGAGTAAAGAAATATTCTAGGTGACTATCTGATTTTCATTGGAATGGAAAGAATGCATGGACAGAAAAGTCTTGGAATAAATGAAAATATTAGCAGATAAATTTTTCAGCTATAGATTATTCTGAAGCTGGTTCTGATACCTTCTCTCTTCCTCCCTAATATCTTTAAGTATTGGCGATAGGTAGAGAAAATAGGATTCACCAATATGAGGATACTACATTTCTGCAATCATCCTGGACAGTAAGAGAAGTGATTTTAAAGTGAATAGAATCTGCCTACATTAACGTGGCTCCACCATGTGTTTTAAATTTATGGAAAGAAAAAAATGGAAAAAAGAAAGCTACTTAGCATAGGTAGTAACAGTGTGAAAAAGAGAAATGACTGACAGCTAGAAAGAGAATGGAAAACAATGTTCACGATCAGTCTAAAACAAAATTAACATTAGCTTATGAGGTTCATTTTTTTTAATTCCTAGGAAATATAATGTATGTTGTCATTATCGTGCCCTGTTCTTCTAGAATTTTTACATTTGTAGCAACATGACAAAGTTCATCTTGATTTTCTGATTCAGTTGAATCCCTCTGTAATATCAGTGATAGCTTGAAGCCATTTAATTGCTGTAATGATTTAGAGACAGTACTAATCTTCATGGAGATCTTTCAAGAGTCAATCAAAATGTAATTTATAGTGGTTCAGGTGCAACTGGCCAGTTTTTTGTGTGAATTTCCCATTACTTCTTAAGAAAAAATGCCAAAGTAATAGGCCATAGCGTTTTAAAATATGGGCTTACAGTTTGAAAGAAGTTAAATCCCCTTCCAAACCTTGCTAGCTTAGTTTCCTCATCTGCTGTTCATGGATAATAAAAGAAACTCTTTTGTAGAATTTTTTTTTGGGGAATGATGAGGTGAGGTATGTGAAGTGCTGTGTACAATGTCTGGTATATCTTCAGAGACAAGTATATTTAATATGAATTCATTACTACATCATAATTTTAATCATAATATTCTGATTACTAAAATATGGAACATCTGAAAAATCTCATAAAAAAGAAATAATGGTTTTTCATGCTGCTCAAACCCTGGAACTCCTTTGTAGAGCTTTCATATGTAGTGTCTTGGACAAAGACTATCATCTTTTTATAGATTCTCACTGATAGGCTGGACACAGAGCTGTGACCTCTTTCAGAAATATCTTATCAGTATCCCTTCAAATAGCCATTTTATGTTTCTTATTTATGATGTGAAAGTTTACTATCCCATATCCTGCTGAGTAGCACCATGTTTTATCTTTCCTCTCTGAAAATCCTGAGGTGCTTCTTCCACTGCTGATCAAAAAATAAATCTTGGAAGGGATTTGAGGTTTACTCAAGTATTAAAAAAACAAAAACAAAAACTGTCATTTGGATGTGTTAAGAAACTGGGGTGTGATGGTTCATAGCTAGTGAGCACCCTCCTCCTTTCCTGTAAAATAGTGCTTAGAAATATGAAAGTCCTTATTTTAGAAATTTTGGGTATGTGCTCCTTTATCTTCTAACATTTTATCTTCCTTTTTAAAAAATAATTATGCATCTTAAAGTAAGGAGATGCAAAATAGTGGTTAATCTTGAAGAGAATCCAGCAAAAGGGATTGATAGTTCAATGATCCATCTCAATTTTAGAGCCACTCCATCCAGTCTGTTTGGTAGTTTATTCATTTATTCATGGAGACTTACTGAGGACTTTCTATGCCAGACACTTTTATGTTTGCTGGAATAAAACTATTAAAGCAGACAGAACACCTGTGAATTGGTTCTTGACTTCTGATTATTTTTAAATCAAACAAACTTGTTTCTTCTCAAGCAACAAAGACAACTGTATTCATGTATTCAAACATAAGTTTAAGATAAAATACAGAGTAAAAATTCTTGTGGTAATGTTAAGCATGGTGGTTCAAGTAATCATTTTTTAGTGCCCATTTAATATTGTCTATATATGTTTCAATATATTCTCAAGATGTCTTCCTAAAATCCACTGCCATTTAAAAACAATCCCAATCTGAACACACATATTTGTTATTTGCCACATTCTATTGGTCATCAGCTAAGTGTTATAAGAAACTTCAATTTTATTTGATTTATTACAAAGTCAATGCTTAATATCTTAAAAATATATTTAACAATTTTCAGAAAGTTGGATATTTGTTTCTGATCTATGAAGAATATTTAAAATTGGCTTGGACCACAAAAGCCTATTTCCAGTACTTTGTTTCCTTTCCATAAATCATTGTTCAGAACAGTGAGCCAATTTACTATTAGTTTCATTGATCCTCTCCACTGATCTTACAGTTCTGTAAAGAATTTTGTCAAAGGCTTTCCAAACATCTAAGTTTAAAATCCTCTTTAACTCCCTTTCCACATTTGTCTACCTGGAGTGAAGTCCCTGAAGAATTTCACAAAAGTAGTGAGCGATTCCTTTTATTCCCTAAATGTGTGTTGTCTGTTCTTAATCAAGCTGAGCTTTTCAAAGTGGTTTCCATTTGATCTCTAAAAATAGTTTCTGAAAGTTTTCAACATAACAGAAGTTAAAGGAAACTCTGAAATATTGAAGTGTGTTTTCAAGACTGGTCAGTTAGTATTTTGTTTCATCATAAATTTAAAGGAAGTTTTTTTAATAGAAAAAAAAATATTATCAAGGCAAAAGCTACATGTCTTTTTATTTAAAACAAATTTATTGGTTAAGGAAAAATTTTAGTTTCTATTAATTGGTTATCACATTGTATTATTTTTTCATTGACATCAGGGAACACATTTTTTTCTCTTCTTTCAAAATGTTGGGTCTATTAGAGCAGTTCTGAATTCTGATAGTCATCATAGGAGAGGGAGGGAACATCAGTGTTTGTCAAAGATTTGTCTTGAATCTATTAAAATGTTATAATTGTTTCATAGCAATTCACTGTAAATCTCTATTCAGTATTGAGATTCATATATAATCACAGAAGTCCTGTGTTGATTTTGTTTTTAAATTTCTGATAAAAATGTAAGACTCTAATCACCTCTTTGCTTAAGATAAACGTGACCTTGGATGAATAACTTAAATTTTCCTAACCCTAAAAGCAGATGGCCAGGAAAGTTTAGAAAATGGTAGAAGATAGAGATAATATGATCATAATGAATGCTTGTTTGAAATTGTTGTGTTTTTCCATGTGCTATGTGTTATAATATACCTAGTAGTTCTTTGCAAACATGCAGAGTTTTCAGTTGGGAAGGATTAAGCTGATCCCATCAAGGTGTTCCCACTTCTCATTCTACCCAAAACTATTATACATATTCTCCAACATTTTGTAAAAATGAACATAGGGTTGTAACTGCATTTGGTGGATGACTTTATTTCTTTTAAGGTAAACCTCTGCATCCCCCCAATATCAAGGTGGCTTTTTGTATATCAAATGATTCATATTTAAAATGACCAAGAATGCTTATCACCATTATTGGCATCTGACCCATTCATTCTCTCTCAATGAAAAGTTTGGTTACTGAATCTTAAGTAGATACCTTGAGAGAAGAGTCAGCTATTAAATCACCCTCCTTGACACACATACCTTGGATATTTTCAGCCAATAAAATACTAAAATAGATTTTTCTACTCTACTCACACAGAACAATGGCTCAAAAAAGAGGATAAAATGAAAGGATTTCCTCTTATACAAACTATGGCTTTTGTTGGACTTTTTAATTAAGGCTTAAGGGTCCACAGAAATTTCAAAATAGGTTTTATATAACCCACATTCTTGCTAAAATCATATGCACAAAGGCCTCTTACATTCTCTGGGAAAAAATAATTTATGGTTCAAATAAAATGTTTCATGAATTTCTCAGTGTACATATGTCATGTTTGAATTATCAATTTATTTCACCCATTATTCAGTTCAATTCAGTTGCTCAGTTGTGTACGACTCTTTGCAACCCTGTGGGCTGCAGCATGCCAGGCTTCCCTGTCCATTACCAACTTCTGGAGGTTGCTCAAACTCGAGTCCATCGAGTCGGTGATGCCATCCACCCATCTCATTCTCTGTCTTCCCCTTCTCCTGCCTTCAGTCTTTCCCAGCATCAGGGCCTCTTCTAATGAGTCCGTTTTTCACACCAGGTGTCAGTTCTTCACGTCTTACCTACTATTAAGATACCTGATTGTCTTTATTTATTTATTTTTTTTCTGGTTGTCTTTAATTATCACCGAAACCTGAGAGAAAAGTAAGGAAGGTGTAATTCTACAGGTTTCATGGATAAGGAAAGTATTACTGATCGTCTTAATTAACATTTCTCAAAGCAAAGACACAGATAAGTGGGAAGGTCAGAGTCTGAATAAGATTTATGATCTCAGAACTGTTACCAGATAGGGAGAGTGGAAAAGAACCCTTCCTCCTGGGCCTCTGATCTTGGTAAGGACACAAAGAAGAATCTGAGGGCTTACCACTGGGAAAAACAAGTTTATTGATGAAAGAACAAAAAGAAAACCTCAAGGGAGATGTGAGCCACGCCAAGAGAGGCACTGGCACCAGAATGGTGAGGTATGAGATTTTTAAGACAGGGCTTTTATATATTCATCTACGAGGGTGTGAACTGACAGTTCTGATTGACAGTTGCAAGTTACATAACAGACTCTATTGAGCATATCTTTCCCATAATTCAGTCTGTTATAATCAAATGTATGTATATGTCGAATATTTATGAACCCTTCATAGGCTCCCCAGCCACCTAAGGTCTCTCGAGGACATAGCTATGCATCAAGGCCACATGTGTCAGAGTTGGAAAAGTCTCTGTGATTATTCTGCAGTATGTCTGTGAGCTCTCCTGGGCCTTATCAGGGCATGTCTGGGATGTATCTTTTTTTCTGCTAGGCCACCCCACTGCTCATGCCTAACTTCCTAACAGAACCATCATCTTAAATTTCCAACTGTTTCAATTATCAATTTACATTTTAAACTTCCAGCAAAAGTACTGAAAATTATAATTTATCCAAATTCTCTGACTCTCCCCATCCAGGTACATTATCTCCTTAGAAATGTTGATTGTCCTATTGACCATTATTTTCCTAATGCATCTCATCAAATTCTATCATTTCCCTTCTATTGACCTTTATCACACTGATCTTAATACTGTGGTTGCCCATAAAGTTTTCCCTAGTCATCAACTTTAAAATTTCTACCACATATTTGAGCAATTGTGTTGCAGTTTCCTATCTATTGTCTAAGAATTGTAGGCTGTGCAGGAACAGAAAAAACAAGACTAGCTATGAAATCTTGTTCTCTCACATATCAGATAGTAAGGTTGTCTCCTGAACTGTAAGACCATTTACTTAATATTTTCTTCTCATTTTTAACTGCTGATATTTCACTGGTTAAGAATTACAGGCAGACTCATTTGCCATATCAATGAATAGAATGAAATATATTCTTCATTGATTAAAATGCTACCTATTATATTCAGAATAAGCAAGTCTGTTGGGACAGATGTGGGCAAAGTAGACTGAAAATTGCAGAAGTATTCCATGCTGTCTATTAAGGAGGAATTCGTATTCATGAGAGTGATAACATGAATTCTAATTCTAAAATTGAAGGCAGAAAGTTCAATAAGTTAGGCATTAATTTGCCTACTAACTGCCTGTTCCTTTTCATTATGGGTGCTGCAAGGAACTACCGCTACACATTTGAGAAACATGTTTACCTTTGTTCTATTATTATCAAATTCTTGCATAAACATGAAATCAGCTAGCAGATAGCTGCCTAACAATTGATTGAAAAGCGAGTGAGTAGGAGGTCAATGTGGGCTAGCACAGTTATCTCCGGTAATTCAAATTGTGAGAAAGTTTTGTTTCACTTTGAGTCTAAGCCTAAAGTCTTTGCAACTTCTACTCATTGATTCTCAAGTATAAAACATTTATGTTAACTTGCATGAGCTTATACAGGTTCAGTCCTTTAAGATGATGACTAGTTGATATGATTTCCTGATAATTCTGGTCACCAGTTTGCATACAGCTTTAAAACATATTGCAATGCTCAGAGCTGAACACACTACATTATATATACCCTTTGCACATTAAAAAAAAGTTATATATAATATTACTGTAATCCCTGAGTTGACATTATTTTAAAATATTTCAAAGTTTATCAAATACTTAAATACCCTCAACATATTTTCAGCAGTCAAGAAGAATGTTAGCTTTTTTCACAAATCTAAACAAAAATTATTTCATTTCTTACAAATATTTTCTTGCACATTTTTATCTATAACCTGTGTATTTGAATTATTTTGATTTTTCAATTTTAATTTATAGCTCAAGCTAATTAAGTGTTCCCCAACAAGCAGCAAGTGGAAAACTGTTATTAGAAAACAACTTATTAGGCAGTAAGAATAACATGTAACATTTACTATAGTCCATATTTTTATGTGAATTGTTTTAATGTTCACAACAAACTATAAAATATATACTACCATAATTCTTACTTAAAAGACAGGGATATAAGTTTAAAGTGTTTTGATAACTTGACCAAAGTTACAGATGCACATCTGTGGCTGCCTTACTGTCATGAAACCAAATTCAATTTTTTTCTGCATATGATAAATTTACCTTTAATTCAAGACTCAGTCTTTCAGTGAAAAATACCAGTAATGGGGCTTCCTTAACAACCCTCAGACATTCTTAGGTAGATTTGAATTCAATATTTTATTTTTCAGGCCAGCTATCAGCATGCCTTCTTACTCACTGTGTTCTTATAAGGAATTCCTTGAACATTATTTGCATATAGGTAACATAGGAATTCGGTATTCTAAGTCACAATGTGTCAAATTGCAGGTATTCCCTAGATTGTCCCCTTCGCCCAAGTTTGGTCAATCTATAATCTTGATGCTCAACAGTATATGAGCCCTTTGGGACAACACTCTTCCGATGATATCATAGAAACTATCTGCTACAAGTAAATATTTTAAATCTAAAATTAAGGTATAGAGACTCAGGCAAGTGTAATGGAGACTAAAATAAAATTACATGATTGCTTTATTATGTAAAAACTAGCTGTGTGTTTTTCTCTTATGATTGCAAATTTTATTCCAAACATGAGTTTTGAAAGAATATGAATGATGTTTTGATAAGAAATGTAAATGCTGAACACTTTCAGCTTTTAACAATACACCTTTTGAGCACAATTTCTATCAAATATTTACATGATATGAGTAAGTAACTAATGTTAGTTGAAATAATCAAGTTGTTTTTCAATCCAGAAAAATAAATTATTTGTTATATTGGTAGTAACATTTTTTCACAGTATTAAAAGGCTTTCTAGGCTTCTCTGATTTGAGTTAAATCTCTGTGAGTGCTCCAGATTCTTCATTATTAAGCTCAACTACCCCTTGTTTTATCACAGATTCAAAAGAGTCATTTTTTTAAAAGTTGTGTGGAATATTTAACATATATTATCTTTTTTCTATTTCACAGTTCCAGATTTTAAATATATATATATATATATATATACACACACACACATATATATATATATTTGAGCATGTGTCTATGTTCAGTATAGCTTAAAATTAACAAAAATATTCAAAATTTTTGTTATATAAATGACCAATGTGGTTAAATGTAAACTCATGTGACTCTAAAGAGACTATAAAATATAATACATCAAAACATATTGCCTCAACTCTATCCAAAAACATTTCTCAATAATATAATTTTAGGGTAAGAATAACAAATATAATAAGGAAATATATATTATTTATTATTTAATCAGATAATTGAAAAGGAAGAGGAAACTTTTAACACATGCCAAGACCACTTTTTCTACAACTATTTATGGTTTGCTTCACAAGCTATGATGGATTTCTGCATAACCTTAGTGTCTTCAAGTTTTACCTTTCTTCCTTATAATCTTTATTTTCCAATTAATAACCTTTATAGCAAATATAGAGGCACTGCAATCTAAATTATAAATTAGACATTACTAATATAATAATGAGAAGAAACTACACAGAAAAGAACCAAAGGTAAAGGAGACTAATTGTAAATTCACTAACACCAAACTGTTGCAATAACTATTTCTATTTTTGAAAATCCCTGGTTCCTCTTTATACTCAGGGAGATATACTCATGGATCCATATCAATTAACAAAAGCACACACCAGGGAGGATTACATCATTTATGCATATGAGTAAGATGATTTAATTTCACAATGTTACAAGTAACTGGTTTATGGAGGCCAATTTTCAGGAGTTTTATTATTACCTATTGTTCTATTTTATAGTTCATAATTCTCAGAGGAAATTAATTAAAATGATTTTTTAAAGATATAGGTTCCTTCTGGGGCAATACATTAGTCATTTTTATACTTCAGCATTCACACATAATGCATAAAATTGTCTTTTAAAAATTACTGCCACTACAAAATCACCAGAAATACAGAAAAAAAACAAAAAAAGCATCTTATATACAGACACCTAAACATAAAGTTGATGAAGAATTCAGAGTGAAGCAAAGATACCAATAAAGCAAGCACTCAGTCATTCTAAATATTCTTTTATGTCCTGGATATGACTTCCCAGGTGTCTGCTGCTCATGCTTTCCAAGTCCCATGTACGCATGCTCAGTCACCCAGCCGTGTCCGACTCTTTGTGACCCTGTGGGCTATAGCCTGCCAGTTCCTCTGTCCATGGGATTCTCCAGGCAAGAATGCTGAAATGGGGTGCCATTTCCTCCTCTAAAGGATCTTCCTGACTCAGGGATAGAATTGGTGTCTCCTATGTCTTCTGCATTGGCAGGCAGATTCTTTTACCACTGAGTCACCTGGGAAACCCTCCCAAACCCCAACATTACTCCAAATAACTTCAAATTGGTGGACAAATTATAACATTTTCTCACATGGTATTTCTAATAAATGCCTGTGGAATTTCCATCTTTTATGTATACAACTAAATTTTATATATAATCCATATATAATAAATCATAAATTTACTAGTAACATTTTCTTACTCAAGCTCTTTACAATTCCATCTGCTCTTCACTCTGACAGTTTGAGTCTTCTCACATGAAAGCAATATAAATAATATCTATATTTTTTCACATTTACTTATATGGGGTATCATTTTTTTAAACTCATGAAGTCTATCTATTGACTGTAAAATAATATTTAATTAAGTAAAATCAAGTTTACTGATATCTTCATTTTGACTTAGAAGATGATGAATTTAAATGATTAACTGGTACATTTCATCCTTTAAAAATGAAGAAATTTCTAGATGAATTTAAATATTTGGTAAGTTTTCAAAAGGAAAGATTTTCTGGTAAAATCAAGGATTTTTAAAAAATGGTTAAAGATCCAATTTTAAAATGTGTGAATGTTGTCTGAGAAAGATTTGCTGATTTAACCATTTTAATTCTCACTGAGTACTTGAGAGACATATGGCTGGCAACTATTAATATCCATCTTTTCTCACTCACATATTTGTGCTTCACTATAATAGAACAAAGGATGGAATATAGGACTATTTAAAGTTAGTCATTTCATTGTTGTTTACAACTAAAGAAAAACATATCTATGTATAAACATGATACACTTGTATGTTCAGGTACTGTACACATATTATACAGTTGAGTGAAGGGAACTTTTGTTTTAAATATGTATTTTGGGGGTGATAGTACTACTTTTTGCTAGTTTTTAGCATAGAATCAAAACAGTAATATGTCAGACATACTGGCTATAGAGAATTTTAAAGAATAAATGTTTATAGAGATTCTAGAAGAGATGCTTCTAGGGATTCAACTTTGGCAAATCAAATTACTCTGGAAGAAACATCTTTACAATGTGTCAGAACAGAAATGCTATAAAAGATCACTTTGCATTTTATTCTATTTCTATGATCATAATGTTTAGTGGTAGATATTAAATTGGATCACATAATAATTCAAAGACTGTCGTGGTAAAGCAGCCTCATAATAAGTCAGGATAGAGAGCATTTAGAATATATTATCTTTTTCTTAGCAAATAATCTTTATTTAGAAAAAAAAAACTCACAGTTATTCTTAAAATTTAGAAATAAAGTTAAACTTGGATAAACAAAAACCATCAGTATCATCCTGAAATAACCACTGAGATCATCATAAGAAATTACCTAAATCTATATAGCATTCTCTATTAGTGCTCTGGCTGTATCTCCCTTAACCTTTTAGCACACACTAGTGCCCATGCTTTCACTCACATTATCCAGCATCTGTTTCTTTGTTGGAGGTCTGCCTGAGGCTGCCAAAACACCATTAGCCATTCATAGAGAGCCAGAATATCCTGGGAATTTATGACCACACTCCTATTCACACCATACAGGTCTTAATGACTGTCCTGTTGAGGTGGTATAAACACTCCTCTTGATTCTGGGTGTCATCTACCAAGCTTTCATTCTGGGATCAGGACAAAATTATCCCCTGAGGGACTTCGCTTACATTGCCCATTTTTTGTTCTACTGTTATTCCTGTCCTTGTCCCCGATTCCCTGTTGGATTTTTTTGTTTAGGGGGATTACATCCTAAGAAGTTACGTTCAGATAAAATGACTTCTCAGAATCTATTTTTTTTCCGATTCAGTTCAGTTGAGTCGCTCAGTTGTGTCTGACTCTTTGCAACCCCATGAATCGCAGCACGCCGGGCCTCCCCTCCATCACAAACTCCTGGAGTTTATCCAAACTCATGTCCATTGAGTCAGTGATGCCATCCAGCCATCTCATCCTCTGTCATCCCCTTCTCCTCCTGCCCCCAATCCCTCCCAGCATCAGGGTCTTTTCCAATGAGTCAACTCTTTGCATGAGGTGGCCAAAATATTGGAGTTTCAGCTTAAACATTAGTCCTTCCCATGAACACCCAGGACTGATCTCCTTTAGGATGGACTGGTTGGATCTTGCAGTCCAAGGGACTCTTCTTCACAGTCCAAATCTCACATCCATACATGACCACTGGAAAAACCATAGCCTTGACTAGACAAACCTTTGTTGGCAAAGTAATGTCTCTGCTTTTTAATATGCTATCTAGGTTGGTCATAACTTTCCTTCCAAGGAGTAAGTGTCCTTTAATTTCATGGCTGCAATCACCATCCTCAGTGATTTTGGAGCCAGATAAATAGTGTCTGAAAGGGTTTCCACTGTTTCCCAAGAAGTGATGGGACCAGATGCCATGATCTTAGTTTTCTGAATGTTGAGCTTTAAGCCAACTTTTTCACTCTCCTCTTAAACTTTCATCAAGAGGCTTTTTAGTTCATCTTCACTTTCTGCCACAAGGGTGGTGTCATCTGCATATCTGAGGTTATTGATATTTCTCCCAGCAATCTTGATTCCAGCTTGTGCTTCTTCCAGCCCTGCGTTTCTCATGATGTACCCTGCATATAAGTTAAATAAGCAGGGTGACAATATACAGCCTTGACATACTCCTTTTCCTATTTGGAACCAGTTTCCATGTCCAGTTCTGACTGTTGTTTCCTGACCAGCATATAGGTTTCTCAAAAGGCAGGTCAGGTGGTCTGGTGTTCCCATCTCTTTCAGAACTTTCCACAGTTTATTGTGATCCACACAGTCAAAGGCTTTGGCATAGTCAATAAAGCAGAAATAGATGTTTTTCTGGAACTCTCTTGCTTTTTCAATGATCCAGCAGATGTTAGCAATTTGATCTCTGGTTCCTCTGCCTTTTCTAAATCCAGCGTGAACATCTGGAAGTTCACAGTTCACATATTGCTGAAGCCTGGATTGGAGAATTTTGAGCATTACTTTACTAGCATGTGAGATAAGTGCAATTGTGCTGTAGTTTGAGCATTCTTTGGCATTGCTTTCTTTGGCATTGGAATGAAAACTGACCTTTTCCAGTCCTGTGGCCACTGCTGAGTTTTCCAAATTTGCTGGCAGTTGAGTGCAGCACTTTCACAGCATCATCTTTCAGGATTTGAAATAGCTCAACCAGAATTCCATCACCTCCACTAGCTTTGTTCATAGTGATGCTTTATAAGGCCCACTTGACTTTACATTCCAGGATGTCTGGCTCTAGGTGAGTGATCACACCATCATGATTATCTGGGTCGTGAAGATCTTTCTTGTACAGTTCTTCTATGTATTCTTGCCACCTCTTCTTAAGATCTTCTGCTTCTGTTAGGTCCATACCATTTCTGTCATTTATTGAGCCCATCTTTGAATGAAATGTTCCCTTGGTATCTCTAATATTCTTGAAGAGATCTCTAGTCTTTCCCATTCTGTTGTTTTCCTCTATTTCTTTGCATTGATCACTGAGGAAGTCTTTCTTATCTCTCCTTACTATTCTTTGGAATTCTGCATTCAAATGGGACTATCTTTCCTTTTCTCCTTTGCCTTTCACTTCTCCTCATTTCACAGCTATTTGTAAGGCCTCCTCAGACAACCATTTTGCCTTTTTGTGTTTCTTTTCCATGGGGATAGTCTTGATCCCTGTGTCCTATACAATGTCATGAACCTCCGTCCATAGTTCATCAGGCACTCTGTCTATCAGATCTATTCCCTTAAATCTATTTCTTACTTCCACTGTATAGTCATAAGGGATTTGATTTAGGTCATACCTGAATGGTCTAGTGGTTTTCCCCACTTTCTTCAATTTAAGTCTGAATTTGGCAATAAGGAGTTCATGATCTGAGCCACAGTCAGCTCCTGGTCTTGTTTTTGCTGACTGTATAGAGCTTCTCCATCTTTGGCTGCAATCAATCTGATTTTGGTGTTGACCATCTGGTGATGTCCATGTGTAGAGTCTTCTCTTGTGTTGTTGGAAGAGGGTGTTTGCTATGACCAGTGCATTCTCTTGGCAAAACTCTATTAGCCTTTGCCCTGCTTCATTCCATACTCCAAGGCCAAATTTGCCTGTTACTCCAGGTGTTTCTTGACTTCCCACTTTTGCATTCCAGCCCCCTATAATGAAAAGGACATCTTTTTTGGGTGTTAGTTCTAAAAGGTCTTGTAGGTCTGCCCAGAACCGTTCAACTTTTGCCTCTTCACCATTAATGGTTGGGGCATAGTCTTTGATTACCGTGATATTGAATGGTTTGCCTTGGAAACGAACAGAGATCATTCTGTCGTTTTTGAGATTGCATCCAAGTACTGAATTTTGGACTCTTGTTGACCATGATGGCTACTCCATTTCTTCTAAGGGATTCCTGCCCACAGTAGTAGATATAATGGTCATCTGAGTTAAATTCACCCATTCCAGTACATTTTAGTTCACTGATTCCTAGAATGTCGATGTTCACTCCTGCCATCTCTTGTTTGACCACTTCCAATTTGCCTTGATTCATGGACCTAACATTCCAGGTTCCTATGCAATATTGCTCTTTACAGCATCGGACTTTGCTTCTATCACCAGTCACATCCACAAGTGCGTATTGTTTTTGCTTCTATCACAAGTCCCATCCACAAGTGGGTATTGTTTTTGCTTTGGCTCCATCCCTTCATCTTCCTGGAGTTTTTTCTCCACTGATCTCCAGTAGCATATTGGGCACCTACTGACCTGGGGAGTTCCTCTTTCAGTATCCTATCATTTTGCCTTCTCATACTGTTCATGGGGTTCTCAAGGCAAGCATACTGAAGTGGTTTGCCATTCCCTTCTCCAGTGGACCACATTCTGTCAGACCTCTCCACCATGACCCGGCCATCTTGGGTGGCCCCACACGGCATGGCTTAGTTTCATTGTGTTAGACAGGACTGTGGTCCTGTGATCAAGTTGGCTAGTTTCCTGTGATTATGGTTTTAGTGTGTCTGCCCCTGATGCCCTCTCGGAACACCTACTGTCTTACTTGGGTTTCTCTTACCTTGGACGAGGGCTATCTCCTCAGGCCGCCCCTCCTGACCCTGAAGGTGGAGTAGCTCCGTTCGGCCCTCCTGCGCCCCTGCAGCCGCTGCTCCTTGGACGTGGGGTAGCTCCTCTCGACCGCTCCCGCGCGGTCACAGCCTGGCGCTCTGGGTCGTCGCCCCTGACCTTGGGTGAGGGGTAGCTCCTCTTGGCCTCGCTTCTGCGCGGTCCGTCGCCGTCGCTGCGCCGTAGCATATAGTAAGTGTCATGTTTCACACATTTAATGACTAAATCATGTACTGAGGAATAGGGGCATATGCAAATGTTACTGTGGTATTGAGTATAATGCTATACAAGCCCATGTTCATTTCCTTACTTTGTGTCACTTCTAATAACTAAAGATATGCTTACTAACTAACTAACTAGCTAGAACTAGGCCACAGCAATAAGCAAATCTAGATTTATGAAAAATATAAAGGACTTACTTATTTTGAATAAAAATAGTATAGAATAGAAATCACTTCTTAAAGCCAATATTAATATTTAGAAAAATATACAACATCTCTCAAGGAAAGTGGATACACTGAATAATAAAGACTAAGAATTTAATCAGTTAAAATGTTGTAACTAAAGAAAATATGACTAAACTTTACAGTTGGCTTTGGCCAACACTACTAGTTATTTAATTATTTTAGCTGTGTATATTCCAGTGCTATTTGCAACAGTGTTTTTATTTCCTGGCTTGCATAACAAGAAGACTGGCTATATGACTAGGTTCTGGACACTAGAATAAGGTAAATTCTGTGCAATTTCTCGAGGGCTTCCCAGGTAATGTGGTGATAAAGAATCTGCTTGTCAATGCAGGAGATGCAGGAGATGTGGGTTCCATTCCTGGGTCAGGAAGATCCCCTGGAGTGGGAAATGGCGAATCACTCCAGTATTCTCGCCTGGGAAATATTGTGCATAGAGGAGTCGTAGGCTACAGTCCATGTTTCACAGGGTTGGAGATGACTGAGCCATTTAACATGTGAAGCTTCTAGGAATTGGCTTTAACAGGGAGGTGAAAAACTCTCCTGTTGTTTGGAAAGTGGGTACACAGTCTAAGACTTGGGGGGTTATTCTTGCCCAAGATGTAGAGAATGGCAGTGTAATTATATACATCATAAAATCAGTCTTTTGTGATGGTGCTGCTGCTGCAGTTGCCATTAAAACCTTGAGGCTCTCATTGTCCAATCCTGACAGAGAGAGAAGTTAGTTACTCTTTCCCTTTAGTTACTGCTACTTTATCAATTCAAAACAAATAAATCAAAACAGTTAAACCAAAGAAAATGGAAATAGGCCAAATTATAAATTAGATATGGAAATAAAGTGAAAATCACTCAGTCATGTCTGACTCTTTGCGACCCCATGGACTATACAGTCCAAGGAACTCTCCAGGCCAAAAATTGAAGTGGATAGCCATTCCCTTCTCCAGGGGATCTTCCCAACCCAGAGATCTAACCCAGGTCTCCTGCATTGCAGGCAGGTTCTTGACCAACTGAGACAGAAGGGAAGCCCAGATATGGAAATAACATACTATTAACACATATAAAGATAAAGTATTATCAGAAAATGTTTGTAAGTTCTTTACTAATAAATTTGCATATTTCCAGAAAATTATTTCCTAAAACAGACAAAGTTGATAACATATATGGAAGTCTAAATTAACCAGTAATGATGATGATGTGATATTATACTAATGCTAATTTTAATTATAATACAATTAAAGGTATATTATTGTCAAATATGAATTGTTTTTAAAACCTCTATGACACTGAATGATGAAAACTACCCAAAACACATTATGAAGTAAAGCTACATTATTTAAGGACATTGATCATTTAGCATCATCATTGTCAATAATAGCTACATTGTGTTGGGTTTCCTAGTGTCACTAAATGGCATTGGATTATTTAGTCCTTTATAATGATTATAAGGCATTTATTGTTGACCTTATTTGATAAACAGGAATTTAAAAAAGAAATTTATTTTGTATTGGAGTATAGTTGATTTAGTCTTGTGCTAGTTTCAGGTTTGATTTGGAAATATTAAAAAGATTTATACAAAATCCTAAAAGTAGGAACTGACATGGTTGTGATTTGAATCCTGTTTATCTGACTTTGAATCATATATTCTTATTGACTGCCTACATTGTTCTTCTCAAAGTTTTTCAAAATAGTCTAATCTTTGGAATATTCATGGGTGCTACTTGAGGGAAAAAAGTCCAGAAGCAGAAATTTAGTAAGTAATGATTAACCAAAGTTAGTTAATTTTCTCTAGGCAAACTTTCTTTGAAGTATTAATACACTAATATAATTTTGGATTTTTCAAGAAGTAGGATTCTCAAACATTTTATTCAAAAATAATTTTGAGAATAAATTTGGTAAACCTGTGTTCCACATAACTGAATTTGGAATATTACTATGGAAGACTCACAGACCATCACCAGACAGGTAAAATTTGTACAAAGCATTAACTTCCACATGTTAAATCAATCACCATGTTTGAAAAAGGTTCTGTATGGATTTTCATTTCAAGGCCTCAGTCTTCAATATTGATATCAGTTTATCCCTCTGTGCTTATGTTTCTGGAATCAATTTTCTAGACTTCAAAATTAGCTTTCTCCTATGTATATTGCCTTTTGCAATTTAATCAGATTATCATTCCACTTAAAACATTGGTTCCTCTACACAAAGGTTAAAATTCTAAAATGGTCTAATATACTAACACTGTTAAATTCTCCTTGTTTTTTCTTCTTAGTTTTGAGTGGATCTGCCTCTAGTTAATCATATATGATAGTTACAGTTTTATATATTTTTTGTAATATATTTAGTTTCTTATTTTCCTTGTAATGTTGCATAATGTTGGACATTTAATGTTCAATTGAAGTTTTGTCCTTTTATGTTGTTATTATTATTAAAATAATTATTCCTATTATTAGGAGATACATTAGATATATGAAGGGATATAAAATATGTAATGCCTATCAATAAAACACTTTAAGAAATAATGTATTATAAATATAGCTGAAATTACTAAGGGACTAGTTTATAGAGGCTGGTAGAACAGCATAACATCACAAGAAGTTACTATATAAAATCCTAGGAAGAATGTAGATATATTTTTTAATCTATAGGACTAAGGACCAGCATAATGATTTGCAGCAGGGAAATATATATCTAAAATATCTTTTTCACCTTTGTACATCAGCTGCTTTCAAAAGAACCTGTTTTGGGAGAACTGGTGAATATCTTCATCATCAATGTTATATTCGAGTACTTACTATCTGCTAAGCATTTTGCTAAGCATGTGCCATAAACTGTCACAGTTCATTTTCCAAATAGTTTTATGAAGCAAATACTAATAATTTGGCAATCTCACAGATAAGAGAAACAGGCTGTGATGTTTATTTTTATATGTTGATGTGGCTAGGCCACAATGCCCAGATTATTTGGTCACATATTATTCTGGGTATTTCTATGAAGGTTTTTTGTTATTTTGTTTTGAGATGAGCATTTAATTGGTGAACTTTGATTAAAGTAGATGGTCTTCCATAACGTGGGTGAGCTGCATCCAATCAACTGGCAAACTGCCTTCAGACTAACTGCAATTCTTCCCGGCTATACAACCTAATAGTCTATTCTGTAGATTCTGGATTAGCCAAACCTCCATAATCCAATGAGCCAATACCTTAAAAGCTCTCTCTCAGGATAAAGAAAGATGATATAGATATAGATACATGCTTTCCGACTCAGCGGTAAAGAAACCACCCAGAATCCACCTGCCAATGCAGGAGACACAGGTTTGATCCCTGGGTCAGGAAGATCCCCCGGAGAATGAAATGACAACCCACGTCGGTAGTCTTGCCTGGAGAATCCCATGGACAGAGGAGCCTGGCGGGAGACTGCCTATGGGGCGGCAAAGAGTCCGACACGACTGAGGTGACTCCGCACAGAGCAGCACAGGGCTTCTCTGTTGGCTCAGAGGTGAAGAATCTGCAGTGCATGAGTCCGAGGTTCCATCCCTGGGTCAGGAAGAGCCCCTGGAGGAGAAAATGCCAACCCAGTCCAGTATTCTCACCTGGGAAGTCCCATAGACAGAGGGGCTTTGCGGGCTATAGTCCATGGGGTCGCAAAGAGGCAGACACGACTGAGCTACTAATGCACACTGCTGTCAATGGCAAGTGGATTTTTCTGGTTATGAATCCTATTCATTTAGAAAATTAAACTGGTTATATAGAAGACTTTAAGTCTTAAACCTCCAGGAGAGTGTGAATGTATTTGAAATGGTAAACTGGAAATGGGGAGTCAGACAACACGAGGCACAGAAAGGCCAAAGTTAAATTAAAAATGACCAGCATGTATAGAGGACTCCCTGTTACCCCAGTCATCCCCTAGTTTCCATCCAGCAGATTCTTTCAGCAAAAAAAATCTTTGAATAGGATTTGCTTTTATGTGGTTTACTCACTAATAAGGGTTTGGCCTCCAAATGAGGTTCATTACCAGGTTCAAAGGTGGTCTAGATGATTTCATTTCTGAGAGATGTCTTTCTGGCTTATCCATATAATGGCTTTCTTCTCTCTGCCCATGCTCACTTCCATCTCTTCTTGGTGCCCCATTACCTCATGAATATCATGAACTGGTTTCTAGACACTCCACCCCCACACCTTAATTCAATGATTTTTCTCTCTGTGTTTTATTTATGGACTTCTTCTTCCAGGACGTAACAGAAATTGGTGTCTAGGTGTCTAGGTTTCAGCTCCTGAGAATTCTGGTTGATCTGTCATTTTCCAAACATACTACTGAAATGTCTTTTTACTTGAATATTGTATGTAAACATCTTATAACAATACATTATCTTCTTGCTGTACTTCAGATTTTCCCTGAAATTGGTAGTTTTTTAAGTAGTTTGAAAGTCAGTGTGATATGTTCAGTTGTTTTTGAGCAAACATTTACACTGCCACTGTTTTACTCTGCAGAAAAAGTATAATTTCCTTCCCTGTTAATAATGGGTACATTGTTTACTTTAGTTTAAGGACTGTGACAAATCACGCCCAAGCAGAGGATTTACATGGCTTGGGGAGTTGTCTTGGACCTTCCCAGTTCTGACATCAACCAGGAAATCATCCTGTGTACCGGTATGACCTGCTGAAAACACTGCTCCTAGACATACAGATCTAGGAGCAAGAAATGAAGGTTTGTTTTTGGAAGTGACTGAGACACTAATGTTGTTTTGAATATAATACACTCAATATGTAAAGAATCTGCCTACAATGCAAGAGACTGCCTGCAATGCAGGAGACCAGGGTTCAATCCCTGTGTTGGGAAGATCCCCTGGAGAAGGAAATGGCAACCCACGCCAGTATGCTTGCTTGGAGAATCCCATGGACAGAGGAGCCTGGTGGACTATAGTCCATTGGGTCACAAATGTCACCCATGACTGATTGACTAACAACATATACAACATGACAGTATAGATATTTAAAGTCAGTATTTTTTTGTTAAAGAGTACCCTATAACAATTGTCTTAAACAACAGGTATGCAGACAACAAGCTTGAGATTACACCATTAAAATAATTTTACATATAATGCATTTTACATATAAGAAAGTAATTTTTCTTTCATCAGTGTTTTATAGTTTTCTATGTATAGGTCTTTTGTTTCTTTAGGTAGATATACTCCTAAGTATTTTATTCTTTTTGTTGCAATGGTGAGTGGTATTGTTTCCTTAATTTCTCTTTCTGTTTTTTCATTGTTAGTATATAGGAATGCAAGGGATTTCTGTGTGTTAATTTTATATCCTGCAACTTTACTATATTCATTGATTAGCTCTAGTAATTTTCTGGAAGAGTCTTTAGGGTTTTCTATGTAGAGGATCATGTCATCTGCAAACAGCGAGAGTTTCACTTCTTCTTTTCCTATCTGGATTCTTTTTACTTCTTTTTCTGCTCTGATTGCTGTGGCCAAAACTTCCAACACTATGTTGAATAGTAGTGGTGAGAGTGGGCACCCTTGTCTTGTTCCTGATTTCAGGGGAAATGCTTTCAATTTTTCACCATTGAGGGTGATGCTTGCTGTGGGTTTGTCATATATAGCTTTTATTATGTTGAGGTATGTTCCTTCTATTCCTGCTTTCTGGAGAGTTTTAATCATAAATGAGTGTTGAATTTTGTCAAAGGCTTTCTCTGCCTCTATTGAGATAATCATATGGTTTTTATCTTTCAATTTGTTAATGTGGTGTATTACATTGATTGATTTGTGGATATTAAAGAATCCTTGCATTCCTGGGATAAAGCCCACTGGGTCATGGTGTATGATTTTTTTAATATGTTGTTGGATTCTGTTTGCTAGAATTTTGTTAAGGATTTTTGCATCTATGTTCATCAATGATATTGGCCTGTAGTTTTCTTTTTTTGTGGCATCTTTGTCTGGTTTTGGAATTAGGGTGATGGTGGCCTCACAAACAGATGGAGAAACATACCGTGTTCATGGATTGGAAGAATCAATATTGTCAAAATGGCTATTCTACCCAAAGCAATCTATAGATTCAATGCAATCCCTATCAAGCTACCAACGGTATTTTTCACAGAACTAGAACAAATAATTTCACAATTTGTATGGAAATACAAAAAACCTCGAATAGCCAAAGTAATCTTGAGAAAGAAGAATGGAACTGGAGGAATCAACCTGCCTGACTTCAGACTCTACTACAAAGCCACAGTCATCAAGACAGTATGGTACTGGCACAAAGACAGAAATATAGATCAATGAAACAGAATAGAAAGCCCAGAGATAAATCCACAAGCCTATGGACACCTTATCTTTGACAAAGGAGGCAAGGATATACAATGGAAAAAAGACAACCTCTTTAACAAGTGGTGCTGGGAAAACTGGTCAACCACTTGTAAAAGAATGAAACTAGAACACTTTCTAACACCATACACAAAAATAAACTCAAAATGGATTAAAGATCTAAATGTAAGACCAGAAACTATAAAACTCCTAGAGGAGAACATAGGCAAAACACTCTCTGACATAAATCACAGCAAGATCCTCTATGACCCACCTCCCAGAATATTGGAAATAAAAGCAAAAATAAACAAATGGGACCTAATGAAACTTAAAAGCTTTTGCACTACAAAGGAAACTATAAGTAAGGTGAAAAGACAGCCCTCAGATTGGGAGAAAATAATAGCAAATGAAGAAACAGACAAAGGATTAATCTCAAAAATATACAAGCAACTCCTGCAGCTCAATTCCAGAAAAATAAATGACCCAATCAAAAAATGGGCCAAAGAACTAAACAGACATTTCTCCAAAGAAGACATACAGATGGCTAACAAACACATGAAAAGATGCTCAACATCACTCATTATCAGAGAAATGCAAATCAAAACCACAATGAGGTACCATTACACGCCAGTCAGGATGGCTGATATCCAAAAGTCTACAGGCAATAAATGCTGGAGAGGGTGTGGAGAAAAGGGAACCCTCTGACACTGTTGGTGGGAATGCAAACTAGTACAGCCACTATGGAAAACAGTGTGGAGATTTCTTAAAAAATTGGAAACAGAACTGCCATATGACCCAGCAATCCCACTTCTGGGCATACACACTGAGGAAACCAGATCTGAAAGAGACACGTGCACCCCAATGTTCATCGCAGCAGTGTTTATAATAGCCAGGACATGGAAGCAACCTAGATGCCCATCAGCAGATGAATGGATAAGGAAGCTGTGCTACATATACACCATGGAATATTACTCAGCCGTTAAAAAGAATTCATTTGAATCACTTCTAATGAGATGGATGAAACTGGAGCCCATTATACAGAGTGAAGTAAGCCAGAAAGATAAAGAACATTACAGCATACTAACACATATATATGAAATTTAGAAAGATGGTAACGATAACCCTATATGCAAAACAGAAAAAGAGACACAGAAGTACAGAACGGACTTTTGAACTCTGTGGGAGAATGTGAGGGTGGGATGTTTTGAAAGAACAGCATGTATATTATCTATGGTGAAACAGATCACCAGCCCAGGTTGTATGCATGAGACAAGTGCTCGGGCCTGGTGTACTGGGAAGACCCAGAGGAATCGGGTGGAGAGGGAGGTGGGAGGGGGGATCAGGATGGGGAATGCATGTAACTTTATGGCTGATTCATGTCAGTGTATGACAAAACCCACTGAAATGTTGTGAAGTAATTAGCCTCCAACTAATAAAAATAAATAAATAAATAAAATAAAAATGCATTAAAAAAAAAAGAAAGTAATTCTTCAAAACCACACTTCCTATAAGCTTTGACAGAAATTATTGTTAGCTCCAAATTTCAAAATTCTTGTATAATTAGTTAAATAAAATGATACTTGATTATATAAAGAACAATTTCAATGCTACCACTTGGACTTTTTTAAGTTAATGACACAAACACAGTAACAAGCTGATAAAAATAAAATTCCACATTAAGAACAGGAAAATTTAAATTTTGAGTCATCTGTGATTTTTCTGTGATTAACTATCTTTTTCTGTGATTAACCATGATCAGTATGCCCAGCACATCCTTACTTCTCTCAAGATTTCATTGTCAAATAACTCAGTTAGTAAATTATCCTAGTTTTTGCTAAAGAACACTAACCATTAAAAAAATTAAACTGAAATGAGATCCAACCAGTCCATCCTAAAGAAGATTAGTCCTGAATATTCATTGGAAGGACTGATGTTGAAGCTGAAACTCCAATACTTGGCCACCTGATGTGAAGAGCTGATTCATTTGAAAAGACCCTGATGCTGGGAAAGATTGAAGGCATGAGGAGAAGGGAACTACAGAAGATTAGATGGTTTGACGGCATCATCCACTCAATGGACATGAATTTGAGTAAACTCTGGGAGCTGGGGATGGACAGGGAGGCCTGGCATGCTGCAGTCCATGGGGTCAAAGAGTCGGACACGCCTGAGCGACTGAACTAAACTGACCTGAGACAGAGTAACAGGAGAAAAAATCAAAATTAAATTTATATTTATAAGATCCTCAAATATATGAGTAGGACACAGACCTTACATACCTGACAGGTTCAAAGACAAAGTGGTAGAATTAAGTATATATACCATCCTGAGCTAAGGAATTGAATAGGGGTCTGGAGTTTCCAAGGACAGGAGAGTCATTCACAAGAAGACTCTAACTCTGGGAGACGGGGATGTATCCTGCCATGTAGATGAAACCACTTAGGTAAATTTTGTCTAAGATAGTAACTTTTTCTGGGAAAGATGCCCAATTTAAATTTTTTCTGGTAATTAACGAAGAGGCAGTTGTCTCTCTTGAGCCCACAGTGGTCAAAAAAAAAATCCATTAGTTGTTGCTCAGTCTCTAAGTTGTGTCCTACTCTTTGCAGCTCCATGGACTGCACCACGCCAGGCTTTCCTGTCTTTCACTATCTCACAGAATTTGCTCAAATTCATGTCCATTGAGTCAGTGATGCTATCTAAACATTTCATATTTGCCTTTATCTGAAAATGATCCACATGCCAAAGTAGCACATCTTGGGGAGGTCTGTTTTGAATCTCCTTATCTTCCAAGGTTATGTAGGTCTGGTCATCGAAAATGTGGAGAATCGCAAGCATGTCCTCAGGGTCAGGCTCGTGTCTACAGCTCCAGTATCATGTCGGTGGAGGCATGTGACTGATGAGAAAGCCAGCTATGAGGTTAATCTGAGGGCGGACAAATCAAGTATCTATGACTCAAGGAGAAGTAGATTTTGTTAGGGAGTTAGTTGAGGAATAAGAAACTCATGAGGAGTTGTTAACGAGTTCAATTACTTCCATTGTATCTACCTATAAATTGCAATAAAACAGTAGGACTGCCTCATTTGAAAGGCTGGAATTAAAATTATCAGACTAGAGAACAGAGGTCTTTGTTTAACATCAATTCTCACTTAAACCATCAATGATTCTAATATAAGGGAAATGAGTTAGCAGAATCTACATGCTAATGTCATTATTCTGAAACTCTATATTACATAAATGTATTTGATCACTAAACTGATCAATCATTTACTCACTGAGTGCTCAAGTTTTGTTCCTGATAAAAGCAGATGTCAAATATAAATCAAACATAGATTTGTCTGCATAAAACCCACTGTTCAGACTGAAAAGATTTTCCAGCAATAAAACCAACTATGCTGTTGTTGTTTAGTCTCCCAGTCATGCCCACTTTTGCAACACCACAGACTGCAGCATGCCAAGCTTCTCTGTCCCTCACCATCTCCCAGAGTTGCCCAAGTTCATGTCCATTACATTCAAACCATCTCATCATCTGATGTCCTCTTCTCCTTCTGCCCTCAATCTTTCCCAGCATCAGGGACTTTTCCAATGAGTTGGTTGTTCGCATCAGGTGACCAAAGTCCTGGAGCTTTAGCTTCAGCATCAGTCATTCCAGTGAGTATTCAAGGTTGGTTTCCCTTAAGATTGACTGCTTTGATCTCCTTACTGTCCAACGGACTCTATATATTGCAAAGTTAAATTGGATAAATCGAATAAATTAATTAAAACATACTTTGGGAGTTTAGGAAGAGTAGAATATATTTACTTCCAGGGAAGTCAGTTACAACAGAATTCCAATAACATTTCTATGCAATCAGTCTTGCTTTTGGGATTAAGAAAATAGAATTTACAAGATAAAAATGTGGTTGGGGACACAGACTGGAAGACCTATATATAGAGCAAGCATGAGTCTCTGCTGATACAGACATTCTTTTAGGCATGGACAAAGCTTAACTAATGATTGCCTGTTATGGAATGAATAATGTCTCCCAACCCTCATCATGGGCTTCCCTTGTAGCTCAGTCAGTAAAGAATCTGGCTGCAATGCAGGAGACCCATGTTTGATTTCTGGGTTGGGAAGATCCCCTGGAGAAGGAAATGGCAACTCACTCCAGTATTCTTGTCTGGAGAATCCCATGGACAGAGGAGCCTGGTGGGCTACAGCCCATGGGGGTCACAAGAGTCAGACACGACTGAGCGATTAAACTGAACAAACCCTCAATGAGACCGTATCTTTAAAGATATAAGTAAAATTAACAACAGTCAAAAGGGTGAGGCCCTAATCCAAGACTGGTGTCAACAAGAGTGGTGTTTCTATAAGGAGAGAAGAGAATGACAGCCCCTGCCATCACCTTCAGCCTAGCTTGCCCACCCAAAGATGGCAAAATGCAGCAAGGGTCTCAGGGCAGGCAAGCAGAAGGGGGCAGAATCCCCTGCCAAGTCTGGATCCCTCTCCCCTCCACCTCCTCTCCTGTCTCCCATAAGACTCCAGCCAGAGGAGGTGTTTCCAGTCTGAGGATGACTTTCCAGAGCACAGCCTCTACAGGGGGTCTCAGTCATTTTAAAGGGGGCACAGCATCTCCCCTGGTCAGGGGTGTCAGAGAAGGAAGAGTGAGGCTTTTTTGGTTTAAGACACTGCTTGTTTAATGTAAATAATAGAAAGCCTTCATATCTTTTCTGTAACACTGAGTAATTTTAATGTCATCATTATTGCTATTATTGTTTTTGAGTTTGAAACCAAGCACAGTTGCCCCTTAGATAAATACATTTTTGAGAAGTGTTCCACAGGAGAAGTTCATGACTTTAATAGTTCTCTCTCTCTCTCTCTCTCTCTCTCTCTCTCTCTCTTTTTTTTCTTTGTATGTGTGTGTGTCGGAGGAGCATAAGGAAGTTTTTCCTCGAAAGACTTTTAGAAGCTCAGAATACTTGTCTTCCTTCTGGTCTTTTAAGCAAAAGGATTCAAGGATTCTCAGTGAGAAGAGTTCTCCTTCTCTAGGTTCCCTGGGGATTTGCTTGGGGCTGGGACTGCACAACTGAGGAATATTCAGGAAGGTTCTGAAGACCTAAGGGCTTCAGGACAATGAGAAGAGGATAAAGTGTCTCTTGGGAAGCTGATTTAGAATCTGAGTCCTCCTCATTTGAGCACCACCCCCTTTCCTTCCAGTGAGGACATGCATGGGACAAAGGCCGTAAGAAGATAGTCAGGAAGCAGCCATCTGCAAGCCACGGAGAGAGACGTCCTAAGAAACCTAACCCCCTGACACCTTGTCTTTCCCCTCCTGTCTCAAAAACCTTGAGAAAATAAATTTGGGTTGTTTACGGTTGCTTATGGCCAGCAGATTAATACATGACCCTAATGCTTCTGTGTCATGAAAACAAACATAAGAAGAATTTGTAGAAGAAAAAGATAAAGTGATGTGAAGATAATTTGCTAAAAGGAATAAAGCTAAACAAACAACCAAGATTTTCAACCAAATTTCTTAACACTCACACTTTCAATATTTTTAAATAACTAAAATTTGTTTAACACCTTTTTTTTTTTTTTTTTTTTTTTGCATCTACCAGAAAAGTGAAAGTCTCTCAATCAGGTCTGACTCTTTGCGACCCCATAGCCTGTCACCTGTCCAGTTCCTCTGTCCATGGAATTCTCCAGGCAAGAATACTGGAGTGGGTAACTGTTCCCTTCTCCAGGGGATCTTCCTGACTCAGGGATTGAATTGGGGCTTCTGCATTGCAGGCAAATTCTTTACCAGCTGAGCTACAATGGAAGATCTGAGGCTTATTCAACTGAGAACTGATGAGATAGACATGTAGATACTCAAATGCAACGTCTCCATTTTGTTTCCATTTGCACCTCTGGGCACTTTTTAACTTGTAGAGAATAAACAACAGTCTGTTTCTAGGCATGAACAGCTGTTTACTCCTGTGAAGGACAAAGCATTTCTATCAAATAAAGTTCCACTTCAGCTCCATTTTTTTCAAGGTATAAATATAATAAATACTCTAGAGTCATTAATACTGGATAGTTTGATTTAGTATATATTAGTATTGATTTGCTGATCAATTATATCACATTATCTACAATCATTCCATGTCTAGTAATTTATTAAGTGCAATAATCTTACTGCATGTGAAAGTCAAAGTATTAGTGAAAGCATTAGTCATGTGCAACCCCATGGCCTGTCCATGGAATTCTCCAGGCAAAAATACTGGAGTGGGCTGCCATTCCCTTCAACAGGGGATCTTCTCGACCCGGAGATCGTACCCAGGTCTCCTGCATTGAAGGCAGATTCTTTACCATCTGTGCTATTAAAGGCAATAATCTTATGGCATAGGATGAAGTAAAGAAGCAGCAAATAATTCAAAGAGGAGACTGTGCCCTTATACACATTTTTATGGACCTTGATACTTCAACAAGTTTGTGTGACTGACACAGATATATTAACACATAAATATATTAAGATATGTTGGGAGGATTGTAGACTCAACTATTTCTATAACTGTAAGAAAAAAGTAATGGAATATGGATTATTTCATTCTTTGTAGACAAAATTAAATCCATAAAATTAATATTACATTCCAACTTTATTGAAAGTCTTGATTTCACTCTGAATGAGAGGGAGAGAGAGAGAGAGAAATGGCTAGATATGCATATTAATTTCTTTTATGGATACTAAGCCAAAACCCAAGTGGATAGAATTCTTTTAACTTGAAAATTATTTTGATGGATCTTTTCTCTGGTAACTCAACATCTAAAATACTAACAGTGGTAATGCTAATTTAAGAACAAAACATACTTTATACATCACTGGGCATTAAAAATCCCTTTTTTTTAATGGGATCTACCTTTTTCCAAAGAAAAGAAATCTGGTGATGTTAAAGGTTAATATTACTTTTCTCCATTGTTTGTTCTTTCATATTCATATCTGTAAATCTTTGAATTTAATATGCTCTATATTAAACTTACCAGTGAGCATGTTTTGCATTTCTTCTCTTATTTAGAGTTTACCTGAAAGACTCTTCTGATGTCAATATATTGTCTCAAAAAGTGTTCTGCTTCCCTCAACCATCAAAGTTCAGCATCCCCCACAACTAGAAAATCTAGTTTACTGAGAGTCTCCCTAATTGAATGGGTCAGAATCTAAAAGTCTCACTGCACCTTATAAGAAGTTAATAAGAAAAGAGAGTAGTTGTGCTAAGTTTGAATATTGGCATGACATGACTTCACATAATTTTTCATAAATACATTTTCTTTGGTCTATGTGATCATTAATTGGTTGCTAAAATTAGAGTTGCTTTAGCAAAAGTTATTTTTTTACCATAATTATATTTCAGAAAAAAAAAAAACAAAAATTGATTAAACAACTAGAACACAGATTAAGTGCAAAAGGTTAAAATGAATTAAAATTAAACAATTTGACTTTAAAGCAAAAATGGCTTTAGGGAAAACTAAAGGAAATTGATAAAAAACTAAAAGACCTAAGATATTGATTATTTTGAGGTTTAAAAGTTGATGTTATTCACTACTAATCTCTAATTAGTACTTAAAATTTAACTTTATCTGTCATAAAGGTTAAATGAAATATTATAAGATTATGAAACTTTTACCCCAAATAGGTAGAAACTAGGGTGAATGATTCATCCTTGTATATGACTATTTTTGTGTTAGCAGTCCTCAGCCTAACTGTGTAAATTAAAATCTAGACATTTTCAGGCTTTACTGAGATTGTTCATGCAGAATACAATTGTGAGATTCCTATGCAAAATACTTCTTTGGTAGTTAATAAAGAATAATGATTATTTTTTATGTTGGCTTTACAATGTCCTTTAACCAGAAATATATGCACACTGCATGATATAGGAATGTGCAAATGACCAAATAAGCCTAATTGGTCAAGTGGGCCTTAGGAAGCATCATTATTAACAAAGCTAGTGGAGGTGATAGAATTCTAGCTGAGCTATTTCAAATCCTAAAAGATGATGCTGTGAAAGTGCTGATACTCAATATGCAAGCAAATCTGGAAAACTCAGCACTGGCCACAGGACTGGAAAAGGTCAGTTTTCATTCCAATTCCAAAAGGCAATGACAGAGAAAGTTCAAGCTACCACACAATTGCACTTATCTCAAATTTTGCATTCATCTCAAAGTAATTCTCAAAAGCCTCCAGGCTAGACTTCACCAGCATGTGAAACAAGAACTTCCAGACGTTCAAGGTGGATTTAGAAAAGGCAGAGGAACAAGAAATCAAATTGCCAACATCTGTTGGATCACAGAGAAAGCAAGAGACTTCCAGAAAAAACATCTACTTCTGCTTCATTGATTACACTAAAGCCTTGACTGTGTGTATCACAACAAACTGTGGAAAATTCTGAAAAAGAAGGGAATACCAGACCACCTGATCAGCCTCCTGTGAAATCTGTATGCAGGTCAAGAAGCAATAGTTAGACCCACACATGGAACAACACACTGGTTCCAAATAGGGAAAAGAGTATGTCAAGGCTGTATACTGTCACTCTGCTTATGTATCTTATATGCAGAGTACATCATGTGAAATGCCAGGCTGGAGAAAGCAAGCACAAGCTGGAATCAAGAGGGCCAGGAGATAAATCAATAACCTCAGATATGCGGAAGACACCACCCTTATGGCAGAAACTGAAGAAGAACTAAAGAGCCTCATGATGAAAGTGAAAGAGGAGAGTGAAGGTATGCAAGGATTCTTTAATATCCACAAATCAATCAATATAATACACCACATTAACAAATTGAAAGATAAAAACCATATGATTATCTCAATAGATGCAGAAAACGCCTTTGACAAAATCCAATATTCATTTATGATAAAAACTCTCCAGAGAGCAGGAATAGAAGGAACATACCTCAACATAATAAAAGCTATATATGACAAACCCACAGCAAACATTATCCTCAATGGTGAAAAATTGAAAGCATTTCCCTTAAAGTCAGGAACAAGACAAGGGTGCCCACTCTCACCACTACTATTCAACATAGTTTTGTAAGTTTTGCCCACAGCAATCAGAGCAGAAAAAGAAATAAAAGGAATGCAGATAGGAAAAGAAGAAGTAAAACTCTCACTGTTTGCAGATGACATGATCTTCTACATAGAAAACCCTAAAGACTCTACCAGAAAATTACTAGAGCTAATCAATGAATATAGTAAAGTTGCAGGACGTAAAATTAACATACAGAAATCCCTTGCATTCCTATACACTAACAATGAGAAAACAGAAAGAGAAATTAAGGAAACAAAAACCTCAAATAGCCAAAGCAATCTTGAGAAAGAAGAATGGAATTGGAGGAATCAACCTGCCTGACTTCAGGCTCTACTACAAAGCTGCAGTCATCAAAACAGTATGGCACTGGCACAAAGACAGAAATAGAGATCAATGGAACAGAATAGAAAGCCCAGAGATAAATCCACATACCTATGGACACCTTATCTTCGACAAAGGAGGCAAGGATATACAATGGAAAAAAGACAACCTCTTTAACAAGTGGAGCTGGGAAAACAGGTCAACCACCTGTAAAAGAATAAAACTAGAAGACTAACACCATACACAAAAATAAACTCAAAATGGATTAAAGATCTAAATGTAAGACCAGAAACTATAAAACTCCTAGAGGAGAACATAGGCAAAACACTCTCTGACATAAATCACAGCAGGATCCTCTATGACCCACCTCCCAGAATATTGGAAATAAAAGCAAAACTAAACAAATGGGACCTAATGAAACTTAAAAGCTTTTGCACAACAAAGGAAACTATAAGTAAGGTGAAAAGACAGCCCTCAGATTGGGAGAAAATAATAGCAAACAAAGCAACAGACAAAGGATTAATCTCAAAAATATACAAGCAACTCCTGCAGCTCAATTCCAGAAAAATAAATGACCCAATCAAAAAACAGGTCAAAGAACTAAACAGACATTTCTCCAAAGAAGATATACAGATGGCTAACAAACACATGAAAAGATGCTCAACATCACTCATTATCAGAGAAATGCAAATCAAAACCTCAATGAGGTACCATTACACACCAGTCAGAATGGCTGCTATCCAAAAGTCTACAAGCAATAAATGTTGGAGAGGGTGTGGAGAAAAGGGAACCCTCTGACACTGTTGGTGGGAATGCAAACTAGTACAGCCGCTATGGAGAACAGTATGGAGATTCCTTGAAAAACTGGAAACAGAACTGCCATATGACCCAGCAATCCCACTCCTGGGCATACACAGTGAGGAAACCAGAGATGAAAGAGACACATGTACCCCAATGTTCATCACAGCACTGTTTATAATAGTCAGGACATGGAAGCAACCTAGATGCCCATCAGCAAACGAATGGATAAGAAAGCTGTGGTACATATACACCATGGACTATTACTCAGCTATTAAAAAGAATTCATTTGAATCAGTTCTAATGAGATGGATGAAACTGGAGCCCATTATACAGAGTGAAGTAAGCCAGAAGATAAACACCAATACAGTATACTAACACATAAATATGAAATTTAGAAAGATGGTAATGATAACCCTATATGTAAGACAGAAAAAGAGACACAGAAATACAGAACTGACTTTTGGACTCTATGGGAGAAGGCGAGGAGGGGGATGATCTGACAGAATAGCATTGAAACATGTATATCATCAAGTGTGAAACAGATCGCCAGTCCAGGTTGGATGCATGAGACAAGTGCTCGGGGCTGGTGCACTGGGATGACCCAGGGGGATGGGATGGGAGGGAGGTGGGAAGGAGGTTCAGGATGGGGAACACATGTAAATCCATGGCTGATTCATGTCAGTGTATGGCAAAAACCACTACAATATTGTAAAGTAATAGCCTCCAACTAATAAAAATAAATGAAAAAAATTAAAAATTATATAAACATCAAAAAAAAAAAAAAAAGAAAGAAAGAAAGAGGAGAGTGAAAAGCTGGCTTAAAACTCAACACTCAAAAAATTAAGATCATGGCATCTGGTCCCATTACTTCATGGCAAATAGATGGAGAAACAATGGAAACAGTGACAGACTTTATTTTCTTGGGCTCCAAAATCACTGCAGATGGTAACTGCAGCCATGAAATTAAAAGACACTTGCTCCTTGGAAGAAAAGCTATGACAAACTTAGACAGCATATTAAAAAGCAGAGACATTATTTGGCCAACAAAGGTCCATCTAGTCAAAGCTATGGTTTTTTCCGTAGTCATGTACGGATGTGAGAGTTGGACTATAAAGAAAGTTGAGCGCCAAGGAATTGATGCTTTTGAATTGTGGTGTTGGAGGAGACTTTTGAGAGACCCTTGAACTGCAAGGAGATCAAACTAGTCAATCCAAAAGAAAATCACTCCTGAATATTCATTGGAAGGACTGATGCTGAAGCTGAAGCTCCAACACTTTGGCCACCTGATGTGAAGAACTGACTCATTGGAAAAGACCCTGATGCTCTGAAAGATTGAAAGCAGGAGGAGAAGGGGATGATAGAGGATAAGATGGTTGGATGGCATCATTTACTTGGTGGACATGAGTTCAAGCAAGGTTCAAGTGTTTGTGAAGGAGAGGGAAGTCTGATATGCTGTAGTTCATGGAATTGCAAAGAGTCAGACATGACTGAGCAACTGAACTGAACAATAAGCCTAATATTCGTGAATGAGATCATTGTTTTCTAAACATTTTTCACATTATCTGTGTCAATAATCAATCAGTAATTGCTCTTCTTTAAGCTCACGTTGTACCTGAGTTCTAAATCCTTGGTCCACGCAACTCCTCCATTTGTTGTAAAAATGAGACAACAGTATAGTATACATTATTAAAGTGGGGATAGATTTCACCAAAGTCCCATCTTGGGATTCCTCTGATTATATTTACATATTTCTGTTCTTTTTTTTTTTTTTTTTTGCTTTATTCTACTTTATCTTATGTCATATAGTTCTGCACTGGTATTTTGCCTTCTCATTTCAGTGCTTCTATTATTCTTTGAAGATGATTCTCAAACTATATGTCATTAAATTCTAACATTCCATTATAAATGTGGTATCATTTAAAGTTTTACTATCTTACTACCTTGCATACACTGTGAAATATTATGCATGCTTGCTTCACTTGTTTAAAGGAATATTTATATGCTACTTCAGCTTTCTAACTCCAAATTGAATATGAATCCTCTCTCCAAAAATTAAAAAAAAAAAATCCAATAGCTCTCACATTCGACAGGGCATGGATTAGTTTCTTAGCAGAGCAAAAGAATCCCTAATTAGGAGTAAAAAGCACTGCAAGAATGTAGAAGGCTCAAGAAGTTAGATCAAAGAGCACACATAATAAGAGCTAACACTAATTTAGTGATTAATATGTGGTAAGTACAAAATCAGGCACTTCACTGGTATCACTGCATTAATTCTTATACTAAACCAAAAAGGTCACTACCAATAATATCCCTATGTACACATAAAGAAATTCAAAATAAACAACTTTACAAACATCACACAGTTAAGAGTTATTCAATTTGGGGTTTTAATTTAGAAATGCTTCAAATGTTTCATAGCAAATAGATGGGGAAACAGTGACAGACTTTATTTTGGGGGCTCCAAAATCACTGCAGAGTGTGACTAAAACCATGAAATTAAAAGACTCTTGCTCCTTGGAAGAAAAGTTACGACCAACCTAGACAACATATTAAAAAGCAGAGACATTACTTTACCAACAAAGGTCCGTCTAGTCAAACCCATGGTTTTTCTAGTAGTCACGTATGGATGTGAGAGTTGGACTATAAAGAAAGTTGAGCACCGAAGAATTGATGCTTTAGAACTGTGGTGTTGGAGAAGACTCTTGAGAGTCCCAAGATCCAACCAGTTCATCCTAAAGGAGATCAGTCCTGGGTGTTCATTGGGTGGCCTGATGTTGAAGCTGAAACTCCAACATTTTGGCCACCTGATGCAAAGAACTGACTCATTGGAAAAGCCCCTGATGATGGGAAAAATTGAAGGCAGGAGAAGAAGGGGATGACAGAGGATGAGATGATTGGACGGCATCACTGACTCAATGGACATGAGTTTGAGTAAACTCCAGAAGTTGGCGATGGACAAGGAGGCCTGGCGTGCTGCAGTCCATGGGGTCACCAAGAGTCGGACATGATTGAACGACTGAACTGAACTGAACTGAACTGAATGCTTCAAAAGCTTATACCAACTTCCTAATATATCATATTTATTCCTCAACATTTTTCAGCATCTTGCTTCTGAATAATATAATAAAAATAAAAGTAGCTAATATCAACTAATCTTTTAACATGCACTGGAACAATGGGAGCTATGTGACTAAGGTTAAATGGGAGCTATGTGACTAAGGTTAAAAGCCAGATAAATCACACCTAGAGAAGAGAGCACATGTACCACTCTGTCCCCTAGGCGGTACCAGGTGTAAGTCGTATAACATTCACTTACAGCAAGAAGCGAGACAGAAAGACCCAAATACAGCTTCTTGCAATGAGACAGTCCCTCAAGTCCATCATATTCACTCCACAGCAGACAATGTGGCTGGACACAACACCCGTTGCACTACAGTAGGACCTCCATTCTGAAACTCAGAAAGTTAGGGGCATGCCTGAAGGTTATTAACACAGAATTAATTTATTAATTTATTATTTATAATGAAGGTTATTTCCCAGAACTGGGAAAGAGATGCTGAGCACGACTAACTTTACCAGCAAATATAATATTATATGATACCATTCTATAAGTTATATTATATTTATATAGATTATATTTATTACATGATACGATGATACTATTTACCTACTTTTTTGAAGAAAAGTTAGGCCACGTACTAATGTATCTTTGTGTGTGTGTGAATCATTTTCTTTGAAAAAATGTATACATGGTAAGTTTTGATCTTTTAGAAGTTCCTCATCTCTGTCTCATATGGAGATCACTATTTTCATTATCTGTGGATCTTTAAAGAAAGATGGAATCTGGGTACACAGAATCACATTCTTTTGACACCAGTCATTTTATGGGTTCTCAACTGAAATCCATAAGAATCAACCAAGCTTCATATCCAGAATGGCAGACAGAATAAAAACCTCTGAAATCTGATCCTCCAAAACAGCAAAAAGAGCACTGGCAAAAGTGGTTACATTCAAATTTTTTAGGATTCGAGGAATCAACTGTAGGCTTACAACGATAGAGGACTGTTTATTCAAGAAAAATGACTGAATCTTGGTGTCCTCCACTAGACTTAGCTACTTGATGATAACCACCAGTCTTATTTCTTTATCTCCATCATCTAACACAGTGTCTGCCACTTGTAGTGCAAATGACTCTGGAATGATGAAGGCCCATCTAAACCTTGTAATGAAAAGTTCTCCCAGCCCTGTGAGTCAGATGTGAATGCCACCAAACTCTGCAGCAGTTAATCAGCTCTTGTGAACATCCACACGAAGCAGAGCTCCGGGTAGCCATGTCTGTGGTTCTCCTCCTGTGACTAACATTTTGCCCCATAATTGATCCTTCTCCCTTTCTTCCATACCAATAGCAATCTCCCTGTAAAATACATCCAGCCATACTATTACCTTTCCTTAAAGCAAAACAAAACAAAAACATGCCCTTAGTTAATTTTCTGGCACTAATATCCAAAGATGGAAAGATAGGTGAAATGGGAATCTATTTTGAAGAATAAATGTCTGTGGAAAATAACAACAACACAACTAAACAAGCAACAGATGAAACATGTAACAAGAATTTCATTCTCATGTTTAGCAGTCTCTTTTGGAGTCTGGGACTTAGTATATTATATATTACTAAGGTAAAGAATGAAAAATATCTATTCACTAACTTCTCTCTTATTATGTTGGTAGTTTATACTAACGTCTTTATGAATAAGGCTTGATAATAGCATCTAAGGATTTTTAAGAGAAAACATGACAGCTAGACTAAACAGAATTATCAGTTTTGTATTGGAAAAAAAAGAGCTAATAACATTTTATATTACTGACAACTTAAAGATATTGTAGAAATTTCCTCCAGGAATATTACATATTTGCTGATGGGGGGAATGCCTTTGCCTCCTTTCACCTGGCTGGTTTGTGGTAATGGCTACTGTAAATTGTATTTCACATCATGGTGAGATGTAAATCACCTCTAAGATCTTTGGGTTTTTCTTGTAACTACTTTTAGAGTTTCAATAACTCCATTTAGAGTATATTTTTCTCTGTCAAGGCAGACTTCATCTTTCATGTGCCTCTTCCAATTTCCTTAAGGTATCATATATATTGTAATATTTAATAATATATTAAGACTATTTTATTTTGTAAAAAAGCCCTATCAGGGTGTTAGTTTAACATAACTTTCTATATACTCTATCTGATGAAAAGAATATGTGCCAGACAAAATAATATTCATACATTTACATGTGACTGGGTTAAGTAAAGACATACTGCAACTTGGATGACCTTATCTTGTGAATACAATATTACCACATGTAATGCCCCACTGACGTCCAGTGTTTTAAGCAAACCTTTTAAATTTCTATACACATTGTCCCATTAAAAAATTTAAAAATCAATACTCAAAAACAACTGAGAGTGTTTTAAGTTTGCTTATCCCTAAATTATAAACAAACAATGATTTTTCACCTCATGTCCTCTCCACAGGATCTTCTGTCTATTGGAATGCTCCCAATTTTCTGTTTACCTCACAAAGTTCCTTTTATGCTTTAGACCAGATCAGAAGCTTCGTGTACAGAATTCTTCTCCTAATCCACAGAACAAACAAATTAATTACTTCTCTCTCTCTAACTTTCTCATGATTACTACATGGTACTAAACTTTTGTTTGTTTGTTTTTACAAGTTTGTCATTCACTTCATTGTCCCACTCATCCAGTCATTACACAGTAATTGTTTGGGGGACTTCCTGTGACCAAGGCTGGTCTGATGACAGTACCTTATTCCCCAGTGGCTATGATTAATTCAAAAATTTGGCACATAACCAAGGTTAATTACAATCTCTTTCTCTTTCCCTCTTCTCTTTGTTTAACTTAGAGTGGAAGAAGATACCTTATATTCTCTTCTATTACCAAGAGAATTCACCATCTCCTCTTTTCTATGTGCTGACAAGTAGAAAACTCGAGCCAGCAATAGAAGAAAAATGAATTTTCATGCACAAAGAAACTAATGTGAGGAGAAAGGAAAAGATGTCTTAGAGACATCAAGGCCTTGGTTGAAGTATTTCCAATATGTACCCTTGCTCTTCATAATTATGCAAGCCCCCTCATCCCTGTTAATGCTGAAGTTAGTTTGAGATGAGTTAATGCCACTTGCAACTGAAAGATTCCTGACTAACATACATACTTAGATAATGATGAAGATTTAGCTTTAGTTTCTGCAGAATTTAGTTCAGACAATTAACAGCTGATTAAAAACATTTAAACCACATTTTCTGCATGATTACATTATAAGGCACTAAAGCCAAGGGTGTTCTGTTTTGGGTTGTTTTGAATATTGAGTAGAAGAGAAAACTATTCAACTATTCATGAAAGAAAAAAGTTACAAGGAGAAACATAGAGTTCAATATTAGCAATTAGGAGTTCAAGTTCATTGAAGCTAAACGTCTCAAAGTAAAACATCATAATGAGGGAAAAGAGAAACGTCTTCCTGTTCCTGCTGGAAACCCGCCCTCCCTCTGTAATTATGCACAGAATAGAGAAGTTCCATTTCAAAAGCCAAGATGCCAACAAAGAATATATTAAAGTTGTTGGTGTTTTTTTAATTTTTAATTAAAATGTCTGTGTTGCTGTTGTAGTAAGAAGGACGTTTTCAATTTCTTGTACAATAATAGTGAGCAGGGAGTCACAAAATGGTAAGATCAATTACACTTGGCTTTGCCATATGGAGAGCTAAGCATTTTAGAATCAGTTTTTTTTTTTTTTTTTTCTGGCAAGTGCACCTTTGTACTTTACAAGACATCAGGAGGCTATGCATTACACAGAAATTAAAAAGAGAGACTTTAATGTATCATCTTCTAGTGTGTAGCCAATATGAGTTCTTCTCCAGTGGGTTGGCATTTTCTTCTAGATCAGTTCACCAACATCCTGTTGTCACTGAATAGGAATTCATCTCTAAAGAGTTAATTTCAGTATAATTTTCAGATTGAATGTTTGGCTCTTTAAAGCCTAATTTGCAATCCCACTGTAATCAGCCCACAAGAGTGAGCACTGACACCCCAAGTAGGCAGCAAAACAGAAAGACATTGTATATTCATATTTAGAAAGAAGAAACCAGGGAGACATGAACCCATAGAAATATATTCACTCGGTTGCACACACAAGCTGACTAAGACATTCTGTTTGTACTTTGTAATGGATTTTGCATACTGTGGTTGTCTGGGCGACATTCAGAGGACAAGGGAACTTCACAAAGTGAAGGATAGCAATAAATGTACTGAGAATTAAAATCCACTGAATAAAACTGCAATGGCGTGACTTTGGCATCTATATGAAACTGTCTTTCTTTTTAAGTTGACTCCTCTTTTAGTCAGTCAGTCAGATTTGAAACATATTGCTGATGTGATCTGCCTTTCAATCGGCCTGAGGGCGTCTTCATTTGTAAGAGGCAGGGGGTGAAAGTGAAGCTTCAGCAAGAAAACCGTCTGGGGCTACTGTCCTCAAGCTTTATGCATGCCGCCCGTTAGGAAAAAGTCTCTGATAACTCCCTACTACCTTCTAACTCTATCATCTATTTGATCTCTATTCAGGCTTTAATAAGTAAGAGAAAAGGCATATAAGTAATTTACCTGGCTTATGTTTTCCCAAGCAACACTCTTTAGAGTGGCTAATACTACAGAGTCCCTCAATATATCAATAAAATTTTGATCAATATACCAAAGCCTTGGGATTAGGATATGTGTGACACCTGATCATGTGACACAGCAGTCAGATGAGGCTTAAAAAATGAAAATAAATAGAAAAACAATACAGTGGACACGGAATAGTTTGAAACTCTACGTGTTCATTCAGAGGCATCTTCTAGCTTTTTTTCCTTTTCTAGAGGTGAAAAGATGGCTCTCTTCAAAGATATACTCTACCGGTCAATCAAACATATTAAGACATACGTGCTGAAGAGCCAGAGTTTGTAAATAGTTAAAGATTTGATAGGTCGGGTTCTGTGACTGAGATGATACTATTATAACTCTCGAATCAACTGTAAAATTTTCAAGAGGTTTAAATTTAAGGCTCTGGTGTCTTTCAGTGTTGACAGAATTTTGTAAAACAACCTGAAGCTGCATATGTCAAGATGAAACATACATGCAGGATCCTGTAGTTGACTCTGTGTATCTGCCGAGGTTGTTAGGGTCTTGAACAATAGCAACATTTCCTCTCATATTCTATTTTTTACCAAATTTAGTACATATTCCCCAATTCCACACCAACTGCTCTAAACCCTCTATATTAAAAGCTATTCCCACAAATAATAATTTGTCAGATGTTTCTTCTGTAAAATGGAAAAACCAAAACAAAGCAAATCTGGCTCTGAGAATTTTTATACAAACAATCTGTATCACGTTATGCATATTTTCAGAAGGAAAACTTCCTCCAGGGAAATGAAAATTCTAGTTCAAACAATCTCTTATAAAGATAGTTTTGGCAGGAAAAATGGTAGTTGTGCTACTCATGATGCAACTGAATCCACACGAGTAGCTTATTAATTGGATACTGGGTTAATTGACATGACAAACATAATCAACTTGGAAGTGCTTATCTTTTCCTGACATGGCTTTGTGATTGGCTGAGTTTTTTCCATCCTTTGTTCTACTTTGGCTGTAAATCAATTGCATTGTGTGGCACCAAGAGTTTTGCATTTAGTGGGCTTGTAGTGGTAATCATAAAAGGTACTGATTTCCAATCTTGTCATCCTCAAATAATATATGATAAACAAGTCTAAGTATTAAAACATTCCAAAGCAACCGGTATACTGAATATAAACCTCCCGTTTTATCTAGTTCCTTGAGAAGCTGATATTTCTTATATAACATTGATAGTGTATGTCTAAAACTATAAGACAATTAAGAAATATTACCATTATTAATAAAATTGAATATAGGCAAAATCAGCCACCTGATGCAAAGAGCTAACTCTTTAGGAAAGCCCCTGATGCTGGGAAAGATTGAGGGCAAGAGGAGAAGAGGTTGACAGAGGATGAGATGGTTGGATGGCATCACTGACTCAATGGACATGAGTTTGAGCTTACTCCAGGAGACAGAGAAAGACAGGGAAGCCTTGCATGCTGCAATCCATGCAGTTGCAAAGAGTCAGACACAACAACAGTATTGAATGAGCAACAGGATTGAATGAGCCACAAAGTTATAATATTTAGATAAGTTTACTTGTAAAGAATAGTTCTGAAAAAAGTGCTGCAAGGTGACTACCTATAGTTACAGAGACAGTGGAGCAACAGGAAGGGAAGGAAAAAGAACTGCAAATTAATACTTCAGTATCAATGAGAATGAGAGCCAATGAGTTTTAACTGGGGTGGAATGGCATGTTTATTCATATATTTATTAAACAAAGAAAAATGGTTGAGTGCCTGTTTTGTTTCAGGAACTTTACTAGCAAAGGTTGTTATATAAGATAAAAAAAAAAATCCAGTTATATGTAAGTTTTAATTAAACAGTGAATAAGCTTTTAGGACATGTATAACCTTTGCAGTATTTACAAGATGCTTACAGTAAGAACATGTTTGTTGTGAAAATGACATTTGAATGGGTGTCTTTTTAATCTGCTAAGTCTGGTGACCCTAACTGTATATGGAGATAGAGTGGTCAAAAATATACAATATTTGACATGGCAGAATTTAGAAACAGAGAGATGTAATACTATAGAGAATTTTAAATCACCCAAATTTATACACCTAAAATATTAATGGAATGGATAAACAATTTTTAAGGAACAAAATGTCTTCATGCAATATTTCAAATTTTATGTAACTCTTCAAAACAAACCTATTTCTGATCATCTTTGCAATCATGAACTGCCTTCATCATCCAGAGGAAAATGTCTTACATGTAATCTATGCAGCAAATCCACAAAAACAGCTCTTTAATGAACATCTGGGTTACTTAAAATGAGAAGCATATTACCAATGTATATTTTAACAGTCTTCCTTGAAATCTGCATTCACAATTCTGAGTTTTTATGCTCATTGTAATACAAATAATGAGCTATATTTGTGGTCAATAAAATTATTTTCCCCAATAATTTAAGAATATTTTCCATGGAAATATATCACCATATGAAAAGTTGTGTATGGATGTGACAGTTGGACTAGAAAGAAATGAACGCCAAAGAATTAATGCTTTTGAATAATGGTGTTGAAGAAGACTCTTGAGAGTTCCTTCACTAGCAAGGAGATCCAACCAGTCCAGCTTAAAGGAAATAAGTCCTGAATATCCATTCAAAGGACCGATGCTGAAGCTGAAACTCCAATACTTTGGCTACCTGATGCGAAGAACTGACTTATTTGAAAAGACCCTGATTCTGACAATGATTGATGGCAGAAGGAGAAAGGGATGACAGAGGATGAGATAGTTGGATGGCATCACTGACTCAATGGACATGAGTTTGAGTAAACTACTGGAGTTGGTGATAGACTAGGAGGCCTGGCATCCTGCAGTCCATGGGGTTGCAAAGAGTTGGGACACGACTAAGCAACTGAACTGAACTGAAAATAGAGAATCAATGAGAATTTGTCATATGACTCAGGGAACTCAAACCTGGGCTCTGTAACACCCTAGAGGAGTGGGGTGGGGAGGGAGGTGGGAGGGAGTTTCAAGAGGGAGGGCGCATATTGTATACCTATGGCTGATTCATGTTGATGTTTGGCAGAAACTAACATAATACTTTAAAGCAATTATCCTTCAATTAAAAATAAAGAAATTTTTAAAAAGAATATTTGCCATGATTTTTTCTATATAAACTTGTAATACCTTTACTGTTAAATTATTATATAAAATTGCATTTGATTGTAACTGAACACCTCTTTAATGTCATTAAATCGGTGTCATAGGTGGCACTAGAGGTAAAGAACCTGCCTGCCAATGCAGGAGACATAAGAGACTGGGATTTGATCCCTGGGTCAGGAAGATCCCCTGGAGAAGGGAATGACAACCCACTCCAGTATTCTGGCCTGAAGAATCCCATAGACAGAGGAGTCTGGCAGGCTATGGTTCATATGGTTGCAAAGAGTCAGACATGACTGAAGCGATTTAGCACGCAATGTTATCAAATAGTATGTGTGAGATGAAAATATATCCTGCCATATTAATAAACAAGAAATGTCACAGCCATCGGTGATTCCTGGCCTCCAAATGTGAATGAGGGCCTCCAAAACTGGGACCCAGGGGATGCTGTCACCCCCTAGAGTGACTGCTGGGGAGCTGGGGGAATGCAAGAAGCAAGGTGAACAAGGAAACAGGACTAGTCCAATAGTTGAGGTGCATAGGAAAGGAATGAATTCAGTGAGACCATACATAGAAGAACATTCTATGTATGTTCTTCCCATACATAGAATGCTAAATTCCTTAATTTGATACCTGATCTTTGATGTTCAGAGAGCCCGATCCCTTTGTTGCAAACTTGCATATAGCCTGAATTCCCCTCCTGCCTCCTTGGAGCAGTTTTCTCAGAGCTACTGAGATGCTGTCTCCTGGGCTCAGAGTCCTAAACATTCCCATCAAATAGAATAACTCTCTACTTTCAGGTTGTGACTATGTTTTTTAGTCGACATATGTTTCATTGTATTTTGTTTTGTTTTCTTTCTATCATATAAACTCAACTAAGGTAGGCATTCTCTTTCTTTTATTTTTGCCTTTAATATTCAAGGTCTCAAAATGAGGGCTTCAGCTTCAGACATTTCACCTGCATTTCTATCAGGAATAAAAAGGAACTCAAAACACATGTCTAAAGGCATATTAGTATTTTTTATGTGGCTTATTATTTTTTAAATTGTGGTAAAATCAGCACAATTTAATCACTTTAAAGTGTACAATCCAGTGGCATTTAGTGCACACACAATTGCACAACCCTCATCTCTAGGCCCATACATATTTCTATCACCACAAAAGGAAACCCCATATGTGTTAAGCAATCTCTTCATAGTACTTGGAGAACACCAATCTGCTTTCTGCCTTTATGGGTTTACCTAATCATTCCTTTCATACATAGGGAAACATATGCCTTGTGACATTTTTTATCTGGCTTTTAAAATTTAGCATCATGTTTTTGAGCTTGATCCATATTGTAGAATGTGTGTGTTAGCTGCTCAGTCATGTCCGACTCTTTGTAACTAATAAGGCCTACCTGGTGGCTCATGATTGAAATGGCTCATTATGTTGACCTCGCAAATAAAGAATAAAATCACAGTGACCCTTGAGACTGACCAAATTGCCCAAACCACAAATTCTGTTTTCCCTCTGGTGCCTATATTCTCAAGGCTACAAGACCACCAGATTCTAGACCTCTGGCTATGTGACTGCAGGACTCGGCTACAAGCTAAAAATTAACCATCCCTTCAGAGAATTTTCATTGGCGGGGTATAAGAAAGACCCTGTCAGAAAGGGAGGATGCTGGTTCTCCTTAAAGTCCAGTCACCCTCTTGTTTCCCTCTAATAAATTTCCCTTTTCTTTGCCTGACTGCTTGGCTCACTCTCTTTTCTTGCCTTACAGTGACCCCATAGACTATAGCCCATTAGGCCCCTCTGTCCATGGAATTCTCCAGGCAAGAATACTGGAGTGAGTAGTCATTCCATTCTCCAGAGGATCTTCCCAATCCAGGGACTGAACTGGGGTCTCCTGCATCACAGACAGATTCTTTATCATCTGAGCCACCATAGAAACCCACTGTAGCATGTATCAGTAGCTAATTCCTTTTTATGGCTAAGTTCAAGCACAGGTATACCGATTTGTTCCTGCCTTGTAGTTGATGCAAATTTGTGTTATTTCCACTATTTTGACTATTGAGACTAGTGTTGCTATGAACATTTTTGTACAAGTGTTTGTTGGGATGTCTGTTTTCAACACTGAGTGCTACATATTTAGTAGAATTTCTGGCTTACATGAGAACTCAGTGTTTAACTTCCTGAGGACCTGCCAACTATTTTCCACTGAGCCCATATTTTACATACTCACAATCAATTAATGTAATTTTTAATGTTTCTGTTTCTACATCCCACCCAATACCTGTTTCTTTCTTTCTTTTTTTAAATAGCCATTAAATTGGTGCAAAATGGTATTTTATTTTGGTTTTAATTTCCATTATCCTACTGATTAATGACACTAAACCTCTTTTCATGCATTTATTACCCATTTGTGTATTTTCTTTAGAAAAATGTTGAGTCAAACCCTTTTCCTACTTTAAACTGGGTGATCTTTTTGTTGTTGAGTTATGTGTGTTTTTTATATATTCTGGACGCTAGACACTCACCAGGTTTATGATTTGCATTTTTTTCCATTCTATAGGTTGCATTTTCACTTCCTTGATATTATCTTTTGATACACAAAAGTTTTTAATATTTTGAAGTCAAATTTATCATTTTTAAAATTTTATTGTTTGTGCTTTTGATTCCATATCTAAAAATCCATTGCCAAATCTAAGGTCATAAGGATTTATTTCAGTATTTTCTTCTAAGAGTTGCATAGCTGTAGAACTTACATTCAGGTCCTTTGTATATCTTTAGTTTATCTCTCTATAAATTCCAAAATATAAGTCCAACTTCATTATTTTACATGTGGCTATCTAGGTGTTCAAGCACTATTTGTTGAAGAGAGTATTCTTTTTCCATTGAATGATCCTGGCATCCATGTTGAAAATCAACTGGTCATCCATGGGTTTAGCAATGAATTCTCAACTGTATTCTATTGATCTACATGTCTATAATTAAGCACAACTTCTGTGTTTATTACTGTAGCTGTGTAGTAAATTTTGAAATTTATCCTCCAATTTTGTTTTTGTTTTAAAGATTGCTTTGTCCATTCTGTGCTTTTTAAATTCCATATGAATTTTTTTCTGTCAGTTTTTCTGTTCCCCTCAAAACACTTTGGGAATTTTTGTAGGGATTACATTGAGTTTTTAGATCACTTTGGGTCATAATGCCATCCTAACAATATTCATAAACAATATTCTCCCAGTTCATGAACACAGAATGTCTTCCTATGATACACTAACTTTTAATTTTCTGCCCAGCCATTGATGTCTACATACCATAGGCCACAGATTTTTCATATCCCTATAATTAAAAGGAAACCTTGAGGACTAAGTTCAATCCTGTCCTGCCCTCAAAACTAGGGTTAATTTGTAAAGACAGACTGTGAAATGGATACTGGGGGAAGGGCAATTAGCAGTGTCGACTACACCTCATTATAACCAAATTCATGTATAATTCATACTTTCTAGTTATATAATCACAGTTTTGAAAGCATTAAAATTGTCAGGACCTTTAAGAATCAGATGAACTAAAATCAGAGAAAACTGAGAATCACTCTGCCAAGAGCCACGACTGTTACTGGAGCACGTACACGTGGGCTTCTCGTGTCACGGGAGCTAGATTCACAAAGGCAACAGTCGCAAGGGACAAGAAGCAGGCCTGGCTCTGAAAATTGACACAGCATGGATTCTACCACATTCTTTTGCTTAAAGTGTCATGAATCCTGTACAGGATGAAGACAAAGGGAAAAACAGACCACCTATCTTTCTAGATGGAAAGAATATTTTAAAAAATCCAGAGGTATAGGAAGGCCATAAAGAAGGCTGAGCACCGAAAAACTGATGCTTTAAAACTGTGGTGCTGGAGAAGACTCTTGAGACTTCCTTTGACAGCAAGATCAAACCAGTCAATCCTAAAGGAAATCAACACTGAACATTCATTAGAAGGACTGATGCTGAAGCTGAAGCTCCAATACTTCGGTCACCTGATGTGAAGAGCTGACTCATGGAACAAGACTCTGATGCTGGGAAAGATTGAAGACAAAAGGAGAAGGGGTGGCAGAGGATGAGGTGGTTAGATAGCATCACCGACTCAATGGACGTGAATATGAGCAAACTCCAGGAGATAGTGAAGGACAGGAGAGGCTGGCATGCTGCAGTCCATAGGGTTACAAAGAGCTGGACACAACTTAGTGGCTGAGCAACATTGGGAGGTCATGAAAATCTGTACTCCACACACAAATTATTCATAATCCTTACACATACAAATTATCATCCTTAAAAGACTGTAGAATGTGTAACCCACTACAGGAATAAGATCAAGCACAAGAACAAGATCATGGTCTAAGATCTCGCCATTTAAATCAGGCACAGAAAAGAAAAAGAAGTTTCTCAGATGCAATTACTTAAAGACCTGTGAACTAAAAAGATAGGCTATCTGCTGAAGATTTTTCTGAGAACTTAACATAAGCTCTTACAGTCTTATAATGAATTTGACCTTACCCAAAAGTTATTCCTTATTTTAAGAATTACTTTCTGGAAGAGCCTAGAAATGAGAAGAATTTATTTTCAAATCCAGAATTTCCTGCTTTTTATATTTCCCTTAAATGCTCTTCAAAATCTTAATAGTTCTTTCTTTAGCCATCTCCAGTCTCCCTGTATTTTATCATAGGTAGTTATTTGAGGTCACATGTTATTCCCTATATTGCTCTTGAAATTCTCTCCAGTTAAACTATTAAACTAGATTCCTTTCTATATTTTCTATATTCCTGTAGGTGATATTCTTGCCAGATTAGCCACCATTTTATAACAGTTAGGCTTCCCAGGTGCCTCAGGTGGTAAAGAATCTGCCTGCCAATGCAAGAGCCACAAGAGACGTGGATTTGATCCCAGGGTCAGGAAGATTCCCTGTAGGAGAAAATGGAGACTTCTCCAGTATTCCTGCCTGGAAAATTCCAGGGACAGAAGAGCCTGGTGGGCTATAGTCCATGGGGTGTCAAAAAAAGTCAGATGGGACTGAGCAAGCACGCAGGATTATAACACTTATTCCTCTCCTCCAGTCTTCTACAATATTTTCTCACTGTCCTTCAAACCTTCAAGGCTTGACATCTCGGCTTTCAGGCACAATCCCCTCACATCCCTTCCCACCTCTGCTCCCTGTCTAGTGGGAAGGCCAGTGTCACATGACTTAGGCTTTTGGTATACAGTATTCCAGTTTCCAATACCAAATTTCCTTCAAGTTTTATATTGGTATGTAACAACTTTGAAACACATGGCTTAAAACACCACTTTATTTTGTGAGTCAGAAATTTGGGAAGGATTTGGCTGGATTACTTATTTCGTCTAAACTACATAGTGTTAAGCAGGGTGGCTGGGACTGGAGAATCTACTTTCTAGGCTGCTTTCTTACCACTTGTTTGCCACGTGAGTTGAGATGCTAGGAGTCAATACTGGGACCTCAACTAGGATTGTGGAAAAGAGTGCTTACATGTGGTTTCTCCATATGTCTTGAGTTTCTCACAGCATTTATGGCTGGATTCCAACAGGGATAAAACTATAAGCAAGCATTTCTAAAGTAGATGGAGAAGCAGCCAGTCTCTCAAGGCCTTACCACAGAAACAGGGACAACACCATTCTGCCATAGTCACTTGTTCAAGGAAGACATAAAGCCTGCCTAGATTCAGAAATGAAACATAATAGACCCCCACCTCTGACGGGGAGGCTTGTCAAAGAATTTGTGGCTATCTCCCATCTTTAATCTGTCAATGTTAAAAGTGACTAAAGCTGAACATATACATATATTTTACATCTATGAGCTTTCACTTCCAGTAAATTCCTTCAGGTATATACCCAACACACTTAAGTGCTTATGTACCCAAAGATATGTAGTGGAAAGTTCATAATTGCAGTGCTTACAACTGAAAAAAAAAAGAAGGGGGGGAAATATTTAAAACCTCATTAATGGTAGAACCATTTCAGCATTTTACATAATGATATAATATATAGAATTGAGTACTTAATAATATACAACTACCCATATAAATATGGATAAAAACTGTAGACATGGTGTGGAGTTGAAAACAAACAAAAAGATTATGTACTATCTCATTCCATTTATATACAGAAGTAAGCTGAATGTCTTAGGTTTATCTTCTGAGTTATTTGGGCTTCCCTGATAGCTCAGTTGGTAAAGAATCCACCTGCAAAGCAGGAGACCCCAGTTCGATTCCTAGGTCAAGAAGATCCGCTGGAGAAGGGATAGGCTACCCACTCCAGTATTCTTGGGCTTCCCTTGTGGCTCAGCTGGTAAAGAATACGTCTGCAATGTAGGAGACCTGGGTTCGATCCCTAGGTTGGGAAATCCCCTGGAGAAGGGAAAGGCTACCCACTGCAGTATTCTGGCCTGGAGAATTCCATGGATTGTAGAGTCCATGGTGTCTCAAAGAGTCAGACATGACTGAGTGACTTTCACTTTCACGTTTTGAGTCATTGAGAAAGTTCAGTTTCTTGGCCTTCTTTCTGGTTCAGAGTTATGTTCAATTTGTGATAATATGTACATATTTCATTTTGTGCATTTTATACAATAATAAGTTAACAAAAACAATAAAAATTATGATCAAACACTATATTGGTTTCTTGTTGCTGTTGTAACAAATTACCACAAATTTGGGGGATTAAAACAATATACATTTATTATCTGAGAGTTCTGGAGGCCAGAAATATGAAACAAGTCTTACTGAGCTAAACTCAAAATGTTGGCAGGGTTATATTCCTTCTGGGGGTTCTAGGAGAAAATGTGAATCTGCCTTATTTAGCTTCTAGAGGCCACCTGTATTCCCTGACTCAAGGCTCCTTCCCCCATCTTCAAAGATAGCAACATAACATCTTCAAATCTCTCCCTGACTGTGAGTTTCCTGCCTTGTTATTAAGTTAGGGCCACCAATAAAGTCCAAGATAATATTCCCATTTCAAGTTACTTAACTTAATCACATCTGAAAACCCCTACTTCTGTGTGAGGCAACATATTCACAGGTTCCAGAATTAGATATCTTTGGGGAAACATTATTTGGCTTACCACACATATTGCTACCTCTAATTTACATTCATATTTTCTGACTTCCCACCATTTCCTATTTTTATCTCTCTTTCTCTTTGTTCACCAAAGTGAACATTTGGTTTCATTTATCAAATGGGCCCATAAGAACCTTTATCTTAAATCATTCTTTATTTGAATTAGAACATTTCCAGATAAACTGGGATAATTTATGACTGAATTGAATAGTGAATGCTCAATAAACATCATTTTGTTTTGCAGGCATTGTAAAATCATATACTGTGACAAAATGGGCCCTTTATTACCCAATATTCAGTACAGGGAATAAATAAAGTCTAGCTATTTTAAATAGGAAATGATATAAAGCCTGAAATCAGGTGCTTAAATAATTATTTCAAGGGAAGTATGGACAGGTCCCTGACTGAATAATGGATTTATCCCATATAAAGAGACGATGGATCCAAGAGAGTTATTACTATTTCTAAGTAAAACAGAACTGAGTCAGATAATGGAACTGTACTGCTATTTCATCCTTCTCCTCATATTTTGCCAATTGTAAACTGACAAGAGACACAATAATAAGATATTCCTGTCACTTCTACCTTCCACATCTTACACAGGAGCATGTAATTGCCAAGGGAGCTAAAAGTTAGCCTAGGAAATGTACTTTCATTTGCGTCTTTCAACAAAAAGGGGAGCAGAATGGATTCTGACTGCCAGATATGCTTCACGGACACCGTACTCTAAAAGACTCTGAACAAAGTTATTTCCTAGATTTTCTATAATCTAGTATTACCTCTAAATTTCTGCCACCATTCTTAGGCTATAATTCAAACATGTGCCACTTTGGATTAACTTCACTGGATTGTGTGCTTATTATGACAACCCACCGGCTCGGTGGCTTACCCAAAATGAAGTTCCTGTCCCCCTGTGTGCCAGCATCACCTCTTCTCTGGGACTATTCTCTCCACAGCAGTCAGCTATGCCTCTGTTCTGTTCTGCTTGGCTCTGCCCCATGAATATTCTTCATTCATGGATCCAAGCTGAAGCACCCACAACTCTGGAACATGATATCCTCTTTAGAGTGCTACCCAAAACTGGATTAGAATTTTCATACTTCATTTCTGCTCACATTCAATCAGTTAAGTAAGTCAAAAGGACCTGTCACGACTCAATGAGGTCAGAAAATAAACCTCTGCAAGAGAACTCTAGCTTCTGCAACAAACACTGGCCTCAGTGAAGTCCTATTGTTCTGCATTTCATGGTTTTGAAATTCTAAAAATTCTCTTCATTCCTTCTTGAGATCCATCAACTTAAATTTAGCTTATAAGTGACTCTAATTCTTACAAAGACATATAGGCATATTAAACAATTAACCATATATTTTATAATTTATTATTTATACCCTCTGAATAGTATATGATCAGAAATTAGTAAATGCTCAGTAATAACTATATAACACTACATGCCAAAGAGAAATCATACTATTTTCATGTGACAAAAATATACTGGTAGAGATCCTAATATTATGCCAATTTCAAATAAATGCAAACTGACATTTAAAGCACTTTGTAATATGCTCAATATCATGGTTAGCTAATGGCAGAGTAGATGGAGAAGCTCTATACAGTCAGCAAAAACAAGACCAGGAGCTGACTGTGCCTCAGATCATGAACTCCTTATTGCCAACTACAGACTTAAACTGAAGAAAGTAAAAACCACTAGACCATTCAGGTATGACCTAAATCAAATCCCTTACAATTATACAGTGGAAGTGAGAAATAGATTCAAGGGATTAGATCTGATAGACAGAGTGCCTGAAGAACTATGGACGGAGGTTCCTGACATTGTACAGGAGGCAGGGATCAAGACCATCCCCAAGAAAAAGAAACACAAAAAGGCAAAATGGTTCTCTGAGGAGGTCTTACAAATAGCTGAGAAAAGAAGAGAAGTGAAAGGAAAAGGAAAGGTATATCCATCTGAATGCAGGGTTCCAAAGAACAGCAAGGAGAGATAAGAAAGCCTTCCTCAGTGATCAATGCAAAGAAATAGTGGAAAATAATAGAATGGGAAAGACTAGAGATCTCTTCAAGAAAATTAGAGATACCACGGGAACATTTCATGCAAAGATGGGCACTATAAAGGGCAGAAATGGTATGGACCTAACAGAAGCAGAAGATATTAAGAGGTGGCAAGAAAACATAGAAGAACTCTACAAAAAAAGATGTTCATGACCCAGATAACCGAGATGATGTGATCACTCACCTAGAGCCAGACATCCTGGAACGCAAAGTCAAGTGGGCCCTAGGAAGCATCACTATGAACAAAGCCAGTGGAGGTGATGGAATTCCAGCTGAGCTATTTCAGATCCTAAAAGATGATGCTGTGAAAGTGCTGCACTCAATATGTCAGCAACTTTGGAAAACTCAGCAGTGGCCACAGGACTGGAAAAATGTCAGCTTTCATTCCAATCCCAAAGAAGGCAATGCCAAAGAATGTCCAAACTACCACACAATTGTACTCATCTCACCTGCTAGTAAAGTAATGCTCAAAATTCTCCAACCCAGGCTTCAACAGTATGTGAACCATGAACTTCCAGATGTTCACACTGGATTTAGAAAAGGCAGATAAACCAGAGATCAAATTGCCAACATCTGTTGGATCATTGAAAAAGCTAGAGAGTTCCAGAAGAACATCTGTTTTATTGACTATATTGGCATAGTCTTTGGCTATGTGAATCACAACAAACTTGGAAAATTCTTAAAGAGATGGGAATACCAGACCACCTGATCTGCCTCTTGAAAAATCTGTATGCAGGTCAGGAAGCAACCGTTAGAACTGGACATGGAACAACAGACTGGTTCCAAATAGGAAAAGGAGTACGTCAAGGATGTATATTGTCACCCTGCTTATTTAACTTATATGCAGAGTACATCATGAGAAACACTGGGCTGGAGGAAGCACAGGCTGGAATCAAGATTGCCGGGAGAAGTATCAATAAGCTCAGATGACACCATCCTTATGGGAGAAAGTGAAGAAGAACTAAAGAGCCACTTGATGAAAGTGAAAGAGGAGTGTGAAAAAGTTGACCTAAAATTCAACATTCAGAAAACTAAGATCATGGCATTCGGTCCCATCACTTTATGGCAAATAGATGGGGAAACAATGAAACAGTGAGAGACTATTTTCTTGGACTCCAAAATCACTACAGATGGTGGTTGCAGCCATGAAATTAAAAGATGTTTGCTCCTTGGAAGAAAAGCTATTTCCAACTAGGCAGCATATTAAAAAGCAGAGACATTATTTTGCTAACAAAGGTCTGTCTAGTCAAAGCTATGGTTTCTTCAGTAGTCATGTATGGATGGAAGAGTTGAATGTAAAGAAAGCTGAGCACCGAGAAATTGATGCTTTTGAACTGTGGTGTTGGAGAAGACTCTTCAGAGTCCCCTGAACTGCAAGGAGATCAAACCAGTCAATCCTAAAGGAGATCAGTCCTGATTATTCATTGGAAGGACTGATGTTGAAGCTGAAACTCCAATATTTTGGCCACCTGATGCGAAGAACTGACTCATCGGAAACGACCATGATGCTGGGAAAGATTGAAGGTGGGAGGAGAAGGGGACAACAGCAGATGAGATGGTTCATGGCATCACCAACTCAATGGACATGAGTTTGAGTAAGCTCCAGGAGTTGGTGATAGACAGGGAAGTCTGGCATGCTGCAGTCCATGGGCTTGCAAAGAGTTGGACGTGGGACACAACTGAGTGACTGAACTGAAATTAATGGCAGAGTAAGGATTTGAACTCAATCAATCTGACTCAGAAACTGTGTACATAACTAAATACTATGTATTTAATTGAAATGAAGAAACACTGTGCTCAGTTAGGATATGTTGAACTTCAATGATATAAATTAGTTCTATTTATAGGTTATATATATTTTGCAAAAAAATAACTAAATTGATAGAGTTAAATGCTCAAGGAATTGCTAATTTATATGTTACCCTTCAAAAATGCACATTTTTCTTGTAGTTTCTTTTTGCTATTATTAAAAAGATATTGGAGAATGATTGTTTAAAATATTGTGGTAGTCTCTGCTGTACATCAACGTGATTCAGTCACAATTTTATATATATATATAAATTTATATTTATATATATCATTTCCTTCAAGAGCGCCCCCATCCTACCCCTTTAGGTCACAACAGAGCCCCCAGATGGGCTCCCTGTGTTATATAACAGCTTTCTGCTAGTTACAATTTTACACATGATAGTGTATATATGTCAGGGCTGCTTTCTCAATTTGTCCCAGCCTCTCCTGTGACAGTTAAAAGCAGGACTGTAGGTAGGTTTTTGCAAAGATGGTTACATTCTCTTCTACCAATGTTCATGTCTCTTTGTAATTAACTTTCTCTTCCCACCAAAAGGTGGTATATGTTTTCTGCCTGGAATTTGGGCTTGGGAAATTGTAAATCAATGGGAGTGCTATATCAACATTTTTTAAAAACAACATCATTGGTTCTGTATACAAACAAAAGCTTATAATTAACATAAAGAAAGGCATGCTGTACATTTCTATTTTTGAGGTGCAGATAATTATAGGTGCAACACAGAAAACTGAGCTTATTTTCAAAGAAAGAAGACAGGAGTTAAATAACAGCACAGGGTGTTAATATATATTGTTCTAAACTAAATGTAAATGTCATCCCAACTATCTTGAACCTATCCAAAATGTTTATGTTTATATCTCCTTTTAAATGCAGTATATATTTTTATAGATTTAGAGTTCCCTTACAGATAAGAATTTGATTTGTTTAACTTTTTCCACTTAAGGAAATAATAATAAACTGTAATAATAATTGTAATAACCATAAAAGATCAAATAGTTCTGTTTCACAGTCAACTTAAAGACTGAAAGCTGTAACTTTATAAAGTAGTAGTCATAGTGCAAAGCTGCACAGGGCACAGTGCAAAGATCTCTATCAATGAATCTATTAAAAATGACATTATAATCAGACATTTCTGTGATTACAAAAAAAAACAAAATAAAAATCATAAATAGTACAAAGGGAATTCAAATGTTTGATGTTTTTAAAACAAAATTTGCTTAATAAAGCTTATATAATTTATTTTAGTTGTGTGTTCAAAGTGTTAAAGTTAGTAAAACATATGGCCTGCATACTTAATACAAAAATATGAAATAAAGAAAATGATTTTTTCAAATATCCAAGTATTATACATAAATTCATTCTTTTATCTAATAATTCCATTTACAGGCTCTAACCCCAAGGTGCACTCACACAACATGAAAAGATGTGTGCACAAATGTATTTGTTTCAGGTCTATTTATTATAGCAGAAGGTTGGTGAAATCAGGCAACTGATTTAATTAATAAAAGCTATACAATGCAATGTTACGTACCTGCAAAAAGAAATGCTGAAGTTATCTAAAGTCTATAAGGAAAGAATAACAGCATTTATAGTTAAAAAGCTAAAAAGAAAATGAAATACATATATTTGACCTTCAGAAAAAAAGAAAAGTTAAAAACTTCTACAAATCTAGGTAAACAAGCTCCCACATATGCAAGTATCTGTGTTTTCTCATTAAGAATTATGGAAGGGTAACCATAACATTTAAAAAATATTGGCTTACAGGAAAGGAAGGGGATAGATTAGAGGAGATAAGAATGGAATGAAACCATCTATGAATGTACCTTGTAATGTAAATATGGTTTTGGAAACATCTAAACATTCTGCATAATTATGGAACAAAATTAAGTCCAAGATAAGAAATTCCTAAAAATTGAAACTGACACAAACGAAAATGTGTGCAGAGGTACCTGTGATGCAACCACACAAAATGGCAATCTTCCCAGTGACATTCATCCAGAGTAATTCGGTTACAAATCCTGGTGGGATATTCCCTAAGGATAAAAACATAAAAACACAATATTTATATTAATATAATTGTTAGTTATCACTAAATACATTGCTGATAGGGTCATCAATTTCGAGACAGTTAAGCGTGTAGTGACGTAGTATGAAGTGAAGTGAAAGCCCCTGAGTTGTATCTAACTCTATGTTACCGCATGGACTGTAGCCTGCCAGGCTCCTCAGTCATGTCTGACTCTTCGCGACCCCATGGACTCTACAGTCCCTGGAATTCTTCAGGCCAGAGTACTGGAGTGGGTGGCCATCCTCTTCTCCAGGTTTAAGGTAAAACAAGTAAGAAAATTTGTGTAATATTAAAAATTGAAGTGTGGGAGAAGAGGGGTGAATAGAAGGATGAGACAAATCATATAATTTTGAAGGTTAATTTGGAACTGTTTTGAACTTATGTTTCATTTTTTTTAATATTTTTTTTTCTAATTTTCTTAGCTAAAAACACTAAGAAACAACTAGTACATCCATAGCCATGGACCCTCATCGTGTACAGGTTTTGGTCTCTCTTTCCATTGTAAGGAATTCCATGCCAAGGAATAGGGTTTTTTTAGAGCAATAGCTGCTTCATATTAGGGATTGTTGTTGTTCAGTCTCTTAAGTCAGGTCCTATTCTTTTGCAACCCCATGGACTGTAGTCCATTGCTCTCCTTTGTCCATGGGATTTTCTAGGCAAGAATACTGGAGTGGGTTGCCATTTCCTTCTCCAGGGGATCTTGTTGATCCAGGGATTGAACCCACATATCCTGCATTGGCAGGTGGATTCTTTACCACTGAGTCAACAGGGAAGCCCCAAGTCAGGGATAGAAAATGTTTAAGACGCAAATAAAACCACAATGAGGTACCATCTCACGCCGGTCAAAACGGCTGCTATCCAAAAGTCTACAAACAATAAATGCTGGAGAGGGTGCAGAGGAAAAGGAACCCTCTTACACTGTCGGTGGGAATGCAAACTAGTACAGCCACTATGGAGAACAGTGTGGAGATTCCTTGAAAAACTGGAAATAGAAATGCCATGCAACCCAGCAATCCCACTGCTGGGCATACACACCGAGGAAACCAGATCTGAAAGAGACACGTCATAGCAGCACTGTTTACAGTAGCTAAGACAGAAAAGCAACCTAGATGCCCATCGGCAGAAGAATGGATAAGAAAGCTGTGGGACATATACACAATGGAATGTTACTCAGCTATTAAAAAGAATACATTTGAGTCAGTTCTAATGAGGTGGATGAAACTGGGGCCCATCATACAGAGTGAAGTAAGTCAGGAAGAAAAACACCAATACAGTATATTAACGCATATATATGGAATTTAGAAAGATGGTAATGATGACCCTATATGCGAGACAGCAAAAGAGACACAGATGTAAAGAACAGACTTTTGGACTCCGGGAGAAGGTGAGGGTGGGATGATTTGAGAGAATATGTATATTACCATATGTTCAATAGATCACCCGTCCAGGTTCGATACATGAGACAGAGCACTCAGGGCTGGTGCACTGAGATGACCCTGAGGGACGGAATGGGGAAGGAGGCGGGAGAGGGGATCGGAAGGGGAACACATGTAAATCCATGGCTGATTCATGTCAATGTATGGCACAAACCACTACAATATTGTAAAGTAACTAGACTCCAATTAAAATAAATTAATTAATTTAAATTAAAAAAAAAGAAAATGCATCAAGGGCACCAACAAGAACAGATGAAGAACTCAAGAGCCAACCTGAATAACTTCCTCTTTACAAACCATGGAAATTTGAATATAAATTGATATGTTGAAACATGCAAAAATAATTAAATGCATGATTTCATAATATTAAAAATGTGTTTTTGGCCATTGTGCTTGAAGCTGAGAAATCAGTAACTAATTTAGAAAATGGCAAACAAAGGGGAAAAAAAAAACAGATTTTACTTGTCTTTTCTTAGCAAATCCAAACTGAGAAACTAAACAATAAACAGTTAATTAGGAGAAATATATCTGTGTAGGAACAGTTCCTGGCAGCTCGGATGGTAAAGAATCTGCCGGAAATGCATTAAACCAGGGTTCAATAGCTAGGTCAGGAAGATTCCCTGGAGAAGGAATGGCAATCCACTCCAGTAGTCATGCCTGGAGAATTCCATGGACAGAGGAGCCTGGCAGGTTACAGTCCATGAGGTCTCAAAGAGTTAGACTTGACTGAGTGACTAACACACATATCTGTGTGGAAATACTACAACTAATAAACAAAGAAGGAAAAAATAACTAAAATATTAAGTTTTCCGATCTTCACTAAAATAGTCCCAATTGTTTCTAGCATTACAAAAAGTCAGGCAAGAAGACATTATGTTGTTCCCAGTATAAGTACACAATACTATTTATGAAGTTCTCTCTATATAGACTGATTCTGATTTAATCAACCATTTAGATCTCATTACCAATTTCCAGGAACCACAGTGAACAGACACATACTTATAACACCATGGGGAAACAACCAGCAAAGTTCAGCAAAAATAACAAAAGTTCTTTAATAACAAAAGAAATTCAAATTATGGTGGAAGGTACTATAAATCAAAATAGATGTAAGAAACAGATTTCTAAAACTACAATTATCTTTTATTATTCTGATTCATAATAATCAAGCTCTCCAGGAGATGGTGAAGGACAGGGAAGCCTGGCGGCTGCAGTCCATGGAATTGCAGAGTCAGACACAAAGGAGCGACTAATCAAAAACATTCTGATTCAAAGATGCATGGAAAGATGAATGCCACCTAGATGTTTCATATTAAAAAGTGATTATTAATAAGTTTAAAGTTTTTATAGCATTAGAGTATATGTGCAAAAGAAGCTTTTATCTTTTAAAGACTTATACAAAAATATTTACTAAAAATAACCAACCAACCAAACAAAAAAACACAACAGTTTAATCTAGCAGTGTTATTCCAATAGATTTATTTAGCAAAAGACAGATATCAACATGTCAGATCTGAAGTTCCTACAGAATGCACAAGTATGTCAATTATAGTATTATCCACAGTGGTTAAAAAAGGACAGAAAGAGAAATCACATCAACATTGTAATAGATATGTTATGGATTTCCAGAAAATACTGTTGAATTCTCGAGAGAGTCACAGAAAAGAGGGCATGGTAGGATTCTGTTCTCTTTAGAAGAAATACTAATAAAAGTTCTAATTCTATATGTGTGTCTGATGGGTGTGAGTACTTATGTGCATTCATATATACATATTACAGTACTGCCATATGGATACCAGTAAAAGATGAAAGAATTTGTCCTAAGGTGATGCCCAAAAATATTTTGGGTAGTGGAATGGATTCAAGTTGATAAGGGAAAGACAGGGAGAAGGGCATCCACAAAAAGGAAAAGATAGACAAAATTTACAAGAATATATACAATCACAATTAAACATATAAGTAAAATTTAAAATATGTCCATACAGGAATTAAAGGTCAAACAATATAAATTAAGATAAAAAGAAGAATGGCTCTAGTATGGCAATTTTTTCCTGCTTCCAAAAAACCCCAGAGATAACCACTGATAGAAAGTAGTAGAGAAAAATGTTCTCTTAAATGTACATTTTAAAATAAGATGCTCTTAACAATAATCAATGGAGAAGGCAGTGGCACCCCACTCCAGTACTCTTGCCTGGAAAATCCCATGGATGGAGGAGCCTGGTGGTCTGCAGTCCGTGGGGTCGCTACGATTCGGACATGACTGAGCGACTTCACTTTCACTTTTCACTTTCATGCATTGGAGAAGGAAATAACCCACTCCAGTGTTCTTGCCTGGAGAATCCCAGGGACGGGGGAGCCTGGTGGGCTGCCGTCTATGGTGTCGACAGAGGCGGACACGACCGAAGCGACTTAGCAGCAGCAGCAGCAGCGGCAACAATAATCAAATGAAATCTTGATAGTGTCTTGTATTTCCTCTACTTTTGGAATCATACAAAATAAGTCTCTTTTTGGAAAAAGAAAATTTTCTTTTTAAAATGTATTGTTATTATGAGTATTATAAAGCTATAAGGTATGTAAATTATATACACTTCCCTTATTTGAAAATTCTAGTTCATATTTTTATGTCCTTTTAATCGTCTTCAAATAAATTTGAAACAAGATTGAAGGTTATTTCAAATAGTTTTAATTGAAACATTTATCATGCAAACGTTATGTCTGCCAAGAATGTGTTGGCACTAGGCAAAGGTGTAACTTCCCCACAGGGATTTTACTATCAGACATCAAGGAAAGCCTGCAACATAGCCATCATTGACACCAAGAGCGTTCCCTAAGCAACAGAATAACAAGTTTGAGTTGAGAATAGAGAGAAACTTAATTTTAAAATATAACCTTTTTGCACGGTACCTGTTTTCCACTATCCCTTTATAGTAAGCTGCCATATATAAATATTAATATACTAAGTAACCACAGCTGTCAAATCACTGTTATTAAAGTAAAAAATCTAAAAACAGCATCATCAAATTAATAACAAAGTCTATTTTTTAAGATTTCACTACTTATTCCAGTTTATGGGCACTCAAATAAGTTGCATTACACCTATATTCACTCCTAGAATATTTTCCCTGATTATAAACCAATAAACAAAAGATGAAGATACAGTTTATTTTAACCAAATGCTTAAAAGAAAAATAAAAGTTCTTCATAAAATCTGCCTCCTATATAGAACATAGCAGTTATCATTATTGTGTTATGCTAATTATGAGTGTGATAATGCTAATAGAGTGTGAGTAAATGTTTATTACTGATGATAATGAGTTTTTTAAAAAAATTATGGAGCATTGAAATGAATTGAATTTTTAAAGAAAAATAGTTTATATTAAAAGATATACATGAATGTAACAACATAAAAAGAAATATCCCTTTTTATTTTAATAGCAATATACATTTTTAGTGTTGTGGAATGTATTAGTCATGTGAATCTCAACCAAAGGAAACAAAAAAGAAATGTATTGCACAGTCAACTTATAGTACCAACTATAAGACTGGACAATAAATCCAGTTACCCTCTGATTTTTTCTATGTAAAGAGCTAGCATTGTGTGTGTGTGTGTGTGTGTGCATGTGTGTGTGTGTGTGTGGAGGTTGAGGAGTTAATGAGGTGGAAACATATAATATAGTTTATGTGTGACATCCTTATTTACATACTGGTGTGCGACCCCGGTATTTGTCAGGACATTCAAGAAGCCACCAAAGAAACATGGTACATCTTTGGGGAATATAAAAATGTTGAGGCACCGCTGGTGTTTGCTGAGCAGAAACCAAATTCTAATTCCTTTCTCATTTTCTGGTATATGGTAGATCTGAGGGGTAGCCATGTGAAATATTTCTGCCCAGGAAAATGAGAGTGTTGGTGGTTTCTAGGGGAAAACATGTGGTTATGGTCAATACCTTACCTCCTTTCTTGCCTTGGGTAAAGATACACTGGAATTTAAAAAGCTGTTTTGTAATCATAGGTCAAGAAAACTACACAACAAGAGTGAGAAATCAGAAATTTAGATTTTTTTCTTTTGTAAAATTATTAAGATCCTCTATTATTATTAAATTCTCGTCTCCAAATTTATTGCTATGAAATATTTAAAAAGTTAGCATATTTTATTCAGTTAATTCACTATAAATATTATTTACTCATAGCTGAAACTTACTTCCAGTTAGTACACAGAGGAAGTTAATTGATTTAACTTTTAATTTAAACTGCTTAATATTACATAAAATGTTGATGCTATATAGTGGGAAGAAACATTTAGTTTATTTTTTTAGTTAAATCAGGGAATTTAAAAGAAATCCCAAACTTGTTGAGGGCTACTCCATAGCAGACTTGAGATTCTTGGGAATTTTCACTTTCCTTACACATATAAGGTTTAGATATAACAATAAAATTGTTTGCAAACACAGACAATATCTCTTCCCAACATGGGTATACTTTCCACATTCTGAGATAAATTATTGTCTATCATTATTAACATTATCATATTATTACTGAATTAGTGTAATTTGATAATGATGCATGCTTGGTGTTTATCATAATAATGAAGTATTTGGGGTGAGGTCAAATTTAAGTGGAAATCACAGAGGGAAAGAGAGAGAGAGAAAGGACCATAATCAAATGCAAAAAAACATCAGAGAGAAACTGAAGTCAGTAATGAATCTGCATAGCCGGAAGTCAGGAAGGAAGAATAGGAGCTTGCTGGCCTATACATTATGGGGCAAGAAACATCAAGGAAATATCAAAGGCTTTTTTCCTTTTGAAGCTGTGTCTTAGGGCTGGAGTTGAGCCTTGTGTAGGTTTCAGACAGCACTGCTACTAAGGGGCTGAGGAACAGCATGTGGCCTGGGATCCGAGGTCAGCTCGGAACCTGCAGAGCTGGAAGAGTACATGAGCTAATGATTACTGACAGGTACGCTATTTTTAATTTATGTCAAAGCCTGATATTGTCCCCTTGCCAATCACTAAAATTAAAATGTGTGTTGTCTAGATTCTTCCACTCTAGCCATGACAGAGTAACTAATGCTGAATGGAATCTCCTGCCTAAGCAGTGTTAAAACTGGGCAGAATATGGGAGATAATTATTTTCAGGCCTTAGACATCATACCTCACAAAACTACAACCCTTCAGAGAAAGGAAGCACATATTTTTACTTTTACACCAGCTTTCTTCTGGGATAACTTTTTGTCCTTTGTAAAAGGGGGTGGAGAGCAAGCCGGGCACAGAGTTCTTTGATGTGCCCAGGAGGTAGATAACAGATTTTAAGGCTCCTAAGTTACCTGGAATTTATGGGACAAGGTATCAGAAGCTATCATGGAGCTATGTGGAGGCAATCCCTAGAGTTTACATGGGGATTCCTGAAGTAACTTGGCAGAGGATGAAGGTACATACATGGGGGCAAGATTCAATGGGATATGTATGTCAGGGAGATATTGGACCAGTTCTATGGGACTACAAATGCCTCATTGTGCATTTCCAGTATTCAGTTAAGCAAGACTCCATAAAAGACATTTGTAGGTCCCAAGGGCAACATTCTGGGCTAAAGATAAACGACCTACAGTATACCAAAGGGAATTTTTTTTTTCCTGAAATTAAGATGCACTGTTACATCTTACAATTATTCTCAGCCAGACAGTGCTATTGAAATAGTGGCCATGGTTATTGCACACAGTGAACTTACTCTAAAAGCCATCTGTTGATATTTTCTTATAAGGTAACAAGGTATAAGATCAAAATTTACCTAATAAATAATAGTGGCTTTGTATCATCATCATTAGCTTGATGTCACAGAGAACAATGTTGTATAGGAAAACAAGAGCATTGATTATTCTGAGCCAAAAATAATTCTGAAGAATTGCACCCCAAATGTGAAGAAATTTTAGAAATGCAACTCTAAGTCAGGATCGGGCAGATTATGCCAGATAAACAGTCTCTAAATTGATATAGCCTATCACATCAAATGCTTATTTTTCCATCATACATATTTATAAAAATTATTCTGCAAAGCAGCAATTTAATGTATTTTTATCTTCTACTTCAACCATCTTACTGAGGGTAACTCCAGAGTCACTAAGAAGTAGAGAAGAGAGAGAATGAAAAATCTCACATACATGGGTTTTCACTGTACTAATACTATCTTTGGCTAGAAATAATCACACAGGCCCACTTATGTGCAAACACCCTAGAATATGATGTCTTTATTTAGGGAAACAAAAGTAAAACCTAATAATAGTGAATACAAACAATGCCTATCAGAACTCACTCTCTGATTGTCAGATACATGTTTAATGGCCAACAGATAGAACCCTCCCAAAGGAACACAAACCTCAAATGCCATTCAGATTCAAGAATGAGCTCAAAGGCTAAGCTGTTATGCCCTTGGTTTAGAGATAACAACATCTATGCAGGACAAAGCCATGATTCCCTAATGGGGTCACTCTTCTTTCTGGTACACTTTCTTGCCAGAACCCTATGTGTGCTGTGCTTAGCCATTCAGTCGTGTTCAACTCTTTGTGACTCCATGGACTGTAACCCGCCAGGCCCCTCTGTCCATGGAATTCTCCAGGCAAGAATACTGGAGTGGGTGGTCATGCCCTCCTCCATGGGATCTTCCCAACCCAGGGATTGAATCTAGGTCTCCCGCATTGTAGGTGGATTCTTTACCATCTGAGCTACCAGGGAAGCCCTCCAGAGCCTATAGACCAAATAAATGAATAAATAAGTAAATATGGATAAGTAAAAAACCAAATAAATAAATAGCATGTGCAATATAGACCACCTGTGTGCTCAGTTCCCTTGGAGCCACCCCATGTTTTGCTTCGCTGCACTGTTGAAGAAAAAGGAATGCAAGAAGACAAAGTGATTGTCTAAGGAGGTCTTACAAATAGCTGAGAAATGAAGAGACATGAAAGGCAAAGAAGAAAGGGAAAGATATACCCAACTGAATGCAGAGTTCCAGAGAATAGGAAGGAGAGATAAGAAAGCCTTCTTAAGTGAACAGTGCAAAGAAATAGAGGAAAACAATAGAATTGAAGGACTAGAGATCCTGTCAAGAAAATTAGAGATAGCAAGGGGACATTCCATTCAAAGATGGGCACCATGAAGGGCAGAAATAGCAAGAATCTAACAGAAGCAGAAGAGAATAAGAAGAGGTGACAAGAATACAGAAAAACTACACACAAATGATCTTAATGACCCAGATTACCGTGATGGTGTTGTCACTCATCTAGAGCCAGACATTCTGGAGAGTGTAAAGTCAAGGTGAGCTTAGAAAGCATTACTGCAAACAAAGCTAGTGGTGGTGATGGAATTCCAGCTAAGCTATTTCACATCCTAAAAGATGATACTGTTAAAGCACTGGACTCAATATGCCAGCAAATTTGGAAAACTCAGCAGTGGCCACAGAACTGGAAAGGTCAGTTTTCATTCCAATCCTAAAGAAGGGCAATGACAGAGAATGTGCAAACTACCATACAATTGTGCTCATTTCATATGCTACCAGGGTAATGCTCAAAATCCTTTAAGTGAAACTTTAAGAGTACATGAACTGAGAACTTCCAGAACAAGGAGTTGGATTTAGAGAAGACAGAGGAACCAGAGATCAAATTGCCAACATCCATCGGATAATAAAAAAAAGCAAAGGAATTCCAAAAGAAAAATCTATTTCTGCTTCAATGACTATTTGAAAGTCAAAAGTTGTTGACAACAAACTAGAAAATTAATAAAGAGATGGGAATACCAGACCACCTTAGCTGTCTCCTGAAAAAACTGTATGCAGATCAAGAAGCAACAGTTAGAACTAGACACAGAACAGACTGGTTCAAATTTGGGAAAGAAGTATGTAAAGTCTATTTACTGTCACCCTGCTTATTTAATTTACATGCAGAGGAATACAACATGCAAAATACTGGGTTGGATGATTTACCAGCTAGAATCAAGATTGGCAGGAGAAACATCAACAATCTCAGATATACAGATGACACTGTAGTGGCAGAAAATAAAGAGAACTAAAGAGCCTCTCAATGAAGGTAAAAGAGGAGAATGAAAATGCTGGTTTAAAACTAAGCTTTCAAAAACTAAGCTCATGGCATCCAGGTCCATCACTTCATGGAAAATAGATGGGGAAAAAGTGGAAACAGTGACAGATTTTATTTTCTTGGGCTCAAAAATCACTATGGATGGTGACTTTAGGCACAAAATTCAGATACTTGATCTTTGGAAGGAAAGTTATGACAAACCTAGATAGCATATAAGACATCACTTTGCCAACAAAGGTCTGTGTAATCAAAGCTATGGTTTTTCCAGTAGTCATGTATGGATGTGAGGTTGAACCATAAGGAAGGCTGAATGCAAAAGGATTGATGCTTTTGAGTTGTGGTGCTGGAGAAGACTCTTGAGAGTCCCTTGGACAGCAAGGAGATCAAATCAGTAGTCGTAAAGGAAGTCAGCTCTGAATATTCATTGGAAGGACTGATGCTGAAGCTGAAACTCTAAGACTCTGGCCACCTGATATGAAGGGCCAACTCACTGGGAGAGACCCTGATACTGGGACAGGTTGAGAGCAAGAGTAGAAGTGGGCAGTGAAGACGAGATGGTTGGATGGCATCACTGACTCAATGGACATGAGTCTGAGCAAGCTCCTGGAGACAGTAAGGGACAGGGAAGTGTGATTTGCTGCAGTTTATGGGGTTGCAAAGAATCAAACATGATTTAAAAATTGAAAAACAGCAACAGCAACAAATGTTGTCAGAGAGACAAACTAAGTAATCTCTGTTTCTTCAGTATTTACCCTGGTATGGAGTTCTTATCAATAATGAGTTCTTATCAAATTTTCTCATAAAAAAATCCACATAAAGGTTTGCTCCATTAACTAACTGTAATACAAAAGCTTCCACCAGATACCAAATACTTCCACAGATACCAGATACTTCCACCAAAAGATTCCACCAGTAATGTTTATTACTACTACAAGGAAAATTAATCTGTAATTAAACTAAGCATGTACCATGAAGCTTGGAAGAATAACTATAATTTTAATAAGAGTTAATGAAGTTCTCTGTATTTCATATTGCTTATTGATTACTGAAAACCGTAATATTCTGACTTGGTCAAAGCTTCACCTAGTTGTATTAGACTAGTGCTTATGGACTATACTAAAGCTGTACAAATACTACAGAGTAAAAGAAAGAAAATGTCTTTATTCTGTGTTATAAAACAAAGATATTAGAATGCAGACAACTCTCAAATATTGAAATCGATTATATTTCTCTGCCTTAAACTTACTGTATTCTTTTGACATTTTATGTTAATTTCATCTTTTATCATTAAAAGCCTGGGAGCAAAGTAGACAATGATAAAAGCTCAATTTCTAGAAAAATAATAGCATTCAAGGGTCAAAAGACGGACCATCGGGCTTTCATGCTAAAGGAAATAAGCTAGACAGATAGACAAATACTATAAGATCTGTCTGATATGTGGAATCTAAAAATAAAAAAAAAGAAAAAGAAAGAAAAACAAACAGGATAAAAACCCTGGGACCTGACCCCACCTAGCACTGGGCCAACCCCAGCCCTGGCACACCCCTCCATTCCCACAGCCAGTCACACTGTGACCTGGCCCCAGCACCAGCCGGCTGGCAGCTGCCCCGGCGAGGACTGGGGCCAGCTCTGCCAACAAGTTCACCCACTTTGACTGGCCCCGATAAAGCAGAAGGGCCCATGCAGCCCAGGTAGCAGGCACCTGTCAAACAGTTAGCTCGTGACCAGAGGGGACTGTCTTACTGGGTCCCAGAGGACATCTCCTACATAAAGCCAGTTATTCAGATCAGATTTGGGAAACATAAATGATCAATGTAATAGATAAAAATAAACAAAGAAAAGTTGGCAAAAGTGAGGAGACAGAAGAATATGTTTCTAATGAAGGAACAAAAAATAACAGAAAAAAGAACTAAATGAAGTGGAGAAAAACAATTTAGCTGACAAATAGTTCAAGATAATGATCATGAAGTTGCTCAAAGAAATCAGAAGAAAAATGGATGAACACAGTGAGAAGAGAGTTATAAGTTACGTAACTGAAGAACCAAACAGACTTGAAGAATATGAAAAGTGAAACAACAACAAAACAACAAAACCTACAAGGAAACCAAAATAGATTAGATAATACAGAGGAAAAGATGAGCAAACTGGAAGACAAGAGTGTGGGAATCACCCAAGCTGAACAGAAAAAAATAACTTTTAAAAATGATGATAGGTTAAGAAGTCTCTAGGACCATGTCAAGCATTATAGGGGTCCCAGAAGGAGAAAAGAGAAAAGGGGAGATAATTTATTTAAAGGAATAACAGTTGAAAAACTCCCTAAGCTGCTAAAGAAAGCATATATTCAGGTCTAAGAAGCGTACAGAGTCCCCAGCGAGATGAACCCAAAGATGTTCACACCAAGACATAATATAATTAAAATGGCAAAAATTAACAATAGATAATCATTAAATTAGCAAGAGAAAACTAGCTTCATACAATGGAGCTCATAAGATTCAGCTGACTTTTCAGCAGAAACTCTAGTCCAGAAGGGTGTGGCATGAAATGTTCAAAGTGATGAAAGGAAAAACTATAAGCAAGAATACTCTAACCAGCAAGGGTATCATTCATATTGGAAAGAGAAATAAAGATTTTATAGATAAGCATAAGCTAAACAAGTTCAGCAGCACTAAACCAGCTTTATAAGAAACATTAAAGGGATTTTCTAAGTAGAAAATACAATAGTTAGAAATATTAAATTATGAAAGGAAACATCTCATTGGCAAACATGCAATAAAAGAAGATGAATCATGTGTAAAAGTAGAAGAAAGGTTAAAAAACATAAGTAGTAAAATCATCTATATTCACAGTAAGTATTTAAGGGATACACAAGATATCACTTTTGTCCTAATTGTTACCACCCAAAATTTTAAAAATACATATTATTTGTAGCAAATTTTAAAAAACTTCCCTAAAAAGTATATTTAAATCTTGACTGGGAGAATAAATAGTAGTTAGCACCATTATTAGTTTCAACGTCAGCTTTAGAAAAGATTCACATATGGGAAGATATTTACTCATCGAAGTTTTAGAATTATTTTTATGGTTTCATCATGGAGAATAGGTTGGAAGGGGTAAGAAGACAGACATGATTTCTAATACACACACCTTTTACAGTAATATAGGTGGAAAGTGATGGTGTCTTAAATAACACAGTGTATAAAGAAAAGAGAAAGTGAATTACAGAGACATATTAGTGGTGGTAGGGGTTATGAGGCTGGGTTGGGGACTGACAGAATATGGAAAGTGATGGAAAAGACAGAGTCACAGATACTCTCTAACACAGAGATAAGTATGGGAAAACAGACGGAGGGAGAGGAGGAAAGTAAAATGATTTTAAAGTGACAAGGAATAAGATGTGAATGTGTTGAGTTTAAGATGCACTGAACTACTGAACATCTATTTGAGTACTGGAAAATTAAAGCTCAGATGGAGGACAGAGACACAGGAAAATTCAGAAGTTAGCATCAGGGAAATCAAGGGATAAAAGTGTTTTATAAAAGAGTTGTTAAGAGTGACAAAGGCCTTGAATTTTATCTTAACTAAAGGGTTTGTAAACACAGGCTTAGCCAATCTCACTTGCAGGAGAGACAAGCAATGCTTCTTGAAATGCTCCCACCGTGGACCTACCTTCTTGTTATCCAAACTAAGTCAACTTTCCTGGCTTTAGTTTTCACTATATGATGTGATCACCTCACAACTTTGAAGTTGTTATGAATGATAAAGGCCTATTAAGATCATAAAAAAGGAAGAACTAAATGATGTGTAGCTAATATAGACAAGGTACAATGGGAAGTGAATAATTTTCAATATTTTAGAACTTTATTAAAATGTTGATGAAAAGGGCCTAATTGAGATTGATTAATGTGAATCTGTCAGATTGTCTGACTTTGTGATTTTTTAGCAGCTCTCAGAAGTCTGCATAAAGGCAAAGAGGAAATCAAAATTTAAATGAAAGTGTTGTATATGTATGTATTTTCCTAGAAAGTTATGACAGAAGCAGAAGGGCAAAGAAATTGAGGAAATTATCCAGAGAGTCACATAAAAGTTGAATCATGATAATGAAGGCACTTGTATCAGACAGAGTTCTTAGCTACAACAATCAGAATTAAATCAGACAATACATTTATTAAATGACATTTCATACCTCATGGACTCTCCAGTAGTGACAGAGAGTTTGTCAGGGGAAGGTACTTAAGCATGAAACATACACAGAATAATATAGAAATCACTTTAGGGAAGAAATTACTGCTACCATCATTCTGCAATGGACAGTTCTTCAAAGACATCTTGGCTTTTATAGGTAAATCAAAGGAATGGACAGCAAAATCCCTGACCTTGATCCCTCCTAAAGCTAAATTATCTCCAATGCCGCCTCAAGAAAAATAGCATTCTGTGCACCTGTTCTTTCTCCCTTTTGAATCTCAAACCTGTGCATCTCTGGTCCTATGACTAGAAAGGCAAGGTTTGACTTTTACACTGGTAGGTATGAGTCATAGCTGGAGGAATTTCCCAAGCTGAAGAAAGCAATTCCAAAGATGCTTGGTGATCATCACATAAACAGAAGTTCTATTCTACATGTCTAATGTATTCTACATGTCTACATGTGTCATTCTCTGAATTTCCCTTAGCTCCGCCCCAAAGATCAACAAGAAGCATTGCTTTCAGAGAGATGAATTCATACTTTTCACACCAGTCTTTGCTAGCATCAATGTCTAGAAAACATATTTTGGGTCACTTGCTAGTAGAAAGATGCACAGATGCCTCTGTGTTAACTCAGCTGTTTAAATACACATTTTCAAACAAAATATTTGCAGCACTGATGCCAAATTCCTCCTGACATTCACAATAATATTGGATTTGACTCAACCAAACAAGTGCAACAATATCTGGAACAAAAAATTTCACCTAAGCTTTATCTGTTTAGAGTATTTAACAGTCTTCTTTAGATTTTAGTTTGAAAGAGAATTTGAGAAAGTATTGGTGATTGAAGTTGTACAGTCATTAAATTCAAATGGCATGCTCCTACTATTTAAAGCATCTTCTAGCTTAATGTTAAATTGTCCTTAAAATAGTTCTGATTTAAATCTGCAAAAAGCTTTACAATGTGTTCAGTCTATGTAGAACACTTTTCTCAAAGGTTGAAACTAAATTACTATCTTCAGAAGACAGTATCTTCAATGTTATTTAAATTAAAAAAATGTGAAATCCCAGAGAATGTGTGGCAAGTAATTCCTTTATCTCTTTGTTACACAATCACACCTAAAAACAGAAGTAGGATTTTTTTTTAATGACAAAGAGTCAGTTAAAAGTAATTATTTTAGGTAAGCACATACAAAAACATAGACTTTAAAAAAGGAATGAGATACTAACAAAACCTAACTTCTCCCTGTTTGTATATATCTCCATTACAGCATTTAGAGAAGAATGTATCCTAGTCTGATGTATGCAGGTATCTCTCCAATCTGTACTCTGAATGCCTGGTTTATGCCTATTTTTATATTTATACTCTTAGTGCCTAGCAATGTATTTCATATTTATCAAGCCTTTTTTTTATATAAAGGTTAAAAAAAAGAGAGACACTAATAACAGATGAGAAGCACAAAGGTAGAATTTAAGTAAGCATCCGGGAACAAATGCATGTATTAATATTTCGTCCTGGACACCACTGAGAAAGCTGAATATGCTCTTCACACCATGGAAACACCAGTATCACTGTTATTATGTTACTGGAATGAATAAGCATTGCTTCAAAAGAAATAATCTGGTGACACATATTACCATACTTATACACCCAAATCAAGGCTGAGACTTGATACAGAAATACTCTGATTTTAGGGGACAGACTGTACTCACTGACAACTTTTACAGACTAAAAAGTGTGATTAAAGTAACAAGAAAATAGAAAATACATGAAGAAATGTGGCATTTAGAATAGATATAGGAAATAAAAAGTAGAACTTGATGATAGTTCTCCATGTGAAATGGACAGAAAAAGTTGGAAAATTCTTCTGCTCAAATACTTAATTTTTCTGAATGCCTTATTACTCCTATATACAATGTGGGTATTAACACAACCTCGATGGTTCAAAGGATTAAATTAAAAAGCAAATTAATAGCCACTAGATAACATTTGATATATTGGTATTTTTCTTAAACCCTTGGCTTTTATCTTATTCCATCAGTTAGACCTACTGATCTCTATGATCTCAGGGTGAGATGATGCAGGAAAAAAATAATTTAAAAAAAAGAAAAGACATAAGTGTATACTTCAAACAGAAATTTCCTTTGGAAAATTAGGGCAAAAGTAACAGCCTTCTTGCATGCATTCTTTGATTTAATAAATATTTATTTATCACCTACTGTGCTCCAGATTCTTACTCTTGTTATTTAGGATATATTGGTGAAAAGATAGCATAGACATTTGCCTTATTAAGCTTTTAATATAGAGATGAGATAAAAAATATCATTAAGTTATGTTTTTGAAATGGAGACAAGAGCAAATTAAGGGAAATTTAAAGAGGCCCATGTTGGTAGGAAACTCGATTTAATAGAGTAGTCAAGGGTAGACTTAACTGGGAAGACTAAAGTTAAGCTTTGAAGGAACTGATGGAATTAGCCAAGGGAATAACTGATCCAGTCTGATCCATTCAGAGGAAATATCTAGGGGAAAAAATAAAACATTAGGATGAGAATGTTCCTAGAATATTTTAATTACAGAAAAGAAACTGGTATAGCTGGAGAGGAATAGGCAATGAGTAAGAAGTAGATGATAATTTAAAGATAATGGGGAGTTAACATCTTAGAAATAATGGGGGAAGTATAGACAGAGACTGTAGACAATTTCAATGACTTTGGCATCACATTTGTGGAATGAGGAGCAATTATAAGATATCATGATTCACTTACTCTGGCTAAAGAATAACAGATAGACTGTAGGTGTTCAAGTATGGGAAATTATTAGAAGGCTATCTGCATTAATCTAAATGGAGAAAAAACAGTGGGCCAGAGTGGGAGTAATATAAGATGATAGTTGATAGTAATTTAGATGTATTTTGAATGTTGAATAAGTAAGACTTGTAAAACACAGGATATAAGAGAAAGAGAAAAATCAAGAATGACATAAAAATGTTTGTTCCAAATAAGTAGAAAGATTGGGTTGTTGTCAATTAATGGAATAAAGGTTATTGTGTGAACCAGGTTTGAGGAGAAAGGCACAATTCTATCCTATCCATATTAAGATTGAGATATATTAGGTATCCAAGTAGAAATGTCAAGAGTAGTGGAATATCAAGATATAGAACTGTACTGGGGAAAATTTTGGGAATTATCAATATACATATGGTTTTTAAGGCCATGAAATTTGACTATATCACCAAAAATTTGCTGCTCTAAGTTCTTGGAGGTAAGGTAAGGTGAATTATATTATTTTAACAGTGTATTAGATTTAGTATCCAAATAAAGGGGTGTGTTTGAGAGAAAATTATGGATCAACACAAAGAAAGCATAAGCAGATATTTGTGCAGGTAGATATACAGATATAACAACAGGAATCTATAAAATTGCTTCTAATTACCCCAGTGAAGCGCACAGTAGGTGCATCACCTGAGGAATAAGTATGAAAGGGGATACTAAGTGACTGACCAGAGAGGAAAATCTGTAAAATAGTGATTCTTAGTGGGAGAATAAGTGATTTAGGGAGTATTGTTTGAGAGCCAGGAAGCACTGAAAAACTAAGCATATATTAACTGAGACCCGGGCCATGTGGTTGAGTTATTTTCTTCCAGCCATGTGAAGCCACACAAGAGCAAATACAGAATAGAAAGAGTTTAGGATTTAAACATGGTTTTGTATTAGATTTCTTCTAATTCTTAGGTCTCATCTAATCAATGACTTTCCGTGGCTTCCTTCTTTGTGCCTTTTAATAGTTCTAATTCTCTCTAATCCCTCTCACTTCTAAGTAAAAGTGAAAGTGTTAGTTGCTTGGTCAGACTCTTTGCGACTCCATGGACTGCAGCCCCTCCAGGCTCCTCTGCCCATGGAATTCTCCAGGCAAGAATACTGGAGTGGGTAGCTATTCCCTTCTCCACAGGGTCTTTCCGATCCAGGGATTAAAACCAGGTCTCCCACATTGTGAGCAGATTCTTTACTGTCTCAGCCACCAGGGAAGTCCATCTGTAAGTAGCTCAGGAACTATCATTTTCAAGGATAACAGTAACGACGTTTGAACTGCTGGTTCTCCTTTCAATCTAATGCAATATCATTAATAATATTTTCTCAATACAATGGAAAGATTGTTATAAAATGAAAATGCGATCATGTCTCTTCTTTCAAAAAGTCAATGAAATTCCATCACTCTTAGGGTAAACAGCCAAATTACAGTGCTTTTATGACATAAGTGAAGTGAAGTCACTCAGTCGTGTCCGACACTTTGCCACCCCATGGACTGCAGCCTACCAGGCTCCTCTGTCCACGGGATTTTCCAGGCAAGGATACTGGAGTGGGTTGCCATTTCCTTCTCCATTTCCTTCATGACATAGGTTTTCCTCATTAACACTCTGGCTCTATATTCTGTAATATTTCCATTAGCACTTAACATTTTATCAAGATACAACTATTTGCTAGTCCCTATTATGACATGCTTTCTCTTCCCTCTAGGCTTTTGCACAGAGCATTTATTTCTAATGTTCAAATCACCTACCGAAAGCTCCCTCCTTTCTGGCCCACTTTGTCTTTGCCTGGAAAACTCTGATCAGGCAAGCCTCAAGAAGGTGCTAAAAGCTCAGGTGCATTTTAATTTACTCGCTGATATGGTTTTTGCATTTCCCTCAACCACATCTGTTTATCATTTGTTCAGTAACAGAAAAATGGCAAATATTTGCCAAAAGTCTCACTGAATTTAGGGGAAAATTATCCAATGATATCAACGATATTAATCAGAAGTATCGTGATAATGTTTAGTTGAAGATAATGTCCCCCTCTAATTTTTAAATATAGCCTCCTAAGGAATAAAAATGAACTGAAACTAAATCCCCAATTAGGAAATCAATGGTTTAATATACTGGAGTTATTTTGACTTATTTTATGTCATTGCATATAAAAATTATTAAGAAAAAACACAAAATAAAGTGTTTTGTTTGGATGGTAGAACATCATTTCAGTGGCAAAACTTCTAGTGCATTTGAATTTAATGAAAGCACAATCATTAATTTTGATTGCTATTACTTAAATTGTCCAACATCATTTTCCTGTAGCAGAGTCAAATGAGTAATCTCAAACTAAAAAAGTCATACAAAAATGATCTGAGGCTAGAAATACTGCTCAGTCAATTTCTTCCTATGCTTTCAAAAGTCAGTGAGCTCTGTCATCTCAATACTATCCTTTCTAAATCAGATAAGAATGGATTTTTTCCCTAATGTGTGAAGCAAATGAAGGAATGAAAATTTAGTCATATATTTTACTGTACCAATATAAATTCATGAATAAATGGACAACTCTTCCAAATGAGTCCAAGCATTCATAGTTTCAGCCAGTCATTCCATAATAATACAATTCTAAATGTTATGTCATGACCTTACATTATTTAGTAAGATATGCTTGACAGAGTTATCTTTGAATACCTATTATCTAAGAATGCATGTCGCTAATTGATCTATTTCTGCTTAGATGCATTCCCAACAGTTGCTCTTCTTATTACAAAATTGTGTATGTGCATATTCAGTGTTCAGTTAATTTCTTAGATTTCAAGGAGGCAACTCAAAATGGTCCCAAGATGCTTCTTATTTCCCCAAATCTGCACCTATCCCAGCCTGAAAATATTCTTCTCCTTAGAAAACTCTACCATGAACAATAAAATTTCTCAAGCCAGAAATGTGTAACTAGTTTTGGTAAATCTTTCTTCAACCTCATATTGATCTATTAGCAATTAATTTTGTCTATAACTTCAGTGCATCTGGAATTCACCCAATAAAATCTATTATCTCTGTGACCACTGTCAAGCAAACCATAATCAACTCTTACCTGGCCTACATGCTTCAAACTTCTAGTTTTTACCTTCTATGATTCATTCGTCTAAATGAAGCTAAAATGATCTTTTACAATTATGATCACAATACTTTAATAATTAAACAACACATACCTAACAACTTAGCTATAATTTCTTTATCTGGATTACTTTTCATCTCATTATAGGCCAGGAATACACACAACTTCTTCAGGAAAGTGCTAGGGAAACTTTTTTAAACTCCTCAAATTAGCTTAGGTCCACTGGTAAATGTGGCCAGCATTCTGCATTTCTCATCATAACTTTCATCACAGTTGTCATCATGAACATATACGTATTAGTCATCTCAGGGTGCCATAACAAAATTCCATAGACTGGTATCTGAAGCAATGAAAATTTATTTCTCACAGTTCTGAAGGTTGGAAGTCCAAGATCAAAGAGTGAACCTATCCAGTCCCCAGGAATAGCTCTCTTCCTCATGTGCAGACTGCCTCCTCTCCATGTGCTTATATGACATCTTCTCGGCATGTGTATGTGGGAGATAGAGACAGAGAGGGAGCAGGAACGTGAAAGGGAGTTAGACCCAGACAGAGCTGGGAGCTAGTTAACTCCCTGGGATTTCTTCTTAGGAAAGCACTTCTCTCATCATGGAATCTCCACCCTCATGGTTTCATCCAACCTTAATTATGTCCCACAGGCAATGCCTCCAAATGCGATCACACTGAGGGTTAAGAATTCCACATACGAATTTTGAGGGGGACACATTTTCGGTTTATAACAACATGTTATGCAAGATGTTATATAAACATTCAATTAATTAACATATGCTTATATTATTATTTTTTATATTTTCCTTTCTAAGGTAGATGAGAGCACATAACATTTTTATGTCATATGCATAAATATTTGGAGCTGAGTAAATGTCTGTAGAGGGAGTGAATAACTTAATGAGCAACTGAAATTAAGTTTGGGTCCCACAATACAAATTGAAGCTACAGGTGACTTATGATGCTGTTATAATAGATAAGTGATATTGCTAACGTCCATTGTATCATAGAATATGAAAGAGAATTACAGAAAAAAAAATCTACTTCTGCTTTGTGGACTACACCAAAGCCTTTGACTGTGTGGATCACAACAAACCATGGAAAATTCTTCAAGAGATGGGAATACCAGAACACCTTTCCTATCTCCTAAGAAACCTGTACATGGGTTGAGAACCACCAGTTAGACACTTACATGGAATAACTGATTGAGTAGATATTGGGAAAGGAGTACGTCAATGCCGTATATTGACATCCTGTTTATTTAACCTCTATGCAGAGTATATCATGCAAAATGCCAGGCTGAATGTCTCACAAGCTGAAATCAATACTGCTGGGAGAAATAACAGCCTCAGATATGCAGATGATACACTTTAATGGCAGAAAGTGAAGCAGAACTAAAGAGCCTCTTGATGAAGGTAAAAGAGGAGAGTGAAAAAGCTGGCTTAAAACTCAACACTCAAAAAACTAAGATCATGACATCAGGTCCCATCACTCCATGGAAACAGAAGGGAAAAAAATGGAAACAGTGACAGACATTATTTCCTTGCGCTCCAAAATCACTGTGGATAGTGACTGCAGCCATGAAATTAACAGATGTTTGTTCCTTGGAAGAAAACCTATGACAAACATAGACAGCATATTAAAAAGCAAAGACATCACTTTGTTGAAAAATATCCATTTAGTGAAAGCTTTGGTTTTTCCAGTAGTTGTGTATGGATGTGAGAGCTGGACTATAAAGGCTGAGCACTGAAGATATGATGCTTTCAAACTGTGGTGCTGGAGAAGACTCTTGAGAGTCCCTTGGACAGCAAGGAGTTCAAACCAGTCAATTCTAAAGAAAATCAATTCTGAGTATTCACTGGAAAGACTGATGCTGAAGTTGAAGCTTCAGTACTTTGGCTACATGATGCAAAGAGCTGACTCATTGGAGAAGACCCTGATGCTGGGAAAGATTGATGGCAGGAGTAGAAGAGGATGACAGAGGATAATATGGTTGGATGGCATCACCGACTCAATGGACATGAGTTTGAGCAAACTCCAGGAAATGGTGAATGACAGGGAGGCCTGGAGTGCTGCAGTCCATGGGGTTGCAAAGAGTCAGATATGATTTAGCGACTGAACAACAATAACAGGTGACCTTTGATGCTATTATAATAGAAATGTGATGTTGCCAAGAAAATAATATTTAAAAGAACAGAAAAGAAGTAAGTACATCATATGACTTTGCAGTGGTGATTCTGAAAAAAAAACAACTATGCGTTTGAAGGTGGTGGTTATGGTTACAGAATCACAGACTATCTTAATTTTATATTTCTATTTTTAAGCATTTTGTCCTATTGAATCAATAATTAAGAACAAATAATACCTACTCAATAGGAAGAAAACCCAAGATTTTTTTATTTAATTCAAAAGATCTGGTATAAATTAAACAATAATATTTAATATTATCTTAAGATGTGATACAGAGAGACAGTAAAATGGAAGGCAGAACAAGTTCGATAATGTCAGTGAGATTCTGATTTCAAACTTAGAGTTCAGGCATTTTAATAGATTTTCCAATACAAAATATAAATATAAACTATTTTCAACTCAGGCTGGGAGTACCACTTTTAAGTTTGTTCCTAATATTGTCTATTAGTTGCTTCTGGAATCTAAGACCTAGAATAGAAATATGCCCTTAGGACCTTTCTTGGCCTTTCAAAGGATCTACTCATCTCTAATGCTACCAGCTGCAGCTGTAAACTGCTTCAGCAAGGAAAAGCACACAAATACACCATATGAAAATGTAACTTTTCCACAAAAGTAAGTATTTTAATGCTAGCTATCTGAATTTTACAAACATCTGCCAGTAAGATATTGAGCAAGCGGTTAGAAGAAGTGACAGTCAGAAAACTTAATGCTAAGTTTTACTTCCTCACTTACCATGATTGCATCTACTAACTAATGAGAACCTGTGAGTTTACTGATTTGGGGAAGGTCTGGGGATGGAAGAGGGGGTCATTATCAGTCATTGTGACTTTTTAAAATGAGAAATGTAGCTTTATTCTGGTCTCAGAATCTTATAAAATTTACTCTGTAGACGTTGCCCTCTCCTGCCCCTTGATAAAAATATTATCATGTTTTGCATTATCATGTCCTGCCCCTATGCTTTTCTGGCTTATCCTTAGTATAGATTCTTGCAGTCATTTTAAGAACCCATATAGTCAACATCAAGTAAATACAATTCCAGTACAAGAAATGTACTATATGGAAAAAATCACAATTATATACTTGAAACACTTCTGTTCTCCCCAGATCAGGTCTCTATGTGAAAGAAAATTTCCTCCTGTTCGCACTGCTATCTTCTTCTTTTTTTTTTTTTAAATAAACTTTATCTTTGTAGAATATTTTTAGATTCACAGAAAAAATGAAAGTAAAGTACAGAGCTTACCCAGTTCCCTGCCTCCACACAAGCTTGGCCTCACCAATTATCAATATCCTCCTCCAGAGGGGCACACTTGTTACAACTGATGAACCTACACTGACACATTCTAATCACCCAAAGTCCACAGTTTACATGGCAGTTCGTCCTTGCTGTTATATTTCTATGGGCTTAACAACTGTATAATGACATGTCGGGGTTCTCAGGTGGTTCAGTGGTAAAGAATCTGCTTGCCAGTCTAGGAGATGCAAGATTGTGGCTTTGATCCCTGGGTTGGGAAGTTCCCCTGGAGTAGGAAATGGCAACCCACTCCAGTATTCTTGCCTTGAAAATTCCATGGACAGAGGAGTCTGGTGGGCTACAGTTTATGGGTTTGCAGAAGAGTTGGACACACCTGAGTGGGCACATACACACACACACACAATGATGTGTACTCATCATCATAGAATTATACAGGATATTTCACTGCCCTAAAAATCCTCTATGTTCAATCTAGTCACCCCTCTACCTCCAACCTCTAGTAATCACTGATTCTTTTGTTGTCTGTTGTCATAGTTTTGCATTTTACAGAATGTCATGTAGTTGAATTCATATAGTATGTAGCCTTTCCAAATTGGCTTCTTTCACTTAGTAATATGCATTTAAATTTTCTTCATTTTTTATAGCTTGACAGATCATTTCTTTTTAGCAATGAATAATATTCAATTATCTGGATGTACCACAGTTTATTTATCCATTCACCTAATGAAGGACAGCTTAGTTGCTTCCAAGTTTTGGTAAGTATGAATAAAAGGGTAATGCTTTTTCCATTACATTAGCACAAAGACTATTAATAATCTTCTAGTAATGTATTTTACTTAAAAGAGGCTGTAATTCTTTCCAAAAGAAATGAGCTTCACAGTAAAATTATACCTACAATAACATTAAAATGCTTTTGCCAATTATAATTGATTAATATATTACTGTTGATCATTCTGTTGATCATACTGTTGATTATACTGTTTTTCATTAAAAATAAATGTTTATTAATAAGTCATTATGTATCAGAAAAATGGAGAAATAAGATTAATAAGATAAAATTTCCCTTCTTTGGGTTTACAGTGGAGATGTGAGTAAAGTCTTTCTTTACCATGGAAACTACTTGCAGCCTAAATCAGTATTATTTGATGCTAATTAAAAATATCATTCTTTATCTTGATTCCATGAATTTCTAATTTAGTAAATTCTTCTGAATCTGAAATACGTATTTTAATAAGCATTTCAAGTGACTCACATCCTTGAGAACCACAGAGAGGCACAAACAATAAAGTACAACGAAATGGGGGTTTGTATTTCAGCAAGATAGTGAAACAAGACATTTTTCACATGTCTCCCCTCCACAACAATAACTTGGTATTTACATACTGAAAGAAATGCCTTTGTGGGTGATTTGGGGTTGTGAAATCCTTGCAAAATCTGAGACTGAAGAGAGCTATTTTGAGAAAATAAGTCCACACCTAGGTGGTTGCCTTGTAACCATGACATTCCATACAGACCCAGATATAGCTCCATATATCTCTTTCACTACAACCCAGTTTGGTTGTGGTTCACCAGCAAAATACACCAGTGTAATAACCCAGAGGAAACATGCCGACCCATGTATCAGGTAACAGTCGTACAAACTTCAGTCCTGCCTACAGAGCCCATGAACACCCTTCAGCCCTTCTTTGTAAAACTCAAGAGCCCTTGAATAACACTGATGCTTTCAATAACCTATATGCAACAGAGCCTCTCTGGAAATCAGGAATCCAGTGGAGAAGTTGCAGCATACTTCTGGAGGAAAAAAAATCCAAGGTTAGATGAATTGAATAAGGTAAGATGAATGACTTCACATTGCTCCCTGCCTAAGAGGGGACAGCTGAATGCCAAGAAAAACCTTCTTAGTGATTTCTCTCATGGGGAAAAGTAAGAGCCTGCAAGTAACCATCTGATTTGCTGAACTTTTTTGGATTCTGCTAAAGAGACTCACTTTTATCTTGTCCCATCTAGAGTACTGAAGTATGCTAAATAACTAGGGGTTAAGACTATCTGGGAGAGAAGCAAATAAGTCTCTTGTAGGGCAGTAAGGGGATATGAATTCAACTAACTGCACTGCAGACTCTATCAAGACTCTGTCATGTCTGGCCATGAGCTGCTGGGAATGTCTCAACTTTGGATACTCAGAATAGTCCCTTGGATATCACTGGTGCTCCTGTCACCTCACTCACACACATACCCTGTACCTGGCTCCGTGTGCATGCTCCTGATGGTGGTAAGAGTAAGACACTGCAGATAGCTAGTGAGTACCTACAGAAAGTCAGCCACATTATACGGGCCTGCGTAAAACCACGTATCTATACATCCAGTACCACCCTCAGGAAAGCAAAAAGGGAGGCTACCAATAATCAAGACAAAGCATGCAAACTTAAGAATTCTGCTACAAGAGGAAGCAGTATGTGTGAAGTAGGTGTGTCCTTCTCTCTTCAGGGAAAATCTGATAAAGCCTTAGAGTCTTTAGAGGGTTGATAGAAAATATTTTTTTCCCAAAGCCAGTCAGTAATGGCTGGACATGACTCCACTTCAAATGCAAAGACAGCAATTCAAGACTTCAAGGAATAAAAAAAATCAAGAAAACATTGTATCACTAAAAGAACAAAATACTTTTCCAGTGACTAACTCAAAAGACATGGAAATCTGTTACTTGTGCAAGAAAATTTCAAAATAGCTATTTTGTGAAAGTTCGGTGAGCTATAAGAAGACACAGAAAAACAATTCAGTGAAATGAGGAAAATAGTACATGAATAGAATGAAAAGTATAACAAAATAGAAGCTATTTAAAAATTCTACTGCTGAATAATACAATCACAGTGAAGAATTCAGTAGAGATCTTCAACAGCAGACTTGACCAGACAGAAAAATGAATCTGTGAACTTGAAGCAAGATCATTTGAAATTCTCCAGTCAGAGCAGGAAAAATTAAAAAAAAAAAAAGAATGAAAAAGAGGGAGGAAAAAAGCTTATGTGAACTGTGGGATAACTTTAAAGGAAACAATTTACTCATTATTGTAGTTTTAGAAGAGGGAGACAGGCGGAATGTTTTTTAAAGAATAATTGTTGAAAACTTCTACAACTTAGCATGGTATATGGGCATCCAAGCTCATAATATTCATGGTTCCCAAAAAGTTTAAAGCCAAAATAATCTTATCCAAGATACATTATAAAAAACTATCTAAAATCAAAGAGCAAAAAGTTTAAAAGCTGCAAGAAAACAACAATGTCCTCACATATAGGAGAACCCCCACAAAGCTGTAAGATTTCTCAGCAGAAACCTTGAAGGCAAAGGGGAGAGTAGGATCATACATTCAAAGGGTTAAAAGAAAAAAAAAAGTCTACCAATAATACTTTACCTGGAAAAGCTGTCCTTCAGAAATGAAGGAAATATAAAGACTTTCCCAGTTAAACAAAAACTGAGGTAGTTCACCAGTAGCTCCACTAGCCTTGCATCATTTAAAAGATGTAAAATATGTTCTTTAGGCTGAAATGAAAGGATGCTGACAAGTACCATGAAAGCATATGAATATATAAAACAGAATGGCAAAGGTATGGGTATAGTCAAATTCTGAATAATCCAATACTGTCACGTGGTAGTAGTTTAATCATTTAATTCTAGTACAAATAATAAAGGACAAAAGTATTAAAAATAACTACAATATGTGTTAATAAATACACAATATAAAAAGATGTAAATTGTGAGATCAAAAACATAAAATAGGGGGAAAAAAGTAGATTTTGGGTATGCAACTGATATTGCTGTTATCAGTTTAAAATAGATGGTTATATGTGCTTAATGTAGGCTTTATGGTAACCACAAGGGTAAAACCTACAGAAGATTCACAAACAGTAAGAGAAGGGAATCAAAGCACATCACTGTGGAAAATAATCAATTTATAAAAGAATATTGTGAAAGAAGACAAGAACAAGGAGACTACAAAATAGACAATTAGTAAGGTGGAAATAATAAGTCCTTGTATGTGTGTGTGCTAAGTTGCTTCAGTCATTTCCAACTCCTTGTGATCTGGACCCACAATGCTTCTCTGGCCATGCGATTCTCCATGCAAGAATACTGGAGTGGGTTGCCACTTCCTACTCCAGGGGATCTTCCCAACCCAGGGAACGAACCCGTGTCTCATAAGTCTCCTGTATTGGCATTGGCAGGCAGGTTCTTTACCACTAGCACCACCTTATGAGGCTAGCATCAACTTAATACCACAGCCAGATAAGGACACTATAAGAAAAGAAAGCTACAGGTCAATATACATGATAAATACATATGCAAAAATTCCCAATAAAATATTAACAAACTGAATTCAATATCACATTATTCAGCATAATCAAAAGGGATTTATCTTTGGGATGTAGGGATTGTTCAAGATATGCAGATTAATTAATGTGATATACTATAGTACTGCATTGAGACTGATATATAAAAATTATATATATTATTTATATATTATAAGTATATATTATATTTTGTGTCTTAAGACACAAAAAGGTTTTGACAAAATTTGACATTCTTGTATGATGAAAACCTTCAAAAAATTGGATATAAAAGAAATATATCTTAACATAATAAATACAATATATGAAAAACACACAGCTAATGTTATGTTAAACAGTGAAAGACTAAAAACTTCTCCTCTAAGATCATGACTAAGACAAGGGTACCTCTGAAAGGTAAAAAGAAGAAGGAATGTTGGTTGGGGCCCACATGATCAGAAAAATAACACAATGCTAGAGAATTAAATCTTTCCAAGCAGCAGAAGAAAAAGGGATCTGATCCAGTGTTTCCCAGTTCCCAAGCAATTAATCGATTCAGTGCACCCAGCTAGGCTTATTTCTCCCCCAACCACAAACAGTGCTCTACTATAGGCCCCAATAGAGTTATTCCATCATAAAAAGTGAGCAATTTGGGAAGGGTTCTCTATCACCCAGAGGCAGGCAGGGATCTTGTAAAAAAACACCCTGGTCCTTTGTGTCTCTTGGTCTTCATAAGCCTGCTATATCCCTTTTACTGCCAATAGAGGATTACTGGGAGCATCGGTGGTAGGTGTGGTGGAGAGATATTCTTGGTTGTCCATAGGTAGTGAGGAACTTTGGCCACAACAAGCAAATATTATTCCCAGAGGAAAAACTGAAAAAAACTATAGAAGGGATATCTATGTCTAGACTTGCATGGGAATCTATAATTAAATCAATAAAAACATCAGTATAGAGAAAATAGAAAACCAAATGAAAAAAAAAATCAATTAAACAAAAAACTGGTTCTTTCTGGAGTTCTAATAATGTGATAAGCCTCTAACCACAGTGATCATGAAAAAAAAATACTATTGCTAAGAATGAGACATGACATAACTACAGTTTATGAAGATAATAATGTTGGTAGTCAGAGAGAAAGAATCTCTAAGAACTGTTTTTTTCTTTTTTTTTTGGAAGGGGCATTGGTTGACATTAGTTGACAGAAGAAATGCTTGAAAACAGACATAAATTAAGTGCTATTTACATTTCATCCTTGCATTAACAATGGTAATTGTCCTGTCTGAACTCAAAGTTTAGTTAGGAAGACTAATATGCAAACATATATGCAAAACCATTACTGATATGTAAGCCAAAAATGAAATTAACTCTCGAGTCATAGAATTCATAGAAAAATACCTTACGGAAAATAGTGAAGTATACCCTTAGCAGTGTTCTTACATGAAAGATCAACAGTGTATTTAATTTAGGCTGTTTTCAAATTTCACAATGTATGATAGTTCAGATGTGATTGACACTTAATGAGATCTCAGAATCTTGAAGGATTTTTTATTGTAGGATAATCAATCTGAACTTTAGGGGTGGGGAATCAACTTTGAGTTCAATGTAAAATGATTGGAATAGATGAGAGAAGGAGATCAAAAAGTGACCTATTATAGCAATTCAGCCAAAACATTATGGGTGCTTATGTGATAAAAGTATAGACTATTATATTTCATAGGTAAATTCTAAGAGATTTAGTGATGGATTAGATGTGAGGATTTACGTTAGAAGAAAGCTGAAAAAGCATGATATCTAATTTTCTTGTTTATATAGCTGGATGCACAGCAGTACCACAGTCTGAAAAAGAGATGATGAATATTTTTTCATTAATATAAAATTTATATCATGTTATTATGACAACTTTAAAGGAAAGTGTCAGAAAATAACATTATTCCTCTTTAATGGATAATTGTGTCTGTTCCAAATAAAATGGAACTTTGTTAAAATGTCAGTGAGCATTGATTTTTTTCAACAGTAACAATTGTTACCATTGAAAAAGTAGTAAGATATTCTTGACAAATCTGGACTTGGAAAAATGGTACAGAGTTATATCCCCAAAGGAAACCTAAGAATGGCTGAGGGGTATTACTAGTAAATGATCAAAGAGACAATAATAACATTAGATTTTTTATGAATGTGAAATTAAATCCATTGTTCCCATAAAAACGTTTTTTAAAAAAGGGCAAAGTAGAAAAGTGTAACTGCATTGCATAGAAAATTGATAAACATTAACTTATGTTTGAGTTGACGTGATTCTTACCAAAATATTTGTTTTCATAAACAGGTAGTTAAAACATGAAATGGAAAATATCAGAGTTAGAATAGTAGTATTCTTCATTTGCCGTACATATTTTGATTGTATTCTGTGTATAGTAAAGATTAAACATAATGCAAAAATTAATACAACAATATCTTCCCTAACTCACTTGGCTGTCAATTAAGAGAAATAGGAAAATACACAGATTGATAGAACACTGTATTATACGTGTCAGATAATAGTCTGGAAGGCTCCCCGGGGGACATATTAGCAACAGGAGAGCAGAGATCAATTCTTATCAGAATTTCATTGTTCTTCACTTAGAGTCCTCCAAGGATGCTCTAAAGGCAGTCTTTCCTGTTTCTATGTAGTCCCAAGCTTCTAAGGTACTAGATGACTTTGAAGCTACCAAAAGCCACATACTAGAGTATAATAACTGCTGTTTTGTTCTGTTAGCTACTTCACACTATGAAATAAAATTCATATTTTATGGCAAAACAAGAAAAAAAATTCAACATTTTTTTTTCCTCTGCATTTTGGCCTCCTCTCTGCCCTCTTTTGTGCATTGTATCACTTCATTATGCATCCACCAAACTTCCCCCACTGGCAGAAACACATGCTCAGTCATAAAGAACAACATTCCCCTAGCACAACAAGACAACTCCTTAAAAAGTAGCATTCCTTCTTAGTCTTGTAAGTGACCACAATGACACATGGCCTTCTTGATTGCATAAACTGTCTATAGCTCATTTAACATATGGCCCTCTGTCTCAAAAAGTGTTATAACTGTGCTTTGACCTTTAACTGGTGGAACAATTCTCAGAGCTTTCTGAGAGGCTGGCTTATAATCCTTATTTTGGTGTGAATACAATTTTCCATTTCTTTCTTAGATCGACTGATAAATTTTGTCCCTGATACATCATTCACCTTTTACTTCCACGTGCTCACGTCAGTTCTTATACATGTAAGTAACTAAGCACAAGCAACCAAAGTTCTTGTTTGCATCTTTCAATTTATTAATATCTAGGTCAATGTAAGTGCATGGTAAATTCTCAATAGCAGTGAAAAAATGAGATATCTGAATTCACTGAAAGAAATAGTAGTTGCATTATTTTCTGTTAGCTAGCGAGAATATCTACCTTTCTTTGCCATTCCAAGGCCCTCATCCATTCAAATAATAATAATAGGAGTGGTGTCTTTTTCACCAACTTGATGCCATGAAAATGAGAGGAGAATTTCTTAATGGATTCTCACTGTGGTCTCCAAGGCTAGAAAATACCAGTGTGTATCTAAGTCAAAAGAATAGGTAAATCAATACCTTTAGTGGCTGTTATAAAACTGACTACACAATAGAGAAAACCCTGATATTGTTTTCATCACCACAACCATCTAGCCATGCATAGACCATCTTTAAAAGGAAAACCAAGGTAATCTCTGGTGTTAAAAGATTCTGCTTCTACAATGTCAAAGAGAGAGACATACGTATCTGCTGCTGCTGCTGCTAAGTCTCTTCAGTCGTGTCTGACTCTGTGTGACCCCATAGACGGCAGCCCACCAGGCTCCCCCGTCCCTGGGATTCTCCAGGCAAGAACACTGGAGTGGTTGCCATTTCCTTCCCTGATGCATGAAAAGTGAAAAGTGAAAGTGAAGTAGCTCAGTCATGTCTGACTCTTAGCGACCCCATGAACTGCAGCCCACCAGCCTCCTCTGTCCATGGGATTTTCCAGGCAAGAGTACTAGAGTGGGGTTCCATTGCCTTCATCTATCTGTTTGTCTATCTATCTAAATGCTGTGCTGTGCTGAGTCATGCCCAACTCTTTGCAACCTATGAAATGTAGCCTGCCAGGCTCCTCTGTCCATGGGATTCTCCAGGCAAGAATACTGGAACGGGTTGCCATGCCCTCCACCATGGGGTCTTCCCAAGCCAGGAATTGAACCCATATCTCCAGCATCTCCTGCATTGCAGGCAGGTTCTTTACCCAATGAGCCACTTGGGAAGCCCATCTATCTAGCTATCTAGCTATATAAATTTATATAACAATTCCCCTAATGTCTAGAGGGGAAGTACAAAGTACTTTGTAGGAAGTACAAAGACATTTACTTTCCCCACTCATCTCTTTGTCTTGCCATAATTACTCTACATCAGGAGCACTGTTAAATATAATTCAGACATAGCATAGCCGAATGTAGTTTGACTTTGGTATGTCATTGCAATTTTCTCTCCTATTCTTATTTTTGTCTCTATACATATGAGATCAACAGGTTTATTTTTGTCTCACCTCTAGCTTTCAATGCATGTAATGCCAGTGATATAAATTTAAAGGAATAGTACATTTCTTCTATTGGTGTTAACGATTCAGGTACTTCTATTTCAACACAGAAAAGCTCATATGCTTCTCTCCTATGATGAAATGAAAAGAAAAATTTAACATTACATCCCTCTCCCTTGCTGCCTTTTATATTGTCAGAAATTCATTTTTAATCATCCAAGCACATTTACCCTAAAGCAAATCTCCAGAAATACTAGTAATCAATTTTCTATCACCATCTGACTTAAATGTTAAGTTAAGAATGATTCTGCCAGTTCCATTGTATAGAATAACTCTACAGTATGAAGATGCAGGTGTTGACCTGAGTTGCAAAGGCATCTAAGAAGAAGAATAAGATGAAAACTTATGAGCCTTGCAATGTTAGCTTATTTTTAAGCTACAAACCATGCCAATTTTCCCAAATTGCTGATGATTCTGCCAATAGCAAAGCAGCAACGCTAGGAGTGCTAGTATGAGCTGACTGCTAGAGAGGTATACACACTCAGATACAAACACTGACATAAACAAAATATATTCCATCCCTATGCAGTACTTGATTCATCAAGTATGAATCAGTGTTTAATTAATTATTTAACAATTTGTGTTCTATCATTCTATTTATAATTTTAATGACATTCTATTTAACATGCAGTAGGGTAACTGTGTCTATAAACTATAGCCTCATTTAGTGATTCAGACTAGTTCTTTCCTATTAATAAGTTACCGTTTCCTTTTAATCCCAGAATTTAGAAGCAAGTCTTGAACCCTAGTCTCCTAAAAGGAAAAAGAAGTAACGTACTTAACTCAGATTGAACCAGACAGTTTGCACAAAATCATGGGAAATGTGCATTCTAAAGAGGCAGATGATTGTACAAGCATATTGCATAGAATACGTAAGTGGAGCCCTGGAGGTCAAAAAGTAGAAGCAAACCAATTAAGCTAAGTATCCACTAAATTGTTTTTCATTGTCTAATTGAAAAGTGATCACAGAAATCAGAAAGGTTTAAATTGAAAGGGCTTTTAGTTTAAATCTGACCTTAAGCCAATGTTATTTAAACATGGGAAGTAATATATTCTGGAAGGATCTTTCCTAGAAATTCAAAATCCCACTTGAGTATGTATTTGAATCATTTCTGGGTTTCTTTGACTGCCGTTTTCCAGCCTTTAGTTACTAAAAAGAACATACTATTTACATCAAATGTGAATATTGCAAATTTATTTGGAAATCTTAACTGAATCACTATATGTTTCTCATGAAATAAATTCATCCATTCATTCACTGCTTTTGCTGAATAATTTAGATCGTTTAAGCAAAACATGAAGCATTGGCCTAAATAAATTTATCTATTCATGCATTGCTTTTGTTGAATAATTTAGAACATTTAAAGAAACTGAGTGTCTGTGTAAATCACTCAGGACTAATCGTCCCCACAGCTGAAAGACATCACTAGCAATCAATGCCACTTGTGACTTCATAGTCTTGATGAAACTTGATTCTTATGTTGATCCTGTACAAGAATTTTAGAGTTTACACACTGCAAAAATTAAATAGGGAGAGAAATTGCTCTTTCAAGTGCCTATTCGGGGGACCAAACCCAGGTTTGCCCTTCTTCCAACCATTATTTTCAGGTACCAAAACAGCCCTTAAAACACAGACAGAGAAGATCAAGCGACACCAGCATGGCTTCATCAAAAGCAGCATGTGTTCAAACTCAGCTTCTCCCCAGGCCTTAATGCATTCCCTTTATGAGGCTGCAACTTTCCAATTGGCTTTACAAGAGTATTCTTTCTTTGGATAAATGCAGTAGGGCAGAGAAGAGTAGTTTCTGCTGCTCCAGTTCTTTCAGGCCTTAATTCTTTACCAGCTCAAGTCCAGGGCAGAGGATGTTGGATTGTGAAGGGTCTGGCTGCAGAAAGAAGAGAAGCCTCCTAGGCCCTAAGCAATGAACCTTCCATCACATATACACACTCTACACAGATTGTGCTCTCTCAGTGTTTCTGGAATAATTCCATGAGGCCCTATTAAGAGTTTGCTTAATCAGAGAAAATATCAAAGCGTTTAATTGTTTGCAATTCTTCTGAAGTTGCAGAAACCAACAGCCAATTAGTACTCAAACTCCTCTTTTCAGATGGAAAACTAATCTCTTTTTAATAGAAACTTTTCCTACTCATTTTTTTTTCCTTGGGAATGCATTTTATCCCAAATCACACTTAGAATACAATGAAACAGAACATGAAATGATATTTTTCTGCAAGCTATCATCCTTTCTGGTTCATTTTCAAGATCTTTGATATTTACATATGACCTTTCCATTTGTATTAACAGTTTATTGGATTTTTGCATTCCAGCCAGCAGAAGAGAAAGGTAATTTACAGAAAGATTTGACAGTTATATACACAGCTATAAACTCCAGTCCATTAACTTATTTCTCATGTAACCTTTAGACAATTCTACCAAAACATCCATATAAGCATATGCCTTTTCCCTTTATGTTAAAAAGCTCTCATTATAGAGCCCTATTTATAGAATGTCAAATGAAAGGAAAACCATTCTATCATGTCTCTTTATGGTTTACAGATGTTTACAGCTCAACTTTTAAGGCACATAAATAAAAGAATATTTTCATGTAATTCATTGCATTGTCTAAAGCAATACATAATGTTATTTCTATACAAAGTATGTGAAAGTTGCTCAGTCGTGTCCGACTCTTTGTGACACCATGGACTGTAGAGTCCAGGCCAGAACACTGGAGTGGGTAGCCTTTCCCTTCTCCAGGGGATCTTCCCAATCAAGGGATTGAACCCAGGTCTCTCACATTGCAGGCAGATTCTTTACCAGTGAGCCACAAGAGAAGCCCAAGAGTACTGGGGTGGGTAGCCTACCCCTTCTCCAGCAGATCTTCCCGACCCAGGAATTGAACCAGGGTCTCCTGTACTGCAGGCGGATTCTTTACCAACTGAATTATCAGGGAAGCCCAAAGTATAAAAAAAACAAAGTATATATGATATACAAAGTATAGGAAAACGATTTATGTTAAGAATAATATTCGGCTTTAAATTTTGCTAGGATTATATTTTTAATGCAATCATATTGGTAGTTTCCTGAACTTGAAATTGATAGATTTCTGTATAAAGACAGAACTGAATTATAGAAAAGTGGAAATATTGAGTATTATTTGGTTTTTGCACAGAACAGATATGTTTCTAATTAAATATTAATATTTAAATACATGGCATAGAAATCTAAATGGATTTTTATACCATTATGCCCAGAGTCATTCCTTTGTGATAAAAACCACCAAAGAGAAGCTATAAGGTTTTTTTAAAAAGAAATTATAACAGAAGAAAATGTCCTTTTACATGAATCCATTTCATCATTTACAAAATACCACAACTTGGAAAGCTTTCTGCAACGCAATTGAAAACCAAATACTATATATTCATTTCATCTTCACTGTACAAAAAAAAGAAAAAAGAAATCACAGAAATTATGAAAATATATGAGATTAAGAAATGGCATAGTCAAAAGGTACTAAAAATCTCAGTCTGTCTGCTTACCATTTGTAGGCAGGAACAAAGGAAAGTGTGAACTATATTGATGTGTGGCTCAGAGGTTAAAGCGTCTGCCTGCAATACCAGAGACCTGGGTTCAATCCCTGGGTCGGGAAGATCCCTTGGAGAAGGAAGTGGCAACCCACTCCAGTACTCTTGCCTGGAGCATCCCATGGACGGAGGAGCCTGGTGGGCTACAGTCCACCGGGTCGCAAAGAGTCGGACACGACTGAGCGACTTCACTACAGTTAGGGCCAGTTGAATATTACAAGCACAATACTCGGAATGTGAACACTGATAACTTGTTAATAATTATACCGTGATGGATTTCTATCAGGCCTATAAAGTGGGTATGAAATGAATGAGATAATAAATTATTTCCCGGAAAATGTGTTTAACTCAAGGCTTTCTGGAATTCTTAAAAGAGTCCTATTTACATTATTTATTTGTACTTTATAATATAGAGTAACAGAAGGAAGAGTATGTTAGACTAGCATATGCCCGTGTTATACATTAAACAATAGTGCCAGCTGATCTTAGGAAACAGACGTGAGAGACTAATTTACTCAACAGTGGTTTTTCACTGTACTTTCTCTCTTTTATTTCTGCTTGGCCTCTTAAGGAAATGGAAAAGTTCTATAGTGCCATCTGGTGTGAATTAAGGGAACAGGCTCTTTCAAGCAGCATGTACTAGAATATTCCTCCAAGAAGAAAGCTCAGACTGCTATAAAAAGTAACCCTTTAAAGATGACAAGCTCTTGACCAATCTGATTATAACATCTATGTTTATGCTCACTTTTATCTTATTGTTTTTCTCTAGGGATTTTCAGTTAGAATTATTAGTATGTGTATATGTATTAGTTTATATTTATGCATTGAACTTTATTTGTGTATATATGTGTGTGTGTATCTATCTATCTATATATATGCAAAATATCAAATTTCTTATTGGGACATTACCAAGCTTTCTTCATACTTCCATTTAAACTGTCATTACTGCTATGCTAATTTGCAAATACAGAATTAATAGCAGTGGCTTCAGATTTTTTCTGCAAAGTTTGGCATTATGTGTGTATATGTGTAAGCATATGCCTATCTGAAATGCAAACATCAGGTGCAGAATTTCACGAATGCCACAAAGCTACGGATATTGTTTTTTCTCCATCAAACATCTCTTTTTCACATAATCATACAATTTGACACATATATAACCTATAAGAATCTACTTCCATGATTTCTATTGATAATTTGGTAAAAAAAAAAAAAGTTTTCCTCTAAATAGCTGCATGCTATGCTGAAGCCTTACTCATTTTTATTTTGTGTATCATGCAAGAGTTTTTGTCTTTTACTTGTCACTTGTTTTCTCATTGTCTCCTTAGTTATTTGAAACCAATACTCTCTCTTTTCTACCTTCTGTTACTTGCTTATACTGCATGCATTGATGTTCCAAATTACAGACTGAATATGGACCAGGCAAGCTAGAGATTTCTTTTAAGACTAAAATCCTGATTTTTTATTTTATTTTTATAACATTAAGAAGAGTGAGCTCCTTAAAATCCTATAGGACAGAAACTGGCAAAATCACAGTTCCTAATATTAAAATATTTACAACAAAACACTATTTTCATTCAGCTATCAGACAGTTAAATATTTTTGTGTACAAACTATCTGAATTTATATTACTGTGCAATAATCTCTGTCTATAGTACACACTTGCTACATGTGTCACACATAAAAAACAATTTTCAGGTAAGTCAACATGGGGAATAAAGTTACTTTTAAAAGGTTCAATATGTCTTCAAAATTAACCAGTCTCTCTGGAAAGGCTTCTGTCCAGCCAATCTTCAAAAATGGACTAAACACTGACAGTAACATTAATCACCATTTACACCTTTCTCTAAGGAACCATAAGGGCCCGTTTGAACATTGTTTAGGTAAATTCTATCTGAGGCAGGAAGAGAAATTAAACATTTCTCAAAATATTAACTCTCACATCTGGTTCCTTTATTAGTATTGTATAAAAACCTGATTAAATACTGAATACCTAAATAAACCAACAATAATTGGCTGAAACAAAGGGATACAGAAAAGGTATAAACTTGTTTTCTTTCTCATACCCCCACATACTAATTATGCAAACCAATTTGTAAACTCTAAACAATAAATATTCCCAAAATGAACAACATACAATTATTTGTGATGCATACTCAAAGAACTTAAAATGTCAGTGAAACCAAATTATCTGAGTTACAGAGAACTTCCCTAAAATACTGATTTCTAAATTATTTCTTGAATAAAGATTTTAATTGGGAGACATTACAAAACTACTCATTCAACCTTGTTAGGAATGGGGCACAGTTAAAGCTACATCCTGTAGGTGGGAGCACATCAAGAATATTTGGGAAATCTGAGGAGCACTGCTTAATTATAGAACAAGGTTAATTTCTGGAGAAAACCAAATGTGCTCATATGGCCTTGTCATTGTATCAGTGAAATGACAGGGAAAGAGGAGTGATCTTCATATGTGAAAGATCTTCTCTTGTGTGTTTGCAGTAAGGGGGAAGCATTGGTTGAAAACATTGTCATAAAGAAATACCGCAAAGAAACTTATTTAAATTACGGATCACTGCAAACCAAAGTATTTCTGTAGGTGTGTGTTGCAAAGGCACTCCCACTGCATTAAACAGCATTGGGAGAAGTACTTAACTTGTCACAGACCTGTGGTAGGAGGAAGCTGAATGTTGATTCTTAGAGCTAGAGCTATACTCACTGGCATCCAAAAGTGAATTATGAGGGCTAACAGACCACAGATAATGGCCAGAAGTTTTTCAATAGGTTCACATATTAAGAATAATCTCTGTTAACTAGTAGAGTCCTAAAGATCTTATCAGAGGGCCAACTCAGAACCAATCTTAGAAAGCCAAGCCATGCAATAATTATTTGAGGATGTTATTTGACTCAATTAATATTCATATTCATACTAATTTATGAGCACTAGTATATGCAAGTTGTAAGTTCTTGCCAAAGATGCTACTCTGGAAAATAATATTTATTCAAGTATATTAGTGATTGGCAATGTATTTCTCTGTTGAATTTAGGTATAAAATAACTATTTCTTAGTTTGTGACAATGTTATTTTACCCAAGGATTTTTTTTATAAGTGAACAAAAATGGCAGAGAGAAGTTACTGGTTCAAGAAAAGGCTCTGAGGCATTTATATTTTGATACTGACTTAAGAATATATGCTAATATAGAAGGATGTACAATAATTCACTTTAATGCACAGCCTACTATAAAACTTTGTCTCCATACATAGAAAGTACTGAATAATGAGGAAACAAGACTGGTGATGGGTTTAGCTGTATATTTATCATTGTGTTCATGAAATGAAAGAATGCAACCTTGTTAGCAATAAGGACCTTTTCTGATATGAAAATACTCATGATGCAGTATAAATTACATGCATATGTATATTAAAAAAACAAAATCTGGTTCTTTATCTTACTCAATAGATAAAATATTCAATACTTGTCCTTAAGGGAAATGTAATTCAAATATTTCCATGATAAAGTATTATGCTTCTCTGCAGTTCCTTTCTGATTGGGAATATAAAAGTGACAAGTGGCGACTCTTGAATCCTAGAGAGGGTCGTGCTCTATGTTTAGAATGACGGTGAGGAACTGAAAATATTCTAAATCAGCTTGGAATGTTAAAGCAGCAGAATTCACTTCAAATGCCCATTATACAAAGAATATAACCTGAAATGACAGAATCCTATAGAAGCTGGAAAAATTTAAACTTTTCATCACTCTCTTCTGGTGAGCCTTTCTGAAATAATTCAAGCCGGAGTTAGCCATCCAAGCAATCATTTACATTCTTGGACTCACTCAGTGAATGCTCATGTATAATCAACCTAATTCCTAAGAACATTTTAAAGGTATAATGATACTGAATATTTTAAACCAGATCATAATACTGAACTGTGTTGCAGTGTTATAGCACCTTTCAAATTAGATTCACGGGTCACTAAAATTCATTATTTAAAGATTAGCAGTCTCTGCCATAGATCAGCATTTTATAAATGAGGATATGCTATCAATCTAGACAAAGAAACTTATTTTAAATTATAGATCATTGCAAACCAAGAAGGAAGGAGCATTGGTGCTTTTAGAAATTATATCTGTCCTTCAGAATGTGTTTATTATGATGGATTACCTATTAAGCTTCTTTTATTCCCCAAGTAGTGATTTCAAAACATTTACAGATTTCACTAGCAGTTCCACATGTCGCCCTCAGCGGTCAACCAGACTTTGCTTTGTACCTCGCAAGTCTCATTTTATGCTCTTCCTGTATTTCTCCCAACTTCAGCTATTGTCAGAAGTCCTTTCTCTACTGTTTGCTTTTATTTCATGTTGGTGTGCTGAGGCAGAAAGAGGTTTAGAGCAGAGCAACTTGCTTGATTAAAAAACAGTTGAACAGGTGTTTTCTTTTATGAAGCAGAGCCTATAGGGATTTTCACTGGTACTCAAGACCCCAGTGGATCCATTTAAACTGTGGATATTCCATAGAGCTCACTCCATACCAGTTAAGAATCCAGGAAAATGAAGTCACATGTTTAGGTTTATGTAACATTCCATCTCCCTGCCTGATGCTGGAAGAGTTGGGAGATAGTTGCAGAAGTTAGACAAATGGATGTAAAATATTACTTTTTTATTAATGTTGTTTTCTGATGAATGCAGATTTGGCATTGAGCCAAGGGCACTTGCTAATACTTCACCAATGAATATGGCAAATTCAGCCACCCTTCACAGATAAAGGCAAATGGTCAAATTTAAGGCTAGCCACAAGAACAGAGCTTGTACTAGCTCAGCCTAACAAGAGTCAAGAACTGTTGGGAATTCATGCTTCTTCTAGGGGATGAAATGTGTGTTGTCGGTCAGTTGTGTCTGACTCCTGTGACCCCATGGACTGTAGCCTGTCAGGCTCCTCTGTTTATGGAATTCTCTAGGCAAAAATACTGGAGTGGGATAGCCATTCCTTTCTCCAGGGAATCTTCCCAATCCAGGGATCAAACTGGGGTCTCCAGCATCGCAGGCGAATTTATTACCATCTGAGCCACTAGGGAAGTCTTACCCACTAAGAAATGTAGGAGCTTTGAGTCACACATGTCTTGTCTTGTCCTTAACTTTTCATTTCAAACCCTTCACAGTGGGGCAGAGGGGAAGACTAAGGAGACAGAGTGTTAACTGTAGGGATCATTTCTTCATGCAGACATGAAGGAACTGAGTTTCAAATCACAACAGATGTATCTTTTCTGAGCAGGTCAGTAAGCAGAGTACATGTTAAATCACAGCTTTGTCTCAGCTTAATTATCTTTTGGGGGCTTCCCTGATAGCTCAGTTGGTAAAGAATCCTCCAGCAATGCAGGATACCCCGGTTTGATTCCTGGGTCGGGAAGAACTCCTGGAGAAGGGATAGGCTACCCACTCCAGTATTCTTGGGCTTCCCTTGTGGCTCAGTTGGTAAAGAATTCGGCTGCAATCGGGGAGCGGCTGCAATGGGGGAGACCTGGGTTCGATCCCTGGGTTGGCATGACCGCCTGGAGAACGGAAAGTATTCTGGCCTGGAGAATTCCATGGACTGTATAGTCTGTGGGGTTGCAAAGAGTCAGACAGGACTGAGTGACTTTCACTTTCATTATCTTTTTGGTTTTATTAGTTAACAATTAATTAGGTCGAGTTTAGTGAACTTTCTGTATATTTACTTGAAGGGAACACCCTTACATTAGTATTTAAAATGGAACATGTTGAGTTGGAATACTCATTCCCACCTGAAATCCTTGTGCTTCCTCAGCATAACCATCAATTGTGGAAATAACTATATACGGCCAGTACATTCCTTACTACCTTTAACTTGGCATGGACTATTTGACCAAATTCAGATGCCAGGTTTAGTTCTTTTGTATTGCTTCTTTTAACTGTTGTTTATGTTCCAGCTTCAGACTCCATGATACTAAGTTAAATAGTTTATTCCATCCTTTCTCCCTCCTTCCTTCTCTCTCCTTCCTTCATCTCTCCCATCTTTCCTCGCTCCCTTCCTTCATTCCTGCTTTCCTTCCAGCTTTCTCTCCCTCCCTCTTTTCCTTCATTCCTTCCTTCCTTCTCACACTTTTCTCTATATTTAAATTTAAAAACTTTTTATAACATTCCCTTTATGTCTTTAATGTAACAAAATATTGAATTTCACTCTAGTCTCCCCTTCCTTCCTCAAAGTGCATCTTGTATTTCCCAAAGCCATCAGCTTCAAAGTAATCCTGTAAATTATAAAATATGAGAGGCAAAAATTGCTATAGAGATTGTATAGTATGATTCATTATTTTACAAATGTGAAATTGAGGCACAGAGGATGAAATGGCTTTGCTAGACCATACAACTAGACCATATAACTAGAATATGCTAGCATGACATTTTTTTTTTTTTTTTGTAATTCGAGATGCATTATAAACACTCATTGTTGCTAAGACAGCCTTTTCTACATCATGTTAAATGATACTTTCTATCAGAAACTCTTCACAAACAGATTAAAATGAACTCTGAATTTACTCACTGCTTAAATATCAATTCAAACCATTTTCAGGTCTGCTAAAATATAATTTTAATGCTTATATACAAACGCTTCTCTTTGTGTGGACCCCCAAACCACACTTCAAAGACGAACGATTCTTAGTTTCACCAGCCAGTTGTGCTGCTCTAAATCCCATGTCTTTCTGTACAAATTAAATGGGATTCTGCATGAATTTTCTTTTCTTTTGCAGCACTATATTCCCTGAATTAAAGCCTTGTATTAAACTACATGTTCACTGGCCAGAAAGTCTTAATCTATACAAAGCTCTGGCATTTTCCTTCCATTGTTGCTATTTTCCTGGAGAAGTGAGGTGGATGAGTGGCTTCTAAAAACACCACTAGCCATTGGTTAATTGACTCATCTGAACTGTGTCTCCTACATGGCTTTATATATCATATCTATAATATTTCACTTTATAAATAGGCTGATAACAGCATGGCCGATATCATCAGCATTCCCATTGTTATATACAAACAATGTTTATTGGACATATAGAATTATATTCTTAAATACAATTCTACTTAGAAAACAGCTTTTCTAAGTGCAAAAATATAAAATTAAAACTACCAAAGCCATCAATAGTTAGTGCTCAGCAGTTCCTGCCCCACACTTTCCTATCTTCCTCTCTATAGGCACAGTACTCTATAAATGACTTATACTGCTATCTGGAATTAGCACCAGGTGATACATAAAAACTGTAAGACATGACTTTGGCCCACAGGGTGCTTATAGTCCTATCAGGTATCAAAATGAATACTTGATAAAATAAAAACAAATAATCTTAACACCAATCTATGCTAGCCATTACTCAATTCTCTGTTTCCATTCATAAAAAAAATAAATAAATAAAAACAAAACAAAACCTCTGTAAAGTATTCAATTGTCTCCAGTTTCCCTTCCCCTATTCTTTCCTGAGACTCTCATTGGTATTTTTTTTCTCAACCATTCCACAAACAATGTTCTTGCCAAGTTTGTTAATATCACCCATGTTGCTGAGTTCAGTGGTCAACTCTAAGTTCTTCAAGTCTTTATCAGTAGTGTCTGACTCAGCAGCCTGATTGCTCCTCTACCCTAGAAACACATTCTTCAACTGGCTCCCAGGGACTGTACTTTCCTTGTTTCCATGTCCACCATTGGTCCTTCTCAGTATTCTTCCTTCTTGTCTACCTGACTGTTTGTTATTGGAGTATCTCAAGGCTCAGACTTGGTACCTCTTCTGTAGTTTCACTTACTTTATTCTTGAATTAATTAAGTCACATAGCTTTAAATACCAGAGCTTCCCTGATGGTTCAGACAGTAAAGAATCTGTATGTAATGCAGAAGATCCAGGTTCGATCTCTGGCTTGGGAAGATCTCCTGGAGAAGGGAATACCTACCTACACTAGTATTCTTGCCTGGAGAATTCCATGGACAGAGAAGTCTATCTATACACTAAGGTTGATGGTTCCCATATTTATATTTCCCACATAGACTTCTGTCTTCATTTCAAGACTCAAATGTTCAACACATTTATTCAACAAATATTTTTCTTTACTTGAAATAGCTAACAAGCCTCCCACATTAATATGTCTAAAATCAAATACTTGGTTACACTCCCTTCCCCTCCAGAATGAGCCCCTTGCATGATCTGCTTGAACTCAATGGCAACTCTGCTACACCTGAAGACATAAGCTAGGAATTATCAGTGACTCTCTTCTTTCTTTTATATTCCATATGCAACTAAACAACAAAACCTGTGGTCTGTACCTTCAAAATCTATCTAGAACCAAATCATTTCACCATGACAATCTGGGTCCAAAATGCCATCACTTCTCACTACCTGTTTCACTGTAAATGAAGTTCAGAGTTTTAACAATGACAACGAGATCTTATACAATCTGAAGCTCTCTTACATTTCCAATTTTGTTTATTATCACTCTTTGCTTTGCTTACTCTGGTACAGTCCTATTTCATGGCTTTTACACTTGATATTCCCTGTGCCTGTAACCAAGGATGGCTTTCTGGTATGCATCTAGTGTGATTCCACAAAAAAGCCCACATTCGCAAGAGGACCTCTGACTTGGAGTTTAATGCTTTACAGCCACACTTTGAACATGTTAATTATTTTATCACTGAATATGTGTTCTGTAAATAAAGTCTAATAAAGATAGGATGCATGTGTCATAGACTTGGGAGTCTCGGCTCATGTGAAATCCCTTCTCCTGCCTCCTCTCTGTTGATGGGGAAGAGACTCTCAAGCACCCACTCCCCTGTCCCCACCCAGCAACTGCTGCTACCTTCTACCCCCCAGTGGGAGCTTAGACATGGATCTGAGGCAAATCAGGATAAAAAGGCAAGAGGCTGGGCTTGTGAGGGTCAGCACTTGTCCAGCAAGTATCCCATGCCTTTGCAAATAAAATCCATGGCAAGTTGAGATATATCCTGGGAGAAAAGGAATAGCTAATTGATGCTTCTTAAACAAGAGGACTTCACTTTCATTTTACATGGCTCCTCACACATTAGGCAGCCAGCTCTACTTATGACACTATATCCCCATAGATCTACATAGGTAACTTGCTCACATTCTTTAATTCTTTGATCAAGAAAGGCTTTAACTTTGAAGTCCTGAATGACCACCCATTTGAGAATCAAAACCCCTTCCAAATACACACTTTCATTTCCAGGAACTCATCTATTCACTTAATTTTTCTCAAGGGCATTTGTTCTCATCTAGCACACTGTATAGTTTATATATGTATTTTTGCTAGTGTGTTTCCTTTCACTTATAATAGCCCTATGAATTAAGGGTTTAGTCAGTCCTATTAGTTTGAAAATAATCACACGTTAATGGAATTTTGCTACCATGTGTAAAACATAGAGAAACCTCTATGAAATCGAGTTGGGAGACCGGAAGGGGTATCTCTGGCATTCTGAGACAATAGCAAAGCCTAAGAGGAAAAAGAAAGACTCCTCTTTTTTTTCCTGGCAAGGACTCAGCTAATGAAAATCTCTGGACTCTGTTTACTGCAGCCCTCCCAACTTCCTCTTCCCTTCAGGAACAGTTTCCCCTCCGGTATGCAGATATGCACATGGCTTGCTCCCATGGTTGCAGATGCTAAGTTGCAATTCTCTGCTGATCCAAAACAGAAAAAGAGACACAGAAATACAGAACAGACTTTTGAACTCTGTGGGAGAATGTGAGGGTGGGATATTTCAAAAGAAGGTGAAAAGACAGCCTTCAGATTGGGAGAAAATAATAGCAAATGAAGAAACAGACAAAGGATTAATCTCAAAAATATACAAGCAACTCCTGAAGCTCAATTCCAGAAAAATAAATGACCCAATCAAAAAATGGGCCAAAGAACTAAACAGACATTTCTCCAAAGAAGACATACAGATGGCTAACAAACACATGAAAAGATGCTCAACATCACTCATTATTAGAGAAATGCAAATCAAAACCACAATGAGGTACCATTACACGCCAGTCAGGATGGCTGCTATCCAAAAGTCTACAAGCAATAAATGCTGGAGAGGGTGTGGAGAAAAGGGAACCCTCTTACACTGTTGGTGGGAATGCAAACTAGTACAGCCGCTATGGAAAACAGTGTGGAGATTTCTTAAAAAACTGGAAATAGAACTGCCATATGACCCAGCAATCCCACTTCTGGGCATACACACTGAGGAAACCAGATCTGAAAGAGACACGTGCACCCCAATGTTCATCGCAGCACTGTTTATAATAGCCAGGACATGGAAGCAACCTAGATGCCCATCAGCAGATGAACGGATAAGGAAGCTGTGGTACATATACACCATGGAATATTACTCAGCCATTAAAAAGAATTCATTTGAACCAGTCCTAATGAGATGGATGAAGCTGGAGCCCATTATACAGAGTGAAGTAAGCCAGAAAGATAAAGAACATTACAGCATACTGACACATGTATATGGAATTTAGAAAGGTGATAACGATAACCCTATACGCAGAACAGAAAAAGAGACACAGAAATACAGAACAGACTTTTGAACTCTGTGGGAGAATGTGAGGGTGGGATATTTCAAAAGAACAGCATGTATACTATCTATGGTGAAACAGATCACCAGCCCAGGTGGGATGCACGAGACAAGTGCTCGGGCCTGGTGCACTGGGAAGACCCAGAGGAATCGGGTGGAGAGGGAGGTGGGAGAGGGGATCGGGATGGGGAATACGTGTAAATCTATGGCTGATTCATATCAATGTATGAAAAAACCCACTGGAAAAAAAAAAAAAAAGAACAGCATGTATACTATCTGTGGTGAAACAGATCACCAGCCCAGGTGGGATGCATGAGACAAGTGCTCGGGCCTGGTGCACTGGGAAGACCCAGAGGCATCGGGTGGAGAGGGAGGTGGGAGAGGGGATCGGGATGGGGAATACGTGTAAATCCATGGCTGATTCATGTCAATGTATGACAAAACCCACTGAAATGTTGTGAAGTGATTGGCCTCCAACTAATAAAATAAATAAATAAATAAATAAAATTTAAAAAAAAAACCAAAATAAGCCAATCTTTGCTAGACAAATATCTAGCTAGCTATTTGTTGTAAGTCAACATTTTGGTGGCCCATATGGGGACCGCAGAAGACTCCTAATGGCTCCAGGGCTGGTGAGCAAACAGGTTCTCTGTCCACAAATGAACCCATTGTGGCTCACTGCCTATGGCTGTCTCTGGTGGCTCAGTTGGGAAAGAATCTGCCTGCAATGCAGAAGACCCAGGTTCAATCCCTGGGTGGGGAAGATCCCTTAGAGAAGGAAATGGCAACCCACTCCAGTATTCTTGCCTAGAAACTCCCACGGACAGAGGAGCCTGGTGGGCTACAGTCCTTGGGACCACTTCCTTTTGTTAACTGCTCCTCACATAACTCTTTCACATTGCAAAAACCTTAATCCATCCACTCTTCTCCCCTCTGTCAACAACAGTGTCCTTCACCACTGTTTTATACTGACCAAACACCTCCTGACTCCTCATGACAACCTATAGGACATTCAACTGGGCATCTCTGATTTCTCATGGTTCACTGATGATTCTTACTTAAAAGATAACAATGGCAAATATTGTGCTCAGCATTTTAATGCTGTTGAGGCAACATCTTTACCTATAGCTACTTTGGCCTAGGCTGGAATATACACTCTTATATGTGCTTTTACTTTAGCCAAGGACAATATTCCCAATATTCACATTGATAGTGGATATGCTTTCATAGTAGCTCATGATTTTGACATGGCATGTTGTGAAAGCAATGTGGTTTCCTTATTTCCAGGGTAAACAGAATTTAAAATGGTCCCTATGTTTAGGAATTACAGAACCCAATATTTGTACCTGTCACTTTAGCTCTTATTACAATTGCAGGGCATTCTAAATTTGACTCTCTGTAAGCTAAGGGAAATCAGCTTGTTGATATTGCTGTAAGAGGTGCTGCTTTTAAGGGGACCAATAGCAGCCAAATCTCTATTATGGTCCAAAGGGATATTTCCCCAAACAATGAAAATGAAAACACAGCCAAGAGATGTCCAAATATTGAACCTCAGAAAAGGGGGAAAAAAAAAAAAAAGATTAGAAATTCAATAGCTATTGTTTGATAAAAAGAGAAATCTCTGGTTTTGACTAACTAACCACCTGGTCCTACCAGAAATTCTAAAAGTCCCACTCTTCACAAAAAGAGCCTACTCACTTGTTCCACTTATCCAAATACAAACAGGGAAGCCTGTTTGTACTGATTCTAGATATTTTAAATAGCCTAATGAACCATTTAATTTCTGGCAAATGGTTTTCATACAGCTCCATCTATCTAATGTATATAAATACCTTTTAATCATGGTCTGTGTGTTTTCACTCTCTAAAAATCTTCCCTTGCAGAAAGGCTACTGATTCTTCTGTGGCTAAAGTTGTGTTGTAAAAGATTATCCCTACCTAGAAAACTTCTCTTGAACTTTACAGTAACCAAGCAACCCATTTTACTGGCCACGTGCTTTGAAAAGTCTGTGCTATATGGCTGGTTTTACAGCACTTTCACAGTACTGATCACTTTCAATCCTCTGGTTTAACTGAACAAACTAATGACATTGAAAAAAAAAAAAAAAGGAAAGTGAAGGTCACTCAGTCATGTCCTCTTCTTTGCAACTCCATCGACTGCAGCCTGCCAGACTCCTCTGTCCATGGAACTCTCCAGGCAAGAATACTGGAGTGGGTTGCCATTCTGTTTTCCAGGGGGATCTGCCTGATGCAGGGATTGAACCCAGGTTTATTAACACTCAATTGGTAAAGTGTGTAGAAACCCTTAAACACTGTGGACAAAAGCATTGGCATTTGTCCTTCTAAATCTCAGACACACCTGTCCTTGAACTCATTAACTTTCATCATCTGAGACAGTAACAGGATGTTTAATGCACTTGGTTCCTCTTTCTTTTTACACACAACTGATGAAAGAAGAGATTCTCCAATATTGCAAAGGTCTAATTGTATCTATTAAAAATAACCATGTTCTGATAGAACAATCTTTTCATAGTGCACCCTTGAGAGATAAAGATGTTGAGTGTCACATTTCGCAGTCTGGAAAGTTTGTCTATTGGAAAAGACACCTCCAGAAGAACTCTCTTCAATCTTGCTGAAAAGGGCCCTATCAAGTATTGCTAACCAACCCTTGTGGCTAGAAATACTACTAACCAAACTTCAAGAAAATGACTCTTGGGTTCTGTGATACACCTAAAAAAATGTTCCAAACCTTTACTGGAACTGCACATCACCTGGAGAGCTGAAAGTAAAGATTTTCTAGCATTGGACCAGACAGCATCTGATGAGACAGCTTCCCCGATATATCTCGCCAGTTCTATTAGAAGTTTCTTGCCAAACCTTTGATGGTGACATAACACTTCAGATGATCTCTAGTGTCTCTGATCTTGATAATGTATGAACTTTAAATTAAAAAATAGTGCCTAAGAGTTCTCTGCCCAGTCCTCTTTGTTACTCAAATGTGACCTTAATAGGTTTCCAATATGTGTATTTTCCCTCTGACATGATACACTACACCCAGAAAATATCTTTAGTGACATTGAAGAACAAAAGACTGCTAAAAGTAGAAAATGTGACTCTGGATCAGCAATGCTTTCAGAGGAAGATCAAGATCAAAACAAGGAAATGTAAGAAAATGAATTAACAGAAGCTTCAACCTCGTAGAGTTGGGAGACGGGGAGCTCTCATGCCGTCTAATAACAGCAGAGCACAACAGGAGGCAGAAAGCCTCCACTCAAGGACTCAGCCAACGAAAACCCAGGGGCTTTTTTTTTTTTTCTGTAGCCCTCCCAAATTCCTTTTCCCTCTATAAAAAATGTTCTTTTTTTCTTGGATGTGAGAACCTGTATGTGGCTCACCATGCTTACAGACCTGGAATTGCAATTCTCTGAAGATCCTTAATAAACCTATCTTTGTTATAAAAATGTCTGGCAGTCTATTTGTTTCAGTCAATACATATTTTTATGGGGCGGCTTGATACTTAAAGTCACTTTGTGTTTAACTTGTAAAAATATCACCCATTGTGAAGGAAAAGACTCCCAGAAAAAACTTTATGTCTACTTACTCACTGTGTGTGTGTGTGCTGAGTCAGTCAGTCGTGTCCAACTCTTTACAACCCCATGGACTGTAGCCCGCCGGGTTTCTCTGGCCATGGAGATTCTCCAGGCAAGAATACTGGACTGGGTTGTCATGCCCTCCTCCAGGGGAATTTTCCCAATCCAGGGGTTGAACCCAGGTCTCTAGCATTGCAGGCAGAGCTTTACCGTCTAAGCCACCAGAGAAGCTTACTCACTAGGTTCAGTTACACAGAATTGAGTAGTAAGCCCAAGTCAGACTGATATTATAGCAATTCAGGTGGAGAGTAGACCTGGTTCCTGTATCTCAGGTTATCTCAAGAAGGAACTGAAAAGAATTATGTCTCTTCTGGTATTTAGAACAGATATTAAAACAAAAAGGCATTTCTTTAGTGAGAAGATATAAGTACAATCTAATTATTTAAACTACAAACTATATTAGATGTATAAAGTGTTTATAAACATATATGCATTCATACATATATATGTCTTACCCAAGTTACAGAGGAAAATGTATTTTGTTTGCATTTTTTAAATGAATGTCAGTTTCTGCTATCTCAATTTTTTTCTGTGATTTTTAATTCTGGTGTCATAATCAGATCACTAGAGAGACAAGAATGGATGAAAGCAAAACACTACTGCATTATAATCGTGTTAGCAGAGTGACAACAAACAAAAGTATGGAATGGTACAGCATGTTAGAAATTAGAAAAAGATTTGTGACATTACATAATAAACCTATAGTCTATTAACTTTTTAACTTCTTTAATTCAAAATTAAAATCAGAATTGAAGTTTTCTTCATTGACTAAAGAACAAAGGCACAGAATGCTGTAGTGCCTTTGGAAAAGCACAAGAGGCAGTCACACAAATAGAGAAATTCAAAAGTTTTTAGCAAAGTGATAGTGAGCATCTTGTTAAGTCACCACAGATAAGACCACAAGGAAAACAGAAATAGGAAGGGGAGGATCACTTTGATTCATTGGCTCAATGTGTATTTACTGAACATGTAGTTTATGTCAGATACTCTTATGTTTGGAACATAGCAATGAACAAGAAAGAAAAAGATTCCAGCCTTAGCTATCAAGCAGTATACTGAAAAAGGTGAACGTGATTATTAGGGGAAAGCAACATTCGAAAGGAGAGCTGAAAGAAGCTAAATACACAGTACATGCATGGCAAGAAATCTGCTGAACAAAACAAATTACACAATACTTCCAGAATGACTTACTGCCTTGGGGAAATACAAAACAGAACACAAAGAAGAAGGAAAAATCACTGAAAACTGCAATCATAATAACTATGAGAAAAATGGCACCAGAAAAGAGAAATTCAGTAAAAATACTATAATAGAATCAATCCCATGCAGCGTACAAATTAGATTCCCCAAGAAGCCAGGCAGGAAAAGCCAAATGTAGACAAAGTGAATGATGGGCCAGGATCAATCATCCATTTTAAGCAGCAGCCCTCCCTTTGATGATTAAAATCAGTATTATAGGTCTATATGTAAGTATGTATGCACATATAGACACATAAATACACATACATTTGTATATACTTTATACACACATACATATACATACTGCAGTCACAGAAAAATATGACCCTTTAACTGCACAGCAATTAAATGGTCCCAAGGAATTTTACAAAAAATAATTTACACTTTTCTTTAAAGTTTCATTTAAATGTATGTATAGCTCAGTTGGTAAAGAATCTGCCTGCAACATAAAAGACCCTGGTTTGATTTCTGGGTTGGGAAGATCCCCTGAAGAAGGGAAAGGCTACCACTCCAGTATTATGGCCTGGAGAATTCCCTGGACTCTGTACTCCATGGGGTCACAAAGAGTTGGACACAACTGAGCAACTTTCACTTTCATATATATATATATATATATATATACATACATACATATATATATATATATATGACTTGCATTTATCATACAGAATGATACATGTTGCCCCCAAAATACAGTTGTCTTCCAAAAAGCAACAGCTGCTTTGAAAATTGAATATACATTTTATACTGAGGTGCTTTCTTCTTCCTTTTGTGGTTCCATATACACTGGAAATACAAATATCATTACTAAATTCAGATTCATATTTAACTTAATCTGGTCATAACATATAAACTATCACCAAAAAAGTACAGATATCTGTCAGGAGCTCAGCTGAGCTGGAGAGAGAGTTGAGCTGCCAGAGAAGTCAATTAAAGCAATCATGAGGGAAAATGGAAGTCACACTGAAGCCTCCAATCACAGCAAAAGTAAAGTAAGATGTTAGAACCAGAAAAGGCTCCCCACTGCTTCAGTTCTCCCACTGAAGAGCGCGACATTGAAAGACCTGATGGATTAGCACATAGGTGTGATCATCTCATGTGTGTCTTATTTTGTTGAGGGAAACCAAAACAAAAAGACCTGGTAGTTTTCTGGACCCAGGGCTAGGGGTAGGTGTAGAGACGGAAAAGGTTATGAACACAGAAAGGTTAGGGCGCTGAGTCTGAGCGAGGAGTGTTTCACGTTTTACCCCCTTCTTTCCTCATAAGGAGGCCTTGGCAGAAACAGCTGAGAAAGATCTCTGCCAAAGGCCCCTGTTAAAGAAATTTAGGTGTCTAGTCTAGGAATACAAAAAATGCATCACAGCATGACCTTCTGGAAGGGCCTGAGCCATTGACTGAAGCTCTTTTCAGAGACCATAATGCATTGGCTGTGCACGGAGTCTGGTGGAAAGGCAGCTTTCCTCATGGGGCCTATCAGATAAACCTTTACAATTGTTTACAGTTGCACCTGAAAAATTCATAATAGGCTTTCAGCCACAAGCCAGACTCTTCACTAGGACTAGGAATTTCCCAGGTGGTGCAGTGGTAAAGAATCAGCCTGCCAATGCAGGAGATGCAAGAGAGGTAGGTTCGATCCTTGGGTTGGGAAGATTCTCTGGAGTAGGAAATGGCAACCCACTCATGGAGTCCCAAAGATGGGCTCAACTGAGCACTCATACACATAAACACAGACTCCACACTGCTCTTAAATTCAACACTAATTATGGGAAATTCAGAATAAATGTCAACAAATAAATGCTTAAAAATAAATATATAAACATGTCTGGGAAGTTGCTATTTCTTAACAAATCAGGAGGTTGATATTTCATCCCCTGATTAGAAGAATGCCCCTCACATCTTTTAGGATGTAGAATATATATTTTGAGAAGCCAGGGATACAGAACTACTTTTCACAGTTCATTCAACTGCCCATCATAGAAATCAAGTAAGATTTCTTGATTTCTAGCATTTTTTCACCCACCAATATGCACCAAACTAATTTCATCTCTCACCTAGAAAGCTATTAAGCCAATGGACTGATGTTCCTGGATCCGACTCTAAACTAGTATCTGAGAAATGGAAATCTGATCAAGTCATCCCCCCACCTCCCCATGTACTTAATTCCTGTCAGTAGATTTCCATGGTTCTGAAAAAGAAAAAAAAAAAAAAAAGGTCCAAAGTCCTATATGGTCTTACACAACATATGCACTGCCTAACTCTGCAGAGTCATTTTTCAAAATTGTTCCTATAACTTCCAAATACATTGAAGTGTTTTCAGTTCCTCAGACACTGCAAGCTACTGCTTGTTTCAGAGCCTCTGCACATGCTGTTACTCTGATGCCATCCAGCTCCCACCCCAACTCAGCTCAAATGAGGCGTTAGTTTACATCTTCTTCATCCTCTTTATCACCATATATCAAGTTGCTCATTTTACTAATGACTGTCACTCAAGAGACTGCAGCATATTTCATGTAAGCTGCTAGGAAATATGTAACTAAAAATTTGGTTTAAATAAAAAAGAACCAAAGGACATCAAAACAAAAAAATCAACAAAACACAAAGGAAGACAACAAGAGACGAAAAGAGAGACAAAGGAACTACACAACTAAAAGAAAACAACTAATAAAAAGGCAATAATAAGTTCTTCATGACCAATAATTACTTTACCTGTAAACGGACTAACAGAAACAGACTCACAGAGAATGAACATATGTTTACTGGGGGAAGGGTGACAGGGGAGAGACAGACTCGGACTTGGGGACCGACATGTACACAGTGCTATATTTAAAGTAGATAACCAGCAAGGGTCTATTGTAAAGAAATGAACTAAATAGTTTAGGCTATGCAGGAAACAAATGGACTAAACTCCCCTATCAAGTCATAAGGTGGCTAAATGGATAAAAACGTAAGGTTCAGCTATATGCTGCCAATAAACAACTCAATTTAGACCTAAGAACACACACTGACTGAAAGTGAAGGGAGAAAAAGATACTCCTTGCAAAGGGTAACTAAAAACGAATAGGGATGGCTACAGTTGTATTAGAAACAAAAAGACTTTAAATCAAATACTCTTAGGTGAAACAAAGGAAAACACGTAATGATAAAAGGAAATATCCACGAGGAAGATGGAACAAATATAACTGGCAATCAAAAACATCCAACAGGGAAAAGCTCAAGAACAAGTGGCTTCATTGATAAATATTTTCAAGCCACTTATTTGATAAGGGGTTAATACCCAAAATATATGTATCTGACTCTCTGCAACCCTTTGGACTGTAGCCCACCAGGCTACTCTGTCCATGGGATTTTTCAGGCAAGAATATTAGTGTGGGTTGCCATTCCCTCCTCCAGGGGAACTTCCCCATCCAGGGATGGAACATGCACCTCCTGTGTCTCTCCCACTGCTGGCAGACATTTTGCCAGCTGAGCCATCAGGCAAATCCCAAAATATGTAAAAGACTCCTACAAATCCATACCTTAAAAACAACAATAAAAAACCCAAAGCAATAACCTGATTCAAAAATAGGCTATTGATTTGAATAGATGCTTTTCCAAAGAAGACATACAAATATCCAACAAGTATATGAAAAAGGAATTTCAAAGCCATTTCCATGTTAATACAATCTCCAATCATTATGGAAATGAAAGAACTACAATGAGATGTTAACTCACACCTTCAGGATGACTATTATTCCCCTTTATCATCACCAAAAAAAGTAACATGTAATAGGAAGTGAAGAAAATTGGGCCATTTTCAAAAGTGGTCTTGAGAATGCCAATAGTATAGTTTATATAGAACATGGTATGGAGATTTTTCAAAAAATTAAAAATAGAACTACTATATGATCCAGCAATTCCACTTCTGGGTATTTATGCAAAATAGTTAAAATCAGGACATCTAGGAGATATTAATTAGCACTCCTATGTTCATTGCAGCTCTATTCACAACAGATGGGATGTGGAAATAACTGGAATGTCCATCAACATACGAATGAATAAGGAAATGTGGTATGTACATACAATGGAATACTATTCAACTTTAAAAAAAAAATAAAGAAATTTTGAAGTGTGAGAAAACATGGATGAACCCTGAAAATATTATGCTAAGTAAAATAAGTCAGGTATTGGTAAAGATAAATATTGTATGATTCCAGTTATATGAAATATCTAAAACAGCCAAATTCATGGAATCAAAGAATGGAATAGCAGTTTCCAGGGGCTAGGGTGAGGGGGAATTCTGGAGGTACTAATCAAGGGTCATAAAGTTTCAGTTAAGGAAGATGAATAAACTCTGGAAATCTGATGTACAGTAGTATAGTTAGAGCCAATAATAGTGTATTAAACACTTAACATTTTCAGAGAGTAGATGTAAAGTTAAGTGTTCTTAACAGAAAAATATAAAACAATAAAATAATCTAACCAGATAGCTGAGGAGATATAATTTTTTCCTCATAAACTGTTTCTATAAGTGATTTATGAATTAAATTTTAATTCATCAAAACACTTAAGTGAAGGTGACTGCTTTGCCAATAATGCTTTCAAAGCAAAGACACTTCTTATGTGCTCATTTCCCACGTGTTTGCAGTTTTCATAAAGACAAATCTCAAAAACTTGAGTGTTAAATTTAATTTTTATAATATAATTATTTTGTAAAAACAGAAATTTGATCCAATTCAGCACTTATACATGTGGAATGGCATAATTTTATACAATTTTTGGCTTGCTGACATGATAATCTTAGGATAAATTACTGATTAAAAAATAAGTGAAAAATAGAAAATGAAAAGACAAAAACACTAACCTTAAATTTTGCATTTAAATTCTTAGGGTACATAGACCACACTTCTACTTGCACTTAAGAACCTCTGACTAAGGAATGTAAGTGTTGAATAACCTTTAAACCGATGCCTTTAGAATTCTTGTGCTTCAATAATCCTTGAAGAATTTTGGGAAAAAAATTTTTTTTGATTATGTATTTTTGAATACATACATTTCTGAATATCTGTGTGTTTGGGTATACACATCCCCTCACAATGCTTAGTCTGACATCAAAACTGGTTGTCACAGATGTCACTAGCAGTAGATGCAATTTCTGATGTCTTATAAATATTAAATTTAAAAATAAAATTGCTCCATGATCACCAAAATCTTTTAACCAAATCTAAATGCCAGAGCAATTTGATATATTTAAAAGAAGATTAAAGATGAAAATTAAATTACTAACAATCCTGAATCAAAAATCAAGACAGTCCAGTGTAGACAAGGACAAGTGTGACAATAACAAACTGGGAAGACAGACAGGAATTCATATTGCTCAGGTCAACCACGAGTTGCTTGTGAGGACACGCAACAAACTAATTTCAGATTGCTATACATATAGCTGAATGTATGTTTCAATCAAAATAAATAGGCTAAAATCCAATTCCCAAAGTGATGGTATTTGGAGAAGTGGCCTTTGGAAGATGATTAGGTAAGGGGGTGGAGCAGTCATGAATGGGCTTACTGCCCTTATGAAAGAGGGTTCACAGAGCTCCCTTACCGCTTCCACCATGTAACGGTCTTACTAATAGAATCCTTAGCCTCCAGAACTGTGAGAAGTAAACTTTTCTTCTTTTCAGACTACCTATTTTATGGTGTTTTATTATAGCAGCCAAATGGACTAAGAAATCCACCTGATATGTAGTTAGAACATAATATATTCATCCTCTGTAGTATTATGCTTGGAACTTTTATTGCAGAATATGGATTAACCAAATACTTCTTTTATAAATTTAATAATTTCCTTAGAATTATATTTGCTTCATATTAATCAGGGACAAGATATACCACCTTAAATAAGTATTTACTTATTGTTTCTATTGCAGTTCTTTTTTTTTTTAAACTCTTCCAAATTCCCCCCTTCAGTAAACACAGTAATTAACCTCAGTCAGTAGTGTATAGTTTAATTTTGGCACTCTGGCCTTATAAATGGGGCTATAGTTATTAATCAGTATGGCAAGGTATTCTTGGAAAAAAATGTCTAGAAATCTGTTTCTCATTACCTACTCAGTGGACAACTTTTCTGGTTGTTAGTTCTAAAAGGTCTTATAGGTATTCATAGAACCCTTCAACTTCAGCTTCTTCAGCATTACTGGTCAGGGCACGGACTTGGATTACTGTGATACTGAATGGTTTGCCTTGAAAACAAACAGAGATCATTCTATCGTTTTTGAGATTGCATCCAAGTACTGCATTTCAGACTCTTTCATTGACTATGATGGCTACTCCATTTCTTCTAAGGGATTCCTGCCCACAGTAGTAGATACAAAGGCCATCTGAGTTAAATTCACCCATTCCAGTCCATTTTAGTTCACTGATTCCTAGAATGTTGACGTTCACTCTTGCCATCTCCTGTTTGACCACTTCCAATTTGCCTTGATTCATGGATCTAATATTCCAGGTCCCTATGCAAAATTGCTCTGTACAACATCAGATCTTGTTTCTATCACCAGTCACATCCACAACTGTGTGTTGTTTTTTCTTTGGCTCCGTCAATTCATTCTTTCTGGAGTTATTTCTTCACTGATCTTCAGTAGCATATTGGGCACCTACCGACCTGGGGAGTTCATCTTTCAGTGTCCTATCTTTTTTTCCTTTTCATGCTATTCATGGGGTTCTCAAGGCAAGAATATTGAAGTGGATTGCCATTCCCTTCCCCAGTGGACCACATTCTGTCATTCTTTTCATTATAGGGGACTGGAATGCAAAAGTAGAAACACAAGAAACCTGGAGAAACAGCAAAGTTGGCCTTGGAGTGCAGAATGAAGCAGGGCAAAGACTAATAGAGATTTGCCAAGAGAACACACTGGTCATAGCAAACACCCTCTTCCAACAACACAAGAGAAGACTCTACACATGGACATCACCAGATGGTCAACACCAAAATAGGATTGATTAAACTCTTTGCAGCCAAAGATGGAGAAGCTTTATACAGTCAGCAAAAACAAGACCAGGAGCTGACTGTGGCTCAGATCATGAAATTCTTATTGCCAAATTCAGACTTCAATTGAAGAAAGTAGGGAAAACCAGTAGACCATTCAGGTATGACCTAAATCAAATCCCTTATGATTACACAGTGAAAGTGAGAAATAGATTGAAGGGACTAGATCTGAGAGACAGAGTGCCTGATGAACTATGGATGGAGGTTCATGACATTGTACAGGAGAGAGGGAGCAAGACCATCCCCAAGAAAAAGAAATGCAAAAAAGGAAAATGGCTGTCTGAGGAGGCTTTACAAAATAGCTGGGAAAAGAAGTTAGTGAAAAGCAAAGGAGAAAAGGAAAGATATACCCATTTCAATGCAGATTTCCAAAGAATAGCAAGGAGAGATAAGAAAGCCTTCCTCAGCGATCAGTGTAAAGAAATAGAGGAAAACAATAGAATGGGAAAGACTAGTAATCTCTTCAAAAAAATTAGAGATACCAAGGAAACATTTCATGCAAAGATGGGATCAATAAAGGACAGAAATGGAATGGACCTAACAGAAGCAGAAGATATTAAGAAGAGGTAGTAAGAATACACAAAAAACTGTACAAAAAAGATCTTCATGGACCAGATAATCATGATGGTGTGATCTCTCACCTAGAGCCAGACATCCTGGAATGTGAAGTCAAGTGGGCCTTAGGAAGCATCACTATGAACAAAGCTAGTGGAGGTGATGGAATTCCAGTTGAGCTATTTCAAATCCTAAAAGATGATGCTTTGAAAGTGCTACACTCAATACACCAACAAATTTGGAAAACTCAGCAGTGGCCACAGGAATGGAAAAGGTCAGTTTTCATTCCAATCCCAAAGAAAGGCAATGCCAAAGAATGCTCAAACTACCGCACAATTGCAGTCATCTCACATACTAGTAAAATAATGCTCAAAATTCTCCAAGCCAGGCTTCAGCAATACGTGAACTGTGAACTTCCAGATGTTCAAGCTGGTTTTAGAAAAGGCAGATGAACCAGAGATCAAATTGCCAACATCTGCTGGATCATCAAAAAAGCAAGAGAGTTCCAGAAAAACATATACTTCTGCTTTATTGACTATGCCAACAACTTTGACTGTGTGGATCACAATAAACTGGAAAATTTTGAAAGAGATGGGAATAACAGACCACTTGACCTGCCTCTTGAGAAACCTGTATGCAGGTCAGGAAGCAACAGTTAGAACAGGACATGGAACAACAGACTGGTTCCAAATAGGAAAGGGAGTATGTCAAGGCTGTATATTGTCACCCTGCTTATTTAACTTATATGCAGAGTACATCATGAGAAATGCTGGGCTGGAAGAAGCACAAGCTGGAATGAAGATTGCTGGGAGAAACATCAATAACCTCGTATATGCAGATGACACCACCCTTATGGCAGAAAGTGAAGAGGAACTGAAGAGTTTCTTGATGAAAGTGAAGGAGGAGAATGAAAAAGTTGGCTTGAAGCTCAACATTCAGAAAACTAAGATCATGGCATCTGGTCCCATTGCTTCATGGGAAATAGATGGGGAAACAGTGGAAACAGTGGCTGACTTTATTTTGGGGGGCTCCCAAATCACTGCAGATGGTGATTGCAGCCATGAAATTAAAAGATGCTTCCTCTTTGGAAGGAAAGTTATGACCAACCTAGACAGCATATTAAAAAGGAGAGACATTACTTTGTCAACAAAGGTCTGTCTAGTCAAGACTATGGTTTTTCCAGTAGTCCTGTATGGATGTGAGAGTTGGACTATAAAGAAAGCTGAGCACCGAAGAATTGATGCTTTAGAACTGTGGTGTTGGAGAAGACTCTTGAGCATCCCTTGGACTGCAAGAAGATCCAACCAGTCCATCCTAAAGGAGATCAGTCCCGGGTGTTCACTGGAAGGACTGATGTTGAAGCTGAAACTCCAATACTTTGGCCACCTCATGTGAAGAGGTGACTCATTTGAAAAGATCCTGATGCTGGGAGGGATTGGGGGCAGGAGGAGAAGGAGACGACAGAGGATGAGATGGGCTGGATGGCATCACCGACTTGATGGACATGAGTTTGAGTAAACTCTGGGAGTTGGTGATGGACAGGGAAGCCTGGCGTGCTGCAGTTCATGGGATCATAAAGAGTCAGACACGACTAAGTGATTGAACTGAACTGAACTCAATGGACATGATTTGAGCAAACTTCTGGAGATAGTGGCAGACAGGTGAGCCTGGAGTGTTTCAGGTCATGGTGCTGCAGAGTCAGACACAGTTTCATGAATGAATAAGAAAGAACATCTACATCTATATTACACAATCACTGAAGGGAAAGGATACCTCTTCTTTTAACATTTCCCAGCAGAAAATGATGTGTATCAGAGATTAGACTATATACTGTGATTACTGATTGAATTATTTTGGAATTGTTTAGGAAGTTTGGGCATAAGGGTTATTGGAAAATAGTGTTCTTCCATGAATACCTTCCTTAAAACAGAAAGCAACATGAATACTAAAGGGACTATAGTTTCAAAAATTATGAGTGGAAAGGCCAAACTATGATGCACTCAATATTTATTACAAGCAGAACAGCCTTTAAGATTAATGTCTACAACACTTCCTCAAAGCTTACACTACCATTAAACTCACTGCCTCATGAAAAATATAAGGCTGTTTTATGGGTGATATTAGCCATTCTTCATTCAGACTCTCTTTCAATCCTCTATACACTGTGGAGGAATAAGGCCACTTTTCTAAAAATAGGCCTTTGATCCTGTCAACTAGAACTGAAATTGTATCACTCACATGACAAAAATTCTTAAGTGAGCAATACTTTGTAATGGTAGATTCCAGAGTTACATTATTAAAATCACATCATTTGACAAAACATATGAAATGTGAATGTAATTAAGGCATGTGCTCAAAACTGATTTTATTATTTTTAGAACACATGATTCATCCTCTGACCAGCCAGTGTTAAGACCATAATTACAGTAATACTAATCTGGTTTTACCTGGAAAATGAGGTTTGCTTCATTCTTATTCAGCTATAAAATAAAATTATGAATTGGCGATACTATAAATTAAGGCAGTGGCATGTGTGTATGCATGCTATCTTGCTTCAGTCATGTCTGACTCTGTGACTGGATGGACTGTGGTTGGCCGCACTCCTCTGTCCGTGGGATTCTCCAGGCAAGAATACTGGATTGGGAGGCATTGCCATCTTCTAGGGGATCATCCCAATCCAGGGATTGAGATTGTGACTTTTAGGTCTCCTGCATTCTCAGGGATGTTTTTACCACTAGCACCGCCTGGGAAGCCCAAGGCAGTTTTACACAATGCTTAAAAAGTTGAATGATAACTCTACATACTCTAAGGCTCATATCTTAAAAACCACGCTTCTTTTCAATTGTAATAATCAGTATTTACTCACCATTTTCAAAATGAACCATGATGTGCTAACTAATAATTGTGAATGTTGTTGTTCAGTCACTCAGTCATGTCCAATTTTTTGTGACCCCATGGACTGCAGCACACCAGGCTTCCCTGTCCTTCAGCCTCTCCTGGAGCTTTCTCAAACTCATGTCTATTGAGTCAGTGATGCATCCAACCATCTCATCCTCTGTGACCCCCTTCTCCTCCTGCCCTCAATCTTTCACAGCATCAGGTTCTTTTCTAATGAGTCAGCTCTTTGCAGCAGGAGGCCAAAGTATTGGAGTTTCAGCTTAAGCATCAGTCCTTCTAATGAATATTCAGGACTGATTTCCTTTAGGACTGACTGGTTTAATCTCCTTGCAGTCCAAGGGACTCTCAAGTGTCTTATCCAACACCACGACTCAAAAGTTCAAAGGCAGTGCTTTTGAACTCTACCTAAAGAGAGAATTAAAGATTTTTACATCTGAAAATAAAACCTACATCCAGTTACAGGTAAAATAATTATGTAGCAATACAGAAAATTTCTATAATACCTTGGGTGAAGAATTGTTTCAATAGTATTGTTAGCAATTTTAAAAATATAAAAATTTCTGCAGGGAAAAATAAAATGAATTAAAACAATTTATAAGCAAAAAGCAATGGAGGAAGGGAAAGATATACCCAACTGAATACACAGTTCCAGAGAACAGTAATAGAGAGATAAGAAAGTCTTCTTAAGGGGGTAATGCAAAGAAATAGAGGAAAACAATAGAATGGGAGAGACTAGAGATCTTTTCAAGAAAATTGGGAGCTATCAAGTGAACTTTTCATATGAGGATAGGCATGATAAAGTACAGAAATGGTAAGGACCTAACAGAAGCAGAAGAGACAAAGATGTGGCAAGAATACAAGAAGAATTATACAAAACAGGTCTTAATGACCCAGAAAACCACGATGGTATGGTCACTCCTCTAGAGCCAAACATCTTGGAGTATGAAGTCCTGTGGGCCTTAGAAATCATTACTATGAACAAAGCTAGTGGAGGTGTTAGAATTTTGGTTTAACTATTGAAAATTCTAAATAATTATGCTGTTAAAGGGTGGCACTCAATAAGCCAGCAAATTTGGAAAACTCAGCAGTGGCCACAGGACTGGAAAAGTCATTGTTCATTTCAACTCCAAAGAAGAGCAATGCCCCCAGATGTTCAAACTACCAAACAATTGTGCTCATTTCGGACACTAGCAGGTTATGCTCAAAATCCTTTAAGCTAGGCTTCAGCATCAGATAAACTGAGAACTTCCAGATGTACAAGCTGGATTTAGAAAAGGCAGAGGAACCAGTTATCAAATTACTAACATCCGTTGGATCATAGAAAAAGCAAGAGAATTCCAGAAAAACACATACTTCTGCATCATTGAGTACACTAAAGCCTTTGACTGTGATTATTACAACAAACTGTGGAAAATTCTCAAAAAGATAAAAGTACCAGACCACCTTACCTGTCTTCTAAGAAGCCTGTATGCAGGTCAAGAAGCAATAGTTAAAATTGGACATGGAACAATGAACTGGTTCAAAATTGGGAAAGGAGTATGTCACAGCCGTATATTGTCACTCTGCTTATTTAACTTCTAGGCAGAGTCCATCATGCACCATGAAAGGCTGGATGAGTCACAAACTTCTATCAAGATTACTGGGAGAAATATCAACAAATTCAGATATGCAGATGATACCACTCTAAAGTCAGAAAGCAAAGAAGAACTAAAGAGCTTCTTGATGAGGGTGAAAGAGGAGAGTGAAAAAGCTGGGTTAAAACTCAACATTCAAAAAACAAAGATCATGGCATCCAGTCCCATTACTGAATGGCAAATAGATAGGGAAAAAGTGGAAACAGTGAAAGACTGTTTTCTTGGGCTTCAAAATCATTGTGGATGATAACTGTAGCTATGAAATTAAAAGACTTGCTCCTTGGAAGAAAAGCTGTGACAAACCAAGATAGTGTACTAAAAACTAGAGACACCACTTTGCTGACAAATATTCATAAGAGTCAAAGTTATGGTTTTTTTCAGTAGTTGTGTATGGATATAAGAGCTGGATCATAAAGAAGGCTGAGTGCTGAAGAGTTGATGCTTTTTAATTCTGGTGCTGGAGAAGACTTTAGAATCCCTTTGACAGCAAGGAAATCAAACCAGTCAATCCTAAAGGAAATCAACCCTGCATATTTACTGAACAGATTTATTTGAAGCTCCAATACTTTGGCCATGATGCAAAGAACTGACTCATTGGAAAAGACCCTGATGCTGGGAAAGTCTAAAGAAGGAGGAGAAGGGGATGGCAAAGGTTGAGATGGTTCGATGGCATCACTGACTCAATGGACATGAGTTTAAGCAAACTCTGGGAGATGATGAAGGACAGAGAAGCCTAGCTTTCTACAGACCAGATGCAAACTGTCAGACATGACTTAGCAACTGAGCAAAAACAAAATTGTACTTAGATGTTCATAACAGCATGATTTTTATAACCAAAAAGTGTAAACAAGTGTCCATCATCCAATGAGTGGATAAACCAAAAGTGGTATATCCATACAATGGAATAGTATTTATTAGTCAAAATGAATAAATTAATGATAAATGCTACATCATGGATGAACCCTGAAAGCAGTATGCTAAGTAAACTAACTAGTCATGTATTACATGATTCTATTTCCATGAAATGTTCTAAAAAGACAAATCTCTTGAAACAGAAGGTGGCATTGAGGTTGTCTGGGATTGGCAGGATGTTAGCAGTGACTGTCAACAGGGAGGGGATTTCTTACTGAGGTGATGAAATGTTCTAAAATTGACTGTGGTGATGGTGCATATAGCTCTGGATATACTAAAACCTACTGACCTGTACACTTTAAATGGGTGAATTATGGCATATTAATTATATCTCAAAGGCTCTTTCAACATTAGAGGACACAGCCATAAAATTATACTGGGTCAATAAAATCTCATAGTTTCAAGTAAGATCATTTTTGCCCTAAGTTTCATAACAAGACTGACAACATCAGTAGCAGCACTCTTGCTGACAACTCTTCTATGTCTATTTTTGGATTTTGGGAGTTAGTAGATTAACATTAAAAGAAATATGATAAGCTTGGAGACCAACTGCTGTACATATCTTAATTAGAAAAAATAAATGTTTCTGGAATATCCTCATGTGTCTAATAATAACATGATGATAATAATAGCAACAACAAAACTATAGTACTGGTAGCTAACAGTTATTAAAAGTTTAATATGATTAACTATTTAATAAGCACTGTTCCAGGTGTTTTACAGGCATTAACTTCTTTCATCCTCACCATAGCATTGTGAGGTTTAAACTATTATTGCCTCCATTTGACAGATCAGAAAAATGAGGTTAAATAAACTTCCTGAGGTTACAACAGCTAGCAAGGATAGGATTAGATTTCTGGCTCTCTGTTTTAGAGTTCATGCTCAATCATTATGCTTTCAAAAGCAACATATTAGTTGGAAAATAACAAAGAAACTAGTTAAGGCAACAACCTCTAGTGAGGCTATTAACAATTGCATTTAAATCAAACAATAACTATACTGACATCTAAAATTATCATAATAGAATATTTTTATCATGATAAAGTAAACTTTACGAGAAAAAGATTTATCATAATAAACTTGTAAAATGAAACTAGTACTTACTGATGACTGACACTGTAAAGAAGATTAATTTATAATACAAATAAATAAACTATAAAGAAAGCATGATAGAAAATTTATATTTTTATGGTCTTAATAATTAGAAAAGTGATTTGTTGAAGAGTTTACTTATGGATTCACTACTTTTTTCAAGTATATATCTAGTTACAATGTAGGTATATATTAGCTAATATCTACAGAATCATGAAGGAATGGATGAAATCTGCTGTGACAAAACAGTCCTTCAAATATCAGGAATTATCCAAGGATTAAAAAGTATTTATCACTATTAGTGGGTTCATATAAAATATGAAGATGGAAAGTGAGTTCACTATCTGAATTATGCTGGTGGATATTATACAAAATCTAATTAGAAAGAATGTATAACAGTATATTTAAATTGATAAATTAGACAAATATTCTAAAAGATGAGTTAATATGCAGACACAATTCCTCATATCATAGGAAATTAAACCTCATCTAATTATAACAGACCTTACTAATTATTATGAAATGCTAATGAGAAAAACATACATTTTTAACAACGGTAATAAATCAGCTCTACATAATCATGACAATTCTATTATGCCAGGTATCACTGGATGTACACAAGTTAAGATATGGCAAAGACAAAATTTCAAAAAAGATTAAATCTATGGGTAAGACAACCGTGAAAAATTTCCACTATATAACAAGTATAATTTTTTGTCTCAGGTGAATCAACTCTATGAGATTTTACCATACCACAAGGTCCAGATTTCAAAAGAGACAAAGTCAAGAAAAAGTGATACCTAGCAAATTTACTTAAATATTAGAGATAACAAAAGTTGCATCTACAGTAAGGAGTATTATAAGAAAACTAGTTAACTTCTTAGAAGGATTTGTACTGATAGGTTTAACTCAATAGCATCAATAACATTTTAATAACTGCTCACATATAAATAATGTGTATCTTTTGGTGACTGAAAAGTTCATTTGGTTTGTCATCTCTATTATTCAAGTATATTGATTTTATTAATGAATTTATAATCAATAAATAAAGATTTGAGCAAAGCAGTTGTCAATAGTTCACCTAGACAATGCTTTGGGGCATTGAACAAATATTAAAGAAACATTTCCTCTAGTATATGAAAATGCCTCTGACATCAAAGGACCCTGTAGTAGTGTAACAGCATATGTAACACATATTTATGATGTTAAAAAATGACAAAGTTGGGAATTTTTAATGGATTGCTGTTGGTGTTGTTTGGTTGGTAAGTAGTGTCCAACTGTTGTGTGACCCCATCGACTGTAGCCTGCCAGACTCCTCCATCCATGGGATTTTCCAGGCAAGAATACTGGAGTAGGTTGCCATTTCCTTCTCCAGAGAACCTTCTTGACATAGGGATTGAAACCACATCTCTTTCAATGGTAGGTGAATTCTTTACCACTGAGCCACCTGGGAGGTCATTTAATGCCTTATAGAGATACATAATAGCATGTATGAAATTGGTATCATTTAAGGAAAACAACTGGATGTTTTATATATTCAATTTTGATTTATTCTACAAGTATAGTTATTACAAATTTAAACTGAAATAATTTTTATATTTATTTGTATGTGCATATTTTAAGGAGATAGAATGAAATTAATGCACAGTTTTTAGCTAAAATGTAGCTGTCTCTTAGAGCTTGGTTCTATTTTTTAAGCATAAACACAATCTTTGTAACATAGAGTTATAGATACTTAAGCATTATTGGCATTTAAGATACATACAGACAGGTCAAGGCAACAACCTAAAGACTTAAATAATTGTATGGCTATTACTTTATAGTCTGAGACATACATTCAATTGGCTATTGGTATTGAAAGACTCAAATTAAACAATAGATGGCACATAATATTATGTCACAAAATTATAGTTTGTTGAAAAGGAACAAAGTTTGTGAGCATCGTTGTTGTCTGTGTGTCAACAATGGCATAATGTGGCAGTAATGATACATTATCTGATTTTTAAAATTGCAGTTGACAAAAGTTCTTTTATATAAAGAGTAAGCAATTTGCAATTTCCCAATGAACTAAAGTCATATCAATTTTTTAATAACAGACCCTGATAATACAAAGTATAAAATATCAATTTGAGCAGAAGTTAAAGTAGCTAATGAGGTTAATATATCACTTTGATGGGAGTTTTAGAGACAGTTCAGAAAAAAAGAAAAAAGGATTCTAAATAGATAAATATTAGAAGGTCTCTAGAAAATAAGCAAAATGAAATATTTTCAGATAACTTAAAATTCAGCCCTGAATTTATTACTGAATATTTACCTGGAACCAAGTCTTTTATATTTAATAAGTTATGTTTCTTATGTTAAAAAAGTAAGGTAAAAAGAAAAAAATAAGGTAGATGGATTAGATTACTCTTAACTCTGACCTCACCAATTCAATTTTTGATTATTGCTGTGTGTCCAAAAAGCAGTTATTATCTTAAGTCTAAAACATGCTTTTCTATCACATTACTTGTGTGTGTACATGCTAGCTTACCAAAATCCTTACTTCACATTGGCTCAAGACTGAACCCCTTTTAGTATTTCTATTGACTTTTATTAATTCTATATTAACTCTCTAATGAGACTGCTTTCCTTCATTTTCATTAATAAAATCTATAAGAACTTTGTACATGAAGATTTTATATGCAGAGAGGGTTGTGTGGATTTTCTGATTTTCTGAAAAATAATATTATTTGCAAAGTAGGAGATAAAGTTTGTACCGAATGTAAGAAAAGAAGTGACACAGTGAAATTTTTGGAGAAAAGGGAGGTAGTTTAAGGAGACTCTGATGAAAATAGAGTAAGATTTATGGAGCTAATAAAAGAAGAAGATATTAAAAAGATGCGGCAAGAATACACAGAAGAACTATACAAAAATGATCTTAATGATCCAGAAAACCATGAAGTTGTCATCATTCACTTTACAGCCAAACATCCTGGAGTGCAAAGTCAAGTAGGTTGTTAGGAAGAATATCACAAACGAAGTTAGTGGAGATGATAAAATTCCAGCTGAGCTATTTCAAATCCTAAAAGTTGGTGCTGTTAAAATGCTGCACTCAATATGCCAGCAACTTTGGAAAATGAAGCAGTGGCCATAGGGCTGTAAAAGGGCAGTTTTCATTCCAATCTCAAAGAAAGGGAAGGTCATAGAATGTTCAAACCAACACACAACTGTGCTCAGTTCACATACTAGCAAGTAAAAATTCTCCAAGCCAGGTTTCAACAATATGTTAGCCATGAACTTCCAGATGTTCAAAATGGATTTTAAAAAGGCAGAGGAACCAGAGATCTAATTGCCAACATCCATTGGGTCATAGAAAAAGCAAGAGAATTCCAGAAAAACATCTACTTCTGCTTTATTGACTACACCAAAGCCTTTGACTATGTGGATCACAAAAGACTATAGAAAAACAGACTATCTTAAAGAGATGGGAATACCAGACCACTTACCTGCTTCCTGAGAAACCTATATGCTGGTCAAGAAGCAACAGCTATACAGCAATCAGAGAAGAAAAATAAATAAAAGGAATCCAGATCGTAAAAGAAGTAAATCTCTCACTGTTTGCAGATGACATGATACTGTACACAGAAAACCCTACAGACAGTAACAGAAAATTACTAGAGCTCATCAGTGAATTTAGCAAAGTTGCAGGAAACAAAATCAATACACAGAAATCGCTTGCATTTCTATATACTAACAATGAAAAATCAGAAAGAGAAATTAAAGAATTAAGCCCATTCACCACTGCAACAAAAATAAATAAATATCTAGGAATAAACTTACTTAAGGAGACAAGAGAACTGTGCACAGAAAATTATAAGACACCAATTAAAGGAATCAGAGTTGACATAAACAGATGGAGAGATATTCCATATTCCTGGGTAGGAAGAATCAATATTGTGAAAATGATTATACTACCAAATGCAATCTACAGATTCAATGCGATCCCTATCAAATTACCAGTGGCATTTTTCACAGAACTAGAAAAAAAATCACAATTCATATGAAAACACAAAAGACCCTGAATAGCCAAAGCAGTCTTGAGAAAGAAGAATGGAGCTGGAGGAATCAACTTTCCTGACTTCAGATTATACTACAAAGCTACAGTCATCAAGACAGTATGGTACTGGCACAAAAACAGAAATATAGACCAATGGAACAAGATAGAAATCCAATAAATAAACCCATGCACCTATGGGTACCTTATTTTTGACAAAGGAGGCATGACTATACAATGAGGCAAAGACAGCCTCTTCAATAAATGGTGCTGGGAAAACTGAACAGATACTTGTAAAAGAATGAAATTAGAACACTTCCTAACACCATACCCAAAGATAAACTCAAAATGGATTAAAGACTTATATGTAAGACCAGAAACTATAAAACTATTAGGAAAACATAGGTAGAACATTTGATGACATAAATCAAAGTGAGTTCCTCTATGACCCACCTTCTAGAGTAATGGAAATGAAGGCAAAAGTAAATAAGTAGGACCTAATTAAAGTTAAAAGCTTTTTCACAGCAAAGGAAACTATAAGCAAGGTGAAAAGACAACCCTCAGAATGGGAGAAAATAATAGCAAATGAAACAACTGACAAAGGATTAATTTCCAAAATATACAAGCAGCTCATACAACTCAATGCCAGAAAAGCAAACAACCCAATCAAAAAGTGGAAAAAAGACCTAAACAGACATTTCTCCAAAGACGACATACAGAGGGCTAACAAACACATGAAAAGATGCTCAACATCACTCATTATTACAGAAATGCAAATCAAAACCACAATGAGATATCACCTCACACTGGTCAGAATGGCCATCTTTGAAAAGTCTACAAACAATAAATTCTGGAGAGGGTGGAGAAAAGGGAACACTCTTGCACTGTTGGTGGGAATATAAATTGATACAGCCACTAGGGAAAACAGTATGGAGATTCCTTAAAAAACAAGGAATAAAACCACCACATGACCCTGCAATCCCACTCCTGGGCATATACCTTGAGAAAACCAAAATTGAAAAAGACACATGTATCCCATTGTTCATTGCAGCACTATTTACAATAGCTAGAACATGGATGCAACCTAGATGTCCATCAACAGATGAATGGATAAAGAAATTTTGGTACATATACACAATGGAATATTAGTCATAAAAAGGAATGCATCTGAGTCCATTCTGATGAGGTGGATGAACCTAGAACCTATTATACAGAGTGAAGTGAGTCAGAAAGAGAAAGATAAATATCATATTCTAACTCACATATACAGAAACTAGGAAAAAGGTGCTGAAGAATTTATTTACAAGGCATCAGTGGGGAAACAGACATAGAGAATAGACTTATGGACATGGGAGAGGGGAGAAGAAGGTGAGACATATATGTAAAGAGTAACATGGAAACTTACATTATCATATGTAAAATAGATAGCTAACAGGAATTTGCTCTATGGCTCAGGAAACTCAAACAAAGGCTCTGTATCAACCTCAACTCAAACAACCCTCTGTATCAAGAGGGGTGTGGTGGGGAGGGAGGTGGGAGGGAGGTTCAAAAGGGAGGGGATATATGTATACCTATGGCAGATTCATGTTGAGGTTTGACAGAAAACAATAAAATTCTGTAAAGCAATTATCCTTAATAAAAAGATAATTTTTTTAAAGGAAGCAACAGCTAGAACAGGTCATGGAACAACAGACTGGTTCTAAATTGGGAAAGGAATACATCAATGCTGTACACTGTCACCCTGCTTATTTAACTTATATGAAGAGTATATAATGAAAAATGCCAGGTTGGATGAAGATAGGACTAACCTAGACAGTGTATTAAAAGGCAGAGACATTATTTTGCCAATAAAAGTCCATCTAGTCAAAGCTATGTTTTTGTTTTTTTTTTTTTCCAGTAGTCATGTATGGATGTGAGAGTTGGAAAATAAAGAAGGTTGAGAGCCGAAGAATTGATACTTTTGAACTGTGGTGTTGGAAAAGATTCTTGAGAGTCCCTTGGACTGCAAGGAGATCAAGCCTGTCAATCTCAAAGGACATCAATCTTGAATATTCATTAGAAGGACTGATGTTGAAGCTGAAACTCCAATACTTTGGCCACCTGATATGAAGAACTGACTCATTAGAAAAGACCCTGATGCTGGGAAATATCAAAGGCAGGAGGAGAAGTGGGCAACAGAGGACAAGACGTTGGATGGCATCACTAATTCAGTGGACATGAGTTTGAGCAAACTCTGGGAGATGGTGAAGGACAGGGAAGCTGGCATGCTGCAGTCTATGGGGCCGCAAAGAGTCAGACACAACTGAGTGACTGAACAACAACAAGACGTTTATATACTTTATTAGTTTGTTACTAAATATTTTATCAAATTTCCAACAACGTCTTGGTTCAGAAGAGCATGAATTTATTACTTTACAGTTCTGAAATTCAGCAGTCTAAAATACATCTCTGTAGACTAACCGTGTGTGCTGAGGTACATTCCTTCTGGAGGCTCTGAGACAGAATACATTTATTTGCCTTTTTCAGTGTCTAGAGACAACCCTCTTTTTTGAATATAGTCTCCTTCTCCCTCAGGGAGGGTAATGTCAACCCACTCCTGTGTTCTTGCCTGGAGAATTCCATGGACAGAGGAGCCTGACAGGGTACAGTCCATGAAGTCGCAAAGAGTCAGACATGACTGAGTGACTCACACACACACACACACACACACACACACACACACAGAGTCTCCTTCTCACAAAAACATCATTCATGAGTGCTTTCATAATCACATCACTTATCAACTCCTCCCTTCCTCTTTCTTTCATTATGACCCTTGTAATTATGTTGAGTGTACCCAGATAATCCTGCATAATTTTCCATCTCAAAATCTTTAATTAACAGTCTGGGGATTCTCTTTGGATAAGTTAACTCGCTTCAGTTGTGTCCGACTCTTTGTGACCCTATGGACCATAGCCCTCCAGGCTCCTTGACCTGTGGGATTCTCCAGGCAAGAATACTGGAGTGGGTTTCCCTGCCCTCCTCCAGGGGATCTTTCCAATCCAGGGATTGAACTTGAGTCTCATGTCTCCTGCATTGGCAGGTGGGTTGCTTTAGTCATGTAAATTAATATATTCATGGGTTCTGGGGATTAAGATATGGGTGTGTTTGAAGGTCAGGGTGTTGTTCATTATTCTATCTACTGTATATTCCATCCTCTGGTCTCCAAAGACTCGTGCCCATTCCTCAATATTCACCTGATCTTACTAATAATATTTCCAATGCATCAATCCATCAGTTCAAAAGATCCAAATCTCACTGTCTACATTGTCAAAATCATGTATGGGTGAGACATTGGGTATGATCAATCCTGGGATGAAATTCTTCCTCATGTGTAGACGCTATGTGAATCTAGAAAGCAAATTACCTACTCCCCCAGTACAATGTGGGACAAGCATAGGATCCCAGTTACATATATTTTCTATTTAATAAAGGAGAAAATGAAAGGGAAATAATGTGTCAATTCCAAAATCTAGCCAGCATAATAACATTAGATTTGAAAGTCTGTATATAAGCCTATTCATGACTGTATAATCTGGGTCCTGAGGCTCTGTTCTCAGAGTTATCTTTCTTTGTTCATGAAAGGGAATTCACATGTGGGAATATTTAGAAAAAATATGATCTTGCTTATTATCCTAGGAAAATCTAAAATTGTATGAATGATATGACGGTTGGAATTCTTCAGTTTATAAAGGCATTTTTTAAAATTTTATCTGTGTGATGTTTCTCTAGCTGCATATTATAATGTGGTATACACTGAGTGTAGCAGAGACTTGGAATAACGGGTCAAAATTTGGTAAAGCAATTTGCCAGAAGAGTGGAAAACAGATAATGAGCTAGGTATTAGTAGTTTAAAACCATGGTAGCAGTGATACATTTAAAAGTCAAATCTATTAAATATTAATAGAACAAAATAAAATAAGGTTAGTGCTATGGACTAAAGTGAATCCTCTCTAAATTCATAAGTTGAAGACCTAACGAACACAACAGTATTTGGAGACAGTATTTTCAGGATGCAATTAGGGTTAAAAGGAAGTTTTAAAGATGAGCCCTAACTGCACAGAGCTGGTAGCTTTACTCGAAGAGGAAGGCAGAGGGAGAGCTTTTTTCTCTTCATGTTGACAAAGAAGTCATGGGATCACATATTGAGACGAAAGCCATCTAGAATCCAAAAGAAAATCTTCAGAATGAAATCACATTGCCAGCATCTTGACCTTGGACTCCCCAGCCTCCAGAATGGTGAGAAATACATTTCTGTTGTGTAAGCTGCTCAGTCTATACTATTTTGCGATGGTAGGCTGAGCAGATAACACAGTAGCAAACTAAAAATTTGGGAGAAAAAGACTAATTTTTAATCATATTGCTCTTGAATTTTAGGGTTAATATTTATTAAAAGTCATTAATGATAAATTGAAAATAAAAAGAAATTTATCCAGGCAGTAGATTATTAACTTTAATCTCATTGCCACTGCCCTAGCTATGTACCTCTTAAACTTCCATTAAGGTAATCTAATAACTTCCTGCTTATGGACTAGACCCTTAAAATACAACCTCTTCAGATGACAATGTACACTTTCTAACAAGCAACCCTCATCCCAACATTCCTTTACTCATAGAATCCTAAAGTTGTAGTCATGCCATTTTATTCAACCCTCAGTATTTACTCTGTCAACCATCATTACTCCTAAATTCAAGATCATATACCTGTCATCCACTGTGAACACCTCCATAAGCTTTTATTTTTTTTCTTTTTCTCACTGACATATCGGAGGAAGAAATGCCCTGCTGCTGCTGCTGCTAAGTCACTTCAGTCGTGTCCAACTCTTAGTGAACCCAGGGATTGTAGCCTACCAGGCTCCTCCGTCCATGGGATTTTCCAGGCAAGAGTACTGGAGTGGGTCGCCATTGCCTTCTCCAAGAAATGCCCTAGACTTTAACAAATTAACTGCTTTGACTATGGGCTGGTAAACAATTTCAATTATCAATCTTTTCTCCCTTATTTCTTTTATTTCATTTTTCTCTACCCTCTTCTAATACACAATTTTCAATAACATATAGATTTTCCAGCCTTAAAAACAAAGGATCAGTAATATCAGTAACACATTTTCCTAAATCTTTGTAGGTATTTATTCCACCAACTCAAAATAGTATTTTGTTTTCTTATTACTAACTTATTAGAAAGAGTCATACAGTAAAAGCAAGATACCTTTACAGTCGCAGAAACTGTGTTAAAGCCAACTTTGATAGAATTTGCTTAGTTTTCTCTAAACTCTGAAACATATTGTTAAATATTTCCCAATTCTTGAAACTCTTGGAATGTATTTTTTTAAAAAACTTTTCTATCGTGATTCTTACACATCTCTCACAGAATAATTCTCTTCACTCATCTGCTCCTTTAATTAGTATATGTTAGAAGTTTGTTCCTCCTTCTGCGGGCACTTAAATTTTTGTTAAGAGGGTAGACTTAATATTTGTGTTCTTATAAAACAGACAGACAAACAAAGGGACATAAAGAAACTTTTGGAGACAATGAATATATTTCTTACCTTGATTTTATAATGGTATTCCAGATATATGTATACGTTCAAATTCATCAAATTACACACAATAAGTACATGTAGCTCTTTGTCTATTAATTATATCCCAAGAAAGCTGTAAAAAAAAAAAAAAACTGGTAAAGCAAAGGGTACACTTGGATGTGCCATCATTCTCAAGTCTACTCTCCTTTTGCAAATCAAAAGAAACTAAAGAAAAATATAAATATAAATCTAGTCAACTGTCCCATAATGCTAGATAGTATTTAAATAATAAACAGAAACATCGATAAATTTCTATAGAATATAAAATAAGTTGAGAACAGCATTATCATGAACCTCAACAGATCAGTAAGCTGAATCACTGTTTACTCTTTAGCAGTGAAACTTACAGCAAATGTTGGTAATTCACAAAACAGATTTAATATAATACTTGTAAATATTTGGGTTCAGTTCAGTTCAGTCGTTCAGTCGTGTCTGACTCTTTGCAACCCCATGAATCGCAGCATACCAGGCCTCCCTGTCCATCACCAACTCCTGGAGTTTGCTCAAACTCATGTCCAATATTTGGGTTAGTAATTTCATATTTATTCATTCAGGAATATCGACTGATTGATCACAGTGTTCAGAAAAATTTTTGAGCACTGGGAAAAAGACAGTAATCTAAATGTATGAAAGTTATATCCTCATTAAGTTTATACAGGTGAAAATAAATATAACAATAAATAAAATATTTTGCATAATAAAAATAGAAAAACTAAGCAGGAAATGGATAAAAAATATTGGCGAGGGCCAGGAAAAACCTGCAAACTTAGTGAAGACAAGAAAGAATTCCATAAAAGCAGAATATTTGACCAAAAAAATGAAGAGTGTGGCAACAATGTTTTGAAAGAAGAACATTTCAGGCTGAAGAACTAGCAGCTATTAAATTACCATGATAGTTCAAGTTACCAAGAAGAAGCCAATATATCTGCAGGATAAAGAACAAGATAATAGTGTAGGAGAGGATGTTATCAGAGAAATATCTTGAGTTGGGGTGAGGTAGGAAGGAGCTGAATTATATATATCCTTAAAAGTTATTGTTGAGATTTTGGCAATTGTATTAATGAGGATTACGGGCTTCCCCGGAGAAGGCCATGGCACCCCACTCCAGTACTCTTGACTGGAGAACCCCAGGGACGGGGGAGCCTGGTGGGCTGCCGCCTCTGGGGTCGCACAGAGTCAGACACGACTGAAGCGACTCAGCAGCAGCAGCGGCAGCATCAGGGGCTTCCCAGGCGGCTCAGTGGTAAAAGAATTCACCTGCCAACACAGGAAACATACCTTTGATTCCTGGGGTGGGAAGATCCCCTGGAGAAGGAAATGGCAACCTACCTCAGTATTTTTGCCTGGGAAATCCCAGAGACAGAGGAACCTGGCGGGCTACAGTCCACGGGGTCGCAATAGCAACTAAGCAACGATTAATAAGGATTACAAATATAGGGATGACAATGTGACTAATCTTTACTATTTTAACTTTTTTTTTTTTTTTTCTGGTTAATGTTTGAAAATTAACTGTATGTGACCCAGGGGGGACTAGTTAGGAAGCTATTACAATATTCCAGGCAAAAAATATGATGGTGGTTTAATGATGGCTGGATGACACTGCAATTTTCTTTATACTTTGAAAATATTTAGTGAGACTCTTGATAGACTGAATTTGTTTTGAGAGAAAGAATTTAAGAATGACTAAATTTATTGTCTTAACCAAGTGGAAGAATGAAGTTGCCATTTATAGCAGTGGGAAAGACTTAGAAAAACAAATTTGCAAATAAGGGGGATACTTGGAATTTGTGTTTGGTCTTGATCAATTTAATATTCCAATTAGATGTTTAGTCAGGTATTTGTAGCTCACTGTTAGATGCATGTTAGGAGTTAAAGAGAATTGGAACAGAAATATAAATTTTAGAGTCATCAGGGTTTACATGATAATTAAAACAATGAGACTAAATGAAATACAATAAGGACGTTAGTGCAACTATAACACAGACAAGTAAATCATCCTTGTAGCATTCTACAGTTTAGAGGTCAGACAGATCAAAATAGTACGGCTAGGATAGCATTTGTATTAATATTACATTGTGCAGGTTTATTTGTATTTTCTTCTTCAGTAAATTATATATTCCAAATTTTAAATTTCTCAATTGTTGTGAAATATCGCAGTAAAAGATGTATAATGGCAGAGTTACATAAAAACAAGGGAAATATCATTTTAGACTGTGATATGACCTCACTTGGAGAAGGAAATGGCAACCCACTCCAATATTCTGGCCTGGAGAATTCCATGGACAGAGGAGATTGGCGGGCTACAGTCTGTGGGGCCACAAGAGTCGTACACAATTTAGTGACTAAACCACCACTACCATGACCTTACTATTTCTTAGGAAAACAAAAAGAAGTTGTATATTATGCTTCAAATTGAAAGGTTAAAGATGTAAACACTTGAGAGGATATTTTAAGAAAATGTTTCTAAGAATACACTAAACTCACAATTCAATATGAAGGATTACTTAATTAAATTTTTGGTTGTCATTTTTTCTCAGATTTATAATAGAGAGCAATTTAATCTTAAATTTCTTTAAAATCTGAGCAATGATTCTTTGATGTGATTATCAATATAATAATACCTTTGTTATTTGATGTGTTCCTCATCATTCATTTTCTGAGAGATTTTCTTATAAAATTATTATACTATGAAAGAAAGAAAAATGAACTAAAAACTGATATGAAGTACTTCAAACACTTGCAAGAACTGGTCTACCTACTCGTAAAAATTGAAACAAAATATTTCAGAATTAGCTTAAATGATTTCCAAAGCAATCTCCTCTGTGTGCATTTGCATGTGGGGTAGATAGACACTTACTTTTAAAATTAATTAAAAACACATCATTAGCCTGAAATATAAGAGTTATGATATAAAATATTAAAAAAAAATCTAAGATGACAGAGGAAAAACTTCATTAGTCTTTTGTGATGTCACATGATCTAGATATATGTCAAGTAACTGAGGGTAGTGAGTAGGTGGGTTCATGAATATGTAAGTGTAATGGCACATATTTTTGTAAATAATTTAACCTTTCAGTAGTAACAGATTAAATTTACATATATAAATTAACAATTAAATGATTAAAGAAATACAGAGAAAAACCTGCATTTCCTGTGGAAACTCAGAAGCAAAAACATTCACACATGAGAAATCTCAAGGCATTTTAATAAGGTTATGTGTTAAAGCACTAAAGGAAAAAAGAACTACAATTTTTTGAGAAGGAGTAAAAAACTGAGATAGGAGAAAAATAAGTACTCAGCAAAATCTAATTAATTCCACTAAGCTCAAAACCCCAGTGACCAGAAATAAAGGTTACACTGGAAAAGTAAAGTGAAGGTAGATTACTCTCAATTATGCTCGCACAGAAAAAATAAATGAGGTGATGAAGTGTTGAATAAGTGGGCAATCCGTTGAACCATTCTCATCTGAACTGCATAGCACTGATGATTTAAGGAAAAAAAAAAAAACAGAATTTCTCTCAAAGCTAGTTTCTAATAATGGTATTTCTGCAAGGTATAAAAATAAGGATCTGTTCCAATAAATAGAATAAAATCTTTGGCCTTGGATTCTATTCACTGTCATTGAATACATGACATTGAATACATGACATACATACATTGAATCCATTCTTCTATGGGATGTATATGTCAATCTACTCCCAACATACATCTCCATTCGAGTTCCTGAAAGACAGCAAACATACACGTCTTCCTTCAGTTCAGTCAGTTCAGTCGCTTAGTCGTGTCCGACTCTTTGTGACCCCGTGAATCTCAGCTTGCCAGGCCTCCCTGTCCGTCACCAACTCCGGGAGCTTACTCAAACTCATGTCCATTGAGTCGGTAATGCCATCCAGCCATCTCATCCTCTGTCGTCCCCTTCTCCTGCACCCAATCCCTCCCAGCATCAGGGTCTTTTCCTTACGAGAAAAATATTAAGTGGAGATGCTCATTATTTCTCAGAGAAATAAATGTTGAGCAAGGAGTAAACATATAATTTCCTCTGCAAAAATAATAAAAAAAAATTCTAAGATCCTGATATTATTTTAAATAGGGTCTAAAATATGGACTCAGAAAGAAACTCCAATGAGAATATTCACAGCAATTAAAATCACAACAACAAAAAAAAGTTAGGAATTTTTCTCTGAAATTTATATTTGTACAAAAGAGTTTATTGTCTTAAGATTAGAAGAGGCAATGTGCAAAGAGGAAAGAAAAAACGTAAACTCTGGAAAATTGCTTTGTTGAGAAAGCAATGAATTAAAAAATTAAAATATCTACTAAATCCAAAAGCAATAAAGAAGAAAAAAGTATTGAAAACAAACAAAAACCCAAGAATTTACTCTTGGTAATTAAAGTTCCTGAAAAATATAATATATTATAGGAAACACATGATATATTTTCAAAAGTACTTCAAAAAGCTAACAATTTAAAGAGAACTGCTATGCAGAGATCATCAAGAGGACACAGTCCAATGTTGTTCTCCTCTGAGAATGTTTGGTAATCTGAAATAGGTGGCTGAAAGATTATTTTGTGTATATGATGAACTTTGGTGTTGCTGCATTTTGATTCTAAAAATCAGTTTCTAAAGTTAATTGTAGGTCTAAATATTAAAGATAAAAAACAAAACAAAACATGGCTTCCTGAAAGTAACATGAATATATATCCCAACTACTTTAAGTAAGCAAAGATTTCCCCAAGGACCAGGACACCCAGTGGCTCGGCAGTAAAGAATCTGCCTGCAATGCAGGACAGAGGTGCAGGAGACACGGGTTAGATACCTGGGTCTGAAAGATCCCCTGGAGGAGGAAACGACACCCACTCCAGTGTCCTTGCCTGGAAAATCTCAATCCACGGGGTCACAAAACAATCAGACACAGACAAAACTGGGTGACTAGACAAGAAAAAGGAAAAAAAGATCACTAACTTGCGTATCAGTAATCTTAGAAACTTTCAATAGTACAGTTAAGAGAGTATAAAGGCAAATTAAAAATGGAGATAATTTATTTTCAAAGAATCCACTGGAAAAAAATGGATGAAAGCCAAGAACATTTAACAAGAGGATTTACAAAAGACCAGCTGCAAAGGAAAAGTTCTCAATGTATGTAACAACAGAGAAATGCAAATTAAACCAAAATGAAATATTAATATTTACTAATCAAAGTGACTAGAATTTAAAAGCCTAGTAATGCTAACTGCTGTTGAGCTTACAGAACAATTAATAATATTACACTGATGGTGGAATGTAAATTGGGACAAACATTAAAATGTCAGTTTACTTGAACAAAAGCAAATTACAGGACTTATTGATTCTCCCCTAGATATGTAAACAAACAAACAAAAAAATTTGTATATATGTGACCACAAAGGCATATGAAAGGATATTTATAGAAGGGTTATTGAAAATATCTTCAAACTGAAGTGATGCACATCAGTTCAGTTCAGTTGCTTAGTCATATCCGACTCTTTGCCACTCTGTGGACTGCATCATGCCAGGCATGCCTGTCCATCACCAACTCCCCAAGCTAGCTCAAACTTATGTCCATCGAGTTGGTGATGCCATCCAACCATCTCATCCTCTGTCATCCCCTTCTTCTCCTGCCTTCAATCTTTCCCAGCATCAGTCTTTTCTAAGGAGTCAGTTCTTCACATCAGGTGGCCAAATTATTGAAGTTTCAGCTTCAGCATCAGTCCTTCCAGTGAACATTCAGTACTAATTTCCTTTAGGATGGACTGCTTTGATGTCCTTGCAGTTCAAGGGACTCTCAAGAGTCTTCTCCAACACCACAGTTCTAAAACACCAAAGTTTTGGTGCTCAACTTTCTTTATGGTCCAACTCTCACACCCATAGATGACTACTGGAAAAACTATAGCTTTGACTAGATGGATCTTTGTGGGCAAAGTAATATTTCTGCTTTTTAATATGTTGTCTAGGTTTGCCATAGCTTTTTTTCCAAGGAGCAAGCATCTCTTAATTTCATGGCTGTAGTCACCATCTGCAGTGATTTTGGAGCCCAAGAAAAGAAAGTCTCTCACTCTTTCCATTGTTTCCCATCTATTTGCCATGAAGTGATGGGACCGGATGCCATGATCTTTGTTTTTTGAATGTTGAGTTTTAAGCCCGTTTTTTCACTCTCCTCTTTCACTTTCATCAAGAGGCTCTTCAGTTTCTCTTCACTTTCTGCCATAAGGGTGGTGTCATCTGCATATCTGAGGTTATTGATATTTCTCCCAGAAATCTTGATTCCAGCTTGTGCTTCATCCAGCCCAGCATTTCTCATGATGTATTCTTCATATAAGTTGAATAAGCAGGGTTACAATATACAGCCTTGACATACTCCTTTCCCAGTTTGGAACCAGACTGTTGTTCCATGTCCAGTTCTAACTGTTGCTTCTTGACCTGCATACAGATTTCTTAGGAGACAAGTAAGGTGGTCTGGCATTCCCATCTTTTTAAGAATGCTCCATAGTTTGCTGTGATCCACACAATCAAAGGCATAATCAAGAAAGCAGAAGTAGATGTTTTTCTGGAATTGTCTTGCTTTTTCTATGATACTAAATGTTGGCAATTTGATCTCTGGTTCCTCTGCCTCTTCTAAATCCAGCTTGAACATCTGAAGGGTCTTGATTCATGTACTATTGAAGCCTAGCCTGCAGAATTTAGAGCATCGTTTTCCTGGCATGTGAGATGAGTGCAATTGTGTGGTAGTTTGAACATTTCTTGGCATTGCCTTTCTTTGGGATTGGAATGAAAACCGACCTTTTCCAGTCCTGTGGCCATTGCTGAGTTTACAAAGTGATGCACATACTACCTGTAAAATGGATCTGGAAGTCCATTAAATAAAGTCCTACAATAGAAGACTATCAATAAAAATGAGTTAACTGTGGCTATACGTAACAGGAATAAATCCCCAAATGTATTATTGAACAACAAAAACAGGATATCAGAGAATTTTTGTATATAATTTCATCTATATCAGGGTATAAAATGGGCAAAACTATGTCATAGAGTTAAAAACTAAAATGGTAGTTACCTTTGTGAGATGAAAGGGAGTAATACATAAATTGGAACATGTCTGTATAGGGATTCTGGAGAGCTAATGATATTATATATCATGATCTAGGTGGTGTACACTGAAGTGTGATCACTATGTGGTAATTTATGTATTTGTACTTTATAATCTGTGAACTTTCCTCTGCTGTTGTTCACTCACTCATGTCTGACTCTAAGATTCCATGAATTGCAGCACGCCAGGCTTCCCTGTCTTTCACTATCTCCCTGAGTTTGCTCAAACTCATGTCCATTGATTCAGTGACACCATCCAACCATCTCATCCTCTGTGCCCCCTTCTCCTCTTGCCCTCAATCTTTCTCAGCATTAGGGTCTTTTCCAATGAGTCAGCTCTTCACATAAGGTAGCCAAAGTACCGGAGCTTCAGCTTTAGCATCTGTCCTTCCAATGAAAATTTAGGGCTGTTTTCCTTTAGGATTGACTGGCTTGAAATCCTTGCAGTTAAGAAAAGTTTAAAAATATCCTGGAGATGTGCAAAATGAAGCATAAGCATGCTTTATTGTTTTATTCTACTTTATAATATTGGAAAATTTGGAAATAATATAAATGCTTTGCAATGGGGGATTTGCATGTTAATACAAAAAACAGCACACAGATATCATAATATTTAATGATATTAAGGTATTTTAGATGAAAAGGAAGGTTTAAGAACTCTGTACACAGTAAATAACTATAAATATAAATGCATTCATGCATTTCCTATTTAATATTCCTCATACTAGCACCAATTTAGTCCAAATCTATCTAAATATTTCTTGTTCATTAAAGTGTGTGTATATATATGTGTATATATATATGTGTATATGTATAAATACATATATGTATGTATGTGTATGTATATATGTATACATATATACACACAGGCAGGTTTCACAGGTGGCTCAGTGGTTAGGACTCTGCCTGCCAATATGAGAGACACAGGAGACATGGGTTGGATCCCTGAGTTGGGAAAACCCTCTGGAGGAGGAAGTGGTAACCCACTCCAGTATTCTTGCCTAGGCAATCCTATAGACAAAGGAGCCTGGTGGGCTACAGTCCATGGGATTGCAAACAGTTGGACATGACTGAGTAACTAAGCACATTTGCACATGCCTTCACCAATCTTGTTTTCATAATTCTCTGAGTGTCATCATATGGTATTATCAGCTTGGCACTTTCTACTTTACATTATCATGCCAAAAATGTTGTTTACTCTACATTCTGTAATTACTCTGTAAGTGAATGCTATCTTCTCCTCTGAGTTCAACACAATCTAGATTTTTGTTCTTTATTTCTTTGCAATCTCTTTTCCTGCCTTAATTTTTATTTGAGGGAATGTTTTTGACCTATAGTGCCTGACAAATGGTCAGGAAGTTAGGTTTATATCTCCTCCAAAGAAGCAAAGGACAATTCTAAATATAAAACATATGTTAGAGCTACATAAAGAATCTCTAAGGAAATCATGGCAGAAACAGGTAAAACTCAGAGAAAATCTGGAATTATTGGAATCCCTATGCAATTTCTGAAAAGCATTTATAAATATTAGTGCTGCCTGAAAGAACTGAATCCCAGTTGTAGGATGCTGACTAAAGACATGACAGGGATTATATTGTGATTTGTGGGGAACTGCCCCCATAGGAATTAGGATCAAACTGCACTGTTGAGGAAATTATCTTATTTGTATCAACAACAAATGGCCCAGTATAAATGGAGTATAATTAAACTAAATATACGTCATATAAAAGGTGATTATAATTTTTAAGGGATCACTATTATAGTTGATCATATTTTATTGCTACATTAAAAAATCTACACATAAAACAGTGACATTATTGTAGATAATATACTTTAAAAATTAGTTCCCTCTCCATCATCCATCATTTTAGATCGTGTTTCTTATACTTAGTTAAATGTCAAAAATAGAAATATCATTTTGAAAGTGATTATTTTGAATTGAATTTTCCTATTAGAACTTTAAAATCACTATTTACTTAGAAAAGAAGTATACATTTAAATATTTATTTAAATTAAGGCTCAATTCGAAGGAACCACTGGAACCTACTACTTTTTCATAAATGTGATTTACATATAGATTTCATATTCTTCTCTGCTTTAATACTATAATCTAAAAAATGTATTAAAATGTTTGAGAGCTTATTTGTTCAAGTGTACTTTGTCTTATTATTCTATAATGCCATTCAGAGTGGTATTACAGGGTGTAAAATAAAATTTCATTATTGATTAGAATACATGTTTAAAGGTCAGCTCTAGCAAAGCATTTCAAAACTTGATTAGATTATGCTTATTAAAGTTTCTGCACACCTTTGAATTTCAAAGTAATTATATTTAAACAATATATTGGCAGGAAAATATTATGGCTATGTTGCAAACTGTGACATTATTGGGTCAAATAAGGCATTTCTAAGCTTATGCCATTTAAAGGTTCTCATGTTCCCAAAGAGAATAAATTTTAGGTTTATGTTGGTTTTAAATTAATTAGTACTTTTATATATTATATTTCCTTTAGTAAGGAATATATACATATAAACTTTCCAATACTACATTTTTTAAAGTCTGTGTAATTCATTAGATATTATTTCCTTTTATAAAAACTTCACAAATATTCATTTATCTTGTCTATTTTCCAAAAGAAGAACAGGTTTTCAGTGATAGTACTCTTCCAATTTTTTTTAAACCTATTAAAATATTCTTTTAGAGATGCTGTAGTAGTTACTCAGGTTTAGTCATTTTTAAAATATAAATTTGTGAAATAATGTCTTTTAAAGTAGTAGATCTAAAAAAATAAAAAAAGAATAAAATAGTAGATCTAATTAAACTTTATCCTATATGCAGATGACTTGATTTTAGAAATGGAGATATATTATGACATTATATTCTAATAAGATTTATAAACATTTTTAGTACATAATATAGAATTGGAAAAAATGGTAAAATAAACATTTTTATAGATTGCTGTATAATGCAATCAATAACTCCATGAGCAACTGTATATAGCCTGAACCCTGATTCAGAAAACTTAATGAAGTATTTACTCTACTGGTAAGGAGTTATCCTAAGTATCTTGTCAATCTCGATAATAACACTGAATAATTAAATGATTAGTTATTCCCATAATTTTATTACCCAGTATGGCAGCCCTATATTGAATTAAATTTTTTAAAATTTTGCCTTGATATTAATAATTATGCCAGTGTTACTTTATAAAAATATACAATTATTTTTACTAAATCATTTCATATAATTAACATCAATTGTAACCTATGGCATAAATTAGCCTTTTATTTATTAACTCTATATACAATGTTATCACAGAATGTGGTAAAACTATACATTAAGAAATAATTTCAGCATTTCTCAAAATTTAATGTATTTTGAGAGAGAAGTCTGGAGTACATCGAATGAACTGATAAAATGCAATTTTATGTCTTAAATCATCTCTAATGTATGATTTTGAAAAATATATGGAATTAATATAATCACTGGAGATAGATGTCCATAATAAAATAATCAAATATATCATATTCAGGAAGATCAGCAGATCTTATCTTTCAGAACATGCTCAGGTATACATAGTTAGGAAGATACAGTTTACATCCTTCAGTGATTCTTTATCATGTTCAAATATCAGTTTCTTCTAAAAATGAAAAATGGAACCAGTGTGTTTCTCAAATTGTTAAAACTTTGAGGAATTACTGCTATTCTATTAAATTTGTAGGGCTAAATCTATAGAATAAAGACCAAAAATAGCTTCTTTTCAAAGGATTGATCTTTAGCCCCAGTATATGATATTCTAACTCAGGTGATAAGTTATCTAAAAAAGTTCCTGCAACTTTTGCTGAAGTGATCTTCATACTATTTTCACTTATAAACTCTGTATTTATACACAATTGGATAATAAAATATTGTCAAAACAGTGAATGTTACTCATGGGTAAAGAGAATCAATAGGTGATTAATAAAATGCAATAATGACTTTTGGTTCAAATATGAAGTTGATATCTCCAATTTCTTGATGAGCATCATCTATCCTTGATTATACAAGGTAATATTACCAGGAATATCAATCAAGAAGTTTTCTGTTGGACTAAAGATACATTTCCATAACATTTTTAGGCTATACTGTCACTCATTATCTAACATATGTTTTTCCAAATTAAAAAAAAAACCTGTCTAATTTAAAGCATTAGATAATTTTTCAGTGAACTTATACTGAAATAGAAAAAGATATGAAATACTTTGTGATTAATTACTGGATGTTTTATGGATTCATTTGAGCTAGCAAATTTTCTTACACCTTCAGGGGTTTCACTATACATACTGCCTGGACCATATTTCCCGTTTTTATTACATGCCTAACAATGGGCAGTTACCAAGTTTTGGAGTCCCTTCTCTTGAAGTAATGGGCCAACACCAATACCTCCATAGGGCTGGGTAATTGCCTGAGGAGGATCACTGAATGTGTGACTCAGGCGTAAAGCCCTGAGGTTCTTATTGTGATTATAAGATTCACCTCAGCAACAAACATCAGAGAACTTTGAAAAGACAGGTTTATTACTCATAGGTCCTGGAGGGATCACGGCATGCCTGGGGCCACACAGTGAGGTCAATGGGGGAGAGAGAGAGAGAGACAGAGAGAGAGAGAGAAGACCCAGGGTTCTACTTCTCTTGGGGTTGAGGGCAGAGTACCTAGGTTTTCATGGGTTCACTCGTTATTACTGAAGTTAAAACACAGTAGCTGGCAGTGAAGTGGAAGAAGGGGAAAGCAAGCAGTGAGACTGTCAATTATCTAAGTCAAATAGAGCTCTTCAAAAAATGACAACTTCAACGGTGAGGTGACTTGGCTTGTTAACCTTAGCGATATGTTTGTTCAGGATGGATTTTTCTTAAGTAGAGGCCTCTGCCATCAGAAGCATGATGTCAGGCAGTTACAGTACAGTGAAAATGGCTAATTGGCAGGTGTTTTTCGTATGTATTGTGCTGAAAATTAACTCAAATACTTGGAAAATACTGAAATGTGGCATGAATTTTGAAAGAAAACAAAATTATCATTTGCAGTAGATATGATATTTCAATTGAAATACCCAAGACAATCAAGTAAAATCTAGGAAAACTATTCATTTCCTTTAGTGTAATGAGTGGGAAAGGACAGTACATTGATGGTTATCACTCCATTGGATAACAATAATAGAAAATTAAAAAAAAATTATTTAACCCATATCATACAACAAAATAAAGTTGAGAAATAATAAGTAGCTTGAAAAAGATACAAAACAATAAATAAAACATCACATTACTATGATGTGATGTGTGTGTTAGTCACTCAATCTAGTCCCACTCTTTGCAACTCCATGGACTGTATGTAGTCTGCCAGACTCCCCTGTCCATGGAATTCTCCAGGCAAGAATACTGGAATGTGTTGTCATTCCCTTCTCCAGGGGATCTTCCTGACCCGGGGATCGAACCCGTGTCTTTTATGTCTCATGCATTGGCAGGCGGGTTCTTTATCGTCTGAACAACCAGGGAATATATTATATTTTCATATATTATATTTCCCTTTTCTTTATTTAGATAAGTAATCTAAGTTATCCAAATCTATTAATTGTATATGTTTAGTATAGTTATATGGAGAAGGAAATGGCAACCCACTCCAGTATTCTTGCCTAGGGAATCCTGTGGACGGAGGAGCCTGGTGGGCTGCTGTCCATGGGGTTGCACAGAGTTGGACGTGACTGAAGTGACTTAGTAGCAGCAGCAGCAGTGTAGTTATATATATTTAGTGTCACATAACCTATGCATATGTGCATGAAAATCACTGAGGACTATGGCTATGAGATCCTTGAAAATAGATGATAATTATACTTTTAACTCCCCAGGAAGTATAAAGGTCATAATAGGTGCACAGTACATGCTTATCACATGACTAAACAGTGTAGAATAAATTGTTGTTTAGTCGTTAAGTTCTGCCTGACTCTTTTGCAACTGACACACTATAGCCACAGGTTTTTCTATTCTTGGGATTCCCCAGGCAAGAATACTGGAGTGGGTTGCCATTTCCTTCTCCAGGGTATCTTCCTAACCCTGGGATGGAATCAGCATCTTCTGAATTGGCAGGTGGATTCTTTACAACCAAGCCACTGGGGAAGCCCCAAAACATAATATAATGCTGTTAAAAATGGTCTGATATTTTCAATAAATTAAAAATTTTTATTTTACAGTTTTCAAATGTTTAGGCATGGGTAATTGAAAAAGAAATTATGTTTCTCTAAGCAGTTTTAGGCTCAAGGTAGTACCGATTTACACTTGAGTATTTACTTGACTTTCAATCATAAAGTTTCAAATAAATGTTTTGCACCTGCATAGAAAAAAAGGCCCCAAAGGAAGCCCAAATATCACGACAAAAGGGACAAGGGCTCAGGAGGGCAATCCTGATTCTTGGACTCTCCATGTGCTCCAGAATAGATTAAATGCATGAAAAGGAAGAATATGTTTTGGCAGCATGGTGAGATCTATATCCCCAGGATAAAATTGAAGACATTGTTGCATTCAGTACAGACATAGATCTCTAGAAAGATATTTTCATAAGCAAGCATTGCAGGAATTCAGCTGTGCATGCCAAGAATATCTCATGAAACAGTGCAGGCCTGGGATGAACATGCTGGAATTATAGAGGAGACTGTTGAAACAGTAACTGCTTCAGTGACACCCATCACAGCAGGAGATGACAACGGTAGTAGCAGCAGCAAAAAAAGAAAAAAGGGGGCTATTTTTTCCGTTTATAAATGCAACTGAACATATGGCAACCTTAATTAGGACTTTTCTCATTAACTCAGAATAGGCAGCCTCTCCTGAAGCACCCTTGATAGAGAATCTGCATGAATAACTATCTATAGGTTTGCAAAAAGACCATTTAATAAGCTGGAAACGAAGAAGTCAGCTAAGAGCATCTGTGCAGCATTTGCTTATTTTTACCATATTTAGTCACTCTGCTGTGTACCAGGAGCCCCGAGCCACATTTAAAACTCCCATTGATAAGAGTGGTTTATTTAATGCCACCTTCAAAGAATCTGCCTGTAGTTAGAAGTTGAAGCACTATTAAAACACAAGAAAATATTAGCAGAACTGTATGCATAGAAAGCATACATTTGTATGCTATAACTATATTAATGTCACAGGTGATACATGAAAAATAAATTTGGGATTTCCAATAAGAAACCTAATACTGCCAAAATGGGTTCTCTTTTCTCTCCACAAATAAGTACAATGTCAGCTAAAAGTCTATTCACGTGTAAACCTTTTATGGTATAAATGACAATACAATGACAGCATAATTTTTAGTAATAGGCCATTCTTCTGTAGTTCTCTGTGTACTTAACATTTAGGATTTGGAATGAGGCAGGGATAGAAGAGTGATTAAAGAGCGGATCTTTACATTATAATGTCTGGATGAACTTAGACTAAGAAGCAAAGGTGGGTGATATTTTTGTTAGACATTTATAGATGTAAAGTAAGTAATTAAGATAGGAAGAGCCCAGGCACTTGAATTGGTGACCTGGCTTCAAGCATCCATTACTCCACTTATCATCTTAGACAAATTACTTATCTTCATTGGGCTCATTTCACAACAAGAAGATGGATGTGATAACGTCACCCTGCCTCATAGTGGTAACCTCGATAAAGCACTTAAAGCATTTATCAACACAGCTACCAGAGGACCAGAGTTTAATAAACTTGAGATATCATAATGAAGAACATTTGGATGTTAGCATTTAGATTATTTAGATTTGAGGCTCAATTATTTTCATTTAATTTATACAGCTAAAGCTACAAACATAGTTGCTCTGAGCCACTTTCCCAATTTGTTCTAATTATCAGAATCAGTTAGTGGTACTTGTTAAAATTCCAGGTTTTCAAGGTCTTCCTTTGAAGATTTCAACTGAGTAGAAATAGAGCGCAGCATGGAAGTCTGCCAAATTTTGGAAACACAAGTCACATGAAGCCACATGGCTAGCAAGTAAGCACAATCCAAGGATACATTTCTTGAGCTTCCCTGGTGGTTTAGAGGGTAAAGTGTCTGCCTGCAAGGCGGGAGACCTCAGTTCGATCCCTGCGTTGGGAAGATCCCCTGGAGAAGGAAATGGCAACCCTCTCCAGTAGTCTTGCCTGGAGAATCCCACGGATGAAGGACATTTCTTAGTGCCTTATAAAAAGACAGACAATAGCCTGGAAATGAAACATCATTTTGCTTCCTCATGATTCTTAAAAGCTAAATACTTGCTCTCCATAACTGAAACTAGACAATGCTTTAGTTCTCGGAAATGATGATTTTTAAAGAAGAAACACATACCTAAAATAACCCTCTCCAGTATAAATTGAGTACAGTAAGTTGTAGTAATTAACAATGTCAACATAAAATTGCATTTCTTCCCTTCTATGTATTTCCTCACTTTTGTGATTAGTGCTGACTCTCCAAGAGCTTTTCATGTTTCTGCATATCTAAGAGTAGAGGTACTAACTTAATCTTGCTCCAGACTATTTTTTTCCAGGAGACTTATACACTGAGGGGACTTGGTACAAAGAAAATATATCTCTCCAGAAAAAAAGGGCAGGAATTCTGAATACTGTTATAAAAGATTTGAGTTCCCTAAGCTTAGGGTCTGCATCTATAATGAAACTAACTATGTGTGCAAGTATCCTCTGATTCTTTTTGTATAGCTCTGTAGAAACTGACAGTCAGAGGACTTATCAAAAATGATAATACAATGTTTACTGCATTGCTGTGATTAATAAATTGTCTTTTTCTGACTCATGAGACTCATCAAAGTATTAGTTGATCAGTTGTGTCTGACTTTTTGTGACCACCTTGGACAGTAGCCCACCAGGCTCCTCTGTCCAAGGAATTCTCCAGACAAGGATACTGGAGTGGATTGCCATTCCCATTTCAAGGGGATCTTCCTGATCTAGAATTGAACCTAGGTTTCCTGCGTTGCAGGCAGATTCTTTACTATCTGAGCCACCAGGGAAATACTGCCTTCTATTAATAGCAGTATTCAAGAAAGTGTGGTATACTAACTTGTTGGCTTGCGAACAGGGTAAAGTCTGAAACACTTCACAATTCTTCACAGAAAATTTTTTGTGAAAGCTTCTTTTCAGATATCCTGATTATATACTCTTCAATATGTCTTAAAGATCTAAAGTTAAAGGGAATCCTGATATGAAAGGTGTTATGGAAGAAAAAAAAATAAGAATGGCTAAATTTTTAATTATTAATATATACTCTGATTCCCCAAATCAAAGATTTTAAAGGAATGAAAAGCAAGTTTAACATACCAAGATCTCTCATAATATGAAGATATTCCTATAAACGAATTTCCATCTGTTTAGCTCTGGCTGGCTTTGTATCCACCTGTATCTCTTTTTGACTCTAATCAGATATAATTGCTATCAGGGGAAAAACTTTGTTGTCTTTCCAATGAGTTATATTTTCTCGGTTAACCCTTCACAAGGAGCAATTTTAAGTCACACATCTGGCAGCCAAGTGATCGGTAGTTAGATGTTGGGTTTATATAAAGTTTCAAGAACAGAGATTCTTAGTTTACACAGCAGGACACAAAAGAAAGAGATAAAATATAGACTCCAAAGCCAGCCAGACAGGTAGTTGATAAGATTCAGGATAAAAATCAATGGCACAGAATTTACGGTTTGAGGTTAAAAATTAGTATGAGAAAGAGAATCTCTAGCATGGGAGAGGATACCTCAAGTTTCAGATGCCAGGGCTTTACTGGAACCATCTTCCGTCCCCTTGATTTATTCTTCAATAGCCTTAAAAAAAAAAAGAAAAGAAAAACTCTAGCTTTATTTTCTTTTTGAATATTTAAAATATAACCCATTCTTTTTTTCTTCTTTTTGTATCCTTGAGAAATCTCTCCCTCTCACTATTCTCTGATGCCTTGCCCTTTTAACCTCTGAGCCAACCAATTTTCTGTGAAATGTGATTTTTTTTAACCTTGCTTAAATACAGCATCACTTAATGAATAAGAATAATCCAAAACTCATTTTTTTCATCTCTCAAAACAGTATTTTCACTTCCCATTTATGTTTTCTTATTTTCCTTTGTATGTAGATTCAGCATAATGTACTATTCCTTTGGGTTTATAAATGTGACTTCCAAATTTTTCTTTCTCTTTTTGATTTATTATTGGCCTCAGAGGGATAGTGACAATGATGCCTAATTCTTTGAACTCTATCCCAGCATACACTGCTAAATTATTACACTATGCTGCCTGCAGTAAGCTGTTTTCCTGCTGCTTCACTTCTGATATCCTTAATCTCTGAATTATGATGCCAAGTGAAAAATGTGTTATGGTATTGGTCATGCTTCTTTTAATTCAATGTGGTTCTCTTGATTATTTTTGTCATTATCTCTAGAAACAATTTCCATCCAAAAAAAAAAAAAAATACATGGAGTAGTGACATTTTAACTTAACACTACTAGACGGTATTTCCAAAACTAAAATCAACAGAATTGATGCCAAGAAGAATTAACATGTAGCTCAATATTATCCTCCATGGGAAGAAAGCCAAAAGAGTGGTGTGGCTTGCCAAAACTCTGTAACCTTTTAATGTTAGCACTGCTTTGCAGTGTTATTTGCTACTTTTTTGAGGAAAAAAAATCACAAACTCACTTTTTATGAAAACAATTTGTCTCTTGCAAATGAGAAGGGATATTTTGAAAAGAAAGAATGTAGACTGGAGTCTTATCCTGTGTATTTATCTCTCTACATTATTTAAAAAGTGTTCCAAATATTCTAATTTCTGCAATAGGTTTAGAAATAAATCGGGCATACATATCGATTTACTAGGCAGCGATGCATCTTAAAAGATGAAACCAATTTTGTGCTGAATTGAGTTTATACTGCTGTGCAAGTGCCCAAATTTCTCCCAAGTTTCAGTTAAAATGTTAGTATATTGAAATTGACCATTGTGGGAGTATTTATACTCCAAAAATTGACAAATGTTATATTAAGGCTTTGTAAATTTATTTGTTCTGAAGGGCTGGTTTACTACTATAACAGAACTGTTTACAACTAAAGATAGAAATATAGTTATTGGCTATTATTAAATCTCAGATGTTAGAGTTTCTGTTCAAAATACCTCTCACAAGAGTTTAAGAAAGTCACAGGTAAGTATCAAATTGTGATTTCAATGCAGACAGTGGTCAGTGCTTAGCTTCTTTATTTTATATTTTAACTGAAATATAGCTGATTTACAATATGATATTAGCTTTAGGTGAACAGCATAGTGGGTCAACACTTTCATAGATTATATTCCTTTTAAGTTATTAAACACTAATGACCACATTTTGCTGTGCTGTACAATAGATCCTTGTTGCTTATGATTTTATGCGCAGTAGTTTGTATCAACCCTCTACCCCATCTTATTCTCTCGTCTTCCCACTCCCCATTGTTATCTACTAGTTTGTTTTCTGTATCTGTGTATCTGTTTCTATTTTGTTATATACATTTGTTTGTTTTATTTTTTAGATTCTACATATAAGTGATAACATACAGTATTTTTCTTTATTTGACTTATTTATTTCACTAAGAAAATAATACCCTCTAGGTCCATTCACATTGTTGCAAATGGCATAATTCCATTCTTTTTTGTGGCTCAGTAATACTCCATTTATGTATATACCACTTGTTCTTTATCCATTCATTTGTTGATGGATATTTTTGTTCTCAGGTTTGACTGTTATAAATAATTCTGCTATGAACACTTGGGTACATGCAGTGCTTTACTTATAATTCTAACAATTTCTACTCAGATTATTGCTAAGCAAACATATTTTTAAATATATTAAATAAATTTTAGAGGGACTGTATTTCTCTGTATATGTTCTATTTTCGACTCATATAGGAAATCAGCACAAACTGTATCTTGAAAAATTGTTTTAATGTTACATTTCTACATTTTTATTGTTTTAAATTTTGATTTGAAAATTCGCTTGCCAGTGATCATTTACTATAGCATTTTTGAATTTTGAACACAACACCCCAAAATGTATTTTTCAAAGAAAAATTGTCAGCTGCCTAAGAATTCTTTAATCACACCTTATTAAAGCATCATATAATCTGGTTAGTATTCTACATGGCAAAGTTTTAATGAATGCTCATGAAATATAATGATCTATTTAACCCATATTATAAATGAAAAGCAAAGGAGAAAAGGAAAGATATTCCCATTTGAATGCAGAGTTCCAAAGAATAGCAAAGAGAGATAAGAAAGCTTTCCTCAGCTATCAGTGCTAAGAAATAGAGGAAAAAAACAGAATGGGAAAGACTAGAGATCTCTTCAAGAAAATTAGAGATACCAAGGGAACATTTCATGCAAAGATGGATTCGATAAAGGACAGAAATAGTATGGACCTAACAGAGGCAAAAGATATTAAGAAGAGGTGGCAAGAATACATAGAAGAACTGTACAAAAAAGATCTTCATGACCCAGATAATCATGATGGTGTGACCACTCACGTAGAGCCAGACATCCCAGAATGTGAAGTCAGGTGGGCCTTAGAAAGCATCACTATGAACAAAGCTAGTGGAGGTGATGGAATTCCAGTTGAGCTATTTCAAATCCTGAAAGATGATGCTGTGAAAGTGCTGCACTCAATGTGCCAGCAAATGTGGAAAACTCAGCAGTGGCCACAGGACTGGAAAAGGTCAGCTTTCATTCTAATCTCTAAGAAAGGCAATGCCAAAGAATGCTCAAACTACAGCACAATTGCACTCATCTCACACACTAGTAAAGGAATGCTCAAAATTCTCCAAGCCAGGCTTCAGAAATACGTGAACTGTGAACTTCCAGATGTTCAAGATGGTTATAGAAAAGGCAGAGGAACCAGAGATCAAATTGTCAACATCTGCTGGATCATTGAAAAAGCAAGAGAGTTCCAGAAAAGCATCTATTTCTGCTTTATTGACTATGACAAAGCCTTTGACTGTGTGGATCACAATACACTGTGGAAAATTTTGAAAGAGATGGGAATAACAGACCACTTGATCTGCCTCTTGAGAAACCTGTATGCAGGTCAGGAAGCAACAGTTAGAACTGGACATGGAACAACAGACTGGTTACAAATAGGAAAAGGAGTACATTAAGGCTGTATATTGTCACCCTGCTTATTTAACTTATATGCAGAGTACATCATGAGAAATGCTGGGCTGGAAGAAGCATAAGCTGGAATCAAGATTGCCAGGAGAAATATCAATAACCTCAGATATGCAGATGACACCACCCTTATGGCAGAAAGTGAAGAGGAACTAAAAAGCCTCTTGATGAAAGTGAAGGAGGAGAATGAAAAACTTGGCTTGAAGCTCAACATTCAGAAAACTAAGATCATGGCATCTGGTCCCATTGCTTCATGGGAAATAGATGGGGAAACAGTGGAAGCAGTGTCAGACTTTATTTTTTGGGCTCCAAAATCACTGCAGATGGTGGTTGTGGCCATGAAATTGAAAGACAATTACTCCTCGGAAGAAAAGTTATGACCAACCTAGACAGCATATTAAAAAGCAGAGACATTACTTTGCCAACAGAGGTCTGTCTAGTCAAGGCTATGATTTTTCCAGTAGTCATGTATGGATGTGAGAGTTGGACTATAAAGAAAGCTGAGCACAGAAGAATTGATGCTTTTGAACTGTGGTGTTGGAGAAGACGCTTGAGAGTACCTTAGACTGCAAGATCCAACCAGTACATCCTGAAGGAGATCAGTCCTGGGTGTTCATTGGAAAGACTGATACTGAAGCTGAAACTCCAATACTTTGGCCACCTCATGCGAAGAGTTGACTCGTTGGAAAAGACCCTGATGCTTGGAGGGATTGGGGGCAGGATGAGAAGGGGACAACAGAGGATGAGATGGCTGGATGGCATCACTGACTCGATGGGCATGAGTTTGGGTAAACTCTGGGAGTTGGTGATGGACAGGGAGGCCTGGCGTACTGTAATTCATGGGGTCGCAGAGAGTCGGACATGACTGAGCGACTGAACTGACCTGAACTGATCTGAACTGATACACCGTATGTTACATAAAATATGTTTCCATATTCCTTCCTTTGTGGCATATGATTTTATATTAATTAAGAGCAGGATAAGGCCTGATTCTGTTTTTCTAACATTGTATCTCAGTGATTGATGTAATACCTAACAAATAAATATTTTTTGAAAGAATAGATGAACAGAAAAAATTGAATAAAATATCTTTAATGTAATAACTTTCTTCTACTAATTTTTCTACAGTTATTTTGTGTAAATAAAGAAACCTGATGATTCCCAACTTGACTTACTTTATAATCAAAATACCTTTAATCCTATTCTTGTTTCTGTTTGGAGAGTTTATGTTCTACTCAGATTACCTGGTGCTTGCCAGTAATTTTTAATTTTTTAATTGTTTGATACCTTCTTTAATGAAGTAAAAATTACCTCTCTATCATGTGTTTATTTAGATCTTAATGCAAAATATTAAGAATAATAAAGGTTAAATTAAGCTAAAGTTATTCAATAGCACAAAAACGGAATCATGTTTATTGATTGGAGGGCATTTTTGTTTTTGCATGTGTCTTTGCCTATGTTAATTAACAACTTAAAATTGAATTGATTACCATGTTCTTCTACTTACTAGCCTATTTTCCTAGTGTTTTAGCTACTTTAATTATTGCTGATCACTGACCTGAAGCAAAGAAGCAATTTTCTTGTTAAAGTACTAATTATCAACTAAGTGCTTGGTATTCAAGGCATTGAAATCAAAGAAAAAAAGTAAGAGTTAAGATGATAATAAAGAGTGCTCAAATTTGTATTCAATTCCACTTTCAGAAATCAGATATCTTTTTAAATGTAAATTGTGTAAAGAGTCTGTATTAACCTTAAATACTCTACGAAAAAATTGTATACAGTATACTTTTACAGAAGACTTAGTTTCCACTCTGTTATTGGTTACTCTAAGTACTTTTGTTAAGGAGAGAAAAATAGGCAATGAAACTAGAGATTTATAATCATAACATGTAAAGGTTCTCAAAATATTTATTTTAATCTAATACCATGGGATTTCTTTAGGCTTTATTATTATATTATTCTAGCCAATATAAGCACACAATCAGAAAAAAAAATTCATCGAGTATACACTTGAGACAGGAAGAGGGCAGGGCACAACCTTTAAATGAATGACCGCCATTGAGGATACAATATAAACTGGCTAGAATCAATTAGGTCCAAGATGGTGGATGAAGTGTCTTCCACAAGACATCGAACCTCAGTGCACACTCATTGTAACACAGCGGCATAAATGACACACACACACAGGGGCGATGACACTTCTGAGGCCGAACAGAGGTCAAAAAGGGGGCAGTGCGCCATTTCCTGGAAATCCCCACTTCTTCCCCAAAATAGTTAAACAATCCTGCTACTTATTAGCCCATGAAATTACCCACTCCTATAAAAACTGAGAACAGAGTACCCTGGGGCCTCTGGCCTTCTGAGATGGCTCACTCTCTCTGTAGAGTATATATCTTCCTGAATATACCTTCTTTCACTTTACGATGGCTCACTCTCAAATTCTTTTCTGTGTGAAGCCAAGAATCCACACTCCACAGCCATCCCAGAAACTCACTTGAGACATAGGATGTGACCATCATCTCGAGCCCCACTTTCTTTCTTCCAACACACTCATTCAGTATAATTAAAAAGAAGTTGGGTTTAGCATATGTTTGCAAATAGATACTTATGCAAAAACCAACTTATCTTAAAATTAAATTGCATTTTGTTACCCATCTAATCCTAACCCAAACAATTTTATGCATAAATATTGGTGAAATCAAATTCATATTTGATGTCAAGGCAAAGAAAAAAAAAACATAAAATGTTTCTTTGTCCATTTGGGTCTCTTCCCTCCATTTTCGTGTGCGGTGTGCATCTGCATTAATGAGACCTCCTTAGGAGGCAACTTTCCTTCTGTCTTGTAAGGAGTCATGAAGACCCCACTACTGTCTATATGTGCTGATCTGAAGTGTGTAAACTGTCAACACATCATTTGAGGTATAATCCTTTGTCACAAAAACTTCCACATGATCTTAAGTGAAACAAGTTTTCTTCTTAAGTTTACTCCTGACCTTATCTGTCTATCCTCCCCCAGGGATTAAGTCCAGAGCTACATTTTCCTTCCTCAGTTCAAGCTGATTTTCAGCCATTTAGTACTTAAAGGTTTTATCTAATTTTATTATCATAAATGAGTGATCCTCTATCTTAGTCTTTCTGAGCTACTATAAGGTAGATGGCTTATAAAAAACAGAATTTATTTTTTACTGTTCTGGAAGCTGACCCGTCCAAGATTAACATTCCAGCAGAACTAGTGTCTGGTGAGAGCCCACTTCCTAGATGGCCATCTTTCCACTGTAACCTCACAAGAAAGAAAGGACAAAGTTGCTTTCTAAAGCTGCTATTTTAATGACACTAAATCTGTTCACCCAGGTGTTCTGTTCAGTTCAGTTCAGTCAGTCAGTTGTGTCCAACTAATTGTGACCCCATGGACTGAAGCACGCCAGGCTTCCCTGTCCTTCACCAACTCCTGGAGCTTGCTCAAACTCATGTCCATTTAGTCAGTGATGCCATCCAACCATCTCATCCTCTGTCATCCCCCTTTCCTCCGGCTTTCAATCTTTCCCAGCATCAGAGTCTTTTCAGATGAGTCAGTTCTTCACATCAGATGTCCAAAGTATTGGAGTTTCAGCTTCAGCATCATTCCTTCCAATGAATGTTCAGGACTGATTTCCTTTAAGATGGACTGGTTGGATCTCCTTGCAGTGGAAGGGACTCTCAAGAATCTTTTCCAACACCACAGTTCAAAAGCATCAATTCTTCTGCGCTCAGCTTCTTTATAGTCCAACTCTCACATTTATACACAACCACTGGAAAAACCATAGCTTTGACTAGGTGGACCTTGGTTGGCAAATTTAAGTACTCTTTTATTTTTAATGATGAGTTTTTTTATAATATTTGCACATTGGAGAAAATGTTATATTAATAAACAATATTATTTTAAATATTTTTTATCATTGTGTTTAAAATATATCCAAAAGAGAGACTCCCTATTCTCTTGATCTGCTTATTAGAGTACTACATTGCCTGTTGGTCCTTTATTGGATTGGAACCTGGTTGTCCGGAGTCTACGATGAGAGAGTGAAAGAAGGAAAGAGGCTAATATTCCCTGGGTTATGCGGCTGGTTTTCATGCTCCAGGGAATCAGCCAGAAATAGAGAGAGAGAGAGAAAGAAAGAAAGAAAGACACAGGACCCAAGCTCTGACAGAGCAAAGGTGTTTTAATCAACATGATGTTGGCATATATACTGTCTTATAAGGTAGCTATTCTCAGCAAAGATAAAGATTAAAATTCCAGACTTACTAAACTTAAGGTGATCCCTATTAAAGAGAGAGTTGTAAACAATCACTTTTTACTGTATGGTTCACAAGAAGGAAGAGGGTACTTATAACCATATTGAAAAAGTAAAGAAGGAAATGCCTGGATTCCTCAGCCCTGGGAAAGGGGTGCCTCTCCTCTTAATTCCTGAATATTCAGGAATTAATAAGGACTAGAGGATTCCTGACAGATCCAAAACAGCACAAAGGAAGCCTCCTGCTAAATGCTTCCTGACACAGTGCAAGTTTTTTTTACCTTTCACACATTAAATTTTATAATAAGAGCTTTTCTTGGTCCATCCATACATCAATTTGAAGGCCATAATTCAAGAAAAGTCACTGGGAACAAGTTCCTATAGGAACTGCTTTCAAGGATGGAGAGTGGGGAAAGTGGTTCTTTGGTAAAAAGGACAAAACTGTCTGCCCTGCCTGGTATTTTGAAAACCCTATAAGCCAATCTGGGTTGAATTCCCATTGTTCTTTAAGAGTTTGGCCAAACTCTTAAGAGCCAAATGTAGGTCTTGTCAGAAGGGAAAATCAACTGGATAATTGAGGACCTGGATCGCATAACTTGATTGCTTGGTTCCTTCTGTTAGGAGGAGGAGATTTGAAAAAATAATAGGATTTCCACCTAGAACTAAAGAAGATAGCACAGAGATCATATTTTCTTGCTTTGGGTATGTTCAAAATTCTCTCTGCTATGCTCGATATCCACATCAGCCATGAACATATATCAGGCAAGTCTCAACTTTAAACCCTATATATCAGAATAAATTAAATGAAGACAAGTTTATGTGGAACAAGAGAGTATTTGCAAATTTAGTGGAAACATGCCTCTAGTTACATGAGAGGAAGAAATGTAACAGTAATAGGGCATAGTTTCTACAGACATACTCCAAATAGGCTTCCTGAGAGTAAAGTCAGCAAGCTATTATAGGTAACTGCTGCTGCTGCTGCTAAGTCGTGTCAGTTGTGTCCGACTCTGTGCGACCCCATAGATAGAAGCCCACCAGGCTCCGCCATTCCTGGGATTCTCCAGGCAAGAACACTGGAGTGGGTTGCCATTTCCTTCTCCAATGCATGAAAGTGAAAAGTGAAAGCGAAGTCGCTCAGTCGTGTCCTACTCTTCGAGACCCCATGGACTGCAGCCCACCAGGGTCCTCCATCCATGGGATTTTCCAGGCAAGAGTACTGGAGTGGGGTGCCATTGCCTTCTCCGATTACACGTAACAATTGTCATCTAATTTCAGTGTATTCAGAGAAACAGCTTAATCTTAGCTCTATAGTTGCTAAATGCAAATAAACATGAAACTGGAAGCTAAATATGTTTTTTTGAGACTAACAGGGTTTTAGGTATAAATTGGAAAATCTATTGAACCTATTTTGTGCTATAGACTCTAAAATGAGAGAACAAGCCTAATAATCTTTGAAGTCCCCCCCACCCCCGCCCCAGATTTAACATTCTGAATTGCTCCACTTTGTTTGATCTTTAGATTTGAAATCTTTTTTCTAATCAACAGTATACTCCTAGGATTAAGGAAAACATGCATATTTGCATATTGAGACACCAGTGTCTATCGGTATAGGTGTATATTTGTGAGAATAAAGCATATTCCTTGAAAAGTAAGTTACATTCCTCCCTCAATAGTTTCCTGCAGTGGGAGTCTTTCCTAGCTCCTCGGATCAGGGGATCTCTTAAGCAATAGTTTTCTCTTTCATGTAAGTAGTTCAAAAAACAGGAAAGTGGAGCAGTTGCTCCCAGAGAAGAGAGTACTGCAGACATCATTCAAATTGATGCTAATTCCTTTAGAGTGATCCACTGAAGTGCTAATGATGCGGGCTCATTGCTTCTGGCCTAAATGTTCTGAACTTTGCTTCCATTCTCTGCACTGTACTACTTCCACACTAAGAATGAAAGCTACAGCTCTGGACCTTCTGCTAAGCGGTACATATGATTCATAGACAAACTATCACAAGCAGTTATAGCAAAAGGAAGGGGGACGTTCTACAGGGTGCAAGTGTTCTTTTCTTATTTTAATAATGAAGATAAGTGACCACCTTCTAGGAAAGCCTCCTAGACCAGCCTCATCTATAATTTCTCTGGTGTAATTATGTCTTAAGCACTAAAACTCCATCAGCCTGTTGATGCACTTTTAGCTGTCCTCAAGGGTGGTTTTTGAATGAAGAAAAGTCTATTAAAGAACTAAGTAATCAGGACCCAATTTATGTAAGTTCCAGTTCCAACATTTGACCTCCATCTTAGACTTTTAAATTCAGCTTGAAAATCTTGGTATAACTAGCCTGGATCTAGAAAATGTTAACAAACTTTGAGAAACTTTGGTCCCATGTATAAAACAAACTCAAAACAGAATTTATATTCAAATGCAATATATTTGATTTACACAATAGAATTCAATTTTCTGATTTAGCCATTTTCTAGGTACGTGGAAAGAACCCAGCAGTCTATCTCCTAGACCTCAGAGACTTGGGTTCCATCCCTGGGTTGGGAATGCTCCCTGGAGGAGGGTATGGCAACTCACTCCAGTATTCTTGCCTGGAAAATCACATGGACAGAGGAGTCTGGTGGGCTACAGTCCACAGGGTTGCAAAGAGTTGGACACAACTGAAGTGCCTTGGCATGCACACAGGTACCTAAATAATTCTTATAAGGATTTTGTTTATTATATAAACATGCATGCGTGCATGCATGCACTCAGTTGTATTTGAGTTTTTGCAACCCCACAGATTGCAGCCCACAAGCCACGAGGCTCCTCTATTCATGTGATTTTCCCAGCAGGAATACTGGAGTGGGTTGCTATTTCCTCCTCCGGGGTATCTTCCTGACCCAGGTATCAAAACTGTTTCTCCTGCATTGCAGGCAGACTCTATTGGTGAGCCACCAGAAGAAGTGTATATATATATATGTAATTTGTACTACAAAGAGCAATTATTCTCAAAGGCCAAGTTCTCTTCAATATACAAGAGTATATAATTACACATTTGCTCTCTACATTTAGTTTCCTAATTTGAAGCTTCCTATTTTGCACATGTTGGCCCCTCTTTGTCTATCTTCTATATTTGCTTGTTTCTCTGAGATAATTTTGATCTTAAAAAAAAATATGTCTTTTTTTTTTGTTTGGTTTATCAGTTTATCATTATTTTTCATATATAATTTAAATGATATAATGTAAATTTCTTACATTATATTAGAAATATTTCAACTTTCTATTGTTTTCAGAACATTCATTTAACAAATACTTATGCCATAGCTACCATTTGCAAGGCTTTGTTCAAAAAATAGCGACTATAAGAAGTGACATGTCTATTCTCCTAGATAGGTTGTAATTCTGATAAAATACTTGTATCTGACATAGATATGATGAGAAAATTGAATAACTCTAATTAAAGCCAAAATATTTCTTTGAATGTGATTTCTTGAATAAAAATCTGGTTTGAGGGTTATCTGTTGCCATTTCTATTACAAAAATATATACAAATACATCAGGGAGCTTTTCCTTAAGATATTTTCACTCCACTAAAGCAAAATGTTTTGCTGTATTTAAATTTGCATTTTGAGTTTTGATGACACTCTTCTTATCAGTATCCATTTAATCCAATTCTAAGTTACAAATTTATTCCTAAACTAATATAGATAAATTTTCTCTTCTTGAAAATAGGCTTGATATGACTAAGTTTATCTGGCATGATGGGCTTATTTATAAGAAAATAATATTTGGTGTTGGTCATCTTTATTTTTTTCTTAGGGCCTGATATATTTAAAAAGATGCTCTATTTTTATTCAAATATTTTATATCTTCCTAGAATAACCAGATGAATTAATAACTAGATGAATTAGATATTTAAGATGATGTTTTTGTGCTATAACTTAAGAGTTCCACATTTTGTGTTATACATTAATGATCATGGACACAGATATTGAATTGACAGAATACTTCAGATAGCGTAATGGGATTACTGAGGTTAACTATTATGTGTAATGAATTTTGAAAGATACAACAAATATACATGTATAAATAAAGACACATGTATAAATGTGTTTCAAATAAAAAACATTTACTCCCTTAAATAAAAATCTTTTCATTGCTCATCCATACAACTAACATATAAAATTTTAAAATTATTTTTATTATTTAGTTACTTAATCTGACTGGAATAAAATATTGCTGTTCAACACCTATAGGTACAATTATTTTTATTTTTGCCAAAGAAACAGTGAACTTTCATTAACAAAAATGATTATCTCTTTCCTTTAGACAAAAATATAGCAAACCATAGAGCCAAGTTATTTGTAACTTTTGTCTTGATTTGATTTCATATTTCTTAATTCTTTGGTGGGCATTTTATAGCAAGAAAATGAACTAATATATATATATATATATATATATATATATATATATTTCAAACTACTCATTTCTCTTCAAACACTTGATCAAAATTGCCTACAGAAAATGTTTTCACACTTCTACTCTAGTTTATCATTTTTACCTGAGTCTTTTATTAACAAAATAAAAGATTATATAGTTGTGAATTCAATTTATTAGCTAATCCTAATTTATTAGCATTTTGGAAAGGTGTTAAAAGTTTCTTTAAAAGTTTTATTTTTCCCTAAATCATTTCCATTTTGCTATTATTACTAATATTACAAACATTACCTGTAGGTAAATATCCTTTATTGAATTCAAACCAATAGTAAGCCCTGTAGCACGGAGCATTAAATGGAGTTTAAAGTCTGTTTAACTGTATGATACTAGAGCATGTTCTGGATTAAGACTTAAATGCAAGACACGATATTATAAAAATCCAAGAGGAAAACATAAGCAGAACATCCTTCAACATAAGTCACAGAAATATCTTCTTGGATTCATCTCCTAGAGTCATAGAAATAAAAACAAAAATAAAGCAACTAGTCACTGGAAGGACTGATGCTGAATCTGAGGCTCCAATACTTTGACCGCCTGATGCAAAGAGCTAATTCATTGGAAAAGACCCTGAGGCTGGAAAAGATTGAGGTCAGGAGAAGGGGGTGACAGAGGAGGAAATGATTGGATGGCATCGTTGGCTCAATGAAGATGAGTCTGAGTAAACTCCAAGAGATGGTAAAGGACAGGAAAGCCTGGTGTGCTGCTGTCCATGGGGTTGCAAAGAGTCGGACACTATTGACTGACTGAACGACAACAAAGTAATGGGACCTAATTAAAAAGCTTTTGCACAGTAAAGGAAACCATAAATAAAACCAAAAAAAAAAAAAAATCTAAAAAATGGGAAAAACATTTGCAACAAGATATAACTTGCAAGAGATTAGTTTCCAAAATGTAAACAGCTCATACAGCTCAATATAAAACAAAACAAACAAACATCCCAATCAAAAAAATAGGCAGAAGATCTATTAGACATCTTTCCAAAGAAGACATAAAAATAGCCAAAATGCACATGAAAAGGTGCTCAACATTGCTAACTGGCAGAGAAATGCAAGTCAAAACCCTAATGAGGTGGCACCCTGGTCAGAATGGCCAACATCAAAAAGTCTACAAACAACCAGTGCTGGAGAGTGTGCAGAGAAAGAAAAAAGCACATTTGACACTGTTTGTAGTGCAGCCAGTATGGAAAACAGTATGGAGGTTCCTTTAAAAAAGCTAAAATATGCTCCCATATATCCTTCAGTCTCACTCAGGCACATAGCCAGAGAAAACCATAATTTGAAGGGATATGTAAACCCCAATGTTCATAGCAGCACTGTTTACAATAGCCAGAACATGGACGTAAACTAAGTACCCGTCAACAGATGTATGAATAAATAAATAAGTTCACTGCATATACATGATTGAATATTATCAAACAAAAAATAATGGAGTAATGTCATCTGCAGCAACATGGATGGACCTAGGGCTATCATACTAAGTGAAGTAAGCCAGACAGATATATATAACTTATATGTGGAATCTAAAAAAATTATACAAATGAACTTATTTGCAAAACAGATTGACAGACATAGAAAGCAAACTTATGGTTACCAAAGAGGGGAGCAATAAATTAGAGGAGTTTGGGATTAAAATATACACAGTACTATATATTAAACAGATAATCAACAAGTACCTACTATATATAGCACAGGGGATTATGCTCAATATCTTATAATAAGCTATAGTGGAAGAGGATGTAAAAGCAGAAAAAATATATATATGTATAATTGAATCACTTGGCTGTAGACCTGAAACTAACACAACATTGTAACTCAACCATATTTCAATAACAACAACAACAAAAGTCTGTTTAACTGTTAGTTTACTGCTCTCAAACATTTATTTCTATGCACTGATAGACACATCATGGGTGAGAAGGAAAAGTCTACAAGTTTATGAGAACCAAGAGAAAGAGTACAGGATGATAGGATATATGCACACAAACACACACACACACACACATACACGTTCAGTTCAGTTCAGTTCAGTTTAGTCACTCAGTCGTGTCCGACTCTTTGCGACCCCATGTGAATCGCAGCACGAAGGCCTCCCTGTCCATCACCAACTCCTGGAGTTTACTCAAACTCATGTCCATCGAGTCGGTGATGCCATCCAGCCATCTCATCCTCTGTCGTCCCCTTCTCCTCCTGCCCCCAATCCCTCCCAGCATCAGGGTCTTTTCCAGTGAGTCAACTCTTCCCATGAGCTGGCCAAAGTATTGGAGTTTCAGCCTCAGTATCAGTCCTTCCAATGAACACCCAGGACTGATCTCCTTTAGGATGGACTGGTTGGATCTCCTTGCAGTCCAAGGGACTCTCAAGAGTCTTCTCCAACACCACAGTTCAAAAGCATCAGTTTTTCAGTGCTCAGCTTTCTTCACAGTCCAACTCTCACATCCATATATGACCACTGGAAAAACCATAGCCTTGACCACACAGAACTTTGTTGGCAAAGTAATGTCTCTGCTTTTTAATATGCTATCTAGGTTGGTCATAACTTTCCTTTCAAGGAGTAAGCCTCTTTTAATTTCATGGCTGCAGTCACCATCCAGAGTGATTTTGGAGCCCCCCAAAAATGAAGTCAGACACTGTTTCCATTGTCTCCCCATCTATTTCCCATGAGGTAATGGGACCAGATGCCATGATTTTAGTTTTCTGAATGTTAAACTTTAAGCCAACTTTTTCACGCTCCTCTTTCACTTTCATCAAGAGGCTTTTTAGTTCCTCTTCACTTTCTGCCATAAGGGTGGTGTCATCTGCGTATCTGAGGTCATTGCTATTTCTCCCAGCAATCTTGATTTCAGCTTGTGCTTCTTCCAGACCAGCGTTTCTCATGATGTACTCTGCATATAAGTTAAATAAGCAGGGTGATACTATACAGCCTTGATGTACTCCTTTTCCTATTTGGAACCAGTCTATTGTCCCATGTCCAGTTCTAACTGTTGCTTCCTGACCTGCATACAGGTTTCTCAAGAGGCAGGTCAGGTGGTCTGGTGTTCCCATCTCTTTCAGAACTTTCCACAGTTTATTGTGACCCACACCGTCAAAGGCTTTGGCATAGTCAATAAAGCAGAAATAGATGTTTTTCTAGAACTCTCTTGCTTTCTCGATGATCCAGCAGATATTGGCAATTTGATCTCTGGTTCCTCTGCCTTTTCTAAAACCAACTTGAACATCTGGAAGTTCTCGGTTCACGTATTGCTGAATTCTAGCTTGGAGAATTTTGAGCATTACTTTACTAGCGTGTGAGGTGAGTGCAATTGTGTGGTAGTTTGAGCATTCTTTGGGATTGCCTTTCTTAGGGATTGGAATGAAAACGGACCTTTTCCAGTCCTGTGGCTACTGCTGAGTTTTCCAAATTTGCTGGCATATTGAGTGAAGCATCACTTTCAGGATGCTGAAAGTGACACTTTCAGGACACTTTCACAGCATCATCTTTCAGGATTTGAAATAGCTTGACTGGAATTCCATCACATCCACTAGCTTTGTTTGTAGTGATGCTTTCTAAGGCCCACTTGACTTCACATTCCAGAATGTCTGGCTCTAGGTGAGTGATCACACCATTGTGACTATCAGGTATATATTTAAATCTTAGGTTATTTTCCCCTCCCTTTCTTTGTTGTTTTTTCTTCCCACTTATTTACATTTATTTATATTATTTTTCTATAACATGAAAAATCTTTGGCAATTTTTTCTTATACAAGCATTTAAAGCCATGAAGTTTTATGTATAGATTTATCTTGCTTCCACAAAATGTGGCATACTTTGTTTCATTTTCATTCAGTACAGAATATTCAAAAATTCATGCTGGGTTTTTCATTTTCTTATGGATTTTAATTATATTTTTAATTTTCAATATTTGACTATCTTCATAATATTCTGTTTTAATGTCTAGTTAAAGTTAACTGTGACCAGAGAATATATTTTGTATAAATTCAATCTCTGTAAATTTGTTAAAATTTCTCAGGATGTGGTATATTACAATCAATGTCACTATGTACTTAAGAGGGATGTATATTCCATTGTTGGTAACAGTGTTTTACAAAGTAAATTTGGCTTCATAGTTTGATGATACTATTCAGATAATTTAGAGGTTTACTGATTTTCTGAAATTTACTACTTTTGTCAATTATGGAGAAAGCAGTGTTGGAATTTTCACTTGCATTTCAGATTTGTTGATTTTTCAAGTATTTTTTACTCTCTTTCTCTTGTATATTGAAGCTTTACAATAGTTTACTTTCATTCCTTTTGTACATGACCATGTCAAATGGCTCCATTCTTATAAACAGGACAGCCCAAGTGTTGGCTTTATCTGGACCAAGATCAAAAGTGGAAAGTGAAAGTGAGAGTCACTCAGTTGTGCCCAACTCTTTGCGACCCCACGGACTATACAGATCATGGAATTTTCCAGGCCAGAATACTGGAGTGGGTAGCCTTCCCCTTCTCCAGGGGATCTTCCCAACCCAGGGATCAAACCCAGGTGTCTGGCATTGTAGGCAGATTCTTTACCAGCTGAGCCACAAGGGAAGCCCACAAGGTCAAAGTCACTGCCAAATGTGACCTGGTTCTTACTTTTGCTTGAACCGCTGGTTACAATAATTCTTTTACTGATTTTTGGTCCCTGCCTTTTTAATCTACTGTCTAGTTTGTTCCTTCTAAGGACACAACAGACTCCCAGACAAGAGAGAACAATGATACAGAGATTTTGGTTACTCTTCAAAATGGACCCTACTGAAAACAACAGAATACACTCTGAGGCCCCTTAATAAGAAAAGACAAGAACTCTGTGACCCCAACTAGGTAGGGTCTACAAGCCCCTTGTCAGCTTGAAGAAGTTACAAAAGTGACTTTTACCTTTCATCTTCCCAATAAAGATATATTGCAGTTCACATCTCTAGAGGGCATAATTGAGCAGAAATTGCTGGACAGTATAGGGCTTTTAGATCTCAATTCTTGTTCTTTTTTTCCTTTAATTTCAATTTTCTTCTTCTCAAGTAAGCATATCTCTCTGTTCCAATTTCTAGGCATTCAAAAGAATACCTCTCTGGACTGGTAAGTCATATAACATTCAGTTCCTGGACAGAACAATATTTAACTGCTGTCCAACTTATCAAGGAAAAGGAACTAGCAATTCTCAAAGTTGAAAATGATGAATATTTATAGGATGTGGATCTTTAAGCCTTTCTCAACTCTGGTATCAAAAATGACTATGTAATTTAGTGGATTAAATAGGAATGAGTTTATTGTTCTCGTGATTATGTGGGTTATAGTCAACTAAAAGACTCACTTGTCTGGAAAGCTCAAAGTGGCTTATTCACACAACTAGTGGTTGGTGCAAACTATCAGTTGGGGGACCAGTTGAGGCTGTCTAATGAAACACCTCCCCCCTTAATCACATGTTATGTAACTGAGCTTATCAGACAGTGGTGGCTCAGTTCTTATAGGCATGAAGTGAAAAATTGCAATCCTTTAAAGTGAGACTGGTTATGAAAAAGTCTGTTAACGTTACTTGTGATGACGCATTTCCTTCCTTGAAAGTCTGTTAATGTTACTTGTGATGCATTTCATTGTCAAGACTAGTCGCAAGACCTATCCAGATTCAGGACAGAGAAAATAATATCTGCCTCCTGATGTGAGAAAAGGCATGGATGTGCAAAGAGAAGAAATTGTTGGGGGCCACTGTTTGAGAATAACTTAGTGACCCAGAAGAAATTACATTCTCAATGTTTACTTGCATTTTCTTTCAATATAGTTTTCTTTTTTTTTGCAGGTATGTGGAGAGAATGTGGAAAGACCTAGGCCTACACATGTTGAAACTTTGTTTTAGTCTTTATCACTGATTTGGTGTGGCAGCCACAGCATCACTTCTTATCTACTTGAAAATTTATATCTCTTTTCTGAAAACAAAATCTGGTTAAGCCTTATATTATCAGATGTTATTGCAGATCTCTATCTGTGAAACAATTTTTCCCCCACTCCTTCCTGTTAACCATCCTTTGCTCAAATCTTACAGTTTTAAGAGTATTATTTTCCATTCTTCATCACAAGGCAGAACTCTACCAAAATATATCAAAATGAACTAACAGTAAAATAACTAACTTTGAAAGTATATGTGATATATTGTAGCAAAACTAGAAATATCACGATGTTTAAATTTTGAGATTTAATCCTTTCTAATGTTTCCAGAATTACACTATAATAGGAAAGTACTATTCCTGCTGTGTTTGCAAAACAAAAATCAAAGAAATTGAGAATATTAAAAGCTGTAAATATATTCCATGCTAGTTGTTGAAAAAAGGTGATATGTTATCAAATAAATTATTTTTCATAACTATAAAAATAGACCTTAGACATCTAACAATATTTGTCTGAACTACAGAATAATCTTTAAATATGTGGAAAAAATCAATCACTCCATCCACAATGTCAGGGATAATGCTTAAAGATAAATTTTTAAATATACCTGACATATCTACTTTTGTTTTCATTTTCTCAGTATTCATACTATATATATGTTTACATACATATATATATGTGTGTGTATACATATGTGTGTGTATGTGATTACAGATTTACACCAGTTTAGATTTTAGAATATGATACCATCAGAATGAATTTTTATCCAGATAGCAGATATTATTACACTTCTACCATCTAATATGGAGAAGAGAAAGCAACCCACTCCAGTATTCTTGCCTGGAGCATCCCATGTACAGAGGAGCCTGTACAATCCATGGAGATGCAAAGAGCTGGACACAACTGAGTGACTAACACTTACTTACTTAACGTCTAACCATTCTGTAATAAGAATTATTTAGAAGTCTGCCTTTCTAAATTGGTGGTTTTATCTTGAAATCTGAGAAACTATGAAAATCAGGCTCTTTAGGATACAGACACAAACTTATATCAGGCAGAATGCCTTTTAGCCTGGTTATATAAGGTAATCTAAACATGGTTTTAAAATTATGTGAATTTATTATCTTATATTAAAAGTTGTGATCTAGGAAAGCTGGCGGGGCTTCTAATTCTGTGTCAATGCATCATTAAGAAAACAGGTTTTTCCATCTTTCTGTTGTGCTATCCAAGCACAATACAGCAATTATAATTCCTGGTATTGCATCCAGAGGTATAATATAAAACAGAAAAATAGAATATCTATCTTCCATGTTTTGCATTTTAAGAACAAAGACATTTTTCTCAGTTGTTCTGTAGTAGATCTCTCCTCATAGGCCTGAAATGAATCAAATCATGAGTCAAAAGAACACTGTTAACAAAAATGATCGTCAATTGGTTCAGGCTAGTGAAATTTATTCTACACTTTGAGACAGTCACTATTATGTGGTAGGTAAATTATATTGTTATGTGGTGTGTGTGTGAATCTACATCCAGGGATTTTTCAGTAATTGCACTCAAAATTCATTATTAAATCTGAGGTCTAATTCCATAATTCAGCAATATTTGTCATTGGGGAGTGCCAGAGATGCTACTAATTAATGAAATAAAAATTTGAAATAAACTTTTTATGGAACAAATTGACAGCTTGTTAATAAAATCAATGTTTTGAATTAAAGTTAATTGGTTAAATCAGTGAACTGGTGAATGTGTATGAATCAGGTAACATACTGTTACCTGAAACACTTTCTGTATTTCCAAGAGTAAGAACTTAGTAAACCCTTCACTTTTTACATTCAGAATGCTATGCAGGGATTTTTTTTTTTTTTCTTTTTTTTTTCTTGAGGGGTTGATTTCTATGTCCAGAAACAGGATAGATAAGATGGTCCCTTATGTAAGATTGACTGAAATCAGCCTCTAGAATAGTGTCATGTTGCCTTGAGTAAAATCTTTCATGAAAAGTGAATTTAAAGAATAATATGCTCTTGTCAGTTTGTGCCAGTCTGCAAGCATCAATGGTTAGATTCTCTCCCCATTGCCACATACAGAGATATAATGTCCACTGCTTCAAACTGGCCAGGGTAAGAGGATTTGCAGACTTCTCTGGAGGCTCGGTGGTCAAGAATCTGGCCAAACAGGAGACACAGGTTTGATCCTTGGGTTGGGAAGATCCCTCAAGAAGGAAATAGCAGCCCACTCTAGTATTCTCGCATGGGAAACAGACGGAGAGGAGCCTGGTGAGCTATTGTCCACGGGGTCACAAAGAATCAGACAAGACTTAGTGACTAAACCACCACCACCATGAGTATTTACATCTAGAAAATCCCTAAATGGTAGACATCAATTTTCGGTTTTAGGATGTATGATATATGCATGTATTCATTCATTCATATACTCACTGAGCTGACTGGTGGGACTGCATGAAGTTACACAACAGGTTTAAATGACAGTGTGTTTATGTGCTTCAACATTATCATCTATGTGAAGTAGAAGAATTTGGTCTGAGACATGCTTTCACACTTTCAAGATTGTGAAAAATAGTAAATGCAGCCCTTAATATCCTCTAAATGCTATTCTTCTATGTGCAAATGCAAAGCAAAACAAATCCAACAGAATAAAGCAAAAAAAAAAAAAAAAAAAAACTCACCATTTTGGAAAAATAAACTCTTGGAAATTAAAAAAAAATTCCCTGGGTAGGTAAACCTAAACTAATTTGATTTCTATTAAGAACTTAAGAAGAATATGATTTGGATGGGCAACAAAAATCTTTTACCAAAATTTCAAATCGATCTCAATCTTCCTCTCATTTTGTCTCAATCTTTTACTCCTTGCCCACCATTGTATGTATTATTGTCAGTGAGCTATTTCTGATTAATGAACACACTAATACTCATTTGTTCTCCTTAGGCAGGATGCAGGCTGGCTAGAGGGTTGGTTAACCTATGCTTGGCCTGGCTGAGTTGTTCTGCTCGAGCTGAAGTTCCATCTGGGCATGGCTCCTTACCCTTGGTTAGGTTTAGGTCTGCATCGTATATGTTCATTCTGCTTCCCAGGCTGAAATGGCGGTAGCTAACCTAGTGGTGTCATTTTTTATGAAGACAGATTTGCAAAAGACAAAACCCGATCAAATAAGTACATTACAAGTAACCTCCCACGGTTCAAAGCAAGTCACAGAGCCAAGTCCAAAGTTAAAAAGTGGTAAGCATATTCCCAACATAAAGTCAGAACATCACTGTAACCAAGTCCAGTATTTTCTAAAAATCAAATTAGGGAAATTGTACTCAATCAACTACATGCCATTAAAAAAAAATTTTTTTTTAAAAAGAATTATACCCAAAGTTTACAGAAATATTAATAAACCTGTACAAACCTGGCATTTACATTTAGGATCTGTAGCAGGAAATATTTTATTCAAACTAATTAACAAAAAAACAATCTTAATGAGCTGAAAGTTTCATGTCCCAAGAGAATATTTTACACATGTAAATAAACTTAAAGCACTAAAATTAAGTGAGAAATTTCAAGCATATATTAGGAAAATTCATAAGGGATAGATGACTTTCCCTCAGTTGGAATGACCAGGATTATGACTTGAGCCAGGAAACAAACAGCTTATAATAACAGCTCACAGCACAGCAGGAAGCATGGCTTTCATCCTCCCCTTTGTTCCTGCTGCCCTCAGGTGCCATGGAGGGAAGACAGAAACGGAGATGCCTAGGAATATGTGATACAGCTTAGAAATCTTGAACTTAGAAAACCCCTGAGTTTATAAAGGAGGCAACAACAAATCCATTCAGCCTCTGCTCTGGAGGGAGACACTACCTTTATTTTTTTGAACAGCAAAAAAGTTAGTTCTTTTCTCTGGAGGGAGACACTACATCTTCATAGGATGTTTGATATAAAAAACAACTCTAAAATATTTTAAAATTATGTGGATACCTGATTTTCTTGGGAGGGAGAACAGAATCTCACTCTCTGGAAGATATGTATTGTTATCCAACCTGAACAATCCTAAACCATTCATTTGTAATTCATTAAATTGTCTACAGAATACCAAAAGCATGTTAGTAAAAAAGATATTATATACTGTCAATAGAGAGAAAAATTAAAGTTGTCAGTATTTAGTTTCATGTAAAAAAAAGCAAACAAGCAAAAGGCTGAGTGCCAAAGAATTGATGTTTTCAAATTATGGTGTTGGAGAAGACTCTTGAGAGTCCCTTGGACAGCAAAGAGATCAATCAATCCTAAAGGAAATCAATCCTGATTATTCATTGGAAGGACTGATGTTGAAGCTGAAGCTCTAACACTTTTGCCACCTGATGTGAGGAACTGACTAACTGGAAAAGACCCTGATGCAGGGAAAGACTGAAGAGAGGAAGAGAAGGGGAAGGCAGAGGATGAGATGGTTGGATGGTATCACCGACTCAATGGACATGAATTTGAGCAAGGTGTGGAAGATGGTGAAGGACAGGGAAGCCTGATGTGCCGTAGTTCATGGAGTTGCAAAGAGTTGAACATGACTGAGTGAACAACAGCAATCATTGATTAAAAACACAAGCTTTAAAGCCAGACATCTGATTTTAAATTGCCATTTTATTAGCTGTGTGGTGCTTCCCTGGTAGCTCAGGAGGTAAAGAATCTGCCTGCAATGCAGGAGACCCAGGTTCAATCCCTTGGTCTGGAAGATCCCCTGGAGAAGGTAATGGCAACTCACTCCATATTCTTGCCTAGGAAATCCTATGGACAGAAGAGCCTGGTGGGCTATAGTCCATGGGATCCCAAAGAGTTGGACATGACCGAGTAATTAACACTTTGGCTTAGCTGTGTGAGGATGTATTACTTAACTTTTTGGGTTTTTGTTTCTCCACTTATAAAATGAGAATCATCATATTCATTTTCTCCTTCCCCTCCCCCATTTCCTTCTTTATCATCATCACCATCATAGGGACTAACTTATGATAGATGAATGTTTAATATAGTAACAGCACTTGGAAGATGCCCAGGTATCAAACACTATGTAAATAAAGTTATATCCTAGCTTTTATACACTATTAAACTTTCATAAAATCAGAGGGGTATTTTAATTTTATTCAGTTAAACTCTTACTTTGATGAGTTTAAACACTAATCCAGTTTTCAAGGTCATGACTTCTTAGATATGTGTATTAGTCCTGAGACCATGATTGATACCATCATCCCCCTTCTCACCTACTCATTTGCAGTGTTGCTCACCTTAAGCCAACACTTCGACTGGTCTATAATGCTTTTTCAGTGGCATGAACCTGGCCTTTATTCCTAAGGTGTCTGAGCTCTCATTGCTCCGACCATATGAGGTTCATTTGGTGCCATGGCCTATTTGCAATTGCTGATGACAACAGAAGAATCGCAACAGAAGAATTAAGAAGAAACACGGCATATGCCCTGAGCCCCAGACATAGACACCTCTGGACCCACTATGTAGCAGCAAACTCTTGATTCTCATAATAATTGAGGCTGATATCCCACACATCATTAAAATTATTATTATTATTATTTTTGTCCACTGGTCAAATTCTATGTAAAACCCCAAATAACTGCACAACACAATCATAAGCATACCTTTAGGGAATGAGGAAATGTTAGTGGCCCTAGGGAACCACACTAAAAGCCACAGTAGGGAAATCACAAATTCCCCAAGTGAGTCATTGAGAGTAATACTAAAATAACCACTCTTTCTTCAATCCTTGTTTTGATTTCTGGCTCTATATATTCTAACTGTAGGGATATGACACTATAAAGTAGACACTGGGTCAAATAAAATACTGAAAATTGAAAGACACTCTCAACAGTGAAAAGGATCACCTCTAATCTGGTGTCCAGGTTAAATCTTTAAGAGGCCATTCCAATATTCAACCAGGCAAGCTGTTTAGAGTTGACACTATCTGTAACTATGGGCCCTTTACCTATGTGCACTGACACACATTTTATAAAATGAACATCTTCTCCTAAGGAATGTTAAGCTGGATCCTATGTTAGCAATCAATGTTTCACCTTTCTAATAGCACTGAGTGCTGAAACAGTGCAGGAAGTGAAGGCAAATCCAAACCTAGAGTGCACACTGACCTCAGGATGAATAATTGTTCTTCTTGAGATCAACCTGACACTAAGTGTTCCCCTTGAAGTATACTATTATATTAAGGGTTTGATATTTGTCTCCTCTGCTGATATTTCGTGGCACAGTAGAAAAGAATCTGCTTGCCAAAGCAGGAGACACAAGAGATGTGGGTTCCCTGCAGAAGGAAATGGAAACTCACTCCATTATTTTGCCTGGAAATGTTCATGGACAGAGAAGCTATAGTCCAGGGGGTTGCAAAGAGTTGGACACAACTGACAGACACATACATACATACTGGTATTTGATAGTCTTCAGGAACAACACTAGACAGTCTATGTGAACCAGAATCCTTGCCATTGTGCTAATGCTTAGCTTTTGACTCCTTCACTGTAACTTGTGAATGTCAACAACAGTTCTGAGCATTTTGATGCATCTTAGGTACAGAGTATTCAATATTTCTGCTCCATCCACATAATCAAGCATCATATCTATGTAATCTGATGCATATCTTTCCTACCATCTGTTAAAACCCAATACTTCTGATGCCTCTCTTTCCGTTTATCACTGTGAATGAAAGAAAGATCAGTAGTATCACCATATCACCAATTGTCCTGACCACACCAAAGATTCGAGCATTCATATTCACTGATGTGATGCTGGTGATGCTCACTGATATTCACTGATATGATGAACCAAGTCAACATTACAGTACTGATTAGAAAACATATATGGAGCTCCAAGCTGCCTCTTTCAGAGAATAGGGAAGATATATTCTATTTTTTTTTTTAAGGTATGTTTTCTTTTCAGGTCCTTTTCTCTTTACACCCACTTTTCTACTCCTTTGATCAGCATAAACCAGTCTAATTTGCAAACTAGGAATATCTATATTATTCCATACTGAAATGATCTCTTTGTTGAAGATATGGTGAAGAAAAATAAATGAAACTAAATGTCAAATTTTCAGACAATGTGTCAGTGACTTTTTTGCCTGAATTTTATTTAGCTTAGTGCAAGGTTTTAGTCATACAGCTATGAAGCAATGTAACATGTGTCCTCCTCAGAAAAAAAAAAAAAAAAAACAAGTTTCCTAATTAAATAAATTTGGACAACCTTTTTGGAGATTCATGAGGCAAATTGCCCTTAAAAGTTTCTGTGATGTCCTATTATAAAGCATTGTATTCTAATACTCAGAGATTTAAAAAAATAATGCAAACCCTAGTCAGATTTCCTATAGTATAAACTTATTGTATCAATTTGTCCACAGGATAAATTGTCTATAGGAAGTCTGGATCCAAGAGCAAAATTCATATCATCAAGGACTACAGTTCTCTTCTTTCTTTCTCTGCTTACTTCTATATGTTGGCTTCATTCTATAGAGAAAATCTCTTTGTGTAATACAAAAAGGACTACTGACACATGTTGGTTTGCATTTTACTAGACCCACCTAGGTCTTGGGCTTGCTGAAATGCTCTCTGATGTCATCAGTACAATGATTGGCCCAGTAAGGGTTATGTGGTTGGCTTAGGAAGTAAAAAAGAGGCCTCCAAGGAAACTGAGGGATCAGAATATGTCCTCTATATATTCTGTTGAATACAACCAAACTTCTTTGAGCATAGAGGATTTTTATTAAAAACATCAAATAAAATATTTTTGCAAAGCCTATACAGATATTGAAAATTTTATATTTACCAAGAATACTAGTATGACAGACTTTCTATTCATATATGATTCTTTCCATTAACATGTGGAAATGCAACATATGTTGAATTTCAAACAAGATGGCTTAAATATGTACTGTGGTTATGTCTGAATAAAGAAAAAAACAGTGATATTCTAGACACTGATAAAGCATTTTAAAGACTTTACAATGTGTTGTATAATTTGCTGGTAGACCATTGGACTTTAAAGATTTTTTTTTTTTAATACAAAAAAGTCATGGTTGGATAATCTAGTCAAGAACATTGAGTGATAAGTGCTTTGATGCTTAGCTACATAATCAAAAAATGTGGCAATGGGAAATAGGAAGGTCAAATGAAAAGAAGTAGTGACAAATGGGCATTGATCTCAGGTCATTGAAGTATATCTCAACCAGTAAAGTGGCCTTCTTAAGTTGTTAAGACTTTCACAGTCCACAGAAAATAGAAAGTATTCTAAAACTGATGTGTGAAAAAAATGTTAAAACGTGATGTTTCTTAAAGTATGTGAGAGACATCCTGATTCAAACATGTAGTAGAAACATTCCATTTTTATATTTAAGCTTTTCCATGTGTTTGAATGGAATGTTTGTACAGATTGCTATACTGTGAAATGAATACAATTAGAGTAAAAATAATTACTAATAACAATTGATTTGCAAGTAAAATTCAGAATTTTAGCTAGGGATTATTACATTTAACTATTTAATTAAAATTTAGTTGGGAATATGTCAAAAAGAAGGAAAGAGTTTTTTTTTCAAGTTTATAAGTATAGGTTTTAGAGGACATTATAAAAATAACTTCAGCCCATCTATTATAAAATTTCTGTTGTTTCTACCATCTAACTAATCCAAGGAAGGAAAGAAAGAAATAATCCCTGATGTTATCTGCTCCTTTATCACTCAGAATTAGTAATCAATCATGTATTACTGATTTTAACCCATTAAAAATGTTCATAATACTTTACCTCTTCATTCCCTCACTACTTCCCTAGTTCAGATCTATATTATTTCCCTAAATGACTTCATTAGCTTCTTATTCTTTCTTCCTAATTCCAGTCATTCCTCCTAAAATCAAGAATTTTTCTCTGAAGTCTAAACTTATTAACAATGCATTCCTCACTGTTCAGCAAGTCACTGAAGTTATTATGTGAGTTTGGGCTCCTTGTTATCTACCAGGCATAAGAGTATATAACACAACCTCTGCCTATGACTAAGCTTTATCTGCTGGAATTTCCTGAAACAAACATTTCATGACACATGTGACTGAACTTAGGAGAAATCCTGCTGCATATATCTTAGCTCTCTGTTCAATCTGGCTTAAATTTTATTTATGACTGCCAACAAGAAGAAATCCCCAAATAAGGTAGATTTCAGAGTTGATTGACTTAACTGACAACAATGTCAGCAATTTCTAGGGAATTTTCCATCACCCAGCTCTGCCGTTTTTGGTACTGGTTTCATCAGCAGCCAAGTAACTGTTCAGGTTTCCTATACACAGAGCAATACTTTTTTTTTTTTTTTTTTTATAGGGTGCCATGATTTTCTGTGATTTTCCTTTAGGAGCCAGGAAGCAGTCTCCAGATAATGACCTGTATATTTTTTCTCTAACATATCATCAGTTCAGTTCAGTCACTCAGTCGAGTCTGACTCTCTGCAACCCTATGAACTGCAGCATGCCAGGCCTCCTTGTCCATCACCAACTTCAGAAGTTTACCCAAACTCATGTCCATTGAGTCAGTAACGCCACCCAACCATCTCATCCTCTGTCGTCCCCTTCTCCTACTGCCCTCAATCTTTCTCAGCATCAGGGTCTTTTCAAATGAGTCAGCTCTTCACATCAGGTGGCAAAAGTACTGGAGTTTCAGTTTCAAAATCAGTCCTTCCAATGAACATCCAGGACTGATCTCCTTTAGGAAGGACTGGTTGGATCTCCTTGCAGTCCAAGGAACTCTCAGGAGTCTTCTGCAATGACACAGTTCAAAAAACATCAATTCTTCCACACTTAACTTTATTTATAGTCCAACTCTCACTTCCATACAGGACTACTGGAAAAACCATAGCCTACACTAGATGAACCTTTGTTGACAAAGCAATGTCTCTGCTTTTTAATATGCTGTCTAGGTTGGTCATAACTCTCCTTCCAAGGAGCAAGCATCTTCTAATTTCATGGCTGCAGTCACAATCTGCAGTGATTTTGGAGCCCCCAAAAATAAAGTCAGCCACTGTTTCCCAATCTATTTGCCATGAAATGATGGGACCCGATGCCATGATCTTAGTTTTCTGAAAGTTGAGTTTTAAGTCAACTTTTTCACTCTCCTCTTTTACTTTCATCAAGAGGCTTATTAGTTCTTCTTTGCCTTCTGCCATAAGAGTGGTGTAATCTGCATATCTGAGGTTATTGATATTTCTCCCAGCAATCTTGATTCCAGCTTGTGATTCATCCAGTTCAGCGTTTTTCATGATGTATTCTGCATAGAAGTTAAATAAGCAGGGTGACAATATAAAGCCTTAATGTACTCCTTTTCCCATTTGGAACCAGTCTGTTGTTCCATGTCAGTAACTATTGCTTCCTGACTTGCATACAGATTTCTCAAGAGGCAGGTCAAGTGGTCTGGTATTCCCATCTCTTCAAGAATTTTCCAGAGTTTGATTTGGTCCTCAGTCACAGGCTTTGGCCATAATCAATGAAGCAAAAGTAGATGTTTTTCTGGACCTCTATTGCTTTCTTGATGATCCAGCAGATGTTGGCAATTTGATCTCTGGTTCCTCTGCCTTTTCTAAAACCAGCTTGAACATCTGGAAGTTCACGGTTCATGTATTGCTGAAGCCTGGCTTGGAGAATTTTGAGCCTTACTTTACTAGCCTGTGAGATGAGTGCAATTGTGCAGTAGTTTGAGCATTCTTTGGGATTGCCTTTCTTAGAGATTGGAATGAAAACTAACCTTTTCCAGTCCTGTGGCCACTGCTGAGTTTTCCAAATTTGCTGATGTATTGAGTGCAGCATTTTTCACAGAATCATCTTTTAGGATTTGAAATAGCTCGACTGGAATTCCATCACCTCCACTAGCTTTGTTCATAGTGATGATTCCTAAAACCCACTTGACTTCACATCCCAGGATGTCTGGCTCTAGGTGTGTGATCACATCATCGTGATTATCTGGGTCATGAAGATTTTTTGTATAGTTCTTCTGTGTATTCTTGCCATCTGTTTTTAATATCTTCTGCTTCTGTTAGGTCCATACCATTTCTGTCCTTTATTGAGCTCATCTTTGCATGAAATGTTCCCTTGGTATCTCTGGTTTTTTGAAGAGATTTCTAGCCTTTCCCATTCTATTGTTTTCCTCTGTTTCTTTGCATTGATCGCTGATGAAGTCTTTCTTATCTCTCCTTGCTATTCTTTGGAACTCTGCATTCAAATGGGTATATCTTTCCTTTTCTCCTTTGCTTTTTGCTTCTCTTCTTTTCACAGCTATTTGTAAGGCCTCCTCTGACAGCCATTTTGCTTTTTTGCATTTCTTTTTCTTGGGGATGGTCTTGCTCCCTGTCTCCTGTACAATATCAGGAACCTCTGTCCATAGTTCTTTAGGCACTCTGTCTATCAGATCTAGTCCCTTAAATCTATTTCTCACTTCCACTGTATAATCATAAGGGATTTGATTTAGGTCATGCCTGAATGGTCTACTGGTTTTCCCTACTTTCTTCAATTTAAGTCTGAATTTGGCAATAAGGAGTACATGATCTGAGCCATAGTCAGCTCCCAGTCTTGATTTTGCAGACTGTGTTGAGCTTCTCCATCTTTGGATGTAAGAAATATAATCAATCTGATTTTGGTGTTGACCATTTGGTGATGTCCACGTGTAGAGTCTTCTCTTGTGTTGTTGGAAGAGGGTGTTTGCTATGACCAGTACATTCTTTTGGAAAAACTCTATTAGCCTTTGCCCCGCTTCATTCTGTACTCCAAGACCAAATCTGCCTGTTACTCCAGGTGATTCTTGACTTCCTACTTTTGCATTCCAGTCCCCGAGAATGAAAAGGACATGTTTTTTTTGGGTAGTTGTAAAAGGCCTTGTAGGTCTTCTTCGAACCATTCAACTTCAGCTTCTTCAGCATTATTGGTCAGGGCATAGACTTGGATTACCGTGATACTGAATGGTTTGCCTTGGAAACGAACAGAGATCATTCTGTCGTTTTTGAGACTGCATCTAACTACTTCATTTCAGACTCCTTTGTTGACTATGATGGCTACTCCATTTCTTCTAAGTTTTTCTTGCCCACAGTAGTAGATATAATGTTCAACTGAGTTAAATCGACCCATTCCAGTCAATTTTAGTTCACGGATTCCCACAATGTCGCTGTTCACGCTTGCCATCTTCTGTTTGACAACTTCCAGTTTTCCTTGATTCATGGACCTAACATTCCAAGTTCCTATGCAATATTGCTCCTTATATATCGGACCTTACTTCTATCACCAGTCACATCCACAACTGGGTGTTGTTTTTGCTTTGGTCCATCCCTTAATTCTTTCTGGAATTATTTCTCCACTGATTCCCATAGCATATTGGGCACCCACCGACCTGAGGCATTCATCTTTCAGTGTCCTATCTTTTTGTCTTTTGATACTGTTTATGGGTTTCTCAAGGCAAGAATACTGAAGTGGTTTGCCATTCCCTTTTGAGTGGACCACATTTTGTCAGAACTCTCCACCATGACCCATCCATCTTTGGTGGCCCTACATTCATAGCTATGCTAGAATTGGGTAATATAATCATTTCTGAACCAGTCACATGCATGAGGAATGGGATTACGTCCAGAATAATGAATCGCCACTGAAGCCCTGGGTAGGGCAATGAAAACTCTAAGCCAGGGTTATTTTGGGAGATGTGGCACTTGAACCAAACTGGCATCTTATTAAACAGAAAAGAATGAGGGAATGGATGCTATTTATTTTGCCTATGGATTTGCTATTGAGGATTTTCTAATCCTAAACATCATCTCACACAAGTCAGACATTGCCTTCTCGAGGCAATCCTAACTCTCTTCACCCTCGTGACAAAAGTGGGTAGTTCTTTCTTAGGGCTCTAATAATAGGTTATACCAGTCATTCAGAATTTGGGGTTATTTGTTACTATAATTGATTCTTCTAATAATCTGTGAGTACTGAGAGACTAAAAATATTTTATATTCATTTTACTGTACCCAATATGATATTTCAATAATATTTGCTGAATGAATTGCTGGATACTGAAAATTATTCAGTCAATAAAATGTTCAAGTAGAACTGCTTCTTTTAACTAGAGCTTAGAAAAACCTTGGATATTTGAAAATAGTTATAGGATTTTTTTTTTTTTAATATGCCCTGTCTTATAGTCTACTCAAAAGATGTTAAGATTATAAGATGAAATAGAGAAAATGGAGTTTCCCTACCTTTCTAAACTAGGTTAGGCATCTCTGATGCATTCTGTTGTTTTCCAGTTTTCTTTGAGGGAAGCTATGCCAGTGATCCTGCTTGTCATAGTTCTCTCAGTATTTGGCCAGTGTGTATTCCATGAACACATCATAAATATGTATGATTATGTAAATATACTAAGAATATTTGCCTTTTACTGGTTATGCACTATAACATCTTATTTAATTATTGCTACTTATATATCTTTATTGATTAGTATGCTGCAGAAAGTGCCACTAAGAATCTCAGAGGAGGGTTCAAATTGACACGGTACTTCATTGGTAGGAGTCAAGAGAATGCCCATCCCTTTAAAATTAGATCAGCTGCTTGTAAGCCTCAATAGATCTCAGCCAAATGAGAAGCCCATGTTTGCAGACACAGCAGATTTCAAAACCTCCATTACAAAAGGGAGCCTGTGCTATTGGAATAAGATCTTTGTTTTGCCAGTCTTGGTACCCGTTACCAGGAGTCATACAAGATCCTCTCGACCCTGAGCACTTCTGACCAGACCATCTACTCTTCTTTCCCTTCCAACATTCTTTGCTCCCCACAACTGCCTTGGGAACACCAAAGAAGATTTCATTATGCCTTTTAACCTGTCTCTGTCATTCAGCACAAGAACTTCATTTCTGCCAGATCAGTCCTTTTCTTGGGATTTCAGTCCCCATAGGATTCTACTCACTGAGTTCCCTGTTTCCATCTCCCAAACCTCACCAAGTACCAAAATATTGCACTAAATAATCTATAGCTCAAAGTCATCCATCAGCAATTTTTGTGAAACTCTGTAACTCTTTTGAAAAATCTTTTCATCTTTTTCACTCTGAATCCTGCTTCTGCTTTGAGTTGACTGTTTCAGTGACACAGTGTCAATGTTGTTGTTGTTTCCTGCCCCCCATACTTCTTGATCTACTGAACTCAAGGTGGGATAGTTTTCCTCCTTACTCTTCCTTGTCTCTTTCAAATTGCTCTTTCTCTCTCCCCCAGAGGGGAGAGAAAAGTTATTCAGCTGTGAAATCAGACTCTACCACCAACTGTTGTTGCTTGTTTTAATTATCTGCTGATCCTTGGGCCAGCCTTCCTTCTGATAAAAAGACTTTAGCTCCTGCCACACTGATGACTTTGCCCACACAGTCACTGCCATGAATTTCATAACTGTTAGTGTCTATGACCATAGCCTCTTTGTTTCCTGATGCTATCACTACCAATTGTCAGGTATCTAGCTCCGTCATAACATATACTAGATGCTATCACTATCAATAGCTCACTCTTCAGCTACCACCTCCCATTTCCCCAATTTCTCCATTGACTACACTCAGTCTTATGAGAGCTGTGAAGCAGCACTTCCACTAATGTCCCTCCTCCCTCTTCTAGTCTTCCTTCTTCGTTTAAGTTTGAATCCTATATTTAGTCATTACAAAACACCTAATTTCTTTTTTTTTTTTGTTTGTTTGGTTTTTTTTTGCTTTGCTGTACTTGTATGACTAATTTACAATCCTACAGAAATCTAATCTCTACCCCATGACATATGCAACTGCACAGCAAAATACATCTAGAAAACACACACACACACACACACACACACACACACACATGCACACATACATGCACACACAACCATTCTATTTCAATGAGTCTCCTCTCCTGAAATAACGTCCTATACTGGGATGCTATATTTACATTCCCAAACTTGACTTCTTCATTAAGTTGACATCCATAATGTCCAAATGGTTATTCATTATCTCAGAGTCATCTAAATTCAATATGTGGCAAAATGAACTCCTCTTTTATATCCCAATTGTGTCCCTCCTATAATGAAACTTAGTAAATAAAACTGAGAAAGAAAATCTTGGGAATCACCAATGACTAGCCTTCTTTCAGTCTCTGTCTCTCTGTCACTATTTCACTCATTCCTCCCCTGTCCCTCTAAATCTCTTTCTCTGCCACACCACACATATAATCCACCAACAAAGTCTTTTGGCTCTAGTTGGAAAATACATCCACGTATGATCATTTACTTTCTTTGTTACCTTTCTTACCCGACCACTGTCATCTGCAGATAGAATTACTGTAATATCTTTCCAACTCTAACTACTCATGCTTTTACCTTCCTTCACTATATTTTGTATTCCATTAAAAATAAAGCATGCCATGCCACTCATCTGCTCAACATTTAAAAATATCTTCCTATTTCTATTTATTTCACTCAATAAAAGTCAAAGTTCTGACCACTGTCATAGCAAAACTTGCATCAAAGTTCAGCAAGCAAGGATAACTATTCGAGGCTATTGGAACAGGGGAGAGAGACAATTATTTTAGTCTGAACACAACTCTACTGAAATAAAGGGCAAGACGATTTTTAAGCACTGTAGTGAGTTAATGGAAAAGTACTGGAGGATGGTAGGGCACTGTGTTTGCTAATTGGATTTATCCAAAGGCAAAATAAACTTTTCATATCTTTTAAAACAGAAGGTAGTTTTGCAACTCAGAGCAATACATGCCGAGAAGTTAGACACCTATGCACCCACAGAAATTGTGCAATAAGAATGCTATCTTCCTTATGGTTCAAAGCGATGCCTTCGTAAGTCCTTGAGGAAAAAAAAAAAAATCCTGGGTTTTGAAAGTGGTAAGAACTTTCTTAAAGGATTTATATCTGAAAGGTGCAGAGGTGCAGAAAAAGAATTTACAAGTTTTTTTAAGTAAATGCACTAAGAAAAAAGATACACAGGTATACCTGTATATCTATATACTTATACATGCAAATGTGTATGTTCATACACGTTTGTATATTTACATATATTTATATATTTCCTCTAGTTTCTCTTCATATTTCTGGCTTTGATTCTTAAGATCTAGAGTGGAATAATGATACTATCTTAGATAAAGTTTCCCAAAGGCAGACACTGAAGTAAAGATTCATCTATCAGTGACTTATTGAGGAAGTAATCTATTAAAGAAGTGAATTACTAAGGAAGAATGTGAGGAAGCAAGAGGAGAGATGGTAGAGAGTCAATGAAGGATGCTGTTTCTGAGGAAGACCCAGTGAAGTCGAACCCTACAGACAATCCTAAAACATAAATTTATCGTTATTAGGGTTTATCAGTCAACAGTTGCAGAGTCAAGTGAAGTCAGCTTTCATAATTCTATACTGAAAGTGATTTACTGTGAGATGGAAAAAGAAAATATAAACTCCCATAAACTTTGGGATCTCTTTATCTGAGTCTGAAACAGCAACAGTGTTTCAAGAAAATTTTCAGACAATGGCATGTGCTATTGATTAGAAACCGAGGAACAGACACCCAGAAACGCGAGCTCTGTCAGTTTTTAATCCAGAAGCCTCTCTCTATATAGTATATAGTATCTCTATATCATAGTAAGAGCCTAAGGGAATTTTTCACTAAGTGATGAAGGCCCTCTTCCAGCTTTGCAGACCACCAACTTCTTGCTGTGTCCTCATACAGTGGAAGAGTTGAGGGATTTCTCTTAGGCCTCCTTTTTTATAAGGATATTAATCCCATTCATGAGGGCTCTGTCCTCATGACTTAATCAGTCATGACCTCCCAAAGGTCCCCCTCCTATTACCGTCATCCTACAAGTTTTGAGTGAACACAGTTTTTCATAAATAGCAGAGACTAAGTTATTTATCATTAATCTATAATCAATCACTCACCATTGATTGGAAAAATGCTTCATGATAGGGAAATTATTATCATTATCACCAGTAGATATATAAAAAGAGATACAAACAACTGTTCCCCTTGATGTATCAAAAGAGATTTTGAGAAAAACTGGTGTTTATGTTGAATCCTAAAAGAAGTTCATGGTTTTCATGACATAGTTAAAAATATATATATATATATATGTTTCAGGTTAGAGAAAATGCCATGTGCAGATGAATGGTGAAAGGATATAGGCTAAGATCTCTACGTAAACAGTTGGTTCATGAAGAAACAGTGGAGATTTTTAATCAAGAATCAGTTCAGTTCAGTTGCTCACTCGTGTCCAACTCTTTGTGATCCCATGGTCTACAGCACACCAGGCTTCCCTGTCCTTCACCAACTTGTAAAGCCTGCTCAAACTCACGTCCATTCAGTCAGTGATGCCATCCAACCATCTCATCCTCTGTCATCCGCTTCTCCTCCTGCCTTCAATCTTTCCCAGCATCAGGGTCTTTTCCAATGAGTCATTTCTTCACATCAGGTGGCCAAAGTATTGGAGTTTCAGCATCATCCTTTCAATGAATATTCAGGAGTGATTTCCTTTAGGATTGACTGGTTTGATCTCCTTGCAGACCAAGGGACTCTCAAGAGTCTCCTCCAGCATCACAGTTCAAAAGCATCAATTCTTTGGTGCTCAGCTTTCTTTATAGTCCAACTCTCACATCCATACATGACTACTGGAAAAACCATAGCTTTAACTAGATGGACCTTTGTTAGCTAAGTAATGCCTCTGCTTTTTAATATCCTGTCTAGGTTAATGAAGACTTGATGAGATCAAATCTCTTTTGGTAAAAGATAACTTGGAGACTAAGTAGAGTCTGTAGAGGAATAGACCTTGTTGGCAAAACAGAAGACAAAGAAAAACAAGACAATGAACTAAACAGTTAAAAGGATGTTGCAATGATCTGTCATAATTGAACAAACTGAGAAAGTGTCATGAAGTATGGAAAAGACTGAAGCTAAGTATTTAATTATCATCTAGATTTTAAGAACAAAGGAGATGGATGGGTTGTGGGTGATCGTGCAGATGGCAATGTTGTCAAATAATGAAACAAACCAAAATAGTGTGATGATGATAATAATAATGATAATGAAAACTATGAGTTTCAGAGGCAGAATTATACATTGAAACTTGTGTATATGCTTGGAATTTCTGAGATGTATCCATTCAATAATTTTAAAAGTGTATGACTGTTAATCACATATTAAATACCAGGCACTGGGTTTTTATTTACACGTCAAATAGGCAGGATGAGATACTATAAGTTAGTAAAAAACATAGATAATAAGCAGATTAACAAACAAATACAAAGATAACTGGAACTTGGAGCACATTCTATGAAGAAAATAAGGAGGATGCCATGATAGCAGAACCAAACTAATATATTCAGATGAGGATGTCTCATCTCTGAGCAGGGAACTGCTGAAAAACAGGCCTAGGATTTGGAAGCAAGGTCTGAACTGAATGTACAGATTTGGAGACCATCAGTAGATCACTGGTAAGTGAGGCTTTGAAAGTGGAAAAGCTTCTAAAAGACAGTGTGACAAATTAGAAAGAGCCATTTAGCTAATGATAAATAAAACTGATTAACTGGCTATATTTATTTGTTTCAATAATACTGTAAAGAGATTGAGGCTATATTTACAGGCTTTTAGAAGGGATTATGTCATAGTAGGGTTTATGAAAATGGATCTATACAAAGAGAAAAATGAGTATTCCCAATCCAGTAAATAAACATCATAGACAGCATAACATATTGAGGTTTCTTTTTCTGGTTCATTCTTTATGGCATTAATCTAAAATTAAATAATGTTCTTAAGATACAGCATAACTGTAAATGGTAACAATTTACTGGAATATGTAAACATGACTATATTCTAGGAAATAAAATTTTAATGCTAAAAATAAATTCCTAGTGAGTGGCTGATTTTTTTATTAATGAGTGAAGGTAAACCAGACTAATGCAAAGCTTTCATTTATATTATTGTTGATAACATTAAAATCATTATTAGAGAAGGAAATAACATATGTGAAATGATTCTTAAAATGATATATTCAAGAAATAAAATATGGTTATTTATATGAATAGGAGTTGGTTCTGAAGCTCTAAATATTTTAATTATAACCATATTTTAATCTTATCATTTTAAACGTAGAAGAATGTGTTCTTGTTGCTGAATATAACACTCATTTTATTTAAGCAATTAAATGTGTTTCTTCATACATGTACATACTGAGATAATAGTTGAGGTAATTACTTTCTTCTAAATATCCCTTTTTTAATGTAAAGAAACAAAAAACATACTAAATCTCTTATTTAAGGTCAGTTCTAAGTGAGGTCACCTGCCTATTAAACAAAAAAAGCAATTCAGGCTGGGTCAAACCAAAAATGAACTAAGAATTTGTGTACACCAAGACAAACCTGAAGAAGAAATTGAAACTAGTCACTAACCACAATTTTTAGAAGTTAAGAAATCTAATTTGATCAATTAGCTACCAATTTAAGTGAGCACCCATAGAGAAACTTGGTTTATTAGAATTCAACAGCCCAGAAGAATACTTCTAACTGACAATGTGATGTTATATACCCATGGGATATATGGGTATATATGGGTATTTACTCATAGAATATATGGGTATATATGATGCCTATAGTATAACATTATAGAACAGAATGTTTAACCTCCCTGAAACTGTTCTGCAGAAATGAAGATACATGATGCATACATGAAACATTTAAAATGTGACTATCTATGAAATATAATCATAGTTTTAGTTAGTCATTTTTATTAGTAATTCTAATTTCCAGGTATTTTTGATGTGTTTTGAGAGCAATGGTCTCAACAGCTTTAATATAATGAATTAAAGCAATATGCATCAAATAAAATGCAAAGCTTTTTGAAAAATATAAAACAGTATGTTTCTGAAAATTACCTTTCCTCAATGAAACATAGCTGCATATTTAAAGTTTTTATTTCAGTGTGCATTCAAAGTCTCTAAGAAATTAAATTCAAAATATATATTTACCTTAAAAATATATTGTTGTTAGTGTTTTTCAGTCATTTAGTCTTATCCGATTCTTTGCAACCCCGTGAACTACAGCACTCTAGGTTTCCTTATCCTTCACTACCTCCTGGAGCTTACTCAGACTCATGTCCATTGAGTTGATGATGCCACTGAACCATTGTGTCCTCTGTTGCCCACTTCTCCTCCTGGCGAGCACCAGGGTCTTTTCCATTGAGTCAACTCTTTGCATCAGGTGGCCAAAGTATTGAAGCTTCAGCATCAGTCCTTCCAATGAATATTCACTATTGATTTCCTTTAGGATTGACTGATTTGATCTCCTTGCTGTCCAAGGGATTCTGAAGAGTCTTCTCCAGTTTGAAAGCATCAATTCTTTGGTGCTCAGTCTTCATAATGGTCCAACTCTCACATCTGTGAGTGACTGCTGGAAGAACCACAGCTTTGACTATATGGGCCTTGTTGACAAAGTGATATATCTGCTTTTTAATACACTGTCTAGGTCTGTCATAGTTTTTCTTCTAAGGAGCAAGCGTTTTTAGTTTCATGGCTTCAGTCACCAACTGCAGTGATTTTGGAGCCCAAGAAAATAGTCTGTCACTGTTTCCATTGTTTCCCCATCTATTTGCCACCAAGTGATGGGACCAAATGCCATGATTTCTATTTTTTGAATGCTGAGTTTTAAGCCAGCTTTTTCACTCTCCTGTTTCACCCTCATGAAGAGGCTCTTTAGGTCCTCTTCACTTTCTGCCATTAGGGTGGTATCATCTGTTAAATAAGTAGGGAGACATAGAGCCTTAACTTGCTCCTTTCCCAATTTTAAACCGGTCAGTTGTTCCATGTTCAGTTCTAACTGTTGCTTCTTGACCTGCACACAGTTTCTCAGATGGCAGGTATGGTGGTCTGGTATTCCAATCTCTTTAAGAACTTTCCGGTTTGTTGTCATCCACACAGTCAAAGGCTTTAGTGTAGTCAATGAAGCATCAGTAGATGTTTTTCTGGAATTCTATTGCTTTTTCAATGATCAAATGGATGTTAGTATGGAACTATGTTAGTATGGAAAAATTCTTAGTTTATCTAGTTATGGTTAAATAGTCACTGTTTTAGTCTTCCTAGACTTTATAATACTCCATCCAAGAAACAAACTGAAATTCCAAAAGGACTTTCATGATATTAATCAAGGGAATGTAAGGCACCATGACTAAACAAAAAGAAAAATTTAGTTGGAAGAGTTTTTCCACACAGTGACATTAAGTAGATTGGTTAGAAAGGTGAACTAAATTAACTCTTAAGACTTTTTGAAATCTAAGATCCTAAAATTCTACATAGGTTCTACATAATTCTACATAGGTTCCATCTGTTTTTAAGGCTATATATACATTTTTTTTTCATTTTCTTTGTTTTTCACTCCTCTAGGAGAAGCAAGAGAACAGAAGAAGAAAGAGAACTGTTGCTGTTTTCAAAAAAACAATGTTGTAGCTAAAGATGTCACTGAGTTATACTGATTTTTTTCCCCAAAATATTGATATATAGAACATAGAAAATACAATATTTCATTGCTGAAAGATATCTAGTGACAGCATTTTTTATTCACCTAATCAAAAACCTCATCTAAGTCACGTGTGATGCCCCTGCTGCACTATTTCATGTGATGATGCTACTTACGATGGAAGCTGCATGTGTTTCCTACCCCACTCCATATCTTACAGTTACTACAAGTCTTTAAGTCTTTCAATCTTTCACTGGCTTGTGATATGTTTCCTGGATTCATAAAATCTACTCCAGATTGAGTATGCATATATATTATATATACTATATATATGTACATACACAAAATATACACATTATATATATATATATACATACACACACACACACATATAATGATATGTTCATTCTGAAATAGTAGAGAAAGTTGAGGTGTATTCCATCCCCTCTGCCTAGTTTTGGGTATTCAAAGAAGATAGAAAACATCTTTTGGTGACTTACTTCTCTCTACCCTCACCTTAATAATTTTCGTGCATGGTCAGTAGCGTCTGACTCTTTAGGGCTCTTCTGTCCATGGAATTTTCCAAGCAAGAATATTGGAGTGGGTTGACATTTCCTATTCCAGGGCATCTTCCTGACCTATGGATCATCTCCAGCACTGGCAGATAGATTCTTTACCATTGAACCAAATGGGGAAGACCACCCCTTCCCCAACCATTACTCAATATCTCTTCCTCAAGCAAACATTGGCTAGATTACCCAGTGAGCAGTGCCTTAGCAGCCCACAAGAAATAGCTACCTGAAATGCAAGGTGAGATGTCCTTGAAATGCATCTCCCTATCCTCTTGGTGTTGAAGACTCTTGAGAGTCTCTTGGACTGCAAGGAGGTCAAACCAGTCCATCCTAAAGGAAATCACTCCTGAAAATTCATTGAAAGGACTGATGCTTAAGCTGAAGCTCCAATACGCTGGCCACCTGATGCAAAGAACTGACTCATTGGAAAAGACCCCAATGCTGGGAAAGATTGAGTCAGGAGGAGAAGGGGATGGCAGAGGATGAGATGGTTGGATGGAATCACTAACTTGATGGAGATGAGTTTGAGCAAGCTCTGGGAGATGGTGATGGACAGGGAAGCCCAGCGAGCTGCAGTCCACGGGGTCACAAAGATTTGGACATGACTGAGTGACTGAACTGAACTTATCGTCTCTACTCCCTATTCCACTTTTTTCACTACCATTAACTGACCTGATCCATCCACAGTTGGCTCCTTTTCCTTAATTAGCAATTAGTAAAAACTGTAAGAAAGGAGGTATGTATTACTAGCTACCTTAAATCTCCAACACCCTTTGTCATTTCTATTATGTATAGGACATAGACTCTTAATACCAGAAACTTAAAAAAATAAGAAGAATAAAAACATTTCTACTATGTTATCTATCCCTAAAATGGAGACTATGAAAGACAGAAAGTTAATCAGTATTTGAAATCACCGAGAAATAATTAGAAATTTTAGTCATGATATGCTGTAAGCAAAAGCCTAGCCAAAAAAAAAAAAGTGAAATCAGGACTAAAATGACAAAACATATAATAACACTAATATCATTTGAAATGTTTTCTGGTTAGTTAATAAAATTAGATAAGAGAAAATTGTCAACATATGACAATTGAGAAGAAGAAATTTAGTCATTTCTAATGCTATAAATTGGGGCTTCCCAGGTGGCTCAGTGGGTAAAGAATACGCCTGAAAGGGAGGAGATGCAGGAGATGGCATTCGATCTGTGGGTTGGGAAGATCTGGGGGAAAGTATGGCAAGTCACTCCAGTATTCTTGCCTGGGAAATCCCATGGACAGAGAAGCCTGGCAGGCTACAATCTATAGGGTTGCAAAGAGTTGGACACAGCTGAGCTGACTGAGCATGCACACAAGGCTTTAACTAACTAAAAGATACAAGAAAATGTATTAAAATACTAATTCAAGATAATATATTAAAACAGTATCCTAAATGTATGAGGAATAAGTAAAGCTATCAAAGCAGAGTTTTCTTACAGCTTCCCCTATATAAACAGCTGCCAGTTGTAAAATATAAGGGAAAAATTACATTTTCTAATGCATAAAAATTATAAAATATCTAGGAATAATGTCATATTTAATATATCAACACAAAGACATATAAAATACTCAAGATGAATTAAACAGAGACACTGATGTTCAGAGTATAGGTTGGATCAATTTTTTTAGGGAATAATGTGACAATACACATTACTTCTGAAAGGTGCTTTTCTATGCACAGAGTTTCTGCTTAAGGTAATTTATCCTATAGACATACATATGTGCAGAAAAAGTATGAAAAGCTATCCATTTTAGCACTGCTGTTAATGTCAAAAGACTAAAACCAAATTAATTACTTATAAGTTAGGGGAAAGTTAAGTGATTAATGATACATTTTTACAACGAAATAATAGTCATTTAAAAATCAATCATTTAGGTTATATGATAAGGAATAACCCAAATATAGATTTTGAGTGTCAAAGATTTAGAGTGGCTAGGAGTATAGCATATTTTTATTTTTAAACAGTATACAGCCTCACACACTCAACTATATGTGTATATCTTTGCTTGCTTCCATGCTTGTATATGCATTAGATTCTTATGGACTGTTATCCCTCAAATGAAACCGCCTATCCAAGAAGAAGTTGCATGAATGTGCAAGCACTACATTGTTTTAAAAGTAGGATTCTCCGTAATCTCCAAAAGAACTAATCACTGGTGTCCTAACACATGCAGCTATGTAACAAATTAATATCATACCTTTTAATCCACAATGACTAGTTATGTATTTATCCCATCTTAGGGATAAATGAAAAAAGAAAAATTGGTCAAATTACATTCTTTGCTCTGTGAGTGAATGAATAAGACTGATTTAGGAAGACAAGAAAGCATAAGAGGTATATTTAAATTATATATCACTTGATACTGTTTGAACTTTTAACACTTGAATATATTTATTCTTTTTACAATGATTATTTTGTGTTCTAAACACTGTGCTTAGTGAACAAAGAAGTAATCTCATCCAAAGAACTGCTTCTACATCCTAGAAGCTTTGCACAGATGTCTCTATGTGGCTTTATGACTCTTGTGGGGGCCACATAACTGATTTCTTGACCCACAATCAATTGGGTCATGGCTACGAAGCAGTTCTGATTATGCATCTCGCCTCTATGATGAGCATTGAAATGGTGGATATGTCCCAGAATTTCTTTTGGCACATTGATTCTGAGAAATGAACAATGGACCATTTTCCTTCACTTCTTCACTTTGAAGCTGAATGTAACTAACATTTACAATTTAAATCCTAAAGTTGAAATAATGTTGAGATAACTGACAAATGAATGGCAACTATAGCTCTTCAGGTTACAAAATGGTACATTAAACAAATCTCTCTTGTGAGTTCCTTTATTCTTTATTCACATTTGATCTCTCTTCCTGGATCTTTACATCTTAAAGGAGTTACAACACTTGACCTAGTAATAATGATAGTTCATCTTCTTCAGTCAAATACTGGGTCTATCCTACTGGTAAGGGCAATACTTTGATGGTTTCTTTCAGAAAACATACAGTCAAATTGGAGTGCAAGAGAGCATTAAACTTTAGAATAAATATCTATCCTGAATTTCTCCCTAGCTTGAGCTTTATTAAAACTTTCTTTATTATAATTATTATTACACTTGCTCTACCAACAGACTAAACACAATATTCACATCCATTCTATGCCATGATTTAAGACAATTTCTAATAAAAATGGAGGCCCACTCTTCTTACAAGTCTCAAAAATATTGATCATATACATGAACATCTAAAGGAGCAAAAATGATAAAAATAATCTGAATAATTTTTAAGTTAACTTATTTAAACACATTTAATTAGCATCTTTGCATTTAGAAACCCTACTTTTTGTACATCTCATAAAATATTTTTATTAAAATCATTTGTACACAAAATGCCTTCAGTATCACTTAAACATTTTTGATGATATCCAACATTTTTAGAGTGCATTATTATATCTTAATGTATACATCATATATATCTTAATGTAGACATTCATATATTATGCTGTCACTGAAAATATATTTCAAATCCATACACACCCACTAATACCAGTGTTTTATTTTTTCATTCTTTCAATATATGTATATATGTCAACATTGATTATATTTAAAAATATTTTTTTACAATATTACACTAGAATAAACATGTAGTCATATGCCTCAGGAAAATCACCATGTTTTTGATAATTCCTTTGTCTTCTATTTTACCTCTTCCACCAATTAACATTTTTTAAGTCTTCCCTAGTAGCTTGAATGGTAAAGCCTCTGCCTACAATGCGGAAGGCCCAGGTTCGCTCCCTGGGTGGGGAAGATCCCCTGGAGAAGGAAATGGCAACCCACTCCAGTACTCTTGCCTGGAAAATCCAATGGACGGAGGAGCCTGGTGGGCTACAGTCCATGAGGTTGCAAAGAGTCGGACACGACTGAGTGACATCTCTTCACTCTTCACTTCACTTCAAACACCCAGAACTAGGAATGCTTGAGCTTACTTTCAGTTCAGTTCAGTTCAGTCGCTCAGTCGTGTCCGACTTTGTGCAGTCCCATGAATCACAGCACGCCAGGCCTCCCTGTCCATCACCAACTCCAGGAGTTTACTCAAACTCACGCCCATCGAGTCAGTGATGCCATCCAGCCATCTCATCCTCTGTCGTCCCCTTCTCCTCCTGCCCCCAATCCCTCCCAGCATCAGGGTCTTTTCCAATGAGTCAACTCTTCCCATGAGGTGGCCAAAGTATTGGGGTTTTCAGCTTCAGCATCAGTCCTTCCAATGAACACCCGGGACTGATCTCCTTTAGGATGGACTGGTTGGATCTCCTTGCAGTCCAAGGGACTCTCAAGAGTCTTCTCCAACACCACAGTTCAAAAGCATCAATTTTTCAGCACTCAGCTTTCTTCACAGTCCAACTTTCACATCCATACATGACCACTGGAAAAACCATAGCCTTGACCAGATGGACCTTTGTTGGCAAAGTAATGTCTTTGCTTTTTAATATGCTATCTAGGTTGGTCATAACTTTCCTTCCTAGGAGTAAGCGTCTTTTAATTTCATGGCTGCAATCCCCATCTGCAGTGATTTTGGAGCTCCCCAAAATAAAGTCTGACACTGTTTCCACTGTATCCCCATCTATTTCCCATGAAGTGATGGGACCAGATGCCATGATCTTAGTTTTCTGAATGTTGAGCTTTAAACCAACTTTTTCACTCTCCTCTTTCACCTTCATCAAGAGGCTTTTTAGTTCTTCTTCACTTTCTGCCATAAGGGTGATGTCATCTGCACATCTGAGGTTATTGATATTTATCCTGGCAATCTTGATTCCAGCTTGTGCTTCTTCCAGCTCAGCGTTTCTCATGATGTACTCTGCATAGAAGTTAAATATGCAGGGTGACAATATACAGCCTTAATGTACTCCTTTTCCTATTTGGAACCAGTCTGTTGTTCCATGTCCAGTTCTAAATGTTCTTTCCTTACCTGCATTCAGGCTTCTCAAGAGGCAGGTCAGGTGGTCTGGTATTCCCATCTCTTTCAGAATTTTCCACATTTTATTGTGATCCACACAGATGAAGGCTTTGGCATAGTCAATAAAGCAGAAATAGATGTTTTTCTGGAACTCTCTTGCTTTTTCAATGATCCAGTGGATATTGGCAATTTGATCTCTGGTTCCTCTGCCTTTTTTAAACCCAGCTTGAACATCTGGAATTTCACAGTTGATGTATTGCCAAAGCCTGGCTTGGAGAATTTTGAGTATTACTTTAGTAGCGTGTGAGATGAGTGCAATTGTGTGGTAGTTTAAGCATTCTTTGGGATTGCCTTTCTTAGGGATTGGAATGAAAACTGAACTTTTCCAGTCCTGTGGCCACTGCTGAGTTTTCCAAATTTGTTGGCATATTGAGTGTAGCACTTTCACAGCATCATCTTTCTGGATGTGAAATTGCTCAACTGGAATTCCATCACATCCACTAGCTTTGTTCATAGTGATGCTTTCTAAGGCCCAACTGACTTCACATTCCAGGATTTCTGGCTCTAGGTGAGTGATCACACCATTGTGATTATCTGAGTCGTGAAGATCTTTTTTGTACAGTCCTGTGTATTCTTGCCACCTCTTCTTAATATCTTCTGCTTCTGTTGGATCCATACCATTTCTGTCCTTTATCAAACCCATCTTTGCCTGAAATGTTCCCTTGGTATCTCTAATTTTCTGGAAAATATTTCTAGTCTTTCCATTCTGTTGTTTTCCTCTATTTGTTTGCATTGATCACTGAGGAAGGCTTTCTTATCTCTCCTTGCTATTCTTTGGAACTCTGCATTAAAATGGGTATATGTTTCCTTTTCTCCTTTACTTTTCACTTCTCTTCTTTTCACAGCTATTTGTAAGGCCTTCTCAGACAACCATTTTGCCTTTTTGCATTTCTTTTCCATGGGGATATTCTTGATCCCTGTCTCCTGTACAATGTCATGAACCTCCGTCCATAGTTCATCAGGCACTCTATCAGATATAGTCCCTTCAATCTATTTCTCACTTCCACTGTATAGTCATAAGGGATTTGATTTAGGTCATACCTGAATGGTTTTGTGGTTTTCCCTACTTTCTTCCGTTTAAGTCTGAATTTGGCAATAAGCAATTCATGATCTGAGCCACACTCAGCTCCTGGTCTTGTTTTGCTGACTATATAGAGCTTCTCCATCTTTGGCTGCAAAGAATATAATCAATCTATTTCGATGTTGACCGTCTGGTGATGCCCATGTGTAGGGTCTTCTCTTGTGTAGTTGGAAGAGGGTGTTTGCTATGACCAGTGCATTTTCTTGGCAGAACTCTATTAGCCTTTGCCCTGCTTCATTCCCTACTCCAAGGCCAAATTTGCAACATGCAAATTTGCAAATTAGGCCATGAGGAGCTACCCCTTGCCCAAGGTCAGGGGTGGCGACCGAGAGCGCCAGGCTGCGACAGCGCAGGAGTGGCGCAGAGGAGCTTCCCCACCCCAGAGGTCAGGGGCGGCGGCGGAGAGGAGCAAACCCACCTCCAAGGAGCGGCTGCTGCGCGGGCGCAGGAGGGCCAAGAGGAGCTACTCCACGCTCAAGGTCAGGAGGGGCGGCCGTGAGAAGATACCCCTCGTCCAAGGTAAGAAGCAGCGGCTGCGCTTTGCTGGAGCAGCCAGAAGAGATACCCCTCGTCCAAGGTGAGAGAAACCCAAATAGGACGGTAGGTGTTGCGAGAGGGCATCAGAGGGCAGACACACTAAAACCATAATCACAGAAAACTAGCCAATCTGATCACAGGACCACAGCCTTGTCTAACTCAGTGAAACCAAGCCATGCCGTGTGGGGCCACCCAAGATGGCCGGGTCACGGTGGAGAGGTCTGACAGAATGTGGTCCACGGGAGAAGGGAACGGCAAACCACTTCAGAATTCTTGCCTTGAGAACCCCATGAACAGTAGGAGCTTATTTTAGTACCTCCTAAAACAAGGATATTTTAGCCTAATGCAAATTCTGGGTAGTATGAAATTCCTTATATTACTTTTAAAAACAGGCACATTATTCCTTTCTGAAAATCAATTTTTAGGAGGAAAATGCATATTTGTATTGTATTTTTAAATATAGTGAAGTTATTTATTCACTGCCACACTGGAAAATCAAGCAAGATGTATGATGCTTCACTCATGTTTTTATTAGTTATAACAATTAACAAATATTTAAAAGGAGACACAACTTTTATTACTGTTTCATTTTATTTTGTTGTACTTAAGTTTTTATATTGCCTTTATGACTTCTAATTGGAAACGTAAAAAACAATATAGGATTGCAGCTTAGAAGGAGTTATACTGCACCATATATTAAAGTTATCTTAAGAAGCTTCTGTACTGCCCCATTGCTCCCCAGGGTTTAGGGTTTAATGTTTTCTGTGGTTCAGTTGATGAAAGATAAGACATAAGAGATAAGAGAGGGAGACTGAGATTAAACTACCTTTAACACTTTTTAATCACTGATTAAAAACATAATCAGTGTTTAAAGTTGCCAGTCAACTATTAAGAATTGAAAGTTTGGGTTATTGACAGAAGCTTTAAATAGCTTCAGTGAGAAGCTGGATGAGAGATAATCTAGCCTTGTGGAATACCTGGAAAATAACCCCATTTCAAACATATCATTTCCCAGAGAAAGACAGGAAGGAAAGGGAAGATAGCTTCGGGACCTAGGGGGGGAAAAAAAGGAAAAAAAAAGGGGGGGGGGGAACAGTGCTCTTTTAAATAGCAAAGAACTAAGCAAAATCAACATCTCTTACTTCGGTCTAAAACACCATTCACAAACTGATTTTACTTTAAGTATAGAAGCAGAGAAAGACCCTAAACATGGGAACCAATTAACAATTTATATCCTAGAGTCCAACACTGGTGCATAGTGAAACAGTGAATTCTTATTTTTTAATACTAGTATTTTTTGCTTCACATTTCAATGCTTAATGAAAAGTGATGGCACAGATTTCTGTAAGAGTTTAAACAATGGTTTTAAAATATATTAAATCTATCCTCTTAAATTCTAATAGTTTCTAAAATGCGGGATTTAGTTCTATATTCTATATAAGAAAATACAAGGCTTTAATAACCAAGGATATAATATAGTTGTCTAGACAGATGGACATTTAAAACTTTTTTAGTAGAGTTTTGCTTTTACTAAAAAAAAAGAAAAAGACAATCCTGTCATATTATACATTTCTCCCTGAGCTGCTAAATTATTTTTAATTTGCATTCATTAAGGCTCACTCTTTGTGATGTGAATGTCTATAAGTTTTGACAAATGCATACTGTCATATATTCACAATTACTGTGTCAAAGAGAATAGTTCACTCCCCTAAAATTCCCCTGTGCTTTACTTTCCACCAAACTTCAAGCAACCATTGATCTTTTTACTGTCATTACAGTTTTGGCTTTTCTAAAATGTCATATGATTGGATTCATACAGTATGTGGTATTTTCAGAATGAGTTTACTTAGCAACATTCTTTTAAAATTTATCCAAGTATTTTTTTTTATTCAATAGCTTATTTCTTATCACCAAAGACTATTCCATTGTATGAGAGTAATGCAGTTTGTTTATACATTCATCTATTCAAGGGTATCCAGCTTGCTTTCAGCTTTGGCAATTAAGAATAAAACTTCTATGAACACGTAGGTGCAGATTTTTGTGTGAACATGTCTCCAAATTCTTTAGGTAAACTCCTAGGAGTGTGATCCTTGGACTGCATGATAATACAACATTTTGTGGTTGCTTAGTCACTAAGTCATGTCCAGCTCTTTGCAAGCCCAAGGATGGCAGCACACCAGGCTCCCCTGTCCTCCACCATCTCCCAGAGTTTGCTCAAATTCAAGTTCACTGAGTTGGTGATGCTATCTAACCATCTCATCCTCTGCCACCCCTTTCTCCTTTTGCATTCAACCTTTCCCAATATAAGGGTCTTTTTCAAAGAGCTGACTCTTCACATCTTGTGGTCGAAGCATTGGAACTTTAGCAACAGACCTTGCAATGAAAACTCAGGGTTGACTTTTAGGATTGGCTGGTTTGATACATCCTGCAGTCTTCTCCAGCACCACAAATCAAAAACATCAATACTTCCATCCTCAGGTTTTTTATATGGTTCAACTCCCATACCCATACTTGATTACTGGAAAAAATCATAGCTTTGACTATATGGACCTTTGTCAGCAAAGTGATTTCTCTGCTTATTAATATTCTGTCTAGGGTTTTCATAGCTTTCCTTCCAAAGACCAGGCCAAAGAATGCCAAAGAATGTTCAAACTCTTGTACAGTTGGGCTTATTTCACATGCTAGCAAGGTTATGCTCAAAATCCTTCAAGCTAGGCTTCAGCAGTACATAAATCTAGAACTTTCAGATGAACAGTACATTTACCTTTGTAAAAAACAAACTGTTTTCCAAAATATATGCCCTGTTTTGCATTTCTACCAGCAATAAATGAGAGTTCTTGTTTCACTTGATAGTATCCAATTTTTTTTTCCCTTTTTTACATTTTAACCATTCTAGTATGTCTGTAGCAGCATCACATAATTTTGAGATGCCGGGAAAACAAATGAGATGAAGCATCTTTTCATGTGCTTAATTGTTATCAATGTATCTTCTTTGGTGAAGTATCTGCTCAGATATTATCTTCAGTTTTTAACAGGGTTGTTTGCTTTCTTATATAGGGGTTTTAAGAATTCTTTATATATTTTGAACACAAGTACTTTATCCTTTATGTGTTTATCACATATGTTCTCCCAGTTACTTGCTTACCTTTTGTAGAGCAGCAGTTTTAATTATAATAGAGTTCAACTTATCAATTGTTGTTTTTTTTTTTCCTTTCCCTGGATTGTGCTTTTGGTGTTGAATCTAAAAATCCATCACCAAAGGCCAATGTCATGTAGATTTTCTTCTATATTTCCTTCTAGATGTTTTATAGTTTTGTGTTTTTTACTTAAGTCTACAATCCACTGTGGAAAAAGGTATAAGGTCTTAATCTAGGTGATTTTTTTTGCTTACAGATGTCTACTTGGTCCAGTATAATTTGTTGAAGAGAATATTCTTTCTCCAGTGTTTCTCCGTGTATTGCTGCCTTTTTTTTTTTTTTTTTTTTTTTGGTCAAAGATCAGTTGACTATATTTATGTAGCTGTATTTCTGGGCTTTCAATTCTATTCGATTGACCTACTTATTCAGTTTCTATCTGGACTTCTGTATCTTCACTGTAAGTTTTGAAACTGGGTGGTGTAAGTACTACAACTTTGTTCTTTATTTAAAATACTGGGTTACTTATCATTGAACTATAAGTCTGTTGATATCTTGGTTTGTAGGTACATGACTATGCATCCATTTTCATGTCTTCTTTGTTTTTGTTCTTTCCCTCTCTTCTCTTCTAAGAACACTGCTATCTGACTAAGAGTCCACCCTAATTCAGGATGATATAATCTCTAGATCTTTAAAAATAATTACATCTTCAAAGACACTTCTTCCAAATAATGTCACATTCATAAATGTCAGGGGCTAATCTTTTTTCGGAACTACACTCAGCTCACTGAAGGAAATATTCCCTCTGCCTCGGTCTTTTTCAGAACATTATGGAGAATTGATTTCATTTTTCCTTAAATGGTAAGTGTAATTTATTAGTGAAATCATCTAGAACTACTGCTTTTTTCTTTTTGCAAAATTATTTATTATTGATTCAATATCTTTAAAAGGTAAAGGCCTACTAATTTCCTTTTTCCTTGTGCAAATTTTAGAATTTTGTGACTTTAATTAGATTGATTAATTTTATAAAAGAACCTAAATATCTAAAACCATCTTAAGAAAGAAGACCAAAGCTAAATGTATCAAGCTCTCTGATTTCAAACTATAATATGAAGCTACAGTCATCAAAATAGTACAGTACTGGCACAAAAACAAACATATAGATCAATGAAACAGAATAAAGAGTCCCAAAATAAATCCATACTTATATGGTCAATTAGTCTGTGACAACGGAGGTAAGAATATCCAGTGATGAAAAGAGTTTTTCAATGAACAGTGTTGGAAAAACCGGACAGTCACATGCAAGAAATGAAGACAGACCACTTCTTTATGTCATATACAAAAACATACTCAAAATGGATTAAAGACTGTGCATAATCTATAAAAATATTGAGTCACTATGTTGTACACTCGAAACCATTATAATGCTGTAAGTCAACTATACTTTCAAGATTGTCTCCTTGTCCTTATTTTTCTAAAGTATAAAAAGGACATGCTTGGAGTTCTCTCAGCTTCCTTAATTTATAGTCTTTTGTGTTACTTATTTGAGAAAATTATCAGCCATTATCACTCTATTTATTTCTTTTCTTACTTCCAGGATTCGTATATGTTAGAGAAAAAACTGGAAGTCTAAAATAAGCATTCATCATTCTAGTAAAACTCAGTAAACTCATGTTTAGGCCCTAAATGATTTGTCTTTTCTTCAGTACACTATATCATAAGACATTAACTCTTTAGAGGTACCTTTAAGATTAAGCTTCCTCAGTTATTAACATAATAACTGAAAGTCACTCAGTCTGGAATTCTCCAGGCCAGCATACTGGAGTGGGTCGCTTTTCCCTTCTACAGGGGATCCTCCAGACACAGGGTTTGAACTCAGGTCTCCCACATTGCAGGTAGATTCTTTACCAGCTGCGCCACTAGGGAAGCCCACTAACATAATGGAAGTATTTAAATGTTCTGTTCAGTAGATCAAGTGTAAATTTTATTTAATGTTAAAATCAAACAGAAACTATGAACCCACCTATCTCAACCATAAATTTAAATTCAGCATTTTAAAAAGAACAAAAATGGAAATATATTTTGTTTGAAAGCTTTATCTTAGTGTTTAAGTATTTATTATACTTTCCTTTCAAGGAAATTGATGAAATGATTGAAAGAAATATTTAGAAACAGTTTCAACATTTGACTGTACAACATTGATATTGCATTTTATTCACATAATATATAGCTGCAAAATGAATTAAATTCAGTGACTTAAATTACTTCAAAGTACTTTTATTGAAGATAAATCAGAAAACTAGATTGCAAAAACAATTTAACATGAAAATCTTGTTTCCTCTTTGTTTTCTAAGGGATGACTGCATTATTAGCATACCTAACCAAATTAAAATTGGAACTGGTTTATATAGTCATTTTTCTATTTTCCTTTATGTTTTTGGTCTGAGAAGCCCTGTTATCAATTCCTTGATTAATGACATTAATTTAAAGAATCAATGTGTGCCATTAGAAGTGTTGCTGTATAATTTGTTCATTATTCTTAGATGGCCAGATCTCTGTTTTTCTCCCTTATCCCTCTCCTTTAGAAGGAAGGAAAATAAGAATTCTCCTTTTTTAAACTTATTTTTTCCAAATACATACTTATATATGGATATTCAAGGAAAATGTATGTTCAATCATAGTAAGTTTACCTATTGTCAAGTCACATTAGAAGCTTCTGGATGATATCCAAAATAGGCATGGGACTGTTGCCTCTTTGATATAGAATATTTGCATTTAAAATGACCATATGTCAAGTGCATATATTACAGCAGATCATCAAGAACTGAATTAAAATAATGACTTTAAAAGGAAAATCACAACAATGCTTCCAGTTTGGGAATTTCCATTGCTTAGACATCTGCTCTTTATTGCATCATACCCAAATGCATACAACTTGTATGCTAATGTCCTTATTCTTAATGTAGCATATCTCACCTGGACAACTCTTTTGCAGACATTACAGGGAGCTAAAACTAAATTTAGTTCACTTAAGTGCACATTTTCAACCAGTTAATTTTAAGAAGACACTGATTTTTATTAGTCCATTATCATAAAAAGTATAAAGGTTTAAAAAAAATTTTTAAATACCAGAATTGTTACAGAATTCATACTTAAAGTGCTTGGGAAGACATGAGAAATCTGTGTATATTCCACTCAATTTTGCTGTGACCCTAAGACATCCTGTACAATAAAGTCCATTAAAAAACTGTTTGATCCCTACAAAAGTTAATTATTTAATTCTTATGCCAGAATAGTATTTGGACAACATCAAAATATATTTTAAGTGCCATATATAAAAAGCAATTGTATGCAAATTTTATTGGTAAAATAATTAAAAATCCCTGAAGATAATTCAAACTTATAACTTACACTTTATCTTAAGTTTGCATGTATAAAAGGCCTGTGTTAGGTACAATTGTGTTTATATGTTTTAAGTTTATGAAAACAACTTGAAAAATATACAAAGAATATGCTTTGCATTATATTTCCACAAAATACTGATTTAATTTAGGAAACATTATATTTTGTTTAGAATTATTTTTATGTTCTACACATGTTTTTTGGGGTCCATGCATGAAAACGCATAAGAATGTTAAGTGCAAACAAATTGAAAACATAAACTTAATTCAATACTGTTTACAGTAGTGTATATTACCTCTGATAATTATCAATATCTTAAATTAAATAAATACTGTGCATAAGGGCTTTTATCTCCACAAACTTGGTAAGAAAAAAACACTTTATCACACTCTTGGAGCTCAAATTGTATGTCTTACCTACACAAGACAAAATATTAAATTTTGGTGAAGTCTAGCTATAAACATTCACTATCCAAAAATTTGTTAAGTTGAAATACATAAGTTTATTATTATATAAATGAAAAAAAAAGACCACATTTTTCCCTCCAAATGTGTGATACTTAAGCTTCAAAATGCTCCTCATAACAATATTTTAGTTTAGCTCCAACTAAATGTGCAATATTCTTGCACATTGCCAATATGTAGGCAAATATAGGGTCAAGTTCAGAGTACACTCACAATTTCAAAATATCTTTCTTAAATTCACATGAGGACCTCTTGTCCCTCTCAAAGTGCTGCAATACTATTTCTTGAAATCAAAGATGCAATATAGGATAAACCAATTTGATTAAAAATATAAAGATTTGAAAAGCAGCCTATCAAATACTTAGTTTGAAAGGAACTTGATAGTTGATACTTCAAAAATAGCACTGAAGTCTTCATAAAGTATCAGAACTATAATATTTCATAACATGAATTTATCTTATTAATATTTTTATTTTGAAAGGAAAATGAGGATTAAGACATTTACTTTAGTCCCTAAGTTCTTTGCAGATGGTCTCAATTTCATCATGTTTAAAGAATGTTCCCTGTATTACAATGAGCAGTAAACAAAAAGCAAAAACAACAATAAAACATCAACAACAATAATAAGAAAAAGTACTTCAAATCTCCCTTCTGACCTGTATTTGAATTTACTTCATTATTCTTTCAGGTTTACAGAGTATGACAGAATATACACTGCACATACAACTCAGTGGTATCATACAGTATTTGTGTTTGTCTATCTGACTTATTTCACTTAGCATAAAACCCTTTAAGTTCATCCATGTGGCTGCAAATGGCAAAATTCCACTCTTTCTATGGCTGAGTAGTATTCCATTGTGTGTATGTATGTGTGTGTGTATCTATCTATATATGTATTTTTATATATATATAAAACATGTCTTTATTCATTCATTTGTTGATGGACACTTGGGTTGCTTCCACATCTTGGCGACTATAAATAATACTATGAACACTGGGGTCTATGTATCTTTTAAAATTTTTGGTTAAATACCCAGTGTAGAATTGCTAGGTCATATATGCTAGTTTTATTTTTAGCTTTATGAGAAATCTTCACACTGTTTTCTACAAAGGCTGCACCAATTTACATTCCCAACAACACCATACTAGGGTTTCCTTTTTTCAATATCCTTGCTAACATTTGTTAATGGTGTTCTTTCTGATGATAGTCATACTGAAAAGTGTCAAGTGATATCTTATTGTGGTTTTGATTTGCTGATGTTTATTGATTTATATTTATTTAGCTGCATCAGCTCTTTGCCACAGTGTGCGGGCTACTCTCCAGTTGTGGTGCGCAGGCTCCAGAGTGCGAAGCTCAGCAGATGCATCACACGGGCTTAGTCACCCTGCAGCATCTGGGGTCTCAGGTCTCTGATCATGGATCGAACCCATGTCCCCTGCATTGCAAGCTGGATTCTTAACCTGGTGCCACCAAGGAAGCCCCTGCATTCCTCTGATAGTAAGTGATCTTGAGAAACTTTCATGTCTGTTAGCCATCTGCATACCCTCTTTAGAAAAATGTATATTCTGGTCTACCCATTTTTTAGTTGGGTTATTTGTGGCTTATTTTTTTTAGCTGCTTATATATTTCACATATTAATCCCTCATTGGTTACATTATTTGCAAATATTTTCTCTCATTCAGTAGACTTTTTCGTTTTGAAAAGCCAGCAATATTTATGATAATTCTTAGGATGTTCTCCTTCCATTTAGCACTACAGGAAGATATATATTTGTAAATTTATCATATTTTGTATCGCCCATCCCTACTAGTTGGACCATGATTTGATACTTGACCCCAATATAGCCATCAACAGAAGGCCAATGACACATGATGTGATCTAATGTCAGAGTCAAGCCTAGACCAGATCTCTATTCTAGATGTAATGCATAAATCAAATCAACCTGTTTTAACAGTACTGATGTAGGAAATATAAACTGAAAAGAATATTTTGTGAGAAGATAAAAGGGATATAGAATGTAAAATGTAGAAGCTATGTCCCAGTTGAAAATATGAGTGTTCATAAGGCATAGTACAGAGGAAATTTCAGCATGAGAATGTAAAAATAGAAGGAATAAATGAAGTAAATTGAACCATGGATTTAACACAGTCACTGGACTAAGAAATAAACACAAGTGGAATCAATGAGATTTCAGAACTGCTATAAGTCTCTTAAATTTTCTCTTATATTATGAAACATTTCAATTTTTATCATTTGTGTTAAAAGCTGCAAAAACTATTTACTATACTCCTTTCACTTATTGCTTCTAAAAATTTAACTGTGTAACCTGTTCTTTGCCAGGCACAATTTCAGGCATAGGGGATGGGGTGATGAACAAGTTAAACATATATTTCATGGTGTCTGCATTTCAGAGGAGACAGAAAGTCAAAACCTAAATATATAAATAAATACTATGACATAGCACATGATGAATTCTATGAGAAAATATGTCAGATGTAGTTAACACAAAATTGTGAACTTTAAAAAAAAATGTCCTTCCACATCTCCTCCCCATCTCCTTCAGAGTATATAACCTTTACCCTACTCATTGTAAGAAATGTAGTTACTTGGAGTTAAAATATGGTTCACTATAGAAAGATTATAAAGGAAAGTAAAGAGACAATATTCAGTTTCCAACAGACTGAATAGAATTTTGCAGGCAACCTATAACCTCAGCTAGATTGTTATCTTGAAGGAAGATATTTGAAATTGCTTCATGACCTTTTTCCTCACCCAAAAACTTCCACTAAATTTCCAGGAGCTAAGGCCTGGAAACATCTCCTAGGAGCCTCCTACTGTCTAGAGAAAATAGCCTCCCTGTGATACTAGAACCATATTTCTGTTCTTTATGAGCAGACTAAGTAACAGATGCATGGCATTGAGATAAATAATAATAATAATAAATTTGACAACAACAAAGGGAAAACTCTAGAGAGCCTGGGAGTTGAGGAAATTATTACAGAAGAAAAAGAGAGAGAGGGAGGACTGTAAATTGAGCCAATCTGGCCCACTTTTTTCACCTCTTTGGGCTTTTAGCTCAAGGGATTAGACAAGTGAGAAGTAGAATACATAGCTCTCATACACCCACTCATCAATTAAAATTCTAGAAAAACAGCTGCTCTCTGGCATCCTCAGTGCATGCCCATAGTGTAGGTATAGATCAACCTCCTGACACACCGGGGTCAAAGTTGACCCCAGGTTTGTCCCACTCTTGAGCGGGTGGACATGGAGTTGTGAGCTAGGGAATGTAGTATGGGGCTCCCTGCAGCAGAGTAAGGTAGGTGCACCCCCGTGAGCAATAGGGGATAGAAATGATAGGGACTTAGCATCACAGGAGGCAGGGTGAAGCCAAGACAGTTGGGAACTAATGGCCTAGCCAAGCTGAGGGGCAGTTTCAGATCTCTGCCACAGATGCTAGTCAGACAAGGAGTGTCTGATAGACACAAGATAGACAAAGGGGTCATGGGGAAGCAGAGAAAATCAAGCCAGCAGAACTACTCTTATTATCTTCTGCAGGTCTGTGTGGGGCACAGCCTTCCCCACATCAAAAAGGGACACTGTCTCAGAAAAAGGAGATAAGGGAAGAGATTCTCATTTGAAAAAATGAAGCTTGATATTCCAGAGGCTTTTAGGGCTAATAAGAGAGCAACTTGAATGTACTGGTTCAAAGATTAATCCTTGAAATGAACACAACATCTTTCATTTAGGAAAAGTATAGATGTCTTATGGCCAATGATAATGTGGGTTGTTACAAAGCAATTTTTAAAATATTTCATAGTATATAATTAAATTTAATAGTTTCCCTCTATATCCCTTTCTAGTTTTTGTTTTTTTTTTTCTTTTTTCCCCCTATAAGGCTCATGTACAAAATAAGAGTTTAATAAGGCTTAGTCTCTTTTCTATTATCCCATTTACATTTAGTTAAATATTATTATTATTTTATGGTCCTTTGTTTATGACCTTATTTATCCATAGCTATTTATTCAAGAAATATTTATTAATATCATTTTTGCACAGAACAATACTAGACTCTGAATATAGCAGTCATGAATAAGTCATGGTGCCTCCTCTCACAAAGCTTATATTCTTTATACATGTTACAATGTTAAAATAATCAATTGTGCAATTAATTACTAAAATATATTAGTAATAAGAACAAAAGTTAATAATGCTGACGAGACCTCTTATGCACTCAGTTAATCATTTATATACATCATATTTTTAAATTACTATTAACACTGATGAAGAAGAGAAACCAGCCCTGGGCAAGTTAAATAAAGAAATATAAGATTTCATGAAATATGACTGAACTAAACTTTTCAAATACAGTCTGCCTTATTTCTACTGAAAGTCAAATCTCAGGAACATTGTGAGAAACAGAGGTAGTGGTGGGGACTTTGTTCAGGAAAATAAAACTTCTTTGTAGTCAAAATTGTCTCTTTTGAAAACCTTTTTAAGGGGAATATGTAAACAGATTACCTTAAGCTTAAAGTCAGTATTTTTTCAAAGTGAAATAGTATATATAGTATATTATTCTGTAAGAATTTATAATTGTAATTTTCCTTATCTAAGTCAGAATTTTTGAGGTATAATTTAAATACAGTGAAATATATTCCATTTGGCTGTATTTTTGTTACACACACATATATTCAATACATACACACATGTGTAAATATAGGTAATATACATTTAGTGTATACACACACAAATACATGCATGTAAAAGTTCCCATGCTCAGCTGTGTTGTTAATTCCCTTACCTCTAACCCTATTCCCCAGGACTACTAATATGATTTCTGAGCTTTTGGTTTCACCTTTTTCACAAGAGCATGTAAATGGTAACCTTCAGGTTATAGCCCCTTTGGTCTGACTTATTTAGCATTATGCTTTTGCGATACTTCATGTTGTTACATGAAATCATCATTTTTTTCTTATTCTATTGTACTGATGTATCAGTTTGCTTATCCATTCACCAGTTGATGGACACTAGGTTGTATTCTATATTTAATGATTATAATATAAACATCCACATAAGAGTCTTTTTGAAGACATATTTTATATCTCTTGGGTAAATACCTCAGATTAGGATTATTAAATAATAAGAGTTTATATTTAATTGTAAAAGGTTATGTAATTTTGAATTCCTATTAGAAATATATAATATTTAAATTTGCTACATGCTCTCATTAACAATTGGTAATAATTTTTTTTCAATTTTCTAATAGATGTGTGTTATTCATTTTGATGATGGTTCAAAAATTATTATATTTCACCTATCAAGTTAAACTGGCAAACTTTTTCTTTATAATGGTAATTACATGCAATTAGGATTAAAGAAGTACTTTCAAAGTTTTTCTAAAAATTTTCCATTAATGTAAATTGAATATTACTTTAAATTTGAGAAAAAATGGAATTAATGCATGTATTTATCACTTACAACACAGATATATTTTTTAAGCTAACCATCTAAATTTATGCTCTTTAATATTCCCTTTAAGAGTTATTAAATTTGGAAAATCACAAAGAAAAGCATTGCTTAAAGAAGAAGAATACATAAAAGTGATAAATATTTTGCCATTTTCATACTCTTTACTTCAACATATAGATATGGCTTAGTAAGCAAATCTTTGTCTACATAAATCTTCAGCAAACAAAATTTCCCCCAAAATGAAATAAAAGTAAATATTTATAACCAGTTTAAATAAATGTCAAAGTTTTCATATAAAGAAATACCAGGGTCCCAATGATCTTTTAGTTCCCGATCCTTGCCACCCCACTTTTGATTAGTGTAGCTAAGGTGAAATGTTTATGGCTACTGAAAGCAATCTGGACTAGAGGATGGGGGAGGGTTTGGGAAGTCATCTTTGAGTAAATGAAGTGGAAAAAATTCTCCAAGAAAAGAGAACAATGTGTTATTTCTGTAATATAAAACAACACTAAAAACTTCATGATAATTAACATTTCTTTTCATTTTCCATTTCATAAGCTGTGTAAACAAATTTAATCTCTGGACTGATTTTAGTACAATTTACTTAATGCTATGATTAAAATACTATCTAATAATTCACCACCGTCTGATTTAGCAAAATGTGATGTATCAGAGACATACATGCACCATACATCCTTAACAGGAAACTCACTTTAACAGCCTTAAAGTGACATTAATCACCTGATTTCTTGTTAGAATAAATATTCTGATTTAGTATGTCCAGGTAGAATATGCATTTCTACCTAAGTCTTTTGTTTTGCTGTTAAGTCTCTAAGTTGTGTCTGACTCTCTGCGATCCCATGGACTGCAACACGCCAGGCTTCCCTGTCTTTCACTATCTTCCCGAATTTGATCAAATTATGTCCACTGAGTTGGGGATGCTGTCTAACCAACTCATTCTCTGCCTTCCTCTTCTCCTTTAGCCTTCAATCTTTCCCAGCATTAAGTTCTTTTCCAATGAATTGGCTCTTTGCATCAATTGGCCAAAGTATTGGAGCTTCAGCTTCAGCATCAGTCCTTCCAATGAATATTCAAGGTTTATTTCCTTTAGGATTGACTTGTTTGATTTCCTTGCAGTCTAAGGGACTCTTCAAGAGTCTTTTCTGGTAACACAATTTGAAAGCATAAATTCTCTAGCACTCAGCCTTCTTTATGGTCCAACTGTCACATCTGTATATGACTACTAGAGAAACCATAGCTTTGACCTTTGTCAGCAAAGTTATGTCTTTGCTGCTTAATACACTTTTCAGGTTTGTCATAGCTTTCCTTCCACGGAGCAAGTGTTTTTTAATTTCATGGCTGCAGTGATCTTGGAGCTCAAGAAAATTAAGTCTGTCACTGTTTCTGTTTTTTCCCCATCTATTTGCCATTAAGTGATGGAACTGGATGCTGTGATCTTAGTTTACTGAATACTGAGTTTTAAACCCGCTATTTTCACTCTCCTCTTTTACCTTCATCCAGAGGTTCTTTAGTTCCTATTCACATTCTGCCATTAGAGTGGTATCATCTACATATCTGAGGTTGTTGATATGTCTCCTGGCAAACTTGATTCTAGTTTGTGATTAATCTAGCCTGGCATTTCACATGATGTACTCTGCAAATAAGTTAAACTGGTGACAATATACAGCCTTAAAGTACTCCTTCCCCAATTTGGAACCATTCATTTGTTCCAAGTCTGGTTCTAACTGCTGCTTCTTGACCTGCATACAGGTTTCTCATGAGACAGGTAAGGTGGTCTGGTATACTCATCTCTTTTAAGAAGACATGTCTTCAACTCAGTCTTCAATTTTTTCTCCTCATCGTACTGGATCTTTCATATGAATTTGATTTCTCCTAGAAATGTTTTTGTCACTTGGCTTGAAGCAGTCTCCTGATTTTTCTTTCTACTTCATTGACTTCTCCTCAGACTCTTCCGCAACTAAACTATTGAATACGGGAAGCTCCAGAGTCAGCTCCTTCAGTCCTTGGCACTCTTCTTTATTCACACTTACTCACCCAGCTTCATTGATTTAAATAGGATCTATTTCACAGATGTGTCTCTCCTCCTATTCTGAACTCATGAGTTGAATGTACTATAGCATTCTTAACATTTCCCCTTGTAACAGGCAACTCAAAAGTAAAGTGCTATAAATACAGTGATCAGCAATCTCTATTTCTCATTTCCTCCATGGCACGTATTCTCCCTCTCCCACCTTAGCAAGCTACAATTTCATCTCTCCATTTTCTCATTCTAAATCACTGAGAAATCATCTTGGGATTTCTCTAGTGTTTTTTTTTTTTTTTTTTCCTTCAAATTTTCCTTAAATGAATCAACAAATTTGGATAGTTCTGCTTTTACCATATATCTAGAATTTGAATATTTATCACCATTTGTCTAATTAACATTTTGCCATCATGTCACATGCAGGAAAAGGCAAGAAGCTAACTTTATTCTCATTATTTATAATTTAATTTTTTTCCAACACAGAAGCCTGAATCCTTGAAATATGTGATTTATGCTGCCACTACCTACTCACCTACTCAATAACCTTTAAAAGTTTGGCCCCTCACATGATTCATAATTAAAGTCAAAGTTCTCCTTAATGTCTAACAGGATGGACATAGTCCTATCTCTGTTGCCTGTTTAATTTCACCACCCACTGCTCTCCCAGCTCATTCCTTCCTGTCACACCAGCAGCCCTGATGATCTCCAAACACCGCGGGCTCATTCCTGCATCAGCTCCTTAAACTGGAAAGCTTTCTGGTACATATAAGCATGACTTCTTTAGTTTTTTTCTTCTCTTATTTTTTTTCTTTTTGCTTCAACCCCATCCACTAAATTACTTCTATATTTAAAATTGCAAATTCTTTCCTCTCACAGGTTCATTGGCCATATATTCTTTGTCTGATTAAATAAAAATTTATAGCTCTTTCACCATATGACACACTGCATGTGATTTTTTTTCTTTTTTTTATTTTTTCTTTCTTTCATTGAGTGTCTCTTTCCCTCTAGAAGATAACCTTCATGAGAACAAAACTTTTTATTTGCTTCATTTATATCTTTATTGCCAGACTGACACATAGTAGGTATTCATAAATAACTGCTCAATAAATGAATGAGAGTAAGGGAGGATAACTGATGACTGCTTCAACTTTAAGTGAAATCAAAGTATGTCACCATAACAGTAATTTGTAAAACATCCATTTTTGGTACCAAAATGAAAATATTTAGTAATTTTAAATAGAGGGATATTAAAATCATGAAATACTAAAAACAAATAGTAATTATTGAAAAACTATGGCAGAAATGAAACACTATTGTGGCTTAGAAGTATGCAGGACTGACAAACATATTTGACAGTAAATCTTGGAAGACAGTAATTTCAAGGAATCTATCTTCAAAGAATAACCATATCTATGCATAAAAATATATGTATCAAATGTGATTATTATATCTTAATATGAAATAATAATCAACTAGAAACATCTTAAATATTCCTTAAAAGAGGAGTAGGAAAATAATATGTTATTTATGTACAATGAAAAAAATGGGAGTCATTAAAATAAAGAATTAACACCTACATGGGCTGAGAGGGAAAAATCTATGAAGATTATTTAAGAACATTAAGAATCTAAGAACATTATAAAAAGCAAAAACAACAAAAAATATATAAAAGCATGATCCTGTTTCTACTAAAATGAAATACTTGTGTAATGTGTGTGCATGTGCATGCACATGTATATGCATATGTGAGTGTACTAACATATACTCCTGTCAAAATGTTAGCCATGTTTATTTCTGTGGGGGAGTTAGAAATGTGACAGACCAGGGCCATAAAAGATTCAAAATGTGTATTCTATATAATTATGTATTTTATAAATCATTTACAGTTAGTCTGCATTCATGAATTAATACTTCTTTTTTAAAATAGCAGAAAATTTCAACCTAGGTTCAATATGTTAGAAACAGTCTAATTTCAACAAAATTAAAAGAATAATGAATGCACCTACAAAAAGCTACACCTATCTAAGACTTGGAAAGAGAAACCTCTTTCAGTATCTGGAAACTACTTATTTTTCACATGAATGCTCAGAAAGTTTAACAGAAGTATAAAGTAGGCAAAAAAATCTATCATTACTTCTGCCACTGGTTATAGAATCTATCAAGTTTTATCCTTATTCTTTCACAATTCCCCTATGTATAAATCCATAGCTTTGTCTATTTTAGTTTATTAATCTGCATCCATCTTTTTCTTCATCTTAGATTCATTTATATAGATACACTCTTCCTTTATAATCAACCCCTTTCTCAGTAGCAGTCAAAACAAAACAATCCTAATAGCTAATATGGGAGAAGTGTTAATAGACCGAAAATAACAGTTACATGACTTCTGAAAGAGCCTAACACTATAACAGCCCTAACATCCCCTAAGAAAACTTATGCTGCAGAATGTGAGAACATTTTAGACTGTTATAATTTTCTTGCTCTCCAACATAATGGCTTCCAGATGGCTTCCTATTAGAAAATACTGCTCACGGAGGATAAATTTGGAATTCCATTCAGAGTTTGTAAACATCTTTGAATATTAATGTATATTGGTGATAATTTAATATTTAAAGGTAATTATTTTACTCATTCTCAATAATGCATGGTCTTTTAAACTAAATGTGTCCCCTTATGACATTGTTTATGCACATCAAAAAGAAATATATGACATCCAAAATTGCATTATATCTGAAGCATTAATCTACCGTAAAGAGTACAAATAAATTTCAAGTGTAACTTTTAATTACAATATTGTTAAATAAAAGGATTTGTGGCAAAAATATAAGGGATTTATATTGGCAATTTTCCTCACCCATCATATGACTCCATATGACACCTATGCCTCAATAAGGTAGTAAGTATATTAGAAAGTAGGTATAGTAGTCAATATAATGGATTCCCAAAGATATCAGTGTCTCAATCTCCAGAGCCAAAGGGAATTGTCAGATGTGATAAATGCTGAGAACTTTGAAATGGGACTATTAGACTAGATTATCCAAGTGGATCCAATCTACCCACATGAATCCTAGAAAGCATGGAATCCTTCTTGATTGTGGTCAGAGGGAAAAATCAAAGAAGGAGAAAAAAGGAAGAGGCAATATTCCTGACTTTAAAGAAAGATGGTGAGAGACACAAGTCAATGACTACAAGCAGCTTCAGAACTGGAAAAGAAACAAAAACCTTCTTTCAAGGAGCCTCTGGTAAAGAAATTAGTCTGACTGACAACTTGATTTTAGCCCAACACTTCCATGTTGAACTTCTGACCTATAGAACTGTAGGATAGAAATTTTGTGCTGTTAAGTCACTAGGTTCATGGTAAGTTCTTTCAGAAACCGTGAATAAGTAGCACATAAAAATACAAGATAAATAAGATAAGCCCACTCTTCTTAAGTGAGTTAACCAGAATAAAAATGGTATGTCTTATCCAAGTATTAACAGTGAAAATAAAGACAAGGAGGAGAAGGAAGAGGATAACCAGTAGCATAGCATTCACTGAGTGCTTCCTCAGTCAGTTCAGACATTCATTCATGTCCAGCTCTTTGCGACCCCATGAACTGCAGCACACCAGGCCTCCCTGTCCATCACCAACTCCTGGAGTTGCCTCAAACTCATGCCCATTGAGTCAGTGATGCCATCTAACCATCTCATCCTCTGTTGTCCCCTTCTCCTCCCATGTTTAATCTTTCTCAGCATCGGGTTCTTGTCAAATGAGACAGTTCTTCACATCAGGTAGCCAACATATTGGAGTTTCAGCTTCAGCATCAGTCTTTCAATGAATATTCAGGACTGATTTCCTTTAGAATGAACTGGTTGAATCTCCTTGCTGTCCAAGGGACTCTCAAGAGTCTTCTCCAACACCATAGTTCAAAAGTATCAATTCTCTGGTGCTCAGCTTCCTATAGTCCAACTTTCTATACATGACTACTGGAAAAACCATAGTCTTGACTAGATGGACATTTATTGGCAAAGTAATGTTTCTGCTTTTTAATGTGCTGTCTAGGTTGGTCATAACTTTTCTTCCAAGGAGCACGTGTCTTTTAATTTCATGGCTGCAATCACCATCTGCAGTGATTTTACAGCCCCCAAAATAAAGTCAGTCACTGTTTCCACTGTTTGACCATCTGTTTGGCATGAAGTAATGGGACCAGAAGCCATGATCTTAGTGTTCTGCATGTTGAGTTTTAAAACAACTTTTTCACTCTCTTCTTTCACTTTGATCAATAGGCACTTTGGTTCTTCTTTGCTTTCTGCCATAAGGGTGGTGTCATCTGCATACCAGAGGTTATTGATATTTCTCCAGGCAATCTTGATTCCAGATTGTGCTTCATCCAGTCCAGCATATTTCATGATGTACTCTGCATATAAGTTAAATAAGCAAGGTGACAAAATACAGCCTTGATGTATTCCTTCACTGATTTGGAACAGTCTGTTTTTCCACGTCCGGTTCTAACTGTTGCTTCCTGACCTGCATACAGATTTCTCAAGAGGCAGGTCAAGTGGTCTGGTATTCCCATCTCTTCAAGAATTTCCCAGAGTTTGCTGTGGTCCACACAGTCACAAGCTTTGGCCATAATCAATAAAGCAGAAGTATATGTTTTTCTGGAACTCTCTTGCTTTTTTGATGATCCAGTCAATGTTGGCAATTTGATCTCTGGTTCCTCTGCCTTTTCTAAATCCAGCTTGAACATCTGGAAGTTCTTAGTTCATGTACCATTGAAGCCATCTTTGCATGAAATGTTCCTTTGGTATCTCTAATTTTCTTGAAGAGATCACTAGTCTTTCCCATTCTGTTGTTTTCCCCTATTTCTTTGTATTGATCACTGAGGAAGGCTTTCTTACCTCTCTTTGCTATTCTTTGGAAGTCTGCATTCAAATGGGTATATCTTTCCTTTTCTCCTTTGCCTTTCACTTTTCTTCTTTTCTCAGCTATTTGTAAGGCCTCCTCAGAGAACCATTTTGCTTTTTTGCATTTCTTTTTCTTGGGGATGGTCTTTATCACTCCCTGCTATACAATGTCAGGAACCTCTGTCCATAGTTATTCATGCAGTCTATCAGATCAAATGCCTTGAGTCTATTTGTCACTTCCACTGTATAATCGTAAAGATTTTGATTTAGGTCATACCTGAATGGTCTAGTGGTTTTCCCTACTTTCTTCAATAGGAACCAAGAATATTTCTGATTGTTTCACACAAACAAGCTTGAAAGCAATACTTGTATTTGTTAAATACATACAGCTGTTGTTTTTCAGTCATCAAGTCGTATCCAACTCTTCACAACCCCATGGACTGCAGCACGCCAGGGCTCCCTGTTCCTCACCTTCTCCCAGAGTTTTCCCAAACTCAAGCCCATTGCATTGGTGATGCCATCCAACCATCCCATCCTCTGTCACCCTCTTCTCTTTCTGCTTTCAACCCTTCCAGCATCAGGGTCTTTTCCAATGAGTCAGTCTCTCTCTCTCTCTCCCCCTCTGTATGTGTGTGTGTGTGTGTATGAGATTGTCAGGCTTCCCTGGTGGCTCAGACTGCAAAGAGTCCACCTGCAATGTGGGAGGCCTGGGATCAATCCCTGGGTTGGGAAGATCTCCTGGAGGTATGCATGGCAACCCACTCCAGTATTCTTGACTGGAGAATCCCCGTGGACAGAGGAGCCTGGAGGGCATTCATGGGCTCCCGGAGAGTCTGAAACAACTAAGTGACTAAGCACACAGGCATGAGGTTGTCACTTTTCTACAGACAATAAAAAAGTTAGCAAAAAAAAGTTGGCAAAAGTTAGCACGCTGTTGGATATTAATTAAAGTGAAAACATGGAATTAAGGACAAACATGCCAAAGAGTTTGCATCCATTAATCTAAGACAGCTGTACCCTAGATAAGTAAATAAGTGAAGTAAAGATAGACTCTTCTCTATTTATCTCAAATAAAGGTCACTATCTGGGAATCATTGCCATATATATGGCATTCAAGGCTGTCTATATCTCCCAGAAAGATAAGGAAAGGAGAGTGAAAGGGTAAGGTTAGAATTCCAAAGAATACTACCAATTAGAGTGTAGAAGAATGGAAGTTTGACTGAGTTGCCTATGGTAGGAAGGTCGAAATCACATTTACAATAAAACCCCATACCCACTAGAAATGCTCAGAGGGCTCAAACAAACCTTGGTTGCACCAGGACCCAGAGAACCCACAGAGACTGAGACAGAACTGTGTCTGAGTTTATCCTGTGGAGGTACGGGTCAGCAGTGGACTGTCGCAGGGAGAGGGGCTCTGGCTGCAGCAGACCTGGGTATGGCATAAGCCCTCTTGGAGGAGGTCACCATTAACCCCACTATAGAGCCCCAGAACTTACACAGGACTGGGAAACAAACTCTTGCTGGGCAAAAACAGAACCTTGTGCACCAGGACCCAGGAGAAAGGAGCAGTGACCCCACAAGAGACTGACCCAGACTTGCCTGTAAGTGTCCAGGAGTCATGGGTCAGCAGTGGCCTGCTGAGTGGGCTGGGGGCGCCGAGTGTAGCAGTGCATGCACGGGACATTTTGAAGAAAGTCGCCATTATCTTCATTACCTCCACCATAGCTTGGACACAGGTAAACAACAGGGAAGGAAAACAGCTCCACCCATCAACAGAAATTTGGATTAAAGATTTACTGAATATGGCTCCACCCATGTGAAAGTGAAGTCGCTCAGTTATGTCCAACTCTTTGCGACCCCATGGACTGTAGCCTACCAGGCTTTTCCATCCATGGGATTTTCCAGGCAAGAGTACTGGAGTGTGTAGCCATTTCCTTCTCCAGGGGATCTACCTGACCCAGGGATTGAACCCAGGTCTTCTGCATTGCAGGCAGACGCTTTACCCTCTGAGCCATCAGGAAGCCCCTATCAGAAGCATCACCCATCAGAACAAGACCCAATTTTCCCTGTCAGTCTCTCCCATCAGGAACCTCCCATAAGCCTCTTACCCTTCTCCATCAGAGAGCAGACACACTGAAAACCACAATCACAGGAAACCAACCAACCTGCTCACATGGACCATGGCCTTCTCTAAGTAAAAGAAACTATGAGCCATGCCATGTAGAGCAACCCAAGGCAGACGGGTCATGGTGGAGAGTTCTGAGAGAAACGTGGTCCACTGGAGAAGGAAATGGCAAACCACTTCAGTATTCTTGCCTTGAGAACCTCATGAACAGTATCAAAAGGCAAAATGATAGGACACTGAGAGATGAACTCCCCAGGTTGGTAGGTGCCCAATAAGCTACTGGAGATCAGTGGAGAAATAACTCCAGAAAGAATGAAGAGACAGAGCCAAAGCAAAAACAATGCCCAGCTGTGGATGTGACTGGTGATGGAAATAAAGTCCAATATTGCTGTAAAGAGTAATATTGCGTAGGAACCTGGAATGTTAGGTCCATGAATCAAGGCAAATTGCAAGTGGTCAAACAGGAGATGGCAAGAGTGAACATCGACATTTTAGGAATCAGTGAGCTAAAATGGACTGGAATGGGTGAATTTAACTCAGATGACCATTATATCTACTACTGTGGGCAAGAATCACTTAGAGGAAATGGAGTAGCCATCATAGTCAACAAGGAGTCTGAAATGCAGTACTTGGATGCAATCTCAAAAAGGACAGAATGATCTCTGTTCGTTTCCAAGGCAAGCCATTTAATATCACAGTAATCCAACTCTATGCTCCAACCAGTAATGTTGAAGAATCTGAAGTCAAATGGTTCTATGAAGACCTACAAGACCTTCTAGAACTAACACCTAAAAAAGATGTCCTTTTCATTCTAGGGGACAAGAACGCAAAAGTAGGAAGTCAAGAAATACCTGGAGTAACAGGCAAATTTGACCTTGGAGTACAGAATGAAGCAGGGCAAAGGTTAATAGAATTTTGCCAGGAGAACGCACCAGTCATAGCCAACACCCTCTTCCAACAACATAAGAGAAGACTCTATACATGGACATCACCAGATGGTCAATACTGAAATCAGATTGATTATATTCTTCGCAGCCAAAGATGGAAAAGTTCTATACAGTGAGCAAAAACAAGACTGGGAGCTGACTGTGGCTCAGATCATGAACTCCTCATTGCCAATTTCAGACTGAAATTGAAGAAAGTGGAGAAAACCACTAGATCATTCAGGTATTACCTAAATCAAATCCCTTACATTATACAGTGGAAGTTACAAATAGATTCAAGGCATTTGATCTGATAGAGTGCCTAAAGAACTATGGACAGAGGTTCGTCACATTGTACAGGAGGCAGAGATCAAGACATTCCCCAAGAAGAGGATTGCATAAAGGCAAAATGGTAATCTGAGGAGGCCTTACAAATAGCTGAGAAAAGAAGAGAAGTGAAAGACAAAGGAAATAAGGAAAGATACCCATTTGAATGCAGAGTTCCAAAGAATAACAAGGAGAGATAAGAAAGCCTTCCTCAGTGATCAGTGCAAAGAAATAGAAGAGAACAATAGAATGTGAAAGACTAGCAATCTCTTCAAGAAACTTAGAGATACCAAGGGAACATTTCATGCAAAGATGGGCTTAATAAAGGACAGAAATGGTGCGGACCTACCAGAAGTATATGATATTAAGAAGAGGTGGCAAGAATACACAGAAGAACTGTACAAAAAAGATCCTCATGACCCAGTTAATCACGATGGTGTGATCACTCACCTAGAGCCAGACATCCTGGAATGTGAAGTCAAGTGGGCCTTAGGAAACATCACTATAAATAAAGCCAGTGGAGGTGATGGAATTCCAGTTCAGCTATTTCAAATCCTAAAAGATGATGCTGTGAAAGTGCTGCACTCAATATGCCAGCAAATTTGGAAAACTCAGCAGTGGCCATAGGACTGGAAAAGATCAGTTTTCATTCCAACCCCAAAGAAAGGCAATGCCAAAGAATGCTCAGACTACCGCAAAACTAGAGTCATCTCACATGCTAATAAAGTAATGCTCAAAATTCTCCAAACAAGTCTTCAATAGTAGGTGAACCATGAAATTTTAGATGTTCAAGCTGGATTTAGAAAAGGCAGATGAACCAGAGATCAAATTACCAACATCCACTGGATCATCGAAAAAGAAAGAGAGTTCCAGAAAAACATATACTTCTGCTTTATTGACTAAGTCAAAGCCTGTGACTGTGTGGATCACAATAAACTCTGGGAAATTCTTAAAGAGATAGGAACATCAGACCACCTGACCTGCCTCTTGAGAAATCTGTATGCAGGTCATGAAGCAACAGTTAGAACTGGACTTGGAAAAACAGACTGTTCCAAATTGGTAAAGGAGTACTTCAAGGCTGTATATTGTCACCCTGCTTATTTAACTTATATGCAGAGTATATCATGAGAAACACTGGACTGGATGAAGCACAAGTTGGAATCAAGTGTGCTAGGAGAAATATCAATAACCTCAGATATGCAGATGACACCACCCTTATGGCAGAAAGTGAAGAAGAACTAAAGTGCCTCTTGACCAAAGTGAAAGAGGAGAGTGGAAAAGTTGGCTTAAAACTCAACATTCAGAAAACTAAGATCATGGCATCTGATCCCATCACTTCATGGCAAATAGATTGGGAAACATTGGAAACAGTGACAGACTTTAATTTGGGGGCTACACAAACAATGCAGATGGTGACTGCAGCCATGAAATTAAATGACACTTGCTTCTTGGGAGAAAAGTTATGACCAACCAAGAGAGCATATTAAAAAAAGCAGAGACGTTACTTTGCCAGCGACGGTCCGTCTAGTCAAAGCTATGGTTTTTCCAGTGGTCATGTGTGGATGTGAGAGTTGGACCATAAAGAAACTAAACACCAAAGAATTGATACTTTTGAACCGTGGTGTTGGAGAGGACTCTGAAGAATCCCTTGGACAGTAAGGAGATCCAACCAGTTCATCCTAAAGGAAATCAGTCCTGAATATTCATTGGAAAGACTGGTGTTGAAGCTGAAACTCCAATATGCTGGCCACCTGATGTGAAGAACTGTCTCATTTGAAAAGACCCTGATGCTGGGAAAGATTGAAGGCAGGAGGAAAAGGGGACTACAGAGGATAATATGGTGGATGCCATTACTGACTCAGTGTACATGAGTTTGAGTGAACTCCAGGAGTTGATGATGGACAGGGAGGCCTGGTGTGCTGCAGTCCATGCGATTGCAAAGAGTTGAACATGACTTAGTGACTGAACTTAACTGAATTGAACTGATGGTTGGAAAACTTCTAGAGTGGGAGTAAGCCATGAAAAAGAAGAGTAATTTCTTGAGAAAGAGGTCAGTTTAGCTAAGGGCTCCTCTGATATCTAAATTTAAGTCAGTAGGACAGCTGAAGAGATGTGACTGTTTGCCTTGGACCTCTCCACACCTGATGCAATGATGGAGTATGGGCAAGATTTCACAGGTGCTGCAACATGAAGGTGCTTTACAGGAAATGGAAAATAGTCAATACAGGTCTATCTTTTTTAAAAGTGCACATATGAAGGGAACAAAAGAAATGGAATAGTTACCATAGAGGATTGGGGGGATCAAAGGGGGCTTCATTTTATTTGGTTTCCTTTTGAAAATTATAGAAGTTAATATATGTTTCTAGGCTACTGGCAAAAATACCCCAGACATGAGAAAGAGCAGGAGAGGATATCTGTAAAAGTGAAACCACTGAGAATATAAAATGAGAGATGCATTTGTGGAGATGCCGATTTTGACAGGACAGGATACATCCCTTCCTTTTATCAGCTGAGAAGAAGGCATCAGTGACACAAACACAGGGAGGATAGATTATGGATGGAAAGAGGGATTTCCTATGTCAATTCCTAAAATATTAGATAGCAGGAGGAAATCTGAGGTGAACAGACTGCTGTGGATGTGTGATACAGTCAGAATAAAGGTAAAGAATGAAGCTTGGAAGTTGCAGTGATTGGGACAGCCCATGAGAGAAAAAGACTGTTCAATCACGGTGAGAGGTAGTTTATAGAACTTCTGTTCTTAAAATTATCAACACCGCACACTCTTGCTGCTGGACATGTCACTTTTAGAAACTGTTTAAAATTTCCTTTTAAACAGTTCCTGTACAGTTTAGAATTTCCTTTTTAAAGTGGAAACCATCTTGGAGGACTCAATTAAAATGGTATTCAGTTATTACAATCATGTTTAATGAGTACAAATTATTAAGAATATATATATCATTATTTTCACAATCAGCTGAGATGATCAAACTGAATGAGAACAAAGTGAAGGTGACTTGGAGAAAGAAGTAGTATATACTAGAAGAAATGCCTCAGTGGGTTGTTTTTGCAATCCTATAAAAAGGGGAAATAGCAAAGGTGAACTATTTCCAATTTTGTTGAAGCTTAAACTGGAAAGACAATAACTATTAGACAATTTGGTAGTATAATTCACAAATTGTGAATCAATGATTTGTAAAATGGTATATGATAATGGTGGGATCCAGATTTCTATGATATTAACAAGCATTAAATATTTGTATACAGTATTGTCTAAAAATTAGTAACTTCTATACCTTTATTATAGTTCCATATACTACATATCATATCACCAGGGAAATCCATACTACACAGCTTATCAAACTACATTCTTTATAACAATAACTTGTTCTAGGAAATGCTAAATAATCTTATAACACGCAGAGTCTTTGTATTAAAGTATCTCACACTATATCATCTTTCTGAGAATTCAAGGGGTGTGAATGTAAATCCTCATTTAACTTCTGTTTCTCTGTAACAGATATTAGAACATCTTGCTATCACCAGGTGCATAGTTTCAGTATGAATTCAATTGATTCATAAATTGCAAGGTCACCTGTTACTGTTTTCATTTTTCTCAAAGTTACCCTTGGAACTCAAGAGATGTAGACAAGCTAGAACAAATGAACTAAATTTATTTTCTCAAAAGGAATTTGTGTTTTTTTTTTTCTTCATGATCAGAAACTCGTGCCCATGGATTTAGAATCCATTTTCTTCACTCTATTCTCAGATTCATATAAACCCTGGGTGCCCATTTACTATTATTATTTTTTTAATTTAATGGAAAGTATTTCATTAATTTTATGAAAAAATAATATTTAAAACACTTCTTCCATTTTAGGTTTAATTGAAAAAGATCTTTTAAAGGTGTTTTAAGAAAGTCTAATTGCCCTGAATTTTCAAATTTTACTATCAAGGGAGTTAGGACAAGTTAATGGGGGCAATCTAAATCAGTTGGAATTATTCAGATGCAGATTATTCAAAATTGTTTATAGATATGTTTGTTCTCCTTTTAGCAAACATGATACTGACTTGGCTGAAAGTAAAATTGGGTTAATTTACTTGAAGTGTCTTTATTCACTTAACAGACTGTCTGAAAATTATCACTCTAGGAAAAGTTGAAAGAAATTTAAAAGTGGAAAAAAATTTAATCTCAAAAGAAAGTGACATGAAACAAAATAACAAATATTTGGAAACTGAATGCTCTTCTTATAAGATGTTAGGAAAATGATTTTGATGGTGGTAATAAAGTACTTAATGATATATTATGACCTACGTCTTAAGCCAGAGCTACTTACTGTTCAATAAAATTCAAACTGAAAAAGATAGCCCTGTTATATTTTGTGGCAAGATATTTCACACCGCCCTTCCCTCCAGCATTCCTTTTAGGATATTAGGGAATTTGAATGTTTTGGCTTTATTTATTATTATATTCTTTTCCATAAGAGCATATTTTAGTAGCTATGAGAAGAAAAGCACAATGTCAGCTCTCTTTGAGAACAAGGGAAAAAAAGTATTTTTTTGGAAGAGGTCACAGGTTGTGTGTAGCAATTATGTAAATAATATGGAACTGAGTAATGTGGACTGAATTGCTAGTCACTCAGTCATGTCTGATGCTTTGCGACTACATTGTGTCTTCCTACAAAATTAACGTGTTGCAACCCTAACCTTCCCCGTGATGGCACTGGAAATAGAGGAGAGGAAGTAATTAGGTTTAGATGGGGTCATGAAACTGGGGCTCTCAGAATGGGACTGATGCTTCTACAAGAAGTTTGTTCTTACTCTTTTTCTGCCATGTGAAGACATGGTAAGAAGGCGGCCATCTGTAAACCATCAAGAGAGCTCTCAGCACATCTCAATCATGCTGGCACCCTGATCTTCTCCTTGTGGCCTCCAGAACTGTGAGACAATATACTTCTGTCGTTCAGGCTACCAAGCTTTTGAAATTTTGTTATGGCAGCTGAAGCTAAGATACCAAGCATGTTTCCTTTCTACTCTTGGGAGTGTCTAGGGTGGGAGGTAGCAAGACCTCAAAAAAGATACCTGTGATGCATCAACAAAGATCGGATTCAATACCCAAGGATCGAATCATCGAAGATTCTTAATCTCAATCATTTCATAAAAGCAACAGAACTACTGCAACAGAAGGCACCCAATTAAATCAACCATGGGTATCTCAGTAATAACTGCCATGAAAAAAATTTTAATTTCTTGGTACTCTTGAATTTATGGATTATGAAATGAGACTCATACCCATCTAAATTATATTGATTAATAAAAATATATTTTTATTAAATATTGTTCATTGGGTTTATCTTTCTATAAACCATTAAATAGGCAATTGGGATATAGATAACAAGTTGATAGATATGAAAGAATATTGTAGATAATATTAAATCAGGTATTATAGAATATAAAATTATTAAGCCACATATTTAATATGTTAGTGTAATATTTCTATTCTATCCAATTACTACTTCAATCAAGAATCTTAGGTTATTAAAAATTAGTTTTGAAGAGAAAATTGTGTAATATAAATTATGTACTTAAACTTAGTTAATAAAATAAGAGCAAAAAGACTTCTTCAATAAGCACTGAGATTAATATAAAGTAAAATTTTCCAAACTGGCTAAACTATTTTTAATAATAATTTAGGTCTTATAAACATTTTATTTCCTGAGAATTCTCTCCATGGTGTCATGTGTGTTCATCAACAAACACATATATTCACCAATAACATCTATGCTGCTGCTGCTGCTGCTAAGTCACTTCAGTCGTGTCCGACTCTGTGCGACCCCACAGGCGGCAGCCCACCAGGCTCCCCCGTCCCTGGGATTCTCCAGGCAAGAACACTGGAGTGGGTTGCCATTTCCTTCTCCAATGCATGAAAGTGAAAAGGGAAAGTGAAGTCGCTCAGTCGTGTCCAACTCTTAGCCACCTCATGGACTGCAGCCTACCAGGCTCCTCCATACACGGGATTTGCCAGGCAAGAGTACTGGAGTGGGTTGCCATTGCCTTCTCTGAATAGCATCTATACATTTACATAAATATACATAAATGTATATGCCCATAATACTTTTCTTTATAAAAATCCTCAAATACTGCACATAACTATGCAGTAATTATGGCCATTTTCTTTCTTTTTTTTTTTTTTTTTTTCATTTATTTTTATTAGTTGGAGGCGGATTACTTTACAATAATGTAGTGATTTTTGTCATACATTGACATGAATCAGCCATGGATTTACATGTATTCCCCATCCTGATCCCCCCTCCCACCTCCCTTTCCACCCGATCCCTCTGGGCCATTTTCACTGAAAAAAAAAAAAAATAGATAAAAAAAATTGGCATGCCTGTAGAAGTTCACAGAACTAGAAGTCCTGCCATACTTAATCAGATAACTTCTTAATTGTTTGACATACATGAAGTCAGTTAATAAACTTGTGATGCATTATCCACATATATAAAACAGTATGATTTTAAATACCACTCCTTCAAAATTACATATTCCTAAAATTAGAGGAAGTAGATCTTCCTCACAGCGTATATGCTTCATGACTATCCTCAATTCAGCTAGTGAATACATATCTTGTGCCATGTGAGATATGTCCATTTCCAAAATAATTTTAAAACATGAATTTGTGAGTTGTCTTTTATAGGGAGAGTGCTCCCAAAATTCTACACAGAGAACCAATGAAAGAACATTCTAATGCATGAGAACAAGAAAAAGCCAAAGTTTGTTGTTGTTCAGTCACACAGTCATCTCTGAATCTTCACAACCTCACCGATTTCAGCATGCCAGGCCTCTCTGTTCTTCACCGTCTCTCAGATCTTGCTCAAACTCATGTCCATTGAGCCGGTGATGCCACCCAATAATCTCATCCTTTGTCATCCCCTTCTACTCCTGCTTTCAATCTTTCCCAGAATCAGGGTCTTTTCTAACGAGTCGGCTCTTTGCATTAGGTGGCCAAAGTATTGGAGCTTCAGCTTCAGCATCAGTCCTTCCAATGAATATTCAGAACTGATTTCCTTTAGGATGGACTGGTTTAACCTCTTTTCAGTCCATGGGACTCTCAAGAGAGCCTTCTCCAACACCACAATTCAAAAGCATCATTTCTCTGGAGTTCAACTTTCTTTATGGTCCAACTCTCACATCCATACATGACTACTGGAAAAACCATGGCTTTGACTAGCTGGACCTCTGTTGGCAAAGTCATTATCTGCTTTTTAATACTCTGCCTAGGTTTGTCATAGCTTTTCTTCCAAGGAGCAAGCATCTTTTAATTTCATGGCTGCAATGACCATCTGCAGTGATTTTGGAGCCCCAAAAAATAGTCTTTCACTATTTCCATTGTTTCCCCATCTGTTTGCCATGAAGTGATGGAACTGGGTGCCATGATCTTTGTTTTTTGAATACTGAGTTTTAAGCCAGCTTTTTCACTCTCCTCTTTGACTTTCATCAAGAGGCTCTTTAGTTCTTCTTCGCTTTCTGCCATAAGGGTGTTGTCATCCGCATGTCAGAGGTTATTGACATTTCTCCTGGCAATCCTGATTCCAGCTTGTGCTTCATCCAGCCAAGAATTTTGAATGATGTACTCTGCATATAAGTTAAATAAGCAGAGTGACAATATACAGCCTTGACATACATCTTTCCCAATTTGGAACCAGTCCATTGTTCTATGTCCGGTTCTACCTGTTGCATATTTACCTGCATGCAGGTTTCTCAAGAGGCAGGTAAGATTGTCTGGTAACCCACCAGGCTCCTTTGTCCCTGGGATTCTCCAGGCAAAAATACTGAAGTGGGTTGCCAGTTCCTTCTCCAGATCTTCCTGACTAGAGTTCAAACTTGGCTCTTCCAATTTGCAGGCAGAGTCTTTACCATCGGGGCCATCAGGGAAGCCCAAATGGCTGCTATGCGCCTGGTTAAAACCCAAGTTCCCTTAATTTGGTTTATAGGGTCCTTTGGCTTCCCTGGTGGATCAGACAGTGAAGACTCTGCCTGCAAGTCACAATAGTGAACGTAATGTCTCACAATGCTTTTATAAACAATGAGAGAATAGCACATTCAGAACAGACTTGGGGAAGGCAAACATACAACAGTCTTCAACGATAAATAAATCAAAAGGACGCTAGAGGCTTAAGTTATAATCGTTCATTCTCATCTACTGTGTATTATGCCACACAACTCAGCAACATTGACAAATCTAGTTTTCTAAAATGCAGGAGGTTGTTTTTTGGTGCAACACTGGCAGGGAGGTTTGCTGGTGGGCATCTAAATCCAGCGAGTCTTGTATTACAGCAACAAGGCAGCAAACTCGATGAAATGAATTCTGGCCAAACTGTTCCCTTTTATATCCTTAATGATGTTTAGATACCCTTAATAGGGTAAATATCATTCTAGGTTTTTATTGATTTTTCCACCCCATATATTAAAATGTAGACCTCAGTCTCAGGTTTTAAAGTAATTAGAGGTAAGCAGAATTATGTGTGGTAGGTGACTAAATAATGGCATTAGGAAAGTGTTGCTTAGTTTTAAAAGGTATAATAAATACCATGAGTAGAAACTTCATTTTAAATCTGAAATCATTAAAAGGTTGCCCAAGGCCATGTGTCTAGTTTCACTGTTTGAAGCAAAAACTGACACTCATTAAATTGTCACCACAAAAAGCTATAAAAATAATTCTTTTAAATATAATAGTGGTGAAAGAGTTAATATGGGAACCCAGAATATTACAAGTTAGCTATAGGATCAGCTGAAACTTTAGGCTCTTATAACAAAGAGCTTCCTTTTGGTATTACTTGAAATCACATATTACTGACCATTAGTTCAATCATATTACAGTCTGAGAATTATTTATTATACTAACTAGTCAGTCAAGTAACAAACATATCCATTCAAAATACAATGCTAGTCTTCAGGAATTCTGAAATAAGTATTCAAAAAAGACTGAAAACATCCTTGCCATAATTTACATACAAAATTCAGTAATTTAAGAAAGGAGACACTACTCTCCTTTTAAACTTTCAGATAACATAGAGAAAGTATTTTACTTTTCTATTCTTCAATCCAGGGAAAAAATATAGCAATATTTATCAAAAAAGGGGAAACTAAGATGTGCTCTACAGAACAGTGTGAATTATGGGGAAAGAAAGAACAGGGCTTGATCAGCACAGAAACATAAAACTTGACAAAGATTTATCTAGTGTATACTACATCTATTCTAGGTTAGATGGATACTGCAGTAAACAAAACTTCCAGCAAGGTAGAAAATGTAAATATAAAATATTTTTGAAGGAGATAAGCATTATGAAGGAAAATAAAACACACAGTAAGAGAAGCACCACTTTTCAATAGGCTGAACAGGAAATGTCTCTCAGATAAGGTAGCGGAGAAATATGAAGGAGATAAGAAGGTAAACTATGTGGATAACAAGTGCTGATACCAAGGAAAATAATATTCTAGGGGACAGCAACTGCAAAGATTCTTACATTTTTCTCTTTTGAGACAGCCATGTAATTTGTGTGTAAGTATTTGTACAAATATAAATCTTCTAAAATAAATGATCAATATGCATAGTTTTACAGTATGAGGCATTCTTAAAAATGAGCAATTGTACCTGGGAATTTGGTAATGTTATTGAGTATCATCTAAGATTATTTTGTAATATATACATGTATCGAATCATTATATTGTATACCTGAAATTAATATAATGTTATATGTCAACTAAATCTAAATTTAAAAAAATATCAAAAAGAAAACTGACTGTCTCTAAATTAATAAAATAGACATAAGTATGTGTCACATACACAGATAGTAACTTGACAAATACAGTTGTTAATTATACCAGATTATTCAAGATGATATTTCATGTACCAAGCAATTCATATGTATCTGATTATTTATTTCATATTAGCATGTAACAGGGATTCAATTGTATGACTATTTTTCTGGATCCTTCTACTTTTCATCAGATATAGATATGGATATAAATATAGATAATATTTTTCATCATTTTACTCAAAGCTTCTCATTCCATTCTCTGCTTCTAGTAAGGTTAACAAAAAAAAACAAGTACTGAATAGTTTTCAAGTTAACAGATATATGAATGAATAGATGAATGGATACACGAATGGAATGGATTAACTGAGGATTTCAGGTGATGTGTAAATTGTTCCAGAAAGAAAAGCAGTGTGTGTGTGTGTGTGTGTGTGTGTGTGTGTACATATACATGTGTGTATATATATACATACACACACACAAACACACACACACACACACACACACACACATATATGCTGGAAAGTTCAACCATGATTGAGTGCCCAGAATTATATAAGTAAATTATTAAATTAAATAATACAATCAAAATCAAATTATCTGATATAGGTATGGACCATCTGGTGATAACCATGTGTAAAGTCATCTCTTGTGTTGTTGGAAGAAGGTGTTTGATATGACCAGTGTGTTCTCTTGGAAAACTGTTAGCCTTTGCCCTTCTTCCTGTCATATTCCAAGGCCAATCTTGCCTGTTACTCCAGGTATCTCTTGACTTCCTACTTTTACATTCCAGTCTCTTATGATGGAAAGGACATCAATTTTGGTGTTAGTTCTAAAAGATCTTGTAGGACTGTTCAATTCTTCGGCATTATTGGTTGGGATATAGACTTGGATTACTGTGATACTGAATGATTTGCCTTGGAAACAGAGGTCATTCTGTCATTTTTGAGACTACATCCAAGTACTACACTTCAGCTCTTTTGTTGATTATGATGGTTACCCCATTTCTTCTAAGGGATTCTTGCCCACAGTAGTAGATATAATGGTCATCTGATTTAAGTTCGATCACTCCAATCCATTTTAGTTCACTGATTCCTAAAATGTTGATGTTCACTCTTGCCATCTCCTGTTTGACCACTCCAATTTACCTTGGTTCATGGAGAGAGCATTCCAGGATCCTAAGCAATATTGTTCGTTATAGCATCTGATTTTACTTTCATCACCAGTAACATCCACAACTGGGTGTTGTTTTCGCTTTGGCTCCGAATCTTCCTTCTTCCTGGAGTTCTTTCTCCACTCTTCTCCAGTAGCATATTGGGCACCTACCGACCTGGGGAGTTCATCTTTCAGTGTCCTATCTTTTTGCCTGTTGATACTGTTCATGAGGTTCTCAAGGCAAGAATACTGAAGTGGTTTGCCATTCCCTTCTCCAGTGGACCATATTTTATCAGAATTCTCCACCATGACCCATCTGTCTAGGGTGGTCCTACATGGCATAGCTCATAGTTTCATTGAGTTAGATAAGGCGGGGATCCATGTGATCAGTTTCATCAGTTTTCTGTTATTATGGTTTTCATTCTGTTTGCCCTCTAATGGATAAGGATAAGAGGCTTACAGAAGCTTCCTAATGGGAGAGACTGACTGTGGGGGGATCTGCATCTCATTCTGATTCTACACATCACCATCGCAAGATGGTCAATACCAAAATCAGATTGATTATATTCTTTGTAGTGGAAAATGGAGAAAAACTATACAGTCAGCAAAAACAAGACTGGGAGCTGGCTGTGGCTCAGATCATGAACTCCTTATTGCCACATTCAGACTTAAATTGAAGAAAGTGGGGAAAACCACTAGAACATTCAGGTATGAGCTAAATCAGATCCCTAACGATTATACAGTAGAAGTAACAAATAGATTCAAGGGATAGATCTAATAGGCAAAGTGCCTGAAGAACTATGGATGGAGACTTGTGACATTGTACAAGATGCAATGATCAAGACAAATCCAAAGTAAAAGAAATGCAAAAAGGCAAAATAGCTGAGAAGAGAAGAGAAGCTAAAGGCAAAGGAGTAAAGGAAAGTTACACTCACTGAATGCAGAGTTCCAAAGAATAGCAAGGAGAGATAAGAAAGCCTTCCTCAGTGATCAATGCAAAGAAATAGAGATAAACAACAGAATGGGAAAGACTAGCAATCTCTTCAAGAAAATTAAGAGATAACAAGGGAACATTTCATGCAAGATGGGCACAATAAGGACAAAAAGGGTATGGGCCTAACAGAAGCAGAAGATATTAACAAGGAGTGTCAAGAATACACAGAAGAAAGATCAAAAAAGATCTTCATGACCCTGATAACCACAATGGTGTGATCACTCACCTAGAGCCAGAATACTGGAATATGAAGTCAAGTGGGCCTTAGGAAGAATCACTATGAACAAAGCTTGTGGAGGTGATGGAATTCCAGTTGAGTTATTTCAAATTCTAAAAGATGAGGCTGTTAAAGTGCTACATTCAATATGCCAGCAATTTTGGAAAACTCAGCAGTGGCCACAGGAATGGAAAGGTCAGTTTTCATTCCAATCCCAAAAACAAGTAGCGTCAAAGAATGTTCAAACTACCACACAATTGCAGTCACCTCACATGCTAGCAAAGTAATGCTCAAAATTCTCCAAGCGAGGCTTCAACAGTACATGAACCAAGAAGGTCCAGATGTTCAAGCTCGATTTATAAAAGGCAGAGGAACCAGAGATCAAATTGCCAACATCCATTGGATGATCAAAAAATCAAGAGAATTCCAGAAATCATCTACTTCTTCTTTACTGATTATGCCAAATCCTTGACTGTGTGGATCACAGCAAACTATGGAACATTCTTAAAAAGATGAGAATACCAGACCACCTTATTTGCTTCCTCAGAAATCTCTATGCAGGTCAAGAAGCAACAGTTAGAACCAGGCATGGAAAAACAGACTGGTTCCAAATTGGGAAAGGAGTACATCAAGGCTGTATATTGTCACTGTTTATTTATATTATATGCACAATGCATCATGAGAAAAGCTCTGTTGGATGAAGCACAAGCAGGAAGCAAGATTTCAAGAATTAAAGATCAATAACCTCTGATATGGCAGAAAGTGACAGAGAGCTAATGAGCCTGTTGATGAAAGTACAAGAAGAAAGTGAAAAAGCTGGTTTAAACTTCAACATTTAAAAAACTAATATCATGGCATCTGGTCCCATCACTTCATGCAATTTGGTGGGAAAACAATGGAAATAGTTACATGCTTTATTTTCTTGGACTCCAAAATCACTGCAGATGATGACTGCAGTCAAGAAATTAAAAGATGCTCACTCCTTGGAAGAAACGCTATGACAAACCTAGACAGCATATTAACAAGACAAGTTATTACTTTTCTGACAAAGGTCCATCAAGTCAAAGCTCTGCTTTTTCCAGTCTTCATGTATAGATGTGAGAGTTGGGCTATTAAGAAAGCTGAGCACCAAAGAATTGATGCTTTTGAACTGTGTGGATTGGGAAAACTCTTGAGAGTCCCTTGGACTGCAAAGAGATCCAAGCTGTCAATCCTAAAGGAGATCAGTCCTGAATATTCACTGGAAGGACTGATGCTGAAGCTGAAGCTCCAATGGTTTGCAAGGAACTGACTATTCGAAAGACCCTGATGATGGGAAAGATTGAAGGCAGGAGGAGAAGGGGATGACAGAGGATGAGATGGTTGGATGGCATCACCAATTTGATGCATATGAGTTTAAGCAAGCTCTGGGAGTCGGTGATGGACAAGGAAGCCTGGTGTGATACAGTTCATGGGTTTGCAAAGAGTTGGACACAACTGAGGTGAATTGAATCACGTCATAATGTCCACTTAACAGAATTACATTTTAGAAAAAGAACTGTCACTGAATACTGTATTTTTTGTAGTGTATTGATAGGGAATCATATGCATATATATGAGAAGAGCAAGGCAACCCAGTCCAGTATTCTTGCCTGGAGAACACCCATGAAACTAGCCTGGTGGGTTGCAGTCCATGGCGTAGCAAAGAGTTGGACATGACCGAGCAAGTGTGTGTGTGTGTTTGCTTACTTGCTCGGTCATGTCCAACTCTTTGTGACCCCATGGACTGGAGCCTGCCAGGTCCGCTGTCCTTGGGGATTCTCCAGGCAAGAATACTGGACTAGGTTGCCAAGCACTCCTCCAGGGCATCTTCTCAACCCAGGTTTCGAACCCAGTTCTCCCACACTGCAGCTGGATTCTTTATGTCTGAGCCACCAGGGGAGTTCATATATATAGCATATGTGTGTGTGTGTATTAATTGTATGTTAAATGAAAAATGGAAATTGTCACAACTGAATTTCATATTCAATCTACTATACAGATGTGAGCAAAATTGTTGAAGTAAGGATCTCTGAAAATTTCTGCTCCTTGAAAGCAACAAGAAAACTAGCAAGAATTACTGGAATCATCTTTTTCAGAAGTCTAGAAATTCCCTGGTGGTTCAGACAGTAAAGAATTCGCCTGCAATGTGAGAGACCTGGGCTTGATTACTGGGTTGGGAAGATCCCCTGAAGGAAGGTTGGCAATCCACTCTTGCCTGAAGAACCCCATGGACAGAGGAACCTGGTGGGCTACAGCCAATGGTGTTGCAAAGAGTTGGACACGACGGAGCAACTAACCACAGAAATTAATCAAAGACTTGCAGCAATCTAGGACTGTTATTTCAAGAAAAATGACTGAATCTTTGTTAGAACTGTGAGCTTTGTTTTGTTTTTACTTTCTGTAGTCCCATTCCCCATGCTCCAAACTGTTTGTGAGCCTTGAAAACTAATAATCTGCACTCATGGTGAAAATCAGCAGTCTTGCAGGCACTGAAAGGAAAAGACCAGTGCAGAAGCTGCTTCAGAAAAACTCATTCTAAGAGAATTGTCATTATTTTATCCATTTGTGGTTTCCTAAAAGACTTCCACTGGTAACCTCTCTGTATCAGACTTTACTTAGAGACAAGTCTGTGTGAATAGTCTTTTCCCCAAAGGTATTTGTCAAAAATAATTATAAGCAATTATTAAATGTCACAGCCCAGAACTATAAGCAAGAGCTAAGGCAAAGATCTAATAACAATAAAAACATCTGTAAAGGAAAATGTTTGTAATGATGTGTTCACAGCAGCTTCATGAAGCTCTATATATTCATGAGAATCTAAAGGCCACATGCACAAAGTATCTTGCCTTCCCAGGACTGTACACAACTTAGGAAAATCTGAGAAGACCCTAATGTCTCCTCTCTAGCTAACTTTAAGGACATGCATTGAGTAAGAAGTCAAGTCTAAGGCAGAGCTGTCAACTACCAGTGTGAATACTAAGGTATGATGTATCAAAATACTCACATGGAATTTGTTCACAAAGTTTGGGAAACTTACTGTTTCCTGGGAGTTAAGGAACCTTCTGCGTTATCATTAGCTGACCACTCAATTCACTAAACAGAGACTGCAATAGATACATATGACAATGAGTACAGATTTGGCAGAATTATTACAGTAAAGTTTCTAAACAGAAAACAACCAAAATAATCAGCAATAACAAGAACCTTGGGGAGGCATTGATGTCAAGTGTAGCCACTTTAAAAGTGCTCTCAGCTAAAATTTATGAGTCATGCCAAAACAACATGAGGATATAGCCCATATACAAGAATAAAGAGGACTGCATAGGAACTGAGAAGATGCAGATGTTGAATCTATTAAATAGAGACTTTAAATCAATTATTTTAAATATTTTCAAAGAAGTTATAAAAAAACATGGATCAAACTAAAATAAACTATCAGAATAGTGCCTCATCAAATAGAGAATATCAAGAGATAGAAATTATTTTTTAAGGAACTAAATAGAAATTCTGGGGGTTAACAAGTCCAATGACTACAATGAAAAATTCATTAGATTCACAGACAGTTGGAGCTGGCAGAAAATAGTGAACTTGAAGATAAGTCAATTGAGATTATCCATGAAGATAAATAGAAAAAAAAGATACTAAGAAATCTATAATAAAACAGAGTTAACAAACAAATTCATCAATTTTGCAGAATATAAGATTATATATTAAATTTATTTTTATTTCTAGATACTAGTGAAAAATGAAATTAAAATTAAGAAAATAATTTCAATGATCATAGTATCAAAAATAAAATGTTCAGGAATAGATGAAGCAAATTAAGCAGTAACTTGTATTCTTGTGTTTTCTTAAAACTATAAAACATCATCAAAAGAAACTGAAGAACATATAAATAAATGAGAATATACACCATGTTCATGATTGGAAAACTTCATATTGTTAAAATGGCAAGATATGTCCCAAATTAATCCAAAGATTTTATGCAGTGAGATGTCAGAATAAGAATAAAAATATAAATCAATGAAATAGGATTGAAATCCAAAGATAAATCCTTACATTTATTGTCAGTTGGTTTTTACCAAAGATGCCCAAGATAATGCAAAGTGGAAAGAGTAGTCTTTTTAAGAAATGGTGCTACGACAAGTAGTCATCAACATGCAAAAGAATAAATTTACACTTATGTCACATTAAGTACCAAAATTAACTAAAAATGAATTATATTTCTAAATGGAAGAACTAACTTTAAAAAAACTTAGAAAATATATAGGAATAAATGTTTATAAACTTGTTTTATGCAATCATTTCATGATATGATACCTAAAGGAAAAGAAACCCAAGCAAAACAGATATACATCAAAAGTTATTAAAATGGAAAACTTTTGTGCTTCAAAGGACACTACTAAGAAAGAAAAAAGACAAATTGTACAATGGAAAAAGTACTTATGAATTATATGTCTGAAAAATGTCTAGTATACAGGATAAATGAAGGATATTTACAAATCAGCAATCAACAAACAAGAAACCCAATTAAAATGGGAAAAAATCTTAAATAGGAATTTTCCAAAGAAGTTATACAAGTGTCCTACTAGCACATATCAAAGAACAGTGGCTAAATTGCACTGAAGGATTAAGTTGCAATCCTAAGAATTCAGGTGTTTGATGCTATATATGCAATATCATGGCCTTCCCTTGTGGCTCAGCTGATAAGAATCCACCTGCAATGCAGGAGACCTGGGCTCAACCCCTGGCTTGGGAAGATCCCTTGGAGTAAGGGAAAGGCTAACCACTCTAGCATTTTGGCCTGGAGAATTCCATGGACTGTAGAGTCCATGGGGTTGAAAAAGCTGGACATGACCAAACAAAACTTTCACTGTCACTTTAATGCAATATCATACTTCTTTTTTTTCTTTCCTAGAATTATCAATTTTTCAACATTTTTCCCAATAGCTATCTTTCAGTAATAAATAAAACCCTACCATGAGAGGAATCTTATCTATTTGTATTTTAGTTCCTGATTATATGTTATGGTATATGTTCAAACATTTGTTGGCTAAATATGTGAACCAGAACAAAAGTCTTATCAGAATCAGGATGATTTGGAAAACCACAAGAACTTGCATATCATCAAGCTGAGATTACAGGCAAGATGTCAGTTCTTCCCAACTTGATCTATAGATTCACTGCAATCCTAGACAATACCCTAGGCAGTTATTTTATGAATATTCACAAACTGATTTTAATATTTATAGGAAGAGGCAAAAGACACAAAACAGTCAACAATATTGAAATTTTTAAAAATGGAGGACTGATGCTACCCAACATCAAGACTTTCTGTAAAGCTACAATAATCAAGACAGTGTAGTATTGGCAAAAGAATAGACAAATACATCAATGAAATAAAACAGAGATCTCAGAAACAAAGCCCCAAAATATAGTTAACTAATATTTGACAAACGAGCAAAGGTAACTCAATAAAACAAAGACAACTTTGTCAACAAATGATGCTCAAATAATGACAGATTCACATGCAGAAAAGATGACTCTAGATTCAAACCTTACCTCTTTCATTTAAAACTAACTTAAACTGTATAAGAAGAGATCTAAATGTGAAATGTAAAACTATAAAATTCCTAGAAGATAACATAGCAGGAAATCACATGACCTTGGCAATGGTGATGCCTTTTTAGATAGGTGTAATTTCCTAAATTTAGGCATCTTAGGTGGTACTGCTGCCCATAAATAAATATACACTATAGACATAATTGAAAATGAAAACTTAAAATGAAAATGCACGCTCTGCAAAGACAATATAAATAGAATTAGAAGACAAAGCATGGCTAGGGGAAAATACTTTCAAGAGACACATTGATAAAAGCTTGCCATACACAATATACAAAGAACCTTTAAAATTCAACAATATGAAAACATGCAACCTGATTAAGAATGGGCCAAACACCTTAACACACACTTCACCAAAGAAGATGTACAGATGGTAAATAAGTACAGGAAAAGATGCTCTATATCATATCACCAGGGAAATGCAAATTAATGCAGAATGGGGTGCCAATACTCACTCATTCGATGAACAATATCCAGAACACCGACAATACCAAATGTTGGTAAGGATTTGAGGCAACTGGAACTCAAATTCATTGTAAACTATGGTACATCTTAGACAAAGAGATACTAGGGTTTAAAAAAAAAGCTTTCAAGTAATGGAGAGTATGGGGAATCTTAAATGCATATTACTAAATGAAAGAAGCTGATCTGAAAAACTACATATTGTATTATTCCAACAACCTGACACTCTAGAAAAAATAAAACTGTGGAGACAATACAATATCTTTGGTTGCTATGGGGTTGGTATTGGGAAAAATGAAAAGACAGAGCACTATTTTTAGGGCAGTGAAACTACTCTGTATGATATATCGATGGATATATGTCACTGAACATTTGTCCAAGTCCATAAAATGATAACAAGAGTAAACTGTTAAGATACACTATGGACTTTGTGTGATTATTATGTGTCAATATAGTTTAATCCTTGGTAAAAATTGTACCACTCAGGTGAGTGATGCTGATAAGAGAGGAGGCTATGCAGGTGGTATATGAGAGATTCTCTGTACTTACCTTTTAATTTTGTTGTAAAGTTTGTTAAACTTTGTTAAAACTCCCCTAAAGATAGTCTTACAACTGCTATATAATGTAAAAATGTTTTATTTTTAAGAAATGCAACTATGAACTATTTTAGAAAGATTCAAATTTATTCTCTCAATTACCTGTGGAACCTTAGAAAATTCTATAAACCACTTTGGGATCCATGTTTTTCACACAAAAGAGAAAATGAATTCTTATCTAAAAGATATCTCCAGACTGAATAGTCTATGCCCTTCTTTAGAGAAAAGATATCTCCAGACTGAATAGTCTATGCCCTTCTTTAGAGAAAGTCTCTCTCTCTCTCTCTTTTTTTTTTTTTAAGTCAGACAGACTGCCATAGATAGCACCTTATCTTGATGTGTCTGGAATTTGGAAGCTTAACTGCTCTAAGTTCTCCTACAAATGGCCCTTACAGAGCTTGTTTGGTATTCTAGAAGGGACAAATAGAACTCTTATAAATCAGACTTCCCCAAAACATCCACTATATGTTTGCACTTTCTTTGATCACATTTCTCCATCAGCCGGTCATGTGATCCAATATGTCATAGTTTCTCATTTTCAAGACTAAATTGTAAAAACTTTTCCTTAGCATTCACAAAAACAAATGACTTCTCATTCCTTATAAACCCAACAGTATATGTATCTTCATGCTATTATATTATGCTAATTAATTGATCTCCCTTTTCAAGACCACAGAGACTTAGAGGATGGTATTTTGTCATGTGAATAGTTGGCTTACTAACATTTGGCATTAATAAGTACATAGTAAATATTTATATGTTTGTGAGTAATAAGATAAATTAAGAAGCAATTTTGTATGCTAATTTAGTCTCAAACATTATTTATTTAAATAAATAAATAAATGTTACATCGAGGGCTTCCCTGATGTCTCAGATAGTAGAGTCTGCCTGCAATGTGGGAGGCCCAGGTTAGAGACCCAGGTTTTATTTGTAAGCTGTAAAACTTATGCTCTGATAGAATGGAAAGTATTGAAGATAAATGAGAGATAAGATCACAGATCTACCTCTGAAATGCTAATGACTTAAATAAGCATGAAAAACTAGAAAGCTTCATCATTATTACAACAACTACAAAATATAAATAACAGAAAGAATTCTCAACACACTAACTCTAAGGTTAAAAGAAAAAATTGATACAGGGAGAAATTACAGTGCAGTTTGTGACACTGTATTTTTAAGAAAACTACTTGCTACTCGTGTTAGGCAAAAAAAATCTCTTTTTCCTCTATGACTAATATTGAATCTAAATTTTTAGATATTAATGCATGCATTTTTCAACTGAGTTGGGAAGTAACAAACAGAATTAGCTTGGTTCTGTATAAGAAAGTTGCCACAGACATTTTACTGACAATCGCCCATCTCACCACGAAACATGAAGAAAGTTCCATATTCTGAACCCAGCCGATAATTCTGGGCAGTTCTGAAAAGGCCAGTAGTACTTAGCAGAGAGTTTCTATGTTCAGTGTATCTTAAATATGCCCCCTTTCAGGTGCCATCTGTTTTTTAAAAAAAAATTTTTCAACTGAAATGAAACCAGTTTTCGGAGATTCCGATATCTCATTTGTGTAACTATTGACATTTCTGGCTCACAATATATCTACATATTTACCTTGAAGACCCCAGAAAATACTGAAACAAGAAGGGGGAATAGGAAATATTTAACTCTGACAATTGCCCTCTGGACCTGTGAATATCATTTCAGGTCTGGGCAATGATTGTGCAATGTTTGCCAAATATTTACATAAACTCTGTTGGATCCATTTTATTATTTATGCTTTTTAAATTTTCCTTTTTACCTATAACGCACAGATCATTATGCATTCTTAAAGTCTTGTATAGTGTTAGATACTAGATGGAATATTCTCTTCCCACAAATATTGTGACCATCCGCCCTCTTACTATCAAATTGTTGGCTTACTCCTCCGCCCAAAAAACTATTTCAAACAACTATAGCAACTTTTTATGTTCTGATGTACTTCTCTCCCCAAGGAAAAGCAATATCTAGAAGTATAAAAGAAAGGTTTGAAAATGTTGGACCAAGGAAGCTCTGCAGGATGTGTAGAGAGAGGAGCTAAGTGACTCTTCTCTATTCCTCACTCACCAGGATATGGGCTGTGTGTAGTCACAGAGGGACCTGTTAGTAAAGACATAGTCTCTGCTTGAGGTTTCTAGCGGTGTCTATTAGCTGGACGCTGAAAGGCTATGAAGTTATTTCTCTGTATTACTCAAAACTCTGTTCCTTTCACGCCTTCTCTCGCCTCTCTCAAGAGCAACTCCATGATATGTTTCGCTATTAGTCATTTGTTTTGCTCTTCTCTACAGGGCCACCGGGGTGTTCATCACACTTGAGAATTTCCTTCATGTGTGCTCTTTGTTCACATATGTGTGGTACATATCTTAGGACATGATTTCAGATCATATTCCCTTATGTGGCCCCTTCAGAGACAAAGGATTTACCATTAGGAAATAAAACTATGTGTGATATATACCAGGACTTTCCTGCAGCTCAAACAGTAAAGAATCTGCCTGCAATGCAGGAGACCAGGGTTTGATCCCTGGGTTGGGAAGATCCTCTGGAGAAGGGAATGGCAAGCCACTCCAGTATTCTTGCCTGGAGAATCCCATGGACAGAGGAGCCTGGAGAGCTACAGTCTGCGGGATTGCAAAGAGTTGAACACAACTGAGAGACTAATACACATGATATTTACCATCCACGTCAACTGAATCATAACCAAGACATATTTTTATTTCAGCATCAATGTAAGATTTATTATGCTAGTTTTTTTTTTTTTGTCATCTGTCAGATTGCCAGTGCTTAAAACAGCACCTGTCATATAGTAAATGCTTAATAAATATATTTAACAAATATGTTTCTAGACTTCTAAACCAAAACATTTTTTTCTAGGTCTCATCCCATGGTGACTCAGACAGTAAAGAATCCTCCTGCAATGAGGGAGACCTGGGTTTGATCTCTGGGTTGGGAAGATTCCCTGGAGGAGGGCATGGCAATCCACTCCAGTATTCTTGCCTGGAGAATCCCTATAGACAGAGGAGCCCGGCAGGCTACAGTCCATGGGGTCGCAAAGAGTCGGACACGACTAAGTGACTAAACACATTCTGTTTATGGATCTTATATTATTAAACATAAATTATATTTTGTTTATAACTAGTACTAACACTAACATGATCAACTATAGTAAACTGGCATATACATGCTTTCTGAATGTTGTCTAATTGAGCTCTCATCTGTAATCATATTCAAAGGCATTTTACAGCAGTTAGCTAAATAATTCAAGTAGGAAAATTCATCAGAATATCTTGCTTACAGAGTTAGTTTAATAAATAATCTTGAGATGTTAACAGCATTTTAAAAAATTCTCAACTGTGAAAATTCCTCAACTAAATTTCTCTAAAATTTCTCGACTAAATTTCTCTAAATTTTCTCAACTAAATTAAAAAACTCTCAACTAAAATTTCAAAACATTATGTTTTGGCATGGTTTACTGTTAGATTATCTTTTTTTATACAGAGCTTCTTGGTGTAATCATTTGCTTTTTCTTTTCTTTTTTCTTTTGGTAATCATTTTCATATCACATGAATAATAATATTTATCAGGTCAATCTTTTCAATGACAAGTATCCACTGCAGAAATTACTTTAAGAGCTAAGAGAAAATAAATCTAAGAACAAAATATACTAAAAATTCCTTTGATGGGACAAATGAGTCAAAAAGTAAATATATTATTTTTTATTTTTATTAAAATATAGTTTACTGGTGTGAAATACACAGACCTGGCATGTGCAGTTTGATTAGTTTTGGTGAATGAAAACACCTGCCAACCATACCACTATCTAATCAGTATACTTATAAATGTCTGTCACTACCTGCTTTTTTTAACAGTTTTTTGAAGCCAGAGTTTATTTTTCTTTAAAGCTTCTCAAGAATCTTTAACATGTCTAGAGCCCATAGGATATCCAAGTTTAAGATGATATTATAGTCAGGTGGTGACTGATGGTTCCTGCACTGCTATATATAGCCTCAGAAGGATGCTGGGTAATCTATACCTCCAAATTTTTTCTTTTATGAAAGTTGATATCTCATGTCTAATATCTTCCAAGAATGAAATGTGTCTGATCAGAGAACAAAGATATAAAACTATTGCCAGGTCATAGTATTATTATTTCAGTATAGAACAAATATAAACATATGCAGAATCTATGTGAAAATCTTTCTTACATTATTCTTTGAAACCAGGCCCTTGAAAGATCAGTTTTAAAAACTGGGACCATGATGAATTTTACTGATATTAAGTGCAGCTCTTTCATAACTGATATAAGCTAACACCCCTCAAGATAAAATTCATTACCTGGATTTTTTTTTTTTTTTTTTTTTAGCCAAAATCAGATCATCAATATTTTTATGGTGAAATCCTCCATTAAAATACTTCAGCTAAAGTTTTCTTATCAAGTTTTTGGTAGGTTTATGGTATAAATGATTTAACATCTTGTGGTAGCTTGTGTGGAAGGTTGTGGATATTAAAAGAAATAACTGCTGGTACAAATGATATGTATCTAAATGACATATAATATTTAAAAAAATAAGCTTCTTCTGAACAAAAGCTTTTATTTTTGAACAGGAAATTATAGTAGTGGATGATTTAACTTGGATAAAATGGGTTCCATAGGATGAAATGATCTGGGTATCCATTTGAGTAACTTAGAGAAAGGAAAAAGACCAACTAGCAAATGTGGCTTAAAGCCCTAGAAAATGTCATATCTGGTTAGCTCTCTAACACTTTGAAAAGAACAGATCAACAGCTTTTCCCAGCCATGCAAACTTTGCTAAAGCTTATGAATAATTATCCATTAGGCAATTTTTAATATTTAATGAAACCAAATTTTTGGCAAATTCTCCACTCACATGTTCAGTTATCCTATATCTATATTACACCCTGACAAAATGTATTTTTGGATTATTTATTCACACTTTGGCATAAAAGTGAGGTTACACTACTGTGAACTACAGTGGTATTGGAACTGTAAGAGAACTTAATTTAAAATGATGTAGTTCTCCAAGTATGTTAGTCATCATCCTGTACTTTCCAAGAAACTCTTGAACCCCCCCACAGCTTTCACAGCATATTTTAATAATGCCATATAATTAAATGTTTAGGTAAATCAATCTGGGCTTCCCAGGTGGCACCAGTGGTAAAGAACTCACCTGCCAATGCAGGAGACCTAAAATATATGGATTCGATCCCAGGGTCAGGAAGATTCCCTAAAGAAGGAAATGTCAACCCACTCCAGTATTTCTGCCTAGAGAATCCCATGGATAGGGAAGCCTGAGGGGCTACAGTCCAAGCCAAAAAAAACTATTTCAAAAACACAAGAGATGATATGGACAAGTTCTTGACAAATAACTGAAAATGCAGAAATTTTCCTGAACTAGTAGTTTTGTGTGTAATATGTGTCGGTGTGTACCTACAGACTTTACATATCTTTCTAAATATTAGCAGCATCATAGTAAGTGTTTCAAAATAAAACTAAGGGAAATGAATAAAATAACCTCAATGTTTTCTGAGAAATATGAGAAAATATTGGAATTTTACTGAAATAAAGGGCAACTTGAAATGTATTCAGATATTTATAATAAAAAATAATATTTACAATATGAAGTAATAAAAAGGCAGAAGGGACAGACGCTAGTAAAGAAATCAAATGGCCAAATCACCAAGGGAAATAAAATTTAAAAGGTGAAAGTAACACATACAAAGCTACAAAAGGAAATTTAGTCCCCATGTGCTCTCCAAGCCCTCATTTTTGGTTATCTGCATGATATCTCTACTTGACTATCAAGCCGACACTTAAAACTTAACATATTTATAGCCAAGCTCATTAGTTTCTCTGTCTTTGTGTTCCCATCACTATCAATATCATCATTATACTCCTAGATCATCGGCTATTAAATTTACAGTCATCTTTGATTTCTTCTTGTCCTGAGTCAGCCATATCCCATCTATCAAAAGTCTTCTTCTAAAGAGTTTTTTCAAATTTGGTACCTACTTTCAGTTATTACAATCAGAACTTCCTGTGTCATAGCTACTCTTCTGGAATAACCACTATAAAAATGTGTCTATAAAAGTCACTGTTAAATTGTATCTATCTTCTTTTATGTAACTTTTTAAGTAATAGTAAGAATTATTTTCATGATTTAATGATGTCTGAAGTCCAAATGTGGTCTCAACTTATATTTTTAATCAAATTAAAACCATGATTAATTAATTAATTAATTTTTTTACAATGGAATGATTTTTTTTCCATTTATTTTTATTAGTTGGAGGCTAATTACTTTACAATATTGTAGTGGTTTTTGTCATACATTGACATGAATCAGCCATGGATTTACATGTATTCCCCATCCCGATTCCCCCCCACTCCATGATTAATTTAAATCAAATTTATATCATAATGAATTTCCCAGATTTCATCTTTGTTCTCTTTCTACATTTTATTCTTGATAATTCTGTGTACTTCCAAATACTCAAGCTGCTATCTGAATAGTGATGACAACAAAACAGACTTTCATCCCCTAAATTATAGCTTAACAAATAAAAGCTTGCAGTTGATCTTAGTTTGTAATCACACTCTTTATATATAATATTCAACCTTGTAAGTTAGATATTATCTCTAGTACAGAAAACAGAACACTAAAACCCAAATTGATTAAATGAATAAATGAAGGATCTTGGACTAGATTCATATGTGATGATTGAAGAGCCCACATGCTTTTAACATCTGTGTTTTTCTTCTTTGTACTGTGTGCTCAGTCATTCAGTCGAGTCTGACTCTTTGCGACACCATGGACTGTAGCCTGCCAGGCTCCCTGTCCATGGAATTTTCCAGGCAAGAATACTGGAGTGGGTTTCCATTTCCTCCTCCAGGGATCTTCCCAAGCCAGGAATCGAACCCGTGTCTCTTAGGTCTCCGGCACTGGCAGGCAGGTTCTTTACCACTAGCACCATCCAGGAAGCCATGCAATAAGCAATCAAAATTCAGAAAATGTGCTGTTAGGTATTATTGAGAAGCACTTCCTTTTTGGCAATATTATTTTTCAAATTTCAACAATAGTTATTTATCCAAGAAATGTTTCTTATTTTTGACTTAGATTTACTTTGATAGTTTTTAAATTGTGATTAAAATTAGAGAGGGAAAAGCAAAAATATACTGAGCTGATGATACAAGAAGCACTGATAAAAGTATTTTACTCATACTCTAACATCTAATCCTGTAGGCACAATAATAATTTTCTCCATTTCTCTAATGTTGAAATTTAGCCAAAGGTAAAATAACTTGCTCAGGATCACATAATAGGTAGTAAAGCCAAGATTTAACCTTCATTTAGTTAGATTCTGTGGCCATTATGCTATGACATTTGCAGGTATAAACATTAAATCTTCATTTATTCTTCCATTTAGCAAATGGTCATTATGTACATCATATCAATCAGGAATTGTGCAAAGTCCAAGCAAGTTTATGCAGATATAAACATTTTCACCTTCTTTAATGGGATCCCAGTACAGCATTGCATTAGTTTTTATCAGTTCTCACTCTGTAAAATTTTCAAGTCAGACTGTAGGAGAAAGAGAAATGAAAATTATATTTTAAAGATGACATCCAGAGTAAAGGACCAGTACAGTCTAGGTTCTTTCCTATATTGAATGAATTTATTAAATGTACTTCAGTTGTTTGGTAATTAGTCTGTGTGTGTGTGTGTGTGTGTGTGTGTGTGTGTGTGCATTTATAGAGAAAACCTTATGAAAGCCTTTAATCATCACAGCATTTTAAAAATGAGACTGGAATACTTGCATCAAAGAATATATACTGTCACTTTTCTTGCATGATAATGAAACTTGAATGCCTTTATTTCTTGTTTTCAAGTAAAATGGAACAATCAGGTGATTACATACTGGAAGCCAAAACATCCTACCAATAAGATTATAATAGTAAAATTTACTTGCTAATTGGTGCTATGCACATTTTAATAACCTTTAATCACATGAGAATATTTAACACTTTAATTACAAGTTTGAATGCAATATAAGTTGTTATAAGTGTTCTATATAATGCAGCATTGCTGTATGCTTCTGGTAACTTATTTTTCTTCTTAAAAAAATGCCTCATAGTCCAAAGAAAGAGTAGCAGAATTTTATGCAATTTGTTATAATCGCAATGAATTTTCCTACTCAGTTTTCACAGCCTTCTTTTTCAGCCTTAATTTTTTTTTCCTTAAAATCACCATGCTAATACTTTTACTTTTTAAGAGGATTTTATAAGATAGAAAAGCTAGGAATGAGATAAGTAAACAGAAGCTGGAAAAGAAAAAAAGCTAACCTCTGGGGCATCCAATTATTTTCACTGTGGGATAACCTCTTGGCATTCATCTATAGACCCTCAAAACAGTGTTTTGTACTGCATAGTTCTAAAATAAGTGCTTTTAATTTTTTAAGTTTATGAAGCAGTGAGAATAAAGAAAGCATATGGCTTTAAATAAACCTTATCCTTTTACAATCTACAGAACAAACTGCCACTGTGAAATGTTTTCTGCTCTTAATAACTGATTTTTTTTCTTTCCTACTTTTCAAGCATAAATGAAATTTTATTGAAATGCTCCTTGATACTAAATAATTTATCATTAATCATTACACTTAATAAAGTACAAAAACCGATATTAGTCTTGATGCTTCATTTGGTTCATGTCAAGGGAGACTTATTTCAATAGGATAATTTTTTTTCTAAAAACCATAAATGAACAATGATCCTAGAAATTATCTATATCACTTTTATCCTACAGCTACAATTGGGTTATAAGATATGAAATGCCCAAACATTAAGTCAAAGATATTCACTAGTAAAATCTAAGCAGGTTTATTTAAAAAGACAATCTGTGGTATTAGGGCAATTTATAGTTATTGATAAAAAAGAATAAAGACACACTCTGGCCCTCTTAGAAAATTTTACTTGCATATCAATCATTGCTTGCATATAATTTCAAATATTTTTAGAGAAATAGTCTGTGTACATTTTTTAATCATTGCTATTTAGAGTTCTTAACACTATTTGCACAATAAGTGCTAACTTCTAAAATTAATTTTGTTTTGTCTTCTAGGAGACTGTACTTTTGGTTTCCTTCTTTGCTCTCAGACACCTTCTGGATTTGACTTGCATTTTTTCTTACCCAATCTCTAATGACTTTTTTCGCTTGAGATTCAGTTCTGAGCATTCTATCTTACTTTCCATAGTTCAAATTCCACATGAATTCATAATACTAAGTTTCAACAACTCTCAATGTAGAGTTCTAGATTATATCTATATTCAGTTCATATCTACATATTTAGCTGCTTATTAAATATCTCCACTCATATGTATCTAAAGTATACCCAAGCTGTACTGTTGACCTATATATTGGATTGGCCAAAACGGTCACTCAGAGTTTTCTATAACATCTCACAGAAAACCCGAACCAACTTTTTGGACCACACAATATGTTAATACACTTGTACTCCTCATCTTAGTAAATATAATCTTTATATATCCATTTGTGTACCCATTTGTATAAGCAGAAACCTAAAATCTATCTTTCCCTTTCCTTCTCCGTCTCCTTGACTACCATACATACAGACTTCTAAATGTTCTGATTCTCATTTTCCTATCCTTCAAAATTAAAAAACAAAAACAAAAGCAACTGTATGTGGAAGAGACTAATTTCTCACCAATTTTGTTTTATATTTTGAAGAAAATAGGAAATCTTGATTTCTAAGCTTCCTTTACAGATGAAAAGCTCTGTTTGAATGATATCTGTTCAATGGCATGCAGGATAAAATGATGCACCTCCCTTCTGTACTGGTCAGGACCCCATGGTCTGTAGCCCATCAGGCTCCTCTGTCCATGGAATTCTCCAGGCAAGAATACTGGACTGGGTTTCCATTTATTTCTCCAAGGGATCTTCCCATCCCAGGAATCAAACCCACAACTCATAGGCCTCCTGCATTGGCAGGCCGATTCATCACCACTGCACAACCTGGGAAGCCCAATATAACATCCTACTAGATAGAAATGAGTCACTTTCTTTGTTGGCTGGGCAGAGGGAAAGATTCCAGTGCAGAATTTTAGGAGACTCCTAAATCACAGAAATCTGAATCAGAGAATTTTCTGTGGTGAAGGAAAGATTCTGTATCTCTACTGTCCAAAACACACACTGCCAGCCACACATGGCTACCGAACACCTGAAATGCAGCTGGTGGGACTGAGGACTGGAGAACTAATTTTTGCTTTAAAAAAATCTGGAGAGGGTGTGGAGAAAAGGGAACCCTCTTACACTGTTGGTGGGAATGCAAACTAGTACAGCCACTATGGAAAACAGTGTGGAGATTTCTTAAAAAACTGGAAATAGAACTGCCATATGACCCAGCAATACCACTTCTGGGCATACACACCGAGGAAACCAGATCTGAAAGAGACACGTGCACCCCAATGTTCATCGCACCACTGTTTATAATAGCCAGGACATGGAAGCAACCTAGATGCCCATCAGCAGATGAATGGATAAGGAAGCTGTGGTACATATACACCATGGAATATTACTCAGCCATTAAAAAGAATGCATTTGAATCAGTTCTAATGAGATGGATGAAACTGGAGCCCATTATACAGAGTGAAGTAAGCCAGAAAGATAAAGACCATTACAGCATACTAACACATATATATGGAATTTAGAAAGATGGTAACGATAACCCTATATGCAAAACAGAAAAAGAGACACAGATGTACAGAACAGACTTTTGAACTCTGTGGGAGAAGGTGAGGGTGGGATGTTTCAAGAGAACAGCATCAAAACATGTATACTATCTATAGTGAAACAGATCACCAGCCCAGGTTAGATGCATGATACAAGTGCTCGGGCCTGGTGCACTGGGAAGACCCAGAGGAATCGGGTGGAGAGGGAGGTGGGAGGGGGGATCAGGATGGGGAATACATGTAAATCCATGGCTGATTCATGTCAATGTATGACAAAACCCACTGCAATGTTGTGAAGTAATTAGCCTCCAACTAATAAAAATATGAAAAAACATCTAATGAATATAAATGCAATTTAAATAGCTGCACAAGGCTAGTAGATACTGTAGTGAACAACACAGCTTTAGAGAATGGTGGGCCACAAGATGTTAAGAGTATGAATCCCTCAGTCATCACTTAAAGGAGAATTTCCATAATCAAACCTGCATCTCCTGCGGCTCCTGCATAACACGTGGATTCTGTACCACTGAACCACCCGGGAAGCCCATTTCTTATTGCAGCATTAATTTACTAGTATAATAAATCTTTTGGAATGGGGTAGAATAGTGACCAAAATATAAATAAGTAGCTCAGGGTGAGCAGTTGGATTGTGGTGAGAGAGGCAAGGAAATCAACCTAACAGGTTAGAAATCTAGATGTCCAGATCACACATATAGTGGCAAAACAGTAAATCCTCATTGCAGTTCTTAAGACAGAAAATACAGATCTCTGAGCAGCTAACTCAAGGGAAGGTTGTTGGAAATAACCTGGGCATTGATATGAATGTTGGTTGTTACTGGACCTTTTCAACATGGTGTTCCAAGAAAGAGCTAAGAATTGGCAGAAAGAAATTTCAGATAGAGCAAATGTTGAAACTTGAATGGCATAAACACATGATGCTCCTTGATTTCAGAGAATAAAGTATGCTATATTAAAATACTTCAAAAGACTTCTACTGCAAGGTATGACAGAGAAGTTTGTTGAGACATAATCCCACAGTAAATAATAATTCTAAAAGCTAGAACAATAAACAAAACAGAACAAGGGCTTGAAGGTTTTGGAGAATATTTAGCAGTCAAGATCTGAATGAAAAAGGTGATATATTGAGAAAAATTCCGCATTCACTACCACTTTTCTATTCAGGTCATTTGCTAATGTGGAATACTAAAGCCATAGTCATAAACAGAAGCTTAGAGCTTCCAACAGTCCCATCTGTCACTAGGGAGACAAACTTTTGAGATGAAAACTACTGAAATTACTTGAATTGAGGACCTGTGGACCTGGATAATAGGGAATCACAGGAAAAAATTTAGTCCACTATTCTGTGTATACATCCCCTTGAAGAATTTATCAATTTGAACCTTCACATGTGGAGACTGATAAAAGAATCAAGCAAAAGGCAATGGCTAAGAGGCTAAAAAAGCTATATATAAATATATAGGTTGAAGTAGTAGGGAGACTGAAATTGGAGGAGGTACACTACTAAAAGAGATACAAACTCCCCAGATTCCTAGTTAATATCCTTAAAGAAATATACTCTTACAAGTGAAAACTAGTTTTAATTACATAGTACTTACAACACAGTTCATTTCCCTTGACTGGATCAAATTATACAGTAAATTTTACAGTAAATTCCTGACTGAAGAAAAAACTGTCCTATGTGGAAAAAGATATCATAATCTGGCTATTTTTGACACACTGTTTGGCATTAAATAAACCACTGCCAGGAACATCAGAAACAAGAACAAATAACTGGAAGCAGAATGAAAGAAGAACAGGCCATCAGGTGATCCAAATTTGAAGAAAATCAAATGTGAGAATGAAAATAACTATAGCCATTAGATATGACCGTATACAAAAATTATTTTTCACCAAAAACTGAATATTCACTCTATTTCCTTTTCAACTTAATGTTTACATTCACATATTAGAAATGCTATTTTCAAAAGTTAATTGAATGTATATTTAGAAAAGTTTCCTTTTCACTTCTGGTAATAATACTTGAAGATACTATCAGAGGACCTGCCTATAAAAAAAAAAAAAAAAAAAAAAAACAACTCCCAACCCATACAAATAAACTGGAGAAAGAATGAAAGTAGAGAGAATCTGGTGGTTTAAGTATGTATCTGGAGGAGGAAGGACTCCTTCTATAGGAAGAACTCTAAGGAATAACTTTCCCCATTAAGCAGCTTTTGGCCCAAGGTTGAATCCACTGGAGTAAACTTACAGAGGGACAAATATACCAGTAAAAGGAAAGAATAGAAAAACTGTACTCTCCTTGCCATGAAAACCTAAATCAGTCAAAAAATCAATTAATCTGTGGCTGAAGGACATTCTTGAATGAAAAGAGCTAGCTATGTCTGCCTATAAATATGACCTTTGAATTACAATGTATACAAAAGAGAATCAGATATTCTCAGATAAAGACAAATTTAAGAAATCTTTGTGATATTGGGTATGAAAATAATCTCTCAAACACGATAAAAACCAAAACTTTTAAAGTATAATTAATTCTATCAATATTAACATTTCTTATCCTCAAAATCTAAAAACAGGCTATATAAGCTACAGTGAAAACATATTTGCAAGGTTATTTTTGCAAAATGATCAAGTCCAGAATATATAAAAATACACAAAATGAAAAACAAAACTTGTATTTTTATTTTTATTTTTTTTAAACTTGTATTTTTTTAAAAAATTGATAAATTTGAATGGTAACTTTATAAAAGCAAATGAACAAATGGACAATAAACACATGAAGAGAAGGTCAATATCTCCAGTCGTTAGGGAAACAAAAATCAAACTACAGTAAAGTACTTCTATACACTCAATAAAATGGCTAAATTTGTAAAGATAGACAAACACAAGTGTGAAAGAGATGTGAATCTATCATTTATCATTTTGCCTGGTGAGGATCATCTTTAGCAACTTTAGAATACAGTTATCATTGTTGTTCAGTCGCTCAGTTGTCCTACTCTTTGGGACCCCATGGAGTGCAGGGCGCCAGCATTCTCTGTCCTTCACTATCTCCCAGATTTAAACTCATGTCCACTGAGTTGGTGATGCCATCTAACCATCTCATCCTGTTGTCCCCTTCTCCTCCTGTCTTCAATCTTTCCCAGCATCTGGGTCTTTTAACAACTTACAAAATTAAATGCTCATTTACCTTCCAATTTTTTTTTAAATACCCAGAAGAAATATAAACAATACATGTCTCATGCAAATTCTTCTACACAAATATTCTCAGTAGTATTATTAGTAGTCAAAAATTAAAAGGAACCAAAATATCCATCAACGGGTGACTAGCAAAATTGTAGGCCATCAGTTCTGTGGTATACTATTAATAAACTGAAAAAAATTAAATACTAACACATAAAACAACAAAGAAAAATCTCAAAAGTATTGTTCTAAGCTAAGGTTGAGCAAAAGAACTATACAGTGCTTGGTTTTATATTTCATATGAAATTTTAGAAAAGACAGAAGGATAGTAGTAGAAAAAAAGATCAGGTGTCGTCCTGGCCAGGAGTTAGAGAATTGATTGCAGAAGGGCCTGAGAAAATGTTTACAGTGCAGTTATAGAGCTCTTCTGTATGTTCCAGTGGAGGTAACATACAGTGGAGGTAACTAGATAAGCTTACCAAATTTAGAAAACTATACACTTAAAATGAGTGAATGTTATTGAATGTAAATTATAACATATTAAATCTAAAAATTATCATCTACTTGTTAACTTCAGTGGACTCAAACTTTTCCATATCCAAACATAATTTCTTCTTCAACAGAAATCCTGTCTTATTCTTTCCTCCTCCTGCCTCCCCCTCCTCCCTTCCCCATCTCTCTCTCTCTCTCTCTCTCACACACACACATACACACACACACACACTAGAATTGTATGGGAAACCAAATACATATATTTTATTTCATCTCATATTAGTAATTCAAAGAAGACAAATATTCATTCTTCTTTCAACACATATCATATTGACAAATTCATTATCATCCTTAAGACTGTATATCTGCAGAAATACAGAGTAGTATATTAGGGCTTCTAAGTTAAACATGTATTTTTTATATTACATTTATCCTATATCACTATACGTTTACCTATTTACCTTTGTTTTCCAACTATTTTAAGATGACAGTGGTGGTGTAGTTCAGTTGCTAAGTCATGTCCAACTCTTGTGGTCCCATGGACTGTAGCCCACCATGCTCCTCTGTCCATGAGATTTCTCAGGTAAGATTACTGGGGTGGGTATCCATGCCCTTCTCCAGGGGAATCTTCCCAGCCCAGGGACTGAACCTGGGTCTCCTGCATTGCATACAGATTCTTTACTGACGGAGTCACCAGGAAAGCCTTTCAGGTGATAGTTTGCACTTGTCAGTGTTTATATGTGTGTTCATAACGTGTTTCTCGCGTGCTTTCTCTTTCTATATGGACAGCCAGATAAGAGTCTATGCTGAGCCCCACTCACATAATGAGGGATAAGTTTGGCCTTTTTTGGTATTTGTTTATCACGTAAGTCATATTTTCTATTCTGATCTGTTCTAGATTATTACAGATTAGCTGACTTTGACAGAATCTTCACATCTGGACAATGAACATCATCTGAAATTCATTATTAGTATTATCATCATTAGTAGCAGTGTCGGCTTACGGAGTCCCTCATATAAATTAATAGCAATAGCATGTCTGAAGGAAATATATTCATTTTCTTAGCATGTACAGTTTTATTTAAATGGGGTTTCCCATGAGGTGCAGTGATAAAGAATCCACCTGCCAATGCATGTGACACTGGGAACACGGATTTGACCCCTGGGTTGGGACGATCCCCTGGAGTAAGAGACGGCAACCCACTCCCACAGTCTTGCCTGGAAAATTCCATGGACAGAGTATCCTGAAGAACTATAGTCTATGGAGTTGCGAAGAGTTAGACATGACTGAGTACATGCACGTACACACACACAAACATGCTCACAGCTTTATTTATTGGTATCACAAATTTCCAATGTTTGACAATCATTATATTTTTGATTAGAGAATATGCATTGTTTTGTTTTATTTTACATTTGGAATATATAAAAGTAAAGCTATTTTCCCTTAATATTTCCACTTTTGGAAATAAACTTTTTGCTTTAGTAAGTACTTAATGTTTATATTAATATCTCTAATAATTTCATTACCCTTATTTATAATGAAAAAGGATATTTTAACTTCAATATCTCTATTCAAGCATCTTTAGAAAACAATGGATAGGGATATTTGGTATATTTAGAGATAAGTCAAAATGATAATTCATCCAATTTGTTTAAATTCATTATTGCTTCTAACAATATCATTATATTATTTTCCACCAAAGACTTGCTATACATATGACTGTGACCATGAATTTCACTTCAGGTTTCACGTGTGCTAAGCTTTGCTCAGTCACTTGAGTCATGTCTGGCTCTTTGCGATCCCACGGGCCATAGCCCACGAGGCTCCTCTGTTCACAGGATTCTCCAGGCAAGAATACTGGAGTGAGTTGCCATGCCTCCTCCAGAGTCAAGTTTCATAAGAAAATCTAAATTTAGAGGGTCACATTGACTATTCCTCCCAATTACTATTTTATTTATATACTTCTATTCTGGGAATGTTTATTATTTATTGCTTCTAACAAATGTCTGCTAAAAAGTATATCTGTAACCAATCCGGGAGCCTACAAAACAAAAAATAACCCATTGCAGTGAATATTTAAAGTACATGGGGAATTATATGCTCAATAGCTTTTGCTTTTATTAATATGATTCTCCATGCAAAGCTTTGTACAATGTCTCACAACATGAAAATCTTTTGCAGTACATGTCATGTCAGCTCACGATCATGACACTCTGATGTCAAAAAGGAATATAAAACATGCTCCATAATCTTTCCTAATTAAATACAACAAAGCTCAACAGAAATAAATTTCTGTCTAAAAGCTGACATTTACATTTTATAAAGTAGTTACTTTTATGAAACACACAGAGAGATCTTTGTGAACTTAGGGTACTATCATTTTTACAAATCACAATATATTTACCATTAGTAAGAAACTTCATAGAAATGCATTGTAAAGTTCTAAATATAAAGGATAATCTTTGAAAACACAATTAAATGGGAACTAAAAAGTATAAATCATGCATTATTTATCTGTGGTTCCTTATTCCTACTTGCCACCACTGTATCCACTAGCCTAGTGTCTGGAAAAGAATAGACACACAGATAATTTTTTGAATAAGTGAATGAAAACAAGTATAAATTTTCCTTATTGAAAGATCTCTAAATGATTATAAATTACCAGAACATATAACTTACTATACTTCAAAGCTGATTCTGTCATACAAAACAGATCTGGATACATGAAGAAAGGTACTTAAAAACTGTGTCTCAATTTCATCATTTATAAAATTGGTAGAATACAATAATCTACCTCAAGTGGTTACTTTAAAGATTAAATGGAAAATATAATTGCAATTTTGCATCTCAAATGTATGTTCTAAATATATTGGAACTTGTTTTTATAACTATTATTCCATTTATTTTCTTGAGTGATAACTCATTTCATTGAAATGGAAAAAATAAAATTTAAGAGGGGAGAGAGAGAGAAAAACAGAGATCAACAGAGAACTTTACTTTGAAATTTAAACAAATTTTATCCAGGGAGTGAAGGGGAAAGTCTGTACGTTCACTACCATGAAATTGCAATTGGCTGCAGGGATGTAAATCTCTGTCTCTGCAGAGTGATGCATTATCACTAGCTTCAGTACACAATTTCCATTCAATCAGGTCGTTAGTGCCCTTTCTTCAGAAAGTCTAAACCATGCAGAAACTTGAACATATTCATAAGATATGACAACTACCTTTTACAACTTCAATTGTCCTAATTCTGGGATAAGTTTCTTGAGAATAAATCCACTGCATACGAAGGTGATGTCTCTATTCAAACAGTCCTTTGGGCAACAGGAAATTGGCACAAGCTACGAATAATCACTGTTTATTAATCTAATCCACAAGGCTATGCCTCCTCCCAGAGTATACATGTAGTTCTCTCTCTCTTTTTTCTCTCTCTCTTCACCCTCCTTTCTTTCCCTGTCTCCACCCTCTCCCTCTCCTTATCCCACTAGATATTTGATATAGATGTGCCTAAAACATAAGTTTAAAATTATAAATTTAAAACTGCCATTTAACTTTATACTGTACTTTTTCTCAAGGATTAACTATCCTGTATATTTTACTTGCAACTAAATATATATACATGTTAATATATATTTAGGACTTGCCTTTATGTGTGTGTGCATGTATGCATCTGTATAGGTGTACAAACATCCAGATCTAGATGTATCTATCTATAATACATCCATCTATTCATATCAGCTTGCAAATAAGGCGTCATTTCCTTTAACTTTGTTATCTTCTAATGTCACTAATAGAAAATTTAAAATGTATATGCTTACATTATATTTCCATCGAATAATGCTAGTCTAGACTCTTGTCCTTATGAAAGGACATTTTGGGTATAGGGAGCAATTCCATGGCACTTCATGTTGAACACTTTTAATACTTGCTGGTGACATTAGAACAGTAATGGCTTGAGGACGTTACTATTTAATTGTTTCGAGCTATCTTATGGACAACACTTGTTATAATCATACTCATTTTTTTCTTCACTTTTGTTTGGATTTACACAAATTAAAAATACCACAGAAGACACAGAGGCATTTGAGGGCAAACTTGAATTGAAAGAATATAAGTTGTAGCAAAGTGCAATCAGGAATCAAGTTATTTTGAGTATTTTATAAGAGTTATAAGCCTTAATTTCCTGGTAGAAATTATAAAAAAAACAATTGATTTTAGTCACTGTGATGGCTAAATGTCACTTTTTTTTATTTTAATCTTTAGAATCAGCAAGCCAATATTGAAAAGAGAAGCAAGACATTGACTTTTAATGTGGGAAGGGTAGCCTAATTGAATCTATTAAACAGTCAACATTTATTATTTTTCTCCAGAGTTGTTTTTGCTTTAAATGTACCTTCTTCACTTGACAGAGTAACTCTAATGCCTTTTTCAGAAACAGAGTATTTTTCAACACTTTAAAAGAGTCAGATTGCCAAGAAATGGAAATAGTATGCACTATTAAAATTGTAGTAAATGAGTGTTTATGACACATTAAAAATTATAGTAAATATGGAGGTATAGTAAATATAAAGTGATCTATGTGTGCATGTGTGTGTGTGCATCACTGCCTATGCCTTAATCTAAAAATTGTGGGAGTTTTAGAAAAGAAATTTTTAATTTATGTGTTTATTATCAAGTTCCAACAGAGTGCCAATATCGATGGTAAAAATTCTCCTTCCTCGGTAAGAATCCTTGTAATCAAGAAATAAACAATGTCCATGTTACCTTAAAAAAATTCACAAGTGGTAAAAACCCTCAGTGACAAAATTATTACTGAAATAAAAATAAAAATTCAGAGCATATTGATCCATGCTTTGTTGTGTGAAGTGCCTTATAGAGCTCAATAGCAGAATTTTAATCCATATGCTTCACACCGTTTGTGCCATATTCAGCTTTTAAGTCATTGATGAGCATATGTTTTTACAAAATTAGATATATCGGGAGTAATGAAAAATATTTCACTAATGTTAAGACTTTGTAAGACTTCTCTCCTTGTATTGTGATTTCAAGTAGATCAGGTGATTATTTTTAACATGGCACCTTGTCAAGATTCTTCTAAAGGATTACAATTTTCATTTTTGGTATTTCATAATGGTCACTCTGTAAGTGTTTATACTGGAAAAGATTTCAACTTAAACTTACAGTTTCATGTGTTCACATATATAGCAAGCATCTGTACTAAAAATATTTTTTCTCATATCATAACATCCTTAATATTTCATCCAAGAAAAATGACATCTAAAATACCAGATTAGTTTTTAAAATAATTGTTTCTCAGTACTTCTAAATAAAAAAAATATATATCAAAAAGGAATTTTTTCAAATCCATATATGCATAATCCAAAGGCTTATTTGCCTTTATCTTGCAGATCCTATTGATGGTTTCCATAGACACATGGTGGTATCCTGTATCATGTAATGTAACCAGAACAGACATGGTTGTCTCATCAATTGTCCTAATAAGTGAGAGCACCTAATCAATTTAATTTTAGATGCCATTCTAGCTTGGAATCAACATAGTTATTAGATGATATTTTGCCTTTTAGTAATACTCTTTCGTTCATTCATTCAACAAATATTTTGAATGTTTACTATGTGTTAGCATTTTACTAGGTGCTAAATTTATGGCTTTGAATGAATATACAATTTTCAGCCAGACAGAATTTATAATTTGGTAAATATTTAGTAGATTGAAAATAACAAACCTTTCTATTTTTTTTAATTGTATTTTACCAAGTTGTTTAGTTATTTAACACATAATTTTGGCTTAGGTATTTCAGGATCAAAATACAGAAACACTGACTTTATATTCTCAGAAGAATGGCTACTCCAAAGTGCTGTTGTTCACTATATAATTCTCCACTTTTCATCTAATGTAGATAGCATTATCTACATCTTTACTTCCTCAAACTATGTCTGGAAACTATTCTGCTTCTGGCACTAGCAGAAACAGTTATTGTATTTCTCCCAAAAACTTAGTCCTATAATCAGTAAATACTTTGTATACCCTTAGACATGCCATAGATTGGATGAAATTTCATTTGCTTTTTTTTTTTTTTTTTGCTTCATTTTTAAACATAAATGTTATTCCAATAACACTTTCTGCCTAGAAGGAAATACTATCCCAACAGAGACTATAGTCGACAAAATTTCAGAGTTCATAAATGCAGGGTGTTAGAAAGAGGCAAAGAGGACAAACCACTACGTTCACTTTCAGATCGCTGTAAACCTAAGCTCTCCCCCAGCAAAATACCCTACTTCTCACTTGTCTGTGTTGTCTAACATCTACCTCCATTCCTCAGCCCTGACAAAAAAATCAAAGAATTTGAGGTATTTAGACAACTTCCTAACCATATCCCCAATGGATTCCTTGAATCCATTGCTTCTATAGAGAAATTTGTAATTTTCAGTTGGAGACAGTCAGGTTTTTCTCCTAATACCAACACTCCTTGCTAATGTGTAGAGGGTACCTACTAGTCAGCCAATACACAGCAAGCATTCCCACAAGCAGTTTTCACATTTAATCTTCCTGCAGTAAGACCATAAGACAGATAATATTCAATTTTGCAAATAAGGAAACAGAGGTGTTGGAAGAAGAAATAACTAACCCTGAATCACAGAGTCAGTATTGGAAACCAATATTTACTTTATATCCATTAACACTGCTGTCAATCACTACAATTATGGCACATAAAACCTGTTATCATTTATCAGCTCATATAAGGAAGTTCACATTTAATTCAAAGCCACAAGAACTTACTTATCAGTAGGTCACTTTAGAAGGATCTTAAAATTTGGCAAAATCATCATGTCCTTATATTCAAGTTACTTATTATCTACCTCTGGAGAGAAAGCATTGCAGGACACTTGGCAATTTAAACTAGTGAGACATACATATAGATGATATTGACATAGATATATCTCACCAATTATATATTTTCAGTTTTTGTATTAGTGAATATATAAAATATAAATAAATATGCTTATTAGTATGTGTTTCCTTCTCTTCTTCCCTTATTTCTTAATTCAATTGTTTATTTAAATCCATCTAGTGCAACAAAATTGAGTAAGGTTTAAATGTATTTTAGAAATATCTAACAAATGTTTTGAAAGTACAAAAAAATTGTTAAAAAAAAAAAAACACTACCTAGAAAAATTGAGTAGGAGAGTGTCTGAATATGAGTCAAATGACTCAAGATGAATTATGCCTGAAAGATTTTTTCTAAGGTGTGAGCTTTTCAAGTATATTTTGGAAGGGGCAAAATGCACAGTGTATTACACAGAATAAAGAGAATATTAAGTGGAAGGCTGAGATTATAATGTGAATTTAAAAGAATGGCTGGTCACTGGTTCAGGGAAGGACAATCAAAGACTGCTGAGTGTCCAAGAGCATGGAATATGGAAGTAGGATTATTTACATTGGCTAAGATGTAACTATAATTTTTAAAGATAGGAACCATTATAAGAAAATATTTTAGCAACAGTATACAAAAATGATAAGAATAGGAAGATTTCAAATTTGCTTAGAGTTTTAATACTTTTTTAATCTTTTTATCACCTATATTATCTTCTCACCATGGTATGTTTGGAGAAATGAAATTAAATATCTTGCATTTCCTAAGTAATCAGTGAACATAAAGAGAAGTTCAAAGCACTGGAAAAAGAAAGATCATCACAAATTATGTCACCTGGCCAAAGAACATTATCTTCTAAGATGGTCACTGAAAAACAATTAAGCATAACAGTATGAAATGCTTAAACACTGTGTATTAAATAAACATATTTAATATTTTTATTAAGAAAGACAATTATTTACTAAATGTTTGCTTACAAAAGCAACAGAAATTCTGCTTTAGTTCTAGTTCAGTAGATCTTAGCTGAATCCTAAATCAAGAGAAAATTCCAAAATGAAAAATAAAAAAAATCATTTAAATTAGAGCATGCTTTAATAATTCATTTCTAAGAGTTAAATAAGTGACTGAAATATTTTTTCATTATGAAATGAGAATTTGCAAGGTAAATTTTTAAAAAGTCTACATTCCAGGACATGAAATTGAGGAAAAATATTTGAAAACATGTCCTAACATTTAACATTAAGGAATTTGTGGCAACATGCATTTATTTTATGACAGTTCTTTATAAAGCTATAATTATAAAATAATTTTCTTATCTTTTAACCTAAAAAATATTTCTCAGGAACAAAAATTAACAGGAACAAAATTTAAGAACAAGGGTGCCATTTAAAATGTTAATCTACTTCTAAATATTTCCAATCTATCATATATATTTTCATATTAAAAATCAATGGTGAGAATCTCCCCAAACTGAAAAGTATATGTTAGGCCAAGATCCCATTATAAATAGAACATAAAACAAGTTGTCCACTTAAAAACAAAACCAAAATGTACACTTTGAGTATTTCTACCTGCTTGTTTGAAATTTACTTCTGTTCATTTTTTCTTTTTTTGATTTCTAAAACTAAAAATTCTAAATAACTTTTAAACACTGAGTTTGGCTCATGAAGGACTTCCCTGGTGTCTCAGACGGTAACGTGTCTCCCTACAATGCAGGGAGACCCGGGTTGAATCCCTGGGTCGGGAAGATCTCCCGGCGAAGGAAATGGCAACCCACTCAGTGTTCCTGCCTGGAAAAATCCCATGGACGGAGGAGCCTGGTAGGCTACAGTCTATGGGGTCACAAAGAGTCGGACATGACAGAGTGATTTCACTTCACTTGGCTCATGAAAATATTTATAGACTTCATTTTATGTACAAAGGCATCAACTGATATACTCTTATCTTGTTTCATTTTCATCATTTACTATGGTGATGATTTCAGCTAAATGACACTGAAAGCTTCTCCCGTTTAATCTATGTTGTTAAGCTCAGTGTATTAATAACTTTACAAATCAGGAAAGTAAAGATGAAATAAATGAGGAAAAAGTTACAAACTGAATCTTAAATCTCTAAATGGCAGTAATGAATTAGAGGAATTCTGAATAGGTGAGAACAATACTTTTAAAACCCGTTAAATACTTTGTAAATAGTTTTGTAGAAAGCTTTTTATATATTTCTTAATGACCTCCATGGTATAAACTAAAAGTAAGGAAACTGGATTAATAGAACTGGTAATTCAATACTATCTAATTTTGATCTGAGATCTGAGTATTGTCTGCTTTTTACTGTTCACATACCATAATTTGGTCTTAAAAGTATATTTTTTAACTCTCTCGAGCATTCTAAATGCCAAAATTTTGGCTCTTGAATAAGCATATTTCTTTCAAAGAACGTGCTTCATGCAATAAAAACTATAAGAATGTTAATCAATTTATGATATTAATTTTTATAGTAAATATGTTTTAATAGATTTTAATATGACATATTCCAAGCAATGTATAAAGTTACAAATCACACAAATAATGATCTACATAAATACGTATACACAAAAACATGATTACTATTTGACAGTCTTTCCAGCTGACATTTCAAATCTTTCGCAGAAAATGAAAACTGAAATTAAATTACAAATTAAGTTGCCTACTCTTCAACTTTAATTAGGTGGTTTTATTTTCAATTACTCTACTTAAACTCTTTTACATGGGTATTAAAGATTGAAATAATACATTCATGATTAATGTTTCTTTCAACTTCTATAGGGCCTGCCTTATCACTTGCTATTTCCTCTATCCCTAGCATTAACAAGTATAATCCATTAATATTATTACCTGACACAAAGATAAACCAGAATTTTTTAAATATCTAAAGAAATCTTATAAATACATAGTATGTTCTGAAAAAGTATGTTTATTAATTACAGAATTTTCACTGTGTATTTATTATACTACATATAAGACAATCAGAAAATAACTAACATTTGATGAATGCCATTATGTCTATATCCCAAAACATCTCATTATTAAGAATCCTGAATTCTGACTCTAATATTTATTACATACAAAATCATAATTTTCTGTAAGATAGAGAGTGCAAGTGTCATTGAATTGAAAGTCCATGGATCTTTCCATGCTATTAATCAAGGTAGAACACTGTTGGCTGGTGGACGTATTTTTTACACACTGGGATTCAGGAAGCACATGACAGTGATCCCTGAGAAAAGATCAAAAAACAAGTCGGGGTCTACCACTGTCTCAACTTACTATATGGAGAAATCCTGCAGGGTAAGAACAAAGAGGGAAAACCCAAATAGATTCTATTAGTCTCCATGAATTGAAGAGAGAAATGCTGAAGATTCAGATTGGCCAAGCTGCTATAATTTTCAGGACAGATGATAGTATAGGAGAACCCTGCACTAAGGAGGGTGATGCAGACAGATGATGCTGAGAAGAGCTACAGAAGATTCCACTGAAGTCTTCAGTTGAGAACTGATCACTATCAACATGCAAGGGAACTACAAATGATAGAAAGTGAGCCACCAAAAAAGAGCATATAGAATATGCACCAGGACTCACAGAAACCTAGAAATAATGCCTGTGTTAATCAGAGATCAAATTGCCAACATCTACTGGATCATCGAAAAAGCAAGAGAGTTCCAGAAAAACATCTATTTCTGCTTTATTGACTATGCCAAAGCCTTTGACTGTGTGGATCACAATAAACTGTGGAAAATTCTGAAAGAGATAGGAATACCAGACCACATGACTTGCCTCTTGAGAAACCTGTATGCAGATCAGGATGCAACAGTTAGAACTGGACATGGAACAACAGGCTGGTTCCAAATAGGAAAGGGAGTACGTCGAGGCTGTATATTGTCACCCTACTTATTTTACTTATATGCAGAGTACATCACGAGAAATGCTGGGCTGGAAGAAACACAGGCTGGAATCAAGATTGCCAGGAGAAATGTCAATGACCTCAGATATGCAGATGACACTGCCCACAGGGCATAAAGGGAAGAAGAACTAAAGAGCCTCTTGATGAAAGTGAAAGAGGAGAGTGAAAAAGTTGGCTTAAAGCTCAACATTCAGAAAACTAAGATCATGGCATCCGGTGCCATCACTTCATGGCAAACAGATGGGGAAACAGAGGCTGGCTTTATTTTTCTGAGCTCCAAAATCACTGCAGATGGTGGTTGCAGCCATGAAATTAAGACACTTACTCCTTGGAAAAAAAGTTATGACCAACCTAGACAGCATATTAAAAAGCAGAGACATTACTTTGTCAACAAAGTTCTGTCTAGTCAAGGCTATGCTTTTTCCAGTAGTCATGTATGGATGTGAGAGTTAGACTATTAAAGAAAGCTGAGTGCAGAAGAATTGATGCTTTTGAACTGTGGTGTTGGAGAAGACTCTTGAGAGTCCCCTTGGACTGCAGGGAGATCCAACCAGTCCATCCTAAAGGAGATCAGTCCTGGGTGTTCATTGGAAGCACTGATGTTGAAGCTGAAACTCCAATACTTTGGCCCCTGATGTGAAAATCTATTATAACTATATCACCTGCTCTAGTTTAAAGGAGAAACAAATAATAAAATGTCTTACTGTTTATATTGCAACCTGGATACATTTAGGTCCCCTTTGTCCCTTGGAGAAACTTCAATCCCTGCTTCTTTCAAGGACTGTGAAATTTGAATTCCACCTATCCCTGAGACTTTTTCACATAACTAAAGGTTGATTTTTCTTCTGCCTTGTTTTCCTCCGAGTTTGGCTATATTGCACTGTAAATGGACCAGATGTTCAAATCCATTCCCTTGAATGGCTGGCAAATGCTATCCTTAATCCTAGATTTTCAGAAATTTAGCAAAAATTTTGAAGTTTTGTAAGGTAACCAAAGGGACATGTGGAAGACTTTGTGACCCTCTCACATCTCCAAAGTCTCAGTTCTGCTTTTCTCAATCTTCTAACTTCCTTCTTCTATCCTTTCTAGAACGACCTTGGCAGTTCCAAATTCAATGTCTGCTTTTCCCACATGTTCCCCTAAATGCAAACTCACACTCATCAAAAAACTCAGCAAAATAATAACAATAAAGGGCCTTTGCAGTATAGATATAGTCATTTGTCTCTTCTCTGCTCTCATAGTAATTATGCTTTTGCCTTACAAAACCTCCAATACTTTGATCACCTGATGCGAAGAGCCTACACATTGGAAAAGACCCTGATACTGGGAAAGATTAAAGACAAAAACAGAAGGGGGTGGCAGAGGATGAGATGTTTAGACAGCATCATTAACTCAATGGACATGAATTTAAGCAAACTCCAGGAGACAGTGAAGGACAGGGGAACCTCATGTGCTACAATCCATGGGGTCCCAGAGTTGGAACACAACTTAGTGACTGAACAACAACCCAAAAAAATCAACAACCCCTTAAATTCATTAATTATCTCAGTCAAGTTTTAATAGTTTGCTGAAAAGGCAAATGATTTTAAAAGATGATTTTGCATAAATATTCCACTACACATATGTACATCTATTCTGATTTTGCATTTAAACTTTTAAGAACAATCCCTTATTATTAGATGTATTTGGGGAGATTAATTGTATAGGTTCCAGAATACTTCATCAGGGATTTTGTAACACAATCTTAAAGCATATATATCTGGAATCATGTCTCAGGAGCTGTGTGCTCAAATACTAAAGTATTTTTCAAGGAAAAACTACAGTTATCCTCCAAAGAAAATTATCCTCATATAATCATTAACACAACTGCAATTTTTGACAATCCAGGCACCATGCTGTTCTCTTATTTCATTATCTAATTTAATATTTACAGTACTATTGTGGGTGGTCTGTATTATATCCATTTCATGCATGATGGATCTTAGGCCCATGGCTATTAAGCAAAATGCCTAAAACATAATCAGTTTCAAATTTGTCTTCCTGACATAAAATCCAATAATAATATTGTGTTTATTGTTTCCCCCAACATGGTACTATTGATGCATATATGTGCATTTTAGGCATTTGTTAGCTTTATTTTCACCTTAGGGGATATTCAATTTACCTAATCACTTATATAAATATCAAGTATGGTGAATATTTACTCAAATGTCCACAACTTTAGACAGAATTACACTATCAGTTTAATCTTTTTCTTGGATCATTACCAGCAGTCTCAACAAAGTCTTAACTAAGCCTAATGATGTTACAGACACTGGATATCATTGGCAAAATGAATGGCTTACTTAATTAGTAAATGGATGTGAGAAAAGTGTTTCTTTGGCAAATATAACAGGAGTTCAAAAGCTTTGAACTGACCGGACATATTGTAGAGTTACATTGTTACTGCACGTGAAAAAATGAGTTTAGTTCAGTTGGCAAAAAATTCTGTTAATCACATGACATATAGCTTCAATGTGGAACTTAATGATAGGTTAACAATTCAATTCTTTTAGTTTATTTTAATGTGCTGTTCATATAAATTTCTAGAAAGAAACTACAGATCAATTTTTAAAATTTTTCAACAATTTACCACAAAGAATACCTTTCCTCAGTTCCATTAATTTGTATGTCTGATTTCACTTTTTTTTTTTTTTTAATTTACTTAGGTGCAATTTGGAGGTTCTCCAATGGACTAAACACATCTCAGTATATACAGGGATTCCTAAGTTCTCTTCTTAATGTTGTGTTAATGTCTCAAGGACTACACAGGGTCCTCTAAGTCGTTTATCATACATGTTCTGCAGTTACCAACTGTTATTCTGCTGGATCACATACTAACACAGGGGGATCTCAAAATATTCTTATGTACATATACTAATATCTTCCACCTGAAAACAAAATTAAAATAAGTCATTCATATCTCTATTCCTTCTTAAAGCTGAATATCTTACATAATTTTTAATGATTCATTTTTATCTTCTATTCAAATCTACAAAGATAAGCAAATTATTCCCACAGAATAATTTCATTTTCTACTTGAATAATTCAGGCATATTTTTTATCCTCGAAATAAATAAAAAATTTTTATTTGATCTTATATAATGAGGACTCATCAATACTTTTAACTAAATTTGTCTTTTATAATTAAATTTTTTTATTCAGTTGAATTTCTATTATTTCGGAGTAAGATATATTTTTCACAGAGAAATCCATTCTCATTTCAACCACTTTAGTATTTTTTTTCTTAATAAGGGAAAATTTCAGAAGTTTTTCCTCCACGTAATTAAATAGTCTCTATTGTATTTACTGAACAGTGAGCATAATGATTTTTACAGCAAAACATTTTTAGCACACTACTTTTTCCTCTGTATTGTTTAGCTTCTATCGAAATACACACATATGCATACACACGCTATTTGGAAACTGTTTATGTCCAACTCTCAGATATAAATAAAGGCTAAATTACATGTAGCTAGCATGCATTAATTTCTGTAAGCCAAATAAAGTGCCCTACTCACATCACACAGTTCTGTTGACAAGCTAAAATAGTGGTTAACTCAAAAATCTGCATTTCCTGGAATGCCTAGCTACCAGAGTATTGTTTTAGATTTAGGATTTGTTTGTTTATTTGTTTGTGTGCTCATTTTATTTATTTATTATTTGTTTTGCTTTATTTAGTGAGTTATTTTTTCCTTTTGATTGGCATTTATTCCTGTGTATAATGCAAACACCATTGCCTCAGGATATAATGTGCCCCTACCAAGACCAATTTCTATGTAACAATACAGCACTTTTTTTTTTTAATGCTATCTCTTGAGTTAGAAATCAGAATTTCTTTGTATACTGGGAATGTGTTCTGATTGAAATCAGAATAACAAGAGTTATGTTACTTATTTGTTTCTTTAAACCCAGGTTGCTGGCTGCAGGATTGAAGGGCATTAAGTTTTACAATATTCTGCTTTCTCTCTGAGCAGCAGGTCTCCTCTATTTGCTGAAAAAGCTACTAATTATTTTTATTAATTTTACTAGTGATTTTATTCTTAACCTAACTAGTTAATCTTTTGTTCGGGGGACATTTCTCAACATTCTGAAAAAGGGAGTTTTGTCTCTTTTCTCTTTGTCAATAAGTGAGCCATTTCTTAAGAGTAATCTGAGAAGTGGACTTCCAGGCTAGTCCTCATTTGGCTCAAATAAAATTCCTTTCTATTCTTTTTATTAAATTTTTATTGATTATTTTCACTGATAGTACTAAAGTTGAGCCACCATTATAAAAGACTACATTACAAGAATGCAATATATTAGAATTATATGTTTTTTTTTTCTTAAAAAAATAGGAGAATCTACTAGACTAGCAATTGTTTCAAACAATACAAACTAGTAATTCAAATTATATATAAGAGAGAACAAAAACAAACTTTTTTTAAAATGAGTCTTTCAATTTCATGGATATAAAGATAATCTGCTTTTGGGAACTTTCTTTGAGAGTTAGTAGAAGAAAATCAGGAAAGATAAAACTTACAGGGATAAGTCTCAACTAAAATATTTAATATTTAAAAAGTTGAATTAAGAGTTTCAATAGTAGTAAAGTCAATATTAGACAAAAATGAGACCAAAACAATTTGATCTACTTGAAAAACAATGAACACTCCTAACTAAGCCTTTGAAAATAAAAGTTCAAAGATAAATCAAACAGAAATATTAGTAAATATTATGGTGAAAAGAACAAATTTGTGATGGCTATAAAAAGATTTACAAATCATGAAGAAAAACTCAAATCTCATAGAAAATAGGTAAAACATATATAAATAGATAGGTCCCAGAACAGATCCCAAAATGAACAAAATAACATGTACAAAAATGTCCAACATTTTCAGTAATCAGAGAAATGCAAATTAAAGTAAAAGCGGGGTATCACTTTTTACTCATCAGACTGGCAAACATATAGTAGACAATGTATTTGCGTCAGGGATCTGGAAAAAAAAAAAAAAAAAGGTCTATGTTTACATACCATGTCAGAAATATGAATCATTACATAATTTTGTGAAAGCAACTTGATAACATCTATTACAATTAGATGTATTTGCATACATTATATATCAGTCATTCCCATAATGCTATAAATAACACATACATTTACATAAATGAGGATATTTGTATTTACTGTGACCTCTTTACAACAGTCGGAGAAGGCAAAGGCACCCCACTCCAGTACTCTTGCCTGGAAAATCCCATGGATGGAGTAGCCTGGTGGGCTGCAGCCCATGGGGTCGCACAGACTCAGACACAACTGAAGCGACTTAGCAGCAGTAGCAGCAGCTTTATAATAGCAAAAAGATATGTTGATTATAAACTTGGATAAAAAAACAATGGAACATATAAACTCATGGATATTATGCAGCCATGGTTGGATCAGATCAAATTAATATGGTGAAACATCTGTGAAGTTAAAAGCTAAGAATTGGGTGCTACATAGTAGACAGAAATATCTGTTTCCTACCTATGTATAGAAAAATCAATAATTTAGAGGAGCTGAGACAACAGATGAAGATGACTGTTCAAATATTTTGCTTCTTCAGATTCATGACTTGCTTTGCATAGTAAAGTAAGACAAAGCCCAGAAACATAACACTTATAGACAGTTCTTATAGGGAAAGAAGAAAGTGAAGTTGCTCTGTCGTATCCGACTCTTTGCGACCCCATGGACTGTAGCCTACCAGGCTCCTTCCTCCATGGGATTTTCCAGGCAAGAGTACTGGAATGGGTTACCATTTCCTTCTCCAGGAGATCTTCCCGACCTAGGGTTTGAACCTGGGTCTCCTGCATTGTAGACAGACTCTATACCATCTGAGCCACCAGGGAAGCCTCTCATAGGGAGGGGGATTAAAAACTGGCCTAACACATCATATAAACATTATCAAGAAAAGGATAGTTCAAAATATCAACATTTTGATTAACTACTTTTATGACACAACAACAAACAATAATAGGAAGGTCCCACATCCTTCAGCTAAAATTAATTCAAGCATAGTGACTTTCTTCTTTGCTATTAGCCTATAATTCTCAAGTTTTCTAACAGGTATAAACTTTAACATGAGCAGAGAGGGTTTAAAAGTATTATCTAGTTTCTGACAAACTAGCAAAGAAATGGTAGGGAACACATTTCATGTTTTACTAAAAGTTCTACTCATACAATGTCTATAAAAGCTAAATAAAGTTTCTCATTTTAAAAATTTTTATTAGATAAAGATATATCTAATAGATATATCTAAAGATAACCCTAACCCAGTTACTAAAATTGGAAGCAGATTTCCCCTTTGCAGTATTGGTAAAAATGGCATAGAAATGTTAAAGATAAGTAACAGACAAACCCTCCTCCCCCCCAAAATAAAGAAAAATAAAAATTTTTTTTCTCCAGTGAAACAGTAAAAGAAATTTGGAATGAAATATTTTTTAACATATTTTTTGGTTAAAATGAATTTTTTTGGTTTATAAAACTTATTGCTGCCAAAGTTAAGGGCAAAAATTGGTACCATCTTTCTGGAGGAAATATTGGCAGTATATTTAAATGTTTAATGTCATTAACCATCAATTTTATTGCAAGGAATTTAGCCTAAGGCAATAATAAATAATATAAGCCAAGATATACTTGATGAGCAAAGATGTTCATGACTTTATAATTGATTTATAATTCAACAAATTTTAATAAAATATGGAAATTCAATATTATGATTTATCTATCAAATATTAAAAATCATTTCAAAATTATAATGACTTGGATAAAATTAATAAGCAATGCTAAATTCAGATAACTACTTAAATTCATATGTGCATATATAGAATAATACTGGAAAAGATGTATAAATTTATGGTTGTATTCAACTGAATATAATTTCTTTCTATTGCTTTAATATTTTAAAAATCTATTCCAAAGAGTACATATAAGTTTTGAAATATGAAAGCGTTATTTGTAAAAAATGAAGATTCAGATTGAGCATCTCAATTCAAAATTCCCAACATCAAAAGGCTATTTCATGTGATTTTATTTTCAGTGATGTCTCTTTACTGATGTTTAAAGTGGCTGTGCCTAGCATTTCCCTACTTTGATAAGCTTTTCTTTTTAGAACAGTTGAGGTACAGTGAATAATTTCTTTCAGCTTATCTCACATTAAAGAGTGAGGTTTCCTTGTGGGATTTAAAAGCCACAAAACTTTATAAACATAAGAATTACTTCCACATTAAAGGACTAAACGCAGCAGGATAGTACTGCAGGCCCAGAGAATGACTTAGTCATTGAATTGAAATGGAATACTCCCCCCAGGTGATTTAGAAAATGTCATAATCTTTTCAATATGATGAACTGAACAGGCTTAGGGAGATCAAGGTAAAAGCCAGTTTGGAGGCTAAAAGGTGCAATCATCACAATTTGAACTTTTAATCTGAAAGACCTTCAATTTCCTCTCCCATTGGCGTTCACCAGATAGCTTAACTATAGGATTCACCTAATTCCAGCTCAACTATTTGAAGGTACTTTAAAAGCATCTATAAAGCATATGGGATCAGTCAAGAAGCTGAGAGATTTGGGCATTTGAATCTCCCAATGCTAGCATCACAGATTGTAACTTCTAACTACCTTCATGCTTCAAATATAAGGACAGGCTCCCTTAAGATTATTGCCAATAAAGACATAAATGTCAAAATCTGTTAGACACTTCTAGGACTGCTGTAATTGATGGGATGTGGATAAGGCCGAGTAGACTGATGTATGAGATTTGTGGTCTTTCAGATGACAGTGTTCAACTGCTGTAGCTGTGACCCACGATTCTTTAATTGGAACCAAAAACTTAGCGAGTCAAATGAAATAGGGAAAAATAGCAGCCTTTCAGGGGACACAGATTAAGGATCGATGTGCAAATCGCAGAAAAATATAGTAGGGCTACAGTGACTGACAGGTAGGTTCCTCTTTAAACAGTGAGTAAAAGAGCCCCCTGCGAAGCACAGAACCTGCATACAAAGACATAAAGGGATTTTACCAAACTGTCAGGAAAATGGAGCGTCAGGCACATTGTTTAACTCGGGGAAACTAGCAAAAGTATATCCGTCTAGTTACAATAAAAGTTCTACTTCAAAATTAGGAGACTGTGCTGATGACAGACGGGGCATTGGAAAATTCCATTTGAACAAAAGAATACAAGAATTCTAGGATTATAGGAAACATATACATCCCAAACAAAAATGTCAAAATATCATTCTATGTGTCCCCATGCAAATCAATTTGAAGTTTTAGATATTTTTAAGGAATAAGGGCATGGACTCTACTCATTCAATTCTATTTAAGAACACATACACTACTATTTCTAGCAATGGATCCATACAAATCAGACCTGAAGTTAAATTTCACTACTTTTTCATAAACCTTTTAGGTACCACTACCTTAAAAGTGTTAATTTGTTTAATCCTTGCTACAAACTTGTACCTATCATTGATTCTCCCTTTTACAAATCAGCAACAAAGGTAAAGATATATTAAGTAACTGGTTTGATGTCATGTAGATAGTAAGTGGGAGAGTCAGGCGTTAAGCTCAGGCAGTGTGATTTCACTGTCCACGTGCTAAACAACACACTAGCCTAGCATCCACCTCTGAGGAAACATAAAATCCTGTCTTCACTTTTACCAGAATCAGTATCCAGCATCATCACATCTTGGCTATGAGAAAAGAAACTGAATTATTGACAACCTGATGGACTCCAGATTTCATACTGTCTGGGACATGTATATGCCATTATCTTTGATAATATTCACTTACTATATTATTAAATTGTATTTCTATGCACAGGCTAGCACATGCAGACACACACACACAGAGTCCTTACTTATTCTTTAGCGGTTCTCAGATTAGAGTGCATAAGAAATACGTGGGAGGCTTTTCCTATAAACACAGCTTGATCTTATTATTCTAACAAAATTTGATTCAGTATACACGAGGTGGATCTAAGAATTTTCATTTCCAACACATTTCCAGATAATGGCACTGCTGCAGGTCTACAGATCTCACTGACCAGAGTTCTGGCAGAAAACTCTCCAAGGACATTTATGACTTCTTTCAGTTCTGATTTTCCATGGCTGTTAAGTCTTAGTATCTGAAATTTCCCCCTTTACATTTCTTCAAAAGTCACTGAAATGAGGTACAAGCTTCACTCATCCAATAGTATTCCTGTTTGTTTCTGTTTATTTTTTTTTATTTTAGCCAAAGAATGAATGAAACAATCAGATTCCAGCATGGCCACCTGAAACTTTTAAATGAGTTTATATCATGAGTTTGTTAAAAGTTCTTGTTATGCTTCTAATAAAGCGTCACTGATTAACCCCTTTCTAGATGATACTTTCTAGATGTCTACTCTATTCCTTTTATATATATTATGTTATTGGAATATTTTCTAATATGTTTTTCTTGCTCATTTATTTCTGACACATTTTTGTTCTTCATTTTTGTTTACTCATCATAAACTACTGGAAACAAATGAACTATAAACAGCCAACATGAAAAATAGGCAGAGAGGAAGACAAAATATAATAGAATCCACAATCTATCATAATAATTAATATAAAAAACATACAACAGTCATAATCCTATACAGGAAGAGACATTATGTATTTGTTGACTTTTAAATTCAATTAAATTTTTTTGGAAAAACAAAAAATAATATGAAAGCTTGAAAACAGACTTATGGAATCAGAATGAGCAAAGGAACTCAACTCATTTCTACAAGGCTTCTAAACTCAGATTCTGGAGAAGCACATATTTGCAACCCAGAAATCATAATAACAGGATTATCAGACACTGCATGCTTAAAAATACAGCCGTAGAGAAAAAATAAAGGAACTGAAGGAGGTTTTAACAGAAAAAGCACATTTTACAAATTAGATTTATAATAAAATAACAGAGTTCTGTCACGTGAAGGGGGATGTCCTGTATTTGATAAACATTATACTACTTCCCAGCCCCAGGCAGCCAACACCATGGCATAATTCTGGCCAAGCAGGCACAAATAAATTCAACTAAAAAAGCAAATAATTAAATTGGAAAACAATGGAAATTATTAACAAGAAATATAAGAATAACATCATTTAAACATAAAGTATATTAAACATCACTGGAAAATATATCAATAGAAAAATAAAAGGTTTGGGTGAAAAAAAAAAAAGTGCTAACTCTCTAAAGGAGCTAACTCTCTAACTCTCTAATTTCTCTAAGAGAAAAATAGAAACAACCCAAACACTAAGTAATTATGAATGTAATATTTTATACATCTCAGATAGTGAAAGAGTAAGATATTAAAGCATAACAGCAACATTTGACATTTTGATCTTTCCAGGATTTGCAAATATTTCTAGATTGATATTTTAGACATGTTGTTATCCATTAGGTCTATGAAACTGGTATATCTTCTTAAGAAACATTTCTATGAAGTATCCAATTCAATGGTCATTTGTAAAATTTAAAAAAAGAGAAAACATATGGTTTTCTAAATCACTTGAGATATACAGTCAATTTTCCTTATTCACAGATTTGGTTTTTAAGAATCTGAATACTCACAAAAATGTATTTGCAACCTCAAAATCAATGTTCACAATATTTCCACAGTCACCTGTCGACTTGACACAGGGCTGCAAAAAATGTGAATTCCCCACGCTGCACTCCCCAGCGAGGCGGTTCTTCTAACAGTACTCATTCTGTAAACAAGTCTTTTTGCAGTCTGTTTAGTACCACTTAACACACTTGTGTGCTTTCATGGGCATTTTGTTTCTTAAAAATGCCCACAAGTGCGGTGTTGAAAAGAGGCTGACATAGTGCTTCTAAACACAAAAAGGCTGTGATATGCTTTATGGGAAAAATGCATGTTTAGGCATGAGTTATAGTTCTGCAGGCCCTGAGCTCAATGTTAATGAATTAATAATATACACTAAACGAGGTGTTTTTAAGCAGAAACAGACATAAAGCATGTATTGATCAGTTGTCTAAGTGTTGTAAACAGAGGTTCTGCAGGAACCTAACCCTGAATTTACATGTTTGTTAATTCAATATCCATACAACGTGATAACATATAACTACCACTTGACAGAATAACAAGAACTATCTGTAATTTTGTCACTGTCCTCTTTTTTTTCATTGTTTGTTTTCATGTTTACAAAGTTCTTTATTTCAGTTTGGTAACTAGATTCTATTTTCTACTCAAGAAAGTCACATCAAGAGCAAACAATTATCAGGAACAAAAAATAATGAAACTTTTGTTATAACGGTTGACCGATTGTATATCAGCAATTTCTGGCAGAGGCTTAAACACAAGATTTCTAATATAGGCTTAGAAACAGAAGGACCACTCTACTTAGGAGGTCATTAGATCTAGACTAGTATTCTAACTAAATGTCCTGCACAATACCACATAAAACAGAGGACAGAATACAGCCGTAATCATGAAGAGTAACATTATAAAAGCACTACAAAGATTTCATCATTTTTTCCTGCTTTCTTTTTCTTTTTGCTCAGGGAAACCTAAAGAAATGCAAATTCAAACCCATAATTCCTTTTGAAATAATATTTGATATGAGTAGAAACATTGTGCTGCCCAACAGGGATTATCATTTTAATGATAAGTTATTGTCCACATGATAGCAAAGTGAAGCCATTGGTTGTCTTAATGGCCCTCACAGAAGTTAGAGTCAGAACTATTTTTTCTTTCAAAAACCTTATGATAAACTTGGGGCTTTGTGCATTTGAGTTATTGATATGAACATCAGGCCCTTCAGGATTTTCTGGGAATTCTATAATTTGATAATAGAAAACCAAAACTCCAAGGAGAGTTTAGTACTGAATTTGGAAAGATGTATTTTCAGAGGTTTTCTGTCTTTTGCATTTACTTCCCAGTCTTGTCTAGGGCTTTAGAAAATACATTAAGTATGGTTTTTAAATGGCACCTGAGTATATCTCCTTTATTCAAACAAATAAATGAGTGCATTTTGAAAGCCTACTAAGAGAGCCCCTTAAAATACTTCACTATTTAACAGGAAAAAAAAATAACAAGGTATTTTGCATTTCTGGATGCATTTTTAAAATAAGATGGTTTCTGTGAAGAAGTCCATATTTAAGGGGAGTATTAACATCCAAGGAGTGTGTGTTTTTATCACTAATCATTCATGTGACTCAAAATATCTGCAACAGGAAAGAATAAAGTGTTGATTTGAAGTTGAAAAATCAAAGTCATCTTACAGACCATTTAAAACTGACATGAAGCCCAGAGCAAGTGAAAAAATTCAGAAGAATATTCATAGGGACACTTCTTCAGACATTTATCATTTGGTAATATAAGGTTTTGACATAAATTAAATCTCTGAAATTCCATTTCTATTATTTGAACTCCCTCCCCATCCAATACAAGTTTAATATAAAGATAACTAGGCTACATTTTCCTCCATACTCCCTTCCCTTGAAATGATTCTTTTTCTTTCCTCCCCCTAACTCCAAATTTGTCTTCAGCACTTCTACAAGTCCCAATAAGCCAAATGAACGTCCTTTAACTTTAGCAGTTTATTTATTTATTTTTTTAACTGAATCCCTTCCTCTGCATCTCTGGCTAATCCAATTATATAGTTTTTAGAATTAAGCATAAATCTCCATTCATTAACACTGTGTATTTATTTACCCTTATAGAGAGTTTAGAACTCAACCACCAAGGCTAAGAGGAGAAACTAAGAATTTAATCTAAAAAAGCAATACATACATTTTTATATATACATTTTTATAAATACATTTTTCAAAAATCAGCTGAGTAGCTAAGACCACATAATCGGCTAAAAGTTTGAAATATGAGATTAAATAAACAATGGTAACTCTAATTGCTGATGCTATGTAACCACTTACATTGTGAGTGCAGAGGGATACAGGAAAGGAAAAAGAGATATTAGAGCCCAAATAATTGATGATGAAAATCCCATAAGAGTAAGAACAATTCTAGCATGAGACTCTTCTAAAGGACTAGGTGAGCTCCAAGAGGAGGAAATGTCCAGGCTGCACCAGGATGTCAGGCTGTGTAGATCACTACACATAATATAATGTTAAATTGTTAACTGCTAAATTAAGCCTGTTCCCAGGGAAGGGTCAGGGTTTGCTTCAGTTAGTGAGGTGGAATACTGAGAAGGCAAGGGTCACTAATGAGGAAATTCAGAGAAAACCCAAGAAAAGGGATTCTGAAGGTTCAGGTGCTCAGTGAGCTGTGAGGAAAGGAGAGCCAGAGTCAGGTCTTGAAAAAGTATAGCAGGTGAGGAAACTAAGTGACGAGTCAAGACAAACTAAAAGAAAACAGTGGGGTGGGGGTGGAAGGAACTGTTAAAGTATAAATCGAGTTTTAACTTTTATGTATAAAAATGAAACATATATTCAGAATGGATTCATAAACACTACTATTGATAGCACTGATACATTCAAATTGTGGTGCTGGAGAGTCCCTTCGACAGCAGGGAGATCGAGCCAGCCAATACTAAAGGAAATCAACCTTGAATATTCATTGGAAGGACTGATACTAAAGCTGAAGCTCCAACACTTCAGCCATCTGATGTGAAGAGCTACCTCTTTGGAAAAGACCTTGATGCTGTGAAAGGCTGAAGGCGGGAGAAGAGGAAACAGAGGATGACATGGTTGCAGGGCATCACTGACTCAATGGACTTGCACCTGAGCAAACTCTGGGAGGTAGTAAAGGACAGGGAAGCCTGGTGTGCTTCAGTCCATGGGGTTGCAAATAGTCAGACACGATTTCACAACTGAACAAAAGCAACTATTTTGACTGAAGCAATTTTTAAATGTATGCATAAGAGACTACTTATTAATCTTTTGCTAAAAAAATAGTTCGTGAAAAATTTGACACAATCTCTACAATAGCAAGGAAGCTTAGAACACTGAAGAGGTGGCACTTATAAACACTGTATTTCTAGCAGAGGCTTATATATGATGTTCAGAATAGCTCCCATCCCTGCCATTCAAAGCAGGCCAATCTTTATTATTAGCTAATGTAATCTGAAAACATTTATATGAATTAATTTTCTTTGTGTAATAAAAATCTTGAAAATTTTTAAATTCCTCTTTCTGACTCTTACACTATTTTGCAAGAAGTAAACTCTTAATCAGTATGAAAATGACTTTGAAAATTATCTTTCAATGAAACTAGCTTAAAATCACTGATAAACCCACATATTGATGACTTTAGTCTATGCAAATAGTCAACAGTCATCTTGAAGTTGAATATCAAACTGCCTTGTTCAGTACTAAAATAGTCCCGCTGATGTGCTAAATGACAAATTGAACATGCTTTCATTAAGGTACCTTCATTAGACAATAGCTTGATATTGGTTTGCTTGTTTGATTTCAGTAAGCATTTCATCTTTTTCTTGCAAAGTTAACCATAGCATGTAATTCCAAAATCATTTATCTATAATAAAATTCCAATAATTCAGCAAACGTAAACCCTGTTAGAAACCGTAAACAACAGAGTTTACATAGTATCTAAATAAGGTCATTAGAACTTTTCCATCTCTGAACTTGTCATCTGACCATAATTATTTGAGTCATAGTTTCTCAAAATGACATTTAATTTGCAAAAAGAAAAAAAAATTGAGATATCTTTACTAGTCAGTTATTTATCTGCTAACTTTTAATTCAAGATGATCTTATAAATCCAGATTATTTGGGGGGCAGTAATCAGTGACCAGATTGAAGATATCACATTACAGATATACAGATGGCAAAGGTTTTCTTAAAAATAAATTTCAAATCTGATGAACAGTCTCTCTATTAAGGAAATGAAACTATTTCTGTTCTCAAGTTATAATGTCTCATGATGTTTTCTTTCCATAACAGTTGCACAATGATTAAAAGGAGAAGGATTTAGAAGTTACTAAAGCATTATCCCCAAGGAATAGGAAAAATTGGCACACACACAGAATTTAACATAAGGACTGGAATCTAGCCATCTAATATGTATTTTCATTGCTTTTTGTGATCCTGATGCTACTGTTGCTGTTACTAGCATTCCTATTTACAAAAGAAAGAAATCACTATTAGAATCATAAGAATAAGCATGTATTGTTAACTACATGAAAGCTTATAATTTTAAATTTTGCATTATGTAGATAAGACATTAAATGACTCCATCTTGGTGAAGATTTTTAAAACTTCCTGTACTTTTCTGGAAACTAACAGGGATCATAATTTTTGAGACTGCAGCCAAGTACTGCATTTGGGACTCTCTTGTTGACCATGATGGCTACGCCATTTCCTCTAAGGGATTCCTGCCCACAGTAGTAGATTTAATGGTCATCTGAGTTAAATTCATCCATTCCCATCCATTTTAGTTCGCTGATTCCTAAAATGTCGATGTTCACTCTTGCCATCTCCTGTTTGACCTCTTCTAATCTGCCTTGATTCATGGACCTCACATTCCGAGTCCCTATGCAATACTGCTCTTTACAGCATCGGACTTTGCTTCCATCACCAGTCACATCCACAACTGGGTGTTGTTTTTGCTTTGGCTCTGCCTCTTCATTCTTTCTAGAATTATTTCTCCACTGATCACCAGTAGCATATTGGGCACCTACTGACTGGGAGAGTTCATCTTTCAGTGTCTGCCGGGAGCCAGCACACGGGATCCCACCCATGACAAGGTCATGAGGAGAAGACCTGACAAGCAAGGCAGATGAGGACTTCAGGGATTTCAGAAAGCTGCCCCAGCGTTCACCTTAAAGATGATCTCTGTCTTTCTATTGCTTGCTATATTAGACTACTCCCTAATTTCTGTGACACAGGTAGAAAGTCTTCCCCCATCTCTCTCCAAACAGAATCAACTTAGAACTTTAATCAGTATGTCCCCCGGAAGGTGGTATCCTATAAGATTATCCGGGATGAAAGGAGTGTTTCAATTTAGACCCCTTTGCTGGCATTCTAGCCTGCTTGGCAAATGCGTACTAATGCACATGACTGCTCACGACACCTTAATCATAAACAGCATAAAGAACCTGATCACACAAAGGCCCTAATAGGCACAGAGCCCTTGGGGGGTGAGGAAGCCCTATTAGAGAACACAAAAATTTATTCTAAAAGTGGTTAAAGATTTAGAAAAATAAGAGTTTAGAATTGTTAATTTTAACCAGGAATGCTAAACAGGGGCTGCCTCACTGGAGCTGCAGAGTCTTTGTGTGGTAAACCTTTTAGATAAATTTAACTGATAACTTCTGCAAAAGGACTGACCTTTGTGTTCAACAAAGAATAGATTACGGAAAACAGCTTTGCATTCACCTAGGTCATAAAATGTCAATAGGGCCCAAGGCCAGAAGATAATGTACAAAACTCTCACAAAGAAGTATGCAGAAAACACCCTGGTTTTGTGTAGGACAAGCTGATGTAATATTAAACTATCTTCCCCTTAAAAATGTACTAACTTAGAATATAAAAGCTACGGTAAAAAATAAAGATTTGCCGGACTCTGCTGCACCCACCCGTCTGGTCATTCTCTCTCTCTCTCTCTCTCTCTCTCTCTCTCTCTCTCTCTCTCTCTCTTTCTCTCTCTCTCCCTCGCAGACTTGGCCCTATCAAGGCTGGTCTCATGTGTCTTCCTTGCTGACGCCGTTCATCCTGAAGGTACCCCCTGGATCCTGCCGAGATTGCACCCCGGCAAGTGTCCTATCTTTTTACCTTTTGATATTGTTCATGGGGTTCTCAAGGCAAGAATACTGAAGTGGTTTGCCTATCCCTTCTCCAGTGGACAACGTTTTGTTCAGAACTCTCCACCATGGCCCGTCTGTCTCAGGTGGCCCTACCCGGCATGGCTCATAGTTTCATTGAGTTAGATAAGGCTGCGGTCCACGTGATCAGTTTGATGGTTTTCTGTGGTGTGATTTTCAGTCTGTCTGCCCTCTGATGGTAGCTGTGTGGAGCTGGAGCAGCGACTGTGAGGCGCTAGAGTGGCCATAAGGAGATAGCCCACGTTGAAGGTCAGAGAAGCCCGAGAAAGACGGTAGGGGAAGCAAATTCGTGTTATAGATCAAACCCCATTCCCACCAGAGACACCCAGAGGGCACAAGCAAACCTGTGTGCACCAGGACCCCACCGACTGACAGAGAACTGTGTTTGAGCATCTCCTGTAGAGCTATGGGTCAACAGAGGACGGTCACGGGGTAGAGACTATGGGTGCAGCAGACTTGGCTATGGCTGGGTGTGGCAGAATTGGGTATGGCATAAGCCCTCTAAGAGGAGGTCAGCATTAGCTCCGCCACAGAGCTGCCAGAGCTTAACACAGGACTGGGAAATAGACTCTTGGAGGGCACAAACAGAACCTTGTACACACCATGACCCAGGAGAAAGGAGCAGTGACCCCACAAGAGACTGACCCAGCCTTGCCCAGGAGTGTCCAGGAGTCTCCAGCGGATGCATGGGTCAGTGGTAGCTGGCTGAAGGGTTGGAGGCACTGAGTGTAGCAGCACATGCATGGGACATTTTGAAGGAGGTCGCCATTATCTTCATTACCTCCACCACAGTTTCAGTTCAGTCAGTCAGTTCAGTCACTCAGTCGTGTCTGACTCTTTGCGACCCCATGAATTGCAGCACGCCAGGCCTCACTGTCCATCACCAACTCCCAGAGTTTACCCAAACTCATGTCCATCAACTTGGTGATGCCATCCAACCATCTCATCCTCTGTCGTCCCCTTCTCCTCCTGCCCTCAATCCCTCCCAGCATCAGGGTCTTTTCCAATGAGTCAACTCTTTGCATGAGGTGGCCAAAGTATTGGAGTTTCAGCTTCAGCATCAGACCTTCCAAAGAACACCCAGGACTGATCTCCTTCAGGATGGACTGGTTGGATCTCCTTGCAGTCCAAGGGACTCTCAAGAGTCTTCTCCAACACCATAGTTCAAAAGCATCAATTCTTACGTGCTCAGCTTTCTTCACAGTCCAACTCTCACATCCATACATGACCACTGGAAAAACCATAGCCTTGACTAGACAGACCTTTGTTGGCAAAGTAATGTCTCTGCTTTTTAATATGTTATCTAGGTTGGCCACAACTTTCCTTCCAAGGAGTAAGTATCTTTTAATTTCATGGCTGAAATCACCATCTGCAGTGATTTTGGAGCCCAAAAAAATAAAATCTAGCACTGTTTCCACTGTTTCCCCATCTATTTCCCAGGAAGTGATGGGACCAGATGCCATGATCTTTGATTTCTGAATATTGAGCTTTAATCCAACTTTTTCACTCTCCTCTTTCACTTTCATCAAGAGGCTTTTTAGTTTATCTTCACTTTCTGTCATAAGGGTAGTGAAATCTGCATATCTGAGGTTACTGATATTTCTCTCGGCAATCTTGATTCCAGCTTGTGCTTCCTCCAGTCCAGCATGTCTCATGATGTACTCTGCATATAAGTTAAATAAGCAGGGTGACAATATACAACCTTGTACTCCTTTTCCTATTTGGAACCAGTGTGTTGTTCTATGTCCAGTTCTAACTGTTGCTTCCTGACCTGCATACAGGTTTCTCAAGAGGCAGGTCAGGTGGTCAGGTATTCCCATCTCTTTTAGAATTTTCCAGTTTACTTGATCCACACAGTCAAAGGCTTTGGCATAGTCAATGAAGCAGAAATAGATGTTTTTCTGGAACTCTCCTGCTTTTTTGATGATCCAGTGGATGTTGGCAATTTGAGCCACAGGTAAATAACAGGGAGGGAACACAGCTCCACCCATTAAGAGAAAACTGGATTAAAGATTTAGTGAGCATGGCCCCGCCCATCAGAACAAGACCCAGTTTCCCCCTCAGTCAGCCTCTCCCACCAGGAAGCTTCCATAAGCCTCTTACCCTTCTCCATCAGAGGGAAGACAGACTGAAAACCACAATCACAGGAAACTAACCAACCTGATCACATGGAACACAGCCTTTTCTAACTCAGTGAAACTATGAACCATGCCATATAGGGCAACCCAAGACGGATGGGTCATGGTGTAGAGTTCTGACAAAATGTGGTCCATTAAAGGAGGGAATGGCAAACCACTTCAGTATTCTTGCCTTGAGAACCCCATGAACACTATCAAAAGGCAAAAAGATAGGACACTGAAAGATGAACTCCCCAGGTCGATAGGTGCCCAATATGCTTCTGGAGATCAGTGGACAAATAATTCCAGAAAGAATGAAGAGACAGAACCAAAGCGAAAACAACACCCAGTTGTGGATGTAACCAGTGACAGAAGTAAAGTCCAATGCTGTCAAGAGCAATATTGCATAGGAACCTGGAATGTGAGGTCCATGAATCAAGGCAAATTGGAAGCGGTCAAACAGGAGATGGCAAGAGTGAACATAGACATTATAGGAATCATTGAACTAAATGGACTAGAATGGGTGAATTTAACTAAGATGACCATTAAATCTACTACTGTGGGCAAGAATCCCTTAGAAGAAATAGAGTAGCCATCATAGTCAACAAAAGAGTCCCAAATGCAGTCTTTGGATGCAGTCTCAAAAACAATAGAATGATCTCTGTTCATTTCCAAGGCAAACCATTCAATAAGACAGTACCCCAAGTCTATGCCCCAACCAGTAATGCTGAAGCAGCTGAGGTTGAATGGTTCAATGAAGATCTACAAGACCTTTCAGAACTAACACCCAAAAAAGATATCCTTTTCATTACAGGGGACTGGGATGCAAAGGTAGGAAGCCAAGAAACACCTGAAGTAGTAGGAATGTTGGCCTTGGAGTGTAGAATGAAGCAAGGAAACAGCTAATAGAGTTTTCCAAGAGAATGCACTGTTCATAGCAAACACCTTCTTCCAACAACAGAAGACAAGACTTTACACATAGACAGGACCAGATATTTGATACCAAAAACAGACTAGTTGTATTCTTTGCAGTCAGAGATGGAGAATCTCTACACAGTCAGCAAAAACAAGACTGGGAGCCTTCTGTGGCTCAGATCATTAACCCCTTAGTGCCAAATTCAGACTTAAATTGAAGAAAGTAGGGAAAACCACTAGACCATTCAGGTGTGACTTAAATCAAATCCCTTATGATTATACATTGGAAGTGACAAATAAATTCAAGGGATTAGATCTGATAGACAGGGTGCCTGAAGAACTATGGACGTAGGTTCATGACATTGTACAGGAGACAGGGATCAACACCATCTCCAAGAAAAAGAAATGCAAAAAAGTGAAATGGCTATCTGAGGAGGCCTTACAAACAGCTTTGAAAAGAAGAGAAGTGAAAAGCAAAGGAGAAAAGGAAAGATATAACCATTTGAATGCAGAGTTCCAAAGAATAGAAGGAGAGATAAGAAAACCCTCCTCAGTGATCAGTGCAAACAAATAGAGGAAAACAATAGAATGGGAAAGACTAGAGATCTCTTCAAGAAAATCAGGGATACCAAGGGAACATTTCATGCAAAGATGGGCACAAAAAAAGGACAGAAATGGTATGGACCTAACAGAAGCAGAAGATATTAAGAATAGGTGGCAAGAATACACAGAACTATACAAAAAAGATCATCATGTCCCAGATAGTCATGATGGTGTGACCACTGACCTATAGCCAGACATCCTGGATTGTGAGGTCAAGTGGGCCTTAGGAAGCATCACTTTGAATAAAGACAGTGGAGGCGATGGAATTCCTGTTGAGCTATTTCAAATCCTAGAAGATAATGCGTGAACATGCTACACTCAATATGCCAGCAACTTTGGAAAACTCAGCAGTGGCCACAGGACTGGAAAAGGTCAGTTTTCATTCCAATCCCAAAGAAAGGCAGTGCCAGAGAATGCTCAAACTACCGCACAATTGCATTCATCTCTCATGCTAGTAAAGTAATGCTCAAAATTCTCCAAGCCAGGCTTCAACAGTGCCTGAACGGTGAACTTCCAGATGTTCAAGCTGGACTTAGAAAAGGCAGAGGAACCAGAGATCAAATTGCCAACATCCGTTGGATCATTGAAAAAGCGAGAGAATTCCAGAAAATAAACATCTATTTCTGCTTTATTGACTATGCCAATGCTTTTAACTGTGTGGATAACAACAAACTGTGGAAAATTCTTCAAGAGATGGGAATACCAGACCACCTGAGCTGCCTCTTGAGAAATCTGTATGCAGGACAGGAAGCAACAGTTAGAACTGGACATGGAACAACAGACTAGTTCCAAATCGTGAAAGGAGCACGTCAAGGCTATATATTGTGACATTGTTTATTTATGTTATACGCAGAGTACATCATGAGAAATGCTGGGCTGAAGCATAAGCTGGAATCAAGATTGCTGGGAGAAATATCAATAACCTCCTATATGGTGAAGAAGACACCACCCTTATTGCAGAAAGTGAAGAATAACGAAAGAGCCTCTTGATGAAAGTGAAAGAGGAGAGTGAAAAAGTTTGCTTAAAAAAAAAGTTGGCTTAAAACTCAACATTCAGAAAACTATGATCATGGCATCTGGTTCCATGGGGACCAATGGGGACCCATGGCGAAACAGTAGAAACAGTGACAAACTTTATATTTTTGGGCTTCAAAATCACTGCAGATTAGTGACTGCAGCCATGAAATTAAAAGACACCCCTTGGAAGAAACGTTATGACCAAACTAGTCAGAATATTAAAAAGTAGAGACATTACTTTGCCAACAAAGGTCTGTCTAGTCAAAGTGATGGTTTTTCCAGTAGTCCTGTATGGATGTGAGTGTTGGACTATAAAGAAAGCTGAGCGCCGAAGAATTGATGCTTTTGAACTGTGGTGTTGGAGAAGACTCTTGAGAGTCCCTTAGACTACAAGAAGATCCAACCAGTCCATCCTAAGGGACATCAGTCCTGAATATTCATTGGAAAGACTGATACTGAAGCTGAAACTCCAATACTTTGGCCACCTGATGTGAAGAACTGACTCTTTTGAAAAGACCCTGATGCTGGGAAAGCTTGAAGGTGGGAGGAGAAGAGGATGACGGAGGATGAGATGGTTGGATGGCATCACCGACTCAATGGACATGAGTTTGAATAAACTCCAGGGGTTGGTGATGGACTTGGAGGCCTTGTGTGCTGCAGTTCGTGGGTCACAATTAGTTGGACATGAGTGACTGAACTGAACTAAACTTTACTTCTCTGATTCTTATGCATTAAAAGTTTCAAATACAGAGCACAGATACTTTATTGTTTAATATGAAACTACAAATGATCAGAAAACATACAGCATATACTGTTAAAGGGCTCAATTCAACTTGTAAAGGGAAATTCTCCAAGTATAATACTAGTGTAAGATTGTTACGGTAGAACTTATCTTCAAATGATTTAAATGATATACTTCTGATAGTCTACTTATTTTCAATATAATTTCTTCAGATATAATTCTCAAATGCAGCTATAATTTGTGTGTATTTTTGTGTGCTTATGTGTCATTTCTAATATCATATAACATAAAGGATATTTTCATTACTTCATTAATATATTTTTAGCTTTATTTTTTCAGATGATTCTATTTTTATTGAAATTTCAGTAGTTAAAAGTATAGTAAAATAAAAAATTTAAAATATTTTCATGATTAGCCAATTGTCCTAAATTTGAAAGTGAAAAAAAGTGTTAGTTGTTCAGTCATGTCATACTTTTTGTGACCCCATGGATTTAGCCCACCAGGCCCTCTGTCCATGGAGCTGTCCAGGCAAGAACACTGGAGTACGTTGCCATGCCCTTCTCCAGGGGATCTTCCTGACCCAAGGACCAAACCCAGGTCTCATGCATTACAGGCCGATTCTTTATCATCTGAGCTACCAAGGAGTGTAAAAAGCGTATAAATTATTATTGAAAAATGTTAAAGACATATTGATATAAAGCAATATATTATTTGGATGCTAGAATTCACCCTGATCACATCAAAATGCTATAGTTTAAACATCAATTCATAACTCAATCTAACAATATATAGTAATAAATGCCTCTCACAGCTCATGAGCATTCTGACCATCTGGTTTATCCTCTGTTATCAAAAGTCAACCAAAACCATACAAACAAAATCTCATTTTTGGAAAACAATCAAGACACAGATGTTGGATTATCATTCATTCATTCACTTATTTATTTGATGCCAGAATCACTCTTCTGGGCTCTTGAAAGGCATCACTGAACATAACAGATTGGAAAAAAAAAGAAAAAAAAAACAACCTCTTGCCCTGCAGAGATTACATAAGGAGCATAATAAACAGTAAACTGTAGGGGAAAAACTAAGAGGTCACAGTGTTACTAAAGGGAAAAAAATGGAGCAAAAGCAAGAAGAATCACACACATCAACACGTAAGGGGAGGACAGGCCTCAATTTGAAATAGAAGGCTTAAAGTGGGGTCTCTGTGAGAAAATGACATTTATGCATGATTTGAAAGAAGCTGGAATCAAGATTTCCAGGAGAAATATCAACAACCTCAGATATACAGATGACACCACCTTTATGGCAGAAAGCAAAGAAGATCTAAAAGCCTCATGATGAAAGTGAAGAAAGAGAGTGAAAAAGTTGGCTTAAAGCTCAACATTCAGAAAACATAGATCATGGCATCCAGTCCCATCACTTCATGACAAATAGATGGAGAAACAGTGGAAACAGTGGCAGACTTTATTTTGGGGGGTTCCAAAATCACTGCAGATGGTGACTGAAGCCATGAAATGAAAAAATGCTTGCTCTTTGGAAGGAAAGTTATGACCAACCTAGACAGCATATTGAAAAGCAGAGACATTACTTTGTCAACAAAGGTCCATCTAGTTAAGGCCATGGTTTTTCCAGTAGTCACATATGGATGTGAGAATTGGACTATAACGAAAGCTGAGGGCCAAAAAAGAGATGCTTTTGAACTGTGATGTTGAAGAAGACTCTTGAGAGTCCCTTGGGCTGCAAGGAGATCCAACCTGTCAATCCTAAAGGAAATCAGTCCTGAATGTTCATTGGAAGGACTGATGCTGAAGCTGAAACTCCAATACTTTGGCCACCTGATGGAAAGAGCTGACTCATTTGAAAGACCCTGATACTGGGAAAGCTTGAAGGTGGGAGGAGAAGAGGATGACAGAGGATGAGATGGTTGGATGGCATCACTGACTCAATGGACATGAGTTTGAATAAACTCCAGGAGTTGGTGATAAACAGGGAAGACTTGCATGCTACAGTCCATGGGGTTGCAAAGAGTTGGACACGAATGAGCGACCGAACTGAACTGAACTGAAAGAAAAGAAGGTGCTAACTATGTGAGTATTTGGGAAAAGTTTGTCTCCACATAGAGAGAACATAAAGTTCAAGGGCTTTATGGCTGGGCCATACCAAAATATTTGAAGCACATCAAGGAGTTGATATTGGTGAACCAGTGATTAAGGAAGGAATAGTAGGAGATTAATCAGAGAGAAGATTGAGGACCCAATTGTGGTCAAATGCTGCATAGCACTGTGAGGATCATGGCTTTGACTCTGAATGAAAAGGGAAGACTTTGGAGGATTTTAAGCAGAGGAAAGGCATTATCTGTCTTTGAAAGAGTCACACTGGCTGATATATTGAACATAGTTGATAGAACAACGGGAATAGAAGTGGACTTATCAGTTGAAAAGGCTTAGTCAGAATGGCAGCAATAGAACAGCAGTGGAGGCTATGAAGTGTTAGGACTCTGGATACAATTTGAGGATTGGAAATATGTTGTGAGAGAAAAAGAAGTAAAGGAAGCCTGGATTTGGGGGTCTGATTAAATGGGAAGATGAAATGTTCATTAATTGAGATCTGGAAGAATGAACCACCAAGATTTCTGCACTGTGCCAGATTAGATTATCAACATTTAATTACATCAAATAGTATGAATATAAAAATTAATATGATAAATAATATTGACTCTCTTTTGAGGTCTGCTATGGATGTGAGAGTTGGACTATAAAGAAAGCTGAGTGCCAAAGAATTGATGCTTTTGAACTGTGGTGTTCGAGAAGACTCTGGAGAGTCCCTTGGACTGCAAGGAGATCCAACTAGTCCATCCTAAAGGAGATCAGTCCTGGGTGTTCATTTGAAGGACTGATGCTGAAGCTGAAACTTCAATACTTTGGCCACCTGATGCAAAGAGCTGACTCATTTGAAAAGACCCTGATGCTGGGAAAGATTGAGGGCAGGAGGAGAAGGGGATGATGGAGGATGAGATGGTTGGATGGCATCACTGACTCAATGGACATGAGTTTGGGTAAACTCCAGGAGTTGGAGATGGACAGGGAGGCCTGGCCTGCTGCAGTTCATGGGGTCATAAAGAGTCAGACACGACTGAACGACCAAGCTGAACTGAACTGAACTGAATACTCATTTTGTGGATGCTGGACTTTATGTGCCTTTAGCACTTTGAAGATGTGCTATTTCCATGATCCAAAGGAGTAATTAACTAATGGGTTGGTATAGTTTCTATATGACATTTGTCTAGGTTGTAGATCTGAAAGTGAAAGTGTTAGTCAGTCAGTCATATAGGACTCTTTGCAACCTCATGGACTAGCCTATCAGGGTCCTCAGTCCATGGAATTCTCCAGGCAAGAATACTGGAATGGGTGGCCATTCCCTTCCCCAGGTGACCTTCCCAATCAAGGGATCCAACCCAGGTCTTTGGCATTGCAGGCAGATTCTTTACAGTCTGAGCCACCAGAAGCCTATGTTGTAAATCTACAGGGATATTATTGACCACAGGTTCAAGTAGTCTCACTGGTACTGTTTATAATGCTTATATTTCACCTTCAAGCTAGGTGATAAAAATAAAACTTTCACTAGAATACTAATCAGTGTGCTGCAGACTCTGTAGTGAGACATTAAATGTATGCTTTAAATTTAAATTTTTATAATCAATTATTCTATTTGAAGCACATAATCACTTCTGTCATGATATATGTGTCTCATTTACTAATATGTAAAGAAAAAGTGCTTGAAATAAAAAAAATATTTCTGGAGATTTTGTTTTGCTACTTGAAATAAACTTTTGGTAAATTTTATCAATTTCAATATTGTAAATGACAACTGACATCATCTCACAATATAATGTCAAACAGTTAAATATGCAGCAATGGGAATGGCAGAAAGTAGTATAAACTATAAAAATACTATTCTGATCAGAACTTTTGTCAAAAATTATAGAGATAAAATATATCTTTAAAAAATCTAAAGAAACTTAAATGAGAGGGGTAGTCAATCAAATGTAATTTACAGGCAGCTGTTACTATCTATATAAAGTTGACTCCAAGAAACCTACTGATTTCCTGTGTGACAGATAAAGGTTCATCTAAAACATAAAAAAAAAAAAATCTTAGATTATTCTCTTAAATTATTCCATTCACTCTTTACATAAAGTTATACATTCTGCAAGAGAAATTTCACTAGGGAGAAATTTGTCTAAAATTTCTATAAAGAGAAAAAAGTGTGTAACATGTACCAACATGTGTGTACACATGTATATACCCCTGTACATGCACATGTGTGTACCCATGTACCCGTGTGTACACACATGGGTATACACACACACACACACACTCCTCAATGGAGCTTATCCACACACACACACACACTCCTCAATGGAGCTTATTCACACACACACACACACACACACACACATACACACACACACACTCCTCAATGGAGCTTACCCAGACTTACTTTATACTTTCTCAATCTGTTTGTCTGACTCAATTCTGAGCAACAGTATCTTTAAAGCAAGTGATATTATTTGCCCAACAGAATTCTACAGTCAGCATCTCATTTCTATATCTGTTCCACAACTGGGCCAAAGAGTTATCTTTTGCTTAAGATAAAAAATAAAACACTGTAATTTTCCTATATTTTTATCTGTATCGCTTTTCCCAAAATGACATGTAAGAACAGTATTCATAATTATTGGGAATATTAAGGGAAGGAGGAATATAAAACTTCCTTCTCTAGGTGGGTACCTAAATCAATTAGAGAATAGCTAGTAACTAGGAATAAAAGCTTCCCTATCAAACCACTAAAATAACTAACCACGGAAAATAGCTACCTTTTTATTATTTTCCTCTGTGGCTTCCAGCAAGAAAAAGTTCTTCACCTACTGATACAGTAGGTATCTCCTACTGTATCTCCTAACATTGTCTAAGATTTTAGATTGGCTTAATCAATTCTTAAAAATATGATTCTCTAACAGCATGTGTAACACAAAAGTTATTATCCAGAATGAATCAAGTTTATTTCTCCATATGACTTTTCAATGCAGTTTTCATAGTTTATGTATTTATTTAATATCAGTTACTAAAGTTATAGCCCTTTTTTCCTACCCACCTGGTACATGGGCACTAATTTATTTAGTCATTCAATACATTTTTAAGCACCTAATATACACTAATTTTCAAGCTAGTTACTAGAGATAGAGCAGTATAAATCACAGACATAATACTTGTCCAAATACAGCTTAAAATATGTAGGGCAAAAGTATTTTATACATATATAACTAAGAATAATCTCATTTTTGAAATACTAGAAAGATAGATGTATAACATACCATGGAAGTATGTATAGGAAAGATAACCTATTCTGGGAAATTTTAATAAAGCTTTCCTAAGGAAATGGCATCTCAACTGAGAACTGAAAGATAAAATTATGTAGGTTGTCAATAGTATATGCAGAAAAAAAGAAAAAAAAAAAAAAGGTAGAACATTGGACCTAACTAAAGAGTTAAGGTAATTTTGTTCTTTTTCAAAAAAATAATTGGAGTTAACAAGTTAGATAAAAGCTACATATTGCATTAGTCCAACTATGTAACATGCTGGAAAAGGCAAAACTATGGATATGAAAAAATTAGTGGCTGCCAGTAGTTGTGGGAGAGGGAGAGATGACTAGGTGAATACAGAAGGTTTTCAGGGCAGGGGAACTACTTTGCAGGATGCTATTAATATAATGGTGGGTACATGTTATGATATACTTTTTCAAACCATTATAATGTATATCAGCAATAAGGGCACCCTAATGTAAACTTGGGCACCCCTTGTGGCTCAGCAGGTGAAGAATCTGCCTGCAATGCGGGAGACCTGAGTTAGATTCCTGGGCTGAGAAGATCCCCTGGAGGAAGGAAAGGCTACCCGTTCCAGTATTCTGGCCTAGAGAATTCCATGGACTGTATAGTCCACGGGGTCACAAAGAGTTGGACATGACTGAGCGACTTTCACAGTAAACCGTGGACTTTGGATGATAAAGATGTATCAGTGCAGGTTCATCAACTGCAACAAATATACCACTCTGATGAGGATGTGAATAAGGAAGGAGGCTATGAATGTGCAGTAGCAGGGGTTATATTAGAAATATCTGAGTCTTTCATTCAATTTTGCTGTGAATCTAAAATGGCTCTGAAAAAGTCCATTCAAAACAAAAACAAATCTAGGCTAAGAGGTCATAAGAAAAAGGAGACAGAATTGTTTTACTGATTGGGACATAAGTTTGAATAAATATTTTAGACCTTAAGAGAAAGGGAAGTCATAGTAAAGTTTAATTAGTATGGAGACATGCCCAAGCTCTTATTCTACTTTGGGAGCAGAGTTGTGAATGGATCGAAGGTGTTGTAAAAAAGAATAAAGGGTGATCGGTTTTAAGAGGCTATTACACCAGAAAGAAATGAAAGCTGAAAATACCTGGAATTAGATTAATAGATTTGCGAGGTAGCCAGAAGGAACGCTTAGAATTTAGTGAGGAAAGGGGTAAGGCACCAAGGACTGAGTGGACTCAAAGATGACAGCCGAGGTTCAGGCATTCTCAGCAGTGTTTATGCTGGTGACGGTGGTCAAGCTAAGGGAACGCTGTAGAAAAGGCAAGCTCTGAGGAGGGAAGGGAAGGGCCCACGAGTTCTCTTGTGTATCTTTCTGCATTAATCATTAGAAATCCACACACAGTGTTCTAGCAACTAAAGACCACGGAGAGGATCTGAAAGTGAAAATTAAATAGAAGAACTTCAATAAGAGCTTTGTTCTAGGGAAAGAAGCTCTGAACCAGGTATTTAGATGAATCAATGGCATCTAATGACCTTTGGCAAGACAATTTCACCAAACATTATTATTATTATTATTATTTATCCCAAAAACCTGTCTGGTTGAACATGTAACTTAATCTTATTTTTGCTACCATCAAGCTAAGATTGAATCATTTCATCCATTTCAGTTTCTCTAATGAAAATGATAAATGTAATGTAATCAAAACATACTGCATATTTGAAAGTTACTAAGAGAATATATCTTAAAAGTTCTTACCACAAGGAAAAAATGGTAACTTTGTATGGTGATACTAACTAGACTCTGATAATCATTTTGCAGGATATATATATATGTGTGTGTGTGTGTGTGTGTATATGTGTGTGTGTACATACATATATATAATCATTGTACATTTGAAACTAATATAATGTATGTCAGTATCTCCATCACAATTTGTAACAAAGTAAAAATATCATTTAGGACTCACTTTCATGTCAAAGCCAGCTTAATGTGTCTGATGCCTGTGTTGTTACTTGGAAAAGGATTCTGAAACCATGCCCATGCACAATGGAGGTTTCTTGATTCTCTTTGAGTGTGAGGCGGAAATGTGGGGAAACATAAGTTGACTGTACATAATCTATTATGTTTCCATCTATATATTTTTGTGATATGCATCTTTATATAAATTTTGGACAATTCCAAGTACATGGAGCCAAGTAAAGAACTACATATTGTATAAGAGGAAATATTTTTAAAACTAAAGAGCACAAAGTACATTATTATCTGTCACCAAGGTTACAAGAGGTTACATGACTGCCCCTAGCAACAAGACTTGTATCTAAGGAAAACTTTCTACTGCGATGCAATTTTAATTCTCCAAAACTCATAATGAGGGAAGATGAGAAAATTACCCCATTTGTGAATAATGGAAGAAAGATAATCTTTTCAGTCTGTCCCAGTTTGTTGCCAACTAGGTAATCTTTTTTCTTTAAGTATGTCAGCATCATCTGTAAAAGGACATGAAATAGAACTATAGAATCATCACTTACTGATTATATTACAGTACCTTAATACCTTTGACATATGCAAAACAATATATAAAACTATAAAATACATAATAGAAATGAGGTTCATCTGAATAGTACCTGAAGAATTAACAAGTATGTACAAACAGAACATCTGGATTTTAAATGAAATTGATGAATATATATATATATATATATATATATATATATATATAAAACAGATATATGGTGCTTATGTGACAGATTTTGTCCCATGCAAAGATTTTTTTGCTTAATCAATGATATGAAAAGCAAATCATACACTTAATTTTTTGTAGGAATATACAGCTCATTTCTATATGCAAACTACAGATACTGAGAATAATACAGAGATTCTCTGATTTCACTCTGCAGGAAAAAATGAATTCCCTAGGAAGGTTTATGTAGCAAATATATGTATTTTTAAATTTGACTTCATTCTTTTTTTGCTTTTTGCTTGTCTTTTCTTCTTTAAGCATTCTTAGTGTCATTTTGTAGTTCAGGTTATTTACTTCTCATGCCAGTTTTGTGCTGGGTTATGCTTTTCTAGGTAGACATTTCCTGGTATGTAATTTATACTAATAATGCCTATTTTTTCTTATCCCTCAAATAACTTTTCATAATTTCACTTTCCAGCATTCTTTACCTTTTCTTATTTTACACAATGTAATCAGGCTGTCTCATCTTGTCCCTCTATTTCTTAGCTGTTGGAAAACATCTATTTGTTCCCTGAATATCTTTCACCCAGGTCTCTTTCCCTGGCACTTTTTCTTTTTCAGCTGATTAGCAGGCCCAATACTTGGATGGACCAAAGACATTAAAGTTAACATGTACAGTGAAAACAATTACCATTTTCCTCTAAGTTGCTTTTCCTTTCATATCCTCATTTTTTTGTGTCATAATTCTAGGTATCATACTTTGCGGTTTGCTCTAAATCTCTGCTCACAGTATATGCAAAGCTGGGACAAATCTACATATGTAAAGACCTCTGGAATTCGTTTTCACCTGCACTCCTCCTATCCCACTACCCACCATCTTCTCTGGCCTGAGTTACTGTGACAGGAATCTAATAGAATTTATACTTTTTAGTCCAATCTCCTGGAGAAGGCAATGGCACCCCACTCCAGTACTCTTGCCTGGAAAATTCCATGGACAGAGGAGCCTGGTGGGCTGCAGTCGGACACGACTGAGCGACTTCACTCTCACTTTTCACTTTCATGCATTGGAGAAGGAAGTGGCAACCCACTCCAGTGTTCTTGCCTGGAGAATCCAGAGACGGAGGAGCCTGGTGGGCTGCCGTCTATGGGGTCGCACAGAGTCGGACACAACTGAAGTGACTTAGCAGCAGCAGCAGCAGTCCAATCTCCAATAAACTAGTTTCTATACAGCAGCTAGAGTACTCTTTATATAATGAAAATCACTGATGAGTTGGTCCCTACCTTATAGCTGTATTTTTTAAAGATAATTTTTTTTTTTTTTAGAATATATCTTTTAAAAGATCTTTAGCATGATTTCTCAAGATTCTCTCTGAAGTCAAGGAGATTTGTCTAAATGTTGATCAAAGATGAATTCACTGAATTCTTTTTTTTTTTCACTGAACTCTTAATTTAAAAACTACTGAGTTATAGGTGGTATTGCATTTAAATCCTTAAAGGTAAACTATAGATCCAATAAACTGTTGTTGCGTAGTTGTGTCCAACTCTTTGCAACCACATGGATTGTAGCATGCCAGGCTTCCCTGTCCTTCACTATCTACTAGAGTTTGTTCAAATTCATGACCACTGAATCAGTGATGCCATGCAATCATCTGATCCTCTGTTGGCCCCTTCTCCTCCTGCCTTCAACCTTTCTTAGAATCAGGGTCTTTTCCACTGAGTCAGCTCTTCATATAGGGTGGCCAAGGTATTGGAGCTTCAGCTTCAGTCCTTCCAATGAATATTCAAGTTTGATCTTCTTTGGGATTGACCGGTTTGATCTCCTTGCTCTCCAAGGGACTCTCAAGAGTCTTCATCTCCAGCACCACAATTTGAAAGCATAAATTCTTCAGCACTCAGCCTTCTTTATGGTTCAACTCTCACATCCATACATGACTACTGGAAAAAACATAGCTTTGACTATACAAATCTTTGTTGGCAAAATGATGTCTTTGCTTTTTAAATCAATACAGTTGTGGTCAAGAATACTGGCTCTGGAGCTCAATTTCCAGAACAAACTCTGTTCATCCTATGTGACAATAGTTCCCAAACTGTAGCCCACAGACTTCTGACAAGTTGGGGACTTCTGACAATTTTTCAATTCTGATACTTCTATGATCACAGGCATCCTCAGATTTTGAAAATGAATCAATATATACTTAATAATTTGTAAATTTTTCTTGTTATGTGTTATGCTTCATTATCATTTTAATAAAAATAAAAACTGTTCACATATACAAGAACACAGAAAATAAAGTACACATGTCACTATTACTTTTAAAATACCTAAATTTAAATATGTAAAGAACTCATGCTAAGTCAATTCAGTCATGTCTGACTGTGCAACCCTCTGGACTGCCACCCATCAGGCTCCTCTGTCCATGGGATTCTTCAGACAAGAATACTGGAGTGGGTTGCCATTTCCTGCTCTAGGGTATCTTCCCGACCCAGGGATCAAAGCTGCGTCTCTTTCATCTCCTGAAGTGGCAAGTAGATTCTTTAACACTGTGCCACCTGGGAAGCCCATATAAAAAATAGATACAAATAAGATATTACAATAGGATGCTGTTTTAACTGAAACATTCAGCTTATTCTGCTTTGACTATAAAACTGCTAAGAGATTTGTTTTAGATAACAGTGCTTACATTTTGGGTAATAACAAAGAGAGATCTTTATTTTATATGAAACATGCTTAAGATGTTTAATGAGTTCCTCAAGTGCTGATAATGTGATTTGAGTAAGTTCTTCCTGCTTTAAAAGAGTTAATATCAGTTGTAGAGAATTTTACATTTTGATTTACAGATGAAGTGGCAATATGACTGGTATTACTGATTAAAATATCTAGAATCAAATGACAGATACATACAGATAAATAAATTCAATTTTAATTTTGATTATATAATTATTTTACTATTTCACACCCACAATGAAACTTTTACGTAAATACATTTGTGCATACACACAAGAGAACATATAGCATAATCACGTTTATATGTCATCGTAAGTAACATATTATTCTGTTTAAACAAAATTGGTATGGAACTAAAATCAGATTATTCAGTTCTAGAGGAAGAAGTTGAAGTAAAATAAAATACAGTTGACCCTTATAAAAATGAGGAAGGTTAGGGATACCAACTCCCTGCAGTTGAAAATCCTTGCATAAACTTCACAATTGGACTTCTGCATCTGATGTTCCTTATCAGCAGATTTAACCACCTGCAGATCATGTAATACTACAGTATTTACTGAAAAATAATCTTCATAAAGTGGACTCCCAAAGTTTAAGCATCTTTTGTTCAAGGGTCAACTGTATTTCTATTGGAGCTTGGGTCCTAAGACCCAAAATGGCTTAAGTGAATTATGACTCAGGTTCCATCTGATAGAAGTTGTTTGACTGTAGTCCAACTCTCATCCAACTCTCACCTTTCTCTGAAACCATCCCCGGGCTGGATCAGTTAACAAATCAAATAAGGGAAACAGAAGTAAGGGGAGTGCAGTGACATCTTGACAAAGTGAAGTACAGCAGTTCCCAAACCTATTTTCATTTTTACATCTATTGTAAAGAAAGAGGAAACCTTAAATGGAAATAACAAGGACTTAATATTTTATGAAAAAAACAGCTTAGCACTTTGACAGTTGAATGTAAGAGATTCAGAACAAAGCAGATGGCAAAAACAGAGACATTCTATCTTTCATATGAGAAAAGAAATGGGCCTGCCGTATACTTAAGGCTCTAAAAGAGTAAGAGATCATAAAAAGAGAGATGAAATAAATTTTTACATGTTATGACTTTTACCTTTCAATCTATTATGAAAGCTGTAACCCATAAGACTGTTCTCTAGTCTGCATTTCAGGAATTTGATTAACAAAGTTTGACTTCCTCCACCCAGTTAGCACAGAGTAAAGAAGTGGAAGAAACTTTGGCATTCTCATTTGTAATCCTGTTGGTGGTGACTGGGGTGGTGGGAGAGTTATATAATAATGAAATTGATTATATATATAATTTGATAAAGTAACATGAATATAAATTATTAAATCATCTATGACACAAGTTCCAAATACATATGCATTAAGTAGAATAAAAACATATTTATATTCCTAATATATTTATGAAATGTAAATTATAGAAATATACTGCATGACTATAATACAGGATATATTGATAAGCTACAAAGATTAGTTTAAGACATTTATTATCATGTAAAACATAGAATATGTTTTAGAAATAACTGAAGGAATAAAGACCTAAAGGGAAAAATGCATTACTTTCTCCCAAACACCTATCTTTCATGAAGATAAAAGTCTTTGTTTTAGAGTAAAACTATCAAACAAAAAGTGGTGTCTTCATCAAACTATATTCTTCTAAATATTCTTATTCCTTCTTAGGACAGGGTGAAAAACTAAGAAAATAATGATTTTGAAGTCCTTTTTATGGTTACAATGGGCCTCCTGTGGGATGTCTATGAAAGGAAGGTAACCAGATGAATCCATGTAATCTCTGAGGAACAGAGCATGCAGCCACCAGTAAAAAAGGCAGGTGAAAGAAACAGAAGGTGAATCAATAAAGAGATTCCTTGTTGATAATAAACATATGTTCTAAATTCCCGTTATTTGTATTTAGTCAGTACTTTTCTTCCTGAAACATGGTCTGTACTTAAAAGCCAAATTGGGAGTCTAGAGGATGTTTGATAGTATTTCCTTTCGTAAAGTAGAGCAATCTGAATTTAATAAATTTATCTCTTTACTTTTGGGAAAAAATGGAAAATATTTGAACTGTTGACTACGATTCTCAAGTCAGTCTCATTGCTGTCTGTGTACACGATTCTCTATATCCCATTAGACAAACGGAACATGGGATGTTTACAAAGTTCCTAGAAAAAATATGTCTAAAATATTTCCCTAGTGCTTGTGAGAGATATGTGTCTATAAAAGTACACAGGGATCCCAGAACATTGAAACTTCCTTAAATAACATAACATCTACTTTAATATAAGGTGAAATAAACTACATGAAAAGAGCAGTCAAAACAGAAGAAAATTTAAAAAATGAAAATGCTTACAAATTCCAATATAAATAATTTAAGTTATGAAATATTAAAATATTTTCATAGTTATATGACACAACATGAGACTAAATCTGTAAAAATATTAAAAAACAAAATTATTTTTATGTATACATTCAGATAAGGTCTAATTTTAAAAACTGAAGAGGCTACTGTAAAAAAATATTGAACTACAGATGTATAAGAATATTTGTTTGTATATAGGTATAAATATATAGTTGTATATACATGCTAATATATGCACACACATATCCAGAACTCTTCCAAGTATGTACATCATTATCTCCATTTTATTCTATTTATAGGTAGCACGACATTATATACAGTCAACCCATAATCAAGAGGAAGAAATTACATTTCCACATTTTTAAAAGAATTTGTAGTTATAAGGAAAAAAGGCAGGGAGGGAGGGAGAGAGGGAGGGAAAGAGTGGAGAGAAAAAAGAGTCAGAGAAAGAAACAGCATTCAGCAAACTTCAGTACAGGTGACTAAGCAGGTAAATATCCAACACACATTGAATACAAAACTACACTATTTCTTTGAAAGAAATCTAATAAATCCCTGAGAGTACTGTTATTTTTTATCATTCTACTCCAGATCCTGATCCAGAGATCAAACCTGGGTCTCTTGCATTGCAGACTGATTCTTTACTGACTGAGCCACCAGGAAGTCCCCCATTTTTAACAGCACCAATATATAAAGAGCTATGAATGTAAGATGACTGACACAGCATTTTATGCAGGAAGATATTGGTAACAACCATAATTCATTTATTTAGCAACTGAATGGTAAAAGTTAAAGTAATGAGGCCCGGTAAAGTGCCACAAGTTCTGATAAACTTAGTTTAGAAATATCAGGGAAAACCTCTCTAATTAGGTGATATTTAAGCTAAGACCTAAATGAAATGACAGATCAAGCCTTACAAATATCTACCCAAGAATTACATCAGCTAAATGGAAATTCTAAACACCCAAAGGCTAGAATACATTTGGTGTCTCCGAAGAAGCCTAAGTAAAGAGGTGGGACAGGAATAGAAGAAATGACAATGAAAGTGAAATCTGAGGAGTAATGGTCTGTGTGTTGGAGTGGTGGGGGACAGGAGTCACATGTACGTAGGGACAGGATCTCAGTGAGTGAAGGAAGATGAGACCTGGGTAAAATATGATGTGACCTAATTAATATTTTCAAAGGATCACTGCTGCTGCTGTATAGAGATTTCGGACCAAGAGGGAAAGCAGGGAGAATAACTGGGGTATGACATATTCCATGTGAAAAACAGTGTTGTCTTTGATTATGAAGTGGTAAAAACTGGTTGCATTTTGGATAGGTTTCTAAGGTAAGAGCAGAATTTGTCAATAATTTGTTGCATGATATAAAAGAAAGTGGGAATTCATGAACGACTTACGGGATTTTTGCCTGAGAACTCCAAGACAGAGTTGCCATTTGCTGAACTGGAAAAGATAATGGAAAACTTAGTGGAAAGTCCAAAGTCCTAATTTGGGCACATTAAGTATAAGATGCCTATTGAATACAAAATTGGAGATATCAGTAGACTACATTAGATAGATGGTCTACAGGGCATCTTAAAAGCCCTGGTGCTAGATAAAATAAGACAATGAGTGTATATAAAAGAGAAAAGTCTTTGGGGCTTAGTTACTAACTTACAGCTAGAGAAGATAAGGTACTACCTACAAATGTTGCAGCAATAGTTAAATAGGAAATTGAGAGAGAGTGAGATCTAAGAGGCCAAAAAAAAAAAAAAAAAAAGTTGAAATAAGGAAGGATTGAAGACTTGATCAAATGTTACATATAGTTGGAGAATGATGCTAACAATTTAACATTGGCTTTTCTGGTATGATGGAAGCCAAAGTATTACTGCAGTGTGTACAGAAGAGAAAGGAAGAAAAATGAATGGAGAAAATATGGTTAGACAGCTTAGGGAACAGATACTGTGAAAATATGATTTAGCTCTGTATAGAAAAATGAACTAGTACTTGTGGTGTGATTTGTTGAAAAAAAAAAAAAAGAAAAGTAAAATGTTTAAGTGGAAAAAGTGCAGACCACATGTATATTTTCATGAATAACAAAGTATAAGTAATTTTTTAAAAGACACATGCATACGTATATGTGTTTAACTGCACACTAAGAGAGATACAATAGTTAAAAGTTCATGTACCAAACTTACTACATTTATCAATGGGGTAGTGGTAGAGATTAGGAAAATAGAAGAGGGAACTGACTGTTTAATTTATTTTCATGTTTTCTGACTGATTTTGTGGAATCCCCATGACTATTTGCTGCTTCAGAGAAAATCTAATAGAGATTAAATGTACAGGTACAATAAACTAGGAGATTATTGTTTATGCAATCCTTCATTCAGCTGATGGATCCTTAGTTAATATGCAAGGGCTATACTTGCAAGCAGGACAAATGCAGTCCCTGCCTTCAAAGATTCTACATTGTGGAGCAGGAGTTTTCAATCCTTGTTAGAATTGAACAACCCTGTTGAATAGGCTGTACCATAGAGTATTTTAAATGAACTCTAGAGAATGAATTCTGGGGAGCTGTATTTTGTAAAGGTCAGTAAGCAATCCTATTGCACTGAGAGTTTCCAATTGCTAATTGAAGAAATGGTTAAAGTTTAGAAATATATCCAACCTATAAAAACAATATCTTGGAGAAAACCAGGATGCCCTCCCCACAAACATATCCCATTTCAACCAAGTGAATAACAAAACTTCGATGTTCTTTCCTTAACATATTCTTGCTGGAATTAATCAATACATATTTTTGGGTACAGTTTTCATTGTGGTAAAATATACATAACATAGAACTTAATTGTTCTAACTATATTTAGGTGTATAGTTAGTAATCAGTATGTGTTTAAGGGAAGAAGGAAGAAGCAGTTTGTGGATTACCAACTACAACCATACAACTGTGGCCAAATACAACTTTCTGTGTGGTAATGACAAAAAGTTGACTTCCAAAAACTTCCATTGGCCAAGTTTTTGTTTTTGTTATCTGAAGGGATGCTACTTATATGTTGCTCTTTGTTCACTGATACAATTGCATAAAATCATACCTTTACAACAAATTACATATGTCATAACTTTACTACAGATTATATCAGGAAAAAGTATACAAGTGCAGTCCTTCTAAATTTTGATTCAGTACCTTGGTAACGAGGGCTTTCCAGGTGGTGCTAGTGGTAAAGGACCCGCCTGCCAATGCAGGAGATACAAGAGACACAGGTTTGATCCCTGGATCAGGAAGATCCCCTGGAGGAGGGAATGGCAACCAGTATTCTTTCCTGGAAAATTCCATGAACTGGGCATGCTACAGTCTATGGGGTCACAAAAAGTCAGAGATGACTGAGTACACACTTTGATGGTGAAACAAGCACAACTTTACAAAAATCATAGACCAAGCACTCATTATCCCTCAGGTCTTATAGCAGGAAGGGTCTATAGGCTCATCTTCTTTTAACTATCCTATCTGCTGGTTTATTTATTTTTATAAATAAGTGTAGTGATTAAACCCAGAGAGGCCTTAGCTATTCATACACAACAGAACCAAGATTAATACATAGGTTTGTGAGTCCTGTGGTCTCTACTCTGTTAATAAATTCTCTTTACACTTCGGTAAATCAACATAATAAAGAGTTTCAGCGAGGTTATTTGTTCACTTATAATCCATTTGGTTGCCTCCTTTTCTCTACTTACTTTCTTTTCTGAATTTTCACTTTTTTTTTTCTTCCACTCATCTTTCCTGGCTGAATTGTGATGCTGTATTTGCTTTTATTTATTTTCACAGCAAGACTGACTTTGGCTGTCAGCCAAACTTCACTTTCTGTAAAGAAGACAAGTGCTGTTTGTTATGGGCAATGTTGCCATTTTCTGTTTTTGGAAAAGTCAAACAGTATAAAGAGCCAGCATTTTTTCCAGCTCATTTGGACAATGATGTTTCTTCCTCAGATTCCCTTCAGAAAGTGACTTCAAGCCAGCTCAGCCTCTGGCATTCAACTGGACTTTCAACATTGTGTTTGGATCTGGCTTTTCAGTTCAAACACGTACTAATTTAATCTGCTGACCTTTTGCCTTCCTCCCTCATTTTCTAAAAACATTTACCCATGGATGGCCATTTTTTCTCCAAGAGTGTTCCATCCCCTGTGGCATATTATCCTCAAAGATTACAAATCTGAACAAAACCAAATGTATACAATCAAATCATGCTGATAGAACCCAGGAAGATATTTACTAACAAAATCTTTTTTTTTTTTTTTTTTTTTTTGGAAAATGGAAGTTATTCTTAAGGGCGATGGCCTGAAAGTCACTGCCTTAACATAGCAATTTAATGAAAAAACAGGAGTGTGTTTTGTTTTTGTTTTTGTTTTTTTTTAAGCTCATTGTTTTGAGTAGTTAACAACAAAAGTGGTACTCATAACCTCCTGAGGAATCAAGATAAAAAAGTTAGAATCAAATAATAATAATAACGCCCACAAAGACTGAGGGCAAGATTGAGGGCAGAATGAGAATAAGAGGGCATCAGAGGATGAGACAGCTGGGTGGTATCACCGATGCAGTGGACAAGAACTGGGGCAAACTCCGGGAGATGGTGAGTGACAGGGAGGCCTGGTGAGCTGCAGTCCATGGAGTCGCAAAGAGCTGGACACGTCTGGGCAACTCAGCAACTGAACAACAACGCCAACAAAGCCATAGGATCTCTCTTTAAATGACTTGCTTCAAAACATAAGCAAGCCTATGCATTAGAGGAAGTCTTTTAGTTAAGAGGGTTATACTATGTGCATTTCCTATAGTTCCTCTTATCCCCATAAAAGACTCTAAATAGAACAGAGTTTTCTCTAAACCCTATTTACCTAAATTTTTAAACTTTATATCATCAGATGTGTACAGCAACTCTGTGCTGCATTTTCTCTGTCACCTAAGATTTTGTGTTTCTGTCTTCCAGCCACAATTTTAGGTCCAGTGTTCTTTGAGATGGCTAAGACTACTTCTTGATATGCTATTTTAAAACTAAATTTAAATTTCTGTTGTTTTTCTGATATATATATATTTTACCCTGTGTCTGTTTGGGTATAAAATTAATCATATTTTTATGATGATGTCTTGTCCAGATACTTACATTTCTTCTGATCTGACTTTAAAAAATATTATTTTGTGAACTTTATTACTTATTAAAAGAGGTCAACTCTAAGTGTAAATTAGTTGGATTAAAATGCTGGTTATTTGCATCGAGAGGATTTACTTTCTCAAAACCTCAGGCACAAATTAACTCAGAATGTTAGCTTACTTTGAGCATAAGTGAGCTACAATTGAATATTTAATCCCTAAATTCAATTTTCACCTGGGTGTTTTGGCCTCAAATCTATTTTCTAGCTGTACTTGATAAGTACATCAGAGAGGATTTGGAAACAGAATCATTGGAAACAGAATCAAAGTCAAGTGCAAAGTCTCTCTGAAAAATGAACATCCTATTTCCAATTAACTTGACTGTTTACAAAATTTATATTAATATACCCACAGCATAGATTTCAGAGCCTTTGAGATTTGAGTCTATATAAGAAGTTAGGTAAATGACTAGAAAAGTGAGGTATTAGTAGTATTCTCATATTTCTGATGAGATTAAAAAAGATGAAATCTACAGAGAGAGATTTTATGCTATCTGCCAAAAAGTACATACATTACCATTTGATCCCCAGATGCATTTACCTCTAGGTCTCTATCCCAAATTGCTGCTGTTGTTCAGTCGTTTAGTCCGGTCATATCTTTGCCACCCCATGGACTTCAGCATGTCAGGCTTCCCTGTCCTTCACTATTTTCCAGAGTTTGCTCAAATTCATGTCCATTGAGTTGAAGATGTCATCCAACCATCTCATCCTCTACTGCCTCCTTCTCTGTCTTCCCTTAATCTTTCCCAAATCAATACTGGTAATTCTTTTTCACCTATCCAGTAACAGCATGTATTTAATCTGTAAAGCATTTGTTATTCTTCAAATTTCAAGGAATACCAACACTGTAAATCTTAGTATCTCATCATATGGAAATTAAGAAACACTTGTCTGATTTTTCTGAGTTTTTATAAGGAAAAATAGTGTCATAGATTTCATATTACAATATATACAGACTTGTCAAACCATCTAAAATTTAAATTCTTCAAATGAAAAATGCTAGGAACCAACTTATTATACCTAAAGTTGACTCTCAAATCCTCTAAAGTATCAGAACCGTTCATTAAAATAGGAGGTCATAGGGCTGAGATGGCTCTAGTAGCCTAGTTAAGCAAGCCAAAATCTAAGATTGTAAATGCCTCAAGGTTATGAAACCAAAACATTAAGGACAACCAATCACAAATAACCAACTAGATTTTAAGATACAGGCAACCAAAATTTCCCTTTCTTTGTTTCCATGCTTTCTCTATTATCTTCCCCCTAACTACTGTAGGAGGGAATCACCACTTCTGATTTGGTGCTGCCCCATCCCAATTGATTTTCATTCAAACTCTTAAAATTTTCATATGCATTAGTTTATCTTTTAATAAACTACATTTTTAATAAAGATGCTAGTACAAAAAAAGCCAATCTATAGTTGAAATAAGGCTTTGATTTTCTGAGCAAAAATATAATAGTTCTATTAGAATTTGAGAATAAAATGCTATATGATCTATAATACAAAATAATCTAAATTCGAAACTCTGACACTTCAAAACAGTGATTAAGATCTCGAAAACATAGAAAGATAAGATTTATCTTTTATTTCTCAAAGGTCAGTTAATTTATCTAATTTGCTTGAGGTCTTATTCAAACACATATTTATAAATTTAAAGCACATGAACCTTTCCATATGAGGTCATCAAATCTGTTTTAGTATAGAAATTACAGCGTTTGTAAAAAAGGGATAATTTTATTTAGAACTGTCTTTGCTTGTCTAACACATTTGGATTCATGATTCATCTATAAGTAATGAAAGTTACATTAAGGCTATTTCTATACATTAAAAAAAAAGTCAGATGAAAAACTATTTCAATGACTTAAATTTCACATTCTGGAAAATTGCTTGTATAACAATCAGCCATTTGAAGCAATAGAAATCCTCTGAAATCACTGGAAAATTGTTGGGTCTTATGTGGCATTCTTGTATTTCAGATTTATTGTGAACATTTGGGATGCAATTTAGCATTTTACCAGTTACTGTTTTTTTGATAAACTTAACTCAATTTTCAAAATATTAGATGAATATTAATTATTTTTCTTTGTATTAATGTCGTTTTTTTTCTCAATCAATATTTCATGACAAGGCACTCTGAATATTAATACTCCCAATATTAATGAAAGGTGAATACTTTTTATTTCATCATATGAATATGTGAGAGAATGTGTCCTTGCTGCTTTGCTAATCTATATTTCTCAGTTCCCTGAGCCTAACCTAACAGCAATTCTCCTATTAATACCAGGAACTCAAGTATATGTTGTATACCCAAGGGACACATCTTTTTCTTTTTTTGAGTAAACTGAGAGATTAATGAAAAATAAATGCAATATGCTATACTTTATTGAATCCTTTTCTTTTAAAGGACTTTACACAACACAACACAACTTGAAGTCTGAGCATTTAATAATAATTTATCTATCAGTGTTAGCTCTTATTATTTACTGTGGTTGGCCATTATGTCAGCAATTTTCCCCCAAGTAACTCTAGAAAATTAAAAAAAAAAAAAAAAGTTACTTTAACAATTGTGTTGCTGCTGTTAATCTTTGTAACTATTTAGTTGTCTGGAAGTTATTTTAAAGTACAAAGAAAACTGCCAAGGGATAATAGAGCTAAATCAATCAGTCAGCCTACTAAATAAAATTTCATTCTTATATCTAACTATTTGCATGGTTAAATCAATGTTATAATGTTAAAGATGCACTATTAAGTGCCCTTAGAAGATTTGATTCCTGTTAGGAAAATCATTTCTAATTATTTTTAAATACTATTAAACTAAAATATTTCACTAAGCTAAAATATTTCATTTAACCCTATTGAAATGAATAAAATCAATGTGAATGACTAGAAAATATAAATCCTAGAAAATACCTCTCTTACTATGTGGTACTCACTATGCTAAATACCACATATAATTAAATTATTCCGTTATTACTAACTCCCTAAGTTATTAATCCTGACTTTACAGATGAGGAAACTTTAAGGCCCAAAGCAACAGACTAGACATCTTCAACTTCTATAACAGGCCAATGTCCTTTCAATCAAACTAAATATGGTTAAAGAAGCGGAAGAGGGTAAAGAGCAGATCCTGACCTCTGCCAATTTCTTATTCCTTTTAGTTCATATTTGAATCAGTTGAGAAAATTCAAAAAGACTTTGATCTTTCATCAACATTTGCTCAGCATTCTTGTATTAAGTAACAAATTAAAAGTAACTAGGAAGTTTTGACTCTTTAATAAGCATATTTTCTCATTCTTAACATGATAAAATAAGCATGGTTATATCCATTATATTTTAAATAATCTCACTTATTAAATTTTTCTATAATCATTATAGCTAATAGAAATAAGTTAAAACAGAATTCTTCCTTAAATTACCACAAAATACAAGCATTACAACAACAAGAACAATATATAGATTGTTGTCTAAAAAGTATCACTATGCTAGATAATATTATTATTAGCATAGAGCTGTTAGGCTTAATTTATATTCTGTTGACTATAAGTAAACTTTACATATCTATATTCAATTGAATAAATTAATATAATATTCTTAATTTCTATAACAATACATGAGTAATCACACATTATTATGCCTCTAAAGTATAATAACAGAACCATACAAGAACTTCTATAAACTATTTGACCTTTACATGTGAGGAAATACCATCTTCATCTGTCTATAGCCAATATCTAGAATTATATTTGTGTATATTCAATACCTGAGGGATATTTTAGAAAATATATTAAACCAACATGGTTTTTAATAATGAGGTAAAACTAACACAGCTATGTAAATTGGCATATAGGGACAAAACAAAACAAAACCTCTACTGAATATATTTTATTAACTGTTCTGTTTGGAATGGTTCAATAGTGACTCAGCTGTTACATTATCAATGTATTTACTTGCTCAGCACGTGGTTTGTGACTATCCTGAATTTTTAAAAAATCATATATTCCGAAGCAAAGTATTTCAAGGTTCTCTTGACCTCAAAAGAGCAAGACCTCTACTTTGATCTTTTTCTAATATTTTTTGATTCATATAATAAAACTGGTTTAAATCTTTATTTTGGGGGGAGTCGATATGGGAAGTGTAGATGAATGTATATTCATCTTATTCATACATACACTTATATTCATACATACACACATTATTCATACATACACACATATGAAATAGGAGTTTTATAGTTTAGCCTAATAAATCAATAAATACAGTAGTATTTCTATGAAATATACCCTACTGTTTTTTAAACTAATTTGCCAGCTGATTTTTAGAAGAAAAAGAACTGATTCATATCAATGTATGACAAAACCCACTGAAAAAAAAAATAAAGAAATAAAGAGAAAAAAAAAAGAACTGTTCTAAGTTGAAAATAGGCTTGGAATAATTTTGTTTGTTTCAGGACAGTATTTTAGGCACAGTTTATCTTAATAAAAAAAAAACAAATCCAGCATTTGAGATACCATAATTAGAACGGGCAGAGCACACAGATCCTTTTTAGGGCAATGAAAATAATCTGTATGACACTATTATGATGGACACATGTAATTACACATCTGTCTAAACCTGTGGCATGCGTAACATCAAAAGTGAACCTTTGGGTAAATTATGGGACTTTGCATGATAATCCTGGGTTGGAATGAGGAGGGCATGACAGCCCACGCCAGTGTTCTTGTCTGGAGAATCCCCATGGACAGAGGAGCCTGGGGGGCTATGGTCCATGGGGTTTCAAAGAGTCAGACATGATAGCGCGACTAAACACAGCATACAGCACATGGGTAAAATAAAATCTTGACAATATCATCTGTTCTAAATTTGGTAACTTTTTAAAAAATCTATGTCATACATAAAATTATAGTAATCAGATCACCTCACTTTATCAGTACCACAGTTTATACTGCTTTTAGTGAAATGGTAGATTAAAAAAATCTGTTAATCATAAGAGAAATTCAACTAATTTCATCTAAATCTTAATTTCAGAGCGTACAAGTCTGAGACTTTAGTAGTTCTCACTTTTAAAACAATTTCCTCATGCATGCCCCATCATTGCCTTCAATTACTACTGGGATTCCTTATCACTATTTGGAGTTCTCCCTAGGACATTTCCTGTCTAAGCAGTACAGAATCTGCTAGTCAATGTGCTCTTTAATTTGCAACCTCTGAAATATTCAAAAAACTGCTAATTACAAGCAGTTGAAAATAGTCTGACTCACAGATGCAGCTGGATTGAGCTGTGTGGGAGGGTAGCATAGATAATCATTTACTAACATCTTAATTTACTTTTAATGGAGAAAGTGAAATCTCTAATTTACATCTGCTATTTTCCTTTAATTATTTGTTGTACCAAATTTTCATGTTTTAAAACTAAACCTTGCACAACCTTGTATTATATAAAAACACATATTATTTAGTGTTACTAAATTCTTAGATAATAATCACCTTAATAAATACAGTTTGAGGATCTTCCAAGACTCAAAGCATTGTCTGTTATAAAAGCAGTAATAATAGTAAGCTCTATAAAACTGTGAAGGAAAATTAGTTTCCAAGAGTAAAGTTATTCATTTATCACATAATTATCTTTCATTAATAAAAATGACAATATTCTAATTGAAAGGAAAAATTCACAATACTCTGAGCATTCTTTTCCAAGCTAATATTAAAAAGAATTAAATTTTAATTCCCACAACAATAAAATTTTAACCAATAATTAAGTTTTTGATGTGTATACAACATATGTAACACAATTATAAGATTATTCATCATATTGTTTAAATATGTCTTATAAGTATGAGCAAGGTTATATATTAGTTTTCTTCTTGAATATTACATGAATTCACATGATCTTTACTATTTATGTCACTTAATTTATCTCATTACATTTATTCATATATTATTTTAGCTATTTATAAGTCATAATCACTGTAGTTATCTCCTCTTATTATACTTATTTTATATATTTAGTTCTCTACTTTGTTGGAGTGGCTATTTCTAATATCTTTTGGCTTGAGGTATCTTATAAGGAGAGCATAATAAATTGGACTGAAAAAAAAAAAAAAAAGATCAGTGTGTCCAGTGTCATTTTGGGAACCTAAACAGAGAAAGTGTCCAGCAAAAAAGTTACTGGGAAGACAATGGTTATCAAGTGACCAAATGCCAAGGTCATATTGTGCTCATCCTCTCAGTCGTGTCTGACTCTGCCAGCCCATGGACCACACACAGCCCGCCAGGCTCCTCTGTCCACGGGGATTCTCCAGGCAAGAACACTGGCGTGGGCTCCCATGCCTTCCTCCCATGCCTTATTTTTTACTGTCTAATCACCAGAGAAGCTTGGTGAATTCACCCTTGTCATGAATTTGGTTCTACATCCAAATGAGTTAGGATTTCCGTTCCTTTGACAGAGAGGACTGAAAACAAAGAAGTTGGTTTATATTCACAAAACATTTAACACATTGTAATCCTCAATGTCAACAGGTTAACTTAAAATGCATTTATTCCAAGTAAATAAAGAACTGAATTGCCAATGTCCCTGTTAAACATATTTTTTTCCCTCCTTCTGATTAAATGACATACTAAATACAATTACCAAAGTGTTTTGAGCATGGTATTAGCAAAAGGAAATATAAATATTATTGTTAAAGGTATGGGGCTCTGGGTCGCTTACAAATCATAATTTAAATAGTTCAATGCTTGATTAGCCCTTATGAGAAGCACATTTCAAAAACAACAACAACAACAAAATTTTAACAAAAACCTTTTTAAAAATGTTGGAAGTTTTACTTGCTTTTCTGGTCACTATACTGAGAGAAATATATATTATAACAATATTTCCTAAAGTCTTCCAGGCAAGATTCCTAGTAAAAGACTCCCCTCATGCCCTCAGACTTTTCAGGCTCCAAAAAATTGGAAGATCAAGAGATTAGATACTCCTCAGACACAGAGTTCCTTGACAAATAGTTTTTGCTCGATTCCACTAGTTTTTTATTTTTAATTTGAAGATACTGATGTCGCTGCTGCTGATAATGATGCTGAAACCCCCTACTGTGGCTAGTATTATCCTTCTACATGTTTCCCTTCCACCACACACATCCTAAACACATCTATGACAAAACTGACTTACATTTCTTCCCCCGTGTAAGAAACTAAGGATTAGGCAGCTTTAAAAATTGACAATTTTTCATTATTAAATGCAGTTTCAGAATTCAGATCCTCTCTCTAAATCTAGGGTTTTTAATCATCATACTAATAACATGTCTCCAGAATATCCACCAGAAATTTTACTCTACTGAGTTTTTATTCTATTGTTGTAATCTACTAAACTTCCTGACTCTGCAATCAATTGACCAGTATAGACTAGGTTATACAACCCTAACTAGGGTGGCACCCTTTGTTGAATTCTAAACAGTTCTGAGTTACACGAACTCTGAGTATAAGTAGGCATGCATCTCACTGTCTTAGAATTAAGACTACATTATCAATATTCCTGTTCCAAATTTATATTTGACCTATATCTTGTTTTCTTTTCTGTATATCAGTCTTGCAAGGTCCAAGGATATAAACTATATTTAGAGAAGCTATCCTGTGCTATGTACATCTGGATGTTCCTCAAAACCCTTATTTATGTGATTGCATCAGTCAGGGTACGATGAGGAGAGAGAAGGATCACAGAATAATTTGAAGAGAGAAAGTTAAATACATAAATTTATTAATGTTAACAGAATCAGAATAATAAGGAATGAGAGAGAATTCTACAGAATAAAAGAATAGATAAGAATAGGTAAGGAGCTCAAGGAACAGCCCCTTTGTAACCCTTGAGAGGTGAGTTTCAGAGACTTTTGCAAACGGAACCAGTGTCACTCATAGGACGAAGATATGGTTTGGCACCACATTAGGGGAACTTGATGTTGAAAATCTGCTATCCAGAACGTTCTGCAAATCTACCCCTTCTAAGTATTAGGGAATCAAAAGACTTGCATTTCATATATGTTTATTTTTTTACTGCTATCCATATAACTTGAAAAAGATTAACCTTGAGTTTCATCCCTACCCATAATAAGCAACCTCCTCATATTAGTCAAAGAAACAGATATGTCTTATAAATTATGAATATAACAAATGAATAAAAAAATATTGATTGAAAGCACCAGAATGCAACTAAGGTATCCATAAGGTTCACCAAGACTGAATTCAAAGTAGCCTTATTCCTGAAAAGCTATTTGCCTTCATTATCTTTAGCTTGTAGAGCCTGATCAGAGAATAAGATCTGGAACTTGTGTGGTTTCCACTGTGCTGGTGCAGCAGATATTGAAGTTCATGGATGCCACAGGAATTAAGAGAAGAGGATGGCAGATAAATGGAAGGCTCAAAGTTGATTCAGGTCTTCTGTATACAGTCCCTCAAAAGGCAATTACCAATTCCTGAGTTGGACATGCCCAGAGTAAAAGGTTAAAAACAACAAAGTGAAACAGCTGCTAAGAAAGAAAAGCCAATTGTGACATCATTTATACAAGGAATTTAAAAAGAAATGATGCAAATGCACTTACTTGCAAAACAGAAAAAGACTCCAGGGGAAAACTGATATAGCTGAAGTCCTAAAAATGAAGTCAGACTCGGCAATCACTCCATGTTTATAAATCATAGTTCTAAAGGTTATGCCCTAAAAGAATGACATATAAGAAATATTAGAAGACACTTCACAAACTAAAGTTTCAAGCATTCAGTTACTGTTGAAGCAAGGTGTTTTGCTCGTGTGCTATCTTCCTGCAGAGAAAAGTACAAAGTCTTTTCTAGAGGATGATAATATTATCCAGAGACTGCACACCTTTTCACTTAAAGTATCCCAATCATATCATGCATGTCAACAAACAAATTCAATGAAAAAAAAATACATAACAGAAAGACCAAACAAAAATCAGGCAGAGAAGACTAATTAAATTATAAAAAGATAGAAAAGATGAATGAAGTTGAGTCACATTACCTGCTCACGCTCTTAATCTGAATTACATGGAATTAAAAAATATATAATTGCTGGAACTTAAAAATGCCATATCACTTTCTGTTCAGTTCAGCTGAGTCATTCAGTCATGTGTGACTCTTTGCGACCCCATGGACCGCAGCACGCCAGGCCTCCCTGTCCATAACCAACTCCCACAGTCCACCCAAACCCATGTCCATTGAGTCCATGATGCCATCTAACCATCTCATCCTCTACCGACCCTTGTCCTCCTGCCCTCAATCTTTCCCAGCATTAGGGTCTTTTCAAATGAGTCAGCTCTTCGCATCAGGTGGTCAAAGTATTAGAGTTTCAGCCTCAATTTCAGTCCTTCCAATGAACACTCAGGACTGATCTCCTTCAGGATGGACTAGATGGATCTCCTTGCATTCCAAGGGACTCTCAAGAGTGTTCTCCAACACCACAGTTCAAAAGCATCAATTCTTCAGCACTCAGCTTTCTTTATAGTCCAACTCTCACATCCATACCTGACCACTGGAAAAACCATAGCCTTGACAATATGGAGCTTTGTTGGCAAAATAATGTCACTGCTCTTTAATATGCTTCCCAGGTTGGTCATAACTTTCCTTCCAAATAGCAAGCATCTTTTAATTTCATGGCTGCAGTCACCATCTGCAGTGATTTTGGAGCCCAAAAAATAGAGTCAGCCACTGTTTCCACTGTTTTCCCATCTATTTGTCATGAAGTGATGGGATTGGATGTCATGTTCTTAGTTTTCTGAATCTAAAAATAATATTTTTTACTCTCCTCTTTCACTTTCGTCAAGAGGCTCTTCAGTTTGTCTTCACTTTCTGCCATAACGATGGTGTCATCTGCATATATGAGATTATTGATATTTTTCCCAACAACCTTCATTCCAGCTTGTGCTTCATCCAGCCCAGCGTTTCTCATGATGTACTCTGCATATAAGTTAAATAATCAGGGTGACAATATACAGCCTTGACATACTCCTTTTCCTATTTAGAACCAGTCTGTTGTTCCATGTCCAGTTCTAACTGTTGCTTTCTGACTTGCATACAGATTTCTCAAGAGGCAGGTCAGGTTGCCGGGTATGCCTATCTCTTTTAGAATTTTCCATAGTTTATTGTGATCCACACAAAAGTTTGACAAAGTCAATAAAGCAGAAATACATGTTTTTTGGAACTCTCTTGCTCTGTTGATGAATCAGCAGATATTGGCAATTTGATCTCTGGTTCCTCTGCCTTTTCTAAAACCAGATTGAACATCTGGAAATTCACAGTTCACATACTGTTGAAGCCTGGCTTGGAGGATTTTGAGCATAACTTTACTAGCGTGTGAGATGAGTACAATTGTGTGGCAGTTTCAGCATTCTTTGGCATTCCCTTTATTTGGGATGGGAATGAAAACTGACCTTTTCTAGTCCTGTGGCCATTGCTGAGTTTTCCAAATTTGCTGGCATATTGAGTGCAGCACTTTCACAGCATCATCTTTTAGGATTTGAAATAGCTCAACAGGAATCCCATCACCTCCATTAGCTTTTTTTGTAGTGATGCTTCCTAAGGCCCAGTTGACTTCACATTCCAGGATGTCTGGCTCTAGGTGAGTGATCACAACATCATGATTATCTGGGTCATGAAGATCTTCTTAGCACAGTTCTTCTGTGTATTCTTGCCATATCACCTGAATTACATTAAAAAATAGTTCAATGCAAAAGAGAATGATCGCCATTTTCATAAACAGGTACTTTAAGAAGATGTTCTTCAAAAGTAAGTCTATAAAATATCATTATAAAATAATTAGAATCATTACAACTAAATGTTAAATCATTACATGCCAAATGTTAGTAGAAATATACAGTAACAGGAACTCTCACACACTTCTGGTAAAGCTGTAAATTTTTACACTTTGAACTGTTAGCCAGTATCTACCAAAGTTGAACATATCTATACTTATAAATCAATTAAATTCCTAGATGTATTTTAAAAACTTATATATACACCTCACAGAAATCTGCATATGTTACCAAAGTTCATTATTCATAGTCTTCACCAAAGTAGAAATTACCAAAATTATCACCGAGGTGAAACAGAAAAAGCAGGATGAAAAACTTCAGAATTACAATCTATAACTAGGTACAACAACACAGATGAATCTCACAGACAATGTTTAGTGAAAAAGAAACCCATAAAAAACAATGAACACTAGTTATGTTTGAGAATATCTACCTCCTGCTATTTACATAATACCTACCTACTGATATCTAAGAAGGTAGATATCAGTAGGCAGTAGATACCAGAAGAGTGATTATATTTTTGAAAGGACTAATAACTGAGTAAAGCCATAATGGGAATATGCTGGAGGCTATTAATATGCTAGTTCTTGATATATTTGATATGTCTACAGAAATGCTTACTTTAAAAAATCCAGTATCTATACACTTAAAATTTATTCATTTTAGTTTGTGGGGGTTATATTTCAATTGAAAAGCAAAGGATAAAAATAGTTTACCATGTTTAGATCTTATTTTATTTACAGAGAAGTGGATGAACTTTAAGTATCAAAATGAGTGTACCAATTGCTATAATTTTACAATACATTTTAGATTCACTGCTTTTGTATTTTTGGCTACGTTTATAATAGACTGTAAATAACTACTCCCAAATGACTTATTCTTCCCAAAGCATTTATGTACCATGTTATCTTATTCAGCCATCTAATGTTTTGTGTCTGAAACAAAAAATTCCATCTATGTAAAAAATTGAGAAAGTAAGAACATGACTGGTACTTTAATGCCCCTATGAAAATCCATTTCCTGAAGGTTAAATTGAAAGAAATATAGAATGAGATAAAGTAGGGGAAACCGTGCTTAGTTCTTTCATATTCAGTATTTAAGTTTCTAGGAAACAGTGTGTGTGTGTGTGTGTGTGTGTGTGAACAACTGGCTTCTCCATTAATCTTATTTAAAAGAGAAAGATCTATATGTTTCAAGAAAATTTTAATGGGCTTTGAAAATCAATGATTTTAGAGGACACAGTATACCTAAAGTCTGAGCGAGACTGGAAGATAAAATGTCTCATTAAAAATAATAAGTTTTCTTATTTTCCCCAGTTTGGTCCTATCTTGAAACGTAAATGAAGACCTAGAGCCTATACTGATAGTTGCACACAGATCCACATGTTCTATCACCTGGGTTGGAGCTTTGGTACAAGCTTTGGTATCAGTTCAGTTCAGTCAGTCAGTTGTGTCAGATTTTTTGCAACACCATGGACGGGAGCATACCAGGCCTCCCTGTCCATCACCAACTCCTGGAGCTTGCTCAAACCCCTGTCCATCGAGTCGGTAATGCCATCCAACCATCTCATCCTCTGTCATCCCCTTCTCCTCCTGCCTTCAATCTTTCCCAGCATCAGGGTCTTTTCCAATGAGTCAGCTCTTCGCATCAGGTGGCCAAAGTACTGGAGTTTCAGCTTCAACATCAGCTTTGGTATAGCTTTCATTTTTATTAACCAAATATGTTTTATAGTATAACATGTGCTTACTATCCCTGAGGATTATAGGAAAATTTGACCTGACCCCCTTCCTAATTATAAAGCCACATTATCTACTTATAGGCATTGACAAGTACAACTGCCAGACACAGGCTTTCCCTGAAATACTGTTTGGAGTCTAAACCAATACAAGGTAGCATAGTCAGGTAAGGCTTCAGATTTCTGTGCTATAATACGTGAACGTATTTTTAACTGGTATTATTACTTAACCAAAATTTGTAAAAATCTAATTTATCATCAAAATGTATTACTTTATATTATTTTACAAAAGATTTTTTAAAAAGTAGGCTTAAGAATTAAGCATTCAAAAAGAAATGAAAGAAATTTGGATTGTTCTGGTGATATTAATCAGTGACATACTATTTTATAAATATACCTTTAATATACAAGTGCTCAGGGCTGGTGCACTGGGAAGACCCAGAGGGATAGGGTGGGGAGGGAGGTGGGAGGGGCGCTCAGGATGGGGAACACATGTAAATCCATGGCTGATTCATGTCAGTGTATATGGCAAAAACCACTACAATATTGTAAAGTAATTAGCCTCCAACTAATAAAAATAAATGAAAATAAATAAATAAATAAATAAATAAATAAACCTTTAGATAACATGTTTTTCTTATTCAGAATGAAGATACTTTCCATGTTTTTGTCACCTCCAAGTTTGGGTCACACTTCTCAGAGACTACTAAAATTTTCAAATAATACTGGTTAATTTTAACTCAATATTTTTTGTATACTGTGTATAATGTATAGATCAACTCATATGTGGAATTATCTGGTCCAGTCATTCTGTGTCTTATAGAAAGTTGAGGTTATCAGGTGCATCATTATCCCATCAACTGACTGAAATTGTTAGGAAGAAGCCTATCAGCTTGTCAAAGTTAAGAGCACCAGTTGTTAGCAGTGATATCAGCCAGATGTCTGTGTTACATTTAGCTCTTTCATAATTAAACTCTTAAGAGTGTTAATAGTGTTTGTTTCACACATAACTTATCTCAGTGCTTTGTTCTGATAAATATCAATGTGATGAGGGAAGACAAACACATGTCAAAGTAGTGATTTTCTTTAGATAAGACACCACATAATCCTCAAACAGTGGAAAGTTTCCTAACCCAGGAATCATAAACTTAAAGGATTCCAAATTTATAATTGTATTTTTCTTAACCTCTGTCTAATTAACAGGCACGTTATGCAATAATCACATTCATTTAAATGCAAATGAAAGTCCTCTAGAATATTTTATAATTTATCCACTGTATTTACTGGTTGTACTACCATCAACAAATTAAAGTTCAATCATTCTAAAGGTGAATTAAAAAAAAAATGAGGACTTCTGGCTTTCAGTTGCACGTGTAAGGAGCCTGCAAGTTTGCACTCCATTCTAATAACAAGTAAGAAGCTGAAGAGCCTGAAAACGACAACAACAACTCACCCTGCATCAGTAAGAGACGAGAGGATGCAGAGCAAAGGGCCACCCGGTATGAGAGACGGAGGTGAGCACAGGCAGTCATGACAGCGGAGCAGAGACTCAAGAATGAAGCTGCCGCAGGAACAGATGCCGTGGTAGGAAAACTGAAACTGCAGTTGACGAGTTGCTGAGGGCTCAGTGGCCAACTCTGAGAGTTAAAAACGTCATGAAGAACCAGTTGCTGGTGAAGGGGGTACCCCACAATATTGGGAGATTTACTTCCAGGAGGTTGACCAGGTTCCCACAGTAAACACTGAAGAAAAAAGCCCCTCTGCTTCCTGCAAAAAGAAGGGAAAAGGAACAATTGAGAAATAAGCCAGGTTACTCTGTTCTTAATAAGGCCTGCCTCAGGAGAAACGAATAACCAAACCTATAAAAGGCTATACTGTTGGAGCCTAACTGAAATGGCGAAGGGAAATAGACAATTCCAGCCCACATGAGCCATCCTCTCCCATCTAAATATTTCAAAAAAAAAAAAAAAAAAAAATCCAGAAATTCTTGTGAAGCTCACACCCCAGGGGCAATAGTTGATACCTAATCACTGGACCTCAGGACACTTCCACCCACCCCCCAAAACCTCATCTCCACATTAGTAAAGACCTGTTTAAAGCAGTTCTTTTTATCCAGTTCACATGTTTAGCTATCAAAAAAAGTTGCGAGCCATACCAAAAGATTAAAAAAAAAAAAAATTAAGAGGCAAAAGTAAGCATCAAAACCAAAAATGCTAGGAATGTTAAATCATCAGAATTATCAGACTGGAAAATTAAAATAAGTACAATTAACATGCTAAGGGTGCTAATGGATAAAATAGCATGCAAAGACAGATGGGCAATATAAGCAGAGAAATATAAATGATAAGAAAAAATCCAAAAGAAATACTAGAAATCAAAACACTGCAACACAAATGAAGAATTACTTTAAAGAGCTTATCAGTACATTGGACACAGCTGCAGAAAGACTCCCTAAGCTTGAGGATATTTCAATAGAAACACCCAAACCTGAAAAGTAAAGGGAAAAAAGACTGGAAAAAATAGTACAGACTATCTAAAAACTCTGAGACAACTCCAAAATATGTAACATTAATATAATGGGAATATCAAAGGGAGAAAAAGAGAAAAAAAAGAAGAAATATTAGAAATATGAATAATTGAGAAGCTCCTCAAATTAATATCAAGCATGAACCACAGATCCAGGAAGCTGAAAGAGCATAAAGTAGATTAAATGCCAAAAACCTACATAAAGGCAAATCATTTTAAAGCTACTCAAAATTATATAAAGAAAAAATATGAAATAAGTCACAGGAGGAAAATGCATTATCTGTAGAGGAACAAATATAAAAATTACATACCTCTACTCAAGAAACTATGCAAGGAAAATAAAGTGGACTAAAATGTTTAGAGTGTTTAAAGAAAAACAGACAAAAAATTCCACCAAACCATAATTCTGTATCCTGAGAAACGATCCTTCAAAGGCAAGGGAGAAATAAAGACTTCCCAGAGAAGGAAAAATTTATGAAATCTGTTGGTAGTAGATCTGCTTTGCAAGAAAAGTTAAAAAAAATACTTTAAATGGAATAAAAATGATATTATTTTAAAATTTTTAATTTGTCTAAAAATAAGTTGCTTAAAATAATAATAGCAACAATATATTGGATTATGGATGCTAGGATTATCAAATGCATATTACCTAACAAAAGCAGCCAATATTAACAATATACAGACTGTATGATCCAACTACATAGCATTCTAAAAAAGCAAAAGTACTGAGATAGTGAAGATTCCAGTGGCTGCCAGGAGTTGGGGAGGCAGAAGGATCAATGGACTGAGCAAGGAGGCTATCAGGGGCACTGAAAATACTCTTTGTGATAGTATAATGATGAATGCATGCCATTACACATTTGTCAGTCATAGAACGTGTACAAAACAACAATGAATCCTAATGTAAACTATGGACTTTGGATGATAATAGTCTGTCAGTATGGTTTCATTGATTCTAATGAATGGAGTACGTTCCCTGGTGGAAAATGTTGATAACTGGTGAAGCTATGCATGTGTGGTGGCAGACAACATATAGGGAGTACTCAATTTTGCTGTGAATCTAAAAATCAATCTAAAACATTAAATGTTACTAATAAACAACAAAAAAAAATATTCCCACAATTGTTTCTTCTAATTAGAAATAAATCCTATAGTAGTGAGCATGCCAAAAATTTGTAACACTAGCTTCCCAATGCTTTACGAAGGTGTAACTCAAGGTGTCAATTTTAACACACATAGATCACACAGATTCCTTAGTAACTAAAACAAATCAGCACAAATGTCGTTATGAAGTATCTGCCAGTTCTACTGAACGGCATTTGAAAAATGTCAACAATTAGATAATTTATTAATTTATTTGCTCACATTTTTCTTTCTTTTGAGGTTCTGCTCAATATACTTCTGTGTAAAATTCAAAATTGATGAAAAAGTATCACTATCTAAAAATGACTATTCTCCCCAAATTAACAAGCCAATGAAATTAAAAAAAAAAACAACTTTCAATGAGATATTTGACAGATTTGAAAATGTAACTGCATATCAAAAAATCCAACTAATATCTTTACACATGAAACTGTGCAAGATTAGCAGATGAGTATGAAGAAAGACTTGTCACATGAGGTAACACAGAAAACATTAAAACTGAAAATTCAGAGTTAATTACTGATGTAGGTAAGAGGCATAATTGTGGGCAGAGTAAGGAGACTGCTTTCACTCTTCATACTTATGTGTCAGTATTCCTTTTTTATTACAAGAGAATGTATTTGTGTATTATTTGTACAAAATAATAATTTTCATCAAAATAATAATAATTTTTACAAAATTAATAGGAATAGCACAACTTGCTAACATTTCAGAAAGCTACATGCTATGAATTGTTCCAGGTATTTTCACAGGTCTTGTCTTGTTGAATTCTCACAGCAACTTACTTCCCTTACATTTCAGAGAGACACTAGAAAAATTAACTTGCCTAAAGTTGTATAGCATAGAATTGTCAGAGGTAGCATTTGAATCAGGCAACCTATCTCCACATGCTGCATTTTTAACCACTAATACAAGGCAAAGAGTTCTCTGAGCTAAGCAGGCAATATCCAGTTTATATTAGGGAGGTAGCTAAGCCAAGTTAAAGAAAAAAATACATTAGTATGTTAAGTTTCAACAAAATGATAGGTATATATATATATATATATATATATATATATATATATATAATTTGCACTGCATAATGTATAATAATATATCTATAAAACATAATTTCCATAGAATTTAGAAGATTTGAGAAAATTGAAATATAATAAACTATAAATAGAGTGTATCAGTTTGCTGCCTAACAAATACAGACTTAGCTTAAAGCACGCACTCAGTCACTTCAGTCATGTCTGACTCTTTGACCCCATGAACTGTATCCCACCAGGCTCCTCTGTCCATGGGATTTTCCTGCAGTAGGTTGCCATGCCCACCTCCAGGGGATCTTCCCAACCAAGGGGTCAAATCCACATCTCCTGCATTGCAGGCAGATTCTTTACCACTGAGCCACCAGGGAAGCCCAGTAACTTAAAGTAACACCTGTTTCAGCTTATAAATCTCTAGGTCAGAGTTTAGTGTGGAATGTTTGGGTTCTCTACTCAGGTTATCACAAGATAGTAATTTTATGTTGCAACACAGGAGTATCAGACAAGTTGTTCTCATCTGGGGGCTTGGAGGAAGATTCTGCTTGAGAGTACACGCAGATTATTGACAGAATTCATTGCCTTATGGTTGTAGAACTAAGGTTTCCATTTTGTTGCAATCAGCTAGAGCATTCAGCACCTAGAGGCCACCAACCCTCTTGCCATGAGCCTCACTCTATCTTCAAAGCCAGTGATGAAAAATTTCTCATGGCTCATTTAAATGCCACTCAAAATTTAAACATATCTTACTTCCTTTCAGACCACTAAACACAGACTTAAAAGGCTCATGTAATTATGCCAGGCTTACCCCAGTGGCCTCCCTATCTTAGGGTCAGCTGATTTGGGACCTGAATGACAACATCAAAATCCATTACAGTAGTGCCTATAATAGTATGATCATTAATTTCATCAATTTTAAGCCTTGGTGTCCAGTTGTTCAGTCAACCACTAGGCTAGATACTTTTGCATTCCAGTCCCTTATGATGAAAACGGTATTTTTTTTTGGGGGGGGGGGGTTAGTTCTAAAGGTCTTGTAGGGCTTCATTGAACCATTCAACTTCAGCTTCTTCAGTATTACTGGTCTGGGCATAGACTTGGATTACCATATGTTGAATGGTTTGCCTTGGAAATGAACAGAGATCATTCTGTCATTTTTGAGATTGCATCCAAGTACTGTATTTGGGACTCTTTTGTTGACTATGATGGCTATACCATTTCTTCTAAGGGATTCTTGCCCACAGTAATAGATATAATGGTCGTTTGAGTTAAATTCACCCCTTCCAGTCCATTTTAGTTTACGGATTCCTAAAATGTCGACATTCACTCTTGCCATCTCCTGTTTGACCACTTCCAATTTGCCTTGATTCATGGACCTAACATTCCGTGTTCCTATGCAATATTGCTCTTTAGAGCATCAGACCTTGCTTCCATCACCAATCACATCCACAACTGGGTGTTGTTTTTGATTTGGTTCCATCTCTTCATTCTTTCTGGAGTTATGTCTCCACTGATCTCCAGTGGCATGTTGGGCACCTACTGACTTGGGGACATCTTTCAGTGTCCTATATTTTTGCCTTTTCATACTGTTCATGGGGTTCTCAAGGCAAGAATACTGAAGTGGTTTGCCATTCCCTTCTCCAGTAGACCACGTTTTGTCAGAACTCTTCACCATGACCCATCTGTCTTGGGTTATGTATAGATGTGAGAGTTGGACTATAAAGAAAGCTGAGAGCTGAAGAATTGATGCTTTTGAACTGTGGTGTTGGAGAAGACTTTTGAGAGTCCCTTGGACTGCAAGGAGGTCCAGCCAGTCCATCTTAAAGATCAGTCCTGAGTGTTCATTGGAAGGACTGAAATTGAAGCTGAAACTCCAATACTTTAGCCCCCTGATGCAAAGAACTGACTCATTGGAAAAGACCCTGATGCTGGGAAAGATTGAGGGCAGGAGGAGAAGGGGAGGACAGAGGATGAGATGGTTGGATAGCATCACCGACTCAATGGACATGAGTTTGGGTAAACTCTGGGAGTAGGTGATGGACAGGGAGGCCTGGCATGCTGCAATCCATGGGGTCACAAAGAGTCGGACATGACTGAGTGATTGAACTGAACTGAACTGAGGCTAGATGCTGCTCTGAAGGTATTTTTAGATCTGATTAACATTTACAGTCTATAAACGAAAATGATCCCTCATAATGTGAATGGGGCTCTTTTAGTCATTTCAAGCAAGGCCTTAAGAGCAAAGACTGAAGTCTCCCAAAGAAGGAGAAATTCTGCATCAGTGTTGCAACACTGAAACCCTGCCTGAGTTTTTTTAGCCCTAGACCTGTCCTGACAAGTCCACAACATTCTATCATGCATGAATTTCCAGCTGTCTGGTTTTTCCTATAGATTCTGCACGGTTAGCCTCCTTAACTGTGTAAGCCAATTCCTTTGAGGCTCTCAGCCTCATTCTTTTCTTTTTTTTTTTTTTTTTTTCATTTATTTTTATTAGTTGGAGGCTAATTACTTTAAAATATTGTAGTGGTTTTTGTCATACATTGACATGAATCAGCCATGGATTTACATGTATTCCCTATCCCAATCCCCCCCTCCCACCTCCCTCTCTACCTGATCCCTCTGGGTCTTCCTCAGCCTCATTCTTAACTCCTGACACTTACCTACTTTCAATACATTCTTACTGTTTAATCTTTTTAGTCACTGATTTTTAACAGCAAGACTTACAAAAAATGACAGTTGTAAAGAATATTTTTATGTGAGATTTGGTTGCTATATTAAGTAAATAAAAATATAGGATACACAGTTAAATCTGAAAATCAGATACAGAATGGATAATGTTTTATCCTTAATACTTAATACTTATAGTAAAGAAAAATCCATTATTTATCTTAAATTCAAATTTAGCTGGTGCCCTGTATTTTAATCTAAAAACTATACACTGAAAGCACTTTTTAATCTGGAGATTTCAAAGAATCTCTTTGTTTTATTTGCTTATTTAAGATTTGGGGGAAAGAGTTTAAATATTTAGGATGATAATACTTGTGTATTTAATGGTTTTGGCAGTCAGCGTATAATTAAACCAGTTGGGCTTAAAATTGTGAATACTTCTCGAGGCAATAATACAAACACTTATGCTGTTATAAAGCCATTTTTAAAAAGTTAATGCATATTTATGTATATGGAACTTGAACAAAGTTGAGGATTCTATGAAGTATTTTGAGACTTTAAAAATAAATGGCATATTTTGTTAAAAGTCCACACTATTCAGCAAGCACTACCGTTCACTCGTATAAGAACAAACTGCTCAAACAACAGTATTATGCACCCATTCTTCCCAAGTACACTCAAGTCACTAGATCTGATCTTGCACTTCTTATTAATGAAAATGGAGGCACTGCTAGAAGGCAAGTTCACATCTCCTGGATTTAGGAAATGCAGATCACAATCACAATGGAGATGTCACAATTGTGACGTAAATCACAATCAGCATTTACCCAAGAATCTTTCAGATTGAAAGTTGATCCATTTTTCAAATATATAAAAGAGAAACAACTTCAAATAAAATGAATCTCAAATGGATTATTCTGAGGATAAGTAAAAATATACTTGTGAAAATATTTCCTAAAACTGCACATTATTGTGAATGTTACTATGATACAGTAATGATTCATTTGTTAGTTGAACTATAACCTCAACTGATTTAAAAAATGTTTCTCAAGAAAATCAGCACATATTTAATTTTAACTTTTGTCAAGTAACATTCTCAAAAAGATTACTGACACTGAAAACATTCTATGGAAATTTAGTTATTATCCTTTTACTGACAAATAAGTTTATCTTAATAGAAACATCATAGCCTGAGCTAAATGAATTATCAGGCCAATTTTTATCACATCTGACCATTTGGATATACACCGTGTATTCTGATTTTTTAATTAATAGACTTTCTTTTTAGAGTGGCTAAAGATTTACAGAAATTTTAATGGAAGGAATAGAGAATTCTAAGGAACAGATCCTGAGTAGAATTATCTCTGTAATTTACAAGTTAGAAATTCATTTTTAAAACTAGAGAAAGCCACTGAGAATTACATAGTGAAGCAGCATGGTCATATATGCAATTATAAAATATTAAATTAAAGAAAATTTAAAAGATGGATTTGGACTATTCATACTAGATGACGAGAGCCAAGTCCAAGATATTCTTATGGCTTCAACAGAATTAATGGTAGAATTGATTTGGTCTCCACCTTGGTAAAAGGCATTGGAAAGGATTAAAAATACTTATATAAATTATCACTATCTTCAAAGATTTTACAATCCTGATAAAGTAAACAATATTAACAATGACTTTACAAAAACAGAACATAATGTATAGGAAACAAGATAATCCAGGGTTGGCTAGAAATACTGCAGTGTGCTGGAGTATAATAAGAGAAAAAATGGGTAAATCTTAAAAATGTTTAAGATACTGGCCCTAAAATACCTATGTTCATTTATTTACTTGTCCATTCACTGAGCATTTTATACACAGACATTTTTGTGTGTGTGAAAATTACCATAAATTAGAATGCTGAATGTAAAGATTCAAAAGAACACATTTTCCAATAAAGGTTCAAAGACAAAGCTGCAAATCAATAACCAGAAAAATATTAATGCACAATGATACTCACATAACCAGGAAAATTAAGGCAAAGAGAAAGAAAACAAAAAAGAACTTGGAAGATTTGAAGATAAAAGGTGCCTAAAGAATCATCAAAGATAACTATTTCTTAGTAAAGAACATATCAAACATGATAATGATAAGAAGGAAAATAAAATCACAAGTAGAATAGAGAATTGTTCTCAAAAGATTTTCATCAGTCATTTTTACTAACATCTAGGTTAGGGTAAAATTTACCAGACCTTACTGCAAACCTTTGGAAACAAGCAAGTCATCTCTCTGGAAATATTCATCTTTTTTTTTTTTTTTAAACCAAATGACTTAATCAAATCCAAACTAAGGATCTCCAGATTTTCTCCAGAAAATCTGGATAACCCAGATTTTCAATTAGTCACTGTTAAACCATATCACCCCTCTCACACTCATGGACAAATTCAAAGAAACTTAAAAAAGAACTTGCAAAGTGACTGGCAGTAGTGAGGCAGGGCGGGGTTTTTTGCTTCATAACCTCAGATATGCATATAATACCACCCTTAGAGCAAAAAAAGAAGAGGAACTAAAAACCCTCTGGAAGAAGATGAAAAAGGAAAGTGGAAAAGCTGGCTTAAAACTCAACATTAAAAAACAAAGATCATGGCATCCAGTTCCTTCACTTCATGGCAAACAGATGAGGAAACAATGGAAACAGTGACAGATTTTATGTACTTGGGCTCCAAAATCACTGCAGATGGTGGCTGAGGCCATGAAATTAAAAGACACCTGCTCTTTAGAAGAAAAGCTATGACAAACCTAGACGGCATATTAAAAAGCAGAGACATTACTTGGCCAACAAAGGTCTGTATAGTTAAAGCTATGTTTTTTCCAGTTGTCATGTAAGTATATGAAAGTTGGACCATAAACAAGGCTAAACACCAAAGAATTGATGCTTCTGAACTGTGGTGTAGGAGAAGATTCTTGGGAGTCCCTTGGACTGCAAGGAGATCCAGCCAGTCCATCCTAAAGGAGATCAGTCCTGAATAGTCACTGGAAGGACTGATGCTGAAGCTAAAACTCTAATACTTTGGCCACCTCATGCGAAGAGCAGACTCATTAGAAAAAAACTCTGATGCTGGAAGAGATAGAAGGTAGGAGAAGCAGACCACAGAAGACAAGACGGTTGGATGGCTTCACCAACTCAATGGACATGAGTTTGAGCAAGCTCTGGGAGATGGTGAAGGAAAGGAAAGCCTGGTGTGCTGCAGTCTATGGGGTTGCAAAGAGTCGGGCGACTGAGTGAACAACAACAATGCTCAGAATAGTTTATTGACCTAACTGATTGTAGTTGGCTCATAATGTAAGTGAAAATATCAAAAGTAAAGGCATATCTGTCTGGAATGAGGCACCTGATCTGCAGAAGGTCCAAGTATTCTTGCTCACCTACCACCTGAAGAGTGGGACAGACTGGACAAGTAAGGATCATTTTGGTATTTAACAGTGTGAATTAAAAAGAGTCTACATTATCTGAGATTTCAGAATAACTGCCATCATATTTTTTCCCAAATAAAAATGTATCTGGAAAATAAGAGTATGATACAAAATTAACATATTTTAAAAAATGGGATTTTTCCCTTTGATTTTATTTTCCCAACTGTTCTAAAATATTAACCAGCATTTCTTCCAAGCTACATATTTTATTACATCTCAGATGAAGGCACTGAAATATCTCTCCTTGAATTAAGGAAAAGAAGACACATATCCTTACATAAATACAAATACATATTGTTATAAAATTATAATTTGTATTTATGTGTGTGAAAATTGTTTTATTTGCTACATGGCATGACTATAATATATAACATTTTCCCTTGCAAAAGTTTTTATTATTAGTATTGTGCAGAAATGCTCGAAATACTACAAAATAAATTTGGGGAACAAAAGATTAACATACTTGACAGTAAAACTTTCGGTCACTTTATACTATTTTTATCTTTTTTACATAAACTTTTTACACTAACATAAAATCTAAATTTGTTACCATCAGTTCATCAATTCTGTATCATTGCTACAGGACTCCCCTCAGATAAACTACAAAGCTATCTTGTTCTGTTTAAATATCAAAATAAATATCTATTTTATTTTACTGTATTAAAACTAATAAAATGCTATTTTATCTTTAGAGAAATAATCTTGAATATTAGGGATTCCCAGGTGGTGTAGGGTAACAAATCCACATGCCCATGCAGGTGATGCAGGCTCGATCCCTAGGTAAGGAAGATCCTCTGGAATAAGAAATGGCAACCCACTCCAGTATTCTTGCCTGGAAAGTTCCATGGACAGAGAAACCTGGTGCTCTACAGCTCTTGAGGTAACAAAGAGTCAGACATGACTGAGTGACTGAGCATGCAGAAATATTGGTAGTGACCTTGACACACATTGATGAAACTTCATGAATTTTTTAAAGGTTTGAATGGTATTTTTTTTCTAATGGATAATGTCATTATATAAAAATAAAAGCATATAACTGTGATTGATATTATAAATTAACACCATAAGTGACAATTCTGATTTAAACAATGTATCCACTATGAGAATAATGACTTTGCTTTGGATTCATTTCTGAATTTACTGATAGAAATATCAAAGCTCTGAAAAAAGTTTTATCATAGAAGTATACAATAGCTCTTGTTAACCAAACTCACTTTAAAGGCATCTCAAAGAGCAACTAAATCTTTTCTTTCCCTATGAAAGTCACCAAATTCATTTGTGATTAAAAGCATGAAATTTTATTATGAAGTGATATTTGATCCTAAACCTCATCTGGAAGAAACAGAATTTATACTTGTGAAGTTATCTTGGTATTTAGGGCAAAATTGTTAAATTTGAATAATGTTAAATTTTCTACATAAATAACATATTTTAATAGTATTTAAAGTTATAAAAAACTGCATATTAATTTAGAGTGTACTGTTGTCCAAAAGGCATATAACAAGATACTTGTTTATATTTATACAACTTTATAGATTGTGAAGTCTTTATATCTTAACCTTTTATTTCAGTGTTTAGAGAGCAACTAAACTACTCTGCCTGCTATCTTGTAAGAATTTTTAAATTTCTTCACTACTCAACTCTTTGGGGTGTACTCTTGTCTTTAACCATATAAAAAATTCCTCTTACTCTTAATGAAAACTGCAAGTTCTATCAAGGGAATTATATTCCAGGTCTCTTTTTCTAAACCAAAGAAATTATTAAAGCCTTTGATTTCAACAATTATCCACTTCAGCTACCTTATATAAATACTGATGACCACGTTCATCTAATGAATAGTTATATCATGGTTTGCTCAGATATTTATGTAGAGAAGAGCATACTTAAAATATAATGTTTCAGTTCTCAGCTATAACCAGATGAAATCCAGTTTATAAATACCACGTAGTCAACCCTGCTCTGGATAGTACTCTCCATAATTGCAACTGTATAAATGATTTAGTTTAAAATAAAATATAAAGGGATGGTGAAAGATACAGTTTTTCTTAGTAGTGAGATTTGACAGTTGTTTAGTATTATTTGCCAAGTATAACAGGAGACTTACATGACCACTGGTAAATCAAATTAATGAATTTATCCCATGAAAAACTACATATCAGCAAGCAATTCATAAAGTTAGCAAAGCTACCAAGTCATATTAAAAAAAAGTTATAAACTACAGTGAGACACTATGGAATGTTCTATACCAAAAATATTATCAACATTTCATGCACTGACATTGCAGCTAGTAATACTGAGACTTAGTTATTGCTAGGCTGCTGCTGAAAGTAAGGGGATATGTTTTTTTCTCAAAATGAAGAGTAACTAAATCAATATTGCTAAAAAAGATATAATAGTGTCTGCCACAGAGCAGGTATTACATACATGTTTATTTTCAGTTGAATAGAAATGAGGCCAATGTACTAATCGTTCACCTGCCTTCCTTTATCCCTACTTACATTGAACATAAATATAAAAACAAAAATAAGTCCAAAAGTGTCTCAGTGAAGTCACTCAGTCATGTCTGACTCTTGGAGACCCCATGAACTGCAGTATGCCAGGCCTCCCTGTCCATCACCAACTCCTGGAGCTTGCTCAAACTCATGTCCATTGAGTCGGTATTGTCATCCAACCATCACATCCTCCTCTGTCCTTCCCTTCTCCCACCTTCAATCTTTCCCAGCATCAAGGTCTTTTCCAATGAGTCAGTTCTTCGCATCAGGTCGCCAAAGCACTAGAATTTCAGCTTCAGCATCAGTCCTTCCAAAGATGTCCTTTAGGATGGGTGGGTGGATCTCCTTGCAGTCCAAGGGACTCTCAAGAGTCTTCTCCAACACCACAGTTCAAAAGCACCTATTCTTCGGCACTCAGCTTTCTTTATAGTCCAACTCTCACATCCATGCATGACTACTGAAAAATCATAGATTTGACTAGACAGATCTTTGTTGGCAAAGTAATGTCTCTGCTTTTTAATATGCTGTCTAGGTTGGGCATAACTTTTCTTCCAAGGAGCAAGCATCTTTTAATTTCATGGCTGCAGTCACCATCTGCCGTGATTTTGGAGCCCCAGAAAATAAAGTCTGCCACTGTTTCCATTGTTTCCCCATCTGTTTGCCATGAAGTGATGGGACCAGATGCCATGATCTCAGTTTTCTGAATGTTGAGTTTTAAGCCAACTTTTTCACTCTCCTCTTTGACCTTCAACAAGAGGTTCTTTAGTTCTTCTTTGCTTTCTGCCATAAGGGTGGTGTTATCTGCATATCTATTATTGATATTTCTCCCAGAAGTCTTGATTGCAGCTTGTGCTTCATCCAGTCCAGCATTTCTCATGATATACTCTGCATATAAATTAAATAAGTAGGGTGACAGTATACAGCCTTGACGTACTCCTTTCCTGATTTGGAACCAGTCTGTTGTTCCATGTCTAGTTCTAACTGTTGCTTCCTGACCTGTTACAGATTTCTCAAGAGGCAGGTCAGGTGGTCTGGTATTCCCATCTCTTGAAGAATTTTTCACAGTTTGTTGAGGTCCACACAGTCAAAGGCTTTGGCATAGTCAATAAAACAGAAGTAGATGTTTTTCTGTAACTCTCTTGCTTTTTTGATGATCCAACGGATGTTGGCAATTTAATCTCTGGTGCCTCTGCCTTTTCTAAATCCAACTTGAACATCTGAAAATTCATGGGTCACGTACTGTTGAAGCCTGGCTTGGAGAATATTGAGCATTACATTGCTAGTGTGTGAGATGAGTGCAATTGTGCATTCTTTGGCATTGCTTTTCTTTGTGATTGGAATGAAAACTGACCTCTTCCTGTCCTGTGACTACTGCTGTTTTCCAAATTTGCTGGCATATTCAGTCAAAAATGTCTACAGAACTTATTTTAATTTTCAAGTGTGAGAAGACATTAAATATACTAATAGATAGTAAATTGTCATTTACTGATGTCATGCAGCTACATTTTAAGTGTTGTGAGGAGGCAGAGACTTAGAGTAATAGACAAATGTGTTATCAAAATGATATTGAGTAAGTGTGATATAAGAGTTTATTTTGTCTCTGATGATTACAAAATATATCTGATTAGTTGATCTTTTAATGGATTAAAAAAAACAGGGTGACCCATAAAAATATCTATGAAAGAATTGTCCAGATTTAGAAGAAGAAACAATGAAATAAATACACTATGTGTGGAGAACTATTGACGTGTCTGAACACAACATATAATCTAGTGTGACTACAAGAGAACAGGGAGAGGGAAGAGAAAAGCCAAAAGAAAGACGGCAAGTGGATGTCAGCAAAGGTAAGGTAGGTTATTAAATTGAAGATAGAATTTAATGTCTCACTCTTGGTTATATCCTATCTCAAAATTATTCATTTGTCAAGGAAAAAATTCAATTAATTTCCCTACATTGAAATAGATTTTCAGCAATATCATACCCACCTCCACACTTTAAAACTGCAGGGTAGAATATTAAGTTACAGATTTTTTTTACACCATGTTTTAGAAAAATGAATTTACCAATATCCAGTTCAGCTTTCTCAATTTACATTGTTGAGGAAGGAAAAAAAAAATCTACAAATGAGAATTATGTATCCAAATTGTTTTTTGGAGCTTGAAACTAAAATGATGTTTTTGACATTAAAATGGTGTTTCTGACATAGCAGAATTCTATGACCACCTCTAGAGTAGCTATATTAGAAATTAAAAAATAGTGATAAAAATGCAAAGGTTTAATCATGTTTAAAACTAACTATAATTTTAATTAGGGACTTCCTATTTGATGTCCTAATTTAACCATATTAAATGTCACTCCCAAAGTTCAAATAAATTTCTGTACTGAATACTGCAAACAAAACAAACAAAAGTAACAGGCATTTTGATGAAGACAAAAGCTCTCAGAGGTCAGTTTCCAAACAAAAGTAGAGTAAGAAAGAAAATATCTTTCATTTTAACGTTTCCAAAATAAAGATTAAATCATAATTTTAATTAATTGCAATTTTAGCTTACAAATATTAGTAAAAATAATTTTTGTATCTCTGAATCTGATTATTTATTAAACCAGCCTATTTTGCTTATTAATATAGTTCAATTAGTTTATGTGTGCATCTCCTATGTTAAACACACACAGTAAAACTGTTGAAGGTAGTTTTTCACAGATATTTGGCAGCTAAACCTGAGTTAAATCCACTTGAGTTTATCAATTTATCTCAATATTCTCACCAGTCAGTTGCATTTAACTACTATTTGGTAATTTTGCACTGTGTGTGCATGTCTGTAACAATACTATGTGAACATGTCAAAATAAGCAAAAGAGCACAGTAAAAAAAGAAGTACCTCCTTTTAATAGTAGAGCAGAAAAATAAATTATTATAGAAGCTTGAATGTGTTACTGAATTGAGGCAATTTATTGAAAATATAAGGTCAGAAACTACTACCATATTTAATTTTTAAAGCATAACTGTAATTTTTTGATATTTTATTAGAAGAATGATCTAGAAACAATTAAAAACAGTACCAGTCCATAGCTTGAAAGTTGAAAATTGTGAAAATGTCATAGTTGAAAATATATGATAAATGAAGAAGAAATAATTGACATACTAAGACAAGTTCTGACAGAATGAAAATAAATGAAAAAATATATATATATATGAAAAGTGAAAGTCACACAGTTGTGTCCAACTCTTTGCAATCCCGTGGACTGTAGCCTGCCATGTCCTCTGTCCATGGAATTCCCCAGACAAGAGTACTAGAGTGGACTGTCATTTCCTTCTCCAGGGGACCTTCCTGACCCAGGGATTGAACCTGGGTTTCCTGCATTGCAGGCAGATTCTTTACCGACTTAGCTACTAGGGAAGCCCATATATATATGTACATATATATATATGTGTGTGTGTGTGTGTGTGTGTACACACACACACATAAAACCACTAGTTATTCTGGATGTGAAACAAGCTCACATGAAAACTCAGCACTGAAGTGAGACTGACTATGCAAAAGGTTGGCTGCAGAAATGCATTATGATGTAAAATAAGTGAAAATATAAGGTAAAAAAATTGCTTTTCATCATGAAGCAGCCAACATTTACACTGAAAAATTTGCTTCAATTATGAAATTGCTTTAACTGAATAATTTCAATGCTAATAAAACAGCTTTCTACTCATGTTATATTCCTATTAAAAAAATGAATGAATCTAAGAAACTTTAACAAGACTTTAGAGAAAGTATCATTGGATTAAAGGTGTGTTGAGACCAGGTTGACTGTTCCTGGCCAAAAGCCACTACAAGATAAAGACAACAATAACTGAAAAACACAGCACCTGAAACATTCGACCAACATTTGTGTATATTATCACAAACAGCAGAAAACATGAGAAATCAGAGCAAAACTTTTAGCTGCATCAATAATCATTCCGTACCAAAAGCACACACACACAGTAGGTTAGCCAGATTGAAGTTTATGTTATAAAACAATGTTTTCAAAATTTACTTTTCCCCAAACTTGATCTTTGTGAAAAAGTTATATGGCCAAGAAAATTTACGCCCCAATGCGAGTCACTATGAACAAGTCCCTGGAGCTGCTGCTTGCCGCAGAGTTGGAATCTGATTTGGGGAATGCCACTTATGCAGATGGAAATGAGATTCAGATTTACAATCGTGTTAAAGTCAATTGTCCCAAATTCTGATCTTGCAATATTTTTTATTGTTTAATATACTTTATAAATTCTACTCCAAGTGATTTAGCTTCTTACAGTTTTGGGGTTTCCCTGACATTTTCCAAATTAAAAAAAAAAATTACACATTCTTTGTTATCCAAACAAAGATGTCTGCATGGGAAGAGGTTGGTGTGGCTGGGTACCACAAATAGTATGAATTGACTTGTGCATTTTCAATATGGATGCTCCAAATCTACAAAAACATATTTCTCAAACTTATTTGCTGCCAGGATTCTAGATGTGTAAAAGATGGCACACACACATGAAACCAGAAAGGAGAAAATTTTAAATATTTGCAATAAATTGATTTATCTTTCTAGCATGGTTGGAGATATTTAGTTTTATCTGGTACAAGTTAGGCCAGACATTATAGTGTCTGGTCTGTATTTAGTTATTTATCGCCTTTTTCACAAGGTTTTTATCTAATGTTTAATAAATTTCAGATTTTTAAAAATATTCATTCATTTAGAGGATAGGCACTATTACTATTCTTGTTTTATAGGTGGAGGGAACTGAAGCACAGCCCGTTACCTAATAAGGCCAAAGTCACAGGGTTAATGGATGGGACAGTAAGATTTGAATTTAGCTAGGGCAGCCCCAGAGTCCAGGAACTAAACTACCATGCTATCCTACTTTTTCTGTTATCTTTCCTAGACTCCCTAGAATCACAGATAATGAGTAAAGTGGTGGTGCATCAATGGAATTTTCAGAAGAATTGTTAGAAGAGATTTGTAGAAGAGCTTTATAGTATCTTGCTGTTATTTATTAACTAGTTTTTTCCAGTGGCCAAGTCATGTCCAACTCTATTATAAATAAAAAGTATTATAGTATATTTCACTATTATTGTAATTACTGTATTCCATGCAGTGCTGGAGAAGACTCTTGAGAGTCCCTTGGAGAGCAAGGAAATCAAATTAGTCAATCCTTAAGGAAATCAACCATGAATATTCATTTGAAGGACTGATGCTGAGGCTAAAACTCCAATAATTTAGCCACCTGATGCACAGAGCCAACTCACTGGAAAAAAAACCCTGATGCTGGGAAAGATTGAGAGCAGGAGGAGAAGGGGGTAACAGAGGAAAAGAAGGTTGGATGGTATCACCAACTCAATGGATATGAGTTTGAGCTAACTCCAGGAGATGGTGAAAGACAAGGAGGCCTTACCTGCTGTAGTGTATGGGGTTGCAGAGTCAGACATGACTTAGTAAGCGAACAACAAGAAGCAGCAGCAGTATTTAAACCTTGGCTATTTGGGAGATTCTAAAAGCTATTTATTTGAGGGCTCCAAAATCACTGCAGATGGTGACTGCAGCCATGAAATTAAAAGACGCTTGCTCCTTGGAAGAAAAGCTATGACCAACCTAGACAGCATATTAAAAAGCAGAGATGTTACTTTACCAGCAAAGGTCCCTCTAGTCAAAGCCATGGATTTTCCATTAGTCATGTATAGATGTGAGAGTTGGACTATAAAGAAAGCTGAGTGCCAAGAAGAATTGATGCTTTTGAGCTATGGTGTTGGAGAAGACTCTTGAGAGTCCCTTGGACTGCAAGGAGATCCAACCTGTCGATCCTAAAAGAAATCAGTCCTGAATATTCATTGGAAGGACAGATGCTGAAGCTGAATCTCCAACACTTTGGCCATTTGATGCAAAGAGCTGACTCATTGGAAAAGACCCTGATGCTGGGAAAGATTGAGGGCAAGAGGAGAAGGGGGTGACAGAGGATGAGATGGTTGGATGGCATCACTGACTCAATGGACATGAGTTTTGAGTAGGCTCCGGGAGTTGGTGATGGACAGGGAAGCCTGGCATGCTGAAGTCCATGGGGTCACAAAGAGTTGGACACGACTGAGCAACTGAACTGAAAAAACTATTTCATATGACTCTATTTTCATAAATTAAATTTCATATTATTTCCTTAAACTAAAAGATTATAAGTGATATTGTAATTAATTACAAAAGTGCTTGCAAAAAAAAAAAAAAGAAAGAAACTCAAGACAATTCAAGATAAGTGATTTCACAAGACTGAGATTAAGTCGGTGAGGAGCCAATTAACAAAAAGTAAAGACATTAGTAATTCATGGCATGCAGTGGCAAAATATTTACTTTAATTATTATTACCTATGGTTGCCTGTTACCTACTGAGAGCTAAGGTTTAATAGATGTGGTGATATTATGATCAATGATCATGACAATGTTTACAAAGGGCAGTAGGGTTGAGGGAGGCAGGGCTGACCGTTTCCACTATGTGGAAAGATGGTGACCAGCTCAAGATTTAAATTCTCATCTCAAAGCCTGGTGAGAATACAGGGATTTTCTTTTTCAATAAAATCATCACTTCTCTTGGTAGTGGCAAGATTTATATAGGTATAAATTTTAAAATAAAATATATGCCTTCAGTTTGGTGAATTATGGCACTATTCACTTTTCTAGGACTTTGTTAACAAAGTACTAAAATGTGGTACTTAAAATTCTTAAGACAAGTAAAGTTTATTGTATCCCAGTTCTGGAGGGTAGGAATTCAAGATTAAGGTGTGAGCAGAGTCCTGTTCTCTCTGAAAGCTCAGGAGCAGAACCCTTCCTTGCCTCTCTGGTTTCTATTATTTGATATCATTCCTTGGTGGTCTTGGCTTGTGGACTCATCACTCCAGTCATATGGCTGACTTTCCCCTTTGTGTCCTCATGGTGCCTTCCCTCTGTGCATATGTGTCTAGCGTCCAAATGTCCCCATTTTTATAAGGACCCTAGTCATGTTAAATTAGGAGTCACCCTAGGAAGCTCATTTTAACTTCATTTTCTCTGTACAATACTTGTTTCCAAACAAGGGCATATTCTGAGGTACTAAGAATTAGGGCTTTAACATATATTTTCTGAGGTACTCAATCCAACCCATAATAAGGGTAGATTGAACAACAATCTTTTCAAATATGCCAAAAGTAGGACATATATTAGGAAAAAGTAAGATACTGAAATTTGGAAAGAGATCATTAGATAGGATTCTAGTAGGAGGGACAGAATTTCCAAACCTCTCCAAAAATCTCTGCTGAAATATGATAAGGCTGCTATTGCCTTTCTTTAAACAAATGCAATGAATCCACATGAGAAAATCATATCAATGAGAATGAAAATCTCTCTCATATTCCCTTTTTTTCCTTTTATTGCCACCAGATAAACAATACATCGCATTCAAGATGTTATGAGGGAGAAACTGCAAAGCCAAACTTGTATAAAAAGCTTTACACACCAGCATAATTTCAAGGGTCACACATTCAGGTCAGGAACCTAGGAGTTATGTGTGAAGACTTTGAGATAGCTCAACAGTGAAGAAAATAACATATTAGTGTATTAGGCCCAATTTACTAATGTGGAACATTTGCCAGAAATTTCTGAATCAATCTCCTAGGCTGAAAAACTAGGAGTCGTTTTAACTACTGGTTCATTTGTTAGTTTAAGCTGGGCGTTATCGATGGTTCACTTTATATGAAGTTAAAATTCCATGATAAAATCTAGAGGAAGAGATCCAAACTTTAAAGATAATTGAAATGTTGGAGTTTATGGATTGTGTGTGATACAACTTTCACCCCCTACCTATGTCCCTGAGAGAATCCAGAAAACACTGCACTTTGAAGGTCACTGAGAAATACACTGATGAATAGATTACCAACCTTACAATTCCTCTCTATTTGTTAGAGAGGAAATGCTACCACTGAAGTATATTCTCTATTTGGACCTGATTTATAGATTCATGGAGTGGCAGAAACAAAACAATAATACAAAGTTGCTAAAGCTATGCTGTCTTGGTTACTCCGTCAACTACCTGCATTTGTAATCAGAAGGTCAACTTCATAAATCTTTGCCTAACCAATAGTTTGATGCCTAGGACTAAGTCTCATTGCATTAGTTGCTCAGTCGTGTCTGACTCTTTGCGACCCCATGGACTGTAACCTGCAGGGTTCCTCTGTCCATGAAATTCTCTAGGCAAGAATATGGGAGTGGGTTTCCATTCCCTTCTCCAGAGGATCTTCCTGACCCCAGGATTGAACCTGTGTCTTCTGCATTGCAGGTTCATTCTTAACCATCTAAGCCACCAGTGAAGCCCCGTTATCTTCTTTATTCACTTTTCTGGAGTTGGGGAAGGTGGGAGGAGGGAGCCCTCTAATTTTGGAGATTTATTTGCATCTCCTTACATGGTCCTGATGGAACTCCCATCCCTGAGTCAATTCACAGATACAGAATTCCATGAAACAAGCTGAGAATCGAAAAACCCTGAGAGAACTCCGTAAGTACATCTTCCTTCCAATGTTCCTTAATAGATTTGCAGTCATTTACCAGGGAAAATGTTTAATGGAAAAAGCACATTTTGGAAGAAGTTTGGAAACGTCCTTTAAACTGACACTAATCCCTGGGAACAGAGAATCCTACCATTGTCCACTAGCCAGAAGGGGCTTCTGTGGCTCAGCTGATAAATGACTCATAAATAGCTCAGTAGGCCTGAGAAACTGCTCTGTAGTAATTGTCTCAGTTCCAAATCTATAGACTTATTTTAATATACAATAATTACAGATTCACAGGAAGATGCAAAAGTATTACAGAGAGGCACAGTATACTCTTTGCCCAGTTCTCCCAATGGTAACATATTACATAATTAAACCAAGAATCTGTTGTAGGCACAATATGTGTGTATAGTACTATGACAGTCAATTACATGCAATTAAGTTCATCCAAGATGCAAAACTATTCCATGAAAAAAATACAGGTTCCCCTGAGGCTACCTCTGTAATTGTTCTGCCCTAGTCCGAGTCCCCGGTCGGGAAAGAAGTCTCCTTGAAACAATGCAACTTGCAATAGGGGAATTTACTACTGACTCGAGCCAGGGCCTCCCGCCCTCACCAGGTGTGTGAGGACGAAAGGCCCCCGAGCCCCAGTTCTCTCGGGTATTTATTAGGTCAAAATCAGCAGCAGGTAGTTGGCGCAATTGGATTGGTTACACAGTGGGTAGTTGGCGTAAGAGGATTGGTTACACAGTTGCAAGGTAATTTTTGTTGGCCCAACGTGGGGCTTTCAGCTTTCCCCTGATAGGTTCCCTTTTCTCTGGCTAGGCATATGTTGATTGGCTGGCTCCAGGAGGCCTGATTATTATGTTACTCTGGGAAACCAGGCCTACTCCTAATCTAGGCTGCCTGCCATGGCGTTAGCCGTGACAGCCTCACAGTAATCACATCCACTCCCCTACCACTAATGTGGAAGCACTAACATGCTTTCTACCTCTATCATCTTTAATTTTGACATTTTGAGAATGTTGTATAAATTGAATAGAAACTATTGGCCTATAAATGGATCCAACATATTTTGTTGAAACAGCTAGGTGCAAAACAACTAGAAGGATTTCATTAAAAGTTCTTGAAGGGCAGTTCCCTTCCCAATCTTTCTGAAGAGTAGAATGGAAAGAAGAAAGGAAGGAGCCTTTTCTTCCCTTTCCTTTCTTCTCTTTCTTTTTCATACGCTTTCAAAAATTGTACTTTATCAAAACAAAGTACCTACGATTGTGTAACTTTCTAACAGATAATGTAAACGTTTCCAGGTTGGGGTTTGAGCCTTCAGATTACAGTGTCCCCCACTCCTCTGCCACCCTGCTGAATGTGAGCTCCTCCTTCTTGCTTCCTGTTCCCCAGACAAAAATGCCACCTGTGTTCGCCACCTGCACCCAACCCTCCCATTCTTCAGATCTCAGCACACACACCTCGTTTTCTCTGACGGTTTTCTGGTCTCCTATGCTTTCTCACCTCACAGGTCCCTTTCTGCGCAGTGCACTGTCAGCTTGCTCCACCGCAATGTCCCCTTGGACCTGCGCCGTGCGTGTTTGTTGTGCGGTAGGTGCCTGATGGTGCGCGGTTGTTCTTGGAGCACGTGGGCGTGGGGCACCATCGTGCGCAGGATGCCGGCTCCTGCGCGGTTGTGCGTGGTGGGCGTGGGGCGTGATACACGGGTGGTGGGTGGGGCATGATGAGTGGGTGGGGCGTGGTGGTCTGGTGGTTTTGGTGCGCGTGGTGGGCATGGAAAAAAAGCAGGGGGGCTTGTCCAGTCAAGTTCCCAGAGCAGTCGTCTCAGTCCAGCTGTGTATTCATCCTGCCGGCTGGGCTGGCCCTCACAATGACTCAGCTATCATGCCATTACATCCATGAGGCTGGAAGATCTGACCGCCCCGTGACTGGAGGAAATTGTAAACAAGTAGGGGAGAGGGGAAGAGAGAAGTGGGGTCTAGCCTTCAGCCTGTGTGTCTGGGTCAATGGGTGGAGTTTTGTCACCTGAGTTACCACGAAAGTACTCTTAAAGTATGGGCTGGGGGACAGCAACGTCAGCATCTCCTGGACTTACGTTAGAGATGCACAATCTCAGGTCCTGCCTCAAACCTGCTAAAGCAGAATCTGCGAATGGATTTGCATGTTGCAGTGTGAGAAGCACTGACCAGCCATCTTTCTGGTTCATACTCACATTAACGTTTAAGAAGTGCTGGCATGGGACTCTGTCAGGATTCCAAGTAGAAGTCAGAATACCAATAACTGGCATGAATGTCTGACTGTAATAGGGTTGAGGTCAAATCCTTACTGAGTGTTTTGGGTTCACAAGGTGATTCATGAAACAAAGGAGGCCTCTCTGCGGTTGTAAGATGAGCACAAAGGTAAGTGAAGACACGGCCCTGAAGGGGTCTAGACAATAGGCAGCAAGTATAAAGGCCCTAGGGTGGAATGCACTCCGTGTGTGTGTGTGTGTGTGTGTGTGTGTGTGTGAGAGAGAGAGAGAGAGAGAGAGAGAGAGAGAGAGAGAGAAAGGAGGCTATGTGTCTAGGGCAGAGAGAGGGAGACTGTGATAGTGGGAATGGATTTTGTTGACCTAGTAGATAATGGTAAGGGCTTGGGATGGTATCATGAGTGGAGTGGGTGCCATTGGAAGGTTTTGAGTGAAGGAGTCACATGATTTGGCTTTTAGTTGGCATCTCTCCCCACACAGCGTGGCTTAGTTTCATTGAGTTAGACAAGGCTGTGGTCCGTGTGATCAGATTGGCTGGTTGTTTGTGATTGTGGTTTCAGTCTGTCTGCCCTTTGATGCCCTCTCTCAGTGCCTAGTCTAACTTGGGTTTCTCTTACCTTGGACGTGGGGTATCTCTTCACGGCTGCTACAGCAAAATGCAGCTGCTGCTTCTTACCTTGGACGTGGGGTAGCTCCTCTCAGCCACTCCTGCACCGAGAGCCCCTTGGACTGCAAGGAGATCCAACCAGTCCGTCTTAAAGCATATCAGTCCTGGGTGTTCATTGGAAGGACTGATGTTGACGCTGAAACTCCAATCCTTTGGCCACCTGATGTGAAGAGCTGACTCATTTGAAAAGACCTTGTTGCTGAGAAAGATTGAGGGCAGGAGGAGAAGGGGATGACAGAGGATGAGATGGTTGGATGACATCACTGACTCAATGGACATGGGTTTGGGTTGACTCCGGCAGTTGGTGATGGAGAGGGAGGCCTGGCGTGCTGTGGTTCATGGGGTCGCAAAGAGTTGGACACGACTGAGCGACTGAACTGAACTGAACTGAACTGAGGCTTCGCTCCAAGTGATTTGCTGAGAATAGACGGAAGGGGGAGAGACGGGTAAGGCAGCCAGGTCGGGGCCAACTGCAGGAATTCTAGAGAGAAGCTAACAAGGTGTCTTGGAACAGGGTGAAAACAATGCAGGTGAGGTGACATGCTTAGGATCTGGTCATATTTTGAAAGTAGAACTGGTTGGACTTGATGATGATTGATTAATAGCATGTGGGAGCAAGAGAAGAATCTCCCCAGGGCTATTGTGTATGCTTCACAAGATCAGCCTTCCTAGAAGACTTCATACACCCCCCTTTCAGGGCTAAAACAGGCTGAGGAAGTTGTCTCTAGCAGGAAAAATAAGTCAAGAAAGTTATCTCATAAAAGCATAGACATTATGAGAGTAACTTTGAAAGTTTTATTATTTGGCAAAATGGAAAGTTGGCAAACCCTGATTTTCTGTTGTTATTGTAGTTTTAAGGGTCAATAAACATCAAAATCTTGGAGCCTCCAAAATAAAGGCTGGTTTATATGGTCTATAGCATTTTTTTTTCCATGCAGCTCCACCCCATACAACCCTATGTTCTTCTATGTAAGTTTCCGATAGCTGCTGTAGCTAGTTACTACTTGGTGTCTTGAAATACAGAAATTTGTTTTCTCATCATTCTGGAGATCAGAAGTCCAAAATCAGTATCACTAGGTCAAAAATCAAGATGTTAGCAAGGTCACATTCCCTCTGGATGCTCTAGGGGTTAATCCATTCTTTGGTTTCTTCATTTTCTGGTGGCTACCAGCATTCCTTGGCTTGTGGTCACATCAGTCCAGTCTTTAAGGCCAAACTCTTCAAATCTCTATGTTCTGTCTTCATATTACCTGTTCCTATGTGTTCCTATTTGACTCCAGAGAGTCAAAACTCTCTCTGCCTTCTTTTTAAAAGATACACTTAATTGCATTTATTACCAGCCTGCTTAGGTAATCCAGGATAATCCTTCCATTTCAAGATCCTTAAACTCATCATTCAAGTCTTCCCCTCCCTTTTTTGACTATAAAAGAAAAAGAAAAAAAAGTTAAATTTCAGGCATACAAAACTGGAATTGGGCAGCCACTGAGGATGTGGTATCAGAAAACTTCCTTCACTATTAAGGACTTGAACCAAACCCAAGGCCACCACAAGCCACATTCAGGACAATATCTGCAACCTGCAACCTTATGATCTCAAGGTTCCACTTAGAAGTATGCAACCATTTCAGACTCCAACCAATCCTTGCTTAACACAAACCCTCACTTTTTGCCAGTTTCAATTATAATTCTTGAGAGACAACTTATGTAATACTGTGACCTAGCAGCTTTTACTTTTATGGCTTCCTCCATACTGTAGTCTGGTGGAACACAATTCAGACATTTCTTAATCTGTGTCTCTGGGGCTGCAGTCCTAAAAAACCCTCAGTAGTGTAGAGTTAGTCACTCAGTTGTGCCCAACTCTTTGCAAGCCTATAGAATGTAGCCCAGCAGGTTCCTCTGTCCATGGAATTCCTCAGGCAAGAATATTAGAGTGAGAAGCCTTTCCCTTCTCTACAATATCTTCCTGACCTAGAGATCAAACCCAAGTCTCCTGCATTGCAGGCAGATTCTTTACTGACTTAGCCACCTGGGTAGCCTTGTAAATGCTTCTGTATTTCAATCAGGTCTCTGTTTCTGAAATTTTGGTGAACATAGCTGACGTGGTTGGCACGATCCAGATCAGTGCTCCCTCAGCAGTCCGGCAGTTGTTCAGACCCTATGTACGGTACCTACGCAGACCCACTGAGTCCAGCCTTCTCTTCAGTTGCATTAGAGCTCCAGGTGAGTGCTCCTGGAGCCAAACCTCCCATTTGGTTGAGCTCTAGGTCTTTATTTGAGGATTTATTTTAGATTTTATTTTTAATCTCAGCATTCAGATTCAAGGTTTTTCCATCTTGTGATTCACGTTTCAGGTTTTCTGTCTTCATGGCTTGGTAAGAGATGTGAGTTTCAGGTTTTCTTTCTTCTTTTGGTGACTTCTCAGAATAAGGGGAAGTTTTTACAGGAAAAATTTAAAGAAAAATGAACTCTTAGGAGCTTGTGCCAACTTTATATTTAACACCTGTAATTATACCCCTATTCTATAATTACTTATATAAATGGGTCCATTTAACCTCGAGTGATTTAAATTTCTGTTGGCTAAAATAGGGAGCTCTCAAAACCCCCAAATTTGTCTATCTTCATGCATGACTAGAGAAAATATGAGATAGACAAAATGAATGGGAAGCATATTTTAATTGGTATCTAGAGGATTTTAAACTTAGTGCTGAGAAAATTGCTTCCCTCCCAGCTGCAAATGAGCAATGTATACGTATTATTTTTCATGACTCTTTGCCCTGTGGTAACATTTTTTGGATAAATTTACTACCTATATTTCCTGATCCCATTGGATAAAAATTCAATAAAAAGCAATAATACTTCCTTCTTACAATAACAGCTTGTGGCTTCTAATTAGCTAGATGTAGGAAATTTCAATTATTTGGCAATGCAAGAGAGGAAGTTTAAAAGTTTTTCCCAGTCACTTAGATGACCTTCAAGTAGAAACCTTAAAATCTTTGTTTAACTATATAGGCTATATGAGAACTAAAATTCTAAAGTTTATCCCAAATTCTGGAAGCACAACCATGGATTCACTATAGTTTCAATTATTAAATTTTATAAAATATGTGACTATCAGTCAAGGAAACACTTCCAAATATCTGTTTAAATATGTTCGGAGAACGCTGCTCCAATAAGTGTGAAGGTATAGGAAAGGTAAAGTGACAACAAGTATTTTAAAGTCTCACTTAAGTCTTTCTTCTATCAAAAAAAAAAATTCCTAGAGCAAATACTGTTCATCCAGTTATACTGTCTTATGTGTGATATGGACCAGATATGCCAGATTTGGGCACCAAGAATTTTGCTTAAAACAATGTCTAAAGTCACTTCTACCTTAATTTTCAGATTGAAGAGTGAGGAAACAAACCTACAATTCCATTTTTTGTATTGCATAAGAGTGAACAGATATTTTAAAAAGATAACTCTATTAATAATGCTGTAAGGAGATTTGACTCATTTTGTTCTACATTAACTAGAATGCATGTTCCAGCACAAAGATGTTTAACTTTACCTTCTATGCTGATGCATCAATTTGTAGATAATTTCTCACAGAAGCAAATGTATCTTAAGCAGGATAACTAAATGACAATCAGTCTTTCCAGAATTTAATTTCTAAGAAAAAGAGAATCTGGATCTTTGGAATTTAAAACAAACAAACAAACAAACAAAAACGTGTTTGTACAGGCTATACATAGCTTTTCCATGACAACTAGCAACTCAAAAGGAAAGCCAAGAATAGAGCCCCAAAGTCTTCATCTAATGCCATCACTAACCTGTATTTTCCAGTGTTTGATGTTAATATACTTTAAATTAATTTGAAACTAGTGAAGTTTCTAGTGTCCTTAGGGTCCTGATACCTTCAATATCTCTCCTGAACCTGGTGGTTTCAATTCAGTTGAAATTACTTGACATCACTTATGAAAAGCCTTTGAAGTGCTTCTGCCTTGATTCAGGCTCTGAATCTACACTGAAGGGGAAAAAAAAAAAAACAGAAAAGCACAGCATCATTTTCAACATTTCTTTTTCACTCTGACTTTGTCATTTTCCTTAAATCTTCTGAACCATAATTTCTTCTGAGAGATAAAATAATTTGTGTCCCTTTTTGTAAGATGGCATGATACATTCACTTACTGGAAATTGAGTCATTGTGAAAATTATAGACAGTGTAATTTTTGGCTACTTCTAATATATATATTGCTTCAGCAATATATATTGCTTGTACTTGGTCAAGATCACATTAAAAAATATGTTAAAGCATATAGCCTGTTGCTTGGGCTACAACAGGGACTAGAATTTACTGGATAAATAGAATGATGCAATGTTCTCTTTGCCAGCTGTCAAGCCCTCTAATTTTAATGGCATTGTAACATTTGTTTTCCTCTTTCTTTCTAGAAAACTGTTTCAATGAAGTTAGGATGAGCTATCACTTGATAATATATTTCTTATTTTTAAAAATAATAAAAATAAAAACTCCCACTGTAGAAAATTAAGCAATATAAGAAAGTCCTTTGCCTCTCGACATATGTTGATATTATTCAAAGCAGCAGTTTTAGGTATTAAATGACTTATTTGTATTGGTTCTCGTGCTTTCCTTCTGTCTCATATGGCAAAGAATCTGCCTGCAAAGCACAAGACCTGGGTTCAATCCCTGGGATGGGAAGATCTCCTGGAGAGGGGAATGGCTACCTAGTCCAGTATTCTTGCCTAGGAAAATCCCATGAATATAGGTGCCTGGCAAGCTACAGTACATGTGATCACAAAGAGTCGGACATGACTGAGTGACTAATACTTCCAGTTGTAACAACTGTGCATCACACGACTCTAGGAAGAGGTTATCATATTATTCCATAAGCGTAGCCCCTCTGCTGTGGAAAAAGAGTTTATCTGTCTCATCTTCAAATGGATCAAGTCTAACTATCTCAAAATAGAAGTTTAACACTTTATAAGACATTCCATTTACATTTAACTCCGTTTGCTTTATAAAATAAAGGACTAAGTTGCTTAAGCCTCTTTTCAACTATTATTGCACTTGAGAACACTGAAAATCTATTTCAAGGTAAAGTTAGCTTATTTGTTGCTTTAATCAACATGTCATGAGCTGTGGACTCTATGAACAGGACCAAGTGTATCTGTTTAGGAGTAAGCTACTTTCCCAACTGCAGATAGTTCTAGGAAAAGTATATTAACAGGACATCCAGTGTCAGATCAAGGAGAGTGGTAACATGTTTCAGTGTTACATATCCCCAGTGTTGAAAAGCAGAATTTGTGTCCCACTGTTGCAGCATCTCTCTTTAAAAGTTTCTTAATCATCTTAGCATATAATGGGATGTCATGAACTCATGATATACCCTTATGAGCCAATTTTTGTTATGCTTTATTCTCAGTAGAAGTCCTACCAACTTTTTTTTTTTTTTTTTTTTTTTTTTTAGGTACAGAGATTTCCCATATACTTTCTCTCCCTGATCTCCACCACAGCTCCCCTCAGCAACAATATCCTGTGCTAGCATGGTACACTTGTTTCAAGCAGTGGTCCTGCACTGAAACGTCATTAACCCCTGAAGTCCAGAACTCACACTGGGCTTCCCCCTTGGTAAAGTCCACAGTTTACCTTGGACTTCTGCCTTCCCCCATGGTACCTTCTATTGTTTTTGTCAAATGTATAAAGATATATATTCAAATTTGTGGCAGCATACAAATTGGTTTCACTCACTACCCTGAAATCCATCACTCCACCTCTAAGCCTGGAAACCACTGATCTTTTGTCTTCATAGTTTTGCTTTATCCAGAATGTCATATAAATGGGATCACACAGAATTTAGATTTTCAGATTGATTTCTTTCACTTTTTAATATGTATTTATGGTTCCCTCAGGTCTATCCATGATGTGATAGCTCATTAATTTTTATCACCGAATAATAGTCCTTTGTTTGGATATAACACAGTTTGCTGAAGGATTCACCTACTGAAGGACATCTTGGTTGCTTCCAAGTTTTGGCAATTATGAATAAAGCTGCTATAATCATTGTATGTACTATATGAATTATGAATAAAGCTGCTATATTTATAGTACTAATTATATAATACACAAACATTGTGTGTACCATACAATTATGAATAAAACTGCTATAAACATTGTGTATTCCTTTGGGTAAAACAAAGGAGCATAGTTGCTGGAAAAAATTTGAGATATCAAGGTAAAACTTCATTCAAGGATGGGAACAGTAAAAGACAAAAATGGTAAAGACCTAACAGAAGCAGATAGATGGCAAGAATACACAGAAGAACTATACAGAAAAGATCTTAATGACCCAGATAACTATGATGGTATTGTCACTCACCTAGAACCAGACATCCTGGAGTGTGAAGTCAAGTGGACCTTAGGAAGCATTATTACAAACAAAGCTAGTGAAGATGATGAAACTCCAGCTGAGCTATTTACAAACCTAAAAGATGATGCTGCTAGAGTGATGCACTCAATATGGCAGAAAATTTAGAAAACTCAGCAGCACCACAAGACTAGAAAAGGTCAGTTTTCATTCCAGCCCCAAAGAAGGGCAATGCCAAAAAATGTTCAAACTATCATGCGGCTGCACTCATTTCACATACTAGCAAAGTAATGCTCAAAATCCTTCAAGCTAGGCAGCAACAGTATGTGAACCAAGAACTTCCAAACGTATAAGTGGTTTAGAAAAGGCAGATTGTTAAAAGATTGCTAAGAGCTTTGTATAATTTAGATACTGCTCATTACCACATATATCTTGTGCAAATAATTTTACCAAGTGTATATTAAATATGGTTTTATATTTAGGTCTATAATAGAGTTAGAGGTAATTTTTGTGAATGGTGTGAAGTCTGTATCATCTTGTTCAGTTGCTCAGTCATGTCCAACTATTTGTGACCCCATGGACTGCAGCATGCCAGGCTTTCCTGCCCTTCACCATCTCCCAGAGCTTGCTCAAACTCATGCCCATGGAGTTGGTGATGCCATCCAACCATCCCGTCCTCTGTTGTCCCCTTCTCCTCCTGCCTTCAGTCTTTCCCAGCATCAGGGTCTTTTCTAAGGAGTTAGCTCTTTGCATAAGGTACCCAAAGTATTAGAGTTTCAGCTTCAATCTCAGTTCTTCCAATGAATATTCATGATTGATTTCCTATAGGATTGACTGGTTTGGTCTCCTTGCAGTGCAAGGGACTCTCTAGAGTCTTCTCAGATACTATACTTCAAAAGTGTCAATTCTTTGACCCTCACCCTTCTTTTTGGTTCAACCCTCACATTAATACATGACTTTGGAAAAATCACAGTTTTGACTATATGGATCTTTGTTGGTAAATTAATGTCTCTGCTTTTTAATATGCTGTCTAGGTTGGTCATAACTTTTATTCCAAGGAGCAGGCATCTTTTAATTTCTTGGCTGCAGTCACCATCTGCAGTGATTTGTTTCCCCATCTATTTGCCATGAAGTGATGGGACCAGATGCCATGATCTTACTTTTTAGAATGTTGAGTTTTAAGCCAGCTTTTTCACTCTTCTCTTTCACCTTCATCAAGAGGCTCTTCAGTTCTTCTTCACTTTCTGCCATAAGGATGGTGTCATCTGAGTATCTGAGGTTATTGATATTTCTCCCAGCAATCTTGATTCCAGCTTGTGCTTCATCCACCCAACATTTTGCATAATATACTCTGCATATTAGTTAAATAAACAGGGTAACAATTTTCAGCCTTGACATACTGTTTTCCCAATTTTGAACCAGTCTGTTGTTCTATTTCCAGTTCTAACCGTTGCTTCTTGAGCTGCATACAGGTTTTCAGGAGGCAGGTAAGGTGGTCTGGTATCCCCATCTCTTTAGAAATTTTCCACAGTTTTTTGTGATCCACAGAGTCAAAGGCTTTAGTGTAGTCCATAAAGCAGAAGTAGATTCTTTTTCTTCCTCTGAAGTTCTCTTCATTTTTTATGATCCAACAGATGTTGGCAATTTGATCTCTGGTTCCTCTGCCTTTTCTAAACCAAGCTTGAACATCTGGAAATTCTCAGTTCATGTACAGTTGAAGCCTAGCTTGGAGAATTTTGAGCAACATTACTTTGTTCAGACATTACTTTGAACATTTACTTTGTTCATAATTTTTGTTTTGAGCAAGTTTTAGTTTGAGTAAGCTCTGGGAATTGGTGATGGACAGGGAAACCTGGTGTGCTGCAGTCTGTGGGATTGCAAAGAGTGGCACACCACTGAGTTACTGAACTAAGCTTGCTAGCGCATGAGAAGAGTGCAATTGTGTGGTTGTTTGAGCATTCTTTGGCATTGCCTTTCTTTGGGATTGGAATGAAAACTGACATTTTCCAGTCCTGTGGCCACTGCTGAGCTTTCCAAATTTGTTGGCTTATTGAGTGCAACACTTGTCTTTTAAGATTTGAAATAGCTCAGCTGAAATTCCATTATCTCCACTAGCTTTGTTCGTATGATATTTCCTACGGACTTTGCACGTGCCAAGATATCTGGCTCTAGGTGATTGATCACACCATCATGGTTATCTGGGTCCTGAAGTTATTTTTTGTATAGTTCTTCAGAGTTATTCTTGCCACCTCTTCTTGATATCTTCTACTTCTGTTAGGCCCATACTGTTTCTGTCCTATATTGTGCCCATCTTTGCATGAAATTTTCCCTTGGTATCTCTAATTTTCTTGAAGAGATCTTTAGTCTTTCCCATTCTATTGTTTTCCTGTATGTCTTTGCATTGATCACTGAGGAAGGCTTTCTTATCTCTCCTTACTATTCTTTGGAACTAGCATTCAGATGGGTGTATCTTTCTTTTTCTTCTTTGCCTTTCACTTCTCTTCTTTTCTCAGTTATTTGTAAGGCCTCTTCAGACAACCATTTTGCCTTCTTGCATTTCTTTTTCTGGGGATGGGTTTGATAACCACATCCTGTACAATGTCATGAACCACTGTCCATAGTTTTTCAGGCAGTCAGTCTATCAGATCTAATCCCTTGAATCTATTTGTCACTTCCACTGTATAAGGGATTTGATTTAACTCATATCTGAATGGCATAGTGGTTTTCCCTACTTTCTTAAATTTAAGTCTGAATTTGGCAATAAGGAGTTTGTGAGCTTAGCTACAGTCAACTCTGTCTTTTTTTTTGTTGACTGTATAGAGCTTCTCAATCTTCGACTGAAAAGAGTATGATTAATCTGACCTCAGTGTGACTGTATGGTGATGTCCATGTGTGGAGTCATCTGCTGTGTTGTTGGAAGTAGGTGTTTGCTATGACCCAGGTGTTCTCTTGGCAAAGCTCTGTTAGCCATTGCCCTGCTTCATTTTGTACACCAAAGCCAAACTGGCCTGTTACTCCAGGTATTTCTTGACTTCCTACTTGTGCATTTCAGTCCTCTAGAATGAAAAGGATATCTTGTTTGGTTATTGCTCTAGAAGGTCTTGTAGGTTTTCATAGAATGGTTCAACTTCAACTTCTTCTGCACTAGTCGTTGGGGCCTAGACTTGCATTACTTGATATTGAATAGTTTGCCTTGGAAATGAACCAAGATCATTCTGTCATTTTTGAGATTGCCCAAGTATGGACTCTTTTGTTGGCTGAAGGGCTACTCCATTTCTTCTAGAGGATTCTTGCTCACAGTAGTAAATATAATGGCTATCTGAATTAAATTTGCCCATCCAGTCCATTTTAGCTCACTGATTCCTAAAATGTTGATATCTAGCTTCTTTTTTAATTATTATTATCATTTTTGCATGTAGATATTCAGTTTTTCTAACACCATTTGTTGAAAAGATTTTCTTTGTTCCATTGTATTACCTTTTCTCTTGGCAACTGTCAGTTGACTATACCTATGTGAGTCCACTTCTGGATTATCAGTTCTGGTCCACTGATTTATTTGTGTATTTTTTGCCTATACCACACTGTCTTGCTTACTGTACTTCTAGTAAGTCTTGACATTGAATAGTGTCAGGCCTCTCACTTTGCTCCTCCTTAATGTTGTATTAGTTCTCCTGGTTCTTTGACCTCTGCATATAAACTTTAGAATTAGCTTGTAAATTTCCACAAAATAATCTTCCATGCCTTAGAGAAAATTCGCAGTTAAATTATGAAAATGTAAAGAAATATATTTAAAACAATTTTTTTTTCATTTTTATATTCTACTTGCGTTCCTCCTTTGCCTTATTTTACCTCTGTATATATGAAATACCTAAAGATTATAGTAATTAGGTTAAGTACAAATGTATTAAACACACAGTATGAAAGGAATTGCGTTTGTATGCTATAGTAACATATGTATAAGCTATCTTATAATTATTTTAATCTCTATTTCTATTCTAACACAGTAAGAGAGAACCCATCATCATTTCCAATTTAAGGTAACCACAACAAAAAATCCTCCAGTCTGAAGAGTGGCAGCAATAGCATTGCTATTTGTAACGGTTTATCTAGAAAACCCCATGTTTGTGGCATTTATTTATTTAAAAGCACTATTTAATAACAATTATACTTTAAATTACTATATTTCAGTGAATTTATACACTGTTACAGTTTTTGGAAACATGTTATTTTGCTCATTCTTATTTTGTTTATTTGGTTAAACACTTGCCTTTATAGTATATGTTCACTGATTTATTGGAATTTAATTCATAAGACCTTTGGCATAATGTAAAAATTATGCAAACTATAAATATAAATTGTTATGAGTTTTCTTCTCCAAAGAAGACATACAGATGGCTAACAAACACATGAAAAGATGCTCAACATCACTCATTATTAGAGAAATGCAAATCAAAACCACAATGAGGTACCATTACACGCCAGTCAGGATGGCTGATATCCAAAAGTCTACAAGCAGTAAATGCTGGAGAGGGTGTGGAGAAAAGGGAACCCTCTTACACTGTTGGTGGGAATGCAAACTAGTACAGCCGCTATGGAAAACAGTGTGGAGATTTCTTAAAAAACTGGAAATAGAACTGCCATATGACCCAGCAATCCCACTTCTGGGCATACACACTGAGGAAACCAGATCTGAAAGAGACATGTGCACCCCAATGTTCATCGCAGCACTGTTTATAATAGCCAGGACATGGAAGCAACCTAGATGCCCATCAGCAGATGAATGGATAAGGAAGCTGTGGTACATATACACCATGGAATATTACTCAGCCAGTAAAAAGAATTCATTTGAACCAGTCCTAATGAGATGGATGAAGCTGGAGCCCCTTATACAGAGTGAAGTAAGCCAGAAAGATAAAGAACATTACAGCATACTAACACATATATATGGAATTTAGAAAGATGGTAACGATAACCCTATATGCAAAACAGAAAAAAAGACACAGAAATACAGAACAGACTTTTGAACTCTGTGGGAGAATGTGAGGGTGGGATATTTCAAAAGAACAGCATGTATACTATCTATGGTGAAACAGATCACCAGCCCAGGTGGGATGCATGAGACAAGTGCTCCAGCCTGGTGCACTGGGAGGACCCGGGGGAATCAGGTGGAGAGGGAGGTGGGAGGGGGGATCGGGATGGGGAATACATGTAAATCCATGGCTGATTCATATCAATGTATGACAAAACCCACTGAAATGTTGTGAAGTGATTGGCCTCCAACTAATAAAAAAAAATAAATTAATTAATTAAAAAAAATTGTTATGAGATGATGAACTTAAGGACAGAAGACATCATGGAACAACTTAAGGACAGAAGACATCAAAGGAGCATGAACCAGTTCCTTTGTTCAAGAAGACATCAGCTGTGAAGCTGGTCAACTGACATTTAGATCTAATTTCCCTCTATAAGCAGTGTGTGACTTTTAGTTAACCCTAGTGTTTCTTAGCCTCGATTTCTCCAGTGTAAAATGAAGATAATGATGTTTATTTTAAAAATCGTAGGGATTAAACTAGAAATTATTTATATAAGTTTCCTGTCATACTGGTAACATAAGTATGTGAAAGCGGTTTTGTAGCTCAGATCCTGTTGATTGTTCTTATACATCAGGGAGTCACAAAATGGTTCGTCTTCTAGGAAAAAGAGATGAAGTAGTTCCTTCTCTTCTTCTGAACTTCTTTTCATGCTCTGTGTTTACTGCATTTCAGATAAAATATGCATTGGGTGAAATTGAACACAAGCTCACACACACGCATGCAGGCAACAGGAGGATGACATAAACTGTCCAAGTTTACAGAAATGAGGAGACCATAAAAGCAGAAGAAATCACATATGACAGAATATACAGTAGCTTAGAGTTGGGTTCTGGTGATAGTATCTGATTAAGGTAAATCAGATTCTTTAGTAGAGTGTAATTATTGACTGTGTTTTTTTGTCAAAATTTACATTATCTTTCTGGAAATCTGTGGACCTTGTTTTAAGTGAATGTTGACCATTACCGAGTTCCAAGAAACATCTAGATACATTTTCTGCTGAAGTGAGGCTGGATGATTAGTGGTAACATGATTTTGACAGTATTTCAGCCTCCATATTCCTATCTTTCTAGAAAAATTTATCCTCATAATAAATGATACATCAAATTCTATTTTATAATGCCTTTAATTATTCCCTTATGTCATCCTATCGCTTGTATATGAAATAACTCTTTGGAAAAAGCTTTCTTTTCCAATATGTGGATTCAGAAAATACTTGTACAATTTTTGATGGTTTTATTCTCAAATGAATTTTCAGTGCAAATGATATCTACCAAAAGAGACTTCCAAGTTTAAATCTATTTTTGTTAACATCATTAAGTGTTTTTAATGATGTTTTATTAACATCATTAAGTCACAGGCTTCCCTTGTGACTCAGCTGCTAAAGAATCCTCCTGCAATGTGGATGACCTGGGTTTGATCCCTGGGTTGGGAAGATCCCCTGGAGAAGGGAAAGGCTACCCACTCCAGGATTCTGGCCTGGAGAATTCCAAGAGGGGGCCCAAAGGGTTGGACACGATGGAGTGACTTTCACTTTCAAGTGTATTACACCTAGGTATATTTAAACTAAATAGTGAAATGATTACAGGCTCACATGTTTGAAATTCATTGTTCCATGTTATTTAAAATATAGTAGATTTCATTAAAAATTCTTCATTTATTTCTCTAAATATTTTCCTCAAAACACAAATTAAATATGTAAATATCAAATATGGTCCAGTTTCTATAAGAACACTTCATTGTTCTTATCAGATATCTTTTTAATATTTTTGATACTTCATCTGCTTACCTACTATATGAATTATGCAATCTTAATAGAATTCTCCTTTGACAGAATCAAAATTAGAGAGTTTTTTAAGATACATAACCTGTAAATTTCAGAAGGTATTTATAGTCAATAGTCAAATTAACTACAAAAACTCAAAACTTTCAGTGCTGAGAAAATATATCATTGGCCAGATTGTTAAATATTCAGAAAGTTTACTCAAATGGCTATTGAGCTCCTTTACAAAAACAATATTTTATTATGCCATCAATTTTGCTTCCATAAATCTCTGGATTATGTTTGTTCTTGAGTTCTATTGCTATCACAAATGAGCATTTGGTATTCGTAGTTAGTACAGGGAAACATATGAAGAATGGTTGGATGTTAAATTTATTTTCACATTCTCAGAAGCACATGCAAACAGGAAAAATAACTGCTTCAGAATTGTCTATTATGCAGATTATAATTTCATAGTTGTTTCTCACATCACTTACATCATGCCTGCTAATAAAAAGAAAACAATTCTAGCATAACTCTTTAACAGTGACTGAGTTGCCAAAAATATCACTGCCAATGAATTCAATCATGTTGTTTACATTAATTTGCTGACTTTTAATCTGAAGAAAGTACATTGTGGAACTAATGCTGATGCTAATTCTGCATGTTTATGCTCTGAAATGACTGATATAATGAAAAATGAATCTCATTTTAGTGTGCATTTTGGATGCACAGCACAGACATTACAAAAGACATCTTGATTGAAGTCTGTTAAAAAGCAAAGTTTTTAGAAAACCTAAATATTCCTTCTTATCTATATATGATTGTGAACCTCCTAAATTATCAATTCTATGTGTGGTGGGGAAGGTATAACATGTAGTAAGTGGTACAAAAATAAGTAAATATTTGTGTTTATGGCTGTATACTTAAATAAATACCAACATATTAGAAAACTAACAAGAAAATGTGAAACTTAATTTTGCAAGGTAAATGTAATACTGCAATTTGTAACATTTTAGCAATAATTAATAATTAACTATTTAATTTAGTGCATTATATAGCTCTTTGACATTTGTTATCAGTCCTTTGGGGTACACTTTAGCATATGAAAGGTATAGATAGAACACTAAACTTAAACTATTTAAGATTATTACTATCATTATTATTTTCATTAGTTAACTAGTCTATTATTATACTTAATGACAAAGCTGAATAAAATAAAATCTGGATAAATCTCCATACTGACAATTAGTATAGTCACAAATGTGGAAGGAAATAACATTAGAATTATCTTCATTCTAAACAGTTTTCTAAAAAGAAATGGACATCTACTCAATATTTTGTAATAAACTATATGGTAAAAGAATCTGAAAAAAGAATGGATATATGTCATATAACTGAGTCACTTTGCTATACACCTGAAACTAACACAGAGTTGTAAATTAACTATATTCAAATATAAAACAAATACTAAACTATAAAAAAAAAATTGAAGGACTTACAAAAAAATAATGTTGAGAGTCAGATTGAAAAAAAAAAAAGAAGAATTCAAATGGGAAGATATTCCAACTTGAATTGCTTCCTTATATCTCTGGTCATCCCTCCAGTAGAAAAGTTATGTATTTCCTAGTAAGCTTTCATGGATTTCTTAGTTAAAGATTTAAAATTACTTTTCATAGTGGATAAATTATTTGGTTCAACTGTAAACTTTGTCCAAAACTTCAAAATCTCTTAAGAATACAATTAAATTAAAATTCTTTAATTTGTGAAGATCCTCGAAAGACATGTACTTTCTTAGGCACTACATTATTTGCTCAATACTCTTAAATACAAAAAATGAATAATATAATTTGATTTCTCAAGTAGGTTTTCTTTGTTTTTGAAATTATGTAAGCACAATATGTAAAACATTCATGAGTTAATAAAATCATAAATATTTTAAAATTTAGAATGTACATGGTATCCAATGGGCTTCCCTGGTGTCTCAGATGGTAAGGAACCCTCCTGCAATGCAGGAGACCTGGGTTGGGAAAATCCCCTGGAGGAGATCATGGCAACCCATTCCAGTATTCTTGCCTGGAGAATCCCTATGGACAGAGGAGCCTGGTGGGCTACAGTCCATGGGGTCACAAAGAATCAGATACGACTGAGTGACTAAGCGCAGCACAGCATATGGTATCCAATAATGAGTTAACTTTTTGTTAATTATATGTTAGATGGTGAGAATTGGTAAAGGCATATAGTATACAAAAAGGCTCATTTTCGATAACATTAATGAAGGCTGAAATGGAAACCAAATCATCTTGATATATAACAGAGAGCTCATCCCCCTCATCTTCTCTTCATGTGTAGATCAACCAAGACATTGATGGAGATATAAAGAGCCTTTTGCCCTTTGGGCCTAGAGTGAGGGTGAAAGTGTTAGTCACTGCGTCATGTCTGCCCCTTTACAATCCCATGGACTGGAGCTCGCCAGGCTCCTCGGTCCATGGAATTCTCCAGGCAAGATACTGGAATGGGTTGCCATTCCATCCTCCATGGGATCTTCCTGACTCAGGAATCAGGGCCTCCTGCATTCCAGGCAAATTCTTAACCATCTGAGCCACCAGGGAAGCTGGGAGAAAGTCAAATCTCTCCATTCCACTCCACATCACTCCAGATAAGTGATGGTGAAAAGTTTAGGCTCTTCTTTAAGAGCTAAAGTCTAAGTTGAAGAAAGGAATAGAGAACTGATAAGTGCTCCCTTTAAAAAAATAAGTCTAGTTAGAGTATACATTCCAAAAAGAGAAAATTCTGTTTAATATGTAAGGTGAATACAACTGTTTCTCTGAAGATAACTTCATTTTGCCTGTGACAGGAAATCAGTATTTGAAACCTTTAAAAATAAGGAGTTTGTAAGCTATGGCAAGTTGTTGATGCCATTAAGTTAAGCTATTAAGTTGTTGATTCCATGGGAATATTCTTGAGAGAGAACCAACTGGAGTTCCTGAGAATATCCCAATGATTTGTTGTTTACATGACATTTCTTGACAAAATTTATGGTATTTTGATACATGACAAGGCAATCTTTGGAAATATTAATATAAAATTGTATCTGACAGTTGTGGGCTAATCAGCTGAAGAGCAGCAGTGTTGTTATACATACTGAGAACAAGGCATAATTTGCCTTAGGAGTTTTTCAAGAAAAAATATTTTATGTGATACTAAAATATTATCATTATTATTAAAATAAAAATTTTCTTGATAAGTATCTTTTCTGTGAGGGTAAGAGGTTATTAACTGTTTTTACCACCAACAATGTTTGCTTCAGATTGCATACATTCAATTTAACTATAATAAAGTCTAATTCTTACAAGCTCCCTTCATATTTTACAGAACCATTAATAAAGTGTTCTTGCTGACTGATTTCCTAATGTTCTGCAAATTATGTAGAATGCTTGATTATAGGTTTTGAAGAACTACTGTGCGTAAATACATGATCACATATATAAAATTCAGAACTCCCCAATTTGCCTTTGAAATTTTGTTCCTTTATTTGAGAATGGAAAGCGTGAATGCAAGAAATTGGGGGAGGATTTTTATGACTGACTCAGAATATCCTTTTCTCTGTTGGTCTTCAATTTAGAATCATTAACTTCTTTAAAGTTATGTTTACTAATTGTTAGTGTTCTCATCATCATTGTTCCTAGTTCTAATACTCCAGTTACCAAATCCCACAGAAATTTATAATTCAGTGCTTAAAAAAAAAAAAAAAGAAGGAAAATATTTCCTGACTTTTTTCACTTGGGGTCTCCCATTGATAAATTTATGAAATTGTCTTCACTGGTAACCAAAGAATAATATAATATCAAATATAAATGCTTTGACTCCTCGGATACTAATAGAATTAACAAATGCAACAAATTACTATTATAACTTTTACAACAAATAAGGGAAGCTTGAAATAAGGCATAGAATATTTATTTTATTTGTGCTCAGTTGCTTCAGTGCATCTGACTCTTTGCAAACCTATGAAGTGTAGCCCACTAGGATGTTCTGTCCATGGGGATTCTGCAGGGAGGAATAGTGGAGTGGGTTGCCATGCCCTCCTCTCGAGGAACTTCACAACCCAGGGATCAAACACTTGTCTCCTGCGTCTCCTTCATTGCAGGCAGATTCGTTACTCCCTGAGCCACCCTTTAATTCATTTATTGAAATATAATTGACTTATTACATTATGTAAGTTTCCATTGTACAATGCATTGGCTCGGTATTTTGTACATTATGAAATAACACAGTAAATCTAATTATTATTTGTCACCATACAAATTTATAGCAATAGTATTTCTAGTATTCCCTGTGTTACAGATTACATCTTCATGACTTATTTATTTTATAACTAGAAATTTTTGCCTCTTGGTCCCATTCATCTGTTCCCCATCACTTTGCTCCCCTCCCCTCTAGCAGTCACCTGTCTATTTTCTGTATCTGCATGTCTGTCCCTGTTTTGTTTTTCCATTTGTTTTGTTTTTTAGAGTCAATATATAAGTGAAATCATATGGTCTGTGTCTTTCTCGGTCAGAGTTAGTTCATTTAGCATAACATCCTCAAGGTCCATCTGTTTGCTATAAATGGCAAGGCTTAAATAGCTAAGTAGTGTTTCATTATACATATATATTGCATGTTAATTGCTCAGTCATGTCTGACTCTTTCCACCCTGTGGACTATAGTCCACCAGGCTTCTCTGTCCATGGAATTCTCCAGCCAAGAATACTGGAGTGGATTGCTATTCCCTTCTCCATACATATACTACATCTTCTTTTTTCATTCATCCACAGATGAACACATATTGGATATTTTAAATGAAATGTTGGATTTGTTAAACAATAATGCAGTAAATGTAGAGGTGCATATTATCTTTTAAAATTATGACTTTTATTTCTTTCAGATAAATACTCATAAGTAGAATTGCAGGATAATATGGTTTTATCATTAAATTTGTGAGAAACCATCACACTGCTTTCCATAGTGTCTGTACCAATTTGCATTCCACCAAGTGTGCAAAAGTGGTCCCTATTCATCACATCCTTGACAATATTTGTTATTTGTTGTCTTTTTTAATATAGCCATGCTGACAGGTATGAGGTGATAGCTCATTTTGTTTTTTATTTATATTTCCCTTGTGATTAGTGATGCTGAAAATCTTTTCATGTGTCTGTTGGCCATCTGTAGGTCTTCTCTAAAAAGTGACTACTCAGGACATCTGTTCGTTTTTAGCTGTTTATTTGCTTATTTCTTTCTTTTGTATTTCTTTCCTTCCTTCTTAACTTTTTCTTTATTTTTTTTTCTTTTCTTTGGATATTGAGTTGTATGTGTTCTTGGTATGTTTCGGCTATTAACTACTTATCAGATTTACCATTTGCAAATATATTCTCCCATTAACTAAATTGCCTTTACCTTTTATTGATGGTTTCCTTTGATGTACAAAAGCTGTTTAGTTTGATGAAATCCATTTTTTAAAAAAGAATTGGTTTGTTGTCCTTTGAGATAGACAACAAAGGAGATAGATCCACAAAATAATTCCAAGTCCTGTGTCAAAAAGTATACTGCTGTCATTTGCCTCTAGGAGTTTTATGGCTTCTGTTCTTAGATGTAGGCCTTTAATCCATTTTGAATTGTTTTGTTAATATGATATAAAATAGTCTCATTTTATTCTTTTACATATAGTTATCTGTCTTTCCAGATACCTTCAAATCTACTGAAGATGCTATATTTCCTATGGCATACTCTTACCTCCTTTGTCATAGATTAATTGACCATGTAAGTGTGGTTTTATTTCTGAGCTCTTGATTCTTTTTCATTGATCTGTGTGTTTGTTTTTGTGGCAGTGTTATACTGCTTTTGATTATTGTAGCTTTGAAATATAATTTGAAAACAGAGACTGTGATACCTATGGTATTGTCCTTTCTTAAGAATGCTTTGGCTGTTAAGGAGTTTTTGTAGTTGCAAACAAATTAAGAATTGTTTGCTCTAGTTCTGTGGAAAAATTCCATTGATATTTTGATAAGGATTATATTGGACCTGTAGAATGCTTGAATAGTATTGATTTTTAACAACATTAATTCTTGCTATCCAGGAACACAATATATCTCTTCATTTATGTGCATCATCATCAATTTTTTCATCAATGTCTTCTAGATTTTGTCGTGGGAGTGGGTAATTTCCTCGGTTCTGTCTCGTCATAACAAAAATTTGAAGCAACGGATGTTAAAGCGCTCAGATAGACCATGTGACAGCTCTCAGACAGATCAGTGTTACAGTTCCATGTTACAGCTCAGTTTTATTTAGAAAATAAAGGAAAATACATTCTCGAGGCATGAGGTCATGCCAATCCAAAAGATGTAAAGAGAGAGAGAGAGACCCTGGCTCTTTGGTTCTTCTTTTTATATGTTTTTTCTCCTCCCCCCTGGGCCTGCCCTATGTAAATTGGGCTAGCCAGGAGTGCTGTTTGTTCTATCTGAGGTCCTATTCTATTTTCTATTGTTCTATTTTCATGGACTTTTACCTTCCTTGTCTTTTAGCCACCACCATTCTGGACTCCTTTTTCCTATTCTAACTATCTAACAGTTTTCAAAGTACAAGTCTTTCACCTCCTTGGTTAAATTGATCCCTTGATATTTTATTCTTTTCAAAGCAATTGTAAATGGGATTAATTTCTTAGTTTTTCTTTCTAATACTTTGTTTATAGTATATATAAATGCAACTGATTAATGTATTAGTTCAGTTCATTTCAGTCGCTCAGTCATGTTCAACTGTTTGTGACCCTGTGGACTACAGCATGCCAGGCTTCCCTATCCTTCAGCAACTCCCAGAGCCTATTCAAACTCATGTCCATTGAGTTGGTGATGCCATCCAACTATCTCATCCTCTCTTGTCCCCTTCTCCTCCTGCCTTTAAACTTTCCCCGCATCAGGGTATTTTCAAATGAGTCAGCTCTTCGCATCAGGTGACGCAATTATTGGCATTTCAAGACTCAGCATCAGTCCTTCCAATGAACACTCAGGATTGGTCATCCCCTTCTCTTCCCACCTTCAATATTTCCCAGTATCAGGGTCTTTTCAGATGAGTCAGCTTTTTGTATCAGGTGGCCTAAGTATTGGAGTTTCAACTTCAACATCAGTCCTTCCAAAGAACACTCAGGACTGATCTCCATTAGGATGAACTGGTTGGATCTCCTTTCAGTCCAAGGGACTCTCAAGAGTCTTCTCCAACACCACAGCTCAAAAGTATCAATTCTTTGGTGCTCAGCTTTCTTTGTAGTCCAACTCTCACATCCATACATGACTACTGGAAAAACCATACCCTTTACTAGATGGACCTTTGTTGTCAAAGTAATATCTATTCTTTTTAATATGCTGTCTAGGGTGGTCATAACTTTCCTTCCAAGGAGTAAGCATCCTTTTATCTCATGGCTGCAGTCACCATCTGCAGTGATTTTGGAGCCCCAAGAAATAAAGTCGCCACTGTTTCCACTGTTTCCCCATATATTTACCATGAAGTGATGGGACCGGATGACATGATCTTAGTTTTCTGAATGTTGAGCTTTAAGCCAACTTTGTCACTCTCCTCTTTCATTTTCATCAAGAGGCTCTTTAGTTCTTCTTTGCTTTCTGCCATAAGGGTGGTGTCTTCTGCATATCTGCAGTTATTGCTATTTCTCCTGGCAATCTTGATTCTAGCTTGTGCTTCATCCAGCCCAGCGTTTCTCATGACATATACTCTGCATATAAGTTAAATAAGCAGGGTGGCAATATACAGCCTTGACATACTCCTTTTCCTATTTGGAACCAGTCTGTTGTTCCAATCTACATGATTTAGACTTGACAATTCAATTCAAAGATGGAGTGTAGAGGGAAAATGTCCAAAAAAATTAGTAAGTAAGGAGATAGACTTGTTGTCTTGCTCTGGGAAGGGAATCATCCTATAGTAGATGATAAGCTCTAGGTCATGAAAGAAGATGTGTGGTCATGCGCATAGATTCAATTGCCTAGAGGTAAGGACCAGTTTTCCCCATGTTGAGACAAAAGATTTATGTACAGTGATGATATGATATTGCAACAAGCATCCAATCTTAAACCATTGATTGGTGGTGGAGTCATGTGCTGCTTTAGGAAATGTTTTAAGGAAGAAATAAATTTTGCTTTGAGAGATGATGGCTGACACAGAACACATGTACCTTTAGTTTTGATTTGATAAGTGATGAGAAAGGGAAAAAACTGCATTTATATTTCATCCAAAATTAATAGAATAAATGAGAATCTTATGATTTACAAAGGATAAGGATTTGAGGCAGTTTAGACTTCTTTCATGATTAATTGGAATTAATGCTAACGATTAAGAACTCTTCACTGGAGGAGTTGATACTCTGTGACACTTTGTATAATAGATTTACCTGGTTATTACATGTAAAACGGAATGAAACTTGGGAACTGCAGTTGATCACAGGGGACTCTATTAAGGCATTCCTCCACTGGCGTGATACCTGAGATAAAATATGTTAAGCAGGCTGAACATAATCAAACTTGCTAATACCATTTCTGGTTCAATCTCTGAGGCTAACTGAGGATACTACATATGGAATGAAATGCATATTAGTCACCTATCACTGCATAGCAAATTATTTGTCAAATGAACACCTGTTAAGTGGAGCATAGGATGTGGATGGTGAGCCATGGTTCTGCAAAAGACCTCAAAAGCAAGTGAAACAGAGAAGCTTATTATTAGCAGTTTCTGGAAGAAATACCTGCCACACCTCATGGGACCCCGAGGGGAGGTTAAGGCAGCCTGCAAGCAAAGAGAAAGAGAAAGGAACTGGGGAACATGCCTTTATTAGGCTTTATGAATAAAGTGCTTTGGAGCTCTCAGACTGAGGCCATATTGGTGAATTGAAATCAAAAGAGCAGGCCTTTGGTAAACGCCATGGGTTGTGGAGGCAGGCAGGGGAGAAGCATCTCATCAAAGAGTTACATGAGGCATTGGGAAGCAGAGGATATTTTAATCACAGGTGCTTTTGAAGCAGTCTCATCAGGGACTTACATTTGCTTTTGACACTGGGTGCATTCTAGGGCATATGCTTGATGACGTTTAAGGTTCCTGCAGGCCACTTGACCAAATAAAGTGGATACAGTGGCAGAAATGCTAGGGAATACCTTAGCGACTCTTGACAGTACCCCTAAAATTGTGTAGCTAAAAACAAGTATAAGGGTTTCTTACAGTTCCTGTGCATTAAGAATTCAGGAGTAGTTTACACAAGTGAATTTTACATATGGATACAGTCAGCATGTCAGCAGAGGCATTGTTAATAAGAAGGTGAATCTGTGACTGAATGATGTAATTCCAAGACAGCTCTCCTACAGGTTCGTTGGCTGAAGGCTTTCATTCCTCACCACATGGGCCTCTATTCATGAAAGGGTCCCTAGCTTTCCCCAGAGCCTCTAGAGAAAACAAAGAGACTGTGGAAGTATTTTATAACCTAGTTTCTATCCCCAAAACCACCCACTGTTATTGGCACCTCATTCTACTTGTTAGAAATAAGTTAATGAGTCAATCCCACAGCCAAGGAGAGAATCAGGTTACAGGTATTCCAGGAAAGGAGTATCAGAGAATCTTGGAACATGTTTTTTTTTTAAATGTTTTAACTTTATCAAGGAATAATTGACAAATATAATTGTATACATTTAAAATGTACAACATTAGATAGACATAAATATTGTAAAACAGTTACTAAAAAAGATAATAACACATCCATAATACCACATAATTAACATAGTGAAGATGTTTTTAAAAAGCCACCATATATGCAGTATGTCTTCATGTGATACAAACAGGTTATATTAAGTTTCTTGATAATGAGACATAGTCAGGAAATATCTGATGGTGACAACCAGCATCTGTTTTATAATTAATTTCCTTATAGTATAATATTAGCAGAAATCATAGACAGTGAAGTAGTTTTATGATATGAAGAAGTTATTTTAACACATGGCATTCTGAGATTGACTGGTCAATCCAGCCAAAGTGAAAATAGACTTGCGTTTAGACTACTCAGATATTGCCAAACAATGGCAGCATGACCACAAAAACCAAGAACCACAAAAACAAATAATAGCAATAAAATCTCTTTTATCTCAAATCTCATATCAAGGTAAGAAATAATTAAGGATTATTATCACTTGCATTTTTATCACTTGCATTTTCCAGGAAAGAATACTGGAGTGGGTTGCCATTTCCTCCTCCAGGGGATCCTCCCAACCCAGGGATCAAACCTGCAAATCTTGCATCTCCTGCATTGGCAGGCAGATTCTTTACCACTACACCACCTGGGAAACTGTAACAAATGACACATAAAAATGTCATCTTTAAATGAGAAAGAAGCAACAGGATGAGCTGACTGAGCTGTTTTGGGGGAAAAAAAAAAAAAAAAACTAGCACTGTATGTAAAAAAAGTAGCATTGTTAGGTTCTTTAAGAATATTCATTTTTCTAATCTGTTCATTTTGTTAGAAGAAGTATGGTAAAGGATCTCATACTGTCTGGAATTCTACCAGAAGCCAACTACTTGGGAATCACTACTTAGGCATAGCAGACATGACAAACTATACCCTTTAAATACATTTAAGTCAAGCATTTCGTCTATGGTATGCACTATAGCTAGGCCATCATCCTCTACAGAATGCACATAGCTAGGAAATAGCTCCTCACTTAGGGATTTCCTTTTCTGGTTGCCAGGCAGTTAGCCCTGGCCCTGTATGTAGTCCTTGCTGATGGATGTAAATTTAAGTGAGCTTACCAAATACGGGTCAAAGTTTATCAAAAGCAGGTTCAGAATATCTAAATTCAAAATATTATTTCTAAACCTGAAATATATCCAGTGAAGATCCTGGAATGTAGCATATATGGATTGGATGGTTGAAACTATGGGTCCCATCTCTCTTGTCCTTCTCTCATCTTCCAGAGGGTGTGGCATGAATGTGTTCTATCTGTGGAAATAAGTGTGTGCAGATATCTCATGAGCTGGGTTTTACTAAAATCCTATTCTCTCATTTATAATATACTGTTATAGCTAGAATGCACCTCAGAACTAGCTACTAGATTTCCTGGTCCTCTTTGTACTTTGTTATGATCTTGTGAATTTTTTTGCAATTGAGAAATGAGTGAAATTTTTGTGCCATTTCTGGTAAAAGGTTATTGAATAACTGGTGTACTTCTTCCATACTCTCTTTCCCTTCCAACATCTGAATAAAATGACAATAACATTCTGAGGGTACAGTGACACAAAACAGAAAAAGCCTGCATTTTTAATAACTGTGTGGGAGAAAGCCACCCACCAACCGGGGACCTCGGCCTTAGACTCATTAGTGAGCAAGAAAAAAAAATAAACTGCCTTTGAGCTTTATTTATCTTTGGTTTGGTTCTTAGAGAGGTTTAGTATACCCTAACTAATGCAAAAGTGCCTTCAAGCCTTGAAACTGAAAACGTTCTAACAGCTACATGCTTCAAGAGTGGCTAACACTGGCTGAGGGTGAACAAGATGACTGAAGCGTCTCACATAGCTCTGGGACCACACGTTTCATTGAAGTCCCTTTGCTTTTATAAAATAAGAGTCCAAAATATTTATGGGGCTTTATTTATGCCAGTCACTTTTGTAGATTCCAGGGATGCAGTTAATGTCAACATATACCGAAAGTAGCTTGTGCACGACGTGACTCAAGAGAGTTCCATTTGGAGTAGTGCAATGTACTTGCCATAGAGCAATTCTCATAGGTTAAGGTGATAATTGTAACTCTGGCATAGAGTTGTTGGTACTTGGTTAACTGCATACAATAATTCAAATGAATCAAGCAGCCAGTCTTGCTTTCTTAAAATGTACAATCTAAAGTGAGAAACAGGCAATAATTTGACTATAAATAAATATGTTTCTGATTATAATGTTTTGAATAAAATTGAACATGGAAATGGACTAATCATGATAAAAGATGCTGGTTTATATGGGATTGTTAAAAAAAGTCCTCATAGTGGTAGTAATATTTGAGTACCACCTGAAATGATATGAGATACTGCTAACGTATGTTTGTGGCTATTGGAGGAAGAAACATTTCAGACAGAGGAAAATGCGAGTACAAAAGTTCTGATAATGGTATGTGCTTAGTATATTCCATGAACAGTAAGAAAGCTAGAGTAGAGAGAAAGTAGTGAAGAAGGTGGACAGCATTAAAAATGAGTTTGAAATGCTACATATGTGCTAGATTATGGAGGACTTTTGTGACCCTCAAAGCCTTAATGATTTATTTTAATTTTAATGGAAAATTAACAGTGAGAGAAATTCTCCCATAATCCAAATAAAATATTTAAATACAGATATTCCTATTTTTCAAATGCTCCCAAAATGTAATGAAAAGTAAATACTAGATAGATTGCCTTGGGCTCCAAGTTCCTGGATCACAATCGTGAAGGTGTCCACAGGACGGAATCTGAGCAGCTGTGTGTTTATGCAATTAGCTCCCTAGAATTTTGTACTGAGATGAAATTTGTGTATGAGAATAGAGGGAGGCCATCATGAAGTAACAGCTATTTTGAGACCATACAAGCCAGACCATCATTATATTTTGTTCATTGCTTTTTACATTGTAAACTTTAAATTCCAAAGAAAAAGATCAAGTACCTTTTACTGACAGTATCATCTTACTGACCGGGAAGGATTATGTTTGGAAGTCTTGAATCATTCATCCAGTTCGGAAAATAATTCTTGAGGAAAGAAAGTCTCATCTGTATATTTTTATATAGTATGCAAACCAAACCTGATACAAAACCATCCAATTTTACTTTAAGTATTTACTTTGACTCTGGCTATCTGTTCCAATAGAAAGACTAGTAAAAGGTGTTGGAACATCTCTGTTTAGGGATAAAAATTGTGAAACTGTGTGTAAACTTTTGAATTATAGTTTACTGCACATGAAGGAGTGAAATGCTGTAATAGGAAGATTGAAATTTTGGCATAGGCTTTAAAGATGGCAAACTGGGTCTGGGGCAGATTGAGTTCATGAAGTGAGTCATGTAAGCAGTAGGTTCAAGACGATATTTTTCTGGGTACCCCTGAGGCTGTTTATGTTTGTCAGAATTGTCTGTGTTACCAACAGCCCAGAGAAGGTTTCGCTTTGTTTGGCAGACTTAAATTTGAGTAGGATACTTAATCAGTGTCAACTCCTTTCCAAGGGCCATGAGCAAAATTTTGCCAGAAAACACAACTACTGAACCTCAAAACAAGAAATGTGAACGTGGTTTTATGTGTTGGCATCAGTCAGAATGACAATATGCCAAGGGCCTGGTTACAGTAGATTACAGCTGGAAGCTACGTGTCAAATGTGGACGATCACATTTGTGTCCCAAAAAGAGATAATTTATTTGTTCAACAAGTATTCATTGAAATGCTACTAAAAGTCAAGCTGAATTCTAAGCATAGAGATTCAGAATAACCTGTATGGTTCTAAATATGATGCCCAAACTATTGCTGGCTTCCAAGTGGCTATGTCTATACCTGTATCTACATCTATACCAATACCTGTATCTATATATCATCTGTCTGTCTATGACTTTAAATGGATTCTTATTTGCCGAAAGAGAGGAGTGCTCAATAGGAACTTGCTCTGTAGGTTCAGTGTTGAATGTGCTGGTATGTCTTCATGGTACTTACAATCTATTTAGTGCAGTTTACATATAAAAACAAATAATTAGGGAACAGTTTTAGTCAACATAGCATTAAGTGCTAGAATTTGGGCTAAGAAAACTTAATCCTAAAGACCAAACCTCACAGGTGAACGATGCACCACGAAGCAAAAATCAGGTAAGAAAATAGATTAGCATATAATGGAAGGAAATATAATATATATATACAGCAAATATTTTAACCTGAAAATAAATGTGTCCAGCAGTTCTCCAATTTTGTACTAAAAAAATTAACCCCCAAATAAAGCTACCATTGAGATTTAATTTTAAGAGAATATCAAGTTTATTAAATACATAATAATTCAAATAGCATTCCTAAATATCTAGCTTTCTTACCCAGAAGCAATGACTCCCCAGTAGCAACAAGCATATCTAGTATTCAAATGTTGATTTAATACCATTTTCAAGTAAAAAGAAGCAAAGCTCCTTGGAAATGGCTAATTGTAGGACTTGGTCAGAGAAATAAGACAAAATGAGTAGTGTCAGAAAGTAGGAAAGTGCTGCGAAAAAGAATGATGGGTATATGACAAAAGGATACAGGAAACTGTCTGAACAAGTTAAAGAGCTCTAACTGGTGAAGACTGAAACATTTTGAACCATATAAAATACAACAATAGTATTGAATTATACCCAAAATATAAAATAAATATTCATATGTCCATACTGATATAAATAAGTGACTTAATTCATGCATAAATGGGAGAAGATAGATAAATTTCCAGTACATAAGAATGCCAAATAAACTAACTGTTAGGGAGGTAAGCCTAATGCCCACTCCTTATGTGTGGAATACACATGGTGTTGCTTCCAAAGTATCCTATATAGAAAATGAGAAAAAAAAAAAAAAAAGTAACTTTAGTGGAAAAACCTGGAAACCACTACCTCAGCCAGAAAATCAAAGCAAATCAGCAGTGATATGTAATGTTAGCAGTATGTAGCCTTGAGATGAGATGATGAGAATATTTTCCTCTGTGGTGTCTCTCCCCAAAACCAATAACCGAGATCTAATCAAGAAAAAAACATATCAGGCATATGCAGATTTAGAAACATTCTTCAGAATACCTAATCACGACTTCTCAAAAATGGTAAGAGCAATAAAAGCATGGAAAATCTGAGTAACTTCCACAGCCAAGAGGCGCCTAAGGAAATGCTTCAATTCAATATAACATAGCATCCTGATAGCTCAGATGGTAAAGAATCTGATCCCTGGGTCAGGAAGATCCCCTGGAGGAGGAAATGGCAACCCACTCCAGTATTCTTGACTGGAGAGTTCCATGGACAGAAGAGCCTGGTGGGCTACAGTCCATGGGACTGCAAAGAGTCGGACACAGCAAACACACAGGCACACGCACATACATACACACACACACTGGATGGAAATCTTGAGCAGAAAATGGATACTAGGTCAAGCTAAGGAAATCTAAATAAAATAAGAACTAAAGTTATAACTTCTCAACATGTGCTTATTAATTGGAATGTGTACCATACTGATGTAAGATATTACTAATAGGAGAAACTGGATGTGGGGTATATAGGAACTCTACCATCTTCCCTATATTTCTATAAGTCCATAGATAAAGTAAAAAGTTAAAAAAACAGCTTAGGCACACTATAGACCTGAAAGAAAATATTTGTAAAACATACATGTGATAAACATATGTACTTAGAATATATCATTTTTACAACTTATTAAGAAAAGGAGAATTAACTCAATTTTTGAAGAAACCTCAGGGGACTATTGAAAAATTATTTATCTTGATCAAGTTGATGGTTACAAGAATGCATACATTTGTCAAACATTGTTGAACTGTATAATTTTTTTTGCAAAGTGCTAAAAAAGAAATTTAATAACATAATAGCAAAAGCATTGAGTTGTACAAGTTAAATGGAGAAACTGTATATTTCATTGCAGAAGTAGACATAGGTATTCACATAAGTGAAATATATATTAGTAAAGTTGTTTAAAAACAAAAACAACTATTATTTGGAACTGTATAATTTTTAAAGATGAATCTTGTTAAAGATTATAGCTCAATAAACCTGTATTTAGAAAAATGAAATTAAAATTTCGTTTGGTTTTTTCAAAATGGCAGAAAGATGAATTAAAAAACCCGTGGAGCCAACAGAAATGCTAACATAAGTATCAATAACCACATTAAATCAAAGTGGTATAAAGACATCAATTAAGAGGCAAAAATTCTCAGATTGTATTTTAAAAAAGCAATATTCAAATATATACTGTCTTGGAAAAAATTTTTTCAATTATAAAGACAAAATTTTAGAGTATTATATACTTTTCCTCCAAAAACTCTATGGTTTAAACTTTTATGTTGAGTTTTATGACCCATCTAAATATAATTTTTATGTATACTGTGATATGGGGCTAATTTTTTTCATATGTTAATACCTAGTTATTCCAGCACCATTTATTGAAAACACAGTTCTTTCCCCATTAAATAGTTATTTCTGCCTCAAGTATTAAATAGAATTTACCAATGAAGAGATTCTGTGTCTAGAACTTTATTTGATGGAAAGTTTTAAAATATAAATTCAATGCATTTATTAGATATTATACTATGAATATTCTCTATTTCATCTTGTGTCATTTTTGCTAAATTATATTTTTAAGTGGGTGCATCTGCTAATTTTTAAAAAAGTTTATTGACATAAAAATGATTCATAGGAAAATTTATCGTTTTAATCTCTTATCAGATCCATGAAGTAACATCTTTACATGCACATCACTTGAATTCCTGATACTGGTAAATTCCATACTGTAATTGTTTGGTCTGTCTACCTAGAGTTTTAGTTTGTTTTTCGTCATGTTTTTAGTGTTTCAAAGAGTCAGCATTTGGCTCTATTAATTTTCTCTGTTGTTTGTCTCTTTCTTTTCAAGTTTTGTCTCACCACCAGAGTCCACCTCTTCTGTTCACTTTGAAGTGCCATGAGGTCATTTAATTTTTGGATTTTCTCAAGAATTTACAGTCATTATACATGTCACACCAGAAAAGTACATATGTATAAAATAGCTAATGATATTATTTGCTTTCCAGATGTTTATTGTTCATTTATAAAGCTTCTTTTATAAGCTACAATATGATTTTTGCCCATTTTTCTATTTTATATATTCTATTTCTATTTTGCCCAGGTTTTTTTTCTGTTTAATTCCTTTACAGGCATACTTTATCTATTCTGGATAGAAGCCTTTTGAGGGTTATATATGTTGGAAATATTTTGCAACACATTTGGTGACTTTTCTTTTCATCACTTAAGAAAGGAAAACTCTCTTACCATATTTTCCAACCATGTCAAACCAGGGCAAATATTCTACTTCTTATCTTTATGGCTATTAAGTTAAACCTTTGACAAAAAGGGCACAAATAAAGTAACTGAATTGTTCATATGTAGTTTTTAAACTATTATCTTCCATTTTCTTTATTTGGTTCTCCAGGTCTGTTCCACAGGATTTCATTTCTTCTACAGCTAAAATTTGGCAAATCACTTGCCAGTCATTTAGCATAAAAGAAAGGGCCATTGTGTATATTCTAACAGATTATTAATGAAAATATTCACAATTATAAGACAAACTTGCAAATCACTTTTGTTTTTACTTAGAGTTCTTTTGCCATAACAGATAAACTGCATATTAAAAATCCAGACATGCTTTATAATAGTTCTTTGCATTTCAAATTCCTTGACACATTAAAAGTAGTGTTTAAAATTAAGTTGAATTTATTGGAAAGGGGTCAATGAGTCATTGCAAATGTATACATTTTTCACTTAAATCTTCTCTGCATGGCCACTTAAACAGTCCTCTCTTCCTTTAAATAGATTCATAATCATGACTAAAGTTTAATTCCAGTATATGAAATTGGTTTGCTGTTCAATAAATGTACACTGTAACTGCAGAACTAAAGATATATCTAGCTAATCATAATATTTACCAGTGTCAGTGAGATTAAAATATTACATTATTATCATGGAGTTGAGAAGTATCCTTAAGAAAAAGGCACATCCTCAAAATAAATAAGGAAAATGACAAATCTGGCACTACCCTAAATTGAATGGATTCTTGATGTGACAATGTAAAAATCCCTTTTCAATTAAAATTTTCATTTTAATTTAGTTCAATTACAATCTGTCTTCATAAAAATGTTAGATTATTATCACTCTTAGAAAGAAGTAGATTATAGCTCTGTCCTTCAGATGAACCAGTATGAATGGTAAAACTCTTGAAGTCGTATGTCAGAACATGTGTTTGGTGATATAATGCAATGATTCCAGGGGATCTTCCTAACCCAGGGATCAAACCTGGGTCTCCTGAATTGCAGGCAGCTGCTTTACCAACTGAGCCGCGAGGTAAGCCCTCGTGGTGTGTGCGTTTGCATGCTACTAAACGAGCTATGGCTTATCAACTTTAATTAAATTTAAACAGTATCTGTAGTAGACAGCCAAAAACAAGACCTTGATAGGAAAGGAATTTTAATATTCCTTTATTTGTCAAAGTTTTAAATTAAACCATGTGAATGACATTTGACATATCCTTCCAGTAAGAATATATAAAATGCAAGTTTACTTATGTTAAACATATAAATGAATAAGGAAAGTCTTAACTGTCTTCTAGGTATTTGGACTCTAGATTTCTGGATGAATCCTAATACTCAATTCAGTTGTGTTGATTTTTATGGACACTGCCAGTACTTCTTTCTGTTGATATCGGTTCAAAACTGTGTTTACTGTCTACCCCTTCGATCCACAATTTCTATTTTGTGCAGTACATTATAGCTCTCATTAACAGTTGTTTATCTGGACTGTTAATTTGTTCTGTGTTCATTCAGTGAATTTTTAAAGTTTTGTTTTATTCATTAAAATAGAGTTTGTGAAAAAGTGAGAATGGCCAATGTTACATTTTAGTTAAACAAACACTTTATTGAAAAGTCATAGTTATTCAAATAAAGGCATGTAAAATAATACAATAAGAGTGAATCTTTGAGACCATGTAACTCTATTTACTTTTAATTCTCCACTTGTAAATAATAAAGCTAAATAATATCTCAAATATGCAATTCTTCTCACTTTCATTATTTTCATCTTCACTGCTGCAACTAGTACCTAGTTTATTTTTAATTCAATTATTTATTTTAAATCATAACACCATATTTAGACTTTAACAAATAGCACAGTATGTATGAGTTTTGGCTCAAAGAATAATTTTTTAAATTACATGTCGCAGTGTTGTTATTTCTTCATAAAACAAAGCAGAAGTTTATCATCTCCAGAGGATTTTCTACTTTGACCATAAAATAGTCATAATTAGTGTGAGTTTATTTTCATTACTCTGAGAACTCTATTTGTCAAGCAGTTTATTAAGAAAAGGAGCTGAGGTATCACTCCAAATGTCTACAAATGAATCACATTTGCTGTGTTCTAGAATCACAGTCCTCTACGCCCCCTCACCTCCCTGAGATTCTAGCAAGGTTGAGAATCTTGGGCTGGTACATCAGTCACAAGAATCTTCAGACATCTTATTTGTTTGATGATGCCAATCCACTTCAAAATAGCCTTTCTAAACAAGAGAAAGAAAACTTTCAAGTGTTACCCCATATCACTCAAATCCAGATTTTTTTGCTACTCTATAACAACCCATACCAATAACCATGAGCTGTAAAGGAATATCATTATCAGAAGAAAAGGCAAAAGAGCATGCCACCATAACCCTTATCCTTACATCAGTGATATTTTCTGGGAAAGTCTCCTCTTATCTTTTATTTCCCAACTTTTGGCATCTTGTTGAAAAGGCACTGCTTTTTTAGTGGATTCCCAATAATACCCTGAGAGAAGATTTGAAATATCACCAAGGGAGAAAGTTAGTACTGTTTATTTGTTACCAAATAATTGAAGGCATTCAATGGGCGTCATCATTTAACAGATAAAAAAATTGAGGTTAGAGTGCAGTAACATGCATCATTGAACCTGGCAGCAAAAGCAAGTGCTAGAGCATGTTAGCAATTCCATTGCCACTGCCCCAGCAGTCTTAAATACAAATCACTACTCCCCTCCTCTCTGTCTCCCCTCTTTCTTCTTTCAAGATATTCTTTATGTAGTATTAATTGACCTCACATCAGATTCCAAAAATTAGGATGAATATTTATTGAGCCTCTACTATGAGTCTGGTAGTGTACTTGACACTGGAGATGCAACATTGAATAGAAAAAGAAAAAGATTGAAAATTCTAGACTTTATGGAATATTCTAATAGGATGCAGATAATCTACAACAAAACCCAGTAAAGTCTTTTAGAAGATGATAGTTGCTTTGAAGAAAATTTAATTAAGGAAGAGGAAAACTTTGTGTTGGTGAGTGGTGGTGTGTGCATGCTTAGTAGCTTCCGTCGTGTCCGAGTCTTTGCAAACTCCATGGACTGTGGCCGCCAGGCTCCTCTGTTCCTGGGATTGTTCAGACAAGAATATTGGAGTGGGTTGGTCTTCCCTTGTGCAGGGGATCTTCCCGACCCAGAGGTTGAACCTGTGTCATCTGTGTCTCATGCCTTAGCAGGCTGATTCTTTATCACCTAGCCATATGGGAAGCCCAGTGAGGGGTGCAGTCATTTTCAATTGCAAGTGGATTTCTCTGGATAAACTTGAAAAGGTGGAACTTGAACAGAAACTTAAACAAAAGGAGAGAGCAAGTCATGCAGATATCTGAAAGGAAAGCAGTCTAAGCCAAGAATCAACAAACCAAGGCCTACAGACCTTACATAGCACCTAGCCTTCTGCCTGCTGCTCCTCCTACTCCAGCCTGTTTTGTAAGTAAAGTTTCACTGGAAAACAGTTGCATCTATTATTATATATTACCTATGACTACTTTTAGGAGCAGAGTTGCTATGAAGACCATAATATCTGCAAACACAGGGAAAAAATAAACATTGCTATCTGTACCTTTCAGAAAAGTTTGTGGACCTTGGTTTAAATAAAAGAGTTGAATTATTGTAAATCAACAATACCTCAATTTTTAAAAAAGAGTTTAATTCAAATATCTGAGGCAGGCATATATGTGGTCCACTTGGAACACTCCCAGTGCATTAAAAAGGCAAATATGGGCTGCATCAAAGGGGATAAAGCAGGAGAAACAGACAGTAAGTTCAGAGAGGTGATAGGTGTCCACCTTACTGATTAGTATCAGGATGAGTACTGATACCCAGAAAAACATATTTTTGATTTATTTCACTATAGGCTTCAAAAAATACGCGTTTATATTCCAGCAATATCTAGGTGAATACATGTGTCCACCAATTCATTGAGAAAATGGTTTTATGGAACTACTCTATCCTAGGTAATCTAATCGGTGCTAATCTTTTATATTTTTTAGATTGCATGATCTCCAAATGACTCAAAAAATTTATTTTAGTTTTGACTCTCCCTTTTTACATGTAAAGCAGATGAGGGTCAAGGAGTTTAATAAATTTATGTGAGGTTAGGTGAGGTTCAGTTGCTCAGTCGTGTCTCACACTTTGGGATCCCATGGACTGCAGCTTGCCAGGCCTCCCTGTTCATCACCAACTCCGGGACTTTACTCAAATTCATGTCCAGTGAGTCAGTGATGCCATCCAACCATCTCATCCTCTACATCCCCTTCTCCTCCTGCCTTCAGTCTTTTCCAGCATCAGGGTCTTTTGAAATGAGTCAGTTCTTTGCATCAGGTCGCCAAAGCATTGGAGTTTCAGCTTTAGCATCAGACCTTCCAATGAATATTCAGGACTGATTTCCCTTGGGATGAACTGGTTTGGTCTCCTTGCAGTCCAAGGGACTCTCAAGAGTCTTCTCCAACACCACAGTTCAAAATCATCAATTCTTCGGTGCTCAGCTTTCTTTATAGTCCAACACTCACATCCATACATGACCACTGGAAAAACCATAGCCTTGACCAGACAGACCTTTGTTGGCAAAGTAATGTCTCTGCTTTTTAATATGCTGTCTAGGTTGGTCATAACTTTTCTTCCAAGGAGCAAGAGTCGTCTACTTTCATGGCTGCAGTCACCATCTGCAGTGATTTTGGAGCCCCCCAAAATAAAGTCTCTCATTGTTTCCATTGTTTTCCCATCTATTTGCCATGAAGTGATGGGACCAGATGCCATGATCTTAGTTTTCTGCATGTTGAGATTTAAAACAACTTTTTCCCTCTCCTCTTTCATTTTCATCAAGAGGCTCTTTAGTTCTTTGCTTTCTGCCATAAGGGTGGTGTCTTCTGCATATCTGAGGTTATTGATATTTCTCCCAGCAATCTTGATTCCATTTTGTGCTTCATCCAGCCCAGCGTTTCTCATGATGTCCTCTGCATATAAGTTAAATGAACAGTGTGACAATATACATACAGCCTTGATGTGCTCCTTTCACGATTTGGAACCAGTCTGTTGTTCCATGTTTACTTCTAACTGCTGCTTCCTGACCTGCATACAGATTTCTCAGGAGGCAGGTAAGGTGGTCTAGCATTCCCATCTCTTGAAGAATTTTTCACAGTTTGTTGTATCCACACAGTCAAAGGCTTTCACATAGTCAGTAAAGCAGAAAGAGGTGTTTTTCTGGAAATCTGGTACTTTTTTGATGACCCAGTAAGGTTGGCAATTTAATCTCTGTTTCCTCTGCCTTTTCAGAAACCAGGTTGAACATCTGGAGTTCCTAGTTCACATACTGTTGAAGCCTCACTTGGAGAATTTGGAGCATGTGGGATAAGTGCAATTGTGCAGTAGTTTGAGCACTCTTTGGCATTGCCTTTCTTTGGGATTGGAATGAAAACTGACCTTTTCCAGTCCTGTGGCACTGTTGAGTTTTCCAAATTTGCTAGAATATTGAATGCAGCACTTTCACAACATCATCTTTTAGGATTTGAAATAGCTCAACTGGAATTCCATCACCTCCACTAGCTTTGTTCATAGTGATGCTTCCTAAGGCCCACTTGACTTTGCATTCCAGGATGTCTAGCTCTAGGTGAGTGATCACACCAATTGGGATTATCTGTGTTGTGAAGATCTTTTTTGTATATTTGTTCTTCGTATTCTTGCCACCTCTTCTTAATATCTTCTGCTTCTGTTAGGTCCATAACATTTCTGTCCTTTATTGTGCCCATCTTTGCATGAAATGTTCCCTTGGTATCTCTAATTTTCTTGAGGAGATCTCTAGACTTTCCCATCTATTGTTTTCCTCTATTTCTTTGCATTGTTCACTGACTATGGCTTTCTTATCTCCCCTTGCTATTCTTTGGAACTCTGCATTCAAATGGGAATATCTTTCCTTTTCTCCTTTGCCTTTTGCTTCTCTTCTTTTCTTAGTTATTTTTAAGACCTCCTCAGACAACCATTTTGCGTTTCTGCATTTCTTTTTCTTGGGGATCGTTTTGATCCCTGCCTCCTGTACAATGTCACTAATCTCTGTCCATAGTTCTTTAGGCACTCTATCAGATCTAGTCCCTTGAATCTATTTGTCACTTCCACTGTATAATCATAAGGGATTTGATTTAGGTCATACCTGAATGGTCTAGTGGTTTTCCTTACTTTCTTCAATTGAAGTCTGAATTTGGCAATAAGGAGTTCATGATCTGAGCCACAGTCAGCTCCCCATTTTGTTTTTGCTGACTGTATAGAGCTTCTCCATCTTTGCCTGCAAAGAATATAATCAACCTGATCTTGGTATTGACCACCATGGTATTGACATACCATTGTGATGTTCATGTGCAGAGTCTTCTCTTGTGTTGTTTGAAGAGGGTGCTTGCTATGACCAGTGCATCCTCTTTGCAAAACTCTATTAACCTTTGCCCTGCTTCATTCTGTTCTCCAAGGCCAAATTTGCCTGTTACTGTAGGTATTTCTTGACTTCTTACTTTTACAGTTCAGTCCCATATAATGAAAAGGACATCTTTTTTGGGTGTTAGTTCTAGAAGGTCTTATAGGTCTTCATAGAACCATTCAACCTCAGCTTCTTCTAAGAAGCAGAATAAGAACTGAAGCCAAAGTATTAGTAGCTATATTTACAAGTGCCGGCAAAGTTATTTGCATGCACTCAATTAAAAGATACATACATACACACATGCCATGCAGTGTCTGAGGCAATTGGCGTTGCTGTATCAACTCATTAAATCTAAATGTTCGATAAAACACCATCTTAATTGTTCTTTGCTGTTGTTTAGTCACTAAGTCATGTCCAACACTTTTGTGACCCCATGGACTATAGCTCACCAGGCCCCTCTGTCCATGGAATTTCCCAGGCAAGAATAATGGAGTGGGTTGTCATTTCCTTCTCTTGGAAGTCTTCCCAACACAGGGATCAAACCCATGTCTTTTGCATTGTAAGCAGATTTGTTACCACTGAGCCACCAGGGAATCCATTAGAAACTTAATTAACAAAGTACCCACATATCTATAGTCTCATTTAATTTTCAGAAATATGATTCAGATTGTTGACTGTGATTTTTTTATTTGAATTATATTCTACTTAAAAAAAATACTTCACAAATTTCATTTTGAAATTGTCTTCCCTCATCATTGACTCAGTAATACTCCTGATGAAGGTGACTATGGTTCGTTCTATAGCTAATTTAAGAAAAAAATAGAAAATAATATCCATACTAACAACATGTGGATTTTTTCATGATCAAATTATATCAATTATTAAAATTCAAGGAAAAAATCTGTATTGACATTGAAAATAGTTATGCCATAATCTCTGAAAGTTCTCAGCTGTGGGTAGGATAGTATTGATTTGAAAATCGCATCCCCTTCCCTGTGTAGGTAATGACTAGTGAGACCCAGCATTGGTAGTCAGCTGGTATGACTGTCGAAACAGGGACCTCTTGAATTAAATGTTTAGATTTCTTGGGAATCTTGGTATTTTGTATACTCGTGCTACTGACTAGATGTGTGGCATCATTTTATTGAATATATGTGATTAAAACAGCAATCATGTTAACTTATTGGGGGATTATCATTACCAAAAGAGAGAATTTAACTCAACTTTGATTGGTCGATTTTTAAAATATAAAAATGAAGAAATAAAATCTCTAAGCATGATTTGACCAAAAAAGTATAATTCCCATGCAAGTATATATGTATACATACACATAAACATAACAAGAATATTTAATATATCTGTATTTTGAAAAAAAATGTTTTTTGTAATTATATGAAATATCAATTAAAATTTGAAAATAATTTTGATAATAAACCTGAATGGTGATAAATAATTTGAGAGGAGATTTCTATGTGCAGTGTCATTTTAAGTAGACTGGGAAGAAATGCTACAGTATTTACTAATCAATTTTGTGCTTCTGTAAGCTCTATATTTAAAAATCAGATCTAATTTTCTTCCTCAGAAACCTGAGTCCTACTAACAAATCTTGGCTTAATTACCTATTGTTTCTTCCTCTTATGTTTCTGTCCATAGTCATATAACACACAGAAAGAACAATGCAATTTTTGTGTCTATTCCTTCAAATTTTTCTTTTATTCCTTGAGTTTCCATTTTTCCCTTTACTCCTTAATGAATGTATCACAGTAGGATATAATCTGTTGAGTGCTATAGAAATCTGTAATGGGGGAGAATTATGTGTTTCCTGATTTGCCACTGAATTCATGTGTCCAGAATGAAAACAGACCTACCACTAAACTGTGGTTTTCCACTGTACTTTCTGTTACATGATTCCAGAGGATGATATAATACATCATGTGAATAAAAATATCTGTGTTTATATAACTTTGGAACATATGGATTTAACATACTTAACAGCAGATTTTTAAAATTAGAAGGCTTCTTAGAAAAGCCATTTCATACAGAATACTGAAATGCTTCATACAGAATACTTAAATGCTTCATACATCCATACAGGCTTTATTTATCTGCAGAAAAATTTCTAGAGGCTGGTGTACAACACAGGAACATACTTTAAGAAAAAACACAACTGTACTACCTATGAGAATAAAGTCTATAGGCTGCTTACTTAACTTTCTCACCATTAGATAAAAATCCAATTAATGACTTTATTATATACCACTCAGATTGTCTTGTTCAACCATCCATTTATTTTAGATATTCCATATATTATTTAAACTGTGAACTTTACAAAGAAGCATAATACTTATAAAATGATACTTTAAAATATTTTAAATAAAAAGAAAGTAAAATCCCAAACTTATTGAAATGGTCACATAATATATTGCATTTATGACATTTTAGAGTTTATGAAACACTACTACACATATTCATATCATAAAATAATTCTTTATAATCATATTCATTTTTAGATGAAAAAGCTTATGCTCAGAGAGTAAGCTTATTTTACTTTGACATTTTACAGACATGTTAGCATTTATCAGTTAAGAACTTTCCCCTTTTCTTCTTACTCTGCTTCTTTTGAGATATAAACTACCTCAGGATTCCTTCATCTATAAGTAAGAGAAAATCAAGGCAAATTATTTTAACAAAAGGAGATTTAATGGGCTGAAGTAACTGAGAAGATCAGAAGTGAATATGGTTTCAGTCATTGATTTAACCAAAAACACAATGATGTATTAGCCAGGTTCTCCAGAAAAACAGAACCAATGGGGTGTGTGAAAACTCAAGGAAGACTTGAACTTCAAATCCAAGAACAGTCTGCTAGCATAATTCCTTCTTGCTCAGGAGTTGTCAGTCTTTGTTCTATTAAGGTTTTCAACTGATTGAATGAGGCTCATCCATGTAATGGAGGGTAATATACTTTACTCAAAGTCGGCTGAATTTGATGTTAGTATATAAATTCACTTTCACAGGAACTTGCAGAATAATGCTTGATCAAATATCTGGACAGCATAGTCATGCTAAGTTGACATATAAAGTTAACCATCACATACAATGATCTTGTGTTGTTTTTCATAACTTTACCTGTCTCTTTCTATCTCTCTTTATCTCTTTCTGCATCTCTGTCTTACTGCTCTCTCTGTCTCTCTCTCTCTCACTGTTTCTGTCTCTTCTAATGAGCACAAAAATTCTGATCTCTCCTCATAAGATGAAGATTATCAAGTGAAAATGATATTCTTTTCCAGTTCATTTACCACATATTCTAAGAATCTTTAAACTGACTTAATCCAACTCCTGTTACAAATCATTGTGGCTATAACAATGCTAAGTCTGGTGATACCCAGCCTGAACCAGATTCGTAAGTATAAACATTGTAATCTCTTGCTAGCAAAGGAAGGTACCCAACTAAAAACCTAGGTTATATCACTCTCATTTTATTAATCCTGTAGCTTTTAATTTAAAATAAACCCTTTAATCTAAAATGTTAAGGTCACTATTCTTTTTTAAATTAAACTGGAGTTTAATGAATAATGATCTTGTCAAGATAGTCTCGTTTAGATGGAGCAGATTGAAGAGAGGGTTACAATAATAAACTTTCTCACCTATTCCTTCTTGCCACAGTGATGAAGACCTTTCTTAAAAATGAGAGCAAATAAAACATTTACAATGAATCAAGGAGACAGTAGTTTATGTGTAAGAGTAAAAATTTAAATGAAAATATGTGTGTCAGTATTTAAAGCATATGAACAAGCTTTGATATTAATGGATTTTTATAATTATTCAGCCTGCTTTGTACTTCTTTTTATTTAAAATACTCAATATGAAATTATTTCTGACATGCTTTCCATGCCCTGAAATAAATTGGAAATAAACAGATTCTTAAAGAAAACTGATTTCTAGTTTGTGCCAGTAAAATTTATTTTTTGGTTAGAGAACAATCCAATCCTTTTAAGTTGAATGCAGCATTCATTTTTCTGATGCGTGCAGACATAAACATTCAAAGATATGCATAGCTCTAAATTTGTTAGACATTTCTTTTTAATCTTCAGCGTTAACTTCTTAATTCCACTTAACATCCTTCCCCTGTGCATTTTTATTACAAGTTTTTCTAATAGCTTCCTTAAAATGAAAGTGTTAATAGCTCAGTCCTGTTTGATTCTTTGCTACCCCATGGACTGTAGCTTGGGAGACTCTTCTGTCCATGAAATTCTCCAGGCAAGAATACTGTAGTGGGTAGCCATTCCCTTCTTCAGGGGATCTTCCCCATCCAGGGATCAATCCCAGCTCTCCCACATTGCAAGCAGATTCTTTACCGTCTGAGCCACCAGGGAAGGAATGCCAAATTTCCTATTTGTCTCTATTCGATCTGAAGACTTAGATGCTATTTTGTTGCTTAACTGTTATATAAAATAATAGATGTTTTCAAGAACCTAGGCTTCCAGTGTTAGGATACATGCCTATCTCATCAACAGAATTATATATGATGGCGAATTGTCTCTATCTAGATAAAATTCATATATTCCTTTTAATCAATCTTAGTATTACTTATCATACTTATAATAACATTCTTCAAATTTCAGCGTGAATAAGGCAAGATGAGCACCTCTAAGATTAAAATGACAAGGGAATTGTTGGAGTGCCCTATCATAAATCCTGAATCATGTTTGGAAAGGTCATCAGTATAAATGGTGTGCGTTTATCTCTAAATCTGCTTGAGTTGTTTATATAGCTTTTTTGCAATGGTATGCATGGAGTACCATATAATTTAATTGTGTTTTGTGATAAACCTTTAGGATGAATTGTAGATTTAAAATGACAATTCATCCTATAATGCATGAACCAAGTAATGTAAGAATGAATCCATAGTGACCATTTAAAATGGAATTCAAGAAAAAGAACACTTCATTTGCTTCATAAAAGCCTGTGAGGCGTTGCTATTGAATAACGTAAGCAGAATGCAGCCATATAAATCTTCTTAATTTACGTCTTGGGCTTCATTATGCATATTTGATAGCACTCTGCAGAACTTTAATTTACAGACTTCTGGAATTTTACCAATCCCAAAAGTAGTGCTAAACATGCATGTTGGAACATTTAACTGAAGTAAGTCACTGGAGATTTCCTCAATAAATGTAGAATTATCAGTTATTTGCATTCCTTGAAGATTTAAAGCAATAAGGCCTATTAAAAAGATGATGGCAAATGCTTTTTGAATACAAGTATTTCTCCAACCATACACCATCATGTACAACTCAAAGTATATATTTTCAAGTGTGCATTGATTCTGAGTTACTGTTCATTTCCACACCTAAATAGGTGACACGATGCAGTCACATGTTGAAATATTAATGTTTGCCAATGAAGCAACTTTAAAGAACCACCTGATGTGATCTAGAGACCAACTCTCTAGAACTGATGTTATTACTTACCATGTACATAATTGATTAGAATATAGAAAATAAACTGTACATAGCTTCTATGAAACTCTTTTCATTAAATCCAGTCATTCCAACCTCAACACAGTTGAGTTGTCACTATTTTTCATCTTTTTAAGAAGGTTCTGGTTCAAGAGTCTTGGCACCAAATATGTGTCTTACCCTCTTATAAAACACATGTAGTAGGTATTCATTCTTTTCACAGCAGTAACTTCATTATGATTCATAAATATGAGAGAAGTAGGCTGATGATATAAAATTACAAAACTGACATTTGTTGAAAAAGAAACATTTATTGGTAATGATTTTGTCTTGGCTTCATTTTTCCTTCTAACAGTCTTAAAATTCTGCTTACCCATGTGTGTAGGGAAATGATGGGTTTAATCTTGGACCACACATAATTGGGTAATTGATTTCCATTATGAGGTGAGTAATATACATTTGCCACAGTAAAATAGCAATGATAACTAAACCCTTGAAATCACGATGTATTAGATGTTACCTGGCTCTTTAAGAGATTAGTCAGAGCTCTGGCAGTTTTGGTTTAGTCGCTAAGTCCTGTTTGACTTTTGAGTTCCCATGTATGGTAGCTTGCCCGGCTCCTCTGTCTGTGGGGTTCTCCAGGCAAGAATACTGGAGTGTGTTGCCATTTCTTTCTCCAGAGGATCTTCTCAACCCTGGAGTCAAACTCAGATCTCCTGCACTGAAGACAGATAGATTCTTTACTGACAGGGCTATGAGGGTTAGGGAACTAGAGTTCTAAAACATGTCAAACATCTAATCACTTTTTAATCCCATCATGCAGGTGAATGTTTCTTTCTTTTTTTCTTTTTTGCATTTCAAATACTTCTTTTATTTTTTTTATTTTTTATTTTTTTTTCATTTATTTTTATTTGTTGGAGGCTAATTACTTTACAATATTGTAGTGGTTTTTGTCATACATTGACATGAATCAGCCATGGATTTACATGTATTCCCCATCCCGATTCCCCCTCCCACCTCCCTCTCCACCCGATTCCTCTGGGTCTTCCCAGTGCACCAGGCCCGAGCACTTGTCTCATGGACTTTGTGGGAGAAGGCAAGGGTGGGATGTTTCGAGAGAACAGCATCAAAACATGTATATTATCTAGGGTGAAACAGATCACTAGCCCAGGCTGAATGTTCCTTTTGTTTAACAATGTAGATAGTATATGTTTCTTGAGTCTGAGACATAACCCTACTAATATTAGGAAATATTTGATGTGCAAGTTGTAAGAGCTAATATTATAATATTATTGTCTTAATTAAATCTGATAATTATTATCATTTTGCTTGGGGTGCAGTTTTAAATTCTAAAATTCCTATTTGACTTTTTTCAGATGGATAACCCCTCAAAAATTTTAATATTGACATCTCTAAAATGGGCATAATCTTAAATGGTAAATCCCAGGGTAAAAAGTTCCTTCACCTAGTAAGCTTTTGGAAATGAGGGAATGACTAGAACTTGACATTGCACTCTGAATTATCATATAAAGGAGAAAAATAGAGATGGGTGAATACCAGTTAGTAAGGTGAACGACTATCTTATATATTGTATATAGTTGTATATATTGTAGTACATATATGTAGCACATGTACTATGTGAAATGATATTTAAATATGTAGTTACACATCTATATGCATGCATAAGTCATTATGGATGGTGTTGCTCAGCAAAGAAAGGAGAATCACCTGTATACATGCTGGCACCACTATACGAAGACTCCACCTGGGAGAGGGTCTTTCTCAGGGTTAATTTGGATATCTTATCTTCCTTGCAGGCAAATCCCAATCATGGAATATGGCATATTAGCCTAACAGAGCCTGGTTTGCTCATGTGTCATATAACTAAATCAATTTGCATCATTTCCATGCTCACTGAAAAAAACTCCAATTATAATTTGACTTTCCATAAAACCTGTTCAGAATGAGAGAATGATGGTAAAGCTGATCACTCTGAGAATTGTATTTCTCCTTATAAAACATGAATTGACATTGTGATAGTGTATATTCTTTTCTCATAAGCTTTATTATGAATTAGAATTCTTTAATTTAGTTACTTTGGGGGCATGGTGATATCAGGTTCCCCTGCCTTAAAGACAGGGTTACAACTAATCTTGCCAAATTTACACAGATCAAAGCCATCTGGTGAGGGTTGCATTGGGCAACCTGCCAGTTTCCACCTGTAATATCCCTCTCATAATTATGATGAATAATATTCTATTTTAAATTATATTCTCTAAGGTATAACAACATTTTACTTGTTTTGCAAATATGAATTCAATCCTTCTAACAAAATAAATTAATTAGGTTCAAATTTTGCTCTAATTCTTACTAACTGAAGGATTTGTTGCAAAACATTTAGGTATTCTTTGCCTCAGTTTCTTCACTTGTATAATGGGTAATAATGGAATATTCCTCTTAGAGTTTTAAGACGATTAATTGGCTGAATGTTTGTAAGGCAAGGCCTGCTATGTAGTAAACTTTTACAGGCTTTTGCTAGTGTAATGAACTATCTTTGGATCACTTTCTGCACATAAAATAGATTGGCAGATTCTGATCAATTCTGTCATTATCATGCCATTTAAAGCAATTTTATTTCTGGGGATTTATCGCTATTGCCTTGACTTTATTCTTTAAACTCACATGTAGACTATTTTAATATTTTCCAGAATGCTCAAGCTGCCTGATGATTCGATCCTGCCTTTACAGTTGTCTTCTTTAAGACACACATCTGGTCATTAAGTTTCCCACATTTAACAGTCAGTGAGTATTGCTTATAGACTGAATTCTAAATTCTGCAGTAAGACATACTAGACCATCCACAGTCTGTTCCTAATCTCAGTCTTCAGCCTCATTTCACATTATGTCCTTCAAAATCACTGCAATCTAATTGTACTCTTCATCTGGTCCCCAAGTGCATCAACCAAGTTTTCAGGTGGGAATAATTCCTACGCTGTTGTTAAGAGCTTGAGCAGTGAAGTCAGACTTCCTTAGACTCAATCCTTGGTGACGCCACTTATTTGGTGGTGGCCCTTGACAAATTCTTTAATCTCTTTATATTTCAATTTCCTGGAAAAATAAGACCAAGCTGATAGAATTAAAATAATAGATAGATAATACACTGCCTTCTGCACTCATGCTTGATATTCCTTGTTGTAATTGGTAGAAGATTTCTGTTGTTTTGGTTACCTTTGTTGTTCCTTCAGCCTAAAGTGCTTCTACCATTTTCAATAACAGTCTCTTGTGAAAGAATCAAATTAAATAGCAATATAGTAATAGCAGGCTAGTCTATGGGGTCGCAAGAGTAGGAAGCGACTGAGCAACTAAGCACCCAGAGTGATAGCAAGGGCTTCCTAGGTGGCGGTAGTGGTAAGGAAGCCACTTGCAGTGCAGGAGACAGAAGAGATGTGGGTTTGGTCCCTAGATCAGGAAGATGCCCTGGAGGAGGGCATGGCAACCCACTCCAGTATTCTTGCCTGGAGAATCCCATGGACAGAGGAACCCGACAGGTTCTGGTCCATAGGATCACAAGAGTCAGACAAAACTAAAACAACTTAGTACTCTCACACGTGGTGATATCAACTAGGTTCTGTCCCTCCAAAGACAGCATGCGATATTTCTGTTATAGAACCCATGTGTCATATTAATTTTACTTACATTTAGAATTTTGAATCATTTTTTATATGTCTTTTTCTCAGACTAGACTGTGAATTCATTGAAGGAAGAGACCATGTCTTATTAATATATCTCTTCCAGCCCACTTCCATCAACAATGCTAGGCCCGCTAAAGAATAAAGTATTCCTTGCTTGAAGCAAATTGAGGAAGGAAGACAAGTCAAGCCCCATGTCTCACATTCTGATGCATTTTCTACATCACATTCAACCCACGTCTCTTCCTACAGGGTTAGCTAGCTCTGTGACATTGGGGAAATTGCTTACTCCATCTAGGACTGTTTCTTTCTTTGCATTGCACACATAATGAGTGTACCATTGCACACATATGTCAAAGGCTGGCATAAGGATTGAATAAGATGATTCATCCAGCACTGACCATCCCCATAAGGAGTGCTCAGGCACACTTATGAATTGTTGCTATCATCATTTTTTGATTGAATTATGATTTGGGGTGAGAAAGAAGGGAGGCCAGAAAACATAATAATTTCTTATATCCGTGTCTGATAGAGGGAAGAAAAATATGTTTTGTGATGCTGTCAGTACAATTACAGGAAGGGTACTTGGAAAACTGAGATTATGCAGTATGAATGCCAAAATGCAAATGATTTTTCCACAAAACAACTTAGAAAAGACCAACATTCCTTGTTATTTATTCTTGCTTACATCCTAGAAATATTTTGGAAATGAAATACAATAAAATAAAACTAACCCACAAAACCTTCTAATAAAACAGCATATGTTTATTATTATATAGGCAAGATGATGTGTCATTCTGCTTGCTTGCTGTCTTTATTAGATTATCTTTGATTTGTATCATTGTTCAGTGAAATGCATTTCTAGAATTATCTCTTGATATTTTCACATTAGGACATTTTTATAATGATTTATTCAGGTAATAGGGATCTGACCCAAGGAACAAACTTCATTAATTCCACTTATGCCACTTTGGTGATTAGTCCATTTCCCTCCTAATAATAGCCCTATAGCAAGTGATGTCCATGTCCACGCAGTTTAAGAAAAGAAATAGTTTGTTGATTTTTGATGCTATTTTCTCTTTTCCTGACACGTATTGAACTGATTAGCAGAGGTTTTCAAAGTGAGATCTAATGATTCACACAGTGTGCTCAGTAAAAATGTGGGGATTTGGTTATATCCCAAACCTGCTAATCTGCATTTCTCGGAATGAGAAGGCTTGAAGTCTAAATTTTATCTGGTTTCCCAGATGACATTTATGCACATCAAAAAGTTAGAACCAATGAATTGGATTGATGCTATTTAAAAAAATGTATTTGCAGATATTTTACAATTTTCAAACTGATTTATCTAAGAACATAAATTTGCTTTGAAAGTTAATTCTTCTGCCATTTACTATGGTCCTCACAGTTCCTAGAATTTTAGTATTACGTTGTTTCTAAAGCCAGGTTGTGTTAACAACCAATTCAGTATCTTTTCATTCCACAAAGTATTGTTCAGATTTATTCTGAATTCACAGTGCTGCCTCAGTGATTTGAACTACTCTACAAAGCTATTAGAGATTTCCCTGCTTCCAGAGTGTCCTTTGAAAACTAAAGCCTTTCTCTATAATCAGAGATTTCTGTTACAAGTGTCTTTGTAAATGCACTCAATTCCTTTGTAAGTCTGGCCATTTACTTTATTTGATGTTGTCAATACATGTAACAGGCCTTACATTTTATTCATCCTTAAAAAAAATAGATAACTCACTCATCTACTTCTCTTTTACTCCATTATTTTCTTTTTTTGAGGGCGTAGGGCCTGATGTTTCTTTGTTTTAAAATATAACTCTATCACTCATTAAAACTTCTAAAACCTATACTTTATCATTTATTAAAACCCTTCATTAGGTCAGACTCATCTGTCACTGAACAAGTACTACTTGCTTGTCTACATATTCAATAGGTTGAAATTTACTTGTTTAATTAATGTTCAGTGAATTAGGTCAATGAAAGTAGCTGGTCCTCTCTCAAACTACTTGTAACACACAAACAAAATACCATACCTGTATCTAACAGCGCTGCTCTGTTCTGTGCCTCCAGAAATCAGACTTAAAAATAAGTGCATTTTATCATTTCATCTAATTATTGGTCAAGTGTTCTTAGTCAAGCATGCAGTATGAATTAAAGAATGAAATCCAGGTTGAAATAATTTCTGTAATTCATATACTACTACTCTAATGAATTAGGTGCAATATATATATTTCAACTAATATACTTATGTTTCTTTGATTTATTTATATTTAATTGAAGAATAATTTTCTGGTTAGCATCCTAATGAGTTTTATCTGATTAATCTTATGTTGTTACAATGAAATCTTTAAATATGAGAAGATTGAATCATGTGATCTAAATTTTGGGGGAAATATGGTTTATATAGAAGTTGAAATTCATGATTTATATTATATGCTAGGGAAAGAGAACACTAACATTGACATTTGGGGATTGTTCTTTCACATTTGGAATTGAAATTGGAATTTCACAATTGGAATTGAAAGTCCACTGATCCTTACACAACTGAAATAAGAAAGAACAGCACTCCATGCAAGAAAAGGAAGATAAAGACCACAAAAATATTCAATAAAAGAATGGGATATTATTTTGTTTGCCCATGTACTATCAGTTGATTAGAATGTATAGTGTCACCAGATCCTTGTTCTTTAGTTGTTAAGATCCAGAGATGAAAAAGAAGCTTATTAGGACCAGCTCTGCAAAACTTCATGAGTATGAAAATCAGTGAAATGAGGACACCAAATCAAGAGAGCTCTTTAAGTTTGATTAGATCCCATTTATTTGTTTTTGATGTTATCTCTTTTGCCTTGGGAGACTGATCAAAAAAATATTGCCACAATTTATATCTGAGAAGGTTTTGCCTATGTTCTCTTTCAAAATTCTGTGGCGTCATGTCTTATATTTAGGTCTTTAAACCATTTGGAATGTATTTTTGTATCTGGTATGCAGGAGTATTCTAATATCATTGATTTACATGTAGTTTTCCACTTTTCCCAATACCACTTGCTAAAGAAACTGCCTTTTTTCCATTGTATAGTCTTGCCTCTTTCATCATAGATTAATTGACCATAGGCTGTGTGGGTTTATTTCTGGGCACTTTATTCTGTTCCCTTTATCTGTGTTATCGGCTTTTGAGTTTATACCATGATTCTCTTGTTACAATAGCTTTGTACTACTGTCTGAAATCTGGAAGAGTTATGCCTCCAGTTTTGTGCTTATTCCTGAGGATTGCTTTGGCAATTCTGGGTCTCTGTGAAAATGTTTTGATAGGAATTATGCTAAATCTGAAATTGCCTTGGATAGCATATCCATTTTAAAAATATTGGTTCTAGTAATCCAAGAGTATGGGATATCTTTACAATCCTTTGAGTCATCTTCAATTTATCAGTGTTTTCTAGTTTTCAGCATACAGATCCTTCATTTCATTGGTTATGTTTACTTTTTGACACAATTTTAAACTAAGTCTAAAAAATAATGCCAATGAATCTATACAAAAAGAAACAAGCTCACAGACATAGAAAACAAATTTATGGTTACCAAGAGTGAAAGAGAGAGGAAAGGGATAAATTAGGAGTATGGTATTAACAGATACAGACTACTGTATGTAAAATAGATGAACAACAAGAATTTGCTGTATAGAGCAGGGGACTTTGTTAAATATAATACTTTGGCCACCCGAAGTGAAGAATCAACTCATTGGAAAAGACCCTGATGATGGGAAAGATTGAAGGCAGGTGACGGGGGCAACAGAAGATGAGATTGTTGAATAGCATCTTCGACTCAATGGACATGAGTTTGAACAAACTCTGGGAGATAAGGAAGGACAGGAAAGCCTAACAAGCTGCAGTACATGGAGTAACAAAGAGTCAGACACAACTGAGTGACTGAACAACAACAATAACAACATAATAACCTGCAATGTAAGATAACCTGAAAAATCATATATATGAAAAAAAAGAGATTCATCTTACCAGAGCACCTGCAGAGCATATGTAAAGGACATATTGAGTGAAGAGACTAGATGAATGGACATTAGTACAAAATCCAACAAGAGGTGAATGCATTGACCAGAAATCCATCTTGCAAGCTTTTGGGAGAAGCTGTGTTCCTGAATGGGTGCGGAGGGGGGTGGAAGAGTCAGGACTGAGTGTCTAGTTTTAGCTACAGGTTGCTTTCCATAGTGTTCTGTTTTGCTGGCTGTAATTATTCTATTCATAGCTTTGTCTGTAAAAATATTTGTGATACTGACTTAAATCTGAACTTAAAACTAAATTGAAAAAATACAGATTTTGTGTCTTGTTTTCATTCACTTTTTTTCTGTGATTCATTCACAAGACTTATTGCTAAAAACCAAATGTGCTTTTAACAATGCAGAGACATGCTTCTAAAGTAAGATTCTATTGTTCCATAGCTGTTTTCACTCTCCCCTAAGGAAACTTAGCTGTAATTAAAAACTAGCAGTAACTAGTTAGATGCAATTAGAAAGTATCAGTTTTTTATGATTGCTTATCTTTTTTTTAATGATATCACTTATATGTGGAATCCAAAAAGTAAAATAAACTAGTGAGTATACAAAAAGGAAACGGACTCCCAAATGTAGAGAGAACAAATCAGTGGTCACCAATGGGGAGAGGGAAGGGAGGAAAGACATGACAGGCATAGGGAATTAAGAGGTGCAAATTTTCCAATGACTATTCCATCTACTCTTAGCCACATTCCTTCTGTCTTTTTTACAGTTACCCAAAGACTTTCAAAGCTTATTCTTCATCAGCTTTATAAATTGTATAGGCATTCCACGAAGGAAAAAGTTCAATGATAACTTTGGCTTTGACACATGAAACTTTATATTTTGCTTTTTTTCTTTATGGTCTTTAGGGTAGTTTACAAAATCCAAGCTTTTTAACAAACATACATAAAACATGCTTTTTTACATGCATATGCATGGGGAAATTCGTGATAAATTAAGGACAGAAAACATTAAGATAAATCTGAGAAGAGGTTGGAACCTCAAAATGAGAAATTATAAACTCAGAGGAGCAATACAATTCATGCCCAGATTGTGAGTGATCTCCAGAAAAGAAAATGAGAGAAAGTAAATCCTTGTGTTTGCATATTAGCTTCTGTAAGAAAGCCTGATAAGAGAATCTGTTCAGTATCTGTTTGCACTGAAGAAAAGTGTGTAAATGACCCAGTGTATGAGAGAGTTGTTTGTAATTACCCACTGAATATATATGTAGATTTGATTTTTTAAAAAAATCCTTTCTTGCTTTCTTTTCCAGTATTTATATATCCAGCACTAATGGAACCACAGGCTCTAGGAGACTATAATAATTGTTTGTCATAATGTGATAAATACATAAATCATTTAAAAAAAGCAGTAGTAGAAAGGATCTCTTTGTATGTGCATCATTCAGTTTAAGCTAGATTGTGTTATGGGACAAAACAGTCCCAAATTAGTCCATGGCTTAACTGACATCCGCTCCCACATTCACAGGCTTCCCTGGTGGCTCAGATGGTAAAAAATCCGCCTGCAGTGTGGGAGACCTGGGTTCGACCCCTGGGTTGGGAAGGTCCCCTGGAGAAGGGAATGGCTACCCACTCCAATATTCTGGCCTGGAGAATTCCATGGACTGTACAGTCCATGGGGTCACAGAGAGTCATGTGGATTTGTGTGTGTGTACCTTCAGTCACTGTCTCTACACCACTGCAGATCCAGCTGCTCTTTCAGAGCAGCTGTCCTTCATGCTATGGCTCAGCTGCCTAGGCTGATTATGGCTAACCTGTCTCAACCTGAGAGCTTCTTTGCCACCAGAGTAAGAGATGACACAAAGGTATTTCTATCTATAACTACGTCTAAGTCTCTATCTGTGTATGTCATCTATGTCATCTGTCTTTCATGTGTGTGAGTGCTAAGTCACTTCATTTGTGTCTGACTGTGCTGCCTTATGGACTGTAGCCTGCCAGCCTCCTCTGTCCACAGGATTCTTCAGACAAGAGGATTGAAATGCGTTTCCATGACATCCTCCAGGGGATCTTCCTGACCCAAGGATCAAACCCACATCTCTTAAGTCTCTTGCATTGGCAGGAAGGTTATTTACCATTAACGCCACCTTGGAAGTCCCTGTGTGTGTGTGTGTGTGTGTGTGTGTGTGTATGTGTGTATTTGGTTTTTTATGGGTAAAAGACCAGTTCAATTCCTGGGTTGGAAAGATCCCATGGAGAAGGGATAGGCTACCCACTCCAGTATTCTGGCCTGGAGAATTCCATGGGCTGTACAGTCCATGGGGTCATAAAGAGTAGGACATTACCGAGTGACTTTCATTTTCACTTTCAATTATAACTTTAAAGGTAAGAGAGGGAAATAATCTATTGGGTAGAATTTTATCATTAATTATGGACCATAAAATTCTTATTATTTCCACAATATTCACTGTGTCCTCTGGCATGCTCTTGAACAACAAAAATATATCTTCTTATATTTTACATCCTATTATAGGGTTAATTTTATTTTTAAATTACTTTTTTGACAAACACATATTGACCACTGACTATAGCATGAGCTAAAATGAATATTTTATTAATTAGGTTGAATCATATTTTATGTTATTAGGCTCTAGAAATATATGATAATCAGTTAATAACATCAGGATTTTAAAAATCATTATATTCTAAAGAATGTGTCATTTTCTCTTTTAGTAATTTGCTAATAGCCTATACTGTGCCTCAGAGCTACTTAATAAGTTGCAAGTTGTCAAAACCAAACTCTTCCTTTTTCAAGACAAGATTTTCTCCTGTTTTACAGAGCATTTTAGGAACACAGAGTTTATGTAGTTTGGTTGATCTCTCAAGATCTTCTCCATGTATTTAATTGAACTATTTTTAAAAATTATTGTGATAAATATATGTAACATAATATATATTTTATGGTTTTACCAGTAGTCATGTATGGATGTGAGAGTTGGACTATAAAGAAAGCTGAGTGCTGAAAAATTGATGCTTTTGAACTGTGGTGTTGGAGAAGACTCTTGAGAGTCCCTTGCACTGCAAGGAGATCCAACCAGTCCATCCTCAAGCAAATCAGTCTTGAATATTCATTGGAAGGACTGATGTTGAAGCTGAAACTCCAATACTTTGGCCACCTGATGTGAAGAACCATATCATTTGAAAAGACCCTGATACTGGGAAAGATTGAAGGTGGGAGAGGGGGACCATAGAAGATGAGATGGCTGGATGGCATCACGAACTCAATGGACATGAGTTTGAGTAAACTCTGGGAGCTGGTGATAGACAGGGAGGCCTGGCATGCTGTAGACCATGGGGTTGCAAAGAGCTGGACACAACTGAGCGACTGAACTGACCTGAACTGATGCAACATAAATTTACCACTTTAATGTGCACAACTCACTGGTGTTAATTACATTCACAGTGTCATACAATCATCACTACTATCTATGTAAAAAAAATTTCTATTATCTTAAACAGATGCTCTGTAACTCTTATACAATAAATCCCCATACCACTTCACCCTAGCCCATGGCAGTCACGAATCAACTGCCTTTCTCTGTGAATTTGCCTAGATTTTTCATATATTATTTCACTTAGCATAATATTTTCAAGGGTTATTCCTTTTCTAGGAAGTATCAGAACTACATTCCTTTTTGAAGCTGAATATTCTTTCATTGTATGTATATATTACTACAAATTTAATTTATTCATTATCCTGTAGATGGACACTTACATTGTTTCTACCTTTGGGCTAATATAAATATTGCTACAATAAATATTGTAATACAAATATCTATTGAACCCTTCTTTATATTTCTTCTGGATATGTACAGTTGGCTATTGACCAACATAGGTTTGAAATGTACAGATTCACTTACATCTGTGTGTTTTTGTGTGTTTTGCTTTGTTGCCACTAAGTACTTACTATGTGTGTGTGCATGTTTGCTTAATCACTCAGTCATGACGACTCTTCGCAATTTCACGGATTGTAACCCACCAGAGTCCTCTGGCCATGGAACTCTGCAGGCAAGAACACTGGAATGGGTTGCCATTTCTTTCTCCAGAGGATCTCTCCACTCAGGGATCGAACCTGGGTCTTCCACATTCCAGGCAGATTCATTACTCTGTGAGCCAACAGAACACCTACTATAAAAATACAAAGGTTAAAATAAAATGAGGAAATCTCTCTCTCTCTCCTTAGCCAAATCTGTATTTTTTTTAATTTATGAAATGTACTTTATTATTATTTTTAACAAAACGAAACCTAAGGTTCTCTAGGTTCAGTATATAAAATGACAGAGTCATTTGATGATTTCAATAAACATTCAGAATTCTCCTCTACGTAAGAGAATAAAAATTTATGTAGACATTATAAACTATGAGCAGAATTTGAATATGGTCTCAGTTACTGTCCTAGAGGAAAGAAATAGTGTGAAAACCTCCTTGAGGCCCTGTGTTCAAGTGTCTCAACCCTATGATACACAGGAGCACACTTTTAACTTTCAGCACCAGTAGTCAGATTCCTCTCCATCTTCCCCCAATCTCACATTCTTCCTTGCTTCTTTGTTCTCTGGATGACTTTATATCTTCCTTTTTCTAAAAATATCTCTTTTCAAATCAGTTATGTTCTATGTTCTTTAAAAGACATTTTATTACTGTTTCCCTTATCTATTTAACAGAAGAGACAGAAACACATGGACATCAACTTATGGTTACTCATGATACAAACAAAGCTGAAAATCTTGGTTCACATGACAAATCTGTATTTTTAGTTAATAGTGGTATCAAGAATTCTACCTAATCATAGGAGAAAATTAACAAATGGACAACAAAAAAAGAAGACAGGTATTCACAGGAGAAGGCAATACTTCTAAACTTAAATTTCAGTGAATGTTTATGTTTCAGTTCAGTTCAGTTGTTCAGTCGTGTCCAACTCTTTAGTGACCCCATGGACTGAAGCACACCATTACATTTAGTAGCAATTTAATCCGGCAACATCTTCTGCTCACAGTAATATGTTAAATAAGTGGTTCTTTGACCACAGCCTTGAAAATTCTGACCTTCGAAGGTATTGCACAAAGATAAACAAATTAATTGCTATACCTAGGTTGCCCCATCTTTCTTTCTGAGATGATAAATAGTCTTTCTTTTACATCCGTGGTGATTAAATTTTTCTATGAAGCATGAAATATAATTACAGTGAGATTAGAGAGCATTACCCACATGTGTTATAATTGCCCATGAAATTAGCAATTTTCCACTAAAAAATACCTACAGTGTTTAATACTTTTTTATTCATCTTGTTGAACTGTAAAGAGTTATGCTTTGTTGTTTAGATTAAATGATAAAAAACCTAATTTTTAAAACCCTCACTTTATTGTTCTGTAGTTTTACTTTTCCACTGAAGACCATTTAACTGTAAGATGCCATGTTTGTTTCAATTTGTATTCATTCAAGTCCAGTTTTGTTGCAGGAAGGGGGACCCCTTCCAGGGCCCAAAACCGGGCTCTCTAACACTCAGAAATGAATTGTCCATGGAGACATGTGTGCTGACAAACCACGAGATTTTATTGGGAAAGAGCACCCAGGTAGAGAGCAGGAGGGTAAGGGAACCCAGGAGAACATCTCTACCATGTGGCTCACAGCCTTGAGTTTTATGGTGATGGGATTAGTTTCTGAGTTGTCCTTAGCCAATCATTCTGACTCAGAGTCCTTCCTGGCGGGTGCATGCCTTGTTCAGCCAAGATGGATGCCAGAGAGAAGGATTCTGGGAGGTGGTTGGACATATGGTGTCTCCTTTTGACCTTTCCTGAACTCTTCTGGTTGGTGGTGGCTTATTCTTTCCGTGTTCCTTACCAGGACTTCCTGTCATAAAGCAACTCATGCAAATAGTTACTATGGTGCCTGGCCAGGGTGGGCGGTTTAAGTCAGTGTGCTTCCCCTAACGGTTTGAAATCCCTAGCTGAAGCTTTGCTAAAATGTCATCTATCCTAATGAATATGTATTAAATAAAGTACAAAATAAATCTAAGAATTGTTTTTTCCAAGTTCTCTGGGTTTTTTTGGACTTGAAGGCTCTTTTGCACTGAGTACATTTTCAGAGACAGTGTGCATGGTATCAAACTGCTTATTTAAATAGATAAATCCAGAAGGTGAATGATTGTTGTGGAGAACAAACAACAGTGGAAAGTTTTAGGTAACAAAGAGGAATTTATAGTTTAGTTATAAGATGCCCTTTTCTCCTCAAAATGGAATATTTCACTCCATGTGTTTAGAAAACTAGTTAACAAATCTGCTTTTAAATAGCGGTTGTAATATTTTTACTTTTTTTCTGATTATAAATAGCATATGCTCATTGTAGTAAATGTATACAAATCAATTCACAAAAAGAAATAAGTTCATAATTGTTCCACCATCCCCAAAATCTGCCTTTATTACATGGACACAGTTACTTAACTGGGCTTCCCTTGTGGCTCAGAGGTAAAGATTCAGCCTGCCAATTCAGGAGATGCAGGTTCCTGGGTTGGGAATATCCCATGGAGGAGGAAATGGCAACCCACTTCAGTATTCTTGCCTGGAAAATCCCCTGAACAGAGGAACCTGGAGGGCTACCATCCATAGGGTTGCAAAGAGTCAAACAGGACTGAAAGGCTTGAGCAGGCAGCAATTACTTCATCTACATGAAATGAATAGAAGGAAATCATCTCCATTCTCACTGCCTCTCCCTTAATTGCAAGCCTTTATCACTTGCTAACTGGGCAAGACATTTACTTGCTAAGCACTCCCTTTCTCCAGGTTATCTCCATCCTCACTGTTCTCTGCACTGCCTTAGTGAGGTAAAATATATTCTTGCTCAGGTGACATCCCTCATTAAAATGTGCCCATTAGAAATTGGTTCCTTTGGTCCTCTTTACCATGCCAGAGAGGGAGAAGGCATTTCTCATAAGGAAGTGAAGACTGGAAGTAGTTAGAATTACCTAGAAAGAAAGCACCAAAGGGATTCTGAAGACTAGTGTCATATAACCTAGAGGAAGGCTGAGCTACTCAAGTCAATATAATGAATTTTTGTAATAACTCCACGGTAAACCTTCTTTTATCATTGAAATGTGAGATGAATATTTATCTGTTAGGTTCCACATGTGATTATTCTTCCTAGAGAAATTCAGGGACATGGAAATCTAATATGTCTGAGAGTTGCAGTTTCTGTCAAGTTTCCGCCTCCTTTTTTTGTGTTTGATTATTATCATTTTTGTTTGTTTCTTTGTTTTGGCTGTGCTTTGCTGGAAGTGTAGAATCTTAACCACTGGACCACATAGGAAGTCTGTCCTCCTTCTTACAGTTATGGTTTGCAGTTAGCTTTTTGTGTGTGCCCTAAATTTAAATAGGAAGTGAACAGCATAGGTTCACTTCATATTTAAAGGACATCTTCAACATGAAAAACAGACCAGAGCAACAGTATAAGTTGTAGGAAACAATATTAATTCTAGACAAAAGAAAATTCAGACTCTTTTTTGGAATTCTCAGCATGTTAAGTAAGTTAATATAAATGATAATACCAGAATGCTATGAAAAAAAAAATAACACATCTTGAGGGCAAAAATATGCTCTTTAGTAGATATTATTGTCTATGATTGCTCTGGGATAATGGTACTCAAGTTATATTGCCACTGCAATTAAAGAATAGCTTTTCCATTGTTCTCATGTTCACAGATGTGTCCATGTGCATAACTTTTTGACCACAAAAATGTAGGTAGATATGTTGCTTTGGAATTTAGGAGGAAGTTGCTTTAATAAACTAACTGGAGTATTAAAAGTATTGTATGTGAGCATTGATTGATAACTCAACAATAACAAGAAAATACCTAACTCTGCTATAAGTTATGGAATTAAAAAAAAAAAACAACAAGAAAATCATGTGTGCTTCTTTTTTGTGGAGTTATATGTTTATTTTTTGTGCTCTGTGTTGATATGTGTTGTTGACTGGGAAAAAAACGTACATGAGAGTTGTGAGCTAAGATTTTGTGGGGTGAATGAGGACTCTAGCTTGGGAGACAGTATTTCAGATAATTCTGAGAAACTGCTTCAAAGAGGTAAGGGGAAAGTTCAGTGGGTATAGCTGATTTTGGTGAAGGGGGAGTACATGCAATCAGGCACATATTTTTTTGCAGAAGATTGCTGCTAGCCTCGTGAAGGTTACTGCTAGTTTCAAGGATTAGACATCATCATGAAGAATTTTAGTGCTTTTCTCCATAAGTGGAGATTCAAGAATTAAGCTTGTAAAATCTTCTGAAAACATCTAACCATCTGAAAACATGATCTGCCTGTTTTTCCTAGAGCTCACAGAGTACCTCATTCCTGATCTCCATCCTGAACTCCTTAAAGTGTGTGGTAAAGGTCAGCGGCCACAACAACTGTGATTTTATTCTTTGTAGCAGTAGATGGCCAGAGAAGGCAAGGGCAACCACTCCAGTACTCTTGCCTGGAAAATCCCATGGACGGAGGAGCCTGGTGGGCTGCAGTCCATGGGGTCGCGAAGAGTCAGATACAACTGAAGTGACTTAGCAGCAGCAGCAGCAGCAGTAGATGGCAAGTCCCAACCTTTAGTTGGCAGTACGCTGGAAGATTTGAGTTCAACCACATGCATGGTTAGAGTGCTTGCCTGGTGGCTCAGATGGTAAAGAATCTGCCTGCAGTGTAGGAGACCTGGGTTCCATCTCTGGATTGGGATGATGCCCTGGAGAAGGGAATGGCTATCCAATCCAGTATTCTTGCCTGGAGAATTTCATGGAGAGAGGCACCTGGTGGGCTACAGTCCATGGGGTTGCAAAGAGCCAGACATGACTGAGCAACAAAGGGTTTCACTTTATTTTTTTCACTTCATGCTAGAAGACTGTTCAATATAGGGTTATAAGAGTAGACCTGAAATGGAGGATGTAAGTATTGAATTTTATATAGGACTTTGCGTAGTTTCTGAGAATTTTCATATGCCTTAAAGTCCTATGCAGGCTGTTCTTTGTTTATGCTAAACCAAATAAAGCTTAATTGATATTACTTTGCTATATTGTTTATGTATTTTTTTGATAATTAAAGGGAAGTCATAACTTCCTGATGTGAGATAATTAATAGTGAAATATCTTACATGAAACAGCCAAATACATTTTAATTTTGTTCTGCATGATAGAAACATGGAAAAAAAGGAGGATTGAAGCTGTTTATTGTAGATATCAACCAGAATGTGCTAACAACTTCAACAAAAATAATCCTACTCAATTTTGTTGCATTCTTACTTTAAAATTCCTCTGTGAAATGTCTTAATAATGAAGTTATTTTGGTGTAGTGATTCCAAATATTTCTACTAAGTGATTTTCCTTATAATAAATGTTGTGATATATTTGAATACAACCAATGAGATATTTATTTACCCCTATTCAAGATAGGAATGGTAAAGAAAGAGGAAATAGTCAAATTCCTAGTTTGGAGCTGTTAAGGAGACTTAGTAAATATTTAGCAAAAGCAATAGTATGAATACCAAAATGTGTTTCAAGACTAGGACTTAAGTTAAAAAAAGAATCCTCTTAAGAGTTTTTATGGCCTCCCCTGATAGCTCAGTTGGTAGAGAATCTGCCTGCAATGCAGGAGACCCTGGTTTGATTCCTGGGTTGGCAAGATCTGCTAGAGAAGGGATAGGCTTCCCACTCCAGTATTCTTGGTCTTCCCTTGTGGCTCAGCTGGTAAGGAATCCGCCTGCAATGGGGGAGACCTGGGTTTGATCCCTGGGTTGGGAAGACCCCCTGGAGAAAGGAACAACTTACCAACTCCAGTATTCTGGCCTGGAGAATTCCATGAACTGTATAGTCCACAGGGTTGCAAAGAGTCAGACACAACTGAGTGACTTTCACCTTCACCTTCAAGATTTCTTAGAATGTGGCTTTATCTGTCTATTCACTTACCATCTTTCTGTTTCCCTATCTGAAAGTGAAAGTGAAAATGTTAGTACCTCTGCTGTGTCCCCAGCTCTTTGAGAACCCATGGACTATAGCCCACCTGACTCCTCTGTCCATGGAATTCTTCCAGGCAAGAATACTGGAGTGGGTTGCCATTTCCTTCTCCAGGAAGACTACTAAACTCATTAATAGTTTGAGGACCTTAATTTTTTTTAAATGTACTGAAGTCAGTTGTTGTCACTGAATTTATATATGTATACATGTACATTTATGTGTATGTGCACAATAACTATGCTAATGGAAGGACAGTCTAGAGACCATTTCTCCTGTGGGCCTCAGTTCTTGGTAAGGACACAAAGAAGAATCTAAGGTGTTACCGATTACAAGAAAGTTTATTAACAATAAGGAAAGAAAGAGTACGTCACAGAGTTGGACAGTACTGGGCAACTGAGAACACATAAAGAAAGAACCCAGAAAACACCCCGAGGGAGAGGTGGACCATGCCAAGGGAGGCAAATGACCCTGGAGGGCTGGGGTACAGAATTTTTAAGGCAGAGTCATTTGCATAAGGCAGGCGGTGGATGATTGACAGCTGCAGGAAATATAACAAGATGCTCTACCACCACCAACCTTCCCATAATTCAGTTTGTTACAATTAGATGCACGTATTCATGGACTATTAAAGAGCAGTTAATGAATCCAGTGGCCGCAAAAGATTACTTTAGTACAGGATAGTGTGAGGTGTGTGCATGTGCTAGAGTAGGGGAACTCCTACCAGTTGGCTGGTGGGGGGGCTTTCTCGCTCCCTGATTGTTTTTGGGGTACTGGTGGGGGACATATTGGGGTCCATTGGTTTAGTCCTAAGTCATGTCCTTGTGATCCCATGGATGGTAAACTGCCAGGCTCCTCTGTCCATGGGATTCTCCAGGCAAGAATACTGGAGTCGGTTGCCATTTCTTTCTCCAGAGGATGTTCCCGACCCAGGAATCAAACCTGGGTCTCTTGCATTGCAGGCAGATTCTTTAGGGACTGAGAAACCCACTCCAGTGCTCTTGCCTGGAAAATTCCATGGATGGAAGAGCCTGGTAAGCTACAGTCCATGGGGTCGCAAAGAGTAGGACATGACAGTGACTTCACTTTCTTTCTATAGTTTCTTTTGGAGCCCACTCCAGTGTTCTTGCCTGGAGAATCCCATGGATGGAGGGGCCTGGTGGGCTGCAGTCTATGGGGTTGCAAAGAGTCGGACATGACTAAGCAACTAACACACACACACACACACACACACACACACACATGAGGTAAGCCCTATATTAGGGGCTGAGCTGGTAAATTGCCCTTGATGGGATTAGACAGTTATTGAACATTTAGCTGAAAGGGCCACCTCTGGTTGCTCTCAGCTAACTTCCTTCCTATCACATGCATATATTGCATTTACTTATATGTATATGTATGTGTATTTGTATGCTTACAATACACTCAAATATGCACATATATATGTGCATATGTATTACATATAAAAGCATTGAAACAGAAAGGAAATTTAATGAGTTTTATGGTAGCTCAGAAGGTAAAGCATCTGCTTGCAATGCGGGCGACCCGGATTCGATCCCTGGGTCGGGAAGATCCCCTGGAGAAGGAAATGGCAACCCACTCCAGTACTCTTGCCTGGAAAATTCCATGGACAGAGGAGCCCGGTAGGCTACAGTCCATGGGGTTGCAAAGAGTTGGACATGACTGAGTGACTTCACTAAGTCACTAAAAATACTCATCAATTGAATTGTTAAAATTGTATATAAAGGAGGAAAGAGTAGGTGTAGAACTTTGAAGAGTTTTTTAACTTTTCTCATTATAACATGCATAATGATACAAAATGAGCAAATTCTTTACTGTTTAGATCTGAACTAATTCCAGAAATCAGACTCATTCGTTTCTCTGATTTCATGTATACTGGGATATACTTTCTCTTTCCTATTTTTCCAATGGAACTATATTCTTCTTTGAGTTAAATCCAGAAATCACCATTCTTCAATTAATTCTCCAAAATAAACTCTAAAAATTAATTGCTTTCTTATTTATGCTGATTCATCCTTATATACGTTTTTCTTTCTGTATACTATTGCATTTATTTTACATCTGTTACCACTGAAATAGTAATTCTTTGATAGCAGAAATGGTTTTACTTATTTATTACTATTTTTAACACATTATATAGCACATATTTAGAGGTAATCAGTGGTTACCACAAATATATCCTATACATGCATGAAGTGTATGCATGTGTGCTCAGTCATGTCAGACTCTTTGAGACCCTTTGGACTGTAACCTGCCAGGCTCACTTCTCCATGGGATTTTTCAGGCAAGCATACTGAAGTGGCTTACCATTTACTCCTCCAGGGGATATTCCTGACCCATGGAAGGAACCCACATCTCCTGTGTCTTCTGAATTGCAAGGCAGATTCTTTATTTGCTGAGCCATCAGGAAGCCCAATAAGTAGATAGAATTTTTTTCTTCTTTTTTCACTTTTTTTTTTTGGCTTTGTTTTTTTTTTTCTGTGTGCCTGTATGTGTTTTTTGAATACAGTCTTTTCTTCTTAATAAATAAAGTGTTGTTTTTTTTTCATATTATTTGGATTTCCATGAGAGCAGGGTGTTTGAAAATTATTTGGACCAAATACAAGAACAAGCTTCTAAATATTTTACAGTTCATTTACTCCTGATTTGGAACACTACCATGGTGTCAGATGGTCAGGAAAGAGGTAAGAAAGTTGGAAGGAAACTTTTTGGGCCGTGGACTCTGCAAAGTAGATGAAGCGGTGATTTTCAAAGAGCAAGACTAATATTAAGCCTTAGACAAAAACATTAGTCAGATAAGCAGCAAGATCTAAGAAATAGCAACAGACAGACTTTTGTATAGGTAGGAGTGAAGGAATAGTCACCTTACCAAATTTGGATATCCAACTAGGGCTTTCAGAGGAAAGTAAAATCTGAAGTCAGTGATCTAAGAATAGTACTCAGTACAGCCATCAGCCTATTTATAAAGTTTTCAACAATTAATTTCTTTTTAATTTTTTCTTTAATTTAGTCTGTCCCTGAGGCAGTTAGTGAGAGCTGAACACAGCTGCTGATTCCTTGAGAAACATGCAAATTTAACTCTATTTCCTTTAGGCAGGGTTGACACTTGGTTTGTCAGATGGTCCCTTCGTAGCTTCAGTGAATTTTGAATATTCTGTGTCATTTAAAGGGTGTTATTTCTTATATAGAAGGAGACAAAAGAGACATGGGTTCAATCCCTGGGTCAGGAAGATCCCTTGGAGAAAGAAATGGCAACCCACTCCAGCATTCTTGCCTGGAAAAATTCCATGGAGAGAGGAGCCTGGCAGGCTACAGTCCGTAGGGTTGCAAAGAGCTGAACGTGACTGAGCGACGGAGCACATACACGTTATTTATAGCAGCATGCTGCAAATGGAAAACACAGCGGCATTTGACACAAGTCATCCTTCTGTTTCCTATTTTTCCAATGGAACTATATTCTTCTTTGAGTTAAATCCAGAAATCACCATTCTTCAATTAATTCTCCAAAATAAACTCTAAAAATTAATTGCTTTCTTATTTATGCTGATTCATCCTTATATACGTTTTTCTTTCTGTACACTCACATAATCTGTAATTGTGAACAAGCGAATCCGAACTTCAGTTTCTGCACTGGCATAGTGATGAAGGTAAAACATGTCCTACCTCACAGGAGTTTTGTGATTTTTAAATAAGGCTTGCAAAGTTCACAGATAGAGCAGGCATTTTGAAACTGATAATTCCTCTTTTCTCTAAAGTTACTCAGTCTGCATAATGTGCTAGACTCTGTTCTGCCCACTATTATCATATAAATTGTGTTTCCAGTAACAACAGAGATACCTAGCAAAGTAGGCTCTTGTGGAAGATTTTGCAGAAGTGATTTTTAATGAGATGCTTTTTCATGTGATTTGCTTTGGCTACTGAGCAATAATAAAACAAGACACAAGGAGAGACTTTTAAAGAGATTGCACTTTGGAACTTGGCCTTCCTTGCTGCTCTGTGAACCCTGAAGCCATCATGTGAACCAGCCTGGGCTAGCATGGTGAATGGTGAGAAGGAGGTGACCCAACAATTTCCATCTTCCATGCTGATAACCAGACAGCAGCCAGACAACTGAGTGAAGTCACCTGTGACCAGACAACCTGCACCCAACCTGTCAACTGACTACAGGAACAGGAGTTACCCCAGCCGAGTCTGGCCCAGTTTAGGAGGATTACACAGCTGATCACAGACCAATGCCAACCCGCAGAACTATGGGACAAATAAATGGTTGACCTTTTAGCCATCACATTTTCCTGATTTGTTGCATAAGGACAGATAACTATATCTCTTAGTATATTTTTAAAAAATACATTGATTAATAGAAGACAAAAATATGGAGGAAAAAGAATGAAGGGAAAAAATAGTGAGAGAGAAAAGATGAATCAAGAAGAAGGGAGAATTTTATCCTGGATCTTGACATTTTCCCAAGAATGAGGAAAAGAACACTTGTTTGCGATCATTTGCTTCTCATTCAATCCATAAATTAGCATTCCAATGTTGAAATGCCAGATACATTAATTTAGGGGTTCAGAGGTGATCTCTGGGGGAGAAAAAACTCTGCAACAGCACGTTGGAAAGGCTTCTGTCTTAAACACACCAAGAATACAATTTAACATTTAAGAGCATTTTGTAATCATTAATTAGCACAGATAACTTACTCCATCCATCTAAGAATTCTTTGGCAAAACTGAATGTCACAGTAATAATGAAAAGAGCAGTATGCCGATTACTGCAATACTAATTTTAAATGGAGCAGGGGAATTTAAATAGGAAAGATGAATTATACTGGGACTGTAGTGTATACATATTCCTAAACTAATGTTCAATATATTTCAACCTTTTCCAGGGAAACATGGTGTTATAGAAGAATAAGTAGAAGATTCATATAGTTCCATAATATGTTTTAAAAGGAATTGGTTATTCTTTCTTCACATTAACAAAAATATGTTTTCTGGTGTTAAGATAATAATCTCAAATTTGGTGCAGTCTCCTTTGGTAAACTAAAAGAAAAACTGAGAATGTCAGTTTGTAGAAAAAATTAAAAATTGAAAACTATAAATTTTTACTGATGGCTTTGCATTTGAGATAATGGGTCATTGTAGATGGAGATCTGCCACATTTGTAGCATTTAACTCTTGTCTCTCACAGTCCTAGCCTCATTCTGGAAAAAAAAAAAAAAGTCATTCAAAATTTTGTTCATGGACTGTGAACATATTCAAATTATATGTAAAGACTAACTTTTCAACAAACATTAAAGAATTTACATTGTTAAATTAGCATTCACTTTTTGAAAGGTAACATCAAGAGGCTATATAATTATTTTAATAACATTGTTCTCACTTATGTTATTTAAAATTTTTTCTGGAGACTCAAGTTCAAGTTCTATATCACTTATTTGTTTGCCAGAGAAATAAAGTTTCTATGCTGCATACTTCATGTAGTGAGCATGTGCTGTCCATGTTGATGGGACTAATGTTCAAAAATTCCCCAGTTGTCTCTGAAGTGAAGTGAAGTCGCTCAGTCGTGTCCGACTCTTTGCGACCCCATGGACTGTAGCCTACCAGGATCCTCAGTCCATGGGATTTTTCAGGCGAGAATACTGGAGTGGGTTGCCATTTCCTTTGCCAGGGGATCTTCCCGACCCAGGGATCGAACCCAGGTTTCCTGCATTGTAGGCAGACGCTTTACCGTCTGAACTACCAGTCTCTACCATACATTAAACAGTCCCTTCAGGCACTAGGAATTGTGACTTGCCTCAGGGACAGGCCTTGAGAAGCTTTTAACCTGTAGTAGAAAGTGATACTAACATTGCATACCTTTGATCCTATTCATTTATGTGCAGTCACCCTAATCACAAGCGCTGACAGTGCTGAGAATTTCTCTCTGACAATAAGCCATCACTTAGGTTCTGCACAGTTTCTACTTAAATCCTTTGTATTTTGAGCTCAAACTAATCTATTGGTTTCTTTCTTTACCCCACATTCACTGTGCTTTACCAACTGCAAAAAATAAAAAGAAGAGGTGAAAATAGATTTCCTTGTCCCTACAGTTGGAGAAAAAAAATGGAAGGATCATGCATTTTGGAATCAAACAGAACCACCTTCAACCCCTATATTAAGCACCTGCTCTGCAATCTCACTCCTACCCCTGTTGTATGGTCAGGCCGATCAAGAAGACAGTTCTCTTGTCTGAAAAATGCCTGTTACACCTGCACCGTATTCACCTGACCAACCATCCTACATGATTGCCCCAGGCCCCAGCTAGGGATAGCTTATCGAGGGACTGGTAAGAGGCATGCCCCTCTTCTTGCTTCCCTGCTAACTAATGAGCCGATCTGCTGTAATTCCTCCTCTAGCTGGCGATCTCCCCTTCCCCTTGGGAGCAAAGTCTGCCACCTCGTCCTGACTGCTGTCTTGCTGCACATGGGGGGACTTTACTGCAAAATCCTGCCTCAAATGTGTACACTCCCTGATCCATGAAATCACTGATGCCTCTGTTACTGACTCTTGCTCTTTCTTTGGTCTTAAGGCTGGGCAAGCGCAGGCCTCAGAGGCCTTCAGGGTGCAGCCTCACACTTGTCGTGTTGCTATGAGGATTAGAAATGGTGTACGCAGCTGATAGTATACATGGGCTTTGTGACCAAATGACTTTATAATTTCATATTTAAGGAAGCCTCTCCACTCCAAGCTCAAGGTTATGATCAATAAAATTTGGATAGATATAATTAAAAGAGCATAGTGTGAAAGTGAAAGTCGCTCAGTCGTGTCCGACTCCTTGCGACTCCATAGACCATACAGTCCAAGGAATTCTCCAGGCCAGAGTACTGGAGTGGGTAGCCTTTCCCTTCTCCAGGAGATCTTCCCAACCCAGGGATCAAACCCAGGTCTTCTGCATTGCAGGCGGATTCTTTACCAGCTGAGCCACATAGCACACTAAAAATTATAGCTATCTCTGGATACGTAACAGAAAGCTAAAATGTTAATTAGGAAGGAAGTCATACATAAGTATGTTGAACTCCTCATACAGAAGTAGGCAGGGGAATCTGAAATTGCTTTGTCATTTTATTTCACAAAGAGTAAATTTATGTCATTTTTTTTCATTATTTTGCCTGCCTTTCATTATTTTATTTTTAATTTTATTTGTCAGCACATGTAAACAGGAAAGTTATGTGAAATAAGTGGCTGGATTTCATCCTATTATATTCATTATATTATACGGTAATTTCATCCTATTATATGATAGAGTTTTCTCAACCATACATAAGGCTAAAAGGGGGGAACTATGTCTAAGTTATGCCTGTGTTCTTTTTCTTTTCTCCTATTCTGATTACTAAGAGAAAAAGAAAGAATAGAAACAAACTCAGTATCCTAATCATAATCTGTGCCATGAAGGAGCCTACCAGATGGGTGGCTTGATTTTGATGTCTCTGTATTACTATAGAATGGGAGACACTACTGTCAATAAAAGTCACGATGTGTAGGGACTTTTAGGAAGTAACTTTAAAACCAAAAATTGTGGTTAAAGAAGAAAGAACGTACAAAATTCCACTGAAATTAAGTGTACAAAATAAAAAGATAGAAAAGGAGTACTAATACTAAAGAAAACAGCCAGCATGTATACACATGTACATATACACATAAACACACACACTCATATGCATGTGCATGACAAATATACTTCCAGTGAAATATAAATAATAATTTGATGATATCAACACTCACATGTTCATATCTAATCTGTAAAACAGAATCATGGGTAAGAAACCAAAATAAATCTTAAAATACATAATAAGGAAAAGAAAAATCTATTAAAAAAGGAATGGAAAACCATAGGCAATGAAATTGGTACAAATTAGCATATACAAATGTATAGGCTAGGCAGTGTTTAAAAACTTTAGTGAGTTGGGAGTGAATACTATGTAACTTAACAATTCAAAATAGAGTTGGGATAAAAAGAATGTTAAGATATACAAGACTTCTGTACAAATATTGTTTAATTATAAAGAATTCAGTAAGATGATAAAGAATTATGATAAGCAGGAAAACCAAAAAAATAAATCCTTCATGATGATAGTAATGCCACAAAAACAACAATGACCGTAATATCGAGGGCTTATCATATAACAGTCTTTGTTCACAGTGCTTTACACATTTTACTTTTAAAACAGTTTCTATTGTGTACTATCATTTATTCAACTTAAAATTGAGAAAGCTGATGCAGAGGTATGTTGTTTATATAGCAAGTCATAGTATGTGCATAAATGTTCACTAGTCCTCCTGATCCTAGTAGTAGACCATACCACTTCTTTGTCAACATGACATGATTTTTCCAAATTAACTTATGTATTAATTTTCATTCATTAATTAATTTCATTAATTAGTTATAATTCCCTTTGCCTTTTAAAAATGTATTTAATGAACCTGACAATTGACTTCTAAATTTCATGTAAAGTAATCAAGGTGAATTTCAAAGCAAAGGAAATTTGTGTTAAGAAATACTAAGAAAAGGTAATGACTTAACATCTTATATAGGGATTTATTTTATGGGTGGTACTGTAGAAAACTAGAGTGCAAGTCAGATGGATTATTTCTGCTTCTTTCTCTCTACTTCCAAGCAGCATCTCTGGCAGTGGCTGTGTCTTCTCCAGGTTCTAGCTACATTCAGGCCAAATTGTGCCTGCTATCCTAACCACAGGATCTTGCAAATACTAACTCTTCCATGGCTCCTTCTAATCCTAGAGGTCATAATGCCTTTCTGCTGTTTCCAAATTCTGGGTTGCCTCACCATCCCCTTTTAGCCTGTTCAGTTCTGCCACCTTTACAAATAATTCCCATAGTAAATTCCCTTCATTGAAGCCATTGCCTTTGGCATGGCTTCTGTTGGCTTGATCAAATCCCGGATAATAGAGCAATAGTAATTAAAACAGTAGGATATTGATATAAATATAGAAAAATGGGCAGAAAAGAACCACATATATGTGAATATTTGTGACAGAATTAGTTTTATAAATTAGTCAAGAAAACCTGGACTATGTAATAACTTCCACTGGGAGCAATTAATTCATCACATGCAGAAGGAAAAGTAAGAAATTAGTTCTTCTCCTCACACTGTACATAAATATTTTTCATAGTCCTTAACTTCACACTACATATTTTTCTACCATAGTGAAGAGAGAAAAATAAAATAAATGTTTAACATTGTTAAAAATACATAGAGAAATAGGTTAAGTAAAAAAGAATTTTTCTAATAAGATACTCAATTCAAAAAATAAAAAGGGGATTATTAATTGCTAATATTAACATTTTATTTTGACAAAAGATACATAAAGTTAAAAAATAAAGTTAAAGAAACAAAGATTTTATTATCAATGTATAAAGCATGTCTAAAAATCATTAACAAAAAACAATTCAATAGAAATTAGTAAAAAAATGTAAGTGCGGTCAGTTCAGAAAAAGTGTGATTTGGATGGCCAATAGATATGTGAAATGATGTTTCCTTCTACCAACAATCTAAAATATACAAATGTAAAGAATAATAAAATATTTTTTCAATTTTAGTAAAATTATACAAAATGCTTTTAAACAAAATAGGATACTTGCATTTTGCTGATGAATTGCACATTGTTAGAACATTTTGGAAAGTTCTTCAGCCATAATTAACAAAATTAATGACATATATATCTTAAGACTTAGGGATTCTACAGTATGCCTGAAATCCAAAGAAAAATTTTCACATTTACACAAGAAAACATGCAAAACTTCATTGTAGCATGTAGGATTGGAAGATTGGAAACATCTTGTATTTACACCAGTAGAACACTGGAAGTAGGTTTAGTGGGTGTGTGTGTGAGTTCTGTATTATAACAGTAAAAAGTAATGCCTAAATCTTAATAAATCTGGGTAGATATTTTTTTAAAATGAATATAAAAGGCAAAGTGCAAAATTTATATTCAGATGATAGCACCAAGGGAAATTTTAAGACAATACAACATATTTCTACTATATACATGTATCCCTGGAGAAGGAAATGGCAGCCCACTCCAGTATTCTTGCCTGGGAAATCCCATGGACAGAGGAGCCTGGTGGGGTCCATGGGGTCGCAAGAGTCAGACACAACTTGGCAACGAAACCACCAGATATATGTGTATAGGAAATACATAACAACAATGTTATGTGAGAAAGGCGTATATATTAAATTTAGAATGCTGCTAAATGTTGGTTTGGAGAAAAAAGAAATGGGATAATGATAAGAACAAAGAGGACTCTTTTGTATGAATCTTCTTATTTCTTTTAAAAAATAAATTGAGAAATATGGAAAATTTAATATTTTAACAATATAGATGATGTTTGCAAGTGTTACAAATAATAAAATTTAACTTTAAAGTTATTAAATATATACACAAACATGGGCTTCCCAGGTGGGGCTAGCAGTAAAGAATCTGCCTGCTAAAGCAGGAGGTGCAAGAGACACTCGTTCTTTTTTGGAAAGATCTCCTAGAGTAGAGAATGGCAACCTACTGCAGTATTTTTGCCTGGAAAATTCCATGGACAGAAAAAGGCTAGTAGGCTACAGTCTATGGGGCCACAAAGAATCAGACACAACTGAGCACACATGCATAACCTATGTTATAGACACAGAAAATTAGAAAAATAAATTTTAGTGTAAAGTGATTATGAGTAAATATTGACCTATTAGTTTGTTTTATCTAGTTTATAATATTAAAATAATATCATATCTTATTTATGATAAACAGTGATTCATTGTGCAAACATTTGAATTAACACAAATGGTATCAAACTGTTTTTATAATATTATTTCCTTTCTATGCTTTTAATATAGATTCAAATTATATATGTAATATAATTTTATACTTGTATTTTACATATACAAAGCTGTTTAAATGGGTTAGTATAAACCTCCATTTTGATTTTTCTTTCATATAAATTAATAGATTTATTTACAGAATAATTTTTGTGAAAATAGTAGATAGCAAATATAGTCAAATACAGTAGTGCATTCAAGTTGAATCATTAATCTGCCTCCCTCCCAATACAGTATTTTCTTCTTGTTTTACATATTTTACATAATGATACTTTGATACCAGTATTAAATTTTAATGCTTGGTAGATGTTGGCAAATTAGATACTTTTAACTATTATGTTACTCTGAATAGAGTTACAGAACTCCTTTACAGATAAAAGTAGCATATTTGTAGGAATAATAAACATATTTTTATTATGCTGGGGGCTATGAAACATATGTCAGTCTAAATTGTTTGGAATCTCTTTTCCCTCTAGATTTTAATAAATTCTCTTAACACAGAATATATTTTCATCTTGTAACTTTTTTGCAAATAAATTTATTTCTAATATATTTCTAAATTAATTTAAATAGATTTTGTGCTGAGTAAATAAACACTGAAATAAGTTGCATTGAATGACAACACCACATGCAGATACCCTCTCTAATTACAGTATTTTTCTCTAGAATTTTAGTTCAACAAAGATATTCTATTGGGTTTAAAGCAGTTGCCCAGGTTAACACTTATATCTTTTATTTCTCCTATTAGGGTTAGAGAGAAAGTTCCTCTGATCTTTCCTTTCATTGTTTGTAGCTAATAACTAAAAAAAAAACATCATTGTTGAAATGTTTATTTTTGGCCTGCTCAACTGAACCTATCTTACTACTATTTCTTCTGGTTTCCAGTTCTTATATCAGAGAAGCAGACTAATAACACAAAGTGAAATGTAAGTAAGGTTTGATTTTCCAGAAAGTAACCTTAAAATGCTTCTTCTAGTCACACACTGTACTAGAAACCATGGGGTCAGAAAAGAACATATAGACACGGTTCCTGCCCTGAGGTTCTAGGGATGCTATCAGTCTTGTGGATGATGCCTGTTTTCAAATATATTGTAAAAAGAATTTAAAGTAAAATATTCTTTTTCGAGAAATGAAACTCAAAACTTAAAGTTGATTAATAGAAACAATTGAAGTGACAGATGGTATTTAATTTTTTTAATTTATTTGTTTTCAATTGGAGGATACTTGCTTTACAATATTCTGTTGTTTTCTGTCATGTATCAACATGAATCAGTCATAGGTACATGTATGTCCCCTGCTTCTTGAACATCCTTCCCGCCTTCCACCCATTCCACCCCTCTAGGGTGTCACAGACAACCTATCTGCAGGGGCACGACAGAGATAAAGACATAGAAAACAGACTTGTGGATGCAGGGAGGGGGTCCTGGGGGAAACGAATTGAGAGAGTAGCATTGAAACATACACATTACCATATGCAAAATTAGATAGCCATCGGAAATTTTCTATATGATGCAAAGAGATGGTATTTTAAAATCAATGTTATCAATTATTTCCCAAAACTAAACTGAGAAATTTTTATATGAGCTTTTTCATCTTTAATATACCATGATTAGATTTTGGGTTGTTTGTGCTTTAAAGAAGAAAAAAACAATAATGAGAATTAAAAGGAGGCAAAAAAAATTTCAGCAGTCTTGAGTCAAATGACTTATGTGATTTATCTGAAATATGCAAATTATTTTAGATTCAGAAAAAATTAATTAGAATATTTATTTAAAGTATTCATATATTTTTACAATAGTGCTGAGATAAAAATCAATTCTTACATGTATAGAGAAAATAAGTAAATGTGCATATAATACATATTTAATGGCTAAGTGAAATGATTGATACATGTATTATACATACAGGTTGGGCTATATATTTATAGATAGGTAGAGAGAATTAGATAGGTAACTAGCTAGTTATCTACATATCCTTTTTATAATTATTCTCAGAAGGAGGAATAACTAAGAATATTTTTGTAACAGTAATTTTGAGGTAGATAAGTGAATAAAGGTGATACTCAAATATTCAAACTCCTGACAGCAAACTTGTGATGAGGTTAACATTTGGAGTGAATGTACAGAGTGTGGTGTAGCTTCAATGTGAAATGCTCTGTTATCAAACCACTCTCAGTCTTCAATTCTTTGCCTGTAATGTGTAAGTAATAAACTAAATTTCCTCTCGAATGTAAAATCTAGGTGACAGGTAGTTTATTCAATTTATTATGTTCAATTTATTCAAGAGGTATTTTACTCAATATTTTATTCAATACTGCAGCCCAGATGTAAAATATAGCCTTTCATATTAGAAGTATTGAATACACCTCGTCACGTTAATAGAAATCAATGCATCAGTCAATTAGTGGTTGCCTTTCACAGACAAGTTTTAGCTGACCTTAGGCACTTTTCAAAAAACAGATCATGGCATCCAGTCCCATCACTTCATGGGAAAAAGATGGGAAAACAATGGAAACGCTAACAGACTTTATTTTCTCAGGCAAAATCACTGAAGACGGTGACAGCAGCCTTGAAATTAAAAGACTCTTGCTCCTTGGAAGAAAAGCTATGATCAACCTAGGCAGCCTGTTAAAAAGCGGAGACATTACTTTGCGGACAAAGGTCCATCTAGTCAAAGCTATGGTTTTTCCAGTAGTCATGAATGGATGTGAGAGTTGGACGATAGAGAAAGCTCAGCCCGGAAGAATTGATGCTTATGAACTGTGGTGTTGGAGAAGACTCTTGAGAGTCCCCTGGACTGCAAGGAGATCCAACCAGTCCATCCTAAAGGAAATCAGTCCTGAATATTCATTGGAAGGACTGATGCTGAAGCTCAAGCTCAAATACTTTGGCCTATGGGGTTCCAAAGAGTCAGACATGACTGAGCAACTGATCTGAACTGACTGAACTGAATCAGCAGTGATTCTTAAGTTTACGGCAATCTAATGTTATGTTAGCGTAACAAGAACGATATGGTACATAAGTAATAAAATATTCTTTCAACTTTTAAAGCACTTTGACATCTTCTGTCAGAATTTTGGTATTTGTCTTGCTTTTTGCCTCAGCAACTTCTCTTCAAAAACTTAAACTTTGGACATCAAACTGTTCAGAGTTTAAACTGTTATAGTCAAAGCATTGCTTATGTTACTGAATCATTTAAATCACTTAATAATGAGATACTAAACATATTATGATAAGTCCATTAGGTAGATTGATTTGTGGTCATTAAAAAGAAATGAGAGAGGGTGCTTAATGGAAACAAATATAGTGAACATGAGGAGAAATTACAAAGTATTGCCTTTATTGCTTCTATAAATTTTATGAAAAATGCATTCCCATCTATTCATAGCACAAAGATTGATAGAAGAGATAATAATACACATGTAAGAAATATATCTATACTTTTTAGATGTTCCTGTTCAAATATTCTTTGCTTTTAAAATATTTTTAACAAGTCTTTTTAAACAGAAATATCAGGCAGCAGTATGCAGGATGGAATGTAATCAGGCAAAAGTTGAACCAGAAGCCAAGACAAACTAAAGATGAATATGAAAAGGATGTGGCTTTAATAGGGTTCTGAGTTCTGTTGATCTACTAGTTAGTTGCTAAGTTGAGATAGAGGATACTATAGAATTTCAGGAAACAGTTTTATGATTGTTTTTATTGCTTTTAATTTTTTAATTTTTATTTTATTTTTACATAATCAGAGATTATGTAAGCAATTTAAATTTGAAGTGGCAGATGAATATTTAATTAAACCATATGTATGGAGCAAAACCTTTTTTCTCATCTGTATAAATTAATACATACGTGCACCTTAGGGTTTTAGAACAGACAGTTTATTTTAATTTTATATGTTCTTGGTTCAGAAAGATACAGGATGGGAAATAGAGACACTTAGGACATAATGTAAGTTGAAGTAACAAAGATGAGTAATAGTAGGGTAAAGACCATATCATGTAATTAGCAGTGAGGATAATACAATACAATACAAACCTATTACATGAGATTGTTAGGACACAAATTTTGTTTTTGTTAATACTATTCCAGAAATCCCATCAGTGAAAAGAATCCAGGTTAATTGCAAAATAGCTAATGCCTGTGATATCAAATGGCTAGCTATATTATAGACTTACTACTAGATTCTTATTTACCTATGAGAAATCATAAAATCAAATGATATAATATAAGTAACATCATCAAAAATATTTCTTACAGAGGATCAAACAAAAATTTTGCAGGTATGTTTCCAACAGCACTTTTTTAAAAAGGACAAATGCCCACGTTGGTGTGCAATTCAGTAACATCAGTTAATTTTATGTGTTTTGAGGGGATTGTGGTGACAGAATAAAAACAGAATATTAAAAAGTTCACATATATATTTCCTGCTTATGTGGATTTCAGTGTTAATTTTGGAGAATTGGGTGGTATAAGTTTTTTCACACATATTGTTTCTTAAATTATACCTTTGAAGGTGGGTGGTTTTGAGTATTACACCTACATGGAAACTTTTATGCATTGCTCATTAAACATAGACCCAAACACCTTAAAACACTGAATAAAACATACAATTTTGAAATATTGTGAAAAACAGTGTGAGGAAAATGTTAGAAAATAACCAGTTTATTACTTACCTAGTGGCTCAGATGGCAAAGAATCTGCCTGCATTGTGGGAGGCCTGGGTTCTATCCCTGGGTCAGGAAGATCCTCTGGAGGAGGGCATGGCAACCCACTCCAGTATTCTTGCCAGAATTCCATGGACAGGGGAGCCTAGTTAGTGGTCTACAGTTCATGGAGTCACAAAGAGTGGGACACGACTGAGCGACTAACACTTTCACTTTTCACTTGCATTATTTCTTGGTAGTTTGGCCATTTAAATCCCTGGTACCATGACTATTATCAGTCAATATTACATTAGATACGTCATATTCAGGTGATTGAAAAGTAGTGGGAAGAATGATATTTATATGATTGCACAGTTGTAACAAAAATATTTATTTTAGGAATAGTAAAAAAGAAAAAAATAAATGAAGAGCTTTAGGAAAGTTATGACCAACCTAGACAGCATATTAAAAAGCAGAGACATTACTTTGTCAACAAAGGTCCATCTAGTCAAAGCTATGGTTTTTCCAGTGGTCATGTATGGATGTGAGAGTTGGACTATAAAGAAAGCTGAGTGCCGAAGAATTGATGCTTTTGAACTGTGGTGTTGGAGAAGACTCTGAGAGACTGCAAGGAGATCCAACCAGTCCATCCTAAAGGAAATCAGTCCTGAATATTCATTGAAGGACTGATGTTGAAGCTGAAACTCCAATACTTTGACCACCTGATGCAAAGAACTGACTCATTTGAAAAGACCCTGATCCTGGGAAAGATTGAGGGCAGGGGGAGAAGGAGACGACAGAAGATGAGATGGCTGGATGGCGTCACCTACTCAATGGACATGAATTTGATTAAACTCTGGGAGTTTGTGATGGACAGGGAGGCCTGTCATGCTGCAGTCCATGGGGTTGCAAAGAGTCGGACACGTCTGAGCGGCTGAACTGAACTGATAGACTAATAATTTTAGATATGTTACAGATAAAACCAAACAAGATTATATTTATAAAACCTTTTCAAGTATATTTTAAGAAATTAGTTTTATATTTTTTCAGAAGAAAAATCTTTAAAAGCCATGATATTTATTACAAAATATAAATGAGCATGAAAACTATATTAGCCAAGTTAAGATGTGTGTGTGCATGCTCAGTTGTTCAGTTGTATCCAACTCTTTGCAACCCTTTGGACTGTAGCCCACCAGGCTCCTCTGTCCATGGAATTTCCCAGGCAAGAATGCTGGAATGGAGTGCCATTTCCTCCTCCAGGAGATTTTCCTGACCCAGAGATCAAACCCTTGTCTCCCACATCTCCAGCATTGCAGGAGAATTCTTTACCACTGAATCCTGGGGAAGCCCCACAGTTTAGATACTGCAGCGTAAATTTTGTATTCAATTATTCGCAAAGTTAAATAATATATCTCTTCAATAAAGACTTATACAAATAACCCTCGTCTTTCTTCTCTCAACCTCTCTGTCACTTTTAGCCACTGCCATCCATGCTAAATTTTTATAATATCAGGATATAGCCAAGTCTTAAAATAGTGGGAAGAAGTTTCATTAACACAGATACTGGCAGGCTGTTGGACAGAATTTCTGACAACGCATTAAAGACAAAGCATCATACCAGTAACTTGGTATGACTCATCTTAATTTTCTATAAATACATATGCTTTAAATTTGATCATCTCATAATTACACTGAGGGTTGCAAATTTAATGTGAGAACCCCATTTCAACTGCACTCAGTATTTTCAATTTAGAAGTAATTGGTTTTCCATCTTAACTTAGAAGTGTAAAGCACAGAGAAAATATATGCATTGCCATAAAACCACAGAAGGGTATGGGAATATATTTAAATGCTTGGTGAAAATTAAGAGAAACTTTGAAGCATTAGTAACTGCTTTGATTATAAAAGGCATAATTTTGGAATCTACTGCTCATTTATTCCACTTTGGGTATAGCTAGTTCTAAAGTTGGGTTTGTTCTTTTTGTATCATTTCATGTGCTATATTAATTAACTAATTAATTAGACTGTGAGTTATTAAACAGTGATTTTTTTTAATTCTCATGATATCTTCTTGACAGAGGTTATAGATTCAACAAAATAAATGACATAAATTTTTTTATGCAAAACAGCTTTATTCCTAATGAGAAAAGCAAACACATATGATAACACAGGACAGCATGTGGATTTTTGGATAATCACATATATTTTTTTTTTCAAACTTGATCCTACTAATGAATTCTGATCATTGCTGTTCATTTTCTATTACTAGGGAATAAATTGAATGAAAGGCCTGTGTTTCTGATTAGTTTTATCCTATATCCTAATTCCTATGACCTAAATATTTTAAATATATTCAAGAAATATAGATTGATTCTAATTCCTAGTTTGAGCCAAATATCTGATTTTAAATATTTCTTTTTAAACTTAGGTCTGTTTTCAGTCCCAGTTTTCATTGACTGATTTCTATATCTGCTCATACATTTGAACTGCCATGCCTTTGTTGGATTATGTAGTCTTAGGAAAAATGATTAAAACATGAAAAAAAAAATGTCCTTGAGGCAAGTTAGAACAAACAGTTGAATAAGTAAAAATGAATGGAAATGTATGTAAAAGCAGTCAGTTACTGAAAAATATAATTAGTACTGTAATTAAAATTTGTATGTATAAAATAGATATCCAAAAGCTTAACTCAGTGAGAAAGAAGTATAAAAGACAATGTGTGAAAGACAATTTATACTCTTAAAATTAAAAATCACAGATGTTAAAGAAAACTTTTTTAATAAATGCATGAAAAGCATAGATGCACTGGGGAGATACAAAATTAACTATATTCAGAGTAATAGAGTGAAGAAAATAAATGAGAATATCAGAAAAAGTAGAAATTAACTCATGCTTCATGGTAAAAGTCAGAGAATAGCTTAATTGTGTATCAGGAGAGAAGTAGAGTTTAAGAGATAGGATGGTAATAAAAAAACATTTTTTATTTATATAACACCAACGAATCAGGGAAATAAATTTTGTCATTCCAATGTAAGACAATATAGATGAAAGAAAGGTGAAATATATTTATTATTTTCTGATTTTGTAATTATTTCTAGTCTTACTAAATATCCTAAATAAATATTAACCAGGATGTGAGATTTGAAATAGAGAATTAGAAAGAAAAATTCTTTAGATTTACTATCAACCCATATCCCATTGTGATCTGTGTCATTTAATTCAGTATTCTTAGTCTTTAAAATTCTGCCTTCTTACCCTACGAGCATTATCATTCAAACTCCCTTTTATCTAACCATGTGTGTTGGACTATTCTGTTATAAATAAGGTTATTTGGATTTATGTTTCCTGGAGTCTTATTCCTGAAAAGAGTTAGACAAAAGTGAAAATATGCAATATTTAAGAGATAAAAATAAAGCAGCAACCATTTTGCTATAAAGGCTCCTGCTGATTAAAGGAAATAAGAAGCTGATACAGATGGGCTCATGGGGTCCAATCCTTGTTCTTTCTTGCATCACTAAGAGCTCTTCTTTCTATTCGCTCACTGATACAGCAGTTATTCTTGGCTCAAGGATAGACTCCTCCACCCTCAAACTCAGAAGGCCCTAGCCACAAAAAGAACACAAAGCCAGAATCAATAAAATTAAAACAGAGATAATTAAAAGAATAGAGTGTGCTAAAAATAATAATTATCTTTAGAAAAATAACCGTTCTTTAGAAAGGTAACAGAAACCTACTGTATTAATCAAGATTGAAGTTGTAAGCAGATTGAATTCTTTGTACAGAACAGGCAGGAGAAGCTGTAAACTATTATCTTGAGGGGAAACTTTTGACTTAACAGTGCTTCAACAGATGGAGTACTGACTTATTTCACCAGGAGTAACTGTATCTCTATTTTTTTTTTTTGTCTATATTTTGGCAACCTTTTTCAATATTTATTCAAAAATACTTATAAGCATAACTAGACAGAGACTTTTTATGAATCAAGGTGCTGGATCTTTTTAAACTGAGGATGGCGTTGCCACAAAGAGACAACATCCTGCCATAGGCTTGTATACCATGTTTCTATCATGCTCCTTCATTAGAAGTTGGTTGAACCTAGCCTCTAGATTTTCCTGCACTCAGACCAGTTACTGAGCTCTCTTTAATCTTTCTAGCCCCTTTTTTAGATTTTTAATTTCATTGCTCCTCCAAAGTTGTAAAGAATAATTATAAAAAATTATAAATAATTATATATAAATATATAAAATAATATATATAAATACACACACACATATATTTATATATATTATATATATAATTTCTATATATTTATATATATAGTTATATATATTTATATATTTATATATATATAACTATATATAAATAATTAAAGAAAAATTATAAGACTAATTCCTTATTTCATTATACCCATAGTGCTCTTGCTTTATTAATTGAATTCTAATACAAGTAAACATCATATTCTATTAAACCCTTATGTCATGTACAGCTTCTTATTCTGCCATAAGTACCTTTTCACCATTTTCTGTTGTTTTAATTGAGCTCACTATTTTAATAATTTTCTTTCTAATTAGCTAAATCTAGTTTTTGAAAAATAATACCATCAAGCATAGCTCTGTTTTCCAAATCAAACCATTAATCTAAATCACTTGGACAACTTTCTGAAAAATATAGATACTTGGATCCTATTCCAGACTTTAAAATCAGAATCATTTGATGTAGATCTCAGGAAACTATTAATTTAAAAGACTCATTAGCTATGTTCACTTGTGAAAGCTTCCTAACGTCTCAACATTATTTTCACCATATGCAAATAGAATTAATAATACTACCTACCAAAGCTGTAAGAATAGATTACAAAGTTACTGTTTAATTACTAACAAATGAATTATGATTAGATAAACTAATGATCATAAAATAAAATAATTGATTAGCTTCTAAATTCCTCTTCAGATATTGACAGACTTATTCTGAAATTTCTATGATGATTCAAAAAGCAAAGAATAGCCAAGACAATCTTGAAGGCAAATAACAAGAGGGGTATTATTGTACTATCTTAAATATAAATATTTAATATAAAGGCATGCTAATTAAAATAACATTTTAAAGGTAGTACAATAGAAAAATAAATCAATAACAAAGAACGCTTTAGAATCAGAGAAACATATAGGTGGGCAATTGATTTTTGGCAACAATAATATGGTAGAATAATGAGGGAACCTAATAAATTTCAATTATATTACATAAAGAAAACAATGGTATTTGACATTTATTCAAAACTGTATAAATCAATTCCAGGCTCTATATTCATATAAATTTGGACATTCAATGGAGAAAAATAGTCTCTTCAATGAATGGTGTTGGAAAAACTGGACAGCCATATGAAAAAAAAATAGATATTTCTTTCACACAGTATAGGAAAACCAATTCAAAATGGATTAAAGGTTTGAATGTAAGACCTAAACACATGGAACTCCTACAAGAAAGTACAGGCCGTCTTTGTGCCCTGATCAGCAGTCAGGAGTTGGCTCTCGGACAGGAGTCCACACTGGGCCCAGGTTATCAGCCTCCTAAATAAAGCAGTTTTCCTTTCCTACCAACAGTTATTTCTCCAAAATGGGCTTTCAAGTGGCAAGCTGCTCAACCTGTTGGGTTACAGTATTGGTGGGAATGTGGACAAAAGAAACCCTTGGACACTTTTAATTGGAATGTAAATTGGCACAGCCATTATAGAAAGTAATAGGAAAGTCTCTCAAAAAGTTAGAAATAGAACTACCATATGGTCCAGCAATTTTACTACTGCGGGTATATCCAAAGGGAATGAAACCATACCTCAGAGAGATAGCTACACTCTACATGAACAACATGTCCATTGCAGCTTATTCAAAATTTCCAAAATATGGAAAGAACCTGTGGCCGTTGATGGATAAATGGTTAAAGAAATTGTTATATACACACATACACACACACGGTAGAATGTTATTCAGCCTTAAAAAGGGAGATTCTGCTATTTGCAGCAATCTAATGAAAGTGGAGAACAGTATGCTGAGTAAGATAAACCAGAAAGAAAAATACTACATGATATCACTTACATGCAGACTCTAAAAAAAGTTAAATGCATAGAATCAGACAGGAGAATGGAGGTTAGTTACCACAAGCAGAGACTGATCAAAGGATACAAAATTACCATTATGTAGGATGAGCAGGAAATGGCAACCCACTCTAGTATTCTTGCCTAGAGAATCCCCTGGACAGAGGAGCCTGGTGGGCTGCCGTCCATAGGGTCACACAGAGTCAGACACGACTGAAGTGATTTATCATACATGTATGCGTTGGAGAAGGAAATGGCAGCCCACTGCAGTATTCTTGCCTGAAGAATCCCATGGACAGAGGAGCCTGGTGGGCTGCCGTCTATGTGGTCACACAGAGTCCGACATGACTGAAGCGACTTAGCAGTAGCAGCAGCAGGATAAATAATTCTAAAGATCTAACACAAAAAGCATGATAACTACAGTTAATAATACTATACCTAGTACTGGAAGTTTGCTAAGAGGGTAAATGTCAGACGTTCTAACTTCACATGCAAATATGGTAGTTATATGAGAAGATGGATATGGTGATTAGTTTGACTACTAATCATTTCATTATGTTTATGTACAGTGAAATATCTAAGTAGCATGTTGTACAACTAAAATATAAGTTTAATTTGTAAATTTTAGTTAAAAAAGGAAAAATAATGAAATATGGTATAAGATAGATGCTGAATGAATGAAAGTCACTTCACACTTCATGATTTGTTTTAAATGCCTAACACCTATCTGTTACTATCCCATATGATTTAATGGCCATGTACTTCTAATTCCTGTAAACACACATTATCTGAAAGAATAGAAACAAAACAAAGAACTCTAAATTAAGGTAGAATAGGGGAGCAATACAGATCGCTTGTAATACTTGAAAAACTTGTTACCTAGTTAATTATAATACCCACTGCTTTTATTTTTTTATTTTTTCAGAGAAGTATTAAATTTGCTTACCTCAATGAATAGTAGAAATGGGCATGATGTAAATAGTGGAAAATTAGATTAACTCATTACAGCACATATTTTTAAAGAATGCATAGGGGTGAAATGACCATGGTAGGAAGGATTATATAGAAAGTGATTTGAAATATTTTCCTAATATATGTTAATAATTCTATCTATGTCCTCTCTTGGAGAAAAATGGAGAATTCATTAAATGCCCTTCCACAGAGAGCAGTAGCAGTTTTATTCATTATTCTACATTGTAACAGCATCTGTGACTTTCTATCCAGAATTCATGAACCAAGCACTTCCTAAGTGATTTTCTGAAGTTGTTGGCAGCTCATGCAAGAAAAGAAATAGGGGTCCTTGTTTATTAAGGATGAATTGCTTTTTGTAAAGACCTGCATCTTTATCTTAGTTAATCTTCTAAGGGATCTTTCTTGCAAGATAAATTCATCATCCCCATGTTATGAATAGACAGGCTATATTATCTGCCTGAGCTCAAACTGAAAATGTATGGGAGAGCCTGCCACTGAACCTGAGCTTACATGACTCCATATCAGAAGCTCTTTCTGCTCTGCCACACAGCCATTTATATAGTATGTAGAAATTAATGGTGTCAATGTAGGAGAAAGAGCAGGAGGGACTTTCAGATAATATAACCTCTTGTGGAACAATGGCATGGCCTTGAAGGAAAGGACAATTTTAAACTTGATTTGGAAGAAAATGATTATTGAAAGTGGGACATTAATATATTCTCTAGGGCATTCATCCTTCCAGATTAGGTACTCATACATATAATTTTATAGCATAATTAATAGGTATTTTCAAGGTAAAGAAATTTAACCTTACAGAAAATGCATTGATGAGTGCTTCACAGGGCTTTAGAATATTCCATTTTTTTAAGATTTTTCTTTTAAAGTTAAACAAAAGTGTTTTAGAGACAAGCTAATAGAGAAAGCAAGCAACTGTAACTCTGTCAATTTGTATTTAAACAGCAGTGTTCCTTGTTAGACCTCAGATAATTATGTCCCTTATGTTATAGATGCAGAAAATCTTTTCTCTCAAGAAAACTGTATAGATTAAGAAAATTCAATGATTAAAAATTTAGATGTTACTCAATTAAATCACAGTGAACTTAGTAAAGAGAGACTTTTCTAAAAGGTCTGTTGCAATAGGAAAAGAGACTATTGTAATTAGGATCTAGACAACAATTGAAAAGGGCAGGCAGAAAGCAATTGTTTATTATAGAGAAGATCAAATACAGCTAGAAAGATGGGCATAGAGTGTGGGGGGAAGATAGTTCACCGTGGGCTGTTTTCCTTTGAGTTCATCAGGTTATCAGAAGAGGCCATTAAAGAGTGATTGTATGCTGAGTGTCAGTTAAAATTCAGGACCTGGAGAATGGAAAAAGGCTTAACTAAATTTAGTCAAATTAGTTAACAAGCACTTTTTTGCTGTTGAGTAGTGGGGGCCAGCAATTCAGTTAATCTTTTATGAAACAAATAATTGGTATTCGGACAATCTGTGCCCAGCCTTATAATATGTAAATAAGGGGGATATTCATGAGTATCATGGAGACTCATGGAGGAAGACTGGTTCTTCGTAGTAAGCCATTTCCTGAATCACATAAAAAAGAGGAGATTTCTTAACCCTGGCTGGTCCCAGGAGCACAGAATTCAGGGTTTTACACTCTCATTTCTCCTGTGCTATTCGTCACAAAGCAAAGACAGAACCTCTAGCCAACTTAGAACGTTGTTGTTTACTCACTAAGTCCTGTTGGACTTTAGTGAACCATGGACTGTAGCCCACCAGGCTCCTCTGTCCATGGTATTTCCCAGGGAAGAATACTGGAATGGGTTGCCATTTGCTTCTCAGGGGGCTCTTCCCCACCCAGGGATCAAACCCATATCTCCTCCTTGGCAGGCAAATTCTTTACCACTGAGCTACCAGGGAAGCCCCCAACTTACAACATACTTGCAAACAATTAAGATATGAAGATATATAAAATTTATTAAGTCTATTAAACAAGGAAGCCATTAGACAGAGGTGTCTCTAATGTTCTGGCAGCCTATATAAGTAAGTAAACCAAAATTTAAGCCAGTAAATACCTCAAGATTATGAAATTAAAATCAAAGGACAACAAATCACCAGCAGCCAAGGAGGCTTTAAATTATAACCAATCCATAATCCTTTACCTTGCTTCCAGTCTGCCTTTTTTCAGTAATAATCTTTCCCCTAGCTCCTGTGGGTAGAGTGCCCCTAACCAGTTACTGCTTGGCACTATCCCAGTTCAAACTGATTCTTGCACAGGTAAACTTAAAATTTTTAATATGTTTCATTTTATCTTTTCATAGTTTAAATTTTGAGCTTCCTTTAGGTCCAGTACACTTAATTCCTTAACTATATGGAGAAGTCTGAAACTCAGACTACTGTTTCAAGCTTGGCGTGCTCAGAAAAACTTGTTCTGTGTCCTCTTGGATGTATTTTTGTGCCATGCTGTTCAAAGACATTTTCTGAGGGTCACAGTGAGTGCTATTGGCCAGATCTAGTATGCTTTATTTTTGCCTGGCTCTGTTCCATGTTATTAATAAGAACTTTATATAGTAACTCACTATTCAAATTTTCTTTGCTCTTCTGGTCTATGTTATTGAACACTGGGCTGGAGTTCCTAAGCATTTTTCTTTCAGTCCAGGAACCAAAGAGAGTCTCTCACTCTTCCAACTTCAAAAATCCCTGGGAAGTTAGCCACTAATGTGACTTTATATACCCTACCCTGGACAAGCCAATTGGTGACTAAGGTTTGCGGTAATACTGCAAAGGTGATTTGTACCTGCAAATCTGATGCACATTCCTAAATCAGCCTGCTCTTTGAGTTGCTTTGTCAGATAGCTGCTTCAGTTATAACTTTCAATATCGTAAAATAAACAAACAAAAAACCCAACCATTTATGTGTAATTTCCAGTGCGGCGTGTGTTGGAGAGAAAAAGAGAGAAAAGGAGCAAAAAAGGAATAACTGCACATTATACTGCATAGATCTCACTCTGTTAAAATTATGCTTTCCAATATCACTCTTTGTTTTTGATGTAATACATGAAATTATTGCTCTGGTTAGTTTGTCTGTGTCTTTTGTTTCATTAAAGTTGATAAATGGAACAGTTAGGTATAAAATTTAAGACGTATTGTTTATCACTTCCACAGAAAAAGTGATAGTCATTATTGAAGCTATTAAAATGTTTAAATATACAGTTTTAAATGGGTTACGTTAATGCATATTCACACTCCAAAGCCTATCATATCCTGTGACTGCAGAAAATTATTATGGCCAAAGTTAACTCTTCTGAATTATTTTGGAAGATTTATTCTGAAAAGAACTACTTTTATTTCTCTTTCTTTTAAAAGAGTTTATATCACAATTTTAACTCTGAATTTCAAGTTCCAAATTTGATATAAAACAAAATCTAATTAGTACCTAAAATAATATCTTTGGCATTCAGAACTCTAAAGTTAACTGTTATGTGAATATCATCACATTTCATTACCAAGGTTGTGGAAAGGAAACAAGTACATTAAAATTTTGAACTTAAAAGACAATTTAAAGTTAACATTTTATAACTTAACTGAAGAAACATATCTTGAATTTTGAAATTTATTCATGGTTTTACCATTTTCCCACAACCTAGGTTTTTCTGATTGCCATTCCAGTATTCTTGCCAAAATACATTCAATGCCTCTGTGTGTGTGTGTGTATGTGTGTTCACTGCTCAGTCGGATCCAACTCTATGTGACCTCATGGACTGTAGCCCACCAGGCTTTTCTGTCCATGGGATTCTCCAGGCAAGAATACTGGAGTGGATTGCCGTGCCCTCCTCCAGGGGATTTTCCCGACCCAAGGATTGAATCCAGGTTGCCTGCACTGCAGATGGACTCTTTACCATCTGAGCCAAAAGGAAGTCTCAAAATAAATTCTATTCCTAGTGTGAAACAAAACTTTAAAGCAACTCTCAACATAAATATTTGCTAAAGGTCAGCTAGTGATAAGTATCAAATCATTACATAGTATTCCTCAGAAATAAATGTAGTGTTATGGTTTCTTGGTCTTCAAAACAGAAGTAAATAACTCTGCAAGTTGTCTAGACAAATAAATATTTTTTAAATGAGAAAAATGAATATATATATATGTATATGTATATATATATATACACACACACACACACACATACATAAGATAAGAAATCTATCACTTTTTGTTTAACATTGGGATATTAGACTTACAGTTGTAAGGGATTTGATTTAGGTCATACCTGAATGGCCTAGTGGTTCTCTCTACTTTCTTCAATTTCAGTCTGAATTTGGCAATAAGGAGTTTATGATCTGAGCCACAGTCAGCTCCCAGGCTTGTTTTTGCTGACTGTATAGATCTTCTCCATCACTGGCTGCAAACAATATAATCATTCTGATTTTGGTGTTGACCATCAGGTAATGTCTATGTGTAGAATCTTGTCTTGTATTGTTGGAATAAGATGTCTGCTATGACCAGTAGGTTCTTTTGGCAAAACTGTTAACCTTTGCTATGCTTCATTTTGTACTCCGAGGCCAAATTTGCCTGTTACTCCAGTATCTCTTGAGTTCCTACATTTGCATTCCAGTCCCCTTTGATGAAAAGGACATCTTTTTTGGGTGTTAGTACTAGAAGGTCTTTTAGGTCGCCATAGAACAGTTCAAATTCAGCTTCTTCAGCATTACTGCTTGGACCCTCGACTTGGATTACTGTGATATTTAATGGTTTGCCTTGGAAACAAACCTAGATCATTCTATCATTTTGAGACAGCACCCAAGTACTGCATTTTGGACTGTTGTTGACTATGAGAACTGTACAAAAAAGATTTTCATGACCCAGATAACCATGATGGTGTGAGCACTCATCTAGAGCCAGACATTCTGGAATGCAAAGTCAAGTGGGACTTAGGAAGCATCACTACAAACAAAGCTAGTGGAGGTGATGGAATTCCCATTGAGCTATTTCAAATCCTAAAAGATGATGCTGTGAAAGTGCTGCATTCAATATGTCAGCAAATTTGGAAAACTCAGCAGTGGCCACAGGACTGGAAAAGATCAGTCTTCATTCCAATCCCAAAGAAAGGTTATGCCAAAGAATGTTCAAACTACCACACAACTGTGCTCATCTTACATGCTAGCAAAGAAATGCTCAAAATTCTCCAAGCCAGGCTTCAACAGTACACAAACTGAGAACTTCCAGATGTTCAATCTGGATTTAGAAAAAGCAGATGAACCAGAGATCAAATTGCCAACATCCGTTGAATCATCAAAAAAGCAAGAGAATTCCAGAAAAACACCTACTTCTGCTTTATTGATTACACCAAAATCTTTGACTGTGTGGATCACAACAAACTGTGGAAAATTCTTAAAGAGATGGGAATACTAGATCACCTTAATTGCCTCCTGAGAAATCTGTATGCAGGTCAAGAAGCAAGAGATAGAACTTGGACATGAAACAAGAGACTGCTTCAAAATTGAGAAAGGAGTACATCATGGCTGTATATTGTCACCCTGCTTATGTAACATATATGCAGAGTACATCATGTGAAATGCCAGGCTGGATGAATCACCAGCTGGAATCAAGATGGCCAGGTGAAATATTGATAACCTCAGATATGCAGATAACAGCACCCTTATTGCAGAAAGCAAAAAAGAATTAAAAAGCCTCTTGATGAAAGTGAAAAAGGAGAGTGAAAAAACTCACTTAAAACTCAACATTCAGGAAAGGAAGATCATGGCATCCAGTCTCATCACTTCATGGCAAATAGATGGGGAAACAATGTAAAAAGTGAGAGACTATTTTGGGGGGCTGCAAAATCACTGCAGATAGTGACTGCAGCCATGAAATTAAAAGAGACTTGCTTCTTTTAAGAAAAGCTATGACCAACCTAGACAGCATATTAAAAATCAGAGACATTACTTTACCAACAGAGGTCCATCTAGTCAAAGCTATGGTTTTTCCAGTAGTCATGTATGGATGTGAGAGCTGGACTGTAAAGAAGGCTGAGTTCCAAAGAACTGATGCTTTTGAATTGTGGTGTTGGAGAAAACTCTTGAGAGAGTCACTTGGACTGCAAAGACATCAAACCAGTCAGTCCTAAAGGAAATCAGTCCAGTCACTAAGAGTTGGACATGACTGAGCGACTTCACTTTCACTTTTCACTTTCATGCATTGGAGAAGGAAATGGCAACCCACTCCAGTGTTCTTGCCTGGAGAATCCCAGGGACTGGGGAGTCTGGTGGGCTGCTGTCTATGGGGGTCACATAGAGCCAAACACAACTGAAGCAACTTAGCAGCAGCAGCAGCATTCATTGGAAGGACTGATACTCTAGCTGAAACTCCAATACTTTGGCCTTGTGATGGACGAACTGGCTCTTTAGAAAAGATCCTGATGCTGGGAAAGATTGAAGTCAGGAGGAGAATGGGGAGGACAGAAGGTGAGATGGTTTAATGGCATCACCAACTCAATGGACATGAGTTTGAGCAAGCTCCGGGAGTTGATGTTAGACAGGGAAGCCTGGCGTGCTGCAGTCCACGGGGTTGCAAAGAGTCAGACACGACTGAGCAAGTCTAACTGAATTAGACTTAGGTCTGAGTATTAGGATACATAAAATAAAAGTTAAAATATCTGCAGAAAAAATAAGGAAATAACTTTGGAGATCTGATTGTTGCAATACAAGAGGTCTTCCCAGGTGGTGCTATGGTAAAGAACCCACCTGCCAATGCAGGAGACATAAGGGACATTGATAGGATCCCTGGATCACGAAGATACCTGGAAGAGGGCATGGCAACCCACTTAAGTATTCTTGCCGGGAGAATCTCCATGGACAGAGGAACCTGGCAGGCTGCAGTCCATAAGGTTACATAGAGTTGGACACAACTGAAGCAGTTTAGCACAGAGAATCTAAAACAACATAAAGAAATTTCCTGAAATGTAGTAAACATAAATCACCTTAACATCTTAAAAGTAAGATTGATTTTGAAAAATTTTATTTCAATATAAATAATTGGTCAAATGACTAAATTATTTTTCCCTCCAGAAGCAAGTGATAAACATGGGGAAGATGATATCAGACAAAACTGATGAGGTGAAATTCAGAGGCTTTGTGAGGAACATGAGAAACCATTCACCAGTAATGGGAGGGCTAAGAACAGGACAGATCTGAATGAGCAGATTGTCCTGATTCATCCCCTAAATGTTTCTTGGTGGTGGTGGGTTCGTGCCTAAGTCCCATCTGACTCTTGTAACCCTGTAGACTAGTTCGTCAGTTTCCTCTGTCCACGGGATTTCCCAGGCAGCCATACTGGAGTGGGTTACCATTTCCTTCTCCAAAACGTTTCTTAACTTCTGTTCTTGACTTTCTAGAATTCATTTAATAAACCCCTCCCTCCATATTACAACTACATCTGTGAAAAGTATATCCTTAATTTTTATCTTCAATCTACCTTCAAACTAAATGTAAACCATATCTTTGGATCATGCAGTTCATTAGTATACCATATAACTTTAGTGGGTATGTTGGCTTTTCATTTAGTGGCTTAATGGTATGTGCACTAAGAACTATTAAATTACTAAAAGACTGAAGTCTAATGTGTGAAAAAACATTGTCTTTAGAGTGAAGTGATAATATGTGGGTATTCTGTTTGTTGTTTACAATTTTTTTTATTTAAACCAAATATATTTTATGATAATAAGTTCATCTCTCACACAAGATTTTAAAACCCAGATGGCTGATAAAAATTAGTAACAGTTACAGTTTGATACAATACTATTCCAGAGGCTGCTTACATTAGTTTTCTCACTTAAAATTTTGAAATAATTTTAGGTAGCAAATGAAGGAAATGGAATTGCAAGGAGGTCATGTAATGAATCAAACTAACAGAAAAAAAGAAAACAGTATTTAACGCAAGGGTGGTTTGACCATAAAAATTAGGTTCTTATCTATTGATGATAGATAGGATGTTCATCATCACTAACCAAATTTTCCACTATCCCAGGAGATCATCAGAAAAATTTTATGGATAATAAAATTTTATCAAAGCAATGTTTAATTTATCCTTGAAGAAGAAAATGGCAACCCATTCCAGTATCTTTGTCTAAGAAATCCCATAGAGAGAGGAGCCTTGTGGCTACAGTCCATGGGGTCACAAAGAGTCGGATACAACTTAGCGACTAAACAATGACTAAACAAAGTACTTAGCATTACAACTTGTGAAACAGTAAATAACGGACTTGATAGAAATCTAGTCTTCTGACATCTAATTTAATGTTATCACCACCACACTCATTTAAAATTGCATTTGCCTGAGGCATGACATGGCTTATCTGAATATCTCTTAATGATTATTTTTCAAAATACCATTTTTTTTCTGTTCATTATTTCCTGCTTCTTCAGAAAATAGTCAATAAATGGGAACACTGTCCTCAATTCTTTCACTTAGCATGTAATAATCAATTACTGTTTTGTGTAGAGTACTACATATAACTTTTACCATGTAATCTTAACTATAAACCCATGAAGCAGGTGATATTTTATCCAGTCATATTGCTGAAAGCACTGAGGCTCAGAGACATTGTACAAAATATCTGTTACTCACAGTTAAAGATGCTGAGTAGATTTTTGAACCATTTCCTTTGAGTGTTAAAGTAGAAACACTTATATCAGACTGTGTTCCAGAAAAGATTGCAGGTAGGAAGACTAAATAGGAGATCATCAAGGTAGTGTAAGTAAGAGGAGATGATATTCTGAAGTAGAACTTTCATCGTAAGTAATGAAGGGACCAAACAATATTTAGGGCATAAAGGCACAAAATTTCTAAATAAATGTGAGGCTGTTAGAGACAAACAACAATGAAAGGTTTTTTGTTTTTTGTTTTTTTTTCTTTCTTTTTTGATAAGAAACTGAGTGGGTGATCGTGCTGACAATATAAAGTATGAAACAAAAACAAGTCTAAAGGGGAAAATTTGGATTTTCATAGATTAAGTTTGGCATTCCAGACTTAGGGAGCTGCTTCCATAACCATAGAGGTGACCAAGGAGGAAGATATAAATTTGAGGGCCTCCTGGGTAGCTCAGCTAGTAAAGAATCTGCCTGCAATGTGGGAGACCTGGGTTCGATCCCTAGGTTGGGAAGATCCGCTGCAGAAGGGAATCGCTACCCACTCCAGTATTCTGGCCTGGAGGATTCCATGGACTGTATAGTCCATGAGGTTGCAAAGAGTCCGACACAACTGAGCAGCTTTCACTTTCACTTTCAGGTGGCACTAGTGGTAAAGAACTCACCTGCCAATGCCAGAGACATAAGAGATGCCGGTTCGATCCCTACGCTGGGAAGGTCTCCTGGAGGCGGGCCTGGCAGCACACTCCAGTATTCTTGCCTGAAGAATCCCACGGACGGAGGACGGGCTGCGGTCCATAGGGTCACACAAAGTTGGAGGCGGCTGAGGCGACTGAGCGCAACACACACAAGCACATAGTTACTAAATCATCACATGGATTGGTTGAGATCAACTCGGGAAACGAGGTGGTAGAATAAAAAGTGATTTGACTTTGGATGGCATTCTGTAAAACAAAAATATATTTAGTGGGCCTAAATATAGTACATGTAGCAAAGAAGGGTTAGTTAGAAAACGTTTATAATGTGTTACTAGCAGGGAAGTTAAGAGTCTCAGAAAAGAGTGAGGAAAGGTGTCAAATGAAGCAGAAAATTAAGACTGAAAAAGATCCTTAGTATTTGACATTCACTTCTTTGGTAAATAGCTCTCCTGGTAAGGAATCCACCTGGAATGCAGGAAACCTGGGGTTGATCCTTGGGTTGGGAAGACCCCCTGGAGAAGGGAAATGCTACCCACTCCAATATTCTTGCCTGGATAATTCCATGGACAGAGAAGCCTGGCGGGGTACAGTCCATGGGGTCGCAAGGATACAGCTGAGCGACTTTCACTTTCACTTTCTTTGTAAATATACACTGGAGATCTACTGATAATTTATGCTACTCACTACCAACACGGAGTTAAAAAAAAAAAAAAAAAAAAGACACCTTCCTTTGCATCATGGAGATTACAGTCTAGTGGGGGAGAAAATCATAAAAGAAAAACCATTAATCTAAATCATGATGAATCCTTATTAGAAAAAGAATACTGGGAAGAGAATTAGGAGTTACCTAATTTATATTTGAAAGTTAAGACAGGCTTTTCTGGGTAAGTGACATTTAAATTGAGATCTGAATGATGGCAGCTTAAAAGTGACCCTAGGGTTTATATTTTCAAGGAGACCTTAAGATATAATTCAAATTGCAGTGGGTTGAAAAATGAATGTTACATGAAGAATACAATTCAATTTAAAGAACTATGAAAATGGAAGAAAAGTAAAACTTGGTTAAGGTGATCTGGAATGTTAAGGATATTTGGAGGAAGAACCTTCCAGAAAGAGGGACTATTTTCAATTGAAGTTCTCAAAGCATGTGTTGGAAGGGCACCACTGAGGTGAATGCCTCTGGATAGGGAGGAGGGAAGTAGAGAGAGAGAAAGTCAAAGAGACTGATTCAAGGAGAAGTGGGAAATAAGTCAGGTCCTTATAAATCATTACAAGGTCCTCGGATTTTACTCTGAGGAAATGAGAAGTCTTTATAGGTTTTGAGCAAAATGAAAAAATCTAATTTATATTTAGAAAGAACATCTTGGCTACTATTTTGGTGATAGGCTGTAGAGGGCAAGAGTTGTAGTAAGCAGACCTTTAAGAAATCTAGATAAAAGATGGTTATAATAGTACTAGAACAATAGTACAGGAGATGAAGAAAAGCAATCACATTTTTCACACATTGTGAAGGCAAATTCAACAAACTTTTCTGATACAGGGGATTTGAGAAAGAGGAGAATTTAAAATAATTACAAGATTTTAGAACTGCACTATTGGAAGAATGTTCTTTAATTGCAAGTGTTCATTAATTGAAAGTTCATTAATAGCAATTTTCACCAGCTGAGCTACCAGGGAAGCACAATGCCCAAATACTTTGTACTAAAAAGTGTGCTTACCCCTGGTATAGACTATTCTTTTCAGAAGATTACTTTACTGTGGGAAAATGAATTTGATAATAAGTAGGGATGATACAGGCTTCCCTGGTGGCTTGGATGGTAAAGAATCCACCTGCAATGCAGGAGACCCAGGTTCTATCCCTGGGTTGGGAAGATCCCCTGGAGGAGGGCATGGCAACCCACTCCAATATTCCTGCCTGGAGAATCCCCATGAACAGAGCATCCTGGTGGGCTATAGTCCATGGGGCCGCAAAGAGTCAGACATGACTGAGTGACTAAACACAGCATAGCACAGAAATGATATAAGGTGGTGGTTTACTTGCTAAATTCTGCCCAGCTCTTTTGTGAACCCATAGACGATAGCCCGCTAGGATATTCTGTCCATGGGATTTCCCAGGCAAGAATACTGGAGTGGATTCCCATGTCCTTCTTGAAGGGATCATCCCCACCTAGGGATGGAACCTGGATCTCTCCTGCATTCCAGGTGGGTTCTTTACCACTGAGCCACCAGGGAAGCCCAATACAAGGTCCAGGGATTAATTTTATCCTTTGGTTTAAAGGACAAGGCATCAAGTTTATGGGTTGAAAAAAAGGAGGAAGTGAAATGAATAAATTTTAACAATACAGAGAGAATTTTTGTTGAGAAGGAAAGGAAAAAAAAAAAAAAACTCTAGAGGAGTCCAAGAAACCAGGTTTTTAGAGGAGAAATATCAGCAGCAGATAGACTTTGTTAAAACAGTAAAGAGAAAGAAACCCATGCATGCCTCAGTAAGGGTGTATAGACTTTCCTTCCTGTCTTATAAGGTAATTCCCTTTATGGATATCTAGCAGATTTTTCATTGAATATCTATTGTTTTAAAGTTGAATGTTTGTTAGTGTGGTTTATTAGGGTAAATATATATTATTTTACTTATTTGCATGCATATTTGAAATGTTCCTCATATTCCAGCTTCATTTTTGAGGAGACTAGTTAAATACATAATATCTATCAGCATTGAGTAGGGGCTTCCTTGCTGGCTCAAATTGTAAAGAATCTGCCTGGGTTCGATCCCTGGGTTGGGAAAATCACCTAGACAAGGAAATGTCTACCCACTACAGTATCCTCGCCTCGAGAATTCCATGGACAGAGGAGCCTGATGGGCTACAGCGCATGGGGAGCCTGATGGGCTACAGCGCATGGGGTCTCAAAGAGTCAGACAGGCCTGAGCCACTTTCAATTTCAGAACTTTCTTCTTCCAGCCTCATTTTTTGAAGAAACTATTTCAATACCTAATATCTGCTAGCATTGAATGACTTTTTTATACGTTCAAAACAGAATTGATTAGAAATTTGGATAGAAAAATGGCCCATTTGTTAAAAGAAAGTGTCCCAAGAACAAAGAAATGAACAAATCCCCACAAAGTATATTTATTTTAAAATATAAAAACACAGAATTTCTTTGATGCAGCCAGATTGAATGAAACCACTTCCCTCCTGAGAAGCAATACCTGTTCTTTCATCTCCAATGGTACCTGTGACACTGGACCCCTCTTGCACCTCTATCAACCTGCTGATAGATTTTTGACCCTTCAGCCACTCCGAACATCACCAGCTCTCATGTTCATTGAGAACAGATATCTGGCTTCCCACTGTCTTGTGGAGTCTCCTCAGACCTGTCTTCTGTGCAGTGTCGGTGCTCTGACATTACTTTTCACACTGTAGATTGTATTGCTTCTTTTATCTTAGACGCTGACTGGCATGACCTTTGTATATATACTGGCAGATCACAAAGGTCAGAACATATCGTCTATCAACTCAGAACATCTAATTTTAAAATAATAATATCAATATTGTTGAAATACTTCAAGCAGAACGGAAAAATCCTGAACTGAGGATGTGCTATTGTTACAGTAAGAAGAATTTGGAGTACTTATTAACATTAGAATAACAAGTTGTGAAGGAGAAAGTGATTTGTGTAAACAGAAGAAATTGTAGAATCTTATATGTCACCTTATTTTTCTTTTTACTAATCATTTTTTTTTTTATGTTAGGCTATCTCTTTTTAGCAAATATTTTTGTGCCATTCCATGCTTCTACACTCTCCAACTGTGTCATTGCGATGGTTCCTCTGGGATAGAAAACTCTTTATCTTGACTCACTCTCTCTTATTCAAACACTATACTGAACTCCAACTAAGATTTCTGAATTATGCCAATTGGACTTTTCTTCACAAAAATCTGAAAGATATCCAAAATTCCTATGAATATGATATGGAAATCCTACTTTGTCTAAATTGTAGATTTTACATTCAGACTGGAACTCAGTCACCAACCATCTCAGAAAAAGTTCACTGGCTAGTTATTTTGTTAGCTTGATTAAGGTTGAAATTTACATTAATTTTGGCATAATAATATTTTTCATAGGTGCATTTTATTTGACTCAGAATGGATATGGATTTCTGGTTCTTATTATGACTTCTTTTAATTATTAATCTACTTTTTAATTAGACTATTGCATGTTAAATACAGATTTATAATTTATCTTGAAAATATGGCCAGCTGTTATCTTAGGGCTCATATTCCTTCTCAGAAATAATAAGACAAAACAAGATGACTGCTCATTTTAGGGTCTTGTGTCTACTGAGTTCCAGCAATGCGTAAGTTTTATCCACTCATTCCAAATTTCATTTATCTTATCTCCATGGTTCCTAAAATGTCTTAACAAGCAGAACATCTTACATGAAGAGCTCCTGGAATATAAGATGGTGTATACATTTAATAACAACAACAAAATGTACATGGACATTTTGAACACTTAATAATATTTAAATAATCTATGTTTTAACTGGTTGATGTAAATGTATTAATTAAATTCCACCTCAGAATGTTAACATATTTTTTGGTATTCATTGCTCTGTTTATTGCAACATAAATAATTTAACAAATAAGTTGATTTTAAATAAAATAAAACCCACAGAAATCATACAATTTTCATTATTTTTCAATTTTATTGCTGTTTTACTACCTTCCTATGTGTATTTTTGTTATAAAAGAAATACTTTGAAGTTTGCTGGTTTTTGAGATTAAAACTAAAATCAGTTTTTGAGATTAAAACATAAAAACCAGTTATGTATGATCCTCATGAAACAGTACTGGTGGAATACATAAATCAAACCTTTATGTTTTTTTCACTCCCTTGAATCTGAACTCACAGATATTGTATGAACAGATTCATGAAAATTTAGACTTCAAATAGTTTTTTCAGTTTCTGAAGTCTAACACTTTCTGTTTTTATATGAACACAAAATCAGAAAGATTAAGTATCTGGTCTAAGGTCACAGAGTTTAATCAACCAGATTTGCTGATTTCCGGTCCTATAAGAAACACTACTATTTATCTTTATAAATAAATGAATTAATATTTCTTTTTTTATTTTTAAAATTGAAATATTTTTGATGTACAATATTGTGTTTCAGATATAAAACAGTGATTTATAAAATAAAGATTAAGCTTAATTTATAACTATCATAAAATATAGGCTGTGTTCTCTGTATTGTACATTATAGTCTCATAAACTTATTTATTTTACACACTGTCATTTATAATTCTTAATCTCCTACCTCTAACTTTCCTCTCTGCCTTTCTGTCTTTCCAGTGGTAACCACTAGTTTCTTCTCTGTATTTGTGAGTCTGTTCTGTTTTGTTATGTTCACTAGTTTGTTATAGTTTTTAGATTCCACATGTAGGTGATAATGTACAGTATTTGTCTTCATATATCTGACTTATCTAACATGTATAATATCCTCCTTGTGCAGCCATGGTATTGAAAAGTACAAGATTTCATACTGTTTTATAGCTGAGTGCGGGGAGCCGGCCTGACTGCTCAGGCCCCTTCTCGGCCCTGAGAGAGATCAAAAGGTCCCTCTCTGTCCCGCCACCCCTGATTTGTTAAAGTGCAAATTGGCCTTTCTCACCTCCCTCAAGGAAATCGCTGCAGCCACCATTTGCCCATCTTCCTGACTCTGATAAGATTATCGGGCTCCTGTGAATGGCTTATGTCTAGGTAGTCTTTACCTGATTGTAAGAACCTGGTGCCATGCTCTGCTGGAGTTAAGATAAAACTCCTGAGCTAAAACTAGTGTCTGCAGTTCTGCACGTATGCAAGTCTTTGATCTAAAATTTGGTGAATCCTGTTAGTATATATATGTATGTTACCCCTCAATAAAGTCGTCGGAATCAGTCACAAGCTGACTCCGTCCCTCTCAACCCCATCTTTCTTAGTCTTTTATTTCTCAGGTGCTCTGGTGATTGCGTCCTCGGCCTGTTCATCTAGCCGGCAGGCCCGGCAAGTGGCGCCTGAACGAGGAACGTGGGCGGATCCCACCGCACAGCCACCCAAAAATATTGAAAGGGATCCCGGGAGAAAGCCTCACCTATTCAGGTATCGTTGGAAAACTGTGGGTGGAGAGGGTATATAGTTGAGAGTAAAAATTATGGGGCAAAGTAATAGTAGGCAGTTCTTTGTTTCTATGTTAAAAACTATGCTAAAAGCTAGAGGAATTTCTGTGTCTAAGCAGAAATTAGAAAGATTTCTTGTCTTTGTGGAGGAAACTTGTCCTTGGTTCCCAGAGGAAGGAACTATTAGCCTTGAAACTTGGGTAAAGGTGGGAGAAGAAATTCAAACAGTTTATACCCTCTGTGGACCAGACAAAGTTCCTCTTGATGCTTATTCTCTATGGACTCTAATAAGAGATTGCTTAAACCCAGAACACGAAAGTAGGAAATTTGAAACAGCCTTGAAACTTATAACACCCAAGTGTTCAGGTGCCCCGCCACGGGTAGCGGAGCACATATATGACTCCCCAATTGTTTCAGGTTCCAGAAAAAATGATAATGAGACTACTGCTCTGGAACAAGACTCAGATTCGGAACTTTCTCCTGATGAGGAAGATGATTTAAAAGAGCAGGCTTTTGAGCATGACAAAGAAGGATGGGATGCCTTTATAGTAACTCAACAAAAGAATAAAGACCAAGGCTCCCCTTTTTCTGAACTTAGAGAGATGCTAACATCCATATCTCAGAGAATGGAACAACTAGACTTATCGCCCATAAATACAGCTAAGCCGTTGCATTCTAAAACGCCGTCTGTTGTAGCCGGTTTAGACCCTGACCCGCTGCCGCCGCCCGTCCCGCTCCCTCCCCCTCCTCTCGCAGAAGCGCCTTTGATTCCAACAGCGCCAGTATATGTTCCATCTAGCCTAAAAAGGCCAGTCCTTTCACCACTACAAATGGCTGTGAAAACAGCCCGAGAACAGGGTGAAAATCTTGAGGGATATTCTATGATTTTCCCTGTTTTTCTAGATGCTAATCATCGGAGGTATCATGAGCCTCTGCCTCTTAAACAACTGAAACAAGATTGCGCCCAATACGGGCCTACTGCGCCATTTACTCTAGCCATAATTGAAAGTCTTTCTTCTCAATACTTGCCTCCTAATGGTTGGAAGGCAGTTGCACGAGCCTGTCTCTCAGGAGGTGATTATCTCTTGTGGCGCTCAGAATACGGCGAGGTCTGTAACATCATTGAAGACCGTAACCGCCGCAATGGGCTGCAGGTTACTTTTGACATGCTAATGCAGGAAAGACAATTTAGAGACCTCAATCAACAACTGACCCTTCCTCCCCTAAAATATTAAACAATGAAGGGCGAGCTGCTCTGGCCCTAATTGAAAATGCCCTCTCTCAGCATTTTGCTACCTACTGTGATTTTTCTCAACCGTGGGGACTATATGTGTTTCCCTCTAAACATACCCCGACGGCAGTGTTATATCAAAATGCTCCCTTACAGTGGATCCATTTACCTGTATCGCCTTCAAAAGTTCTTACTCCTTTTTTTGATTTCATTAGCCTCCTCGTTGCCAAAGGAAGGCGTCTTTCCAGAGAAATGTTGGGAGCCGATCCTGCTTACATTTATGTGCCCTATACCAAAGAACAGCAGGAATGGCTTTTTCAGTTTAATGACTCATGGGCTTTGGCCTTTTCCTCCTTTACAGGTCAAATTATTAATCATTTATCTTCTGATAAACTTTTGCATTTTGCCAGCCAGCATTCATTTATTTTTCCAAAAAATGTTTCTAATGTTCCTATTCAAGATGCTCTTACGATCTTTACTGACGGATCCTCCAATGGAACTGCTGCCTTTGTGGTTAATGATACCCCTTTCTCCTGGCAGACGAACTATACATCGGCTCAAGAAGTAGAACTTTCAGCCGTCCATAAAGTATGTTCACGATATTCCTCACAGTCTTTTAATTTGTTTACTGATAGCAAATACATTGCTCATGCTTTGCAATATATAGAAACTGTTCCCTTTATTTCTACTGTGAATTCTAACATTCAAAATTTATTACGTTCAATTCAGTCTCTGCTGCAACAGCGCACCTTACCCTGCTTCTTTGGACATTTACGTGCCCACACTGGGCTTCCTGGACCTCTGTCTATGGGAAATCAGATGGCTGATTCTCACACTAGAGTTTTTCTTTCACAGGTGGAAGCAGCACAGCAGTCACATGCGCTACATCACCAGAATAGTAATACTCTTCGTTTACAGTTTCAAATCCCTCGAGAGACTGCACGACAAATTGTTAAATCTTGTTCTGTTTGCCCTAAGTTTCTTCCAGTTCCACATCTTGGTATTAATCCTCGCGGGCTTCTACCGAATCATCTTTGGCAAATGGATGTCACTCATGTCCCTTCCTTTGGTCGTTTAAAGTACGTTCATGTATCTATTGACACCTTTTCAGGATATATTGTGGCATCCTTACAGACTGGTGAAGCCGCAAAACATTCTATCTCGCATTGTCTTTATGCTTTTTCCATTTTAGGCACGCGAAAGATTATAAAAACTGATAATGGCCCCGGCTATGTTTCCTCTGCTTTCAAAAATTTTTGTTCCTCTTTTTCTATCACCCTAAAAACAGGCATTCCTTATAATCCACAGGGTCAAGGCATCGTGGAACGTGCTAATCAAACTTTGAAACTACAGCTTCAAAAAATACAGAGGGGGGAGCTCTACCCCGTTCTACCCAGAAATTACCTTAATCACACTTTATATATTTTAAATTTTTTAATTTTAGATAAAGAAGGACATTCAGCCGCGCAGAGATTTTGGGACCCTCAGATTTCCAGCAGAAAGCCGATGGTCTTGTGGAAAGACCCGCTGGATAATAACTGGCATGGCCCAGATCCCGTGTTAATTTGGGGGAGGGGTCAGGTGTGTGTTTTTCCACAGGATGCCAAAGCACCGCGCTGGCTCCCGGAAAGGCTGGTACGCCAGACGGAGGAGATTACTGAATCAGCAATTAGGTCGGCTGACTTTACAGCAGAGGAATCTTCTCCCGACAAATCAGCAGATGCATGAGTGTTAATGCGTACTTATATTACGAAAATAGATCTGTTTCTTCTCCTAATGATTTTAATCGATTTGAGGGTGACTACTACCAAGTTTGGGATGAATATTTCTGGATGACCCCTGAAAAAGGACAGCTACTGACCCCTGCTGACATTTGCTGGGAGCAAAAGACTCATGTACCAACATTTGGAGGCCGAGAATTTCCAGGATATCACATGAAACATATGGGACTATTGCCTACCCACAAATGTAAGACTGTAATGGATGTAACATTTATTGTCAACAAGTCTGTTATTTGGCCAGGGACAGATTGGGAAAATAGCCCTGGTATAAGATGGGTAGCCCCAAATAACACTCGATGGATTTGTGGATACAACCTTTGGCCCTGGCTCCCTGTAGGATGGGTGGGGAGATGTACCCTAGGGTTTGTGTTTGCCCCTGGGAGAATTCATAAGCAAAAAATTAGTCAACCTGTTAATTTACCTTATGTTAAAGCCCGGTGGTCACGCTCTGTTTTTCATTGGTATGATTATTTAGCCTCAATTTTCGTGCCCTCTTTAGGAGCCACTGATATTATGCTCAGGGTAGAGGCTTTGAACAATTTTACAAAACAAGCTTTGACAGATACTAGAAGAGCTTTAGAGGCTCTTAATGAAGAACAAAAACAGATGAGAAAAGCCGTTCTACAAAATCGTATGGCTCTGGATATTCTAACAGCCTCTCAAGGGGGAACATGTGCCTTAATAAAAATGGAGTGTTGTGTATATATTCCTGATTATTCCTCAAATGTTTCTGATGCTTTAGAAGATATGAAACAACAAGTAGCCGCTATGGATTTTTCTGACTCCAGCATTTGGAGTCAGATATCTGCCTGGTTTCATAGTGGTTGGTGGAAATCTATAATTTTTATCATTATATGCATATTGTTATTGCTGTGTTTTGGCCCTTGCATTTGTCAATGCATATCTGAGATGATAAATAAAAGATTGCTGATGTTTTCCCGTTTGCAAACGCGGCCATTTCCTTTGAGGGAGATATAATGGCCATTAGTCAAAAGAAAAGGGGGAGATGCGGGGAGCCGGCCTGACTGCTCAGGCCCCTTCTCGGCCCTGAGAGAGATCAAAAGGTCCCTCTCTGTCCTGCCACCCCTGATTTGTTAAAGTGCAAATTGGCCTTTCTCACCTCCCTCAAGGAAATCGCTGCAGCCACCATTTGCCCATCTTCCTGACTCTGATAAGATTATCGGGCTCCTGTGAATGGCTTATGTCTAGGTAGTCTTTACCTGATTGTAAGAACCTGGTGCCATGCTCTGCTGGAGTTAAGATAAAACTCCTGAGCTAAAACTAGTGTCTGCAGTTCTGCACGTATGCAAGTCTTTGATCTAAAATTTGGTGAATCCTGTTAGTATATATATGTATGTTACCCCTCAATAAAGTCGTCGGAATCAGTCACAAGCTGACTCCGTCCCTCTCAACCCCATCTTTCTTAGTCTTTTATTTCTCAGGTGCTCTGGTGATTGCGTCCTCGGCCTGTTCATCTAGCCGGCAGGCCCGGCAGCTGAGCAGTATGCCTTTGTGTGTGTGTGTGTGTGTGTGTGTGTGTGTGTGTGTGTGTGTGTGCGCGCGTGCCAAATTTTCTTTATCCATTTCTCTGTTAAGGAACACTTAGGTGGTTTCATTATCTTGGCAATTGTAAATAATGCTGCTGTGAACTTTTGGGTGCATGAAGCTGTTCAAATGAGTGTTTTTATCTTTTTCTGATACATACGCAGGAGTGGAATTTCTGGGTCATATGGTGGTGGTTCTTTTAGTTTCCTTGAAACTTCCATCCTGTTTTCCACAGTGGTTGTACCAACTTACATTCCCACCAATGTGTATGAGTTTAAGAGTATAACAGTGTATGAGTGTATGAGGGTTACCTTTTCTCCACATTCTTGCCAAAATTTGTTATTTGTTTTCATATTGATGACAGTCATTCTTATAGGTGTGAAGTGATGCCTTATTGTGGTTCTAACTTACATTTCTGTGATGATTCACAATGTTGAACATCTTTTCATGTGCTTTTTGGGCATCTGTATGTCTTCCTTGTAAAACTGTCTCTTCAGGTCTTCTGTCCGTTTTTTAATCCAGTTGTGTGTGTGTGTGTGAGTGTGTGCATGTGTGTGTGTGTTTGTTTTGTTTCTTGCTGTTGGGTTTGATGAGCTATTTATATATTTTTTTATATTAACCACTTATTAGCCATATTATTTGCAAATATCTTCTCCCATTCAGTAGGCTGTCCTTTTATTTTGTTGATAGTTTTATTTACTGTGTGAAGTCTTTTAAATTTAATTAGACCTGATTTGATTATTTTTGTTTTTATTTCCTTTGATTTTTAAATCAAAAACACACTGTTATTATTTATGTCAAAGAATGTTCTGTCAAAGTTTTATTTTTAAAGTTTTATAGTATCCCATCTTACATTTATGACTTTAAACCATTTTGAGTTTATTTTTGTACATGGTGTTAGAAAATTTCTAATTTCATTCTTTTACATCTATATGTTCAATAAATGAATTAATATGTCTTAACTGATTTTGAATAAAGCGATCAATGCATACATAAGCTAACAGCCTAAAAGCTTTTATTTATTTACAATTTGTGATCAGGTTTTACACTTTCAAAAATTTTAATAAATTAATTTGGAGAGGCAATCAAAATATCCTAATGTCAAGGATGACTTCATTTTTATTAAATTCTCTATAATATATGCAATATTGACTATCAGTCAGCAGAGATTTTGGTAATAGATCATTGGATAACAAGAGCTACACGTTATTCTGAAACTTTGTTTTGTATAAATATCAGTGTTCTGGTGATACGTGAGAATTCTCAGGCTAGACTGTGAAGAACACATCCATAATGGTATATAAGTATATTAGGCAAAGAGATAGAATTATTTATTTTATAAGTCTCATAATACAAACTATTAATTAATAATAATTGGAATCTCTTAAATATATGTAAATCATCTGTTAAATAAATGTAAATCATCATACTTTTAATGTGTTTCCTGATTGTTATGTCTTCCTTTGTTTTTTTTTTATGTGTGAAAGTGAAAGAGGAGAGTGAAAAAGTTGGCTTAAAGCTCAACATTCAGAAAACTAAGATCATGGCATCCAGTCCCATCACTTCATGGCAAATAGATGGGGAAACAGTGGAAACAAGGCTGACTTTATTTTTCTGGGCTCCAAAATCACTGCAGATGGTGATTGCAGCCATGAAATTAAAAGATGCTTACTCCTTGGAAAGAAAGTTATGACCAACCTAGATAGCATATTTGAAAAGCAGAGACATTATTTTATCAACAAAGGTCCATCTAGTCAAGGCTATGGTTTTTCCAGTGGATGTGAGAGTTGGACCATAAAGAAAGCTGAGTGCCAAAGAATTGATGCTTTTGAACTGTGATGTTGGAGAAGACTCTTGAGAGTCCCTTGGGCTGCAAGGAGGTCCAACCAGTCCATCATAAAGGAGATCAGTCCTGGGTGTTCATTGGAAAGACTGATGTTGAAGCTGAAACTCCAGGGTGACAATAAATAGGCTTGAGATACTCCTTTTCCTATTTGGAACCAGTCTCTTGTTCCATGTCCAGTTCTAACTGTTGCTTCCTGACCTGCATACAGATTTCTCAAGAGGCAGGTCAGGTGGTCTGCTATTCCCATCTCTTTCAGAATTTTCCACAATTTATTCTGATCCACATAGTCAAAGGCTTTGGCATAGTCAATAAAGCAGAAACAGATATTTTCTGGAACTCTCTTGCTTTTTCGATGATCCAGCAGATGTTGGCAATTTGATCTCTGATTCCTCTACCTTTTCTAAAACGAGCTTGAACATCTGAAATTTCACAGTTCATGTATTGCTGAAGCCTGGCTTGTAGAATTTTGAGGATTACTTTACTAGCATGTGAGATGAGTGCAATGGTGCAGTAGTTTATGGATTCTTTGGCATTGCCTTTCTTTGGGATTGGAATGAAAGCTGACATTTTCCAGTCCTTTGGCCACCGCTCCGTTTCCTAAATTTGCTGGCATATTGAGTGCAGCACTTTCACAGCATCATCTTTTAGGATTTGAGATAGTTCAACCGCAATTCTATCACCTCCACTAGCTTTGTTCTTAGTGATGCTTCCTAAGGCCCACTTGACTTCACATTCCAGGATGTCTGGCTCTAGGTGAGTGATCACACCATCATGATTATCTGGGTCATGAAGATCTTTTTTGTACAGTTATTCTGTGTATTCTTGCCACCTCTTCTTAATATCTTCTGCTTCTGTTAGGTCCATACCACTTCTGTCCTTTATTGAGCACATCTTTGCATGAAATGTTCCCATGGTATGTCTAATTTTCTTGAAGACATCTCTAGTCTTTCCCATTCTGTTGTTTTCCTCTATTTCTTTGCACTGATCACTCAGGAAGGCTTTCTTATCCCTCCTTGCTATTTTTTGAACTCTGCACTCAAATGAGTATATCTTTCTTTTTCTCCTTTGTTTTTTACCTCTCTTCTTTTCACAGCTATTTGTAAGGCCTCCTCACACAGTCGTTTTGCTTTTTTGCATTTCTTTTTCTTGGGGATGGTCTTGATCCCTGTCTCCTGTACAATGTCCGGACCCTCCATCCATAGTTCATCAGGCACTCTGTCTATCAGATCTAGTCCCTTAAATCTGTTTGTCACTCCCACTGTATAATTGTAAGGGATTTGATTTAGGTCATACCTGAATGGCCTAGTGGTTCCCGCTACTTTCTTCAATTTAAATCTTAATTTGACGATAAGGAGTTCATGATCTGAGCCACAGTCAGCTCCTGGTCTTGTTTTGCTGACTGTATAGAGCTTCTCCATCCTTGGCTACAAAGAATATAATCAGTCTGATTTTGGTGTTGGCCATCTGGTGATATCCATCTGTAGAGTCTTCTCTTGTGTTGTTGGAAGTGGGTTTTTGCTATGACCAGTGTGTTCTCTTGGCAAAACTCTATTAGCCTTTGCCCTGCTTCATTCTGTACTCCAAGGCCCAATTTGCCTGTTACTCCAAGTGTTTCTTAACTTCCTACTTTTGCATTCCAGTCCCCTATAGTGAAAAGGACATCTTTTTTGGGTATTAGTTCTAAAAGACTTTGTAGGTCATCATAGAACCATTTAACTTCAGCTTTTTCAGCATTACTGTTTGGGGCATAGACTTGGATTACCGTGATATTGAATGGTTTGCCTTGGAAATGAACAGAGATCATTTTTGAGATTGTATCCAAGTACTGCATTTCAGACTCTTTTGTTGACTATGATGGCTACTACATTTCTTCTAATTGATTCTTGCCCACAGTAGTAGATATAATGGTCATCTGAGTTATATTCACCCATTCCAATCCATTTTAGTTCGCTGATTCCTAAAATGTTATTGTTTACTCTTGCCATCTCCTGTTTGGCCACTTCCAATTTGCCTTGATTCATGGACCTAATATTCCAGGTTCCTATGCAACATTCCTCTTTACACCATCAGACCTTGCTTTTATCACCAGTCACATCCACAACTGGGTACTGTTTTTGCTTTGGTTCCATCCCTTCATTCTTTCTGGAATTGTTTTCCACTGATCTCCAGTAACATATTGGGCACCTACCAACCTGGGGAGTTCATCTTTCAGTGTCCTATCTTTTTGCCTTTTCATACTGTTCATGGGGTTCTCAAGGCAAGAATACCGAAGTGGATTGCCATTCCCTTGTCCAATGGACCACATTTTGTCAGGTCAGGTCTCCACCATGACCTGTCCATCTTGGGTGGCCCTACACGTCATGGCTTAGTTTCATTGAGTTAGACAAAAACTTTGTCCATGTGGTTAGATTGGTTAGTTTTCTGTGACTGTGGTTTCAGTCTGTCTGCCCTCTGATGGCCTCTCTCAGCACCTCAATAGCAGTGCAGAGTGCCTCAAAACAAGTTGGTGGTGATTATGTTGTGGCTGAATGGAGTGAAAGTATAGAATTGTACACAGCAGACTATTCAAAAGTTCATCTAACACAATGGTTAGAGAAGGCCAAAGTGATTGCAGGACAGATGTTCAAATTTTCTGTTTTTTTCATAACCAGCACAAAGAATATTTTGACTATATTCGAAAACATCATGGGAATTCTGTGCAGCCCTCTGTCAAGAATAACAGTGGCAGCCATGGCTCGCCTATCAGTTGAAAATTAGAAGGCATCTTCAGCTGGGCTTCTGCTGTGGCTCAGCTGGTAAAGAATCTACCTGCAATGCAGGAAACCTGGGTTTGATCCCTGGATTGGGATGATCCCCTGGAGAAGGGAAAGGCTACCCACTCCAATATTCTGGTCTGGAGAATTCCATGGACTGTATAGTCCATGGGGTCGAAGAGAGTCAGACACGACTGAGGACTTTCACTTTCACTCCTTCAGCTGCAGCACTGAATTCAATACTGGGAAGCCACCCCAGGATTCACCTTATGGAAGATAGAGGTTTGAGATTGCAGCAGAAAAACTTTTTAACCCCAATACTAACTTATGCTTCAGGGATTTCTACTGTGTGTACACTGCTTATCATTATGTGATTCTGGTCATTGCCCCTGTGGGATCTCTAGGAGATGAATTTTGTAAACAGTGCCTCCCTCAACTAAATTCCCAGGAAAATGAATTTCTGACCTGCAGAGAAGAAGATGGGATGGTGGTTTACCACCATGCCCAGGATGTCATTTTCGAAGTCATTTACACTGACCCTGTAGCTATTTCTCTAGGCACCGTGGCAGAAATCACTGGTCATCAGCTCATGAATTTATCTACTGTAAATGCAAAGAAAGATCCCAGATGCAAAATCTGTAATATTAGTGTTGGACATTAACACCCACTTTTCTTATTCTTAGTCCCCCTTTCCTCCTGTAGAAGCCCTCATGCTCTGTCGTCCATTTTCATCACCAGATGTTTTCCACTGAAGCATGCACATGCCACATTCACCAAAAGTGAACTGCCACTTTTCAGATTTCCAACTTGTTGTAGTGTTTCCTATCCCTACGCTTCCCAAGACTTTGAGAGATGAACTATCCTAAGTCGTTCCTGACACTCTCTTGCCTAGACACTGCAATGTTTTTATTTTTCCTTTATGCCAAACATAATGAAACTATTATATAAACTGCTTTAGTAAAACACAAAATAATGGCATATAAATGGTGTTTAAATATGCTCCCATTTTAATCTACTGAGCAAATATTGGAATAACTCCAAACCACACAAAAAAGTGTAATTACAGAATGAGTTAAATCTTGAAGCCTAGAATTGTCAGCACTTCCAACTTATTGAATTTGACAGTGTTATTTATGTTGTTTATATTAGCTAACAGGAAACAGCTACTGTGTTTCAACATAATAAATATAATAGAAAAATATTTTATTTGTATTGTTGTATAAAATATTTACAATCTTATAGAATATATTGAGTTACACCTAATAGCAATTGTATACATGTCACGAAACCATTTCCCTTACCAAAGATGTAGTTTGTAAGCCTCAAATAGTTGTGTATCTGTCCTATTAAAAGTACATAACTTTAATTAAACAAATTTGTGAAGGACATTATTCTGATTCATAAAGGTTATAAAATATCAGGTAAATATAGAGAAAACAATAAGCCTCTGAAACCATCTGCTCCAGAAATAGTCAATATTAATCCCATCCAAACTACATGAAAATGTAAATTTGTTCACCATCATGCTTAAACATTATAGAAAAGAGAATTACAAACGTGGCTGGTATGAGAGAGAAAATGTGGACCTTTTACTTATTTTTACAAAAACAAAATAATAAACATGTGGTTTAATGCAAAATAGCAAAACAATATACACTGAAGTTAATGATGTAAATGAAATATTCTGACTTCTTTAAAAAAAAAAAAGAGTACTAACTGCCCAGTAAGGAAAAACCAAAACCAGGGAATAACTGTTGAGAACTGAGTCACAATAATTCAGGCAAATCAAAATGAAAGATCAGAGAATTCACCTAAGGAAGAAGTGGTCATGGCAAAACATACTTAGGTAAACATGGCTTTATTTGAGGAAACTAAGCAAGAACGAAAATGACAAAGTAAAGAATTCTAAGAAACAAAAGGCCTAGAACCTCAGAGAGAATTTTTGTATCCAGAGGTCAGAGTAGTAGTAAAATGACATTTAAAATTTTGACCCAGAACTGTCACTAAACCTGCTTAACATCTAAGAGTGAAGGTTCATTTTTTTTTAATTGAAGGATAATTGCTTTACAGAATCTTGTTGTTTTCTGTCAAACATCAACACAAATCAGCCATAGGTGTACATATTGACAAGTGCATTCATTTTATTTGACTGTGGTAGAGAAGGAGTCTGACAACAAGTGTTCTCAGCCACTAATCAAAACACAAGCAAGAAAAGCAATGTTGTGGATACACACCGCTGTAGAAATAAACACTGACTTAGACATCAAGAATGGAAATCCATTTCTTTTGCAAATGTATAGAACCCTAATTTCCAGCAGGTTCATTATTGTTCTCCTTCAACTTAAGGAGTCAGTTAGGAGGTTTAACTTTACAGAAAGCCAAATCCTTAGAAAAGCTACATTTTAACTATTGAGTTGCCCTTTGAAAGTTTTCTAGTAACATAGAAATTGTGTCTCATTCTTGGGAAATGCAGATGCAAACTATTTTTAGTAGAAATGACAAAGTAAACTGTGGCAGGTAGGAAAAAGCTTTATTCTACTTTCACTAACGTGTCCACCAGGGTAAGTATGAAATTCTTTTATAGCAAGATTCCTGCTTCAGATAATAGGGGAAAAAGCTGAATGTTTATGTTTCAAAAGACTTCTACAGCATCTTCCAAGTCAGTTCTTAAAAGTGCCCTTCAAAAACTCAAGGAGAATTTTAAAGTTTAGAGGGTTTAAATCTCTCTCTATATATATATATTTTAAAATCCTTTCAATATTGCTTCTGCATAAAGAATATGATGACATCTGAGTATTTTCATTGTCTAAGAATTAAAAAAAAATTCTACAGAAAATCATGCCATTCATGGCACATAGTTACATGTATACACCAGATTATAATAGTAAATGACAACTGTATATATTGAAAATATAACTTTTAAAAGTTATTTGGGAATTTTGCAGTTATTTAGCCCTGATTTTTATTTCAAGTAATAAAAGCATATACATATATATGTATATATATGTATTTATACACACACATATAGTAAGTATATATATGTGTATATGTGTATAAATACATATATATGTATTTCACACATTTATTTTCAAAAAAAACAAAAATCCTTGGTTAATTTAGATATTAAAAAGTAAAGTCAATGTATGGCAAAACCACTTCAATATTGTAAACTAATTAGCCTCCTATTAAAATAAATAAATTTGTATTTTAAGAAAAAGTAATGTTTTCTGTTTCCCCTGTGTTTAATTTAAGCGGTGAGTGACAGAACCCCAGGATAGATGCTTCCTTCTGTCCAACATAAAAGTTCAAATAAACAGCCCAGAGCTGGTGCTTGCTCTGCAGTGTCAGTGACTCGCGTTCTTTTGATGTCATTTTACTTTGTATGCGATCTCCATCCTTATGTGGTTCAAAATGGCTTTTCTACTTTCAATTACTAAAACTCCTATTGATGTTAACAAGAAGACAAAACGGAAAGAAGAAAGGCATATTCTTTGCTAAGACATTTCACAGAGTTTGTACTGACTATTTCTACTGACATTCTTCTTGTCATTATTTAAACTTATGACCGTGTCCTGAAAAAGAGGCTGAAAATACAGTCTTTATTCTGAGTAGCCACAGGTACAGGTAAATACGCTATTACTATGAAAGAGGCTCATTGAGGAACATTTTGCAGTCTGTGCTACAACCTGCTATCAACAGTGGTGATGTTGGCAAATGTATCTATATCTATACACATTTCAATATATTATACTAGAAGCGTGTGAAAAAATAGATTGTATATATAACCCACAGTAGAAAATAAGCATCCTTTCATTGTTGAATTAGGGGACTGTGCTTCAATTGATCATATTAGAAATGTATCTGTATGTACATATTGGAGCAAAAGTAACACTAAGAAATTTTTTAAAGCACCATTAATTGTTTAAAGCCAACCTTCAAAAAATAAAATAAAATAAAGCCAACCTTCAAAGAGAAAATATACTGACATTTAAATGGCACTCTGGAGTCTAGCGCTGTTTCAGTGTCACTTTCAATGTTAACATCAGTTTCAGATGAAGACATAACTTTTAAGAGTCATCTGTGTATTATAATGAGAAAAATATAATTAAGTAAAGCTCTATTAAATTCTCTAAACTAAGCACTCAATACTATAAGGAGAGAAGAGACTATTACTGTCTTCTCAATAAAAATTGAAATTAAATCCAAATATATTTTTTCACAAAATTTGATCCTGAAGTTACACATATATGAATGTAACCACAAAGACATAGTTACCACACACTCTTGTATATCAAAACATCTACAGTAACTTAAATGATCAGAAACAGTCAACTGATTGAATAAATGATAGATGATCTGAAAATAATGTATTAATCATAAAAATGAAGTTGTTAATGTACATCCACTGGCACAGAAATAAATTTAGGCTATAATACTGTGTGCCTGAAAAAAATACAAAATGTTACATGCAATGTGATCCAAATTTTGCAATCTGAGAGTGTAACAATATGGATTCACATGCATATATGTGTCTGGAAAAAATAAACCAAATGTTGACAGCAGTTAGCTCTATGTTGTGGAATTTTGATAATCAAGATTTCTTTTTTCAGATTATGAGACTGACAGACTGCTTGTAGTGCTAAAAAAGACACTAAGATTTTCTTTTCAACACATAGCATGCATTATCTGAAAATTATTTTAAAAAGCATAAGATATAACAAGTAGGATAATTTTTAAAAGTATAAAATAATTGAGATATATACTTAGGTGAAAGGCAGATTGTACACCAGTATGTATGTGTGAATTCTCTTTAGTAAAAGTAACATAAAATGCATTATGATAAATCTGTAGTACGTACAGCAAGTCCTATCTGTGGTCAGCTTTGGAATTAAGACCCATAGATGATCTTTCTAATAAAATTAACACTATGTGTTTTAAGATGTAGCCATATCATTAAGTATTACTTTATTATCATCACGATGTATGACTTCTACTGAGTTTCGGCTAGAATAAAAAAAAATAGGTCTATTGTATGCTTCTTCTTGTTCTTACCATCTGCTCCCTGCATGACTGTGAGAGCCTGAGAGAAGAATATTTCTGCCGCAAAATTATCTACTGCTGACAGAAAGATCCTAGATAACTGACCTTCAGTAGTCTTGAAGGAGGTACTAATGGAACACCTAAAAATTCTTCAATTCAAAAGATTGCGGTGGAATTACATCAAGTATTATGAGTCAACAGAGCCTGAGACACATGTGAGGATCCAGCTTATTGGTGCTTCAGCACTTGAGGTCATGCAGACACATCAGCGCCCCCAGAGGCCCATCCCCACACATGTAATTGCTCAGATGGGTCAAAACCCTCCCTCTACCGTAGTATGGTTTAGGTCAGAGCCTGGGGACAAATTCTAGAAGCCACTAGAAGATGGCTTGTCTTGTTAACTATAAAATCATTTACTTCTGGAAATTTTATTTTAAAGTGAATTGAATTAGTATTTGTCAAGAACTGGTTGTGGAACCATAACTAAAAAGTGAAAGGAAAATTTTGGTTCATCTGGTAAAAATATGACAAGTGTCCAGGTAGAACTTGTTTCAGATGCCTGTGATTTCAGGATCTAAAATCGCTGTGTCTCTGTCAGTCTCTTTCTTTCTCCCATTTTCCCTCCCTCCCTACTTCCCCTTATTTCTGGGTGGTGCTATTTACTTCTCTCCAATTGTAATTAATAGTGAAATTTCACCACATTCATAGGACCCTTTCAAAACCTGTCTCTCAGCTTTGATGTGTCCATATAAAATTACTGATGGGAATGTACTCTACACAACCATACCCTCACACATCCCACACATGAATTTCATCTTCCAAAAACTTCTTGATCATGTCAACATCTGTGCACTTTTAACATTTCCGCTTCGGCCAGCTGCTGTCATACCTTATCTGATGATTTCTGTTCGGTTCAGTTCAGGTCAGTCACTCAGTCATGTCCAACTCTTTGCAACCCCATAGACTGCAGCACGCCAGGCTTCCCTGTCCATCACCAACTCCTGTCCATCAATTCAGTGATGCCATCCAACCATCTCATCCTCTTTCATCCGCTTCTCCTCCTGCCTTCAATCTTTCCCAGCATCAGAGTCTTTTCCAATGAGTCATTTCTTCACATCAAGTGGCCAAAGCATCAGAGCTTCTGCCTCAGCATCAGTCCTACATTGCTTCTAAATATTTATCTTCCCTCATGCCCCTCCCCACCATCACTCACCACTAGATAATTTTCCAGACCTGAAGGAATGCCCCAAGATTTCCCCCTGCACACATAACCATTCTCCAGAGTGGAATTAGAGAAATATTTTCAAATTGAAAGTCTGATCATATTCCATTCACATAGTCTTATTTTAAAATGCATACATGCCTCCCAGAATCCTGACCTTGACCTACACTGCTCTTTGGTAAATGGCTACTCCTTCCCACCTCAATATCTTCTTTCAGAATATATTCATTATTTTCCCAGTGACCTTTCCTTTTCTATTATTCTTAACTGGACAGACTCTTGCTAAAGGATCTTCTTCCTCTGCATAGATTTTTCTTCATTATTTTTCAAACTAATTCTAACTTTCTTAGATATTAGATAAATGTATTAGTTTTGTGTTTCTACTTATCACTACAAATTAGTGGCTTAAAACAACATAAATGTATTACCCTAGAATTCTGGAGGGCAGAAATTCATATCAGTCTCAAGGGGCTGATATCAAGATGCTCCTGCTAATGGTTCAAGGAAGGATCCATTCTGTTGCCTTTTCTAGTTTCTAGACATAACCTGGCTTCCTGAGATCATGGCTCCTTCTCCACCTCCAGAGCCTGCAGAGGGGCATCTTCAAACCTCTCTCTCTGTGACCCTCTGCTTCTGTCATTACATACATTGTCTCCTATGAATTTTTTTCTTCCTTCACTTTTTTTTTTTTTATTATTATTATTTTTTTTTTCCAGTGGGTTTTGTCATACATTGATATGAATCAGCCATGGATTTACATGTATTCCCAATCCCGATCCCCCCTCCCACCTCCCTCTCCACCCGATTCCTCTGGGTCTTCCCAGTGCACCAGGCCGGAGCACTTGTCTCGTGCATCCCACCTGGGCTGGTGATCTGTTTCACCATAGATAGTATACATGCTGTTCTTTTGAAATATCCCACCCTCACATTCTCCCACTCTTGCAGTTACATTGGGCATAGCCAGATGATCCAGGAAAATCTCCCCTTCTCAAAATTCTTAATTTAATGACATTTGCAAAGTCCTTTTTGCCATGTTAGATACCATGTTGATAGCTGCTGGAGAGTAGGAAATGGGGGAGTATTACTCTGCCTATTTCATTAACATCATTTCTTTCTATGGAAAGCATCTCAGAACTCATTTATTTGATGAAAACTTCCTAATAAGTTATATCAATCCTTCATTTACTTGTATCCTTCATAAACCTAGACACTTGGTGAATGCATGAATTTTTCCAGTTAATGTTTCCTAATATTTGATCTTATCACCATAGCCACTGCTATGTAGCACCATTATTGACGCACAGTCACATGTCCACCTATGTAGTCAGGTATCCTGTTATCAAAAAAGGATGAAGAGGTGGTGGCATTCAAAAACATAAGCTAATATATATCCATTTTGATTCCTTGTTTCTAATTGTATAGCATTAACACAACTGTCTTAAACTCAAAAATAGTGCCAACAATACTGAAAAAGGAAACTGAGAGTTGACTTATCAATAAATATGCACTAGAAATTTCAGGTGCTATTCTAGCTTTAGAAAATAATTCTTAGAAGTTCTTCTGGGAAAATAATGCATATAGGAATACTAGTTGATAGCTTTTAGATACAATCTGATCACAATTTTAGACACAATTCAAAACTATATTGTTCCTGGGGGACTGGACTGGGGAGTCTCAGTGTTGGGTACAGTCAGGCAGAATGTGGCATTACAGGCAGAATGACAGAAATGTCCTAAATTCCTAGGATAGCGGGGTGCATTTTAAATCAGAGTTTTGGTGTCCCAGTGATTGTTGACAATGTCAATGCCACACTCCTAAGAGAATATGGAGGAAACAGCTCACTCAATTAAATCCCTAGTTAAAGGTCCTGGAATTTTAGGAAGGCTGTAAGTTAGAAAGAAACACACACATGCACACTCTTTTTGTTAGTTTCTAAATAAATTAGTTTAAAAAAATCTATTGCAAGTAAGGTTGAAAAAGACCCTGGTGGGTCTATGTGCAAGGCAGGATTCTAGTGTGTGTGGGAAAAACAACCAGTATTAAATGCAGGTATTATACTCAGAGCCAGAGGAAAATTCACCATGAAGCTGAATAGATGCATACCAGTTCCCTTCTAGGGACCCTCGCCATGGTTTCATATGGTCATACTTCTGTGTAAAGTAAGTAAAATCAAGATTTTTTTTAATTGTAATTGATTAAAACAATACTCCAACTTCATTATTTTTTTTCCCTTTATTTACCCCTGTGCTAGACTTACTGAGGGCATGATAGGGAACACGTTAATGGGAAGTTGAGTTGGGAGCTCAATCATTTGTTTTTCCTAGATATATTTATGTGGTTTACAGTTACCTATGTCAAAATTTACTTCATTGTCAGATGTCAAATACAGGAATGACTTCTGGGAAAATTCCTGACCAATTTTACTGATACCCCCACATTAGAGCATGAGCGTTCATGACCAGAAATTGTATCTCACACACACACACACAAATACCCCTTGACAATCAACACTGGCAGCATGTAGGTAGAGAAATAGAAATAAGATATGTATAGTATAAAGTCAGAAACTACTCTAACTTTCTATTTATTGAAGTGCAGTTGATTTACAATACTGTGTTAGTTTCAAGTATACAGTAGAGTGATTCAGTCATACATATTTTTTAGATGGCTTTCTATTATGGATTATTTTAACATATTGAATACAGTTCCATGTGCCATGTACAGTAAATCCATCTTGATTGTCTATTTTATGTATAGTACTTTGTATGTTAATCCCATAATCCTAATTCAACCTTCCCTTACTTGTTTCCCCTTTACTAACCATAATTTTGTTTTCTATGTCTGTAAGTCTGTTTCTGTTTTGCATATAAGCTAATTTGTATTATTTTTTTTAGATTCCATGTATGTGTTACCGTATGATATGTCTTTCTCTGTCTGACTTGCTTCATTCAGAATGATAATCTCTAAACTCATCCACACTGCTTTAGAAGCAATATTTGCATTCTTTTTTATGACAGAGTAGTATTCCTCAGTGTGTGTGTGTGTGTGTGTGTGTGTGTGTGTGTGTGTGTGGTGTGTGTACACAAATGCCACATCTCTTGACAGGCACTTGGATTTTTTCCCCTTGTCTTGCCTAGTGTAAACAGTACTGCTCTGAATATCATACAGCACATATCTTTTTGAATTAGAGTTTTTATCTTCTCTGAATATATACCCAAGAAAGGGATTGCTGGATCATATGGTAGCTCTATTTTTAGTTTTTACTTTTAAAGAAATCTTCATAATGTTTTGCATAGTGGCTGCACCAGTTTACAGTCCCACTAACATGTAGGAGGCTCCCTTTTCTCCACACACTCTCTAGCATTTATTATTTATAGACTTTTTGATGATATTCCTCCTGATGGGTGTGAGATGATGCCTCACTATAGTTTTGACTTGTGTTCCTGTAATAATTAATTATATTAAGCATCTTTACATATGTCTGTTGGCATTTTGTATGTCTTTAGAGAAATTTTTATTTAGGTCTTCTTCTTACTTTTTGACTGAACTTTTTGTTGTTGTTACAGAGTTGTATGAGCTATTTCTATATTTTGGATATTAACTCCTTGTCTGTCACATCATTTACAAATATTTTCTCCCATCCCCAAGGTTCTCATTTTTTTTTTTTTTTTGTTAATTGTTTCATTTGATGTGCAAAAGCTTTTGATAGGTCCCAATTTTGCTTTTCTTTCTTTTATATTTGGGAGTTCAGTTCAGTTCAGCCACTCAGTCACGTCTGACTTTTTGTGACCCCATAAATCTCACCACGCTAGGCCTCCTTGTCCATCGGCAAACTCCCAGAGTCTACCCAAACCCATGTCCATTGAGTTGGTGATGCCATCCAGCCATCTCATCCATTCGTCCCCTTCCTCTCCTGCCCCCAAACCCTCCCAGCATCAGGGTCTTTTCCAATGAGTCAACTCCTCACATGAGGTGGCCAAAGTATCGGAGTTTCAGCTTCAGCATCAGTCCTTCTAATGAACACCCAGGACTGATCTCTTTTAGGATGGGCTGGTTGTATCTCCTTGCAGTCCCAGGGACTCTCAAGAGTCTTCTCCAACACCACAGTTCAAAAGCATCAATTTTTCAGTGCTCAGCTTTCTTCACCGTCCAACTCTCACATCCATACATGACCACTGGAAAAACCATAGCCTTGACTAGACAGAGCTTTGTTGGCAAAGTAATGTCTCTGCTTTTAAATATGCTATTCAGGTTGGTCATAACTTTCCTTCCAAGGAGTAAGCGTCTTTTAATTTGGGGGACTGATATAAAAAAAAAAATTGCTACAATTTGTGTTTGAGAACGTTTTGTCTATGTTCACTCTAGGAGTTTTAAAGTGTCATCTCTCATATTTAGTCATTTAAATAATTTTGAGTTTATTTTTGTACATGCTGTGAGGGAGTATTATAATTTTCTTGATTTACAAGGAGCTATTCAGCTTTACCAACACCACTTGCTAAAGAGACTATCTTATCCCCATTGTATATTCTTTTGTCGATTGTTGTAGATTAGTTGACTGTGGGTGTGTGTTTTTTATTTTTTTTTCCTGGCTTCTCTATTCTATTTTATTGCTTTACATATCTGTTTTGGGGCAATAACATGCTGTTTTGATTATTGTAGCTTTATAGTATTATCTGAAGTCTGGAAGTGCTATGCCTCCAGGCTTTTTTTTCTTTTCTTTTCTTCAGGATTGTTTTGCTTAATGTCTGCAAAAGTAATACTACCTCTTGCTATGTAATTTTGGAGAAAACCCATTGCTCAAAATGCCAATGGTTAACCTCATGACTCTGCCTCGAACTTATTTAATTTAGACCAAGAAACAAATTTCAAGTGAAATCTAAGTAAAATCTGTGATGCCTCAAACAAAAATGACTCATTTTTGAGAACAAATATTAATCATTCTTATCTTTGGAAGAAATGTCCCACATAGGTTCTAAGTTGTAAAAACAAGCTCAAAATAGATTAAAGGTCTAAATATAAGACAAGAAACTATAAAACTCTTAGAGGAAAACATAGGCAGACCACTCTCTAACATAAATCACAGCAAGATCCTCTACAACCCACCTCCCAGAGTAATGGAAATAAAAACAAAAATAAACAAATGGGGCCTAATTAAACTTAAAAGCTTTTGCACAATGAAAGAAACCATAAGCAAGGTGAAAAAGCAACCTTCAGAATGGGAGAAAATAATAACAAACAAAACAAATGACAAAGAATTCATCTCCAAAGAATACAAGCAACTCATGTAGCTCAATATCAGAAAAATAAACAACCCAATCAAAAAGTGGGACAAAGACCTAAGCAGACATTTCTCCAAAGAAGACATACAGATGGCTAACAAACATGTGAAAAGATGCTCAACGTTACTTATTATCAGTTCAGTTCAGTTCAGTCGCTCAGTCGTGTCCGACTCTCTGTAACCCCATGAACTGCAGCACGCCAGGCCTCCCTGTCCATCACCAACTCCCAGAGTCCACACAAACCCATTTCCATTGAGTTGGTGATGCCACCCAACCATCTCATCCTCTGTCGTCCCCTTCACCTCCTGCCCTCAATCTTTCCCAGCATCAGGGTCTTTTCAAATGAGGCAGCTCTTTGCATCAGAGAAATGCAAAATAAAACCACAACAATATACCATCTATTGCCAGTCAGAATGGCTGCCATCAAAAAGCCTACAAAAAACAATTGCTGGAGAGGGTGTGGAAAAAAGGGAACTCTCTTACACTACTGGTGAGAATGCAAACTAGTACAGCCACTATAGAGAACAGTGGAGATTCCTTAAAAAACTGGAAATAGAACTACCATATCACCCAGCAATCCCACTGCTGGGCATACACACCAAGGAATTCAGAACTGAAACAGACACATGTAACCCAATGTTCATTGCAGCACTGTTTACAATAACTAGGACATGGATGCAACCTAGCTGCCCATCGGCAGATGAATAGATAAGGAAGTTGTGGTACATATATACAATGTAATATTACTCAGCTATAAAAAAGAACATATTTGAGTCAGTTCTAATGAGGTGGATGAAACTGGAGCCTATTATACAGATTGAAGTAAGTCAAAAAGAGAAACACCAATACAGTATATTAGCACGTATATATGGAGTTTAGAAAGATAGTAACGATGACCCTATATGTGAGATAGCAAAAGAGACACAGATGTAAAGAACATACTTTTGGACTCTGTGGGAGAAGGCGAGGGTGGGATGATTTGAAAGAATAGCATTGAAACATGTATATTACCATATGTAAAATAGATGACCAGTGCAAGTTAGATGCATGAAGCAGGACACTCAAACCCACTGCTCTGGGACAGCCCAGAGGTTGGAGGGGGTTCAGGATGGTGGGACACATGTATACCCATGGCTGATTCATGTTGATGTATGGAGAATACCACCATAATATTGTAAAGTAATTAGCCTCCAATTAAAATAAATAGATTAATTTAAAATTAAAATAAAAAGATGCAAGTTGCATCCTGAACATTGTAATGGTGTCACCCCTTATTATAGTGTTTAGAGATGGACTACCACATTATTAGTTAGTGTAATTCAGAGCCAATCAGAGCTTGGGACCAGTTGTTTCATTTGACCCATACTGCATATCCAATAAAGGTTTCAAATTTAGACATCAAGTTATATATGAACAAATTTCATGTATGCAATCACAGACCGTTGGATTTAAATAGGATGTTTCTCATACAACTTTAAATTTGTATGCCATTAATAGATTTACCACCTAGAGCCACCATGAATTAATTTTATTTAAAAATTAAACTTAGTAATTATCTAGAGAAGTGAAAATTGTATTGCATTTTGTCTTACACTTTGTAGCATTAAACATATTTCTAACTGCATAAATTCATAAAGACATTAGAGAAGCCCTGTTTAAGATAAATAATGATTACTTCTAAATAGCAAAGGACATTAGGGAAAACTAAAACAACCTCAAGCATAACTAGCCCAGAAAAAAAAATGAGAAAGAAACATTGAGAGATTGAGAGAAAGGGGGCGAGATTGCCCTTCCACTTACAGTAACAGCAAGATTTGCTTCTTGGGAAAGTATAAATGCTGAAGGAAAAACAGCGTAAACACACCTTAAGAATGTCCTAGACAAGGAGCATTTGAGCTCAGACTCAGATTTATGTTGTAAAGATTGTGTGAAATCCTAGACATACGGAAAGCTAAAAAGATCGGAAAGATTTTAGACTATAGTGATGTAATTAGTAATTAGTCTAATAATTAGACTATATTGATGAAATAGTAATTTTAGAGAATTTGTGAAATGGCATGTGGAAGAAGTAAGTTCAGGTTTAAAAAGACATGCTAAGGGGTTATAAACTGTCTTTATCCAGCTGTGATTGAGCTTATCAAAATTGCACTATTATAATATGATATAGAAGGTTAAAAAACAAAGTTCTAATTGAAATTCGCTTTCTATCCATGAGGACATCTTTTCCATAAAGCAGGATTTTGAAAGACTTTTTAGTTAAAAAAAAAAAAACAAAACAACTGTGTTAAAACTGATAAGAAAACAATCACAAAAATATCTAAAATTGGCATGTGACCGAATCACATAATCTAATTGTATTTGGTAAAATTTGGACAAATTTGTAAAAGTGATTTTTGAACATAGCCATCTTTTTCAAATGAGAAACTGTTGGCCATATTATTTTATAAAGATGAAAGAAAAATAGAAATAATGTTATAAACCAAGAGAAAAAATGGTGAAATTTATGTGGTAAAGAAAAACAGATATTAATAAGTTTGAAAATCTAAAAACAAGCAAATGAAAACAAAGAAGGAAGTTCCAAAGTATGACAGTGAGAATTGACAATGGGTCCATTTTATAAGCAAACAATACAGATTATGATTCCCAGACTTCTAGAAAAATTTAGTAAGACTTTACTTTTTTTACATTTATTTACTGTGGTAAAAAATAACATAAAATTTACCACCTCAACCATTTTTGAATGTACAGTACTGTATTGTTAGTATTTGCCTTGTTGTGAAATGTCTCCAGAACTTTTCCATTATGCAGAACTGAAAGTGAATCTGCTAAATAATTCCCTTTTCCCTCCCCAACTTCAGCTGTTGACAGCAATCGTTCACTCTCTGCTTCTGTGAACTTGACTGCTTTAGTTCTTCATAAGTGAAATTATACAGTATTTGTCTTTTTGTGTCTGGTATATTACACTTAGTGCAAAGTGTGGTTTACACATAACAGTGAAATGTTATTTGGCCTTGAAAAGGAAAGAGATCCTGTCATATACTTAATAGCAAGACTTTACTTTCATGTTAAAACAGATTTCTTGACTTCATTCTTGTGAATTTGATATTTTGTACTGGGTTAAATGCTCATCTCAGTAAATCTATTGTAAGAGTAAAACATGGGAAACCTTGTCTGAAATTTGGTATTCCTAAAAACTTGTATAAGCCACTCACACAGTTTATCATGCACTGCCACATATAGAACAAAGCATAAATAGATAGGTAGGTAGACATATAGCGAGGTAGAGAGACAGAAAGGTTTACCTTGCCGCATCACTGTTTGGACATTTTACAGAAAGTAAAAATAATAAAGCATTGCTTTTTCAGTCATCTTCAGAAATTAGCATTGTTCCTGGGACATTAAATACAAATGCAATGGATCAAATATCATTCCAACACCCTAACTTTATTACATTTGCTTATATAAAACAGGAGGATATTGAATCTAGAAATAAAGAAAGCACTTACCAATGATGATATATGTTTTAGTAGAAATGCATTTTATGTGATGGAGCACAACCCCACTTGATGAAAGTCATTTTTGAAAAAGGATATGCTACTTCAAAACCAATGTGTTTAGTTGATAGTCCATAAATTCTCTGTTGGAGATATTATGTATGGTCTACAGTGGATTCTACTTAATTGGCACATCTCAGTGGAAATTGAAATATGCCAATTAGACAATGACTGTCTCATTTAAATACATAATTGCTCATATGAACTATCAGATACATTTGAAATTAGAAAAGATTTTTGAAATGCAAAACATTGACTAAACTGTATATGTACATAATTAAGACAAATTAGGAATGCAGATGTGGGGCATGATAAAAAGCATTATCATGAAGGCATATTCCCATTTTTTTGTTCAGCAGTTTAATGAGTATTATAATCCATCTGGTAGATACAAATACAAAATATACCTAATAACCCCAATCAAAAACTGAATTTAAGTCTGCATTGATGCTCTATACTAATGTTATTTAAAAATATACCAAACTGTGCAGAGTTTCTGCTCTTTAATTCTTAAATGTTCTTAATTAATGCACTGATTAAAAGCAACTTAATTTTTTATTCCAAGAAATAGTATATTTTAATTTCAAAAGAATTTTTATATTTGGAATGTAAGTCAATAGAATGCTTCTCTCATGTTGAAATCTCTGTCCTAAGATGATTAATATGGGCAACTGTATCTCATGAAAAAAGTTGCTATTTGTTAAAATGAATCTTTACAATCTGGAGAACATCAAGAAATTCATGAATAATGACATATCGAGAGTTTTCCCTGATTGTTAAAGAGCACTGACAATGATTTACTAAGAGTTTTCCCCTTAATTCACTAAACAGCTTAAATATTTTTGTAGGTATACATATATACACATGTGTACTTATAGAGTACTTGTAGTATACTAGGTGAAAGGACAAAGTCTCATTTTTTTTTCTGTTAGTGTTAATCATATTTACAATTTTGAAAACATTTTCATCATTGTGTATACTAAAAATTTATATACTCAATCACATGTCCTCTAAAAGTTTTATTTTTCAGTCTTATTTTATATTTTATAAAAACACTTCAATTAGTTTCATAGCAGATTATTTCTTCAGAATAAACCTTAAATGTAAAAATATAAAATATATATGCGTATATATTTAACATTACATTTAATATTACATTTAAATATGTATATGCATATATATTTCAGTTACTAAGTTGTATCTGACTCTTTTGTGACTCCATGGACTATAGTCTACCAGGCTTCTCTGTCCGTGGGACTTCCCAGACAAAAATATTCACGAGGGTTGCTATTTCTTTCTCCAGCGTATCTTCCCATCTCAGGGATTGAACCCATGCCTTCTGCATTGGCAAGTGGATTCACTACCACTGAGCCCTAAAAATGATATGAAAAATTAAGGAGTTTTGGTAAAAATTTACTTACAGACTTTTAATCAGTTTCTAATCCATAAAGTGTGAATAAATATTCTTGCTTTCCTAATCCTTGATAATTGCTCTAGGCAAATTTCTAAAATGGCCACGATTAATCCTGCCTCCTGGTGTTCAACCAGTGTATAACCTGGAAACTCCAGTGCGCAGGGAACCTGGGAACAGAGGGGCATGCTGGGATTGTTACTGGTTACGTTATAAGGCGGGGGCTTCTCACGTGACTCAGTGGGAAAACATCTGCCTGCCGATGCAGGAGAAGCAGGAGACACTTGTTCAATCCCTGGGACGGGTCGGGAAGAACCCGTGGAGGAGGAAATGGCAACCCACTCCAGTATTCTTGCCTGGAAAATTCCAAGGACAGAGGAGCCTGGTGAGCTGCAGCCCATGGGGCCGCAAAGAGTTGAACACAGCTGAGCAAGTGAGTTTTCATGTTATGATACAAGGCAAATGGTCGTAGGATAGTCACTCCTGTGGTCACATTCCGTCAGATAAGACTCTTGTAGCTGACTGGAATTGAAGGAAAAAGTCAGAGAGAAAGAGTCCTGCGGGCACAGGAAAAAAAAACAAAAGGCCATTTTGTGAACTGCCTTTGGGAGTGGGAGTCACATGGCAAAGAACTGAGGGCCGCCTTGGAGCGATAAACGTGACTCCCCCCTGATGTCTGGCAGGAAAAAGGACCTCAGTCCTGTATCCGCAGGCAACTGAACTCTGTCAAGAACCACGTGATCTTGAAACGGGGCCCTGCCCCACCACAACCCCAGGTTCCAGAAAAAAATCAGGTCCAGCAACTCCTCGATTTCAGCTTTATGAGATTTCAAGCAGAGAACCCAGCTAATCAGGGCCCAGCGTCTTTCTGTCCAATCCAGTTGCTCATGTACTTTCATTCAGGTCACTATTAACTACAGAAATTCATTGTATAAAAATATCACTGTTTTTTGATCACAATTGCCCTCAGTCTGTGTACTTAAATGACTATTCTTCAACCTCCTCAGGACCAGCAGTACATTAAACCCTCCAGCTACATCTTGTCAGCCTGTTCCTGCCTTTATTTTTCTCCTTATTCAACTCAGACTCAAAAATTTGATCATTTAATAATACCTATAAAGGCTGTTCTCATTTTCCATTGCTGTATAATAAACTTCCACAAACTTAGAAGTAAAATGAAACACCTTTATTATCTCGTCATGTCCAGGAGCCCAGGCACAGTTTATGTGGTTCCTCGGCTCAGGCTGTCACAAGGCTGCAGTCAGTTCTGTGACCTCATCTGAAGCCCAGGGTCTTCTCCCCAGCTTGTGAAATTATTGGCAGAATTCATTTTCTCACATCTATAGAATTTATAGTATCTTGCTTCTTCAAGGCCAACAGGAAAACATCTTTGAATTCAGGGAAGGCCTAAGTCCTTTTTTATAGAGAGAAACAGATTGAGCAAATAGGACTTGCTTAAGTCCTGCCTACGTTAATCTACTTTTAACTCAATGTTAACCCAATTAAGGGCTTAATTACATCTGTGGGAACCTTCAATCTTTGCCATGTCATACATCCTAATCACAGCTTCACCAGCAGCAGAAATCTTGGGCATCATCTTAGAATGTTATTTACGCCAAAATTGGTAGGCAATTATATACCTTCTGTCCTTTCCGTTTGCCTCCCCAGCAAAGAGCACTCCTGAGTGAATCCTAACATCTGCCTTCGTCACTTAAAAGTGCTGTGCTGTGTCACATGAGCTTGGCTACATGACATTACAAATCTTTAACCCAGAAATCTCTTTTGAATCATTTATACAATTGCCTTTTTATAGCTCATCCTAAACCTCGTAAGTAAGTAAAGTTGCTCAGTCGTGTCCGACTCTTTGCGACCACATGGACTGTAGCCCACCAGGCTCCTCTGTCCATGGGATTTTCCAGGCAAGAGTACTGGAGTGGGTTGCCATTTCCTTCTCCAAAACATTGTAGTGACACTTTATGTTTAGCATGTATAGAATTAATCCATGTCCAACCTCTTAACACCTGATCCAACTCTATTCTTTCCTCACATGGTAAACAGTGCTGAAAAATACCCAGGTGCTCAAACTAGAAATCTGGTAGTCAGTCCCCAAATGTCCATCTTCTCAGTCATCAAAATCTAATATCGTCTCCTTAGTGTATGTTAGGACCATCCATTCTGCTCAGGATCTGCTACTTTAGGCTGTTGTAGGACCAGGAGATGAACTTTTGATGTGTGAAGGGTAGAAATTTGAAACTGTTAATACACTAGTTAGTATGCCATAAGCAATGCAGATGTAGTTTCCTTAAGTAAGGTATTGCAATAATAAGAATAAATGACTGTATACAGCATTGGTTTAAAGAGTAAGTTGTAGTTGGACAAAGAAACTACTTGAATTTGGAGGAAATGTTATGCTACGGTAACCTTTATTAAAAATCAAAACACCCAAATAAACCAAATTGGCTGCTAAATGTTACTGCAAAAGAGGCTGCAAAAGATGTGTGTGTTTGGTCATTCCTGGCTATATTTCATAAAGTACTAGAAGAAACAGACAAGCTCTTGAAAGGACTAGATATTTTGAAAAGAGAAATGAATTAAAAGAGCAATAGCATTTAAAGATGGAGGTTTGCATAGTTGGTAAAAGCTTCTGCTTTGAAATTCTGAATAATCTGAATTAAGATTGAAAAACTTTTAAGTATAAAAGTATATTAAAATTCATTTTGCTAGAAAAGATCAAATTAACCTTGTAGTTTTTCCACCCAAGCAATGCTATTATTAATAAATAGTGTGTGGGGTGAGGGAGAGAGTTGAGGCTTATAAAAAGTAAGTTAATCTCTATTTAGGGTATGTGTTGTTCAGTTGCTAAGTCGTGTCTAACCCTTTGAGATCCCATGGACTATGGCACTCCAGGCTTCCCTTTCACTGTCTTCAGGAGTTTGCTCAGATTCATGTCCTTTGAGTCAGTGATGCTATCTAACCATCTCTTCCTCTGTTGCCCTCTTCTCGAGCCCTCAGTCCTTTCTAGCATCAGGGTATTTCCAGTGAGTCGAGTCTTCGCATCAGATGGCCAAATTATTGGAACCTCAGCTTCAGCATTAGTCCTTCTAATGAATATTTGGGCTTGATTTCCTTTAGGATTGACTGGTTTGATCTCCTTGCTGTCCAAGGGACTCTCTAGAGTCTTCTCCAGTACCACAACTCGAAGGCATCAATTCTTCAGTGCTCAGGCTTCTTTATGAGTGCTCACATCTGTTCATGTCTACTGGAAAAAACATAGCTTTGACTATTCAGAACTTTGTCAGCAAAGTGATGTCTTTGCTTTTTAATGCACTATCTAGGTTTGTCATAGCTTTTCTTCCAAGGAGCAAGCATCTTTAAATTTCATGGCTGCAGTCACCATCCACAGTGATTTTGGAGCCCAGGAAAATAAAATCTGTCCCTGATTCACTTTTTCCCCATTTATTTGCCATGAAGTGATGGGACTGGATGTCATGATCTTCATTTTTTAAATGTTAAGTCTTAAATCAGCTTTTTCACTGCCCTCTTTTACCTTCATCAAGAGGCTATTTAGTTCCTCTTCAGTTTCTGCCATTAGAATGGTATCACCTACATATCTGAGGTTATTGATATTTCTCACTGCAATCTTGATTCCAGCTTGTGATTCACCCAGCCCAGCATTTTTCATGATGTACTCTGCATATATGTTAAATAAACAATAGACAATATACAGCCTTGTCATACTCCTTTCCCAATGTTGAACTAGTCAGTTGTTACATGTAAGGAAGATTATATGTAGCTAATTTGGTGTAATAATTTGTATTTTACTGACTGGAGACAAATGGATCAGAAACACTCACACCCTTGAGGAGGGGAGCATAACTCTCTACTGCTTCATTATGAGATGACCGTACTCTCTTACTTGCAAAGAGTATGAAGCAGGGGTGAGGGGAACTGTAAATTGAAAGTGGAGAAATGAAACACTACTCCAGCCGTGTAATTACAGTCAACAGCAGTGATTAGTCATGTTAATAGAATGTACCCTTGATATATTGTGATGAAAGTGGCATTTAGGCATTGTGATCTTTCTCCCCAAAACTTAAAACCACTGTTTAATCATGAGGAAAACATCAGCGAAATCCCTCTTATCAAATATAAAACAAAACACCTAACTGCATGTTAAAAATCAAGACCATTAAAAGCAAAGTTAAAAAAAAAGACCATAAAAGTAAAGTTGAGAAACTGTCACAGCTTAGAGAAAACTTTACAGCTAAGAGATTACTTGTGCTCTTCCCTCCCTCTATGTCTAGATTTTTAAAATTCTTATTTATTGTATTTATTTATTTTTTGTGTTTGTCCTTAATTTTGGGGAATCTAGGTCTTCTAAATAATGGGGCCTCTTAAAAACATAAACATGTTAAAATACTTTAAAAAAAATACATGAGAAATCCATGAGTTTTCTTTAGAAATGAGATGGACAGAAGGACTCACACTCCTGAGTTGACTAAACTATGTTGCTCTGAAAGTACACCTGATGTATCTCTGAAATCCAGGCCTTTAATAACAGTATTTTCTGCGTGTTTAAATGAATGTTTATTAAAGTGATTCAACATAATAGGTAGTTATAAAAGGTAGTATAGTTTACTGACATGTAAATCCATAAGGTCATTTACAACCACAAAATATGTTGCTATTTTTTACTGATAACAGTGTATTAATTAGAATGCAGAGTCTAAAACAAGCTCTTTGGAATGAATGATAATTGTCAAAATGATAGCTTTCCCCATTAATCTAAGCAGCTAAATTTCAGGATGAAGCAAGAAGAAAAGGGCTACAGATTATAGATTTAAAGCTGTATCATGTTAAGGTGTTTTAGAGCAATACAAATACCTGAAATTTCTCTGTATTTTGCAGTTGGTAAATCATATAAGTATTTCAATTTTTTCAAAACCTTCATATCTCTGAGCTATTTTAAATTTAACAAAAATGTATGGAAATAATTTTCTCACATTTACAGATGTAAGTATGCTAAAATAGATGAGGTATTGCTTAATAATTTCTCCATGCCTTAAATTAGATTAAGTTCTCAAATGAAGCAGGCAGGTGAGAGGATTGGTGTCTCTGTTTTAGCTCTGGAAGTACAAGTTGATTTTCTGAAATTTAACTAAGTATGTGATAGAAGACAAAAAATTTGTTTTAAATAGGTTATGATGTCAAAACAGTCCAATAATGAGATGGAGTTAAAGTTTACCAAAATTACTAAATCATGAATTTATTTAAGACATTAAGGAATTAATATACTGAGAATTATATTGCAGTATTCTCCTCTTTGACTCTTAGCAAATTTATTTTAATCTTCATATAAGGAACATTTTATTCTTTTAGTGGCATTATCAGTTCAGTTCATTTCAGTTGCTCACTTGTGCCGGACTTTTCACGACCCAATGGAGTATAGCACGCCAGGCCTCCCTGTTCATCACCAACTCCCGGAGTATACTCAAACTCATCTCCATTGAGTCGGTGATGCCATCCAACCATCTCATCATCTGTCGTCCCTTTCTCCTCCTGCCTTCAATCTTTCCCATAATCAGGGTCTTTTCACATGAGTCAGCTCTTCATCAAATGGCCAAAGTATTGGACTTTCAGCTTCAACATCAGTCCTTCCAATGAACAGCCAAGATTACTCTTCTTTAAGATGGATTGATTGGATCTCCTTGCAGTCCAGGGGACTCTCAAGGGTCTTTTCCAGCACCACACTTCAAAAGCATCAATTCTTTGGCGCTCAGTTTTCTTTATATTCCAACTCTCACATCCATACATGACTACTGGAAAAACCACAGCCTTGATGAGACAGACCTTTGTTAATAAAGTAGTGTCTCTGTTTTTTAATATGCTGTCTAGGTTGGTCATAACTTTCCTTCCAAGGAGTAAGTGCCTTTTAATTTCATGGCTGCAATCACCATCTGCAGTGACTTTGGAGCTCCTAAAAATAAAGTCTGTCACTGTTTCCACTGTTTTCCTATCAATTTGCCATGAAGTGATGGGACCAGATGCCATGATCTTAGTTTTCTGAATGTTGAGCTTGAAGCCAACTTTTTCACTCTCATTTTTCATTTTCATCAAGAGGCTCTTTAGTTCTTCACTTTCTGCAAAAAGGGTGGTGTCATCTTCATATCTGAGGTTATTGATATTTCTCCCAGGAATCTTGATTCTAGCTTGTGCTTCATCCAGCCCAGCGTTCCTCATGATGTACTCTGCATATAAGTTAAATAAGCAGGGTAACAATATACAGCCTTGACGTACTCCTTTTCCTATTTGGAATAAGTCTGTTGCTCCATGTCCAGTTCTAACTGTTGCTTCCTGACCTGCATACAGGTTTCTCAGGAGGCAGGTCAGGTGGTCTGGTAGTCCCATCTCTTTCAGAATTTTCCACAGTTTATTGTGATCCACACAGTCAAAGGCTTTACATAGTCAATAAAACAGAATTAGATGCTTTTCTGGAACACTCTTCCTTTTTTGATGTTGGCAATTTGATCTCTGGTTCCTCTGCCTTTTCTAAAACCAGCTTGAATATCTGGAAGTTCATGTTTCACATATTGCTGAAGCATGGCTTGGAGAATTTTAAGCATTACTTCACTAGCGTGTGAGATGAATGCAATTATGTGGTAGTTTGAGCATTCTTTGGCATTGCCTTTCTTTGGGATTAGAATGAAAACTGAGCTTTTCCAGTCCTGTGGCCACCGCTGCATTTTCTAAATTTGCTGGTATATTGAGTGCAGCACTTTCACACCTTCATCTTTTAAGATTTGAAATAGCTCAACTGGAATTCCATCACCTCCAGTAGCTTTGTTCATAGTGATGCTTCCTAAGGCCTACTTGACTTCACATTCTAGGATGTTTGGCTCTAGGTGAGTGATCACACCATCATTGATTATCTGGGTCATGAAGATCTTTTTCGTATAGGTGTTATGTATATTCTTGCTACCTCTTCTTAATACCTTCTGATTCTTTTAGGTCCATACCATTTCTGTACTTTATTGAGCCCATCTTTGCATGAAATCTTGATATCTCTAATTTTCTTGAAGAGACCTCTATTCTTTCCCATTCTATTGTTTTCCTCTATTTCTTTGCATTGATCATTGAGGAAGGCTTTTTTTTTTTTTTTTATCTCTCCTTGCTATTCTTTGGAACTCTGCATTCAAATGGATGTATCTTTCCTTTGTCCTTTGCTTTTTGCTTCTCTTCTTTTCACAGCTATTTGTAAGGCCTACTCAAAAGCCATTTTGCTTTTTTGCATTTCTTTTTCTTGGGGATGGTCTTGCTCCCTATCTCCTGTACAATGTCATGAATCTCCATCCATGGTTTATCAGGCACTCTGTCTATCACATATAGTCCCTTAAATCTATTTGTCACTCCCACTGTATAATCATAAGTGGTTTGATTTAGATCCTACCTGAATGGTCTGGTGCCCCCCCCCCCCACCTTTCTTCAGTTTAAGTCTCAATTTGGTAATAAGGAGTTCATGATCTGAGCCACAGTCAGCTCCCAGTCTTGTTTTTGCTGACTGTATAGAGCTTCTCCATCTTTGGCTGCAAAGAATATAATCAATCTGTTTTTGGTGTTGAACATCTGGTGATGTCCAGGTGTAGAGTCTTCTCTTGCTGTTGGAAGAGGGTGTTTGCTATGACCAGTGCATTCTCTTGGCAAAGCTCTATTAGCCTTTGGCCTGCTTCATTCTGTACTCCAAGGTCCAATTTGCCTGTTACTCCAGGTGTTTCCTGACTTCCTACTTTTGCATTCCATGTCCCTATAATGAAAAGCACATCTTTTTGGGGTGTTAGTTCTAAAAGGCCTTGTAGGTCTTCATAGAACTGTTCAACTCAGCTTCTTCAGCATTGCTGGTCAGGGCATAGACTTGGATTACCATGATATTGAATGGTTTGCCTTGGAAACGAACAGAGATCATTCTGTCGTTTTTGAGATTGCATCCAAGTACTGCATTTCAAACTCTTTTGTTGACTATAATAGCTACTCCACTTCTTCTAATTGATTCTTGCCCACAGTAGTAGATATAATGGTCACCTGGATTAAATTCACCAATTCCAGTCCATTTTAGTTCACTGATTCCTAAATTGTCGACATTCACTCTTGCCATCTCTTGTTTGACAACTTCCCATTGGCTTTGATTCATGGACTTAATATTCCAGGTTCCTATGGAATATTGCTCTTTTTAGCATCAGACCTTATTTCTATCACCAGTCACATCCACAGCTGGTTTTTGTTTTTGCTTTGGCCCCATCTCTTCCTTCTTTCTGAGGCTATTTCTCCATTGATCGCCAGTAGCATATTGAGCACCTACTACCTGGGGAGTCCATATTTCAGTCTCCTATATTTTTGTCTTTTCATACTATCCATGGGATTCTCAAGGCAAGAATACTGAAGTGGTTTGACATTCCTTTTTCCTGCGGACCACATTTTGTCAGAACTCTTCACCAAGACCCATCCGTCTTGGGTGGCCCTACATGGCATCGCTTAGTTTCGTTGAGTTAGACAAGGCTGTGGTCCATGTGATTAGATTAGTTAATTTCTGTGCTTGTACTTTCAGTCTGTCTGCCCTCTGATGCCCTCTCTCAGGGCCTACTGTCTTACTAGGTTTTCTCTTACCTTGGATGTGGGGTATCTCCTCACAGGTGCTGCTACTAACATTGGATGTAGGGTATCTCCTCTTGGATGCTCCAATGCCAAACTATATATTTTAGCAGTTAAGATACAGTATAAGTTAATTTCAATTTTTTTTTTTTAACTTCTTATTTTGTTTTGGGGTATAGTCAATTGACAATGTTGTGATAGTTTCAGGTGAAAAGCAAATGGACACAGCCATATATATATACTCACACACATATTCTTTTCCCCCAAACTCACCTCCCAGCCAGGTTGCCACATAACTTTGAGCAGAGTTCCATATGATACACAGTCAGTCCTTTTTGGTTATTCATTTAAAATACAGCAGTGTGTCTATGTCCATCTGAAACTCCCTAACTATCCCTCCCCCTCATCTTCCACCCCTGAAAACCGTAAATTCATTCTCTAAGTCTGTGAGTTTTTTTCTGTTTTGTAAGTTTATTTGTATCATTTCCTTTTTAGATTCCACATATAAGGGGTGTCATATTTCTCTTCCTTTATCTAACTTACATCACTCAATATGACATTCACTAGGTTCATCTATGTTGCTGCAAATGAGATGGTTTCTTTCTTTATAATGGCTGAGTAATATACATTGTATGTATATATCACATGAATTTATCCATTCAGCTATCAATGGACATTTAAGTTGTTTCCAGGTCTTGGCTATTGTGCTGCAATGAACTTTGGGGTGCATGTATCCTTTCAGATCAGGTTTTTCTCTGGATGTATGCCCAGGAGTGGGATTGCAGGGTCATATGATAGCTCAATTTTTAGTTTTTTAAAGAATGTCCATAATGTTCTTCACAATGGTTTTACCAATTTACTTTCCCACAGTTTGGGAAGGTTCCCTATAAGTTAAATTGTAAACCATATTTTAATAGAGTCAGACCATCTGATTAATACATGCTTTCATTTCCTAACCTCATTGCTTAGAGTAGGAAATTTAGAATCCTATTTAATCCTTCTTTCCTTCTCAATCCCCATATTCAATTCCTAATTTCCATTGGTTCTAATTCAAGACTTATCTAGAATATACTTACTTAATATTCACAACGAGCATCATAATCTTGTCACTGTTTCACCATCATACAGACTCTATCATGGTATCCTTGGTTTCATTTTTGCCATCCCAAGACCATTTTAAAAGCCAAAATAATACTTTTAACACATAAGCAAAGTCATATGGTTTTTCCATCCAGCATCAATGACTTCTCATCTCACCATCAAAGTCAAATTCCTACAGTCCTGTAAAATGTCCTATATGATGACCGACACCCTTGTTATCTCTTGGCAGTCATCTCACCCTCTATCATTCCTTTTCAGCCTTGTTCAGTCTTGTAGCTGAAATATCCCAGGTAATTTTAAAACTCAGAAACGTTCTATTTTACCTTTATATTTTCTGCTGGCATATATACACACAGTTTACTCCCTGGCCATATTTGAGTCATTGGGTTTATGTCATCTTATTCACAGATGAATATTCTATTTGAAACTTAACACTCTCTTGCTAGCTTCCTATTCCTCTCTAACTTACTCATTCTCCATGGTAATTACCATATAAAATACTACACATTTTTGTTTATTAACTTTCTCTCCTGCTAGAATGTTTTCTTCAAGATGACTGTATTTCTTGTATGTTTTGTTTACTCTATCCCAATATGAGAACCTGCCATATAATATATGTTTGATATCTTTGAACACATTAATAAATATAAATCTAACAAATTAACAATTTTTTTAAACCATAAGGCTAAAACCAATTTAATATATAATAAATTGTCCTTAGGCTATACCTTTGATATATTGCCTATGATTTCTAATTAAACTCATATAAATAATGTAAACTAGAGTTCAGGGGATCTTAGTATAATTGTGCCTTTAAAAGTCATGTAAAAGAAAAAAAATAAATTTTAAAAAAGTTAGAGCCAAGTAATTATTCCAGTCAATTAGTTGGTATATATCAAATGCATGAATTATCTGCTAATGAAATTCTCTTCATTACGCTCATCATTAGAATTTTCTTTAATCCTAAAGGGCACTAGCTGAATATCTTCTTCTCTCTACATTCTTTTACACAATCTCCCCATGTCATACCTAGAAGGTCACAAAGTTAATTGGCTGTTGAGTACTTAATGTAGTTAATTCCATCTTATAAGTTATCTGATTTTTAATTTTAAAGTTCTTTGGTCAAGGTTACAGGATTAGCATAACCTCAAATCAAGAACATGTTTCTAGGCAGGGCAACACTTTGCTAGTCAGTAGCTCACTGAAACTATTGATGCTGATATGATTGCATGAAAATCCAGCTGCATTTACTCACATTGGAGAGTACAACATATGCTTTTCCTTATAATTTTTATGTTAGTCCTGTAATACTGTTGAAGGTGTGACTGGATAGTGAGAAATCAAAAGGTAGTGAATAAGTCAATAGAAGTTTGAAGTATTTCAGTGCTGACTTTGCATTAGTAAATAAGCATATATAGTGATTTTTGTCTTATTAAGTAATGATACTCTTTTTACTTTCTAGCTACAGTTTATTCAGAATGTATTTGCTTCTTTAATTCTCACACAGATGTTTTAAATGTAATTTGCTTTATCCTCATTGTACAGATTGAGACTCCGAAATTCCAAGTATTACATGATCTTTGTTAGGGATAAGGAATCAAATAATTTTTATGCTGGAACCTGTACTCATCCTTCTACACAGTTTGCAAGCTCATACAGGTAACAGTGAATCAGTGACTTATATAAGTGTCAAAATAGGAAGACGAAGAAATTGGAAATTCAAGAGTGCACGCTCTACCCATAAAGATGGCCAGTGCTTCAGTTCAGTTCATTGTTGCTTTGCTGCATGCTCACCATTGCAGAATCTTCTTTTTAAAGCCAGATTGCAGTTTATAAAAAAACACACTTCATTCATTTTTAAATGTTGTAGCATATTTCTGACAGGTGCAGTTTATGAACTGAAGGATTTAGATGTACTATACTATATTCTTCCCACTCATTTAATTAAGTAGCAGACTATATTTTACTTAAAGCTCTTAGTTCCCAAAGGACCATTATCATCATAGCTCATTAAATTCTGTCCTCGTGAGATCCTCCAGATAAGTGGTTTACAAACAGCTGTACTCAACTCTAGGTTCCACAAAAGTAGCAAAAGAATCGTAGATGATGAGAGAAATGCTGAGCAGTCAAGGTTGGTGACTTTCAGATCTTTCTACAATGTAGCTTTTTATTTCTTTGTTTTGGGAAATAAATATTCTGCTGATAAAAATTTGGAAAGAATGTTCAAAGTTGTATCAGAACTCTACCATTAAAAACTGTTGATTCAAACTGAAGTAAAAAATTATGAGTGGCATTGGTGACTTTAAATTTAAAAGTTGTCATGATGTGATTTCAATGAATTTAATGAAAATCCTGAAAGTAGGTCTACGCTCCTTTTCCTACAACACCATCCAGTGGGGGCAGGATGTCTGACACAGAGAGGTTGCTCGATTCCATTTTATTCAGTGGATTTACCCTCTGTGTGATGCACGGGTGGAGTTTTCTCAGAAAGCACAGCCAGTTCAGTAACTTTTAAGACCCACAGCGCCTCTGTTTCTTATGTGATAAGGACATCCCCTTCCCTTTCCTACTTCTCCATGGCTGAAAAGTGCATATATTTTCTAAGTTAAACCCAGGCAGTTTCTCATTTTATTTCATTTATACGTTTAATAAAGTGGTCAATCACTTATTTTTAATTTTATATTTATCCAAGGAAATCATTCATTGTATCAATATCTAGTAAAGAGTCATACTTCTGTAATAGCTGTTCTATAATTTGGGTGGATGACAGTTTAGCTAGATGTCACAGTAATGTATTAAAAAAAATAGGTTGGTCTATTCAATTAAAAAAAAAAAAAGAAAAACTCAATTGAATAATTTAGCCAGAAAATGATAAAATAAAAAGATTTAAATAGTGGCATCATAAAAAAGGATTTAGGAAGGTTTCCCAAAATGCAGAAAAGATCGGGAGATTCTTTCTTTCCTTTCCATTAAAAAATGGAAATTACCTAGTTTTGCCGACTTTATTCTTTAAGACAAATTGGTATCCCTACATCATATCCCGATTGACCTCAAAGTAGATCTAACAGTAAATCCAGGAACTGCCTATCCTGCACATTCCTTATCTGTTCTATATTTAGCTCAATTGTCACTAACAATAGAATTTCCACTCTTTGCATTTTCTGATTTTATTCATCTTCTCAGTCATTAGATCTCACTTTCTCCTAATAGATTAATCCTCTGCGATTATCTTTTACTATATTATTACTAAAGTTGCACATCTGTACTCTACACCCTCCTTTGTTAGAGAAGAAGCTTCACCCTTATCTGAGTTTTATGAAACCTAAACTCTTACCCTTTACATTTAATCCACATCCTTTACGGGTTAGGTTCAGTTCTGCAGGGGAGAAACAGATTTAGATAACTTGCTACAAATCCATTATTGTGCCCTACCTGACAAGAGGAAAGTCAGAACAACTCTTATCGATTGGACTTGGAAATATAGTAAATGCGATGAAAATTCAGCTTTCTGATGACTGGTGTCTGGAAGCCAGCGATCAGAGTTGAGGTTGAATTTGGACTTCCCCTTTTTATTTCTCGATGCAGTCTTTCTCTGTTGTCTAGAAAAAAAAATTAAATATGTGCCCTTTCCCACCTGCTACAACCTATTTATGGACTGTGCTGGCTGTTATTTTGTGGAGAAACCTAAGAAGACAATATTTCCAGAACTCTATTTGACTGGGCTGCCCGCAAGTTTTAAAGTTCCAGTCAGAAAACAGGAGTCTTCTTCAGGGCCTATTGCATCAGATTACATGACACCCTTTCCTCCATTGCTTTATTTTTTCCCGTAACATATTCGAACCTCTGATATTATGTGTATATGCAGCTTCTTCTCTGAACACCATCACACTTGAAAAAAATTCCATGGGGGCAGGATCTTGTTGGTTCTGTCCAATGCAATCTCCTCAGTACCTGGAACAGTTCTTGCTACAGAGTAGGCACTGAGAAAACTTTTACAGAATGGATGAATGGATTTCTAGGACTTAGTCAGGTATGGTAAAAAGCTCTGGTTATGTTGCTACAGTGAAGACTGACATTGAACTCAACCTGCAACATCAACCTTTCTGATGATCTACAGCTGGCTGGGCCACACTGTGGCTTTTGGACTTAATGGCCCCACTTTCTCTGTCCTCCAGAAACACAAAACACAGACACACACACACACTGCTATTGTTGTTTCTGTTTCTCTGGAGACCCTGGCAGATACATCTTTGGATACTAAGAGACTCTGTTTGTTGGTTTTATGTTTGTTGGTTTTCATTAACCTACAACACAGTGACTTCTTGCTCCTGTTCCTTATGTTGCTGGACTACTGGAGTTTCAATCATAGGAATTCAATTTGAACATTATCAAAGCCATTATTGAGAACCCCAAGGTTTCCAGTAACAAAGGAACTATTTGGGTCCTATTATGAAACCAGCCTACCATTCCCAGAAAAATGAAAACAACAGCAAAACCAGCCACACTGGGATAGATACTGGATCCTCATTGAGATAAAAGTAGGCAATATCTGTTTCAATGATTGTGCCATGAAAAATTTGTAAAAAAAAAAAAAAACGTTACCTCCAAATATGAACTCAGTAAGAGGTGCTCACATTCCAGTGATAAGACAACAAATATCAGTCAAGACTTTATCCTTGTGAAACTATAAATCAAGAATGACTCAATCTTTGGTGCTTTTCATCAGCTTCAACCACAGCATTTCATGAATTTATGATCTGTTAACAGCTTTAATTCTACTTTGTTATAATCTTACCACACCCACCCCTGGTGCCTTCCCACATGGAATGACCAGCAAACTTTATAACTCGACTCTAGCAGATGTACGAAACATGACCCACTGAGTTAAGTATACTGTTCACAGCAGAAGTCAGTTATAAGGTGGGGCCAGAACCCATTCGTGACTGATTTAGTACATGGTGATTTTACTTTATGAGAGTCCGTTACCTCATTTCTTTAACATCTGGAACTTCAACAAACTGGAAACAACGTAAGCAAAGGAGAAATCTCAGGCTCATGAAGTGAATACATTTTTCTGCATTTTGTACAAATCCTCTCTTTAGTAGAGATCACAAAATGAGGACACCTGAGCAGATGTCTTTTCATTCAAGTAGAATTTCCATGAAAGAACATCAAGTGTTCTTCACTCTTGAAAATTTATATTTTTTCAACCATAGTTGAAGATACGTTGTATGGTATAGCCAAAATAAAACCATAACTACACATACAAGTCTCTGGATTAAGATGCAGAATGGGCCTTTTCATGGCCCACCACATACATGTTGTCATTGATTTACTCATAAAAACTCTTTGTCTTTTATAACCTCATTTCTGAGTTCAAAATAGTTTATTATAAATGTTAAATGTACTTCACTAAGTTTTTTGATAGTTCTGTTTATGGAATAGTATATCCACATCCTGCCTTCAGCATATCCTAAGTATAGATAGTTTCAAAAATCACCATCCATTGACATACCATTTGTTCTATAACATCACAATGACATTTAAAATCAATATACTTCCACTCACAATGTCTATTAGGACAAGGTTTCTTTAACAATATCATTATCATTTCTGGCTTGCCTCAGCAAATTTCTCTCATTTTATCAAAGAAATTTTCTGTCTCCAGAAACTATTTTAACATCAACAGTCATTGTAGATTTTATTATGATATTGAAAAATATTGTTCAAAGCAATCCCTCTCTGTAGCTGCCTGGCCATTAGCCATTACTCATCATCCAATTACTACATAGAAATTTCAAGTGGACCTTGGGAAAATGCCTACACTATTACAATTCTATTAGAATGAAATTGAAAACTACCAACCCCATATCTTCTCTGGCCATGACCATGTTTTTACACAGCAACTCAATGCATGTAGTTCTACTCTTAAAACACCACTCCATGATAAATATACCTTCTATCCTGACCCTTTTCTGTAACAAGTTTGTAACAAAACACTAATATTCAGTCTGTACCCAGGTGATACTGAGCCAGATTGGACACACAGAAAGAGCAACAGAACACAACACAATATGTCAAGAGAGTTCCCTATTATGTGATGATAGAAATTGAATTCTCAGAGATAAACTGTGATTTCCAAATGCCACCTGGCCTTCCATCTGACACATTGATACCACCTGCTTCTGATGGAAATGGAAAGATTGCTTACTAGGGCTGGTCAAAAATGATCAACTCAATCAAATCCCCTGTCTCCTATCTTCAGTTGCCTTGAAAATACAAATTTTTTTATGTCTTCCTTAATTCCATACTGTTTATAACTCTGCTAGACCCTGTGCTGCCTTCCATTTCCATATTTTTTTTTTTTAAAGATTTCTTTATTCTTATTTTTGGTTGCTCTGGGTCTTCATTGCTGGTGTGGGCTTCCTCTAGTTGTGGCAAGTGGGGGCCACACTTCATTGTGGTGCATCGGCTTCTCCTTGCAGTGGCTTCTCTTGTTGTGGAGCATGGGCTCTAGGCACACAGGCTTCAGTAGTTGCAGTACTTGGACTCAATAGTTGCGGTGCTTGGGCTTAGTTGCTCCGCAGCATCTGGAATCTTCCTGGACCAGGAATTATACCCATGTCCCTTGCATTGGCAGGCAGTTCTTAACCACTTGACCACCAAGGAAGCCCCCATTTTTCATCCGTTGAACTATCTAATATGGACACAATAACTAATCCTAGAAGTTTGACCATGAAAACCTATTGAGGTTGAAGAAAGAATTCAAGGATGCCTCACTTCTACCCTTGTTTCAACTTATTTGCCATCATCTATTTTTTTAAGCTAATTTTAAGTTTACTGTAGTTGGTTCTATGACACTGATGTGAATCTTACCTTTAATGATTTGGAATTGTTTGCATTAGACTCAATGGCATCAGAGTTTTAATTTGATCTAATTGATTCTGACTTTGTTTATGGATCTAAGTTTTTAAAGAGTAGGGTGTGTTCCTGTTTCTCTGGACCTTATCTAGGGGGACAAGAGAGGCAATATCATAAATGATTGAACCATTCATGGGCTATCAGTTCAGTTCAGTTGCTCAGTCGTGTCTGACTCTTTGTGACCCCATGGACTGCAGCATGCCAGGCTTCCCTGTCCATCAACAACTTTCAGAGCCCACTTAAACTCATGTTCATCATGTCGGTGATGCCTTCCAACTATCTCATCCTCTGTCATCCCCTTCTCCTCCCACCTTCAATCTTGCCCAGCATCAGGGTCTTTTCCAATGAGTTGGTTCCTTGCATCAGGTGGCCAAAGTATTGGAGTTTCAGCTTCAGCATCAGTCCTTCCAATGAGTATACAGGACTGATCTCCTTTAGGATTGACTGGTTTGATCTCCTTGCAGTCCAAAGGACTCTCAAGAGTCTTCTCCAACACCACAACTCAAAAGCATCAATTCTTTGGCGCTTTTTCTTTATAGTCCAACTCTCACATCCAAATATGACTACTGGAAAAACCATCGCTTTGACTAGACGGACCTTTGTTGGTAAAGTAATGTCACAAGATTAAATATAATTCTTACACTGAGTCCTTGGGAAGATCACATTAGAAGTGGCACTGTTTCTTTAGCCATGTGTGTAGGTTATAGACAAATAAAGGATTCTATTTGTGATGTCTCTAGGAGTGCAATATTTAATTTCCATATTCTGAATTGTTTTTATAGGTTTTACAGCCTAAATTCAAACTTGTCTCTTTTTCTCAGCAATTTACAAGAGGGCTTGAAGGGCAGTGAGAATTTGGGAAACATGCTATTATTAAAATTAATGATAATTTTCTGAGATTGTCCAGGAAGTGTTTAGAAGGCTTGATGAAGATTTTGATATTGAAAGTAATCTATTAGTCTGCTAAAGGCAGATGAAGGAAGGAGAACTAGAGTACTATATTCAGTCAACTAGTGCTCTCATCTACATCAACCAGAGTTGATGAAGAGATCAAATTAACTAGAATGTAATATCTGTACATCACTTTATATGTTTTGCAGACAGAAACATATTTTTGCCCAACAAACATTAGTGGTAATTATAGTCTCTATAGAGTAACTGATACAATCAAAATGTAAGGGCATTATCAGTCTTTATTTATTTCTTTCTATATTTATTTTCCTAGGAATTCTTAAAACAGATGACCATATATACAAATTTATAAAGATCGTATGAAAACTAATTTGCTAATTACTTGTGCCTCTCAGAGTGTGAAAACAGCCTTATCTTTTTCTCCTAAATTTTAGAGTTGATTGAATTGAATAGTTTCCCAAGAGTGGCTTTACCTAAATACTTAATGCAGTGATTTTTAAAGTATTTACCTCCAGGTTAACACCCGCCCAGAAGCTTTGGGACACCTGTGTCTTATTTTGTAGATAAATGTTTAGAGCAGAAATCCATTAAGACTAATCAAACCCGAGGCATTGTTGCAGGCAATTAATTTACCTGAACCTATTAATTCTTGTCATTTTCAAAAAATATTTACTTAAACAGGGGTCTGGAAACTGAGATAAAACCAGTGCAAAATGCACATAAGATGGGAAATATCATATGGATGTGTGCATACATATGTAACTATATGTGTGTAAAAATATTTATTAAGAATTCAAATAAAACATTATGCAGATTTACCTGCAAATAAATGTTTTAAATATTTTGTAATGGTCTCATAAATTTATAGTTTTTTTTTGTAATCTCTTAAAAATGTATACTGAGGACTTAACCAGTTTGTTCATATAGTAACAATGTAACAATGTAAGTGCAACCTAAAAACAAAGTGTTCTACATAAGATCTAGCAGTTCTCTGCAGCATCTGTTTACATACTAAATATGAAATATAAAAGTCTGCATTTCCCAGATACCTTAATAACAGGGATGGTCCTGCAAATGATGTTTATTTTATTTAATTTCCAGTGCAGAAAATATTAACCATTGGTATACAGTCAAGGTCAGTTGAATCCAATTTTAGTTCTTGACTTTTTTTCTGAGTACTTGTAAGCATTAGTATTTTAGCATCTTTGTTTTTTATTCTTAGAGATTCTGAAAAAAAAGAAAAGAATACATCTTTAAATAGAATGTAAAATGTATTCTACATTACAGTTGCCACCATTGGATGATTTTTGTAAAATATAAGATACAGAATAACGTTTTTATAGTAGCATTTTCTGTGTATTAAAATTTTGATGTTTAATCATCATAGGAATTATCTTCTTACTACTCAGCAGTTATACCAACTATGCTAAAAGGAAGACAGAATGAAAATAAAGATAGAATTGCCTAGAATGTGAAACAATGCTGAAGTAAATGATCACTTTTTCATTATCCTTAGTTTTTCTAGCTGTATTGCCAAAAAAAATTACATTAGCTTTCAAAAAAGATATAAAAGAACTCTGGAGATATTATTTGTAGAATTTAATATTTTAGGCTTCAGATATTCATTTTCTTTCATAATAGCAAAGAGAAGAAAATTGACAGAAGAAGATTTATCACAGTTATTAGACAAATTATAAGATGAATGCAAAATGACAGAGAGCCGCACACTAATCTCTAATGATGATGGTGAATTGGTCATATAAGCACAATCTCAGAGTATGCCTCTTTCTATAATATTAATTGATTGTTTTTTGTACTCAAGAATTAGTATTTATTTCATTTCTCCAAAGAAGACATACAAATGGCCAAAAAGCACATGAAAAGGTGGTCAACATCGCTAATTATTTGGTAAATGCAAATCGTCATCAAAAAATCTGCAGACAATAAATGCTGGGGAGGGTGTGGAGAAAAGGGAATCCTAAATTGGTATAGCTACTGTGAAGAACAGTATGGATGTTCCTTAAAAAACTAAAAATAGAGCTACCATATCCAGCAATCTCATGCCTGGGCATATATCCAGAGAAAACTGTACTTCAACAACATACATGCACCCCAGTGATCATTGCAGACCAATTTACAATAGCTGAGACATGGAAGCAGCCTAAATGTCCAACTACAGATGATAAAGATGTGGTGTATATATATATACACAAAGGAATGTTACTTAGCCATAAAAAAGAGTGAAATATTGCAATTCTCAGCAACATGGATGGACCTAGAGATTGCCATACTGAATGAAGTAAATCAAATAAAGAAAAGCCAATATCATATAGTGTCACTTATATGTGTAATCTTTAAAAAATGATACAAACAAACTTATTTACAAGACAGATTCTCAGACTTCAAAAAAGACCTATGGTTACCAAAGGGGAAAGGTGTGAGGGAGGGATAAATTAAAAGTTTCAGATTAAAATATACACGCTACTATATATAAAATAGATAATCAGCAAGGACCTACTGTGTAGCACAGACAACTCTCCTCAGTATTCTGTAATAATCTACATGGGAAAAGAATCTGAAAAAGAATGTATTTATGTATATGTATAACTGAATCAGTTTGCCGTGCACTTGAAACTAACCCAGCACTGTGAATCAACTGTATCTCAAAATAGAATAAAAATCAAGTTAAAAAATAGTAAATGGACAGTGCACTTCTAAGAAAAGAAAAAAGTCTCATTCAGTAAGTTATGCAATAGGAAGACTTTCATAATATTTGCAAAATAATTCTCAATGGTTCTATTGTGCCAAAAACATATGTGACAAAATTAGCTTTTAGGATAACAAAAATTTACTTGATACTGTTCATTAGAGGACAAATGTTGAAGGTAGGTATGTGCACAAAAGGGACTACAAATAAATTCATGATTTAGAAGTGAAAAAAATAGTTGATCTGAGAGTTAAATCTGGTTTTATAAATATAAAATAAATAAAATATGAAACATTTTTGCAGTTTTACAGCAAAGAGACTGGCCATTCTCTTCTTTACAAAATTATGAGTCATTAAAAGTTTATATTACAGTATAGTTCCTTAACAATGTCGTGTTAATTTCAGATGTACAGCAGTGATTCAGTTATTGTATCTATCCTTTTTCAAGTTATTTTCACATTCAAGTTATTACAGAATATTGAGCAGAGTTCCCTGTGCTATACAGGGACTTATTGTATCTACTTTAAATATAACAGTTACAGGTACATGTTAATTCCGGACTCCCAGTCTATCCCTCCTGGTAACCATAAGTTCTTTTTCCAAATCTGTGAGTCTGTTTCTGTTTTGTAAATACATTTTATTCTTTAAGTGTAAAAAGAACCCAAAGTAAAGGTAAGCTGAAGCATATTAGAGCTGTACTGGAAATATGAAGTCAGTATTTACAAGATGGTTACATTGCATTGCAGGCTTATGGATGAAAGTTAATGATAAGTTACTTGCATTCAAAGGTTGTGATGAAGGTGAAAGAAGAGAGTGAAAAATTTGGTTAAAACTCAACATTCAAAAAGCAAAGATCATGGCATCTGGTCCCATCACTTCATGGCAAACAGATAGGGAAAAAATGGAAATAGTGACAGGCTTTATATTCTTGAGCTCCAAAATCACTATAGATGGTTACTTCAGCCATGAAATTAAAAGACTCTTGCTCCTTGGAAGAAAAACTATGAAAAACCTATACAGCATATTAAAAAGCAGAGACAACACTTTGCCAACAAAGGTCTGACTAGTCAGAGCTGTGATTTTTCCAGTAGTCATGTACGGATGTGAGAGCTGGACCATAAAGAAGGCTGAGCACCAAAGAACTGCTGCTTTTGAACTATGGTGCTGGAGAAGACTCTTGAGAGTCCCTTGGACTACAAGGAGATCAAATCTGTCCATCCTAAAGGAAATGAACCCTGAATATTCCCTGGTAGCTCAGCTGGTAAAGAATCTGCCTTCAATGCAGGAGACCCTGGTTCAACTCCTGGGTCAGGAAGATCCCTGTAGAAAGGATGGGTTACACATTCCAGTATTCTTGGACTTCTCTGGGGCTTAGTTGGTAAAGAATCCACCTGCAGCATGGGAGACCTGGGTTTGATCCCTGCGTTGGAAAGATCCCCTGGAGGAGGACATGGTTTCACACTCCAGTATTCTTGCCTGAAGTATTCCAATGGACAGAGGAGCCTAACTGACTGCAGTCCATAGGTTTGCAGAGAGTCCAACATGACTGAGCTACTAAGCACATTCATTGGAAGGACCGATGCTGAAGCTGAAGCTCTAATACTTTGGCCACCTGATGTGAAGAACTGACTCATTGGAAAAGACCCTGATGCTGGAAATTATTGAGAGCAGGAGAAGGGGTGACAGGGGATGACATGGTTAGATGGCATCATCAAGTCAATGGACATGTGTTTGAGCACGCTCCAGGAAATAGTGAAGGACAGGGAAGCCTGGGGCGCTGCAGTCCATGGGGTCACAAAGAGTCAGACACAGCTGAGCGACCGAGCAACAACAAGAACAGCAACAGCATGTTGTTTTGCAAAGTAAGGAATGTTACACACCTTCCCGAGTCAGTGCCCAGCAGGAGTCCTTCTGCCAGTGTCATTGAGGCCAATAGAACAGGACTGAGTTTAGTTCAGAAGCAAAGGCAAGTTTCATGCCTTGATCAAGTCATGGATATGTGAGAGCTGCTGCCCTAGAGTCCATATGCTCTCCAACAGGGGGTGGTGGGGCTGCTTTGTAGGGGTCCCTTCGGTGGGGAAGGGCTGGGGTTCTCCAGGGGTTGGCACAGCGGCACTGCTGAAGGCTTCAGCCTGCAATGTGAGGCACGCTTTCTCTGCACACAGCTTGCAGCCGTCTTGAATCATGAAGTCAGGCCCAGTACTTCTGCACACAGCCTGTGAGCTGAGGCATCTGTGCAGCTGCTTAGCAGCAGGGACTCTGGTTGAAAGCACGGGGCTCACGGCCTCTAAACACAGCCCCCTGTGAGCAAGCAAAACTAGGCTAAGCACAAAGGAAAGGGAAAAAGAAATGTTAGATTTAGTTTTATTACTCATGGATCCCTGAGGAGTCACTCAGTCATGTCTGACTCTTTGCAACCCCATGGATACTAGCCCACCAGACTCTTCTGTCCATGGGATTTTCCAGACAAGAATACTAGAGTGGGCTGCCATTGTCTCCTCTGGGGATCTTCCCAACCCATGGATCGAATCCGCTTCTCCTGCATTGCAGACGAATTCTTTACTGCTGAGCCATCAGCGAAGCCCATGATTTTATATCCATGGCCTGGAAATACAAAGCAACTACTTCCCCTCAAGTCTCACGGAAGCCCTGGGATAGCCTCTGCTGCCTTGTACAAGTGTTAAGAGCCCAGCCGTACTGGTGATAATAGTAGGCAAGGCTGCCAAGGCTCCTTCTCGTCCACAGGTCATCACTGTCCCTGGGTGCCTGTTACCACTGGAAAGCCAGCCACAGGCAGTGGGTAGGCACAGATGAACTCCAGTCTCCCTTTCCCAAAGATGCCACAGTCTGATCTTCTTAAGGGGGCACAGTCAGCATGGCTTCAGGGCTATCCTGTGTGTGTCTACACCTGGCTGTCGGGTTTCTGGGCAGGGTTTCTCTAAATGTGGCTGTCACTTCCCCATCAGAGTAAACTCCAAGTGTAGAGCCAATCATCTTCTTGCAAACCTCTCAAAGCCGCCTCCTGGAGTTGAGGTGAGCCCAGATCCCAGTGGATAGATACAGGTGAAAAGGCCATAGTACATGCCATCTGGGTCACCAGGATTTTATTACTAACCCTTGTGAGTTGTCCCAACCTTTTCTGGTCAGGGTTGTTTGGGCCAGTAGAATCAGACTGAGTTTTATTCAGAAGCAAGGGAAAGCTTTACCCTTTGATTGATGAATGGAGAAGTTCAGGTTCCCACTCTAAAATACACACTCTCCCCAAAAGGCCTTTGGGGAGGGTTCTTGTCAGGGGGTGGAAGGGGTGGAGCCCCAGTGAGCAGCTGTACCACTCACAGTTCTCCAGATCCAAACGCTGGGTGTAGCATCTTGGCACAGGGTGCCTGTTGGCATCTTGAAGAGTTCTAGGCAATGATTGTGCACAGGTCCTGCCAAGCTGAAGTATCAGGGGAAACCATTTCACATTAGGGACGCTGGTCAGAAGTGCCAGGGGCAAGGCCCCTTCACAATAGACCCTATGAGCAAGTGAGACAAGAATAAGCCCAAGGGGAGGGAAAAAAAAAATTAGACTGTATTTTACTATTTTATTTAATGTATTTAATGTATCCTGGATTTTCTTCTTCTCACCCAGCGCTAAGGCAAGCAAGATTTCATGCTTTCCACTACCCAGATTCACCACAAAACAGTCCAGAACTTGAAGATCAAATACAAAGAAAGCAGCGTATTCTCCTTTTTTACATAACCTGAGTTCATCGTCTTCTTAAACATGTTTGTTTGCTCCAGTCTAAATATTTTCATGCTGATAAACAAGTGTTGTTATTATAGTTTCAAACCACTCTAAAATAAGGCATGCATATGAAGGAGATGTTTCTTTGTTATATAATATTTAAATTGCATTCACTATTACTTTGTTATTTTATATTTATACTAGTATAATTTATTAAATAATTATTGTATTATGTCTCTATTGAAAAAACTCATTTATAAAATGATATGGGAAAAATGTAGACTCACTTTCTATGCAGTTTATTTTAAAGTCAAATATATAAACCAATCTATATGAATTAAAGAGTTGTAATAACTTCTTGCAAATGTCACATATCACCAGGAAACACTGTGAGTTTTATAATATGGAATCAGATTATGATCCTTCCTTACTTACAAATCTTCACTGCTATCTCTTGCTCACGTTGTGGTGTCAACATTTTATGTCAATGGGTCAGAGAGGGAAGAAACCTCCCATCACTTCTCTTTTACCTGAATCTTTAAAATTATCATAAACAATTTCCAATGCTTCCCACTGTGCTCCTGCCACTAACGGATTTAATTTTCAGAATACACCATGATGCATTTAATCCATGTTTTTGTGTATACAAAACATACTTATCAAATGCTATTCCCCGTTTTTGATTGGTGACTACATATTCAAATAGGAAGCCCTTACTAAGCATTTTTGACCTGTAAAGCTTTTGGTAATGTTTTATTTAAAAAGTCAAAGTTTTTGTACCTTGATGTTTCATGTCTTTGTCTATATCTCATGACTGATTCCTAAAGGGCAGTTATGACAATATTTCATTCACTTTTAAATACCCAAGTCTTAACTCTGACAAAGACTTGGTTTCATGTTAAAAAAAAAAAAAAAAAGATTAATGACTGACTAAATAAGTAAATTGAGTAAACAACGTTGAGCTTTTCTTTAGAAATACATCTTGTGCTGTGCCTCAGAGAAGTAACCATTATTTAATGAGTTAGTAAGAAAACTTAATAGAATAGAATTATTTTTGAAGAGATAATTTTACTTGATTAAATGCACTTAATTTTATCTTTGCTTTATTTCTTTTTATATCTCTCTTTCTTTCTCTCTTTATTGCGACCCCATGGACTATAGCCTGCCAGGCAACTCTGTCCATGGGATTCTTCAGGCAGGAATACTGGAGTGGGTTGCCATTTCCTTCTCCAGGGGATCTTCCCAAGCCAGGTATCAAACCCGGATCTTATGCATTGAAGGCAGATTCTTTACCAACTGAGCTATGTATGTATACATATTATCCCCTTAGCAAATTCTTTAAAAATATGAAAATCAGACTTTATTTTGCTCGTCTTCTTAATAGATTGATTACTTTAAAAAATTGTTTCTGAGGTGGAATTTTGTTTTATACATTAAAAGTCCAACATTTGCATTGCCTGACTGACCTCAAGTTAACAGTGAAAAAGAAGAAAAGACTTTACTTTTATTCCTTTGTCTTTGCCTTTGCTTTTACTTTGAGGTCAATTGTACAGTCATTACTCATCTCAGTAAAACTTCTAACTGAAGTCAATTAGTAAATCAACTGAGAAAGCAGCAACTTTATTAATTCTTAGTATTTAATCAGAAGAAAAATCTGCTTTAATTTTATTTTGTTGGGGGTCAGAATCCAAACAAATACACCGATCTCTGGACAGTTTCTGAATCAAATAGCTAATAACCTGAATTAATAAAATAATTAAATCAGAGAAGAATATTAACTAGAAAAATGAATGATACTGCTTTAGTAATAGGTTTCACAATTGAGAGAAAGCATCCTTCCTGGAACTGGTTGAAGGAAGGAATTCTGTAAGTGTCTATTATATACTAGCCTCTGAACTATCATTTTTCACTTTACATGCCTTAACTCTTCCTTAACGAGAAAACTAAGATTCCTGGTTAGAAGTTAAGAAATTTAAATACAAACAGAAAAAACAAAGATGATATTATTATATGTGAAATGAGTTCATTTTAAAGGACCCTTATATAATTTAAAACATAATGAATAGTTAGTTACATGATATGCCTTCAGAAATCACACTTCCAAATGTTATTAAATGCTAAGTTCAAATATCACATCCTCTACTATCAAGTAGCTAGTGATGTAATAAATCATCCCCAAAGTTAGAATTGGTTAAAATATCAACCATTAATTTACCTCACATGTAAATGGTTGACTGTTAGACTGGGTTCAGTCAATTGGTTTTGGTTTTGTAAATCAATTGGTTTTAATGTCAATTGGGATCTCACTTGGTGTTTGTTCACTTTGAGAACTAGACACAATGATTCTAGAGTTGATATAAAATATTAGGAAAATTGACCCTGAAAATACTGAAAAATTGAACTATTAAAGGGTGTCTAGACCTAATATATAATTGTGTGTTAAGTCACTTCAGCCACGTCTGACTTTGCAGTGCTATGGACACAACCCACAGGGCTCTTCTGTCCATGGGATTCTCCAGGTAAGAATACGTGAGTGGATTGCCATGGCCTCTTCCAGGGGATCTTCCCGACCCAGGGATCGAACCTGAGTCTCATATATCCTGCATTAGAAGGCAGGTTCTTTATTATTATTCCCTTAGAAGTTTATTAAATCCATGTGGCAGTGGCCCAAGAATAGAGAAACCAATCAATGAAATAATGAAGACAATCTAACATATATGATACTTAATATGTTACACTGTCTTGTATTTTATATTGTATTGTCTTATATCATTTTACATCAAAAGGAAATGATTCATTTTAGCATTTGGAAAACCTAGATAGTAGCATTTTCCCACTTGGGGGTAAAAAAGGAAAGGTGATGTCTACCTCACTTCTTACAGAAATAAATTCAGAAAGGATAAAATTTTGAACATTGAAAATAAAATCCCAGAATGATTAGTAAAAAATATATGAAGATTTTTACATATTCTACTATGGAAAGAATTTTCTGAGGATGTGTTTTATCTCACAAGCCAAAAAATAAAACATTAATTAAAGAACATAGACATATAGATGAAAATATACACATACATATTTATATACAGAACCCACCTGCCAATGCATGAGACATAAGAAACACGGGTTTAATCCCTGGGTTGGGAAGACCCCCTGAAGAAAGAAATGGCAACTCACTCTGGTATTCTTGCTTGGAGAATCCCATGGATAGAGAAATCTGGCAGGCTATATCGTTCATAAAATGGCAAAAAGTGGCTGATTCATGTCAATGTATGACAAAATCCACTACAATATTGTAAAGTAATTGGCCTCCAATGAATAAAAATAAATTAAAAAAAAAGAATCTACAGATTTAAAAAATTAAATATTAATTGACTCAATTTTTTCAGAGAAAAATAATTTTATCTAACACAAAACCATAGGAGCAACTTCACTGATACTATAAAAATAATCTTTTTCCAATTTGTTCTTTTCACATAGGAAACAGTTTATACAAATGTTTACATCTTTAGATATTTTATGATTTCTTAATTATCATATGCATTTAAAAAGATTAAAATCTAATTAATTGGTCTTGATTAATGAGGTAGCATTTCTACTTTATAAAAATCATTTCTGTTTTAATTCAGCTTATACCAGGTTGATAATTTGGCCCTGATATGATGTTATGAACTATGAACAGAACCTTCTGATTAAATGCTATCCTGTGAACCTGATTTTGTTGTAATAAATTGTAAAAGCTGATAGCTCTTTAAGTGTTTAATTAAAATTTTAAGTGATTTATCTACTGAAAAAACAAATTAGGTTAAATATCTTCCTAGGAACAAACAACTACTTAAAATAATTTTTACATTGCTATTTTACCTTGTCTTTGCTCTTCAAGTGATTTTCTTTTAACCATAATTTTTTTTTTTAATCATTAGCCATAATGTCTCTTTGTTTCCTCATCAACAAATGATATTAAGAATAAACAAATACAGTGATTATACCTTGGCTTATTCCATTCTTGAGTCAATTTTGTTATGTGTTAATTGGAAATATAATCTAAAATAGCCTCCTAAAGTGAAAAATAATCTTTTTGATTGTTTTACTGAGAAGGATAATCTTTAAAATATATTTAGGCCTAACTCTGGTCAAATATATATCTTTGTAAAAGAAAAATTTATATAATGGGAAGATTCTCAAATCATATAGGACTACTCTTTGTAATATAACATTTCAGCATGCAACATACTTTTATCTATCAAGAGTATTATTTTTGTGTTAATATTGACCTTAATTATATGTTTTGAATTAGGTTGATTAGATGTTCATATTGTGGTTTTGTGGAGTTTTTAGGAATTACATTTTTTATGGAGTTTTTCTGGAATTACAGTTAATGGGGCTCAAATTTTATCACTCAGTAGTCAAGTGACTTTGATTAAATAATTGTCTAAAGAGCTCCATGTGATTTCTGTCCAGTATTTTCTAATTCAATATACTTATGAAGCTTTTATTTATTTTTTAATATAAATTTATTTATTTTAATTGGACGCTAATTAATTTACACTATTGTATCGGTTTTGCAATACATTGACATGAGTCTACCACGGGTGCACATGTGTTCCCCATCCTGAAACCCCCTCCACTTCCCTCCCCATCCCATCCCTCTGGGTCATCCCAGTGCACCAGCCCTGAGCATCCTAGATCTTGCCTCAAACCTGGCCTGGTGATCCGTTTCACCTATGATAATAATACATGTTTCAATGCCATTCTCCCAAACCATCCCGCCCTCACCCTCTCCCACAGAGTCCAAAAGACTGTTCTACACATCTGTGTCTCTTTTGCTTTCTAGCATACAGGGTTATCGTTACCATCTTTCTAAATTCCATATATATGCATTAGTATACTGTATTGGTCTTTATCTTTCTGGCTTCCTTCACTCTGTATAATGGGCTCCAGTTTCATCCACCTCATTAGAACTGATTCAAAGGTGTTCTTTTTAATGGCTGAGTAATAGTCCATGGTGTATATGCACCACAGCTTTCTTATCCGTTCATCTGCTGCTGGACATCTAGGTTGCTTCCATGTCCTGGCTGTTATATGAAGCTTTTAAAAATTCTTATGTTACTTTTGTTTTTATTTGAGCTATTATGTTTTATAGTATTTGATTTTGTCACCATAAATACTTTCAGAAGCAAAATAAGAAATAGCAAGAATATAGGAAAGAAAGAATGATGTAAGAGAGACAGGAAGCAAAAAAAAAAGGGAAAGAAGAGGGAGGATTGACAGAAAGTTAATTTGCTTACCTTTTTTTCTTTAGATTTTTGGACATTTGTGCTAATTTGCTGCCTCCACATATCTCATCATTTACCACAGTAGAATCTAAATTTTAAAAATATCAAAATGTGAAAGTGAAGACAAACAATTCCTTATAGAAAATGTCTTCCAGATTCTTTTATATTTGGGAGATGCAGCATAGTTTCAAAACAGTGGCTGAAAATCTTGAGGGAATAACAAGACTGATAATTTGAATGCATTAAAAATGTGCCAAAATATTGTGTATGCATATGTTTACATTTGCAAATTATATCACAGGTGAAAGCCTAGTATATCTAGTGTAGAGAGTGCTGTAAAAGTTGATAAAGAGCAAAAAACTTACAGAAGAGACAAATTAGGACAGTTTACAAAAAAATGAAATAAATTTGGTTATGTCTCTTAAACTTATGAAAAATATTTGACCTCATTCATGCAAGTGGAAATGTAATTTAAAATTAAACTGCGGTCTCATTTTTGGTTTATCTTCTAAACTTAAAGATTTGAAAATATCCAAAAATTTAACAACGTATGCTATTTTGAGGTTGCTAGGATTCATGTACTCTTATGCTGGATGCAAATGAATGCAGCTGTAATGGAGACAAAAATTTGGGCTTAGTTATCAGTTGTGTGCAACTCTCCAAGACCCCTTGGACTGAAGCCTGCTAATCTCCTTTGTCCATAGAATTTTTCAAGCAAAACTCTAGGAGTGGGTTGCCATTTCCTCCTCCAGGGGATATTCCTGACCCAGGGATCAACAAAAACAACAGTATCTAACAAAACTACATGTAAATGAAAACTTTGACTCACCAATTATCTTCTAACATTACATCTCACTTATGAATCATTAAGTATGTAAACTGACATACACATAAACATTATTTTTAATTTCAAATGACCAGAAAGAACTGAAATACCTTAAAAATGTATATAGGTTGAATAAACTATAAAACACACAATGAAAATTGAATGTAACTCTAATATCTCTTACACTTCCAAACTTTTAATTTGTGAGTCATAATTAGTGTGACTTATCTAGATATTAGAAGTTAATCTTCATTAGGAAAATAGTTACCCCAAAAATGTATATGTCACATTTTTTTCTGTGCTATTTTTAGGTAAATTAAAGATTGTATAAAGGAAGTCTTTGCAGGAGAACCTAGGCTTTGAGCTGAATTGTAAGAAATGGTAGTATTTAAGAAAGTGAAATGTATAAGGAGGTAAATCTGCCTAAGTGAAAGTGCAAGCCATTCTCAGGGAGAGAAAGCTCAGTAATTTCCAAATGATCATTTCAACCAAAAGCTGGTGGAATAGAGAGCAGGCTCTCATATATTCAATTCCAGAGAAGATGTTAAAAATGAAATGACAACTAGCAAATTGTTAATTGTATTGGGCACAAAGTATATTCAGTTGCTATTGGTGCAAGCACTTTAAAATCTTTCACTGAATTTTCAAAGCAGTATGTATCCCCAAATTACATTTGTGGTGAAGGAAAATTGATGTGAAATCAAAGCCTACTCTGGTCACGGCTGTTCATGGCATAGCCTACTATTCAATTTTGTTCTTAGGGCTACAGTTTGAACTGTTTCATTGATTTGGGGAAATACTGAAATCAATAAAAATAATATCAAAGTCCAGAAATGACTTATAGTGATTGAAAAGAATGGGGTTAAAATTCCTTTGTCTGAACAACAGCAAAAGATATACAAACAAGTAAAACAGGCCAGAAGAGCACATATGGACACATTATTTATAACATCAGTGTTGCAAAATAGAAAACTGATTCCAAAGTGCTTTCTGTCATACTGAGTGAAATATATCTTTGTGGATGTATTTTGTATTCTAATCCACATTACCATTACAGAATCTATAGAAATCATCTAGCTAGTCAGTTATGTCAGAATTTTTATTGGAAATGTAAAATAGTAATAATAAAACAGCTTTGGATGAAGCACCTAAATTTTTTGAAAGCCAGTTGTGCTTTTCCTATTGGCAGAGAGTTTGCATGGAATTTCCTAGTTTTTTTTAAAAAAAATTTGACTAAGATGGTATACTGTTAAATCAGCTCTTATATATCCTTTCATCACTATTCAGTAGTGAGAATTTTAATTTCTGGGTTACTTGAAATATTTGCACATTTAGATTATAGCAAAATGTAGATAGTTGCTGCTGTGGTTAAATTTATGTGTCAATTTGACTGGATTAAAGGATGCCCTGAGAGCTGGTAAAACATTATTTCTGGGAGGAGTTGTCTCTGGAAGAGATTAAAAGAGAGAGCATAACTGAGAAGGAAGAAAAATTAACATTGACTGTATTTAGACTGCAAAGAAAATGTTATTTTCTTTAAACATATTATAAATGCAAGAATTCTTTCAATAATGATATTTGAGAATTACGTTCCAGATTCTTTTTTAGGTTCTGAAAATACAAGAAAAATTTGTCCTTACTTTAGTGCAGTTTATAGTGAATATTTTGTATTACTGAAATTGGATTGGATTGAAGGAGTTAGTTTCTGCCAATTCTTTATTTGTTCTCTATAAGCATTTGTTATATTTTAGTGTGTGGTGTGAGTAATCTTCTCTTATTTGAAACATACTTTCAAGGCTAATGAAAATTTTAATAAAGTGGTATATCTCAATGTCACTAAGTAAGATGACATTAAAGGAAATAAATTATTTTTTAACTAAAACTTAAAGAATTAGAAAGCTTATGTATTTTGTAAGAGATGTCAGTAACGAAGACTAAAGGAAAAAGGACTGTCTCTGTAGGATAATCAATAGAAACTCTTCGATGTAATTGAAAAAACAGAAAGATCTCCTTAATTTATGGGAAGTTTGATGTGAAAGAAAAAAGAACAAAATAATCGTGTGGGTGAGGGAGTTTGTGGCTTCTCAATTAAAGAATTTATATTAATCAAGATAAAACTTTAAAACTATTTTTTTGCTTTTCAGAATCAACATTTGTTCACATTCAATTTAAGAAATTACAATATTAATGATGAAATTTCTTGAAATACAAGTTTTAAACCAAGAAACTAATCACTGAGCATACTGTATTACAAAACTCATAGAAAGTAACACTGCATTTTTCCTTAAAAGAAGAAATTATCTTATAATTGACAAATAGACTTTTTAGAGATTTTAATATACACTCAGTAACAGAATTGGTATTTACTAATTACAAAACTTCAGCTTCAATCCATTAGGAATTTATTCCTTGATCAAATATATAGTCTGTTCAAATATAGCTACTGTCAATATGTAACCATCTATGAATTGCTTTTAACTTAATAAAATATCTAACGTAATTGAAAATGGAAATGGAAATCAAAAGTTTCAGGCTAACACTAAGTAACAACTATTGATTTCTTAGTCTAGAAGCTTATTTCTCTACAAAAGCACACACATGAAAATTATATTGCTATACACTGAAACTTTAAACTTAATTTCATCTGGAATATTATGAGCACAAAAAGACTGAGATTAAAAGAATAGCTATGAAAAAGTCTTTTCCTTTGCTAAATAAGTTCATAAATATAAAAATTCTATGATCATAATTTTTACTTTCTGATTCAGTAATGTATTTTAGATGTACAACTTTTAATAGTCCATTCAGCAACAGTTTATTCAGAAAGCAAACATGCTTAGCTAATTTTAATAGATATTATGTGAAAAGTAACAATTATTTGTGTAAATTATATTGGGTCTCTGAATTGATACCTCTTTTCTTAGTTCTTGCCATTTTTATTGAATTTCTTTTATACTGAGAAATGCTTCTCACTAAGAATGTGAAATTATGTCCTAAGCATTTCATGTATTTGTATATATCCATGATGATTTGAGTTTGGCTTTTACACCTTCATGATATATATATAAATATGCATATAATACCTTGTTCTAAACAGCAAACTATCTTTCCATAAAGGTATCATTGTTTTGTTGAGTTACAAGGAATTGCATGTATAAGTTCCTCTTCATGTACTAGAGATTTTTGTTTTGTTTTTATTTTCTCCTTCAAAAACCTTTAACAGGCCCAGACTTTTACTTTTTAAGGAAACTACTTGAACCACTATCTGCTATTGAAAAACTAGCCTAGCAGGTCTCTATACACTGGTAACTATATTGGTTGTCATGTAAATCCACAGTTGAGTGGATTACAGGATGGGTAGAGACTAGGGAAAAAAAAAAAAAAAAGAGTGTCTGTAGTTATTTGGGCCAAATCATATTCTTTATTGTGAATAAAGGAATTGACACTGTATGGTGATAAACATGCAGAAACAAAAATATCATGGATGATACTAGGCATGATTAACAAAGTTACATGTTATCAAAAGCAATAATTAATAAGCAGCCATGAGGAAGTGAAGGGAATGAAGAATGAAGTTGTCTGTGATAAGATCAGAGGAGCAAAGGTGGAGAGGATCTGAGGGATCAGGATGAAAATTCAACACCAGTTGTTCAGCCCCTGGGAAGATGATCTGTTTATATTATATAACATGTTGAAAACACATGCAAGATTGGACGAATAGAGTTTCTATCACAAACTTGAAACCATTTTAGAAATGTGACTTAAAGATTCAAATCTTATATATTATTGAGTCTGCCATGGGACATCACTCAACTGGCAAACTAGACCATCTATCTAATCAATTAAAATATTATTAAGTACTGAATATATTTTATAGGCTTGACTTTTTAAATATAACACATAAATTTTCTATATAATTTTGTTGAAAATGAAAAAAAATAATAATCTCTTTACATTTTGTTAGTTATTTGGATTAATTTAGCTGAGTGGATCTCACAATCTGATATATACACAACAACTGAGGAACTTGTTAGACAATGCCTGTGACTGACTTATTTCATTCGTTAATGTCCTCTAGGTTTATGCATGCTGTCACAAATGGCAGAGTTTCCTTCTTTTTTTAAGGTTGAATAATATCCCATTTTCTTTACCATTCATTTGTCAATGGGCACATGGATTCTTATCTTGACTATAGTGAATAGAGTTTCAGTGAACAAGAGAGGCCAGACAGCTCCTTGATATTCTTTTGTATATAAACCCATTGATTCTATTTACTTGGGAATCTAAAATACTCAAACTCATAGAAGTGGAGAATACAATACTGGTTGACAGATATAAGGTGTGGGAAAAAGTGGGAGTTGTTTTTTTTCATGAGTATAAAGTTTCAAATATACTGATGAATTATTTCTAGAGATCTGTTATACCATATCTTACCTGTAGTTACATTATAGTATTGGGTACTTTAGAATATAAGAAGGAGTTCTTATGTTCTTACACAGAAATAAACAAAAAGCTAAAAGGTCACAGGAGACTTTGGGAGGTGCTAGATATGTGTGTTAACTTGATTGTGGTGATGGTATCATGGATGTTTGCATATCTCCAAATTCATCAGTGGTACGATTGTACAACTTATGAATATATACACACACAAATATATTTCACATTTCCTGTTCACATTTCAAAACAAATTCATAGCAGTCAGAGCCCTAATCTCGGCCTCACCTTTCACACCCAGTCTTTTTTCAGTATGACCTCTTCTACCTCTAGAATATGGTCCATATTTGCCTATTACTCATTTTTATTCCCAGGATTCTAGACAAAGCTTCCCAAAGAATATACTATGGAATAATGTGCTCCATGGAAAAATAAAAGCTGTAAATAAGTAAATTTGGGAAAATTCTGATATGATTCTGTGTGTATTAGCATACTGAATCACATTAAAGTGAAGTCGCTCAGTCGTGTCCAACTCTTTACGACCCCATGGACTGTAGCCCACCAGGCTCCTCCGTCCAGGGGATTTTCCAGGCATGAAGACTGGAGTGGGTTGGCATTTCCTTCTCCAGGAGATCTTCCCGACCCAGGGATTGAACCCGGGTCTCCTGCACTGTAGGCAGACGCTTTACCGTCTGAGCCACCAGGGAAGTCACATCAGCAATATTAAATATCAAGCACATTAGTATATTAGTTGTTCAGTCTCTCAGTTCTGTTTGAATCTGAGATACCATGGACTGCAACACACCAGGCTTCCCTGTCCTTCATTGTCTCCTGGAGTTTGCTCAAACTCATGTCGATTGAGCATATGATGCCAGTTAGCCATATCATCCTCTGTCACCCTCTTCACTTCCTATTCTCAGTCTTTCCCAGTGTCAGGATCTTTTATAATGAGTTAGCTCTTTACATCACGTGGCCAAAGTATTGGAGCTTCAGCATCAGTCCTTCCATTGAATATTCATGGTTTATTTCCTTTAGAATTGACTAGTTTGATCTCCTTGTAGTCCAATTCAGTTCAGTTCAGTCGCTCAGTCTAGTCCAGCTCTTTGCAGTCCCATGTACAGCAGCACGCCAGGGCTCCCTGTCCATCACCAACTCCCAGAGTTTACTCAAACTCATGTCCACTGAGTCGGTGATGCCATCCAGCCATCTCATCCTCTGTCATCCCTTTCTCCTCCCGCCTTCAATCTTTCCCAGCATCAGGGTCTTTTCCAATGAGTCAGTTCTTCGTATCAGGTGGCCAAAGTATTGGAGTTTCAGCTTCAAAATCAGTCCTTCCAATGAATATTCAGGACTGATTTCCTTTAGGATTGACTGTTTTGATCTCCTTGCAGTTCAAGGGACTCTTAAGAGTCTTCTCCAAACCATAGGTCAAACGCGTCAATTATTTGGTGCTCAGCTTTCTTTATAGTCCAACTATCACATTCATACATGACTACTGGAAAAAAAAAATAGCCTTGACTAGACGGACCTTTGTTGGCAAAGTAACATCTCTGCTTTTTAATATACTGACGAGGATGGTCATAACTTTTCTCCCAAGGAATAAGCATCAGTTAATTTCATGGCTGTAGGCACCATCTGCAGTAATTTTGGAGCCCCCAAAAATAAATTCTGCCAGTTTCCACTGTTTCTCCATCATTTGCCATGAAGTAATGGGACCAAATGCCATGATCTGTGTTTTCTGAATGTCGAACTTTAAGCCAACTTTTTCACTCTCCTCTCACTTTCCTGCCGTCTACAGGGTCGCACAGAGTCAGACATGACTGAAGCGACTTAGCATGCATGCATGCATTGGAGAAAGAAATGGCGAGCCACTCCAGTATTCTTGCCTGGAGAATCCCAGGGACAGAGGATCCTGGTAGGCTGCTGTCTGTGTGGTCACACAGAGTTGGACACAACTGATTCGACTTAGCAGCAGCAGCAGCTTTCACTTTCATCCAGAGGCTGTTTAGTTCTTCTTCACTTTCTGCCATAAGGGTGGTGTCATCTGCAAATCTGAGGTTATTGATATTTCTCCTGGCAAACTTGATTCCAGCTTGTGCTTCATCCAGCCCAGCGTTTCTCACGATGTACTCTGCATATAAGTTAAATAAGCAGGGTGACAATGTACAGACTTGATATACTCCTTTTCCTATTTGGAACCAGTCTGTGGCTCCATGTCCAGTTCTAACTGTTGCTTACTGACCTGCATACAGATTTCTCAAGAAGCAGGTCGGGTGGTCTGATATTCCCATCTCTTTCAGAATTTTCCACAGTTTATTGTGATCCACAATCAAAGGCTTTGGCATAGTCAATAAAGCAGAAATAGATGTTTTTCTGGAGCTCTCTTTCTTTTTTGATGATCCAGCAGATGGCAAATTGATCTCTGGTTCCTCTGCCTTTTCTAAAACCAGCTTGAACATCTGGAAGTTCATGGTTCACATATTTCTGAAGTCTGGCTTGGAGAATTTTGAGCACTACTTTACTAGCATGTGAGATGAATGCAATTGTGCAGTAGTTTGAGCATTCTTTGGGATTGCCTTTCTTATGGATTGGAATGAAAACTGACCTTTTCCAGTCCTGTGGCCACTGCTGAGTTTTCCAAATTTTCTGGAATATTGATTGCAGCACTTTCACAGTTTCATCTTTCAGTATTTGAAATAGCTCAACTGGAATTCCATCACCTCCGTTAGCTTTGTTCATAGTGATGCTTCCTAAGGCCCAGGTGTCTGGGCCTTAGGTGTCTGGCTCTAGGTGAGCATTCCAGGTGTCTGGCTCTAGGTGAGCGATCACACCATCATGATTATCTGTGTCGTGAAGATCTTTTCTGCACAGTTCTTCTGTGTATTATTGCTACCTCTTCTTAATCTTTTCTGCTTCTGTTAGGTCTGTACAATTTCTGTCCTTTATTGAGCCCATCTTTGCATGAAATGTTCCCTTGGTATCTCTAATTTTCTTGAAGAGACCTCTAGTCTTTCCCATTTTATTGTTTTCCTCTATTTCTTTGAATTGATCACTGAGGAAGGCTGTCTTATCTCTCCTTGCTATTTTTTGGAACTCTGCATTCAAATGGGTATATCCTTCCTTTTCTCCTTTGCTTTTCACTTCTCTTCTTTTCACAGCTATTCGTAAGATCTCCTCAGACAGCCATTTGCTTTTTTGCATTTCTTTTTCTTGGGGATGGTTTTGCTCCCAGTCTCCTGTACAGTGTCATGAACCTCCATCCATAGTTCATCAGGCACTCTGTCTGTCAGATCTAGTCCCTTAAATCTATTTGTCATTTCCACTGTATAATGGTAAGGGATTTGATTTAGGTCATACCTGAATGGTCTAGTGATTTTCCCTACTTTGTTCAGTTATATCTGAATTTGTCAATAAGGAGTTCATGATCTGAGCCACAGTCAAATCCCAGTCTTGTTTTTGCTGACTGAATAGAGCTTCTCCATCTTTGGCTGCAAAGAATATAATCAATCTGATTTCAGTATTGACCATCTGGTGATGTCCATGTGTAGAGTCTTGCCTTTTATGTTGGAAGAGGGTGTTTGTATGACCAGTGCATTCTCCTGGCAAAAGTCTTTGCCCTGCTTCATTCTGTAATCCAAGGCCCATTTTGTCTGTTACTCCAGGTGTTTCTTAACTTCTTACTTTTGCATTCCAGGCCTTTATAATGAAAAGCACATCTTTTTTGGGTGTTAGTTCTAAAAGGCCTTGTGGGTCTTCATAGAACCGTTCAACTTCAACTTCTTCAGCATTACTGGTCAGGGCATAGACTTGGATTACTTTGATATTGAATGGTTTGCCTTGTAAATGAACAGTGATCATTCTATCATTTTTGAGAAAGTGGCTTAGAGGGTAAAGCATCGCCTGCAATGCAGGAGACTGGGATTCAATCCCTGAGTTGGGAAGATTCCCTGGAGAAGGAAATGGCAACCCACTCCAGTACTCTTGCGTGGAAAATCCCATAGACAGAGGAGCCTCGAAGGCTGCAGTCCATGGGGTCGCAAAGAGTCAGACATGACTGAGGGACTTCACTAGTGCATTTGGGACTCTTGTTGACTATGATGGCTACTCGATTTCTTCTAGTTGATTCTTGCCCACAGTAGTAGATATAATGGTCATCTGAGTTAAATTACCCATTCCAGCCCATTTTAGTTCACTGATTCCTAAAATGTTGATGTTCACTCTTGCCATCTCCTGTTTGACCACTTCCAATTTGCCTTGATTCATGGACCTAACATTTCAGGTTCCTATGCAATATTGCTCTTTACAGCATTGTGCAAGGAACTCTCAAAAGTCTTTTCCATTACCACAGTTCAAAAGCATCAATTCGTTGGCACTAAGCCTTCTTTATTGTCCAACTCTCACATCTGTACATGACTATTGGAAAAACTATAGTTTGACTATATGGACCTTTGTTGGCGAAGTGATGTTTCTGTTTTTTAATACACTGTCTACATTTGTTATAGCTTTTCTTCCAAGGAGCAGTTAGTATATTAAACACCGCAAAAACATTTTCAGTGCACATTTATAAATTTAAGAAGCTAATGTATCATGACTGTTTTTGACCATAGAACCATTTCATTCTACAAAATAATATTAATATATAATAAACTGTTTCCCTGGAAACACTAGGCAATGCAAAAATCCAAACATATTCTTTTAAATTATATGTGTCTATAAACATCATATACAGGAGGATAGTATTGAAGGATTCTGCCTATGTTTTTTAATTAATCATCAATAGACTTAATAACTTAAAAATATTTTCCAACTGCCTGTACATGCCATTCATAAATAAAAATATTTACTTAAATTCTATATTTACTTAAATTCTATATTTACTAGCCTGTTGGAAATTACATACTTTAAAGGAACCATGTCTCATTCCTGAAATCTGGATAAAAAAATAAAAAATAATCAGTTCTGAATGGCTTAGGCAGGCCTCTTATAAATGAGGAAACTGTGGGAAAAAATTACCATGATTTCAATGAAGTGCCTTGACATTTTAGCCACATATATGATGCTCATGGAAAGCAATACTGAATAAATGCATTTCAAAGCTTAGAATGACTTCTGAGGTTTCTATTCTTACAATTTTATCTTTATATTTTTATAATCTTATCATCTCAGACAAGTAAGTTAACTTCTCTGCGTGTCAGTTGCTTCATCTGCCAGATGGGAATTTTAATAGTACATTTCCTAGAATTGTGAAAACTAAGTGAAACAATCCATTAAATGTTTTTTGGAATAATGACTAGTACATAGTGAGCACTTGATAGATATTACATTATGATAATGATGGTTAATTTGAAAAAATTATTAGAAGCTGCTTAATTCAAATATTTATTTGAGATAAGACTGGAAATTACAATTTTATTTTTATTTTAACATATACTTAGTGAACAACATCACTTTCCATGAATAAACAGAAAAATATATTCAAAATAAAATTATCAATTGCAACTGCCACTTCAGGGATCAGAGAGTAACAGCCACCTGCTTTAAAAGTGACACTTGCCATATTAGAACTTGGTGCAAGAGACTATAATGCATTTACCATTCTGCTCTAATTCAATGTTAAGTTTAATAAGACAATATTTCAATACTCCATCCTTTAGTAGAAAGGCTATAATAGCATTGGATATATGTCTTGCAGTGTATTACAATGCCTTCATCATATAAAAACAAGTTATATACAAAAGCTGTATGTTACAAAACATTAAAATAAAAAATAAATATCATTCCTTCCTTTAGGAAATGCTATCACTGTTAAAATACTTGAACATAAATGTGGTTTGAGTTGATATGCAGTTGGGGATTACAAGTTTAGCAAAAAGAAAATTTAAATCAAGATGATTCTGCTTGGAGGCTTCTATTGTGTCTTTTTCTACTTTGATAATCAGGTTACATGATTCATCATCTTTAACAGTTTTCTTCCCAGAGAAATATTATACAATACTTTGAAACTAATCTATATATTCTGAAGCTTTTGCTTTTTTGTCGTTTGCTTGCTTGTTTTGCAATACTGTAAATACCTAAATCACAACACTGCTATACATACATTGTGTATGACAACTACATTTGTCACTATAGTACACTGGAGAGGACTACTCTGGGACTGCGGGAAGAAATCATTTTCTTTTTCCATTTGCCTATGAGTAAATGAGTGGTTGTTAATAGGCAGTATGGTTAATAATTTGTATATAGTTTTTGTTGTTGTTGTTTAGTTGCTAAGCCATGTCCAACTCTTTTGCGACCCTGTGGATTGTAACCCAACAGGATCCTCTGTGCATGGAGTTTTCCAGGCAAGAATCCTGGAATATAGAATCTCTGACTCAATAGACTTGAATCTGAACAAACTCTGGGACATAGTGAAGGACAAGGAAGCCTGGCATGCTGCAGTCAATGGGGTCACAAAGAGTCAGAAAAGATTTAGAGACTGAACAACAAAAATACTGGATTAGGTTGTCATTTCTTTCTCCAGGGGATCTTCCTGAAGAAGATCATTTCTTCCCAGGGGTCAAGTCCATGGTCCCTGCATTGGAATGAGCCAATCGGCTCATTCACGCTGAGCCACCTGGGAAGCCCCATATGCTTTAGAAGTCATGTGTTTTAGAAGCTTCTAAAAACATAAGAGTGAAATCAATTGTCAACAAAATATAACAGCTATGTCATGAAGTGAGTGGATACTATGTAGCTTGAGAGACTGTTGCTTATGCTAAGAGATCAGTTCTTTCCTGTTTGAAATAAAATATGCTATTGGATTTAAAAGACTAAAATAAATAGACATAAATAGAGATCCAAGAATCAGCAGGGTTACTTATTTTTCCCCAAGCATACAAATATTCTTGCCCTTATGGTAGACATCTATTAATATGTTGGATCTCAAATACTGGTGTAAATTGTAGACACTTCTGGGATTCTTTTTACAGATAACAGATTTGAGGACTCCACTATCAGAGATTCCTATCAGTCAGTCTTGATTGAAGTCAAGATATCTGATATGTTTAAGAGCTGCATGAGAATATGATACTAACTAGTTGAGGTTTACTTGTAGGTAGTATCACTAGAAAACAGAGGATACAGAAAATAAAGCTGATAGATGCAAAAAGTATCCTAGGGAAAGAAGCTGCTACAACCAATGGGAAGTGCTTCCATGGTGGAAACACATGTTATGTAGCCTTACTACTCATCAAATCAAAAGAACAGCAGCATCTGCTCACCAGGAAGCATTTTGAAAATGCCCAATCTCAAATCCAACACGTGTCTTACTGAACCCAAATCTGAATTTTAATAAAATCCTCAGGTAACACATTAATGTTTAAAAAAACACTGAAATAACAGGAACAGAAAATGTACACCTGCTCTGTCATTCTACTTTTGATCAGGAAAATATGAGATCCTGTAATGTAATTTCTGCACATTTCTTTAATGTGATTCCTGCCATTATTCCTGTGCCATTTGGTTTTTGCTTGTTTATTGGCAGCATATTTTATTTCTGAAAACTTAACATTTATTAATTTGAATACATTGGAAAATAATTAATGCACATTTATCTTCAGGTGAAAAAAATGAAGTATGCTTATCAATAGAAGGACCTTCTATCAAAATTTATAAGACATGGAGGAAAAACTAAACTCCCATTCCCCTAATATTACCTTTTATTTGATAACTCAGTGCACTAAATAGTAAAATTTCATTGTCTTTAAATCTATCAGTTTTCAGTTAAAACTCATGTAGCATTAATGTGTAGATCAGAAAGTTGGTAAACTGACTATCATTGGTGAGCAAAAGCCTAGAAATAGTAACAGATTGCTCTTTTGGATTTTTAGGCCTTCAGCTATATATTCCAATCACGGAAAGATTAACTTCCTCTAGAATTCCATTATGTTACAAAATGCCATTAACTCCTGATAGTCATAAACACATTAAATAACAACCATCGATGTTGCTTTGACAGCTCTAAAGAATTTGTATGCAGTTTTAATGATGGAGAACCTCACTCATCATAATTTCTGAGTGTAGAATTGATCCTTGGAAGAGAGGCTGATAATTTGATTGTTCTATAATGTGCTAGTGCATAATTTCAGAAAGAGAAATCATTTTCTGAAGAAACTAATTACATGCAAATGACTCTCTTCACAAGATGTTAATAAAATTAGAAATACTTTTCAAAAATGAAGAAAAAATAGTATGAAGTAAAATGCCTTGAAAAGGTAGATGGCTAAAGAATACAGTAGAAATATAATCCTGGGAAAGTGCAAGACAGAATCTATATCAAGGAGAGGAAACGTGTGGTATTTTTTTGTTTTTTGTTTGTTTGTTTTGTTTTTACTGTATCAATAATACCCCGTTGTCCTTTACTTAACCTTTTAAAATCTAAATGACAATAAGAATTGGGAAAATTTCAATTCATATTGGAATTATATTGGTCTTTGTGGGAAAGAGATATTACAAAAATCTTTCCCAACAGAAAAAAGAATTCATACCAAACAGCCTTTAGCTCCAAGATTGGGTTGCCTCAGGCCAAACAACCAACAGAGAGGAAACACAGCCTCACGCCTCAGCAGACAATAGGATTAAAGATTTACTGAGTATGGCCCCGCCCACCAGAGCAAGACTCTAGATAATGGAGCTTGCACAAGCCTCTTATTCTTTTCCTTCAGAGGGCAGACAAAAGAAGCAAGCACTATAAGCCTGCAACCTCCAGAATGAAAACTACAATCACAGAAAGCTATCAAAAATGATTATATACATCACTGCTGCTGCTGCTAAGTCACTTCGGTCATGTCCGACTCTGTGCGACCCCACAGACGGCGGCCCACCAGGCTCCCCCATCCCCGGGATTCTCCAGGCAAGAACACTGGAGTGGGTTGCCATTTCCTTCTCCAATGCATGAAAGTGAAAAGTGAAAGTGAAGTCGCTCAGTCGTCCGACTCTTCACGACCCCATGGACCGCAGCCCACCAGGCTCCTCCGTCCATGGGATTGTCCAGGCAAGAGGACTGGAGTGGGGTGCCACTGCCTTCTCCGTATATGGATCACAGTCTTGTGTAACTCAATGAAGCTATGAGCCATGCCATGCAAGGCCACCCAAGGTGGATGGACGTATTGCTGACCCTGTTGATGAAGCCAGTTGTCTGGCTTGCTGTTTGCTGGACCCAGGGTAGGCAAGGCACAAGCAAAGAGGCTGGAAGAAGACGCGGAGAGCCATAGGAACTGCAGACACAATTATTCTCTCCTGGATGGCATGGCGGCCATAACACGGCCTCTTCTCTGGCTGATGCAGTAAGCAGCCACAACATAACCGTAATGGAACCATAACGGAGCCATAACATAACCTCACATAACAATAATGATGCTGCCCCAACGCAGCCCCAGCGCAGCAGCAGCAAGTGCTTTCATGGCGAAGCTCACACAGGCCTACCGCACAAAGTCCCCATGACCGAGTGAGTACCTCGTGATGCGCATGCACAGTACTATAAGTGATCTCAGCTGCTGCATAAATCATTATTTACAAAATGTGGGGCAAGAGCGAGAGACCAGCAGGATGAGAGAGCCTGAGCACACCATCTTGGCTAATTTTCCCTTTCCCTACAACAGGTCACCGTAGATGGTTCTGACAAAACATAGTCCACCGGAGAAGGAAATGGCAAACCAGTATTCTTGCCTCAAGAACCCCATGAAGAGTATGTAAAGGCAAAAAGATGTGACATTGGAAGATGAGCCCCACAGGTGGGTAGATGTCCAACATGCTACTGGGGAAGAACGGAGAAATAACTTCAGAAAGACTGAAGCAGCTTGGCCAAAGTGGAAGATGACACGTGAAACTCGAGTTCTGTTCACGGAGCTGAAGAATGAATGTCTCAAACCCGCACTCACACAGGCAAAGTTTATTTTAACGAATATCAAGTTCACAGTGTAGACACTGAGAGTGGGTGAAGAGCCCCAAAAGACAGGGATTACGGCAGTTTTATATCTTTACTATTATTGATCTGTATAGTTTTTGTTGGCTCATGACTTTATATATGTCATTTTGACCAATCAGTTTGAACGTCCAGTTTGCCATTTTTACAGCTTTTTTTGGATTCCCAAGGTTCTCAGTTTCTTCAGACATTGTGATGCCATCCCACGACCCTTTCTCAAGACCCCAGGCCATTATTTAGGAACTAAGTGTATGTTTAAGACCTAATGGTCTTTTGGGAGGTCTTTTTTTTTTTTTTTTTTCTTGATAAATTGGAAAGCAGTTATTATGACTGTCTTTTCATGGGGTCTGGGTGCTCTATGAATCTCCAGACATTAATTTGAATGCCCAGAAACTGAAGTAGCAAATACAGGTTTTTGGCTAACAGAGCATAAAGTTTTATGTGAGAGAATTAAAATTGAAATTAGAAAAAGAACCCAGGCTCTGACCCTACACTGACTACCTAACAATTGCTGCCTCAAAACGATGCTCAGTTGTGAATGTATCTCATGTTGAAAGCAAAGTCTGATACTGTAAAGAACAATAGTGCCTAGATATCTGGAATGTTAGGTCCATGAATCAAGACAAATTGGACATGGTCAAGCAGGAGATGCCAAGAGTGAACCTCAACATCTTAAGAGTAAGTGAAATAAAATGGACAAAAATGGGTGAATTTAATTCAGATGTCCATTATATCTACTATGTGGGCAAGAATCCCTTAGAAGAAGTTGAGTAGCCCTCATAGTCAACTAGAGAATGCAAAATACAGTACTTGAGTGCAATCTCTAAAACAACAGAATGATCTCAGTTTGTTTCCAAGGCAAACCATTCAACATCACAGTAATCCAAGTCTATGCCACAACCACTAACTAATGCCAAAGACACTGAAGTTGAATGGTTCTATGAAGACCCACAAGATATTTTAGAATTAATGTATATATTAAAAAAAAAAGATATCCTTTTCATCATAGAGGATTGAATACAAAAGTAGAAAGTCAAGAGATACCTGGAGTAACAGGCAAGTTTGGCCTTGGTGTATAAAATGAAGCAAGGCAAAGGCTAACAGTTTCACCAAGAGAACACACTCGTCATAGGAAACACCTGCTTCCAACAACACAACAGACAACTCTACACATAGACATCACCAGATAGTCAATACTGAAATCAGACTGACTATATTCTTTGCAGCCAAAGATAGAGAAGCTCTATACTGTTAAAAAAGGTAGAGGAACCAGAGATCAAATTGCCAACATCTGCTGGATCATCAGAAAAGCAAGAGAGTTCCAGAAAAACATCTACTTCTGCTTTATTGACTATGCCAAAAGCTTTGACTGTGTGGATCACAACAAACTGTGCAAAATCCTGGAAAAGATGGGAATACCAGACCACTTGACCTGCCTCTTGAGAAATCCGTATGCAGGTCAGGAAGCAACAGTTAGAACTGGATGTGGAACAGGCTGGTTCCAAATGGGGAAAAGAATACATCAAGGCTGTATACAGTCACCCTGCTTATTTAACCTATATGCAGAGGACATGATGTGAAGTGCTGGGCTGGATGAAGTACAAGCTGGAATCAAGATTGCTGGGAGAAATATTAATAACCTCAGATACGCAGATGACACCACCCATATGGCAGAAAGTGAAGAACTAAAGAGCCTCTTGATGAAAGTGAAAGAGGAGACTGAAAACGCTGATTTAAAACTCAACATTCAAAAAACTAAGACCATGGCATCCAGTCCCATCACTTCATGGCAAATAGATAGTGGAAACATTGGAAACAGTGAGAGACTTTATATTCTTGAGTTCCAAAATCACTGCAGATGGTGACTGCAGCCATGAAGTTAAAAGACACTTGCTCCTTGGAAGAAAAACTATGACCAACCTAGACAACATATAAAAAGGAGAGATATTACTTTGCTGTTGACAAAGGTTCAGCTAAAGTGGTCATGTATGGATGTGAGAGTTGGACTATAAAGATAGTTGATTGCCTAAAAAGTGATGCTTTTGAACTGTGGTGTTGGAGAAGACTCTTGAGAGTCCCTTGGATTGCAAACAGATCAAACCAGTCAATCCAAAAGGAAACCAATCCTGAATATTCATGGGAAAGACTGATGCTGAAGCTGAAGCTCCAATACTTTGGCCACATGATACAAAGAGCTGACTCATTGGAAAAGACCCTGATGCTGGGAAAGTTTGAAGGCAGCAGGAGATGGAGACGACAGAAGATGACATAGTTGGATGGCATCACTGACTCAATGGACATCAGATTGAGCAAGCTCTGGGTGTTGGTGAAGGACAAGGGAAGCCTGGCATGGTGCAGTCCATGGGGTTGCAAAGAGTTGGACACAACTGATCAACTGAACTGACTGAAATAATGACTAACAAGTTTAGTAAGAGAGAAGTTATTTATGACTTTGACCAGAAAGTTTACAACAGAGGCACAAGTGATTGATTGGAATAAAGAAATGATAAATGGTGGGAACTTAAGGATCATACATTTGTGTAGCTCCTGTTAGGGGTTTTACTGTGGAAAAGGTCATGAAGATTTGGGGGAAATGGACGGAAAAACATGTAAGATCAAGGAATTAGTTTTTCTTCTGTCTATTGGTATGTTTTAAAATGTTAATTCCTGAAGCATATTCATTTGATGGTTGTAGTGATAGCAATACAAGTGAAACAAATCCTGATACCAGCCAGCAGGAGAATTTTGTGGGTTTAAAGGATAGTTTGGAGAAGGAAATGGCAACCCACTCCAGTATTCTTGTCTGGAAAATCCCATGGACAGAGGAACCTGGCAGGGTACAGTCCATGGGGTCACAAGAGTCGGATATGACTTAGCGACTAAACCACCACCTAAAGAAAGTGGGTGTGGTTTGATTTTTTTTTTCAAGTGGAGTGGCCTCAGATAGATGTAGAGAAGATTTCTTTTACTAAAATCAATAAACTGTATATGAATATGGTTGCAAGTACAAATATTTGATGGTGAAAAGGGTAAATGGAAGAAGTGATTTTCATCTGATGAATTTATTTGCTCAGAAAAACATGATTTAATATTTTCAAGTAAGACTCAAGAGTGTTGAAAGACTGAGAAGAAAAAAGAGCAAAACAAAGTTACACAGGAAGTTAATTCTATTGAGGGAAAGTTGGAAGCAGGTGAGGAGAAGGCATCACCTTGGAGTTAACCAGATTTGGAATTTTCCAGAATACCTCACTGAGAGAGGTAAAGTAAAGAGAATCAACTTTGTAAGGTGGTAAAGTGTTTTCACTTATTGACAAAGTAATTGAAGCCTGGTAAAAAATACTTTAAAATGTATCAGAAATAATAGAGAAAGTAAAATGTGTTCTCTATATGTCTGAGTATATTACTGAGATCTCTCAATGGGTCAAAGGATTTCTGAACCAGAGGTCCTAAAATAAATAGGCAGGATGATTCAGGGTGATAGTCCAAGAGTAGAGAATGTGAAATAACTTCTATGCAGGGGGTATGACTTTGGTTTTAATTAGACTTTGTATTACCAATATTTAAACATTTCTTTTTTTTCCAGGGAGGTTTTAGAGATAGACTAAACTCCTTATTTTTGCCTACAACTAACTTCCTGCTTAATCTAACACACACCCACTTGTTCAACACTGTTTAGATGGAAAAAGAAATTATTTAACAGGATTTCCCTATTAAATCCTACTTCTGCTTTATATTCCACATACTCTCAACTTTAAGCTTACATGTTTCTGACATGCAAAAATTAACCAGACAAGCAGAGAACAGGTTAGGGATGCTGGGTCTGTGCCTTCTCTATGCCCTATTTTTATCTTCCCTGGTGGATCAGACTGTAAAGAATCTGACTGCAGTGAGGTAGACCTGGGTTCAATCCCTGATTTGGGAAGACCCTCTGGAGGAGGGCATGGCAACCCACTCCAGTATTCTTGCCTGGAGAATCCCCATGGACAGAGGAGCCTGGCAGGCTGCAGTCCATGGGGTCGCAAAGAGTCCGACAGGACTGAGTGTCTAAGCACAGCACCATATACTAGCTAAAATCCCAATTGTCTCTCTTACATATCTCTGTGCCCTTGAGTTTCTTTCACTATTGTAAAACTGTACTTGGAGTATCAAGCACAGTGGAGAAAACATAATATGCTTCAATTTGTTGTTTTTTCAGAAACACATGATTAAACTTGCTAAATGACAGAGACATTCTCATGTCTTGCTATGTAGCATAGGTTTGTACCCTGAATAATCAGAAGTTTTCCTGGTGAAACAAATTTAGTTTGGAGAGACTTCCAAATCCTCTTATCTTTATTAGAAATAAATGGCATTTTATAAGAACTAATTATTTTACAATTATAAAATATAATGTTTGTTCTTAGCACAAAGGAAAAAAGCTTCTCAGGTGACACAGTGGCGAAGAATCCATGATACACAGGAGACATGGGTTTGATCCCTGGGTCAGGAAGATCCCCTGGAGTAGGAAATGACAACCTGCCAAGAAATGTATTCTTGCCTGGAAAATTCCTTGGACAGAGGAGCCTGGTGGCTACATGGGGCATAAAATGTAGTCCATGGGGCTACAAAGAGTTAGATGCAACTGAGTGAATTAACACATACCCACACAGCCCAAATGAAAAATAGTTGAAAGACCTGCCGTAGAAGGTATTATTTTAGTATAATAGGAAATAAATTAGAGGTAGGTTGAGTCTAAGAATGTCTGAAACTACAGTATTCTATGACGTCAAAGAAATGTCATGTTGGGATGCTGAGAAAATCATTCTCTCTACACACATATGTAAGTTCATGGAAATTTTTTAAATATTTTTGTTGTAAATGTATGTATATTGTATGTATGTAGGTAGGTAGTACCAAATATTTGTACAGGAGAGACTGACATTTTAAATTTTCTTATTTTTAAAAATTATATCTATACAATATACAAATTGCTGATTTCTGTTCTTATCAGGCTTTAAAAACAGAAGTTCATTTTCTCTATACATATTGATGTCTTAACTAGTGTTAATATATATGTTTTAAGCAAATACATGTTGTCTTTTTTTAATCTAATTTCTGAAAATCCATCTATACATCATGAAGGTGAAAGAATTAGGTGACATTCCTTAAAAATTGTCCCTTTTTTGAGAGTTATGCTATTTAGTGAGAATTTTTAGGACTTCGAGCCTGAGAAACAGCATCTCAATTAACCCTAAGAGAACAGCTTTGAGGAGGTGGGTGGGGGGCTAGGATATATAGGAGTTTTGCAATGAGCATCTGGTACTTGGAACACCAAAAGATTACATTAGTTAAAGAAAATCATATATCCTAAGTTAAGAAATTTAATACTTTTATGTGTATGGAAAAATCCAAGAGTTTGAGCTCACTGAAGTCATTCTTTGATATGCACCTCAGCTACTTGGAGCCAATATACTAGGTTTTTATATCCTAGGTTTTGTCAGGGTTCAGCAGCTAATATTGGAAGGGTGTGATCACTGATGACTGTGATATCCTTTGTTTACTGATATGGCAGAAAATTTTATATTTCTCAGATTCTCTTCTTGGTCCAAAATTTGACTACTTGGGAGACGATTCATGACTAATTTTTGTCCAACATCTCTGGGAGTCTGGTCCCAGATCAGGTGAAAATTCTTGCTGATATGCCACTCCAGGGGCTAATTTCTGGATAATTAAAGATTCTCTGGATCCTCTATCCTAATAGTCTATAATGATACAAGAGATACTTAGCCTTATGTAATATGTAGATTCATGATGGTTTCTTTATGAAAATTTTTAAAGATAAATGTATTTTCTAGGTATATTCTTAGCACATCCTCTCCTGGAGGAAGAATAAAAGATATTTAGAACTACTGGTATTTATTTTTGATAAGATAGACTATTACCAAATATCCAGGGGCTCATAGTTAACATACAAGGTCAATGTATTCCAGACACATATTGAATTCATGGAATATGATATGCAAATTTCTCTGGTCTCCATAGATTCTAATGTATTAGAAGCCAAGAAGAATATAAGCACATATCATGTATATTTTCTAACTCATGTCACCTCCTTGCCCTCTCCAATTTTGTGATCTTTTTTCAAATAAGAGATATTTCCGGAGGAAGTTTCATACAATTTAAGTAGTTTCATCAGTCTTTCCCAATACACAACCAAGCTCGAATTTTCATTTGATTATTTATATTATTTTTATATTTAATGACCCTCAAAAACTGAAAGAAAAAAATAGACATTGAAGCCACATTTACAGGCTGCCTTAACTCATATAAAGGTATGACTGAGTTTTTAGGACCTTTTGCAATCTAGATAGATAAAATATTATAATCTGGTTGATTTAGCTATATTTAAAGATCATTTGATCACTTATCAGATAGATAATAAATAATGCATGTCCACATAAATAAATGAAACAAGGCCTTACAATATTAAATGGATGGTATAATTTGTACCCTAACTTCAAGGAAGGTAATAGAAAAGAACCAAAAGCAATGATAAGCTATTCCATTCCTTATTATATAATGTACAGTAGTTTATTTTACTGAGCAATTTTCAAGATACTATGAATAAAATAGGAACTGAAATTTTTGAATAATGTCATTTTACTATTGAAATTTGTTTTTAAAATGCCAAGTAATATCCTAGTATAGATAAAAAATTCAGATATTCTTATATTTCAGGATCTTCTTAATGTCAATAAATTATTAAATAAAGGCCTCTCATATGAATATATGATTTAAAAATATAAAGGAAATTCAATTGCTGAGAAAAAATATATGCAAATATAAATGGGCAAACAAGCCAACACATGCTAGATGACATGGATTGGACATCTTATGCATTGGGAGTACAAGGCTGTCAGTCTTCACTTCTGCTACCAATTTTCCAGCATTTTTGTTGCATTAAACAGCCCATGTATTTAATTGTTTATTACTCTTTTCTCCACTAAACTGTTAGATTTTCTATTTTATTTGTTTTATGTTTCATTGGGCATATCTTTGTATCTACAATGACTAGTCAAGTGAATAATACCTAATTTTTTTTTCAATAAGTGTGTATAGAAGTCATCAAGTCAGAAGTGAGAGATCAGAAAGTTTGTATGATGACTAGAGGCATGTTGGTCTTTGTTTTTTCAAAAGAAAGAGGGAGTACATTTGAGGTCTATAGAAGGATGTATGTAGGAGGCAGAATGACAAGTGCTCAGAAAGCCAAGTATGTCAATTGGCTTAAAGATGAGATTCATGTATAGATTATAGATTACCAGGAGATAAACTGGAACTTCCTGTGAATCTAGATTATGGAGTTTGGACTATATCCAGCAATAATAAATATACAAATAAGGAAAATATATATCTGACATGAATTAGACATTGTTTCCAATGTAAAATATCCTATTAAAGATGCATTTCCAGTAAAATTATTTGATTGAATTATGTTGTAAATAAGCAAATTGATAGTACAATGATTTATTAATTTATTATGGCTAAGTTTATGATGGAGTTAGTTTTTGTTTGCTTCTTGTTTTATTTTTTTAAATCTAACTTCCTGGCTAAGCATCCTATTTAGATTTGCTTATACAGCTAACTACCACTGTGAATAACTTCCAGAATGGCAAATTAGCCTGGCTAATTTAACCACCAGGATTCTAGTCTAATCCTGTTGATGTATTCCTGATAATTAACAATCTGTGAGCAGCTGCATTGTCCGATATCCAATATATTGCACGAGGAAAATGATCATTTGTACATTGTGGCTTCCGTGGACTGAATGAAAGAGTGCTTTTTTATTAATAGCTGCACTTTTCATAAATTTTATGAGTTAATAGGGTTCAATTAATGTTGCCAAGTGGTGTGCTTCATGCATATGTCTCTGGGGTTTTGCAGAGTTGAGAAGAATGTATAATGAATGGTTGAGCAGTTATATTGGTACCCTAGTAATTAGAGAACGAGTAATTAATGTGCATCTGTGTTAGGCTCCTGGGTACTGTCAACGACCCTGTAGTGTACAGAAAAGAGAAATTATGTGCTTGGCAAGGGAATACAGCTTTTCTCTTTTTCTTAAATTTTAGATCTACATCTGTTTTTAATTAGAAGAAGAAATGAATTCCCATTAACACCATTAGGCAACACGCTATGATTGGTTAAAGCCTACATGGACTGTGAAACTGATCTAGAAAGCTCAGGAGATTATAATGGATTTTTTTTTTTTAATCTCAGAAGATTTTTTTTTAATAAAATAAGGATGCTGAATAGTCCCCGCCTGACTCTCTATAGAATACCTTCTGCTTTTTAATTTGGCTGCTTTTTTTAAATTGAGAATGATCTAAGCAAAAATCTTTCAAGCAGAAGCGACTTATCATACCCGCAAGTGGATTTTTTTTCTGGCTATAAGGGGCAAGATGCAACAGCATCACCTTGTAATAAGCTCAGTATACAAAAATATCACATTTATTTATGACAGTATGAAATAGTTTACTAAAAGATAATAGTCAGGGATGTTACAGATGACTAGCTGTGCTGATGCTCAAGTGTTAGAGAGATTCAAATTAAATTGCTTTTATCTCTTGAAGCAGAATAACATTTCTTATTGCACATGATAATAAAATGTATCCTTAGGGCAAGTAGTATGCTTGTGCTTTTAAAATAAAACAGGTATGATTTAATTAGTATGCAAAAACATAGGCTGAAATTTTAAGAGAAAAATGATTCTCCTGATAATTTTTGTTCAGTGGCCCTAAAATTCTGCTTTTGGGTGGCTATATTTGTAATTAAACATTGCTTTTATTTAAAGTTTTGATAGCATTCTGCCAAATATCTCACTGAGATGTTAACTTGAAATTATGATATTCACTCTTTCATATATAATTATGCTAGAAACTTGCTTTACACTATTGACTGTAAAGTTGGAATCTGAGACAAGAAAGTTCAGCATTGGACATCAACAAACAAATTATACAAGCAGGTTAGTGGTGAATAATTTCACCCATAGTAAAGTTCAGTATTTGCATTCACATGTTAGTTTTAAAGCAAGACACAGAGTATTTGCTACATCTTATCTAAAGCTATAATGTTGAATAAACTTATAAATTTGAACCATTTTCCAAAAATATTATTAAAGTAGAACAATGTACCTAGTATTTATTACAAATTATTGAGATAATTTAAAATTATAATCTTTATTTTCCTCTTGCTCTAATATTTGATGATTCACTTCAGATTTTTAAAGTATTTTTTTATTGAAATACTGAAGTGAGTTGTATTTTACTTTTCTGCTTTATGTAAACATATTGCATTTTGTGTGTTCTGGAATCAGGAGTTCCACGATAAAACTTTGTCTCTCTGTTTCCTAGGTAATATGAGCTTTATTAAGCCACTTGGTTTCTATCATTATTATCCTTCCTTATTTGGAAAAACTGAAAATAACATTTATATTGCAAGAGTTGTTACAGTGTGAAATGATGATAAATGTAAGTACTGATAATGATGACTAGTGTTGGTAAAGATTATTACATGGCCAGTTCATCACAAGTGAAGCAGTTTGAAGATGGCCTTAAACTACTTGCTACTTTTCCCACTGACAAGTAAAGTTAAATTCACCCCTGTTTATATGCGGGCTGGCCTTTGTAAATTGTCTGACCAATGAAATAGAGTGAAAAGTGGAGTTTTAGGACTACTGAGGTATGGTCATTAGAAGCCTTGAAGCTTCCATCAGGCCTCTTGGAGGGGTATTCACTCTCAAGAGGGTCATTCTGAAGTTCAACTGCCTTTTCCATGCCTCATGGAGAATATATAGTCACTCTGTTTAGAAACACCAAAGGTGTTCCTCAGATGACAGCATCAACTAGTAACTCTGTGTGTGGTCATTGTGCAAATCTAGCCCATTCAAGCCTTCAGATTACTGCAGCCCCACCTGACACATGACTACATAAGCATAACTGACACCACATTGTAACCATCCAGTTAAGTATATTCAATATATAGGCCAGAAAGAGATAATAATAAACTGTCATCTTAAGATTTACACAGCAACAGCTAATGGAAATAAGAACTAGTCGTAGTATTACAAAATTGTCTTAACAAAGTCCAGTAGTTTTCCTCTGTTACACAGTAAAAAGAAAATAATATTGTTTTTAGCATTCGGTATATGTCAAACCCTGTTCAATGAATTGTGCATATCTTAACTCAGTCAGCAACCATAAAGTTCAGTTCAGTGCAGTCACTCAGTAGTGTCCAACTCTTTGCGACCCCATGGACTGCAGCACGCCAGGCCTCCCTGTCCGTCACCAACTCCCAGAGTTTACTCAAACTCATGCCCATTGAGTCAGTGATGCCATCCAACCATCTCATCCTCTGTTGTCCCCTTCTCCTCCCGCCTTTAATCTTTCCCAGCACCAGGGTCTTTTCCAATGAGTTAGTTCTTCACATCAGGTGGCCAAAGTGTTGGAGCTCCAATTTCAGCATCAGTCCTTCCAATGAATATTCAGGACTGATTTCCTTTAGGATGGACTAGTTTGATCTCCTTGCAGTCCAAGGGACTCTCAAGAGGCTTCTCCAACAGCATAGTTCAAAAGCATCAATTCTTCGGTGCTCAGTTGGACTGTAAAGTCCAACTCTCACATCCATACCTGACCACTACTTTGATTAGACGGACCTTTGTTGGCAAAGTAACGTCTCTGCTTTTTAATATATAACCCTAAAGTTAGTTTTATTTTTATTTTCATTACCTGTTTCATTTTATAGATAAGGAATTTGAAATGCTGAAGATTAAGTAACTTGGCTGAGAACTTGAATGTTAATCTAGGCAGATAAATGCAAATTGCTCTCTGCAACTACTGTACTGTCTCTCAGATAGTTAAATTGGATTTGATCACTTGTGTGGGCATTCCATGGGCTTCCCAGGTGGTGCTAGTGGTAAAGAACTCACCTGCCAAGGCAGGAGATGTAAGAGAGGTAGGTTGGATCTCTGAGTTTCGAGGATCCCCTGTAGAAGGAAATGGCAACCTACTGCAGTAGGTTAAATGGCAGTACTACTCCAGTACTCTTGCCTGGAGAATACCATGGACAGAGGAGCCTGACGGGCTGGAGTGCATAGGGTCACAAAGACTCAGACACTACTTAAAGTGACTTCACACACAAACAGGCAGGCTTCCCAGGTGGCTCAGTAAAAAAGAATCTGCCTATCAATCCAGAAGATAAATGAGATGTGGGCTTCATCCCTCAGTTAGGAAAAATCCCCTGGAGGAGGAAATGGCAACCCACGCTTGTATTCTTGCCTGGAAAATCCCAGGGACAAAGGAGCCTGGCAGGCTACAGTCCATGGGGTCCCAGAGTCTTAGATGTGACTGAGCATTGATGCATGCAGGAGATTGATTTTAAATCTCAATAATTTGTTTAATCTTGGTTTCTTTATCTCTCATACACCTTCTAGGATTATAGTCCATGTTAGCTAATCTAGATGAACCATATATAGGTCTGACCCTAGAAAACTACAACCATCTGAGTTTTATTTTAATTTTTACTTCCATTTCCTCCATTAAGATAATTAAGCTACAAGAGCCAAAAGCACAAAAACTGTCTCTAACTTGCTCATCTTTTAATCTCCAGTGCTAACAAATTGTCTGTCACAGACATGGTATTCAATAAGGATTATTGGGGTGAATGACACTCAATGGGATATCAGTTTAGTTCAGTTTGCTCACTCAGTTGTGTCCAACTCTTTGTGACCCCATGAATCGCAGCACGCCAGGCCTCCCTGTCCATCACCAACTCCAGGAGTTTACTCAAGCTCATGCCCATCGAGTCAGTGATGCTATCCAATCATCTCATCCTCTGTCGTCCCTTTCTCCTCCTACCCCCAATCCCTCCCAGCATCAGGGTCTTTTCCAATGAGTCAACTCTTCACATGAGGTGGCCAAAGTACTGGAGTTTCAGCTTCAGCATCAGTCCTTCCAATGAACACTCAGGACTGATATCCTTTAGGATGGACTGGTTGGATCTCCTCGCAGTCCTAGGGACTCTCAAGAGTCTTCTCCAATAGGCATTTCTTAATATACTATTGTATTTCCATCTTAGAGTAACTTATCTATCATACTGTATGTGTTTGAAAATAGTTGCTCCTCTCAGCACTGTGTTTTAATTTATTTTCAGTCACAGAAGTTTTTTTTTTAATTTTCAAATAGTTTTAAAGAACACATTTATATTTTATATTCATCAAAGATAGCACAGGTTTCAAAGACCAGCTTGAAAAAAGTAACCACAGGGTAAATTTCATGCCAGCTATCATATTTTAATTTAATACTTGAATATGTGCCCAGAAATAAAGTATCAAAGGATGAAGACAATGGGAAGTCAAAAAGCTACCTATTGAATTAGTTCGGATTTTCTAATTAGTGTCTGCCAGTGACTTAGCAAAGGAAAAAAAAAAAAAAAATCAAGTATATCAGAAGGCCTGAGGCCTTTATTTTCACGTACCCTTCTGTAATCACATGTATCCAAAATCTATTGTCATGTATTCTGTTTCTCACAACTTAGGATATATTTCTTCTCCTCCTCTGCATTCCACTCTATTTACCCTCAAGTTAGAATGCCCCCGTAACATTATTATTCTTAAAATAGAGAAGGGAGTTTCTAAAATTACTCCTTGCATGACTTGCATGTCTTCTATTGCCCTGTTGAAGTTTTGAACTATATAGTCAACCTCAGATCATTATAAAACTAGTTCAATGAAGTACTATCCAAACACTACAGAAAAGTTCTCAAAATGTTGTAAGTTCATTTATGTTGTTGAAGCAAAAGAGAGTCCATAAAAATAATCTTAAAATCCACTTTTCTCTCCCATTTGTTTCCTGTAGGTGTTCTAAAGCTTTTCTTACCAATTCCAAAATCCCAAAGTCTTTTACCATCACTAGTGCTTGGTATATTTTTTGTTTGTTTTTTATATTTTCTGTCTTTACTGTCTACTTCTATAACTTTCTCCATCTTTAAAGGTCTACCAGGGTATAAAAAAACAATCAGACAGAATGTGAAAGGAGATTAAAAAAAAAAAATTGAAAATAAAATTCAGAACCTTATTTACTGGAAAGAAAGAGACCAGGATGCATGCACTTCCAAATTATGATACTTGCTTTATCTCCTAGATAAACATCTCCTCTTAAGCAATGAGTCTCCTCAAATGACCACTACAGTATACTTTTATGTAGGTAATTTAAGATCTTAAATATGACATTAGACTCAAAAGTCTTGAATTAGAATACATTCAGTTACTATAAAGAGTAAAATCATATTTAAAAGTTTGAGGCTACTGATCTTTTCTTTCCAAAATGATCTTTCACCTATTAAAAATGGAAAACAGTTCTGACTGTTTTTAGGTAATATTTTCTAGTGCAACCTAATAACATTAAGTGGTGCTAGGAGTAAAGATGGTCAACCCTGAAAACAGACTGATTTGGAGCCAAAGATGGAGAAGCTCTACACAGTCAGCAAAAACAAGACCAGGAACTGACTATGACTCAGATCATGAACTCCTTATTGCCAAATTCAGACTTAAATGGAAGAAAGTAGGGAAAACCACTAGACCATTCAGGTATGACCTAAATCAAATTCCTTACCATTATACTGTGGAAGTGAGAAATAGATTCAAGGGAGTATATCGGATAGACAGAGTGCCTGAAGAACTATGGATGGTGGTTCATGATATTGTACAGGAGACAGGGATCAAGATCATCCCCAAGAAAAAAAAGAAAATGCAAAACTCAAGATGGCTCCCTGAGGAAGCCTTACAAATAGCTGTGAAAAAAAGAGAAGAGAAAAACAAAGGAGAAAAGGAAATATATACCCATTTAAATGCAAAGTTCCAATGAATAGCAAGGAGAGATAAGAAAGTATCCCTCAGTGATCAATGTAAAGAAATAGAGGAAAACAACAGAATGGGAAAGACGAGATGTCTTCAAGAAAATTAGAGATACCAAGTGAACATTTCATGTAAAGATGGGCTCAATAAAGGACAGAAATGGTATGAACCTGACAGAAAAAAAAGAGATTAAGAAGAGGTGGCAAGAATACACAGGAAAAATGTACAAAAAAGTTCTTCATGACCCAGATAATCACGATGGTGTGGTGTGATCACTCACCTAGAGCCAGAAGTCAAGTGGGCCTTAGGAAGCATCACTATGAACAAAGCTAGTGGAAGTGATGGAATTCCAGTTGAGTTAGTTCAAATCCTCAGAGAAGATACTGTGAAACTGCTGTACTCAATATGCCAGCAAATTTGGAAAACTCAGCAGTGTCCACAGGACTGGAAATGGTCAGTTTTCATTCCAATCCCAAAGAAAAGCAGTGCCAGAGAATGCTTAAACTACTGCACAATTGCACTCATCTCACACACTATAAAGTAATGCTCAAAATTCTCCAAGGCAGGCTTGAGGAACACATGAACCATGAACTTCCAGATGTTCAAGCTGGTTGGAGAAAGGCAGAGGAGCCAGAGATCAAATTGCCAACAAACATAATATCATCAAAAAAGCAAAAGATTTCCAGAAAAACATCTATTTCTGCTTTACTGACTATGCCAAAGCCTTTCACTGTGTGCAACACAATAAACTGTGGAAAATTCTGAAAGAGATGGGAATACCAGACCACCTGACCTGCCTCTTGAGAAACCAGTATGCAGGTCAGGAAGCAACAGTTAGAACTGGACATGGAACAACAGACTGGTTCCAAATAGCTAAAGGAGTACCTCAAGGCTGTATATTGTCACCCTGATTATTTAACTTATATGCAGAGAACATCGTGAGAAATGCTGGGCTGGATGAAACACATGCTGGAATTAAGGTTGCCAGGAGAAATATCAATAACCTCAGATATGCAGATGACACCACCCTTATGGAAGAAAGTGAAGAACTAAAGATCCCCTTGATGAACGTGAAAGTGGAGAGTGAAAAAGTTGACCTAAAATTCAACATTCAGAAAACTAAGATCATGGCATCTGGTCCCATCACTTCGTGCCAAGTAGATGGAGAAACAGTGGAAACAGTGGATGACTTTATTTTGGGGGGTTCCAAAATCACTGCAGATGGTGATTGCAGCCATGAAATTAAAAGATGCTTACTCTTTGGAAGGTAAGTTATGACCAACCTAGACAGCATTTTAAAAACCAGAGACATTACTTTGTCAACAAAGGTCCGTCTACTCAAGGCTATGGTTTTTCCTGTAGTCATGTATGGATGTGAGAGTTGGACTATAAAGAAAGCTGAGCGCCAAAGAATTGATGCTTTTGAACTGCGTTGTTGGAGAAGACTCTTGAGAGTCCCTTGGACTGCAAGGAGATCCAACCAGCCCATCCTAAAGGAGATCAGTCCTGGATGTTCATTGGAAGGACTGATGTTTAAGCTGAAACTCCACTACTTTGGCCACCTGATGCGAAGAGCTGAGTCATTTTAAGAGACCCTGATGCTGGAAAAAATCGAAGGTTTGGGGAAAAGGGGATGACAGAGGGTGAGATGGTTGGATGGTATCACTCACTCCATGGACATTTGCTTGAGTAATCTCCAGGAGTTGGTGATTGACAGGGAAGCCTGGCATGCTGCAGTCCATGGGGTCACCAAGAGTTGTACAGGACTGACTGGGCGAACTGAACTAATAGTCATCTTGCTGTATGTTGGATTCTCTAGAACTTATTCATCTCCTAATTGGAAGTTTGTACCCTTTGACCAACCTCTCCTTTCCTTCTAATCCCTAGTCCCTGACAACCACCATTCTACTCTCTGTATCTATGAATTTGACTTTTTAAATTTTACATCTAAGTTAGATCATACAGTATTTTTCTTTCTCTGTGTGACTTCTTTACTTAGCATGATTCCATAAAAGTCCATCCATGCTATCACAAATGGCAATATTTCCTTATGTCTTATGGCTGAATGAATAATACTATATATTATTATACAACGGTATATAATAATACAAATGTCTCACTTTTCCTTATCCATTCATCTGTTGGTGGACACTTAGGTTGTTCCCTTATCGTGGCTATTGTGACTAGTGCTGTACTGAATATGAATGTTCAGATATTTCTACAAAGTAGTGATTACAATTCCTTTAGATATATACCCAGAAATGGGAGTGCTATGTCATATGATAGCTCTATTTTTAATTTCTGAACAAACGCCTTCGTGTTATTCACTAGTGGCTGCACCAATTTCATTCCCCCAACAATGGTGAAGAGTTCCTTTTTATCCCCAAATCCTCATCAACACTTGTGATCTCTTGTCTTATTTATAGTAGCTTTTCTGACAGATGTACGGTGATATCTCATCATGGTTTTGATTTGCGTTTCCCTGAAGATGCATGATGCTGAGCACCTTTTCATGTGTCTGTTAGCCAACAGGCACATTTGAATGTATTCCTTGAAAAAAATGTCTATTCAAACAGATTAAATCAGTAATTAAAAGCCTCTCCTCTTAAAAAGTACTAGGAGCAGATGCCTTTATTAAGGAATTCTAGCAAATATTTAGAGAAAAATTAACACTAACTCTTCTCAAAGTTTTCCAAAAAGCTGAAGATAAGAGACCACTCCTCAACTAATTTAAATAGGCCAGAATTAACCCAACAGCAAAGCTAGCCAAAGATACAACAAGAAAAGAAAATTATAGGACAACATCAGTGATGAATATAGATGCAAACATTCTCAACAAAATACTAGCAACCAAAATTTAATAGCATATGAAAGGATTAAATGCATGATCAGGTGGGATGTATCACTGAGATGCCAAGATGGTTTAACATCAGCAAATCAATTAACATGAAAGCACAACATTAACAAAACGAAGGGTAAATATCATATGATCGTCTCAATAGATTCAGAAGAAGTATTTGATGAAATTAAGATCTATTCATGATAAAAACTCCCTATAGAAGGAACATACCTTAACAAAATAAATGCCATGTATGACAAGCTCACGGATAACATCACATTGAGATGAAAAGCTATCCTCTTAAGATTAGGGGTAGGCTATAGAGTGTCCACTCTCATTACTCCTATTCAACATAGTCCTGCACATCCAAGCTAGAGTAATCAATCAAGAAAAAGAAATAAAGACATCCATAGTGAAAAGGACATATTGACTCTATTTGCAGATGATATGTTAGATTTGCAGAAAATACTAAAGATATCTCCAAAAAACAGTTAGAGCTAGCTAATAAATCCAGTAAAACTGCAGGGTACAATATAAATATATCAGAATTAGTTGTGTTTCTATATACTAGCAATGTTTATGCAGTATCTTTTTGTAATTAATAATATGTTTACCTAGCATTACTTGTCAGGAGAAAGGTCATTTTCCATAAAAAAATCTTCAGTTGAATACCCCAAGATTGAAAGCAGTAATAATTCCTGAGTTAATTGTAGTTTTATTATATAAACAGAATTACATTAGCAACTAGAATAATCTTCTCCAAATTTTAGTGGCTACTGTGAATCACTTCAGGTTAAATACAGGAGGTTATTTTCCAAAAAATTTATTAAACTGTTTACTCATAATAAAACAGTAGAGAGTATTATATTTCTTTGCTTATCAGATTATTCAAAGATGAGTATATACATATATATTTAAATGTATTATGATATTTCTTAATAGGGAGTTTAAATCCAGTTGTGTTTTCAATCACTCTTTTTTCAAATATGTGTTAGTTTTTTTTTTTAATTGTTTTAAATAATTGAAAGCCACAGAGCTAGAGCAAAATGTTCAAGGATGGTCTAAGTATAATTATTTCAATTAGAGATTCAGTTTTAGGCATTATATATTATATATTAACTATAGTTTACTTACAGGTGTCATAATAATTATATGCCTTGAAACTAATCAACTAAAATTTAAAAGAAATTTAGAAAAACAAAAGTTTGTGGTAATATTGTATGAGAAATAACCTGGTTTATTCATCAAATAAATTATAAGGAAAATGAAAAGCATGAGAAACAGAGGGAAAATATATATACATACATATATATATATATATATATATAGAGAGAGAGAGAGAGAGAGCATAAAGAGACATCAGCTAATACTGTTTAGACTTTATTTTGACCTGATCTATTAATAAATAAAACCAATAAAGGCAAAAACAAGAAAACATTTGACATTTATAAGGCAACTGCATATTTGAGTGAAAGATATTTCATATTAAGATGTTAAGACTTTTAATTCTGACACATGTTATAGTTATCATGATTACTTCTTTTTTTGAGTTCTTAACTTTTTGAGATACCTAGTGAAATACCTGTGAAACAAATGATATGATATTGGAAAATGTAGAGGGTGGGGTATAGATGAAACCATATTAATCTTTCACGGATGACCTTTAAAGTTGAGTAACAGAAATGCAGAAATTTGTTATACTATTCTACTTTTATGTTGCTTGAAATTTCCAATTCTCAAAATGAAAAAAAAAACCTAAATCATTATATAAAGAATGGCAGAAACTGGCTACAAAGAAATCACAGAGGAATATTTTTAAGATAACTTCATTGCATTATATTTTTTCTTTTACACCATCTGTATGACTTATACTAGCTCGATTAATTGTATTAGTTTATGATATTTGTATCTATTTGTATATTTGGTCTAACCTTTCTCCATGTATAATTACTTCATAAGTGTATATTAAATTTAATCACATAATTACTCAACTGACAAGTATTTGAATGTCATCAAAATATTCCAAAGAAAGCAAACAGAAACCAGAACTCACTTGTTAAAATTTCTCCTTAAAGAAAAGAAAAATTGTTGTGCATCTTGTGCTGTCTTTGATTAGAATACTTATTCAGTTAACCTGAATTTTAATAGACACTCAATCAGTCCATGTATAATGGTTGACTATTAGTGTGAATGCATAGTGGGATACATGGATGGATTACTTCAGTTCAGTTCAGTAGCTCAGTCATGTCCGACTCTTTCCAACCCCACGGCCTGTAGCACGCCAGGCTTTTCTGTCCAACACCAACTCCCCCAGCTTTCTCAGACTCAAGTCCATCGAGTCAGTGATGCCCTCCAATCATCTCATCCTCTGTCTCCCTTTCTCCTCCTGCCTTCAAACTTTTCCAACATCAGGGTCTTTGCAAGTGAGACAGTTCTTCACATCAGGTGACCAAAGTATTGGAGTTTTAACTTCAGCATCAGTCCTCCCATGAATATTCAGGACTGGATTCCTTTACGATTAAATAGTTTAATCCCCTTGCAGTCCAAGGGACTCTCAAGAGTCTTCTCCAACACCACGGTTCAAAAGCATCAATTCTTAGGTACTCAGCTTTCTTTATACTCCAACTCTCACATCCATTCATGACTACTAGAAAAACCACAGGTTTGACTAGACAGACAATTGTTGGCAAACTAATGTCTCTGTTTTTAATATGCTGTCTAAGTTGGTTATAGTTTTTCTTCCAAGGAGCAAATGTCTTAATTTCATGGCTGCAGTCACCATCTGCACTGATTTTGGAACCCAAGAAAATAAAGTCTGTCACTGTTTCTATTATTTCCCCATCTATTTGCCATGAAGTGATGGGACCAGATGCCATGATCTTTGTTTTTTGAATGTTGAGTTTTAAACCAGATTTTTCACTCTCCTCTTTCACTTTCATCAAGAGGCTCATAAATTCCTCTTCACTTTTGCCATAAGAGTGGTATCATCTGTGTATCTGTGGTAGTTGATATTTCTCACAGCAATCTTGATCCCAGCATCTGCTTCATCCAGCCAGCATTACACATGATGTGCTCTGCATATAAGTTAAGTAAGCAGGGTGACAATACATAGCCTTGATGTACTCCTTTCCCAATTTGGAATGAGTTTGTTGTTCCATATCAGCTTCTAACTGTTGCTTCTTGACCTGCGTACAGATTTTTCAGGAGGCAGGTCAGGTGTTCTGTATTCCCATCTCTTGAAGAATTTCCCACAGTTCATTGTGATCTACAGAGTCAAAGGCTTTGGTGTAATCAGTAAAGCAGAAGTAGATGTTTTTCTGGAACTCCCTTCTTTTCCAATGACCCAGTGAGTGTTGGCAATTTGATCTCTGGTTCCTCTGCCTTTTCTAAATCCAGCTTGACCATCTCGAAGTGTACGGTTCATGTACTGTTGAAACCTGGCTTGGAGAAATTTGAGCATTGCTTTGCTAGCATATAAGATGAGTTCAATTGTGTGCTAGTTTGAACACTCTTTGGCACTGCCCTTCTTTGGGATTGAAATGAAACCTGACCTTTTCCAGTCCTATGGAAAATGTCTGCTGAGTTTTTCAAATTTGTGTTAGCATATTAACTGCAATACTTTCACAGCATCATCTTTTAGGATTTGAAATAGCTCAACTGGAATAACATCACCTCCACTATCTTTGTTCATAGTGATGCTTCCTAAGGCACACTTGACTTCTAATCCCAGGATGTCTGACTCTAGGTGAGTGGTCACACCACTGTGGTTAACCTGGTCATGATGACCTTTTTTGTAGAGTTCATCTGTGTGTTCTTGCCGACTCTTCTTAATACTGCCTGCTTCTGTTAGGTCAATACCATTTCTGTCATGTATTGTGCCCATCTTTGCATGAAATGTTCCCTTGGTATCTCTAATTTTCTTGAAGAGATCTCTAGTCTTTCCCATTCTATTGTTTTCCTCTATTTCTTTGCACTGATCATTGAGGCAGGCTTTATTATCTCTCCTTGCTATTCTTTGGAACTCTGCATTCAAATGGGTATATCTTTACTTTTCTCCTTTCCCTTTAGCTTCTCATCTTTTTTCAACTATTTTAAAGGCCTCCTCAGAAAACCATTTTGCCTTTATGCATTCATTTTTTCTTGGGGATGGTCTTGATCCCTGCCTCGTACACAATGTTACAAACCTCCATCCATAGTTCATCAAGCACTCTGTCTATCAAATCTAGTCCCTTGAATCTATTTGTCACTTCCACTGTTTAATTGTAAGGGATTTGATTTAGGTCATACCTGGTGGTGGTGGTTTTCCCTATTTTCGCCAATTTAAATTTGAATTTAGCAATAAGGGATTAATGATCTGAGCCACAGTCAACTCCCAGTCTTGCTTTTGCTGACTGTATAGAGCTTCTCCATCTTTGGTGGCAAAGAATATAATCAATCTGATTTCAGTATTGATCATCTGGTGATGTCCATGTGTAGAGTCTTCTCTTTTGTTGTTAGAAGATGGTGTTTACAATGACCAGTGTGTTCTCTTGGCAAAACTCTGTTAGCCTTTGCCCTGCTTCATTTTGTACTCCGAGGACAAATTTGCTTGTTACTCTGGGTATCTTTTGACTTTCTACTTTTGCATTCCCGTCCCCCATGATGAAAAAGACATCTTTTGGGGGTATTAGTTCTACAAGGCCCTATAGGTCTTCAATGAACCATTCAGCATAAGCTTCATTACTGGTTGGGGGTGTACTTGGATTGCTGTGATTTTCAATGGTTTTCCTTGGAAATGAACAGAGATCATTCTGTCATTTTTGAGACTGCACTCAAATACTGCATTGTGGACTCTTTTGTTTAATATGAGGGCTACTTCTAAGGGGTTCTTGCCCACTGTAGTAGGTATAATTGTCATCTGAATTAAACTCACCCATTCCAGTTCATTTTAGTTCACTGATTCCTAAAATGTTGATGTTCACTCTTGCTATCTCCTCTTTGACCACTTCTAATTTACCTTGATTCATGGACCTAACATTCCAGGTTCCTATGCAGTATTGCTCTTTACAGCATCGGACTTTACTTCCATCACCAGTCATATCCACAACTGGGCGTTGTTTTTGCTTTGGCTCCTTCTCTTCATTCTGTCTGTAGTTATTTCTCTACTCTTCTCTGGTAGCGTATTGGGCACCTACCGACCTGGGGAGTTCATCTTTCAGTGTCCTATCTTTTTCCTTTTTCATACTGTTCATGGGATTCTCAAGGCAAGAATACTGAAGTGGTTTGCCATTCCCTTCTCCAATCAACCACATGTTTTGTCAGAACTCTCCACCATGACCTGTCCATCTTGGGTGACCCTACACAGCATGGCTCATTGTTTCATTGAATTAGACAAGGCTGTGGTCCATGTGATCAGTTTGATTAGTTTTCTGTGATTGTGGTTTTCATTTTCTCTGCCCTCTGAAGATTAAGGATAAGAGGCTTATGGAAACTTCCTGATGGGAGAGACTGACTGTGGGGAAAACTGGGTCTTATTCTGAAGGGCAGGGTCATACTTAGTAAATCATGGATTACTTAATGGATGGGATAAATGGAGTAATATTTTTATTTTTTTAATTTCTTTCTAATTGGGAAATAATTGCTCTACAATGTTGTGTTGGTTTCTGCTGTAAAACAATGTGATTCGACTCTAAGCATACATTTATCCCATCCCTCTTGAACTTCCCTCCCACTTGTTCTATCCCACTCTTCTAGGTCATCACAGAGCACTGAGCTACTCTCTTGGTTTGTCCCACCCTGTCCTTCCCCCACTGTGTCCACAAATCCATTCTCTATGTCTGTGTTAAATAGTGTGTTTATTCTGGAAGATCAAAAATTAAGGAGAGACATTTTATTTATTTACAAATATATGAGACTTTCTATTTTAAAATTGAAAATGTATGAGTTTGTTACTTGCTCAGTCACCTCTGATTCTTTGCAACCCCATGGACTGTAGCCCTCCAGGCTCCTCCATCCATGAGATTGTCCAGGCAAAAATACTGGATTGGATAGCCATTGTAGACATCTACGTTTTGCTTTATATATCAGATGGGAACTGCTTGTATGAGATTTATAGAACCAGAGTTGCATCAACATAATGAGAAATTTAATATTTAGTGTCACTTAGCAATGAATATCTGGAGGAGGGAAATGGCAACCCACTCCAGTAGTCTTGCCTGGAAAATCCCATGGGAGGAGCCTGGTAGGCTACAGTACATGGGGTCACAAAGATGGGCTTCCCTGGTAGTTCAGCTGATAAAGAATCTGCCTGCAATGCAGGAAACCCCACCTGGGTCAGAAAGATACTCTGGAGAAGGATAGGCTATCCACTCCAGTATTCTTGGGCCTCCCTGGTGCCTCAGATGGTAAGGAATTTGACTTCAACATGGGGAACCTGGGGTCCATCCCTAGGTTGGGAAGATACCCTGGGGGAGGGCATAGCAACTCACTCCAGTATTCTTTCCTGGAGAATCCCCATGAACAGAGAAGCCTGGTGGGCTGCAGTTCATGGGGTCACAGAGTTGGACAAGACTGAGTGACTAAGCACAGAATGGCAGTGAGTATGTCGCTTCTTAAACTGCTGCTGCTGGGTCGCTGCTTCTGTCACTTTGGGCTCATTTGGGCCAGAGGAGCCTGGCCCATGGACTGCAGCCGGCCAGGCTCCTCTGTCCGTGGGATTCTCTAGACAAGAGTACTAGAGTGGGTTGCCATGCCCTCCTCCAGTCTTAAACTACCAGATTATACTAAATTATTGAAAAAAATAACTTCTGCCAAACGTGCTATGCAGATAATTTATGTTCCTTCATTGGAAAGCCTGATAGAGACAATCTAGTTCAACTCTGTGATTCTATATTTTAAATTACTACAAAGAGAAACTGTGAAGCATAAATATATGTTTATTTATTCTGGAAATGATATTGTTAAATTTTGGTGTTAAGTACTGTTTATTTTATAGCTTGTCCTGGAAAATCAGGAACAAAAAAATCATTTGTATGAATGGTAGCATATTTAAAAATTGTTGTCCAAATGTCAATAAAGACTATTGATGTTTGGAACTTGAAACATAAAATTCCACTGAAGTATAACTAGAAGTCTCCTGATTCCAATTCATGACATACTGAAACTTCACAAACCTCTAAGTTATTGCATGGGGTCCAGTTTGCCATATTTACACCAGACTGTCATTGGATTGAATAATTGGCATCACGCACACTTCAACTTTTTAGTGTTTGCTCCATTGTATTATTTTTAAACAGATATTAATATAATTCAAATACCATATAATTCACCCATTTAGAGTACAATTCAGTACTTTTTAATATATTTACAAAGTTGTGATTTGTTACTACAATCAATTTTAGGGCATTTCATCATGTCAGAAAAAATAATATATTCTGGATGTAAGTCTCTTATTGGATAGAAGATTAGCTTTTTTCCCCCCATTCCAATGGTTGTTTTTCACTTTCATGTCACTCATCATTCACTTTCATAATGGTGTCCTTTGCAGTGCAAAAGTTGATCATTTTGATTAAGTTCAATTTATCTATTTTTTTGATGTGTGATTTTATATCATGCTTAAGAAATCTTTGCCTAATCAAGATATACTCCTGTTTTCTTTTAAGTATTTTATAGTCTTAATTCTTACATTCAGATGTCTGATTCATTTTAAGGACTTATTTAATGCATGGTTTGAGGAAACAGTAAAACTTTACAACAAATGTGGTAGACAGTTGTTCAAACATCATTTGTTTTGAAGACTATTCCCTTTCATGGATTGAATTGTCTTGGTCCCCTTGATAGAAATCATGTCTCTGAGATTTTATTTCTGGACTCTAAAATTCTAAATATAATATGTAATCATTTTCTATCTATTTTCAGAATTAAAATTTTTAAATATTTTCTCCTTTCCTAAATCTCAGCTACTCACTTCCATATCTGTACTCTAGATGTTGCTTGCTCACATCAATATTAACTGTATCAACTCTAAAATCTTAACTTCAAATATGACATTCTGATCACCATTTCCCAACCCACTTGCTCTATCCTACTTTCCCATGTCAAAATTGTTCAGTCATTAAGAAATCTAGTTCATTATTCCTGTCCTTTTTCCATATTACTTCCCAGCTATCTTATCTCCCAATAGCTGAGATTCCATTGTTCATCACTGTAACACACTCATGTGAAATATAACCAATCAACCATTATCTCTCTCCTCTCTCTCTACTACTAACTTCTTAAATTGCAGATCCAATGATATCTTCCTGTATGTCACTTAAGAAGACTGGAGAAAACCATGCTACTTGCTTGCTTGATGTTTAGCTGTGGTCTGTATGAGCAATTAAGCAAAGCACAGCATAAGACATAGGAAATCTTACTTTTTTCCCATTTGAATTTATTAAATTTCACTCTCTGAAGTGAAAATTTCAATCTTTCCTAAATATGCTTCCTCCTTTTCTCTACTACCAAAGCTTAGACATTGTCTCATTTAGAAAGTAGAAGTAATTGAACAAGAGCTACACTATCCTTTATGCCATCTAGCATCTCTCAGTTCAGTTCAGTCACCCAGTTGTGTCCGACTCTTTGCAACGCCATGGACTGCAGCACTCCAGGCCTCCCGATCCATCACCAACTCCCGAAGTTTACTCAAACTCATGTCCATTGGGTCAGTGATGCCCTCCAACCAACTCATCCTCTGCTATTTCCTTCTCCTCCCACTTTCAAACTTTCTCAGCATCAGGGTCTTTTCAAATGTGTCAGCTGGCCAAAATATTGGAGTTTCAGTTTCAGCATTAGTCCTTCCAATGAATATTCAGGAATGATTTCCTTTAGGATGGACTGGTTGGATCTCCTTGCAGTCCAAGGAACTCTCAAGAGTCTTCTCCAAAAAAAAAAAAAAAAAAAGTCTTCTCCAACACCATAGTTTAAAAGCATCTATTCTTCAGCACTCAGCTTTCTTTATAGTCCAGCTCTCAAATCCATACATGACCACTGGAAAAACCATAGCTTTGACTTGATGGACCTTTGTTGATAGAGTAATGTCTCTGGTTTATATTAAGCAGTCTACATTGGTCATAACTTTTCTTCCAAGGAATGTGTTTTTGAATTTTATGGCTGCAGTCACCATCTGCAGTGATTTTGGAGCGCCCCCCCCCGCCCCCCACCAAAAAAGAAAATGTCTCTCACTGTATCCACTGTTTCCCCATCTATTTACCATGAACTGATGGGACTGAATGCCATGATCTTAGTTTTCTGAATGTAGAGCTTTAAGCCAACTTTTTCACTCTCCTCTTTCACTTTCATCAAGAGGCTCTTTAGTTCTTCTGCACATTTGCCATAAGGGTGGTGACATCTGCATATCTGAGGTTACTAATATTTCTCCCAGCAATCTTGATTCCAGCTTGTGCTTCATCCAGCACAGCATTTCTCATGATGTACTCTGCATATAAGTTAAATAATCAGGGTAACAATATACAGCCTTGATGTACTCCTTTTCCTATTTCAAACCAGTCTGTTGTTCCATTCCAGTTCTAACTGTTGCTTCTTGACCTGCATACAGGTTTCTCAAGAGGCAGGTCAGGCGGTCTGGTATTCCCATCTCTTTCAGAATTTTCCACAGTTTATTGTGATCCACACAGTCAAAGGCTTTGGCATAGTCAATAAAGCAGAAATAGATGTTTTTCTGGAACTCTCTTGATTTTTTGATGATCCAGCAAATGTTGGCAATTCGATCTCTGGTTCCTCTGCCTTTTCTAAAACCAGCTTGCACATCTGGAAGTTCACGGTTCATGTATTGCTGAAGCCTGGCTTGGAGAATTTTGAGCATTACTTTACTAGCATGTGAGATGAGTGCAATTGTGCAGTAGTTTGAGCATCCTTGGCATTGCCTTTCCTTGGGATTGGAGTGAAAACTGACCTTTTCCAGTCCAGTGGCCCCTGCTCAAATCCTTTATGGAACAGCTTGGTGATCCTGCCCTGATATTCTGAAAACTTTATAATCTGAGTATTAAATCTTTTCTCACCTCTATTTTGTATATTAGTCTCAATATCCAAACCAGATTTTGAGTAGGTGTTCATGCTTCTTTGGCAGAGTGGCCACACTGAATTGTATTTTGTTTGTGTTCTGTTATTGAGTTGTAGGAGTTCCTGAATTATTTGGGAAATTGACTCTTTATCAAATAAATGGTTTGCAAATTTTTCTCCCATTCTATAGGCTGCCTTTGCATTCTGTTTCATGTCTTTGCCTTTTTTTTTTCTTGTGTTGTGCAGAAAAGTTTTATTTCCCTTTAGTCCCACTCATCCACTGTTACGCATTTTGTTTATAGTTTTGGTGTCATATCTGTGAAATCATTGTCAAGACTAACATTAAGAAGCCTTTCCAATATGCTTTATTCTATATAAGTTTTGTGGTTTCAGGCCTTATATTTAACATCTTAATCTATTTTAAGTTGATTTTAATATATGGTGTAAGGTTGGGGTCTTTTTTTTTCTTTTATCTCACTCAAATCTGCAGACTGATTCTGCTCAATGCTGGAAAGCCCATTCCTTTCCTCATCAGGTCAAAGTGGCTTCTCTTTCCTCAGGTGTCTCCCGCCAGATTTTCTGTAACTCTTTATAGTTTTATATTTCCCTCTCACCTCCAGAACATCTCCATGACTGGACTAGGAGCTTATGTTGGTTTTTCAGCCTGTCAGCAATAAGCATCTAAGTACTTATTTATCTTTGTGTGAAAAGATATTGCAATAAATGTGATACAGTTATAGTTGTAAAGTAAAATTAGTCTGTTAGAAGAATAGTCAGGTGATCATTATATTTCAGCTTTAATGAGTTACTCTATTCATTGAGACCCAATTGTTTTCACTGCTAGAAAACACCACACCACATTACTTTCAGTTAATTACAAAAATTTAATTTTAGAGATGAATATACCAAAAGGAAAGTTCATGATTATCATAATAAAATCTCTGGAGAATTTAAATAGTATATATTTTCAGACAAAATATTTCTCTTTAAAGTTTAAAAACCAATCTTTTATTCTGAAAGAAATGTCTGACTAGGCTTTTATGTAAATAGTTTAAAAATATTCTTGATAGAACAAAGTTAACTGTGGGCTCTTAGATCTGTGTGCCATTAGCAACAAAATGGGTAAAGTGTAGCTACTCCTAAAATAAGTAGTAATAATTATAAAGGCTGAAAATTTGGAAAAAAAACAACAAAGGAAATAATAGGATAGTATTAATAATATATCACATTTTGAGGTAGTTTTTATGAGCATAAATGTATAAAGGAAAACCTTGAATTGTATAGAAACTACATTTTGTTAACAATGACCTTCAAAATTTCCTATATCAAAGTTTGTAGTTTGCATTTTTATTCAACGGATGGCAGCATATTTTAAATTGTATAAAATATAATTCCACGAGTATCCATTAGAGTAAAATATTACAACATGTACTTGTGTATAAGATTTGTTGATTGGTTCACACTTCACTCTAAGAACTAACTGAATTGTCACAGAGTGCTTTCCATTAAAGATACATATATATCAACTTTAAGTTCAATTTTCAAAAAGTGCATTTTAAAATAATATTTCACATTTGCAATGTCATTTTCCTAATGATCTAAGATTTCCCTTCTTTTTAAAATTTATATGATTCAATGCGTTATTTGAATATTTGGAAGGAAAGCTATGATAAACCTAGACAGCATATTAAAAATCAGAGAGATCACTTTGGCAACAAAGTGGCAACAACATCTATTAAAAGCTATGGTTTTCCCAGTAGTCATGTAAGAATGTGAGAGCTGGACCATGAAGAAGCCTGAGCACTGAAGAATTGATGCTTTTGAATTGCAGTGCTAGAGAAGGCTCTTTGCAGTCCCTTTGGTCAAGGAGCTCACGCCAGTCAATTCTAAAAGAAATCAACCCTGAATGTTCATTGGAAGCACTGATGCGGAAGCTGAAGCTCCAGAACTTTGGCCACCTGATGCGAAGAACTGACTCATTTGAAAAGACCCTGACACTGGGAAAGATTGAAAGCAAAAAGAGAACTGGGTGGCAGAGGATGAGATGGCTACATAGCATCACCATCTCAATAGATATAAAACTGAGCAAAATCTATGAGCTAGTGAAGGACGGAGGAGCCTCATGTGCTGTAGTCCATAGGATTGCAGAGTTGGACCTGACTTAGTGTCTGAACAACAATTTGGATGTTCAATTTAGACTAGTGAAAACTGTACGGAGGTATGTTAGATATATCTCACATCTTAAATTTTACATTTTATTAAGTGATAAACACATGCAAAACTCCCATACATGTGTAAATATGTGTATGTGTGTGTATGTATGTGTGTGTGTGTGTGTGTTTGTCCCTGTGTTAGTAGCTCAGTTGTATCCAACTCTTTGTGATCCCATGGACTTCAGCCTGCCAGGCTCCTCTGTTCATAGATCCTCCAGGCAAGAATACTGGAGTGAATTGCCATTCCCTTCTGCAAAGGATCTTCCCAACACAGGGGTTGACCTAAGTTTCCCCCATTGCAGGCAGAATCTTTACCATCTGAGCTGCCAGGGAAACCCATATACATACATACATACATATATATATATATATATATTACATGTATAAAATATGAAATAAATCTATGACAAAAAAACTTCCATTTTCTTAGCTCCATGTTAAGCTTTTACATTATTCCTTTTCTTCCCTTCTTCTCTAACTATACAATAGCTACGAATAGATTAGCAGAACACTAGATTTTCTCACTGTATGCCTAAAAATAATGAGAACATATTGTGCTCAAACTACCACACAATAGCACTCATCTCACATGCTAGTAAAGTAACGTTCAAAATTTTCCAAGCCAGGCTTCAGCAATACATGAACCGTGAATTTCCAGATGTTCAAGCTGGTTTTAGAAAAGGCAGAGGAACCAGAGATCTAATTGCCAACATCTGCTGGATCATCAAAAAAGCAAGACAGTTCCAGAAAAACATCTATTTCTTGCTGTGTGGATCACAATAAACTGTGGAAAATTCTGAAAGAGATGGGAATACCAGACCACCTGACCTGCCTCTTGAGAAACCTGTATGCAGGTCAAGAAGCAACAGTTAGACATGGAACAACAGACTGGTTCGAAATAGGAAAAGGAGTACGTTAAGGCTGTATATTGTTACCCTGATTATTTAACTTATATGCAGAGTATATTATGAGAAACTCTGTGCTGGAAGAAGCACAAGCTGGAATCAAGATTGCCAGGAGAAATATCAATAACCTCAGATATGAAGATGACACCACCCTTATGGCAGAAAGTGAAAAGAACTAAAGAGCCTCTTGATGAAAGTGAAAGAGGAGAGTGAAAAAGTTGGCTTAAAGCTCTACATTCAGGAAACTAAGATCATGTCATCTGGTCCCATCACTTCACGGGAAATAGATGGGGAAACAGTGGAAACAGTGACTGGCTTTATTTTTCTGGGCTCCAAAATCACTACAGACGGTGATTGCAGCCATGAAATTAAAAGACGCTTACTTCTTGGAAGGAAAGTTATGACCAAACTAGATAGCATATTAAAAACCAGGAACATTACTTTGGCAACAAAGGTCCATCAAGCCAAAGCTATGGTTTTTCCAGTGGTCATGTATGGATGTAAGATTTGGACTATAAAGAAAGCTGAGTGCTGAAGAATTGATGCTTTTGAACTGTGGTGTTGGAGGAGACTCTTCACAGTCCCGTGGACTGCAGGGAGATCCAACCAGTCCATCCTAAAGAAAATCAGTCCTGAGTGTTCATTGGAAGGACTGAAGCTGAAGCTGAAACTCCAATACGTTAGCTACCTGATGTGAAAGACTGACTTATTTTTTTTTTCCTCTTTTTTTTTTTAAAAAAATATGGAACGCTTCACGAATTTGCGTGTCATCCTTGCGCAGGGGCCATGCTAATCTTCTCTGTATCGTTCCAATTTTAGTATATGTGCTGCCGAAGCGAGCACAAGACTGACTTATTTTAAAAGACCCTGATGAAGGGAAAGATTGAAGGTGGGAGGAGAAGGGGATGACAGAGGAAGTGATGGTTCTATGGCATCATCGACTAAATGGACATCAGTTTGGGTGAACTCTGGGAGTTGGTGATGGACAGGGAGGCCTGGTGTACTGCGGTTCATGGGTTCATGGGGTCTCAAAGAGTCAGACACGACTGAGCGACTGAACTGAACTGAACTGTGTTGGGTTGTCTTGATCAGCACTGTGTAAGCTCTCTGAACAATTTGACCACAATAAACATACTCATGCTAAAATGTATCTATATAAACAAAAGTATAATGTATAATTCTTCTATAAGACTCAATCAGTATCAGAGATTTCAAGTATAGCACATTAGGTAAATTGCAATGGGTCTTATTATCTATGTTATTTAAATGCCATTCTTCAGAAGTTAAATCAGGAAGTATTATCAGTTTACTATCATAAAATGAGAAAATACAGTAACTACTAGATCATATAAATTTTACTTGCTTTTACTGTCATTAAGGAAGGTCATTTAAAATAGGACATAAGATAAAGGTTAAACAGTGTTTCTTTTCCATGTCTTACTGGAGCACTGTTTAACAAGCTCTCTAAAGGATTATTTAATTCAGTAGATTATTTTTCTTTTTTCTTTTTCTATTTACTATTCAATTAGAGCCAAAATAACATAAATTTACATGTTATGTTGTACATGTTACTTAGTAGAGCTGCAAAGATTTCCTCTCCTAAAGAAGATACCAGCAAAGGCCATCTAATTTTTCTTATTTGTTTTGTTGGGTTTTTTTGTTTGTTTGCTTGTTTATTTGTTTCTGGTGTTCTTGTTTGTAGTATTTTTTGTTTGATTTTAATTGTGTATAATTGCAAATATTACAGAGGTTTGGATAATTGCTTAGATTCATGAGACTCTATAGAACATATTCAAGTGTTCTAATAAAAGCAAAAATAAAGGACAGCAAACGGAGAGTTCAGCAAACTTTGAAGGAGATCCAACAGACATCAAGGCTTATGTTCCCTAAGGTCCTTCTTATTTGCACAAAGATAAGCATAGCCTTTGGGTTGAACTTTCAAGATCTGTACAATGAATCTTGATTTCAGAGAACCCCAGATAGATGTTTTCAGCAGTGTATTTTATGTCTCTCTGGTCACTTAGCCAAGCCAAGTTTTCTAATCTATTACACCAGGAGAAAGTCATCCATAAATAATATTTCCTCATACCAGAGGAGCTGCAGACTTTACAGAGTAATCACAAATTATTAGTAAAATAGGCCTTATTTTGGCCAAGAATCAAACCAGATATCCCTGCATCTCCAGAGACAAATATAAAGCTTCCCTCACCTAACTGTAAAAAACTCCATCCTGAATAAGAACACTAAAAGGTTATAGCTAACCCAGCAATCATCTTATTTTAACAATTTATTAATCCCTATAAGTATCTATATACTCAAAAAATGTTTTTTAAACAGGTTTTTTAAATTTCAGTTTTCTTATTGATATGTTGCACTCTTTTGGAAACACAATATTTTTATGCTATATACTCAAAAATTTTAAAGATTATGTATGGAATTATATTTTATTTCATTCCAAAATGTTTTTCCTTTGCCTATCACTTCTTTTTCTTCTATTGCTGTTTTTTGACTGTTTTTTCATAGTTGCTATGTGTCATTTGACTAAGAGAAAGAGCTTCCAGACTGTGTAATATGATCCAGGCTCTCAGATCCCTTAAGAATGAGGTTCCAAATTATTTTTTATAGAATATAATTATAAGAGATAACTCAGTTTATTAAAGTTTCTCACTGCCCTTAAGTAATTGTACTTCCATGAGAAAATTTTTTTCCTCAACATGATTTATATTTTTCTCAACAATATGAAAATATTTTCCTCAACATTATGAAAATATTTTCCTCAACATTATTTAGAAGCAAAATTTTATAGGGGTTACATGAAACACAGTGACAGACTCTCTTGTAGCATTTCTGTTCATAGCTGTTACATTCCTTTTCTCTCATCTTCTGTGTTAATCCTTATGCCCTTCACTTAAGAATAAGGCATCCATAATCCTTTCTTCCCACCTTAGCTTATCAGCAAAGATGCTTGCTGTGAGGACTCTTTTTTTAGTGAAGGTCTCTTTAAGAAACTGAGATTCTCCATTTCATTGTTTTCCCACTGTTAAGTAGATGGAGTATGGAGGTTAGGCTCAATGCTTTAACATGATGTGAAATATAGTATATGTATTTGTTGCATACAATAGGCTTGGTCTTAGACCATTAAAAATACAACCTAATTTTGAATGTGTTAAAACATATGTTGAAAAATTTAAAGTAATAAATAGATTGTGACTTAGAGATAGTAAATTTTAAAATTAAGCAATTTTTAATGTGACTCCTACATATAAGCCATTCTTTTAGAGGCTCTGCATATAATATTGAAGGAAACACATACAACCTTTGCTGTCATAAAGTTTACGGTTACATCAAAGGAAACAGAAAACACATAGATAAATAAATGTTTGTTCTCAAAAAAGGGTTTTGAGAAAAAATATTCCAGAGAGAGAAGGATAAAAATGTGCATAGGGAGGTTAGGTAACATTAATATTTTTTCGTGGAGTAGTGAATGAAGAAGCATGTCTGCATGCTTAGTTGTGTCCAACTCTCTTTGACCCCATAGACTGCAGTCCACCAGGCTCCTCTGTCCATGGAATTTTCCAAGTAAGAATACTTGAGTGGGTTGCCATTTCCTACTCCAGGGGATCATACCTAACTAATTAACTCAAGGATCTTACCTGTGTCTCCCTCTCCTGCATTGACAGGAGAATTCTTTATCACTGAGCCACCTGGGACGCTGTCTCTACAATGTGCCATTTGAACAGACACCTGAAGGAAGGAGAGGTAGAAGCTTTGAATTTACTTCAGAGAAGAGATTCCACCTAGAGGGAAGTGTGGCTTGATGCCCGAGCATGCTTGTTATGAGGCATGAACAAAGAGCAGTAAGGTGGTGAGTGACTAACCTAGGGCAAGCAAATAAAAGTCTGGTAGAGTGATCAGATCAGAGGATCAGCAAAGAAGCAGGCATGTAGGGTCTTACAGACCAGTTTGAGAGATGGAAAGTCACTGAGGAGCATAGAGTAGCTGTAACCTCATCTGATTTGAACCTTAAAGTAATTATTTTGACATGTGGAGAATGAACAGAAGAGGTGAGGTAAGGACAAACAAAAGGTGACTAGTTTGGGTGTTATTACAATCAATGAGACAAAGAGTAGCTTGAACAAGAATGTTGTTGGCATATTTGATGAGAAGTGTTTGGGATCAGAACATTTGGAAAGATGGAGCCCCCAAAACTTGCTGATAATTTGAGTGTAGGAAATGAAACAAGGAGACCAGTATAGCAAGATAACTTGAGAATTGTTTTTGAGTTATCTGAAAAATTAAGCTGTCATTTACTGAGATTGATAAAGAAAATTTGAGTAGGTAGAGGTTGGATCAGAAGTAAAATTATATATAAGTGTACTTCAGATTTTTATCTGTTATATATATATATATATATATATATCTTTAAAATTTTACTTTAATTTTGTATTTCAGAGAGAGTGAGGGAAAAAATGAAAGAAGGAGAGTGGAGGCAAAGGAAGGGAGAGAGTCCCTGCTAAAAATAAAGATTTATGAAATATACAATTAAAAGTGGAAGGATGATCTAGGCCAGTAAAACTTATTTTCCTGAGTCAATATTTCTGGATGATCATGGGAAATTAGTTGGTTTATACGATTTATAAAGAGACTCATTTTTATAGGACCAAACACATTTTTACAATGTTTGGGGATGCAATATCTTAGGATCCATTTGGTTGTTCTAATTTAATTGCACATTGTGTGGATGAAAAGAAATATGAAAAAATCCATTTGATATTTACAATGGTAGCCTGGCTTTGTCTCAGATTTCATTTTGTAAGCTCATCTTTGCTTTGGGTAAAACTCATTTTCAGAAGAGAAGTGGTGGAAAGGAAACAATAACATATAAATATTTCCTATAAACATCTATGGATGTCTTCATTGTTAACTGATGAAAACACAACTCTGATATTTGAAGTTATGAGTTTCTGAAATTATACACTGGGAAACCAATCTCCACTGAACTACATTTTTACTAACATATCTTGCAAAAAAAAACACACACATTCACATAAAAGATTCCAGCTGCTTTGCTGAATTTTCAAACATCAGCTAAGTCAAGCACCCCACTAGTCACAGGTGACAAATAATGCTCGAACATCTGCTTGCTAACAATATAATCTGGCTCATTTACTATCACTAGTCTCCTGGTATTGTGCCCACAGGAGAGGTTCAATAAATACTGAATGAAATGCTTCTACCTGTTGAGAAGAATAAATAAATCTATGGGGTGAGGGGAGTAATAATACCATGACTTTTCTTTTTTTCTTTAAGAAGAAAAAAGTGCTGGCCTTGTGAAACTTGTGGAATATGTGGTCATTATCGTGTTTTGGTAGCATGGTCTGAGTTTAGGATGAAGTCTAGTGTAGTTTACCCAGGAAATCTAAAATAGGTCAATGCCCCTGAGAATGTTTCTTGGGTTTGAGAGGATGATAATTTCAATTTCTCCTCAGTTTGTTTCCAGAGTAAGCAGTGATCCAAATGATTAAACTTCTACCACTGGGGATAGTTAGAATGCAGAGTTTCAGCTAGCTGTGAATGAGTCAACAAATTGCAAGCCGTTTGGCTTATTGCCCATAAGAACAGTTAGTTTTAAATGTTCTCAGATAAGGCACTGAAAATCCAATAAAATAAGGCATGTTATTTTCCAAAGATATAGCAAAACAGAGTTTACATTAAAATGTATAATCTTAAAGTATTAGGGGTTGTATTTCAAAACCTTATTTTGCATTATCTAATATAAATGCTTGTTTGAAAATCCTGCAAAATGTTTTAATGATTTGTATTTTAATAAAAGGCTTAAAGATTACAGTTACATATTATGCACTTTATTTTCCACTTTTTTTTTTCCAGTGTACCTTCAATATATATTAACTTCTATCAGGCAGTTATTTCATAACATTTCTGTCTCTAACATGCCACACACATACGTTCTCTTTCTCTCTCTCTCTGTTCCTCTCTCTCTTTGAGGATTATCTTGCTTCTTATTTAACTGAGAAAATAAAAAGAAAAAGAATTGAACTTCAATATTGTTCCATTATATTGTTAACCTACCTACATTTGTACCCATAGTCTCTATGTTCCCTCATCTCAGTCTTACTGCTCCTTAGTGCAATGGTCATATGCATGTCATCAAGGCATCAATGCCTTTGATTCAGCTATGATCCACTCTTTTATTTGTGATATCAATAGTTCTCAATAAGAATAAAAACACATTGAAATATCTTGTCTTAAAAAAAAAAAAACACCTTCCTAGCTCCTATCGCTCTCCCCAACTACAGTCCCATCCTCTGTTAGGGTAAGCTGCACTAAATATCTGCCTACATATGACCTTTCTTGACCACATTCCTATCCAATTTTGTCTTCATCACTCTAGAAGTTAATAATTATTAAAAACATATATTTGTAAATTATAGGTATTATATTATTTAATATAATTATATAATTTATACTATAATATGTAATATTATATGTTAATTACATATATTAAATATAAATACACGTAAATATATATACATTTAAAGGGATTTATTACCCCAAATTAGCTTCATGTTTGTGGGAACAAGTTAGGCAAGTTTGAAGTCTACAGAGCAAATTGTAAGGAAGATAGGAGGTAAAATCTTAGAAAGGGGTTATGCTATAGTCCAGAAATAGAATTTCCCCTTTAGCAAAACTTCAGTTCTGCTCTTACATCATTTCAAATGGTTTGATTACTCTCACTCAGATTATCCAGGATAATCTACTTTGCTTTTTGTTGTTCAGTCACTAAGCTGTGTCTGACTTTTCCCAACCAAATGAACTGCAGCACACCAGGCCTCCCTGTCCTTCACTATCTCCTGGAGTTTGCTCAGACTGACATCCATTGTGTTGATGATGCCATCCTTAAAGTCAACTAATTATAAATGCTAATAACATATATAAAATAACTGCATAGCAATAACTAGACTTGTGTTTGAGTGCACACCTATTGGTTCTTATGTTTGTTTGGTGTTTTTGTCTGTTTGTGACATAAATGAAAGTTTTCTATTGAGCATAAAATATGTGAAAATGGAAAAAGAAACTTGGTGGAAAATATGTGTTTTATGTGTTGTTGTTCAACACAGCCCCATGGACTGCAGCCTGCCAGGCTTCCCTGTCCTTCACCACCTCCTGGAGCTTGCTCAAACTCGTGCCCATTGAGACAGTGATGCCACCTAACTATCTCATCCTCTGCCGTCCCCTCTCCTCCTTGCCTTTGACCTTTCCCAGCATCAAGGAAAGATTGGGTTGGTTCTTTGCATCAGGTGGCCAAAGTATTGGAGCTTCAACTTCAGCATCAGTCCTTCTAATGTATATTCAGGATTGATTTCCTTTAGGATTGACTGATTTAATCTCTTTGCAGTCCAAGAGACTCTCAAGAGTCTTCAGACTTAAATTGAAGAAAGTAGGGAAAACCCACTAGGCCATTCAAATATGACCTAAATCAAATCCCTTACACTTATACAGTGTTTTATGTATAGAATCTAATTTTTGAGATTAAGATCACTAGTTGGCAAATAATTCTCCAGTGTCATAGGAAAATGACAAACACTAATTAAAAAGTTACTGTCCAAATATTCTCCTGTTTTTAAATTTCCAAATCTTCCCTTTATCATGTTATTCAGAAAAATACACCCTAGGATTGGTATTACCTATATTTTCCTTGATCTCGCATAAAGATATTTTAATTTTTAAAAGTAATTTGAACAAAATAAAATTCAGGTAGTTGGAAAGATGATATATTAAACATTCTTCTATTCTTATTATTTTCCTCTTTACAACAGAGATGCTTAAAAATCAGCAGCATACAGTTTCAAATTTAGAATGTTATTAGTTTCTATTCTGAGCTGAAGTTTTCAAATGACTAAAGATTGATATATAATCCCTTTATGCAGCAATATTGGTAATTATTTTGAATGCATTTTTATACGTCATAGTCTGCAAAACAAGACTTTCACTGGAAAATATTTATTCTTTATGTTATTTTTCTTTGCTAATGTAAATACTCTAATAGACTTTAAAAAAAATCAGTAATGTATTTTAAGAGTCAAGTATGATCTACATTGTGTTCAAATATTTACTGAAAAATGTTAATTTAATAATTTGTCAACTAGAAAGAAGACTATCCATTTAAGTATCCTAGTTCACTTTGAAGATTTGTGTACTCAAGTAGATATATAAAATTCCTACGACAAATAGAAATGTGAAGGCTTCCAGTCCAAAAGTAAAGAACATGACATAACCAAATTTCCATTAAAAAATATTATCTGAATTATAACTGTACAGAAGTCATGAAAGTTACATATGAAGTTAAAGTTTTGAGTTGCAGAGAGTTATGAATAATTTGGCCATTTAGAAGGAGAGGTAAGATTTTTTTCTGCCTAAAATAAGGCAGAGAAATAAGTTATAATTTTAAGATAACTGTAATCCTGAGCGATCTTTTCTATCAAGTTGGTGTTGCATGTGTGCTAAGTTGCTTCAGCCATGTCCAACTCTTTGCAACGCTATGGACTGCAGCTCACCAGGCTCTCTGCCCGTGAGATTCTCCAGGCAAGAATACTGGAGTGGGTTGACATTTCCTCCTCCAGGAGATCTTCCCGACCCAGGTATCAAACCCAAGGCTCCTGCAGCTCCTGAATTACAAGCAGATCTTTACTGCTGAGCCACCAGGGAATCAAGATGGTATTCCTACATAATTCCTTCAACTTTGCAGGAGGCTTAAGAAAGTTACTCAAAAGGAAGGACCTCTGAAGACAAAGGATTGTCAGAGAGGTTTAAAATACTGAGATCATTAATCTTAAGTGCATTGAAAAGTAATACAGTAATGGGAAGAATTTTGCCTCCAAAGTCTGATTCAGCCTTTTCCAATGCTTATCCTAAGGGCCATTATATCCAGAAGTTCAGGTGTTACATGTAAAATAAAAATCTTATTGCTTCAATATTTGGCGAAATGATGCCTACCCTCCCCACCCTCTGAAACACACACACACACACACACACACACACACACACACACACACACACACACTTCTAACTGCACATAGGCAAAAGTATGCTATGAACCTCCAAGTAAAAAACCTCACTAGAAATGTTTCTCAGAACCAACTGCCTTCTTGATTTTTTCCCAAGTTGATCTAGGCCTGGTTCTTTCTGGACTATCACAGAAAAAGAGTGTAACTATGGGAAACAAAATAAACCAAAAATAAAATGAAGAAAGCTGAGCACACACAAAATAAGTGCTTTGGAATCTCATAACGATCTGAAAAATGAAGAATAGAGGAAATAGTAAAGGACTAAACTACAAGCTTGGTATCTCCCTCAGGAAGCTACTGTTGTTGGTTAGAAAGATCTGTAGGTGTACAGTGATTCCAGCACAATTTATGCTCTTCTGAGTCTACAAAAGTGCAACAGCATGTGTGGAGCCTCTAGTGTCTGTCAAAACATGTAAAGTTGTTAAATGCTCTCTTTCAAATGAGAAACAGATACATGTGTATGTATTCAATATATTTAAATCTATGACTCTAAGGCTATAATTCTTCTTTAATTAGGACTGTCATGTATTCTTATATCCCATATTTTATAGATGTCCTCATTTTAATTTATCCTTAATTAGAAGACAATTTCACATATATTACTAAAACTCTAGAAATATCTTTAACATTTAATATTTTAATATTTTAAATGTCTTCAAATAAATTGTCATTGTTTAGTTATTTTTATTTGAATTTGTATTGATACCTCATAGTAATTATACTTATTAATTCCTACAAGTCTAATAACGTAACAAACAGGTGAATAGCTAGTGAATAAATTTCAAATATTTTGAACAATTCCTGAAGAATTTTCACAGCTTTCTGAAATATAATAATAAATAGAGGATTATTATGTGAAACTGCCCAGTGAGATATACTTTGGTTGTGTCACCATCTGAATATAATTTAAAAAGTAGGTTCAGAATTTTAACCAGAGTGAGCCTCCATGCCTCTCCTCTCACCAAGCCTTCCTTCCCTGCCCCTGTACACTATTAGTTTTCTATTACTTCCTAACAAATTATTAATATCACTAACATAGCAGCCTGAAATAACACCTACTTGTTATCTTGTGGTTTTTGTATGTTAGAAGCCGAGGCACAACTGACCAGAGTTCTTTGTATCAGGTTTTACAAACTTGAAATCAAATTGCCAACTGACCTCCATTCTTGGTGCCCAGGCTCCTTTTTTACGATCATGTAGTTGTTGACAGAATTCACTCCTTGCTGCTGTAAAACTGAGGCCCCGTTTTCTTTTTGGCTCTTATTCAGAGACTGATCTGATCCTGTTTGTTGCTCCCCACAGCAACTTGCCAGGTGGCCCCCTCCTTAGCCCCTCATACTTCCAAATTCTGACTTCTCTAACCTTTTTTAAAAGACATACCTGATTAGGTCAGGTATCCTCAATCTTCCCTTTGATTAATTCAAAGTTGACTGATTAGAATCTGATCAAGCAAATGATAGCCCATCTTACTTATTACACCAGGGGACCAGAGTCTTGGGAGCTGTCTTAGACAATATTTTTCACAGTAGAAGCATCTTTGCTATTTTGTTTGAACCTGCATCATTGGGATGTTTGTGCCATTATATACTATAGGTTTGAGGTAATATTAACTTGAGCAACAATTGGGGCTGGTGTAAAGAAGTGAAATAGTCATATTAAAATAATTGTTTTGATCACATTAAATTGTTAATTTCTTTTGAAGTGTTGATTTGTATAAGCTCTCAAAAACATCATAAGATGAATGTCTTTGAAGCAGAGCCATTACCTGTGTTTCTTTGAAGTGTCTTAATACTTCTCACAAATGATTGCTTTAAAAATCACCATTTTAATCATACTATAAGAATCAGTATAATAGCAAAGAAAGGTCTTAACCTTTACAACATTAAATGTTGATGTTGTCATCTGTAATATATTCATATGCTCTTTTAAAGGGCTACTAAAGACAAGTTGATATTCTTTTGTAAATTCATAATATGGTAAAAAGCAATAATTGTCTTTTTAAGGATATTTTTCCTTTTATCTTAAAAGGTTATGACAAATGAGTTGGATTCCCTCATTACTCCCTTCTCTGGGTTTCTAGAGAATTTTTTATGTCAAAACAGATGGCATTTGGCAAGCGAATGCCCGAAACTTGATGTGCTCATCAGAAGTTCTCTTAGAAATATTTCTGTGCAGAGGGAAAGTCATTTATTCTCAACAGTTTTTCCACCACAAGATCATGTTAGTCAGCAAATTATACACAAAGGGTACCAATGAGGTTAATAACAAGAATGTTCACAAACTTCTGTCTAAGGAGTATGTCTAGAAAAAGAAAGGCACAGTGTACCTGAACTTTCAAAAGACTGAAAGGAGAATTTGTTGCCAGGTTTTGAATTGCAAGCAATTATTGTAAAGTAGTGGATGAGGTGGCCAAAGAGATCAAGCCAGTCAATCCTAAAGGAAATCAATCCTGAATATTCATTCCCTGGAAGGACTGGTGCTGAAGCTGAAGTTCCAATACTTTGGCCACCTGATGAAGAGCTAACTCCTTGTTAGAAAAGACCCTGATGCTAGGAACAATTGAAGGCAAGAGGAGAGGGAATGACGAAGGATGAGATGGTCAGATGGCACCAATGGACATGAGTTTGAGCAAACTCTGGGAGATGGTGAAGGTCAGGGAAGCTTGGCATGCTGCAGTCCACGAGGTCAGAAAGAGTAGGATACGACTGAGCGGCTGAACAACAACATTTTAATGTAATCAGTTTGTTTCTATTTCTTCTTTTCCTCTAAATCCATATACTTTCAGTTTTACCCTTTAGAATTGTTATTTACCCTCAATTAATTTTGCAAATCTGCACTAGCCCAAAGTGACATTTAATGAAAATGAAACTACTCATAAGAATTTTATGTTGGCCCATATCTAAGTCAGTCAATATAGGTCTGTTCTCTAAATACCAAATATGTTGATGAGAAAAATAGTTCTAAAGAGTATATTAATTCTGATATTTGATACTAGCACAAAAATGTTTTAAGACAAACTTAAAAGTAATGATAATTTTAATATCTTCACAGCACTTAATTTACATAGAATTTAATTCTATGTAATAGGAATAATTTAAATAATTCTCTAGGTTCTTTTCAAATTCAAATGGAAATTATAGTACAATTTCAGTGATTCATGTCTAGACACATTTTTCCATCTCCAAACAAAAGTGCATCTTTTAAAAAATAGAACATTTCTTTGACCAGGTATTCATTAATATTACTGATGTTGAAAAATATAAGGGAAACAGAAAATTATTTAATCATAATAATACTTTAATTCTAATCAGTTAATATCCTCAATGATTTATTTTTCCATAAGGTGTAAGTTCTATTTCTTTAAGAAAAATTGTAGAAGTAACATTGCTGCTAAGTCACTTCAGTCATGTCCGACCCTGTGCGACCCCATAGATGGCAGCCCACCAGGCTCCCCCGTCCCTGGGATTCTCCAGGCAAGAACAATGGAGTGAGTTGCCATTTCCTTCTCCAATGTGTGAAAGTGAAAAGTGAAAGTGAAGTCACTCAGTCATGTCCGACTAGTAGCGACCCGATGGACTGCAGTCCACCAGGCTCCTCCATCCATGGGATTTTCCCGGCAAGAGTACTGGAGTGGGGTGCCATTGCCTTCTCCAAGAAGTAACTTTAAAATAGCTCAAATCTGATATTCCAAGAATAGGTACATATATGTGTATCTTTCTCTATATATCTCACATAATTAATCTTGTGTTAGTTGTGTATTTGTGATGCTTTTATACTGATTGGATGGTAAATCAAAGATAAAACAATATTTAAGAGTCATCCTACACTTTTAGAAATGGTATCTATGTCATATGACATCAATATTACTTGTAAAATTTCTAGCACCAGGGACTTGATATCTTTAAGTCAAACTTGTAGAATTTACTATTATTTTTTGAGAGAATATTTTTGTTCCAGTTCTCAGCTAATGATATGTACTTGATATCATAAAGTTTCTACATGACAGGCCAAGAGAGATTGTTAAATAAATCCAGTCTTTATCATACTTTGAGCACATAGCATCTGACATGGACTGGTAAGGACTGAATATTTCCTGAATGTAAATTACTTCTAAATGTAGAAAAGTGCTATTTTTTTTTTTTTTTCCTGGATGAACAACTTTTCCTTTCCAGACTTTGGCTAACTAGGCTTCTGTTATCAATGTACTTTTTCAGACAGGGTATAAAAATCATAAATCAAATTTCTAACAACATCTGAAGATTGGAATATTCAATGTTAAGAATATAAATATTGACTTATGCAAAGTTCATTTTATTGGAACTGTAAGTAAATATTTGAAAAATAAGCTTATTTTAAGTAGAAAGTCTGTAAAATTCTGCTATCATTAATAACAGATACTATTTATGTAGCATTTACTCTCTGCCAGTCTGTACATATTTAACACATATTCACTCAAGAATTCTTCCGACATCTATGAAATAAATACTATGATATATTTGTCTTGTAGGTGAAGGGTTTGAGACACAAAGAGGTGAAGTATCACTAATTCAGATAAAAGCAAAGTTAGATTTTCACTCAAACTCTACAGGGTCTTAGTGTCTTAGAATTGCCATTATTGTTTATCATCATCATCATCATCATCATTATTTTAGATTAAGACAGCAAAAGAAAGATCTAAATTCTCTAACAGGAAGGGATTTTTTTTTCTCTCAAATGTAGGTCGATTCCTAATAAAGGTATCAAAAATCAAGGGCAGTTTTGCAGATCTGTTGCTTTTACCATCAATCAGAGCAGGATATAGTTTAGGCAATGTAATTTATCGTTACATATTTTTAAAAGTCCACTGATACAACAAAAATAAGGATCATTTTTTCCTTTGGAGAATTGCATAACTCTTGTAAAACAGTTGCTTAAGGAACACATAAGTCTTCAAGTCCCTTAGAATGTTACAAAACACTTCTTCAGCCCCTTCTTGTCATGCCCTTTCATATATGCACTGATCTCCAGGCCTGTTAACTACTTAATAACTTCTAAATGTGTGAACACATTCTTTTGCTCCTTCAATTTATGTGAGATGGTAACTGTTCTTGGGAAGGTTCTTCTGACATTTCTGTGTTTTAAAACTTTTCTATAATGTATGAGATCATAGAGGTGCCCTCTGTCTCTAAGTTGGTGGTGCCATTTTTTTATATGGCATTACAATTAAGTGATATTTATTGTGTCATTAACCTAGTCTGGGTCCTGGAGGTAAAGTCAAAGGAAATAAACCCATTTCTTAAGGAAACTTAAAATCTAACAGGACAAATAAGGAAGTAGGTAGGCCAGTTCAGATTAAATCAATACTCTAGTTAAGCTGACATTTATAGGATTTACAAGGCAGTGGATCCATTAAGCTGTCAAAGATTGATTAGCAATTCAGTAAGGTCAACTAACTAACTCCTTTTACTCGGACTGCTATTCTGGTGTCATGATACAATTTTCTCTTATGTACATCAATCAGTCCCCTAATTAAATCTGACCTTTTATTTAATCTTAAAAATATAAGAAGCTAATGTACCAACTTAATAACAACAGAGTTAGACCAACTTACTCAGCTGTCATGGACCAGATACAGAGGTAGTGTCAAGTCATTTAACTTGGTACTTGTCAAAGATAAGATGATATTTTGTTATTTCTCAAATTATGCAGGACCTGAGTGGAGAAGAGGGATGATATTTATTAGGGTTCCTAAAAAGTCCTAACATTAAAGCAAGAGAAATAAAAATGAGTTGATTGGTTTTGCTGATAAATTTTAGAAGTATTTGTGTGGATAGGCTTTTAATGAGGTTGGCCATTTGACTCTGAAATGTAGACTTCTACAGGATAATGAGGCATTTTCACCTTGAGAAGTGTAGAAATCAGGTTGATTGTATTTTTACAATTGAATTAAAGCATTGGAAAGAAATTTTAAACCTTAGAGTACCTAGTATAGTGACCTTGGTCTTATCCATAGCTAACTTATTTTTTACAGAGGAGTGATTCCTTAGATTAACAGCATCAGTATCACCTGGGTATTCTCAATTTCAGCTGCAATTAGAGTCACCTGGGGGTATCTCATACCCAATTGTTGAGGGTAGGGCCCAGGTATAAGTAGTGACCTAAAAACTCAGGAGGTGATTCCAAGGTGCAGACAAGGTTGGGAACATTTCAGCAAAGATGAGGACCTCTGGGATTTACAAATGTTGGCAGTCTCAGCAGCATCAGAGATGGCTGTGTGTGGGCAGCAGAGGCAAGAAGTGTAAATGAAGGCCAGAAGAGCATGTCAGTTACAAGCTGTTGGGTTCTAAGCGCAATAGACTATATGTTTGCCATCATTGGCAAAGGCACTTGAAATCCTAATCCCCACCAGGCTCCTCTGTCTGCAGAATCTTCCAGGCAAGAATACTGGAATGGGTTGCCATGTCCTTCTCCCTTAACACCGTGATGATCTTTGTAGTTGGAGCCATGGGAGGTAATTAGCTCACAAGGGTGGAGCCCCCTTGAATGAGATTAGTGCCCTTATAAGAAGGGCCCAATGAGCTCACTTGCTCTCTTTTTCACCTTTAGGGATCTGTGGAGACATCAGCAATCTGCAATCTGGAATGGGACTCTCAGCAGAACCTGACCATGCTAATCTCAGACTTTCAGCCTCCTGAATTGTAAGAAATACGTTCATATTGTTTATATCCAGTTTATTGTATTTTGTTGAAGCCCAACTGAGACAGTTAGATAGGGACTGCTGGGGCATATATTTATTACAGGCAGTATAGCCAGAGGCACTCTAGCTATCTCAGGCTTTAAAGTATGGTCTACCACAGCTCAACACTCAGGTACAATACTGCTTATATAATAGATGTGGCTTAGGTAGTAATTCAATCACAAAGAAAAGAGCTCCTCTTGCTCTAGATCTTGCTGTTTGATTTAAAACGTCAAAGCAGCTCCATTCAGCATGTATTCCATATTGCCCCCTTACCTGGGTAGTGTTACCAGGTTTAGCAAGTAAGCATAGTATGCCATTTATATTTGAATATTAATTTAAAATAAATACCGTTTTAGTACAGGTAAATAAGTATGTGTCCCAAATATCACATGGGACCTACTTATACTAAAAAAGTAGTTGTTTATCTGAATTTCAGTTTTAACTGGCCTCCAGTATTTTATGACAACCCTGTATTAGTGTGATGCAATAGACATTTTAGGCCTGTGTTGGCAAAACTGTTATCAGCTGTTCCAGATTCTCTTCTGCATTAAGAATCAAGGCGGGGATTGAAGGAAATTGTTTAAATAGGTAGCTTGTCTATAAAATTAGGTCCTTGAAAATATTTGAAGAATTACTCAGGGAGCTCAAATGAGGCAGGTTTGTCAGTACTGCTTATTCCTGAGGAAAATATATTTAAGAAATTCGTTGAATTCAAAAACAAAGTGTTTTGCCTAGAACATGACTGAGATATAAATCTGTATGAGGCCTCTAGTGACAAATATAGCATTAGAGATTTTAATTCAAGAGCCTATAAAAAAGATAAAAATAATTTTAAAAATCTCAGCTAAACATGGAATGTAAGCATAATTTACAAACTGCAAAACCAAGACATTCATACAAGTATAAAGTGAATGTTTTTCAATCATGTATGTTAGCTCATTAGTGAGGAAAACACTAAGATGTTAAAAGTAACTGCATTAACCAATACCCAACTAGATGTGCTGTGTGGAAAGACATCTGAACGTGTTCAACATGCATCTCCATTGATATGGACTACTTTCAACCCCATTGTACATGGTCGTTCCTCCACACTGGCATTTCTAAGGCATGACCTTTTCCAAATGGTCCCCAACCAAGCAATCCATGACTTATTTACTGATGTTATCACTTTGTCAAGCTTTAAGTCCTTTTTATATTAGCCTGGTCTTAGTATTGCATTTATGTCAGATTTAACCCCATAAGTAAAGTTTGGTGTTCAAACAAACTTTTAGGAGTTTAAGAAATTTTATAAGGCTGCATGTAGGAAGCCTCCCAGTTGGCTCATTGGTAAAGAATCCACCTGCCAATGCAGGAATTATGGGTTAAATCCCTGGATTGAGAAGATCCTATGAAGGAGGAAATGGCAAGCCACTCCAGTTTTCTTGCCCAGAGAATTTGATGGACGGAGGAGCCTAGCAGGCATCAGTTTATGAGGTTGCAAAGAATTCAGAGTGAGCACACAAGTATGCCCACATAAGGCTACCTGTGACCCATCAGTGTAGGCATAGCAAACCTCAAAATTTAGAATCTTTGCCATGGAAAAATAAATTTTAGGAGCTTGTGCCTACCATGAATTTATAGTGGAAGTCATGCATAGCTTCGTTCTGTTCTAGAATAACAACCCATCAGAAGGCTCTTTCTCCATCTTCATGCCACTGCAAAGTGCTCATCTAGTGACAGAAGTGGCATGTGTTTCTACAGCAGCACCTCAATGTTTGATCTATTGATTTCTCTTTACACTGTGCTTCTTATCCTAAGCCATTGATATCTTCTGGAGTGGGAAGCTATTCCCTTTTCTAGGGGATCTTCCCAACCCAGGGATCAAACCCAGATCTCCTGCATTGCAGATGGATTCTTTACTGTCTGAACTACCAGGGTAGCCCATTTTCCTCTAGTCTGGGAAAATGGGGGAAATATGCTTTTTTGTGTGTGATATACATTGGAGTCTTTCAGGACCCTTCTTTTGTAAAAACAAGTCCTGGATTGTGGAAAGAAACTTTGAGATTATAGTCCTCTATGTCAATTTGAAAGTCAGTAATTGAAAATTGCTTTTCTTCCCCCCTCCATATTTCTGCAATAACCATTGTAGTGCATGCTTAGTAAGCCTTGGGTTTCCTAGCTCCCTCTCCTAGGCAGAAGTACAGAGGACAAATTGCCATTGTATGAAAATGTGCATGTGTGGGGAGGTAGAGAGGTAGCCTATTCTGTTTTCTGAATATGTAACCAATAAAGTCTAGATCCTGTAGTGAATGCGGTGATGTACTCTCCCCCTCCAACTTCAGGACCAAGGTGTTCCTTCCCCTGGTTGACTGGAGTGTTGCTAGCCAAACCCTTCTCTCAGCATAATGACCCAGGTCATCTAAGGTTAGACCAGCTCCCTGGAGCAATCTGTATTTATTTATTTATTTATTTATTTTTTATTATTATTATATATATATTTTTTTTCCAGTGGGTTTTGTCATACATTGATCCATGGCTGATTCATAGCAATCTGTATTTAAAGACAAGTAGGGGAACAAAGGCCAGCTCTTTGCTTCCATAAAGCTCTTCTGAAGGATCATTTCAACTCTGGAGTGTCCTCAGGAATCTGCTGAGATCTTTGTTACAAATACACTTGCACTTCATCCTTTCCCTCTGACACTGATTCCCTCACTTCTTTTGTGTTGTTCTGAAGAGCACTCCCCAATAAATATTCTACATACATAGCTCTATTTTAGGGTAATGTGACTTACAAAAACTCTCTAAATTAGAAGCTGACCAATAATTATATATCTGTCCTAAAAGAATGGATCAAGAGACAGTAGTCTCCAATTAGGAAAATTCCTTCTCTTCCTTCCTTTCACCCAGTCTTCTTTTCTATATTCCTTCTTCCTTAACTCTTCCTGGTCATTCTGGTGAATAAGCCTGATCTGCCTTAGAGAAGGGGAGTTTGAATGGGCCCTGGAGCCCCACTTGACTGGATTCCCTTCTTTTACTTGGCAAGGACAACTTTAGAGAACTGTGAGGAATCCCTTGGCTTTGGGAAACACCGTCGCAACATCCCTGGATTGATCCAGGTTAGGAAGCAGAGATCTTGCCATTCCTACCAGGGCAGTGGTTTAGATATTAAACTGTTATATCCACAAATGCATGTTGCTTGAACACAGTTTTAAGCACTTGTTTTTACTTTAATAAATGTTTATTAGCTTAGTGAATTTATAATCTGTTTTCCAATAACTTTAATTTTATTTAAGTACCTCTCTTATCCTATTAGTGGTTATAAGATCAAAATAATTATATAACATTGCTGTTAGAGCTAAGATATAATCCTGCACATTTGGCAAAATGTGTAAATATTTTAATCAAACTCCTTTAAGAAAAGGAAAAAAAAAATGGGCTGATGTTTGTTGGAATTAATACCTGTTGTTTGTTGGCCACATTTCTAGAATGAAGGGAATAAAAATCACTAGCCACCCGGCATTCTTATTTATGCAACCATATATGTTACACCCTACATTTTAAACTTTTCATTATTGTACAGAAAGGATTCTGAAGACAGTCTCTGTTTTCCAGAAGTTGGAAATGTTGATTAACTTTCTAGGAAGAGTTTGTTCATTATAATAAGAAAGATGAAGAAATTGAGATTTTGAACGTCATGTTATCAAGACACTCATGTCTTGCCACAGTCTTGTGGTACCACAAGGCTACCACATTCAAACTCTATGGTAGACACCATTGTTTTCTATTTAACAGATATATGCAGAATCTTTCTTGGGTTTATGTTGATGAACCCAGATTGTTCACCACCATACAGTTGAAACTGACCTTTAGGAGAGACGAGGGCAGTGCCCTCCAACCTAGCCTCATGGAGGGAATATTGATGGGTTTAAGCCATACCTGGTTCCTCCTTCTCCTTGCAAACAACTAGTTAAGAGATAAATGAGTGAGTGAAAGTCACTCAGTTGTGTCTGACTCTTTGTGACTCCACAGACTGTAGCCTGCCAGGCTTCTCTGTCCTTGGGATTCTCCAGGCAAGAATACTGGAGTGGGTATCCATTCCCGTCTCCAGGGGATCTTCCCAACCAAGGGATCAAACCTAGGTCTCCCACATTTCAGGCAGATTCTCATAGGCATGTGATAAAATGCTGGTTATAAAGGACTGAGTGAGAATTTGTTCTGGGTAGATTATGGAATATGTCTCTTCAAACACACACACACACACAAGCACACATGCACAAACATAAGCCTAGAATCTACCCTGTGGATAACTTAAATGAAGATGTGATACTTAGAATTACCGTGTCCATCTTGCCACAATGAAGGTAAAAGCCAGTGGAATTTTATGGAATTTGAATTGGTTTAATAGCACTGAGCCACCCAACTCTGGCAGTACTATCCAATGGGAAGAACATCTTATATAAATGAATATGGCTTTCATTATTTTAGCTCACTTTAGTTTGGTATTCTATAACCAAACCCAAGAATATTCTGACATATATTTCACAAACATAGACATTGAAGGCAATACACCATGGAATATTACTCAGCTGTTAAAAAGAATTCATTTGAATCAGTTCTAATGAAATGGATGAAACTGGAGCCCATTATACAGAGTGAAGTAAGCCAGAAAGATAAAGAACATCACAGCATACTAACACATATATATATGGAATTTAGAAAGATGGTAATGTTAACCCTATATGCAAAACAGAAAAAGAGACACAGATGTACAGAACAGACTTTTGGACTCTGTGGGAGAAGGCGAGGGTGGGATGTTTCAAGAGAACAGCATGTATATTATCTATAGTGAAACAGATCACCAGCCCAGGTGGGAAACATGAGACAAGTGCTCGGGCCTGGTGCACTGGGAAGACCCAGAGGAATCGGGTGGAGAGGGAGGTGGGAGGGGGGATCGGGATGGGGAATACATGTAACTCCATGGCTGATTCATGTCAATGTATGACAAAACCCACTGCAATGTTGTGAAGTAATTAGCCTCCAACTAATAAAAATAAACAAAAAAAAAGAAAAAAAAAAAAAAATGAAGGCAATTTGAATCTCTTCTCTACAGGATTCCCAGATCTCTCCTACTAACTCGAGTAATCTTAATACAGTCAGTCAACTTTTTTCCTTTGACAATACTCCATGTTCAGCAAACATTTGAGTACATATCATATGTATATTACAGCATACTGCTATTGCTCATACAACTGTAAGTCTCTCAAGCAAGTGGACACATTAATTTCCTACAACTGTTGTAACAAATTGCATGAACTAGGTGAGCTTCCCAGGTGGCGCTAGGGGTAGAGAATCTGCCTGCCAGTTCAAGAGACATAAGAGATGCCAGTTCAATCCCTGGGTCAGGGAGATCCCCTGGAGAAGGGAATGGCAACCCACTCCAGTATTCTTGCCTGGAGAATCCCATGGACAGAGGAGTCTCATGGGCATAGTCCATGAGGTTGCACAGTTGGACATGACAGAAATGACTAGCACTGTTAATACTCAGGTGGCTTAAAATGACAAAACTATTCCCTAACAGCTCTAAAGTTTAGAAGTCTGATTTCAAGATGTCAGCAGACTCACACTCCCTCTAAAGACTCTAAAGAACATATTTTTCCTTGCATCCTCCTGGCTTTTGGTGGGTGCTGGCCACCTTGACCTCCCTCGGCTTATAACAGTCTCACTCCAATTCATACCTTTGTCTTTACAAAGGTTATCTTTTCTGTTTGTGTTTCTATATCTCCAAAAGCCCTCTCATTGTAAGAATATGAATCTGTGGCTTTATGCCCCACCTAATCTAGTATGATCTCCTCTTAACTTGATAACATCTGCTAACACCCTTTTTTCAAATAAGATCACATTCACAAGTTCCAGGTGGACATGAAGTTTGGGGGGAACACTATACAACCTAGAATAAAGAGTAATGCAATCCTGAGTTTCTAAAGACTACACTCACTGCAAAGTGTACCACTTTCCTATTTCTCTAATATTCTGCTTTTGTAACTTGATGCAGGGCTAGAAATATGATCACTATATGAATTAGAATCATATGTAATAAGTCCTATGAGAAAGATACAGATCTTCCTTACTACTCCTAAACTATTTGTATTAAATACTTATCTATGCATTTTTAGGCTTCTTTATGACTACTGTGCCTTTACTTTCACATTTTACCTACTCTGGTAGGTAAATTGAAGTCATATATGTATTTTTCAGATAGTTGAGCTATTACTGGTTATATACAAATCATGTGTTCATTATACCAGTACTCATTTCAACATGCCTATTTCCAGGTAGTATCATAGGCTCTGCAAATGCAGCAGTGAATAACAATAGCAACAGAAACAAAAAAAATATAGTCTTTACTTATATGAAGCTTAAATTCTAATGGGAAAATGGGAAAGTTGGACATTAAACAAATATCTAAAATATTTGTTGTTCAGTTGCTCAGTCATGTCCAACTCTGCAACCCTATAGACTGTAGCATGCCAGGCTTCCCTGTCATTCACCATCTTCCGGAGCTTGCTCAAACTCAGGTCCTTCGAGTCAGTGATGCCCTCCAACCATCTTGTCCTCCATCATTCCCTTCTCCTCCTACCTTCAATCTTTCCCAGCATTGAGTCTTTTCCAATGAGTCAGCTCTTTGCATCAGGTGGCCAAAGTATTAGATAAATAAATTAATGGTAGTCAGTGCCAATGAAGAAAAAAGAATACAAGAAAAAATTAGAGGATCTTTCATTTTGGTATCAAGTGGTCAGGAATACATCTCTGAGGAAGTGACATTTGGCAGAGATGTTAATGATGTGAGAGCTAAAAGTCATTATTGATTCCACATTTTCCTCAGGATAAAATAAAAACTTCACATTTTTGGAAAGGCCCTTTGAAGTCTCTTCATTAACTTCCCAGCTTCATCTCTTTTACTTGTTAACATAATTAAGAGATTTTTTTGAAAAGATTTCTTATTAGGATCAACATGTTTTCCATCAATAATTCTCAGAATAGGACTTCTGTTCACAGAGTTAGAGTAATTTAACTTTACAGTTTAGAACACAGAAATGTACACATAACTATTTTATTTAACATTTTTATATAATGAAAACATCAAATTTCAAATTATGAGCAACTTCTAAAGCCTGGTATTTAAAGTCTATCACTCATGACAGCATATAATTCTGTTTGACCTTTTTAAAATGTATAATTTATAAATTTATATGTTCAGGTATTCTTAGTATGCAAATTCATTTGTTGGTAAACTAGAATCAGTAAGTTGAAATTATATGCTTTTTTTATTTTCCCCATATCCCCTAACAAAGTTATAAAGCATAGTTAGTGTTTTAACATTTTCAAATCTCAGAAGGGTTCAAATTCTCTTTCATTCAATGGTAAGTGATGATATAGATAACAATGATAAAAAATCTTATATGAAAGAACGGTGAAAATCCATCAATATATTCCAACTGGAAACCAAATGTCTGTAACAGCAGTTAGACACAGGTTTGATCCCTGGGTTGGGAAGATCCCCTGGAGTAGGAAATGACAACCCACTCCAGTATTCTTGCCTGGAAAATTCCACAGACAGAGGACCTGATGGGCTACAGTCTGTGGGGTCACAAAGAGTTGGACATGACTGAGCATGCATGCGTACATCACAACAACAATGGCAGTTAGACAAAATAACTTATCATATCCTCCTAAACAAGGGTATTAAAAAATCAATTAAGTAAAATGTTTCTAAGGGATAAGTTAATTCTATTCACCTCTTAGACACACATGTTTTCCAAAATAAAAACAAACAAACAAACAAACAAAAAAAGATGAAACAGTGTATGGGTTATATACGGCAGATATGGAGACAACCTGGCTCCTTGTTGATATTTCTGAGCCACTGAGTCACTCAGCTCTGAAGCTTGTCCTTCTTAAAGATTCACTGTTATATACTACAATAAATTTTCAATTGGTTTGAAAAAAAATTATTTGAGACAAAATTTAGCAAGGATAGAAGTAGTATACTTTAGTCAAACCTGCTGACAAAGCAAACACAAAGTAGAAGGTATCCAGTATCTTCAATAACACCGTCTTAAATTACAAAAGTACATGACTTTAATGAAGTAAAATACTAACTGAGGGGTGACTTTTAACAACCACTTTAGTATTAATTTAAAGCTGAAAGTAAATAAGAGCACTGAACACATGCCAAACAAAATGTAATTAATATGTGGCTTGCATGAGAGGCAACTTGCACAATCACAGATGCAGTGAACATTAAAATATTGAAACACAATGTGTGAAATCAGTTGGTGAATAGTATATAATTATTACAATATGTTAAAATTATTTACTATTTCCGGTGCATACGAGTCATCTAGCACACAGAACTTGTTCTAAAATTCTAGTTTGAAAATTGGAGCACAAATTTTGGAATATATAAATATTTTGTGAGGTGTGGGGTATAGGGATAAGGATGCTGCAGATATTTTAATAATTCCAGATAGGTAGAGATGTCTCTATCTTGAAAAGCTCTTGGATGGAGAGGAAGGCTGTTCCACAGAGCTGAGGAAGGTTTATTGTGCACCTGCTCACACACAAATACAAAGAAATGAGGGGGGTTCAGGATGGGGAACACATGTACACCCATGGTGGATTCAAATCAATGTATGGCAAAACCAATACAATGTTGTAAAATAAATAAATTAATTATTTAAAAAAATACAAAGAAATGCTCAGCATTGTATGGACTCAGACCCTGACTGCAGAGGACCCAAGGATATTGAACGTTTATTATGTACAATGTACGTATGCAGAGACTTCATTAGGTAAGTTTGAAGTTCTTTTCTTATTGGAAAATTGTCCTTTTGTGGTGTTGGCAAGGGTGAGTGCAGGCCCTTGTGACTTATTGTGAGAAGGTCCGTGGAAGGGGAAACAGTACATTATATTCACGTTAACAGGTACACACCTCAACATACCTTGATGACCCTCCTCTCTTTCCCCCTCTTCCTGCAAGATCAAGGAACTTCCTCCATCTTACCAGCTCCCCTTCACTGGCTTGCTCCCTTCTGTGCCCTGAACAGTTAGCTTCAAGGAGAGCCCTTGAATTTTGACTCAGTCTTTCAGTAATGACTGCTTAAACTCTTTGGTACCTATCCCTCTTTTTTTCTTCTTTGTATTACTCTGGTTTAACAACAGATTCTCAGCCAACAACTGCCTCTGTGTGTGGAACCATTTACCGAATCAATCTGTGTAAGGCATGCATCTATCTTACTGCCTTGATAGAATCAGGTTAACAAGAGTCCACCTCCCAGAGTATTGGAAACAAAAGCAAAAATAAACAAATGGAACCTAATTAAACTTAAAAGCTTTTGCACAACAAAGGAAACTATAAGCAAGGTGAAAAGATAGCCCTCAGATTGGGAGAAAATAATAGCAAATGAAGCAACAAAGGATTAATCTCAAAAATATACAAGTAACTCCTGCAGCTCAATTCCAGAAAAGTAAATGACCCAATCAAAAAATGGGCCAAAGAACTAAACAGACATTTCTCCAAAGAAGACATACAGATGGCTAACAAACACATGAAAAGATGCTCAACATCACTCATTATCAGAGAAATGCAAATCAAAACTACAATGAGGTACCATTACACGCCAGTCAGGATGGCTACTATCCAAAAGTCTACAAGCAATCAATGCTGGAGAGGGTGTGGAGAAAAGGGAACCCTCTTACACTGTTGGTGGGAATGCAAACTAGTACAGCTGCTATGGAGAACAGTGTGGAGATTTCTTAAAAAACTGGAAATAGAACTGCCATACTACCCAGCAATACCACTTCTAGGCATACACACCGAGAAAACCAGATCTGAAAGAGACACGTGTACCCCAATGTTCATCAAAGCACTGTTTATAATAGCCAGGACATGGAAGCAACCTAGATGCCCATCAGCAGATGAATGGATAAGAAAGCTGTGGTACATATACACCATGGAATATTACTCAGCCATTATAAAGAATTCATTTGAATCAGTTCTAATGAGATGGATGAAACTGGAGCCCATTATACAGAGTGAAGTAAGCCAGAAAGATAAAGACCAATACAGTATACTAACTCATATATATGGAATTTAGAAAGATCGTAACGATAACCCTATATGCAAAACAGAAAAAGAGATACAGATGTACAGAACAGAATTTTGGACTCTGTGGGAGAAGGCGAGTGTGGGATGTTTCAAGAGAACAGCATCAAAACATGTATATTATTAAGGGTGAAACAGATCACCAGTCCAGGTTGGATGCCTGAGACAAGTGCTCAGAGCTGGTGCACTGGGAAGGCCCAGAGGGATGGGATGGGGAGGGAGAGGGGAGGGGGGATCGGGATGGGGAACACATGTAAATCCATGGCTGATTCATGTCAATGTATGACAAAAACCACTACAATATTGTAAAATAATTAGCCTCCAACTAATAAAAATAAATAGAAAAAAAAAAGTCAAACTCCTGGGTCTAGCAATTAGCTCAGTATATACCCACATACCTCTCATTCTCTCCTGGCTTCCTCCCCATCCGGTTTGTATGTTCTTCACCCTCTCTGTAGGCATGTAAGCAGTGCCCAGGTTAGGAGGTCCTGAGTGACGGTGGAGGGAAAAGGATCATGACAGAGGAGTAAAAGCACGGAGGCAAAGGGAAGACTAAGATGGTGAGCAGTGACTTCAGTGTCCTTTGGGATCTACCAAATAACTTGGTCACTAATGTCATTTAATGGAGAAAGCTTTGAAGGGACTAATATGGCTCCTTATCATATTAGGGCATCTTGATAGTTGTATACACAAAAATATCATATTGACAGAGTCAATTCCTAGGCAGGTTGATAAGTCTGGGGTCCTCGAGGAGGAGAAAGGGGTCTGGAATCTTCAAGGAGAGGAAAGGACAAACTGTGGGGTTTTTTTGTTTTTTTCCTTCTACATTCCTTAATCGCATAAAACATTTTTTTTTCTTTAAACCCAGAACTGATGATTACACAACAAACAACTCAGTTTAAACTCTGTACTAGGGATTATATAGCATCAATGTATCCTGCTTGAGGACAGTTTCTCCTTCCTGAAAACCTTCTGACTAATCCTGATATCTTAGAATGTATCTTATGGGAGTGGGTCTGGTAGGATCTTTCTGTTGTTAAATTCTGATACTGTTATCCTAAAATGTAAATTGTGGAACTGTGTCTGGTAAATTTTCACAAGTTGAGACATTGTTTTGGTTTATTGTAATAACTAATTTAAAAAGTATATAACACCCTTGCTAACAGTAGCAAGGGCAGCACTCTCCGTCCCCCTTCTGATGTCTATCAGAAGCTTTCTCTGTCCCTTTCATACATTAATAAAACTCTGCTACACAAAAGTTCTTGAGTGATCAAGCTGGTCCCTGGTCCTGAAGCTAAATCTTTGGAGATCAAGAATCTGATGCCATTCACCATAAGCTATCAATATCACAACTTCTATAAATCAATAGATGATTGAAAGTTACTACAAAAAATTAGAATAAATTGATTTGTGACACAACTTGTTGTTACACATTAAACTAAAAGTGCAGTCTATTTCTAAAATTATAGTTTAATTCAGTAGCAAGAGTTATGGTTGTTATATCTTGACTCAGATATTTATAGTATTGATTATAAAACATTATAATTTTTATCCATGTACTTAAGTGAGTGTTTACAAAAAGTTTTTTGACTTGGACCTGGATCTGTTCAGTTCAATTGCTCAGTTCTGTCCAATTCTTTGAGACCCCATGGACTGCAACACTCCAGGCTTTCCTGTCCATCAGCTTTCCTGGAGCTTACTCAGATTCATGTCCATCGAATTGGTGATGCCATCCAACCATCTCATCTTCTGTCATCCACTTCTCTTCCTGCCTTCAATCTTCCCCAGCATCAGGATATTTTCCAATGAGTCAGTTCTTCACATCAGGTGGCCAAAGTATTGGAGTTTCAACTTTAGTATCAGTCCTTCCAATGACTATTCAGGACTGATTTCTTTTAGGATGGATTGGTTGGATTTCCTTGCAGTCCATGGGACTCTCAAGAGGCTTCTCCAACACCACAGTTCAAAAGCATCAATTCTTTGGCACTCAGCTTTCTTTATAGTCCAACTCTCCCATCTGTACATGACTACTGGAAAAAGCATAGCATTGACTAGACAGACCTTTGTTGGCAAAGTAGTGTCTCTGCTTTAAATATGCTGTCTAGGTTGGTCATAACTTTTCTTCCAAGGAGCAATTGTCTTTTAACTTCATGGCTGAAGTAACCATCTGCAATGATTTTGGAACCCAAAAAAATGAAGTCTGCCACTGTTTCTATTGTTTCCCCATCTATTTGCCATGAAGTGATGGAACTCAACATTTCTGAATGTTGAGTTTTAAGCCAACTTTTTCACTCTTCTCTTTCACTTTCATAAAGAGGCTCTTTAGTTCTTCTTTGCTTTCTGCCCCAAGGGTTGTGTCATCTGCATGTCTGAGGTCGTTGATATTTCTCCCTGCAATCTTGATTCCAGCTTGTCCTTCATCCAGCCTGGCATTTCTCATGATGTACTTTGCATATAAGTTAAATAAGCAGGGTGATAATATACAGCCTTGATATACTCCTTTCCTTGATTTGGAACCAGTCTATTGTTCCATATCCGGTTCTAACTGTTTCTTCTTGATCTGCATACAGATTTCTCTGGAGGCAGGTCAGGTGGTCTGGTATTCCCATCTCTTTAAGAATTTTCCACAGTTTGTTGTGATACACACAGTCAAAGGTTTTGACGTAGTCAATAAAGCAGAAGTAGATATTTTTCTGGAACTCTCTTGTTTTCTTGATGATCCAGCGGATGTTGGCAATTTGATCTCTGAAACCTCTGACCTTTCTAAATCTAGCTTGAATATCTGAAAGTTCACAGTTCACATACTATTGAACCCTGGCTTGGAGAATTTTGAGCATTACTCTGCTAGTGTGTGAGATGAGTGCAGTTGCCTAGTAGTTTGAATATTCTTTGGCATTGCCTTTCTTTGGGATTGGAATGAAAGCTGACATTTTCCAGTCCTATGGCCACTGCTGAGTTTTTCAAATTTGCTGGCATATTGAGTGCAGCACTTTCACAGTACTATCTTTTAGGATTTGAAATAGCTTAACTGGAACTCCATCACCTCCGCTAGCTTTGTTTGTAGTGATGCTTCCTAAGGTCCATTTGCCTTTGTATTCCAGGATTTCTGGGCTCTAGGTGAGTAATCACACCATCATGGTTATCTGTGCCATGTTCTTTTTTGTATAATTCTTGTTAGGTAGTTAAAATAGGAAACAGGAGTCCAAAATGGCGGTGGCTAAAAGACAAGGAAGGGAGAAGCCCGTGAAAATAGAACAAAGGAAGGTCCAAGGACCTGAGTGAGGATCTCAGGGAGAACAAACAGCACTCCTGGCTACCCCAATTTATGTATAGCAGGCCCAGAGGGGAGGAAAAAACATATAAAAAGAGGAGCCAGAGGGCTCTCTCTGTCTCTCTCTCTCTCTCCCCTACGTGCTGGTTCACGTCTTTGGATTGGCATGCCCTCATGCCTGGAGGATGGATTCTCCTGCCATTTTCTAAATAAAATAGAGCTGTAACACCGATTTGTCTAAGAGCTATAACACGGTCTTTTCGAGACCTGAGAGCTATAACACGGTCTGTCCAAGACCCGAGAGCTGTGACGCACTGAGGGCTTTAATGTCCATCACTTCAAATCTTTGTAGTGACAAGACAGAACTGAGGAGCATACACCCGCCTGACAGTTCTTCTGTGTATTCTTGCCACCTCTTCTTAATATTTTCTGCTTCTGTCAGGTCCATACCATTTCTGTCCTTTATTGAGCCCATCTTTGCATGAAATGTTCCCTTGGTATCTCTAATTTTTTTAAAGAGATCTCTAATCTTTCCCATTCTATTGTTTTCCTCTATTTCTTTGCTTGATCATTGAGGAAGGCTTTCTTATCTCTCCTTGCTATTCTTTGGAACTCTGCATTCAAATGGGTATCTTTCCTTTTCTCCTTTGCCTTTTGCTTCTCTTCACAGCTATTTGTAAGGCCGCCTCAGACAACCATTTTGCCTTTTTGCATTTCTTTTTCTTTTTGAATGGTCTTGATCACTGCCTCCTCTACAGTGTCACGAACCTTCATCCATAGTCATCAGGCACTCTTTCAGATCTAATCCCTGGATCTGTTAACAATTTCTAAAGGCATAGACAAAATTGAAATGGCTAGAAATGTTTCCATTACCGTATATAAATTTGAAATCATTCCAGTAATCTTGGAATGTCCAGGTTAAAAGTGAACTAACATTCTTTATCTAATAAGTTTCTTTATGACTAGTTTCCAATTTACTCTATAAAAGGTGATAATAATTTAGTAATGTATTCTTTATGAAATGGCAGGTATGAGCATCCGTGTATTTATTGATGTCCACTGAATTTATAAAAATGCTTTTCTCAGGACAGAATGTAATCAACAGATCTTAATTTCTTTAGATGATGAAAAAAGATATTTATAAACAAAGAATGGAAGTAATTTGGCACTAGCTTTGTCTTTGTTTACTCTTTTAATATTGTGTCATTTTGTTCTCATTTCTGGCTTATATGGTACATTTTAAAACTGAAAGAGACAGGAAAATAAATTGATATAGCTGTAACCACATATGGAAGGTCAATTATCTAGAGAGTTTTAGGATGGGATGGTACTTGTATTTGTCTGTATCTCAATTTTTCTTTTAACCTCAAAGTTTCATTTCGGTGTACACTCAAGGGAGAGGTCAATTCTTGATTGAATACTTCTCTGAAATAGATTGATCTTAGGTCACCCATTGTTCAAGGATTCCTAGAGAATTTATTTTTGTCTGTTATGAAGTCTTGTTCTGTTTTTATGGTGAAGGCACCACATTTCACCTCACATCAGACACAGGCGAGCTTTCTAGGACTCATTCCTCATGCCATAGATTTTGCTTCTTGCCACCTTTATCTTAAGACTATAAACCCAGCAATCTCCCAATGGACTTTCTGGTAACAGACCACTTCATGTTCCCCATCTCTCACTTAAAGAAAAATTTCAATTTCCTGAACCTTCCCTAAGTTTCAAAAGGCTGCCTCAAGGGTTAATGATTAGAGGAATGAGAACATGCAGAGGCAAAGAACTGCAGTCGGGCCGGAGAAGTGGTAACAATTTAAGCAACACATAAGCCGCACAGCAGAGTCACAAGATCATTAGTCTTTCCCTAAAAAAGCCTAGATAACATTTTGCAATGCACATATCTCAGTTTCTACAAAAACAACACTCCCACCAGATGAAAACTGCTGACCACAGGCACGCTGACCTCAGTCTGGTTAGAACCAGAAGGTTGATGATCAAGATCCCTGAAATATCACTGTTGCCTCAGTTCAGTTCAGTCGCTCAGTCTTGTCCGACTCTTTGCAACCCCATGGACTGCAGTATGCCAGGCTTCCCCATCCATCACCAACTCCTGGAGTTTACTCAAACTCATGTCCATCAAGTCTGTGATGTCAACCAATCATCTCATCCCATGTTGCCCCCTTCTTCTCCCGCCTTCAATCTTTCCCACTGTTACCTTACCATCAACCAATCTGAAAATTAAGCACAAGCTGATCAAACACCCTGATGCCTTTCCCTCACACCATCTTTAAAAACCTTTTCCTGAGTGCCATTGTGGAGTTCAGAACTCTTGAGCATGAGATAACCATTCTACTTGCTTGGTACCTTGCTATAAACACTATTTTCCTTCGTTGCAACCTTGAGTCAGTAGACTGACTTTGCTGCATGTCAAGTGAGTGGATCCAAGAGTGGTTTGGTAATACTAGGATGGGTTATTTGGTCAATGCTGCCATGAGACCTTGCTCCTTTTTTCTAGACCATTTAAATTGTTTGGCATGATTGCATGTTTAGTGTTCAGTCCAACCACCAAAGTGAAGTCAGTGTTTGTGATGTGAAGTTCTCTGCAATAAGCATTTTATATGCATTAACAAACTCATTTAATTCTTTTATGTGGTATTTTAGCAAATGAAGAAACTGAGTAAAGAAGTTAATAGCCCGTTGTGGAACTAAGTGGTGGACTTGGGTTGTCTTTTCCAGAGCCAACAGTCTTAGTCTCCAGTTGACACTGGCTCTGATCCTGAATAGTCAGCTTCAAGGGTTAAGGCCCACTATTCTTGCATTGTATCCCAGTATATAGCACAGGATGTATACTTAGCATTAATCAAGCAGTTGTTAAATGAATCAGTGAATGTTATTTTCACATTTTACTGGGATAAGTACAACCAGTATTAAACATTTTGAGCTCCTAGGTAAAATGCTGTGGAGCAGTCTAAAAAAGATGCTTGCTCCTTGGAAGAAAAGCTATGACCAACTTAGATAGCATATTAAAAAGCAGAGACATTACTTTGCTGACAAAGGTCCATCAGGTCAAAGTTATGGGTTTTCCAGTAGTCATGTATGGATAGGAGAATTGGACCTTAAAGAAAGATGAGCACCAAAGAATTGATGCTTTTGAACTGTGGTGTTGGAGAAGACTCTTGAGAGTCCCATGGACTGCAAGGAGTCAATTGCAACCAGTCAATCCTAAAGGAAATTCATCCTAAATATTTACTGGAAGGACTGATGCTAAAGCTGAAACTCCAATACTTAGGCTACCTGATGTTAAGAACTGACTCACTGGAAAAGATCCCGATGCTGGGAAGATTGAAGGCAGGAGGAGAAGGGAATGATGGAGGATGAGATGGTTGGGTGGCATCACTGGCTTGATGGACATGAGTTTGAGCAAGCTCTGAGTTTTGGTGATGGGCAAGAAGCCTTGCATGTTGCAGTCCACGGGGTTGCAAAGAGTCATACACGACTGAACGACTGAACTGAACTGAGTCTAGAAAAGTAGTTAAGAGTAAAGGATTAAGAATCATGATGCCAGGGATGGTACTTGCATTTTGCAGTCAACAGTCTTGTGATCTTATGTAGTTTGCCTATCTATTAATACATCCAGTGTCTCATATGTAACACTGGCATGAAGACATAAATAGAACTTGAGAGAGTTCTAGAGAGCATATAGAGCTAGAGACATATAGAGCTAGAGACTGTATTAACATACAGTTTAAAACAGAATTTGTCCTCAATTATAGTTAATTATTTATTAATACCATAAAAGTTCATTATTTTTTGAAGTAAAATGCTTAAGCAAAATATTTAAATAGAGTGAGGCTTAGGACTGTCTTTAAATATTGCATGTGTGTATTAGTTATTGAGTCATATCTGACTCTTTGTGATCCCACGGACTGTAGCCCTCCAGGCTCCTCTGTCCATGGAGTTCTCCAGGCAGGAATACTGGAGTGGGTTGTCGTTTCCTCCTCCAAGGGATTTTCCTGACCCATGGATTGAACCTGGTCTCCTGCATTGTGGGCAGATTCTTTACCGTCTGAGCCACCAGGGAAGCCCCCTTTAAATCTTAGAAAAAGCAAAAGCATTTTTTGGTTATCGTAGAAAAATGGAAGTTCCTACCAAAAAAAGTTTGTGGGTATCGAATGCAATCCTTTATCCATTTCATCTGCAGATATTTATTAATCACTTATTATAATTGTAGATATTTTGGTAGTTATTGAAATACTAGTGAGAGAGAAGTGTCACTTATGATTCATACAGTCTAATAAGAAGACAAAATCAGACATAGGACATAAGAAGTACGGGGCAGTGTGAAACCAGTAAATGATTTATTAGATGACTGAAATATATCTGAAAATGCACTGAAACAATAGTATACTTGTATTCATTTCCAGATTCTAACATAGAAAGAAGAAGAATAATTCAAGATAAAGAGCTAGAAGAAGGCAGGGCCTGATTACTGCACTCTTGAAATTCTTGTGGACATTCTTTACATGTCATGAACATTCTTAAATGTTCATCTCTTACTAAAAGATGCTAAATCAGGGAGGAAATTGTGACACATTGAATATGTCAAACTTTCCCTGGCTTTCATGTTAACATTAGGTACATTCCACTAACAGAACAAAAATCTATGCCCCATATAGTTGAATTGACAATGAAGTATAGCTGTGTTTCTCTAAGTTGTCCATTGTCTTTTTTTTTTTTTTTTTTTTGAAAGGTCTAATTTGAATTGAATGCATGCTTTCAGACAATTCTATGAAGATATCTACATGCCTGTACTATTTTCTACACATCCCAAATCTGTCATAGTATTATCTATACCAATGAATGGACCTCCACCAATTCCTCTTTTCCAAGTGCTCAGCATTTCAATCTCCAGTTCTCCAGGCCACATTGCCAGTATGAATTCTCATGTCTGCATTGTAAATCAAGTTTCTCTCTGTATTTTGACCTCTTCTCAATTCAGTGTCCAGTGGTTCAGTGGTTCTATTATTCCTTCTGAATTCTCCCACTGCAAATCCAGTTGTTCTCCTAGATTTGTTACACTGAGCAATTTTGCTCTGCTTCAGTATCTTTTAAATACTTGCATATTCACAACCATCACTGCACTCAGCAAAGGAAGAGCCCTCTTATTTCTAGCACTGGCCCCTTAGAAACTAGTTTAAGTTATGTCACGATTTGTTGTACACACACACTCACACAAAATATTCTGATGTTATTGTTCATTTAGCCAAAATAAATGTATTTTATATAATTATAAAATAAGATTATTTTCTTGTTAATAAAATGACCTTTATTTCATATAATTATTTGGGCTGTTACATTTACATAAGCTTTATATTTTAATCTCAAAGCAGACAGATGACTTTTTGTGTGTATGTAAACTCTTAGGACACTGTAACATAGGTATTTGTGAGAATAGATTTGTTTAAGCTATTATAACAGAAGTGATCAAAAGTAGCTGCAGGGATTGAGCACAGACAACTAGACAGGTACTACTTTGGAGTAGCCTTTGCCTACAATGGGGTAAATAGTCCGACCGATTACACTCTTCTTAATAGTTTATTCTGGACCTAACTATGGATTACAGATTCTTGTTGTTAAGACATTTCAAAGAAGACTTGTTTTAAGTTCAAGAAGTGTTTTGCTGAATTAATATCAGCCCTAGAATATTAAATTAATATCAGCATTAGAATATAAAAAAAGTGCAGGTTTCATCTAGGGAGTCCTGAAAAGAGATACATAGAATTAACTATAAAGCGGATGCCCCATTAATTCAAACAACTATCATTCCAGATACCCAGAGAGACAGAGACAATTATTTTAGAAATATCAAATTTTGAAATTTACTCAACCTACAGTAAAAGCAAAAATGAGAAACTCATTTCCCAGAGGAAGCCCAGAACTTGTGAACATTTTAATTTTTATCACTATCTCTCTATAACAGAAAGAGCATTTTAAACAATGGTAAAGGATTCTGAGCAATCTTACCCTTTGGAAAATAAAAATGCTCATATTGCTCCCATCATCAAGCAAACACAACCCAGAAAGCTTGAATAAGCCCTTTTGCCCTCAGTTGACATATCATTTCCTTCACCTCTAAGCTTTATAATGGTGTAACATTTTAAAATCCATTTCTTAATCTTTCCATTCACTCCTAAGTTTATTATTACTTAAATGTTTTTATCTAAAAATTCCAATAATGAACTTGCTGTCAAATTCAGTAAATAATATTGTTCTTTATGTAACTTATCTCTTTCTGAAAATTTTCATATTAATCTATTTCTTTCTCCTTGAAATTCTCTCTTCCTTATGGTACAACTTTCTTCTGGTCATTCTCTTCATATCTGTAGCTTCTCTTTTTCACTGAATTCCTTATTTTAATTTTCTTTTCACAAATTTTAGTATTTCTATAGAAATCAGTCCTTTGTCAGTTGTTCTCATTCTGCAGCATCCCAAAGTAAATATTAACTCAGCCACTATCCATATTAATCTCCAGATTCTCATTCTTTTCAAGTATATAGACCTTTTCACTTGATGCAATAACATCTGCACCCTAATTTAGGCAACATCAGCCATTTCTCAAAGTATTGATATAATCAGTTCAGTTCAGTTGCTCAGTCATCTCCGACTCTTTGCGACCCCATGAACCTCAGCACGCCAGGCCTCCCTGTCCATCACCAACTCCCGAAGTCCACCCAAACCCATGTCCATTGAGTTGGTGATGCCATCCAGCCATCTCATCCTCTGCCGTCCCCTTCTCTTCCTGTCCTCAATCTTTCCCAGCATCAGGGTTTTTTCAAATGAGTCAGCTCTTCGCATCAGGTGGCCAAAGTATTAAGAGTTTCAGCTTCTACATCAGTCCTTCCAATGAGCTCCCAGGACTGATCTGCTTTAGGATGGACTGGTTGGATCTCCTTGCAGTCCATGGGACTCTCAAGAGTCTTCTCCAACACCACAGTTCAAAAACATCAATTCTTTGGTGCTCAGCTTTCTTTATAGTCCAACTCTCACATCCATAGATAACCACTAGAAAAACCATAGTCTTGACTAGAAGGACTTTGGTGACAAAGCAATGTCTCTGCTTTTTAATATGCTGTCTAGGTTGATTATAACTTTCCTTCCAAGGAGCAAGCGTCTTCTAATTTCATGGCTGCAATCACCATCTGCAGTGATTTTGGAGCCCACAAAAATAAAGTCAGCCACTGTTTCCACTGTTCCCTGATCTATTTGCCATGAAGTGATGAGACCAGATGCCATGATCTTAGTTTCTGAATGTTGAGCTTTAAGCCAACTTTTTCACTCTCCTCTTTCACCTTCATCTAGAGGCTCTTTAGTTCTTCTTCACTTTCTGCCATAAGGGTGGTGTCATCTGTATACCTGAGGTTATTGATATTTCTCCTGGCAATCTTGATTCCAGCTTGTGCTTCCTCCAGCCCAGCGTTTCTCATGATGTACTCTGCATATAAGTTAAATAAGCAGGGTGACAATATACAGCCTTGATATACTCCTTTTCCTATTTGGAACCAGTCTGTTGTTCCATGTCCAGTTCTAACTGTTGTTTTCTGAGCTGCATACAGATTTCTCAAGAGGCAGATCAGGTGGTCTTGTATTCCCATCTCTTTCAGAATTTTCCACAGTTTACTGTGATCCACACAGTCAAAGGCTTTGGCATAGTCAATAAAGCAGAAATAGATGTTTTTCTGGAACTCTCTTGCTTTTTTGATGATCCAGCAGATGTTGGCAATTTGATCTCTGGTTCCTCTGCCTTTTCTAAAACCAGCTTGAACATCTGGAAATTCACGGTTCACGTATTGCCGAAGCCTGGCTTGTAGAATTTTGGGCATTACTCTGCTAGCGTGTGAGATGAGTGCAAATGATATGCTACCACCATTATAGTCAATCCAGGGCATCTTCTATCGAGTCATAAAAGAATTGTTTTGTGAATTGCAAATTAGTTGCTCAAAATTCTTTAGAATTTCATGCTCTTCCAGCAACGTGGCTAACTCTTCTCATCTGTATATATAAAGTCCAGGCTCTTTTTACCAGTTCTGTATAATTTTCTTAATAATAAAATGTTTAACTAATCACATGAAAATGTTCCCTGATTATATAGCATTATTCAGTCTTAAATTGAGAATCTTCTTTAGCATCTGGACCTGAAAAGAGAAATAAGATGTAAATTCTTCAATTTGGGAGTTCTCAATTTACCAGAGTGAAGATGCTAAATTCAGAGTTAATTATAATAAAAAGCAATGAATATTATAATAATAGATGTACATCTAATATATTTAGGAGGAAGACCTATTTCAGACTGATCTGGCTTCTAAGAGGAGAAAAGTCTTAAAGAATTTGAAATATTCAGGTAAAAAAATCAAGATAAAAATGAGATACTTAGGATCACTTTTTTTTTTTATTGCTTTTAAAAGTAGCTACCTATAGCTATATATGTCACTCTCAAAATTTTATCTCTAGCCTAACACTTCCCCTGAGCTATGACTTTTGTGTTATCTACCTTCTCAATATCTCTACACAAGGTTTAATAGTTATCTAATATATATTAATGTCTAATACTTACTAATATCTAGTATTAATCTCTAAAACCAATGGTCCCTCTATGTTCCTATGTCCTCCTTATAATTTTCTCTTTACTCATTCTCTCCCTTCTCAAAATAAATGGGAATCCCATTCTTATAGTTGCATAGGAACAAAACGTTTAAATCACCTTGATTTCTTGTCTTCTCTTGTCCCTATATCCAGTCTACTGGCCCTTTTCTCCATCTGGAAAGTATTTTCCCCACCTTACTGTTTACTGCCTCACCTTCAGATTGTTTGCACAGATGTTCTTGCCGTCTTTTGAAACCTACCATAATTCCTTGCATTTTAAACTGCAAATAGTTTCTAGCCATCTTTGTTCTTCTGTTCCTGCTTTACATACTTTGCAGGACTCTACACATCTTATGGTACATATTTACAACTTGTTTGCTTATTATATATTTTCTCCTACTAAAATGTATTCTATATGAGAGTCAAAGTTCTTGTCTATTCGGTTACCTTCAGTATAGCTAGAGCTTAGGGAGTTCCTTGCACACACTAGGTGTTAAATAAATATTTGGTAATTGAGACAATAAACATGTGAATTCAGTGTTGGAATATATTATAAACAGCTTGAAATTAAATGAACTGTACAAAAGTATTAATATATGCTCATTGTATTCTAAAATAATTAAATCAAATTTATAATGGTCCTGTGATGATAAGTCTTTGGGATCTTGTACTTTTTCATTGGCATAAATGATAAATGGTCTTTATCATCATACTTTTATCATCATATATATCATCATATTTTTGTGCCTTTTAAATGTTTTAAATGGGTACTCTGCTGAACATTTTTACATATCTTCACATTTAATTTTTGCAACCAACCTATGAGATAAAGTAGATTATTTGACTTGATTAAGATTTAGAGTTTAAGAATATGGCTAAATGGGAAGAGTAATTTGAACCCAGGCACTCTTATCCCTGATACATGTTTGAGCTACTTTCCTTTATATGGTTTGATGGATATAAAAGAATAGCTGTAATTAATAGAACTTTTATTTTTTCTTCATAAAATTAAAATATTTTGGATTCTTCCAAAGTCCCAGGCTATAGAAAATATCTTGGTATCCATATATTTTTAAAGACATAAGTAAATCTCCTTTGACATCAGGGAAAATGATAACAAGTTTTATATAACAAAATCCTCTACATTTTTATTATTTGTGCATATTCATTAGAAATATCTGTATATAACATCAATCCTCTTTGTTTTCTTTGTTAATATTATATAAGGATATATTGTTTATCTATTAAAAGACCATTTTCTAATAAGTAAACTATCTCCTTCATTTAATTTTCCTCAGTAATTTGTACGAGTTCTTTGCTACCACATCTGTTATGAATTAAAATGCCTCTGGTCATGTTCAACCTCTAGTTTTTAGTTAAAGAAGTTTTAATGGATTGAATTTAAAAATTACTCTATAAAAATATTCAACATCTCTTTTTCACTTTTTCTTTGTACTTCACCTTCAAAAAACACTTTGATAATCTCTGATGGTAAACTCTGTGTAGGTCTATTTATTTCTAACTTTCTTTCAAAGAGATGAGCTGGTAGTCTCCTCTAACCCAGATTTAATTAAATACAGGTAGAATTTCTAATTTTCCATCAAGTTGGTTTAGCAGTTTATATTCCTCTAGGGCAGTATGGCTTCTTTTTGTTTCTGTTGTTTTTATTTGACAGCTTATGTCAAAATTTATTCTGATTCCAAACAGAAGGAATTTTCTCCTTTATCCAGTGTTCTTAACTATCGAAAGACCCACAATTGACAAGATGCAGCTAATTCTTGCTTCTGATGTTTCTTGTCTTAGACATTTCAGACATCAAAGTTCCCTCCTGAGAAAATTATGTTCAGTCACTATAACCTCTAAGTAAATGTATTTGCCTTCAAATGTGGTGGGATCTTTTTTTTCTTCTTTGTGAACAGCAGATTATTCTCCTTTGTACTAAATTGATATCTGAGGGAAATGAATGTCAGAAATTTGGCCCATACAATATTCCATTTCCTTGTCAATGTCTACCAGGTCTTTTTGGCAGAAACAAAAAGGAATAGAAAGCCACTTTGAATAAAATGTGCTGTATTAATCAAAGGGAAACACCAACACATTAATTTTGCTTCTACACTGTTAAATTATAGTCATGACAAAATATGCACTTAAAACACTGCTTTCTAATAATGACTTCAATAGGGCAAGTGCTTTACCAAAATATCATATACCTCATGTTTGTAATTAAGCTGGCATATTGCAATGAGTTACTCTAAATTATTCATTTATAAGCAGTACAGACTTTATGTAACATCTATTGAGTTTTCCCAAAGAAGAAAAAAATGTGCAGGCAGATGGTGAAGCTTATTTTTGAAGCCAGGGTATGAGTTTTGAATGGCCTAAATGTTCTTTGTTTGTTTGTTTGTTTGTTTTTTGCAGCAATTGGTATTGGCATACAACATATACTCTGGTGGAAGGACAGGTTCATCATCTCCTTGTGGACTAGCTCCATTTTTCCTGAAGCAGGGACAAGTATTGGGGGAAGGAGGATTTTCTTTTCACTTCACTAGTTCTCACTGTTGATTCAGTTTAAGGTATTTTTTGAAGGTTTTAATCCATTGGAAAAGGGGTCATGCTTTCAAGGTAGATAAGAAGGATTGAGAAACCTTGAGGCCAGCACAGGAAACTATCAGCAAAATGCCCTCAACTCACAGATTTCACATAAATTCTGAACATGGGTAATGAATGATTGCACACTTGAATGGAACAGAAAAACTCCCTGAATTGATTCGTCTTCTATTAACTATTTGGTAGCTCTTGAGACACAAAACCACTACAGGTCTTAGTAGCTTAAAACAATACACGTTCAGATTACAATTCTGAGAGTTAGTACTTTGGGCTGGGCTTCTAGGTGGGTCACATGGTCTCCATTTTGCTCACTCATTTTTGTGCACTCACCAGGCCTATTCATCTGAGCCTAATCTAGAATGACCTCCCTCTTCACCCTGGATATTCATCCAACTGGGTGGTTTATTTATCTATTAATTGTATTACCAAGCAAAAACAATAAGCACCAAGGCACAAACATTCTTCAGACTTTGGGTTACATCATATTTGCCAATGTCCCATTGGCCAAAAAAAGCCCTATGGCCAAATCATAGAAATATGAGCACTTCTGTAATCTGTCAGCTAGGCTATAGATTAATTGAATCTATAATCCATTAGCATTTCTATAATCTATCAGCCAGGTCATAGATTAATTTAAACCTTGCTGTTCTCCATGAGAAATATTTATCAGTTCCTTCAAAGATAATCCTATGACTAACTCTAGTCCTCCAAATCCTTTATGTTTGCTTTTCTAACCACTTTTTTTTAAAATATACCATATAGTTATCCTGATGTGCATTCTCTCTTGCTATAATTAGCTAATAAAATTTAATTGGTTTGACAAATGGCATCTTCCTTGTGGTTTTTGATCAGAAGGCTTTATTAGCATATGTTGGACCTTTATCAAGTATTAGACTGATGAACAGAGGAGCCTGGTGGGCTCCTGTCTGTGGGGTTGCAAACAGTAGGACACAACTTAGTGACTAAACAACCACAAAAAATGTGTTAGATGATAGTGTACAAACATACATAAGGATGGTCTCCATTTTTAAGGATTTGATAGTCTACTCAGCAAGACTGTCCTAAAATTTAAACTATGAATAATATGGATAAGATGCTTATGTGGTCCAGAAATATGTGTTTTATAGAAATCATTTTTTCATCCTTAACCAGATAATTTTTAACGAAGATCTCATCCCTTCCTTATGAAGAAAGAGTCAAAAAAAAAAAAAATGGCATGGAATCAAGGAATATTTTTGTCTGTATACTCATAGTATAAATTATTACCTAAGAATCCACAATTTTCCAATTTTAGTGGATCCTCTCCCAAAAGCATTACTAGATCCATATAATACAGTTTAAAGTCTCTCAATGCAGTTAAGAATAGCTAGGAGAAGATACTTTCACATTCCAAGACTAAAAGCTTCTACCATTTTATATCAAGAAACAGCATTTTAAAACATAGTAGATAATCTAATGCTTTAAGTACCACGTTTATTTGCAGAATGTTTATTTTTTTTTTAATATAATCCCTCTAAAGTTAACATTTGGGGATATTAGATAACATTAAATGAAAATGCCACACACATTAAATTCTATTTTCCATTACTAAATACTACTTTATCTACCTCTTTCTTTAAAAAGTATTTTATTTTCATTCATTTTCAGGCCCCAGAAGGAGATACATTGTTCTTTTATTCTAAAACAAAGTCTTTCTTCTTTATCCCTTCTCTCTTGTCTCTGGATTGTCTTGGGTCATGATTCATCAATTAGCTTTTTTTCATTTCTTTGTATTTTTAGCCTTGCCCTACCTGTGAGAACTTTCCCTTTTGTGACACCCCCAACCAAACAAAAGAAAAGAAAACTCAAAAGAACAGACACTTTTAGGTGTTGATGGGCTCAGTTGCTCAGTCATGGCCTGCTCTTTGTGACCCCATGGACTGTAGCTCACCTGGCTCCTCTGTCCATGGAGTTTTCCAGGCAAGATTACTGGTGTGGGTCACCATTTCCTTCTCCATTTAGGTGTTGATATCTTTGATAAATCTTCCCTTGATACCATTTCAAACTGTCATTAGATATTTATTCTCCCTGTGTTTGAAAAAGGCAGTTCTAGTTAGGAACAAGCTTCATACAAATCCTTCTACTACTGCCTATATTTTACATCTTTAAACATACTATTTGAAATTTTAATGCCCTTATTTCATTAAAAACAGCTAAGACACAAAGTTTTAGTCATTTGGCCCTGGTTATCAGAAATCCCATACCACTCTGCATTCTTCACTCTTCTCTTTAATGAGAGGAGAAAGCAGGGGTTGCAGATGGTAGTCAGAGTGAGGATTAGTTTATCCTAGTTTCTAGCAGGAAGGGGTATCTTTTGTTATCTTCTCAGGTGAGTCTTACTCTCCTTCTTATGAGTTAGGTTGCCTTTAAGGGACATGCTACTCTTTTGATTCTTATTTTACAGTACTTTAAATTGTTATCTTGTGTGCATTTTCCCTAAATTACTACCTTATATTAAGCAAAGACTTATACATTATGCTACTTTGTTTTGCTAGTACTTCCCACAGGATCCTAAACCTTTCAGATGACCAGTAACTTTGGTGGTTATTGGTAAGTCAAGAATAGCAACATCCGGGTGTGTGGAGAGTTATGTAGAACAAGGTGTGAAATGGCAGACAGGAATGGGGAAACGGAGTTTGGTAATTTTAATACATCAGCATTTCCTTATTGTACTTTTTAGTTTTGTTCTAGAGATAGACAAAGAGCAAATATTATATTTTAGCACGTCCCTTCCCTTTTTTCCATTTTCTTCTAAATAACTGAGCTGTTTGTAGACAAGCAGTATGCTACATCTTTCTGATTCTTGTAGAAGCAAATCAGAAACATAATGGAGGAAACATGAATTTGAGAAAGGGCTCCTTTTTCTTGAGCTTTCCAGTTCCTTCTAAGCAACCAAAAGTGTTTAACCTTTCTATTGTTTTCAGTTGTGGCAAAGTCAAAGTCAATATAGTATGAATGAATATGGATTTCTTTGATGGAAAAGTGAGGTTATGAGACAAAATAAACAAGATTGTATTCTAAACAAAATACTTTAGTACCTCTAGTTCCATACTCTACGATATGTTCTTAAGCCCTTGGAAAGATTCAGCTGACAATCCAATTTCTATTTCAAAGCAGGCACAATAAAATCCTAAAGTAGAAACTCTGTGACTTGCCTTGATTTGTTCTTTAAAACCAGAATAAGCATGAAAGAAGATGGATCAGTTCAGGTGAAGAAGAATATAAATAATTTTTATTGCAATAATAATAGTATGGTATAATTCAACACAGAGGTAATATCTGATAATATTTCTTGATTTAAAGGACCTGTTTCATTTCATTCAGATACTATTTGGAATTAATTATATATCCTAATCAGGAAACATTTTGAAGTAGTTATAAACTAGTTTAATATGTTAAGTGTTGAAGATAAATGCTGCAATAAGAGTTAAAGTAATAGGTGTATTCAAAAAATACAGTCCATTCAGCATAAAATGTGAATCTATGCATGTATGGCAGAATAGCTGGTGGGTAAATCTGACCTGTTACTAGAAATAGCTGGTTTGAAAGCTAATACCAGAGCTTGGTAATGCTCTTTCCTCAAAGCATAATGCAGATTTATCATGCTTTTCCTTTGGAGTAGATGAAGTGCTGACATAACAATTCATTGTGAAAATCAGTATGTTTAAATCCAAAAGGACAAACTACTTCAGAATCACTTTGCCTCTTTAAAGACAATTTTCAGAACTGCTGTTACCCTAGAACTTTGTCCAAACTATTTCCTCCTCTGAGAGCTCTAAATAAATCTATCCTGTGAGCTTCAATCCTCATCCCCTCCAGTATGTATAGCTTGTTATTAAAAGAGAAAAAATATCTCCTTTTTTACTTAAAACTTGTATATATGTTTACCATAGCTACCTAATTATACTTTCTAATCACCTGTCTAAAGTTACTTTGCATATGACCTCTTTTGGAAAACAGAGAAAAACATTCAGTTGTCTCTGTTCCATGGAGAAAGAGAGATTATTTCCAAAGTTTACACACACACATATGTTAATACAGGCACATACATATTTGCATGCAAGCACATGTGTACGCACACACACACACCCACACATGGTACTTTAAAAGTATTCCCTGCAGAGTTCAAAAGTCTGTTCTGTATTTCTGTGCCTCTTTTTCTGTTTTGCATATAGGGTTATCGTTACCATCTTTCTAAATTCCATATATATGTGTTAGTATGCTGTAATGTTCTTTATCTTTCTGGCTTACTTCACTCTGTATAAGGGGCTCCAGTTTCAAAAGAACAGCATGTATACTATCTATGGTGAAACAGATCACCAGCCCAGGTGGGATGCATGAGACAAGTGCTCGGACCTGGTGCACTGGGAAGACCCAGAGGAATCGGGTGGAGAGGGAGGTGGGAGGGGGGATCGGGATGGGGAATACGTGTAAATCTATGGCTGATTCATATCAATGTATGACAAAAAAAAATAATAATAATAAAAAAAAGCAAAAAAAAAAGAAAGAAAGAAAAAAAATAAAAAAAATAAATAAAAAATAAAAGTATTCCCTGTGACATTGTCCCATGCTCAGCCAGCATTTCATTTCCCTACCCTGAAGCTGGTGACTACAACTTCTTGTCTTGTCTTTATTGTTGTTGTTTAATCCTAAATCATGTCTGACTCTTTTGTGACCCCACTGACTATAGCCCACCAGGCTCCTTTGTCCCTGGGATTTCCCAGGCAAGAATACTGGAGTAAGTTGTCATCCTTCTCCAGGGTATCTTCCCATCCCAGGGACTGAACTCACATCTGTGTTGGCAGGCAGATTCTTTACCACTGATACACCAGGGAAGCCCTTGTCTTGTATTTCAGTTCAGTTCAGTCACTCATTTGTGTCCAACTCTTTGCAACTCCATGGATTAGAGTATGCCAGGCCTCCCTGTCCATAACCAACTCCCACAGCTTGCTTAAACTCATGTTCATCGAGTTGGTGATGCCAGCCAACCATCTCATCCTCTGTTGACCCTTCTCCTACAAACTTTCCCAGCATCAGGGTCTTTTCCAATGAGTCAGTTCTTCATATCAGCTGGCCAACGTGTTAGAGCTTCAGCTTCTGTCCTTCCAATAAATGTTCAGGACTGATTTCCTTTAGAATTGGCTGGCTTGATCTCCATGCAGTCCAAGGGACTCTCAAGAGTCTTCTGCAGCACCACAGTTTGAAATCATCAATTCGTCAGTAGTTAACCTTCTTTAAGGCCCAGCTCTCACATCCATACATGACTACTTGGAAAAGCCATAGCTTTGACTATATGGACCTTTGTAGGCGAAGTAATGTCTTTGCTTTTAAATACTCTGTCTAGGTTTGTCATAGCTTTTCTTGAAGGACCAGGCATCTTTTAATTTATGGCTATAGTCACCATCAATAGTGATTTTGTAGCTCAGAAAATAAAATCTGCCACTATTGCTATTTTTTCCCCATCTGTTTGCCATGAAGTGATGGGACCAGATGCCACGATCTTTGCTTTTTGAATGTTGAGTTTTAAGCCAGCCCTTTCATGCTCTTCTTTCTCCTTCATCAAGAGGCTTTTTAGTTCCTCTTCATTTTCTGCCATTAGGGTGGTATCATCTGCATATCTCAGGTTGTTGATATTTCTCCCCCAATGTGGATTATAGCTTGTGATTCATCCAGCCCTGCATTTTGAATGATGTACTCTGCATATAAGTTAAATAAACAGGGTGATAATATGCATACTTGACATATTCTTAAATGTTAGAAAATAGATATGTGAAAGAAAAGTGAATTTCTTTTAATGAGGAACTTTTGTACTCACAATTAATACCTATTTAACTTTTAATTTTTTTTTGGAAAGATGCCTAAGATTTAGCTGTCTTTAGGATTTTCTATACACTAAAATATCTAGGCACTTCTGGCCTTTGATATTAATGTAAACCTAAATAGCCAAATCAATTTTAAAAATGCATTTTAAGTTTTCCAGCAATTAGACAAAAATCAGTTTTCTTAAATCTCTTAAATCTACTGTTTTAATAATAGCATAAATTTTAATACATTTATTAAAATTTGAAAGTTGGGCATTATTTGTAATCATCCTTGAAGCAACAAGGCACCCAAATGTCTATGAACTAAAATAATTTTTCTTTATTTGTTGGAGGAAGAAGACATTTTTAGTGAAATATTTGATTAGACCATCTGCATTTCTGTTTGAAAGCAATTTTTATGTATGAACTCAAAATCTTTCTTCTCTGTCCATAGTACTGCAGATTGTGCAATGGTTAGATCAATTATCTTTGATTCCCACCTTAGTTGAACATATTATTTTACTCTAAATGCAATATTTTGAAGCTTAAGTAGTGTCACATTCACAAGTATTTTATTTTATATTTAAATTTAACATTTTGACTGTTGAATGTTGGGATAAATTTAACATGAGTGATCTATTATATATAGTTGACAGTTATCTAAAATTTTAAGTTTTATTTAAAGTCTATGCATAAACATCATTATCTAACAAATATTACTTTTCTTGATTAGTGAAATAATCTTGTTATTACTTATTAGAATCACAGTTTTGTTGTCTTAAATTCTAGAGTTTAAGGAAGTCAAATTAGCCTATGTAGTGAGTCTTTTGTTCACAGTTAGTATAATTTTTTCCATTTTTATAGACAGTTCTGTACTGTCAAACCCCAATGGTTATATGATAAAACTGCAATTTTTGATGGATGTTCCACTGTGGGTACAAACCTTGTCATTATGTTAAATAATCTGTGCACATTTTCTTTTCCATCATTTCTTCTTTGAAATTCAAAAATTATTTCAGATATTACGATGTTTCCAAACCATCCGCAGGGATCGCTCTTCTTATTGTCAATACTTTCTGAAAAGGGAAAAGGAAATCATTATGGAAAAGCTTTGCCAGCTGAGTGCTGTTATTTTGTCTTCTATGTAGCAGAACATTGAATCTATCATTTCTAAAACTGTTCTGAGAATTTTATAATTGAAGCACTTAGATTTAAGAGGCATAATTTATTGCCATTTTGTTTGTGATTGCTGTAGTATTTCAAATTCAAAAGTACTTTTCTAATTTCATTTCTGAAGGTTATGTTGACCTTTCCTTTTTGTTGAATAAATAATCCTAAGTTTATCTTTCATTTGGTAAATCTAGTATATGCTATAAAGAAAATTGTTTGCATTTTTTTGGAAAATGTATTAATGTATTGTTGTTTGAGAAAATATATTCTATTTATTAGTTCTTTTAGCATGAGGTACACCATGAAAGAACCACTTCCTATGACCCCTTTTTCCTTAATATATTTTGGTAACTCTTGAAACACTTTCAAGTTTAAACAAGCTAGATTTTAATAAGCTTATGTTGTCTGTACTTGTCTAGATAAAGGTTTAGTTACATACATGGAAACTGTCTTTATGGCTTTGCACAAGTTAACCGCTGATGCACAGATTCACAGAGATATGTGCTTCCAGGTGTACGTTGTTAACATTGTGTGTTCATTGCCACATAACATTATAGACTCAGATGTGCTTGCAATTGTTGATGGACTAGTTCCCTTTCAAGCAAAAAAAAAAAAAAAAGATCAGGTGTAAATCCTATTGTACATTTCTTTTGTTTATGTATAGTCAAGCATTGTAGTTTTTTAAGGACCCACCTGCTAATGCAGGAGACATAAGAGATGTGAGTTCAATCCCTGGATTGGGAAGATTCCCTAGAGGAGGAAATGGTAACTCACTCCAGTATTCTTGCCTGGAAAATCCCATGGACAGAGGAGCCTGGTGGGCTACAGTCCATGGGGTCATAAAGAGCTGGACACAACTGAAGTGACTGAATACATATGCACGTACCTTTTAGCAATTTGCATACAATTTATGAATTAAATTGGATTTACAGATAGCTTCCAAGGGATTAAAGAAACTTCCAAAATGATTTGGCTATCTACTTGTACAGTTTATCATATTCTTCCTTTCATTTTCAGCCTCCTAAACAATACCTTCATAGTTCTAGTCCAGATGGATTTTCTTTGCCACACCTATAAGATTAACTATTACAGGCCCTTAAAATTAGCTCTGATCATGTGATCACACTACCCAGAGCATTAATATTCATCAATGCCTATCATTTAAGGAATTCCATATTCTGATACTGTCTAGCTTTACAAAATTGTAATTCATTTGTTTTCTCTATATTCTCTATACCAGTACCAAAGTGACGGTATCAAAGTGTTTATTACATGTACTTGAGGAGATTAAAAGTTTGCACCATCAGAATGCAAATCAGAATACTTTATAAAGCATTCCCTCTCTCTCTCTCTACACACACACACACACACACACACACACACACACACATATAATGGAAGTTAAACTTCCATTATATTTCCATAGCAAGGTTTTCCTGATAAAGGAAGTAGTGCATTGCTTTACATGCTAAACAAACTCCTTATTTCTTCATGGCAGTTACAGTTCCTGGATCAGTACTACTCCATGGATGACACTTTTATTAATAGTTATTCTGCTTGTACTCTAGATTTATACATGTCTACCCAAGGCTTTTCTAATTCCCCTAGGACAATTCTACCTATATAATTTGGCTTGTTGCTACTTTCTTGTTTAAAAAGGATCTATGTTTTGTTCAAAATGTATGCCTGGTCTAAAATGCCAGTGAGAATTATCTTATTCCCGCTTTGAATGATTTAATCATCCTATAATTTCATAGTTTTCTAAGAACATTGCTAAATTTAGGAGATTTAGAAGGAATTGCCATATTTCTCTGGCTGAAAAATTTCACTTGTTTATATCTGTGAGCATGAGTGAGGCTTAAATTTATGAAAACTTAAAATTGCTATTAGCCAAGAGAGAAATAATTTTCATTACTTGAGTGTGCATGTATGTATTTGTTATTATTGTGGACATGACTGGACAATTATAATATTTTGACATAATAATCCATATAAGGGTATCTCAAGGAAGGAATATAATTATTTATTATTTTCTAATTATATGAAAAAGGTACAAGAATGACTGTCTAAGTCTTAGGGAATATCCAAGGGACACATATGGAGCAGTGTTTAAAGAAATGTTGTCTATGTGCCACAATCATTATTTATTAGAAGATGATATTTTATAATGAACATGGGCATAAATAATTTTGAAAAGTGATTAAAAGTAGATCTTTAAATGTAAAGAAATTTTAGGAAATCCATAACCATTTATTTCAAAAGTAGTTTTCCTTAAATGTATGCACAATTATATAAACATTTAATGTATTCCAGAAATAGTTTGAAGGCATTTTATATCACTTAACTAAATCAATACCTTTACCAAAACCCTGCAAGTTTTACAGATAGTATTAATGTGAAAATGCATGGATTATTAACTGTGAGGCTCCTAGAACAATGTCTGGCCCATATAAAATATTAGTACAGTTATTTCCAAGTCAGAGATGAGTGTTTTTTTTTTTTTTTTCATTTATTTTTATTCGTTGGAGGCTAATTACTTTACAGTATTGCAGTGGTTTTTGCCATACATTGGCATGAATCAGCCATGGATTTACATGTGTTCCCCATCCCGATCCCCCCTCCCACCTCCCTCTCCATCCCATCCCTCTGGGCCTTCCCAGTGCACCAGCCCTGAGCACCCATCTCATGCATCCAACCTGGGCTGGTGATCTGTTTCACCCTTGATAGTATACTTGTTTCAATGCTATTCTCTCTGAACATCCCACCCTCACGTTCTCCCACAGAGTCTAAAAGTCTGTTCTGTACATCTGTGGCTCTTTTTCTGTTTTGCATATAGGGTTATCATTACCATCTTTCTAAATTCCATATATATGCGTTAGTATACTGTATTGGTCTTTATCTTTCTGGCTTACTTCACTCTGTATAATGGGCTCCAGTTTCATCCATCTCATTAGAACTGATTCAAATGCATTCTTTTTAATGGCTGAGTAATATTCCATAGTGTATATGTATCACAGTTTTCTTATCCATTCGTCTGCTGATGGGCATCTAGGTTGCTTCCATGTCCTGGCTATTATAAACAGTGCTTTGATGAACATTGGGGTACACATGTATCTTTCAGATCTGGTTCCTTGGTGTGTATGCCCAGGAGTGGGATTGCTGGGTAGTATGGCAGTTCTATTTCCAGTTTTTTAAGAAATCTCCACACTGTTCTCCATAGCGGCTGTACTAGTTTGCATTCCCACCAACAGTGTAAGAGGGTTCTCTTTTCTCCACACCCTCTCCAGCATTTATTGCTTGTAGACTTTTGGATAGCAGCCATCCTGACTGGCATGTAATGGTACCTCATTGAGGTTTTGATTTGCATTTCTCTGATAATGAGTGATGTTGAGCATCTTTTCATGTGTTTGTTAGCCATCTGTATGTCTTCTTTGGAGAAATGTCTGTTTAGTTGTTTGGCCCATTTTTTGATTGGGTCATTTATTTTTTTGAAATTGAGCTTCAGGAGTTGCTTGTATATTTTTGAGATTAATCCTTTTTCTGTTGCTTTATTTGCTATTATTTTCTCCCATTATGAGGGCTGTCTTTTCACCTTGCTTATAGTTTCCTTTGTTGTGCAAAAGCTTTTAAGTTTAATTAGGTCCCATTTGTTTATTTTTGCTTTTATTTCCAATATTCTGGGAGGTGTGTCATAGAGGATCTTGCTGTGATTTATGTCAGAGAGTGTTTTGCCTATAATATACCATGTTCATGGATTGGAAGAATCAATATTGTGAAAATGAGTATACTATCCAAAGCAATCTATAGATTCAATGCAATCCCTATCAAGCTACCAATGGTATTCTTCACAGAACTAGAGCAAATAATTTCACAATTTGTATGGAAATACAAAAAATCTCAAATAGCCAAAGCAATCTTGTGAAGGAAGAGTGGAACTGGAGGAATCAACCTGCCTGACTTCAGACTCTACTACAAAGCCGCAGTCATTAAGACAGTATGGTACTGGCACAAAGACAGAAATAATAGATCAATGGAACAAAATAGAAAGCCCAGAGATACATCCACGTACCTACAGACACCTTATCTTCGACAAAGGAGGCAAGAATATGCAATGGAAAAAAGACAACCTCTTTAATAAGTGGTGCTGGGAAAACTGGTCAACCACTTGTAAAAGAATGAAACTAGAACACTTTCTAATACCACACACAAAAATAAACTCAAAATGGATTAAATATCTAAATGTAAGACTAGAAACAGAGATGAGTTTGAAACAGTGAGGTTAGTTAATGCTTTAAGTCACAGATAGCTCATGTAAACTTAGCATTAGACCACAAATATTCTAATTTGGGGGCTTCCTTGATAGCTCAGTTGGTAAAGAATCCGCCTGCAATGCAGGAAACCCCAGTTCAATTACTGGGTCAAGAAGATCCACTGGAGAAGGGATAGGCTACCCACTACAATATTCTTGGGTTTCCCTCATGACTCAGCTTGTAAAGAATCTGCTTGCAGTGTGGGAGACCTGGGTTCGATCCCTGGGTTAGGAGAATGCCCTGGAGAAAAGAATGGCTACCAATTCCAGTATTCTGGCTTGGAGAATTCCATAGACTGTACTGTCCTTGGTGTCCCAAAATGTTGGACATGACTGAGTGAATTTCACTTTCATTCTAATTTTTAATTTTTATCCATCTAGCCTAGAATTAACCAATAGTCAATACCTTCCTGTGTAAGGGATGAATAATTAAACAACCATGTACAATAAAACATGTAGGCAAAAGTGTCCTTGAACAGTTTTGATAGAGGTACGCAGCACACGCTGTAAAAAATTCTGAGAATTACCTTCATAGACTTTGGAAAACAGCAGGGATGGCTTCTGGTAGGAAGGACTGTCAAGGGCAAATTTTGAAACAGGAATAAAGTTTAGATAAAGGCTTGATGTTGACAATAATAGAAGAGGTTTTCTCAACAGTATTCATCCTATAACACTGAGCCACTTGATTACCTCATTTTCACTACTCTGTCCACAAACATGCTGGACAAACTTCCACTTCAAGGCCTACGTATTTGTTCTCTTTGCCCAGAAGGTACTTGCCCAAAACAGCCATATGGGTTAAAACTTTATCCATTTCAGATTTTTATTTAAAAATCATATCTGTGAAATATTCTCTGGGTAATCTATTAAAAACTGATTTTCACAAAAATAATACTTTCTCCACTCTTTATTTTTCTTCTTAGTATTTATCACTATTTATTTGCATTGATTATGAGAAAGGCTACTTTATATCTCCTTGTTATTCTTTGGAACTCTGCATTCAGATGATTATATCTTCCCTTTTTTCCTTAGCCTTTAGCTTCTCTTCTTTTCTTAGCTATCTATAAGGAGAGTGGAGGTGATAGAATTCCAGCTGAGCTATTTCAAGTTCTAAAAGATGATGCTATTAAAGTGCTACACTAAATATGCCAGCACATTTGGAAAATTCAGCAGTGGCCACAGGACTGGAAAGGTTAGTTTTCATTCCAATACCAAAGAAAGGCAATGCCAAAGCATATCTGAACTACTGCACAATTGCACTTATCTCACATGCTAGCAAAGTAATGCTCAAAATTCTCCAAATGAGGCTTCAACAGTATAGGAACCAAGAACTTCCAGATGTTCAAGGTGGATTTAGAAAAGGCAGAGGAACCAGAAATCAAATTGCCAATATCCAGTGAATCATAAAAAATGCAAGAGAGTTCCAGAAAAACATCTACTTCTGCTTTATTTACTGCACCAAGGCCTCTGACTGTTTGTATCACAACTGTGGAAAAATCTGAAAGAGATGGGAATACCAGACCACCTTGCCTGCCTCCTGAGAAACGTGTATGCAAGTCCAAAAGCAAGAGTTAGAAGTGGACATGGAACAATGGACTGGTTCAAAATTGGTAAAGGAATATGTCAAGACTATATTGTCACCCTGCTTATTTAATTTATATGCAGATTGTGTGTGAGTTAGTCGTTTAGTCGTGTTGAATTCTGTGCGATCCCATGGACTGTATCCCGCCAGGCTCCTCTGTCCATGTGATTTCCCAGGCAAGAAAGTTGGAGTGCATTGCCATTTCCTTCTGTGGTGCAGTACTCTATATGCAGAGTACATCGTGTGAAATGCTGGGCTGGTGAAACACAAGCTGAAATCAAGATTGCTGGGAGAAATATCAATAACCTCAGATATGCAGATGACGTCACTGTTATGGCAGAAGGCGAAGAGGAAATGAAGAGCCTCTTGATGAAAATGAAAGAGGAGAGTGAAAAAGCTGGCTTAAAACTCAATATTCAAAAATCTAAGATCGTGGCATCCAGTTCCATCACTTCATGGAAAATAGATGGGGAAATAGTGGAAACAGTGGCAGGCTTTCTTTTCTTGAGCTCCAAACCACTGCAGATAGTGACTGCAGCCATGAAATCCAAAGACTCCTGCACCTTGAAAGAAGAGCTGTGACCAATCTAGACAGCATATTAAAAAGCAGAGGTTTTACTTTGCCTACAAAAGTCCGTCTAGTCAAAGCAATGGCTTTTCCCGTAGTCTTGTGTGGATGTGAGAGTTGGGTCATAAAGAAAGCTGAGCGCTGAAGAATCGATGCTTTGGAACTGTGGTGTTGGAGAAGACTCTTGACAGTCCCTTGGACTGCAGGATCAAACCAGTCAATTCTACAAGAAATCTTTCCTGAATATTCACTGGATGGACTGATGCTGAAGCTGAAATTCCAATACTTTGGTCACCTGATACAACGAACTGACTCGTTGGAAAAGACCCTGATGCTGGGAAGATTGAAGGCAGGAGGGAAAGGGGATGACAGAGGATGAGATGGTTGGATGGCATCACCTACTCAATGGACATGAGTTTAAACAGCTCTGGGAGTCCGTGTTGGACAGGGAAGTCTGGCGTGCTGCAGTCCATGAGGTCGCCAAGAGTCGGACATGACTGAATGACTGAACTGACTTAATGTATCATTATGTATTTTAATTTTTTTTTAGCCTCCTCCATTAAAGTGTAAAAGAATAAGGGCAGATATTTTTCTGTCTTCTACAGCAGTATTCCCAGTGAATGATGGATCTGTGTGTGGCTCATGTTGCTTGATAATTAAAATCGTATCAAAGTCTCTCTCTTGTCTGTTTGTGTAGTACTGGGAGTGGGTGGAGATCATTTTAAGCTGGTATGCAAAGACCATGGTCAGGTATGCTGTGCTAAAATGTGTGAACTCTATTGTTTTGGTTATAGATCTGGTGGGCTACAGTTCATGGGGTCACAAAGATTTGGACATGACTGAAATGACTTAGTATGCACACACGTAATATAAATTATATGTGGTATTTTATAACTTACAGAGATAATTTCTTACTCAGTCATAAGGAAACATTTCTCCAGAGCTATGGTGTTGGAGAAGACTCTTGAGAGTCCCTTGGACTGCAAGGAGATCCAACCAGTCCATCCTAAAGGAGATCAGTCCTGGGTGTTCATTGGAAGGACTGATGCTGAAGCTGAAACTCCAATACTTTGGTCACCTCATGCAAAAAGTTGACTCATTGGAAAAGGCCGTGAGACCGGGAGGGATTGGGGGCAGGAGGAGAAGGGGACGACAGAAGATGAGATGGCTGGATGGCATCATCGACTCGATGGGCTTGAGTTTGAGTAAACTCCGGGAGTTTGTGATGGACAGGGAGGCCTGGCGTGCTGCGATTCATGGGGTCCAAAGAGTCGGACACGACTGAGCAACTGAACTGAACTGATCCCTTGTTAGCTGGGCTCCCAGGAAAACATCTGGCTTTCTGCATAGATTGATAGGCATAAGCAGCCCTTGTTGACTACAAAACTTGGCCCACAGCCCTTTCCCAGCCCAATCCCTATTATGAGGGAAGGAGTGAGGGACAGGAGCTCTCCTAACCATTAGCAGAGATATAACAAATAATATCCTATCAAACAACTGCAACATCAAAAGGTAGGTCCCAGTCCTTGGATTGTACACAGGTGGAACTGATGTTGGATTGGCAGAATAGGGCTAGAGCCAAGATTTTACATGTTATGTTTTAGAACTGACCCCTGATGACACCAGAAATGCATTCCCAGATCATGTGGCTTCAAAGCCCCACAGTCAAAAGATGGGACTCCTTTTTAAGCTCTCTAAGTGTGATGTCTGGCCCTACCAGATAGTTGTACAGTGTCTCAAAGGATGACATGTACTGGTGACCTATACATCCGCCCCTGATATTGCTTCCGGGAGGTATCCTAGTTCCAGGCTGTAACAACAGCCCCAGGCTCAGGACTGTTTAGCTATTTGCTCCACTTGACATGTCGCATACCATATGTAATTAAAGATTCATCACTTACTTACTAGAAAAGATGTAAATGCAAGAAAATTTTAGTTAAATCATAATTGAAAAGAATATATCATTTTATGCAAAAAGATAAGGGCAAATAGGGTTTTACACAATGAAAGATTTAGCATCTAGTATATTTTTAAGTAAACGTAAATGTCTGAAAAATACTTCAGCTGAAGTGGAAATATATCTTAAGCTAAAGTATAAATGTATCTTAATCTGATATAAGGAAAAATTTTATAAACATCAGTTCAGTCACTCAGTCATGTCTGACTCTTTGCGACGCCATGGACGGCAGCATGCCAGGCCTCCCTGTCCATCACCAATTCCTGGGGTTTACCTAAACTCATCTCCATTGAGTTGGTGATGCCATCCAACCATCCCATCCTCTGTTGTCCCCTTCTCCTGCCCTCAATCTTTCCCAGCATCAGGGTCTTTTCAAATGAATCAGCTATTCAAATCAGGTGGCCAAAGCATTGGAGTTTCAGCTTCAACACCAGTCCTTCCAATGAACACCCAGGACTGATCTCCTTTAGGATGGACTGGTTGGAACTCCTTGCAGTCCAAGGGACTCTCAAGAGTCTTCTCCAACACCACAGTTCAAGAGCATCAATTCTTCGGTGCTCAGCCATCTTTATAGTCCAACTCTCACATCCATACATGACCACTGGAAAAACCATAGCCTTCACTAGATGGATCTTTATTGACAAAGTTATGTCTCTGCTTTTTAATATGCTGTCTAGGTTGGTCATAACTTTCTTTCCAAGGAGTATGTGTCTTTTAATTTCATGGCTACAGTCACCATCTGCAGTGATTTTGGAGTCCCAAAAACTAAAGTCAGCCACTCTTTCCACTATTTCCCCATCTATTTGCCATCAAGTGACAGGACTAGATGCCATGATCTTAGTTTTCTGAATGTTGAGCTTTAAGCCAACTTTTTCACTCTCCTCTTTCACCTTCATCTAGAGGCTCTTTAGTTCCTCTTCACTTTCTGCCATAACGGTGGTGTTATCTGTATATCTGAGGTTATTGATATTTCTCCCAGCAATCTTGATTCCAACTTGTGCTTCATCCAGCCCAACGTTTCTCATGATGTACTCTGCATACAAGTGAAATAAGCGAGGTGACAATATATAGCCTCGACATACTCCTTTCATGGTTTGGAACCAGTTTGTTGTTCCATGTCCAGTTCTAACTGTTGCTTGCTGAGCTGCATACAGATTTCTCAAGAGGCAGATCAGGTGGTCTGGTATTCCCATCTCTTTCAGAATTTTCCACAAGTTTATTGTGATCCACATAGTCAAACCTTGACATAGTCAATAAAGCAGAAATAGATGTTTTTCTGGAACTCTCTTGCTTTTTTGATGATCCAGCAGATGTTGGCAATTTGATCTCTGGTTCCTCTGCCTTTTCTAAAACCAGCTTGAACATCTGGAAGTTCATGGTTCACGTACTGTCGAAACCTAGCTTGGAGAGTTTTGAGCATTACTTTACTAGCATATGAGATGAGTGCAATTGTGCGGTAGTTTATAAAGATAAATTGGTAGAATTGCTTTAAAATTAAGTATAAATTTTGGGAAATTGATTGAGCCTTGTATTTTTCTAGTACCATTTAATCAGTAATCTTTGCTAAATACATATAATACAAAAAGGTGAATGAGTCAGAAAAAGAATGATGGAGATGAAACAGCCAGGCTTCCCTTAGCTTATGTTCAACAGCAAGCTGGGAAAGACATCATTTTGTACCAATAAATTTAGTTTAACACAGGAACCTATCCACTTGGGAATTCTCTCATCTCTTCCTATACTCATTTAGAAGGAGTACTATGTGGAAATGTCAGTATTTTAAATATTTTTCTCTCAAATCTCACCATGTCTGTTATTTCCACCCAAATTCTCTAAATGTGTTTGAAATGTGTTTCCCAGGCAGGTACTGTCAAGACCCAGTTTTGCATCTGTAGTCATTTTCACTTAGCAACTGGTACAAAGCTAATGTGAAATGGAAAATGCCATCTTTATAAATGCATTCTCACTTAGAAATTTCACATGCTTCATGTGCCCTGTCCCAACAGTGGTTATACTAATCCCATAATGCAAAAATGTCTAGTTAGAACCAATTTGATAAGCAGTCAGTTATCTGCATTAAACATATGTGTTACTATTCATTGTACAAGTAAACCTATTATTTCCAAGAGAAATCAGAGTCATTAGATCATAAAGGCTTACAGAAATGGAACTCTGCTAAGCAAAATTAAGGATTTCTATTTTAGAAGAAAACATACATATCATTTCAAAGTAAATGACACATTAATAGACATAATTAGCACTATAAAGTGTTCAAGTGTCTTGAGAAAATTAATATGAGTATTGAGTTTGAATGTGGTAGATTGCTTCAGAAGCCATCTACATATTCTATTATGAACAGGTTTTAAGCATGTTAATGCTTTAAACAGGATTAGGAAGTAACAGATATTCTTTCAAGTAAGAAACTGGGAAATGAATATAAGGAGAGAATTGAAGTCCACAAATAATCAGAGATTCCTTCTCAACTAAACTTCCTCCTTTTTGATCTTCGTGACCACCTACTGACACATGGCATCAGAAAGTAATTCCTCTTCTGAAACTGAGCTCTATAACCATACCTCACTGCTTCTCAATTTCATGCATGCACATTCATTCAGTATCATGCAGGGATTTACATTTCTCATAGTAAGATTTCAATGGAAGAATACAATTTCAATAATAACTACAGTTTTTACAGCGTTATTCACACTTCCACTGATAGTTAATGGGTACTATTTTAGCATCTTAATTGCTTCCTGAATTAACTGGTTTAAGCTACTTATCCTTATGAGGCTTAAAATAATATTTCATTTTCAGACGATGCAATTGCTGTCCATGGGGCTTTCAGGATAAAGTTCAAACTCATTAGACAAGCTAGTACTTAAGATATTTCAGTATCACTGTTTTCATTTCTGTTGTAATTTCTTCTGTCTTTCAAGTTCCCAAGGCCTACCTATTTCAGTTCTGAAATTCTTATAGATTGAGATTCAGGGTTTTCCTACATCTCTGCCTTACCCTTTCATCTTCATTTGATTTCCTTTTATTCATCCTGAGGATTCAACTCAGCCAAATTTTCCAGTTTTATTTCATTGAAGAACTCGAGTTCTTTCGATGCTCTTTCTTTGTTCTGATTTTGCTTTCTGTTTACCCTGTTAAGACAGTGATCATACCAGTATAATTCCTCATTGACATATTAGTCTCTGCTTCTGTTGTTGTTGCTGCTGTGTAGTCTTTCAGTCATGCCTGACTCTTCGTGACCCCATGGACTGCAGCAGGCCAGGCTTTCCTGTCCTTTCTCAAACTCATGTCCATTGAGTTGGTGATGCCATCCAACCATCTCGTCCTCTGTTGTTCCCTTTTCCGCCTGCCTTCAATTTTTCCCAGCATCAGAGTCTTTTCTAATAAGTTGACTCTTCTCATCAGGTGGCCAAAGTATTGGAGCTTCAGCTTCAGCATCAGTCCTTCCAATGAACATTCAGGACTGATTTCCTTTAGGATCGATTGGTTCGATCTCCTTGCAGATCAAACTTCTAGTCTCTATTTCTATGTTTCAGTATCTCCCAAAACCAGGTGGCTGCTTATCTAACTTTGCACACAGTATTTAACATAGTTCTTGTAGGCATACTGATTTTTTTTTAATGACTTGGTCAATATTACTAGATCAATTATACAAAAATGCCAAATGACGTCAACATAGGGAATCAAGTCAATGGAGTACTCATCTTAAGTCTCCCCTTCTCATTTGAAATAAAGGCATACGGTTCACATCCATGTCAGGCTTATTGATTGATTATTCATTCACTCAATAGTATTAACTGAAAGCCTGCTATGTGCCTGTTACTTTTGTGTGAAGCACTATTTAAACTTGATAAACAGTAATATCCAGTGTTAGCCAACATACTACTCGAGAATGTAAATAATAATGAAAAAGTCAATCAAATAAATAAAGTTGCATATATTGAAGTTTTATATGAGTGAACTGTATGCTGTCAATACAGACTATGATGTGCCAATGATGCATTAATAATGTAAGATTTCCAGGGAAGAATGTTGGTACTGTTCCCATATCTCTGTCAGGAGTTTTCACTGAGTTAATTGCTTTGTGTATTGTTTCCCTATAGGCCTTGCTTTCCTCTGTTAGACTAGACAACAAACTTCCAAGCAAGTTATCCTTAAACTTTACACCACAGTTTTATCCTGTGTTTCACTCCTCAGGATCCAGTTCTTCATCCAGCTGAGCAGGGATTCTATGTCCTTTTATTTATTTTTTTAAGGGATGAAATTTTTAAATATTTTATTTATCTATTTAGCTGTGTCAGTCTTAGTTGCAGCACATGGGATATTCATTGAGTCATGTGGAATCTTTTGTTGTCATGCATGGACTCTCTAGTTGCAGCACATATGGGATCTGAGTTCCCTGGCTGGAGATTGAACCTGCATCCTCTGCATTGCAAGGCAGATTCTTAACCACTAGACCACCAGGGGAGTCCTGTATGTCCTTTTCTTAAAGGACCTGATATCTTCTAAAGCACTTGAAAAGATGTATTAAATTATATATGTTAAAAGAATAATCAACTCACTAAAGTGAAAAAAAAAAAATCCCACAAAACATTGGTAGGTGGTTGGTAGTGAAGGAAGAGATAACCAAGAAAGGCATAAATATGGAATAATTATACTAAAAGTTTGAACTGTTTTTACCCTGTACTATTTCCCAGATATTGTGCCTATTGTATAATCAAAACTCCTCAATAAAGGGGGAAAATGTAGCATTCCCATAGAAAATGTCAGAATTCTTCACTTATTTGGAAAAAGAAATATAAAAAATTTTCAGTAGGCTAGTTAATAAAGCCAGATATTTAGCACAGTATCTCATTAACAGAAAAGATCCCCTGAAGAAGGGAATGGCTACCCACTCCAATATTCTTGCCTTGAAAATTCCATGGACTGAGGAGCCTGGTGGGCTACAGTCCATGGAGTCACAAAGAATCAGACATGACTTAGTGACTAACTCTTTCTTTCACTTTCTCAATTATTCCCTGTTTGTTTCTCCCTGGGTTTGGAAAAATTATTTGATTTTTTTTCAAATATGAACTGAATTATATACTAAACTGAGCCTCTTTACCTAAATGCAAATTATGATTTACTCCCTTCCCCATTTTTGATGTTATTCTAGTACTTTTCTTAAGATTTTCTATAGCAACCAAATCTGTATGCATTCTAGGTCTCCAAATATAACTAGAATTTACAGATATTACGTTAAATGTCATATTAATAGTAAAATATCAATCCAAATTTCCAAGGTAAACATGCCATTGCATGTCAATGATTAACCTTGACAGATTATAATTGGAATTTTTAAAAATTTGATTTACTAATTGTCATGCTAAAATATCAGTAAAATATCAGCAAGCACTTTACGGAACTTTAACTTAAATGGAAACATATTAAACATATTAGACAACACTCAAGTTGTCAAACCAGAGAAATTCTGAATTGGGACATGTGAGATAGTTTCTTTAGTAAAGTTGATTTCTTTAGAAAATATATTTTCCAACTAATCTTGAAAAGAACACTCCCCAAGTGAGGCAAAAAAATTAATAGTGAAAAGGTTATTCTTAATGCAATTGAGTTGACAAATGATCATGTTTCTAAGTTGAAAGGTACAAGAGGTGGCCTATAAAGTGATTTATAAAAACACTCTAAGTAAACCCTACACACACACACACACACATATATATATAGTCCATTTTAATAAAAGACTATTTTTCCCTTTTCCAAAACCTATTGATTTTTCTTAGAGATAGTTTCTGTATGATATTAAGAAAAAGAGGAGGTGTTAGCTTTTGTTGCTTCTAATGCATTGAAAAAATACCAAATGAGAGTTAAAAGTTATAAATTTTTCATCAACATTCACTATAGGACATATGAAGTTCAAGGAAAATGACTTTTTGATTATTATTATAGCAATATAACAATAGTAATATATAATTATATATGCTATAGTATATAATGACATTGTAATTATATTATTATATACTTATATTATATACTTAAGTATTATATACTTCCTTGAGTATCAGGTAGATTTTTAGCAAATACCACTAGCATTTTCAAGTGACATTTGCAATCAAAATTGCCTAATATTTATCTACCTATACTATTTATTTAGAAAGCTGAAAACTATAATATGGTTACACTCTCACTATCTTTCTGTTTAAGGTAGGAAATTCCTCACACTTGTAGAAAATGACTTTTATTGATTTTTTTCCACCTGAAATCTCAGTTTAGTATTTTTTTTTTTAATCTAGTCCAGATTAGGATAATAGAAATGTCAACAATTTAGTCTACTGACTTGATGGGGATTAAAATCAAATTTGCAACTCAGTGACACAGTGACAATCAGTTATTGCTTTATTTTTTTTTTCCATTTATTTTTATTAGTTGGAGGCTAATTACTTTACAGTATTGCAGTGATTTTTGTCATACACTGACATGAATCAGCCATGGATTTACATGTGTTCCCCATCCGATCCCCCCTCCCATCTCCCTCTCCACCCGATTCCTCTGGGTCTTCCCAGTGCACCAGGCCCGAGCACTTGTGTCATGCATCCAGCCTGGGCTGGTGATCTGTTTCACCCTTAATAATATACATGTTTTGATGCTGTTCTCTTGAAACATCCCACCCTCGCCTTCTCCCACAGAGTCTAAAAGTCTGTTCTGTACATCTGTATCTCTTTTTCTGTTTTGCATATAGGGTTATCGTTACCATCTTTCTAAATTCCATATATATGCGTTAGTATACTGTATTGGTCTTTATCTTTCTGGCTTACTTCACTCTGTATGATGGGCTCCAGTTTCATCCCTCTCATTAGAACTGATTCAAATGCATTCTTTTTAATAGCCAAGTAATATTCCTTTGTGGATATGTACCACAGCTTCCTTATCCATTCATCTGCTGATGGACATCTAGGTTGCTTCCATGTCCTGGCTATTATAAACAGTGCTGCGATGAACATTGGGGTGCATCTCTCTCTTTCAGATCTGGTTTCCTCAGTGTGTATGCCCAGAAGTGGGATTGCTGGGTCATATGGCAGTTCTAGTTCCAGTTTTTTAAGAAATCTCCACTCTGTTCTCCATAGTGGCTGTACTAGTTTGCATTCCCACCAACAGTGTAAGAGGGTTCCCTTTTCTCCTCCACACCCTCTCCAGCATTGATTGCTTGTAGACTGGATAGCAGCCATCCTGACTGGCGTGTAATGGTACCTCATTGTGGTTTTGATTTGCATTTCTCTAATAATGAGTGATGTTGAGCATCTTTTCATGTATTTGTTAGCCACCTATATGTCTTCTTTGGAGAAATATCTGTTTAGTTCTTTGGCCCATTTTTTGATTGGGTCATTTATTTTTCTGGAGTTGAGCTGCAGGAGTTGCTTGTATATTTTTGAGATTAATCCTTTGTCTGTTGTTTCATTTGCAGTTATTGCTTTAGAAATTGCCCTTGATGCCAATATGTTTACAGGATGTTATATACTAGGGATCTAAATTCTAAAACCATGTTGTACCAACATCACTACCCTTTTTTTTTTTCTGAATTTTGCAGTCATTCTCTATATTAGATGAATGCCTATGGCTACATTTAGTTTATTATTTTGCAATATATGCTTTATGATCTGCAAGACAGATCTCTGTAATTTACAACAGGCCATCAGCAGCAACTCATGTTCCTTATTTGTCTTTTTCCTGGATGGAATTAAGTTTCATCCACTTACATATAAAAAGGGATTTCTAGCCTCCTGATCTCTGGATCCCTTACCACTGGAGTCCAGTCAACTGAATGGTAATGTGTTATTTTGCAAATGTTTTTCTGGTAGTAAAGATGTAAAACAGTAAGGGATTGTGTAAAAATTACTGATATCACTATGCCTGGGTGTCCAGCATTATGTCTTTCACCAGGAAGATGATAAAAGAGAACAGATTTCTAGGAAAAGTGTTTAATTCACTCTTTGAGTTTCTGAATATGAGTAGGCTATAAGATAAATGGGCCAAGGTTCTTGATAGGCAAGGCGATATGTAGACATGTATCTCAAATAGTGATCTGGGCTGATTAAATGATTTTAAAGACCATTACCTCACAGTAGTGATAGAAGTCATGGAAGCACATTATTCCACATAAGAAAATTCTTTCTGAACATCATCATAAGCATTTTGAGATTGTCAGTGTAAGGTAGAATCTAAAATCTCACCACTGACCAATATTCTAAGGTATTTTTACTCAACAAATCACCGCCAAAGCAGTGGCATAAGACATCCATCCTTTAGGATACCATTCTTCTTGTCAGCAGGCTGGCCTGAGCTCAGCTAGGCTGCTCTGATTATGGCTGTGTTCACTCAAGTGACTACAGTCAGCTACTCGATGGGCTAGAGGCAGAATGATCTGGACTGGTTTCATATGTGATGGATTCTCTGCTTGGTGTGGTTTCTCAACTTCTAGAAGGCTACCTGAGGTATCAGCAATGCAGGTGCAAAGCCCCAAAGAGGGAGATCTAGATTCAGAACTTGTACAACTTCATCACTGCTGTATTCTGTTAGTTAAGGCAACTGATAAAGCCAGTCCAGATTCAAGAAGTGAGGAAACAGACTCTACTTATTGATGGAAGAAACAACTAAATCAAATTGCAAAGGATATAGAAAGATAGTGACATTTTTACAAATAAGCTGTTATAAAAGTGAAAGAATAGAAATACCTGGAAAAGGAATACCAGATAATCATCTGTGCCCTAAAATTGACTAGAAGAATAAATAAAATTAATGAATTAAGAATTCATGTGAAATGGTAATATTATCATGTATTACCATTCTAAACACTGACGCTTTTGCTTCTAATAATGTGCAAAGATAAACCGCTGGTAGATAGCAGAGGTGTTTGTAATCAGTTCCAAAAAAGTGATTTTGAGAATACTTTTCTGCATGCTTCACTTTAAGTACACTTTAAAAATATCCAGTGTTGGGAAGACCCAGAGGGATGGGATGGGGAGGGAGGCGGGAGGGGGGATTGGGATGGGGAACACATGTAAATCCATGGCTGATTCATGTCAATGTATGGCAAAACCCACTACAATATTGTAAAGTAATTAGCCTCCAACTAATAAAAATAAATGAAAAATAAATAAATAAATAAAATAAAAATATCCAGCATATAAATATCCAGTGTATATGTGTACATATATATATATATAAAATTATCACTTGAGAAGAACTATTGGGTGGGGCTTTTTAAATTAATTAAATTATTACTATTTTTTTCTTATGTCAGTCTTAGTTGCAGCACATGGGATCTTTAGTTGTAACATGCAGAATCTTAGTTGCAGCATGTGGAATCTAATTCCCTGACCAGGGATCAAACCTAGGAGGACCACGGATTCTTAGCTACTGGACCAACAGGGAAGTGGGTGGGATTATTTTTATGCTGGGTTGATGTCTGAACTACAGAGACGATTCCTTATAATATTCAGTTACATGAATATTGACAGCCAGAAAAATAAATAAATAAAAGGTTATGTCTGTTCACCTACTCAACCATGGAGCGAAAGTAAAGGAAAAAATTAAAATGAGAAAGGAACTCCGTAGCGAGAAGTATACTGTTCCCAAATGATTTCCAGGAAATGGTTGAATTAAATACAGATGACCACAATGTCAAAAGTGCATGTTGTATACTATACAAGAGGGTTGCAGAGAATATATCATCAAGAAGTAATTTATATCAGCCCCTGATTTTAAGCCACATAAGAGAGATGTATTTTTTTCATTCTTGTGTATCCAGTGCTTAACTGTGTAACTTCTAAATGGTAAATATTTAATAAATATATGTTAAATGAATGAATACATGCAAGAATAACTGAATAGCATAGCTTGTTATGATTAGGGTAATTAAATTTGTAAAATGCCATCAATGTGTTAAAAAGTATATAACCTCCATTGACCAGTGTAGAAATAGTGTAAAATATCTGAATAGGGGATATATTTTTAACCTTTATGATGTAATTGTTTAACAAATTATTCTGATTTAGAGTTATAATTTTCTGATTATATTTATTACCTTACTCACAGTTTCTGTACTTTTTGCCTTTTCATTTCAAGTAGAAAATCTCCTTTCTACTTTTTCGTAAGGTAGAGTTGGTGGCAGTGAATTCCTTGTTTTTGTTTGTTTAAGAAAGACTTTCCCCTTCATATCTGAAAGATAACTTTGCTGGATAGAGGGTTCTTGGAGAATAGATTTTATCTTTCAATGTTTTTAGCATGTCTTTCTGTATTCTCCTCCTCTCCTGTTCTTAGCGTTTCAACTGTAAGTCAGGGTATAGCCTAATTGGGTTTCTCCTGTAAGTTCTGATTCCCCCCACCACTGACTGTTTTTAAAATTCTTTTTGTCATTGACAACTTAAATAGAAAGTGTCTTGGAGGGATCTTTTTGCATTGGGATAATTAGGTATTCTCTTATCTTCATAGACTTGTATATTCAGTCGCTTCCATGTTTGAGTTCTCAGCGGTTATTTCTTTAAATAAACTCTGTTCCCTTCTCCCTCTTTTCTTCCAAGATACCCATTACCTTCATGTTGCCTTTTCTAATGGAGAGAATAGTTCTTGGAGAATTATTTCACTTTTTAAAAATCTTAGTTCTCTTTCCCCTTTTACCCAAATTATATCTAAAGCTTATATTTTTTAAAAAAAATTATTGAGATCTAGTTGATTTACAATGTGGTGGTGGTTTCAGGTGTAGAGCAAAGTGAATCATTTGTGTGTATATATGTGTGTGTGTGTGTGTGTGTGTGTGTGTATCTCCACTCTTTTTTAGATTATTTTCCCATTTAGACCATTACAGAGTATTGAGTAGATTTCTCTGTGCTATACAGTAGGTTCTTATTAGTTACCTACTTTATATTTTATAGTGTATATATATCAATGCCAATTTCCCAGTTTTCACTGACTCTCTCTTCCATATTGTCTGCTCTGTTTGCAATGCTTCCTAATGCTGCTTTTTTTTTTTTAAACTATACTCATAGGGGACTCATGAATGCAAAGCACCATTGGCTATTAGAACTAGGTGATTTGGGGACCCATACCTCATGTGATGGGCTTCCCTGGTAGCTGAGCTGGTAAAGAATCCACCTGCATTGCAGGAGACCCCGGTTCTATTCCTGGGTTGGGAAGATCCCCTGGAGAAGGGATAGGTTATCGACTCCAGTCTTCTTGGGCTTCCCTGGTGGTTCAGATGGTAAAGAATCCACTTGCAATGCAGGAGACCGGGTTCAATCCCTGGGTTGGGAAGGTCCCCTGGAGGAGGGAATGGCAATCTACTCCAGTATTCTTTCTTGGAGAGTTCCCATGGACCAAGGAGCCTGGTGGGCTACGGTCCATGGGGTCATAAAACTTCGGACATAACTGAGCGACTGGGCGCAGCAAGCATCTCAGGTGATAACTTGAAAATTGTGTCTTTGGATGGGTAGTCCAGACCCTTACTTCCTCAGAGAGAAGCTGGGAGTTTGATGTTACCTCCTGATTAAAAGGCACTGTACAAGGAATGGGGTTTTTAGGAAGAATGAGTCTCAGTCTTTCCTGTTTGTTTTGATGCGGTTAGTTTCACAGTTACTCAATATATAGGAGTCACTCCACTAGTTTCTAAATTTCTCTTAAAGGAAGGTGATCCATGTGAACCTGTGTATTTAGTGTGTTCTTAGGAGGAGGGAATGTCAGAAGCCTTCTGTGCCACCATCTTGATCTGAAGTTTTTATAGAAGCTCTTTTAGTTGATTGAGAGAATCTATGAAGCCACCCATAAATACTCCAGAGGAAGGGTGTGTGTGTGTATCTGAACTGTACTTAGACACCTTCAAAATTTAATGACATTAAACTAACATTTTTTACTCATAGTTTATGAGAACTTAGCAAAGGTTTCTAAAATCACATGCTCAATTTGCCACATGCTTTGAGCTATGTTTTGGGGGCATTGTCCTAAATTTATCTTTGCTCAAAACAATTTCTCAATTTTAACACCATTTGATGTCTGTAGAGGATGAGGATTTTTCAAATCATGAAGTCCTGATTTTTTCATGTTTAAATTCCTTCCTTTAGTGTAATCTTCTCTTCTCATATATTATAAGCAATAAGAAGAAAGAAGATAACATTTTCAACACCTTGACCAGAAATTTTCTTCGCAAAATCATTCAGTTCTTTAGGTATTTATTTTCTACTTTCCACAATACTGCAGATTTTATTTATTTCTTTATTGCCAAGAACATTATTGTGGAGGTATGAATAAACATGGGAAGTATTTTTCTGACAAAAATAACTCCACATGGAAATAGAAAGTCATGGAAATAGAAGTTAGTCCTGACATTTCCCAGATCTTCTTTCATACCCCTTCTCCGATCTTAACACATTGGGCTTAACCAAAAGTCTCTGTTAGAGATGCATCTATTCCTTGCAGAGGAAAACAGGTGTTTATCAGGACAGGCCTGCGCCTGTTCCTACCTTTATGAAGCAGTTCCAAAAATAGCATCTTCTGCACTTTGTGGATCCTTCTGAGTTTCTACAGTTTGACTTAAACCCAAGAAGGTTTGAAGTGACTTTGAATATAATTCCAATTTTTCCATCCCCAGATCTTGGAATGCTCCTGGAGAGTATTTTACTACTATTTTCTTCCCCTTACTATTTTGTAAAAAATAGCTATTTAAGGGTTGTATTTTATAGTGAAATTATATCACAACTATATACTAATAATATTATGGCAGTAATACATAAATGCCCCAAACATAATCCTTTCAAATTAATAAATAGTGAAATATCAGTCAAAACATACTATTTACTTGACAATATATGTTAATATTCCAGTGCTCAAATATTTAAGTTGGTGTCAAAAGGAATTAAATCCATAATTTACCCACACAGCTGCGTATGATAGCACAGTCCCGATGCCTTTTAACCAAGTGTTCCTTCAGTAAAGCAAATAACTGTGACTTGTGGTTGCAGTGGAAGGGGCAGCTGTGTAGTACTGCCTGTGAATGAATGTTTTTTTTTTTTTTTTTTAATTACTAGATTATTGTGGCAGCACATGTGTTTCATGTACCCAATCCAGTTTTTATCAGAAATAAAATGTTCCACATCTAACTTGTATTTATTCTTTCTCAATTGGCTCTCAACGTATATAATCCCAGTATACATGTCTGAGTCACACCTTTTACATAACTGGGATGAGAATAAGCACTTTGGGCATTGAATTGATCTTGCTTCTAGTGTTATACATTTGCTTTGTTGGAGGAATCTAGTCTTCTGTTGATGAAGACACTAAGATGAACTAGGTATTCCGTTATAGGTTATCACAATGTCAGAGAATTTATTGTTTTTTACTGTCATTCACTAGCTGAGTAGTGTCCGACTCCTTGTGACCTCATGTACTACAGCACACTCAGTTCCTCTGACCTCCACTGTCTCCCAGAGTTTGCTCAAATTCATTTCCAATGAGTTGATGATGCTGTCCAACAATCTCATCCTCTGCCACCCTCCTCCTTTTGCCTTCAATCCTTCCCAGTATCAGGGCCAGGGAATTAAGAGATCAACAAATAACCACTTTAATGTTTCTATTTTTAGATCCTGAAAATATTTTAAACTTAATAGAAAGAGGTAAATCTGACTGTGAGAATTCAAAAACAGATTATATTTATCAGTTAAAATAATTGATATGTAGCAAATGAAATTACTCTGATTGGACCTACCACAGAAGTTATGCTGCCTACTGGTATAACCTGCTTCTCTCATTTATAAAAGACTAGAAAGAATAAGAATATATCAATTTCAAAAAGAAATTAGATTATTCCTATAAGTATCGGTTCAATAGGATGAGACATTAACTTCACTTAGGAGTAGATTAATTCATCCAAAGAACATTTAATAATTTTTATTAATAATTTACTCAGACAGCTTTTATAGTCATTCATGATGCACATTTCCTCTCTTGTAATCTACAGTTGAATATATCTAAGTAATTTAAACAAATATAACTTATTTTTATTAGTCTAAGATGGTATAAAATACATGCTATCTACTTACTTATGTGCAGGCTAATGAGTTTTATTCACTGAATAAGTAATCAATACTGCATATTCAATTCTGTCCAGCCTTTCTGGTGAAAATTAAGTAGTGCTGTTCAAATTATTTAGTCCTTTTCCTCTCAAAATCTCATTTTCTTTAATAGAAAAACTGTCCATGGGCATGATTTTCACAGCTACCTGGGAGATTATCATCATAAATGATGTGATAGAAGCTTTAGATTGAACCGTAACTCAAAGATAATGTTTTTATTTTATTCTGCAATAGATAATTTGTATCTTGACTCTTTTGGGAGGAGCTGGCTTAATGATCAATGTATTAGTATTGTACACATTTCACTGTTATGCCTTTCTAGTTTTTTAATGTATGAAATTATTAATCATCATTTATATTTTTCAGCAAAGTAATCAATACTAGCTAATGCAGTGTTAAACTTGGAATTAATCACTTTTCAGAGATAGTATCTTTCTCATCTTACAATTTAAATTCTAATGTGAAAGTGAAGTCGCTCAGTCGTGACCGACTCTTTGCAATCCTATGGAGTGTAGCCTACCAGGCTTCTCCATCCACAGGATTTTCCAGGCAAGAGTACTGGAGTGGGTTGCCATTTCCTTCTCCAGGGGATCTTCCCAACCCAGGGATTGAACCTGGGTCTCCCGGATTGTAGGCAGACGCTTTACCATCTGAGCCATGAGGGAAGTCCATATTTGAATGTCATTCCTATTTAACAAGCATATTAAATACTGCTTCTGTATTTATGAAATATTTATTTTGCTTTTCTACCAAATCATTTGAGGAAGCAATGTCTAGAAAACCAACTCTCACAGCCACATCAGTTAAAATCATAAGGTGCTAATAAAGAAAATTTTGGCTGGTTATGAAGACTTTTTTATGTTAGAAGGTATAACACACTGCATATCCACCTGCCAATAATTGCGTAACACTTGCTCAAGGTGCACTTGTAATCCGTGCGCATTTTCTTGTGCAGTTCAAGCAACATGCTAGCTCACATTACTTTTATACATCAAAATTTACTGTACGTGCAGTGTATAACCCACTGTGGAACTTTAGAATAGAAAAAATATATATACAGAATTTTTGAGATGGGTCGTCTTTTCCTGATTCTGTCTTATACATCAAAATTTGCTGTATGTGCAGTGTATAGCCCACTGTGGAACTTTAGAATAGAAAAAATATATATACCTAGAATTTTTGAGATGGGTCGTCTTTTCCTGATTCTGTCGGAATAGCCAGTTTTGTGCTTTTCATTCACTTTCAAGAGAGATTTTTCTACCGTGGTGCAGAACTAATGGTGCTGGGGAGCTTAAGTCTTCATTTAAAGGCCTACAGATGCATTGAATCTTGATCATTAAAATGATTTTTCTTGCTCATATAAAGTAATTTCTGTTCACAGCATTTAGCAGAGTCATTGTCTCAGAGAAGACATTAAAAATATTGCTTTAATAAAATTTAGTTTAAAAAATAGCCAAAACAGAAGAAAAGCAGTAGGCATTTATTTCTGAGAGAGATGGATTTGAGGGGATAAATCTTCAAATATATAGAGGGTTAATAAAATAGAGGTTAGGGTATGTCTTTATAGATAGATAGATAGTATATACCTAGGATTAATGAAAGTCTGCCAGGCTCCTGTGTCCATGGAATTCTCCAGGCAAGAACTCATGCAATGGGTTGCCATTTCCTCCTACAGGGGATCTTACCAAACCAGGGATCAAACAAGCATCTCTTATGTCTCCTGCATTGGCAGGCAGATTTTTTTTTTTTTTTTCTTTTTAACCACTGAGTCACCTGGGAAGCCCTATAGCAAACACAGTGTATCCTACTCACTAAAGTAAAAGGCCATCAAAAGACCATTGCAGTTAGAGGCAGAGCAATATGAGAGAGAAGAATTTAGATTCTGGAGTCTCACTCCCTGGATTCCAAAATGAGCTCTAATTCTTACTAAGTCTCATATTGGACATTAATAGCCTGATATTTCTAGGTGTTAATTTTCTGACAAAAGTTGAATAGTACTTATTTTTATGAGAGTCAAATGATACGATGTTCATAAAATTCTTGGACTTCCCAGGTGGCACTAGTGGTAAAGAGTCCACCTGCCAATACAGGAAACATGTGCTAAATAAAAAATCAATGTTAATAGTTTGACATTAAATATGAATAATATTTACCTCATGGTATCTTCAAATATCAATTTGAGTCACAAAAATTTTCAGTTGAGCTCATTAGAAAATTTAGTGGGATATTTAATAAAATCACTCTACTCCCTTTGTTGAAAAACTTCCTCAAACACTGACCTTTAGTTTGGAGTTAGCATTTAAACATTTAAATATCCATTTATGTATAAGTTTATCCCCCAAGTTTGATAGGTTGAAATTTTATTTCTATTCAGTTCTACCTATTTTATAAATGTTTTTATGATTTATCCTTTAACCTGTGAATTACTTGGAGGTATATAATTAAGTTTTTAAATATTTGAGTGGTTTCTAGATTTCTTGTTTTCATTGACTTTAATTTTTATTCTATTTTAGTAAAAAAAAAAAAAAAAAAACTTTGTACCATTTAATCCTGTAAAAGTTCTTCAAATTTTGCTTTTATGGCTCAATAAATGGTATAAATTAACAACAACATCAACAAAAAAAAAAAACCATGAATTTTCAAAAATGTATATATTTGTAATCAATAGTTGTTGTTGTTCAGTCATCAGTCGTGTTGTACTCTTTGTGACCCCATGGACTGCAACATGCCAGGCTTTCCTGTCATTCACCATCTCCCAGAGCTTGCTCAAACTCATGTCCATTGAGTCAGTGATGCCATCCAACCATCTCATGCTCTGTCATCACTTTCTCATTCTGCCTTCAATCTTTCCCAGCATCAAAGTCTTTTCTAATGAGTCAACTCTTTGCATCAGGTGGCCAAAGTATTGGAGCTTTAGCATCAGTCCTCCCAATGAGTATTCAGGATTGGTTTCCTTTAGGATTGACTGATTTGATCTCCTTGCAGTCCAAGGGACTCTCAAGAGTCTTCTCTAACATGACAGTTCAAAAGCACCAATTCTTTGTCATTCAGCCTTCTTTATGGTTCAACTCTCATAGCTTTTCTTCTGAGGAGCAATTGCTTTTTAATTTCATGGCTGCAGTCACCATCTGCTGTGATTTTAGAGCCCCAGAAAATAAAGCCTGTCGCTGTTTCCAGTGTTTTCCCATCTATTTGCCTTGAACTGATGGGATTGGATGCCATGATCCTGGTTTTTGAATGCTGAGTTTTAAGCCAGCTTTTTCACTCTTCTCTTTCACATTCATCAACCAGTTCTTTAGTTCCTTTTCGTTTTCTGCAGTTAGGGTGGTGTCATCTGCATATCTGAAGTAACTGATAATTCTCCCAGCAATATTGATTCAAGCTTGTGTTTCACTGAGCCCAGCATTCCTCATGATGTACTCTGCATGTAAGTTAAATAAGCAGGGTGACAATACACAGCCTTGATGTACTCGTTTCCCAATTTTGAACCAGTCTGTTGTTTCATGTCCAGTTCTAACTGTTGCTTCTTGATCTTCATACAGGTTTCTAAGGAAGCAGGTAAGGTGGTCTGATATTCCCGTCCCTTCTCTTTTAAGAATTTTCCACAGTTTTTTGTGATCACCACAGTCAGGCTTTAACATAGTCAATGAAGAAGATGCTTCTCTTGCTTCTATGATCCAGCAAATGTTGGCAATTTGATCTCTTGTTCCTCTGCCTTTTCTAAATACAACTTGAACATCTGGAAGTTCATGTACTGTTGAAGCCTGGCTTGGAGAATTTTGAGTGTTACTTTGCTAGTGTGTGAGATGAGTGCAATTGTGCAGTAGTTTGAACATTCTTTGGCATTGCCTTTCTTTGGGATTGGAATAAAACTGAACTTTTCCAGTCCTGTGGCCACTGCTGAATTTTCCAAATTTGCTGGCATATTGAGTGGAGCACTTTAAGAGCATCATCTTTTAGTACTGAAATTGCTCAGCTGGAATTCTATCACCTCCACTAGCTTTGCTCATAGTGATGCTAAGACCCACCTGACTTCAAACTCCAAGATGTCTGGCTTTAAGTGAGTGATTACACAAGTCAATAGTAGTGCTACATTAACTACCAATATGTCGAGTATAGCTGTTAGATGTTTCATATCTCATGACAATTTTGTTTTATTTAGTAGTATTATTTTCTTGTAGAAAGGTATTATATTCTCCATTTATGAATGTGAAATAGTAAGTAGCCCATGTAATTAGTGTAAGGTGAGTGAACAGAAAAAGGGAGCAACCCAGGCAGTCAGGCAAAAAAGGGAAATTTATTAGAGGGAAAAGAGTGTGACACTCCTAAGAAGAACCAGCATCCTCCCTTTCTGACAGGGTCCTTCTTATACCCCACCAATGAAAACTTCTCCAAACGGATGGTCACGTAGTCAGAAAAAATAGATGCCAGTGAGATAACAGGATGCCATTTGGGAAATTTGGTCAGTCTCAAGGATCACTGTGATTTATTCTTTGTTTGCGAGGAGACATCTTATCAGTGAGATCCCATGTGTACCCTATCAATTAGACTTCACATATTTATGTGTTCTTAAGAAATGACCCACGTATTACAAAGGCTATAACTCAGAAACCACCAAAAGTAAGAAATGCATAGGGTCAGGCATGTGGGAAGGAAGGTGGCCCTTCCATCCCTCTCTGCCACAGCCCCAGCCCTTTAAGTGTTTGCCAACCCAGAAGCTCTCTCAGCCCCTTTAGTTAGGGCTTGTTATGGAGATTTGCTTATGTAAGTGTGAAAGATTAAATCAATACCTGTTAGTGATCAGTTCCACCTCCAGCCCCTGTCCATCAACAGAGGATGGAGAGAAGGGCTGAAAACTTCAACCCTCTATCTATATAATTGTTTCCCCCGGCAACCATTCCCCCATCCTGTAGCTACGCAGCAGCCCCCTTCAAGCCCCACTCAGTCATCTCATTAGCATAAGAAGACACATTACTTGAGAAATTCCAAGGGTTTTAGAAGCTGTATGCAAGGAAACAAGGACATAGATGAAATATACATTTCTTTTGTCACAAGGGGACTCTCAGTTACAGCGCTGGATAAGGAACTATGGCTGTGTTCTCCAGGAGGAGGTAAATGCTGTAAATCAGCATCAAATATTTGGTGCTGTTTCTCCCTTAAGTTTAGGAACCAAGGGGCAAAAATGAGAACAGCACCACTTACTATCTGGTTAGTGACTCACTTGCAAATGTGCACTTCTTGTCCTTGCAACCTTAACTCTGCTGGTCTCGGGGTCTTAGTTCCAAAAGGAAGGATGTTTCTGCCAGGAGACACAACAATGATTTATTGAACTGAAAATTAACTGCCACTCAGCCTCTATTGAGCTTCTCATGCCTCCAAATCAATGGGAATAAAGGGAGTATCATGCGGACTTGGATGATTAATTCTGACTACCAAAGGGAAATCAGGCTACTACCCAACAGTAGAACTAAGGAAGAATATAATACAGAAGACCCAAGGTGTCTGTTAGCCTTACTGCATCCTTGATTGCAGATGCACACAGAAGTAAGCAGCAGCTGGAAGCAAGATGTTAGTTTCCTGGACTGAGAGTCCTAACCACTGAACCACAAGGGCCAGTTAGGCTAGAGCCCCTAGTCCTTGCCTGCCTAAGTCAAGAACAAATTCAGAAGGTACTGAGAGGTAAGTTAGTTGAAAAGAAAAGTACATGCAGAAAGGTGCACTGGCAAGCTCAGAGAGAGAATTGCACCTTTGGAAAAATTAAATCCATTATAAGTGGGTAGTTTTCCTTTATCTTCCCTCAGGCAAATCATCTTGCTTTGTCCCTCACTGGTAAGTTGGTCTCAGGACCCTCTTCTGAGGTCCTGCACATGCACTCTTCAGCCAAGATGGATCTCGAAGTGAAGGCTTCTGGGAAAAGCAAGACTCATTTGGCCTGGACTTATCCCCTGACTTTTGATCCCGAGGAGCCTCTCTGTGCATGCATAGCGTCTCTCTTTTCCCAAAAAAGGCAGGAAGTGGGGTTCCCTTAATCCTTTACTAAAACAGGGTTTTGACCTTCTTTATCCTTGCCATGACTATTAACTTGACTATTGCCATGACTATTACCTTGAGATGTATACAAGAGACAAAGACTGGCTCTTTACTCAGTTTCTGTGTTTACTTCCATTCTGGAGAGTAAGAAGGAGGCTGATTGTAAATTCCTCAACTCAAGCCCACCTATATGTTGTCTCAGAAAGTGCAAACAGGAGGCTAGTGGTAAGTATTCAATGTGAGGTCCATTTCTTCCTTCCCAATGAAATATGAATAATAGGCCAGTTATTAATGTCTAACCTAGAGCCCATCTATCTACTGCCTCACTGTGTGATTAAAAACTACAGCACACAATCCGGACTGGACTACCAATGTCCCAGACTCTTCAGGGGTGAAGGTTTGGGTCACCTCACCAGGTGAAGAACTGTGACTAGTTGAAATGCTTCCTTAAGGCAAAGAGAATATGGAATGGCTATTGGAAAAAGTTAGTTATGAATACCAGCTATGACTGTGTTAGGGGAAGCACACTGATTGAAACCGCCCACCCTGGTCAGGTACCATAGTAACCATTTGCATGAGTTGTTTTATGGCAGGAGATCCTGATAAGGAATACGGAACTAATAGGCCACCACCAGCCGGAAGAGTTCGGGAAAGATCGAGAGGAGACACTACCTGTCCGTCCACTTCCCAGAATCCTTCCTGCTAGCATCCATCTTGGCTGAGCGATGCGTGCGCCACCAGGAAAGACTCTGAATTAGAATGATTGGCCAAAGACCACCCGGAAACTAATCCCATCACCATAAAACCCAAGACTGCGAGCCACGCGGCAGAGCAGTTCTCCTGGGTTCCCTTACCCTCCTGCTCTCCACCCGGGTGCCCTTTCCCAATAAAATCTCTTGCTTTGTCAGCACGTGTCTCCTCGGACAATTCTTTTCCGAGTGTTAGACAAGAGCCCAGTTTCAGACCCTGGAAGGGGGTCCCCTTTCCTGCAACAAATGGCGACCACGAAGGGACATCTTCTTCGCTGAGACTGACATCCTGACCACTCGGGGTTCTCAGGGGCCAGCTTGCCTGCCAATGGACCAGACCCAGCGGCCGCAACTGGGACCCTTTTGTCCCTGGTCTCCTCCTGACGCGGACAACTGGCCAGAGTGCCCCGACCGGTAAGGAACAAGAGACTTTATTGACCTCCCTCCTCTTCCCTCTCTCTTTCCTCTCCTTAGCCCTTCCTATCCTTCCTGTTTTTCTAGTCCCCCAGTCCTGGACGCAGGAATCTGGTCGAAGGGCCTCAGCTTAAGCTGAGGATTGGAGACTGATCACCTCCTCTTGGCAGAGAACTCGAATTCTGGTTCTGGTAGGGCCGAGTTCCAGTCCTCCCTTCTCTGGAAGCCCAGGGAAAAGTCCCGTAACGCCTGGGTGTCTGCAGGTGGCAGGAGACGTCTGTAAGGCCACCCCTTTTTCTCTTTCTCTCCCCCACTCCTAGACCTTCTGTCTCGTCCCACTCCTTTTCTCTCAACCTGGCCCTCTTCCCTCTCTTTGAAGACCCAAGTTATTTCCGCTTACTCTGTCTGTCAATACTTGGACCTGAATTTCTGGGTCTTTGTAAGAGATTTTCAGAGAGGCTACGCCCTCTGCTCCCCATCAACTGTGCTTTCTGTTCCTGGGGAGACGATCAGGCGTTAGAAGCCCTCCATCGGGTGCCCTGTTTCTATAAATTCAGCCATTTAATTGTGCATTTGGCTGAGTGCTTCCACGTGGAAGTGATTGACGGGGTTAAGTATAGTCGCACCTGGTCTTGGGTGAAAATTAACACCCTAGATACATCCTTAGGGGTTAATTTACCTTTTGGGACCAGCCCTACAGCCCCATTGATTGTGCTTACTACCGAACATTTCCTTTGGCGCTTATACAATCAGGCCCTTTGGGACCAGGAGAGAGCTTACAATCTCTCTAGAGTCAGATATAGAGGCATCCGCCCCAGTACTGGTCCCTTGGGAACGAGATATAGGCTATACCATCGCTAAAATGGGAAATAAGCCTAGCTTCCCTCTAGACACTCCGCTCGGTTGTCTTTTGGCCAACTGGGAGGGACACCAACTGGGAGGGTTAAAAAAGAAAAAACTTATCAAATACTGTACTCAGTACTGGCCTACTTACTCCCTGGGAGGAGGGGAAAAATGGCCCCAGTCAGGATCACTGGGACACAACACCATTTTACAGCTCAGTCTATACTGCAAACATGTGGGTAAATACAAGGAAGTTCCCTATGTTCAGGCCTTTATGGCCCTCTACCAGGATTCTGAAAAAAAGGGAAAATATAAGCTTGAGGACTTCGATAAATGCTCTTCCAAAATCCTTTTAGCAAGGCCTGAAACAGAAGATCCCCTTGACCTTCTCTTGACCTCCCCTGCTTCAGCAGAGAGGCCACGAGGAAGGGAGGGTCAGACACGCCCGGAAGTCAGGAGCCCGGGCCCGGAAGACATGAGATCAGAAGGGGAGTCACTCCCAGTCGCCTCGGCTCCTCCTCCATATGTCCCCTCCCCCATGGGGTTACGATCAGGAAGTAAGCTTTGTCCTCTACAGAAGGAAAGGTCATCCTCAGACAAAATCTGCCCCCTAAGAGAGGTACCAGATGGGGAGGGGGGAACTATGCACGTTCATGTTCCGTTCTCTATGCAAGACATTACCCAATGCAAGGAACAATTGGGTTCATATTCCGAGAACCCCCAAAAATTTAAGGATAAATTTGAGCGTCTTAGCCTTAACTTCTCCCTCACCTGGAGGGATATAATGGTCATCCTCACCCGGTGTTGTAATGATGAGAAAAAGCTCGAATCCTAGATCAGGCTAGAAAAGTGGCTGATGAAAGACAGCGAGTAGATGTCAGTCTGGCCCCTGCCGAAGAGGCAATTCCCTCGACAGAGCCAGACTGAGATCCTAATACAAGGGCAGAAAAAGAATCCTTAAGACACCTCATTACTTGCCTACTACAGGGAATGACCCAGGGTGTGCGAAAGGTTGTTAATTATAATAAGATAAAAGAGGTTACACAGGGAGAAAATGAAAATCCAGCTCTTTTCTTGGGCAGACTCACAGAAGCCTTTAAAAACTTTACCGAGACAGATTTAACAAGTATGGAAGGACGAGTCCTGTTGGCCCATTCCTTCATAACCCAGGCAGCCCCAGACATAAGGAGAAAATTACAAAAACTAGGAAAAGGACCAGAGACCCCAATTTCCGATTTGATGGAGGAGGCAAATAGGGTGTTTTTGAACAGGGACCGGGAGGAGGAGGCAAGAAGGGAGCAAAAAGAAGTCCGAAAAGATAGGAGAATAGAGAGGCAGACCCAGGCCTTGGCCCAACAACAGGCTAAAATCCTGGCCTTGATTCATCCTGCCACTATGCGAGAGTCCCGGGGAGAGCAAGGAAGAAAAAAAGATCTTAACAATCCACCGCGGCTGAGCCGCACCCAATGTGCCTACTGCAGAGAAGATGGACATTGGAAAAGGGAGTGTCCATATCGCCCTAAGGGAAGGCGTATGGCGACCCCTACACCTGCTCCCTCTGTGTTAGTTCTGGGCGACCAGGACTGACGGTGCCCAGCGGCTCGAGAAACCCCCGCGAATGGTGAGATCCAGATCACTCCTCTCGACCCTTGGGTGACTCTACAAATAGAAGGTAAGGATGTGAACTTTCTTCTAGACACGGGGGCTGCCTTCTCCGTTCTTCCTTTCCGATTAGGACCTTTAGACTCCCAGACTAAAATGGTGATAGGGGTAGATGAAAAACCCCAAAGCCGAAATTTTACTAAGCCCCTCCATTGTAAGGTGGGAAATTGGCAAGAAACCCACCCCTTCTTATACATCCCTGGTTGCCCTGCTCCCCTACTGGGGAGAGACCTTCTTTGCCGCCTCCAAACCAAAGTGACTTGGGGAAAGGTAGAAGTCGATAATTTTCTTTGCCTAGTGTCTAAATATTTACAGTCAGAGGTAAAAAAGGAAAAGTCTGTCCCTTTCCTAGATGAGGTCAATCCCCAGGTGTGGGATGTCTCCAGCCCTGGTTTAGCCATAAATGTTCCACCGGTAAAGATTTCTCTGAGGCCAAATGCTCCCTACCCCTGGAAAAGACAATATCCCTTAAAACCAGAAGCTCTTAAGGGTCTTAGACCGTTAGTTAACAAATACCGAGATACTGGAATTCTAATCAGCTGTGAGTCCCCCTGCAATACTCCAATCTTGCCCGTTAAAAAACCAGATGGATCTTATCGATTCGTCCAGGATCTAAGAGCTGTTAATGAAGCTGTGGTTCCCATCCACCCCATAGTCCCAAACCCGTATACCCTCCTATCCCAAGTCCCAGAAAAAGCCAAGTACTTCTCAGTCTTGGATCTTAAAGATGCTTTCTTTTGCATTCCTCTCCATCCTGAATCCCAAAAACTCTTTGCTTTTGAGTGGCGGGACTTGAAAACGAGGGAAACCATACAACTCTGCTGGACTCGACTACCACAAGGGTTTAGGGATAGCCCTCATATCTTTGGGACTTCCTTGGGGAGAAAACTAAGGAAATTAACTTTAACGAACAGTAGTCTAATACAATATGTGGATGACTTGCTCATAGCTAGTCCAGATTTTACCAGCTCTCAAATGGACACTATTAAAACTCTAAATTTCCTATATAAAAAGGGTTATCGAGTATCCCCCAAGAAGGCTCAGATTAGCTTAACCCAAGTAAAATACCTTAGATTTATAATTACAGAGGGAAAAAAAATGCTTGACCCCGAGAAGAAATCCCTCATCTTAAATACCCCGTACCCCCAAACAAAAAAACAGCTTAGGGGATTTTTAAAAATGACCGGGTTTTGCAGGATCTGGATTCCTAATTATGGCAATCTGGCCAAACCCCTATATGAAAAGTTAAGGGAGAAAGAGAAAGAGCCACTCGACTGGGATGAGACCTGCAAGGTGGCCTTTAATGCCCTAAAAGAGTCCATCACTACAGCCCCAGCTTTAGGCCTCCCAAACCTGGAGAAGCCTTTTAGACTCTATGTTTCTGAAAGGATAGAAACTGCTCTTGGGATGTTAGGGCAGATGATGGGGCCCGTATTACAACCCGTGGCTTATCTCTCAAAACAACTAGATGAGGTGGCCAGAGGGTGGCCCACTTGCCTCCGGGCAGTAGCAGCCACCGCTCTTACGATTAAGGAGGCATCTAGGCTGACCCTGGGTCAGCCCACCACAGTGTATACGCCTCACCAGGTGCAAGCAGTCTTGAAAACTAAAGGAGACAGGTAGATGACAGGGGGAAGGATCACCCAATACCAAGCCCTCCTCCTTGACACTCCAGAAATAAGGTTGAGGGTCTGCCAGACTTTAAATCCAGCAACCTTACTGCCAGATCCCCCTACTTCCCCTCTGGATCACCAATGCATACAAATCATAGACGAGTTATACTCTTCTCGCCCAGACCTATCAGAGACACCTTTATCTGACCCAGAGGAAAACTGGTACACATATGGCAGCAGTTTTGTAAAAAAAGGAGAGAGGAAAGCAGGATATGCAGTAGTGAGCCTAGAAAAAACTAAAGAAAGTGGATCTCTTCCCCCAGACACCTCAGCCCAGAAAGCTGAACTTTTTGCCCTGACAAGAGCTTTGGAGTTAGGAGAAGGAAAGAGGATTAATGTGTATACGGACTCTAAGTATGCTTTCCTCATTCTGCATGCCCATGCAGCAATTTGGAAAGAAAGAGGGATGCTCAGTGCCCGAAGCTCTCCTATTAAACACAAAGAGCTCATTCTCAGGCTCCTGGAGGCAGTCAAACTTCCTGCAAAATTAGCTGTCATCCACTGCAAGAGTCACCAAAAGGGGCAAGAAAAAGAGGCCCAGGAAAATAGGAAAGCTGATCAAGAGGCAAAACGAGCTGCCAAGAAAGCTACCTCTGCCACTGCTATCTGCCCCCTTTTCCCCAAGGAAACCCTGACTCCAGATTATACCCCAGAGGAACATTCCCGATATGCTGAGCGGGGGTGGGAGATTGGGTCACATGGGTGGTTTCAGACTGATCAGGCCCAAATAATACTCCCTGATTCTCAGGTTTGGAAAATTACTAACTCCTTACATAAGAGCACCCATTTTGGAAGAGATAATCTAGAAATCTTGCTTAAGTCTATTCTCTACCATCCCCAGTTAGCTAAGGTTGTTAGACAGGTCACACAGAATTGTGATACCTGTCTAAGAAATAATCCAAAAACCAGACCCTTGCCACCTCCTCTAATTAAACCTGTCCAACATAGGGGATCATACCCAGGAGAGGACTGGCAAGTAGATTTTACAGCCATGCCAAAGACCCAAGGGTTTTCTTATTTGCTAGTCTTTATTGACACATTCACAGGATGAATCGAAGCGTTCCCTACTAAGACAGAGAGAGCTACAGAAGTCTGTAAGGCTCTGCTGAAGGAGATAGTGCCTAGGTTTGGGCTGCCTCGGTCACTTCAGAGTGACAATGGGCCCTCATTTACAGCCACGATATCCCCAAACCTAGCCGCATGCTTAGGCATAAAATACCGGCTCCACTCATCCTGGAGGCCTCAAGCTTCAGAAAAGGTAGAGAGAGACTTCTGCTCTGCTAGGCAGGCCTACGCCCCAACACAGCAGGAAGAAGTTACAGAAGAAAGAGACCTCCGCCCCAATTCCCAAGAAGCATCTTGAGTATGAAGTCTCTCAGGGGGGAGTTGTTAGGGGAAGCACACTGATTGAAACCGCCCATCCTGGTCAGGTACCATAGTAACCATTTGCATGAGCTGTTTTATGGCAGGAGATCCTGATAAGGAATACGGAACTAATAGGCCACCACCAGCCGGAAGAGTTCGGGAAAGATCGAGAGGAGACACTACCTGTCCGTCCACTTCCCAGAATCCCTCCTGCTAGCATCCATCTTGGCTGAGCGATGCGTGCGCCACCAGGAAAGACTCTGAATTAGAATGATTGGCCAAAGACCACCCGGAAACTAATCCCATCACCATAAAACCCAAGACTGCGAGCCATGCGGCAGAGCAGTTCTCCTGGGTTCCCTTACCCTCCTGCTCTCCACCCGGGTGCCCTTTCCCAATAAAATCTCTTGCTTTGTCAGCACGTGTCTCCTCGGACAATTCTTTTCCGAGTGTTAGACAAGAGCCCAGTTTCAGACCCTGGAAGGGGGTCCCCTTTCCTGCAACAACTACATGGCCAGTTACAGAAACAAGGAATGTAATTGTCATGAAGAAGTCCTCCTAAATTTGTCTAGAATATGTTCATTCCAATGCAAAAGAAGAGCAGTGCCAAGCAATGTTCTAACTACTGTGCAATCGCACTCATTTCACATGCTAGCAAGGTAATGCTCAAAATCTTTCAAGCTAGACTTCAACAGTTCATAAACCAAGAACTTCCAGATGTAAAAGCTAGGTTTAGAAAAAGCAGAGGAACCAGAGATCAAATTGCCAACACACAATGGATCATAGAAAAAGAAAGGGAATTCCAGGGGAAAAAAACACCTATTTCTGCTTCATTGACTATTCAAAAGCCTTTGACTGTGTGAATCACAACAAACTGTGGAAAATTCTTAAAGAGATGGGACTACCAGACCACCTTACCTGCCTCCTGAGAAGCCTGTATGCAAGTCAGGAGGCAACAGTTAGAACTGGACATGGAACAATGAACTGATTCAAAATTGGGAAAGGAGTATGTCAAGTCTTTATATTGTCATCCTGCTTATTTAACTTACATGCAGAGAATATGTCATGAGAAATGCTGGGCTTGATGAATCACAAGCTGGAATCAAGATTACTGAGAGAAATGTCAATAACCTCAGATATGCAGATGATAACACCCTAATGGCAGGAAGCAGAGAGGGACTAAAGAGCCTCTTGATGAAAGTGAAAGAGGAGAGTGAAAAAGATGGCTTGAAAATCAACAGTCAAAAAATGAAGATACTGAAATTTAGTCCCATCACTTCATGGCAAATAATGGGGGGAAAGTGGAAGCAGTAACAGATTTTCTTTTGTCAGGTTCCAAAATCACTGCTCCTTGGATGAATGCTATCATAAAAGTAGACAGCATATTAAAAAGCAGAGACATTACTTTGCCAACAAAATATAGTCAAAGCTATTGTTTTTCCAGTAGTCATGTATGGATGTTAGAGTTGGACTGGAAAGAAGGCTGAGTGCTGAAGAACTGATGTTTTCAAACTGTGATGCTGGAGAAGATTCTTGAGAGTTGCTTGGACTGCCAGGAGATCAAACCAGTCAATCCTAAAGGAAATCAACCCTGAATATTCACTGGGAGGACTGATACTGAAGCTCTAATACTTTGGCCACCTGATGCAAAGGACCAACTTACTGGAAAAGACCCTGATTCTGGGAAAGATTGAGGGCAGGAGGAAAAGAGGTGACAGAGAATGAGATGGTGGGATAGTATCATCAACTCAATGGACATGAGCTTGAGCAAACTCAGGGAGATAGTGAAGAACAGGGAAGCCTGCATGTTGCAGTTCATAGCACCACAGGGAGTCAGATATGATTTAGCAGTTAAACAACAAAAACAAATATGTATGGAAAATTATTTTTCTTATCCCCTTATCATGTAACATAAAATATATTGACTTTATATATAGTACTTAAGTTTTGGGATGTCAGAGAGGCAACCTCAGTTAAGAACTTTGTCTCTTATTCTGGGGAAGAGCAAAATCATTTTTAGTTGTACGCAGGATAGTTGTATCATGTCAGGTGGAAGTATGACCTTGTCATTATTTTTATTTGGAGATTAAATACACTTTAAGGAGATGTATATGGGTGCCAAGTTGTCAAGGGATATACTTGTGATGGTTAATTTTGTGTGTCAAGTTGACTGGTCCGTACATTGCTTAGCTACTTGGTCAAACATTATTCTGGATTTTTTTGTGAGAGTGTTCTCAGATGAGATTAACATTAAAAAAAAAAGTTAAAACCTATTAAAGAGGGATGATAAATAGCTGACATTAAGGATGCAGTCAAGCTCTATAGTAAGTAAGGTCTTCAAATACTTAAACAACGCAATTGCTATTTTGGAAAGAATGGTTTTAACAAAAGAAGTTTTTAGATCAATGTTAGGAGTTTGAATTGTTGTGTTTGTTGGAACTCTCCATGAAATGTCTTGCACTGAGCAGGATTTAAGAAATATTGGCCCATGTCATCTCACTAAGATAAAGAGAAAGCCATGGTTCAAATTTCCCCTGTTGGTAACTTTTAATCTCCAAAAAATTTAGATCATTCAGTTATCCCCCAAATCTTGAGATTTAAATCAGAATTTGAGTAAAGCCTGAACCCACCATAATGTGGGTAAACCTCATCCAATCAGCTGAAGCCCTGAATAGGACAAAAAACCAGCATCCTGAACATTAAAGAAAATTCTCCCAAGAGACTGGTGATGACTGCAAGAGATGAAGGATGTGAAAAGGTACAAGCTTCTAGTCATAAAAAGGTAAGGGGTGTACAGCATGGTAACTATAGTTAATAATACTTTATTGCATATTTGAAAGTTGCACATAGAGTAAATATTAAAAGTCCTCATCATAAGAAAAAAAATTGAAACATCCATATGTTTATGAATGTTAACTAGACTTATTGTGATGATAATTTCACAATATATAAATACAAATATTGAATCACTATGTTGGGCACTTGAAAGTAATATAATGTTGTATGTCAATTATACCTCACTGAAATAAAAGAAAAAATTCTCCAGTAGATTGGATTTCCTTAAGCTTTTCCTGATTATCCAGTAAACTGGCTAGAAAGAAGACAATACATATGCATGCATGGCTGTAGAACTGATACTATCTCAATCTAGGGCATGGGGTAGGCATTTTATATGTGTTAGGGGCACTGACCTTCCATGCAGTGGAAAATTCACATATAACTTTACAGTTGGCCCTCTATACCTACAGTTTCACATCCTCAGATTCAATCATTTATGGACAGCGTAGTACTGTACAAAGTATTTATAGAAAATATCTGCATATAAGTGGACCCACACAGTCTAAATCTGTGTTGTTCAAGGTTGATTGCATATTAATATCTCTTATCAAAGTAACTAATTTGCCATAAACATCTTGTTTATCTTAAAACATCAGTTTTATTATTCTTTTTTTTTCTCTCTGAAGTGGGCCATGCATTTCATGCTTAGGAAAGAAAAGTACATATCTTTGTTAATGTATCATTTACTGAAAAAAGAAAAAAAAGTTTAAAATCTATTCTCAATAAAGAAAAAAATGATGAAGTTAATTCTTTGGGCATATTTCATTAATGAAATCAACCCAGTATTCCTTTTATCATAATCCATTATTATATCTTTTCAGTTGCCTTTTACAAAATTCTGTCAGAAATGATGATTTTTACTCAAGACAATTTTCTCCTAGTAGTGAAATTTCCCATTTATGATGTTTTCATGGGCAATCTTGTTAATTCCTTTTCAAAATATTTTCTTATAGATATAATCTTTTGAAATTTTTACAGCTAATCATTTACATGTTAATAATGTAAGTAATTATAATAAAAGCTTATGCTAACCTTTCCTAAAATAGTAAAAAATCTATGGTTGGATGTTTAGGCTATTTCAGAGTAGATTAACTTTTTAGATAAACAAACTGATAAACTTTTGCAGTGACCCCTGAAGCAGCATAGTATACTCTGGCATCAAATTTTTAAGTGGATTTGCATTTGTTGAAATGAATACCAAAGGAACAATATATGGGATATCAATTAAAGGGAAATAAATATTTCAAGATAATTTATAATTATGGAATATATAATTTTTCATCCATCCATTTGCTTTGAATTTTTCATCCATTTGCTTTCCAGTGTAAGAACATTGACTTTGCAAGTTTTTTAGGTAGTAGAAAAGAGTGTTTCTTGGGGGGAGGGTTGTTTTTTCTTTTTGCAACACTGAGGAAAATAGAGCAATTTAGAAAAGGCTGTACAAGCAGTAGTCTACAGTTACATGAACTTGGAAAAACCACCTCAAATATCTGAATCTCTGCTTCTTCACACATAACATGAAAATAATTATGCCTACCCAGCAGATTGTTCTAAAGTTTAATAATAAATCATATGCATATCTGCACCATGTCTGTAAACTTGGTTTATATTTAGCATGTAATTTCACACTATGAAGTGCAACTCTACAAATCCTCAAAAGAGAGTGAAATATGACTAGAGATAAACAATAAAATACTCCATGTTCCTTCAATACATATCTAACCTCTCTGTTTAGTTAAGCAGTAGAGGGACCATGTAAAATCAACCACTTAAATTTATGTGTTTCACCTATCAAGGAGTTACATGTTGCCTAATATTGAGACAAATATTTAAAATTTTATGAAAAATTCTATCTGAAATACTGTGAAAAATGTATAAGTAACCTTTTTCCAACTTGGAATAGTAAGATTTAGAGAAAGTTACTGTTAGTAGCTTTTGTGTGTTTATGATACACTAAGGTAGCCAAATTTCAGTAAGAAAAACTAAGGCCCGTAAGCAAAGAGAAGGCAAAGGTGAGAGATGGATATGGAATTCCACCAACATCTGACACATTGGTTCTAGTGTTATCACAGACCCAAGTATATCACTGGGATATATTATGCTTTTACATTTCTTTGGCTCCTCAGGTCACACTAGTGGTAAAGAACCCACCTGCCAATGCAGGAGATTTAAGAGATGCGGGTACAATCCCTGAGTTGGGAAGATCCCCTGGAGGAGGGAGCATCAACCCACTCCAGTATTCTTGCCTGGAGAATCCCACGGACAAAGGAGCCTGATGGGCTACCACCCACAGGATCACAAAGAGTTGGACATGACTGAAGTGACTTACCTTGGCACAAGTAACAAATTATTTTTCTCAAAGCTATGAATGCTAAGGAGGATGTATGATCTTATATATTGCTCTACTGAATGGATCGATAACTCACACACATACACACTCACACACAAATGTTTATTTTCCTCTATTGAAAGTACAGACATCAGAAACATATTACAGATTTGACATTTAGGGATATGCATGGAAAAGCAGATGCTGGATGTTTCCCTGTCAAGTCCAAACCATGCAAATTTCTAAGATGTTAGTTCTGTTGTGTTTTTGTTTTTGGTTCTCAATTATTTGCCTTTATAGTAGTTGATAAGGAAATCTCACACTGAATTTCAAAGCACTCCAAGTTGGAGACATCTCTTCTTTACTATATCTCCAAAACATTAACACAATACATGGCAAATATTAAGATTTCAGAATATATTTACTGCAAACATAGTGAATACTGATATGTGGTGTGGAAAGGTGTTAATGCATCAATGGATAGGCAATGTAGGATAGGCTATATGGGATCAAAAACTAGATTGGAAATTTGATTATCCTTCCTATTCCCAGAATGTTTGAATAAATGCATTGTGATCTATGTCTTTCTAGAGTAACCTCAATGGTAAAAAATGTATGGTTGTCTCAACTCCTACTGTTAATTGGTTACAAAGATGTTAGCAGTCTTTACCCTAAGATGAATAATCCTCAAAAAAATCAAGCTTGTTGGTGATCTCTCTTCTTTCATTACCAAGGAATATCTGATGTGTAACACTAAGCCTCAGGATAGCATATAGAGAATCCCCTGGTGGTGGTGGTTTAGTTCCCTAGGTAAGCTTTAATGTCTAGTTAAAAGAACTCCTGGGCATCTTGGTAAACAGTTCATCAGCGATTAAGTCACACTAACAGATGTTATGTAATTATTCCTTGGGGCAAAGCGCATGTGGAACTAATACATGCTAACCTAATTTTTTTTTTTAATTTTGAAAATATAACTATATATTTTACATTATTACAAACAATGAACACCTGTCATGGAAATGTGCAAAATTCCTCAACATATCATCATTTTCACTAATGAGGTAACACATGTCATGTAAGTAAATATTAAATATGAAATTCACTCTCATTTAATTGTCTTAGCTCAAATGTTTCAAGTAAGTGGTGAATATGCAAGATTTCCATTACATAATTTCAAATTTCACTTTTTAGTACATTGTTCATTTGAGGTTTTCTTAAATTCTGAACTGATTTTGAGATCTCCGTCAAGTTCTGAAATGTTCCCTTATTACTGAAGTTCAAACTCTTATTTTTCAACCCACATCTTTATTTTTCCTCTTAGTTGTTTTCTATCAACACTACAAAATACAGATGACTTCATCTAATATCTGTATTAATCCAGTAAAGTTGATTATCATCTCATTCTTTTCTTTTACAGTTTTGCAAATTAATGGAGTCTGCCTCTAAAATAAACTTTTCATGTCTTATATCACTTTTGGAATGTGGTAGAAAATACTAAATTTATAAATTCTTAGCTATATACAGAAAAAATTATAATTTTCAAAATGTTGGCCTTTTCTCTAAGGACTCAGTGAAAAACTGTCTTAGTAGAGAGATCCATGTGAACACAAGTAACACTTTTGAACTGTGATGTTGGAGAAAACTCTTGAGAATCCCTTAGACTGCAAGGAGATCCAACCAGTCCATCCTAAAGGAGATCAGTCCTGGGTGTTCATTGGAAGGACTGATGTTGAAGCTGAAACTCCAATGCTTTGGTCACCTGATGCGAAGAGCTGACTCATTTGAAAAGACCCTGATGCTGGGAAAGATTGAAGACAGGAGGAGAAGGGGACGACAGAGGAAGTGATGGTTGGATGGCATCACTGACTCAATGGACATGGGTTTGGGTGGACTCCGGGAGTTGGTGATGAACAGGGAGGCCTGGCGTGCTGCAGTTCATGGGGTTGCAAAGAGTTGGACACAACTGAGCAACTGAATTGAACTGAACTGAATCTCTCATAAATGATTTTGAGCTTCCCAATACCTATTTTTTCTTTAATTTTTACTTGTTTTCCAAAAAATACATATAATATGTCTTGACTTTTATATTATCTTGCCAGATTGCCTGAGAATTATTTAGCTGATTGGTCTTATTTTGGCAGTTTCTTAAATTTATCTTTTGGGCACCCATTGGTCATCATCAAAATTTCATTAAATCCAAATGTCAGAGTTGGCTGCGTATTTAGAGTAAGAAAGAGATGATGTGAATCTGAAGAATATATCAGTTTGTACTTTGTGTGAAGGAGAAGGTAAAAATTAAAAACATTCACCCAGGCAAATGCAGCTCTGAGTTCAACTGATTATTGTTGAAAGGCATATCTACAAAGCTTTAAGGGTATTTTGTATCACTTTTTTAAGGTAGAGGAAGAACTTTATCTTGTGATTTAGGATACTTACTCTGTTTATCTCTGTCTTAATGCCAGAAAGTGAGACCTTCTCTACACATTTCAGTATTATTTACATGGGGAATACAGAACAGTGCATAGGTAAATAACTTATTTAGAATTGTTATCACAAATATACACAGCTCAAAGTACACCAACTACATTCTCCTTGTTCATCCATTGTAAACACATTGAAACAAACTTTTATAACTCACAGAGGTAGTGAATGGATTAGAATATTAAAACAATATAGTGAAAAATCAAACATTTGTGTGAACTTGACTTTCTTGAAAGAATAAAAATATATAAATTTTTTGAGATAGGACATGATGAAGACTTTACTATATTACCATCCTATCCCTGGAATACATCAGGAAAAATAATCATTAAGAAAGGAGTACTCCTTGTGATGGACTTTTAGGTAAGATATTTAAGCTGCATGTCATAGATTGTACATGTTCTATCTGTCCAACAAAGTTCTGACAAGCACAGGATGAAATAATATCTTTAAATGTAGATATTTTACTTTAGATGTATTAAGAAGTATCAGGATATATTTATTGATCTAACATAGAATTCATAGCCATACTACCTTGAAATACTGTTTAGTATCATTATGGTTCTCTAGACCTTGTCCCTGTTAGGTGTCTTACCAACTCTTCCCCGTACCCTCAGCCCCTCCATACATACTGACTTGGCTTCCTTAGGATCTCTTAGATTAAACTTAAGGTTTAAGTCCTGATACTCAAGTTTTATTTATTTTGAAATTTTACAGAAATCATTGACAACAAAGCCTCTGAGTTACTAAGTGCTTCGGTAATTGTATAGACCCAGCTAAATACACTCATACGTGACCTTTTCAAAAATCAGTGGTTCCCCCAACACTAACTCAGCCCCAGTCCTTTTCCCTCATCACCTGAATGACTTCAGAGATGATTTTTTAAATTGGCATTTGTCTGATTCTTCTGTTGATCAAAAAATAATAATTTTTCTAGATAAAAAGGAGTTAAACATATCTAACAGAAAGCTTTATATTGTGATTAGAAAGACTGTAAATTCCTTTGGAAGTTGGAAAAACTATCCTGTTTTGAGAAAAAAGAAGACAAAAATTATCTTTTTTTTTTAAGCAGGGTAGAATAATTCTTAACAGGGAAACAGTGTTTTTATATTTAAACTGTTATCTGGAAATTACTTCATTTTCTAAATTATTTTGTTGTATGGCAAATTGTACTGTAATAGAATGAGATTATTATTGCCTGTGCTTAGAATGAGCTGTGGGGTGTTCATGGAACTCAGTGTAATTAAAAATTCTGTTAAACTTACAACTTTTTGTATGTGAAGTCAGGTTGTAAATTTGTAGAAAATGATACTGAAAAGTTTGCTAAATACTATATTAAAATTTGTTGAGTCCTCGTAAGATAGTATAGTATAGGTAGGTTATTTTTTTTCAGTTATTTTGAAAAGCTATTTCAGTGATTCTAAATTACCTGTAAGAGTAACAGAGGCCAGTAAAACTTTGAAGAAATGATGATGATGCTTAGTGAAGATGCTAGCTCTTCAGGATAGGCAAGCCATTCATCAGCAAACAGAAAGGGCAGAGGTTAATTAAACCTCTGGTTTAGAAAAAATAAATAAATAAAAGTTATTTACAGTGTTAATTTAGTCACCTAGGTTATCTCTTTTGGTACTGGTAGTAAATTCTCAGTCAGATGCTCAAAGGAGTCAGAATTATAGTGTCAGGGATAACACTTACTCATTTATTAAAATGGAACTAAAATAAAATTCCCTGCTGCTGTAGCATTCTAATTAGTAATCCAAAAGAATCTTGTGAAGAGTAAAATGACTTCTTCTCCATTCAACTCTTTCCTATTTGTAAGCAAAAAGTTGACCACCAAGGTAAAAATACAATAAAAAATTAATTTCTGCTGCCCATGTTTACTGGAATAGCATTAGAATGAACTAAAAATGAAGATTTATTTTTTTCCTTTAAATTGCAGTAAAGAATTTCTGTATGTACTAGCACAAGCAGATTGGGACAGAACCAAAAATTAATCAAAAGCTCTTATGTCTATGAGAAAAAACTATTTCTCATCTTTGTCTTTAAACCAATGAAAACTCATGGAAGTATAGAATTAAAACCATCTAGATCAGCCACCAACCCTGACAAGTGTGAAATGCCTGTGAATCCTTTACAATAGCTGCAATCACTGTGGTTCTGTAGTCAGCTATCATTCTTACAAAGGTTGCAGTCTTCTGTTTAGCAAGTTTTTTCTAAGGTGCTTTTTTAAAAAATATTTGTCTACTTACATTTACCAACTTTTGACCTAAATTCTACTCCAGAAGACAGAATAAAGTGAGCCTTCCAACTAGACAAAAATAATTATAGTATGAAATGAAGAGCTATTTCAGAAACATATTGAGTGTCAAAATACCAGTAGAAATATTTTTTCAGTAACCTATGATCCACATTTATGAAATTACATAAAGTGCATCTTTCTGATCTAATCCAATTGATTTTTTAAAATTTTTGGATCTTATCTTGGAGATAAGATCCATGAGCCCTTGGAGCTCATGGAACAGATAAATAAATTGAAAATAAATTAACAGTATTCAATTATGTGAACATAGCATACTTTGTATAACAACACTTTTATTTTTGAGTATTTTAAAGATATACTGTTGATGCAAATGAACACCTTTTGCCATCCAGTCATTCACATTTCTCTCACTATAATCTATACATAAATTCTACAAAAAAGAAAATAACTCAAGGAAAATTAGGGGTATTTTGATGTAGACCACCAAATTAATTTCTAGCATATAAATTGTGAACAGAAACAATTTATGTTCTAATGCTATTTTACTACTGCCTATATTGGATGAGGCTGTCCATTGTTTTCATCCCTAATAACAACTTTTAATTGAAAATTTTCTTTTTTTTTTTGAAATAGAAGATGTTATACTTTTATTTATGTTTTTCCTTCCATTATTCTTAAGCTGGAATATATATGTGACTTTATACACACACACAAATATCATAAAATGACACTTGGTACACCAACATTAGAATGTAAGCTTGATGACAGCAAGGAATTAGTCTCTCTTGTTCTTCCTCTATCTGTGGAAAATATAGTTGTGCTTCATGTTGCACATAGATATTAAGAAATGTTTAAATAATGAAGGAGGAAAACAAAGCTTGAGTAATGAACTTATTCGCTTAAAAAGTTAAAATGATCATTAAGAAATCAATAATGCAGAAGTGGACTTGTTATGATTAGCAATATTCTCTCAATTAGAAATACCCCTTAATCAAATGAACTAGCCATCTGTACATGTGATGTGTTAAATTATGATAAAAATATAATGAGTTTGTTTATTCCAAAGGCATAAATCACAGTATGAACATTGCTACATCAAGTAGTATTAACTCACATTTGGGGACAGTGCCAGAGAAAAGAAACAAAGGCTGAACTGTTAGCAAAATGGCCCCTTGTATGTTTGAAGAGGTGAACCAATTTGAATTAATCATTCTGTTTGCCATCAGTAGTTTGGCAAACAACTCCACTGTTCTTGCACAGAAAACTCCATGGACAGAGGAGCCTGGCCAGCTACAGGCAAAGGATCACAAACAGTAGGAAACGACTGAGCAACTGAGCATGCGTGCGTGTACACCAGTGCAAGCGGGCACACACACACACACACACACACACACACACACACAAACAGAACCAAAAATACTTGTTGGAAAACAAAAAATTCAGATTCTAGACCACAAAGCACGCCTGCAAAATATATATTGGACTGAAGTGTCAGAAATATGCTCGCCGCTACCATACACATAGATGACTTGAAAACTAGGTAGCGGTGTGCTTTATTGATTACACCAAAGCCTTTGACTGTGTAAATCACAAGCTGCGGAAAATTCTCCAAGAGATGGGAATAACAGACTACCTTACCTGCCTCCTGAGAAATCTGTATGCAGGTCAAGAAGCAACAGGTAGAACCTGATATGAAACAACAGACCGGTTTCAGATAGGGAAAGGAGTACGTTAAGGCTGTATATCGTCACCCCGATTACTTAACTTATATGTGGGGTACATCATGTGAAATGGCTGGCTGGCTGAAGCACAAGCTGGAATCAAGATTGCCAGGAGAAATATCAATAACCTCAGATATGCAAGGATGAAGGCAATGGCAACCCAGTCCAGAGCTCTTGCCTGGGAAATCCCGTGGACGGAAGAGCCTGTTGGGCTGCCCTCTGTGGGGCGTACAGAGTCGGACACGACTGACACTACTTAGCAGCAGCAACAGGAGCAGATATACAGATGACACCCTCTTTATAGCAGAAAGCAAAGAAATAAAGAGTCACATGATAAAAGAGGATTGTGAAAAAGCTAGCTTAAAACTCAACTTTCAAAAAACTTTAAGATGGCATCCATCTCAACAGTTCAGTCCAGTTCAGTTCAGTCATTGGCTCTTGTCCGACTCTTTGTGACCCCATGGACTGCAGCAGGCCAGGCCTCCCTGTCCATCGCCAACATCCAGAATGTACTCAAACTCATGGCCATTGAGTCGGTGATGCCAACCAACCATCTCATTCTCTGTCGTCCCCTTCTCCTCCTGCCTTCAATATTTCCCAGTATCAGGCTCTTTTCAAATGAGTCAGTTCTTTGCATCAGTTCAGTTCATCTCAGTCACTCAGTCTTGTCCGACTCTTTGTGACCCCATCAACTGCAGCACGCCAGGCCTCCCTGTCTACCACCAACTCCCTGAGTGCACCCAAATCCATGTCCATTAAGTCGGTGATGCCATCCAACCATCACATCCTATGTTGTCTCCTTCTCCTCCCACTCTCATTCTTTCCCAGCATCGCGGTCTTTTCAAATGTCAGTTCTTCACAGCAGGTGGCCAAAGTATTGGAAATTCAGGTTCAAAATCAAACCTTCCAATGAATGTTCAGGACTGATTTCATTTAGGATGGACTGGTTTGATCTCCTTGCAGTCCAAGGGACTCTCAAGAGTCGTCTCCAACACCACAGTTCAAAAGCATCTATTCTTCAGCGCTCAACTTTCTTTATAATCCAACTCTCAAATGCATACATGATTACTGGAAAAATCATAGCTTTGACTAGATAGACCTTGTTGGCAAAGTAATGTCTCTGCTTTTTAATATGTTGCCTAGGTTGGTCATAACTTTTCCAAGGAGCAAGTGTCTCTTAATTTCATGGCTTCAATCACCATCTGCAGTGATTTTGGAGCCCCCCAAAATGAAGTCTGTCACTGTTTCAATCGTTTCCCCATCTATTTGCCATGAAGTGATGGGATCAGATGCCATGATCTTAGTTTTCAGAATACTGAGTTTTAAGTCAACTTTTTCACTCTCTCTTCCACTTTGATCAAGAGGCTCTTTGGTTTTTCTTTGCTATCTGCCATAAGGATGGTGTTATCTGTGTACTTGAGGTTATTGATATTTCTCTCAGAAATCTTGATTCCAGCTTTTGCTTCATCTAACCCAGTATTTTACAGCCTTGATGTACTCCTTTCCCTATTTGGAAACAGTCCTTTGTTGTATGTCCAGTTCTAACTGTTGCTTCCTGACATGCATACAGATTTCTCAAGAGGCAGGTCAGGTGGTCTGGTATTCCCATCTCTTTCAGAATTTTCCAGGGTTTATTGTGATCCACACAGTCAAAGATTTTGGCATAGTCAATAAAGCAGAAGTTTTATTGGAACTCCTTTTGAACTAAGATGTTTTTCTGCAACTCATTTGCTTTTTTGATAATCCAATAGATTTTAGCAATTTGATCTGTGGTGGATTTTCTAAATCAGCTTGAACATCTGGAAGTTCACAGTTCATGTATTGTTGAAACCTGGCTTGGAGAATTGTGAGCATTACTTTACTAGTATGTGAGGTGAGTTCAATTGGGCAGTAGTTTGAGTACTCTTTGACATTGCCTTTCTTTGGGATTGGAATGAAAACTGACCTTTTCCAGTCCTATGGCCACTGCTGACTTTTCCAAATTTGCTGGCATATTGACTGCAGCACTTTCACAGCATCATCTTTTAGGATTTGAAATAGCTCAACTGGAATTCCATTGTCTCCATTAGTTCTGTTCATAGTGATGTTTCCTAAGGCCCACTTGACGTCCCATTCCAGGATGTCTGGCTCTAGGTGAGTTATCATGCTGTCATGATTATCTGCATCGTGAAGATCTTTTTTGTATAGTTCTTCTGTGTATTCTTGCCACCTATTCTTAATATCTTCTTCTTCTGTTAGGTCCATACTATTCTGTCCTTTATTGAGCCCATCTTTGCATGAAATATTCCCTTGGTATCTCTAATTTTCTTAAAGAGATCTCTAGTCTTTCCTATTCTATGGTTTTCCTCTATTTTTTTCATTGATAACTGGGGAAGACTTTCTTATGTCTCCTTGCTATTCTTTGGAACTCTGCATTCAGATAGGCATATCTTTCCTTTTCTCTATTGCCTTTCACTTCTTCTCTTTTCACAGCTGTTTTTAAGGCCTCCTCCGATAACCTTTTTGCATTTCTTTTTCTTGGGTATGGCCTTGATCCTTGCCTCCTGTACAATGCCATGAACCTCCATCCATTTCTTTTGGCACTCTGTCTATAAGATCTAATCTTTTGAATCTATTTGTCACTCCCACTGTATAGTCATAAGGGGTTTGATTTAGGTCATACCTGAATGGTCTAGTGGTTTTCCCTACTTTCTTCAGTTTAAGTCTAAGTTGGCAATAAAGAGTTCATGGTCTCAGCTATAGTCAGCTCCTGGTCTTGTTTCTGCTGACTATATAGAACTTCTCCATCTTTGGTTGCAAAGAATATAATCACTCTGATTTCAGTATTGACCATCTGTTGATGTCCAGGTGTAGAGTCTTCTCTTGTGTTTCTGGAAGAGGGCGTTTGCTATGAACAGTACATTTTCTTGGCAAAACTCTATTAGCCTTTGCCCTGCTTTATTCTGTACTCCAAAGCCAAATTTGCCTGTTACTCCGGGTATCTCTTGACTTCCTATTTTTGCATTCCAGCCCCCTATAATGAAAAGGGTATCTTTTGGGGTATTAGTTCTAGAAGGTCTTATAGGTCTTCATAGAACACTTCAACTTCAGCTTCTTCAGCATTACTGGTCAGGGTATAGACTTGGATTACTGTGATATTGAATGACTTGCCTGGGAAACAGAGATCACTCTGTCGTTTTTGAGACTGCATCCAAGTACTGCATTTCGGACTCTTTTGTTGACCATGAGGGCTTCTTCTTTTCTTCTAAGGGATTCTTGCTCACAATAGTAGATATAATGGTCATCTGAATTAAATTCACCTATTACAGTCTACTTTATTTTGCTAATTCCTACAATGTCAATGTTCACTCTTAGCATCTCCTGTTTGACCACTTGCAATTTACCTTGAATCATGGACCTAACATTCCTGGTTACAATACAATATTGCTCTTTACAGCATCAAACTTTACTTCCATCACCAGTCACATCCACAGGTGGGTGTTGTTTTTGCTTTGACTCTATCTCTTCATTCTTTCTGGAGTTATTTATCCACTGATCTCTACTGATTTCTCCAGTAGCATATTGGGTACCTACTGACCCAGTGAGTTCATCTTTCAGTGTCCTATCTTTTTGCATTTTCATAATGTTTATGGGGTTCTCAAGGCAAGAATACTGAAGTGGTTTCCCATTCCCTTCTCCAGTGGGCCACGTTTTGTCAGAACTCTACACCATGACATGTCCATCTTGGGTCGCCCTACATGGCATGGCTCACAGTTTCATTGAGTTACACAACAAATAAAATAAAACTACAAAACATAGTTTTGGAAGGTTTAGCCACAGCAATCAGAGAAGAAAAGGGAATAAAAGGAATCCAGATTTTAAAAGAAGTAGTAAAACTCTGTTTGCAGATGCCATGATCCTCTACATAGAAAAATGCTAAAGACACCACCAGAAAATTACTAGAGCTAATCAATAAATATAGTAAACTTGCAGGATATAAAACTAACACACAGAAATCCCTTGCATTCCTATACACTAACAATGAGAAACCAGAAAGACAAATTAAGGAAACAATTCTATTCACCACTGTAATGAAATAATAAAATACTTAGGAATAAATCTACTTAAAGAAAAGACCTATATATAGAAAACTATAAAACACTGATAAAGAAATCAAAGAGGACACAAATAGATGGAGAAATATACCATGTTCGTGGATCAGAAGAATCAATACAGTGAAAATGAGTATACTACAAAAAGCAATCTATAGATTCAATGCAATCCTTATCAAGCTACTAATGGTATTTTTCAGAGAACTAGAACAAATAATTTCAGAATTTTTATGGAAATACAAAATAACCTTGAATAGCCAATGAAATCTTGAGAAACAAGAATGAAACTAGAGGAATCAACCTGCCTGAGTTCAGACTATACTACAAAGCCACAGCCATCAAGACAGTATGGTACTGGCACAAAGACAGAAGTATAGATCAATGGAACAAACTAGAAAGCCCAGAGATAAATCCACACACTTATGGACACCTTATCTTTGACAAAGGAGGCAAAAATATACAATGGAAAAAAGACAACCTCTTTAACAAGTGGTTCTGGGAAAACTGGTCAACCACTTGTAAAAAATGAAACTAGAACACTTTCTGACACCATACACAAAAATAAACTCAAATGGATTAAAGATCTAAATGTAAGGCCAGAAACTACAAAACTCCTATAGGAAAACAAAGGCAAAACACTCTCTGACATAAACCACAGCAGGATCATCTATGACCCACCTCCCAGAGTAATGGAAATAAAAACAAAAATAAACAAATGGGACCTAATTAAACTTAAAAGTTTTTGCACAATGAAGGAAACTATAAACAAGGTGAAATGAAAGTCTTAAGAATGGGAGTGAATAATAGCAAATGAAGCAACTGACAATGAATTAAATCTCAAAAATATACAAGCATCTCATGCAGCTCAATTCCTGAAAAATAAATGACCCAATCAAAAATGGGCGAAAGAACTAAACAGACGTTTCTCCAATGAAGACATACAGATGGCTATCAAATACATGAAAAGATGCTCAACATCACTCATTATCAGAGAAATGCAAATCAAAACCACAATGAGGTGCTATCTCATGCCAGTCAGAATGGCTACTATCAAAAATTCTACAAGCAATAAATGCTGGAGAGGGTGTGGGGAAAAGGGAACCCTCTTACACTGTTGGTGGGAATGCAAACTAGTACAGCCACTATGGAGAACAGTGTGGAGATTCCTTATAAAGCTGGAAATAGAACTGACATATGGCCCAGCAATCCCACTGTGGAGCATACCCACCGAGGAAACCAGAATTGAAAGAGACTCATGTACCCCAATGTTCATTGCAGCACTGTTTACAGTAGCTAGGACATGGAAGCAACCTAGATGTCCATCAGCAGATGAATGGATAAGAAAGCTGTGATACATATCCACAATGGAATATTACTTGGCTATTAAAGAGAATGCATTTGAATCAGTTCTAATGAGGTGGATGAAACTGGAGCCTATTATACAGAGTGAAGTAAGTCAGAAAGAAAACACCAATACAGTAAATAAATGCATATATATGGAATTTAGAAAGATGGTAACAATGACCCTATACATGAGACAGCAAAAGAGACACAGATGTAAAGAACAGACTTCTGTGGGAGAAGGCAAGGGTGGGATGATTTGAGAGATAACATTGAAACTTGTGTTACCATATGAGAAATAGATTGCCAGTCCAGGTTCAGTGCATGAGGACAGGACTCTCAGGGCCAGTGCACTGGGACGACCCAGTGAGGGATGGGATGGGGAGGGGGGTGGGAGGGGTTTCAGATTGGGGAATACATGTACTCCCATGGCTGATTTATGTCAATGTATGGCAAAAACCACTACAATATTGTAAAGTAATTAGCCTCCAAATAAAATTAATTAATTTACAAAAAAATAAACTTGTTCTGCTCTTTAGTAGCAAATATATTTTATAGCTGAGATTAATAAAAGAGTTCAGTGACTGATAAATCTGTTGAAGACTGAAATCTAACAGCCATTCAGTCAACTCAAATGTTAGTGCTAGTAAACAAAAGGGCACAGATGTTCCAAAGACAATGAAAAAATTCAATGTGTATTTTTATTATTAACATTATTATTAAGGCAATACATATTTAAATTATTCACATTGAATTATGGGTGTACCTGACATTTGAGGAATTAAAGAATTTCTAACTAAAGAAGGATGCCACATGAAGTCAAATACAGGAAGCCATGGGAAAGTACTCCGAGAGGTAATGTCTCCATGTTAGGGATGAGGAATACTTTCCATTCTGTTCTCTCTTCACATCCATTTGTTCACCTGACCCTTGCGAGCTTCAAGAACTTGAGTGTGATAAGGGAATAAGTTGGTTCTATTTTGAAGTGTACTTTGGGGAGCCAAGGCACCATGCCAATTGAAGAACTCTCTCCAGTGTCTATTGACTCCTGAGGTGGCCAGGTGCTCTTGCTAAAGCTTCTGGCAACTCCTGCTTTTCACATTTTTTTTTTCTCTCTTACACATCATTTCATCACAAACTGAAGGGGAAACAATGGAAACAGTGACAGACTTTATTTTTGGAGGGCTCCAAATCATTGCAGATGGTGGCTGCAGCCTTGAAAGTAAAAGATGCTGCTCCTTGGAAGAAAAGATATGACCATTTTAGACAGCATATTAAAAAACAGAGACATTACTTTGCCTACAAAGGTCCATTATCATCAAAGCTATGGTTTTTTCAGTAGTCATATGTGGATGTGAGAGTTGGACTATAAAGAAAGCTGAGTGCTGAAGAATTGATGCTTTTGAAGTGTGGTTTTGGAGAAGACTCTTGAGAGTCCCTTGGACTGCAAGGAGATCAAACCAGTCCATCCTAAAGGAAATCAGTCCTGAATAGTCATTGGAAGGACTGATGCTGATGCAATACTTTGGCTACCTAATGGAAAGAACTGACTCATTTGAAAAGACCCTGATGCTGGGAAAGACTGAAGGCAGGAGGAGAAGAGGATGACAGAGAATGAGATGGTTGAATGACATCACTGACTCAATGAACATGAGTTTGAGCAAGCTCTGGGAGTTGGTGATAGACAGGGAAGCCTGGAATGCTGCAGTCCATAGGGTCGCAAAGAGTGGACATGACTGAGTGAACTTAACTGATGTCACTAAAGAAGATTTTACAAATAAGAACAAAGTTAATTTGAAAAAAAAAAAAAAGTGTACCATCTATAATTTACCTCATATAAAATAAAGCCAGTTTCCCTAAGTAATAAAAGACACGTGGTACCCCCAGGAGGGGTGAGGCACTATTTCCAGTCATACAGAGTAACATAAGTAACTGTGGTGGTTTGGTCACTAAGTCATATCCACTTCTTTGTGACCCCACCAAGCTCCCCTGTCTATGGGATCTTCTAGGCAAGAATACTGGTGTGGGTTGCTGTTTCCTTCTCCAGGGGATCTTTCCAACCCAAAGGTTGAACCCACATCTCCTGCATTGCAGGAAGATTCTTTAACAACTGAGTTACCAGGTGTAACTAGAGTCCAATATATAACAGAGCTGCAAAATGTGTGGGGTTCCCACGGTTTGGTGGATACCTCTTCATTCATAGACCAAGATAGATGAGCTAAGCAAAGATAGATGCAGGACTGGACCTGTATCTCTGAACATGACTAATGACAGTGTTAACAGGAAGGGAAAATTTGAATTTTCAGAAAATTTTCATGACCTTAGGAGTAGATCCCAGCTTGGTACAAAAGGGCAGCACTTGTTGAATACCTAGCAGGTCTGTAGGGGTAAGAAGATTGGAAGATTAGAATCATGGTGCCTAAGAAACTTCTCAAATTACATATACTTACACAGCACCCATATCTCTAGGGCACAGTGATCTCAAACATTTTGTGCGTAAGAGTCAGAGGAGAACCTATAAAAATGCAGAGTTCTAGAAATTTTCTTTTAGTTAGTCTGGGGTGGGCTTCTGAGTTTTATCACATGAAGTAAAGTGTGTTCCAGGCACAGCTGTAAGATTTCTGAGCCCTCATGGAGCCTATATTCTAGCAGGAGGTAAGGTAGAACTCTGAAGAATAAACAAATTATGTATTGTTAAAAGTTAATACAGACTATGAAAAAATAACTATAACATGGAAAACTGGAGCTTGAAAATCAAAGCAGTAAAAGCTACAGTAAGAAATGTGGTTATGGTAGATGCTGAAAAGTGATATTTGAGCAATTTGAATAACAGTCAAGTATGGCAAATGTAAGTGGTCATGGAAGACTCTCTTTGTGGAGTTGGGAAGGGAGAATCTTTATTTTTAACCAGGAAATTCTCATAAGCTTATCCACCCTCCTCTCAGCATTTGCCTGCTGACCTCAGAACTCCAAGGATGTTATTTAATGAGACAGTGGACCAATGAATAAGTTTATTACAAAAGATAGTGTGAACATTCCTTACAAAAGTGTTTCATATAGAGATTAGAAAGAAATTTTCAAAAAAGATTTTCAAATCCATAGTGAAATATAATGTATAAATTTAAAATGTATTTAAGAGATTGAGAAAAATAATTGGAGAAAAGATAATTCAACATATAATCAGGTAGAAGAAAATAAAATTTTATTAACAAATCAAAAAATATCTAGAAAGCAGAATTGAAGGGTAGTGTAGAAACCAAAATTGAGATGCTTTCAAAGACATTGAAAAAAGGGAGAATGAAATGAAAATATGAAATATATGATATATAGTACATATAATATGCTAAAACTAATTTATATACACTATGACTAATGTGTGTGTGTGTGTGTGTGTGTGTGTGTGTGCATGTGTTAGCTGCTCAGTCATGTTTAACTCTTTGTGACCCCATGGACTGTAGTCTGCCAGGCTCCTCTGTCCATGACATTCTCCAGGCAAGAATCTTGTAGTGGGTAGCTGTTCCCTTCTCCAGGAGATCTTCCTTACCCAGGGATTTAACCCAAGTCCCCTGCATTGCAGGCAAATTGTTTTACCACTGAGCCACCAGGGAATGTAATAATATACAACTTTTAAAGTTTTACAATAATTTATTACATTTAAAACTACAAATATGTTTTTAAAAACACATACAACCTACAAAATAATTAACATGTGTAAGATTGCAAATCTCAAAAATTAATTACTTCATAGTTTTATTGATGGGTTAAAATAAGCTTGTTAGAGCAACTAGAATAAAATACTAGTAAAACAAATACAAGAATAAGATGCTTGGAAAATCCAGAACAACCAAGTGAAACTAATATAAAGTATGTTTTGTTATAGTATGTATTTGTTAATTTTTTAAAGTAGTTTAATTAAATTCTAGTAATAAGCAGTTAAAATCATAATGACAGGCAGTCTTATTAATTCACAAGTAAACAGTAGCTAGGATTAAATTGATTAAGAATTTCTGTGATCTAGTTAGATATATACATACATACATACGTGTATATATATGCATAAATATATAGACAAATTTGGTACAGTTCTATTTTTCTATTAAATTTATGTTTATTCTTAAAATATGTTTATGTGTTTTTTCTAGATGTATATAGGCATTGCTTTGTTATATTGTATATATATCTTTGAATTAATAAACTGAATGTCTATTTTTACAAGCAGGAAATTTCAAATAACCCATATGTTCCCAGAAAAAGAAGGGAACCAACCATAAACATGAATTATTAATGAATACCAGAAATAAACAACAAATAGTACTCAGACCAATGTTTCAGAATGATAGGTTACACTACCAGAGTTCTCCAGAAGAAAGCTAACTGAACTCCAACTCAAGTATTCTGAGACACCTCGACTTCTGAAAGGGCAGATCCTATTACTTCTTTTATTATTCTGTATGGAAGATTAGTAGGGTTCTGGCAAAAAATAAATGGCAAATACAGACTGGTAATAGACTTTAGTAAAGACACTACAAATGTATAAACAATTTAAGAAATTAACAAAGGAGGGTGATAATCCAATATTAATAGGAAAGCTCTGTGAGATAGAATTGTAATCAAATAATTCTGTTTGTAGTCAAACTGTCAGTCATCTATAAAGGCAGCATTAAACATTTCAGGACAAAATTCTTAAAAATACATCACATAAAATATAGGAAGAAGCCTTACGTATGCTATATAAAACTAGATTTGTTAAAAATATTCAAGGATGAATATGCCACAAACAATATAACTAATTTCACCCCAAATCTAAGAAATTTATATTCAAACAAAAAGTGAATTGCTATTAATTTAACAAGAATATTTATAGAAGTTCTAAAATATTGGTCATGATATTGTTTGAAAAACTCTTACTACAATTGCATAAAATATTATATATGTTATATAAAGTTTTTAAAACATTTATTTTTAAATATTGTATTATAATATGCCCTCATGTTACTTTTCAATATATTATATACTCATATTTTTCTCTTTAATATAATTATTTGTCTCACTGTTCATTAAATATTTTAGCCATTCCTATGACCTCATAATATTATTTATATTCTTGGGTTTCTGAGTGTTATATTCTGCTTCCTAAGTTTCGTTATTATAGAGATCCTTATTCATTAAAAAATAATGGCTGCATATATAGAAAATTTGAAAGAACATATGCCTACAGGATTATGCATTTAAAATATTTTTCTCTATGGTGTTTGTATATTTAAAAATTATTTTTCAGTGTGTGTATTTTATTCCAAACTCTTTTTAAAAGCATTTACAAATTCTAATAATTATACTACTTTAATAATTATACCTAATGGTGTTTGTAAAATAAAGTGTCTGTAAAAGAAAATCTATTTAATAAGTACTCAGATATTTCATTCCACTTTTTTTAAAAAACCCTCTATGGGTGCTTGCATGGGAGAAAGATTTATACTGTAGCTTACAAACTCCTTTACCTCTGTATTGTTTTATTTGAGGATGTGATATAATTTTAGTAACTCAGGCAAGGTGAATTTGGTGAAATTCCAAAATGTAAATGCAAGATTTTTCTCATGTATTGATAGCAATGCTCCTTCACCTCTGTTAGGGGAGTCAGGCATTTATTGGCCAAATTTTCCACGTAAAAACACAGCTTTTCATCTTATGGATCTCAGTAGTAAGGTCTCTCCCTTTTCACGTTACTGTAACAGAATTACCCCAGATGCCAGGTCCATGTGCCAATTACATTAGTTTACTCTTGTTTATGAGTTTCTTATGTTTGGAAACTGTTCATTTATTCAACTCATAAGACTGATGAATTAAATCTGTGATTACACCCTTATAACTTGAAAATCTTCTCATTTCTAAACTTACAGTGATATTACTAATTAAATTTTATGATACATTGTAGCTTCAGAAATCCTAAGATACATAACACACACACAAAAAAAAACTTAGATAATGTTAAAAACAATAAAAATTACAAATCTAGTTCTGCAGAATTATAGTCCTAAATCAAGTGATAGTAAGTAAATTAATTTTCATTGTAATCCCAAAATATAATTCCTTTTTCTTTCTTTAGACATTAATAAAAACATATATTGCCCTCTGAAAACTAGAAACCTCTGTACATTGGTAAAATGAGGTGGTTGGTTGTGACCAGTTCTAACTGGACAGGGCTCTGTTGTTTAACATTTGCCATTATGATTGGCATTAATAGGTTCCTTGGCTGGCAGCACTGTCAGACAAAGGAAAAATTGTGTGAGACAGATGCATGAACTTCCATTCCTCCACAGAACTGAGCATTTGTATCCAGGAATTGGAAATGTAAGTGAAGCACAGGAAGGCGTCACCTAAGTATTTAATACTGTGCTGGTCCTATAACTAGAGAATCAATTTTCTGTTAGTCTTCTCACTTGAGACTTCCAAGTTTCTTTTTGAAAACTGCACAATATTAAGGTTGCTTTCCAGTGTATGAGAACAATATCTCTCTAGTGCAATGACAGATGTCTCAAGTTAGGCTGTGATAAATACTGATGGGAATGCTATTTCATTAAATAAAAATTCAGGATTGTTGCAGTATGTATCATTTTAAAAACACAAGCATTTAGCCTAAGTAAAAATCACAGTTAGAGGTGATAACTGTGCCCTGTATATAAGCAATATAAGCACTCTTTATCCTCTTGTAATATTTTTCTAGAAAACGGAAAATACACTTTCAGTCATTCTGAATGCAGGTAGTTTGCTATTTTGGTCAGTGCCTTCCTCTATTTCTCTCTGGGAAATTATCTCTCTGGCCCTATCTTTTTCCCCTTGATTTAAGCTGAATCATGAAAACTTTATGGAAAGTTAAAACAGGGTGAGAAAGACTAACAATGACTAAATGATACTGTTGTCCATGTTGTAACTATTGGCCATGGCATTTGAGCTGGAGGATATAAACCAGGTGAGAAAATTAAACTAAGGAGGAATTGATGGACTGCAGTTTCAAGGAGATCAAAGAATGAGAAGAATCTGGAATGATGGGAGGTACTGATCAGAAAATTCAATTCAAAAATGAAATTATAGTGGAAAAACATAATAATGAACAGAGGTGTTCAAGGAACTGAAAGGAGCTAAAATGACCAGAAATGTCAAGAATACCAGAATGGTCAAGTCAGTAATGAATGCATAAAGATTTACTTGAGATATTGCCAAGTCAAGAGGAAGAAGATTCATAAATTATTATTGAAGGTAGAGCTGAGAAAACAATAAAGCTGTAAGGTGATAACTCCATTTAATACATTTCAATAATCAATATATTTAGATATAGATACATTGTATTGTAGATGTAAAAAAAAATCATTTTTTAAAAACTTTCCATAAAGTACAGAGCTTCTTGTTTATCCTTCAAGGTAAACTAAATTTCTGCCTCAGAGCTCTTGCCACTTTCTTTTTCTTGCACAATCTCCCATCTCCTCTGTAATTTTACATCATTCAATTTCACTCTAAAACACCCTCACATTCTACAAGATTCCCCCCCATAAACTCTACTGTATTCATGTTTTTACTCTCCCCTCCATCCTGGAGAAGAAAATGCCAACCCACTCCAATATTCTTGCCTGGAAAATCCCATGGACAGAGAAGCCTGACAGGCTACAATTCATGGGGTCACTGAGTCAGACACCCTTGACTTCAGGATTTTTCCACTTACATGTGTTTTGTTAATTGCTTAAACTGCATCTGTTAACTTTTTTCATTAATTCTCTTCATATTCAGTCTCTCAAACCATAAGGCAGAGCTTTGTCCTTTTTCCCTCCAGGATCATTTAATTTTTTGTGTAAGGTGAATATTCGAGAGATGCTTGAATATTCAGGTCTATGCAACTTCCAGAAAAATTGAACCTTTATGAAGAACTCACAAAGAGAATCATATGAGCTACAAAATGCTACTCATTAGATTGAAATTTCTCAATCAAGGATCATTATATTATTTTATGAAGTCACAAGCTAGAAATACAGGATCTGTTTAATTCTCTGTCTTCTGCTCCTCTCTACTTAAGAAGGAGCTTTTATTTTGGTTTTTGTATCCACAGTAGCTAAGACAGTGCCTAACTAATAGAAGTTATTTAATAAGTGCTAAATAAACTAGCAAATAAGTATATTTTACACTAAGATTTTCAAGAATTTCTGGGCAATGCAGGATTAAAATATATACATTTTAGTGTTCACATTTTTCTGTTTTCTTATTTACTGATATAAGACAATAAATAAATAATGGCTACAGTACTAAATTTAGTAGTATGTATGTACTATTTTATTAAGTATTTTGTAGTAGATGATTTTATTTGTAACTTCCCTTTTTGCAAAAGAAAACAAAAATTCAGCTCAGTTCAGTTCAGTCACTCAGTCATGTCCAACTCTTTGTGACCCCATGGACTGCAGCACACCAGAGTTCCCTGTCGTTCACCAACTCCTGGAGCTTGCTCAAACTCATGTCCATGGAGTCAGTGATGCCATCCAACCATCTCATCTTCTGTCATCCCCTTCTCCTGCCTTCAATCTTTCCCAGCAACAGGGTCTTTTCCAATGAGTCAGTGCTTCACATCAGGTGGCCAAAGTATTGGAGCTTCAGCTTCAACATCAGCCCTTCCAATGAATATTCAGGACTTATTGCTTTTAGGATTGACTGGTTTGATCTCCTTGCTGTCCAAGGGACTCTCAAGAGTCTTCTCCAATACCACAGTTCAAAAGCATCAATTCTTCCGCACTCAGTTTTCATTATAGTCCAACTCTACCATCCTTGCATGATAACTGGAAAAACCATAGCTTTGACTAGATCGACCTTTGTTGGCAGAGTAATGTCTCTGCTTTTTAATATTTTGTCTAGGTTGGTCATGGCTTTTCTTCCAAGGAAGAAGCATCTTTTAATTTCATGACTGTAGTCACCATCCGTGGTGATTTTGGAGCCCCCAAAATAAAGTCTGTCACTGTTTCCATTGTTTCCCCATCTATTTGCCATGAAGTGATGGGACCGGATGTCATGATCTTTGTTTTCTGGACATTGAATTTTAAGCCTACTTTTTCACTCTCCTCTTTCACTTTCATCAAAAGGCTCTTTAGTTCTTCTTCACTTTCTGCCATAAGGGTGGTGTCATCTGCATATCTGAGGTTATTGATATTTCTCCTGGCAATCTTGATTCCAGCTTGTGTTTCATCCAGCCCAGCATTTTGTACAATGTACCCTGTGTATAAGTTAAATAAGCAGGGAGACTGATGTACTCCTTTCCCAATTTGGAAACAAACAAAATATGCATACCACTTATTAAGAGCAATAAAAAATATGCAAACAAAAATTGCATACCATTTATTAAGAGAAGCTGTATTGCATCATGTTTCAGAGCATGGATTAGGGGCCAAGTGGCTTGAGTTGGAAGAATTACCGAATCAAAGTTGGATGCTTCTCACCAATGCACAGTAAAACCAATCTACTGATGCAGGGCTGTGGTGAAGGAAAGGACAGTATTTATGAATGGCATCTAACATGGGACAAATGAGGAGAATGCTCAATGGCTGTGGCTTTCAGAGAAGGTTTTTTTTTTTTTTTTTTTTTTGATGATTTTTGTTGATTGTGTTTTAATTGAAGTACAGTTGATTTCCAGTGTTATGTATGAAAAGGGCTTTTACAGGCAAGGTGAAGGAGAGGGTTGCAGCATGTGTGATCAGGTCATGGACATTCTTCTGATTGATTGGTGGTGAGCTAACCATGTAGTCTCTTGGTAGTCAACATCACCAACCTTCTGAATCCAACTGGTCTGGGGTCTATGTACTCATGCTCACATGCAGTTAACTCCTTCCATCTGTGCAGCTTTCAGTAGCTGCAAAACAACTCAAGAATATGACTCATGGTGTTATTTATAGCCCTTCAGGAGAAAGTAAAAGTCCTTCATTTTATGGCTAAACTCTTATTATCTGTATCTTACTTGACTGTTTTTCCTTTATTTCTGCATTTTCTCACTTCCCTGTTTAAATTTGCCCTTTGTGGAAGACCTAGGAGGCCAAACCCTTTCTTTGAACAAGAGGTGGAGGACACAAGGGTTCTGTTCCTGGGAAAGCCCCACAGGGTCCTGCTTGGCTTCAGTGTATATAAAATGCTTAAAACAGTACCTGGAACACAGTCTGTGGTTGCATAAATATTAACTATTTTCCTTATTTATATTATAAAGTAGCATCTGAACATGAGAACATGAAATTGGAAAAGAGAAATAAAGCTAAAAGTAAAATAACTGATAAAATAAAAATCTCATGCACATACTTTTGTCCCTCCAAGAAAATCAAGACCAAGTAACGAGAATGTTAAAGAAATACTGAAGTGTGACTTTTTTTTCTACCTTATCTAGCCTAAGTCAATGGTCTCATTTGGTAATATAGCTTAAATGTATATACTAATTGCACAAATCATTGAGTTATATGTCTATCCTTGTGCCTTTGCCTGTTTTATGCCAGTTTCCCAATCTGTAAATGGAATGAAAGTAACAGTACTTACCTAATAGGAGTTTAGGAGTTTAATTTAAAAATTAAATAAGACAATTATACAGTGTGAAGTGCAACTTTTCTGTTATTATTATCATCATCATCCTTATTTGTGGCTTAGAATATATAAAGAAACAGACACTAAACTAAGATAATCTAGCACTTTGTATAAACCATTGCAATGATTATGGATAATAAAAGTGTATGTAATATGATCTTCATTAATTAAATTTTCTGTGTTAAGTGTTATTTCCTCATTTCTTCCTCAGAGAATTTATTGAAAATTGCTAGTCATGTACATAAATAAATAAACATCAAGACTGTGCAGTGAGTAAAATAATACAAATATATTTGTGAAAAAGACAGAGCCACTGGCTATATGAAGTGTAGGAAAGATTTTGGAATGTAGTGAAATATGTTTTGAAGATTCAACATTATCCTTATTCTGAGACACAGCGACTCTAATAGCATGAGACCCATGTGTGAATAATAGCTTGAAATAGTGCAGACTGACAAAGCATTTGATCTCATGGATCATACCAAGTTAATGCTCGTTAGTCTATTTTACTATTTTGGGTAAAAATATTTTAAAATTGTGAAACATTTTACAAATCCTGAGTGGTTTAATAACTATATTGAATATATTAAATATCCTTAGGTAGAGAGCAATTTTCTTTTGCCAAAGGGAAAATTAAAAGCCTACAGAAGCCATGTAATATATATGGTTAGGATTTTGAAGAGAAAGTGAAGTTCAGATTCACCTAAATTACTTTGATTTAATAATTCATGTCTGTTTGGAATTTGTTCAACTGCCTTGGACTTAATGGTGTTTTGTAAATGCTAACCTCACCCTGACATGAATTAAGAGAACTTAAAAGTAAATATACTTCTCTGTGTGATATAAGAAAAAATAGGAAGCTGTCATAGAAGGCAGAGATCATGGGAAAACTATTGTGGATCTTAGGACTTCCATGTATTTTTTTTCTCTTGGTAAATGTTTACTAAATGAGGAGAGTGACTTTTAAGAACTGTTATTTATTGTGGTATAACTCATATAATTTTATGTTAGTTTCCTATGTACAACATAATGATTTGATATTTACATATATTGCAAAACAATCACCTCAATAAATCTAGTTAACATCCATCAATATACACTGTCAAAAATTTTTTCTCTTGTGATGAGGACTTTAAGATCTACTTTCTTAGCAACTTTCAGATACATAATATAATATTAACTATAGTCACTATGCTGTACATTAAATTCCCATGACCATTCAATTTTATAATTGGAAATTTGTAACTTTTGACTCCCTTCAAAAAACCATCATTCCCCATATGACTTAGATTAGACTCAGAGATGCTCCTATGACAAAGCCAGAGACAGACTCTCCAAATTCTCATTCTTTGCCTCATGAATAATTAGCTGAATTGTTTGTCCCTACTGATCAACTGTTACCAATCTTTGGTTAAGATTCTCCCCTACTGTGACTCTACTTCTGTTTTATAAATAAGTTCATTTATTCTTCTTTTAGATTCTACTGGTAACTGAAATTGTAGAATGCAGACTTACAGTTACCAGGGGGTAAAGAAATTGAATAGCTGGGATTGACATATACACATGCAAACTCCAATCCTTTGGCCACCTGGTGCAAAGAACTGACTCATTTGAAAAGACTCTGATGCTGGGAAAGATTGAAGGCAGGAGGAGAAGGGGACGACAGAGGATGAGACAGTTAAACGGTGTCACTGACTCAATGAACATGAGTTTGAGTAAACTCCGGGGGTTGGTGATGGACAGGGAGGCCTGGCGTGCTGCAGTCCACGGGGTCACAAAGAGTTGGACACAACTGAGCAACTGAACTGAACTGAACTGACATGTATAACAGACAACTAATTAAGAACCTACTGTATAGCGCAGGAAACTCTACTCAATAAAAATAATGGCTTATATGGGAAAAGAATTTTTTTAAAAGTGGATATATGTATAACTGGCTCACTTTGCTCTATACCCAAAACTAACACACCATTGTACATCAACTATACTCCAATAAGTTTTTTAAAGTTAAAATAGAGTCTCATCTTCCCCAGATCCCTGAACTTTGACCCAACCTCAGCCTGAAAAAGCATACCACCTCACCTTTCTGGAAAATAGACTGACCTCGGGGTAAAGCATTCTGTTCAAACATACTACACTTGCTTATCCTACTTCCCCATACCCGATCTGTATAGCCTAGGTTGTGCTCTGTCACTTCAGTTGTGTCCAGTTCTTTGCAACCCCGTGGACCTTAGCCTGCCAGGTTCCTCTGTCCATGGGATTTTCCCACCAAGACTACTAGACTGGTTTGCCATCCCCTCTTCCAGAGGATCTTCCTGGCCCAGAGATGGAATGAACCCACATCTCCCACATTGCAGATTCTTTACCAGTGGGCCACCAGGAAAGCCTAGGTTACTCCTTCATATATATATGTATATGTATATATACATATACATATATATATTTATATAAAAGACTCTTGACCACTCCTTTGAGATGCTTGAAAGTTCTTCCTATTGTAATCATCCCTTTCTTCTTCAACCTCCCCTATGGCAGTAGTCCCTTTCTTCCCTCTTGCAATAATGCTTTCAAATAAAGTCTTTCCTTACCCAAGTCCAGAGTTGTTTTTCACTGACAATAGAAAAGTGAAAACTAAAATAGGGAAACCATGTGGAGAGGCAAAGCAATTATAGACAATATTAAGGTAGGTTTTCATGATTGCTTTGCTAAACTAAGAACCAGAAAACCTGAAGTCATTTCCTAACTCCCTTTCTTAACATTTGATCTGACCTTGGGCAAGCCATAACATTTTTGAGACTTGAATTTCTTTCCTGATAAAGCGAGAATCACAATGCTTACCTCCAGGGATATTGCACACAAAAAAAATTGAATGTAATAATGCATATGAAAGTGATTGATAAATTGTGAAATCCCTTCCTTGTATTTATTACTTATAAATGGCTCTCCTCCACTTGTTGTTGATTGCTCAAAATAGTTCCTATCTTATAATGGTTTAAAGAATGGTTTAAAATGCCTTTAAGATGATCAATTGTGATCTTGCCTACAGGGCAAAATAAAAAGTGAATAGAGAATAATAAAATTCAGCCAGAAATGACTCCCCATAAGCTCTGTTGATTTTTAACTCGACCATAAGCATTTTCTGAAAAAAAACCTTCAAGCAACAGAGGCAGAATTATCTAAAGGGCAGTCAACACTAGACTAGAGAACACAATATAAAGAAAATGAAATTTATATGACTCCAAAATATTACATAGCATTATTTTTGAAATAAAAAGTTTAAGACAGGTTTTAAATAATGAAGATACTTCCTGTCACAAAATCACCATGAAGCTAGACTGTTTTTGATTGAAGCTTAGCAAAGAACTTTCTTGGGACTATAGAATCAATCTTGCCATAGGAAGGTCTTTTTCTAATTACTAATCTTTAAGATAAAAAACTTTTAAATTTACTCTATCTGGTACAGAGAGGTAGAAATTTGAGTCTATTTTTGGACCCTCAAAGTACCTTCTTAAAGTTTAATCCTTGAGGTTGCACTTCTTTTTTTTGGTTTCTCTTAAGGAAGATCATCTCCCTACATGAGTATATTTATTTTTGTGTTTTTTGAAATAGAAAAGCATTTTTAAAATTTATATTGTTTTCCCATTTCTAATATTATAAACAATATGGAACTGATCATTTTGGAGCTAAATCCACTTATTTGAATTAATTTTATTAGGGTATTTTTAAACATATATAATTTTTCATATAAGAGAAAGTATGCTATTTGCATTTCAGATTTGTATGTTTTACTAGCCTCTTCAGGAGCTTAATATACTAATTATTATATTTAATATATTTGTTTCTATACTGAGTAATAACATCAAGGACTTTTATAAATTTAATTTTATGTCATACATATGTTTTCAGTCTGAGCAGTAAGAAATTTCATTTAAGTTATGAATCTTCATTAAACTGTAGAGCAGTCCCATTGTTCTCAACTCTGCCATTGGCATGCCTAGCTTTTATTTTAGTTCTGGTCCTTAGAAATGTTAGCCATATATGTTTTTGCTTTGTTTTGTTTTTATATATTTTCTCAAACTAGTCACTTTGCAGAATAAACACAAATAAAATATTTTTAAACACTAAAGCAGCAATGTTACTCTAAGGTTTTCTTTCAGAGACAATGGAACATCTGAGTAAGATCCATTGAGATTGCAAAAAGCTAGATATATTGTACTGAGTCCTCATTCTGTAATTTTTTTAGCATAAAAATCCCTTGAGTTTCAGTTTCCTTATTTATAAAGTGAAGTGTACAAAGTATTCTATAAAATCTCTTAAAAATCCAGCTTCCTAAGATCTAGTTAAGTTGATCCTAAGATCATTAAGGGTATTATGAATTTGAGCTTTTCTTTTCTTTTTCTTTTTTTTTTTTTTTTCAGTGTTACAGCTCTATTTTATTTAGAAGATAGCAGGAGAATCCATCCTCGAAGAAGAGAAGAGACAGGAGGAGCGCACCAGCGTGCGGGGTGGGGAATCGGGTGGGTAGAGAGAGAGAGAAAGAGGGTACTTTTCTTTGTTGAAGTTTTTCTACTAAATAAACTTGATTTCTCAAATATGACACAGTAGTATTTACTGAGTATTCCTCATGTATGAACAAGTGTAAATAAAAACTATAACCTATCAGAGCACACGTTTTAGTGTAAGACATTGGATTTTGCAAATGAATAAACCCAACCTTCACCTCTAGGTTCCTTCTTTGATCTTTCCTTCATTATTCCACCATAATATCTACTACCCACATGTCCTGATATATTTTCCTGAGTTTTTCCAACCTAAGTGTAAGTGAAATGCATGGTTTTATAGTGTATCATTGACTCCTGAAAACAATAAAGTATACTTAAATACTTGTGTAATTGTGCTGACCACCATATAGAACTTACTGCAGCCACATTTTCTTTGGTTTGGTTTTACAATCATAAAGTAACTATGCTTTCAAAAGAAAGACACTCCAAGTATTTTATTCTTTTTGTTGCAATGGTGAATGGTATTGTTTCCTTAATTTCTCTTTCTGTTTTTTCATTGTTAGTATATAGGAATGCAAGGGATTTCTGTGTGTTAATTTTATATCCTGCAACTTTACTATATTCATTGATTAGCTCTAGTAATTTTCTGGTAGAGTCTTTAGGGTTTTCTATATAGAGGATCATGTCATCTGCAAACAGTGAGAGTTTTACTTCTTCTTTTCCTATCTGGATTCCTTTTACTTCTTTTTCTGCTCTGATTGCTGTGGCCAGAACTTCCAACACTATGTTGAATAGTAGTGGTGAGAGTGGGCACCCTTGTCTTGTTCCTGATTTCAGGGGAAATGCCTTCAGTTTTTCACCATTGAGGGTGATGCTTGCTGTGGGTTTGTCATATATAGCTTTTATTATGTTGAGGTATGTTCCTTCTATTCCTGCTTTTTGGAGAGTTTTAATCATAAATGAGTGTTGAATTTTGTCAAAGGCTTTCTCTGCATCTACTGAGATAATCATATGGTTTTTATCTTTCAATTTGTTAATGTGGTGTATTACATTGATTGATTTGTGGATATTAAAGAATCCTTGCATCCCTGGGATAAAGCCCACTTGGTCATGGTGTATGATTTTTTTAATATGTTGTTGGATTCTGTTTGCTAGAATTTTGTTAAGGATTTTTGCATCTATGTTCATCAGTGATATTGGCCTGTATACATAGAAAACTATAAAACACTGATGAAAGAAATCAAAGAGGACACAAACAGATGGAGAAACATACCGTGTTCATGGATTGGAAGAATTAATATTGTCAAAATGGCTATTCTACCCAAAGCAGTCTATAGATTCAATGCAATCCCTACCAAGCTACCAACGATATTTTTCACAGAACTAGACCAAAGAATTTCACAATTTGTATGGAAATACAAAAAACCTCGAATAGCCAAAGTAATCTTGAGAAAGAAGAATGGAACTGGAGGAATCAACCTGCCTGACTTCAGACTCTACTACAAAGCCACAGTCATCAAGACAGTATGGTACTGGCACAAAGACAGAAATAGAGATCAATGGAACAGAATAGAAAGCCCAGAGATAAATCCACGAACCTATGGACACCTTATCTTTGACAAAGGAGGCAAGGATATACAATGGAAAAAAGACAACCTCTTTAACAAGTGGTGCTGGGAAAACTGGTCAACCACTTGTAAAAGAATGAAACTAGAACACTTTCTAACACCATACACAAAAATAAACTCAAAATGGATTAAAGATCTAAATGTAAGACCAGAAACTATAAAACTCCTAGAGGAGAACATAGGCAAAACACTCTCCGACATAAATCACATCAAGATCCTCTATGACCCACCTCCCAGAATATTGGAAATAAAAGCAAAACTAAACAAATGGGACCTAATGAAATTTAAAAGCTTTTGCACTACAAAGGAAACTATAAGTAAGGTGAAAAGACAGCCCTCAGATTGGGAGAAAATAATAGCAAATGAAGAAACAGACAAAGGATTAATCTCAAAAATATACAAGCAACTCCTGCAGCTCAATTCCAGAAAAATAAATGACCCAATCAAAAAATGGGCCAAAGAACTAAACAGACATTTCTCCAAAGAAGACATACAGATGGCTAACAAACACATGAAAAGATGCTCAACATCACTCATTATTAGAGAAATGCAAATCAAAACCACAATGAGGTACCATTACACGCCAGTCAGGATGGCTGCTATCCAAAAGTCTACAAGCAATAAATGCTGGAGAGGGTGTGGAGAAAAGGGAACCCTCTTACACTGTTGGTGGGAATGCAAACTAGTACAGCCGCTATGGAAAACAGTGTGGAGATTTCTTAAAAAACTGGAAATAGAACTGCCATATGACCCAGCAATCCCACTTCTGGGCATACACACTGAGGAAACCAGATCTGAAAGAGACACGTGCACCCCAATGTTCATCGCAGCACTGTTTATAATAGCCAGGACATGGAAGCAACCTAGATGCCCATCAGCAGATGAATGGATAAGGAAGCTGTGGTACATATACACCATGGAATATTACTCAGCCATGAAAAAGAATTCATTTGAACCAGTCCTAATGAGATGGATGAAGCTGGAGCCCCTTATACAGAGTGAAGTAAGCCAGAAAGATAAAGAACATTACAGCATACTGACACATGTATATGGAATTTAGAAAGGTGATAACGATAACCCTATATGCAGAACAGAAAAAGAGACACAGAAATACAGAACAGACTTTTGAACTTTGTGGGAGAATGTGAGGGTGGGATATTTCAAAAGAACAGCATGTATACTATCTATGGTGAAACAGATCACCAGCCCAGGTGGGATGCATGAGACAAGTGCTCTGGCCTGGTGCACTGGAAAGACCCAGAGGAATCGGGTGGAGAGGGAGGTGGGAGGGGGGATCGGGATTGGGAATACATGTAAATCCATGGCTGATTCATATCAATGTATGACAAAACCCACTGGAAAAAATAATAATAATAATAATATAAAATAAATAAAAAAGACTAAGATCTAAAAAAAAATAAAATAAAATAAAATAAAAAAAAGAAAGACACTCCATTGAAATAATGCCTCGTGCAGCAGACCTTTCAAACGAAACCTTTCATGTCACAGAGTGAACTGCGAGAGCTCAAATCCTACATTTTGCTTTCCTTTGATACCAACAGTGCTTCACTCAACTTGTTTACTCTCTGAGTCTCTCTTTATTACAAAACACAGATAATGAACTTTTCTTTGTGTGAGTCAAAGGATTATTCTCACATCAAGGAACAACTTTGTATAAAACTACGTTGTGAACTATAAAATACAAGAGGTCTTCTTCAAACTGAAATGTCACCTTTTGGGGTGTCTCTTCTTAAATAGCTGTCATATAGACATGACTTACCTCTATCATACAAGGCTCATAAACACTGTGAATACTTACAATTTCTGATTTTCGAACTTGCAAGTGGAAATGCACATTTTCTGCATCTAAAACTTGCTGTTCAACAGTCATGTTTCTATTTTCCTGTCACTTCTGTTTTTGTTTGTTCTCACCCAAAGCTATTATAAAGTTTTATTAAATGTATTTCATCAACAATATATCTGAGAGTGACCTTGGTATGGCTGCAAAACTTTGAATATTTTAAAATATATAATATTTTGACATAGAAGATCATCTCCAAAGCTCCCTGGAAGTTTCCACTTCTCTTGTAGACCAAATAAATCTGAGTCTTCTTGCTCTAACCCACAGGCCTATCTTAGAAACATATAAATTATTCTTCCCAAAACACTGAAGATTAATAGAAAAACCAGAATTAATTCTTGATCCAAGGATACGGCTATAAAATAAGATGAAAAAACCCATGTAGAGTGAAAATTACCTTTTCTTGGTGCCTATTTGTCTAAATAGTTTCTAGATTTCCATTTGGGTAGAACAACCCTAAATGATAGATGTATAAAGCCATGAAATCACAGTATGGCATGCTGTGTGGTGTACTAGTGAGCTGGGAACAAGAATATTTCCATAGGTCTCAAATCATCTCACTCTAAGGAATGCATTTCCGTCAGTCAGAACATCATCCAAGTTGCCTATTCAGTTTAAACTTTCATTATTCTGGCTTTTGCTTTACATCTAATTTTGCCTCAGTCACTTGCCTCAACTCATAATTGCCCCATCTCTTCTCTTTCAAATAGTTTTTTCTTCTTGATTTATCCTTGCCTTCAGTTTGAAAATACATCTACCATCTGCCCTCTTGGGCTCCCCTGGTGGCTCAAAAGTAAAGAATCTGCCCACAATGCAGGAGATCTGGGTTCGATCCCTGGGTAGGGAAGATCCCCTGGAGGAGGGCATGGCAACCCACTCCAGTATTCTTGCCACAGAATCCCCATGAACAGAGGAGCCTGGCAGGTTACAGTCCATGGGGTCACAAAGAGTTAGACATGACTGAGCAACTTTCACTTCACTTAATCTGCCATTTTTCTTTCATTTCTCTCTTCTCCCAATACCCAGATCATGATAACTACTTGTCTGAGGGTAGAGCAGTAGAGATGCTATTTACCTCTTGGAAGCTGAGAAAGTATACCTTTTCTACTTAAAAGAACTTTCCTCCTGGATACTTTCTTGTCTCATTTTACAGAAGCCATTTTCAAGTTTCTATTAAACGGTACCAGCTGGAGTAACAAATTTCCCCTTGTGATAAAATGTCTAGCACTTACCAAGTGGGAGTTTTACCTATTTCATGTCTAAAACATACAAAGTGTAAAATCATCTCACTAGTCTATGATGATTATGGTATGAAGACTCATTGCATTGACTAGATAACTTCATCTAGGGAAGAGAATGTATGATAGATATTGGTTATATTAGTTTACTAGGGCTGTCATTAACAAAATACCATAAATTGAATGACAATTTTTTTTTCACAGTTCTGAAGTTTAGACATATGAAATCAAGGTGATGGTCAGGCTGATTCTTTCTGAGAACCATGAAGAAGTATCTATTCCATGTGTGTCCTCTAGCTTCTGATGATTTGCTGGTGACTTTTGGCATTCCTTGACATATAGAAGCATCACCCCCATCTTTGGTTCATCTTTACACAGTGTTCTTCTTGTGTATATCTGCCTCCAATTTTCCCCTTTTGGTAAGGACAACAGTCCTGTTGGAATAGACATCTACCCAACACCAGTATGACTGCTTCTTAACTATATCTGCAATGACTTTATTTCTAAATAAGTTCACACTCTGAAGTACTGGAAGTCAAGACTTACACATACAATTGGGGGATGCAGACAAAATTCAAACCCTAGCTCTGGTATTTTTGTCAATTACTTTCTTATCACTGAATACATTTTTTTAAATTCTTATTTGAAAAACTGAAAAATAACTCTGAATAATATTGGCAGAGAGAAATTCATTGAAAGGATAACGAGTACTTGAAGGAATTGTCAGGAAGTTTCAGGAAAGCATGCACAGATACATGGCTGAAGCAAGAAGTCTAAGAAGGAGACAGAAGAAACTCTATGAAGACAGCACCAGAGACAATATCAGGTCGTGTGATAGTTAAGTAGGGGACACACCTTCAGCTGCCACTGAATGCTGAAGCCCTGCGCCTCCCAGCACCGCATTGCTCAGTTTTGATAGCTTACACTGCTGCCTTTTGAAACCGGAACAACTGCCTTGCTCCTGCTTCTTTACGTCCCTGGCTTCCCATCAGAATTTTTGATTCAGTGAATTGATGGCCAAGTCTAGATGTTGTATCTATGCCTTGGCCTTCTGAGAAAAGCATTTCATCTCCTATAGTAGGAGCTGGGCTCTCCTCTCAACAAAACACACATATTGGGGAATTCTGGAAATGTGTAAATAGGCTTCAAATGTTGGACAGCCTGAGACTGTAAATGTCCTCAGTAAGGTGCTATTATATTTCTTTGCCATCTTGAGAGTACAGTTAATATAAATAACAGTATGAGACAAGTGCTCGGGGCTGGTGCGCTGGGAAGACCCAGAGGGATCTGGTGGAGAGGGAGGTGGGAGGGGGGATCGGGATGGGAAACACATGTAAATCCACAGCTGATTCATGTCAATGTATGGCAAAAACCACTACAATCTTGTAAAGTAATTAGTAATTAGCCTCCAGCTAATAAAAATAAATGAAATAAATAAATAAATAACAGTAAAAAAAAAAAAAAAAAGATCATCTGTGGAGCAAGGAGTTAGAGGAGTTGAAGCTTGTTGTCATTATGACAAATAATAGTGAAACAAACATCAATAAACATTCAAAGTGGGGAGATTTTCCTATGACCCTAAGCCAAGCATTGAAATGAGGGCTAGGACTTAAATAAGCAGATGAAGAGGCAGGATGTCTGATAAAAGATATGACATTGAGGGAAGAATGGATAGGACGTCTTTGGGGTAAAAATGATGCACAATTTTGTTGAAGGGAAACATTTGTATAACTATGGAATGGTATTAGTTTCTCCATTTGGCCAGGTCATTTATGGCCTGTTATGTCAGAATAAAGGGTTTGAATGTTATTCTGAAGAGAATGAAGTATTGTTTAAGAGAAGGGAGAGTCCTTTTTAGGAACAGTATTCTAGCAAATGATATGTTGCAGAGGAGAGTTTTGCAGGCATGAAACAAGTTAGCAGAAAATGCAACAGTGATGAAAAATAACTTCAATTGATGTAGCATTTTGGAAATATAGCAAAATGGTCAAATCTGTGAAATTTTATAAAAAGAAAGTAATAGAACTTGGTAGAGAAATAAAACACTGGAGAGATATATACATCTCTAAGGTTTTAAGACTTGTGACTACATGAAATGTAGTTTCTTTGGCACATACAAGAAATAAGATGGGGAAAATGGCCTGCCGTCAAATATTGATATCTTTTAAATGCTGTGTTTAAAATAGTAGCAAAATATTCCAAAGAATAGTATGTGCAAATAAAAGCATGGAATGCAGAAGAGATGAAGCTGAAGACATAAGTTTGAAAGACATTTATTGAGACATAAAAACAATCCAAACAACTTTACTCTAAGGAAGAAACAGTGCAAAGAAACAGCCTGAAAATATCTAAAGCTCATGCATCTAAAGCCAAGCTGTGTTAGTTTGATATTATTCATGAATTCTTTTTTTATTAGAGTGTCAGTTCAGTTCAGTCATGCAGTCGTTTCTGACTCTTTGCGACCCCATGAATCGCAGCACACCAGGCCTCCCTGTCCATCACCAACTCCTGGAGTCCACCCAAACCCATGTCCATCGAGTCAGTGATGCCAGCCAACCATCTCATCCTCTGTCATCCCCTTCTCCTCCTGCCCTCAATCTTTCCCAGCATCAGGGTCTTTTCAAATGAGTCAGCTCTTCTCATCAGGTGGCCAAAGTATTGGAGTTTCAGCTTCAACATCAGTCCTTCCAATGAACACCCAGGACTGATCTGCTTTAGGATGGACTGATCGAATCTCCTTGCAGTCCAAGGGACTATCAAGAGTCTTCTCCAACACCACAGTTCAAGAGCATCAATTCTTCGGTGCTCAGCTTTCTCTATAGTCCAACTCTCACATCTATACATGACCACAGGAAAAACCATAGCCTTGACTAGACGGATCTTTGTTGACAAAGCAATGTCTCTGCTTTTTAACATGCTGTCTAGGTTGGTCATAATTTTCTTTCCAAGGAGTAAGCATCTTTTAATTTCATGGCTGCAGTCACCATCTGCAGTGATTTTGGAGACCAGAAAAATGGTGACGGGACCAGATGCCATGATCTTAGTTTTCTGAATGTTGAGCTTTAAGCCAACTTTTTCACTCTCCTCTTTCACTTTCATCAGGAGCCTCTTTAGTTCCTCTTCACTCTCTGCCTTAAGGGTGGTGTCATCTGCATATCTGAGTTTATTGATATTTCTCCTGGCAATCTTGATTCCAGCTTGTGCTTCCTCCAGCCCTGTGTTTCTCATGATGTACTCTGCATATAAGTTAAATAAGCAGAGTGACAGTATACAGCCTTGACGTACTCCTTTACCAATTTGGAAACAGTTGTTGTTCCATGTCCAGTTCTAACTGTTATATTAGAGTATAGTTTTTTAAAATGTAGAGACAGCAATGTGAACCTGCTATATGTATATACGTATCCCCTCTTTTTTGGATTTCCTTATCATTTACATCACTGCTGAGTACTGAGCAGGGTTCCCTGTGCTGTAGAGTAGGTTCTTACTGCTTATCCATTTTATACATAGTGTCAATGCTGTATATATGTGAATCCAATCTCACAGTTCATCCCACCACCACCCTTCCTCTTTGGCATTAATACTGTTGTTCTCTATATCTGTGTATTCATGAACTCTTATAACTTGAGTTGTACAAAATGAATCATTACCCAAGGTAATGATCAATTATTATATTATATATCATTTATTCTATTGAAATTCTATGAATTATTTTTATGCATTATATATGACATGTTTATTAAGTAGTACATTACAGTCTCAAAGAATTTAGGATGACATTATCTAACTTCACTGTCTACATATATGTTGATATAACTTTAATTATGGAATATAATTAAAATTAAGGCCATGGTTCAAACCTTCAATATCAATTGCCATGATATAAATTATATTAATATTTTATCACTAACCATCTTCAATCTAATTCATATCTGGTCAGCACATGAAATATGTAATAATTCTCTGTATTTTCCATGCTAAAAATAAGTGCTTTTAATTAGACAGTGTAACCATTAAACTCACATTAGAAAAACAGAAACACGGGAAATAGAGAATCATGAAATCAGAATATATTTGTATCTCAATTTAAATTTTTCTGTGATAAGGACTGTGGAAAATTACGTTTGCTTATTAGTGTTCATTATTCTGAATCCAAGTAGCAAATCAGACTAAACTAGTCTGGTCAAGTGCAAGTCTGAAACAGTCCATGGCTCTTACTTCATAATGTTGTAGCCACACGTTCCAGAAAAAAACTCACTCAGAAGGACAATGCAGATAGTGGAGTGCAGTTTATTATACCTGCGGGCCCAAGGCAGAGAGTCTCCTCTTAGCCAAGGACCGTGACCAGTTTTTGTGAAAACCTTATATACCCTAAGTGTACGTGCTCAAACCCACCTCCCCAAATTATCTGAAACCAGTCTGAACAAAGGAAAAGAAAGATACCGTCAAAGTTAACCCATGATTTGTATGCCTTAAACCCATGTTCCGTATGCCTTAAGCCTAGGTAGTTAAAAGTGGACAAGTATCAATAGGCCTGTGATCATACCCCCAATTAGCATAATAGAATTTATTGTTATGTTTGCTTACACAGATGATTAAGGTATTCTTTTAGGTGACAGAGAGTCTAGGTACAAGCCCTGGGACTCTTCCCCCTGCCCTGGGGGGGGGGCGGAGGTTTGGGGGGGGTCTGTTTTTCCAGTTGGTATGTCATTTCCATAGATACTGAGCCTATAGCTCAAAGTCCACAGTCTGGCCCAAGATGGAGTCCTGCTTTCAAGATGGAGCCTGTTCTGTCTGTTTCCTCCTTCAATAATAATAGTGGTGAGCTGAAAACAAATCCTACTTTGGCCACCTGATGCGAAGAACTGACACATTGGAAAAGATCCTGATGCTAGGAAAGATTGAAAGCAGGAGGAGAAGGGGATGACAGAGGATGAGATGGTTGGATAGCATTACCACCTCAGTGAACATGAGTTTGAGAAAACTCAAGGAGTTGGTGATGGACAGGGAAGCCTGGCATTCTGTAGCCCACAGGGATGCAAAGAATTGTACATGACTGAATGACTGAACTGAGCTGAGTCTGGCCAAGTGCAAGTCCATGACTCTTCATAATAGCAGTGGTGAATTGAAAACAAATACTGACTGATATAAATTACAGATAAACCTCATACACCAAAAATTAAGTTGCTTACTTTTTGTCTTGCTTTACAAAACTTTGGACAAGATTGAACTCAGATCTCCCCCATTGAAGGCAGATTCTTTACCACTAGCACCACCTAGCCACAGGACATGGCAAAAACTGGTTAGAACCAACTAGTTCCAAGATGGCAGAAAGTCTGACTTCCAGTAGACCTTGTGGCTCAGTATATACTCATTGTATTGCATGAGCATATGCTAAATGACATACCGTTGGGCTTCCCAGGTGGCGCAGTGCTAAAAGAATCTGCCTGCTAGGCAGGAGACACAGAAGATACAGATTTGATCCCTGGTTTGGGAAGATCCCCTGGAGTAGGAAATGACAACCTACTCCGGTGTTCTTGCCTGGAAAATTCCATGGCAGAGGAGCCTGACAGGCTACAGTCCATAGAGTCACAATGAGTTGGACACAGCTGAGCAACTCAGCATACATGCAAATGGCACACGCACCAGCGCCTGGTTTGAGGCTAACCATAAGAGGCCAAAAAGTATGTCGTGGCCCAATTCCTGGAAATTTCCACCCCTTCCCCACAAAAATTGGAAGAATGTTCCCACTCACTAGCCTATGAAATTACGCAGCCCATAAAAATTAACCATGTCAAATTTTAAGGCCTCTTGCCCCTTCTGAGATGGCCCCTTGTGAAGTAAATTTCTCCCAAGCCCTCTCTCTCTCCCTCTCTCTCACCCTGACTCATATTCTGAGATGGCATGCGGTCTACATGTGGAGTGTGTTTCTCTCGAAATAAATCTACTTCTTACTGATCACTTCTCTCTGAATTATTTTGTGATGAGGCAGATGCACCCACAGCACGATCACCTGACTCCAACTCCTTTTTTTTTATTTTTTATTTTAACTCTCCTAGTAAAAATTCTAGAGCTGTTACTATGAAGTATTGCCTTCTTCATGAAATGCATATTTCTCTGCTTTCAGCAACACCACAAACTTCTGATTTTCTAGGACATGCATGTCTACTCTTTCACAGACACTTCAGCTTAACATCCCTTTCACCTAGCGTCTAAATACTGTTCTTTAGAACTTGAAACTAAGTCTTTCCTCTCATCTGTATTCTTTTTCTAGGTGATTATATCCATTCCTTGGTTTTCTTCCAGTCATTTGCTGATTATTTACATGTATAGAACTATTTGTTGAATTCTATAATTAATATCAACTTCTTATTCCCCTATTTGCCAAACAGAAAAAGGGGCACAGATGTACAGAGCAGACTTTTGGACTCTGTGGGAGAAGGCGAGGGTGGGATGTTCTGAGAGAACAGCATTGAAACAAGTATACTATCAACTGTGAAACAGATCACCAGCCCAGGTTGGATGCATGAGACAAGTGCTCAGGGCTGGTGCACTGGGAAGACCCAGAGGGATGGGATGGAGAGGGAGACGGGAGGAGGGATCGGGATGGGGAACACATGTAAATCCATGACTGATTCATGTCAATGTATGGCAAAAACCACTACAATACTGTAAAGTAATTAGCCTCCAACTAATAAAAATAAATGAAAAAAAATAATAATATTCCTCTCTTAAACTGCACATCCGTTTTCATTTACAATTTCCAAATTTTAGCTGGTTTTTTTTTTTTTTTTTTTCTTAAAACTTATTTCCTTCCCAGATTTGTTATACCAGTAAATGTCGATTCTCAGTTCGGTTCAGCTCAGTCACCCTTTCGTGTCCGACTCTTTGCGACCCCATGAACCACAGCACGCCAGGTCTTCCTGTCCATCACCAACTCCCAGAGTTCACCCAAACCCATATCCATTGAGTCGGTGATGCCATCCAATCAGCACATCCTCTGTCATCCCCTTCTCCTCCTGCTTTCAATTTTTCACAGCATCAGGGTCTTTTCAAATGAGTCAACTCTTCTCATCAGGTGGCCAAAGTACTGGAGTTTCAGCTTCAATATCAGTCCTTCCAATTAACACCCAGGACTGATCTGCTTTAGGATGGACGGGTTGGATCTCCTTGAAGTCCAAGGGACTCTCAAGAGTCTTCCCCAACACCACAGTTCAAAAGCATCAATTCTTCGGTGCTCAGCTTTCTTTATAGTCCAACTCTCACGTCCATACATGACTACTGGAAACACAATAGCCTTGACTAGATGGATCTTTGTTGACAAAGCAATGTCTCTGCTTTTTAACATGCTGTCTAGGTTGGTCATAACTTTCCTTCCAAGGAGTGTCTTTTAATTTCATGGCTGCAGTCACCATCTGCAGTGATTTTGGAGCCCAGAAAAATAAAGCCAGTCACTGTTTCCACTGTTTCCCCATCTATTTCCCATGAAGTGATGGGACCAGATGCCATGATCTTAGTTTTCTGAATGTTGAGCTTTAAGCCAACTTTTTCACTGTCCTCTTTCACTTTCATCAAGAGGCTCTTTAGTTCTTGTTCACTGTTCACTTTCTGCCATAACGGTGGTGTTATCTGTATATCTGAGGTTATTGATATTTCTCCCAGCAATCTTGATTCCAGCTTGTGCTTCCTCCAGGCCAGCATTACTCTGCATATAAGTTAAATAAGCAGGGTAACAATATACAGCCTTGACAAGATATCTCCTTTAACTCAGGTGCCATCTTTTTACTTTCTATAAAAGACCTTCCCCAACTATTTCAAATTATCTCTCATAAACTTGTGTATTTCTTGCCATACTTGCTACAAATTATATGTCTACTTGTTCTTTTAATCATTTTGTGTCTCTTTTTTACTACTTTAACTATACACCTACTTTAACTATACACTACTTTATTCACTACTTTTCATACATATAGCAATGAAAATGCTTACAAACTTCCCTCCTGTTATCTGCATATATTTATGTCTTTAATTCGTAGGTGACAAATCTAAAATTTAGGAGTGTATATATTCTTAATACAATTAACTTGAGAAATCCTTCTTGAATTCCAAAGGCAGAGATTAAAAAAATCACCTCAGGTGATTACATGTCAAACAGAAAGCTCTACTAATCAGTACATTATAATTCGATCTGTCATTTCTCTGTTAAGAATCCATTAATTTCAAAGTATGATTCTTTTGCAAAAAGATCAACACATATCTTTCCCTCCCACTTAATTTCTACCATCACCATAAGTATGAGTGAAAGTTACGTTTTTTAGAAAAACTCAGGTAAAATATGATTTCTTATGGCCTCTTATATAAAAATGATGTCACTGAAGTATTAAAAGTTAGACATGAATCATATGCTTATTAACTTGAAAAGCATACGTGTAGTTTCACTGTCATATTTCAAAAATTATTTATGATAAAACTTATACTAAATTTTCCCATAAAAACAACAAAATATTTCAATCAAAGAAACAGTAAAGGTGTAATTCTCTTGATATACTAATTGCTAATTCTGAGCACTGTCATTTTAAAAATCAGTTCACTACTATCATATTTCACATTACACATCATTTGGAACTGAATTGATACACTCTGTCTACATGACAAAACTCAAAGTAATATGTTAATGTTAGTCTGAATAATTATCTCATATAAGATGGGTCATAAGCATCATTTATGAGTTAATATTAAATAAATCAAAATGAATATATTATGTAAAATGATAAAGAATACTACTGTCATGATTTTAGTGAGTTTATTGTTGAGCAGAATAGGAGGAGAGGAGAGGAGAGGACTTACTTGCTGTTGCTTCAACAAAAAATGCGGAAAGAATGCTTTCATTAATTATTGGAAAAATGATGGGGGAAGTTTGTTGCTTCTCTTTAGAGAAAATTACATCAAATGCTTGTTTTGACAGGACCAAATAATTATTGAAATGTCTAACATCTGTAAAATGCCATGATTATAAAGGATATTTCATCTAAATCTGAGTAGCTATCTCATTGCTCCCCTCTGATATGTTTTATTTATTTCATTTGCTGACTGACATCAGAAAAAATAAGATAAAAATTCAAGTCATGATATGAATGTTTCCTTTTCTCTTTCTTAATGACCCACATTCTCTCACTTGAATAGTGTCTCTTTCTACGCCCCAAGTAATTTCTTAGACATAAGACATCATAATTCTACTTATTCTCTTAAATACATATTTGAATTCACTTTTTTTCTTCATCCTTGTATACAGTCAACTGGTTTACAATTAGTTATGTACCATAAAATCTCCCTCAGTTTAATTCATAAATTAATTTAATAATTCATGGTATCAGCACAATACTTCATGTAGAGGTTTAAAAAATTTAAGGAATAGCCCTTATCTTCCAACAATTGAATGTACAGTGATTCTACTGAAAGAATAAAGGGTACAGAAAAGGAGAATAATGAAAGTGTTACAATAGATGCAAGGAGGGTTAGGAAGATTTTAGGAAAGGTCCACAGAAATGATATTTTAGGTGTGTCTGGAATGATTCTTTTTCTAAACAAGAAAAGGAACAGTTACAGTGAATAGAATGAAACATGTATAAACTTCAGAATTGTTAGAGTTTGATCAGGTACAGAAATATTAATTAATGAAGCAGATAAGAAGCATATGTGAAAAAAATATCCCCCAGAGGAGAGCATACACAACAGCCTTGCCTTTTCCTATTGTATGGATTATCATAAGATGATTTTAATTGGCCTGTTCACATTTTCTGCTATTTATATCCACATTCATGTAGTTTATCATAAAATAATTTTATGAGACTTCTCATATCTCCCTCTGCTATGACAAGTACATCTTTTACATATGCTAAAGCAATTATTATTTTATTAAATTGCCTTTCTGTTTCCAGTCACATAATATAGAACCTAAATTTGTAACAGAAGATAAATACAAAATCCACTTTATTCTTGATTATTCTATATAGACATTTGGAACAGTGCAAGACCCTATCAACAAGGTTTGCAGATAAGTTTAGTTCAACATTATAGATTACCTTTAATTTAATTCCACAGGTGAAACCATACTATCATAAACATAAATAACCTTACCTTTATATGCACTGTTAAAAATATGACATGTTCTAGGTTACCAATTACTGGGAAAAAAATCTCCAATGATAAAATTTAAACTTCAGTATTGTTATTCAGGGGCTTCCCTGATGTCTCAGAAGTAAAGAATCTGCCTGCAATGCAGGAGACAAAGGAGACATAAGTTTGATCCCCGAGTCAGAAAGAACCTCTGGAAGAGGAAATGCAGCCCACTCCAGTATTCTTGCCTAAGAAATCCCATGGACAGAGGAGCTTGGCAAACAACAGCCCATGGGGTCACAAAAGATTGGAAACAACTCAGCAACTGAGCACACTCACACACATTGTTATTCTAAATATAAGCCTTTTTTTTAGCTTAGTAAATTAGGATTTTCAGAGACGCTGGCCCACATTTCTGAATTCATGTCATTCCTGAATTTATTCTTGATTGTTAAAAGGCGGAGATTTATGAAATGCACACATACATTTCAAATTAAGGTAAACATCGGATTGTTTCTCAAACTAGCATGGCTAGATGACATGTAGTGTGGTTTTAGGGAAACAATATTAACGTAGACTATATCTATACTTTTTATTATTTACAAAGTGTTAATCAGTTAATCTTAAACTCATTTTTCACTATTAATTAACTGACTAGTTTTTTTCTCCCTTATTAATTGACTCTAATTCTGATATATTCTTTATTCTTAACAAATCTGAGATTGGGTGAATTATTTGTTTATCTATCTCTCTACCCATCTATCTATGTATTTATTTTTTGGCAGATTCTTACATTGCTTATTGTGGCTCCATGATTTTATTACTATATGTTAATTTCATTTCAAATTCAGTAAAACCTGACCACTTCCTTATGTCTGTCCTGACTTCTCTCATTTTGTAACATTTTTATTGAGTACCTATTTGTGTGAGTGTATGTGTGCTTGTGTCTGACTCTGCAACCTTATGGATGGTAGGAATCCAGTGGACCCCCGGGCTCCTGTGTTCATGAAATTTTCCAAGCAAGAATAGTGGACTCGGTTGCCAGTTCCTCCTCCAGGGCTCTTCCCAACCCACGGATCGAATTGAGGTCTCTTGTGTCTCCTGCATTGGCAGGCAGATTCTTTACCATTGTGCCACCTGGAAGCCCCACTGAGTCCCTATGTTCACTATATCATGCCTACTAAATTCAAAGAACCTTAGAGGGAAAAGTGGTTAGTAGAAAGTGTTCCCTATTGTCAAAAAGAATCTGAAAAGAGAGAAGTATTTAAGGCATTACTCTGGGGAATAATGAGATTTTTTTTTTTTTTTCAATAAGATATTGGAGAAGAATGGCCCACAAACTTCAATAGCTCTGTACAAAAAAAAAAAAAAAAAAAGCCTCTTTACTGGCTTTTGCAACCTGACCCACTAATATAGGTTTGAAAATGAAAGCTCATTGACACTCTCTAGACCAGTTACATGATCCCTTAGCAGGCTCTGGATAGATTATTTTAGGTTTCTCTGCATCAGTTGTATTGTTCATTGCTTTTGGAACTCCAGCTGAAACTAAAGCTGAAGTAGTCTTTTAAAAAATCCAGTTACTTTAGGAAAAATAAATGAAAAACTAGAAAGCTATTGTGTAAGTGCTTTAATATTTGTATCATCTTCACGTTGTATATCTAAAGTCAGATAATACAAAAAGTAACAGAGGCAGAAGTGATTGTATATGTATGTTTATTGTAATATAAAAATTAAAATTCTTTGTGGCTTTTGCTAGGTCTCTGTAGCTGCAGGACTGTGAAAGCATAATTGCTTAGTTCTCCCTAAATTTTATTAAGTATGTATGTGGGCTGGTGGCTCAGATGGTAAAGAATCTGCCAGCAATGCAGGAGACCTGGCTTCGATTCCTGGGTCGGGAAGATCTCCTGGATAAGGGAATGGCTACCCACTCCAGTATTCTTACCTGGAGAATTCCATAGACAGTGGAGCCTTGTGGGCTACATTCCATGGGGTCATCATGAGTTGGACATGACTTGAGCAACATGACATGACGCACGCGAGCGTGCACGCACACACACACACATACACACATACACACACACACACACACACACACACACAAACACACGTTCTTGATGAAGCTAGAAATGATAAGTCTGTGATGGCCCTAATTGTTTACATGTGTCATTTTTCACTGCCAAGAAAAATAAAAGTGAAGATTAGATTATTCTATATAAATTTTGCCAATGATAGTGGTGTTAAGGGGCATAATGGAAGGAAAAGACAATATATACATGTGTGTATATATATGTATGTATATGCATATCCTATTGGTTCTGTTTCATTAAACCTAACTTCCTTAGTTAATGGGGGGGAAAAAAATAGGCTTCCCAGGTGGCTCAGTGGTAAAGGATCTGCCTGCCAATGCAGGAGACACAGGAGACACAAATCCGATCCTTGGATTGGGAAGTTTCCCTGGAGGAGGAAATTTCAACCCATTCCAGTATTCTTGCCTAGGAAATGCCAAGGACAGAGGAGCCTGGCCAGCTACAGTCCATGGGATTGCAAACAGTCAGACACAACCAAGTGACTGAGCATGCACACACACACACACGTGCACATACATATGGAGATTTATTATAAGTATAGGCTCATTAGTGGAAAACCAGGAAAGCCAATGGTATAATTAAGTTTAGGTCCAAAGGCCTGAAAATGGTGGGAAGAGTGGGGGCCAATGGCGTAAATGCCTGTTTTAAGTCCCAATAGTTCAAGAACCCAGGGCAGGAGATGAATGTCCCAGCTCACTCAGAGAGAGAGAAAGAGAGAGAGTTTGCTGTGTTATTTTGTTTTTTGTTTTTGTTTTTTTCAAATTTTTGTTCTATTCAAGTCCTTGATGGATTGGATGATGCTCACCCTTCTTAATGAATGTGATCTTTACTCAGGTTACTGATTCAAATACTAATCTCTTTCAGAGACACCCTTACTACCCAGAAATGAAATAATGTTTTACCAGCTACTGGGCATCCCTTAGCCCAGCCAGGTTAAATGTAAAATTAACCATGACAGGGACAGATACATAGTGGGGGGGTGGGGGGGGTGGGGGGGGGAAGCTGAAGGAAAAAAGGACTTACTAGTTTAGGAGAATAAGGAGGACCAAGAAATTTGTTATTGTACCTGTCTTTTGTGTTATTTCCAATTCCTCTGTATAATGAAGGAGCTAAGTTTAAAAAAAAAAATAGAGTTTGATACTTAAGGCTTATTCTGTTCGTTTCTTTCAAAGTAGTAGACTTCATGGAATTTGCCACTTTAAGAATACAGAGGTTTAACATTTCCTATGTTTAATAAAAAATGAATGATTCTTCCTTTTGATGACTGACAAAGATAAGGCTAAATGAAAGTGATTATTAAGATTCTTTTAATCATTCTAGAGAAGTGATCCCTGTAATAACTTTCTACTGCTACATTTATTAAAACCATCATATGTTTTCCTTTCAGAATCTTAATGTATTTGGTTATATTAATAAATGGACTGTTAATACTGTTCAGGTATTTTTAAGATGAGTCCAGCTGATGACATTATACATATATGCACTACTGAATTCATTTTTTTCTAATATTTATATAGATAACCATATGTTTACAAGTCAGTTTGTCTAAATTTTTTTTAATTTTCATATTTTCTTTATATGATTTTGTTCTTAAAATTGTGGTTTAGTTGATAAGTTGTATCTGACCCTGGCAAACCCATGGACTGTAGCCTGCCAGGCTCTTCTGTCCACGGGATTCTCCAGGCAAGAATACTGAAGTGGGTTGCTATTTCCTTCTCCAGGGGATCTTTATGACCCAGGAATCAAACTGAGATCTCCTGCATTGCAGGCAGATTCTTTACTGACTGAACTCTAAGGGAAGTCCCCATAGGGCTTAATGTGTTATACATTATGTAGTGAATAAGGTAGCAATTCTTCATTTTCTCTACTCCAGAATATTTTGTAAATGATTGCATATCTCATCCTTGATTTTTTTAAGTAAATGTATATCTTTGTATACATTTATGGGACATTTTCTGTTTTTTTTTTCATACAATAAAAATAATGCATAGTATTTTTATTGTCAGGTATATATATATATGTTTTATATTTGTATATATATATTTCTATGTGTATATATCTCATATGTATGAAAGAAACTGTCAGAAAACATTCAAAGGTCACATTATTTAAAATAAGCTTAAACAAATGAGAGAATTTCAAATTGCACAGAAGAGAACAAAATTTTACCTTGTCTACCAATCTTGATAAAATACCAGACTCTCGACGAGAATAATGGATTTGTATTTGAAGGCATACCAAGTATAGAATGCGCTTTCTTGGTGACTCAGTGGTAAAGAATCCACCTGCTAATGCAGGAGAATTGGGTTCAGTCCCTGGGTTGGGAAGATGCCATGGAGAAGAAAAGGGCAACCCCCTCCATTATTCTTGCCTGGGAAATCCCATGGACAGAGGAGCCTGACGGGCTACATTTAGTGACTAACCAGCAGGAGCAGCAAAGTATAGAATAAGGAAAAAGAAACACTGGGGGGGGGAATATACTTTTTCTACTTTGCTTATCTACATAAATAACCCCCCTCCCATTTTTGTCTATATCTCCAGTTTAGTTCAATTCTAAGCCAGAAAATCTGTCTGTTCCAATGAATCATTTTTCCTTAAGTATGTTTTTCGTGGAGTTCAGGGTTAGCTTTATGTTAACTAAATAACAATGAAGATTAAAAGCCTCTTTACCTAAAAAGTTATAGAATAGTCTCTGCTAACAAAACAATCCGAACTTGCATTCTACATTTTGTTGTACTATTTTCTGTCACATCTCTATTGTTTTAAGTCCTATCTATCTTGAAAAAAATAGCATGCATTCTTCATACATATGTAGTTTTATTTACCAGAATAATTTGGATTTAAAGGTCTTAATTTAAGGAACCAAAGTAAATTGAAAATCTGACTGTCTTGCCATTTCTTTTATCTGCAAACACTGTCAAGAGACAGAAGTATTCTATTTTCAGCATTTATTCCTGAACTGACTTTGATAGTCTCTGCTCCCACATGTAAAACACAATTGCAGTTCTTAGAAACTACATTAACACTAATCTCACTAATTACATTAGAATTATTTTTATGCTTTTGTTTAAGATGCAAATGCAGAATTCAACAAGATGCCATCGCCCTTGAGAAATAGCAAAAGCATGACTTGTCTTGTGGCTGTACTTTTAATTTCAAGGGGTCACTTTAAGAGATGGCCTGACAAAAAGTGCTTGTAAAGTTCTCTAAGTTTAAATTGTAATGATCTAAAAATATAATGTCTCCCATAGTTCTCTGAGAGCCATTTTTGATATATTTCATTGTGATAGTTTATTTTTGGAGTACAAGCAAAATCATTTATTTTTGAGTTGAAAATGGGATGTGCTATTGACATTCTTTTTTTAATTATATTTTATTAATAGTTTTTTGGGGGGAATAAACTTTTCTCATAAATAAATGTACCTAGTGCTCTTCGTTTATGGTTTTGAAAGTAAATACAAATCAAGAACATATAGTATTTTAGCTATTTTTACTGCTATAACTTCACTTCACTTAAATAATTTTATTGGTCCATGAAATGTAAGATATAATTCATGATGCACATATGACTAATTTCATCTCTGCTCTTATTTTCAATCCCGAAAATAAGTAAAATATACTTCTTCAAACTTCTAATTTCATAATTGCTTCTTTTTTTCCTGAAGTTATGAACTTGCTGATTCTGTAAGTTTTTTAACTACACAAATGTGTCACCAATGTCCAAGGTCAGGAGCGGCAGCTGAGCTTCGCTGGGCTGGCCCTGTGGTGATACCCCACGTCCAAGGTCAGAGAAACCCCAGTAAGATGGTAGGCACTGGAGCGGCTATAAGGAGATACCCCACATCCAAGGGCAAAGGAGAAGCTCCAGCAAGACGGTAGGAGGGGTGAATCTGCATTAGAATCAAACCCCATTCCTGCCAGAGACCCTCAGAGGGCTCAAACAAATCTTGTGTGCACCAGGACCCAGGGACCCCACAGAGACTGAGGCAGAACAGTGTTTGAGCATCTCCTGTGAGGTACAGATCGGCAGTGGTCTGCTGCAGGGACAGGGACTCTGGGTGTGGGTATGGCATAAGTCCTCTTGGAGGAGGTCACCATTAACCCCACTACAGAACTGCCAGAACTTACACAGGACTGGGAGACAGAAACTTGGAGGGCACAACAGAACCTTGTCCACCAGGACCCAGGAGAAAGGACAGTGACGCCACAGGAGCATGTCCTGGAATTGCCTGTGGGGGTCAGGGTGTCCCCATGAAGGCGTGGGTAGTGGTGGCCTGCTGCAGAGTTGAGGGCATGGACTGTAGCAATACATGCATGGGATCTTTTGAGGGAGGTAACCATTATCTTCATACCTGTTCAGGTATGACCTAAATCATCCCTAATGATTATACTGTGGAAGTGAGAAATAGACTTAAGGGACTAGATCTGATAGACAGAGTGCCTGATGAACTATGGACTGAGGTTCGTGACATTGTACAGGAGACAGGGATCAAGACCATCCCCATGGAAAAGAAATGCGAAAAGGCAAAATGGTTGTCTGAGGAGGCATTACAAAGAGCTGTGAAAAGAAGAGAAGCAAAAAGCAAAGGAGAAAAGGAAAGATATTCCCATTTGAATACAGAGTTCCAAAGAATAGCAGGAGAGATAAGAAAGCCTTCCTCAGTGATCAATGCAAAGAAATCGAGGAAAACAATAGAATGGAAAACCTAGACATCTCCTCAAGAAAATTAGAGATACCAAGGGAACATTTCATGCAAAGATGGGCTCAATAAAGGACAGAAGTTGTATGGACCTAACAGAAGCATAAGATATTAAGAAGAGATGGCAAGAATACATAGAACTGTACAAAAAAGATCTTCATGACCCAAATAATCATGATGGTGTGATCACTCACCTAGAGCCAGACATCCTGGAATGTGAAGTCAAGTGGGCCTTAGGAAGCATCACTATGAACAAAGCTAGTGGGGGTGATGGAATTCCAGTTGGGCCATTTCAAATCCTAAAAGATGATGCTGTGAAAGTGATGCACTCAATATGCCAGCAAAATTGGAAAACTCAACAGTGGCCACAGGACTAGAAAAGGTCAATTTTACATTCCAATCCCTAGGAATGGCAATGCCGAAGAATGCTCAAACTACTGCACAATTGCACTCATCTCACATGCTAGCAAAGTAATGCTCAAAATTCTCCAAGCCAGGCTTCAGCAATATGTGAACTTCCAGATGTTCAAGCTGGTTTTAGAAAAGGCAGAAGAACCAGAGATCAAATTGCCAACATCCACTGGATCCCTGAAAAAACGTGAGAGTTCCAGAAAAATATCTATTTCTGCTTTATTGACTATGCCAAAGCCTTTGACTGTGTGGATCACAATAAACTGTGGAAAATTTTGAAAGAGATGGGAATACCAGACCACTTACCTGACTGGAGAAATCTGTATGCTGGTCAGGAAGCAATAGTTAAAACTGGACATGGAACAACAGACTGGTTCCAAATAGGAAAAGGAGTGTATCAAGGCTGTATATTGTCACCCTGCTTATTTAACTTATATGCAGAGTACATCATGAGAAACGCTAGGCTGGCTGAATCACAAACTGGAATCAAGATGGCTGGGATAAATATCGATAACTTCAGATATGCAGATGACACAACCCTTATGGCAGAAAGTGAAGAACTAAAAAGCCTCTTGATGAAAGTGAAAGAGGGTGAAAAAGTTGGCTTAAAGCTCAACATTCAGAAAACTAAGATCATGGCATCTGGTCCCATCACTTCAAGGCAAATAGATGGAGAAACAGTGGAAATAGTGGCAGACTTTTTTGGAGGGGGGTGCTCAAAATCACTGCAGATGGTGATTGCCGCCATGAAATTAAAAGACGCTTGCTCCTTGGAAGAAAAGTTATGACCAACCTAGACAGCATATTAAAAAGCAGAGCCATTACTTTGCCAACAAAGGTCCGTCTAGTCAAGGCTATGGTTTTTCAGTAGTCATGTATGTTTGTGAGAGTTGGACTATAGAGAAAGCTGAGCGCTGAAGAATTGATGCTTTTGAACTGTGGTATTGGAGAAGACTCTTGAGAGTCCCTCGGACTGCAAGATCAAACCAGGTTATCCTAAATGAAATCCGTCCTGGGTGTTAATTGGAAGGACTGATATTGAAGCTGAAACTCCAATACTTTGGCCACCTGATGCAAAGAACTGACTCATTTGAAAAGACCCTGATGCTGGGAAAGATTGAATGCAGGAGGAGAAGGGGACAACAGAGGATGAGATGGTTGGATGGCGTCACCAACTCAAAGTACATGCATTTGGGTAAACTCCGGGTTTTGTTGATGGACAGGGAGTTTTGTTGGCTGCATTCCATGGGGTTGCAAAGAGTTGGACATGACTGAGTGTCTGAACTGAAATGTATCCATTGCTAACTATATTTAGAGTACAAGGAACATCATACATCATATTTCATTGTCTTAAACCTATCTTGATCTTCTCTATAATATCACTTCCTGGTGGTCCTGATTCCATCCGTTTCCAAGTGTATCTTTCTTTTGCTCTAGTAAGAAAACTGCTTCCATTGAAATGCAGGAAATGTCATGGGTCATGTGTCTTTAAAAATTTCAGAAACCTGAATGGACCTCCCCTTCTTCCTTCCCCAGCCTGGGAGATATTCATCCAGACTCCCAACTTCCTTGGCTCTAAGCGCACTGCCGTCACCTGCATCCCCACAGCCATTGATGGGAACTTCCATTTTACATGTTCTTTTTTCGGCATATGCTGATGAGCTTGCTGGAACCCAACATCACTAGTTATTTCCGAAACATGGATTATTTTCTGCTTATTAGACCTCACAGCAGATGGTAGGGGAAAAAATGTTATTTTTGTACCTTGTTTCAACTAAATTCAATCCGTGTGATGAGATCTGGCATTTTTGTTTGAATCTTTGATGGTTATTATCATGATAATATGATTCCCTGAGCATCCTGAAAATGGATGTGATTCATAACAGTGGCAATAACCCCAGAACTGGCTTGTATGGAATCTGAAGACCATTGTCAAAATTATAAGTTTAAATAGACAAAATTGATAAATTATTTCATTCTCTTTGTTTATATTAGCTGCTTGTATCTGTACTTTTGCTATATCCATATATTTAACTTTACCATCAAATAAAAATCTTTTCTATGTCCACAAGTCCATTCTCTATATCTGCATCCCTATTCCTTCCCTGAAAATAAGTTCACCAATACCATTTTCTACATTCCATATATACATGTTAATATACAATATTTGCTTTTCTCTTTCTGACTCACTTCACTTTGTATAACAGGGTCTAGGTTCATCCACCTTGCTAGAGCTGACTCCCTTTTTTTTTTAATGGCTGGGTAATATTTCAATGTATATATGTACCACATCTTCTTTATCCATTCATCTATAGATGGATATGTGTGTGTGTGTGTGTGTGTGTGTGTGTGTACACTGTCGTTTGTAAGATAGATAGCTGGTGAAGAGTTGATATATAACACAGAGAGCCCAGCCTGATTCTCGGTGATGACTTAGAGGGGTGGGGTGGGGGAGAGCAGGGAGGTTCCAAACCGAAGGAAGATATGTATAATTACAGCTGATTTGCATTGTTGTATGGCAAAACTAACACAACACTGTAAAGAAATTTTCTTCCAATTAAAAAATAAATTTTGAAAAGGTCTTTGCTACTAAAACCAGGTAAAGCAAAATATCTCTAACCAACATGGCATTTTAAATGATTAGTCTTCATATAGCTCTAAATAACTAGAAATTTCTCTTCTGTGCTGCTGCTTCCTCCTCTTTCTCTTCATCTTCTTTCTTATATGCAGGTAAGTTTGTTTGCCACGAGTAAAACTCATATTCATTCTCCTGAATTTACCAGTGTTGATGATTTTGGAAATATTTTCTATACAATCTAGATTAAGACAATTTATATTTACAAACAAACCCCAGAAGAAGACAAGTTATACATGTAATATAAAATATATCTGATAATTATGTTTAGTGATACCAATGTTGCTTTGAGATATATCATTTCTCAGTAAAACACCAATTTTATTTCACTATAGGCAATTCAGCCCTATTCACTCTGATGAATTGAAAATACTCACCTTTTTACTTCATGGTGAAATTAAAGATATCCTTATTACTAATAGATTATGAAAATGAAAAATTTAGGCTCTTTATTTTAAAAAAGATAGTGGTAGAGTAGCAGCCATCTCACTTTTCATGTGAATGGAAAACAAACCCACATCAACAACATCTCTTGGTTTTTAATTTTTATAATTCTCTAAGATTGTTATTGTTGAAACAGTTAAGTCAATTGTGGATCAAAAAGAAAAACATATACTTCAAGTCATAATATAATAAAATTGCTGGTCAAATGTATGTCTCAGTAAACATTCTAGATTTTTCTCACAGCTGAATAATGTTTCATTGTGTGTGTGTGTGTGCGTGTGTGTGTGTGTGTGTGTGCGCGCTCATCTTCAGTCACTCAGTTGTGTCCAACTTTTTGAGACCCCATGGACTCTAGCCTACAAGGCTCCCCTGATTATGGGATTTTCTAGGCAAGAATACTAGAGTGGTTTGTCGTTTCCTCCTCCAGGGGATCTTCCTGACCCAAGAATCGAACCCCTGTCTCCTGCGTCTTTTGCATTGCAGGTGTTTACCCCTGCACCACATGGCACATCCTCTTTATTCATTCACCTGCTGTTTGTTTGGAACAATACAGATGAACCTTGAGCACAGCATGCTTAGTGAGACAAGTCAGACAGAGGAAGATAACAACTGTATGGCATCATTCATTTGTGGAATTAAAAAAGCAAAACTTGCAAAAACAGAGTAAAATGGTTGTTATGAGGGGAGGAGGGGTGGAAGATAGGATAGATGTTTAAAGGTACAAACTTGCAATGCGTGCTGAATAATATAACACACAGTATAGTGAGTATGGGCAGCAATATTGTACTATAATCATCAAACTTGCTAAGAGACTAGAATTTAATTATTCCAACTACTAAAAAAATTATATAACATGATTCGAGTGCTAATTATCACTACAAAATCACATTAAAATATTTAAATATATCAAATAAATGTATTTTAGACCTTAAATTTACAAGCTATTGCACATGAATTATATTTCAATTAAAAAGTGCTAGATTTTTGTGACTTCAAATATTGAGAGTTTAAAAAAATACTGACTATAAAGAAACTGTAGAATCTTCAAATTAAACTGACTATGAACTTTTGTTTAGTCTTCATAATTCTGGCAACTTGAGTAATATAGTTAACATGTCTACATTAACCTATCTGAATTTATAAAATGATGATAGCTGCACCTGCTTCATAGAAGTGTTCTGAGAAATAAATCAACATATCACTAAATTGGATTTTTTTTTCCATATTATTTCTCTTAGGAATTCAAGACACAATAGCCTTTATAGTAATGGTTATTGTGATCTTTAATGATCATTACTCCAAATGAAAATAAAAATGCTGAGTTAAAACAATAAATATAAGAAGTATAGTCCCAATATTTCTTTTTCTTTCTACCTCTTTTGGTTCTTTGTATATTAAAAGATGAAGTTGACACTCCTTTGCTTAAAGTATAAGACTTTTCACGATCTGGCCACATTTCACCCTTGAAACCTGCAAGCCCTTCACGACCTTACCCTACTTCCAGTCATTTTACATTCTCAATTAATGTCTCAAAATTCCCTGGACTGTCTCAGATATACAATTCCCTTTTGCCATAAGTCATCTTTTCAAAATGCTGTTTAATCTTTAAGCATTTTTAAGGAACCTCCACTATTCCCATTCTTTAAATCATATCTTTGTTAACTGACCACAAATATTGTAATGATAACTCTGTAACAGCATGTGATATACTGAATTATGAGATTTCTATTTACATATCTGCATCTAGATTGTGAAACTTCCTGAAACCATTATTATTTACTAATTATCTTTGTATCTGGAATGGCTAGCATAGCAAGAGGTTAATAATATGCATTGATCACTCTCTTGACTTTTATAAAGTGAAAGTGTACAATGAAATATATAGTAATAGCTTATCACTGATAATTAAAAATATGCTGTTGATAAAATACATGTGAGTATCTTAGATCACATACCTAGATGATCAGTGTACCTAGGTACACTGGGACTGGAGGTGGTTGGTGTGAGATGGTAGTGGTGAAACAGATTATAGAATACTTTTAAGGACTTGTCCTGATCAACTCTAGTCCAGAAAATATGACCAGTTTTTACTTTACTACAAAGAAATAAAGTGTCTTTCAAGTGCTTAATCACTCAGTCATGTCTGACTCTTTGTAACTTCATGAACAGTATAGCCCGCCAGGATACTCTGTTCATGGGATTCTCCAGGCAAGAATACTGGAGTGTGTTACCATTTCCTTCTCCAATCTTTGAGAAGTACAATTTAATTCTAGAGTATGTTAAGATATTTTTATACTATCTAAACGCATATTTAAAGAGATCCAGAGGAGACTAATCTCATAAAAATAGAAAATCATGGCTTTCTCAAAATTTTACCATAGAAGAATTTTCATATATAATTTCATAATTATAGAGCCAATCACTGTGGATGCCTGTCTTTTCTAAAGTGAAAGAAATGTACATTTTATAATCAATTGTGTTTTTAACCACTTGTGAAAAGAAAATTTGCAACTTGTATTTCAAAAGAAAAACATATAACCTAAATTTGAATTTCAAAAATTGCTATGTCCTTTAGACCAAACAGCAGTGTCTAGATGATTGGAGGTTAGTCTCATCTCTGTGACTATATTTCATAATACCTTCAAAAAAACACTCATCCAATCTTGTGGAAACAATCTTGATTTTGTTTTGTTTCAATTATGTTTTTATTAAAAATCAGTATAAAATGCATTATCTTTGCTTATCACTCAACAAATAATTAAATTAGAATTAGAATTGAAATAGAACTGAATTAAATTCTAATTGAATTGAATTAGAAATAGAATGTGCTGACATCTCTGCATGTGATACAAATGCATTTAGGAAAAGCTATGGAGCCTAAATTATGGAATATACGGTATAATGTAACTATGCTGAATACTTTTCAATGGCTCATCCAGATCTTTCTCCAGTCTTCTCTCATCCTGCCCTGTGCCCCAAGAGGCTGACCTTTATTGGCTGCAGCGAAGTTTCTCTTGCTCTGACAGCTGTTGGATTTGCCCAATGGGAGGCAGTTTCGTGAGTGTGTGATATTTCTTTCCTCAGCTCCACCACTGATGTGTTTTCTACAAAGATTGATTTGAATGACATGATTGTGCTACACTAGAGTACTGCTCAACTTTCGGCATTAGCTAATTCAAAAGCATCAAAGGTGATGATTATGTATACATGTTTCTTATGGGTATGCATGTTGTTGTTCAGTTGCTAAGTTCTGTCCAACTCTTTGCAAACCCAAGAATTGCAGCACAGCAGGCTTCCCTCTCCTTCACCATCTCCCAGAGTTTGCTCAAACTCATATCCATTAAATTAGTGGTGCCACTGCCCTCTTCTCCTCTTGCCCTCAATCTTTCCCAGCATCAAGGTCCTTTCCAAATGGTCAGTTCTTTGCATCAGGTGGCCAGAGCATTGGAGTTTCAAATTCAGAATCAGTCCTTCCAATGAATATTTAGAGTTATTTCCTTAGAATTGACTGGTTTGATCTCTTTGCTATCCAAGGACTCTCAAAGGTCTTTTACAGCAACACAATTTGAAAGCATCAGTTCTTCGGTGCCTTCTTTATGGTCCAACTCTCACATCCATAGATGACTACAGGGAAAACCATGGCTTTGACTAGATGGGCCTTTGTTGGCAAAGTGATGTCTCTGTTTTTTAGTATGCTGTCTAGGTTTGTCATAGAATTTCTGCCAAGGAGCAAGTGTCTTTTAATGTCATGGCTGCAGTCACCATTTGTAGTTATTTTGGAACCCAAGAAAATAAAGTCTGCCACTGTTTCCACTGTTTCCCCATCTATTTGCCATGAAGTGATGGGATGCCATGAGCTTTGTTTTTTGAATGTTGAGATTTAAGCCAACTTTTTCATTCTTCTCTTTCACCTTCATCAACAGATTCTTTATTTCCTCTTCCCTTTCTGCCATTAAAGTGGTATCATCTACATATCTGAGATTTTTTATATTTCTCCTGGCAATCTTAATTCCAGTTTGTGATTTATCCAGCCCAGCATTTCTCATGATGTACTCTGCATATAAGTTAAATAAGCAGGGTTACAATATACAGCCTTGATGTACTTCTTTTCCTATTTAGAATCAGTCTGTTGTTTCATGTCCAGTTCTAACTATTGCTTCCTGACCTGCATACAGATTTCTCAAGAGGCAGGTAAGTGGTCTGGTATTCCCATCTCTTGAAGAATTTTTGACAGTTTGTTGTGATCCACACAAAGGCTTTGGCATAGTCAATAAAGCAAAAGTAGGTGTTTCTCTGGAACTCTCTTGCTTTTTTGATGATCCAATGGATGTTGGCAATTTGATCTCTGGTTCCTCTGCCTTTTCTAAAACCAGCTTGAACATCTGGAAATTCATGGTTCACATACTGTTGAAGCCTGGCTTGGAGAATTTTGAGCATTACTTTACTAGTGTCTGAGATGAGTGCAATTGTGCAGTAGTTTGAGCATTCTTTGGCATTGCCTTTCTTTGGGATTGGAATAAAACTGACCTTTTCCAGTCCTGTGGTGAGTTTTCCAATTTTGCTGGCATATTGAATGCAGCACTGTCACAGCATCATCTTTTATGATTTGAAATAGTCCAACTGGAATTCCATCACCTCCACTAGCTTTGTTTGTAGTGATGCTTCCTAAGGCCAACTTGACTTCACATTCCAGGATGTCTGGCTCTAGGTGAGTGATCACACCATCGTGATTATCTGGGTCGTGAAGATCTTTTTTGTGTAATTCTTCTGTGTATTCTTGCCACCTCTTCTTAATATCTTCTGCTTCTGTTAAATCCATACCATTTCTGTCCTGTATTGTGCCCATCTTTGCATGAAATGTTCCCTTGGTATCTAATTTTCTTGAAGAGATCTCTAGTCTTTCCCATTCTATTGTTTTCCTCTATTTCTTTACATTGATCACTGAGAAGTTGTATATATTATAAAGTTATATAAATTATAACATAATTTTGTGTTTTTGCAAATTATAGCAAAGATGTTTACAAGTAAATTAGCACTTTTGCAATCATGATATATCAAGAATATAAAAAAAGTATTTTAGAAAAAAAAAAAAGTATTTTAGGTCGACATCTTTTTGTAATAAGTAAGCATTAGCTTATTCTTATATCTTTATATAAATGCATCCTAGACAACTTGAGTATAATCAAAATTTTTCTTGATTAATAATCAAATATCATATTATTGAATTATTCTTTAAAGCAATTCCATTAAGCTGATCTCTGTACATTTTAACACTGCATACATTAAAATACTGGCTCAGCTCAATTAATCCAAGTATTAAAGTGAAAGTCAAAGTCACTCAGTTGTGTCCAACTCTTTGCGACTCCGTTGACTGTATGTCAACTGAATTCTCTAGGCCAGAATGCTGGAGTGGGTAACCTTTCCCTTCTCCGGGGGATCTTCCCAACCCGCGGATCAAACCCAGGTCTTCTGCATTGTGGGCGGATTCTTTACCAGCTGAGCCACAAGCCCAAGCATATTGATGTGGGCAGCCTAGTCTTTCTCCAGGGCCTCTTCCTGACCCAGGAATAGAACTGGGGTCCCCTGAATTGCAGGCAGATTCTTACCTGCTGAGCTAAATAGCAATTCAAGTATTACTATTTATGATAAAATTTTTACATTTTATGTTTCCATTAGATTACTAAATTTATTTATCAAAAACCTTTCTAATATGGCATTGTTGTTGATATTTGTGATTATCATTGCTTCTTTTCTTTCTTTCTTTCTTTTTTTACTTTACTCAATATAATTCATTTCAGATTCTATAAATTATGTTTCTAATATACATTTCATCATACAGTACCCAGAATCATACAATTCTAATGGTTTCCTATCCTCTATCAACTCCAATTTGCACACATTTCCTGATATACATGGCCCTCAGTTATCTGGCTGGTCTACAACTTGTATCCCTTTTGCTGTTTCCATACCCACTTCTTTCCCTGAGTAGAATGACATACTGATCATTACTCCCATTCTCTTGCCTGTTGCTCCCCACTTCCAATATTAAATCTTATTTCTCTACTGAATTTCAAGTCCCACCACATATCCTCTAAATAATCAAGACAACTTCAATTTAACAGTTGGACAATCAAAACTTCCAAATATGTTCAAAGGGAGTTTGAAAAAACTTAAAGAGTAATAATATATATACTTTGTATTGGTATAGGATAAATATAGCAAAATATCAAAATCCCCATAAGAAAAGGAGAAATCATTTTGTTGGTTCCTAAAATAGAGGCCATCACAATAAGCATAGATTTAAATGTAATTATCTGGTGGTGTTTTACATCCATTAACGTACCATATGAGATGATTTCATCTTTTCACTGCTTTGTAGGCTCAAAGAAGGCGGGGAATAAGAGTACTTCCTATATTTGTTTTACTGATATGATGCAGAGTCTATAACAGGAGGTCAATCAATATTCATTGAATCATTGACTAGTTGAGAGCACCATCAAATCTACTTCATGGTGTGTGACCGCAGCTTTTATTTTGTTTAATTCACAGATCTGTTGATATTTTGATCCATTTCATTAAAATGTATCAGCTGTGGTTTCAGCACGCCATGCTCAGGATGATTTCAAGTTGCCAGAACTGCTCCATGTAATATTTTAAGTTGTGTGAATCAAAAGCTTACTATTGCACCCAAGACCAAAAACCATATCACACATGGTCACTAAATGAACTGAAGCATGCATATGTCCAAGAGCCAGGAAATAATGGAAATTTGTAGGCAGAATAGGATTAAAGATTAAAGGAGGAAATTTCCCTGGTCTTTAATTGGGCAGGTGCCTAGTCTCAATGAGTGATTTTTATTTTTCCTATTTCCGTAGTAAATAGGAACACATTAGCCACAGTAGATACCTCAATCTTTGTCCATTTTTAGGTTAGTGAATACAGAAGATCAGTCTGTGCTGAAGTGTCTTAAAATTCATATTCTGAAAATTTAGAGTTATACTGTGATTTTTATTCCATGTATGGCTCCTAAACCATTCTCGTCTGTTACAGAATAGGTTCCATGGACCCAGATGGTGTAAAGCTCAGAAGCTCTAGCAGATTGGCAAGCCTCATCCAGTTTTGAAATCCAAAGTTTTTATTTGTCTATTAAATAAATTTTTTCTTAGTTATAGCAGCAGCAAATGCTTAACAAAAGATATTTTGAAAATTTATAAAAAAGATTTAAAAATTTCTTGTAAAGTCTAATAACAGTATCTTTAAATAAAGTTTAGTTTACATTTTGAGTAACATGAGCAAAAGAAATAAAAGTAATTATTTTACATAAAAAATTACTAATAAGAAATATTATTTCCAAATAGTTTCCAGTAACTTTAAACTTGAAAGATTAAGATAAAGCTTCTGAAGAAAGTGTGATTATTATTGTTGTTTTTGTTCAGTCGCTCAGTTGTGTCCAACTCTCTGTGACTTCATGAACTGCAGTACGGCAGGCTTCCCTGTCCTTCAGCATCTCCTGGACTACAGTCAAATTCATGTCCATTGAGTCAGTGATGCCATGGATCCATCTCATCTTTTGTTGTCCCCTTCTCCTCCTGCTTTCAATCTTTCCCAGCATGAAGTTGTTTTCCATAGAGTCAGCTATTTGCATCATGGGCTAATGTATTGGAGCTTCAGCTTTAGCATCAATCCTTAAAATGAATATTCAGCATTTCCTAATGGAAATAAAACATGAATGATACTAAAGGTTGATTTCCTTTAGGACTGACTGGTTTGATCTCCTTGCAGTCCAAAGGAGTCTCAAGAATCTTTTCCAGCACCATAGTTCAAAAGCATCACCTTTTTGGCACTCAGCCTTTTTTATTGTCTAGCTCTCATGACTACTGGAAAAAACCATAGCTTTGACTATATGGACCATTGTAGGCAAAGTAATGTCTCTGCTTTTTAATATGCTGTCTAGGTTCGTCATTGTTTTTCTTCCAAAGAGCAAGCATCTTTTAATATTGTGACTGCAGTCACCATCTGCTGTGATTTTGGAGTCCAAGAAAATAAAGTCTGTCACTGTTTCTACTGTTTTGCCATCTATTTGCCTTGAAGAGATGGGACTGGATGCCATGAGCTTCATTTTTTGAATGTTGAGTTTAAAGCCAGCTTTTCCACTCTCCTCTTCACCTTCATCAAGAGGCTCTTTAATTCCTCTTCCCTTTCTGCCATAAGGGTGGTGTCATCTGCATATCTGAGGCTACTGATATTTCTCCCAGCAATCTTGATTCCAGCATGTGTTTCATTCATGATGTACTCTGCATATGAAGCTTTAGCATAGTCAATGAAGCAGATGTTTTTCTGGAATTCTCCAGCTATTTCTGTGATGCAATGGATGTTGGACATTTGATCCGGTTCCTGTGCCCTTTCTAAATCCAGCTTGTACATGTGGAAGTTCTTAGTTCTCATGCTGTTGAACCCTTGCTTGAAGGATTTTGAGCATTTCTTTGCTAGCATGTGAAATGAGTGCAGTTGTGTGGTAGTTTGAACATTCTTTGGCATTGCCCTTTTTTCTTACTTGTTTTTAATTGTAATACATTTCTATTCCCAGAAACATAAGGTATTATATCATAAAAGAAATATAATACCATCATCTTTTAAAAAAGAAAATAATAAATACCAGTAAAATAATAATAGAGACGTCTAAAATAGCATTAATACATTTATATACAAATCATTTGAGCATAGTTTCATACAAAAAGAACAAATCATCATCTGAATATTTGTAATACACCACATGGAAAAATATTTTTCTTAACTTCATGAGCGTTTCTTAATAAAAACATTTCATTAACTGTAAAGGTGGAATGATTATAAAATTGACAGGTCTTCAGAGATGTCTTTAATAGCTACAGTACCTCAAAGAGTAGGGATATGTTTTCATTTTCCTGGCACAGTGAAGTTTTGAAAAGTCTCTCTGGCCTTGATTTTAATGCAACCTGTGATGTAAAGAATCAACTGAAGCTATCTTATTTTCCTAGAGAATTATGATTCCAAAAGGGTGAAATTAACAAAAATTCCTATATGCAAACAGGAAAAAAATAGCAGAATAATACACGCAGTTACATTTTAAATGACAATATGTATAAATCTGAATTCAGTTTGAAACAAATCCAAATGCAATCTCCTTTCCAGTATTATCTCATCATATACATGTCATCATTAAAGAAGTGTATATGCCAGCAAGTAAAGAATCTGCCTGCAATGCAGGAGACAAAGGAGACCTAGGTTTGATCCCTGAGTCAGAAAGAACCTCTGGAAGAGGAAATGGCAGCCCACTCCAATCACTGGGAGCACAATAATACAAACAAAGGGTGCATCACCCTACAAATTCAAAGAGTATATAATTATTTTTATTGTATCTTAAAAATGAAATGTGCATAAAAATTCCCTGAGGGACTTATTTAAAATGGAGAATTTTGAGTCCTTTGTTCACTGATTAAATTTAAAGTATTATGGAGTTGTTCCTATCATTTTGTATTCATTCCTTACTTACCATTATATAGAACATATTCTTGTTTGGTAACAATGAGGAAATAACTCTAAGATCCTGCTTAGTTCAAGGACAAAGTTGTGAGCAGTGGGCCTTCGAGGTGTAACAGAACCTCTAGAATAACTGAGGAATTTGAGGGAAATGTGTCTCCCCCTTAAGTATAAGCACAGCGTAGTGGGTTGAATGGTCCTCAAAGACCTGTCCATGTCCATCCCTTGGAGACAGAGAATGTGACTTTATTCGGGGAAAGGGTCTTTTCAGTGGTGATTAAATTAAGGATATAAAAATGAAATAATCCTGGAATATACAGGCTAAATTCAGTGACAAGTATCTTCGTAAATGACACACAGAGGGGAAACAGAGAGAGTGAGAAAGCCATATGAAAATGGAGACCTTACGGGATATTGAAGCAACCAGGAGCTGGAAGACATAAGGGAGATTCTCTGTGAAAGCCTACTTTAGGAGCAGGACCTTGCCAACATCTGGATTTCAGATTCCCAGCTTCTAGAACTGGGCTAAAATATTCCTGCTGTTTTAGACCATCATTTGTCATCCTTTGAAACAGCAGATCTAGCAAACCAATAGAAGCAATCTGATTAGATTTTGTTTCCTAAAGATCCTAATAGCAGATTCTAGATGAGCATCAATATAACTAGTGAGAAAGATGGTCTTAACTTTCTCTCAGTTTGATTGTAATCTTTAGATAGGATACATCCTACTCTCGACCCCTGAAATTCTCTGTCTCATAATTTATTTTAGAAAACTTGTAATTATGGACCTTTTCATTGCCCCTTGGATATCAGTTCAGTTAGGTTCAGTTCAGTCACTCAGTCATGTCCAACACTTTGCAACCCCATGAATCGCGGCATGCCAGGCTTCCCTGTCCATCACCAACTCCCGGAGTTTACTCAAACGCATGTCCTTTGAGTCGGTTATGCCATCCAACCATCTCACCCTCTGTCGTCGTCTTCTCCTGCCACCTTCAATCTTTCCCAGCATCAGGGTCTTTTCAAATGTCAGTTCTTCACAGCAGGTGGCCAAAGTATTGGAAATTCAACATCAAAATCAGTACTTCCAATGAATATTCAGGACTGATTTCATTTAGGATGGACTGGTTTGATCTCCTTGCAGTCCAAGGGACTCTCAAGAGTATTCTCCAACACTACAGTTCAAAAGCATCTATTCTTCAGTGCTCAGCTTTCTTTATAATCCAACTCTCAAATCCATACATGACTCCTGGAAAAATCATAGCCTTGACTAGATGGACTTTTGTTGGCAAAGTAATGTCTCTGCTTTTTAATATGCTGTCTAGGTTGATCATAACTTTCCTTCCAAGGAGTATGTGTCTTTTAATTTCATGGCTGTAGTCACCATCTGCAGTGATTTTGAAGCCTGAAAAAATAAATTCTGTCACTGTTTCCACTGTTTCCCCATCTATTTTTCCATGAAGTGATGGGACTGGATGCCATACTCTCAGTTTTCTGAATGTTGAACTTTAAGCCAACTTTTTCACTTTCCTCTTTTACTTTCAGCAAGAGGCTCTTTAGTTTTTCTTCACTTTCTGCCATAAGGGTGGTATCATCTGCATATCTGAGGTTGTTGATATTTCACCTGGCAATCTTGATTATAGCTCATGCTTCATCCAGCCCAGCGTTTCTCATAATGCACTCTGATAATATATCAGGGTGAAAATATACAGCCTTGATGTACTCCTTTCCCACTTTGGAACCAGTCTGTTGTTCCACATCTAGTTCAAACTGTTGCTTCCTGACCTGTATATAGATTTCTAAAGAGGCAGGTCAGGTGGTCTGGTATTCCCATCTCTTGAAGAATTTTCCACAGTTTGTTGTGATCCACACAGTCAAAGTTTTTGGCATAGTCAATAAAGCATAAGTAGATGTTTTTTCTGGAACTCTTGTGCTTTTTTGATGATCCAACAGATGTTGGCAATTTGAAATCTGGTTCCTCTGCCTGTTGTAAAGCCAGCTTGGACATCTGGAAGTTCATGATTCACATACTGTTGAAGCCTGGCTTGGAGAATTTTGAGCATTACTTTCCTAGTGTGTGAGTGCAATTGTGCAGTAGTTTGAACATTCATTGTCATTTACTTTCTTTGGGATTGGAATGAAAACTGACCTTTTCCAGTCCTGTGGCCACGGCTGAGTTTTCCAAATTTGCTGGCATATTGAGTGCAGCACTTCCACAGCATCATCTTTTATGATTTGAAAGAGCTCAACTGGAATTCCATCACCTCCACTAGCTTTGTTCATAGTGATGCTTCCAAAGGCCCAGTTGACTTCCTGTTCCAGGATGTCTGGCTCTAGGTGAGTTATCACACTGTCATGGTTATCTGGTTTGTGAAGATCTTTTTTGTACAGTTCTTCTGTGTATTCTTGCCATCTCTTCTTAATTTCTTCAGCTTCTTTTAGGTCCATACAATTTTTGTCCTTTATTGTACCCATTTTTGCATAAAATATTCCCTTAGTATCTTTAATTTTCTTGAAGAGATCTCTAGACTTTCCCATTTTATTATATCCTCTATTTCTTTGCATTGATTACTGAGGAAGGCTTTCTTATCTCTCCTTGCTGTTCTTTGGAACTCTGCATTCAAATGGGTATATCTTTCCTTTTCTCCCTTGCCTTTCACTTATCTTCTTTTTTCAACTATTTGTAATGCCTCTTCAGACAATCATTTTTCCTTTTTGCATTTCTTTTTCTTGGGGGTAGTCTTGATCACTGCCTCCTGTACAATGTCATAAACTCCAACCATAGTTCTTCAGGAACTCCATCGAATTTAATACCTTGAATCTATTTGTCATTTCCACTGTACAGTTGTAAGGGATTTCATTTAGGTCATACCTGAATGGTCTACTGATTTTCCCTACTTCTTTAATTTAAGTCTGAATTTGGCAATAAGGGGTTCATGACCTGAGCCACAGTTAGCTCCCGGTCTTGTTTTTGCTGACTGTATACAGCTTCTCCATCCTTGGCTGCAAAGAATATAATCAGTCTGATTTTGGTATTGACCATCTGGTGATGTCCATGTGTAGAGTCTTTTCTTGTGTTCTTGGAAGAGGGTTTGCTATGACCAGTGTATTCTCTTGGCAAAAACTCTGTTAGCCTTGTCCTGGTTCATTTTGTACTCCAAGGCCAAATTTGCCTGTTACTCCAGGTATCTCTTGGCTTCCTACTTTTGCTTTCCTTGGGTATATGAATCTTTTAATAAGTTTTTTTGCCAATTTTACAACCCATGGATGTCTTTCTGAAGAACCTGGAAGCTATCTGTTTGAAACTTAATTTTCAGAGAATTACCCCATGTTCAGTGGAAGGGTAGGAGAGTAACTTGGAAAGATGGTGAGTGCCTTGCCCCAACTTTCAAAAATGCCCCCTCTCATAAAGCTATGGAAAATTGCATGTTCTTTGGCAAACACAAATGGGCTTACCTCCTTGGGTACTGTCCCCCTAGCTTTTCCCACCTTTAAAACCCCTACTTGTCTTTGCTTCAGCAGAGTTGAGTTCAGAGTTCTGACATCTCTCTCCTACTGATTGCTTTAACAAATGTTATCCTTGCCTGTTTAATTTTGTTTGGTACAATTTTTGCTTTGCCATCAGGAAGATTTATTCTTGTCCTATTGGCATATCTAATGGCAAGCATTTAAGAATGTTACCTCTGGGAATTCAGACTAGAAGTCTTGTCCAACCTTAAACAGAAAACAATTCCAAATCAAACTCTAGAACTTTAGTGAAACATGAGTTCTGGTATCATTTTGCCTGTAGCAGAACTCATCATTCAATAATAGACAAGATCAGAGCTGGAAATGAGGGATTCAGAGCAAGGTTTGTGTATCTGGAGATAACAGGAAGAACCAGTAAATGTAATTACAGGACCCTGGGCTCGATTTTCTATATTGTGTGAGAAGGCAAAAACTCAGAGACTGGGGGAAAAGAGGATGTGGCTTGAAATTTGAATTGGGCTTGCAGCCACTTGCATACTTATTCTCTGCCTTACATAGTGTCTCACGTACGTTGATCTCAGCTCAAATGTAGCTCTGTCTTCATTCATGGCCAAGAAGGTAGCTGAGAAGCTTTCATGACAGGTAGGCTGATAAACCTCTTTTAACTTAAAAACCAGGAAAGGCATCACTCTCAGATCTTTATTCTGCTTGTATATGTGTGTGTGTGTGTGATTTACCGTACTGAAAAACTGATTCTGAACAGACAATAGATTTCCCTTTATTATGGAATATGGGATAAGGGACTTGAGACAAAACAAAATGCCAAGTTATATTTTCTTGAGCAAAGATGTAATGATAAGGCAAACTCAACAGGATCATAGTTTTAAAAGTATCAGCTCGATGTGGATTTTTTTCATTTGTTTACTTTAGAAAAGAAGAAATGCATTAATTCAAAGGAATTAGATTAGCTAAAAATTATTATTGTTACCTCGGGCAAAATATAAAAGAAATTCAGTAAGGAAATGGAGTTGATGATTATGGAATCGGAGGCAGTGAAGAGGCCATAGACTTAAGAGATCATCTAATGACTGAACTGCATGTTAAGTGTTAGATATTAGTTGCCCAGTCAATGTCTTCCTCAGTGATCAATGTAAAGACATAGAGGAAAACGATAGAATGGGAAAGACTAGATAGAAATCGCTTCATGAAAATTAGAGATACCGTGGGAACATATGATGCAAAGATGGGGCATGATAAAGGACAGAAATGGTATGTACCTAAAAGAAGCAGAAGATATTAAGAAGAGGTGGCAAGAATACACAGAAGAACTATACAAAAGAGAACTTCATGACACAGATAACCATGAGTGTGCTCACTCTCCTAGAGCCAGATATCCTGGAATGGGAAGTCAAGTGGGCTTTAGGAAGCATCACTGTGAACAAAGCTAGTGGCGGTGATTAAATTCCAGTTGAGCTATTTCAAATCCTAAAAGATGATGCTGTGAAAGTGCTGCACTCAATATGCCAGCAAATTTGGAAAATTCAGCAGCGGCCGCAGTACTGGAAAGCTTCAGTTTACATTCCAATCCCAAAGAAAGGCAATGCCAAAGAATGTTCAAACTACCACACAATTGCACTCATCTTACATGATAATAAAGTAATGCTCAAAATTCTCCAAGCCAGGCTTCAACAGTCTGTGAAACAAGAACTTCCAGATGTTCAAGCTGGTTTTAGAAAAGGCAGAGGAAACAGAAATCAAATTGCCAACATCCACTGAATCATCGAAAAAGCAAGAGAGTTTCAGAAAAAAACATCTACTTATGCTTTAGTGACTGTGTCAAAGCCTTTGACTGTGTGGATCACAACAAACAGTGGAAAATTCTTAGAGTGATGGGAATACCAGACCACCTTACCTGCCTCCTGAGAAATCTGTATGCTGGTCAGGAAGCAACAGTTAGAGCCAGACATAGAACAAAAGACTGGTTCCAAATTAGGAAAGGAATAGTTCAAGGCTGTATGTTCTCACCCTGCATGTTTAATTTCTATGCAGAGAAACCATGCAAAATGCTGTGCTGGATGAAACAAAAGCTGGATTCAAGATTTCTGTGAGAAATATCAACAACCTCAGATATGCAGATGACACCACCCTTATGGCAGAAAGTGAAGAGGAACCATAGAGTCTCTTGATGACGGTGAAAGAGGAGAGTGAACCAGCTGGCTTGATACTCAACATTCAAAAAACTAAGATCATGGCATCTGGTCCCATCACTTCATGGCAAATAGATGGAGAAACAATGGAAACAGTGACAGACTTTATTTTCTTGGGCTCCAAAATCACTGCAGATGGTGATTGCAGCCATGAAATTAAAAGATGCTTGCTCCTTGGAAGAAACACTATGACCAATCTAGGTAGCATGTTAAAAAGCAGAAAGATTACTTTGCTGACAAAGGTCTGTCTCGTCAAAGCTATGGTTTTTCTAGTAGTCATTTATGGATGTGAGAGTTGGACCATAAAGAAAGCTGAGCATCCAAGAATTGATTCTTTTGAACTATGACATTGGAGAAGAATTTTGACTGTCCTTTGGACTGCAAGGAGATCAAACCAGTCAATCCTAAATGAAATCAGTCCTGAATATTCATTGGAGGGACTGATGCTGAAGCTGAAGCTCCAGTACTTTGGCCACCTGATGTGAAGAACTGACTCATTGGTAAAGACCCCAATGCTGGGAACGATTGAAGGCAGGAGGAGAAGGGAATGACAGAGGACAAGAGGTTGGATGGCATCACCGACTCAATGCACATGAGTTTAAGCAAGCTCCAGGTGTTGGTGATGGACAAGGAAGCCTGGTGTGCTGCAGTCCATGGGGTTGAAAAGAGTCAGTGATGCCTTAGTGACTAATTGAACTGAGACTGGTTGAGGGGAAGTATTGAGAAATTTTTCCAATAAAATGCTACCTCATCTGTTGATTAACATGTCATATAACTTTTTTTCTAAAACCACCCACAATACATTATTTATTATTCTCTTTTTTTTTTTTTGTCAAGCAGAAATTCAAAGCAACTTTCTGTATCAATCTAAGAATAGAATTAGTTAAACTATATGGATTTTTCTTGTCATTTTTTACTTGTCTAGAACCTTGATACTCAACAGGTGTGATCCATGAACCCATAATATCACCAACATCTGGAAGCTTAACATAATAATAAAATTTCATGTCCTTCCCCAAATCTCCTGAGTTAATATCTGCCTATTAACATAAACCCCTGAGTGATTTGTATGCACATTAAATTTTAAGAAGCACTATGATAGAGGTCCTTCCTAGATTTTATTCCTTAAATTCTATAATTCAAAAGTTTGAATCATTTTTGGTGGGGAGGGGAGTGAAATGTAAAATACCCTTTAGATAACGTGGGCTTCCCTGGTGGCTTAGCAGTAAAGAACCTGCCTAGCAATGTAGAAGACATGAGTTTGATCTCTGGTTTGGGAAGGTCCCCAGGCAAAGGAAATGGCAACCCACTCCAGTATTCTTGCCTGGGAAGTCTCATGGTCGGAGGAGCCTGGCAGGCTACAGTCAATGGGATCTTGAAGAGTCGGACACAGCTTAGCGATTAAACAGTAACTGCCTAACATAAACATTTTAAAAATAGTACTTCATCATATGTGTATATTCCTAATAACCCAAAATAATCACAGTTTCTTACTTGGAGCATCATAGCTCATCAGATAATGAGTTAAACATTCAAGCTGTAATCCTAATTTTCACCTCCCTCTAAAACAGGTTTTCATATGTCTAATTAATAAAGTTGAAGAAAACCAGTAAAGCCTTGAAGGAGATGACTAAGCCTGGAAATTGAACACCTGATTGCTACCTCATAGGTTCCAGCCTGTGATGGACAGACTGGCCCAGATTACTATTCAGAAGCCAAACCCTACAGCTGTGAATGCCTTCAGTTCAATCTAACTTGTCAACCACAGATTGCTTTTTTTTTTAACAAACTCATTATCAATCTTACATAATATGTTGCTAAATCATTCCTTGCACCATTACTGATTAAAATTTGCCACTTTGATGTGCATAGATTATTTATCATTAGTCTTGATGGGAAGGTTTGAACATAGTCTCATATGGTTCTACCCTGAGAAATGTCTAATTGCATAATTATTAAAATGGGCATCTTGCCATGAGAATACCAAAATTACTGCAAGACCCCAAGCACAGCCTTATACCCGAAACACTACACACACACACACACACACACACACACACACACACTGATTAGAATTCAATATATTTACCAAATTATATGTGTAACAGATGCACTTTATACACACTATGTAAGCTTGTTCTAAAAAGCTAGGATTAAATTTGTTACATTTCTATATTTAAACTGTAAGACATTTCCATTTTAAATGCACAGAGGAAATAAAAGGAATAACTGAGGAATAGAAAAATATTTCAAATTTTGACATTTAATCTTATTAGTAGAATAAGATTGGTAATAAAAATTATTGAGCACTCTGCCTTAAGTTTTTGGTAGGAATTTAAACATTTCTATGTTAATTTTAGAATATAATCCTTTTATTTGTATGATTTTTAAGTTTTCTACAGTTGTTTACTATCTCGATACTCTAAATATGATAAATCTTTTGCATTATCTGATTTAATGCATATAAGAATTTATTGTATATCAGGCTATCTTCAAAATGTATTCAGAATTCATTTATTTCTCAAACTTTACTATTATGACCCTAATCCAAGCACTTGTAACCTCCACTTAGTGAAGTGAAGTCGCTCAGTCGTGTCCAACTCTTTGCGACCCCGTGGACTGTAGCCCACCAGGCTCCTCTATCCATGGGATTCTCCAGGCAAGAATCCTGGAGTGGGTTGCCATTTCCTTCTCCAGGGGATCTTCCCGACCCAGGGGTCGAACCCAGATCTCCCGCATTGCAGGCAGACGTTTTAATCTCTGAGCGACCAGAGAAGCCTAAAACCACGTTCATAAACCTATGCTCCGCCCTCTAGGGTCCAAAACCCTTGAAGTCGAAAGGCAGCATTTGCCTTGAGGCACCTTCCTTAGTTTACAATGTAAAGGCAAAGCCTTCTTATCACATTTAGGGTAATATTCAAATTATTTACCATAGCTTTGTGTGTATAAAATTTAGTAATGGCTGTTCCACCATCTTCACCCTAATTTGTTTGCTCAGTCCAAATCGACCATATTTCTATTCCTTGAATAGTCCAAGTTTAGTGTGAACTTTGAGTATTTACACTTGCTGCTTTTTCTGGCTTACATTTACTTCCAGACCTTTCCCCTACATTTCCTTTAAGTTTCTGTTCAACTGTTATCTCTCTAAAAAATGCCTTATCCAACTACTTTCAAATGCCTCCCACCAATCTTAATCCCTTTACATTACTTTACTTTTCACCATGTGGTAACTAAAATTGTAATACAGATTTGTTTAAATATATGGTAATTTTCTCTCTATCTTTAGAAAATGTAACTCCATGAGGGCAGGAATCTTCCTCTTTTGTTCTTTCAGTGGCTAAAAACACTGTTACATATGCAATCATGTATGTATGCATTTAACACTTAAGATACTGTAGGATAGTATCTGTTAGTTCTGCCACAGACAAATTGTATGATTCTGGGCAATATTTATTAAATGCTCCATTCTATAGGAGACTTTAGCTAAAATTGTTTCTCTTCAAAAGAGGGATTAATATAGGCTCTTCCTGAACTTGATTAAATTAGCAGGATTATAATAACACTTCTGCGAAACTTGGTTATAAGGGTTAAATGAGATCGAATAGTGATTTTCCCTTTTCTTAGAGAACAGTTGGAGCCCTATTAAAAGCTTTTCAGTCTTTTTCCTTCCTGGTTGCCTAGAAATCTTGTTAGCATCAGGGGTCACATTTTTCTTCTCTTTTTTCTCCCACAACACTTATATCAGACAATGAATTGATATTTAATGATCTTGCCGTTACTGGAAAGAGTTTCAAACTTTACTGGGATTGAAACCCGGAGTAAATGGCATTGCTGCTAATTACAAGTCATAAATTAGCACTTTAAAAGTCTGTTTTCTCATCTCAAGGCACATGTTTTGATGCTTCTTTCCGAGTGACTGCCCCTTAGGTGTTCAATGAAAAAAAACCTGAAATTAGTGCAGATTCCCTTGAAACCGAATCAACAGGATATATTTATCAAAGAATTCACTTTGCACATATTCAAGTTTATTCACATATATAACTCAATCATTTGGTTATCCCGCAACTTTAAATAGGATCCTAAAATAATTACAGCACAAAATTCAAGTCTCAGATAATGAACAAGGTGTCAAGTTTACTCTAGGGCTATGACTATTTCATTTTCCAATTAAGACTGTAACAGCTCCATTAATGATCACATTGTGTCTCTGACTGATGCTCTGAAAACTTTTAATTTAAAAGGCAAGTCCTATGACAATTTTGTTTGTATGGTGTATATAAAGAGACTAGTGTTTACAGATTTGAATATAATCCTCAAATTCTATCACTATAATTTATATTAATACTTGTTAATGCTTTGTTTATATAGTGATTAAGAATTTTTCAAAAGTTTATATTATGTCATATTATCTTACAGAAACTCACTGAACAGAAAGAGGCTATTATCTTCATTTTGCAATGGGAAGACAAGTCCAACAAAGATTCAAGTGGTCACACTGTAAATTGTAAAACCAAACTTAGAATGTAAGTTCACTCTCCTTACTTCAGTCTCTTTTCTTCATTGTTAAACTCTATTCTACTAACTGTGTGCAGCTGTAAGAGAGATATTTTTTTCTAAACATAATGAAGCTAGTAGTTCCAGTTATAATATGAATTTTTTTAAAATAGAGACTGATGTAAAATAGGAGGCAAAAATCATAGGGAGATTAGCAGAGTATAGGTACCACAGCAAATCTTGAATACTTTATAAGGGAGGGAGCTGGTGAGAATAGGACAAAAAGACTTCAAGGAATGAAAGGATTGCATGGGGCACACCCTTCATTCCTATGAACAGAGGTTCAGGCATTGCAGATGGAGTTGTCTTATCTAGAGATCTGGGAGCCCTGTGTTGCTCTGTCCCTCAGTCCAGTCATGTACAGCTCTTTAGGACCCCCTGGACTGTAGCCCACCAGGCTCCTCTGTCCTTGGGATTCCCCAAGCGAGAATCCTGGAGTGGGTTGCCATTTCCTACTCCAGGAGATCTTCCCTACCCAGGGATCCGGCAGCTTGTGCATCGGCAGGCAGATTCTCCACCCCTGAGCCACCTGGGAAGCAGCCTGGGGAGGACTAGGTCTTCCTTTCCCCATAAAGAATCTGCTGTATGTTTACCAGCAGGCGAGGTGAATCCATAGACTCACATGTGATATTTTAAGGAGGATACTTAGATCTATGTAGAAGAAAACACCAGTGTACCTCTTTGTCCATGAGATTATGAGCAATCTGAAGAGTCCTATAAATAGTTATTTCCACAGGAACTAATGCATAATAAGCACTCAACGAATACTGGTTAAATGAATAAATGTGATGGGAAATACAAATGAAAAGAGGAAGATGACAGAAAGACAAATAATAGAGCACAGAAACCTCTAACTTCCCAATTCCCCCCCTCTGGTTGATATAAAAGAAGAATAATTGCTAGTGAAAGTTTTTCCACAAATTATCTTTATAAAATAATGAGATTCTCTGAGTCACATATAGAAATAATTAATTATAATCACATTGAGTAGAGTGCTCTTCTCTTTTTCATATTTCTGACTCATAATTTCTTAAGAGTTTGTGAAGAAGTTACCCACAGCCTGGAATATTCTGTACAACAAATCCACAATCAGTCTTTACTTTGTATGTCGTTGTTGTTCAGTCACTAAGTCATGTCCAGCTCTCTGCAACTCCATGAGCTGCAACAGGCCAGCCTTCCCTGTCCTTCACCATCTCCCAGAGTTTGCTAAAATTCATGTCCATTGAGTCAGTGATGCTATCTAACCGTCTCTGTAGAGCAGCAACTTTTAAAATGTATGAGAACTAAACAATTCTGCAGTGTTGCTCTAATTAAGCCTTTATTTTATTGTAAGCTTCTGCAGTAGAAAAGGTTCCAATTAAATTTCATTTAGGAGCAAGTCAATTCATTTAAACAAAAGTAGTTTCTTTGTTCTTATTTTGAGAGTTCAGCAAAAAACATTCCCAATACTCGTTCTAAATTGGCAACCTCAAAATAAAAAATCCCTTGCCTATGTTTCTAACACAATATGCTACTACATTTAAATTTTCTCTTCATGTATAACGTGGAAAATATAACAAAGTGCAAATAAAATAAAAAGTAGTGATTACCAACATAGAGAAATATTGAAAGTGGACTTTTAATTAAATCTTGACAAAGCATTATACCATTTATTTATGTTTAAAAGTATATATTATTTATAATCATTCACATGGTTAGTAAAATTATAAATACTTGAGAGATTAGATGCTCAAATACATTAAGATATTAGTCACTTCTGTAGAATAAGAGAGGGGAATAGGAAGTCTGTATTTGCAGAGGCATAGATCTTCAGCAATCTTAGATGCTTTATAGATTAAAACAAATTAATCTTTAGCATATATGCATAAAGTTTCTATTTGTGATATATAACACAAATGGGTTTCCCTGAGTTTGTTGCTCTTTATTTTATGCTCTTTGACATTGTTCATAATTATTAAAATAGCTAAGTTAACTAATATAAAAATATTTTGGCCAGATGACATTTTAAGTGCAAGCATCTCCCTGCCTTCTTGTATTAGGTTCTCCAAAGAAAAAGAATCAATAGTCTGTCTGTAGTTATGTAAGAAAGAAGTCAATAAGAACTATTGGTTTATGATTTTATGGAGGTTGAGAAGTCCCATGAACTGCCATCTGCAAGCTGGAGAACCGGGAGAGCTGATGTGTATTGCAGTCCAAATCCAAAGGCCAGAAAACCAGGAGCCCAAATGTCTAAGAGAAGATAGAGGTCCTAGCTCAAACAGAGCAGAGTCACCCTTCTTCCACCTTTTTGTCCTGTTTAAGCCCTCAATGGATTGGATAATGACCGCTTGATTGATGACAGTGATCTTTACTCAGTCTACAAATTCAAATGCTAAGTTCTTCCAGAAACACTCTCACAGACACACCTAGAAATAGTTTTTATATTATAGATATAATGTTTATATATAAATAATATTTACACAGAGAGTAACAGCTCTCTGAGCATCCCTTTGCCCTATGAAGTTGATACATAAAATTAACCCTCACATTTATTAAGCAATGTTCTTTTAGATGGGTAAAAAATATACAAATAATAATAAAACACTATTTCAATAATGTAAGATATGTAAATATAAATGTAAATAAATAATATATTGCATAGAGGAAATTATATGCCTGGAAGAAAGTTTACTAAATAAATGACAGAGATCATTTTAATAAAAAAGTAACAAACCATTTGAAGGTTTGGGGCTTCAAAGAGGCAGAAAAAATATTGGGAAAAAGATTTTTAATATTAAAAATTGGGAGGACACCAATTTTATAAATGTTTAAACATCTAATTATGTCAGAAATAGATTTACTTCTGGCAACATTAAAATAAAGTATAGATTACTTTCTTTTCTTAAAAATCATCAAAAGAGTATGTAACAGTAAAAATATAGGACACCTTGGATAGGTAACCAAAATTTCAGTATAGGAAGATCCTGAGATCACTTCCTTCCAAAGGAACAGCAAAATTACAACTATTTACCAACCAACTATCAATGAGAACAACATGAAGACTAGCAGAAAAGATAATCTATAACTAAGGATCTACAAGAGCACCCACAACAAGACAAGTGGGTGGGGTGGAAACAGTAAAAGCAAGACCCACACTCCTCGGTAGGCAAACCAAAAATGGGGAGAGAATCACAATTACAGAGCTACTCCCCAAGGAGGGAGGGGTCTAAGCTCCCCTTGAGCTCCCCAACCCAAGGGTACTGCACTGGGAAGATGAACCCCTAGAATATTGTTTTCAAGGCCAGAAGGGCTTGATTTCAGGAGCACCAGAGGGCAGTGGGAAACAGAGACTCTCTACCTAAAGGGAGCACCCAGAATCTCACATTCTCAGAGACCCAGGGCAGAGGAAATAAACTGAAAAGAGCCTGGGTCAGACCCATTTCTTGATCTTGGAGAGCCTCCCCGAGGTGTGTAAAACAAACGGGAGTATCCTGGGGGCATAGGCACTGGTAGCAACTGTTTTGGGTAGCTGTTTCTACCACGAGCTCACTGGTGCTGGAAATGCCATTTTGGAATCCTTCTAGCTTATTAGCACCAGGACTCAGATTGACCCAATAGCCACTCAGTCCCAGACCTGGGACACCCCAGGCCAAGCAGCCCGCTGGGTGGGGACACAGACGCAACCATGAGCAGGCCGGTGACAGGTGTCCTTCTGATTCTCTGAGTCCCACTGGGTCCTGGCCTTGCCCATCAGAGGGCCCAGGGTCTGGTCCTACCCACAAGTGGACAAACAACTGCTCTGGAACAGCTCAGGCCCCTTGGAGAAAGTCAATGCACGACATAGTTCTGTCTATTAATGGACTGGAACTAGTTCTTGGACCCAGCCTCATTCACCAGAAGGCAGACACCAGCCCCAGAATCCACCTGGCCCCAGCCTTGCCTACCAGGAGTCTGATACCTGCTGTGGCACCCCATGGAATTCAATCACACCTGTGCTTCAGGAATTCACAGTGGAGCTGGGTGACCATTGTGGATGCATTTTCAGACATTTTCCTGTATTACTGAGAACTTGAAATTTCTTAACTCTATCAGACTCAAGGACACCAGCAGCCATTCTCGAAATAACATCTGCTAGCACCTACCAGCTGCAAATATATGGTCTCAAGTTCTCCACTTACAACCATGCTGCCATTTCAGGCCCCAGCAAATCCTTGCTTACATATCCTTGACTCTTGCCAGCTTTAATTATAATTCTTGATGGCATATATTTTGCAGTTTTTGCCTTTATAAGCCTTCCCATTTTGTAGTCCAGTGAAAAACAACTCAGATGCTTCTCACATCTGTGTCTCCCAGCCTATAGTTTTTACTGTAGTTCAAATAAAGCACTTTTCTATTCCTATTATAGATTTAGTGATTATTTCCATCAATAGAGATATTTTGAGTAATTAGAAAAAATCTCCATCAGTTCAGTTCACTCAGTCGTGTCCAACTCTTTGCGACCCCATGAATCGCAGCACGCCAGGCCTCCCTGTCCATCACAAACTCCCAGAGTTTACTCAAACTGATGCCCATCGAGTCTGTGATACCATCCAGACATCTCATCCTCTGCCATCCCCTTCTCCTCCTGCCCCCAATCCCTCCAAGCATCAGGGTCTTTTCCAATGAGTCAACTCTTCACATGAGGTGGCCAAAGTATTGGAGTTTCAGCTTCAGCATCAGTCCTTCCAATGAACACCCAGGACTTAGCTCCTTTAGGATGGACTGGTTGGATCTCCTTGCAGTCCAAGGGACTCTCAAGAGTCTTCTCCAACACCACAGTTCAAAAGCATCAATTCTTTGGCACTCAGCTTTCTTCAGAGTCCAACTCTCACATCCATACATGACCACCGGAAAAACCATAGCCTTGACCAGACAGACCTTTGTTGGCAAAGTAATGTCTCTGCTTTTTAATATCTAGGTTGGTCATAACTTTCCTTCCAAGGAGTAAGCGTCTTTTAATTTCATGGCTGCAATCACCATCTGCAGTGATTTTGGAGCCCAAAAAAATAAAGTCTGACACTGTTTCCACTGTTTCCCCATATATTTCCCATGAGGTAATGGGGCCAGATGCCATGATCTTAGTTTATATTTCTATGATATTTTGTAATAAAATGGTACTTCTACATCAGATAGCATGTTTTCTATTGGAGGTAAATATTTCACTTACAGAATTTTTCTAAATATTAAATGACCTCATGTTCATAAAATTACCTACCAGATAAGAGATATGTATTAAAAATAGTGATAGCAGTAAAATATTTTGACCAGTTTGTGTTGGTGATGGACAGGGTGAAGGACATGCTACAGTCCTTGGGGCTGCAAAGAGTTGGTCACAACTGAGTGACTGAACTGAACTGATTTAGACCAACTGCTTACAGAGACTTATGTTCCAACCCAAACTCTGCATCTTTCTACTGTATTACCTAGGGTTACTATTTTAATCCCTCTCATATTTATTGTCCCACTGGTAAAATGAATATAACAACAGAATCCATCTTATAGGCTTTGTTATTGTTGTTGCTTAGTCACTAAGTCATATCCAACTCTTTTTTGACCCTATAGACTGTTAGCCCACCAGGCTCCTCTGTCCATGGGAGTTCCCAGACAAGAATACTGGAGTGGATCACCATTTCCTTCTCCAGGAGCTCTTCTTGACCCAGGAATTGAACCTGCATTGGCAGGTGGGTTCTTTACCACTGAGGGAAGCCCCTTGTAGGGTTTGGTGGAGTTTAAATAAAATAATTCTCTTACAACAGTGCTTGACTTGGCTGAAGTGCTTAATAAGCAGCAACTGTTTCTTTCAAGTGATACAGGTAAGAAATAAACTCAATATTCCACAAACTATGTAGTTCACCTCAAGAGAAACAAAAATCATTGTAAATTATTTTGTGGCATTTTATGAGGCACTACCAACTCATCAAATCGCTAACCCTATAATAGACGAAATTATGTTAATTTAAGTCCACTTCAATCTAATTGTCTATCCACATTAGATCATTTCTGATACAACATTCCTTTTACTTCTAGTCATTGGATATGTTCATTCACACAAACCATATTTCTCTCAAAGATGCCATGAATGAATGCAAACTTTTTGAAGGGAAGGACTTGTTGCCTTTGGTTATTTTGCAGTCAGGTAAGAAGAAATTGCCAAAATGGAAAGTTAAGTTATGTATACAGCAAAATGTTATTTACTTTGCAGAAAACACTAGAAAATCATTTATTAAAGCAAATTTAATACCCATTCATAGATTGACATTTTTCACATGTATGCACTCACATACACATTTGTAAGTCAGGAAATGTGTAGCAGTGTATATTGGATCTGTTGTTGCTGAACTGCAGTTGAGAAATTTAGTGTTTTCCTGAAGCAGGATTGCACCTTTTTGTTGTTATTTCTGTTGTTTGATTTTTTTTCTCTCTTTCTCCTTGAGACTGATGCTGAAGCTGAAACTCCAATACTTTGGCCACCTCATGCGAAGAGTTGACTCATTGGAAAAGACCCTGATGCTGGGAGGGATTGGGGGCAGGAGGAGAAGGGGACGACAGAGGATGAGATGGTTGGATGGCATCACCGACTCGGTAGACATGAGTTTGAGTAAACTCCAGGAGTTGTTGATGGACAGGGAGGCCTGGTGTGCTGTGATTCATGGGGTCACAAAGAGTCGGACACAACTAAGCGACTGAACTGAGCTCAACTGAACTCTAATTTTTAATATGCTATCTGTAACTCACTAAATTGATTTCAAAAACTAACAATGTATCAGGCTGTGTATTAACAATCCTGAGGTCTAGATGTGTCAGTGTGTTTAAGAGGTTTCTAACTAAGAGGTGTGTCTACAGCCTAGAAACTATCTTGGAATCTGGATATTCACTTATTTGTTCATTCCTCATGGACATTTACTTAACACCTCTAAGTGCTCATGTCCAGAAAACACGGATAGAGCATCAAATAAAATGTAGAATGTTTTTCTCCTTATGTAACAATAGTATCTTTCCTACTTTATTCACAAAGAACTCAATATTGGTGTTATAAATATATCAATTATACCTCAGTAAATCTGTGGGAAAAAAAGAAAATAAAGTTAAAACAATTTAAATGTAAGACTGAGATAATTCAAGTTACTTTCCTAATTAGAGGAAAATGGGAAGAGTGTCAAACCATCTCTAATATATTTCACTTGTGGTGGAAGAGACACAAGAACTTGAATTTTCTCTTTTGGAGAAAAGCAGCTAGAATGTAACCTATGCTGGGAAAGAAGACAGTGTTGGGCACCTAATTCTTCTTGGGTCAGAGAATCAGAATCATTAGTAGGGCCTCCAGGCAGATGGGGGATCCACTTAATGACCTCTTTTGTTTCCTTAGCTGAACCTTGAGATATGTTAGGTGTGATGTTCACAGTTTGCCTAAAGCTGTTAATCTGCTTAGTTAGCATTTAGCACGATAGAGTGCATATAGTAAGAATAAGGTTTCATTAGAGTTTTATTTATTGTAAACTATAGCTCTGAAAAATGTTATCTTAATCCATTGTTCATACCATGTAATTTACAACTTTAACAATTTGAAGGGGATCATGGTAAGCACTGTTACAGATGCTCTAGTGTATATCCTCAACTGTTAATACATAGCATAGTATAAAGATGATGATAAATACCAAAAATACTACTGCTATTTCCACCTATTACTGCTACCACTATCATGATGAGTATTACTACAATATATAGAGCTCTCACTGTATGCCAGCTCTGAAATGTGTAATTGTCATAAAGTACAATCTAATTTTTAGACAAATCAAAACATTTAACAACTTGTAGAATAACTGATACATAGGTGAAATGACTGTTATGAGAATAAAGCTTAAAAATATATATATATTTAAGAATAAGAATTCAGTAGGTTAAAATACACCATATAATAAAGATTTCATCATTTTAACTTGTATGATGCCATCAGTATACTTCAAATTATAAAGATTCATGATGACTATAAACGTGACTGAATCACTGTAGAAGCCACAAAAGGCTAACATTAAACAGTGGATGTTCTTTGCTAACAATATAAAAATTTTATGGTTCATTTGTTTTCCTTTATTATAGACAAATGAACCTGTCATTAATTTAATATTCTATTGTAAAATACAGAAATATCCTCATTTCCTTATTGAAGACATCAGAGAAGCATAGTATAATTTTGTAGTATTACTCACCTTTATTTTGTTCATTTTAATACTGTTTTTATTCAATTTTATCTGTTGCAGAAGTGGAATTGCTTTACATATTGCATAGTTTGAAATAAAATTAGAGGTGATATCTTTATTTTTCCTTATCTCAAAATATTCATGTTGCTGTTTTTTAATAGGAAATATTTTATAAAATTATTTTATTTGCTAGGTACTGATTATAGACTAAAAAGAAAATACAAAAGAGAGGGAAATACAGAAATTCATTTTGTTATTATTTCTCCCATCATTTCAACTGGCAAATCAATTATCAAAAGAAGTGAATTCATTTGGGTTTGTAAAATAATGAAACAGAATTTTCTCTCAGATCACAAATGACTATTAGAAAATTATTAAAATAGAATAACATATAAATAACCCTATATACGCTTGCTACTAGTTGTTTTATAAAAATGTATTGGACATGCCTTTAAATGAAGACTACAGAATTTACCCATTGTTATATATTATTGTTCCTTTTAAACACACATATCTATCTTTATATGCCACACTGCTTTGATACTCAGCTTTTTTCTTCTTTCTGCATTCCCAGAGAACACAGATGCTACTCTGTCTCATTCTTTTTTGAGGAGATTTAAGCATAAGAGCAAATTTGGCAAAGAGATAAGACTAAAGGGAGTGAATCATTCTGTCAGCTCATGAATTTCTCAGTGGGGATCCATCTACCAGAATCTTTACTGTTATAGTCATGTTGGCATATTTTATTTCATATATCTATCTAAATAAATTCAATATATTTTGAAAATATATATATCTTAGGAAATTGGAATATTGCTTTAAATGACGATTATGCAGTTTTTAATAAGTAATAGCAACTACACAATACACATGTGTTCAAAGAATAGTTTAAGGAGTAAATGAATGCTTGAAAGAAATATCACTATGTGTTTCTGTGTGTGTGTGTGTGAGCACGCACACACACACACACACACACTCAGTGATGTCTGATTCTTTGTGATCCCATGAACTGTAGCCCTACCAGGCTTCTCTGTCCATGGGATTTCCCAGGCAAGAATACTGGAGTGAGTTGCTATTTCCTTCTCCAGGGGATCTTCCCAATCCAGGAACTGGGACTGAACCAGCATCTCCTATGTCTCCCACATTGGCAGGCAAATTCTTTATCACTGAGTCACCTTTCTTATTGTTGTCCTAACAAATGACTACAAGACGAATGACTTAAAATGATATATATTTACTATCTTGCATTTATGAAGTTCAGAATTCCTAAATGAGTTACAATCAAGATATTGAAGAAGTCCAACATCGAACCACTCAATCCTAAAAGAAATTAACCCTGAATATTCATTGAAATGACTGATGCTGAAGCTAAAGCTCCAATAGTTCGGCCATCTGATGTTAAGAGCTGACACATTGGAAAATACCCTAATGCTGGGAAAGATTGAGGACAGAAGGAGAAGGGATGACAAAGAATGAAATGATCATATGGCATCATCAACTCAATGGACATGAGTTTCAGCAAACTCTGGGAGATAGTGAAGGACAGGGAAGCCTGGGGTCACAAAGAGTCAGACAAGACAGAGTGACTGAACAAGATATTGACACATCTGCATTCTTTATGGAGTTTCTGTGGGAAAGTTTGTTTCATTGGGTTTTCTGCATCTGGAGGCTGCCTGTGTTCTTGAGGCATTGTTCTATTTCCTTATCCTCAGTGCTGCCTCTCTCACTGCCATTTCTCTGGTTTTCTTTTCTCTTTTAATGTAATGACCTCAGTGATTCCATTAGCCCCACTGGGAAAATCATGGATAATTTCTTTATTTTAAAGGCAATTGATTAGCATCTTAATTTCATCTGCAACTTTAATTTCCTCCTTCACCATAGGACATGGAAATCTTTGGGAATGATATGATACTGTATACTAATAAGTAACTTGAAAGGGAGACAGACCTAGAAAGGGAGAGTCTTGGAGATTATGAGAAGAATTTTAGACTGTATTTTAAATGAAAGTAAACTAAAGAATTTGAGCAAGAGAAACATTAGCAATTCAATTTATCCCTTTAAAGGGTTGCTTGTATGCAATATACACAATTAATAGAAATTAAGAATGGATTTTGTAATGAATTTCATGAAAAAATGTGAGAAAAAGAAAAATTAACAGAGCACAGATACTAAGGTAGCTCAATCAAATTTTGGACTCCCACTTTACTTGCTAAATACCCTTGGGAAATTCTCAGTTCTCTTATGTGTAAATTGAGGATGATAGTGGCCCCAAACTTTTAGTTTTTACTTTTGTTTTATTCTTTAATAAAACTAAAGTAGTGCATGTAAAGAACTTATAGTATTAGTACATGAGTCCCTTAAAAATATTCGTTTTACAAGATTTTGGAGGCAAAGCATATAGAATGACTGAATGTAGTTTTAAGACAAAATTGAAAATGACTTCTAAATTTCTGAAAATCAAGACTTTTTTAATGCTAAAGACTAGAGTTGGAGGATATATAATGAAGTACTCCAAGCATTTGCTTTTTACTTTGACAGTGGCAAGCATTTAAACAACAATATTGAGAAAAAAGTGCATGTAACTACTGTCGCTCAAATACCAGTTTGAAATTGAGCAGAGAATCATCATATATTCAGTCCAGTTCAGTGTATCAGTTGTGTTTGACTCTTAGCAATTCCATGGAATGCAACATGTCAGGCTTCCCTATCCAGCACCGATTCCTGGACCTTGCTCAAACTTATGTCCATCGAGTTGGTGATGCCATTCAGCCATCTCATCCTCTGCCATCTGCTTCTCCTCCTGCCTTCAGTCTTTCCCAGAATCAGGATTTCTTTCCAGTGAGTCAGTTCTTCTCATCAGGTGGACAAAATATTGGAATTTCAACTTCAGCAAGAGTCTCTCAAATGAATATTCAGGATTGATTTCCTTTAGGATTGACTGGTTTGATTTCCTTGCAGTCTAAGGGACTTTCAAAAGTCTTCTCCAACACCACAGTTCAAAAGCATCAGTTCTTCAGTGCTCAGCTTTCTTTATGGTCCAACTCTCACATCCATATGTGACTACTGGGAAAACCATAGTTTGACTAGACAGACCTTTGTTGGGAAAGCAATGTCTCTGCTTTTTAATATGCTCTTTGGGTTCATCATAGCTTTTCTTCCAAGGAGCAAGCATCTTTTAATTTCAAGGCTTCAGTAACCATCTGCAGGGATTTTGAAGCACAAAAGTATAATGTCTCACTGTTTCCATTGTTCCCCATCTATTTTCCATGAAGTAATGTGACCAGATCCCAAGGTCTTAGTTTTTTGAATGTTGAGTTATAAGCCAACTTTTTCACTCGCTTCTTTCACTTTCTGCAAGAGACTCTCTAGTTTTTCTTCACTTTCTGCCATAAGGATGGTGTCATCTACATATCTGAGTTTATTGATATTTCTCCCAGAAATCTTGATTCTAGCTTGTGCTTCATCCAGCTTGACATTTCACATGATGTACTCTGTATATAAGTTAAATGAGCAGGGTGACAATATACATCCTTGACGTACTCCTTTCCCAATTTGGAACCAGTCTGTTGTTGCATACCCAGTTCTAACTGTTCCTTGTTGACTTGCATACAGATTCTCAGGAGGCAGGTAAGGTAGTCTGGTATTTCCATATCTTGGAGAATTTTCCACAGTTTGTTGTGATCCACGCAATCTGAGTCTTTGGCATAGTCAATTAAGCAGATGTTTTTCTGGAACTTTATTGCTTTTTCTATAATGCAATGGATGGTGGCAATTTGAAATCTGGTTCCTCTGACTTTTCTAAATCCAGCTTGAACATCTGGAAGTTCACAGTTCACATACTGTTGAAGCCTCGATTGGAGAATTTTGAGCATTACTTTGTTGGCTGTGAGATGAGTGCAGCTGTGCGGTAGTTTGAACATTTTTTTGCATTGTCTTTCTTAGGGGTTGGAATGAAAACTGATCTTTTCCAGTCCTGTGGCCACTGTGTGTTTTCCAAATTCACTGACATACTGAGTGCATCACTTTCACAGCATCATCTTTTAGGATCTGAAATAGCTCAACTGAAATTTTATCACCTCCACTAGCTTTGTTCATAGTGATGCTTCCTAAGGCTCACTTGAATTCACATTCCAGGATGTCTGGCTCTAGGTGAGTGATCACATCATCGTGGTTATCTGGGTCATGAAGATCTTATTTGTATAGTTCTTCTGTGTATTCTTGCCACCTCTTCTTACTATCTTCCGCTTCTGTTAGGTCCATACCATTTCTGTCTTTATTGTGCCCATTTTTCCATGAAATGTTCCCTTTGGCATCTCTAATTTTCTTGAAGAGATCTCTAGTTTTTCCCATTCTATTGTTTTCCTCTATTTCTTTGCATTGGTCACTGAGGAGGGCTTTCTTACCTCTCCTTGCATTTTTTGGAAATCTGCATTCAGATGGGTATATCTTTCCTTTTCTCCTTTGCCTTTAGCTTCTCTTCAACATGTGTTGGTTTATGCCAATTCTGCCTTTGTTCCTATAGGAGCTACTATATTTTTAAACATGCACCATTATTTTTGTACCATACAGAAAAAATAATAAATAAAAATTTCAAGTAGAATTATGACATGCCATTCATCTAATAATAAATTACCTTTTTGATGTTAAAAGTGTGAAAGAAATTTATAGTAAAAGTCAATATAATAGAGTTGACTATTTTTGAAACTTTGTGGAGATGAAATCATCTGGGCAAGCAGTCAGAGTGAAAAATGAATGTCTTGAGGAAATATGATAAGTTAGAGATGAGGTGGAGGAATGAGAGATGAAGAAATTATAGGTTCAATCAATTTCTCTTTGATCTTAGCTGTCAGTGGGAGGGAGCTGGAAGAGAACATGCTATCCAGTGAAATTTCTTTCCCTCTTTTCTAAATGTGGGAGCAACAGTCCACATTTGAATTTTGAAGATTGATTAAAAGAAATGAGTGCTTTTTTACATTGTGTTTGTCACCTGACCATGTGTGTCATGAAGACCACTGCTAAATCTAAACTGGGAAAGGAAATAACTCATATCAGCTGCATCATAATTGGACATTTAGACTCTGGAAGGTCTACCACAACTAGACATCTGATCTACAGATATGGAATCAACACAACAACCATCAAAAAGAAATTGAGAAGGAGGCTGCTGAAATGGGAAAGAGATTATTCTAGGTTGCCTGGGTCTTGGATAAACTGAAAGCTGAAATTGAGCTTGGTATCACCATTGATAGAAATCTCCCTGTGAAAATTCAAGACCAGCGACATTAGGTGACCATGATTGATGCCCCAGGACACACAGACTTTATAAAAAATGTGATTACAGGCACATTTCAAACTGACTGTGCGGTGTCCTGATGGCTGCTGATGGTGATGGCGAATTTGAATCAGATATCTCCAGGAATGAACAGCCTTGTGAGCATGCTCCTCTGGCTTACACACTGGGAGTGAAACAATTAATTGTTAGTGTTAACAAGATAGGTCCACTGAGCCACCCTATAGCTAAAAGAAATACAAGAGAGTCTTTAAGGAAGTCAACACCTACATTTAGAAAACTGGCTACAAACCCAACACAGCATTATTTGTGCCAATGTTTATTTGTAATTGTGGCATGCTGGAACCTACTGGAACCAAGTGTTAACATGTCTTGGTTCAAGGGATAAAAAGCTGCCCATAATAGTGGCAATGCCTGTGGAACCACGCTGCTTGAAGCTCTAGATTGCATCCTGCCACCAGCTCATCCAGCTGTTAAACACTTTTATCTGTTCTTGTTGCTGTTCTGTCGCTCAGTCATGTCCAACTCTTTGCAACTCCGTGGACTCCAGCATGCCAGGCTTCCCTGTCCTTCACTATCTCCTGGAGTTTGCTCAAACTCATATCAATTGACTCAGAGATACCATCCAACCATCTCATCCTGTCATCCCCTTCTCCTCCTGCTTTCAATCTTTGCCAGCATCAGGTGCTTTTTCAAAGAGTCGGCTCTTCACATCTCTTCTAGGACACTGATAAAATTGTTGGTATTTGTACTATCCACTTGTGCTGAGTGAAGACTGGTGTTCTCAAACTCAGCATGGTGGTTCAGTCAATGAGGTCTACTGAAATGCAACACAAACCTTTTCGTGAAACTCTCCCTGAGGACAACACAGCCTTCAATGTCAAGAACATGTCTGTCAAAGATGTCTATTGTGGCAGCATGCCTTACATGATTTTTACAACAACAAAAATGGCCCACCAATGGACACAGCTGACTTCATGGCTCAGGTCATTATCCTAATCCAGCAGCCTAAATATGCATCACGCTGGATCATCACACAACTTAAACTGCTTGAAATTTTGCTGAGCTAAATGGAATATTTATTATTGTTCTGGGAAAATCTAGAAAATATCAGCCAGATTCTTGAAATCTGGTGATTCTTCCACCATGATATGGTTCTTGACAAGCTCATGTGTGTTGATAGCTTCTGTGACAACCCTCATCTGGGGCACTTTCTTGATAATGATATGAGATGTGTTTGCTGTGGGTGTCATCAAAGTTGTGGACAAGGAGATGACTAGAGCTGATAAGGTCACCAAGTATGCCCAAGAAGCTCAGAATGCTAAATGAGTATTATCCCCAATACCTGCCACCCCAGTCTTAATCATCGGTGGAAGAACTGTTTCAGAACTATTTATCTCGGTTGAAAAAGCCATTTCAGTTTAATAGTAAAAGACTGAGTAAGGATAACAATGCTTCATAAAACCTTCAGAAGGAAAGGAGAATGTCTTCTGGGCAGTTTTTATGTGTATGAATGCTTTTGTGACAATTTTAAGTTGTTAGTTTTTAAGTTATAAGTTTTGAAGTTATTAGTGTTTTTTCTGTGTGTGTGTGTTTTTTGTTTTTTTTTTTTTTTTTTAATGTAAACGACTTGACCAAAATCTGTCACAGAATTTTGAGACTCACTGAACCAAATATTAATGAAGAACATGTGTCTTCTTTTGGTCAACACTGTAACTTCCTACAGCCTATTTAGGTAAAAGATTTCACTAAGTGTTTCCCAAAACTTATTTGTGGTCAATGTTCCTGCTCTGCCAGGCCCGCAGCCTGTCATGTGGCACCTTCTTCAGGCCAAAAAGTGTCAAAAGCAGCCTTGAAGTTCGCTTCTTTCCCAATGAGGGGACGAAAATGTGGACCAGACATTCAATAAGGAACAGGGATTAATTCTACCTCAGTGTGGGGCTTTCCAGGTGGCGCTAGTGGTAAAGAACCTGCCTGCCTGCCATTACAGGAGACATAAAAGATGCAGTTTTGATCCCTGGGTAGGGAAGATCCCTTGGAGAAGGAAATGGCAATCCATCCCAGTATTCTTGCCTGGAGAATCTCATGGACTGAGGTGCCAGGGGGACTACAGTCCATGGGGTTGCAAAGGGTCAGACACAACTGAAGCGACAGCACTCACCATTTACTGTAACTTCAGAATTTGGCACTTTTGATTTAACATTTTTTTTTTCTGCATAAGAATTCTGATTCTGCTCATCTTATCAAGAGGGAGGAATCACTAAGTACATAGTGAAAAACTATGAGAGAGGTGTTAGTACTATGCTTCATAGATTAGGACAGATGAGCAAAGTATAAGTTTGTTTATATGTAAGGTGACTTATAAGAAGATAAAACTCTAATTTTAAAGGTTCCAGAAATACACTTAAGCTTTTGTAGAATTACATCAATATTGCATAAACTTGGTGGTATCACGTCAAATTTTAGCTCCCTGTTATTGGAACGTGCATTCTCGCATTTCCACATGTTGAAGTAGTAGAACCTAAAGTGTTTTCTAAACCTAAAGTAGTAGTTTCTACCTAAAGTAGAAACTAAAGGCTTCATTAATATTGATCACTACCCTGCTAGAGTTAATTGTATCCAGATTCTAGAAGAAAGAAAAGATACTGGAAATTGGGGGAAAAAACAGACTAGGAGAGAGGAAAAAGTGAATTGTATGGAGAATAATAAACAATATTCTGCTGAATGCAGGTTATATGAAGGGAAGAGGATGGGATGGGTTTCAGGACTCTTGTGGAGAAGTTTTTCCCTAAGTGGTAGAGGCAATTCTGCTACTGTAATGGGACAGAAGGTTGGAGTCCCTGCAGAAATGCTGGAGAGAGATGTGGCAGGAGTGGGGCAGTTCCATTGGATGACTCAAAATCAGTCAGCAAAAGATGAGAAAAAGTCATCCACTGCAAATAGTGGGGCAGAGTTAAGGTTGAGGAATCCCATGAAAGAAAGTGTGTGAAAATCACTGTAGCCAAGAATGAATGAATGAATTCAATAAGAGAAGTATACTAACATGGTCAATGAAACTGAAAATTTTGTTGAATACAGTAATAAAAGACATTTACTTCATTGGGTTATTGTTTAAGATTAACTATTTGCCCTGATATATAATAAATGCAGCTTATTAATATTAATGGTTGTTAATATTGCCATGTAACAAATTCCACATTATAAAATATTCTTTAGTGGCATTAAGCTGCTTTAATGCAAAAGAATAGCTAAGTTTATTTTGGAAAAAATAGCAGTGATTTTAGAGAATTTGCCCAAGAAAAGGTGATGCTGGATAATAGAATTCAAGCAAGGCGAAGAGAAAAGCAAAGACAAGAGTGTATGTTTCTCTCTGTTCATGCTGATGGACATACAAATATTGAGGCTAGCAGCAGGCATCTGGCGGAAAAGGTAAATGGTGAACCATGTGCTAACATCATCAAGAACTATGGACTATCCACAGACCAATAGGCCGCAATGCTGAAGTTGCCCATACAGGAGCTGCAGAGGAGTGGAGTTTAGTAAGTTGGAGAAATAATAACCATCATGAAGAAGCATGGGTACTGTGACAGTTTAGCAACATAAAATAGTTCATTTGGATTGCAGTACCCATGAGAAACAGGGAAAGGGGTTAATTGGAGGAGCACTTCATGTCTAATCATTGCTAGCTTCACATCATGTTTATTCCTTTAGGCAACAAACATGCTTAAGCAGTACACCAATCAGTGAAGTAGTTCTAGGAATGACGTGAAGGACAGAAATAATAGCAAGTCTCAATCCTCAGTTATTTGCCACACTAGTGAGAAAAACAAGCTAGAGGGGAAAAAAAAATGACTCTATCTGCCACAAAGGAGACATGCCATATATTTTGAGGCCACAAAAAGGAAGATTATGAGTTTCTTTGAGACTTAAGAGCACAGTAGATGTCAACCAAACATAGACCTCAGGAATAAAGTCTTGGGGAGAGGGAACACCATATACAATATTTGTAAGCAGAACACAATGCAGCACATTTATAAAATTAAAACTTTTTGACCAGAGAGTTGAGAGGGAGGGGAATGTGTGTTGAAAATGAAACTGGTTATGTAGACAGGGGTGAAAAGACAAAAGCACTTCAGGTTTGGTAAGAACTTGAAAAATAATAAGAAATAAATGAGAAGCCTCTCTTTCTGTCTTTCTGTCTCTGTCTCTCCTGTTTTTCTGTCTCATACATAGAATATAAGCAACAACACAGCGATGAACTAGAAATAGGAAAATAGGTTAAAATTGAAACAAATTATATATTGCAGACATTACCATAACTGGAAGTACAGAATAATTATATTTATCCATAAATAAGTAGAACATTGAGATCAAGAATCAATTAAAGAATGTTTAAGTATTTTTGGAAATATAAAGGGTGGCTCTGTACAGTTTGATATTAAAATCTAAGGTAAATTCCTTCACAAATATGTGAAAAACTTGGCAATTCATATGAAAAAGTTTAAAATGAAGCTGTAATTATACTTTACAAAGATAGTCTTCAGTTTCCACTAATGAAACAAACAATATAAGTTAATGAAGTTTGGCCTTTAAAGAGCATGACTATAGTAAAATACAGCTGTTCTTTTGCATCTCTCTTTATAGGAAGGTTTTAATACATTTCTCTGTACCTTTAGCTTTACTGAAATATTTATTGACTAAAATGTCCATAGAGGTAACTTTCTTCTTCTCACTTCAGCCCAGCTTCCATCATGCAGTTCTTCATTTCCAAAACGCATTATGACACCTGTGTCAAATTCCCTCAGCCACATTTCTCACACTTGAGGGTCTGTTCTCTTTTTTGTGACATCAGCTCTTTAAATCTCATCAATTATAAGTGTTAACCAATTTTTTTTTCAATTTGATCTCACTCTGAAGAACAGATTTTATTCTGAACCTTTCATCCAAATATGTAAAAATAGTTTCCACTAAATTTCTAGATAAATACAATTAAAACTCTTTTTAACAGGAGTGCCTAAACCATATCTTTCATTATTTATGTCTTCCATTCATATAATAAACTCATGCTGAGACTCAAGGATTTAGTTGATATAAATATTTTCATAAAATGTCAGCAGTATAAGACTCCAGTCCTCACCTACTTCAGTGTTTTTCTATAAATTGTTCAATCAAAATTCAAGTAAAAGTAATTCATTTTCAAACTTTGAGACTATAGTAATTATAATTTATCTTCTTTGTCACATTTTTTGCCAACATTCCCAAATATTTCAGGCAATGAGAAAGTATTTTCATTAACTGAGTATAAGAATCATAGGCCCCATCTTTAAAAACTGCACCACTTTTATGACCACTGACAGTCAAAGGGGAAAAGAGTGACAGATTACACTGCTATCAATAATGCCAGTTTAGAACTTTATAGAAGTAAAAAATAAATAAATAAAGTAGTCAGTGAACAATCTCTATGCTCCCAGGAGGGAGTTTTAAAAGTTTAGAAATGATCTTTATGATGCATGTTGATGAGTTTGATCATTCTGTCATTACAATAAAGGTTCTTAAAAATAAATACACAGAATAGATCTGTGTATGAGAGACCCAAACTGTTTATAAGCTGGAGCAGTCCATTTACATTTTGTTTAAAAGGTATGAAGGGGCAATTGAAACAAGCAAGAATTCACAAGTGAATGGATTTATGTAGTAGTTCAGATAACTGTAGGAACAGGTTTATCATGATTGACCTAGTGTGAACCACTTACTCTCTTTTTAGAAGCACTCTGATTTGAATTCTCATTAAGCTCTGCAAAACACCAGACTTTCAACATAGTTTGTATAGAAATAAAGGCTATTAAGTTTTCAGCAGCCATGGAAAGCCTATAATTTATATCTTAGATGATGAGTCTTCAGATGGCTTTAAAACTGATTACATTTACATTTTTTGATTTAATCATTTCTGTTAGCATCACAAAATGATAGCACATTGTTATATGCAAGCAAAGCTAATCTTTCTGACTTATGGAAAATAAAAATACTGCTAGAAAGTTTCCCTTGTTTATGCTCCCCTCTCTGTTTCTGCAAATACCTGGTAGTTTATCCTATTTATTTTGAAAATAGCGTGATATTTGACTCTTAAATTCAATGTAATGACCATGAGCTTCAGAGTTCATCCTTACTCTCATTATAAAGTCCTACTTTGATCTAGTATTCACAATTAGATGGAATTGAAGGCTGTGAAAGTAATTTATCATTTTATAGGTATGGTAACAAGCTAATGGGCTCTGATTATTAGATATTGATTGTGTCGTACAAAAATAATATAAATATATTAATTTCCTACTAAAAGTGTAGGTGGTATGCATATTCTGCATATTTTCTAGAAAGGAAAGTTCTTCCTATAAATTTTATATTGTTTTTTGATACTTTAGATGAGGTCATAGTGTGATATTGTGATGTTGTTTACTCACTAAGTTGTATACAGCTCTTTTGAGACCCCATGGACTGTAGCCAGCCAGGCTCCTCTGCCCATAGGGATTCTACAAGCAAGAATACTGGAGTGGGTTGCCAAGCCCTCTTCTAGGAGATCTTCCCAGCCCAGGGTTCAAACCCAGATCTCCCGCATTGCAGGTGGATTCTTTACTGTCTGAGCCATCGGGGAAGACAGTTAATAACTGGTGTACTGAGGTTTCTACATTTTATTAACTAAATCCACCACATTTTATGTACTTAATTCTCCCTCTCCAAGTCATTAGGAGAATAAAATTTACCAGATTATGGGCATAAAGAACTTTTCATAATAAGTTATAGATTAACCTATCACTAAGTGCAATTTATCCGTTTCAAACTGAATGTCCTCAGTTGAGGGAGGAAATACAGAGTAGACAGGGGTGCAGACAGGGGAGCAGTTAGTGCCTCTGTTTCTCTTCCTGCAAGCACACATTTTTACTGGGAGCAAGATGCCTGCACATACAAATGAACTGTGGCGTGGATTTCACCTGGACAATTTCTTATAAACATAGTATTTCATGTTTATAAACATGTTAAAGCTCATTTATAAACCAAAACAGTTTGGGGGAAAAATGTTAGTCTCAGCAAAATCAATTTTTTAAAGCAATCTGAATTTTTCTGTTGTTATCTGCATCTTGCTAATTTGTAAACATAATAGAAGTAGTAACCTCATTTTGTTAAAAAAAAAAAAAGCAATAACTATAGTTTTACACTCTCTGCTAAGCATAAATATAGTAAACTGAATGCCATATGGCTCATCATTATAAAAGCTAGTTATTCCACTTGCTTTGTAAATCTCTTCAATTTTATGGAGCATAGAAAGAAAACTAATTGCTAAGTGAGGTCATAGCATCCTCTTTCTGAAGCACTAAACATTCATAAGCTCAGTATAAATTTTTTTTCAGGAGAAAACTAAGCTGTATTTGTAAATGAAGACTATTATAATGGGATTATTATTTATTTCTCCAGATTTTTATGAGATATATGTTTAGTGGGCAACTATCAAACAAATTTCAATACTGTCTTTTTTAGCCAAATAAGATGAATTTATTAAAAACACAATAATGAGCTCTTTTAGTAATCCAATGTAAATTAGTTTTCACAAGAATGAAGACTTTCACATGGCCAGAGTTAAAGCATTTTTAAATTGGTATAAAATAATTTAGCTATATACAAGCATGACACTTCATCTCAAGTTTTTTATTAAATCAGCAACTAGTTTGAATATTACAAATTATATTTCTTTTGCAAGGTTCTTTTTTATTTGTTAATTTTACCAGTATGACAGATGTACTGTATAATAAAGGAAATAACATCACAGACAGTTTTGGACTTAAGGCAGTAAAAATTGTTTCCATTGCTTACAAACTATTATTAATGTGATTCTGGCTCTAGATATGGTCATAATAAACATTAAATCAAGATATTTTGGTCAAGTCATGATACAACTTTTAAGTATCAGGCAAATAAACTATTGTTAATTCAGGCTTTGGTTAGTGTTATTGGTTTTGTGTGAATGTGTGTGTGTGTGTATTGAACAAATTGGCAATATATTTTTTTCTTTATAATTTAATGAGTGATTATGTTAAAAGAACTCAAAATTATTGTGTGGTTTTAGAAAATGTGACATATCATTTATCATGTAGAATAAAAAATATAGCTATTGACCTTTCATCATTTTATTTTCTATATTTCAAATGGCTTTCATGATCTTTGTATTAATTTTTGAAGATAAATATGTACATTGGTATTACATCGATAGCATACATTATCTACATAAAAGAAAGTTGAAACTGCATACACAGTAATATTAGGTTAACACTAGATTTTAGATTAATTAGTAACATACATGGAAAATAAAATTTTTCTGTGTGCTTTTCTTAAATATGATGCTCAAATAAATAATAGTTCTCTTTTTGTTTTTGAATCAATTAAATTGGTGAAAATATCATATAGGAAAGAGAAACAGCACTAAAACTTGTGGTTAGGACTCTTCATATTATTTTAATAAGCTTGATACAGATACTCAACATTATGTCGTCTCACTGTTTTGAATAATCTATGTTGTGTTGCTTGTCTTCTAGATTTTAGGAGGAACTGATTTCCTAATCTGACACTCTAAATTGGGTTAAAATGACCATGTATTTATATATACACAGTCTCAAATTTTCTCTGCAGTAATAAGAATTTCTGTACACCACTCAAGCAATGAGAAAAATATATGTCTAGAAGGACTATATATGTATATCACTTACTATCACTCACATTGTGTTCCTGTGTTTGTTTAGATTCATATCTTGAACTCCAAAAGGCATTCAATATTGTATCTTGACCTTAAAATTATGTTTCAGTGCCATTTATAAATCTAATGTATATCACTTCATGGCAAATAGATGAAGTAAAAAAGGAAACAGTGGCAGATTTTATGTTCTTGGGCCACAAAACTACTGTGGACAGTGACTGCAACCATGTAGTTAAAAGACACTTGCTCCTTGGAAGAAAGAAAAGGTATGACAAACCTAGACAGTATATTAAAAAGTAGAGGCATCACTTTGCCAACAAAGGTCTGTCTAGTCAAAGCTATGGTTTTCCAGGAAAACCATATTCAGGGTTGATTTCCTTTAGGATGATTGATTTGATCCCCTTGCTGTCCAAGGGACTCTCAAGAGTCTTCTCCAGCACCACAAATCAAAAGCATCAATTCTTCGGTACTCAGCTTTCTTTATGGTCCAACTCTCACAGTCATACATGGAGATAGTGAAGGACAGAGAAGCCTGGCATGCTGCAGCCCATGGGGTTGTGAAGAGTCAGACACAATTTAGCAACTGAACAACAATTAATTAGAATAGTGTTTGCTGTTTTTCAGTCATGTCCAACTCTTTGTAAACTTATGGACTGCAGAATGTCAGGTTCCTCTGTCTTCCACTATCTCCCAGATTTGCTCAAATTCATATCCATTGAGTCGGTGATGCTATCTAACCATATCATCCTCTGATGCCCTTCTCCTTTTGCCTTCAATCTTTCCTAGCATCAGGGTCTTTTCCAGTGAGTGGAATCTTTGTGTCAGGTGACCAAAGTATTAGAGCTTCAGCTTCAGCATCAGTCATTCCAATGGCTATCTCAGAATATTGTTTAGTGAGATAGAAATGATAAATTATTTACACTCCAGAGTTATACATCATAGAACCCTGAACCCTTAGGTGATTCACAGGATCCTATAAAAATGCCTTTCTGCCAAATAATGTAGATTGAAATTAGTTCATCACTTTTGTTTACATGTTATGAGTATTTCTCTTTATACAGTTATCAGTTGATGATAAAATTTTTTAAATCACTTTTATATCTAATAAATCACTGTTATTCTGATTTTTGTGAATAAAAACTAGAATCGAATAAGTTCTTCATTATTTGATAATCATGAAGTGTTTTAACTTTCCTTTAAAACATGGATCAAATCCTTAATAAAGTTAGAAAATTATAATAAGAATATAATGAATGACAAAAGTTCCATGCATGCTGGAAAAAAAAATTACATAACTTTAAATGTATTTTTTAAGACCTAAAATTGTAATTTAAAAACTTAGTACATAATTTAAACCCTAGAATTTAGAAGACCACTCAAGGGTATAATATCAGATCTTAATATTGTCTTAACCAGTTCCTATCCACATAGCAAGATTTAAATATTTGCTACTTTTTGTTCATCTATGCATGTGAAACAAGTGTATTTTCTAGAAGTGCAAGTTAAGTATCTTTGTAGTATAATAAAATATTGACTGTTACTGTGTGTGTATGCTTAGTCGCTCAGTCGTGTCTGACTCTTTGTGACCTGGAGACTGTGGCCTTCCAGAATCCCATAGGATTCTCCAGGCCAGAATACTGGAGCAGGTTGCCATGATCTCCTCCAGGAGATATCCCTAACCCAGGGATCGAACCCATGTCTCTTACGTCTCCTGCATTGGAGTCTAGTTCTTTAACATATTGCCACCTGGGAAGCCCCGAATGAAGATTAACTAACAGCTTTTACAATATGTTGTGAGAGTCTATTTTTTAAACTTTTTCAAGGTATGGTATACGAAAAATTACATATATTTAATGAATATATTTTGATCAGATTGGCTATTTGCCAGTACCCATGACACCATCACCACAATCAAAACACTAAACATATCCATCACTTCTAAGAATTTCCTTGTATAGTTTGCTTGGTTTTTTTGTGGTAAGAACACTTAACATGAGACCTAACTCCTTATACTTTAAAGTATAAACACTGGATAATTAACTATAGGGTGCTATGTTGTACAGTAGCTCTGTAGAACTCATTCATCTTGTATAATAGAAACTTTGTACCCTCTGGGTAACAACTCCTCATTTCATCTTCACCTCAGCCCCTGACAACCTCCATTCTACTTTGCTTCCTTCAGCTTGACTATTACAGATACCATGTGTAATGTCTGGATGTATACATCCTTGTATAAATTATGCCTGGCTTCAGGTGAGTAACCAAACTATTCTGGTTATTCATAACATTAAGACCTTTTATGTACAGTTCTTCCGTGTATTCTTAATCTCCTCTGCCTCTCTTAGATCCTTGACATTTCTGTCCTTTATTGTGCCCATCTTTGCATGCAATATTACCTTGGCATCTCTAATTTTCTTGAGGCAATCTCTAGTCTTTCCCATTCTATTGTTTTCCTCTATTTCTTTGCATTATTTACTTAAGAAGATTTTATCTCTCCTTGCTATCCTTTGGAATTCTGCATTCAGTTGGGTGTATCTTTCCCTTTATCCTTGCCTTCTGCTTCTCCTCTTTTCTCAGCTATTTATAAGGCCTCCTCAGACAGTCATTTTGCCTTGTTGCATTTCTTTTTCTTTTTTCTTTTTGATGATTCTGGTCACACACCACCTCGTGAACTACGTTACAAACCTCCATCCATAGTTCTTCAGGCCCTCTATCAAGTCTAATCCCTTGAATTTATTTGTCACTTCCACTGTATAATCATAAGGAATTTGATTTAGGTCATACTTGAATGGCCTAGTGGTTTTCCCTACTTTTTTCAGTTTATGTCTGAATTATGAAATAAGGAACTGATAATCTAAGTCACAGTCAGCTCCAGATCTTGTTTTTCCTGACTTATTGAGCTTCTTCATCTTTGACTGCAAAGAATATAATCAATCTGAATTCAGTATTTACCATCTGGTGATGTCCATATGTAGAGTTGTCTCTTGTTTTGTTGGAAGAGGGTGTTTGATATGACCAGTGTGTTCTCTTGGCAAAATCTGTTAGCTCTGGCTCTGCTTCCTTTTGTACTCCAAACCAAAGTTGCCTGTCACTCCAGGTATCTCTTGACTTCCTAATTTTGCATTCCAGTACCCTATGATGAAAAGGACAGCGTCTCTTCAGGGAAGCCTAGAAACACAAAATCCCGTGGTGGAACGAAGATTTGATTTTCTGTTTGGATGAGGATGTAGCAGGGCTACTTACAGCAGTTAAAGCAAATGTAAACTAATTTATGTTGTAGTGTCTGTATTAAATATTAATTTGAATATGGTAAATGTGTAGTCCAAAGTTTCATATAATTGTTTAAAGGCTTTCTGCTGTCTTCTTTTTATTTTTCCCCATTAACTTTCATTCTGTAGTGCCCCAAATATTCAGAAACTAATGTAAAGGTAATGTTCTGAAAACAGAAATTTAATAAAATTTCAATATGCAAACATTTATTATTTAGGCTAGTTATTATGGCTTAGGAGAATCATTTCTTTCAGTTTATGATGTTCTGTTTCTCTCTCTTCCTCTCATCTATTTAACTTCCAAAGTATATCCTAACAATCTGTTAGAATATATATACATTATATTGTGTATATATATAATATATAATATAATATACATGTGATATAATAATATATATATTACAATAATATATAAAATATATATACATTATATAAACATATAACCTATTTCCATATGTTAATATGAAATTGTAGTTTTCTCTTAAACAAATAAATACTTGCAAGTGAAAAATGTCATAATATTCAAACAAATAAGAATCTAACTAAACGGCTTTATTTGTGTTCATATGTATGCTTTGAAATGTTTAGGTAAAATAAAATATTATACATATACTCTGTTATTCTGACATCCACCTTTTTTAACCTGTCTAAAATAATATATGTTCACCATACATTTTTACTTTAAAATGTAAATATAACTCTTCAGATCTGTGGTGACTAGTCGATGTGTTCAATTATCTGTCTGAGTGAAAAGAAATATTCATGATACATTTCAAGGTAAAAAGTAACAGTAAAGAAACTCGAGGATATTAGACAAATTTTTTTAAACTTTAAGAAGGATGGTCTCAAAAAGCTAGGTGCTGAAAGTTGAGAAATTTTGAGACAGTTGAGAAATTACAAGTTACTGACTGCATCGATTCCCTAGCATGTGCGTGCCAAGTTGCTTCAGGCATGTCTGAATCTAGATGACCCTATGGACTGTGGCCCACCAGCCTCCCGCGTCCATAGGATTCTCCAGGAAAGAATACCGGAGTGGGTTGCCATGCCCTCCTCCAGGCCCAGGGATCAAACCTGAATCTCTTGTCTCCTGTCTTGGTAAGTGGGTTCTTTACCACTAGGCCACCTAGGAAGCCCATCACTTCCCTAGATCAGCCTTAAATATTTCCTCAAAACTAATGGCTTAGACAGACAGGTTTATTCTCTGACTGTTTCAGAGACTAGGAAGTCTGATTAGAAAGTTTCAGGGAAGAATCTTTCCTTGCCTGTTCCAGGTTTCTGGTGACCCCAGAATCTTTGCTATTTCATGACTCACAGCTGTATCGCTTCGTTCTCTGCTTCCGTCTTCACAGGGTCTTCTTCTCAGCGCGCCCTCCCTTTTCCTATGGGTTGTCAGTCATTGGATTTAGAACCCATCTAATCCAATATCACCCTGGTGAAAATGGTGAAAAGTCGCTCAGTCGTGTCCGACTCTTTGCGACCCCATGGACTGTAGCTTACCAGCCTTTTCCTCCATGGGATTTTTCAGGCAAGAATACTGGAGTGGGTTGCCATTTCCTTCTCCAGGAGATCTTCCCAACCCAAGGATTGAAACTGGGTCTCCTGCATTGTAGGCTTTACTGCTTTACCGTCTGAGCCACCAGGGAAGTCTCAATTTTTTTTGAGCCCCTCTCTTTTTTTGGGGGTGGGGGCGGCCGAGAATACTGGAGTGGGTTGCCATTCCCTTCTCCAGGGGATCTTCCCGACCCAGGGATTGAACCCGGGTCTCCGGCATTGTAAGCTGAGCCATCACCCTACCTTAACTTGATTACCTCTTCAAAGACTCTGACTGTGCTCAGGTGCTCAGTTGTGTCAGATACTTTGCAACACCATGGACTTTAGCCCATCAGGCTCTTTGTCCATGGAATTTCCCAAGCAAGAATGTTAAGAGTGTTGCTATTTCCTCCTCCAGGGAATCTTCCAAACCCAGGGATCCAATCCACATCTCCTGCATTGACAGGCAGATTCTTTCCACTTTACCACCTGGGAAGCCCCACAAAGATTCTATTTGCAAGTAAAGTCATATTCACAAGTACCAGAAATTAGGACTCTGACATATCTTTTGGGGAGACACAATTGAACCTACTACACTGACTAATATCTAGAGTTCTAAAAGAAAGTACATTTTCCTCAAGGTAAAGACTTAGAATTTCTTGTGTCCTAATATCAAAGGCTAAGAGTTGCATCACTGAAGAAAAAAATGTCTATTGCAATTATTCAACAGTCGGTTTTAAAAAGGAGGAGTTGAGTTTTCTCTTTGTTACCTAGGAACTTTTAAACATTCAAAGGAGGTTTTGACTCCTCAGAATTGAGCCCAACTAATAGTAATGCTGAGCTTTTGTGAAATGGACTGACATATTTCAGACTGGATTAGAAATAAACCAATCAGTCCTGGCAAAAGCAGAAGGAATGCCATCAGGAAATGCAATTTTTGAAAAACTATTTCTAGTAAGATATGTACAAAATATTTTTTCAAATCAATCAGAAAAAATACTTTATATTCAGGACAGTAGGTAATGAAGATCCTTTATGAATACCTATGTGATACTGAAATTTCATTATTTGACTAAAGTTTAAATGCTGTCTTTTCATCTTAAGAACTGATAGTGCTGTCCTCATTGAGATAATCAATGATGTGAAAAAAAGCACTCTGATGGGTGGTAAACACTAATTATGAGGCTCTTTCTTCTTCCAAGATAGGTATTTCATTTAAAATATATAGATACATTATATAAATATCAAGTGAAGGAAGAACACTGCTCTAAAAATTCAGGAAAAAAGGATACAATAAAAAGTTGCAGATGTGGAATTTAATGGGTAATGATACCAGTTTTAGGATCAGAGAAACCTCCATTTATATCTTAGCTTCAGCATTTTGCAACTGTATAACTTTGGACAAGAGATTACTTGGTTATTATAAGCCAAAATTATATAATGCAGAGGAAGAGGTCACAGAGATAAAAATGCTAGGTATGATCATAGCTATAACAAAGCATAATCCATACTCCCAATTTTACAAAGTAGAAAATTAAATTTAGAAATATTGTGTGACTTCCCCAAGGTGACCAAAACAACTGGTAGCTGAAGAAGCAGAGTTTCATAACCAAATACAATCACAATATACTATGTCAAATGATAACATCTTATTGAATATTCAGTTTTCTGAATATTAACCATTAAAGATTACCATTTAGCATTAAATTTGAGATTAAAGCATTTAATTTATTAAATGGCATTTATTCCAAAATATTTATACAGTGATTCAATTCTTATTTTATTAATATTTAAGTCAGTTTCCCTATTGTTGTCTCCTTAACTGTAGCATTAAAGGAAGTGCTAAAAACCATCCTTATCAATTCATTTTCATAATTTTTGTTTCTCTGTATACTTACATATATTTACATATGACTATGGTATGAGTTAGGACAACAAAATATTTAAAATAGGATCATCTTATGATTAGATTAGACCACTAATCATGCGTTTAAAGAGCTTCCCAGGTGGCACCAGTGGTAAAGAGGCCACCTGCTGATGCCGAAGATATGAGATGTGAGTTGGATCCCTAGATTGGGAAGATCTCCTGGAGAAGGGCTTGGCAATCCACTCCAGAATTCTTGCCAGGAAAATCCCATGGACAGAGGGCTATGGTGGTGAGCTATGGTCCACAGGGTCACAGAGTCAGGCATGACTGAAACAACTTAGCATGCACGCATGTGCATTTTAAAAATTGTATTGATTACAAAGATATTAATAAGGACTGATGAAGTATCACTCACTTAAGAGTAACTGAAAATATAAATGTGAAGTTTCTGATGAAATGATTAAAGCTATGTATACTGTGTTTTTAAACTAAAATTAATCTCTCAGTTCTAAGCAAAGGATTTTCCAGAAACTATTCTATCTTCTTATATAAATAATGTTTATACAAATGTTTTTGAACTTGGCTGTTTTAGCATGGTAAACCACTAAAGAAAGTGACTTGGCAGAAATGTAGCCATGTATTTCCCCAAAGGAAAAGAGATATTCATTATCATTGAACAAATGCATTGAATTTTTTACATATTTGGCAAGCACTCTTCTAGGGACTGAATTACAGAGAGAATTACAGGAGACAAGATGTCACTCTACATTTTTACAAAGATGGAAATTCAACCATAAACCAAGAATTAGATAAGATAATTTAAGTTAACTGGGAAGTGCAATAAGAAAATAAATAATACAGTATGTTATACAGTAAGTATCTAGGGCCTATGATTCTCTAGCTTGGTCTGAAAAGGCATTTTTAAAGATATTATATGATCTAAATGCTAAATAATGAAGTAAAGTCAGTTGTGTGACCAGTCACAGCCAGAGTGCTCAAGGAAAGGCCTTGAAGAAGGAAGGATCTTGGTCAGCATGGTATGGGCAGTGCTGTGAGCAAGGGGAGGTCTGTGGGACCCGGGTTCACAAGGGCCAGCAGGGGCCAGATTGTGCAGGCCTCTAGGGACCAGATGAAAAATTTAGATTTATGTTTTAAGTAAGCAAGGAAGATACTGGAAAATGTTAAGATGGAAGATAACATTATATCATTTACTATTTTTAATAAGATTATTTTACATGCTAAATAGGTGATGGGTTGGCCAAAAATTCTTTTGGATTTTTAGTAAAAATAAAAGACATATTTTTCATTTTCACCAAGAACTTTACTGAACAGCATATCCACTGTTTTATTTCACTACCTTCTGCCATTTTTAAGGCAACTTCATAATTCCATCTTACCAAAACTTAATTTTTTTAGAAAAGAACTGTTCCAGGTGCCTTGTATAGTCTTCCAGGGAATTGAAATTTTTTCCATTAAGAGAATTTTGTAAAGACTGAAATAGATGGGAATCTGAAGCTGCAATGTCTGGTGAATATAGCAGATGAATTAGAACTTCCCAGTCAAGCTGTAATAGCTTTCGCCTGATCATCAAAGAAATATGAAGTCTTGCCGTATCCTGATGAAAGATTATGCATTTTCTGTCAACTAATACTGGATGCTTTTCATCAAGTGCTGCTTTCCGTTGGCCTAACTGGGAGCAGTACTTGTTGGAATTAATCTTCTGGTTTTCCAGAAGGAGCTCATAATAGAGGACTCTCCAACTCCACCATATATACAACATAACCTTCTTTGGATGAAGAGCAGCCTTTGGTGTGGTTGATGGTGGCTCATTTCACTTGTCCCAGGATCTCTTCCATTCCAAATGATTATATATTATACACTTTTCATCATTTGTCACATTTATTTAAAAACCTTTTTTATTATTTTTAAGTAGAGAATCACAGACAAAAATATGTTCAAGAAGGTTTTTTCACCTAACTTATGTGGAACCTAAACATCAAAATGATTAACAAAACCAAGCTGGTGGGAATGATTTTTCAGCATTTGATTTGGATATTTTGAATATGTCCACTATCTCCCAAGTGGTATAATTTTGATTGTTCTCAGTTAATATCTCAATTTGATCACTGTCAACTTTAACTGGTCAACCTGACTGTGGAGAGAGATCTCCATCAGGAAACTTCACAAACCACTTTTGACACATTTGATCAATCACAGCACCTTCTCCATACCCTGCACAAATCTTTTTTTTTTCTTTTTTGGCATTTCAGTTGTGTTTTTATCTTCCTTGAAATAATAAAGGATAATATGCTAAAAATACTGCTTTTTTCTTTCATCTTCAATGTTAAAATGGCTACACTTAGTTTGATAAGTTTTCTTAAACACACACTGATACGACAGCTGTCACAATATAATTTAACAAAGTTGTTTTTGGGTGAAATTACAGGCAACTAAGAGCTACTAGAGCCATCTTGTGGGAAAAAAAAATTATTGGGCAATGCAATATTAAGGCTAAAGGAAAAGAAAGAAGATCTTTTAGGATGGTTTTCAGTACTACAGCTAAGAGATGATGATTTGAACTAAGGAATTATTTGCAAAGATGGAGAGAATTGGTTAGACTCAGAATACATCATGATATACAGACAATAAGACTTGCTAGATTCTAGATGTCAAGAAAAGAACACACTGGATTCAAGCGTGGCCCTTGGTTTATCTTGCACATCTATGAGCATAGGAATGAAGTTTACTGAGTTGGGGAGAATGGGGAAAGAAGAGCTTTCTTTATCTGGGGATGAGGTATAACAAGGTATGAGGAAATCTGCTTCTGCCATTTAAATGTCTTGTCATCTATTAGATGTATAAGAATGTATACATCTAATGGATGGCAGTTCTTTGTAATTATGGAAATGAGGAATAACAATTGAAGAAATAGAAACCTCAGACTCTAATTAATGGCAAAGACGATTTGATTATAACAGCTCTAACTCGCAGTAATTGACTCTTTAACAGGGGTCAAATTGGCCTCAAAAAATTAGTCCATTTAGTAATTCATTAATGATGACACCCCCATGTATTGTACATTTTAAATACTATTGTAATATCCCTAAAGCATTAAAATAATTAATAAAACATTAATCTGCCCTATGCTGTGCTTAGTCACTCAGTCATGTCCAACTCTTTGTGACCCAGTGTCCAACCTTTGTGACTGTAGCTGCCAGGCTCCTCTGTCCATGGGATTCTCCAGGCAAGAATACTGGAGTGGGTTGCCATGCCCTCTTCCAAGGGATCTTCCCAACCCAAGGATTGACCCAGGTCTCACACATTGCAGATGGATTCTTTACCAGCTGAGCTACCAAGGAAGCTCCAATCTGCCCTATATGAAACCTTAAAAATATTGATATTGTTATATAGATGTAACTGCTTTTGCTCTAAATAAATCAATAAGAACACCAAGCTGCCATATAAAACATAGTATATACAATTAAGAATCAGATAAAATGAATATTTTATGCTAATTTCCTTTTTTCCAGATATTTTCGTTTCTTAAAATCCCTGAGAAATAAAGGCTTGTACTATTCTCATTCTTAAAATGATACAGACCTGTAGTGTTGACCAGTGCTATGTTGTAGCTTGATAACCAAGGAACCAACCTTCCTGATTTAATCAGGGTGTAGGCCTGTCTAGGAAGCTGGCCTTCCCGTGGACCTGGTTCTCTACATAAATGCAATTCTTTAAACTTAATGTTTCAATTTTCTAAGAATGTTTAGGCTATGCACAAAAGGAGTCTGAGTAAATCATCTTAGGTAACTTATCCAACCACTAGAAACAACTCTAAATCTTATTTAATGTCAAAAATACCTTCTATCAATTTTAATTATTAAATATTTATTTAAATTAATATTTATTTTTCATACATTGCATGCTTATTGCATGTTGGCTTGGGTTTATTTCATATTTGCTTGTTTGTTTGTTTTTTAAATCATGGAACCTAAGCTAAAAAAGCAGTTTCCTTTGCCTGGGGTATTTTGAGCTGGGAAAGGAAAAGCAGTGGTAGAACAAAGCAATGACTTTTACATTTCTTGAGAGTGACAAGTCGTTTCCACGTACATTTGTTGGACAAAACGTGTAATGTGAGCAAGGCTTCACTGGGGCAGGCAGCATAATTCTACTTCAGGCAATGGGAAGGAAACTTGAGAAGAAGCTGCAATCAATCAATACCTGTCCTGTTAGTCACAGATATCCAATTCTCTTCCTGATGTTGGAAAGATACTTACCTTCTCCCAAGGGTGAAAACCATAAGTTCAGTTCAGTTCAGTCTGTCAGTTGGACAGACCACTATCTTACCGTCACCTGGTTGAGAGCAAACAATAGAACGGATAGAATAATAGAACAATTGTGATGGCACAAGTGGAAAAAGCTATGTAGTTCAGTTCAGTTCAGTCACTCAGTCCTGTCTGACTCTTTGCGACCCTATGGACTGCAGCATGCCAGGCCTCCCTGTCTATCTCCAACTGCCAAAGTTAACTCAAACTCATGTCCAGTGATGGTGATGCCATCCAACCATCTCATCCTCTGTCGTCCCCTTCTCCCAGCTTCAATCTTTCCCAACATCACAGTCTTTTCAAATGAGTCGGTTCTTTGCATCAAGTGGCCAAAGTATTGGAGTTTCAGCTCCAGTTTTCAGCATCAGTCCTTCCAATGAATATTCAGGACTGATTTCCTTTAGGATGGACTGGTTGGATCTCCTTGCAGTCCAAGGGACTCTCAAGAGTCTTCTTCACCAGCAATATTCAAAAGCATCAATTCTTCAGTGCTCAGCTTTCTTTATGGTCCAACTTTCACATGCATACATGACTACTGGAAAAACCACAGCTTTGACTAGATGGACCTTCATTGGCAAATTAATGTTTCTGCTTTTTAATATGCTGTCTAGGTTTGTCATAGCTTTTCTTCCAAGGAGCAAGCATCTTTTAATTTTGTGGCTGCAGTCACCATCTGCAGTGATTTTGGCAATCAAAAAAATAAAGTCTGCCCCTGTTTCCATTGTTTTACCATCTATTTGCCATGAAGTGATGGGACCACATGCCATGATCTTAGTTTTTTGAGTGTTGAGTCTTAAGCCAGCTTTTTCACTCTTCTCTTTCACTTTCATCAAGAGTCTCTTTAGTTTCTCTTCACTTTCTGCCATAAGGGTGGTGTAATCTACATATCTGGGTCTATTGATATTTCTCCCAGAAATCTTGATTCCAGCTTGTCTTCATTCAGCCTAGCATTTCACATGATGTACTCTGCATACGAGTTTAATAAGCAGGGTGACAATATACAACCATGACATACTCCTTTCCCAATTTGGAGCTAGTCTGTTCCATGTCCAGTTCTAACTATTGTTTCTTGACCTGCATACAGATTTCTCAAAAGGCAGGTTAGGTGGCCTGGCATTCTGACCTCTAAGAATTTTCCACAGTTTGTTGAGATCTATGCAGTCAAAGGCATTGGCAAAATCAATAAAGCAGAAGGAGATGCTTTTTTCTGGAATTCTCTTGCTTTTTCAATGATCCAATGAATGTTTGCAATTTGATCTCTGTTTCCTCTGCCTTTTTAAAATCCAGTTTGAACGTCTGGAAATTTTTGCTTCATGTACTGTTGAAGCTTGTAGGATTTTGAGTATTATCTTTTGCTAGCATGTGATATGAGTGCAATTGTGCTAGTTTGAACATTTTTTGGTATTACTTTTCTTTGGGATTGGAGTGAAAACTCACCATTTCCTGTCCTGTGGCCATTGCTGAGTTTTTCAAATTTGCTGGCATATTGAATGCAGTACTTTAAAAGCATCATCTTTTAGGATTTGAAATATCTCAGCTGGAATTCTATCACCTCCAGTGGCTTTGTTTGTAGTGGTACCACCTAAGGCGCACTTGACTTCTCATTCCAGAATTTCTGGCTCTAGATGACTGATCACACCATCGTGGTTACATGGGTCATAAAGATATTTTTTGTATAGTTCTTCTGTGTATTCTTGCCACCTCTTCTTAATATTTTCTGCTTGTGTTAGATCCATACCATTTCTGTCCTTTATGGTGCCCATATTTGCGTGAAATATCCCTTGATATCTCTAATTTTCCCGAAAAGATCTTTTTCCTTAAAAGATTCTTGTCTTTCCCATTTTATTGTTTTCCTCTATTTCTTTGCCTTGATCACCAAGGAAGACTTTCTTGTCTCCTTGCTCTTCTTTGGAGCTCTGCATTCAGATGGGTGTAGCTTTCCTTTTCTCCTTTGCCTTTAGTTTTGCTTCTCTTCTCAGCTATTTGTAAGGCCTCCTGAGACAACCATCTGGCCTTTTTCCATTTCTTTTTCATGGAGATGATCTTGATCACTGCCTCCTGAACAGTGTCATGAACCTCCATCCATAGTTACTCAGGCACTCTTTCTATCAAATCTAATTCCTTGAATCTATTTGTCACTTCCACTGTATAACTGTAAGGGATTTGATTTAGGTCATACCTGAATGGTCTAGTGGTTTTGCCTACTTTCTTCAATTTAAGTCTGAATTTGGCAATAAGGAGTTCATGATCTAAGCCACAGTCAGCTCCTGGTCTTATTTTTGCTGACTATATAGAGCTTCTCCATCTTCACCTGCAAAGAATATGATCAATCTGACTTTGGTATTGACATCTGGTGATGTCCATGTGTAGAGTCGTCTCTTGTGTTCTTGGAAGAGGATGTTTGCTATGATCAGTGTGTTCTGTTGGCAAAACTCTGTTAGCCTTTGCCCTGTTTCATTTTGTATTCCAAGGCCAAACTTTCCTATTATTCCTGATATCTCTTGACTTCCTATTTTTGCATTCCAGTCCCTTATGATGAAAATGACATCTTTGTTTGGTGTTAGTTCTAGAAGATCTTGTAGGTCATCCTAGAACCATTCAACTTCAGCTTCTTCAGCATTACTGGTTGGGGCATAGACTTGGAATCCTGTGATATGGAATGGTTTGCCTTGGAAACGAACAGAGATTATTCTGTCATTTTTGAGATTGCATCCAAGTACTGCATTTTGAACTCTTTTGTTGGCTATGAGGGCTACTCCATTTCTTCTAAGGGATTCTTGCCCACAGTATTAGATATAAGGGTCATCTGAATTAAATTCACCTGTTCCTTTATATTTTAGTTCACTGATTCCTCAAATGTCTATGTTCACTCTTGTCATCTCCTGTTTGACCACTTCCAATTTACCTTGATTCATGGACCTAACATTCCAGGTTCCTATGCAATATTATTCTTACTGCATCAGACTTAACTTCCATCACCAGTCACATCCTCAGCTGGGCATGGTTTTCACTTTGGCTCCATCTCTTCATTCTTTCTGAAACATATTTCTCCCCTCTTCTCCAGCAGCATATTGGGCACCTACCCATCTGAGGAGTCCATCTTTCAGTTTCATATCTTTTTGCCTTTTCATACTGTTCACAGCGTTCTCAAGGCAAGAATACTGAAGTGGTTTGCAAATCCCCTCTCCAGTGGACCACTATTTGTCAGAACCCTCCACCATGACCTGTCCATCTTGGGTGGCCCTATACAACACAGCACATAGTTTTACTGAGTTAGAAAAGGCTGTGATCCCTGTTGTCAGATTGATTAGTTTTCAGAGATTGTGGTTTTCATTCTGTCTGCCCTCTGATAGATAAGGATAAGATACTTGTGGAAGCTTCCTGATGAAACCCCATCAGTTCAATCAAATAACAAGATCAAACTCAAAAAGTCCCAAACTATGTGATAGTATCTATTTCTGCCTTGTTATGGCTTACTGCTTTTGATATTGAAACCTGTGTACAATAGTAAGAAGCAATCCAAACAACCAACACACAAGAGAAAAGCACAATAACAACAATAAAACAAATTATCTAGTCTCTACTCCTTAAAACATAGAAACAAACATGAATACACAATGATTTAACAGGGACAAGACAATGCAATAACCACTCCCATTAAAGGGGAAAGAATGGAATGCCTAGAGCAGTAATTAGTCAGTTGCAATTTTGCAGTTTCTCTGGACAAATACTCTAGAGCATGAGAAAGTTCCTTTGCCATGTTCCAGTTTGCTTCCTGAGAAAAGTCACCTAACCCATTCTTTGCATGACTTTTGGCTGTACCTGCCAATAAGCCTTTTATTTCCTATTATCCTCCCTGGGCTGTGCTTAGCCCTTCACTTGTCCGACTCTTTGTGACCCCGTGGACTGTAGCTCACCAGGCTCTTCTGACCATGGGGATTCTCCAGGCAAGAATACTGGAGTGAGTTGCCATGCCCTCCTTTAGGAGCTCTTCCATCCAGGGATCGAACCCAGGTCTCCACATTGTAGGTGGATCTTTTACCATCTGAGCCACCAGGAAAGCCCAAGAATACTGGAGTGTTTAGCCTATCCGTTCTCCAGGGGATCTTCCAGACCCAGGAATTGAATTGGGGTGTCCTGCATTGCAGGCAGATTCTTTACCAGTTGAGCTACCAGGGAAGCTCATTATCCTCCTTGGCCATATAAAAATAATTAAGTGGGAGAACATTTCAATATTTCAAAGGGCTTCCTACTTGTGGGAGATCATAAGTCATAAATCATATTGAATTTTAGACAGTGCCAATCTCTTTTAATTCCAGATTGGTAGTACTTTTGGCCATAGGCCTCTCTCAGGACCTTAATGACCTTAAAAAAATCTATTTGCTTTCAATAAATTTTATGTGCTTATAACAGTAACCATATTGGGTATTAAAGTTAGCTTAATTAGAGCTATAGAAAACTTAATAAGGCTTTGTGGGAGGACCAGAATTTAGTATGTTTTCTTTCAACCGTTTAATACAATTTAATAGAAAGTATTTAAGTAAAACCTTAATCAGAAATTTTTCTGGGGTTTTTGAGGCACATGCTTGATTTTGGTTTTTTGCCAAGATATTGCATTTGAATTAACCTTGACACGCTCAAGTTTTTGGTTTGGGGTCAACAACAATAATAACTGTATCTTCAATTCTGTAAGTCTTAGAATTTCTGGACTTTATTCTTTTACATGTCTTCTTGCATCTGGCTTATTATTTTCTTAACTCATTGGTTTCTTTAGGTATTTTGTCAAGGAGAACCATTAGCGACAATGTCAACTACTAACAATCCTTTTTCCTTTATTTCCACTTAAACCACATATTTAATAGATACATGTTTTTCTTTATATATCATCACAGGCACTGTTTACCAAGTGTGATGCCTCCTCACAGCAGCATGGAGTGCTGTCTCTAACACCCAATGACAATGCCTCCAACACTTGCTGCCTCTTCCCCGACCAGTGTCACATATTGGATTTTCACACATTGGAAGCACCCTACTTCTAATTATTCATTTCCCTATCAGTCAATTTTGCATAAGCTATGCAATAATTTTTTTAAAAAAAATGGTCATGTTGCTTAACACTCAGCCGTGACCGACTCTTGGAACTCTCCAGGCCAGAATACTGAAGTGGGTAGCCTTTCCCTTCTCCAGGGGATCTTCCCAACCCAGGGATCAAACCCAGGTCTCCAACCCAGATCTCCCACATTGCAGGCGGATTCTTTACCAGCTGAGCTACAAGTGAAGCCTAAAAAGTGAAAGTCACTCAGTTGCTCAGCTTAACACAGAAATGCTTACTTCTGTCTTACTTTATATGTCCATTGATGACTGCTTTGGACTTGCTCCAGATGTCCTTCAGTATAGGCCCCTTTCTGAAGAGTATATTATCTGAGACATGCCTGAACTTTCTGCAGGGGAAAACATGAACTACGGTAGAACCAAAGGAGGGAGGTCTTAAAATTTCTCACAGAAGGTGATAAATATCAGCTGCTCAAATTTTATTAAAGTGGGTCATATCACCAAACATGATAGCAATGGAAAGTAAAGTTCAATCCTTCTAGGTGAGATACCACAAGTCACATGGCAAACTCAGTTCAGTAAAGCAGGTGAATACGAAGCTCCTAAAAAAAGAAAATAAAAACTTTGGAACCATAGTACAATTTATCACTTAATCCTAAGAGAGAAAATTTGAAGTCAGAACAAGAGAAAAATATGGGAAAAAACTAGCATATGTATTTTAAATTTGGAAAATATTTGGGAAAATATCTCCAAAATAAATTCATATAGAATAAATATCAACATAGTTAAAATAAAATTATATCTAAAATTTTATCTGATTTTATGTGTCTTTATTAAGCAGACTCACCCTTAAAATTAAATACAAAATCTAAGTACCAATAAACCTGTAAAATAAATGCCTAATAAACACTCCTGCCAATGCAGGAGACATAAGAGAAGCAGGTTCAGTCCCTGGATTGGGAAGATCTCCTGGAGGTCTGCAACCCACTTCAGTATTCTTGTCCGGAGAATATCATGGACAGAGGAGACTGGCAGACAACAGTCCATAGAGCTGCGAAGAGTTGAACACAACTGAGCAACTCACACACACACACACACACACACACACACACACTTTATTAAAAAACAGAAGCTATTCTTGTAAAATATGTATACAAATATTATACAGTTTACATTACAATGTGCAATATTTGTTATCTGAGTCACAATTTGAATTACTTTTTAAATTCTTTTTAATCCAAACAGTTGCTTTTAAGTATTCCAGATATAGTATGCTATTTTGGTAGAATACAGAAATGACCACAAATTCTTATGTTGCATATATTATCACCCTTGCAATGGGATTTTATTTTGTCTCTCATGAAAATGTGGAGACTTTCCTACAACTGGAATTAGGGAAGGTTTTTGTCATTGCTTTGGTCAATAGGAAATTAGCCCCTTTGACAAAGACAAAACTTTTAGAAGCCTGAGTACTTTAAAGCCTACCCTCTTACTGACTCCTTGAATGCATCTGCAATGCGAAAGAGTATAGGCTGGCCTACAGATGATGAGAGCCAAGCTACCATTATCCCAGTCAAAATATAGCAGGTGCAGAACATGTGAATGAGGCTATACAGTGCAAGTCAGTCTCTAGGTAACATGCATACTGTAGGGATACCATGAGTGAACATAGCTGAAATCAGCTATCTTAACCAAAAGGAGAAACACCACATAGATTATGAACTAAAATATTAATAAGTTAAGCCAGTACCTTTGTGGATCTTTTGTCATGCAGCACAACTTACCTGGCACTATGTTATAAAGATATTTTAATAGAAATCAGTCAGTTAATCAGTGAGTTCAGTTGTTCAGTCATGTCTGACTCTTTGAGACCCCATGGACTGCAGCACTACAGGCTTCCCTGTCTGAAACCAACTCACAGAGCTTTCCCAAACTCTTGTCCTTCGAGTCGGTGATGCCATCCAACCATCTCATCCTCTGGCATCCCCTTCTCCTCCTGCCTTCATTCTTTCCCACCATCAGGGTCTTTCCAGTGAGTCAGTTCTTCTCATAAGGTGACCAAAGTATTGGAGCTTCAGCTTCAACATCAGTCCTTCCAATGAACATTCAGGACTGATTTCCTTTAGGATTGACTGGTTGGAGCTCCTTGCATTCTAAGGGCCTCTTAAGAGTCTCCAATACCACAGTTCAAAAGCACCAATTCTTTGGCGCTCAGCCTTCCTTTTGTTTCAACTCTCACATCCAAACATGACTACTGGAAAAGCCATAGCTTTGACTAGACAGACCTTCATTGGCAAAGTAATGTCTCTGCTTTTTAACATGCTGTCTAGGTTGGTCATAGCTTTTCTTCCAAGGAGCAAGCATCTTTTAATTTCATGACTGCAGTCACCATCTGCAGTGATTTTGGAGTCCAAGAAAATAAATCAAGTCATTTAATATTTTTCAGGTAATTCTCAAAAATATGTGAAAGTCTCTTCTTTCTACCATGCTGTGGACTAGCATAGAAAACACAAGTGGATTAATATGCCTTCACCTGTCTTATAGGCAAACAAAGGTAAAACACAGTATACTGAATTCATACATACACAAGAGTTCTTAAGTAGTTTTGTTTGATGGTACATCTGGGATATGAATAATCTTTCCTCTGATAATTAAAAAAGTATTAAAGTATTGTTTACAAATATTTTAGTATAAAATGGCAATTAAAGTTTCCCTCTATAATTTTAGGAAATGAAAATGGAAAATAAAGTTTCACATGAAGTTACTGACACTCACAAAACACTGAGAGATAAAGAAAGAAGTGAGAGACAAGGGGAAGAGGAGGGAGTCCTGTTTATATCACATAAGAAAGAAATGATGCTTTATATATCCATATGCCTTTCAAAGCCTCATCCATTTAACATTAATTAACCTAGTTCTTTTATTTTACCTCTAATTATCTTAACATTCTCTGCCATATGCAAAACAGAGAAATTAAAGCCTAGGTGACCAGTTGAAAAGAAGCATGTAATCAGCAAAAAAATGACTCTTTTTGCAAGATTGCATTTTCAAATATATTCTAATGTGCTTGAGACCTGCAGTAGACAAGAAGGATTGAAGTTAGCTTGTGCTTTAAATTACCGTAAGGTTATCTAGGACATTCTTTGAAGGCAACCTAATAGGATACCAAGTGTTTTGTTAGATTTGCAATAAGCAGTTTTATTTTACACCAAACAGAGGTGATTTTAATAGTTTGACCTAATTTCTTATGAACAGAGCTCTTTGTGTAAATGACTTGAGAAAATTTTGTTCCAGTATACTCAAGGACATTAGGAAAATAGCACTCTGTTATGGCTTTGCTTTCAGTTTTAAGAGTTGAACTAGCCTAAATGACCTGTTCTTCATAAAATGCCCTTTTAATTTGCTGATTTTGCTCCTAAGACATACAACTGCTGATGTACTGACCACTAAGTTCTGTTGGGATAATTATTTCAGAATAATTTCCCTGAGTTGCAAGGCAGGTCAAAAGGGAAAAATACTTTAATGCCTAAAGGAAGGGCACTGGTAAAGGTTTTCAAATTAATGATGTAGGAAGAATTTGAAAGGCAGGCTAATTCCAAATAGTTGCTACATTAAAATCATTACTTACTTCTAAATAAATACTTTATTCTGAGCCCCTGAAGGAAATGATCTCAAAAGCATTTAGGATAAAATGTTTTATAAGCCAGTTTATGTGTAAAAATTGATGCCAGAAAAATGCACTTTATCAATGTAACAGATCAGAGTTTTAGGATGGACATGTTCAGTCTTAACATTATTTTAATAATATCTCCGCTTCCCAGTCAAATGCAATGTAGTTCATAGACCTAAGTATTTAATCAAAATAACAAGTAAGATTTTTAAAAGGCTGAATATCACCATTCTGTCTATAGTTGTATCTGAAGATAGACTGAGAGATTTGGTTATTAAAACCTATCAAATTTAGAATGTTTATATGTCTTAGAAAAAAAAAAAAAGAGAAGAGTTAACTGTCAAATCTTTCTCATTTTAATGGCATAAGATGCAAGATTTAAATTATTTCTGAAAATAGATGACTATACCTTTGTACACATGTCATATAAATGCATGCAAATATTCTAGCAATTTTCAAACCCATTGAATTAAAGTTAAAGGACAGAGTCTGGACTAGACCGTTCCTTTTGGTTTAATACAGTTAGTCTTAACAATATGAAAAAGATAAGAACATATCCCGTATTCACAGAGATTAAATAAATACTAGAGTGTGTATAGAAATGACCTTAATTTAATGAACAATAATTTTCAGATACCTCTCTAGCCTTCCAAAATCACCTATGTTAATAGTTTTATTCAGATTAAATGATTTATTTAATAATTTGAACTCCTTTTTAAAAGTTTACATATGCTGTTCCCAAAATGTGCATATCAGTAGGGTTTGGCAATTTACTTTATCTGTAAATGGCCAGATGGTAAATACGTCCTGTTTTGTGGCACGTACAGTTTCCATAGCAAATTGGCTATTGAGCCCCAAAATAGAGTAGACAATACATTAAAGCAAAAGAGGAAATGTATGTAATTGTGTTCCAGTAAATCTTTATTTACCGAAACAAGCAGGTTGGTCCAGTTTTGCCAGTTCCTGTTAATGAACATGAGTATCCTGAGAGATGACAGTTGGATATAGAAATATTTCTGTTTTCAAAGAAGCCTGGATAGTTCAGCAAACTATACCCCTTCTTTGAGTTCTGTCACATATTAGCAAATCAAAAGTTCTGAGATTAGTTTTAAGAAATCTCTTGAAATTCATTTAGCACAGAATTTACTCATATTATCAATTACTTAGACCTTTTAAAATTGGACTTTTCAGTTATTACTGAAATATACAAATGATGTCATTAATTCATGTCATCAAATCCACAATTATTGATTAAACAATTTTAACAGTAATTTAAAAATATATATATTAACTAGAATTCTTATAGAAATCCATCTCAAAACACCTGAGGCAAAAGAAAGGAGACATTTCTTGAATTATATAATTAAAACTTTTCTTCCTGACTGTACGTTTGTGCCAATGTGAAGAAAAAGCTCTGATTAGCAGAACCTAAGACATACATCTTTCTGTGGTGTGGATCAAGTGTGGTGATATCACAGTGACTGCAAAGATTGAGTTCCCCGACAGGAAAGATGGATTTCTCAAAGAATAAATAGGTTAACTAAAGTTGTAATTATTTCATTCCATCCCCAAATCATTTTGTATAATCCAAGCAATTTTTCAATAATAATTAATACTCATCATGTGCTATGATAAATAAGATTAAACTTCTTTCCAAAGGAGCTACATGAAAACCAAAATCTTTTTATAGATTTAAGTCCTAAAGGTATTATTTGGGCTGTTCCAAATATATCTGACCAATAATTCTGATAACAGACCCAGTTTATTTTAGCAGACACCTGGTTTGCTCCTTCTTTTAGTAGAAAATCTATAGCTTTTCCTAGTAAAAATAAATATACTGTATAGACTGAGTTATAAGTAGCAGGATTAGTTGAACTAAATGGCTAAGAAAGAATTATTTTAAATGGAGGTTGAGGAGAATTAATTTTATCAAATGACTTACAGGTGCTATTATATAATTTGGTTTTGTTTACAATTATAATTGAAAACATTCCTAATATTTTCATTATTGTCTTCCTAAAGTTAGTTAAGTTGGTTATGGTGAATGATCTTTTCAGTTAACATTTTAACAATGAATTAATGGGCTATTCTCCAGTTAATTTCAGAAGAAATGGGCATAAGCGAATACCATGCAATAATCCACACATGTAATACAATGAAGACACAGAGTGAGAGTTATTTAATAATCAAGAAATAATCAATAAACAATTGATATTGGAACAAGATGATGGAGGAGTAGGTGGACGTGGATACATCTCTCTCCATGGATACAAGAGGAATGCAACTTCAGAGACAGAAGTGCATGCAGAATATCAGCTGAGAGCAGAGAGGAGCACCTGACCAGACAGGAAAATAAACTGAACCACACAAAATTCAGTAGGACAAAGGAACTAGGGGGGGAAACAGGAGTGTTAGTAGGACTCGACCTGCCCTCGGTGGGTGGGGGATCCGAAGCAGGGGTCCGATCCCCACATCAGGGCAACTGTCTGAGTCAGAGGAGAAACATTTAAGGCTGAGAGTGAAACAGCTGATCTGTGGCAGCCTAAACGGAATGAGAATCGGACATCCTTGCCGCAGCCATACACACCCTGGACAGGGGCACGGGTCTCCTGGAAAGCACAGCAGCTGGGGCCTGGAGTTTGGGGATTGCCGCGTGATCCCAGGGTGAAGGCTGCTGTTGACTGTGGAGAGACTGATGGAGAGGAGGTGAGGGAGGCGAATGTGATGGGAAATGCGTGTGGAGGAAAGCCGGCAGCCATGGAAGCAAGGGGATATTTCTGAGTCATGCATAGGGGTGGAACCATCACCATAGCCTCTCTCTCCCCACATGCTATCACCGGCAGCTGAACAACAGAGAGGCTGGCGCATCAAACACCTGATATACTGAACCTCAGAGTAGGACCCCTGTCAGGGGGGCCCTCCATGTGCCTGTGCTGAACAAGAGAGGAGGACCCCAGGCAAGGGGGCCCGCTAAGTGCCTGAAGGGGGGAGACCCGGAGAAAGACTGGCCAGAGAGGCCTTCTGATCGCCTGCTAAAAGAGGTTCCAATAAAGACTCTGACAGGGCCCTCACTTCTGCAGCGGAGGCAGCCCGTGTCCCTGCCCACTCCGCGCTGCCAGGGTCCCTGCAAGCCAAGCAGCTCTGCCACCTTCACGCTCAACCCTCACTGGGGCAGAGCTGCCACGGGTTAAAAAATTCTTGTGTCTATGCTCGCAGGGTCACTTCGGTTATGTCCGACTCTGCGACCCTACGGACTGTGGCCTGCCAGGCTTCTCTGTCAGGGAATGCGGTTCAAGAATACTGGAGCGTATTGACCAATCCTGGTTGCCATCCCCTTCTAGAGCGCTATACTTCCTGCTGCCCGAGCTGCCAGCTCCCCTGAGTACCTGGTGCTGCCAGAGCCCCTGAGACCCAAGCAGCTGCACCACCTCCACACCTGGCCCTCATGGGGCAAACCCAGTCCTCCAGGGCAGCCTCAGGGGCAAACCCCAGTGGACGACACACATGCAGAGGTGGAAATAAAACCACAAGTGAAACCCAGGGGCAGTGTGGCTAGGGAAGAAGACCCCAAACCTTCCCACCAGCTGCACAAGCTGCAGATTAAATCCACACGATCAACTAGGCAGACTGTGTCTATGTTATATATATATATATGTGTGTCCATTTTATATATAACACACTCGCTCTGATAGCTGTGGACACTGGAGGCAAGGACACAGAGGAGTGGGGCCAGGTTAGAATCTGAGCCGCCCCCACAGCAGGTCCAGAGACCAGCACAGTGTTGGAGGGCGTCCTCGGGGGGTGAGGTGGGCTGTGACTCCTGGGGAGGGAAAGGACTCTGACAGCAGGGACTCAAGTAAAACACTTATTATTCTTATGTTTTGACTTGTTCTATAGATTTTTTTGGATTTCTTTTCTTTTTTTTTTTTTTTTTCCTTTTATTCCCCCTCTGTTGTAGTTGTTGATTTTATTGGCACTATGAAATCTAATCAAGCTTTTGAGATTTTTTTTTTTCCTTTTCTTTCCCTCTGTAACATTTCTTACTGTTATAAACCTCTGCCTCTATGTTGGGCTTTTGAAGTTCTGTGGCATTTTCCTTTTTTTTTTCTTTTTCTCTCTTTTTTTTAATTTTAACCTATTATTATTTTTTCTACATTTATTCCTTTGTTTTCTTTTCCTGCTATACTTTTCTCCTTGCAGTTAATCTTTAATGTTTACAAATCTTCTTTATTTACCTCTATTTAACTTTGCATAGCTTCCCTGGTAGCTCAGACAGTAAAGTGTCTGCCCACAATGCGGGAGACCCAGGTTTGATCCCTGGGTCGGGAAGATCCCCTGGAGAAGGAAATGGCAACCCACTCCAGTGATCTTGCCTGGAAAATCCCATGGACTGAGGAGCATGGTAGGCTACAGTCCATGGGGTTGCAAAGAGTCAGACACGACTGAGCGACTTCACCTTCACCAACTTTGCATATCTATTCTTTCTTTCCTTTCCTCTCAACATGTTTGTTAGTTTTGTTTTCATTGCTTTTTTTCCCCAATTGGCACCTTGCTTTTGGTTTTGTTTTCTAGTTTGTGCTTTAGTTATTTTTTTGCTGGTAGGTATAATTTTTGTTTTCCTTTGTTGGCTGGACTGTTTTGATTTTGCTTATGGGTGTGTATGTATATGTGTATATTCAATCACAATTTTTATTTTTGTTATAAACCTCTGACTCTTTGTTGGGCTTTTGCAGTTCTGTGGAGTTTTCCTTTTTTTATTTTCTTTTTTCTTTTTCTTATCTCTTTTTTATAATTTTAATTTTTAATTTTTTAAACCTATTGTATTTTTCTTCATTTATTCCTTGGTTTGCCTTTCCTACTGTTCTTTTCGCCTTGCAGTTAATCTTTAATGTATATAAATCTTCTTCATCTACCTCTGTTTAACTTTGCATATCTATTATTTCTTTCTTTTCTTTCTTTCCTTTCCTCTCAACATTTTTTTAGTTTTATTTTCATTGCTGTATTCCCCAATTGGCACCTTGCTTTAGTTTTCCAGTTTGTGCTTTAGTTAGTTTTGTTCTTAACTAGTGAATATAATTTTTCTTTCCTTTGTTCACTGGGTCAATCTCCTGTACTTTATTTTTGTTGGACTGTTTTCACTTTGCTCATGGGTGTATATGTATATGTGTATATTCCATTATTTTAATTATTATTTGCATGATTTTGTAACTGCCATTTGTCTGGGTTTCATCTTTGGTTTCTCATTTTTGGATATTTCTTTTAATCTCACTTAATGTCATAACAAACCACTGTGGAATCTTCATGCCTGACCAGAGATCAAGCCATGAGCCTTTGGAGTGGGAGCACTGACTCCAAGACCAGAGAACTACCAGAGAACTCTGATAGTTAGGCTACCAGATAACTAACCCTAGGGAGTATCAAATAGTGAGAACTAAGTCAAAGAAAACACTTGAATACAAGACCTAGCATCACCCAACCACCAATATGTCCTGTGCAGGACACCTCATCTAAATGACAAACAAAACAAAAATACAAACCCAATCATCTGCAGACCGGATTACCACCTCTTCAGCCTTGCCCATCAGAGGAAAAACAAACAAACAAACAAAAACTCAGCACAAATTTCACCCTATAAGAAGCTTACACAAACCACTGGACCAACTTTAGGGGGGCAGAAACCAAAAGGAAGAAAGAAATCAACCTTTAGGTCTGGGAAAAGGAGACCTCAAACACAATAAGTTTAAAAAAAATAATTAAAAGGCAGAGAAATCTTAAACAAATGAAGGAGCAAACTAGTAACAAAGAAGTCCAAAACAATGAAGAGGATAATGGCAAAGTCCTTGAAAAAGAATTCAGAATAATGATAGAAAAGACGACCAAAAATCTTGAAAACAAAATAGAGAAAATTCAAGAATCAGTTAACAAAGACCTAGAAGAATTAAAGAATAAGCATATAGAGACAAACAAAACATTTACTGAAAGTGAAAATACTCTAGAAGGAATCAAGAGCAGAATAACTGAAGCAGAAGAACAGATCAGTGAGCTGGAAGATAAAATGGTGGAAATAACTTCTGAAGTGCAGGGTAAAGTAAAAAGAATGAAAGATAGAATGAAAGAACTGAGGATAGTCTAAGAGACATCTGGGGCAATATCAAACACAACAACATTCAAATTATAGGGGTCCCAGATGAAGAAGAGACAAAGAAAGTGTATGAGAAAATTTTTTAAGAGATTATAGCTGAAAATTTCCCCAACATGGAAAAGGAAATAGTCAATCAAGTCCTAGAGGCACAAAGAGTCCCATGCCGGATAAACTGAAGGAGAAACATGCCAAGACACATATTAATCAAACTAACAAAGACAAAACACAAAGAAAGAATATTAAAAGCAGCAAGGGAGAAGCAATGAGTAACATACAAGGGAAACCCCATATGCTTAACATCTGATTTTTCAGCAGAAATTCTGCAGGCCAGAAGGGAATGGCAGGATACATTTAAAGTACTGAAAGGGAGAAATCTACAACCAAGATTACAGTACCTGGCATGGATCTCATTCAAAATTTATGGAGAAATAAAAAACTATTCAGACAAGCAGAAGTTAAGAGAATTCAGTGCCACCAAAGCAGCTTTACAAAAGATGTTAAATGGACTTTTACACAGTCAAGAAATACAACAGAAGAAAGAAGATCTACAAAATCAACCCCAAGCAATTAAGAAAATGGCAATAGGAACATATATATCAATAATTACTATAAATGTAAGTGGATAAAATGCTGTAAACAAAAGACACAGACTGGCTGAATGGATACAAAAACATGACCCATATCTATCATGTCTATAAGAAACCCACTTCTGGCCTCAAGACACATGTAGACTGAAAGTAAGAAGATGGAAAAATATATTCCATGCAAATGGGAACCAAAAGAAAGCTGGAGTGGCAATCCTCATATCAGACGAAATAGACCTTAAAATAAAGAAGATTACAAGAGATAAGGAAGGACACTACATAATGATCAAGGGAACAATTCAAAAGGAAGACATAACAGTTGTAAATATCTATGCACCCAATATAGGAGCACCTCAATTATGTAAGACAAGCACTAACAGACATGAAAGGAGAAACTGACAGTAACACAAAAATAGTAGGAGATTTTAACACCCCACTCACACCGATGGACAGATCATCAAAACAGAAAATTAATAAGGAAACACAAGTCTTAAATGACACACTAGATGAGATGGATCTCATTGATATCTTCAGGACATTCCATACAAATGGAGAAGAATACACCTTCTTCTCAAGTGCACATGAAATATTCTACAGAATAGACCACATCTTGGTCACAAATCAAACCTCAGTAAATTTAAGAAAATTGAAATCATATCAAGCATCTTTTCTGACCACAACACTATGAGATTGGTTATCAATTACAAGAAAAAAAAAAACCCGTAAGAAACACAAACACATGGAGATTAAACACATGTTTCTACATAACCAACAGGTTACTGAAGAAATCAAAAGGGAAATCAAAAATTTTCTAGAAACAAATGACAATGGAAATACAACTCAAAACCTGTAGGATGCAGTGAAAGCAGTCCTAAAAGGGAAGTTTATAGCAATACAATCCTACCTCAAGAAACAAGAAAAACACTGAATAGACAACCTAACTTTACACCTAAAACAATTGGAAAAAGAAGAAGACAACCCCAAAACTAGTAGAAGGAAAAAAAAAATTATAAAGATCTGAGCAGAAATAGATGAAAAAAAAAATGAAAGAAACAGTAGTAAAGATTAATAAAACTAAAAGCTGGTTCTTTGAGAATATAAACAAAAATGACAAACCTGTAGCCAGACTCATCAAGAAAAAATAGAGAAGAATCAAATCAACAAAATTAGAAATGAAAAAAGAGAGGTTACAACAGACAATGCAGAAATACAAAGGATTATAAGAGACTATTGTGAAATGACTATATGGCAATAAAATGGATAACCTGGAAGAAATGGACAGATTCTTAGAAAAGTTCAGTTTTCCAAGACTGAACCAGGAAGAAATAGAAAGTATGAATAACCCAACTACAAGCACTTAATTGAAACTGTGATCAAAAATCTCCGCAAAACAAAAACCTAGGACCAGATGGCTTCACAGGAGAATTCTATCAAACATTTGATGAAGAGCTAATGCCCATCATTCTAAAACTCTTTCAAAAAACTGCAGAGGAAGGAACACTTCCAAACTCATTCTACAAGGCCACCATCACCCTGATACCAAAACCAGACAAAGACAACACAAAAAAAGAAAACTACAGGCCAATATCACTGATGAACATAGATGCAAAAATCCTCAACAAAATTTTAGCAAACAGAATTCAGCCACACATCAAAAAGCTCATACACCATGATCAAGTTGGGTTTATTCCAGGAATGGAAGGCGTCTTCAATATATGCAAACCAATGAATGTCACACCATATTAACAGATTGAAAGATAAAAACCATATGATAATCTCAATAGATGCAGAAAAAGCCTTTGACAAAATTCAGCACCCATTTATGATTAAAACTCTTCAAAAAATTGGCATAGAAGGAACCTACCCCAACATAGTAAAGGCCATATATGATAAGCATACAGCAAACATTATTCTCAATGGTAAAAACTGAAAGCATTCTCCCTAAGATCAGGAACAAGACAAGGGTGTACACTTTCACCACTATTATTCAACATCATTCTGGAAGTCTTAGCTACAGCAATCAAAGAAGAAAAAGAAAGAAAAGTAATCCAGATCAGAAAAGAAGTAAAGCTCTCATTGTTTGCAGATGACATGATACTGTACATAGAAAACCTTAAAGACAGTATCAGAATATTACTAAAACTAATCAGTGGATTTAGCAAATTTTCAGGATACAAAATCAATACACAGAAATCACTTGCATTTCTATATACTAACAATGAAAACTCCAAAAGAGAAATTAATGAATCAATCCCTATCACCACGGCAACAAAAAGAATTAAATATCAAGGAATAAACTTACCTAAGGAGACAAAAGAACTGTACACAGAAAATTATAAGACACTAATGAAAGAAATCAAAGATGACATAAACAGATGGAGAGATATTCCATGTTCCTATGTAGGAAGAATTAATATTGTGAAAATGACTATACTACCAAATGCAATCTACAGATTTAATGTGATCCCTATCAAAATACCAAGGGCATTTTTCACAGAACTAGAACAAAAATTTTCACAGTTCATATGGAAACACAAAAGACCCCGAATAACCAAAGCAGCCTTGAGAAAGAAGACTAGAGCTGGAAGAATTAACCTTCCTGATTTCAGATTATACTACAGAGCTACAGTCATCAAAACAGTATGGTACTGGCACAAAAACAGAAATATAGACCAATGGAACAAGATAGAAAGCACAGAAATAAACCCATGCACCTATGCACTTATTTTTGACAAAGGAGGTAAGAATATATAATGGGGCAAAGATAGCTTCTTCAATGAATGGTGCTAAGAAAACTGGACAGCTACATGTAAAAGAGTGAAGTTTAAACACTTCCTAACACCATACACAAAGATAAACTCAAAATGGATTAACAACCTAAATGTAAGACTAGAAGCTATAAAACTCTTAGAAGAAAACATAGGCAGAACGCTCAATGACATAAATCAGAGCAAGATCCTCAATGACCCATTTCCTAAAGTAATGGAATTAAAAACAAAAGTAAGCATTTGGGACCTGGTTAAACTTAAAAGCTTTTGCACAGCAAAGAAACTATAAGCAAAGTGAAAAGACAACCCTCAGAATGAGAAAAAATAATAACAAATGAAACAACTGACAGTGGATTAATTTCTGAAATACACAAACTGTTCATACAACTCAATGCCAGAAAAACAAACAACCCAAACAAAAAGTGGGGGAAAGACTTAAACAGACATTTCTCCAAAGAAGACATACAGATGGCTAATAAACACATGAAAAGTTGCTCAACATTGCTCATTATTAGAGAAATACAAATTAAAACTACAATGAGATATCACCTCTCACCAGTCAGAATGGCCATCATCAAAAAGTCTACAAACAATAAATGTTGCAGAGGGTGTAGAGAAAAGGGAACACTCCTGCACTGTTGGTGGGAATGTAAATTGATACAGCCACTATTGAAGATGGTATGGAGATTACTTTTTTAAAAAATGGAATAAAACCACCATATGACCCACTCTTAGGCACATAACCTGAGGAAACCAAAATTGAAAAAGACACATGTATCCCATTGCTCACTGCAGCACTATTTACAATAGCTAGAACGTGGAAGCAAACTAGATGTCCATCAACATGAATGGATAAAGAAGTTTTGGTACATATACACAATGGAATATTACTCAGCCATAAAAACAAACAGACTTGAGTCAGTTATGATGAGGTAGATGCACCCAGAACCTATTATACCGAGTGAAGTGAGTCAGAAAGAGAAAGATAAATATCGTATTCTAACTCATATATATGGAATGTAGAAGAATGGTACTGAAGAACTTATTTACAGGGTGGCAATGGAGAAACAGACATAGAGCATAGACTAATGGACATGGGGAGAAGGGAGGAGAGGGTGAGATGTATGGAAAGAGTAACATGGAAATTTACATTACCATATGTAAAATAGATAGCCAAGGGGAATTTGCTATATGGCTCAGGAAACAGGTATACTGTATCAATCTAGAGGGGTGGGATGGGGCATGATAGAGGGGAGGGAGGTTCAAAAAGATATATGTATACCAAATGTGTATATGAGTATACATATAGCCCCATGGCTGATTCATGTTGAGGTCTGACAGAAACGAACACACTTCTGTAAAGCAATTATTCTTCAATTAAAAAATAAATTAAAAATAAAACAATTGATGTTAATGCAAAGTGAATCTGAAAACATGAGAAATATTACCTTAAAACAAATTTTGATGTGTTTGTAAAGTCATTTAGTCACACAAATCAGCCCATATTTTTATAGCTATTTCCATATAACTTTTAGAACCCACATCTTACCTACGAAAACTTTCAGTTGACTATTAGTTTTCAATAGATCAAAAGTTAAAGATAGTTGCTATGCAGAAAAATAATTAAAGCTTATGATTTAAATGGACTAAAAGCAACATATCAGAACAAGATGATGTTATACATAATTATATAAACTAAATTAAATAACATGCAGCCCCTGAATTTGTAGCAGACACAAATTACTACAAAGAGAAACTATGAATTTCAATTTGTGCTATCCTTCAGAATCTCTTAGGTAAAGTTTACAGGCTAAAAAAGTACTTAATGTGATTAAATATGCCAGAATGTTCAGTAATGAGGCCAGAGATCAACACTAATCATATGAATTATGAACAGGGAAGAACCTGGAGGGCTATGATGATGTTGTATATAAAAAAATTAAAACTAAAATTACATGAACTGCAGTTTCAAGAATCAAGATAAATAAGATGAGAAAAAGAAAAATAATGTTAGTCTGTCTCCATCCATTGATATATTTAATTCTTTTGCATTTATTTTATTCATTCAACCAATTCATTTTTATTTGGCACTACTATATATTCCTAAAATAACTAAAACATTAATAAGTCAGATCCTGTAGATAGAAGCTTGAACCAGAAGTTCAAGAAACTTAAGTGCACTATTTTGTAACTCAATCCAGATTTTTCTAGAACAAGTATGTAACAGTTGTATGTGGTTTCTTACTATATCTTTCACAAGGTAATGTTTGATGAACTTCTCCAAGCCTATCTCAAATCTTCAAGGACCTTATAAGCAAATGTTACATTTTCCATCAATAATTAGGAAATTTTTCCTGTGTTTGATTCTTTTTCATACCTGCTTTTTCAAGTACTTTTTATATTAACTATGTGTAACTAGATTATCTTATATTAATGACTTTTATAAATTGCAACCTTATAAGGGAAGTGATATTCGTCTTAGCTCTCTGAATGCTATATGATCATTTATAAAATACTAGGCTATGATTTTCATTTGAGGGCATCATTGGAAAGAGGAACTTAACTGAATAGACAATGTTTGTTTGCCATCCCAAAATATCTGACTTAATACGGAATGTCTTCTTTAAATAATATTAGTAAAGGGATATGTAGGCCACTGCCAGGAATTATAATATTAATGTTTACTGAGAAAACACTCTCTCCTATTTTTCACACTCACAGCTACATTTAATGCCTGAAATAACCAAGCAAATTTATTTCACTATGTTAATTTTCTACATGTGAAATGTGAGGCCAAGAAAGGTTGAGAAACTTGACTTACACAAAGGTGAAGAAATGACTTTTAGAGACTTGTTCATACATATAACTACTATAAAACTAAAGCAACCTAAAAATGTTGGTGAAAATTTTAACTCTTTTATTCACTGCAATATTTATCTCCTAATTATATACATTATATATATTGCATAAATTAATATCAAAGATTTCTCCTAATGGTTGTTTTTGTCCTCAGATACACTGGATTGGATTAATCCTATTTTTCTCTATATCAGTCAGTCAGTTCAGTCACTCAGTTATGACCAACTTTTTGAGACCCCATGGACTGCAGCTCGCCAGGCTTCCTGTCCATCATGAACTCCCGGAGCTTACTCAAACTCATGTCCATCGAGTTGGTGATACCATCCAACCATCTCAACTTCTGTCATCCCCTTCTCCCAACTTCAATCTTTCCCAGCATCAGGGTATTTTCCAATGAGTCAGTTCTTTGCATAAGGTGGCCAAAGTATTGGCATTTCAGCTTCAGCATCAGTCCTTCCAATATTCAGGACTGATTTCCATTAGGATAGACTGATTGGGTCTCCTTGCAGTCCAAGGGATTCTCAAGAGTCTTCTCCAACACCACAGTTCAAAAGCATCAATTCTTCAGTGCTCAGCTTTCTTTACAGTCCAACTCTTACATCCAAACATGGCCACTGGAAAAACCATAGCTTTGTTTAAATGGATCTTTGTTGGCACAGTAATGTCTCTGCTCTTTTAATACGCTGTCTAGGTTGGTCATAGCTTTTCTTCCAAGGAGCAAGTGCCTTTTAATTTCATGGCTGCAGTCACCATCTTCAGTGATTTTGGAGATCCCCAAAATAAAGTCTCTCACTGTTTCCATTGTTTCCCCATCTCTTTGCCATGAGGAGACGGGACCAAATGCCATGATCTTAGTTTTCTGAATGTTGTGTTTTAAGCCAACTTTCTTACTCTCCTCTTTCACTTTCATCTTTTGTTCCTCTTCACTTTCTGCCATATGGGTGGTGTCATCTACATATCTAAGATTATTAATATTTCTCCCAGCAATCTTGATTCCAGCTTGTGTTTCATCCAGCCCAGCATTTCACATAATGTACTCTGATTGTAAATTAAATGAGCAGGGTGACAATATGCAGCCTTGTACTCCTTTCCTGATTTGGAAACAGCCTGTTGTTCCATGTCCAGTTCTAACTGTTGCTTCTTGACTTGCATTCATATTTCTCAGGAGGCAGGTCAAATGGTCTGGTATTTCGATCGCTTTAAGAATTTTCCACAGTTGTTGTGATCCACACAGTCAAAGGCTTTGGTGTACTCAGAAGTAGATTTTTTTCTGGAACTTTCTTGCTTTTTCTATGATCCAACAGATGTTGGCAATTTGATCTCTGGTTCTTTTGCATTTTCTAAATCCAGCTTGAAAATCTGGAATTTCACAGTTCACATACTGTTGAAGCTTGGCTTGGAGAATGTTGAGCATTACTTTGGTAGCTTTATACAGTCAGCAAAAAGAAGACCGGGAGCTCACTGTGGTTTGCATCATGAACTCCTTATGCCAAATTCAGAACTAAATTGAGGAAAGTAGGGAAAACCACCAGACCATTCAGTTTGACCTAAATCAAATCTCTTATGATTATACAGTGGAAGTGACAAATAGATTCAAGGGATTACATCTGATAGACAGGGTGCCTGAAGAACTATGGATGGAGGCTTGTGACATTCTACAGGAGGCAGTGATCAAGACCATCCCCAAGAAAAAGAAATGCAAAAAGGCAAAATGGTTGCCTGAGGGGGCCTTACAAATAGCTGTGAAAAGAAGAGAAGTGAAAGGCATAGGAGAAGGAAAGATATGCTGATTTGAATGCAGAGTTCCAAAGAATAGCAAGGAGAGATAAGAAAGCCTTCCTTAGTGATCATTGCAAAGAAATAGAGAAAAACAAGGGAATGGGAAAGACTAGAGATCTCTTCAAGAAAATTAGAGATACCAAGGGAACATTTCCTGCAAAGATGGGCACAATAAAGGACAGAAATATTATGGACCTAACAGAAACAGAAGATATTAAGAAGAGGTGGCAAGAATACACAGAAGAACTATATAAAAAAGATCTAGGCGACCCAGATAACCACGATGGTGTGATTAATCATCTAGAGCCAGACATCCTGGAATGTGAAGTCAAGCAGGCCTTACAAAGCATCACTATGAACAAAGCTAGTGGAGGTGATGGAATTCCAGTTGAGCTCTTTCAAATCCTAAAAGACGATGCTGTGAAAGTGCTACACTCAATATGCCAGCAAATTTGGAAAACTCAGCAGTGGCCACAGGACTGGAAAAGGTCAGTTTTCATTCCAATCCCAAAGAAAGGCAATGCTAGAATGAAATAAAGTAGATAAGAATAATAAGTTCTGTGTGTGTGATTAACTGAGGTTAAATAGTCCATTCTCTTTGCAACACTGTACACAGTTTCTCTGTGCAACTGTTAGTATTCATTGCAAATATCTAAAATCATTTAGGTAAACAAAAATGTTCTGATGATGACCTCAATTTAAATTTGACCCTAAGTCTAAAATTTCTTACTGCTAGTAGTTAAATTAATATATTTGTTTAGTACTATTTTTATCAACATCATAGTTAAGAATTAGAGGAACTTTAATGTCATATTACAGGCCACTAATTTCTTATGTTTTTATCAACTTCCATCTGTAAACAGTGTTTCCTTCATTTCTTTTAGAGATCAAATTGGTTTATTGGATATTGTCCTAGCCATGCATAGCACTTCAATTTTGCATGGGTTAGCAAAAAGCATTTTCCTAAGCTATAGAAAATAGTTGCAATCAAATTCATATTTTTCTGTCTGGTTAATATAATATGAATTGTTCACCTTTCAAAATGTTTTATGAGTCTCTAAGCCTTTGACCTTTTTACTACATTTTTATTATTACACCATCTAGCACAATTATAGTTCAATTGCCCTGCTGTCGATGATTTTCCTCATTCTGGTCATAAATCTTGCCCTGTTGAATTCTTCCTGTTACTGCTAATCTAGCACTGGAACTGATTCTTAGATATCCATTTTCTCCTGAGCACTTATCAATAGTTTTCAGATTTTCAGTCCTTTAATGAATTAAGATTTCCTTAACATTCTATTTCCTTTGGTGTCAAAATGATGATCAATTCTCTGGTTCATTTTCCCCTTCAATTTCTTAACTTAAGGATTTTAATACTTCTCTTTCTGATATTTCAATCAAAGACTGCAATCATTCCATTTTTAGCATAATCCATTTTTGATATTGAAAAAGTGTAACTTGTCCAATTTTCTATGAAGAAGGATTATTTCTGCATTTGAGCAATTTCATCTTTTTCCTTACCTCATTCACTTAGTACTTTGCCCTATGTCAATTGCTAGTCACTTCCCCTCTGCCAATACACCGCCTGCAGAAATGCTGGCATTCTGTTTTGTTTTTCTTTTCTCAAGTTCCTTAGTTTTACCACACTTGTTACTGTTTCATTAGGGGAAAATCATTTTAGAATATTCAATTGAGATGTTATATGCTCTATTTTCTTCAGTTTTACAGAAACAGTATATATAATATCTGGGAGAAGGGGACATTATTTTGCCTAGTTACAACAATCTGCAATTTTCAGTGGACATATTACTTTTTTATGGCTCAGAATTAGTATAAAACTATTTAATGGATCTATATTTCATAATCCTTGAAAGTCTGGGCTCAACGCACCTTTCCAACATTCCCACCTCAAACAATTTTTTATACTCTTTAGGATCTTCTCCTTCATAAGCCTGGTTAGATTTATTTGTGCATTCCTAGAATTATCTGAGCAGTTCTTAAAATCAGTAGGTATTTGCCATAAAATTTATTGCATCTATTTTTGTTATTAACTCAGCTAAATTTTTGTGCCTATATAAAGAGCTTGCCAATTATGCCACATACTTCTGCACTTGTCTCTTCTCTCTTTCTGATGGTGTAGAATCAGAAGTGTGAAATATACATATGTGTCATAAACTGATTATAATACTGTTCTTTTTTAAAACTTGATTAAAAGGAGATTCATGTTGGGTTTGACAGAAAACAACAAAATCCTGTAAAGCAATTATCCTCCAATTAAAAAATAAATGAATTTTAATTGTTTTTTAAAAGGGAGGCAAACCTAGTTATATGAGGTGCAAACAGTGTTACCTCCACTGTTAATTATTTTCTAAATACTTTTAGGACTGTGCAAGGTGGCTGTTGAGTGAAAAAAGGCTGACTGAATATCAAATATAAAGTGTAAACCTATCATTCATTTCTTCTAGTTGTATTTCCTCAAAACTTACAAGACAATTGAGAAATACATTTGACTTAGGAGGGCATTTTCAAAGAAGTATGAGGAAGATTTAGTGAGGTAAAATTTGGTGAAGGTCAAATTCTACACGATGTTGTGCAAATTGTATCCCAATTTGTTTTGATGGATTGCACTTGACAATTAATTAGAAACTTATGAATAAACATTGAAAGGTAGATTTCATTAAAGAAAACATGGTTCATCCCTAAAAGCTCTATGCCTTTAGAATAATAACGCTGATTACAATAGTTTCCAGACACTTAACTCACAAAAGTTCAGTGTAAATACTTTTTACTTTAACTTCTATATGATAGCTTTTAGATTAAGTTTTAACTGAATATATATATGTATGCATGGATGCTAAGTCACTTCAGTTGTGTCCGATTCTTTTTGACCCTATGGACTGTAGCCCACCAGGCTCCTCTTCTCCAGGTAAGAATACTGGAGTAGATTGCCATGCCCTTCTCCAGGGGATCTTCCTGACCCAGGGACTGAACCTGTGTCTCATGTCTCCCGCATTGGCAGGCAGGTTTACCATTAACACCACCTGGGAAGCCCATATATATGTACATATAATCATATATCTATATATATGAGTGGATATGTATATTTATATGTGTTCATAAATATATTGGCTTGAAAAGAAATATATATATATACTCAATTCTTTGCCTTTCTTACTTTCTATATTCTCCTTCATTCTACTCCCATGGTTATCTTAAATTTACCATGACCAATAACTATACCATCTCTAAAGGTTTAAGTTTTATCTCTGTACCACTAGACCACTGTTCTTAAGTACTCTAGAATCCCTCATTCCAATATTTTTAAAGTATTTTCATGACTTCCAATCCATGAACCTTTCTACTTTTATAAAAAAAAAAAAAGCAAACAATAGCAACAGAAAGCACAATGACTTCTCTCACTTAAAGTCTGTAAATGCATAAATTGCAAGTGAACACTGAGGAGCATGGAGTTAAGACTGCTGGCCTGTGATTGTCTTGCTTCCTTGGGAAGGTAGGGAAAATCCTCTGAGGCAAGGGAAGAAAGCAGAGCATGGGTCTAGGCTAATATCCTTGTCAACCGCACTTCCAGGTAAGTAAACTAAGGCTATTTATTAGAAAGAAGGACCAGATAGGATGTTTCCTGCCTAAAGTATATCTTATATTAAATAGACCTCTGAATGTCTGTGACATGGCTCACTGGATAAACTCACATAAGCGATGCTGCTGCTGCTGCTGCTAAGTCACTTCAGTCATGTCCGACTCTGTGCGACCCCACGGCAGCCCACCAGGCTCCCCCGTCCCTGGGATTCTCCAGGCAAGAACATTGGAGTGGGTTGCCATTTCCTTCTCCAATGCATGAAAGAGAAAAGTGAAAGTGAAGTCGCTCAGTCGTGTCCGACTCCTCGCAACCCCATGGACTGTAGCCCACCAGGCTCCTCAGTGGAGTGGATTGCCATTGCCTTCTCCAATAAGCTATGCAACTGTCTGTAATATAAAACAGATATGTGACATTACCTAAAAATCTGCCTTCTGTGTGAAGTGGCTTGCAGAACACACTAGAGGCTTCAGTAATTATTCTCGGCCACAGAGCACCTGTCTGATACAGGAATATAAAACAAACATAGATGTCCACCACATCCAGATGTTTCACTAATTATTCAGCCCCTCTTAAATGACTTATTACTTGAAATTATTAGCATATCTTGATCTCTGATTCATGTCATTCTGGTTATGTGATCCTCAGATTTGGCTCATACACCCAGTGTTTTACTTTAGTAAAACTCCTTCACTTCAGTGAGTATGTATACTTTCTTTCCAAAACAAACATTTGCACCCTCTCGTCCCTTTTACATGTCTAACCCACAAAAGGAAGCTAAGTTAAGAACAGGAGAGAGGTAATCAAGTGAGAATTCCATAATTCTCCACATTCAAATTTACCAACTCACGTGCAGTGGGACTTAAACCCTCTCCTTTTCCTCTTTCTAAAATGAAGAATGCATTTCTGTACTTTTCTAAAGTTAGCTCCACTTGGTGCCCTAGATTCAATATACTCTAGTCACTTTAGAATTTTGCTTTGACAATTATTCTCTCTCTTTTACATCATCAAATTAACTCTTTCTACCTGCGTGTTTTCATTAGCTAGCAACATGGTCTATTATTTTCTTAAGGTGTTCTTACATTTGCTATATGACCTCTCTTACTTGCTACTAATCAGGTTTCTGCTCTTGTTTCAGACCACCCATTGAAGGAACTGTCCCAACCAATTCCCTAATCTCCTGTCTCAAAGCCTTCCCTTAATGCAGAACAATCAGACTTCTTACCACACCATTCCACATGAATAGCTGAAATCCATGTTGCAGACTATCCTCTTATGCTCTTGATGCTTGCCTGTTTTATAGTTTCTCATTGAGCTGATCTTTCATAGATCTTTGAAAAATTTATATCATTTGGCTTTTGTGACAGCATAGTCTGTATTCTGTCTATACCCAGCTGTCCATTTTTGTTTCTCTTACTGAATATTTTTTCTGCTTTATATTAAAAATTTAGAATATCCCAAAACTTGTGCATGTGCCTTGCTTTCTTCTCCAGGTCTTTTTATCCAGTGCAGTCAACAAATTCATATGTATGAAGATGATTTTGCTCCTAAGCGCTACATGTATGTTTCAATTGCTGATTTATTTCCACTTGAATATCTGTTAAGGTATTATACACTTAACTTGTCCAAAATCAATTATTATAGTTAATTTGCAATAGGTTCATTTCTTTTCCCAGGAATCCTTACCAGTATTTACTCAATTGCACAAGCTGGCATCTTTAGTCCCTCCCTCAAGGCCTTTAGGCTTGTAATTCTCTCTGCTTTCAAATCTAACCACCCCGTGTCATCCCTACACTGGCTGGAAACTCCATCTCATCATTAATTTCTTGATTGATATGTTAACCCTGCTGAGTGCTTTCCCTGATACCTCTGTCTACCATAAACCTCCATTCTTATTATATTTCTTAAGTGATCTCATTCTGCTTTCTTTAGATAGCTATCATTGTTAAAACTAGTTTGTGTTTATCACCCAGTTTATTTCCTCTCTCTCCTTACTAGAACACAAGAAGCATCAGAGAAGCATCCTTGTCTGTTTTGTTCAGGGATGTTGTATAGCACATACCTAACATGTGAAAATCACTTTGGAATGAATTGATACATTTTCAGAAAATCTAAGTTTGACTCACAGACCCACCAATCAGTAGGTTCATGACCTATTAACGTTACTTAAGCACTGCAAACTTATTTCCTTAACTGTCCAAAAAAAGATATTAATATGACTTTGCAGCATACTTACAGAATACACAATATAGTTTCAAGCATAATGTCTTTATACCTAGGACCGATGCACATATGTTCATTTCTTTCCAGTTCCCCTTAGGAAAAGTGTGCACACTGTAAATCACTTGGTTGAAAAATGGATATAAGTAATTTAAATTATTAGCTTACATTTAGAGATCTTATATAAGGCACTGCTTTAAATGTTTTATAAATATTGTAATATATATTCTTCACAATAACTTTATGATATAGATCCTATTGTTTTCCTCATTTTATAGATTAGGAACACTGTGAGGTTTGATATTATTGAAGCTGATTTAGTTTTAAGTGATAGGAGTAGGTGTCCATTGGAGCAGTCTAGCTCTACAGAAGGTGCACTTACCTTCACAATACACTGTTTCCTCTTAGAAATGAAAAGTGTCCATGCATCTTTATGCTCAGTGTATGTGTGTGTGCATGCTTGTTTGAGAATGTGTGTGTTTGCAAAGAGAGAGAGGACATATAAGACTGAAAATTACCAAGTTTGTGACTCATAAATTGTAAACACAGGGTTTAGGTTTCCTTTTTCTCCTTTAAATTTCCCCCCAAAATAGTCATTGTTTTATGATCACTCTTACTTGCAAAGAAAATAGAGAAGTGGTGGAAATATTAAAATTTCCAGTACTGTCAATTAGGAATCACTTGACAAGATCTTGGTATTAGATGCTATATTCTTATTTGAACATTCATGTCATAAAACTGCACTTCTTTATTTTATTAAATGGGATGATAATTAAGTGATGCCCAAACTTAGTCCTAGCATCCAATTAGGTGGGGCATTCTCTCTTTAAAACTTTTTATTAAACTGTTTTAGGCTGTGCTTTTCTAGTAAAAACTAAAGGCTTTTAAAAATACCAAATAATTTTTTTTCTTGTTGAAACACGATAATACCTAAGTTGCCTAAGCAGTTTTATAGACATAAGTAAATGTGTGAAGGGCTTCCTGGGGGCGGAACTGTTATGATTCCCATTATAGTCAGTGGGGATCATTGACCTTAATGGGAATCATGTGGTGAGAGCCTCATACAACACTTCACAAAATTTGAATTAGGGCCTTTTGATTAAAAAAAACAGCCATGGTGTACTTTTGAAAATATACTAGAATTCTGTATTCATTTCCCAGATTTACATATTTTTTAGACAATTTTTAGATGAAGGAAAATTTGTCCCTTTTGTATGTATGCCATTATAATCAATAAAGATAACAGTGTAGTAAAATCAATTCCTATTGCAACTGATTAGATAACTTTGAAAAAAATAGCACAATAGTATACTTTTCGCCCTAAAAGAAATCATCCAATACAATAAATTAAACAAAGAAATTAATATTTAAACTATCTAATGAAACTGAAAAGGTGCAATATATGTTACATTACATGAAGCTAAATCAGAATATATATATATTCATGCTTCTAGGAGCTCAGTGGTAAAGAATCTTCCTGCCAATGCAGGAAATGTGGGTAAGATCCTTGGGTTGGGAAGATACCCTGCAGGGGGAAATGGCAACCCACTCTAGTCTTTCTTGGAAAATTCCATGGACAGAGGAACCTGGCAGGCTATAGTCCAAGGGTCTCAAAGGGTCAGAAACGACTGAGCCCACACAGACACGAATATCTCCAGTCTTATACGGTGTTCTGGAACTGATTGTTTTATCACTAAATGGTTCAACTAATAAAATAGCAAACATTTATGATATGCACACACCCAGCTCTGTGCTAATGGTTTTAACTCCCATGGCAACTTTGTGAGAAGAGTGTTTTAAAATATCTTCATTTTTTTTGCAATAGAAACTGAAGAATTTACACTAGTTGCATGTCATATCCTGTCTTCAGTTGTGTTACCCAGAAACAGGTTCCAAGATGAAGATGCCTATGCAAGAGTTTCTAAGTGTTCACAGGGAGAATCACTCAGACAACATGCAGAAAAAAACAGGAAAGGGAGAACACCTAGTAAGTGTGAGGTCTCAAGCCAAGTCCCACAGAAAGACATTTCAACCCGATTCCTCCGTTCTGTCCAGTCAGTCATCTGGGGCCCTGGAAGCTACAAATCCCCAGTAATGTCTAGGTATCTCTGAAAGAAAAGAAAAGTGAAAGTTAATCACACAGTCCTGTCCAATTCTTTGCAGTCCCATGGACTATAGCCTGCCTGGCTCCTCTATCCATGGACTTCTCCAGGCAAGAGTCCTGGTGTGGATTGTCATTTCCTTCCCCAGGGTATCTTCCTGACCCAGGGACTGAACCCAGATCTCCTGAATTGCAGGCAGATTTTTTCCCAACTGAGCCACTAGGGTCTCTCTGGATATGGACAAAGCAGGCTCAAGTTGCTTAAGAGCTGTAATCTTCAGAGCATATTGAAGCTGGAGTGGGAAATGCAGAGAATGTTAATAGGGATCTAGGAAGGTCTGATCGGAATACCAATACTACAAACAAGGCTTAGCCACTAAGCAGCAGAGCCAAGTTCTTAACCCAGGCATTCCATTCCCAGAGTCCCAAATCTAATTAAAAGTGTTAAACTAGCCTTACTTTTAATAGTATGGACAGAGGTTGTGTCTAGGCAACAGAAAACTGTGTGAGACTTCTACACTTCAGAATGGCTGAGGAAGTAGTTGTAATTAACATACATACCGGAGCTCCACATTTGCAACAAGTCTATGGTACTGTATGTAAATATATTTTGAGGGCACAAACTGAGTTATAAGATAAATTCTGGGATCTAATGTACGGCATGGTATGTATAGTTAATATTGTATTGTGGGTTTGAAATTTGCTAAGAAAGTAGATCTTAAGTGTCCTCACCACAAATAAAATGATAATGATTTGAGATGCTAAGCATACAAATTAATTTCTAAATTATTATGATAATCATTTCACAATGTAGAGGTGGTTTAGCCGCTAAGTCATATTCAGTGCTTGCGACCCCATGGACCTCAGGCCGCCAGGCTCTTCTGTCCATAGGATTTTCTAGGCAAGAATACTGAAGTGGGTTGTCATTTCCTTCTCCAAGGGAACTTCCTGATTCAGGGATCGAACCTGGATCTCCTGCACTGGAGGCAGATTCTTTACTGACTGAGCTACCAGGGAAGCTCTATGTATATTAAATCATCACACTGTATACCTTAAAAATCACCTTTACAGCATGTGTGTGTGTGTGTGTGTGTGTGTGTGTGTAGTCATTCATACCTCAGTAAAGCTGGAAGAGATAATAAAAAAATATATTTTTGGAGTCTTTATGATGCTTCCTTTGTTAAAATGAGTATGCGTCTGCTAATGACACCTTTTAACATTACTAGTCTTGTCTTTATATCAGGTGGCACTACTTATTCCCTTCTTCTCTAGACCATTGGCTGTTCTCTGTTTTCTGAAATTATGAACAAAATTTAGTACTGACTTTCAGTTCCATACACATACACTTTAAAAAAATCTACACAATATTTTACTGGGATAACTTTGGTTATATGAATCTGTTGGGAAATGATTCACATTGTAATTTATTTAATTTCCTGAATGATTAGTATATTGTATTACTACATGTATTTAGTTAATTCCCTATTTTTTTTTCTATTCATTACTCATTCTTTATATTTTCCTCTGGACTATATTTCCAATAATTAATAATATTTGTATCTGTATCTCACCCACTGTTAGAATCTTCTTCGAGTTCTTAATTTTGATTATCATATATTTCAGGATTAGAATTTCCACATGATTCTCTTGTATAGCATCATTTCTCCGCAAATGTTCTCCATCCTGCCTTTGAACTCTTTGAACATAGCAAGCAGATACACCAAAGCATATGTGAAGAAAGCCAATGACTGGACCACAGCGCTTCTGTTCCTGTGGTCTGTTTCTTCCTTGGATTTCTTTCATGCTATTTTATCTTCTTACAGGCCCAGAATATTTTACTATGTGCCAGATACTGGGTTTGCACAATTCTTTGTAGTAAATAATTCAATGTCTAGGGTAAGTTTCTCTTCTTCCAAAAGAATTCTATGTGTGTTTATGGATTTTCCTTACCCTGAGGATGAAGTACTTCAGAATACCAATCAGGGTATCAGGTTCCACTGATCTTCCTCTGAAAATGTTTACCTCTCTGGGCCTTTGTCTCTGGAATACTGGCCAATAATTTTTTGATACTGTGTTATCTCTTACATACTTTCAAAGAAAATATTAGTATTTATTCAATTAGTATTCACTTTATATGGTCATCTATAATGGGAAATTTTAAATAAAATTGAAAGTGTGGTATTCTTAATTCCTGAGGAAAAAATGGTATTGGATCAATAAACTATCTATTGACAATAAAATTGAAGTATATAATTTAAAAATTTTAAGTGAGTTTATCTCTCTCATGTCTTCAACATTTGTTTCAAATGAATCACAGATTTAACTTTAGCTATAAAAACTTAAAACTAACATGTTTGAGAAGAATACAAGAGTGATACAAAGGTAGAATTGCCCATAAAAATCAAATATTTATAAATTTCACTAGATACAAGTTAAAATATTTCATATGGTTAAAATATAAACTAAAAATGAATGGAGAGAATATTTGTAAGATATAGTAAGAAACACAATGTTGCCAGCACCCAAGAAGACTTTCATTTTGTTCCACTCAATCATTATACATTCCTCGGTCTCCAAAGAAACTGTGATTCTAATTTCTAATATGATAGCTAAGTTTTGCCTGTTCTTTGCTACATAAATACATAGATTCACATGATATATATATTATATATAATATATATATATATATTGCTTTTTTATCTAGCTTCTTTGTTTCAACATGGAAAACTTATTCATGCTGTATATAGCTGCCTTTTTTTAACCATTTCTGCCTGGAGTGATTTGAACTGGAGTATTTGATTGAACTTGCTAAAAAAAAAATATAATGTTTCACTGATAAATATAAACTAGCTTCTGTTATAATGAATACAGCCATTATAAAAAATATCTGAGTTTAGAGTTTGGGAAATAGAAAATTACGTATGAATTGTTTTGAAACCTGAGTTTGAGTAAACTCCAGGAGTTGGTGATTGACAGGGAGGCCTGGCATGCTGTGATTCATGGGGTCACAAAGAGTCAGACATGACTGAGCAACTGAACTGAACTGAACTGATGAAATGTTTTCTTCCTTACAAAGTATATTTTGCTAAACAATAGATGGGAAATTTTAGCAAGTTAAATTTAGAACAATGTTGAGAAATTCACCTCTTTCTATGATGAAGTAAAATGAAACAGAATTAAAATATAGGAAATGACTGTTTTCAAAAATTGGACAACAGGAATAAAAGACATTAAATCCTAAGAGAAGAGAAACAAATGAGATGATCCACATAATTGGCTGAGGTAACTGCCTGGAGGGCTTCCCTGGTAGCTTAACTGGTAAAGAATCCAGCAGCAATGCAGGAGACCCCAATTTGATTCCTGGGTCAGAAAGACCCCCTGGAGAAGGGATAGGCTACCCACTCCAGTGTTCATGGGCTTCCCCGGTGGCTTAGACAGTAAAGAATCCACCTGCAAAGTGAGAGACCTGGGTTCGATCCCAATGTGAGATGCCCTGGAGGAGGGGATGACAACCGGCTCCAGTATTCTTGCCTGGAGAATCCCCATGGACAGAGGAGCCTGGTGGGCTATAGTAACATGGTGTCACAAAGAGTCAGACACGACTGAGCGACTAAGCACAACTGCCCAGAAAGAGTTTCCAGGCTGCATTACAGGGAGCAGGAACACTCAGCAGAGGGACTGCTGAGTCGAGGACACTGGACTCAGAGCTCACATAAACCCAGACCTCTAAGGAAGGCATGTTAGAGTACCAGAGAGGAGAGAAAGGCAGAGAGAGAGCTCTGAAGATCTACAGAGAGTGCCTGTCCCTTCTTTAAGTAAGTCAGTCACTCACTCAGTCATGGCTGACTCCTTGCGACCCCACTCTCCTGCCATGGACTGTAGCCCACCAGGCTCCTCTGTCCATGGGATTCTCCAGGCAAGAATACTGGAGTGGGCTGCCATTTCCTACTCCAAGAGATCTTCCCGTCCAGGGACCAAATCCAATCTCTTGCATCTCCTGCATTGGCAGGCAGATTCCTTACCTCTGGTGCCACCTGAGAAGCCCCCTCCAGTCTTTAGCTGAATACTGAACAGCTCCTGCATGAAAAGAAGCAATGAAGTAAGGGGAAAAAACCCAGAGGAGGAGCAGGTAGTAAACTCAGAGCTCATGGCAGGCTACCATTAGATTAAGTAGCTAGTGGTCAGAGTGAAGAGACCTCCTATGAGGTGACTGACGGAAGGAGTATCCTGTTCCACTGTGGCCTTATTAAATAGTGAATAACAACTTTATATTGATTTTCTCATTTGGAGAAGATTAAAAATGATCAAAGCGAGTTTTTCCCAAAAAGGGTTGATAGTGAAATATTGTTTCACTCACATGAATAAAATATTCATCAAACATTTTCTTTATAGAAGTCTTATTAACCTTTAAATTATAGATGCAACTGTAAGTGATTCTGATTCAATTGTTCTTGGGTTCCAGAAATCTGCATATTTGAGAAGCATCTCTAACAACAAAGCGGTGTGAGTGAGACATTTAAGAAATACTGCTCTGGCACAAGCAGTGAGTTTCCAATAAGGCTCTGCTTTGAACATTAGTAACAAGTAAGTGAGACATGACGCCAGCCGTGACGGCAGAGTTGGAGCTACATCCCATGGACCTGGTGCACTACGAGCAGGAACATCCATCAGGCTCATGTTAACAGCAAAAGGAGAGAGAGGGAGAAGGATGAGGAAGAAAAAGATGCCACGGTGAGGAAGCAGTGACCGTGCAATGCTAGCAAATATGACTCTTTGCCTCCTTCATGAGGCTCGTTGTGAACATAGACATGGGCTACCCTCAGGCCCAGAATGCTGAGAAAACCCTGTGAAAGAATATTAGAAAAGTATATTCACAATCTCTATGGTATCATCAGTCAAATATTTCTTTTTCTTTATTAAATGTTTTATTTCATATTGGGATATAGCTGATTAACAATGTTGCAATGGTTTCAGATGAACAGTGAAGAGACTGAGCCATACACATACATGTATCCATTCTCCCCCAAACTTTCCTCCCATCCAGCCTGCCACATAGCACTGAGGAGAAAATTTCTACAATAAAAAGATTAGTCCTACTTTCAGACAGTTATTGATTTCATTTCTTGCACACAAAGATTGCAAACAGGCCATAATATCAAGAATACAACCTTATAAAAGATCAAATTCGAGCCTAAAACAACTGTTGTAGAAAATTTAAAGAGTTACTATTTGTCATTACTTAAATACAATCCAAGAAAAGAGTGAGATAAAATGGTATTCATGAGTATTACAAAAGCTTTACTACTTTAACTAATGCATCCTGGTAAAGGCAGCAAGAATTTGACAACATAGAATGGCTTCAAACCATTAGCTTTGGAAGTGCTTTGAGAGTTGGGATAGTCAATTCGAAAAACTCAGTTTTGGTTTTCCTCAATGTGGGCTTAAATTTATAGTAATTTTTTCATCTTTTCTGTGTTCTTGGTTCTATCAATTTGTGAGAGAGGAGACCAGATCTTAATACACATTAAATATATTTATACAACATTTATGAAAATCAAACCACAGAAAAGTTCTTTCTCTCACTATAATTTTAGCTGAATCTGATTGCCAGCATAATAAAGCTTCAGAATTTGAGCCTCAATATAATAAAAATCCAGAAGCAGGTAAACTGATAATATAATATTATAGCTAATAAGAAATGGTTAATTTCCATAATGATGTTCCATGCAGCTATACAAACAACTTGAAGTCTACAATTCTACTCCTGTCTCATATGGCTGTGATGAACCTCCCTCAGAGTCTTGAAAAATATCAACAATTTTAGAAATACCATGCACTATTTCAAGAAAGGTATTAAACAACCTTCAAAAATAAAAATAGTCCAGATTAGGAAAGAAAGGGAGTCTTTTACTCCAAACTTGGTATCCCTAGAAACTTTTGAATCTTTCTTGGGAGGCTGATCACGGCCTTCAGCACTGCAAGTCTCCTTCTAGCAGCTCCCACTTAAGAAAAGCATGGTTTAGATGCATTCCATTAGTACCTTACAGTTATTCAGGATTTAGCGTGTTTTAAAGAATAAGATCACCACAATCTACTGGCCTTCTTTGAAGATTAATATATGAATAGTTATGACTATGACTATATTTGAGAAACTTTCTTATGTGACTATGAAAAGTTGCTAAACAAAAAAATAATATCAAAATAGATACCTAGATACATGATTGGTTGTATTTTAAGGCAGGCAGTGACAGAAGTTTAAGATGTATCAACCTGTCTGCCCTGGAAAGAAGCAGCCAGAACTAAACAGGCAAGTTTATAACAAGAAGAACAGGGCAAAGATGAGGTTGGCAGCAGAATCACAAGAAAACTACTAAATCAAAAATCAAAATTTAGAAAAGTACCTATGCTATTCTTCCAGTAACACAAGAGCTGCAGTATCAGGCCAGTGGGGTTATTGAGGGTGAAGCTGCAAGAAAACAAAGATGAATTAAGTGTCAGGCAAAGACTGTCATTTTGTAAAGCAAAAGTAAAGAGATTCCCAAGAGAAAATGATGATGATAGTAGCAGATGATACAGAACTAGATGGAAACAAATCAAAGATCCTGCAGTGGAGTGGCAAGAAGTACAAGGAAATATATTGGGGAAGGAGAAAGCTTTACTGAAAATCACATGGAAGATAACTCAGCCTATTTGAAGTCTGCACTTACCTAAGGGGGTGGGGGGCAGGGGAAAGCGGAACAAGAATGGTGGTAGCTATACATCACAGTTAGGAAGGAACAGATTAATATCTAGGCTATGTCAAGTATGTAGAGTGTGAAAAAGAGGTAGAACTTAGCGTTTTCCTCACCACGAAAGCCTTTTTGGTCAGATATTATTAGAGAATCTCTGGTAGCTCAGAGGGTAAAGCGTCTGCCCACAGCGCAGGAGGTCCGAGCTCGATCCCGAGTTTGATCCCGGGTTCAGGAAGATCGCCTGGAGAAGGAAGTGGCAACTCACTCCAGTATTCTTACCTGGAGAATTCCATGACAGAGGAGCCTGGTAACCTCCACGGGGCCCCAAAGAGTTGGACACGATTGAGAGACTTCACTTTCTTTCTACTAGAAAATCACACACAGTGGAATACAGGGGGTGTGGGCCCCAGGGTAAGGATGAGCACTTTGAAAATAACCCTCAGTAGGAAAAATAGTAGGTAGATGCATTTAAAAATATGCAGATTGGAAAATGTATAATAATCTAGAGACAGTGAAGAACAGATGATGAAGGTCTTTGTTTTTTCAGGGTGCATGTGCGCTTAGGCAGTGGCATGAGAAAAAAAAAAAGCCTGAAAATTCTTGTTTAATATTCAAATGATGAAAAAGCCGTTTTAAAAGAAATTTCCAGAACTGTGTCATGTTTGTTGTCTAAATAATGTACAGTCCCCATAAAGGGAGAAGAACATAAAAAGCAATCTACAAATGAGCAACTATTTGCATTCAGCTTTGTTTGTAGAAAAAATTAAGATTAAAACCTTAAACATATTTTCAGTAACATCTGCTCTAATTTTAATTTCTTCATAAACTCTAATATTTATTTGTTTTTTATTTGACAGAATCTTCATAACAAGAATTGTATTGCAGGTTCATTCATAGTTTTATGTTTTTTTCAAATTTGTCATTGTCATAAACTAGCATTTTCTCATATTTTGCACAATGCCACAGTTTGGAATTTTCCTCATTTTAATTTCTCACAGTTATCATGAAAATAATTCTTAATAAAGTCAAAAAGCCTCTTTTTCTGCAGATCAATGTGAGATCTAATTATTTTGGTAAAATAAGTTTATACGTATTTATAGGACGATGTTATCTGATGCTGGGTGTTTTTATGTTAGTCTACCTTTCACATTTTTTTCAAACATGAGTTCATTTTTTATTGAAGTGTGGTTGTTTTAAAATGTATTAGCTTCAACTGTGCAGCATAATGATTCAGTAGTTTTAAGATTATGCTCTATGTAAAATCATTTTAAAATATTGGCTATATTCCCTCTGCTGTACAGTACATCCTTGTAGCTAATTTTGTAAGAAAGAACTTGTAGCTCTTAATCCGTAATCATATATTGTCTTTCCCCACTTCCTTCTTTCCACTGGTAATCAATATTTTGTTCTCCAAATCTATGAGCTTATTTCTCTTTTATTATATTGTTTTTGTTTTATTTTTTAGATTATACATATAAGGTGTTAACATATACAGTGCTTGTTTTTCTCTGTTTAACTTAGTTCACTAAGAATAATCCCCTCCAGGTCCATCCACACTGTTTCAAATTACAAAATTTCTTGCTGCCTTTAGAACTCGCTATCTAAATTTTGCCATTTTAGTTATATGTTTTGATGTGGGTCTCTTTAGGTTCACCTTCATTGAGGCTCTCTGTGCTCCTGTACTTGGATTATCTGTTTCCTTCTTCAGTTGGGGTAGTTTTCAACCATAATTTCATTGAATGCATTTTTGGCATCCCTCTCTCTCTTCTCCTTCTTCTTTCTGGAATCCCTACAATGTGAATGTTAATGCACTTGATGTTGTCATTTTTTTAAATTTGCTTTTCTTTTTGTTCTTCTGAATGGGTGGTCATTATTTTATCTTTCAGATCATTTATGTGTTCTTTATACTCACCTAGTCATTTTTAATTCCTTCTAGCATGCTTTTCATTTATGTATTAATGATTGTGTATTCTTAATGTATTCTTCAGCTTTGACTGCCTGACCATTCTTTTGTATGTTTTCAAGTTCTTTGCTAAAATTTTCATTGTGCTCTCACCTTGGTGAGAGGTATGGCCAAGCATAGAGAAACAAGAACCAGAGCCAGGTGTGGGCCAAAACTTCTGTGTTCGGTGATCTTCACTTTCCTATCAGAGGCAATGGCTGGTCTCTGCCTTTCCAACAATGGCACCTTCACCCCGGAGCAGTGCTGCCGCAGGAGGGGCCAGAGTGGGCTCCCAGACAGGCTGAGTGGCGTGCTGGGATGGTCCAGCCATGCCGTCAGATCTTGAAGACTCCTGGTCTACCACTTCCCTGAGCTTCAACAATGTCTGCCTTAACCCTATTCAGCTATGATGCTGGGCTCCAGCTGTCTTTCTCCCCCAAGTGCACACTCTCCTTTGGCCTAGCAGGGTGCTATGCTGGAGCCAGAGGGGGCAGAGCAGGTGCTCAGGATGGTCAGGGTGGGCCCCTTCTTGGTTATGGGAAACTGGCCAGTGCCCCTGGCAATTTCAGTCTGTTTCCTCTGCCTTGCTCCTGGATGTAAACAAGCATCTGTGACTCTTCATGTGCAGAGTCTTAGATTTTCACAGCATTCTTGTAAGTCTCACTGGCTTTCACAAGGCCCATAGCTAAGCGGCCTTGTCCTCCTGGTGTCCAACCCCTGGATGGGGTGCCCAATAGTTGGTATGATGGTATGAGCCCATGATATCCCACTCCTCTTCTGTGCCCCTTCTTAGAGGCGTAGGTCCTGACCTGATTGCCTTTCTTTCTTTCTATTCCACTTCCTGTAGATCTTTCTTTACAGCCTTGGTTGTAGAAGAGTCTTTCTGCTGATCTCATTTGTTTTCAGTGAGAATTGATCCGCATATAGGTATATTTTTGATGTGTTTCTAGAAGGACAGGAATTCAGTGTTCTATTCTGCCATGTTCATATCCTCCCTCCATTACACTTTTTTAAAAAAATTATGAAAGCTGAAAATACTATAAGTTTATAATGTATGTCACATGTTTGAAGAAAAATAAAATATAATAATTCACAAAAATAATAATAAATATATTCCCAGAATTAATCAGTGATATCTATTAAAAGATTCAGGTAATCCAAACTTTTCCTATTCAGATAGGAACATACAGCCGATCTTGCTGTTATTGTTCAGCCTCTAAGTCGTGTCTAACTGTTTGCAATCCCATGGACTGCAGTATGCCAGGCCCCTCTGTCCTCTACTCTCTCCAGAAGTTTGCTGAAACTCATATCCATTAAGTCTTTATGCTGTCTAATCATCTAATTCTCTGCTGTCCCCTTCTCCTCCTGCCCTCAATGTTTTCCAGCATCAAGGTCTTTTTCAATGATTTGGCTCTTCCCATGAGGAGGCCAAAGTATTTGAACTTCAGCATGAGTTCTTCAATGAATGTTCAGGGTTGACTTCCTCTGGGATTGACTAGTTCGGTCTCTCTGCTGTCCAGGGGTCTCTGAAGGCTCTTCTCCAGCACCACAATTCAAAAACATCAGTTCATCAGTGCTCGGTTTTCTTTATGGTCTACCTCTCATATCTGTACATGACCACTGGAAAAATCATAGCTTTGGCTATACGGACCTTTGTTGATAAAGTGATGTCAGTGCTTTTTAATACACTCTCTAGGTTTGTCATAGCTTCCCTTCCAAAGAGCCAGTATCTTTTAATTTCATGACTGCAGTCACCGTCCACAGTTATTTTGGAGCCCAAATCTGTCACTGCTTCTACTTTTCCCCCTTCTATTTGCATGAAATGGTGGGACCAGAGGCCATGATCTCATACACACACAAATACCTGCAAAACACTCACCTGAGTTATGAAGAGATATATTTGAAGTTATCTACTCCTGGTTAAATTCAAATAGTGTTCCTTAAGAATGTGTGCATGCTCAGTCATCATGTCCTACTCTTTGGGACCCTATGAATTGTAACCCGCTAGGCTTCTCCATCCATGAAATTTTCCAGGCTAGAATACTGGAGCCAGTTTCCTCCTCCAGGGGATCTTCCTGACCCAGGGATCGAACCTGCGTCTACTATGCCTCCTGCATAGCAGGGGATTCTTTATCATTTGAGCCATCAGAGAAGCCTGTTCCTTAGGAACAGGAACATCCAAGCCAGAGTAATTTTCACTTTTTTAAATTTAATATTATCATATTGCACTTTTGTAACACTGCAGTCATTTATTCCTGTTTATATTATTATTTATCTATTGTCTATTTCTTTTTCTAAATTTTAAGCTACATGAGAACACATATTGGATTTATTATCCTTGTCATTTTGTTCCTAGTGCCTAGGAACAAATAAAAGTAATAAAAAGTATGATTAATTAAAAATTGATAAAAAAGGTTCTTTCAAAGATGAATATTTAATACCTGAAATAGCTAATAAAAGATGAATATTTAATATGTGAAATAGCTAATACTTCATATTACTGCTGTATTTGACATGAAATATGTCTCTACTCTGCAACAATCAAATGCATCTGTCACTAAGTGCTCTTGAGTTAAGTATTATTATCCACATGACATGCATGAAGAAACTCAGTTTAAGAACTTTTCTGAATGTTAAATTGCCAGTATGTCAAAGAGAGATGGCATTTGAACATGAACTCTATTATTTCTATCCGTTATTGCCACAATATGAAACAAACAAGAACAAAACTCATTTGTATACAAACACAGGGATTCATTTAGCTCTTGTTACCTTGGATGGGCTGAAAGTCAGCCGATCTAGGCTTGGGACATCTGTGGATTATGCTGATCATAGCTAAACTTGTTCATGCTTTAGGTTAGGGGTGAGCTAATCTAGAAGGCTCTTCATGGGCACTTGGCCATAAGGGCTGCTGTTGTTCAGTCATTCAGTGGTGTCCGAATCTTTGTGACCCCATGGACTGCAGCATGCAAGGATTCCCTGTCTTTCATCATCTCCTAGAACTTGCTCAAACTCATGTCCATTGAGTAGTGATGACATCCAACCATCTCATCCTCTGTCATCACTTTCTCCTCTTTATTGGAAAAGACCCTGATGCTGGGAAAGATAGAATGTTCTTTGTGTCACGTGGCCCAAGTATTAGAGCTTCAGCTTCAGCATTAGTCCTTCCAATGAATATTCAGGACTGATTTCCTTTACGATTAACTGGTTTGATCTCCTTGCAGTCCAAGGGGGTCCCAAGAGTCTTCAACACCACAGTGCAAAAGCATCAATTCTTCAGTGCTTAGCCTTCTTTATGGTCCAACACTCACATCCATACATAACTACAGAAAAAAACCACAGCTTGGTTTATATGGACCTTTATTGGCAAAGTAATGTCTCTGATTTTTAAATAATATGTTGCCTATGTTTGTCATAGCTATTCTTCCAAGGAGCAAGCGTCTTTTAATTTCATGGCTACAGTTACAATGATTTTGGAGCCCAGAAAAATAAAGTCTGCCACTATTTCCATTGTTTCCCCATTTATTTTCCATGAAGTGATGGGACCAGATGCCATGATCTTTGTTTTTTGAATGTTTAGTCTCTATTTATTATCCTTCTTTTGAGAACGCTGGATTAATCTAGATATTTTTTTTATGATGGCGGCAGAGGCACATAACAGCTGATGGGTAGCAGAATATGCTACCAAAATATGTTTCTCTGGCATAAGGATTATTTCAAGAAACAGCTGACATAGGAGAAGCTTTGAAAATTGAGTAGAAATTAATTACTCTTTTTTAAGAGATATTTACGTTTACAAGGAAAATCTCCATTTGTGAGGGTGTCTCCATCTCTGTACCAGGAAGAGGAAGATGATCATATCTCTAGACACTTTTATCAAAGGAGTAGGTACCGACTTAAATCTGCATAGCAACTATACCCTTTCCTCCTGTGTTCTTTCAGGTAACTTTCCAAATCTGGCCTCTCCCCAACCCCAAACACCTTTCTAAATCTGAACCTGGAGATGGTATTTAAGGTGTAGGCTTGGGTCATTTGGGGGAGTTACTCACTTTTCCTAGGTATTTTCCATATAAACAGGAAGTAAACATATTACTAAAGTTCTATTTGTTATTTATTAAAGGAATCTTATCCAAGAACCTGGAAGGGTAGAGGGAAAACTTTTATCCTCTATTATTGTTTTCCAAAGACATTTAATTCTTGCATTCAAAATTAGCACATGCTTCTCCCAATTTTCTAAGATTAATTTTATTTATTGACCAAAAAATTTAAAATTTATATTTCAAATATAATTTATATTCAGAGAAATCTGTATTCTCCAAATATAGAAACAGAAACTGTCTACTTCTGTTTTCTCCCTCTCATAAGTTGAGAGGTGAAACCTCAAATTTGAATAGAATAATGGTCAAAATAAAATTCCATAGTTTGATTAAAAGAAATACCAATAGAATTAAGTGTATAGAAGATGCTTAACCTTGCTCCTAATAAAATAAAAAGTTAGCTTGTTCTGAGATACCATTTTTCATGTATCAGATTAAAATTTAAAACATAATCTGTTGGTGAAATTTGGAGACTTCTGAACTCTCATATCTTGCTTGTGAGAATACAGAATGATACACACTCTAGAAAGAAGTGAGCTGGTGGCTCACATTGTAAAGAATCAGCCTGCAACGTGGGAGACTTGGGTTCGATCCCTGGGTTGAGGAGAGCCTCTGCAGAAGGAAACGGCTATCCACTCCAGTATTCTGGCCTGGAGAGTTCCATGGACAGCACAGTCCGTGGGGTCTCAAAGAGTCAGAAATGACTGAGTAACTGTCATTTCACTAGAAAGAATAATATGGCAATATCGATTTATCTATCCACCTGCTTAGCTTCCTACCTATATACATTACTAAGCATATGTAATATATTACAAACTTAGAAAATAATATATGTAAATTGCATTAACTATAGCATACGTCTTGGTGATTCATGATATTGAACAAATATCTATCTACCCCTAGACCCTTTATGAATTTTTTAAGGAACTCTAACAGTCACAGGCTATTAAGATTCTGACATTCTGTTCTTATCAAAATTTAAATATTAATTAATTATTAACCAAATTATTAATTACATTCTCTTTCAATAAGTATATACTTTTGGAAAGACATATAACTCATAATGACAGATAAGAGGAAAACCAAATGAAACAAAAACTATTGTAAAAACTGTTTCAGTTAAAATAATTTTCCCAAAATAATATTTACAGTGATAAGTGTGTTAGTCACTCAGTCATGTCCTATTCTCTGTGACCCATGGACTGTAGACCTCCACGTTCTCAGTCCATGGACTTCTCTAGACAAGAATACTGGAGTTTGGGTAGCCATTCCCTTCTCTGAGGGATCTTCTTGACCCAGGAATCAAACTTGGGTCTCTTGCATTTCAGACAGATTCTTTACCATCTGAGCCACCAGGGAAGCCCGCATAAAGGAAAAGGATGCTCAAATGTCATATGTTTTATTCTCGTTGATGCAGTATCACCTGGTTTCATGGTATCTTGTATTCTTTGAATTTTGGTTGCTATTTGGATTATCTAAGAATACTAATTATTAAATCTTCAGTTATCTTTAGATATTTCCTGGTTTTAGTTCTCTAAAAAGCAATATTAAATATCACAATATTAAAAAGCAAAATTATATATGTGTATATGTGTTCATGTGTGTAGTACTTATAACTTAAAATAACTTGGAGACATAGTTAACTGAAAAAGTACAAGTCAGAAAATGATCAATAAGATTGAGATCATAATTTGTTGTTTCTATGGTATTATTGTAAGAAGGTAAGAAGTTATATTGATTTGCAATGGATGCCCTGAAAAATACCACAGGCTGGGTGGTGAATAGAAAAACAATTTTTCTCATGTTTCTAGTGGTTGGTAAACAAAGATAAAGGCACTTCATTTCTTGTGTGTCCTCTCTCCTTGACTTGGAGAAGACAACTTTCTCACTGTTTCTTCATATGGTTGGTCTCAGTTATTTGTATCCTGATGTAAAGAATCCACCTACCAGTGCAGGAGAAGCAAGAGACCTGAGTTTAATCCCTGGGTCAGGAAGATCCCTTGGAGTGGAAAATTGCAACCCACCCCGGTATTCTTGCCTGGAAAATGTCCATTGACAAAGGTGCCTGGAGAGCTACAATCCATGGGATTGCAAAGACTTGGACATGACTGAACAACCAAGAACACACACACACATTCCCTTCTTTCCTTTATGTGGATTCAAGTTACCATCTGACATCATTTCATCAATTTTTCCTTAAGTATTTACTGTAGATAGGTCTGCTTGCAAATTCTCTTTCACGGTTGGTTTGGCTAGAAATGTTTTTATTTCCCTTTCATTTTTGACGAATAGTTACACTGTATAAAGAATTTTTGTTTGACAGATCTTGTCTTTCAATGTTTGAATATGTCATTCCATTGTTTTCTGGCTTCTATTATTTCTGATGAAACTCAACCATTATTTGATTCATTGTTTTGTGTATATGATGTATCATTTCTCTCTTGCTGCAGTCAATATATTCTCTTTAGGTTTGGCTTTATGCAAAGTTGTTATAATGTATCTCCATGAGATTTTCTCTGATTTTATTTTACTTGGAGTTCGGTGGACTTTTTGGAGGTATAATTTGTCTTTTCCCCAAATTGGGAAATTGATAGCCTTTATATATGCAGGTATTTTCTCATGAATCTTTATGCTTACTGTTATTCATGCGGATACATTTAATATTCCTTCTTATTATCCACTTAAATTGTGAAATCAGCTATATTTCTCTTTTAAAACAAGCTTTTTACACTATGGATAACCTTAAATGATCTCCTTTATGTGAACAAATCATTTTAATTATACTTCCACTATTATATTAAAATTTTTCTTTGCTTTAGAAATTAGGATAAAACCTACATTAAAAAATGACATTGGATTCCTAAATATAGTTCTTAATATTTATTTCAGGATTCAGATGGTCAGGCTTACAGTCTCTTTCCAATCTCTGTTTGAAATAGACAAAGACATATTTTGCCTTGAGTAAAAATGGAGCATGGCTTTTGCTGTAGAATGACAATTATTGCCCAGTATGTGTAATGTAGTTTAAACAGCAAATTCTTCCTTTTGGCTGTGGGCATAAATAAACAAGATAATCACATACTACTAAAAAGCAGTAAATTTTTGCTGTGTTCAAGTTGAGAGAAGTTTACTGTAAAACAGATGAAAATGGAATTAGAATTATGTCATGGAAAAAATCTGTGATTTATAGAATAAATATAATTATTGATTCAGGTTAATAAATGTGGCTCAAATTAAAATACAAATATTGTGTTTATATTTGCCGTGGTATTTCTTACCATGAAGGTATAATAAATTCTGTCATTGGATCATAACTTTTCTAAGCGATTTACTAAGCAATCATTTAGTATATAGTGCAGTTCAGTTTTAGACATGTAAACAGATGATTAGTGAAGATATCAGTCTTATTGAGAGAACATAACTATAATTTTGATATTATAAGCATTTTATGTCCATAAAAATCTAAAAAACCATTTACTGTCCATAAAAATTTATTCATATGTATTATTTTTATCTTTTCATGATACAAATACTGAGTCACAGAAAATCAAGTGACCTAAAGAGAAGGTGTCAAGCTATGATTTAAACACAACTTCTTTTCCAAAACCCACACTATCAGACCACTTTTCTTTGATTACAATAGTTTTGAAAATTAATGGTAAGATGAGCATGAATCCTAAAGATGAGGCTGTAAAAGTGCTGCTGTCAATATGTCAGCAAATTTAGAAAACTCTGCAGTGGCCACAGGACTGGAAAAGGTCAGTTTTCATTCCAATCCCAAAGAAAAACAATGCCAAAGAATGGTCAAACTACCTAACAATTGCACTCATCTCACACGCTTGCAAAGCAGTGCTCAAAATTGTCCAAGCTAGGCTTCAACAGTAAGTGAACCAAGAACTTCCAGTTGTTCAAGTTGGATTTAGAAAAGGCAGAGGAACCAGAGATCAAATTGCCAACATCCACTGGATCATAGAAAAAGCAAGAGAATTCCAGAAAAACATCTACTTCAGCTTCATTGACTATGCCAAAGCTTTTGACTGTGTGGATCACAACAAACTGTGGAAAATTCTTAAAGAGATGAGAATACCAGACCACCTCATCTGCCTCCTGAGAAATCTGTATGCAGGCCAAGAAGCAACCATTAGAATGAGACATGAAACAGCAGACTGGTTCCAAATTGGGAAAGGAGTACGTAAAGACTGTATATTGTCACTCTGCTTATTTAACTTCTATACAGAATATATCATGCAAAATGCCAGACTGGATGAAGCACAAGCTGGAATCAAGACTGCAGGGAGAAATGTCAGTAACCTCAGTTATGCAGATGACACCACCCTTATGGTAGAAAGTGAAGAGGAACTAAAGAGCCTCTTGATGAAACTGAAAGAGGAAAGTGAAAAACCTGGCTTAAAGCTCAACATTCAGAAAACTAAGATCATGGCATCTGGTCCCATCACTTCATGGCAAATAGATGGGGAAACAGTGGAAACAGTGGCTGACTATTTTCTTGGGCTCCAAAATCACTACAGATTATAATTGCAGCCATATAAAAGGCACTTGTTCCTTGGAAGAAAAGCTATGACCAACCTAGACAGCATAGTAAAGGCAGAGACATTACTTTACTGACAAAGATCCATTTAATCAAAGCTATGGTTTTTTCCAGTAGTCATGTATGGATGTGAGAGTTGGACTATAAAGAAAGCTGAGTGCCGAAGAATTGATGCTTTTGCATTGTGGTGTTGGAGAAGACTCTTGAGAGTCCCTTGGATTGCAAGGAAATCAAACCAGTCAATCATAAAGGAAATCAGTCCTGGGTGTTCATTGGAAGGACTGATGCTGAAGCTGAAACTCCAAGACCTTGGCCAGCTGATACGAAGAACTGACTCACTGGGAAAGACCCTGATGTTGGGAAAGTTTGAAGACAGGAGGAGAAGCGAACAACAGAGGATGAGATGGCTGGATGGAATCACTGACATTTTTGACATGAGTTTGACATTCTCCAGGAGTTGGTGATGGACAGGAAAGCCCAGCGTGCTGCAGTCCATGGGGTCGCAGCATGTGGTACACTCCTGAGCCACTGAATTGACTGGCTGATGAAAGTGAAGATACCTACACAGCAACATTAACTCTTGACAATGCTAATAATATAGTTTTTCTTCTGTAGCATCAACAACTTATACATATTCACCAATTATATTTAATTGGTTAGTATAGTTGATAATTCTGTTTTAAATTTGTGAAATGTGAGAGAGGCATTCAGGAATCATACATACAAGTTCACATTTCGCTACTCAATTATTTGCATTTATTCATTTTCAAATGTATTGCTTGTGTTAGTCACTAGAGATATACTAGTAATCAGGATTTTAAAATGGTCTCTTTATGGATCTTAAATTCTGATGCCAAAATCAGAAGGAAACATGTAAACCTGTATGTTTTTCCACAGAAAACTACAGATTTTAGTAGATTCTTTGCAGAAGAGTTTAAGGGTGTTATACTAATTTCAACAGGATTATTTACCTGTGAAATTTCAGCATACAGACAGAGACCCCCACCCTGATCCTCTAGGTTAAGTGCAGCAAGAAATACAGAAGGGCATATTCCAGTTAGAAGAAACAAGTGAAAAGCCCACACCTGAAAAAATAGTTGGATATGGTTTAGAAACTGAAAAACCAGAACATCTGCAGGATTGCAAAACTTGGAAACAATGATACAAGGCGAGGTTGTAGTTGGAATAGGACTCATGAATAGTTAGTAGAAGATACCAGTATGTGATTGCTAGTAAAGTCTGCCCTATTCACAATAATGGCTCCCATTCATATTCCTGATTTTGGACCTGATCTCCTGGAACCAACTTATTGGTTCACCTTGAACATTTCTTGGAATTTAAGATTAAAAATACGGCACACAGTGGGCATCACAGAGAGCGGAACCATATCATCGATGGCATCCATTCCATGAGCTTCTTCAGCTGACAAACCTGGGACAAGTGGAAATAGGATTTTATAATTTTAGGCATTAAAAAGAAGGTAGGAGGAAATAACGTAATTAATTTTCATCCCAAAGCCCTAAACTGAAAATATCAAGGTAGTTTCTGGTTATAGTTTTTAATGAGGCTATATTAATCCACAAGACAATCAAGAATGAGTATATTCTCCCTCTTAAGATTCTTAACACAGATGGAAGGGAAACCTTCTAAAACATGATATATTTATATAAATTAATAGCATTACTTTTATTCTTCTTATAATGTAACTAAACAATTTTAAAGTGTCTATGATTCAGATATTAACTTTCCTGGCATATTTATCACTTTTCATTTATTATTACCTTATAACTCATTTCTTCTACATCATTCTTGTATCACATTACATTTAAAAATTATTTGCTACACTTATTAAAATTATTTCATAGAGCAGGAAAAAATTAAAATTTTATCTCAAACTGACAGTTTTTGTAAAGAATCTTTTTGTTTCTAAATAGCTAGAGAGAGAACAAACTTAACTTTGGAGTTAGAATAGTCAGACAACAGGCAAGTTCACAGGTTTTATGCAATGCTTTTTATACATGAAAATTTAAATAGAAGGATGTCAGAACACTAGCCTTGGGATAAATCCACTGCTTTCAAGTTTTCATGCTCAAGGTATATATTTTATTTGTTAATGATCCCAATCTTAATGATTAGCACAAATGAACAGTTCTGGATAAGGATGATTGATTTTATGTTTGGTATTCTAATTATTATTTCCTTGCCTAGGCATTAAAACTCAATTAAAATATGCTCTGACAAAGAATAACCAGAGTCCTGTGCATACAATTATGTGTATTAATCTTAAAATAAGAATTTCCAGTACATCAAATGGACAGTGACCACCATAAAAGTTAACGATGTCTCATGAAATAATCATAGTATTTATTAAACTATAAGCAGAGAATTACACACATATATAGTCATTTAAAGCTTTGCTTATATCAATGTTTTATTATGGTTGATGAGAAAATTAAATTTTTTTTAATTTACAAATAAAGGTAAGTTTTTCAACCTTTCATATTTGAAGTACACAAATTATTTGACCACATGAATAGTGTAGAAACTATAAGGTAACATAGGCATTATAATTTTAGGCATTATATGAAGTAGCAGTATTATGGGACGTAATATGAAGTAGCATTTAGTTAGAGCTTCAGTCAAGAAATATTTTTAAACTGGAGATTATACCAGGCATATGATATATAGAGAAAAATTATTTAAAATTTAATTTTAAAAATTATTTAAAATTTAAAAATAGGAAATTGTTTTCTACTTCCAGTGATTTTATTATACAACAATAGAATAAGGTAAGTACATTTCTTCATAGAAAAATTTTTAATAGGAAAAGTCCCTTCGAACTGAAAATAGGGATTGATACTAATCATATTTAGCATATCTTGTCAAACTTCTTTGAGACATAATATGTATTGAATACATGTAGTAGACAGGGTTATATCATGTTTTTTAAGTGGGCCATATGAAATATTTCTAACCATTCTGACAATTGAATAACTGCAAAGAATTGGTCTTGTGTAGTACCCAAAATGCATGACTTGGGCTTCAGCATTATGAGCAAATATAGGAACTAAACCATAAAACTAGAGCAGAGTTCTGGATACTTCCTACCATGCTAGGTTTTACTCCTCTAATTTTTAAATCACAAGAATGTTTTGAAGTCCTGAGAGAGGAGAAGGGAACATATCAGGATTTGGAGCAGTTACTATTTAACATCCAGTACAGAGGTGTAAAATTCAACATTTACACAAGTGGTTTAGGGTATAAGTTTAAAGAGATATTTACCAGTCCTGAATGTAGTTTCAGTGCCAGATTTAAATCTAGGAGGAATTTGCTAAAATGTATAGAAATCTATCAAGTTATTTTAAGATGCATGATAAATATGGCTTCTCATAACCAGATGGATTATGAAATAGCCAACTTCCTAATAAATCCCCCATCATTAAAGTAATAACTATAACCAAGTGAATGCCAAAGGGATCAAAGGATTATCTTGCTCATCAGCCACATATATTCAGTCTATCAGTTTTCAATCATTTTGTTGTACTCTCAGAGTATATCAATATTTTAAGTCTGTATTTTTAATCTTATCCACTTTCTCATCACCCCAATCAGCAATATTCTAATTAAGCATCTAAGAAAGTAACTTTTCCCTGCTTCTCTTCTGCTGGTTTCAAAATCACTTCTCCATTTAGCACAGAATGACTTTATTTTTAAAAATTTAAACCATGTTTCCTTACCAAAATACCCATGTTTTTCTTTTTTGTACTTTAAAAATCTAAATGCTGTGCAATAAAGATAAGGATCTTTATGATCTATCCCTGTTGAGCTTTCTCCTTTCATCTCTTGCTACTTTCTCATCAAAGTCTAGTCACACTAGACTCTATAGTCTTCTTATTGAAAGCTTCCCCACCTCAGGCTTTCTGCCTAATTTGTTCATTCTGTATGAAAAACATTCCATCGAAGTGTTGCAAAGTGACATCATCTCATGCTCATATCTGTACTTAAAAGTCACCTGCTCCAAGAGGCTCTTCCTGAATATAGCATGAAGGAGGGGCATAGCTTTCATAATACTTCTATATTTCCCTATGGCATTCGTCTCAATGTGCACTTTCTCTCTCTCTCTCTCATATATATATATATATGCATTTATTTATCTGTATGGCAAACTGGAACACTAACTGTTGACTGGTTATAATATGTTTTTTGTTCAGTCACTCAGTCATGTCCAACTCTTTGCAACCCCACGGACTGCAGCTCACCAAGCTTCCCTGTCCAACACCAACTCCCGGAGCTTGCTCAAACTCAAGTCCATCAAGTTGGTGATGCCATCCAACCATCTCATCCTCTGTTGTCCCCTTCTCCTCCTGCCTTCAGTCTTTCCCAGCATCAGGGTCTTTCCCAATGAGTCAGTTCTTTGCAACAGGTGGCCAAAATATTGGAGCTCCAGCTTCAGAATCAGGTATTCCAATGAACATTCAGGACTGATTTCCTTTAGGATTGATTGGTTTGATCTCCTTGCAGTCCAAGGGACTCTCAAGAGTCTTCTTCTCCAAGACCACAGTTCAAAAGCAACAATTCTTTGGCACTCAGCTTTCTTTATGATCCAACTCTCACATCCATCCATAACTATATATGTTTATAATAAGTTTAATAATAAGTTTCAGTTTTCAGTTCAGTTGCTCAGTCGTGTCCAACTCTTTGTGACCCCATGAATCACAGCACACCAGGCCTCCCTATCCATCACCAACTCCCAGAGTTTACTCAAATTCATGCCCATCGAGTTGGTGATGCCATCCAGCCATCTCACCTCTGTCGCCCCCTTCTCCTCCTGCCCCCAACCCCTCCCAGCAACAGGGTCTTTTCCAATGAGTCAACTCTTCGCATCAGGTGGACAAAGTATTGGAGTTTCAGCTTTAGCATCAGTCCTTCCAATGAACACCCAGGACTGATCTCCTTTAGGATGGACTGGTTGGATCTCCTTGCAGTCCAAGGGACTCTCAAGAGTCTTCTCCAACACCACAGTTCAAAAGCATCAATTTTTCAGTGCTCAGCTTTCTTCACAGTCCAACTCTCACATCCATACATGACCACTGGAAAAACCATAGCCTTGACCAGATGGACCTTTGTTGGCAAAGTAAAGTCTCTGCTTTTTAATATGCTATCTAGGTTGGTGATAACTTTCCTTCCAAGGAGTAAGTGTCTTTTAATTTCATGGCTGCATTCACCATCCGCAGTGATTTTGGAGCCTGAAAAAATAAAATCTGACACTGTTTCCACTGTATCCCCATCTATTTCCCATGAGGTGATGGGACCAGATGCCATGATCTTAGTTTTCTGGATGTTGAGCTTTAAGGCAACTTTTTCACTCTCCTCCTTCACTTTCATCAAGAGGCGTGGTATGACCCAAATCAGATCATTTATGATTATATAGTGGAAGTGACAAATAGATTCAGGGGATTAGATCTGATTGACAGAGTGCCTGAAGAACTATGGACAGAGGTTTGTAATATTGTACAGGAGGCTGTGATCAAAACCATCCCAAGGAAAAGGAAATGCAAAAGACAAAATGGTTGACTGAGGAGCCCTTACAACTAGCTGAGAAGAGAAGAGAAGTGAAAGGAAAAGCATAAAGGGAAAGATACACTCAACTAAATGCAGAATTCCAAAGAATATCAAGGAGAGCTAAGAAAGCCATCTTAACTGAACAGTGCAAAGAACTAGAAGAAAACAATAGAAGAGACAGACTAGAGATCTCTTCCAGAAAATTAGAGATAACAAGGGAACATTTCATGCAAAGATTAGCACCACAAAGGACAGAAATGCCAAGGATCTAAGAGAAGCAGAAGAGATTAAGAAGAAGGGGCAGGCTATACAAAAATGTCTGAATGATCCAGATAATCACAAAGTTGTGGTCACCCATGAGGAGCCAGACAGCATCGAGTGTGAAGTCAAATGGGCCTTAGGAAGCATTATTATGAACAAAGTTAGTGCAGGTGATGGAATTCCAGCTGAGTTATTTAAAATTCTAAAAGATGATACCGTTAAAGTGCTGCACTCAATATGCCAGCAAATTTGTAAAACTCAGCAGTGGACTCAGGGGTAGAAAAGGTCAGTTTTCATTCCAGTCCCAAAAAAGGCAAGGCCAAAGAATGTTCACACTACACAATTGTGTTCACTTCACATTCTAGCAATGTAATGCTCAAAAGCCATCAAGGTAGGCTTCAGCAGTACATGAACTAACTTCCAGATGTACAAACTGGATTTAGAAAAAGCATAGGAACCACATATCAAATTGCCAACATCCACTGGATCATAGAAAAATTAAGATAAACAGTGCTGTGATGAACATTGGGGTGCACGTGTCTCTTTCAGATCTGGTTTCCTCAGTGTGTATGCCCAGAAGTGGGATTGCTGGGTCATATGGCAGTTCTATTTCCAGTTTTTTAAGAAATCTCCACACTGTTTTCCATAGCGGCTGTACTAGTTTGCATTCCCACCAACAGTGTAAGAGGGTTCCCTTTTCTCCACACCCTCTCCAGCATTTATTGCTTGTAGACTTTTGGATAGCAGCCATCCTGACTGGCGTGTAATGGTACCTCATTGTGGTTTTGATTTGCATTTCTCTAATAATGAGTGATGTTGAGCATCTTTTCATGTGTTTGTTAGCCATCTGTATGTCTTCTTTGGAGAAATGTCTGTTTAGTTCTTTGGCCCATTTTTTGATTGGGTCATTTATTTTTCTGGAGAATACCAAAAATGTCTGCTTCATTGACTATGCTAAAGCCTTTGACTATGTGGGTCACAACGAACTGTGGAAAATACTTAAAGTGATGGGAATACCAGGTCACCTTATCTGTTTCTTGAGAAACCTGTATGCAGGACAACAATCAACAGTTTGAACCAGACATGGAACAATGGACCTGTTCAAAATTGGGAAAGGTGTACATCAAAGCTGTATATTGTCACCCTGCTTATTTAACTTCTTTGCCGGGTACATCATGGGAAATGCTGGGTTGGAAGCCTCACAAGTTAGAATCAAGATTGTCAGGAAAAATATCAACAACTTCAAATATGCAGATGATACCATCCTTATGTTGGAAAGCAAAGAGGAACTAAAGAGCCTGTTAATGAGGGTGAAACAGAGAGTGCAAAATCTGGCTTGAAACCCAACATTCAAAAATTTAAGATCATGGCATCGAGTCCCATCACTTCATGGCAAAAAGACAGGGAAAAAGTGGAAACAGTGACAGACTTTCTTTTCTTGGGCTACCAAATCACTGCAGACAGTGACTGCAGCCACAAAATTAAAAGATGCTTGCTCCTTGGAAGAAAAGCTAAGACAAACCTAGACAGCACATAAAAAAGCAGAGGCATCACTTTTCCAACAAAAGTCCATGTAGTCAAAGCTATGGTTTTCTCAGTAGTCATACATGAATGTGAATGTTGAACCATAAAGCAGGCTGAGCATTGAAGAATTGATGCTTTTGAACTGTGGTGCAAGAGAAGACTCTTGAGTGTCCCTTGGACAGCAAGAAGATCAAACCAGTCAATCCTAAAGGAAATTTGTGCTGAATATTCATTGGAAGGACTGATGCTGAAGCTGACGCTCCAATACTTTGGCCGCCTGATGTGATAAGCCAACTCACTGCAAAAGACCCTGATGTTGGGAAAATTGAGGACAGAGGAGAGGGGGGCGAGAGAGGACAAGATGATTGGATAACTTCATCAACTCAATGGAAATGAGTTTGAGCAAACTCTGGGAGATAGTAAAGGGAAAAGTAAAGTGAAGCCTGCCATGCTGCAGTCCGGGGGAGTCACAAAGGCATACATGGCTGAGTGACTGAATAACATCCAGAAATATTTTCTCCAACCTGTAGAAACTAAATCTCCAGGATTTTCCCAAGAGGCAGAGGAACATTCAAGGTTGTAGAATTAAGCTGATAGCTATACTGGCCTTTTTCTTAAAGGACTACCATATATCATGGTCTTCCCTCCATCTCATCTCCCCACTCATATCTTTTTTTTTTTTTTTGATCTTTTAATATATTTTGTAAATTGATTTTTTTGTTTGTTTTAGATTAGAGATTTTGTTTCAGTTTATTCCTATTTCTATTCAGCCAACATTCTACCAGATCTCCAGATATATATTACTGTTCTTTCTTCTCCTATGTTTTGTCCTTGTGTGAAATACCTTAAAAAATTCCACTAAGATCATTTTAGTGACTTGAAGATATAATGGAAATTATTCCTCATTCCACTGATTTTAACCAGAAGTTTTACTTTTATTAAACACTTTTGCTTTTCATGTTATACTAGGTAAAAATAAATCGAATTTTGAAAAAGAAAAAAGTTGCCCTTTATAACTATCAGTATAACTACCACATTTATGCATATAAAGGAATACATTATCAAAATACTCTCATATTCATATACTCATCAGGCTATAAGAAGTCTGCTGAATGGAAATTTAAATATAAAATTTCTTTCTTGTGCATAGCTTTAGCACAGTGGGTCAGTTTGTATTTTTCTGATATAGGTTTTAACAGAGGACAATGTGCTGAAATGGATTTAATGGAGGTTCCATATTTATTATCCAACAATATACAGCAGAGATTTTATTTTTAATGTGTTATTGTATTTTCATTGTATTCTTCTGAGATAGACGTTACAAAGAGCCAAAGAATACATATATATTTCTAGAAGTTCACCTTTTCTTAGTAAAGAATTGCCTAATTTTATGACCATCATTTATCAGACACAGACACTATATCTTGACTCTACAAGAGATAACTAATTTATTATTAATAGAGCTTTATACAAACAAGCATTCATGACATCAGTCTGCCCACCTTAACTGTACCTCTGGGCACCATGTGAATCATTTATGAGGTGATGAGATGTCACACAGTTGAAAAGATTGCAAAGTTACAAAGCATACCGTGGCACACGCTTGCACCCAACCGCCCCCAACCCCCCACTCCGACACACAAGCACATGAATTTCTTTTCATGACAAATAGTTTTATTCAGTAAATCAACAAATATTGAAAACAGTTGCCCCATTATTCAGAAAATTTTTCCCAGTAAATAGATTTTAGCCTAATAGCAGGGACATCATGGTTAGTTATAGATTGTATTAATTATAAAGTACTATAAGAAGGTTAACCTTTTAAAAGTTGAAGAGACTGTTAGCAGAATGTCAAATTATCAGATCAGACTATCATATGTCGTGGATATAATGGAAGAAATCTGAAAGTCTTGAAACAGGCAAACCCTTCTTATCATATTTACAACACTAAAAAATCTGTTACTACTATCTTGCCTCACCACACACTGTTTATTACACCTGGACATAAGAATGCACCCGGTGAGGGAACAGCTACACAACAGTTGTCATAAAAATAGACTAAATATTAGGAACATATTTTATTTTAGAACTTCATTTCTTTTTTATTCATGAACTTCAAATATTATTAATAAAGAGCAAGGCATATCACAGAATGAATCACACTGTTAGACAATAGAACTCTGCTCAGCTAAGTCATTAATGTCAAATATTGTTCATAACAGTGGCTTCCCAGGTGGTACAGTGGTAAAGAATTCACTTACTAACGCAGAGAGGCAGAAGAGATGTGAGTTCAATCCTAGATCTGGAAGAACTCTGGAGTAGGCAGTGGCAACCCACTCCAGTATTCTTGCTTGGAAAATTCCATGAACCAAGGAGCCTGGTGGGCTACAGACCATGGGGTTGCCAAGAGTTGGACTAGACTGAGCAACTGAGCATACACACTCATTTTTCATTTTTCATAATCTGGCAAAATACAGTCATGGCACTAATAGTTAACAACAATTTAGTACTCATATTTTGTCTGCCCTAAATGCAAGATATATTTGCAGTATAAGAAAACAATAGGAGTTATTTAGATTAACTAAATATATAATTGTCATAATCTATACCTATCTCTCTCAAAAACTGCCTGATTTTAAAATATAACTTATCATTGCTAATATAAATAATTTTTGCTTATTAGATAATTGCTGTCTTGAGAGACTATTCTAATAATCATTTTCCCAGTTCTTTAGCAGAAGACATCATAATAAACTGTTTCATGAAAAATTAGAGTGCATTGAAAAAATTAAACATTAATAATTCTTAAAATGAGTCGATGATGACAGAATGACTAAGTGATTCTAAATGATCCAGTATTAGTAACACTTTTTATGTCTCAGTATTTTCAGATGACCACATGACACCATTTATGCTCCAAGTATTAATTGATTCTGAATGAACTTAATTTAAGGAAACAATAGTAATTTACCTTGAAAACATGATTACCTGTCTGTATGAAAAATAGCAAAACAAAAATCTGTAAGATTATTCAGACTACAGACAAAATTTTACAAGTATACAGATTAAAAGGAACTGCTTCTCTGGTGGCTCAGAGGTTAAAGCGTCTGCCTGCAATGCGGGAGACCCGGGGTTGATCCCCGGGTTGGGAAGATCCCCTGGAGAAGGAAATGGCAACCCACTCCAGGATTCTTGCCTGGAGAATCCCATGGACGGAGGAGCCTGGTAGGCTACAGTCCATGGGGTCGCAAAGAGTCGGACACGACTGACCGAATTCACTTTCACTTTCTTTTCACAGTA